>NC_140580.1:415126561-417570325 GCF_964204655.1 Triturus cristatus
TTTGCGTACGTATCCTGTTGCTGACAAGAAGCTCACATGGAATCTCGTCTCTTCTTGTGATACTACAGCTTCAGTGGTGCTGCCTCAGGCATGTATTAAACATTGTAGATGTTCATAACTTCCACTGGGGGCTCGTGATGATGCCTCCAAAAGCGGTAAGGGCCAGATGTACTAAACGGTCGCAAAATATCATCGCAATTTGCAACCAGATTCTTTCCAGAGTGCAAGTTTGCAAACAGACTAATGCATTATTAATCCAACTGTTAGACCTGTCAGCCCTTTGGGTGGTCCCTCCTCATCATTATTTATTTTGTCCCACTTTTGCCTCAAACCCTGTTATAATTTTTCCTTTTTGGGAACCACCAAATTTTTTAGTGTTGATGCAGGGTCAGGGAGCCATTTTCCCTACCCCTGGAACTTCTGTCTGAGGGCCTGAGACACAAAATGGTGGCCACCCCATTGTCACCTGTGACATCATCAGAACCCACTGGAGATTTCTAGAACCTTCCGTAACATTCTGGAACCCTGTGACAGTGAGAGTCGGTTTAGAATGTTGGGAGGCCATCTCAGAGTGGCAGTTGGCAACTGACTGGAGAGGAGAGAGGAGCAGTTCAGAAGGAGGTCGGAGTAAGGCAGCAGGGGTGGAAACCAGTGCTTGGAGTGGGGTCCAGAAACCCACCCTTGATGCTAGTCCCTACTGACCAAGCCCAGCCTAGAGCCCTGTGTGGGATCAAGATCAGAAAAACCATCTTAAGGACTTAAATATTGTGAAGAGGCCTTAAAGAAGAAGAACAGCAAGTTCCTGACCTGTTTAGCAGTGTCCTCCTGGAGTCCTGACGTCGAGAAGCCTGGAGACCTGGAGCCCGAGGTGGAGAAGCGGCGCTGACAGAAGGCAGACGTCGTACCCGGAGCCGCCAGAGGTCGAGTGAGGGCGCCGACGGAGGTCGTGGAGAGGCACCGGAGGTTGAGTAGGAAGTCACCTGAGGTCGAGGTGAGGCGTCGACGGGGGAGTGAAGTCCGCCCTCCGGAGTCGCCGGAAACCGAAGTGAAGCGCGCAGGAGGTCGGGAGTGGAGGTCGCACTCCGGAGTCGCCTGAGGTCGAGGTGCAGCGCGCAGGAGGTCGGGAGTGGAGATCGCACTCCGGAGTCGCCGGAACCCGAGGTGGAGCCGACGGAGGTCGGGAGTGGAGGTCGCACTCCGGAGACACCCGGAAGCGGGGAGACCGTAACCCTGTGACGCCAGAACACGACATCGAGCCAAGGCCGCCCAGCGACATTGATCCGGAGCCGCCTCACGGCACCGACCCGGCGTCAGGTAAAGCAGATCGACGTGACATCGAACCGAGGCCGCCCAGCGACATCGAACCGGAACCGCCAGACGGCATCGACACGGCGTCAAGTGGAACAGATCGACGCAACATCGAACCGGAACCGTCTCACGGCGTCGACTCGGCGCCAGCGGAGCCGATATTCGCAGAAGGGACAGTAAGTGGTAGAAAGGGCATCTGAGGCCCTGTGGAGCCCTAAAAGACCATTCTAGGGGCTAGAGGGGTGTTAGGACCAGCCTGGGAGGGCTAGGGGGTGAACTGAGACTGGTGCAGGGACCTGTGTGAGGGACTGTGTAAGTTGGGAGAGCCAGAACCTTAGGTTACCCTCATTCTACCTCAGCTTAGGCCCCAGCCTTGACCAATCTAGGTGGGACATCCCCAGGCCACCCCAGTGACCACAAGCTGTACTTGGGCATAGTAAAACCAAACTACCTCATAAATGTGATCTGATTTGCAATTGTTATTGATTGCTTATATTATTTATTGAAGGCGTTTTATTTATTGTCTGACTGTATTTATTCCTGCATTGTATTTATTGTCTGACAGTATTTATTTGCCCTCTGTATTTATTGCACCCATATTTATTCCTTGCTTATTTATGACCTGATCCTATTTATTGAAACCCCACTGTGGTATTATTTATTTGACCTGCTATTGTCAAGAAAAGTCTTATGGTATTGTATGTATGTTTTGAACCCTGCAACTAAGAGAAAATAAGATAAAGACAAACTACTTTCTTTCATAAGTTTTACGGTGTAGTGTCGTTTTTGGAACGGATGAACGCATGGTTATTGTGAGGGTGTGACGTACGCTTAACACGGTGCCTGACCCCCGACCGCTCGAGCCAAGCTACCATTGTGCTGGGAACCTGGTGACTGCTAACTCGGTTGCCCGGTTTCCAACATAAAATTGGTGTTCAGCGGTGGGATAGAGCTGTGCTTGCGTCCACTCGACAATAACTGTGGGTAGTCCATAGGCCTACACCGGGAGTTTTCTCCAAGCGGACTTCCTAATTTTGAGTTTAGTTTTTTCCAAATTTACTTCTGTGGTGGGAGGAGGTATTACAAAAGGTACCCCCCTGCATAGCTTCTGTAAGCAACTGTCTTCTATCCTGAGTGGGCAAAATGGAGTTTGTATTGGAGGATGTGGAAACTTACACTGTAGCCCAACTCAGAGAGTTTTGTGAGTGGGAGGGGGTGTTTTGTCCCCAAGGTGCAAAGAAGGGTGAGCTCCAAACCAGCTTGAGGGCTTGGGGGGAGGCACGACGAGAAAGTAAGGTTGAGAAGGAGGACAGGGATGGAGAGCCTGACAGCGAGGAGGCTGGTTTGTACCAACCTGAGGTGGGGAACCTAGTAGCACGGCCCAGAACACTTTCAAGGAAGGGCAGCAGTGTCTCTAGCAACGGCTTATTAGAAGCAGAATTCACTGACCGGAGGGAGAAAAGACAGCTCACATGGGATTTGGCGAAGCTGGAGAAAGAAAAGGAGGAACAGAGGATGGCTCACGAGTTGAGGCTCAGGGAGATAGATCTCCAGATCCTACGGGTCGGGGCACACACTGTTCCTAGTGGTGGCAGCAAAGAAAGAGAAATCACCAGGGAATCCAAACCCTATTTGCCGAAAGACATAGTAACTAGCTATAGTGCGGGTGATGATATCGCCAGGTGGCTAGCAGCCTATGAGGTCTCTTTAAGAATCCATGGGGTTCCAGAGAAATATTGGGGAGGGGGATTGTATAGATACATGCCTCCAGCTGGTAGGGATACATTATTGGCCCTGGAGCAGGATGAGCAGACCCACTACCCCACCATGAAAGTGGCGCTCGTGAGGAAGTTTGGACTAACACCCGAGAAGTATAGACAGAAGTTCCGGGGTAGCCACAAACTGGGCACACAGAATTGGGTGGATTTCCTGGACTATGCAAAGAAGGCATTAGAGGGTTGGATACAAGGCAGTGAGGTGAGGGACTACGAGGGGTTGTTTGATTTGATGTTGAAGGAACACCTGCTCGAAAAATGTTTCCCTGAACTGCGTCAACACCTGGTGGATAGCAAGCTGACCAATCCCCGGAAGCTTGCTGAGGAGGCGGACATTTGGGCTAGTACCCGGGTGTCCACAAGGGGGACTGGAGGGGACTCTCAAAAGACCGGACAGGGCGCCCCCCAGAAGAAAGAGGGAGGGGAAAAGAAAACGGAGTTCTCTAAAGGCCCCCCAAAATAGTTCCCAAGGGAAGGGAACGGGATTCACCCCTAGGGCTAACCCACCCAGAAACCCTAATCCTGGCCAGAGTCAGCAGCCAAGGGTTATCCATTGCTACGAGTGCGGTGGTGTCGGACACTATAAGGGAGATGTGAAGTGCCCGAAAAGACCACCCCCTCCCATCGGAGGAAAGGCCCCCGGAGTAGCTAGTGTAGTGCTCGGGGAGGAGATGCCCTTAGATAAGGGAAGGGAGTGGGCGGGTGTCACTTTAGTGTCCCTGGGAGAACGGGAGATGGTTCCTAAGATCCAGGTGCCCGCAAATACCACAAAGTATGGGCAATGGGTCACCATCAACGGCCAAAGAGGGGAGGCTCTGAGAGACACAGGAGCCAGTATGACTATGGTACGTAGCCAACTGGTGTCTCCAGAGCAGGTGATTCCCCATGTACTCCACCCTGCCGCGATGGCTGACGGCAGAATGGGTCACTATCCAGTGGCCGAAGTTCCATTTGAATGGGAAGGGGTTGCAGGTTCACTTCGAGTTGCCGTAAGCCCTGCCGTGCCAGTCGATTGTCTGCTGGGGAATGACATGGAGCATAATGCTTGGAAGGAGGTGGAATACCGGACTCATGCTGAGATGCTGGGTACACCTGACTGGGCCTGTGTCAGCACAAGGTCTGCGACTACCCGGAGAGGGAGTTCGTTTAGGCGGGAGCCTGGAACAAAGGCACCACCGGCTGCCAATCAAGGGAAGAACCGAGGACAGGAGGAGCCTGCCTCGGCATCCGCGCCCCGTGTGACGGATAGGCCACCGGAGGTGGTGGACCAGGAGTCTGCGGAGGGGGATGTTACCAAACTGGAGAACCTACCCATCCCGGCCGAGTGGCACGTGGAGGGAGGGCCGACCAGGGAGGAATTCTGCAAGGGCCAGAGGGAGTGTCCTACCCTTGAGGGACTGAGGCGACAGGCCGAAGCCCAGGCAGCAGGGAACGTTGAGGGGAACTATAATATTTACTGGGAGGATGGCCTCCTCTACAGTGAACCCAAGGCACCCATGCACGGATCGTCACGGGCCTTGGTTGTCCCTCAACGTTACCGAGCCTTCCTTCTGGAATTGGCTCATGAGATCCCCTTGGCAGGACACCTGGGGCAAGACAAGACCTTTGCCCGGCTTGTCCCACACTTTTATTGGCCTCAAATGAAAGTGTCGTCCGACACCTACTGCCGGACATGTGTGTGTCTTGTCAAGCCAGTGGGAAAACACGGGTGAAGCTGAAAGCTCCCCTGGAACCACTTCCTGTCGTTAGCACCCCCTTTGAAAGGGTGGGCATCGACATTGTGGGTCCATTAGATCCGCCTACTACAGCTGGTCACAGGTTTATCCTGGTTTTGGTGGATCATGCCACACGATACCCAGAGGCAATACCTCTGAGGACCATTACCGCACCTGTTGTGGCTAGGGCCCTGATGGGAATCTTTACCCGAGTGGGTTTTCCCAAGGAAGTTGTGTCCGACAGGGGGACCAACTTCATGTCAGCATACATGCGGGCCATGTGGAAGGAGTGTGGAGTGACCTACCGGTTCACCACTCCTTACCACCCCCAAACCAATGGTCTGGTGGAGAGGTTCAATAAGACCTTGAAGGGCATGATCAGAAGTCTGCCTGAAAACCTGCGGAGGAAATGGGACGTCCTCCTACCCTGTCTATTGTTTTCCTACAGGGAAGTGCCACAGAAGGGAGTGGGCTTCAGCCCCTTTGAGCTTTTGTATGGGCACCCTGTGCGTGGACCTCTCAGCCTGGTGAGGGACGGATGGGAAAGAACTCCCAGAAAGCTTCCCCAGGACGTGGTGAGCTACATGCTGGCCTTCCGGAGCCAAATGGCTAAGTTGTGGAAGCAAGCTTCTGACAACTTGGAAGCCAGCCAAGCAGTGATGAAGGCGTGGTATGACCACAATGCTCACCCGGTGGAGTTGGAGCCTGGCCAGAAGGTGTGGGTGATCGAACCAGGAGAGCTTAGCGCCCTCCAGGATCGCTGGTCAGGACCCTTTGAGGTGTTGGAGAAGAAGGGTAAGGCTACCTATTTGGTGGACCTGAAGACCCCTCGTCGGCCCCTACGGGTGCTGCATGCCAACCGCCTCAAACCCCACCATGAGAGGCCCGAAGTCATATTGTTAATGGTGACTGACGGAGCAGAGGACGTGGAAAGCGAGCCTCTCCCCGACTTATTTGCGTCTCAAGAAAAGGATGGGTCGGTGGAGGGAGTGATTCTCTCCCCATCCCTAACTCCTGAACAGCAGGAGGACTGCCGCCAGGTCCTGGGGCAGTACTCTTCGTTGTTCTCCCTTGTTCCGGGTAGTACTCACCTGTGCGTCCATGACGTGGACACAGGAGACAGCCCACCTGTGAAGTCAAAGATCTACCGGATGACAGACAAGGTGAAGGCCAGCATTCACAGTGAAGTCACCAGGATGCTGGAGCTAGGAGTGATCGAACCTTCCAGCAGCCCCTGGTCCAGTCCGGTGGTGTTAGTACCAAAAGCTGCACCACTGGGTGCCCAACCGGAACTGAGGTTCTGTGTGGACTACCGGGGACTGAATTCAGTAACCAAGACTGATGCTCATCCGATCCCAAGGGCGGATGAACTGATTGACCGGCTGGGAGCTGCCCAATATTTGAGTACCTTTGACCTTACATCCGGGTACTGGCAGATCTCTCTGACTGTGGAGCTAAGGAAAGGTCAGCCTTCTACACGCCCAAGGGCCACTACCAGTTCTGCGTGATGCCCTTTGGGCTCAAGAACGCACCTGCCACGTTTCAGAGTCTGGTGAACCAGATCCTCACCGGAATGGAGAGTTTCTCTGCTGCTTATCTGGACGACATTGCCGTCTTCAGTAACAGCTGGGAGGATCACTTGCGTCACCTGCAAGCTGTTCTCCAGGCCCTGAAACAAGCTGGATTAACGATCAAGGCCAGTAAATGCCATATCGGGCAGGGGTCGGTAGTGTACCTTGGACACTTGGTGGGTAGGGGAGCGGTGCAACCCCTCCAGGCAAAAATCGAGGCAATCATGGCCTGGGAACCCCCCAAGACTCAGACTGAGGTCCGAGCTTTTCTGGGCCTCACCGGATATTACCGCCGCTTCGTGAAGGGGTATGGTACCATTGTGGCCCCCCTCACGGAGCTCACGTCCAAGAAGCAACCTCGACGGGTAGTCTGGACGGAGGCTTGTCAGCAGGCCTTTGTGAAACTGAAGCAAGCCATGTGCGAGGCCCCGGTCTTAAGGGCCCCAGACTTTTCCAAGGAGTTCATTGTCCAGACGGATGCATCGGAACATGGCATTGGGGCAGTGTTATCGCAACTCAATGAAGAGGGTCTGGATCAACCCGTGGTCTTCCTATCCCGGAGACTACTTCCCAGGGAACAGAAGTGGAGTGCAATAGAGCGTGAAGCCTTTGCAGTGGTATGGGCTCTGAAGAAGTTGCGGCCATACCTGTTTGGCTCGCACTTCCTGGTTCAGACCGACCACAGACCCCTTCGTTGGCTGATGCAGATGAAGGGGGAGAATCCCAAGTTGTTGAGGTGGTCTATCTCCCTACAGGGAATGGACTTTCAGGTGGAACATCGGCCTGGAGTGGACCACGCCAATGCAGACGGTCTCTCAAGGTATTTCCGCCTTAGTGATGAGAACTCCCAAGGGGTTGGGTAGCTCTCCCCACTTTCAGCTGGGGGGGACGCGTGTTAGACCTGTCAGCTCTTTGGGTGGTCCCTCCTCATCATTATTTATTTTGTCCCACTTTTGCCTCATACCCTGTTATAATTTTTCCTTTTTGGGAACCACCAGATTTTTTAGTGTTGATGCAGGGTCAGGGAGCCATTTTCCCTACCCCTGGAACTTCTGTCTGAGGGCCTGAGACACAAAATGGTGGCCACCCCATTGTCACCTGTGACATCATCAGAACCCACTGGAGATTTCTAGAACCTTCCGTAACATTCTGGAACCCTGTGACAGTGAGAGTCGGTTTAGAATGTTGGGAGGCCATCTCAGAGTGGCAGTTGGCAACTGACTGGAGAGGAGAGAGGAGCAGTTCAGAAGGAGGTCGGAGTAAGGCAGCAGGGGTGGAAACCAGTGCTTGGAGTGGGGTCCAGAAACCCACCCTTGATGCTAGTCCCTACTGACCAAGCCCAGCCTAGAGCCCTGTGTGGGATCAAGATCAGAAAAACCATCTTAAGGACTTAAATATTGTGAAGAGGCCTTAAAGAAGAAGAACAGCAAGTTCCTGACCTGTTTAGCAGTGTCCTCCTGGAGTCCTGACGTCGAGAAGCCTGGAGACCTGGAGCCCGAGGTGGAGAAGCGGCGCTGACAGAAGGCAGACGTCGTACCCAGAGCCGCCAGAGGTCGAGTGAGGGCGCCGACGGAGGTCGTGGAGAGGCACCGGAGGTCGAGTAGGAAGTCACCTGAGGTCGAGGTGAGGCGTCGACGGGGGAGTGAAGTCCGCCCTCCGGAGTCGCCGGAAACCGAAGTGAAGCGCGCAGGAGGTCGGGAGTGGAGGTCGCACTCCGGAGTCGCCTGAGGTCGAGTTACAGCGCGCAGGAGGTCGGGAGTGGAGATCGCACTCCGGAGTCGCCGGAACCCGAGGTGGAGCCGACGGAGGTCGGGAGTGGAGGTCGCACTCCGGAGACACCCGGAAGCGGGGAGACCGTAACCCTGTGACGCCGGAACACGACATCGAGCCAAGGCCGCCCAGCGACATCGATCCGGAGCCGCCTCACGGCACCGATCCGGCGTCAGGTAAAGCAGATCGACGTGACATCGAACCGAGGCCGCCCAGCGACATCGAACCGGAACTGCCAGACGGCATCGACACGGCGTCAAGTGGAACAGATCGACGCAACATCGAACCGGAACCGTCTCACGGCGTCAACTCGGCGCCAGCGGAGCCGATATTCGCAGAAGGGACAGTAAGTGGTAGAAAGGGCATCTGAGGCCCTGTGGAGCCCTAAAAGACCATTCTAGGGGCTAGAGGTGTGTTAGGACCAGCCTGGGAGTGCTAGGGGGTGAACTGAGACTGGTGCAGGGACCTGTGTGAGGGACTGTGTAAGTTGGGAGAGCCAGAACCTTAGGTTACCCTCATTCTACCTCAGCTTAGGCCCCAGCCTTGACCAATCTAGGTGGGACATCCCCAGGCCACCCCAGTGACCACAAGCTGTACTTGGGCATAGTAAAACCAAACTACCTCATAAATGTGATCTGATTTGCAATTGTTATTGATTGCTTATATTATTTATTGAAGGCGTTTTATTTATTGTCTGACTGTATTTATTCCTGCATTGTATTTATTGTCTGACAGTATTTATTTGCCCTCTGTATTTATTGCACCCATATTTATTCCTTGCTTATTTATGACCTGATCCTATTTATTGAAACCCCACTGTGGTATTATTTATTTGACCTGCTATTGTCAAGAAAAGTCTTATGGTATTGTATGTATGTTTTGAACCCTGCAACTAAGAGAAAATAAGATAAAGACAAACTACTTTCTTTCATAATTTTTACGGTGTAGTGTCGTTTTTGGAACGGATGAACGCATGGTTATTGTGAGGGTGTGACGTACGCTTAACACGGTGCCTGACCCCCGACCGCTCGAGCCAAGCTACCATTGTGCTGGGAACCTGGTGACTGCTAACCCGGTTGCCCGGTTTCCAACACCAACTGACAAATTACCAAATCCTAATTAGTTACAAATCAACCTATCTCATAACTAATAGAGGCAGCTTGTAATTTGCAACTCACTAGGAATCACAGCCCCACAGGCTGGGATCAGTGGATCACCATGTCCGTGATTGCTTTTAAATAAAGCAATCTTTTTTTTAACCCCTTGTGTGCCCATGACGAGCTGGACTCGTCATGGGCCGCGGTTGCGCTGTGCCCATGACGAGTCCAGCTCGTCCTGATCCCCGCCCGCTAATGTAACGGCCGGCACAGGGCGGGGAAAGGGCGTGGCACACAAGGGGTTAAACACAACCTGTTTTCCTTGAAGAAAAGCAGGATGCATTTATAAAACAAATGAAACCGCTACCTACTATATATTTTTTTATATTCTCAAGGGAGAAGTGTTCCCCTTCCCGTTTGCGAATAAAATTCCATTACACTTGTGTAGTCGCTAAACTATGTATGTTTTGCTACCAGATTCCTGTCCCAAAACATTAATACATACCATTCTAATTAGGCACAAGTTATAGAATAATAATTTGGTGATTGTACAAAGGAATTGCATGTTTGCGATTGCAAAGAGTTTGATTTTTCTGCAAATGGGGCCACTTGCGACTGAAAAAATGTGTTGTACATCTGACCCTCAGGGACGCCGTATATTACTATTGAAATTTGAAACACAGGCCCACTAGAGCTGAGGCCCAAAAAACTATTAATACATATCACAGACCGATGAAGAACAAGCAAATCTCGAGAGAGCAGCCCTATATTGTGTCCATTGGGAGGAAATCGACTGTAGCCACGATTGTTGTTTTTATATTTTTGTTTGGTCAAATAACAATGTTCAGTTGTAGAATTAATATATCTTACAGTTAAGGACTGCAACAAAGAAGATGAGTGAGGGGGCAATTGCCATTCCCATTCCCATCTTGATTTCCAAGACACTTGTAATGAAGATTTTCTTCATCATACACACTTTCCACTCACACAGAACATGATAGCTCCTGGTTTCTGACATTAATAATGCTGCTGTAGAAGCTCATACTGGTCTTCGATCAAATAAATGTATACAGTCTGTTCCGTACCCTTTTGCCATATTTACCCTTTTAATTTTGTTTTGCTATATCTATGCAGTGATTGTCGTGAAGGCTGCTCTCCTAAACAAAAGGAGCTGCATAAGATATATAGTTTACTTAACAGATAACCTTTACAGCAGCAAATGCAAGCTATTTAATGAGATTTGTATCACACACCTCCATCTTAGGCATTTAATTATTAGCTCTAACCTTCTTATAGCCAAAGCAATATTCATTGATTCTAACAGAACAGTAAAAGCAAGTAGTTCATATCTGTCAAGAAATCATTACCTGAGTAATTATTGCAGTAAGGAGAGTGATCATCGCCTATTTGTGTGTGAAGAATGTGCATTTATTTAATCAGAGAAGCGGGCCAGTTGCATTTCTTAGGCTTTCAATATGTGAGTATTAAATATACTTAAGGGGCCTAGGCGAGTTTAAACATGAACCTCGAAATAAATCCTGAATTCATAATGACAAATGATGGTAACTACGATGAAATGAATTTAATGTTAAAATTCTGTTTATTCTCTCTTGCTAGCCCCTAGTTCATTAGTAAAGTATCATGGCCCATATGTACCATAGCCCTAGTTCATTAGTAAAGTATCATGGCCCATATGTACCATAGCCCTAGTTCATTAGTAAAGTATCATGGCCTATATGTACCATAGCCCTAGTTCATTAGTAAAGTATCATGGCCCATGTGTACCATAGCCCAAATTTATGAAGCCTTTGCATTGTCCTTGCATCATGGGAGATGACACAAGAAGAACACAAAGGCTTGAGTAATATTCACAAAGCCACGCAAGGGACAATTTGTGGCACCTTGCATGGCTTTGTAAAGACATCTAATGCAATGCAGCTGCTCGTACTGGGTTACATTGCATTTCAAGCTGGGTGGTGTTCCATGGGTGAAGCATGGGTGTTACCATGTGTTGCAAATTCATCCTCTTTGCCCTGATCACCCCCATTGTTTACTGATACTGGTGGTAAATTACTCTGATTGTGCCCTGGGCTCGGCTAATCAGACACAGTGCAAGTGCTCTATGTAAAAGGTATATGGTAATTAGGTGTAATTACAATTGCTATGACAACCTACCTTTAAGCCACTAGTATATGATAGGGCATGTAGGTTTAGAGGACCAGCAGATTCAATGGACTTAAGTTTGCACTTCTGTGTTGCCTGCTGTCATTGTAAAGACAGCCCTTCCTTGCAGACTGCTTTTAAAATTAAATTATGTGCAAATTCAACTTTGGAATTAAAGGTACTTCTGAAGTGTTTATCTGCCTTGTAACCATAAGCAGGGACATTAAAAAAAAATGTATGTCCTGTTAAGGGAAAAAACTGCCAATGTCATTTTTCTCCATTGTTGCACATTGGCTCCATAGGCTGACAAGAAAATACTTTAATAAAGTATAACTTTTGACAGGAGTGAGCTAAAAATATACTTTAAAGTGTTGAAATGATAGTTAGAATAAATCCAACAACTTGCCAAGGTCAGATTTTTTATAACTATCACAGAAAAGAAGGTATGGAACATGTTTTTCTGATTAACCAATATCCATCCTTCCAGCAGCCTCTCTTTATTGGCCAGCCTTTGACGGTAAACTACCTTCACCCCGCATCCTTGACCCCGCATGATGTCACAACGCGGTCGTAACAACGACCGCGTTGTGACAACACATACCATTACTCCGCAAGTCGTTACAACGACTTGCGGAGTGGGGGGAAGGTGTTGGATTTAAAATCCAACACCTTCCCTACTGTCCGCACAGACTGGAGTTGGAATAGTACATTTTACTATTCCAACATCCAGTGCCCCCCATCCGCAAGTCGTTGTAACGACTTGCGGGGTCATGGTATGCGTTGTCACAACGCGGTCGTTGTTACGACCGCGTTGTCACAGCATGCAGGATAATGGTATGCGGAGGGAAGAGGCATATTCGCCTTTGACAGGTAGAGTCAAACTTTATGAGGAGTGAAGTGGCCTGCATAGACACAAAGGCCATCTGCTGGGAGGAGATCTGCAGCTGCAGAGCAAAAGGCAGGATGGGGTGGAGTAGCCAAACTGGTATTCAAAGAGGGAATAACAATTAGGAAAGGACACAAGCTCACCCCAACATCCCGCACCCCCAGCCAGAGAGGAGCCCCATTAATTGAATTAGCAGAGGGGCTGGAAGGGGAGTGATAGGGAAACGTAGGCACATCAGTGGATTGGCTTAGCCAGATACTAACTTCCAGGGGAGAAGTTCTCCATTTTGCATTTTAACAGAATAGTGCATACTGGGACTAGAATTTGCAACACTTTGGAAGAAGTTGTCATAACTGAAGGTGGCACCTTGCACCTCATTGATTATGGTTGCCACCCCTGCTTATCACCCAGGAACATTCAATAAATATGGGAGAGCTGCCAGTAGCTCAAATTCCTGCTGGAAACTACAAGAAGGACTGCCCTGGCCTACACCAAGAGGATTGCACTTTGAATGACTGTACCTGGTATACACACTTTGGAACTACAGCCGTAAGGATTTTGACTTGCTTTGAAAATTGAAGGAGTGGACTCCCTGAAAGCAACAGGTTAAAAGCGCTCCACCTGTATCCTCTCTACCAAGAAGAAACAAGCAGACCACCTTCAGCTGCACTTTAAAGTATTTGGCCTGGTGCATTGTGGAAGATGCAGTTCCAACATTCCAAAGAGCAATTCAGAGACTCTGGAGCTTTAGATCTGTGTTGGAACGCTTTGGAAACCCAAAACGACCTTCTGGAAGAATATACAGAAGTCTGGAGAATTTCTGTCATAAAGTTCCATAAGGTTACCGACCTGTCAACGAGAGTCAAGCCGGCAACGTCGAACCTCGACACAACCTGAGATTCAGGTTTGCCCCACTGAAGCTCAGGAGCTTTTCGTCATCATCGAAACTTCCAGTAGTTGACCGAGACATCGCTCTGAGTCAAGCCGAAGTCCTTGAGCCCAAAGCTGGCTTGAAGAGGAGCCTGGCTCGATGTCAAGAGAAAATGCTCCAAAAAAGTGACTAAATCAGAAGGTACATACTTGACCAGACCCTACTGCTAAGTGTATCAGACCTGCACTCCATTGCGGTCAAGTGTGTCCAGAATGCAGATGTCCCAAAGTGGCAGCTTTTTGGCTTTTAGGTTCTAGAAAGTGTTTATTCTGTAAAAATTGATAATTCCGGTTCCCTACATTGGATTACTGTTGTTTTGGTGTCATTTTAATCATAAAATATTTCCTATTTCTATAAATTGGTGTTGTATTTTTATTGTGTGTTGTGTTACTTATTTAATGTATTGGTGTTTTTAAATGCTTTACGCACCTGTCTCCTAAGTTAAGCTTGCCTTCTCTCAATTCTCTACCAAGGGTTAAGCAAGGAAATGATTTATTGGGACCTTGACTGGACTTTATGTTGTGATTTTGGCCTTATTAGTAGTGGTAGGTACCTACCTGTTAGAACTAGGGGTCTCTAGGTAGCCGAGGTAGGTACCTTTGACCAACTAGGGACCCTTGCTTCTAGTCAGGGTACGGGGATACACACTTTAGATAACCCCAGCTCACCCCCTTCGTAGCTTGGCACGAGCAGACAGGCTTATCCCAAAGGCAATGTGTAAAGTATTTGTACCAACACTCACAGTAACACAGTGAAATACCACAAATGGACACCACACCAGTTTAGAAAACAAAGTATCTTTATCTAAACTAAATAAGACCAAAACAACAAAAATCCAACATGAGAACTCTCAGTAGAATGTCTTTAAAAAAATTGTTGCAAAAATAAACTTGTAGATGATGAACTGCGACACTTTACTCACAAAGCACCTGAGATGCGTTACGCAAAACAAAAAAAGGGTCGCAGAGAAGGCGATGCGTCGATTCTTTCTCTGCTCCGGTTCTGATGAGACAAGATGGCGCCTCAATTCATTGCGACGATCCAGTGCGATGTGAGAAAATGGTGTCTTCACTGCGATGTGACCAGATGGAGGCGATGCGTGCACGCCCGTTGGCTGTGGGGCGAACTCAGTGATTTTCTGAGCCGTGACAGGCCCTGCGACATGCTTCTCCGGTGATGCGACAACACCCTCGGTGACAGCGACACGCTTCTCCGGTGTTGTTGTGGCAATCAGCAGCGGCGCGCTTCCTCAGCGATGCGACAATCCTGAAACACGCTTCTCTGGTGATGCAACGGCGAACAGCGGCAGCAGCAACACGCTTCCTTGATGATGTGACAGCGGCTGCTGCGGCGGCGTCATGCTTCTCTCTCGTTGCGTCACGCTTCTAGCTCCCAACAGCAAAAAGGCCTCACACACAGTTACAGGCCCTCTTGGCAAACTGGAAGTCTCAGGAAGGAAGTTCAGGGAAGCTGAGGGTGAAGTCCTTTTGTGCCTGGGACTTCAGAAACAGGAGGCAAGCTCTTCTCAGGCCCTTGGAGACTTTTCTTCAGAGGGAGACAGCCCACGGCAAAACGTCCTTCTTCAAGCAGGGAACACAGCACACAACAAAGTCCTTTAGATCTCTCCTTAGTAGAAACAGCAAACTGAAGGCCAACCCCAGACACACAGCAAGGGCAGTACTTCTCATCAGTCTCTTCTGCTGATCTTCTTTGGCAGGGATTCCTCTTGATCACAAATTAGTCTAAAGTTCAGGGGTTTGAGCTCTGATATTTATACCCCAAAAGTCTTTGTTCTCTATGTGTGAGGGGGTCCTGGACCCAGTCAAAACCAGTTTTGGGTGCACTCTGTCAGTGCACAACTTCTTCCTTGGTCAGTGTGGGCCAGGGTCATCAGACGCACGACAGGAGGTGGAGCCAGCATTGTGGCAGGCAGGCACAGCCCTATTCAGGCCCAGGTGCTACTCCTCTCACCACTCCAAATGCAGTTAGGTCTATTCAGCCTAGTGCTGACTCACCCAGACTCCTGGAGCCACCCCAGCCCCTGTCACTCTCAAACCAGACAGTCAATCCACAAACAGGCAGAGACACACAGGAAGGTTGAACAAGAAAATAGCCACTTTCTAAAAGTGTTATTTTCAAACACAGAATTTAAAAACCATCCTTCCTAAAAGATGTGTTATTAAATTCTGAGTTGAGAGATACCAGACTCCAGTTTTCTATCTCACTCCTATGGGAAGAAATGCAGGTAAACATGTTACTCAGCATTCCCCATTCTGTCCTATGGACAAAATAACCTTTCAATAGTGAAAAACGAAACTGGCAGTATTTCACTATCAAGACATGTTACCTACACTAGTACATGTCCTACCTTTCACATACACTGCACTCTGTCCAGGGGGGAACCTTGGGCATACCATAGGGGTGTCCAATGTGTAAGAAAAGGGAAGGGTAAGGCCTGGCAAGTGGGTGCACTGGCCAGGTTGACATGGCAGTTAGCAAACTGCACACAGGCACTGCGGTGTCAGGCCTGAGACTTCTTTTCATCCCTACTTTTGTGGGTGGCACAATCAGTGTTGTAAGCCCACTAGTAGCATTTGAATTACCATCCCTGGCACACTCAGTGCACTTTACTAGTGACCTACTGGTAAAACAAATAAGCCAATAATGGATAACCAATCACAATAACAATTTATACAGGGAGCATATGGACTTTACCACTGATCAGCAGTGGTAAAGTGCCCAGAGTCCTATAGCCAACAACCACAGGTCGGGAAAAGCAAAGGTGGAAGAAGCAAAACGTTTGGGGATAACCCTGCAAAAAGCACAATTTCCAACACTACTTAACTTACCAATGAACCATATTTCAACACCATGTATCCACCCATATATTTTGAAGCATTAACAGATTTACTACAGCTAGTAAACCTGGGAATGTATAAAAATGCTAAACCTTCCGCAGTGGTGTAATGAATGAACATTGTATTTATAAAGCACAACTGTTGCTCTCAGAGGAGCATCCTGGCACTACGCTGTAAAGACAGGGTTCATAACAATGTAACAAACTGGAATACAGAATCACTGAATAAATGTGTGACACAATGAGTCAGGGGCCAAAAAGACCCAGGTCTTTAGATGTTTTCTGAAAATAGATATAGATTCAATAAATCTCAAATAACTGGGGAGTTCGTTCCAAGCCTTGGTCCCCAAAACAGCAAAGAATTTACCTCCTTTGGTTTTAAGTCTAAAGGTAGGGGATTTGAGAAGAGTGGGTACATTTAGATATTAGGTATTTTGGTCCTACTGCTTTGTATGCTCTGACAGTGAGCAGGAACATTTTAAAAAGGACTCTCTTATGAACTGGCAACCAATGTAGGGCTTTAAGTGCAGCTGAGGCAGAAGAGACATTTGGCAGTTTGAGCACCAACCTGGCTGCTGCAAGTTGTACCACCTGCAATTTTTGAATGATTTGTTTTTAGTGGCACGTGCATATAAACAGTTGCAGTAGTCAAATCCGGATGTTAATAATGCAAAGGCCTCTGTCTTTCTTGCTGCAAGTGGAAGGTAATCAAATAATATTTTCTGTGATTTTATTAAATTTAGGCACACCCGCCACTATAAAGGCTTGTGGGTGAAAAGATAGAGATACTTAAATTTCACTCCAAGGTTTATTACTACTTTAACTGTGGTAGAGGGTAGAGGTACAGAATTTGGTCACTATAGCATAGGGTCAAAAGAGTTGGCTTTACCCAGCAGTATGATCTCCATCTTGTCAGTGTTACATTTTAAATGGTTGGATTGCATCCACCGGATAACTACAGTTAGACAAAGTTTGAAGTTGAGCTCAGAGCCGATGGATGCCTTATCCACAGCCAAAGTCAGCAGTGTATCAGCAGCATCGGATGTTTATTCTATTCCAACGGAGGAGATCAACAAAATTTAGGGAGCTATATATGTTTTAACTACTGCACTACTGAGTGACAAAACCTGAAGTACTCTTGCGGAGACAATTTTTTTCAGAGGCTAGAAAAGGTCCTAATGCAACTTTTTGTCTGTGGTCAGTAAGGAAGTATTTAAAACAGGCAGGGTCAAGATGAGAGATACCACAGTTTATGATATGTTGCAGTGGAATATCATGAGACCTGGTATCAAATTCAGCTGATAGGTCTAATAAAATCAGCACTGCATTTTTCCAACATCTAAAGTCAACTTTAGAGTATCTGCAACTTCCAGCAGAGCTGACTCTGTAGAGTGCCTAGGGTGGGAGCCAGACTGCTGTGGGTGGAGAAAATTAGTCTCTCTCAAAAATGTAAATAACTGGCCATTGACCAATTTCTTGATGATTTTACGAAGCGAATTAAGTAGTGAGATGGGATGGAGATTTGAAAGAGTTGAGGGGTCCACTACCTGTTATTTCTGCAGGTGTTTCATGACTGTGAGTTTCCAATCCATTGGGACTTCTGCAGCATCCAATGAGGAACTCAGAATTTCATTGATCACTGGATTAGCAATGTCCATGATTTTTGGGAGGATGCATGGGGAACAGGAGTCAAAACGAAATCCCGATTTACAAGACAAAATCACTTGTCGAGACTGGGCTACACTAATTTTTTTAAAAGCTTGTAGGGAAGCTCCTGTCGGGAGGGAGTTCTCCTCTACCTCAATAGTTGATCAAGGGGAGGAACTGAATTAATGTTGAATAACCTGCTCCACAGAAGTTCCTCTGCACACTAGAAGTTATACCGGCTCAGAGCACAATAAATATTGCATTGAGTACCCCTCCGTACGTGATTGGTAAAGTTGGAAGAGAGGAGTACCCTCACACACACCTCTGAAGAGCATCTCTAAATCCAGGAGTAGCTCCTAGAAACACAGCACTAATGAGCATCTATAAGCCTGGAGAGGAACTCCTTTTACACAAATTGCCAATGAAAAATATCACTGCAAAGGTAAATCTATGTAACATCCCGATGGACCAATTTAAAAATTAGACATCACTTTATCTAAGTAATGTCTAAAAGGACTGACCAAGCTAACCAATAGAAGAAAGTAGCTCAACCTGAGCCCCTTCTGTTTGGTGTTCATGATCTAAGGTATTTGGCTGTGCCAGACCTTAAAGGAAGCTTTGGAGTCCTCAAGGACATTGTGCCTGATTTATATTTTGATGAATCTGATCCTGCCATCACTTTTCCATCTGATTCTTTGTCCACCTACTAGGCGGTCTGTCCACTCTATTTAGATGCTAGTGGATCAATGGACGAAAGTCCATCAGAATGCTGCCATATCCACCAGATTTTTCTACCCACATCAGTGACACCAAGGCAAAAGTGGATGTCAGAGGGAGCTAGTATTTCTACCGGGCCAATCATGAAGTGTCTTCCTGCAGACGTAACTGTGGTGGGGACACCTCCACACCTGAGTTGGCTGTTTTGAAGGGATATAGGGCAGAAACATACCTTTTTTCTTTTTTCCATTTCCTTTTCCATCATGGACCTTATCGTCCAAGTCTTGCCTTTGCAGCTACTACTTGACCACAAAGCAAATCAAGCACATCATCGCGGGAATGGAAGGTAGGCTTATTTTTTACTTGTTATCTTTTGAATTGTCTGTATACATTACCTCTGGACTGGTGCATTTTAAAATCAATCTTACAAGCAATAACATAAGGTAACGCATATGTGTGTAATGTGGTCATTTAGTAAATTTAAAGAAGCACACCTGTATAATTTTACTATTTACAAATTTGTTGCAAGCTGCCATCATGATAGTGGACACCTACACAAACATTGACATTACTCTAAAATCCAAAATACGTCCATATAGGTGTGTGCTTAGTCATTTATGTAAACTATTTTATTATATACATATGCATGATTTGTTATTAGAATAATTCAAATTTAATAAACATAGAAATTGCACTAGACAAGACAAAACACTTGTTTTTCAATAAATGTAAAATCAATGTTAGTTCTAAATTTAAAACATATTATATAGGTATTGTCACATTACACCTTGTCTATCGTATTTACTGTATATAAAAAATGTTAATTTACTCATAACTTTTTTATGTGTAATGCATATGTTTAGTTTTTTTATCACTAATCAAGTTAAAATAAACACACCAGTATTAACAGTTAAAAATAAAAATCAATTGTTGTAAGTGTCCATTATCATGATGAATGTTTGCACCAAAATCTCTATGTCCTTTGCAAATGTTATCACTAATATTTGCACTATACAAATGTTATTTAAAAATGCTTTTGCCTGTACTGTCATAAATGTAAGTAAGAATATGTATCTTACATTTTCATCGTTAACATCATTAATAATCAATCACTGTGAATGAATTATGATGTCAGGGCAAACTTTCTAAAAATAAAATCTTTTTTATTCATAAATAAGATACTTCTATCAAAGATGTTATCTACAAATACATTTTAAAGGGAAGACAAACATGATATCCAGCAACAGCCTGTGGGATTGTTGCCCAGAACTTGCCTCCTAAACAGACTGCCAAAGTGTAACCTACTCGGAAGGGGCATCTATTGGGCACAGCACAGGCACCACAAGGATATTTCTTGGGAGGGGTTGGTCTAGGTTTGACAGGGACTAGGGACAGGTAAGAGGCGAATTCAGATGAAGTATGGGTCAGAGTGGTGGGAGAGGACTGGGTTTGGGAGGTAGAGAGAGCTGGAGTGGGTGATATGCATGTGTCTATATGTTTTGCAGTTGCATGTGGGTCTGGTGCATGCTGTGTACATTTTGAAGTGTGTTTTGACAGGTGTCTGGAGTTCAGGTGAGTGTGTGTGTTTGGGTTTATTGGTGTTGTTTTGCTTGTCGGTGTGCTTGTGTGTGAGTGTGTTGGATTGGATGAGTGTGCTGTTGAGCTAGTTGGTGTGTTTCTGGTGTGTGTATCTGTATGTTTTGTAGTTACATGTGGGTCTGGTATATATATTTGGATGTGTATTGTTTGCCTGGTGTCTGGTATTACGGGGAGTGTGTGCATTTGGGTTTGGTGGGAATTGTTTTGCATGTAGGTATACTTGTGTGTGAGTGTGTTGGTTTGGATAAGTGTGCTGTAGAGGTGTTTGGTGTGGTTGTGGTGCTTGTGGATGTGGTGGTGGTGCTTGTGGCTGTGGTTGTGGATGTGGTGGTAGTTGTGGGTGTGGTGGTGGCTGTGGTGGTTGTGGTTTAGTGGTGGTGGTGGCGGTGGTACTTGTGGGTAAGCTGGTGGTTGTGGTGCTTGTGGGTGTGGTGGTGGTTGTGAGTGCAATGGTGGTTGTGGTGCCAGTGGGTGTGGTGTCAATAGTGTGTGTATGCTGTTTGGGTGTTTGTTTGCTTTTCTATGTGTGTTTGGGTTTATGTGTGTCTGTTGGAGTAGGTGCCTGCAAAGAAGTGAGTATGCTTGAGATAGGAGTGGGACTTGGGATTTGGTTTGAGGAAGGGACTTGAGTTGGGCAGAAGGTTGGGCTAGTTGGGAGGCTGCGGTCAGTGAGGATGCTATTTTTTGCAAGCATTATCTGCATGCCAGATATTGAACTGTGAATGATATACAGAAATGCAACCATTTGTTGCATTTTGCAATTAAGGCCCTGGATGCTATTCACGATCACAGTCTGGCCTACAGAGATGCTGTGTAAGGGTCAATTGACTCCTCACTCAGAGCAGCTGGGCTGACAGAGTCAGTGGGTAAGGTGCATGTGGCGAAGGAGACCCCAGCTCTTTTAGGGGGTCGGGTTTGGCCAACTGGGAGGGGGCAAGAGGGAGGGTGGGGATGGGTCTTTGGTTGGTATTAAAGGATATGGATGATACAGTTCCTGTAGGTTCTACCATCACTAGGGACTGGTCACTTGTGAAGGCCTCCAAAGATGATGATGAGGTGGTGGCTTCCGTTTGAGTCCCCTCACCTCCATGCAATGTGTCAATTGGTGTCAGATGTTTCACCACCCAAAACTCAGTGCCAACAGCTTGCCTGCCTTTGTGGATAATGTCCCCTTTGCCTGCAATTGAAGATGTTGAAAAAACATATAATCTCAAAATCTTTTCCAAATTTTCATATTTAAACTGCTTTAAAGCTATCAAACTTAGGTTTACATGCATCGTTATCTAATGCATGTAGGGAACATCTTCAGAAACCATTTGGTCATAGTTTTGTAAATTCCCACTTTTGCTCCTATCTTATTTTTGATAATTTCTCTTAACTATTTTCTCCGGGAACTGTTTAGCACCTCTGAATGGTTCTGATTGGTTGTTTTGAATTGTTTGGGCATTTCACAATGGTAACACTCACTTCACGTAACTGAAGTATTTTTCAAATGTTTACACATTTTTAATCCACTTTAGTACAGAGCAAAGATAGTTTTACTTTGGACTCCAAAATATCTTACACTTTTTTCTGTTTGTTTTACCATTGTGAATTTCTTTTATAAAATATGATGATTTTCATTTTAGCACAAATCGGTATAACATTACAGTAAAAGATACTGATTCAGATTTATTTAATTAAAATATATGCATATCACACATTAAAGCTTGATGCATTTCTAAAATTTCCTAAAGAGTCATGAGTTGTGCCTGATTTTGAGTTTTCCAGATGGGATACTCTAACATATATGTGATGGTGCATTCCAACTGCAAAAGTCCCTTTAAATATCCTATTTGTGTTCATCATTGATGTATTATCTGAACATAACAAAGGATGTTAAAAAATGTTTGTGGGTATATGTTACTCTGTTACCAATGTGTTCACCTTCCTGTCTTTTTTTACCCCAAAAGTACGTGTATCAAATTATTTTGTCAAAAAATAGACTGGCTTACACATGCACATTTGGGAAGGACTGATACATCATGCAAATCTGTCACATTTAACAGAAATTCAATAGCATTTTTGATTCAATACATATTTATGATATGTTTTTAATAAAAAAATAGGTGTTTAATCTCATGCCTCTAGTCATGTGGGCTCACATGCTCACTCTTGTTTGTTTATAATACTAACTCACAAATGTGACGTTTGGAAAATCCACTGTATCATAAGTGCATTTCATGCTAAGTGACCTGTAATAGTTTTAATGTAACATCCATTCCCATTGTGACAGAACATCACACCTGACACAATTATAAATTGTAGGCTGTTTAGTACAATTGTCCGCTATAGCATCAAACAAAGTCATTTATATTTGTTTTTTAGCCAGTCATGTGTAAGCTCAAACAGTCACTTGTTAGTGATAAGAAATTAACTGGCACATGCATCAAGCCAAAATCCAGTCGGTAAAATACCGAATCGCTAAAAACACCCGTTAGCGAGGAAAAAAAACCAAATCCCAATGCATCAACCCAAACTGTGAGCAAATAACGAATCGCTAAAAGAAATCCTGTAAAATACCGAATCGCAATTAACCAACATGCAAAAATACCGAATCGCTAAATACCGAATTAGCAATCACCGAAATCACTAATAGCTCCCGGCAAGTGCCAATGGCTAATAACGAATCGCTACCCAATGCAACAACAGTCGCAAATACCGAAAATCCCAAAAATCGCTATTTTGCATGAGCTAAATAAGGGGAATCAGAACCTGGAGGTAAAGTTAAAAAAAAAAAATTGTGAATAAAAAAAAATGTTTCTACAGGTGCAACTGATTGTGGTAATCACCAAACCCTTAAATGTGGCCAATGAGACCCTGTTGGCTACCACAAAATGGCAGCCCTCTACGTGCTTGCAAGGAGGATGCGTATCAATGCGGCAGGACAGCCAAGGGTCCAGGAGAGAGTTTTCAGACTGCGCATCACCTTGCTTGGCCAGAATGAGGACGAGGTGTACGAGAAGTATCGACTCAATCGTGCCATGATCATGCGCCTCATTGCAGACCTGGAACCATTACTGCAGCACCAGACACACCGGACCAATGCAATCCCTGCACACGTCCAGGTCCTATGCAGCCTGCACCTACTGGCCTCAGGAAGTTTCCAGGGGGTAATCGCGGTAGCCGGAGGCGTATCGCAAAGCGCACTCTCACGCTTCTTCAAGAAATTCCTAGATGCCATGCTGACAATGCTACACACCCACATCAGCTTCCCCACAACCCCAAAGCAGTTGGACCGCAACAAACAGGCATTCTACCAGGTGGCACAATTCCCCCATGTAATTGGATGCATCGACTGTACGCATATCGCCATATGTCCACCGGCAGCAAATGAGTACATATTCCGTAACCGCAAGTCATACCACTCAATCAACGTGCAGGTTGTGTGCGATGCCAATCACATCATAACGGACCTAGTGGCACAATTCCCAGGGAGCACACACAACTCCTCATATTCCGCAACAGTGGAATCCACAGGCGTCTACTCAATGGAGAATTTGGAGAGGGACTCCTGCTTGGTACGTACAAATTCCGCTTCCCAACATGAACACCACACATGTATGAACTTCACCATTGCTAAGTCTTTGCTTCTATCTTCTAGGTGACAGTGCTTACGCCCTGCGTGATTTTATACTCACCCCATACATCAATCCAGCAACCCCACAGGAGCAACGCTACAATGCAGCACACATAAGCACCAGGAATGTAATAGAGAGGACATTTGGGATTCTGAAGAGTCGCTTTCGAATCCTACACAAGACTGGCGGCGCCATGCTATACAAACCTGAAACCTGCTGCCGGATTATTGCCGTATGTGCAATGCTGCACAACATTGTGACCAGAAGGGGGATACCCATAGAGGTGGACAGGAATGGGGACCACCGGGATGACCAACCACCCGCCCAACACCGACAGGCACACGTCCCTAACACAGCAGAGGGCAATAGGAGGTGGACATACATCATGCAACATCATTTCTGAATCAGGTGAGAATGAAACATAACTAATTTGTTGGGGGTGCAACTGTTTAATGCACAGTAGCACTGCGGTATGTGCAACAAAACAAGCAATGGAAATAATGCTCCACATGTAAAAATGTGCGTTAAAGTCACGGCTGTGCAGACTCAGGAAGGGGAGGACCATGGTTGCCCCACCACGGTCAGGTAGGCCTGTAATTCTGTCTAGTGGCGCTTGCCACGTACACCAAGCCTCCGCTTAGGTGTCTCCGACGGCTCACCACGGCCTGTCCCCATGGAGGCCCGCGAACTGCGGCGCCTGGTGCTGGCCTCTGCCACTGACACACTGCTGACACTCGAGGCAGCCTCACTGCCATCTTCCCCTCCCAATGCACCAGCACTGAATGTGCCGCTCTGTAGGTGTTCGACAGCAGCGGTCATCTGCCCTAGTGCCTTTGCTACATCCCCGCAAAAGTGCCCAAGGTCCACCTGCAAGGACACAGAGCGGCGTGCCAACACTGCGGTGCCGTTGCTGAGACGTGTGATAGCCTTTGTAAAGGCCACAGACCGCAACAATTGCTGACGGTGCCTCCTCCTCTCGCACTCATGGCCCTCCCTCATGGCACGGGTGAGCTCATGGATGTCCTCCCTGAGGTGCCCATTGCCCTCTGACACCACAGTGGTCATGTCCCTAACCGCCGCAGTCATGGCACGCATTTCCCGAGCAAGGCGCACGATATTAGAGCTAATTGTTGCCATGTGTCGTCCCTGCAGGTGCTGTACACGCAGCATCCTCTCCTCGATGGCAGAAGTGTGTGGGAGATCAAGGTCGCCTGAGGAGACAGAACTTGGCCGAGCCCTGCGCCGCTGTTGGAGTCTGGCGCGTCCAGGTGGTGCTGCAGGCGGTGTGATGGTGCGCAGACTTTGTCCCAATTGTGTGGAGGGTGTTTCCATCACCTGCAAGGGCGCTACTTGGGACCTGCGCCTCGGCGCTTTAGTGGCTGTTGTTGCTGCAGCTGGTGTGGATGGTGCAGGTGCTGGTGTGGCTGGTGCTGGTGCTGGTGATGCTGGTGCTGGTGCTGGTGCTGGTGGTGGTGGGGTGGCAGGTGGAGGTGATGGATGCGCATCCTGCGCTGTCTCCATGTCGGAATCCACCGGTGTCTCGGATATGATCAGCTGGCCGCTGTCGTCCGATTCCCCAGGAGATGCATCTGTGTGTGAAACAGTGCATGGTTAGTGGGATAGTTACACCTCCGTAGTGTTGTACACATACATGTCCCTCTGTGATCCACTAAATAAACAGTCTATATCCATGTTCAACTGATGTGGTGATCCGTAATTGTATTTACGCCTGTACATGCTCACTGGGCTGACTAGACTACAACTCCCATGATGCACTAGTGTTAAGAGTAAAACTGTGTGGCCCAAAGCTGCATACACACTCAGGTCCTGCTGGGGGCATGGGAAGGGATTTACGCTATGCTGGGTATGGGCACAGGCATGCATCTTACCTTGGGCACTTGTGGCTGCGCCGGACGTGTCCATCTGGGTCACTCCCACGACGGCTTCCCGCTCGATTGTCCCTTCCACCAGGTCCTCCAGGGCAGTGTTGGCTTGTACCGTTGAAGGGCCGCCTCCGGTCCTGCTCGCCTCCCGGAGCCTCTCCGCAATCCTCTCCTTGGCACGCTTCCGCAGGTCGTACCACCTTTTCTTGAGGTCGTCGATGCTGCGGGGCGTTACACCAACTGCATTCACCCTCTCCCGGATGCGCAGCCATATGCGCCGCTTCTCTTGCTCAGGCACCTTGAGGGACAGCTTACCGAAAAGGCGATCGTGCTTGCTGCTGACTCCCTCTATCAGGTACTCCAGCTCCCTGTAAGAGAACTTGCGCTTGCGTGCTGACTCAGCGCTGGATGGTACTTCCTTCTCCATGAAAAATAGGTTTTGCGAATTGCACAGTCGGTGTGGCTTCACTCTGCACAGGCAGTCTTCACTCACAGCTCCTGTTTGCTCCTCTGTCGAGGCAATGAGGGTGGGGCTGCAGTATTTCCTGGTTGGTGATGTCATCTGCACGTTCCCGGAGCGACGCGGTCAATTACGATTTCGCTAATACCGAATTCGCTAATAGCTAATTCGGTATTACCGAACTCGCTAATAGCTAATCGGAGTTTGCATGCCCCGCTATTGATTATTCGGTAAATATAGCGATTTTTAAGGAATCGCTAAAATTTACCGAATCTGTTGATGCATGCACAAAAGCGATTCCTTAATAACGATTCCTTATTTCTCGCTATTAAGGAATCGCTTTTGGTTTGGTTGATGCATGTGCCCCATAGTGGTATCGTTTGCCACAAATTATTATACAAAACGCCTCATCATACACCTTGTGCAAAACTTACACCTTCAAGAACACTACTTGTGCATTGGACATGTGTCATCCTTTATGTTGTTGCCATAATTTGTTGCATAGTTATTTAACATGAAAACCTCCAAAAATAACTTACCCCCTTGATGCTGCTGTTGGACTCTCAACTGCCCATCAAACTGGGGATAGACCACTCTAAATGTGACACTTTGAAATGGGAGAAAATTGAAATGAAGAGTTAACTTAATAATTAAGGAAACTTTCCATTGTAATTTTCTTCCATTTAAAAACATTCAGAAACATAATTTTGTTCACAGCTCCAATGCTGATTTTATAAGGACTTTTATTTAAGAGTTAAATACCTCAGTTCTTCAGCTGTTCACCTCTGTGACCCAGCCCCAGCCTGGGTAATAAATCGAACTGGGCACTGCTGTTATCAGTCCCTGCTATCTTCAGCCTGATGACAATAATGTTAAATGAACACAGACTTCTCTTAACTTTAAAAGGAACATATGAACTTGTGCTTATTTAAAAATGAACTCAAGGCTTTGAGGTACTCTGATTGTGTCTGGAAATCTACTGGTTGGAGGCACCTGATCTAGTATATATATATATATCTATGGAAAATAATATATGTTTTCTAAATTAAAATAATGTTAAATGAAATTATTTTTAAATATACATATATGTATGGAAATACACAATAGAAAATAAAGCATCAAACACACAACACATGTTAATGTTGTGGTGTTGTCTAATTATAAACACACACCATCAATTTTTGTATGTAATAAAAAGAAAACTGAAACTTTACTTCAATCGCTACACTTCACTCAGGAACTATAAGGGGCATTCTAACCTGTGTTTAAATAAAGACACATGTTAGTCAGAATTACATTTTCATTTTTAGCATTTACCTGTTTCTCTGGTGAGACATAAATCTGGCTGTACAGGGAGAGGACCTCCATAGCCAGCAACTCCAGCTCCTCTGGCTAGAATTTGGTGTCATGTCACCTGCTTTCCTGGCATAGTGGCACCCAGAGGAACGAAACAGCAGCAAAAGTTGAGGAGGTGTTGTTGGCAGCATGTCTAGGAGGCAAATGAGCTTTTTTTTAAATGCTGCATACATCAACAGAGACGGACCTATTAATTGGATTTTGCATGTTGCTTCTCCACATGTTAGCCTACTCTGTGTCCTTCGTGGAGATTTACACCCACTACCTGGTCAACTTCTGCTGACGGACGTCTAATTGCAAATGTCCCGACGTAGAGGTCAAGTGACCAACAGTTAAGATTGGGAAATAATGTATTTGTGAATGTTAAGTGTGTCACCACCTTTCAAAATGAAGACAAGTTTGTTTACATTTACAATTTGCTAATTTTACGCAGTTTTAAAAACAAAAACTGTAGATTCTGCAGTGTGTTACTGTGGTTAAATGCAATAATTGCACGGATTTGTTTACACTTCCATTGACAAAACGTTTGGTAAAAAAAATAATAACTTCTTTCAAAAATTAAGACATGTTAAGAAACCAACTATAGTTTTACAAATACATAACATTTGTGTTATATATCATAAAAGTTAGCAAATTTTATAAAATGTTTACAATTTTTGTAATGCAGACATATGAGCCCAGGGAGAGTGAGGAGACAATAGCCTCAAGTTTTTAGTAGGCCTGGGTGGTGAACTCTGCTCCTTTCTCATACGTGGAGTTTGAGAAGTTTTTGGGGAAGCTGGCGAGCACGAGCAGGGAAATTACAATGCTATATTGCTTCTCAGCAAGATTTCTCAACGTGGGTGGTCGCTTACGAAACCTTACGTTCGCGTTGAGGAAGCTACCGCTCGAGTAGAACTTCTACTCAAGGGGCAGAAAGAAGCAGCACTGCCTTGGACTGCATGGAATGCTGTTCGCTTTGATTCTACAGCCCGTGACAAACACCTAGCACTAAAAATCAATGTGCCTGGCGCAAGTCAACACACTCCACAACTTGTGGAAATTTGCATATCTTGCTGCAGTGTTTTTGTCACTTCGCAGAGTTCTGCGTAGCGGAACGCCACAACCTCCACCCAGGCCTAGTTTTTAGACCACTTTCACACCTTGCCATCATGAAAGAACATGATATTATCAAAATAATCAGTTTGAATAGGCAAACAGTTATTGGTTTGTGCAATCAGCTGTAACCAGATCCTATGCCTCACAATGGGAATCCCACACCAATAGTCAAAATTATGACAGTATTTAATTTTGTAGTCACAGATTCATTCCAATACACTGTGGCATTATCTGGAGGAATGCCATAACCAAATTACAGTGGTGAGCTGCAAGAAGTTCTTTCTTCAGTGATGAGACACATCAGCAGTTTCATACAGTTTCCATGAAATCAGGATTTTGCTAATGCAAAAGGAGATTTGTATGCTTTGGGTCACCTTCCAAATGTGGTTGGAGCAATTGATGGCGCACATATTGCCCTAGTACCACAACACAATAGAGAACAAGTCTGCTACAATTGAAAGTACTTCCATTCAATCCAAGTGCAAGTTGTCTGCTTACCATATTTGCACATCACAATTCCGGAATTAACACATCTACTGCATCAACTGCAGAAAAGCACCATACACCTGCGAATTTCACAACTTGTACCTGAGATGGCCTTGCTTTTTGTTAAGTGAAATCTGTCAAGATATTGTTTGGTTAATTTCAAGTTTAATGATCTAAAATAGGATTACATATCTTTGCTCATTTTTGTTTCTTCTTTCATATACGAGTCAGCTTATCCTAACCGACCATGGTTGTTAGCACCGCTGAGGAATCCAACAACACCAGGGTAAGTAGGCTTCAATGAGACTCATGGAAGAACACAGAGGTCAGTGGAGTGGGATTTTGGTCTCCTAAAGGACTGATTTTGATATCTGTATAAGACTTGTGGACTCTCTTCTACTAACTCGATAAGGTGTGTCAAATCACAATGGCCTACTTCCTGTTAGACATCATAGACCTGAGATAGAACATCCCATACATTGCAGATATGTAGACCATGATGAGCCACCGGGTGAGGATGTTGAAATGACAAATGAAGATGATAGTGGTGAAGAGGGGAGAATGGGGGGCAGAATTTGCCTTGCTCAAAGGGGGCCGCAGCCTGAGCGAGCTCCTAAGACCGATTTATCGATATGTCAAAATCTGACATATTTCCCCATGTGTTTATTGGTGTGCTGTTAATGTGTGCACCCCCCGCTGTCAAATGGAACTATCAGTGAGCAAAGCGGTCTACCGGTGATAAAGATCTGCGGAGGTGTGTAGCTGCTACGAGAGCGTCCTACTTATGGTGAAAGCCACTGTTCCTGATCAAGGGGACCACGGCTGAGGGAGCCCATGGCCGGGATCTGGGAGCCCGGTGCATCTTCGGGCTCTGCTCCGGGACTACAACCCAGGCCCAGATTGGAGATTGTTAAGGGCCGGCCTGCGTGAGCATACCCAGATCCCACAGCTGTCTGTGCCAAGGCTGGACTGCTTCCCTGCCAGTGTAGCGCCTCAGCTGGGGACCTCATGCTGCAACCGGTACTCGGTCCCTGCCCTTCAATGAGACTGCGCCTAGGTTAGAGGAGGTGTGAGGGAGAGTACAATGTGGGAGGCCACATCAAAACAGGTCTCCCATTATGATCTCACATTTCGGGAGACAGACTCACAGATAAGATCCCACAGTGACATTTTAAGGCACCCAGCCACAGCATACTGTTGAGGGCTACTGCAAATACCAGCACCATTGTTGGACACATTAGGGGCCGAGTTTAATACATCTAAAGCACGCTACCAACACTCTTCTACCTCTTTTGCACTATTCACAGCGCTATGGGGAAACCAGAAAAGCTTCAGACCAAGCTGCAATTTGAGCAGCACAAGTCCACCAGCTCCAGGGATGATGACACTGAGGCACCATCCTCGGAGTAGGGTGCCCTAAGTGCTGATCTTGGGGGAGAAATCAACAACCTCACTTACCGCATGGACCGCATGTCTGAAAGAATGGACAAGCAGGCAGAAAGAATCGACATGGTAGAGAGAAGAGTGTCTGATGCCAAAGTTCAGCAAATTGCAACCACTGAAGCTCAAAAACTAATGGAAACAGTGATGGTGACGCTGCAAAATAAGGCTGAGGACTTAGAAGCGCAATCAAGGCATAATAATCTGCATATAATTTTATTGCCTGAATCCTCAGCCACTGGGAACATGGAATAATTTGTTGAACAGTTGCTCATAACCTTTCTGGGCCGCGATTCATTCTCACCTGTATTTATAGAGGAGCGGGCGTACCGTCCACTGGCCCCGCGGCCACCCCCAGGCGGCCCCCCTCACCCAATATTCGCTAGGCTAGTAAATTACAGGGATAGAGATGCAGCATTACGGAGAGCCAGGGAGCTCTGATCACTTCACTATGAGGGCTCTGAGCTATCCATGTACCCGGATTTTACATTGCAGGTCCAAGAAGCGAGGAAACGATATGCTCCACTGAAGGGAAAACTGAGAAAACTTAATTGGAATATGTTATTCTTTATCCTGCGAGATGCAAAGTAACAATAGACGGCAAAACTAAGATTTATACTGATCCAAATAGTCTACAACAGGCACTCAAAAAACATCACAATGCCAAATCTAAGAAAACCTCACAGGGCTTGGAACTGGACGATGGTGGCTCCAGCAGTGGTTTGGACAGCCAGGATTAACACTCTCATTCACAGATGGAACATTGCACCACATACATGCTCAATATTCTGATTGCTGCCATTACTGGCACTAAGACATATTATGTATCATTTATACTAGTTGTATGTGTAACCCGACATGTCAAGTACACTATCTACTTATTATTGTTCTTACATACTTGTATTGGCACCTACAGTTTAGCATGCTATCTGTTGCTTAGTAGTTGGAGGTTTGTGTTTGAAAAGAATCAGTCACAAACTCATGTTAACTGGAGTGCAATACAGGGGTACTCACCACCCCCGCATGTATTACACACATCAGCCGGCCTACAAGGGTTGGGGGTACAACGGGAGGGACTCAGAAGCTGTCTTGTGGCAAAGCAGACATTTAGGGGGAGGGGAGGTAACATATGTTATAGTTTATTTTCCTTAAGTAGCCGAATGAAAAAGTCCAGTTTGGAAACTAGTTTTATGCTTGCTGTTATAAGACAAGAGAAGCAAGTTGGGTGAAAATTGTGCTCAAAAGGCTCCATTGAGCCCAAATGGTACTTCTATAAGTTTTTTCACATGAGATGTCAGAGGGATGAACGATCAACGTAAAATCTGAAAATTGTCCTATATCTGCAGAGACATAATGTTCATGTTGCTATACTGCAAGAGATACATCTAGCACCTAAATCAGGGCTGCTAGCACAAACCAGAATGAAGGGCACCTTTGTAGTTGCTGGTTTTACATCGCATGAACGAAAGGTTCTGATATGGGCCCATCATGGCGTAGGCATACAAATTCAAGAGGTATGTGTGGACCCTGGTGATAGATACGCAGTTGTGCTCTGTCGTAAAAATACTCTTGATGTGCTTCTGATGGGGGTTTATGGTCTCAACTATGATGATCCCAAATTGTATTCATCTCTCAAAACACACTCACCGCATGTATGAATATTCCGCAGATATGGAGGAGGGATATTATAATTGTGTATTATCACCTGAATTAGATAGGTTTCGAGGACCCCCAGACAACCTTCTGTTAAAGCAAAGGCAATCCCCACCATTGCAGAACTGGTGGGCTGATTGACGTCTGGCGATACTTATCACCACAAGGCAGGGAGTATACCCACTAATCTTCGATGCATGACATACATACATGCATTGATTATTGGCTCATCTCGAAGAGCCTACTCCAATATTTACAAGAGTGCTGACATCTGCCCCACACATTTTCTGACCACTCTCCTGTTAAGCTTATCCTCACACTTAAGGGTATGCAACTAAGATCCCTGACTTGGCAATTCCCACAATATTCTTTGTTGGAGGTAGTTTTGTGCAAGAAACTGGCGCAAGCAATAGACAAATACTTCCCCATAATATTGGAAGTGTACCTCCAATGGCTACCATCTGGGAGGCATGCATGGTTTATATTTCTGGGGTGCAAATCTCGAAGCATGCTGGGGTTCTCCGGTCCATACGGGACCGAATGCTTAAATTCGATAAAGAGCTGAAGGTGCTGGAGTGTGATACGCAAAAAAAGTCTGAGCCCAGGAGATTAGCACAGATTAGATGGAAAATCGATGAATACAATGAATTGGCGCAATCAGAAGTGGTCCACCTTGGGAAATACGCTACCGCTAGAGTATATGGTGAAGGGGAGAGACTCAGCGCCACGTTAGAGGCTCTGTCTTGACCATCCAGGGGAGACAGCGAAGTGTTATCTCTTCAAAATAGTGATGTATGCAGGTGTGGAGTGCCCCACAAATAGTTGAGCACTTTTGAGCGTACTATACGGAGCTCGCACAAGCGCCATACTGAAGAATCAGCTAAAGAATACCTACCACACATTGCTATGAAGTGGCTGACCAATTTCCATAGGGAATGGCTAATGGCACCCCTTCGCCCCACTGAAACCACAGCTGCATTAAAAGAAATGCAGAATAATAAAGCTCCGGGCTCGGATGGCCTCACTGTTGCCTTTTATGAAGATAGGCTGGTCTCTCACTTGGTCAATTTATTCGAAGAAATGTCGAAGGACAGAATAATGCCCCCAACAATGCGCGAGGCTATACTGGTAACAATGCTAATGCCTGTTAAGGCGTCCACACAGTGTTCCTCATACAGACCTATGTTTTTGTTCAACACGGATATCAAGATTTTTGCGAAAATGTTAGGCAATAGGATCTCACCACTGCTTCAGGGACTGGTGGGACCTGAGCAGTCTTACTTTATCAAGCAAATTACACACTGTATATTGCACAATTGCATGTATAGACCCAGATGTTCGTGCAGCAGCAGTCTTCTTGGACGCAGAGCAGGTGTTCGATTCAATTAAATGGAGCTTCCTCATGACAGTGTTGAGACGGGTGGGAGTTGGTGAGTTATTCATAGAGTTGGTGGAAGTGCTGTACGCAAATCTTGTAGTGTGAGTACACGTTAACTTGTATTCGCTCCAATAGCAATCACAAGGGGCACTAGGCAAGGGTGCTCACTCTCTCCATTACTATATGCCCTTGTGGCCGAGCCCTTGCGATGCTAGAGTACCATTTACACCGAGGCATACGTTTCCAGCATTACAATCTAACAATATATGCAGATGACACTTTATTATACGTAAGGAATTCGGATTGCAACCTAACGCCAATGCTACAGGAAGTAACGAGATTTGGCAGTCATTATGGATTGCGCATGAATTGGAGCAAATCACTTATATTTCTTCTGGCCGCTTCCACTACCCCAGTGCAAATGGACTTCCCCTTAACTTGGACTACTGAACCTGTGTGCTATTTAGGTATCTAAGTGCATACAGATCCGGAGATAGTAATTCGAGAGAATTATGGCAGAACAATACAGCGCCTCACAGAAATTATAGACCAGTGGGTCAAATTACCACTATCACTGATAGAATGTACAGCACTTATGAAGATGATAGTGTTGCCTCAGTTCTTATTTTTCTTCCTTAATATTCCCATCCTGCTACCAAAGTCGCTGTTTTACACTCTCCGCACCTTATTAATTAGGTTGGCATGGGCGGGTAAGCAATCCAGGGTGCAATTGGCCATATTGACAAGAACGTACACCACAGGTGGACTCAATGCCGCCGACCTTGAACGATACTATAGTGCTGCACAACAGGTCCATGCTCATGCCTGGATACACGGGCCGCCTAATTTGCCACACCTATCCTTAAAGAGTTGTGGTCAATCTGTTCAGTCCCCCAATATCTGCTTGCTAAACCACAGAGGCGATAACATGTTTTTGATCCTGTGGGGGTTACAAGGAACCAACTATATGGAAATGCCGATAGGCATGGAACCATACTCCCCTATTCTCCAAAACCTCTTGTGGAATTGTGCAGGTGGTTCCCCTTGAGAGAGGATAAGGCAATATTACAGGCTCTTCATGAACTAAACATAACAATATGGGGGATCTGTTTTTAAATGAAGTTCGCTCCTGGGAACAGATTTTGACAGAAAATTCTGACCCATCACCACTCGTAAGGTATCACTATTATAGAGTTAGACAAGCTTTCCACGCCAAGCTGGGTGAAAATATGTTAGAGCCCAAGGATTTACACTGCTGACATATCTATTGCAGACTCACGCCTCACAAAGGGGCATTTCAATTTTATATGCGCTTGCTAGATCCGAGGGAAACCTTAACCAGAGTGAGAAACTGGGTGGCTGTTGCAGTACACCCTACACACTTGTTGGCTTTTTTTTTTAAATCAACCTGACTGAAGTGTACTGGTCATTTTAAAAAGGGTCCAGAATCTGTTTAAGTGGGCCAGCCCCTCAGAGGGACTGACCTAGACAGGAGGATGTAAGGCAGGGTAAGCCCTGCAACACTATAACCAGTTACCCTACTCTTCCTTGCCTGACAAACTAGGAAGACTCTCCCAGACTTTGCTGAGTCTCCAGGCCTGTGGGCTGGGGGGCTTGTGTGAGAAACTGGGTTTCTGTTGCGTCTCCCCCAATTTTTGCATGGTTTTTTATGCAACTTTGACTGACATGTACTGGGTCCCTGCTGGCGAGGTTCCCAGTACCAGTGTTCCTTCTCTAAAACTGTACCATGATTGGCACAACTTCAGCCACCCCTATAAGTCCCTAGTAATTGGTACCCCTGGTACCTAGGGTATGGGTACTGAAAAGGGATCACTGGGGCTGCAGCACAAATTGTGCCTCCCCAATGACCCTTCACCAAGACCATGCACAGTGCAATTGCAGGCTGCATGTCTGAGTGCAGAAAACATCGAAGAGTCAACATGGCATACAACCCTGGGTGCCATGCCCTTATAAACTGCATGAGGTATAGATAAGTCACCCCTACTGCAGGCCTTACAGTTCTTATGCAGGAAGCACTATATCCCATGTGTGGACAGTATCTGCATGAGTGGACATGACCGTACAATATATGAGCCATTCTTTGATATTGTAAGTGCACAAGGAAGCCATAAAGAGTACCTGGGCTGGATACTTGTCATTACATCCTAGCTCCATGACGGCTTCACTGTACCCTAAGATGTCGGGTACCAAACATTTTGTCTTAATAAATCCATACTGATGCCAGTGTTGGATTTAATTCTAAATGCACACAGGAGACCCTTTAGAGGGTCCCCTGAAAACCTACCAAGCACTGGTGTGGTTTTTGACCAGTCTTAGCCAGCTTGCGACCACCAGACATGTTTCTGACCTCATGGAGTGAGAAACAAAGCCTGTTCTGGGCAGAGGTGCCTCACACCTCACAGGGCTGGAATGGACTTCCAGAGTGCGAAGCTTCAAAGGTGATACCACCATTGAAGTACAACACAGGCTTCCGTAGATGGTGTGGATGCTAACCCCCCTGTCCTGCGCCACATTTGGCAGGAGGAAAAGGTTAGTTAGATGAGGAGGAGTGTCCACATTCATCCAGCACCACCCCTAAGGTGTTGCAGGTGATGTAGACACTACTTTTGAAAATCCACCATCTTGATATGCAACCTATCAGTGGTATGGAAGGCTCCTTTCCACAGGAAGTGGTCAATTAGAGGGTGGGTAGCCCATTGGCTACTACCTCTCTGCCCTTGAACACCCCAAAATGAAGCATTTAGGTGGCATCCCTGGGGGGGAACAACCTTTACAACGCAACTGTTACAACGCACTACACTTACAACGCATTTTTTACAACGCAAAATCCATTACAACGCACTACACTTACAACGCATGACACTACAATGCATTTTTAAAAACTACCTTTACAACGCATTCCATTACAACGCCTACCTTTACAACGCATAATATTACACTACACTATCCAACACTTACTCTACTGTTGCACCCCCTGGAGTTAGAATAGTAATTTTTACCCCTATACTATCCAACACTTACCCTACTGTTGCACCCCCTGGAGTAAGAATAGTCATTTTTACCCCTATACTATCCAACACTTACCCTACTGTTGCACCCCCTGGAGTTAGAATAGTAATTTTCACCCCTATACTATCCAACACTTACCCTACTGTTGCACCCCCTGGAGTTAGAATAGTAATTTGTACCCCTATACTATCCAACACTTACCCTACTGTTGCACCCCCTGGAGTTAGAATAGTAATTTTTACCCCTATACTATCCAACACTTACCCTACTGTTGCACCCCCTGGAGTTAGAATAGTAATTTTTACCCCTATACTATCCAACACTTACCCTACTGTTGCACCCCCTGGAGTTAGAATAGTAATTTTTACCCCTATACTATCCAACACTTACCCTACTGTTGCACCCCCTGGAGTTAGAATAGTAATTTTTACCCCTATACTATCCAACACTTACCCTACTGTTGCACCCCCTGGCGTTAGAATAGCAATTTTTACCCCTATACTATCCAACACTTACCCTACTGTTGCACCCCCTGGAGTTAGAATAGTAATTTTTACCCCTATACTATCCAACACTTACCCTACTGTTGCACCCCCTGGAGTTAGAATAGTAATTTTTACCCCTATACTATCCAACATTTACCCTACTGTTGCACCCCCTGGAGTTAGAAAAGTAGTGTTTACCCCTATACTATCTAATACTTACCTTAAATGCAATTTAATATTATGCGTTGTAATGGTATGCGTTGTAAAGGTAGTTTTTAAAAATACGTTGTAGTGTCATGCGTTGTAAGTGTAGTGCGTTGTAATGGATTATGCATTGTAAAAAATGCGTTGTAAGTGCATGCATTGTAAAAGTGTGCGTTGTAACGTCATACATCCATCCCTGGGCCTTGAACCTTAGATTCCATGGACACAAAGAAGAACTGGACCAAGAAGAGCTGCTGCCTGAGAACTGCATCTTTGCTGCAGAGGAATTAGTGGCAAGCCCTGCCTGCTGCCTTAAGGAATTGAGAGTTGTGGTGTGCTGCCTCATCTTTACACTGTGAGGACTCCAAGAGACTCAGAGCACATCCAATTATCAACAAATTGCCAAAGAGCCCCCCTTGAGGTGGAGGCTCTGCACCCCTGAATCAGCACTAAAAAAGGGGGTGGGGGACAAGGACTGAATATAGGTCCAGTGGTTCGTGCTCCTGAATGTAAAGTCATCACTAAGGGGAGTCACAGTTCCTAAGAAGAAACTAAGGCAAGAGAGAAGAGGGATAATCGTTCCTATGGGAAGGTCGGCAGGACCTTTATTTGATTCCCTCACACACCCCAAAGGATGTCATGCTTCATCATGGGGCGGTGCTCCTCATTGGACCGGCGCTGCAATGCCCTACTGGTCCCCCGAAGGGTCACTTCATCGGAGATTATTTTAGGAATCTCACCGACTGGTGTGTGCGGGTCAGCGTGCAAGGGTACATGAAGAGTAGATGTTGAAAGGTGACTAGAGGGTATGAAGCAAATTAATTTAATGAGAAAAATTCTATGTCATCAATAAAAAAAAAAAACGTGTGCTGCTTGAGGGTGTTAATGGCCCTCAGTAGCTAGACAAGTGCAAAGTCTTTTGTAGATGGGGATAGGGTTGACATGTTTCGCGCTGTGCTGTGGTCTCAGGAGGAGATCCTTTGAGCTTCTTCAGGACCTAGGGGCAGTGAAATAAAGGGGGGTTTGTTGAGTGGTGGTCTAGACATATATCATAGTGGCCAGTTGACACTGTGCAATATGTATGACTGAAAAATAGGAAAAAAGGAAAAAGGAGGTGTTATAGTCCTTAAACTAATTCCCCTAGGACCCTTATATACATTGTGTGTTTGACTGAAAAATAGAACACTTTTTTAAATGGTAGAAATTTAAAGTGCAGCAAAATGTTCCATAGTTTGAACATTCCTGCAGAACATTTTTCTACAGCTTGAATTTCTTCCATTTAAAAAAAAAGTAAATGAAGCTGGCCATGGGGGTATCTGATAACAATGTGTTCACTGATCAGAAGCAGCTCTCACTACAGAAAAGGTCAGTGACCCCTGGCTTTATATAGTGAGATATATTCTTTAAGCCTGTACTAACTCACATGTGTATTATCAGGCTGCTAGGTATAGTTAAACATACAGTGTTTAAACATGGGTCAGGTTCACTAGTGCAGACTGCCCCTGTGGAGTGTCACCGCCCACTTGGCTTTGCATGTAACACCTCTTTGTAAAGTGCTGAAAGCTTGTTTTTATAACAAATAATTGACCTGTGAAATGTGCTGTAGATATGCCATAAAGCATGTTTTTTGTGCATAATAAATGAAAGTCGTTGTTTGAGTTTAAGTAACTTATCTTTGCCTGTAAATTGCAAACATTAGCTACACAATAGCACCCATATAGATGTTTCCAAAGCAGATATGGTCTCTGTTATGCACTGATAGACCACAAGATAGAGATATCCATTCACTAACATACTCACAAACTAAAATATCCAACAGTCTGAGAAACAGTTGGACAGATGTCTATAGGTCTTTGTCCTTCCTGATACATACAATGAGGTGTTCATTTAGATAAATACGTACAGATATAGAAAGCTATAGAGCTTTCCAAACAGAGAACCACACACTGGCACATTTACTTACCTAGTCCATAGGGCAGGGTGCTATGTGTTTAGAAGGTAAAACATGTACCCTGAAGGTTAAGTGAGCTATTTGCACTCTCAGAGACCCATGTGCTGAATTATTCATCCTTTCTGATACCCAGATTTCAATCTGACATACCTAAGTAGAAAAGCAGAGAAAAACTAAAACAACCAGTGGGGTAATAAGAAAAGCACCTAAACAAGGTGTAAACTGCTCTTGTACCAGATATAATTGACCACTAAGGTAGGATGTAGCTAGGCCATAGTGCAGTGAGCTATGTGCTTAAAAGATAAGATATATACTCTGAAGTTTCTGTGACCTATATGCACTCCTAGAGACTCATGTGCCCAAGTATACATCCACCCTGCTACGCACACTTCATTCTGACATACCTAAGTAGAGAAGCAGACAGATACTAAAACACCCATGCAGACTGTCACGTGAGCAGCTAAACATTCACTCAAACAGACAGGCAGAACTGCTATGTATTTAGGGCTAATGAGGCAGTTGCACACTCACTTAAATAAGTCAATACTCACCAGGAGGAAATCTATGCAGCCGCTTACGGACACATTTAGAGACGTATGCATGTCATAAAGAGGGGAAGTATTTTACTAACAAACTTTCATACACATGCAATCACAACTCCAGATAGGAACTGAGACACTCATTTACACATCTGCTAAAGAACTGCCACTTTCTAGTCTCCCATACAGACAAGGAACTCTTGCATTATGTTTTGTGCCTGCTATACTTGAGCCTATGCATGCAGTGTTCGTGCTAGTGCTTTCTTGTCACTTAAAACTCCTAAACAAGGTATAAACCATTTGTTACCTGATATAACTGACCACTAAGGTAGGCTGCAGCTAGGCCACAACCCAATGATCTATGTGCTTGAAAGATATCATATGTACTCTGAAGTTTCTGAGACCTATATGCAGTCCTAGAAACCCGTTTGCCCAATTATACATCCATCTTGCAACCCAGACTTCAATCTGAGATACCTAAGTAGAAAAGCAGACAGACACTAAAACACCAAGTGAGATAGTAAGAGAAGCACCTAAACCAGTGATTAATTTGTAAAAAACATAGTGCTGGGGCTCTCGACAGGAGGGCACTAGAGCTTGCTCCATCCGTTGCCCCTGGCAGCACTGCCAATGACAGCACCAACACACTACTAATTCACACTCTTAAAAGTGTGACAATTCATACTATTACAGGCCCCCAAAGCTATAAGAATGGCTTTGGAGGCAGATACTAATAATTGGAAAATGAAATGGAAATAATAAACAGAAGTTTGTTGTGCTCGTACCTAAATTGGCAGATACCACTACCATGTGACAGAGAGTCATAAGCCTCGGTGCCGGTGCTGAGCACCGGAAAGCACCCGCACAAATTAAGCACTGAGTCCTAAACAATCACTTACACAGATAGGCAGTACTGATATGTGTCTAGTACTAAAGGAGCAAGTTGAACACTCAAACACCCAATACTCACTAACACAGCCAGGAGGCAATCTATATAGTCCATTAGAGACAGATTTAGAGAATCTTAGATGTCATAAAGAAACATACATTCAGTCTGCCACCCTCATTCATATGTCACATAAGTACATACAGCACTATAGAGCCTCTAATACAGCACCTCAGAGACTGTCGGAAGCAACTAAAAATACACTTACACACACAAAAAGTATGGTTTACCTAGTACTAATGGAGGTGCTTGTACAGTCACTTAAATAACCCAATTCTCCCTAATACATCCAGGACGTAATCAATACAGCTCCTTACATATATATTTAGAGAAGCATAGCTGCCACAAAGAGAGGTACTTGTATACTAACAAAGATACCAAAGTTCCATAAAAAGAAGCACCCTCCCACATAGGGACTGAGGCACTTATTTACATATCTACTGACACTGTCGAGAGAAGTAGCCCTTGTATCATGTATCAGGTGTAATACTCTTGAGTGTTTACATGCATTTTTACTGTTTTGCCTACTTGGCATTTAGAACCCCCCGCAAAACTTAATGTGCTCTTCCATCACATATGACTCACCTCTAAGGTGGGCTGCAGCTAGGCAATACAATATGTTCCTATGTGCTGAAAAGTTAATACATGTAGCTACAAGCTTCAGCGAGCTGTAGGCACACTTCAAGACTCATATGCTCACTTAGACATCATCCTAACACAGAGACATAAACATCAAAATTAATAAAGTAATGTTAGCAATATTGGAATAATATAACTGTTTATGTTGGTAGCTCACCATGTAATAGTACTGATTGAATAGCTAAATGTACTTTTTTTTTTCTTTTCAGACATCGATTTCTTAACTACAAACAGTTACAATGTCAACAAAAAGTCAGAGAAAAAGGAAACAGAGACAAGGATACTATGTCCTTACAAGTGAGCAACCAAAGGGGCAAAGTGCAGAAAAAGTGGTGAAAGAAAAAAATGACAAAGATATTTCTTAATATTGTATGTTGTGAGCTTGAAAAGTTAAAAATCAAGCAAATAAAAGACAAAGGTTAAGACCAACTAAATAAGGAGAAATTGTCTGTGATGTGAATAGTAAAAACCTGAAAAAAGAGAGCGTTTAACCAGAAGGCTTAAGCAGTTTGAGGAAATCATTGTTAGAATATTCCGTAGTAGAGTCATTCAAAATGTATTAAATTGTATGAAAAAGTAGAAAAGAAGAAGAGAAGCAGTCAGACAAAAGGACCATGTTGAGGGTGTAGTTGATAAGCCCTTTGCTGCGAAGAGGAAGCTATTTATTTTGATTGTAAATAGAATGAAGGCACTAGAAAAAATAGTGCTGTCTATGAGGAGATGAAGCCAAAAGAAAAGACGTGAATATAGATGACTTTTGTATAGTTTCAGTGGTGAATGGTTACATGCCTTCACAACTGAGCCTTTCTTCAATGAAGAAAGCTGCTTGCAAGAAAACAAATTAGTGCATGCAGTCGACCAATCTGGATGATGTTATGAGATGAAGGATGGTAGTCCTATTCTAAAAGAGGTGATGGTACCTCGAAATGTAGAGGAAGTTATAGCTGAATAGGTTCAGGCAAGGCATAGACAGGCCCCGGTATATACATGGAAATTTAGCAGTGTTTGTAATGTTCAGCAGGAATCAATTGATATACTGAGAGCTTTCGTACGTCAGTTTGTCTGTAAAAGTCTGAAACAGAAAATTTATATTTTGCAGGGATGTGATCCATGCAAAGTAAAGAAGTATACAATTTTTGGGGGGCATTCACTAGCATGTCTATCAAAAAAAGTATATAGAAGCACCTTTCATCACTTTACAATGTAGGCTGTTCACCACTCTAAAATGCGAAAACTAGTTAGGAAGCTTTGCTATGTTAAACCTCCTGCCCTTTATTTAGGAGAAATAAATAGGGCTCTTTTGCATGGTACAGTAGCAGGTGTACATAAAGTTTGTGATGATGTTCTATTTTGTTACTTTGGTCCTGAAGAGAAGTGTAGAGAAATTGAGGATTTGATATCTGCAGCAGTACCAGAACAGGAGACAGGTATTACTCTTGATAACTTCCAAGAAGGTATTAGAGAGTTTAACAGTGTTTCTTCAAAGAATCCAGACTATGTTTACATTTGTTGTTGATGCAGGCACTACAAACATCAAACTCTGAATCTTAATTTGTATTTAAATTGGGAAAAAGGGAACAATGATCAGAGGCGAGAATTTGCATCTTATTTATTTGTAGAGGAACACGTTGACTGTTCCATATAGCAAACTATATGTAAGTACTGTTATAGTATGTTAGAGGATAATAAAATGACAGCTAGTGCAGTGCATAACTAGTTAGAACTAGCTTCAATGTCACTAGAACTTCAAAATTTAAATGTATATTAATCAATTCTTATCCAATGTGTACATCGATTCCAAGGTATAGTTCTTATGGAGACAACGGCAGGCACGTTACCTCCATTTGAGCTACAGAAAGGTCTTATAGGTAGAGGTGAGTACTTGCCATTAGATTTCAAACTGAATATTGAAACTTAAGGGGTACAGAGAGATTTCGAAGAAGCACTAGTAATTCTAGTGAAAGGTGTTCCAACCAAGAGCAAAAAGATACGCCAAGAGTTAGTGAATGTTACTTAAATAAAGAATGCCACACTATATATGGTGCAAAATAATATTTATTTAAATGATATAGATGTTCTTCAAAATGTAGCACATATGGAGAATGATACATCTTCATCAAGAGGTCAAATTGAAAAAGTTGATTGATCCTGATCAGAAGGCATTTATGAACACTTTAGCATTCACTCTCTCCATCCTAAAGAGATCATTTGTGATTCAATTGGTCTCTTTGAAATGAAAGAAGCAAGAGGAGCTCCCTTGAGTTTGTGGGAGAGAAGTATTGATGCTCAGTGTTTCCCACATCTGTTTCTCACTGCAGGTATGATGAGCGGCCTGTACAGATAACAGCAGTTGAATACAGATGAACTAGACTATACTCAGAGGATCATGGATTTTCCCAGTGTATTCCCTATATATTTATTCTTTTTTTCAAAGCAGTTTATCAGGTCTATCTTATGCAGTAAAACACATTCTCAAGACAGGAGTGAATCTGAAAAATATGACAGCAAGGGAATTTGTTGCCAAAGTTCAAGGAAAAGATCAAAACCTGGAATACAACTTGATTAATTTAATGGGATGCCAGCATGGCACAGATAAATATTGGTATTGTCGTTATGGTGAGCTGAAATGCATGTTGAGAAACCTAGGAGAACCAAATTGGTTTCTAACACTCAGGTGTGCTGAGTATGCATGGGATGATCTCTTTGAATTCCTGCACAAAGCAAACTCAAGCATAAAAGATATCAATCTAAAGACACCAGGAGAACTTTGGGGTACATTTACAAGAATTGCAGCTAACTAGTGTTAGCGTTAATTAGCGGTGGTTTTCTTAAAGCGGCCTATCACCAAAAACTATTGCTCTGTTAGCGATGTATTTATAATACGTCACTACATAGCGATAGTAACAGCTAGACGCATTGAAAGCTGCCGCTGACACTTGCGTCAAGGTGATACAAATTCTGACGTTAGCAAGAGAAAAGTGACGAAAAGGCCATTAGCTGCAAAAAACTCACGTTAGTCAGCCCAACGTGACTTTTTTCTGCATCTAGAAGCAAAAATAGCCTACAAGTCCACCTCTAATCAGTAAAAAGTAGGAAATAAAACCAATGGAATGGAGAATGGAGCAGCCAGGGCCAAGTGAAGCACAGATCAACAACCCCCCCCCCCCCCCCCCCCCCAGCCACCCAATAGCCGGGATGATCAGTCAGAGTCCCAGGGGAAGAGGAAATGCGGATTCAGAGTTACAGTTATGAAACAAGGCACATCGCTGGGAAAAACCAGTGATGCATCACTTTTCATAGCCCCAGCTTTGAAACACCATGGCAGCCAAAACCTTGACAGCGGGGACAGTTCCTGGGGCCTGGAGGCCACACTGGGCCTGCGTCTGTGACCGGGAGTGGGAGACAGAGGTGCTGTGGAGTTTCTGGGCCATGGCGGAAGACTTTGAGGTGTCGGCGATCGCCCTTACCTGGTGGTGAAGTCTGGCAGGTCGCATGGAGACATGTTGCTGACCTGTGTGAGAAGATCGCCTGGTGCCCCTTGGAGCTGTGAAGGATAGAGGCTCTCCTGTGCACCAACGCATCACATACCATGAGACACCACTGCACCGGGGGACACGAAGGTGATTACCAATGGTGGGCCGCGCCTCTCTGCATCACAGGCCAGAGGATGTTGCATTGGCCAGATGCTGTGGACAGTGACTGCTGTACCCAGGCTTGTGAAATCCCACCTGGCTGAGGCTCCTCCTGGCTATGTTACAGATTTGGAGACAGTGCAGCGTATTGAGCCCCGGTGTCAATGCCCAGGTGAAGAGAAGGTGGGATGCGTAGCAGGGGAGGCCCGGGGGAGAGTCAGGCCTGGGCCTAGCACCTGTGGGCGAAGCACACCGTGCCCTGAGCAATCCCTGTGCTGTGGCTGACCTACATCACTGAGGACACAGCACAAGACAGGTGGGGGACTCAACTAACTTGCGCAAGTTGCTGAGATCGGCCATTGGTGGTAGTGGGTGCCAGGGGCACAGGGGGCGATTCTGGCCCAGGCCCTTGGGTATGCAGCTTGATCCACTGCTACCTGCTGAGGAACTGGGGAACACGGAATCTGGTCGCCACTGTTAGATTGGAAGAGGCAACCGGGTGGTGCTGCCTTTCCTTACACCTTGTTAGTTTGCTGTTGGATGTACGGGGACTAACCCATAGTGACTTCCTCTTACCATAGCTAGTGCTTAATTTGTAAAAAAACATAGTGCTGGGGCTCTCCACAGCAGGGCACTAGAGCTTGCGCCATCTGTTGCCTCTGGCAGCACTGCCAATGACAGCACCAACACAATACTAATATTCACACTCTTAAAAGTGTGACAATTCATACTATTACAGGCCCCCAAAGCTATAGAATGGCTTTGGAGGCAGATACTAATAATTGGAAATTGAAATAGAAATACTAAACAGAAGTTTGTTGTGCTCGTACCTAAATTGGCAGTCACCACTACCATGTGACAGAGAGTCATAAGTCCCGGTGCTGGCAATTAAGTGCCGGTGCTGAGCACCGGAAAGCACCTGCACAAATTAAGCACTGACCATAGCGCTGCGCTGTCTGGTTGTTGCTGCTGCCGTCCCGATCTGCTGCTGCTGGTTCCTCTGACCCGGAGATCAGGTGTTTGAGTCCTCCTCCACCTGGAGGCTCCTGCCTGCACCTCATCCATGGTGGTCCAGTGGTAGAGCGTCACTGCTCTGCCACTTGACTGACCTCCAGTCCCTCTTTTCTGCTGTTACTGTTCATCTTTCTGCTCTTCTCCATTGCTTTTCTACCTTTGCCTTTTTTTAATCTTTGCTTTATTTGGCTTTTTTTCCTGTACTTTTTGCAGTTCCTTTTTCCTTATCCACTCCCTTGTTACTGCTGCGATGCCTGCGTCCCCGCCACCTTCAGTGTCCTTTCCACGGTTTTCCACCTCCCAGTTGTGCGGTCCCCTTGCAGAACTACTTAATTGCGGATGCGGGTGTGCCACTGGTGCACCAAAGGAAAGACCGTCTGCACCCGTCCACCCCTGTACCATGCCCAACACTAGGGACCCTGCCTCTTGGACACCCCACCTTTACGACGCCAGAACCCTCCCCGCCCTCAACCCTGGACATCACACCACCTGCCATCTAGCATCACCAAAGAATACCCTTGCACGCTGCCGAAACAGCAACCGCACCTCCTGCCTCATCAGCACACTAGCACCTCTTGCCACCCAGCTTACCAACAGCACACCCGACCAGCTCAAATGCATCCTCCTCAATGTGCGGTCCCTCCACAAATATGCCACAGAAAAATGGGACCTCTTCGATGCCACCTCTTCAGACATCGCTTTCTTCACGGAAACTTGGACCAACCTCTGCTCTGGACCGGACATCGCCATCCCTGACGGCTACAAAATAACCCGCAAGGACCACCCCGACCGTCTAGGAAGAGGCATTGCCATCATCTACAAAAGCACACTTCAACTGACCCACGCACTCTAATGACCTAGTGGTGTCCATTGAACACCTCCACTCACAGGTCTTGACCAACAACATCCTCATCGGTACCCTCATCTACAGGCCCCCTGGGCCATGAACCCCCATTTACCGATGCCATTGTAGACCTCATCGCACCCCAGGCTCTCCCATCCTCCGACTACAACCAACTGGGAGACCTCAAGTTCCACCTGGACAACCCCAGTGACCATAACACCACCGCCCTCCTGGCAACTCTCACCAACATTGGACTCAAGCAGCTAGTCACTGCACCAACCCACATAGCCAGACACCGGCCCGAGCCTGTCTTCCCCACCAGTAGTAACTTCAACTACAGCCACACCACAGAACTCTCCTGGACCTGCCATCATTGTATACATTACATCTTCACCATGCCCACTGTACACCACCACCATTACTGCCCCCGGTCGCAGCTGGATCAAGGCCACCGAAGAACTTCTCCTCAACTCCCTAAGCGTGCAACCTCCACCGATGGATCTCCAACTGCGCTGTAAAATGTAGAGAGGGACCCCTTGTACAATCCAAGGAAAATAGGGTACTTTTAATAAGTCAAGGGAAAGAATTCCCTTGGATATTCTAATATCTGAAAAAGCTGAGCACACCAAATAATCAGCAGTAATAGAGAAGAAAAGAAAATAGAAAGATATTAGGGTATTTTACCCAAGCAATGAACTGAGCAACAAGTCACCAATGTAAATCAATACAAAATGTATTAACACAATTCATTTGTTGTACATACAGACAATTAAACATGAATACAGTCAATTTATACAAGAATTTTTTTTAAACAAATAAAAGCTACATAATTCATGCATATGTTAATGAGCTCAGTAAAAATGCAGAGAAGTCTTAAGAAAATATGTTAAAAACAATTCTTGAGAGAAAAGAAGATTAGACACTATATTAACTCATTGTAAAGAACACATTCGTCTTGGAAAAATTATTGATTGGAGCTTGATACTTGTTCCTCCTTTAGTATCTAACAAACCAAGTCAAACAAAGAATTGTGTATATAATTGTGTTGACGCGTTTCGATGGTATTAATAGATTTAGACCATCTTTATCAAGACATTTATATTATTCTCTTGATGTAATAATTCTTTATATTGTGTCCACTTTTGTATAGAGCACCACCATATGTCCAACATCTATAATTAAGCAATGGAATTGCCCCACTCAAACTGATCGTGTCGTTGTGTCTATGCAAAAACATGCATGTCCGGCTGCATTTAGGTAATCAAAGCAACGTCGTTCGGGTATTTATAATATCCCGTCTTAACTTTATTTCATTGGGCACATAACTTCCAATGTCTATATGTGATTGTTAGGATTCAGTTTGCACCCTTCATAAATTAGGCCTTGTATGCCTTTCAAAAAAATATATCACGTCCTCGAGGAACTCCTCCGAGTCGCCAGCCTGGGAAAGGAGGCTGGCGACTCAGAGGAGTTCCTCGAGGATGTGATATGAAAGATGTGGGAGGAGATTTCTCCAGAAAATAGTCTTACCAAGAAATTGCACAGTTTCAGTTTGAAAATGCTTTCTCACAGGGAAATAGGTTTGTATGAATGATCAGACTGGTTAGGTTCAGATAGTATATTCTCTAAGTCAAGAGGAATTTTGTGGGTACGCCTAGGCCTTGTAAGTAGTCGTAATAGAGTATTAAAGTATTTTATAGAAATACAATACTTTGCAGAATTTGAACCAGAGATTACAGACATTCTGAAGACTAATATGCTGGATACATACTACCCACGAAGGCGTCCCCATCTTGAAAACATGTGTCTTTATGAAGTACTTCAGCACTATACACATAGAAGAAATCTAACTGAAAATATAGAACAAGGAAGATATGCAGTCCTTGGATGTGTTGACTGTTTAGTGAGAAACAACAAAGGAAATATAGTTAACCACATACAACCTAGTAGCCAAACTTCAGAGAAAAGAGAGTTTTTTCTTCTTAGCACTATTGCAGTTGTTCAAGCGATGGTGTGTAGAATCATAATTACTTGGACACTAAGGGGGAGATTTATAAAAGTTCATTCAGGGCAGCTGCTCATAAGGCTGCGCTGCATTGCACGACAGGGTGGTGCAGGAGAGCGCCATTTCTTCAGAGAGATGTCTCTCTCCTCCACTTTCCCTTGTGCCGGCGCTAACTTAGCGCCATAATGCTGAGTTTGTGCATTAGTCTAGCATAGGTTTCGTACAGGAAGGGTACCCTTCCTGTACAAAATAAGATTCCCAGACCCAATGCAAAGTTTTTCCCAGTTTGTATGCCTGCTGCACAGTGCATCACACATGCAAGGTAGGAAAAGGAAGGAGAAATTAAAGCATTTCTCCTTCTATGTGCCTGCTTCAAAAAGGGCACAGTCTTTCCACACTAAACCGAATCTACTTCATTTAATAAATTGGGATTAGAGTGAGAAACCTTGGGTGGTTACATGGGAACGCCCATGCTCCACCCTTGGTATGTCCCCATGGCGCAAAGTAATGCAATTAATTTTCTGTTATTTCCAGCGCTAAAGAAGTTTAGCGCTGGTAAGTAAAAAAGGGAAAAAAAGATTTTGCACCAATTTGCATTACTTTTGTGAAGCAAACACAATTCAAACTCTTAGTAAAACTCCCCCTCTGAATGTTATGAAGACTCTTTAAATTCTGTAAAAGACAAACTTTGGGGCATATTATCAAGCCAGGTGATAAAATTATCGCCGCTTTGGTGGCAGAAAACTGCCGCTAAAACGGCGATAATGGGCTTGATAATATGCTCTAGGGAATTCGAATTGAAGCTCATGTTAAATGTGAAGGACGTCTAACATGGGCTTCAATTGGAATTCCATAGAGCATATTATCAAGCCCATTATCGCCGTTTTAGCGGAAGTTTTCTGTCGCTAAAGCGGCGATAATTTTATCGCCTGGCTTGATAATATGCCCCTTAATGCTCAGTGTTTCCAACCTATCTACAAATGTTGAGAGATGAGATTGAACAAGAATAAACCATTTCTGCTGAGATGACCAAGTGGAGTTCTGCACTAACTAGTCAAGCTCCTTTTGGAGAACCAATAATTTAAAATGAAGCAGCGAACGCTATGAATGAGGTGGAGAATGCAATGCAGCAAGCAAGACAGGAAACAGTGGATTTCGAACAGTTAGTGCAACTACTGAATAATAACAGATAGAAACTTTTAACAAAGTAAAAGGTAAAGTAGAGCATAGATTATGCATAAGAAGAAACAGTTTTGAATGTTCTTCATTTAATCCAACTCCACTATACTTAAGTGGTCAAGCCGGCACCGGAAAAAGCTTCTTTATTAAAGTACTCATCAGTCATCTGCAGAAGATTATAGATACAAATTTGTCATGTGTCGTTACTGCACCAACAGGATTAGCTGTACATAACATTAAAAGAATTACTCTTCATCAACTATTAATGTTACCTGTGAAACATGACAATAAACTAGAATACCAGACATTATCTGGTGACACTTGTTATGAGGTAGCAAGAGTTTTGAAAAAATTGAAGCTTCTAATTATTGATGGAGTGAGTATGGTTTCAAACCTAATTCTTGCTTTCAATAGATTAAAGAATGCAGCTGATATTGAGAACAAACTATGATGTACTCTTTGGTGGGAAACCTGTAATTGTATTAGGTGACCTACCACAACTAAAACCTGTAAAAGGACAATCTGTTTTCAAAACATTTCTACATATGAAACAAGGAATTCTCTAGGAAGTATTGGGAATATGAATATGTTGCAAAACATTGAACACATACAATTGGTGAGAAATACGCGTCAAGCATCGGATGTAGAATGTGGAGGGATACTAAAGGACATTAGAGTAGGAGTTTTCACAAAAGAAGGGAAACATGCTTTGGAAACTCGCCTTATCAAGAAACTATTTCCATTTAATATTAAACCAGCAGAACTAATATATAATTTCTTTAAAGAAGAGGAGTCTATAGTGTGTTTAATTTAAACACTTCAAGAGTGCTCCAAATTTAAAGAAAATTGACTACAGCTGGAGGAAGAAGATATTTTGGAAATGACAGCTACTGATAAAATATAACATCATGGAGTGGCAATACTATTCACAGATAAACTACAAGCAAAATTAGATTGAAGAAGTCTATATCAAAACTGCAGGGTTACAGAAGCTGTTCGCGTGTGCAAAAACCTTAGTTTAATTTTGCATCCTAATTTAAATGTTGAAGAAGGGTTAGTAAATGGTGCAATGGATAAAGTTATAAATTTCATTAATTACCCAAACAAATATTAGGTAGAATACTTGAGGAGGTTTATCGTTTGAAGCAGATTCGTAGATGCATTGTACATTTTCTGCTAGTGAAACACTTATCCGTTCAACAAAAGCAGCTACCACTATCGTGAGCGCTTGCTGTAACCATTCACATATTGCAAGGTTTAAGTGTAGATGCAGCTTTTGTTAATATTGGAACTACTGTATTTAATGAAGGAATGTCGTATGTAGCATTGTCATTTTTATAGCATTGTCCGGTTTGTTCTTGATTGACTTCCACTTAATTTACTGTATTCCCTGTGTAAGGGAATACTATCAGTTAGGAAGTCTCTATGATCCTCATTTAGGCCAGTATCCTGTTGATGATAAACGGTCAATCTGTACAAAGTGGAAGATTACAAAACAGTGTATGGATGTTCAAGAAAAGGAAGTACAGAAAGAGAATTCTGAAGGATCAAAGAGAAAACTGCTAAATGACGGACAAATTGTAGGTCCCTAGTTCAAAAAAAGTTCTGGGGTCTACTGCTATGCAAATGTTGTTCCGAATGTACTATTCCACTTGCCACATGTAGTAATTCTAATTGAATAAGAAAGAGATAAGAGAATCTGTTCTGCACTATATAGTTTGCTCCAATGTTTCCTGAGTGATAGAAGTGCAATACGTTCTGTTCCAGGAATCTGAAATCCTATAGATATATCAACAGAATCAGTAGTATTCTCTCTAAGTATTCAACAAAACGCACAATAATTTATCATGGTAATGCTAGGAGAGTTAGAGCCAGAATAAGCAAATATTAATGATTTATTTGGATTGAGTTACAAATGGAATCATGATTGGGAAGATAGTGGTTTCACCTCTAGCCTTATAATTAATTCTGAATGATTCCTCTATTTGACATTACCAGATACTAAAACCGTGACTTTTGAGAAACTGTTGAAAAAGGCCAACATTAATATGAACTACCCGTACTGCAGATCAGATGTCATGTCTACGTTGCTTCTTCAAACAAGTGGAAACTATCTTATAGTGATGCTACAATGATGCAGAGATGATGGTTCAAAATTGGAAACTGAAATTGCAAACTTCATAGTTGGACAAATGTCAATTTCAGGGAGGACTTTTACTACTTTGGCTAATATCTTTCATGAAGGAATTAATACAACCTGTGGACACTACACTGTCTATTTAAGATGCAAATCTGGGTGCATAGAATGCAATGATATTAATCTAAATCTAAACAGGGACTACCTAGGAGATTACCAACCTCATATTTCTTCAACTAAAGTTCTGAAGATAATTTGTGGATAACAAAAGTGGTTTACTGTGTTTTTTATTGCATGGCTCATCTGTTTATTAGATATTATTCGGCCTATTGGGGTTAATGTCTTCAAAATGATGCTCCAAATGCAAGATTCCTTTTACCTTCAACAAAAGATTTAATATAACATCTAAACACTATAGTGCTCATTACAATGGTGGAGGGTCCGCCAGCCATGCGGTATCCAGCCCTCTGCCATCGGTAAGCAATTTCCCCCCACCTGATGGCGGAGGGTCTGCACCGCCAGCTATGCGGTGGCAGGCCCTCTGCCATTGGACAGCAATTTCCCCCCGCCATATTACGATGGCAGTTGGAATCGTTCCGGTACTGTGGCGGTCGCAAAGACCGCACGCCATGATTCTGTCACAGGCAATCATTCCGATTGCCTGGCGGACCGGCCTGCATGTGGAAAATGGCGACGGTGCATAGCAGGCACTGTTTGCCAAATTACAATGCTGGCTCAAGCAAGCCTTTACCGCCATGGAAAGGCTGGCAGGGATTGGCTTTGGGGGCCCATTGTGGGCCTACCTTGTGTTGGGAGTGGTGGTGGTACACTGGGGGGTACCCATGGTACCCACTACATTTCCCTGCACTATGTGGCAGGCACCGCATGATACCTGCCATGCAGAGCAGGGAAATGCACAACATGGATGTTTAGCATTGCAGCCGGAGCTGCAGCCATCAGCACCCGCCTCAATGTTAAACAGGCTGGATGCGACCGCCATGGTGGCAGTTGCATCGTAATCTGTGGTGCGGGACTGCCGCCTTAAAGGCGGGCGGTCCCAGTCACCCAACAATAACTTCTACATACTACTGGGTGAGATTGTTCAGGCTCCTGGGTGTAAGGTTTTCAAAAAGATTTTAAAAAATCAAGAGTCCTTTTATATTGGATAAAGGAGTACATTTAAAAACCAAACTCAACACTGTAATTAAAGTTTGAAAGTGGATGGAAGTGCTCCAATTACTGCAGCCTTAAGATGAAACCAAAAATTGGCTTTGAAAGTTAAACATTTTCAACTTTTGTGGTGTATGGGATTTTCTCTGCATGGATCATCAGTAGTTTACACATCATTTGGCCAACCAGGGGTGATGTTTTGAAAAGGATCTCCAACATTGAAGACTGATATTATACCAGATGTAATAATATGAGAAATATTTTTAACATACGTTTTGTCAGATTACCGTAGTAACTGTGAAATAAGTCAATAATTAATGACTACTAGTTAGTGTAATGCATAGTATAACTTATTTGTAGTGATCTGCTGTTCAGCTTTGGGTTATTATTTTACAATCCATTGATTGTTTTTTTCCCCACTGTTCAAGGATGATGCTTCATGCATACCTTTGTTTAGGGTGAAGAGGTATAAAAGCGTATAACAGTAAAAGAGGGAGAGTGGTATATTGACTATGTTGTAATATAGTCTTTAATCATCCATCCACCACCCATGCACTCATTCGAATATCCATGTACCACTTACAAACTCATTCTAACATCCATGCACCACTCATGCACTCATACAACTATCCATGCACCACTCATGAACTCATTCAATCATCTAAGCATTACTTGTTCACTCATTCAATCATGCATCCACCACCCATGCACTCATTCGAACAACCATGCACCACTTATAAACTCATTCGTATATCCAAGCACCACTCATGCACTCTTTAAATCATCCATGCACCACTCATTTCAATATCCATGCACCAATCTTGAACTCATTCTGACATCCATGCACCCGTCATGCAGTGATTCTAACATGCATTCACCACTCATGCATGTATTCCATCATCCATGCACCACTCATGTACTCACTCATTCAATCACCCATGCACCACTCATGCACTTATTCAATTATCCATGCCTCGCTTAAACACTCATTCAACCATATATAGGCATCTTATGCACACATTCCATCATACATGTACCTCTCATGCACTCATTCTAACATCCATGCTCCACTCATGCACTCATTCAATCATCCATGCTGTACTCATGCACTCATTGAATCATCCATGAAATCATCCACTCATACATTTATTCACTCATTTATGCACTTCTCATGCACTCATTCTAACATCCATGCACTACTCATACACTCATTCTAACATCCATGCACCACTCATACACTCACTATACCATTCATGCACCACTCATGAACACATTCTAACATCAATGCAGCCATTCTAATATTCAAGTACCACTCATCCACTCATTGAATCATCCATAAACCTCTCATGCACTCATTCAATAATCTATGTACTTTTCTTGCACTCATTCTAATATCCATGCACCACTCATGCACTCATTCAATCATCCATGCACCTCTCATGCCATCATTCTAACATCCATGCACCACTCAAAAACTAATTCTAATATTCATGTACCACTCATACAGTCATTCAATCATCCATGCAACATGCATGCATTCATACTGACAGCCATGCACCACTCAATAACCCATTCTAACATGCATGCACCACTCATGCACTCATCTAATCCTCTTTGTACCACTCATGTACTCATTCAACCATGCATACACTACTCATGCACACATTCAATCATCCATGTACCTCTCATGCACTCATTCTAACATACATTCACCACTCCTTCAATCATCCATACTGTACTCATGCGTGTATTCAATCATCCACGCACCACTCATACACTCATTCTAACATCCATGCACTACACATGCACTCATTCTAACATCCATGCAGCACTTATGCACTCATACTAACATCCATGCATCACTCATACACTCATTTAATCATCTATCCACCCCTCATGAACTCGTTGAATAATCCATGTAGGCCTGGGCTAAATTTTGTTCCGTTCGCGTAAATTGCGATAATTTGATATTTTAACGTTCCGCGGAAAGCGTGAAAATGTCAAAATTTCCGCATTCCGCAGCTTGGCGATAATTTGTTTCTTGCTCGCGCTGTAAAATAATACATTCTCGCGTGCGCGCGATCGCCTTACCTGAATCCCTGCGTTCGCCAACAAGTTTTCTTGATCCGGTCGCGTTCTCCATGAGATGTTGTATTGTTTTTAGCCATTTGCGCTGTCTCGCGACAGTTCGCGCCCGCAGTGATGTCATGCGTTGCGCGATCACGTCTTTCTTCTCGCGATCATGCACCGCGAGACAACTGAAAACAAGTTGGCCGTGCCCGCGAGCAACCACATGGGTAAGTTGGCGAGCCGCAACCATGCAGAAAATCTCGCGAACATGCGGGAAAAAAACTTCCGCATCTTCGCGATATTTCCGTGTGTTTGCGATAATTTTTAAGATTTTCGCGATAATTTGCGAAAGTGGATTTCGCAAATTCCGCCCACCCCTAAATCCATGCACTTTTCCTGCACTCACTTTAACATCCATTAATCACCCATGTAACCTTTAAATCACCCATGCATCACTCAAGCACTCATACTAATATCCCTGCACCACTCATGCACTCATTCAGTCATCCATACACTCATTCTAACATGCATGCACCACTCATAATCCATCCCAGGTATCCACATGCCCACAGCTGGAGTAAGATCCTTCTCCTACCTCGCAGCAAAGACCTGGAACACCCTGTCTCTCCACCTCAGGCTACTACCATCACTGCCTCAATTCAGGAAGGACCTCAATACCTGGCTCTTTGACTGAACCACAGGGCCTTCGATCAATCAGCACACCCCCCCAGCATCTTGAGACCCTTACAGGTGAGTAGTCACACTCTGCAAGACGATTGACCGATAAGCTCATTCTAATCTCCATGCCACTCATGCACTCATTCAATCATCCATGCACAACTCATGCACTCATGCTGACATCCATGCACCACTTTTGCACTAATTCTAATATACATGCACCACTCATGAGCTCATTCTATCATGCATGCATCACTCATGCACTCATCCATGCACCACTCGTGCACTTATTCCATCATCCATACACAACTCATGCACACATTCAATCATCCATGCAGCTCTAATGCACTCATTGTAACATCCATGCACCACTCATGTACTCATTCAGCAATCCATTCTGTAATCCATGCTGTACTCATGCACTCATTCAATCATCCATGCACCACTTATACACTTAATCAGTCATCCATGCACCTCTCACATACTCTTTTGAACATCTCTACAGCACTTATGCACTCATACTAACATTCATGCACCACTCATAAACTCATTAAAAAATTCATGCATGACTTGCATTACACTCCCAAATATAAGAAATTCAGCACTCCCCAGCAGAGGCACTCAGTAAGGCAAGAAAGCACTTGGAAAGTGGGCTCCACACTCATGAAATGAGCCACATCAAAAGACAGTTTCAGAATAAGGTGTGGGGTTTTATCAATGCAACACTCTCTAACAGAAAGGCTTTCCAAGATGTCAAAGAATCAGGCAAAACAATATGTAAATATACTTATATATATGTGCAAGCAAATAATAATGAAACACTCACAAAATAATCAAATGCATTGGATAAAACATAAGCAGATAGTTATAGTAAAATACATGCAAACAATAAACACTTACAAGTTATATAGTAATGAAACATTCACAGGTGAAATGCAGGGAAGTAAAACACAAGCATAAAATTATAATGGAACATTCACAAGTGAAATGCAAATAATAAATGAATGTGCACACAGAGCAAAAACACATATAAAGATGACTATATATCTGTACATATAACTCAATACCAATGATCAGAGAAAATACGTCACTGGCTGTAATATCTTCATCTTGTCCCTCTCAAGACCGGGGGTTCTCAAATAACAGTCGAAGCGTCAAGAGACATCTCAATCCAGGAAATGCAGCACTTAGCTGATGCGTCCATCTCTCAGGAGATATCTCCTCTAAGATCCAAGAAATCCTCATTTTTATAAGATTCTCAATGCACGTAAAGTTTCAAGAAGACACCCTTTACGTCAAGAAAACTCACCAGAGCTAGCCAGGCTCCTGCAAGCATTCCAAGGCAAAGGCTTCATCATTCATTCTCCTTGCACATCCCACATTACATGTTCCAGCCCCTTATCTTGGTGAAGCTTGAGAAAGTAGAAAACATCTCCAAAAGTACAGAAAACACCCTCAAGGAGGAATAAAATCCTGAAAGCAAATAACTTGAATAACTGTGAGTAACCTGGGGGCCTGCTTGTGTGTGCAGAACTTCAACCAGACAGAGTCAGAATTCAAGATGGAGTTAGAGCAAGCGAAAGTCAATAGTTAAAAATTAATTTCCCCAATGTACAACATAAGGTACATTTGTGCACCACTGCCTACAGCAATACACTTTGAGACAGAGAAATACCTTCCACATATTTCTCTCTCATGCTTTCAAATGCACATTCACACATTCTGTTCCAGGCAAGGCAATTTTTCTCTGTGCTGAGGAGAAAGTAAACACTCCTACTCTGAAGCTATAAGGAGACACGGAATCACAAGTCAAAATGCAAGTTCACAAATATTGATGTTGAACATTCAGGGTGGAGTGAATTAAAAGACAGAGTCAAAGCACTGGTAGTCAAAGGTCCTCACATGATTCCAATACATATGAGTGCATATAGCACTACAATGCACCACTCATGAACACATTCTAACATCCATGCACCTCTCATACACTCAGTCTAACATTCATGCACCATTCATGCTCTCATTCTGACATTCATTCACCACTCATGCACACTTTCAATTGTCCATGCACCACTTATGCACTCATTAAATTATTCATGCACCACTCATACATTCATTCAAGCATCCATGTGCCATTCATGCACTCATACTATGTCATTATCCATCTACCTGGATCCCAGATGAATTCAATGGGGCTGCAATGCTAGTTCCCCAATCCTCCCAAGACTTGCCCTCAGTTTACAGGAGGAGACACTGCTCGATGGCAAATCCCAATGGGAAGGGAGTTGGGATGGAGAGATCATGTAGAGTCAAAGATGCTGTGGCTCATCTACTAAACAGCAACACTGCAGCAGGCATTTACACCAGTCTGATGAATCGTACCGGCAGATATGGTACCTATAAATAAACTTATAATAAGGCTTTAGTCTAGGATTAACTCTATCTCTTAAGGTATCACCTCACAAAAGCTTTTCAAATCTCAACCAACCTTTAGTTTTGTTGTTGTTTTGTTTTCATTTAGATTGTCTGTAGAGGCTCCTTTATCAACATTTGTGAAACTGTAGTGAGTATGATTTCAGCACCAAACCCACAAGCAAATTTGCCCTGCCACCAGTATGTACAAGTTGAACAAAAACATCTGTTACCTTTGGTTGCAGCACGTTGTTGCGACTGAGCCCAGCACATAGTAAAACCAAGTTTGTTAATGAGTCTCTCCTTTTCTTCTTGTTATTTTCTTCCTCTAGGTTAGAGACTAATGCAGGATGTTCTTTGCGGTGAGGTTGAAGTGGAAGGATCAAGTGAGCAGGCAAGACAGCCCTGGAAGCCGGAAAACAGGCAAGCGGCAGGCGAAGAGGCCAAGCGTAGGAGAGGAGTGTGGATGGTCTTTAAATTAGACTGCTTTAGAACGTTCATAAAGATCACGTTCTAATTGTTTGTAACAAGGAAAAGGTGCAGATAATTAACTTGATGAGGCTGCCTTCTAGAAGGTGCTTTAGAATGTTCACAAATGCTGTGTTCTAATTGCTTATAGCAAGGAACAGGTGCGGATGATTAATTTAATGGGGCTGTCTTTTGGAAGGTGTTTTAGAATGTTCACAAAGGTTGTGTTCTAATTGCTCATAGCAACTAATCGGTGAAGATGATTACTTTGATGAGGCTGTCTTCTAGACGGTGTTTTACAATGTTCACAAAGGTCGCATTCTAATTGCTTATAGCAAGGAACTGGTTTTCAATTTTCATATTCCGGTCATAAAAGGGACCCATGGGCGACCATCTGGGGGTTTAACCATTTGGCTGAGACAAGAACTATGTTTAAATAGCAAGTCTCTCCCTACTGGGAATAGAGATATCCAATTGTTAAGGTTAGAGCTTGGATCCGTAGGCACAATTGACATATGTAATGTGTACGTAAGGGGCTCTAGAGGTGCAAAATCTCCAGTTTTAGACGAACTAATGAGTCTGTTTGATCTTTACTCAGCCGATACCTTTATCATTGTCGCAGGTGATTTTAATGTAACATTTGAACCGCTTGTAGAACCCGAGTGCGATACCCATGACAATGAAGAGTCACATTGGGGCATTCCCCCTCTAGAGTTGCTTCCCATAAAAAGGTGGCCAGAAGTAGTAATACAGATTAACTCTCTTTGCATGGAGAAGGGCTTGAGGGCCCTGAATGGTAGGATGCCCAGTGACCGTTAGGGTGCCCATACATTTAACAATGGTCAAAGTAAGAGTCGAATCGATTACATCCTTGCCGATGTGAAATTATGGCACTCTCTTGTCGATATGAAGATATTAGCCCTTCCAGAGAGTGACCATAACCCCCTTTGTTTAACCCATAGGTGGTGGAAGGCAGATTGTGGCCCCTTAGTGGCAAGGGAGACGTGTACATTAGATGTTGTGCCATCTAATGATATGCGACGGCTGAGGTGGTCCCGCTTAATGGAGAACCCTACTGCCCTGCTAAATATTCTAGCAGAGGTTGACGGTTCTATACATGCAATAGAACAAATTCTTTCTTCCAATGGAGATATGAGGGAAGTAACAATAGTCCACAATAGCTTTTTTGTCAGTCTGAAATCTCATTTTGTAAAAAACTGAAACCTGGTCCAAGAGCTGTTCATCGCCAAGCCAGTTGGTATAATGGGGAATGCAGGCAGTCAAGGCTATTGCTTGGGAAAGCCTTGAAGGAAGGCACGGTGCGACTCTGTAGTAAAAACTACAAAATTAGTATCTCCAGGGCGAAACGCCAATGGGATGAACAGAAGTGGCAGGGTCTTCTTGAAGCAAATGTCCAGAGCAACAGTAAACTATTTTGGAGTATAGTTAAGTGGGGATCTGGTGGGCAGCCAGAGTGGCCCCAAAACAATTTCTCCCAGGGGAGGTGGGTTGAGTATTTTAAACCCCAGTATGCCTCCCTCCCCGAAGCAACTGGAAGTGTTGGGTTGTCCCCGGTGTTTACTTTGGAAGATAATTTTACTAGAGTTGAAGTGGAATTGGCGCTCGCTGGTGTGGCGTCTGGAAAGGCCCCTGGCCCGGATGGGGTTCCAGCGGATGTCTTCCTATTTGATAAGGTTAACTGGGGGAGATACATCCAATTGATTGCGAATGCGTTGGCGCAGGGTGCGCCAATTCCTAGTTCATGGAAAGCGGCTGAGATAATCCCGGTCTACAAAAAGGGGGATCGGTCGCTTCCAGAGAACTATAGGCCTATTAGCCTGATCGATGCTATCTAGAAGATTATAGGCAGGCTGATTTTAAATCGTGTTCACTCTTGGATAGCAACAAATATCATCTTGTCCCCATTCCAGGCGGGATTCCGACAGCATATAAGTACTGTTGATCAGGTATTCCGCTTTGTTCTCCTCTATTGGAAAATTGTGATTCTGGGCAAGAGGAATCTGTATGCTGTGTTTGTGTACCTAAGGGCTGCCTTTGATCTAGTCTCCCGTCCCAACTTTGGATGACGTTGAAAGATCTGGGTTTTCACCGTGGACTGTTGTCCTTAATACAGAGGCTCCACGATGACAACTCTGCTAGAATTAGGTGGGGAGGTCAGGGTATGATGACAGAGGACTTCCCGGTGCAAAGGGGGGTTAGACAAGGCTGTGCAATAGCCCCAACTTTAATTTCACTATACATTAATGATGTAGCTGAACGCCTTTTAAAAGCGAACACTGACGCCCCTACTCACGCCGACACAAAAATCCCAATTTTAATGTTCGCGGATGATACGCTTTTAATTGCTAAGACACCTTGCAGTCTCCAGCGAACATTAGACATCTTTGAGAATTTCTGTGTGGAACGTGGCCTCGAAGTTAATGTAAAAAAACACAAGCTCATGGCTTTCAGTCCACACAGATTGTTTAAAAATACATTTTTATTGTTCAACCAATCCTTAGAGCAAGTACAGGCTTTTAACTATTTAGGGGTCAACATACAAAACAATCTTAAGTGGAAACATCAGAAGGAATTGGCTACCTTAAAACATAGGCAGCTTGCAGGAGCAATATTTGGCGAATTCAAAAAATCTTTAACAAAACCGATTAGACCCGTGCTCCAGGTTTATAGTGCCAAAGCTGTAAGTGCAGCACTCTGTGGTGCCGAACAGTGGGGATACGAGAACTTGTCTTCCTTAACCATCTCGGAAAACAAGTTTCTGCATAGTATCACTTCTCTCCCACAGAGCACGCCCATAGTTCCCCTAAGACATGACCTGGGAAAGAATCCCATTGCAGATACAGCTAGATTACGTCCCATCCTCTATTGGCGTGGATTGTGGACAACCCCGGCATTAGCCCAGTATGCGGAGGGCTTTTTTGATGTAATGTCCTTGGTTGGTTCCCGTAATATTGGATGGTTCAAAGAACTTAGAAGATCTCTTGTGGCTCTGGGAATGAGTGATCTTTGGGAGAATCCCTCGGGTGCCTTTTTCCCATCAAAAACATTGTTGAAGGAGAAATATTGGGAGTTGGTTAACGCTAAGGTATTGTCAGATAGTAACTCCCTTTCTCTATCTGATGGTTTTTTTAACATAAAACCCGCTCCAAGATTAGAATTCTTCTGGGATCTTGTTACGAAAGTACTAGACAGGAAATTATATTTCCAGATGCGGGTGGGATCGGTGCCTTTAAGATCATACACTGCTCGGTGGGACATTAATAGTAATAATCTATGTTCTGTTTGTAAGTCCCACGAAGAAACAATTGCCCATATGTTTTTTGCATGCCCTGCCTATTTGGTTCCGAGGCGTGTTTGGTTGAGACCTATTTGCAAATTATTGGGCACTAGACAAAGTGGTGAAGCAGGAAGAATTCTCCGTACTAGTACTGACCCGGTCATTGTTGTGGCTGTGGCTAAATTCCAGGGGTGGGCATGGACTATAAGAAACCAGAGTATTCGCCAGTAATGTGCCAGTTGTGCCAGATGTTTCCCTTCACAATCTACTTCAAAACTGTATAGCTTTGTATGTATTTTAACTTTTGTATACATTTTTATGAGGGCCTTTTTTTTATTTTTATTTTTTTACTGTATCTGATTTTAAAGTAACCTTGTACATTGTTTTATTTTGGCCTTTTATGCATTGTTAATGTTGTTAATGATTGTGTAAGTCCTGTACTTGTCTTGTATTGCTTTTATGACTTTTGTCGAATAAAGCTGTTTTGGATTGGATTGGAACTGGTGCAGGGTATTAATTTGATGAGGACTGCCTTCCGGAAGGTTCACATTGAGGTCATCTATGCCGGTTGCTTGATGCTTAATCTGGTGGATTTTCTGGATGTTTTCATGGTGCCAGAAACCTCCCCTTACATATGCATGGTAAAACATTTGTAAAAACCATTACACCTTTTCAAATAAACCGGGGAACACCAGCTGCAGCTAGCTATTACCAACAGCATGTAGTATGGTCATAACCCAGGGTACAAGATGTTTCTTCATTCATAAGTGTTGGGAGGAATGATATGAGTCATGCTGGTATATTGTGATAGTCGAGAGCTGAGCTTTTTCAGGAATCCTGACATACTAAAATCCATGCACCACTCATGCTTTCATTCAGTCACCCATACACCACTTATGCACTCATTGAATCACCCATGCATCAGTCATCCACTCATTGAATCACCCATACACTACTCAGGAGCTCATTCATTTACCCATACACCACACATCAACTCATACAATCACCCATGCACCAGTCAATCACTCAAGTCAAGTCAAGTCAATAAACATTATTCGGGTTTAGCATATCAAACCATAAAAGTTATCACTACATAAAAATGCACCAAAAAGGTAACCATTTCATCACACAATAAGTTAAAACCCACAAGAGTCTATAATAATCCAAAGCCGGAGGGACAAAGTTAAATACATATTCCCTTGATCCTTAATTAAAAATGTATACAATTGAGGGATGGGTCCCAAAGCCTTGTTTAATATAAATATATCGTCGGAGTAAAAATAAACCCTGACCACTACTAATGTTTAATCAAGGCAGGCCCTGGTCATCACCACAGATTTCAGAAAACTGTCAGGAGTACTTGAATCTCCACGGAAGCAGGATGATGCTAAATTCCCAACGCCCACTCACCGGTGCCGTCACCAATTACAAATGGTAACACCCACCAGCAAGGGGGAAAGAGGAGTGGGACAGAGAAGAGACTGCTTCTGGAAGGCGGAATCCCTCTTGTGGTAAGAACCCTCACTGGAGGAACGTCTTCTTGTAAAGATGCCAGTTATGGTCCAGGGGATAGGAACCACCTAATGCACAGAGGAGAAGAAAACAATAAAACAAACTACACTTCCAATTCCAATACAACCTAAGATTTGAACTAACTCCTACCTGTTTATCCTGAAGACCTTGCCTCTCTTCTGTTATTAAATTCAATAGTTCATTTAAACATGCACAGTTCTTAAGCAAGCGACAGAAGGACTGTATATATTATAGTCACTGTTCTTTCTCTCAGGACTTCTTTAGGTGAAGAGCGGAATACACCTACACAATGCTCCAAGGTGCCTCTTGTAGATGCAGCATGCAAAAAGGAGCTTGGAAGGAAAAACAGGGAGGAAAGGATAGGTAAGCACGCAATTGGGAGGAAGATGCTGAGCAGTTCTGTGCGCAAACTGGAAATTTCTTACTGTCTTCCAGACGTTCATTCACAGGTTGGAGTTGGAATAGGAATGGAACCACAATCCATTTCCAACTTCTCTGGAACACTTTTCTATGATGCGGAGTAACCTGAGTTTACTGCGACAACAGCAGCTGAACTCAGGTGAACAAATATTCAGAATTCACCGAAAATGGTGAAAGACAAAATCCTCAAACCCAAGAGGGCTATCAAAGAAGAGAAACTATCCCTAAGCGGAATGAAACTCAGAATTAGTCCGCCTCCCACTCTGTGAAGAGAAGCGGACGAAAAAGTCGAGCTTCTCTCAAGGAATTTCAGTTTGAAGTGCGCAGTGAAGAGCGCGCGCAATCGTCTTGCCTGCCACCAAAAGACATACAAATACTCAGCTAAAGCGGCGGCCATCTTGAAATGTCCAAATCCCTAACAAGTCTATAAATAACTCCAGTGATTGATTATCTGAGTCTTCACCAAGATCTTTTTTCTCCTTCTTTTCTGCCTCCTCTGTCCTCCTAAGATTACAGACATCACATTATCCTGATTCCTGATAGAAACTAGGAACAAAAAGAATACATTCTTCATGCAACAGTTGTAAATAGATAAGAGCTGGGCGTGCATGCTTAAAATGTATTCTCTTCAAAATAGGGGCAATAAAAGTTTCCCGAGGAGCCTCATAAAATTTACAAAATAAAATAAAGTGTAGCAAATCCTGTGGAGACTCACAGTCGCAGCCACAGGGTGCTAACAACTAACAACTGACATCTTCTACTCCTCCTTGGGATAGCCAGCAAAAAATTTAAAAAATCCAGGTGAAATCTGGTCAATAAAAAAACGTTCATAAGTACTAAAAGACCCCAGGAAATATGGCTCGGATGATAGTGTCATTTTCAACATAAAACATTTACGGACACTAGGTTTCCTCAATTCCACCTCTTCCCTCTCTAGTTTCCTTAGACTGCTAAAAGACCCCCTTATGGATTGATGTACAGTTCAGCTCTTCTTAAGCTTTCAAACCTGCTCTTAATATAACTGAGCAAAGGTATGTGGAGGGCATGGTCAAGGGTCATATACTCTTTCAATATCAGTTGAATCAATGATGATCCTTCACTCAGCCAAGTCTTCAACCACAATGTTAGAGGGCCAATATGTCACTGAGGTAAGGCACCCCCAATTCTTCATGTACCACTACATTAGACGTATCACGAGGTACGCCTAATAGGTGCTCCAGGAATACATTCTCAGCTACTTGTAGATCGTCTAGGATAGCATGCCCCCATATTTCACTACCATAAGAGACTGTAGCAACACTCTTTGCCTGATAAATCTTCAAAAGCGCCGAGATCGGCCTCTTACCTAATTTCAAAGCTAAGTTAAAAATAGCTGCATTCACTCGCTCCAAGTCTCCCCTCTTTCTTTGCGTTAGTGGTCACCATTTCATTTGCTCTTCCATTATGATCCCCTAAATATGAGAAAACATTGGTGCGAGGAACTTGATCACATCCTACCCTAAATTGAAAGGACTTTTTGGGGCGAAGTCCCAGCTGCATAACATAAGATTTAGAATAGTTTATAGATAGGTCTCAATCCAACATAAAAGAGGAGAAAGCATCAAGCAGAGTTTGTAGCCCCCTAGCGGTCCTAGATATAAGGACATCATCATCCACATAGAGTAGAACAGGCAGTCCAAGTCGACCTACCTGCTGATAGTCTACCACTGTCATCAATAGGGCTTTATCCAAATCGTTAATGTAAAGGTTAAACAAAAAGGGGCTAGGATACACCCCTGGCGTACTCCTCTCCTTATGTCGAAGTTACGTGAGACTCTTAAATCCTATGAGAATCTAACATAGGCCTTAGTTACACAGTGCAGGCCTTCTAAAAAATAAACAATAATACCATCTACCCCAATATCTAAAATGAACTGTCAAAGCTTGGCCCTATTCACGCGATCAAACACGGAAGAAAGATCCAAGAATGCTAAATTAATGGTGCCAGAGCAGGCAACCATGTATTTTATTAAGGATCATGGTTAGATTAAGGCACTGGGCAATGGTAGACCGCCCTGGGCGGAACCCGTATTGGACATCTGATAGAATAGTTTGTTCCGCTGCCAAGCTGGTCAGCCTATCTAGGAGGACTCGGCCCACCACCTTAACCACTGAGTCCAACAGTGAAATTGGTCTATCGCAGTATGTGCTATCTCGATCCCCTTTTTAAAAAACAGGCACTATAGTCGAGGTCGCCCAAGACTCGGGGCAGCCGGTTTTTACTGCAGCATTGCTTACTGCTGCAAGAACCGGAGCCCAACAAGTTGGATTTGATTTAAAAAGATCCGGCGGGATACCGTCGGGTCCTGGGGCTTTATTACTTGTCAAACTGATAATACCCTCCTTGATCTCTTCTATACTAAAGACCAAATCAACGATGTCTGCCTCACGGTCAGGCAGGCAATTCAACTCAGGAGGACTCTCAAACATGGTTTTGAAGTGGAGCACCCACTCCTCCTCTGTGATATGTCCACATATTGCACTTCCTTCCTCATTATTTAAAAAAGGGCTATTGCTAATGCTCCAAAATCTAGAGCTATTCCTCAGTGTACTGGCCTCAATTAACCCCCTCCAGGCTTCCTCCTTCAAAGCAGACTTACGTTTGGCCAGTTCTACTTTTCAAACTCTGCGGCACGATCTGACCAAAATCTGGTTTCTTGGACTCTTGTTTAAGACTGCCTGTAATTTTCTTGCAGCCTGAGAACAGGAGAAATGAAACCATCTAGGGGTCTGTGTAACGGTCCGTAGGGCGGGGATGCTTAAAAAGTCACCTACATTAACAGAAATAGCTTTAAAAACACTGAAAATCTCACCCGAGGATGAGGATGGTGAGGTACACATGGCTAACTCGCTGGCACATGAACCTATTACTGTCTCGTTGTTGGACTTGGCCCTTTTTGCAGGGTCATCCCTGAACTTTTTGCCTTCCTCCTAGCCGTTTTTCTGACATGGTGTTGGTGGTTTTAGGACTCTGGGCACTTTAGCACTGTGGTTCAGTTTAAAGTGCGAGTGCTCTCTGTAGTAAACATGGTAAGGTTGGTCTACACCTGCATATTTAATTTACCTGTCAGTTCCTTGTAAAGTGGTATCTCAGATACCCAGGGCCAGTAAATTAAATGCTACTGGTGGGCTTGCAGCGCTGATTGCACCACCCACCAAAGTAGCCTTTCAAACCTGTCTCAGGCCTCTGCCATTGCAGGGCCTGTGGGCGCAGTGTTACTGCCACTGTGACGTGACACCTAAAGTGTGTGCCACATCTGTGAACCCCCTTTTACTGCATGTCAGTCACCCCTAAGGTAGGCGCTAGCTAGCCCTATGGGCAGGGTGCATAGTAGGTAAAAGGTAGGACCTGTACCTTAAGTGCGTGAGATGTCCTGGTAGTGACAAACAGCCATTTTGGTTTCTCACTGCTGTAAGGCTGCCCTCTCATAGGAATGCATTGGGGATTCCCTGATAAGTGTTTCAGTGGCAATTCCTGATATGAGAGGAGCAGCACGGTCAAGTTTGGTTTGTTTGGAATGGTAATTAATAATAAATGCTGCACAATGGCGTGCGCAGATTTATTATCACTCTTTTAGAAATGCCACTTTCAGAAGTTGGCAATTCTGTGTGCTGTGTGTCTGCCTGCCTGATGTGTATTGCATGTCTGGCTCTGGAGTGGCAGGGGCTGGTGAGGTGTGTGGCTCCAGGGAGGGCAGGGTCAGTCAGCGCTAGGCTGAATAGGAGATCTGCATTTGGAGTAGTGGAAGGAGTAGTCCCCTGACCCTGAATAGGTCTGTGCCAGCCTAGGTGAATGCTGGCTCCATCCCCCTGTGGTGTGTCTGATGACCGAGCCCCCACCTGACATTTCCAACTTCTCTGGAACACTTTTCTATGATGCGGAGTAACCTGAGTTTACTGCGACAACAGCAGCTGAACTCAGGCGAACAAATATTCAGAATTCACCGAAAATGGTGAAAGACAAAATCCTCAAACCCAAGAGGGCTATCAAAGAAGAGAAACTATCCCTAAGCGGAATGAAACTCAGAATTAGTCCGCCTCCCACTCTGTGAAGAGAAGCGGACGAAAAAGTCGAGCTTCTCTCAAGGAATTTCAGTTTGAAGTGCGCAGTGAAGAGCGCGCGCAATCGTCTTGCCTGCCACCAAAAGACATACAAATACTCAGCTAAAGCGGCGGCCATCTTGAAATGTCCAAATCCCTAACAAGTCTATAAATAACTCCAGTGATTGATTATCTGAGGCTTCACCAAGATCTTTTTTCTCCTTCTTTTCTGCCTCCTCTGTCCTCCTAAGATTACAGACATCACATTATCCTGATTCCTGACAGAAACTAGGAACAAAAAGAATACATTCTTCATGCAACAGTTGTAAATAGATAAGAGCTGGGCGTGCATGCTTAAAATGTATTCTCTTCAAAATAGGGGCAATAAAAGTTTCCCGAGGAGCCTCATAAAATTTACAAAATAAAATAAAGTGTAGCAAATCCTGTGGAGACTCACAGTCGCAGCCACAGGGTGCTAACAACTAACAACTGACATCTTCTACTCCCCCTTGGGATAGCCAGCAAAAAATTAAAAAAATCCAGGTGAAATCTGGTCAATAAAAAAACGTTCATAAGTACTAAAAGACCCCAGGAAATATGGCTCGGATGATAGTGTCATTTTCAACATAAAAAATTTACGGACACAAGGTTTCCTCAATTCCACCTCTTCCCTCTCTAGTTTCCTTAGACTGCTAAAAGACCCCCTTATGGATTGATGTACAGTTCAGCTCTTCTTAAGCTTTCAAACCTGCTCTTAATATAACTGAGCAAAGGTATGTGGAGGGCATGGTCAAGGGTCATATACTCTTTCAATATCAGTTGAATCAATGATGATCCTTCACTCAGCCAAGTCTTCAACCACAATGTTAGAGGGCCAATATGTCACTTAGGTAAGGCACCCCCAATTCTTCATGTACCACTACATTAGACGTATCACGAGGTACGCCTAATAGGTGCTCCAGGAATACATTCTCAGCTACTTGTAGATCGTCTAGGATAGCATGCCCCCATATTTCACTACCATAAGAGACTGTAGCAACACTCTTTGCCTGATAAATCTTCAAAAGCGCCGAGATCGGCCTCTTACCTAATTTCAAAGCGAAGTTAAAAATAGCTGCATTCACTCGCTCCAAGTCTCCCCTCTTTCTTTGCTTTAGTGGTCACCATTTCATTTGCTCTTCCATTATGATCCCCTATATATGAGAAAACATTGGTGCGAGGAACTTGATCACATCCTACCCTAAATTGAAAGGACTTTTTGGGGCGAAGTCCCAGCTGCATAACATAGGATTTAGAATAGTTTATAGATAGGTCTCAATCCAACATAAAAGAGGAGAAAGCATCAAGCAGAGTTTGTAGCCCCCTAGCGGTCCTAGATATAAGGACATCATCATCCACATAGAGTAGAACAGGCAGTCCAAGTCGACCTACCTGCTGATAGTCTACCCCTGTCATCAATAGGGCTTTATCCAAATCGTTAATGTAAAGGTTAAACAAAAAGGGGCTAGGATACACCCCTGGCGTACTCCTCTCCTTATGTCGAAGTTACGTGAGACTCTTAAATCCTATGAGAATCTAACATAGGCCTTAGTTACACAGTGCAGGTCTTCTAAAAAATAAACAATAATACCATCTACCCCAATATCTAACATGAACTGTCAAAGCTTGGCCCTATTCACGCGATCAAACACGGAAGAAAGATCCAAGAATGCTAAATTAATGGTGCCAGAGCAGGCAACCATGTATTTTATTAAGGATCATGGTTAGATTAAGGCACTGGGCAATGGTAGACCGCCCTGGGCAGAACCCGTATTGGACATCTGATAGAATAGTTTGTTCCGCTGCCAAGCTGGTCAGCCTATCTAGGAGGACTCGGCCCACCACCTTAACCACTGAGTCCAACAGTGAAATTGGTCTATCGCAGTATGTGCTATCTCGATCCCCTTTTTAAAAAACAGGCACTATAGTCGAGGTCGCCCAAGACTCGGGGCAGCCGGTTTTTACTGCAGCATTGCTTACTGCTGCAAGAACCGGAGCCCAACAAGTTGGATTTGATTTAAAAAGATCCGGCGGGATACCGTCGGGTCCTGGGGCTTTATTACTTGTCAAACTGATAATACCCTCCTTGATCTCTTCTATACTAAAGACCAAATCAACGATGTCTGCCTCACGGTCAGGCAGGCAATTCAACTCAGGAGGACTCTCAAACATGGTTTTGAAGTGGAGCACCCACTCCTCCTCTGTGATATGTCCACATATTGCACTTCCTTCCTCATTATTTAAAAAAGGGCTATTGCTAATGCTCCAAAATCTAGAGCTATTCCTCAGTGTACTGGCCTCAATTAACCCCCATCCAGGCTTCCTCATTCAAAGCAGACTTACGTTTGGCCAGTTCTACTTTACAAACTCTGCGGCACGATCTGACCAAAATCTGGTTTCTTGGACTCTTGTTTAAGACTGCCTGTAATTTTCTTGCAGCCTGAGAACAGGAGAAATTAAACCATCTAGGGGTCTGTGTAACGGTCTGTAGGGCGGGGATGCTTAAAAAGTCACCTACATTAACAGAAATAGCTTTAAAAACACTGAAAATCTCACCCGAGGATGAGGATGGTGAGGTACACATGGCTAACTCGCTGGCACATGAACCTATTACTGTCTCGTTGTTGGACTTGGCCCTTTTTGCAGGGTCATCCCTGAACTTTTTGCCTTCCTCCTAGCCGTTTTTCTGACATGGTGTTGGTGGTTTTAGGACTCTGGGCACTTTAGCACTGTGGTTCAGTTTAAAGTGCGAGTGCTCTCTGTAGTAAACATGGTAAGGTTGGTCTACACCTGCATATTTAATTTACCTGTCAGTTCCTTGTAAAGTGGTATCTCAGATACCCAGGGCCAGTAAATTAAATGCTACTGGTGGGCTTGCAGCGCTGATTGCACCACCCACCAAAGTAGCCTTTCAAACCTGTCTCAGGCCTCTGCCATTGCAGGGCCTGTGGGCGCAGTGTTACTGCCACTGTGACGTGACACCTAAAGTGTGTGCCACGTCTGTGAACCCCCTTTTACTGCATGTCAGTCACCCCTAAGGTAGGCGCTAGCTAGCCCTATGGGCAGGGTGCATAGTAGGTAAAAGGTAGGACCTGTACCTTAAGTGCGTGAGATGTCCTGGTAGTGACAAACAGCCATTTTGGTTTCTCACTGCTGTAAGGCTGCCCTCTCATAGGAATGCATTGGGGATTCCCTGATAAGTGTTTCAGTGGCAATTCCTGATATGAGAGGAGCAGCACGGTCAAGTTTGGTTTGTTTGGAATGGTAATTAATAATAAATGCTGCACAATGGCGTGCGCAGATTTATTATCACTCTTTTAGAAATGCCACTTTCAGAAGTTAACACAACGAAAGTACTGCCAATGCTGCACTAGATATGAAGAAGATACTTCGGATCATGGACTGAACAAAACAGTACCACTATAAACCACTTTTTCCGTTTGATTTTAATCAACAAGTTTTTGGGTTCAGTGCTTCATTAACTCATTTTTAAGCACGGTTTTATTTATACAGAACAAATTAGCAAAAATAGTAGAAAAAACAATACAACATTAATATTTACATTGCCTACACAAATACACACGACACTGCTACTGGCATACAAAAGTCAATCATACCATACATCCATACTACTCAATCATACTGTGAGACACTTGAGACAAATATTCAATGACAGTTTGGAATGACGATTTTTTGAAAAGAGGGGGGGGCTATCGAAGACTTGTTTACAGCCTAATGGTAGTAGTTTCAAAGTAATTGAGTTGTTAGTTGTACGATTAGCCGACAGCGAAGAGGTCTACGCGTTTCGAATCCCTCGAATTGTGGGGATTCTCATCAGGACCAGATGCTCACTAAAGGGAGAACAGAAAAGCTAAATTAGACCAAATGACCCTTAAACACTAAAATTTCCTCAACGCAGACCTTGTGCTCGAATCTTACCTCGCAGCCAATGCCAACCAAGGGGAGACTTGCGAATATTGAATATAGACCTTTTCAAAAGAACCTTTATAAAGACAGAAAGAGGGAGAGTGGATTTAATATAGATGTCGCCTAAAGCGCTGGTAGATGCGGTAGCGGTGTTAGTCTATTAATGAAATGCGTCTTACTTGTCAGCCTGACGATGTCGTGTATCTTTCTGCTGGCGTGGGTTGAGGTTCCTCCGGACAAAGTCCCGGCTATTAAAAATGATGATTCATGTTTCGGAGCAAGTTTAATTGTCGTCTGAAAGAAATGAACCACAAAGGAATGGAGTGGTTGCGTTTCTCTAGCCTATAAGGTAAATGCGGGATAGCTCAAGTGTAGCTCGTTCAAATGTTGTCTTACCTTCCGATGTAGTTTGCAAAAGTTTTACAGGGAACCCGTAGTCCGTGCTTGTGACGCCAATGCAGGTGTTGTTCAAAGTGCATCAGGAAGGAATCTCCTTTTACACTTCCTGTCTTCGTGCACGGACGGAATCTGGGATTTGTAGTTTCTTAACGCTGGGAAGCTGATTGGAGTAAAGGAGGACAGCTTGAATTAGGCGATGATCGCGATGTCGATGTGGAGGCTCATGGGATTTGTAGTTAGACACCGTGGTGTATTCAACTTTATTGACAAAAACACCATGTCACGCAACTTCGCGGTCCAATGGATATGCATGTAAAATGCAAGAATGAAAGGTGGTTTGTGATGACGAAGCTGTGAAGCGAGCATCATTAATGAACTTATTTGGCAAGACATTCAATAAACAGGAAATGTTCTAACAGGAACGGATTCATAGGTTGAAAATCTCTGACATTTCATTCAATCCCTCGACTGATGTATTGAATTTAATTATCAACATCGCTTCTCTTTTCAACAGTTTGGCATCCAGATCTCCTCCTCTGCTGTCTTGTGTAACTTTCGAAATCACAGTCCATTTAACATCTGTTTCTGCATGGTTGTTAAGACGCCAATGGTTAACCAAAGGAGCGTTTTGCACATTTTTTCGTATTCTTGATTTGTGCTGTTGGATTCTGAACCTTATTTCCTGATTTGTTTTTCCAATATAAAGTTTGTCGCACGGACATAATATCCCATATACTACAAATTTTGTTTTGCAGTTTGAAAAGGAATCATGTTTCCAATGAATGTCCTGATGGATGAAATGGTTGCCTTCCAAAGTAGATTCACAGCACACACATGTACCACATTTGTGGTGGCCTTGAATAGGAGGAAGATTTAGAAAGCTTCTCAAATTCGGGACCTTTGTTTTTGGGAGAGCAGCTCTCACAATCGCGTAGACCTCTTCGCTGTGGGCTAATCGTACAACTAACAACTCAATTACTTTCAAACTACTACCATTAGGCTGCAAACAAGTCTTCGATAGCCCCCCCCTCTTTTCAAAAAATCGTCATTCCAAACTGTCATTGAATATTTGTCTCAAGTGTCTCACAGTATGATTGAGTAGTATGGATGTATGGTATGATTGACTTTTGTATGCCAGTAGCAGTGTCGTGTGTATTTGTGTAGGCAATGTAAATATTAATGTTGTATTGTTTTTTCTACTATTTTTGCTAATTTGTTCTGTATAAATAAAACCGTGCTTAAAAATGAGTTAATGAAGCACTGAACCCAAAAAATTGTTGATTAAAATCAAACGGAAAAAGTGGTTTATAGTGGTACTGTTTTGTTCAGTCCATGATCCGAAGTATCTTCTTCATATCTAGTGCAGCATTGGCAGTACTTTCGTTGTGTTAACTATATATTGACTTGGCCTTGCTGCCTTGTAAGTCAAAACCCAAGGTTGTTCCTAAAACTTTCAGAAGTTGGCATTTCTGTGTGCTGTGTGTCTGCCTGCCTGATGTGTATTGCATGTCTGGCTCTGGAGTGGCAGGGGCTGGTGAGGTGTGTGGCTCCAGGGAGGGCAGGGTCAGTCAGCGCTAGGCTGAATAGGAGATCTGCATTTGGAGTAGTGGAAGGAGTAGTCCCCTGACCCTGAATAGGTCTGTGCCAGCCTAGGTGAATGCTGGCTCCACCCCCCTGTGGTGTGTCTGATGACCGAGCCCCCACCTGACATTTCCAACTTCTCTGGAACACTTTTCTATGATGCGGAGTAACCTGAGTTCACTGCGACAACAGCAGCTGAACTCAGGCGAACAAATATTCAGAATTCACCGAAAATGGTGAAAGACAAAATCCTCAAACCCAAGAGGGCTATCAAAGAAGAGAAACTATCCCTAAGCGGAATGAAACTCAGAATTAGTCCGCCTCCCACTCTGTGAAGAGAAGCGGACGAAAAAGTCGAGCTACTCTCAAGGAATTTCAGTTTGAAGTGCGCAGTGAAGAGCGCGCGCAATCGTCTTGCCTGCCACCAAAAGACATACAAATACTCAGCTAAAGCGGCGGCCATCTTGAAATGTCCAAATCCCTAACAAGTCTATAAATAACTCCAGTGATTGATTATCTGAGGCTTCACCAAGATCTTTTTTCTCCTTCTTTTCTGCCTCCTCTGTCCTCCTAAGATTACAGACATCACATTATCCTGATTCCTGACAGAAACTAGGAACAAAAAGAATACATTCTTCATGCAACAGTTGTAAATAGATAAGAGCTGGGCGTGCATGCTTAAAATGTATTCTCTTCAAAATAGGGGCAATAAAAGTTTCCCGAGGAGCCTCATAAAATTTACAAAATAAAATAAAGTGTAGCAAATCCTGTGGAGACTCACAGTCGCAGCCACAGGGTGCTAACAACTAACAACTGACATCTTCTACTCCCCCTTGGGATAGGCAGCAAAAAATTTAAAAAATCCAGGTGAAATCTGGTCAATAAAAAAACGTTCATAAGTACTAAAAGACCCCAGGAAATATGGCTCGGATGATAGTGTCATTTTCAACATAAAAAATTTACGGACACTAGGTTTCCTCAATTCCACCTCTTCCCTCTCTAGTTTCCTTAGACTGCTAAAAGACCCCACTGATGTGTATTGCATGTCTGGCTCTGGAGTGGCAGGGGCTGGTGAGGTGTGTGGCTCCAGGGAGGGCAGGGTCAGTCAGCGCTAGGCTGAATAGGAGATCTGCATTTGGAGTAGTGGAAGGAGTAGTCCCCTGACCCTGAATAGGTCTGTGCCAGCCTAGGTGAATGCTGGCTCCACCCCCCTGTGGTGTGTCTGATGACCGAGCCCCCACCTGACAAAGGGGAAGATGAGCCCTGTAAAAAAAATGCTCCAATGCCCCCGAACCAGTTGGGACTGGGTCCCCCAGCCCTGTGCCAGGGCAGAACAAAGGAAAATGTGGTATATGTACTGGGGCTGTGACCCCATGTTTGTATTGTGCTTCCTTGTGACTTGGGGCGTGCTGCTGCTGGGCCCCAGGAGCTGCTGGGCCCCAGGAGGAACCGCCACAAGGGACTGCCTCCCTGCTGGAGGGCCCTGTGAGCTGGACTGCCTGGGCCCAGACTTGTGCCTCTGAGCCTTTGGACTAAGCACCTGGAGAGCGCTATATCTCTCTCCCAGGACAGGGAGATTGCTGGTGCCCTGCAGTGCAAGGCTGTAACATGTATGGAGGGAATTCCGGCATGGGGATTCCCCCGTGGTCCCAGGAGTGCAGCGGGAGCCTACCCCGCTGTTGTGTGTCCCTCTGAGCGGGAGCCCATCCCGCATTTGTGCTTATTGAGGAGCGGGAGCCCATCACGCATTGGTGTTTACTGAGGAGCGGGAGCCCACCTCACATTTGGCCGGAGAAAGGAGCACAGAGAACCAGAAACTAGGCATCTTGCCTGGTTGGGGACACGGCCGGAATCGAGGCAGCATGACCCGGAAGCCAGACAGATCGCACCGAAGGAAGGTGGGGTCCCCATGTGCCGGTGGGAGCCCCGCCTTTCTGGCCCAGAAGAAGCAACCCAGATGGGAGCCTACCCCGACTTCTTGATTGCCAGAGAGGGAAAGGAAAGGAGACCTCGCTCCCTGTGCCTGTCAGTCCCGGCCTGGCCGGAAGTCAGGCAAGTCTGCCTGGTCAGGGGCGGAGCTTCCCCCAATGGAGATGGAGCCCTGAGTAGAGGCCTGGAAGGAGACACTGTTGGTGGCAGAAATCCTGCGGGGGTTGAGGACGGACCGCTGGGCTGCGTGAGCGCAGCCCCCAAGGTGGCCGAAGAAATCTACAAACAGCCCTGGTAAGTGGGGCTGAAGTCAGTGCATTGGTGGTGCCATGAGTGGCACCTGGAGAGTCCCGGTAAAGGAGACTCTCACAGCATTATCGGCATTTGTTCCTGAGTCCTGGAGTGGGGCTCGATAGGCACTGTCTTGCCGGTTCAGGAAACGCTCACCTGCACCAGGAGAGCACGGGCAGCTGCAACAAGGGGGGCAATTATTTTTGGTGATAATGAGGAAGGGGTCAGTTACATACCCCTGCCCCCAGTGCATGGTGCACAATGTCTTCACTGCATTGGCAGCCAAGGGGTCAGGAAAGACCCAGTTATGCCCTGACATTTTGGACAAAGGGCATTTGACCCTCCCAGGAGGCCAGTTGGCCAGGGGTCAGTGTTGGTAGGGCGTAAGGCCCTAATGTGATGCCTACAGTGGTTGCATAATGTGTTTATGGTTATGATGATTATGCATGATGTGTTTTATGCCTAATGTGATGCAGACATAATGTGTTTATGTTGTTAATGCTAATGCTGAGTACAGTTGTTTGCCAGTAGTTACTGGTAGTGTTTTCTTTTTTGCTACTTGTGCTTGTGATGGTTCAGACAGTGGCCTGATTGGCCCCGTCATGTATATAATCCCCTGTAAATTATTACCTGGTGCCAGTTGGCACAGTGTATCTGTGTGATTATGATTCTAATGTTCTTTGGATAATATAAAGGCTATTTTTATATAACCTTGTGTGGAGTTTCTTTTGTGGTGTGCCTAGTAAGTTGCTGCTGTGTGTGTGTGTTGCGCTTTACACATTGCCTCTGGGATAAGCCTGACTGCTCATGCCGAGCTACCAAGGGGTGAGTCGGGGTTACCTTCAGCATGTAACTCCCTTGCCCTGACTAGATTGGTGGTTTCTGCATGGATTTGGCGCATGCCGTAGCCAACCAGAAATCCCATTTCTAACACTCGTGAAATGCATTTGGGGAGTTCTGGGTCCACTTTAGCCGTCTTTCACCATCTGTTGGGCTCACAGTTCCACTCCCCCAGCCCCTTCTTTGGGCAGCAATAAGGGTCCACGGAGATCAACACACAAAATGTTATGGTCACTATGGACACTAGCTTGTGTAGTGAATCCTGCAAATAAAACTTGTAAAGTTAATGAAATTAGTAAAAAATCAATAAATGAGCCATCACCCTTCCCTTTAAAAGATGGGACAGCAGCCTTGATGCAGGGGTCACAGAATGACATATGAGACAATAAATCAAATTCATGAATGAGATGGTTTAGCATGTACCCCTGTAAAGAGTGTTCATAGTGAATTCTCCTACATATGGACAACCCAGTCAGTCACTCATTCAATCACCCATACAGCTGTAATACAGTAATTTAATCTGCCATGCATCACTCACACGCTCATTCAAGTATCTATACACCACTCATGCACTCATTCCATCATCCAAGCAGCACTCATGCTTTCATTCAAGCACCCATATACTACTTATGCACTCATTCAATCATCCATACACCAGTCATGCACTCATTCAATCACCATGCACAAATCATGCACTCATTCAATCACTCATACAGCAGTTATGCACTTATTCAATCACCAATACAGGAAATCATGCGCCCATTCACTCACCCATGTAAGCACTTATGCAGCCATTCACTCACCAATACAGGCACTCATGCACCCATTCACCCAACCACACAGGAATTGATACACCTATTCACCCAAACATACAGGAATGTATACATCCATTCAGTCACCCATACAGGGTCTCATACACCCATGCACTCACCAATACAGGTACACATGCACCCATTCACTCACTCATGTAAGCACTAATCCACCCATTCACTCACCCATACAGGGACTGGTGGACCCATTCACTCACCCTTACAGGCACTCATGCAGCCATTTGCTCACCCATAAACGAAGTCATACAACCATTTGCTCACCCATACACACAATCATACAGCATACTTCATCTTTTTTTAACTGTAAAAGATGCTTCTAACAAGAACCTTTTATTTTAGCTGTTTTGTTTTTTTGTGATATTTAAACATTTAACTAGGGGAGGAGAAATGTAAAAAAACAGTCCTCAAAAGGTGCAAAAACTAAGATTGAAAAAAAGCAATTCAACATATGTGGTTCTTTGTTGCATCATGAACAGCTGCAACAGAATGCCCTCCAGCAGCCAGCATGTTACCATGCAATACATTGCCATGCGTTAAAACTCTAGAGCCACATCCATTGAATGCCTCCCCACCTCCAAAGCACTCTCTGCCCTGGTACTGTTGAAGCATGCAGCAGCCAATGATGTAGAAGGTCCTCCTGCCTCTCGCTGCTTCCTTGCTGTCTTTAGTTGATTTCCATGATACGTCTTGAGATAATATAACATGGATGTGGTCCCACAAGAATAAGTCTTGTTGGACCATCTAGACAGAGGGTAGATTGGACATACTTGGCCACTGTCTTATATTTGCCATATTGGTATTTGGAAAAAGTCCCACGTAACACTTGCATTCTTCTGGGGAAGCCCATCATCATCTGAATCTCCAATATAGAGCTCCTGAACATCCTGCTCTAGCACCACCTGATTACCTTCTCCACCTGGTGTTACCATTCTCTAATCCAAAAAGCAAATAAATCAGTCCAATCAATCTTAGCCACCTCCTCACAATTATGTTCAATGAAAAAAGATTCAAGAAAAAAATGGGTGGGAACTTCCTATTAACATACTTGAAAAGTGTGTTGTCCAATCATATTAGTTATTTTTCCGGTCACATGATCTTCGCGATGAGCATCATCGGGAAGAGTAAACATGCAAAATGAAAGTATTTAAAAAAAGAAAAACATACAGCCATAAGTTTGAACCTTATGCTACTAAATCCCTAATCGCGAACATACACTACAATATATCTATATATGTATTTCACAGTTTATAAAAAACCTGCACTCATCGCGGTTACCGACGCCATTGCAATGTTTGGTGTCCCCGTGGAAATGGGTAATCAAATTCAAAGCTTTTTTTATTAAACTTAAATTAGAAACACAAGTTGAAATCTTATTCTAGTAAGCCCCTAATGTCCAACATGCACTACAATATGTCTATACATCTGTTTTACACTTTATAAATAAACACGCAGCCCTCACAGTTACCGACATGATCACGATGTCCGGCATCACGACAGAAATGGGAAATCTCATTTAAAAGTGCTTTTTTACTAGACTGAAATCAAAAGTACTACTTTAAACATTATGTAAGTAAACCCCCATGTCCACCATACACTACAATATGTCTATATATGTGTTTTACAATTTGTAGAAATTGTGTGCTTGTTGCGGTTAACAACATTATTGCGACGACCAGCGTCCCAGTGACCAACGTGACAACATTGTGAGGAAGACAATTTTTTTTTATTTATAGACTAAAACAAATGAGAAGAGTAATACAGATAAAGTTTTAAATCAGTGGTCCGTAATACACCTCCTATGTATAAAATGCAAATATACAAAAAAATTGAAAATCCTTAAGAATTCACTAGAAAAGCAATGATTACAGAGCCGTTATACTTAGCAAATGGAATTTAAAAAACTTAGAAATTCACAGAAAAAACAAAGGTTACAAGGACATTATAGATAGGAAATATAATTAAAAAACATTACAAATTCACTGATAAAACCAAAGGTTACAGGGACATTATAGTTTGGGAATAGAATTTATAAAACCTTACAAATTCCCTGAAAAAAGCAAAGGTTATAGGAACATTACATTTAAAAAAACCTCAGAAATTCACTGAAAAAAAATAAAGTTACAGGAATGTTAGAGTTAAGCTCACATTTCACGTGTACAAAACCAGAGAAAGTCAGCTATTATAGTTACCCAAGATAACTATAACTTATGCCCCCGCAATCCACTGCTTATGACCTCACATATTACACCACTGATGATATGGTCAGTGACATCTCAAATGACATCATCCACGCAACCAATCACACACCCCTTCGTACCTCTATACAACCTCTTGGATACCCACTTACACAGCCACTCACATTCCCATTCATTGACCCATACAAATACTCACACAACCACTCACTGAACCATTGAGCCACTCACACACCCACCCACACACCCATCCACACACTCATCTATACAGACATTTACATACCCACTCACTCACTCAAACAGCTACTCACCCAACCACTTACTCATCCATGCATCTACTCTTATACCCACTCACCTATACAGCCACTCACACAGCCACACTCTCACCCATTCAACTACTCACACACCCATTTATTCACCTATATTGCTACTCACACACCTTTTCACTCACTCATATAGCCTCTCATATAGCCACTCACTCACCCATACAAGCACTCACACAACCACACCACCACTTACATACCCATTCACAAATCCATACAAGTACCTCCACAACCGCTCACCCACCCATATAGCCAGTCACACAGCGAAACCCTCTCCAATACAGCCACTGCCACACCAACTCACTTAAGCAAACATCCACTAAAGCAGCCACTCAGCCAGCCACTTACACATCCAGTCACTTATTCATATAGCCATGCAGACACCCACTCACTCACCTAAAGACACAAACCCACTCAACTAATATAGAGCCACTCACAAAAAAACTCACTCACCCATACAGCCACTGAAACACCCACTCACTCACCAATACAGCCACTCTCACCTACACAGCTACTTACACAACCACTTACACACACATACAGCCACTCACACACTCACTCATCTAGCTATACAGCCACACAGACACCCACTCACACATGGATACACACAGTTACTCTCAGAATATATGTTAGAAATAGTATCACTCATCAATTGTACACCTGGTATACTAATATAACTTTTATAGTAGTTTATTATGTAAGTTTAACAAACAAAAATCTTAGGAAAAGCTTACTCTCACTGGATGATGTCATCAGTGATGTTATCGGAGATAAAAAAAATGGAGGGCCCCCCACCTGGAGACATAGATGGCCCTGGGGACCTCCACCCCCAGGGCCAGCTCCTTCTACCTCCCGAAGTTGCCACCCTCGGAAGTAGTTGCTTGCTATGGCTTGGCGGGAGTCATAACAAACTCTGCTCTGCTTTGAGTAAGTGAGAGCATGTAAAATACTCTTGCTTACTTGAAGAAGAGCAGAGTTGCTTTTGGACAGAGGGGGCTGCATGTTCAGCAGTTCCCTCTGTCCAAAAGCAAAGCCGGCTCCTGCAGGACACGGGGAGCCGGCAGGGACCACAGAGGACTTTAGGCTCCCCATACAGTCTCAAACTTGAGAAACTGGGTGGCCTGGGTAGGACCAATGCTGCAGTGACAAATGATGGATGGAATGCTGAATTAATCAAACATTCACCCCCAGTCAAGAGATCTGGGTTAAATCCATAGTTGTTTTGCTGACTACGCCAGCTTAGTTTTGACCCAGCCATATGCAAATCAGGAACAGGGTCCAGACTAATTTGCATATGGCTGGGTCTGAACTGATGTAGCAAAGGTAGCAAAAGAACAGTGATGGATTTAACCCAGATCTAATAGTGACTGGGGGTGTGTCTGAAAAGTTCCCTCTCCATTCATAGTCTTATTATGTTTGCTAGGTGGGACCAGAGCACCCAGTATTCTGGCCAAGCCCTGGGGTATGGGGTCCCCATGGCAAAAGTTGGCCATCAGGAGGCAAGGGCACCTCACCCCCCCACCAGCAGTGTGATGAGAAACGTGTTTGCAGAGTGGTGGAGAAAGGGGGGCATGGCCTCCCACCTCCTCTCAGCAATTCTACTGTGTGGGGCTTACTGAAGGTAACAGGAGGGCTTGTTGGCACCCCTCCTGGGCCATTTTCGGCCCCGGGGACTCCATCCCCTGGAGTCTGCCTCTTTTTTAATTCTTTATTATAAAAAGGGAGGGGCCCACGCGGACCATCTTACCTGCCGATTTTGGCCCCGGGAACCCCATCCCCGGGGGCCTGACCTGCAGTGTGGGTGCCCTGGTCCCACCCAGGACATCCAATTTTTAAACATAGGGGACTGCGGGGTGAGCCTCAAGGCCCCTGCAGTCCCTGCCATCTCCCCACCTCCTGTGGGAGCTGGCATTGCTTTGAGACCCAGGGAGCTGCTAACATGCAGCTCCCTGGATCCCAAAGCAATGTGTCTGTTTCTCTGCTCACTTGACAGGCGGCAGGGAAACAGATGTGCTCTACTTACAGCAAGCACAAACCTTTTCTGCTCTCACTTGCTGAAAGCAGAGCAGGTTTTCTATGGCTTGGTGGGAGTGATGCTCCTGCCAAGCCATAGCAAACTGCAGTGTCCCAAGGATAGGCACCCTTGGACAATCCTAGAGCCGGTGGTGGTGGGAGATAGCCATCCCCGGGGCCATCTACAGCTCCATGAGGGGGGCCATGTGGCCCCCCTTCTTCTTTGACCAAGAGACCACCCAGGGGAGGTGGCGGTCCCCGGGGCTGAGAACTGCCCTGGAAGGGTGCCACACGACCCCCTTCCCATTTCTTTACAAAAGACTTTGGCCCCAGGGAGCGGTAGTCCCCAGGGTCAAGGTGGTTCATGAGGCCCCCCAAATAAAAAATGAAAAGCCTTGTGAGGTGGTGGTCCCCAGGTAAGAGGGGGTCCACGAGGTACCCCATGTTATTGTAAGTAGCCCCGGGGAGGTGGCGGTCCACGGGGCAGGGGGATCACCATGGCCCCCAAAAATTGCAATTGGTCACGGGGTCTTAGTCACTGAAAAAAAACACAGGTTTCAGGGACATTATAGTTAGAAATTAGCATTTAAAAAACCTTAGAAATTCACTGAAAAAACACAGGTGTCAGGGACGTTATAGTAAGTTGGACATTTTACTCGTACAAAACTAGAGAAATTCAGCCGTTATAGTTAGTTGAGCTAACTATAACTAGCGCCCCCGCAATGCACTGCTGATGATGTCACATATTACATCACTCATGACATGGCCAGTGACATCACTGATGACATCCCAAATTACATCACTGATGACATCACAGATATCTTTACAACAAAATTGCGTGGTAAAGGCATGCATGGTAAAGGTATAAGTGGTGAAGACGCAGTCAGGGTTTAGACCACATGGTTAAGGCATGCGTTACTGAGGCATGTGTTTTTCCATCAAACAACCAGAAGAAAAATACATGGGGGAATAAGGGTGAAGGAGAGACAAAGGAATGAAGAGGAAGACAAGAGAAAGAGACAGAAGAAAAGAAGGACAGGAGGCTAAGAGGTAGACTTTTAAAAATATTATTTTTAGAAAAACAACTTTAAGTCAACTAACTATAATGGCTTAATTTCTCTGGTTTTGTATGAGTGAAATGCCCAACTAACTTTAACGTCCCTGAAACCTGTGTATTTTTCAGTGAATTTCTAAGGTTTTTTAAATACTAACTTCTAATTATAACGTCCATGAAACCTATGTTTTTTTCAGTGAATATATATATATACATATATATGTGTGTATATATATATTCACTGAAAAAACCATAGGTTTCACACATGTTATAGTTAGCGGAAATTTTACTGATAAAAAACCAGTGAAATTCCCCCGTTATAGTTAGTGCAGGCAACTATAACTCACGCGACCGCAATCCTCTGCTGATGCTAATACTGTATTTAGACACTTATTTGCCCATGTCTTCTTCCATACATTTTTAGCTATACATATATTACAAATATTTTTTTTTCATAAAGACACATATGTCATCAGCAGAAGATTGCGGTCGCGTGAGTTATAGTTGTCTGCACTAACTATAACGGGGGAATTTCACTGGTTTTTTATCAGTAAAATTTCCGCTATCTATAACATGTGTGAAACCTATGGTTTTTTCAGTGAATTTGCAAGGTTTTTTAAATGCTAATTCCTAACTATAACGTGTGTGAAACCTATGGTTTTTTCAGTGAATTTGTACGGTTTTTTAAATGCTAAGTTACTTTACGCCATTCGTGGCGTGCGCGCCCACTTAACGCAGTTCGTTCCGTGCGCGCACGGTGCGCTTCGCGCACCGTGCGCGCACAGTAAGCATGCGGTGCGCTTCGCGCACCGCGCGCCCACTTTACGCAGTTAGTGCCGTGCACGCACGGTGGGCACACGGTGCGCTACGTGCACCGCGTGCCCACGTTACGCTAGATGGGCCATGTACGCACGATGCGCTTCGCGCACCGTGCGCACATGGAGGACATATGATGCACTTCGTTTTGAAACGGAATATTTTAATTTTTCGTAATTTTTATAAGCCATGCACAAATGGTGCCCTTCGGGCACAATTTGCACACGGGGTGGAGAGAGTGTGGATGATTTTTTCTTTTATTATTTTTTTTAAAAATATTATAGTTTATCACAACTCTTATAAGCCATGCACAATTGGTGGCCTTCGACCACCAAATGCACACGGGGTGGGGAGAGTGTGGATAGTTATTTTTTTTTTATAATTTTTTACCGTACGCGTACGGTAAGCGTGATCGTCGAAATTAGCGAAAAAATAAAAATTACATTTTTGCCCTTGGGGGATCTTTGGGGACTCCCTCAACATGGCTATGTGTGTGGGAGCTGTCTAAACAGCCCCTTTACATGTTTTTGGGCTTTATTTTAAAACCTAACTCTCAGTGCGAGAGAGAAAATGGCGGCCGCCGCTTCCTGGTTTCGGCCGATTCGAATGTTTACTAAGATCTAAGAGCCAATCAGAATCGCGCTCGCGCACGCCACCGTACGCGTACGGTAAGCGTACCGTAAGCGCACCGTAAGCTGGCTCAGATATATATATTGATTTAAAGGCTATTTTCTCAGAATCTACTGAACAGATTTACACCAAACCTACAAAAGGCACTTCCTTGACCTGAGGACTACCTCTCTGCCAAATTTCTAGTAATTCTGTTCAGCCGTTCGGGCTGTAGCCCTGTCTAAAGGTCCTATGGAAAAATGCATGGGAAAAACTCGTTTTGGGACCCCCCTTTTATCTCAGCCCCCGCTTGACGAATCCCCCCGAGACTTTCAGGGTAGGAGCGTAGCGTAGCGCCCCACCTATTTTGAAAAATTCGCGAGGATTCGTCGACCGGCGCCAAAGTTATTCAAAATAGAATGTTGCGGATTTCCTATGGAAACGTGGTCCTAACTATAACTACCTACTGGCGACCGCCAGTAGGTAATGTGTGTGTGTATATATATATATATATATATATATATATTATATATATATATATATATATATATATATATATATATATATATATATATATATATATATATATATATATATTACCTACTGGCGGTTGCCAGTAGGTAGTCATAGTTAGGACCTAGTTACTATAATGGCAACATTCTATTCACAATAACTTTGGCACCGATTGATGAATCTTCGTGAAATTTTCAAAACTAATTCTTTGTTGAGATCAGTTCCTATGTTGCCAGTTTGGGGGTGATTCATCAAGGGGGGGCTGAGAAAAAAGGGTGGTCCCAAAATGTGTTTTTTCAATGTTAATTTCCATAGGAAACTTTAGACAAGGCTACAGGTTGAACGGGTGAACGGAATTACCCCAAATTTGGCAGGGAGAAGGGTCTTGGTCTGAAAAGCACGCTTTTGTTTATTTGGTGTAAATCTGTTCAGTAGTTTTTGAGAAATATCAAAATTTATATATTGATATTTGGGAATTCTGCCATCTGATTGGCTGAGGCTTTATGAGCTCGAGCTTGCTTCTGATTGGCTGCAAGCGCTGCAAGCGTTTGCAACTAGAAAGTGTTGGCCACTATTTTGTGATTCCGTTGAAGCAAGTAAGGGGGAAAAAGGGAAAAAAATGTGGGAAAGAGGAGGGCAGGAGCACTGTAACCTCTGTGGGGTGTTTAGGGTGTGCTATAGAGGGGGTGCAAAGCGAACTACTCATACCTACCGGTCTGAAAGTGCCAGGTACAGAAATTAAGTGAGGTATTGCCTAGTCTGATGCTGATAAGATGAGGTGCTGCCGGAGTCCGGGATGAAAGCGTGAGTCCAAACTGTGTGTCACATGCTGTGAAGTCATGTGCTCTGGCTGCTGTGACACATCTGTCAAGTAGTGTCAGCATGTAGTTATACCTACTCGGAGGAACTTTTGTTTTGAACATTGTAACTTGTGTATGGTGCTTAGGGGGTATTATACAGGGAGTGCGAAGGTAAATTTGCGCGTATCAAATCAATTCGATATTTGTAAAGCACAAACTACTCACCCCTATGGGTCTGAAGGCCCTCGAGGCCGGCATGGAAATTATGTGAGCTATTAAGTGAGCTATTGCCCAGAGTCACATGGTGCTGAGCTGAGGTGTCCAAAGGTGTCCTTCATAATCATTTCCAAACCTACCCCAGTCAATGTGCCTAGGTCATTTCCACCACAATGCACAATCATGAGGTCAGGGTGTGGAAGATGGAAAGAGGTTTTAACTACAGGTAGCAATTGGTGCAACTTCAATCTTCTCTGTGTAAACCATTTAATGTCCACATTTTGTAAACCTACGTCTAAGTCAATACGTCTGTGTTCTGCATACCTCTTGCACCGGAAAATATAGTTATGTCCTACGATCCACACTAGCATTTTGAAGGTATGGTTGGAAGGTATGGAAAGATGTCTGTAGCTCATGCATTTGCTTGGTAGAATAAGAGATATGTTTAAAGATGGGGAAATAATTTTTTTTGCCATGCAAAATGATACGTGATTGGGAGTTGAAAAGCATTCTTTTTTAAAAGTAGGGTGCATATTTGTTTTGTGGAAAAGCATCTTTGTGATTGGTTAAGAAAAAGCAGTTTCAACGTGGAGTACATATCATAGGATAAAGTTTGCTCAACTGAACCACAGCTGCTACTTGCATTTGGAAGGCACTGTTTGAACTTAAAACAATTGTAAACTTTTAACCTGAACGTGCTGTTAAATGTTTGAGAAAATGTTGCAAAAACTTATCGTTAAGTTTAAAAGATTGATGAACTTTTAACCTGCACGTGTTGTAGAATGCTCTTGAAAGTGTGTTGATAGAATACATTGCACTTCTGACTTGTATGTGTTGTTGAATATTAAAAAAATGGTTTATATGGAAAATTCAAAAGAAACCAATAGAGAGAAGTTTTGAAACCTAAAAGAATCAAGGAACTATTCTAATTTGTTCTTTACATGTGTTTATGTGTGGAGCAACAACATTATAGACACAACAGCACCAGGAAGAGGAAGAAGCAGGGAGTGGGGGGGACGGGGGGTGATGGGCAGAATGGCACACATGCACAATTAAGTACAGCACAAGTCTAGACAAACAATGGCCAAAATGAAACACACCAACAAGGAGCACAAGTCACAGAACCCCTCAACATCACACCACTGAACGAGCATAGAAGTGAAAACCACGCTGCATTCATACAGGATGTGTACAAAGGCCGGTCGTTGGTGTTGTGGGATGTCTGCGACCGTGGTAATCATGGATAAGATGCCCAGCATGTGGCACATGGGCGAGTTCACTGTGTGTTACATTGCCAAACAGCTTCTTCTCCCTCCCATGAGCCCCCACACTTTTCTACGGTGCGCTGTTGTATCTCGTGCACTCGTACGGCACACCATTGTAATGCCTATTCGCGCATGTCCTGCTACATTCAAACTACACCATCACAGTGCCCTTTGGAGGTAGTGCATGCCACTTTACAACATTGAGTGCTGCGGCCTTTGTGGCAGGCCACACCAGAACACAGAGACACACTTACCGCACTCCCTGTACACGGACATTTCCGAGACACCCTGTTCCCCTTGCCGGATAGGCACACCCCTGCGTTGACCTGTGTACTCCGGACCAGCATATGCCAGTTGTGCATGCAGGAGAATGCGTGTGTAGCTGCATGTCCAGGCTCACTGCCAACGCTGAGGTGACAGCACACTGTGATTTTGCAGGGCTCGTGCCTATCATGCTAAGACAATGACCACAGGTACACACTTGCTCAGATGCGGGTTTGAGGGGCGTTGGTGATCCTGGAGTTGTTGCGATGAATCTTGTGGCCCTCATGGGTATCCCTGCATCATGCTCATTGATTCTATGGCACCTGGGGGTGTTCTGGTGTGGCTCTTCGATGAGTTCTGTTTCATGGTGAGGGTAGTCGTCCTGCTTAACACCAGCAGAAAGCAGGTGTAAAATACCTGGTGCTAACGTGGCTTATCACCGGAATTTGTTTAGCATTGCAGTTGGTGTGAAAATTGTGATGTGATTTTTTTCGTGTGCAGAACAATATACGAACTGAGCAGTGTATCTTGTCAAGCTCCAGCACTTGACGCACTATTCCCAATCAATATAAATACAATGAGAGTTCTTAATTGATTTTGTGTGTACACTGTAAGTGCAGCCACTACCTCAGTGCAATTCAATACAGGATTTTAGTATTTAGAATAAACCGCAAAGGTGCACCTCGTGTCTTTTTGTATGGGAACGGCTAGTCTGCATTTCATTATCAGCACTTTAATGGAAGTAAAGTTGAGATAAATCTAACACACTATTCAGAAGTTAGTGTAAACTGCAGACATCAAAAGTATTCCCACGATAAGTGCCCCAAAATTTAACACCATGGTGGACTCCATCAAATAACAGTAATAAGAACAAGAAAGAGTCTCACAGCAGTGAAGAGAACAACCAAAAACATTATTAATAACGTTAATTACAGTCTGTATTTTAGAGTGGGTGTATCAAGTGTTACATTAGAGTCTGATAAGCTGCATCAGATATTGACTTGGATGATGTCATCAGTGATGTCATCAGTGATATCATTTGAGATGTCATCAGTGATGTCACTGACCATGTCATGAATGATGTAATATGTGACGTCATCAGCAGTGCATTGCGGGGGCGTGAGTTATAGTTAGCTCAACTAACTATAACAGGGGAATTTCTATGGTTTTCTATGAGTGAAATGTCCAACTAACTGTAACATCCCTGAAACCTATGTTTTTTTTTATTGAAATTCAAAGGTTTTTTAAATGCTAATTTCTAACTATAACGTGCCTGAAACCTATATATATATATATAAAAAAAAAAAATATATATATATATATACATATATATATTCACTGAAAAAACCATAGGTTTCACACATGTTATAGTTAGCTGTACATTTCACTCGTAAAAAAACAATGAAATTCCCCCGTTATAGTTAGTGCAGGCAACTATAACTCACGCGACCGCAATCCTCTGCTGATGCTAATACTGTATTTAGACACTTATTTGCCCATGTCTTCTTCCATTAAATTTTAGCTATACATATATTACAAATATTTTTTTTTCATAAAGACACATATGTCATCAGCAGAAGATTGCGGTCGCGTGAGTTATAGTTGCCTGCACTAACTATAACGGGGGAATTTCATTGGTTTTTTACGAGTGAAATGTACAGCTAACTATAACATGTGTGAAACCTATGGTTTTTTCAGTGAATTTGCAAGGTTTTTTAAATGCTAATTCCTAACTATAACGTGTGTGAAACCTATGGTTTTTTCAGTGAATTTGTACGGTTTTTTAAATGCTAACTTACTTTACGCCATTCGTGGCGTGCGCGCCCAGTTAACGCAGTTCGTTCCGTGCGCGCACGGTGCGCTTCGCGCACCGTGCGCGCACAGTGAGCACGCGGTGCGCTTTGCGCACCGCGCGCCCACTTTACGCAGTTAGTGCCGTGCACGCACGGTGGTCACGCGGTGCGCTGCGCGCACCGCGTGCCCACGTTATGCGGGATGGGCCATGTACGCACGATGCGCTTCGCGCACCGTGCGCACATGGGGGACATATTATGCGCATCTTTGTGAAATTTATTCTTTGTTTATTTCTTATCTGTAATAAGCCATGCTCAAATGGTGCCCTTCAGGCACCATTTGCACACGGGGTGGGGAGGGTGTGGATAATTTTTTTAAAAAAAATTTTTTACCGTACGCGTACGGTAAGCGTAATCGGCGATTTCCCGAAAAAATTTTTTTTTTTTATTTGGGCTTGGGGGTTGTTTGGGGACCCCTATATCAATGCTGGGTGGTTAGGATCTCAAGAAACTGCCTCTTTAGACATTTTTTGGCATCGTTTTTGCTGCCCAACTCAGAGAGCGAGAGAGAAAATGGTGGCCGCCGCTTCCTGGTTTCGACCGATTCGAATGTTTACTAAGATCTAACAGCCAATCAAAATCGCGCTCGCGCACGCCACCGTACGCGTACGGTAAGCGCACCGTAAGCGCACCGTACGCTGGCTCAGATATATATATTGATTTAAAGGCTATTTTCTCTGAATCTACTGAACAGATTTACACCAAACCTACAAAAGGCACTTCCTTGACCTGAGGACTACCTCTCTGCCAAATTTCAAGTAATTCTGTTCAGCCGTTCGGGCTGTAGCTGTGTCTAAAGGTCCTATGGAAAAATGCATTGGGAAAAACGCGTTTTGGGACCCCCCTTTTATCTCAGCCCCCGCTTGACGAATCCCCCCGAGACTTTCAGGGTAGGAGCGGAGCGTAGCGCCCCACCTATTTTGAAAAATTCGCGAGGATTCATCAACCGGCGCCAAAGTTATTCAAAATAGAATGTTGCGGATTTCCTATGGAAACGTGGTCCTAACTATAACTACCTACTGGCGACCGCCAGTAGGTAATATACATATATATATATATATATATATATATATTTACTTAAAAAACCATAGTTTTCAAACATGTTATAGTTAGCTGGACATTTCACTCGTGAAAAACCATTGAAATTCCCCCATTTTAGTTAGTGCAGGCAACTATAACTCACGCGACCGCAATCCTCCGCTGATGACGTCAGATATTACATCACTGTATTTAGACACCTACTTACCCATGTCTTCTTCCATTAATCTTTAGCTATACATATATTACAAATATTTTTTTTTCAGAAAGACACATATGTCATCAGTGATGTAATATCTGACGTCATCAGCAGAGGATTGCGGTCGCATGAGTTATAGTTGCCTGCACTAACTATAACGGGGGAATTTCAATGGTTTTTCACGAGTGAAATGTCCAGCTAACTATAACATGTTTGAAACCTATGGTTTTTTAAGTGAATTTGCAAGGTTTTTTAAATGCTAATTCCTAACTATAACCTGTGTGAAACCTATGGTTTTTTCAGTGAATTTGTACGGTTTTTTAAATGCTAAGTTCTGTATTTATTTATTTATTTTTTTAAGGTTTTTCACCGTGCGCGTACCCTACGCGCACCGCGAGCCCATGTTACGCAGTTCGCGGAATTTTTCCGTTTCGACCGTACGCGCACGCTATGCGCACTCCGCGATTTTTTGAAAAAAAATTTAAAGAAATTTTGGCCATTGGGGGTCCTTCTGGGACCCCCTGACAAAGGCTATGGGGTCAGGAACTGTCCACCCTGCCCCCTTTTCACGCTCTCCACCTTTGTTTTTCACACCCTCAGACTGCGAGAGACAAAATGGCGGCCGACACTTCCTGGTTTCGACCGATTCGAATGTTTACTAAGATCTAACAACCAATCAGAATCGCGCTCGCACACGGCAGCGTGCGCGTACGGTACATTTTGCCGTACGCGCACGGAGCGCGCCTATAGATATATAAATTGATTTAAATGCTATTTTCTCAGGAAATACTGCACATATTTACAACAGACCTGCAAAAGGCACATCCCTGACCTGAGGACTACCTCTCTGCCAAATTTCAAGTAATTCTGTTCAGCCGTTCAGGCTGTAGCTTGGACTAAAGGTCCTATGGAAAAATGCATGGGGAAAACGCGTTTTGGGACCCCCCCTTTTTCTCAGCCCCCGCTTGACGCATCCCCCCGAGACTTTCAGGGAAGGAGTGGAGCGGAGCGCCCACCGATTTTGAAAATTTCGCGAGGATTCGTCAATCGGCGCCAAAGTTATTCCAAATAGAATGTTGCGGCTTTCCTATGGATCCTAACTATAACTATCTACTGGCGACCGCCAGTAGATAATATATATATATATATATATATACACATACATATATATATATATATATATATATATATATATATATATATATATATATATATATATATAAAAACAAAAACCTCTGCTCCACTCCAGGAAAAGAGCAAGCACACGAAGGCTAAACAGGTACAGGTAAAGGCCTCTTTATTAGATAAAGCCTCCTCCGATCCCAGCACAGAGAGACACAGCAGCAAACATTCTTCAATCTTTTTCACTGAAAAAAACATAGGTTTCAGGGACATTATAGTTACTAAATAGCATTTAAAAAACCTTAAACATTCACTGAATAAAAACACAGGTTTAAGGGATGTTAAAATTAGTTGGACATTTCACTCGTACAAAACCAGAGAAATTTGGCTGTTATATAGTTAGCTGAGCTAACTATAACTCACACCCCTACAATGCACTGCTAATGACGTCACATATTACATCACTCATAACATGGTCAGTGACATCACTGATGACATCACTGATTACATCGCAGGTCTACGCGGTGGGTGCGCATACCCTGCAGGTGCATATTTTCCAGGGTCACGTTGGAAACGCAACTCCGCCGTAATTTAAAATAATAAAATATCACTATGGAATATTTAAATATCAGTTTTGTTTAAAGACCTCCACTGATACACTTTAGAAAACAATTTATAAACAGAAGTTTAGATTTAGAATTAACTGTATCAGATTTTATGGGTGCACGACTTATACGCGTTGGATGCACAAACCTTGCCGGCACGTATTTCCGGGTTTCCGGGATTGCGTAGGAGACGCGACTCCGCCGTAATTTCAAAGGTAGGAAATATCACTGTGGAAACTTTACATATAATTTTTAGTTAAATATTTTCACTAATATACTTTTCCAAATAATTTACAAACAGCAATGTATACTTCAGAATTCTGTGTAGGAGATTTTATGGGTGTGCCACGTCTATGCGATGGGTGCGTGTCCCCTAAGAGAATCCATGTGACATAGAAAGAAAGCTTTTGATTGGTTTAAAAGCTTTTCATTCTGTTAGAGGGTGGATTCAACACCTGTTTTATTCCTCTTATTTTGGGCGTGTTCAGGGATAATGCCTGAGTGTATGGATGAGTTCATAGGTACTATTTGAGCGAATGAATGAGTGCAATAGGTGTGCCTGAATGATTCAAGGTGTGCATGAGTGTCACGATTCTGTAACATCATGCTAAAACACTTGACTCGTGAGCAAGTGTAAAGTTGTTTCTAAATGAAAGACCCACCCCTTTCCCGTGCACCGGCACTGCCTGGGTTTGTATGTGTGCATATAGAATGAATGTATGGATAATTAACCTCAAAAGTACGTTGTTTGCAGTGTACTTAGATTCACTCTGTTGGTTATTATAGATGTATGGTATTGAATGTGCTCTGAGAACTTAGTTGACTCATGTTGTTTTGTTTAAAGAACCTTTGTGCATGTTCCGCTTTTCTGCGAGCAGCGGAGAACATGTAATGCGGGACTTAGCCTGCGAGGAACGGGAGATGCTTCAGCACGCACCCGTGTACGTGGCTACGGTGCGCACTAACACTGGGTGTGGCTGACTATAAAAGCCACACCCGGTGTTCTGGAAGGCGATTTGCCTTCCGCTTGCTTCCCGAGTAGCAGCTCTGTTGTGCTCTTCGCGTCTTACCTGATTTCTGGAACCTCCGGTTTCTTCTGATCCACAGATGCTTCATCCTACGCAACAGGACCCTGCAAAAGAGAAAAGATAAGAGAAGGAGTTAAGTACTTTCTGAAATAAGGCGCCCGTTGCAAGACAGTTGTTTGTAATTAACCTAATTTTTGGAACTTCCGCTTATTTTCGTATTAACAAGAAGACTGAAGTTTTCAATAGAAGGAATTCGATACATAAGAACATTTTCTGAAAAAGAAACAAGGTCAAAATATAATGTTTTGAGAAATAATGTTTTGTGAATAATATAAGTTTCTAGAAAGGTTTATGTCAACAAATAGTACAATGTTTATTGCTGATTTAAACTCTTGGTGATTAGTCGGGCTACAGTTATTGAAGGTTCAGAAAAGCGAGACCAACTTAAAAAGAAAGACAACAAGAAAGTGTTGGACTTGGCCCTTCTGGCAGGTTCACCCCTGAACTTTTTGCTTTTACTGGTGACCTGGTGGTAGTGATTTTTGGTTTCTGCGCACTTTCCCTGTGTCCCAGAGTAAAGTGCGTGCGCACTCTGAGATAGGCCTGCCCTCCCATAGGAATGCATGGGGAATGTATGTGTCCCTGGTAGTTCCTGATGCGTGGGGTGTGCAGGCTCGAGTTTGGTATGTGCGGACTCGTGTGATTGAATGCTTCACAATGATGTATAATGCGTGATTATGTCATGTGCGGAAGTGCCACTTCTAGGAGTTGGCATATTAGTGTAAAAGGTGTCTGGCGTGTGATTGGCTGGAGCTGGCTGGTGAGCCTGGCTCCAGGAGTCTGGGTGGGTCTGCCCCAGTGGTGAGTGTGAGATTAGCATGCGGATGGCTAGGGAGGAGTGCACCTTGGCCCTGAATAGGGCAGGGCTTTCCCCACACAATGCTGGCTCCGCCCCCTGTGGTGCGACTGATGACCCTAGCCCTGCCAGTGAATAGAGTGAGGGGCTGAGCACATCAAGGGTGCTCCCCAACCAGCTGCGACTGGTTTTCTCCTTCACCCTGAACCCAGAACAAAGGGAAAAGGTGTATAAAAATGGGTCTGCGTCCCGACAGAGTTGTTCTCTTGCTGATCCTAATTTGAGGGGGGGCCTGCTGCTGCTGGGCGCCAGGAGAGGCCGCCACTGGGGACTGCCTCCCTGCTGGAGGGCCCTGTAAGCTGGCCCCTGGGCCCAGTCCTGGCCCCCTGCATCTGAAGACTTTGTTACTGGACCTGGTTTTTATCCCTAAGCGCCTGGGAGCGCTTTTATTTGCTTTATAGCGCTAGGAGCGCTTTACTTTGGACCCCAGCGCTGAGAGAGCGCTTCGGTGACGCCTCGGCCGCACCAAACTGTTTGACTAAACGAGGGAATCCCTGGCGTAGGGATCCCCCCTCGTGGTGCCGAGAATTGTAGCGGGTGCCCACCCCGCATTGTGTGCTCGTTGGCGGGTGCCCACCCCGCTTATTTGATTATTTAGTTGGCGGGTGCCCACCCCGCTTCTTTGTGGTGATTGCGAGGGAGAATACCCCTCTTATGGCTGGAAAAATCACCGCCGTGGCCGGGGAAGCCCAGGAAGTCAGGCAGCACTGACTGGGACAGGGACGTGGCCTAACCAGGAAGCGGACGGGAGCCTACCCCGCGCTCCTGGGATCTGGGCCGCGAGAGAGAAGGAAGCCGGTGCTTCCCCAAAAGAAGGAGAGCAAGTCTTCACCCCCCGCCGGAGGGCTTCCGGCCCCAGCAGAGACGACGCTGGAGTCCCCGGAGAGCAGCCCGGTAAGTGTGTAGGGCTGGGGGACTCCGGGCGTGTGCTGTGGGTGCCGGTCCCGGACCGGCATACTTCTTGAGCGGCCCCCGCGCTCTAACGCTCAGGGACCTTGTTGTTAAGAGCCTCGCCCGGCTCTTCACCGTTTGGGGGCTTTGTTTCCTGAGCCCCGAGAGGGCTCCAACGACGGTGGGGGCCTTTCTGTCGTGCCTGCGCAAGGCACCGGGGCAGTGCGAGTGTCGGGCGGCCCCAGAAGGCAGCGGGCCGCCCCAACATGTTCCCGAGCCCTGAGAGGCTCCAACGAGGCCCACATTGTTTTCGCTTACGAGCCCAGAGAGGCTCCAAACATAGGGGGTATTGTGTGCGTGTTCAGAGCGCACTGCGTGCTCCAACGTGACTGGGACATATTTGTGTCCAAGAGCCTAGAAGGCTCCCATGCCGTTTTCGGGGGCATTCTCCTTCTGGAGCCTAGGTGGGTCCGGTGCTGTATTTTGTTTTGAGATGGCACAGTGGTGCCCCAGTATTTCTCCAGCTGCCCAGCACTTAGTGGGCAGCTGCAACGTTTAGGTTGTGGCCCTCTGCATTTTGGACTGCGCCTCCTGCGCTGTCTTCCCCTGACTTTGCTGGACACAGGGCGTCCTAGCCCCGACAAGGCCAGTTGGCCTAGGGACTGGCACAGGTGGTTGCTTATGTGAGTTCTTGTGCTATTGTTCCTAAACCTGCACCTCTGAATGTGTTTTTATGCGTCATGTGCCTTGTTTTTACACCGCTGAATGTATGTTATGCATCATGTGTTTTCCTTCCCTACACCTCTGAATGTGTTGTGATGCATCATGTGTAATGTGCTTACACCCCTACAGGTATTGTGATACTTAGGTGGTTGTTTTCTCCTAGTACAGGTGGTGCTAGTGAGGTCCTGGTTCCCTGCGCGATATTTTCCTAAGGTGGTTAGGGTTGCGTAGGTGATACTTACCTGTTACCAGTAGTTACTGGTTGTGTGCTACATGTGTTATTTTGTGCCACAGTAATTTTATATGTGCTATGTTCTAAAGTGATATTTTTACAACGTGCTATTTCCAAAAGTGCTGACAGTGGTCCATGTGGCCCTGTCCCCTGTACATATAATCCCTTGTAAATTCTGCCCGTGCCTGTCGGCACATTGTAAAGTGTGTGTTTTTATCTAATGTGTTTTGGTAATACAAAGGCTATTTTTATATAATACCTTGTGTGGAGTTTCTTTTGTGGTGGGCCTTGGGTGTTGTTGCTGGGTGCGCGCGCAAACGCTTTACACATTGACTCCGGGATAAGCCTGACTGTTCGTGCCAAGCTACCAAGGGGGTGAGCAGGGGTTATCTTTGGCGGGTAACTCCCCAGCCCTGACTAGAGTGGTGGTTTCTGCCTGGCTTTGGCGCAAGCCCTAGCCAACCAGAAATCCAATTTCTAACAGAAAGACACTGTAACGATCCTAACACCTATAGAACCATTTCAAGAGATTGCCTGACTACTCTTCTCGCTGATCATCAACACCAAGACAAGAAAATACTGTACGTAGGCCATCTACACTCAGATCGCAGGTAGGCCCAGGAACAAAGGTTACTAAGGAGACGTAGCAAGAGTAGAGAATGAAATGAAGGTGACAAGGTAAAAGAAAGGCTAAACTCTGACGCACCCTTGCTTGTTGTTTCGCAGGTCGACAGCAAGTCTCCACAGCGTCCAGTATCCGGCCCTCCTCCCTAGATTCTAAATAGTATCTTGTTGTAGTTCACCACCACAAGTTTTTAATTAGAGTTTAGGGAAGTTGGTCCATTGCGTCCCTGCGAAAAAATTCACTACATCGTCATAAGAAGATAAGGTAAGAGACGATGTAGTACCTTGACAATGAGTAGTGCCTGACTGATGGCATGAGTGCAAGGATAGTGCCTGAGTGATTGGATGAGTGCATGGGTAGTGCCTGTCTGATTGCATAAGTGCAGGGGTAGTGCCTGGGAGATTGGAAGAGTGCATGGGTAGTGCCTGGCTGATTGCATGAGTGCAGGGGTAGTGCCTGAGTGCATGGATGAGTACATGAATAGAGCTTGGGTGATTGCATGAGTGCAGGGATAATGCCTGAGTGTATGGATGAGTTCATAAGTACTGTTTGAGAGAATGGATGAGAGCAAAGTATTATTATTTTATTAGTTACATTTGTGAGATGCACAAATCCTCCCTAATGGGATCTCTAGGTGCCGTTGCAATGTGGTAGTAAGGCGAGATTAGACTACTGAGAAAAAAGCAAGGTTTTCAAGAGTTTTTGGAATGTCGTAAAATCCATACATGCTTGAATAGATAAAGGTAGCCTGTTCTAATGGTAGGAGGCCCAGAAAGAGAAGGCTCCGTGCCTCGTAGTTCTAATGCATTTTGGGCATAGAAGCAGTTGGTCACTCGACCTGAGCTGCTGCGCCGGGGTATATGGTTGTAGTTTCTGCCTCAAATAGAGAGGGCCCTTCCCCTGCAAGGTCTTGCATATAAGGCAGAGAAGTTTAAAAAGGGCACGTTTTTCTAATAGGAGCCAGTGAAGGGAATATAGAGAGGGCTCGGAGGGGGAGTGAGGAGGGAGCTTTATTATCAATCTAGCAGCTGAATTCTGTATGAACTGGAGCCTTGCCAACAGGCCTTCACTACTCCCCACCAAGAAGGCATTGCCGTAATCCAGGCGGCTCATTATTAGCGCTTGTACCAGTGTCTTCCTAACCTGCAGAGGAGTCCATTGAAAAACCATTTAAAAGGGTTTGCAAAATACCAAAACTGGTACCAGACACTGTCTTGACATGCTTCTTCATGGAGAACTTATCATCCATCATTATTCCCAAGTTCCTAGCACATTTGTTTAGGGATGGACGAAGCGCCTAGCTCAGAAGGCCACCAGCCCTCTGACCAGGCGATCTGTGCCTTCCCAAACAAAAGAATCTCACTTTTGGTCACGTTCAGTTGAAGACAGTTCTTGGACATCCTCAAGGCTACTGTCAGTAGGCAGTTTTTAAATCGCGTTTTGGTTAGGGTGACGTCATGGTCCATGGTGATGATCAGTGGAGTGTCATCAGCATAGGAGATGGTTTCAAAACCATAAGATCTAATGAGTTATGCCAAGGGGGCCATATACACATTAAGCAGTGTCGGGCTCAGGGTTAAGCCCTATGGCACCCCCTTGTCAATATATGAAGGGGCTGATAAATACTCGCCCAACTGGACCTGGCCTGTACATTCTGATAGGAAATTAACCAGCCATTCCAGTGCTTTGCCTCTGATACAAAGCTCCCAGAGTCTATGCACTAAGATCCAGTAGCAACTCGTGGAGGGAGTGCTGAGGGGCAGTGGGGCGGGGTGGGGGCGGGGCTGGGTAGGGGTAGTAAACTACGGTATACAGCCGAACAAAGTTAAGTAACTAAATAAATAAATAAAACAAATTATATTGCACTTGCTACATCTCAAATGGCATGGGGATGAATGGAGTGTAGATGCGTGGGGTTTCAGATAGTGCGAAGTTGGTGGATCGGAGGTTTCGATTGGGTGCGTGGATGATTATTCTGTTTTTGAGATATTTGGGTCCCTTGTTCTGTAGGCATTTGTAGACGTAAATGAGGATCTTGAAAGTGACTCTCTTCTCCATGGTGAGCCAGTGGAGTCTCTGCAGGTGCTGGCTGATGTGGTCGTGCCGGGGGATGCCAAGGACGAGTCTGGCCACCGTGTTCTTTATTGTCTTGAGTTTGCAGAATAGGGATTTGTTGATGCCGGCGTAGAGAGCGTTACCATAGTTCAGTCTGCTGGTGATGAGTGCGTGGGTGACTGTCTTGCTCGACTCCGGGGGATCCATTTGAAGGTCTTTTGGAGGATGCAGAGGGTGTTGAAGCAGCTGGAGGGGATGGTATTGACCTGATGGTTCATAGCGAGTGATGAATCGAGTAGGATGCTTAGGTTTTTGCCATGATCTGAAGGGGTAGGAAGGTTTCCAAGGGTGATGGGCCACCAGGTGTTGTCCCACGCTGAGGGAGTGGTTCTAAGGTTGATGGACTTCTGTCTTTTTGGCGTTGAGTTTTAGGCAGGTGTTGGTCATCCAGACTGTGACGTCCTGCATCCCTCTCTGGAAGTTTAGTTTTGTGGTAGTGGGGTCTCGGGTAAGGGAGAGTGTATGAGCTGGGTGTAGACGTAGGTTACAATGTTGAGGCTGTGATGTCGGATGATGGCTGCGAGGGGGGTGATGTAGATGTTGAAGAGAGTTGGGCTCAGTGATGACGCCTGCGGGACTCCGCATGTGATTTCCTTGGGGGCGGAGAGGAAGGGTGGTAGTCTGTTCCTCTGGCTTCTTCCGGTGAGGAATGATCAAATCCAGTCCAGGACAGTTCCTTGTATTCCGGCGTCGTGTAGTCTGTCAACAAGTGTGTGGTGAGAGACTGTGTCGAAGGCTGCAGACAGGTCGAGGAGGATGAGGGCTGTGGAGTGGCCCTGGTCCAAGATGGTGTGGATGTCATCTGTGGAGGCGAGTAGGGCGATCTCTGTGCTGTGGTTGCTCTGAAATCCATATTGGGATGGGTCGAGGACGGCGTTCTCTTTGATGAACCGTGTCAGTTCCCTGTTTACTGCTTTTTCTGCCACTTTGGCTGCAAAGGGGAGGAGCAAGATTGGCCGGTAGTTCTAGAGGGTGGTTGGGTCTGCCGTGGGCTTCTTGAGCAGGGGTCTGACTTCTGAGCGCTTCCAGTCATCTGGGAAGGTGCCTGTTGAGAAGGTAGTGTTGATGGTCCATTGCAGTTCAGGTGTGATTGTGTCTGCAGCCCTGTGGTAGACATGCGGGGGGCAGGGGGCAGTGGGGGCCCCCGAGTGGATGTCTTTCATTGTTGTGGCTGGGTCTTTGGTCGTGATTGGTGTCCAGTTGTAGATGGTGGGCTGGCTGTTGTCTTTGGGGGTCGCAGGGCCAGCTGTTGCGCCGTCATGTGGGTAGTCGACAAAGTTGTTGTAGAGTGTTCTGATCTTGAAGTGGAAGTAGGTTCCAAGCTTGTCGCAGAGGTCATGGGACGGGTTGATGTCTGTAGTTTGCAAAGTTCTGGGGGTCTGCTGTGTTTTTTTTAAAGGGGCTTATTATACGCTGCCTTCCATTTACAGGGTATGCTAGCCAATTGTAGGGAGAGATTACCTAGGTCTGTGAGTGCAGTGCACAGAATGGGGGCTAGAGTGGTGATCACGTGAGGGGGTGCTGAGTCTCTCGGGACCCTGATTTTATCACAATAAGACGGGCTCAGATCTGCTCCTCAGTTATTGCTCTGAAACTTTCCAACATACACACAGGCGGGATTTCTTTGGTTTCCTGCGTGATGAAGCCTATTAGGTTCGAGAATGTGTTATAGATCCTATTAATATTTTGTTTAAGTAGACTTCAAAGTTATCACAGTGCGCCTGGGATGTCGGAATGGTTTGATTGCCGCTCTTAGCATTTGTAACTTCTTTAAGGATTATAATCCCTAGATGAGTTTTTTGCAGAGTTAATTCTCTCTGCAATGTGGGATCTTCTGGCCATATTACAATGTTTGAGGTGCATTCTCAGGGCCCTTTTATAGCCTAGTTTGCCCTCGTTAGTTTTGCCCTTCCTCCAGATCCATTCCAGTCTCCTTACTCTGGTTTTCTCCTTCCTTAACACCTCAGGTTACCAGAGAGCTGGAGCTGTTCTCCTTGAGACTTAGGTTTTCTAAGTGGTGCAATGGAGTCAAAGGCCTGTTTAAGTGAAGCCTCAAAGGCTATCAGGGCCAGATTACTATCGTTATGATCCATAATAGATGGGGGACTGAAGACCATGAGAAGTTGAGAAGGCTTCACCTTCCTCCAATGTCTTCTGAGTTTAGAGTCATGGCTGTAAGTCACTTTGTTGACCTTGGTATCTAAATTAAATTTAATAGAAAAGGTGTGGTCCATGTCTGCTCTAAGGGAGTGTCTACTGATATGGTGCCCGCTTTATTAAAGATTAGATCTTTTGTGTGACCTCTTCTGTGGGTGGGGCCGGCTACCAGTTGGTGGAGAACAAGGGAAGTGCCTGAATGATTGGAGGAGTGCATGAGTAGTGCCTGGCTGATTGGACGATTGCAGGGGTAGTGCCTGGGTGATTGGACGAGTGCTTGGGTAGTTCCTAAGTGCATGGAGCAGTGCATGGTTAGTGTCTGGTTGATTGTATGAGTGTAGGGGCAGTGCCTGGGTGATTGTAGGAATGTATGGGTAATCCCCAAGTGCATGGATGAGTGAATGGGTAGTGCCAGGGTGATTGCATGAGTACAGAAGTACTGCCTGGGTGATTGGAGCAGTGCATGGATAGTACCAGAGTGAATGGATGAATGCAACTTAATGACTGGGTCATTGGATGAATGCATGGATAGTGTCTGAGAGAATGGATGAGTGCAATAGTAGTGTCTGAGTTATTGCATTAGAGTATGAGTAGTGCCCGGCTCATTGGATGAGTGCAGGGGTAGTGCCTGGGTGATTGGAGGAGTGTACGGATAGTGCCTGACTGCATGGATGAGTGCATGGGTAGTGTTTGAGGAAATGGATCGGTGCAACAGTAGTGCCTGAGTGATTGCATGAGTGGATGGATAGTGTCTGTCTAATTGCATGAGTGCATGGGTAGTGCCTGGGTATATGGATCAGTGCAATGGTAGATCCCGAGTGTATGGATGAGTGCATGGGTAGTCTTTGAGGGAATAGATGAGTGCAAGAGTAGTGTCTAAGTGATTGCATCAGTGCATGGGTAGTACTTGGTTTATTGTATTAGTATAGGGGTAGTGCCTGGATGATTGTAGGAGTGCATGGGTAGTGCCTGGGTGATTGCATGAGTAAAGAAGTACTGCCTGGGTCATTGCAGGAGTACATGGGTAGTGCCTGAGTGTATGGGTGAGTGCATGGGTAGTGCATGGGTGATTGGAGCAGTGCATGGGTCCTGTATGAGTACATGGAGCAATCCACAGATAGAACCTGAGCGCATGGATGAGTGCATGGGTAGTGTTCTAAGGAATAGATGAGTGCAGTAGTAGTGCCTGAATGAATGGATGAGTGCATGTCCAGTGCCTGACTGATTGCATGAGTGCAGGAATAGTTCCTGTCTGATGAAATCTGAAAGTTTTTAAATAGTGTAAAGGTTCAACATTATTTTTCCTAGAAATAAATAACACATACATGAATGTTATAATCCATATTATGTTATGTGCTCTTACCTTTTTTAGTAATTTAGATACATAACTCTGTGGAAATATTTTAGAATAGTATTGTCGTAAACTGAATTAAAACTCTTTTCAAACTTCACCATTACCTACTGTAAAAAAGAAGAAGAAAAATGTTATATAATGTAATGTATTACAGAAATTAAAATATTACACTTTTAACCCCTTCGCTGCCAGGACTTTTCCCCTCCTGTGCCACGCCCTTTTTTGGCTATTTGGGGTAGTGCGCGCTGAGGCCCCTGTAACTTTTTGACCACATAAGGTATCCACGCCAAATTTGCATCCATTTCTTCCAACATAATGGGGATTCTAAAGGTACTCAAGGTTTGTGGATTCTCCTAGAGGGGTCACAGAAATGAGCCAAAATACAGCAAAATTTTGTTTTTTTTCGGAAAAATTGGAAAAACGGGCTGCAAATGAAAGCATCTGGGTTTTTCCCTGCAAATGTTAGCAAAAAAGGGTTTGTGGGGTTGAAATCACCATTTTCCCAGCTATTCGGGGATACCAGACTTTTGTCAGAAACCCAACATTTTTTACACAGTTTTGGCATTTTTCTGGGACATAGCCTAATTTTGCTATTTTTTTTGCTTTTGACCTCCTTCCAGTTAATGGCAGAAATGGGTACAAAAGCAATAATGGATCCTGGAAAGCTTTTCGAGAAGAAGACAAAATTCTGAATTCAGCAAGGGGTCATTTGTGTAGATCCATCAAGGTTTTTTATAGAAACTAACAGTTAAATATAGGATAAATTGAAAATTAGTTGAAAAAAACAGCCTTTTGGGTCAACGTTTTCACCTGTAACTTCTTCTCATTATGACAGCTCTTTGAAAGCAATATACCATTACATCCACTGGACATTACTGGTTGTGGGGATATATAGGACTTTTAGGTTCACCAAGAACCCGACGAACCCAGAGCCAAAAACTGAGCAGCAACTTGCAATGGTTTTTTATTATGTACCGGGTATATAGTAATTATTCTGTAAAAATGTGTACATGGAAAAATCGGTATGAAAGACACCTATGTATTTCTGAAATGGGAACAAAATATAGAGTTTTGAAACAGTAGATATTTGCACATTTCTGAAATTGGGAATACTCATACTAGCATGAGAATTATCAGTCATTTTTTAGAATGACTTCTTATTTACACAATATCTTTCATTTGGAAGGCAGAAATGCATCAAAAGTCAATAGATAATAACAGTACCTTTACAAATCTGAATTACCCTAAGTCTCCCAATAAAAATGGTACCTCACTTGTGTGGGTAGGCATAGTGCCCGCGACAGGAAACGGCGCAAAACACAACGTGGTCACAACTCAATACCGCAGTGAAAATGTACCCTTTTTTGGCAAAGTGCCTAGCTCAAGTTTTTGAACCCTAGCTCTGCGGGCACCTTGGGAAACCTAGCAAACCTATACATTTTTGAAAACTAGACACCCAGGGGAATCCAGGATGGGGTGACTTGACTGCCTCCCACCAGCGTGGATCCACAAATTTCCACCCACCCTGCGTTCCCAAAAGTCTTACGAGAAAAACGGTACCTCACTTGTGTGGGTCGGCCTAGTGCCCACAACAGGAAACGGCGCAAAACGCCACGTGGTCACACCTCAATTTCGCAGTGAAAAATGACCCTTTTTTGGCAAAATTTCTGGCTGTAGTTTTTGAACCCTAGCTCTGCGGGCACCTTGGGTAACCTAGCAAACCTATACATTTTTTAAAACTAGACACCCGTGTGCTTCCAGGGAGGCATGGCTTGCGTGGATCCCCCAACGTTTCCTTACCCAGAATCCCCTGCAAACCTCAATTTTAGCTGAAAAAATCAAATTTTTCACACATTTTTGAAAACTAGACACCCAGGGGAATCCAGGATGGGGTGACTTGACTGCCTTCCACCAGGGTCTGTTACCCAGAATCCCTTGCAAACCTAAAAAATTGTCCAAAAAAACGCATTTTCCCCACATTTCTGTGGTGGAAAGTTTCGGAATCTGCGTGAATCCACAAATTTTCACCCACCCCGCGTTCCCCAAAGTCTTACGAGAAAAACGGTACCTCACTTGTGTGGGTCGGCCTAGTGCCCGTGACAGGAAACGGCGCAAAACGCAACGTGGTCACACCGGAATTTCGCAGTGAAAAATGACCCTTTTCTGGCAAAATGTCTAGCTGTAGTTTTTGAACCCTAGCTATGCGGGCACCTTGGGAAACCTAGCAAACCTATACATTTTTGAAAACTAGACACCCAGGGGAGTCCAGGATGGGGTGATTTGACTGCCTCCTACCAGGGTCTGTTACCCAGAATCCCTTGCAAACCTAAAAAATTGACAAAAAAAACACATTTTCCCCACATTTCTGTGGTGGAAAGTTCCGGAATCTGCATGGATCCACAAATTTCCACCCACCCCGCGTTCCCCAAAGTATTACGAGAAAAACGGTACCTCACTTGTGTGGGTCGGCCTAGTGCCCGCAACAGGAAACGGCGCAAAACGCAACGTGGTCACACCTCAATTTCGCAGTGAAAAATGACCCTTTTTTGGCAAAATTTCTGGCTGTAGTTTTTGAACCCTAGCTCTGCGGGCACCTTGGGTAACCTAGCAAACCTATACATTTTTTAAAACTAGACACCCGTGTGCTTCCAGGGAGGCATGGCTTGCGTGGATCCCCCAACGTTTCCTTACCCAGAATCCCCTGCAAACCTCAATTTTAGCTGAAAAAATAAAATTTTTCACACATTTTTGTGTGGGAAAGTTGTGGCATCACTGGGCTCACTCAAATTTCCCACCACCCAGCGTTCCCCTGTGTCTCCCGATAAAAACGGTGCCTCACTCGTGTGGGAGGCCCAAGTACCCGCGACAGGCAAGGCCCCAAAACATATTGAGGCGACATGGAAATTGCCTACCTCAAAACGACCTGGTTTTGCAAGGGGGGTCACCTGGGTTTTTGGCCGGTGCTCGGCGGCCACCTAGGGGAACCTACCAAACCCACAAATTTCTGAAAACTAGACACCCGGGGGATTCCAGGGAGGCATGGCTTGTGTGGATCCCCAACGTTTCCTTACCCAGAATGCCCTGCAAACCTCAAATTTAGCTGAAAAAATCACCTTTTTCACACATTTTTGTGTGGGAAAGTTGAGGCATCACCAGGCTGACACAAATTTCCAACCACCCAGCGTTCCCCCGGGTCTCCCGATAAAAACGGTGCCTCACTCGTGTGGGAGGCCCAAGTACCCGCGTAAGGCAAGGCCCCAAAACATATTGAGGCGACATGAAAATTGCCTACCTCCAAACGACCTGGTTTTGCAAGGGGGGTCACCTGGGTTTTTGGCCGGTGCTCGGCGGCCACCTAGGGGAACCTACCAAACCCACACATTTCTGAAAACTAGACACCCGGGGGATTCCAGGGAGGTATGGCTGGCGTGGATCCCCTAACGTTTCCTTACCCAGAATGCCCTGCAAACCTCAAATTTAGCTGAAAACATCACCTTTTTCACACATTTTTGTGTGGGAAAGTTGAGGCATCACCGGGTTGACACAAATTTCCTACCACCCAGCATTCCCCCGGGTCTCCCGATAAAAACGGTGCCTCACTCGTGTGGGAGGCCCAAGTACCCGCGACAGGCAAGGCCCCAAAACGTATTGAGGCGACATGAAAATTGCCTACCTCAAAACGACCTGGTTTTGCAAGGGGGGTCACCTGGGTTTTTGGCCGGTGCTCGGCGGCCACCTATGGGAACCTACCAAACCCACACATTTCTGAAAACTAGACGCCCGGGGGATTCCAAGGAGGTATGGCTTGTGTGGATCCCTCAACGTTTCCTTACCCAGAATGCCCTGCAAACCTCAAATTTAGCTGAAAAAATCACCTTTTTCACACATTTTTGTGTGGGAAAGTTGAGGCATCACTGGGCTGACACAAATTTCCTACCACCCAGCGTTCCCCCAGTTCTCCCAATAAAAACGGTGCCTCACTCATGTGGGAGGCCCAAGTATCCGCGACAGGCAAGGCCCCAAAACGTATTGAGGCGACATGAAAATTGCCTACCTCAAAACGACCTGGTTTTGCAAGGGGGGTCACCTGGGTTTTTGGCCGGTGCTCGGTGGCCGCCTAGGGGAACCTACCAAACCCACACATTTCTGAAACCTAGACACCCGGGGGATTGCAGGGAGGTATGGCTTGCGTGGATCCCCCAACATTTCCTTACCCAGAATGCCCTGCAAACCTCAAATTTAGCTGAAAAAATCACCTTTTTGACACATTTTTGTGTGGGAAACTTGAGGCATCACCGGGCTGACACAAATATCCTACCACCCAGCGTTCCCCCGGGTCTCCCGATAAAAACGGTGCCTCACTCGTGTGGGAGGCCCAAGTACCCGCGACAGGCAAGGCCCCAAAACGTAGTGAGGCGCACTACGTTTAGGACCCTTGCCTGTTGAGGTGCACCACGTTTCTCTGAAGACTTTGGGGAACGCAGGGTAGGTGGAATTTTGTGGACCTACGCAGATTCCAGAACCTACCACCACAGAAATATGAGGAAAATGTGTTATTTTGGACACATTTTTAGGTTTGCAATGGATTCTGGGTAACAGAACCTGTTGAGAGCCAGTGAAGTCACCCCATCCAGGATTCCCCTCGGTGTCTAGTTAAGAAAAATGTACAGGTTTGCTAGGTTTGCCTACATGCCTACTGCGCTAGGGCCCAAAATCCACACGTATGCACATTGCTAAAAAAAATTCGGAGACCAGTGGGCTTTCTGCCGCCCTGGGGGGGAATCGGGGAAGGGGGTTTCATCCTGATATGCCCCTAAAGGGGCAGAAAGACTGTGGCTAGTTTTTGTGGGGGTGTGGGCACTGGTATGACCATTTTGGGAAGCCCCCACGCATAAAAAAAGCCTGCGTACTCACTGGCGCCTAGTGGGCTTTCTGCCCCCCCAGGGGGCAGATCAGGGGCCACTGCTTCATCTGCCCTCCCGGGGGGGGCAGAAAGACTGGAATTTCTCTGGGGGTAGGGTGGGGTATTGTCATGCCCATACCCCTACACTAATAAAACAAAAAAATCCATGGTTTCTAGTGGGCATTCTGCGCCCCCAGGGGGGGCCAGATTGGGGGCTACAGCTCCCATCTGCCTCCTGGGGGGCAGAAAGACATTTTGTGGGGGGGAGGGTGGAGGCATTGGCGTGCCCGTTTCGGGCAGCCTACACCCTAAAAACAATTGCACAAACAAAATCCCTGGTGTTTAGTGGGCTTTCTGCCCCCCCCGAAGGGGCAGATTAGGGGCCAATGCCCCATCTGCCCCCCGGGGGGGCAGAAAGACTGTAGGAATTGGGGGGTGGGGTGGGGGCATGGGCCTGCCCGTTTTGGGCAGCCCCTACCCCTATTTTTATTGCTAAAAAAATTCCCTGGGGTCTAGTGGTCTTTTTGCCCCCCCGGGGGGGGCAGATTGGGGGCTAATGCCCCCATCTGCCCCCCAGGGGGGGCAAAAAGACTAAATGTTGCCAAAGTTTCATGGGGGGAGCAAAGGCCCTTGCCCAAGGGGCTGCTCCCCCCTCCCTGGTGCCTAGTGGGTGGATCCCTGCTTGGGGATCGCCCTCCTGTGGCGATCCCCAAGCAGGGATCCACTGGGGAGGGGTACCATTGGAAAGGGGAGATTCTCCCCTTTCCAATGATACCTCTCCCGTCTTTCTACGTGCTCAGGGGGCTGAGATAGCCCCCTGAGCACGTAGAAAGAGAAATTGAAATGAGCCTCTTGGCTCATTTCAGTTTCACTTTCACTGTAATGACAACGGCGCGACGTGCGCGCCGATCGTCATTACAGTGAAAGGGGGGGGGTGGGCCTCGGGAGCTGGGGAAGCTCTTCCCCAGCTCCCGAGGCTATTTTTGCACAAAGGGAATCCCTGTGGTGCCTGCACCAGAGGGATTCCCTAGGGTATGCCTCATGACGAGCTGGACTCGTCATGGGCACAGCGCGACTGTGCTCCATGACGAGTCCAGCTCGTCATGGGCATACAAGGGGTTAAGAACACAACATAATTTTAGAATTACATAACATTTTCAGTTTCCCTTTTTTGCTGTTTTCAGATTCTACTGAACTTCAACATACACTGTGATTTCAACATAGTATTATCATACAACAGCGGGGGGGAAAAAATCGACGAGATTGTGAAAAAAATCAAATGACCGCAAATCATTATTTCCAATATGTGTACCTATATGTTTACCTATCTACAGTTTCCTAATTACGTCCAACTCGTACATTAAGTCTTTCATTACTCTCAGGTAACCCTGGGCGTAGTTCGCGAAGTAGCGCTACGTGTAGCTACGCAAAGTGCACTTCGCACTACGCGAGCTACGCGTAGCACTTTGCGAACTGCGTAGTACCCTGTCTGCACTGTGCAAGATGCCGTTTTCAATGATTGCACAGTGTGGACAAGCATCCGGCACTGTGCAATCATTGAAAACGGCATCTTGCACAGTGCGAGCTGTAGTTTTCTGCCGCTCAAGTAGATTTTTACTCGAGCGGCAGCTTTCTCAACGCGGACTGGTAGTTTCTTATCACGAGCGGTCGCGAGCATACGCGCCCACTCGCAATGAGAAACCTGACCTCCCCACGTTAAGAATCTCGCCAGGAGGATTATTTTCCACACTCGCGATTGGCAACTTGATGTTGCTGATCGCGAACGAGGAAAATGTTTCGTCGGGATGTCATTTTGCTTGCTCGCGGTCGCCAACTTGACGTTGAGGACCACGAGCAAGCAAAAAATGACTGCTGCACTTTGCTACGCGTGTTTGCACTGTGCTATGTGCAATTCGCGTAGTGCGAAGTAGCGCAAACTTCGCAAACTAAGCGAGCGTAGCGTAGTGCTTCACCCAGATTTGCTCTCAAGTACATTTGCTAAAGTGCACACTCTTGTTTACATCTGGTACAATATGTATAAATGTATAAACTATTGCTTCCAAACACAATTTTCCAGATGCAATATCAATTAGCACAAATAATAACCCAAACACTAATTATAAATAGTATTTGTTTCAATCCTGTCCAATTTCTGTTCATATCTTCCCAATAGGCTGAATAATATATTGAAAACTTTCGCTTTGTAAAAATCCAATTTCAATTTTTTAATTTGTGTTCACATCTGTCCAATAGGGCAAATAATGTATTCAGAACTTTTGCTTTGAAAAAATCCAATATAAATTTGTTAATTCGTGTTCACATCTTCCCAATAGGCCAAATAATGTATTTAAAACTTTGGCTTCAAAAATATCAAATATGAATTTGGTAATTCGAAAGGCAACCTAGATTTGAATTGCAAGTGAGCATCATTGCAATGTGTCCATCCTTTATTACAATTTAAATACACAGTATAGTGTCCACATGTTGTAGTAGGTCCATCATGGACAATAATAGCCACTGCTATAAACGTTTTGCCTGAAATAGATATTTGACTTGCAACAAAAAAAAATATTTTGGTTTCCAATATTCTTTCATTTGTTCTACAACGTTGAAACATTAACATTTGATATTTTCCAGATCTATATGTAATGTAGAGAAAATCTCTGATTTACAATGCAAACATTTTATATCCTGATTGGCTGTTTTTACTAATTTGTTAAAAGGTACTGATTTGCAATCTGGTATTGTGAAGTATATGAATCGTTCTGTGTCTATTTCAGTGCTGGAAGTAAATGAACTCTCTTCACATTTATGATCCCATCTGTAACTTACCCAAATAAGTTTTCAATCTGTATTCCTTCATGTTCCAATACTCCAAGCATAAGCATTAGAAATTCTTATCCAACTTGTTGTACATTAAGAGTAAATGTCAAAGAACCCGTACATATATCCAAAAGATGTCGAACAGCGGAAGTAGTATGGATTTTACTTCTGTCAGTTACCAACTGTTGAAATACATGACGTAATAAAGAACAAAATCTTTTTTCATGATGTCCCATAATTCCACAATGAGGCTCTTTTAGATAAAACACAACATTCAAAACTACATTAGCATAGCAATTGATACCTGAACTGTTTTCCAACTGGTATCCTACAATCTCATTAACAGTTTCCATTTTCATTTTCTTTGCACCTTCATGATTCTCTTCAATTGTTTTCTTTTTTTGAAACTCAATTGAATGTTTGAGAAATTTCCATTTTGGACACACTACACGTTTCTCATATATGGGATAATCACCTAAATTAGGATTATAAAGTCTTCCTAAATGATTGTACTCTCTTACACAATTTGCATCAGCACTAAACTTTTTCTCATCAAAATCAATCAAATACAAATTAGAAAATGTTCTTACTCGAGACAATGCAACGTATGCCACTCCCTCCTGAACACTGTACTTCCAATATTTACCAAAGCACTGTCTATACTTAAACCTTGAGATTTATGAATAGTTACTGCATATGCTTAAGAAAAAGGAAACTGTTTTCTGCAAACATACAAGTCTTTTACAAGCAAAAAAATGTACAACACAACGCTCAATCTTTCTTACCTCTTTATTCTGATCAAATTTTATCTTCAAAAATTCTATTACATTTCTATTCTGAAAGGGGGCGTGGCTACGCTGTGCTGCGAAATGGCCGCGCATTAGCTCGGCTCCGCCGGCCGAGTATAATTAATCCGGGCAATAATCCTTCATTCGGCCCCAAATGCCTACTGATGGTGCGCTGCAGCACAAGAGGACACAGCGGCAGTAGGGGGACCTGTACAGCAACGGGGAAGCCGGGACCTCGGGTGATTGCTGCCCCGGAGTGCTGGAGCTGTTGTAAGGAGAGCGACGGGGCGCGGTGGGCGGCGTCCGGGGGTGTAGTGAGGCACTCAGCGATCCGGACATGGGGCTTGTGTGGGCCCCCCTGTCCCCCCCCGGCACATCGCTGCGGGAGGCACCGTACCGCCTGGTCCATTTGGTGAGTCCCGGGGGACGGGGGTGGTGATACGCGCTAAACACGGAGGAGGCCCAGCACGCAATATAGACTCGGCGCGTAGGGAACATAGATGTGTGGCGTGTGAGCGCTGTGGCATACCAGTGCCTGAAGACGCCATCTCGCTGGTGGATTTTTGGAAGTTCCGCTTCTGGAGAGCTCCGCACGTAACAAACTGCAGAGTGTATGCGGTGCGCACATGCACGCTACGATCGGCCCCTACGCTTGGACATTGCATAGCGGCCCTGGATGTTGCCTGCCACGGCGGTGGTGGAGGGGCGGTGCTCCCAGATCCTTTAAGGGCTCCAGGTGACTTGGGACAGTGGACATCCACTATGGCAGTACTGGCGGCCCTATGTCTCTGAACAAAGAGTAGCCCCGGTGGGCAGTTGGCTCAATTGGAGTGTGTTGGTGGCCCCTCTGAAATAAGCGTTGTATGAGTGCACGGCCTGTGATCATCATACCCCACGCACCTCGGATGTGCAGACTGCGGTGGCGTGTGTCGGTGCAGGGTGGTGCCTAAGAGTGACAGCCGTTAATGGGAGTTCAGTGCTAAATGTACAAAACTGTGGTCCCTGCGAGTGAGTGAGGATCGTTTAATTACAATTGGTTAATAGCTGCCCGACCAGCCCGCAGTGACCCTAGCGCCGCGGAACAACCAGCAGCGCGCCTAGGGTGGAGACTGGCACGTGTCGAAGGTGCGGAGTTCTACATTACGGGGCGTGCTCCTGTGTGTGGTGTCGGATTTCTGCACGAAAGGCAGCTCTGCTCTGGACCCGCCTTGCTGTAAGTCACTAAACGCCAGCCACAATGGGTAAACCAGACACACGCCAACCAAAACTACCCTTTGAAAAAAAATCCAACAAGACACCTGAAGGTGAACTACGACAGCAGGGCCCAACAGCAGATCCAGCTGGGGCGCCCCTCCCGTTAGAGGACATTCGTACTATGTGCAAGGATCTGAAATCCAGCATCCAGGGTCTGGATTCCAAGATGGACGCTATGGCGGACAGCCTTGACAGGATGTCGCAAAGGGTAGATAAACAGGAAGGCCGAATGGAAGCGCTAGAAACCAGAGTTGTGGAGAATGAAGAGGGACATACGGAAATGGACAAAAAACTGCGCGAGATGGACGGGGTGCTGCACGCCATCACACTGAAAAATGAGGATTTGGAAGCCAGGTCCAGAAGAAATAACGTACGCATTACGGGAATATCGGAAACAACAGACATGCAGAACACAGAAAAATACGTAGAGACTATGTTGAAAGATCTCTTCGGGGATGCCTTATCGGCCATGTTCCTGGTGGAGAGGGCTCATAGAGTGCTGGGCCACCACGTCCCATCCTAGCGAGGATCTTAAATTACAGGGACCGAGATACGATACTGCGATTGGCACGGGAAAAAGGTGATCTACAATATGGTGGTAATAATATTGCACTCTACCCTGACTTCACGCAGAAAGTCCAGGCGGCCCGTAGAGAGTTTCTACCAGCAAAGAAGATATTTCAACAGATGGGAACTCGATATTCACTGATCTATCCAGCCAAGCTGCGAGTCCAGGGCCCCGGGAAACCCACATTTTTCATGATGCGAAGGCAGCATTGGCATATGCAAAAAAACTGGCCAAAGACCAGAGATCGAGTGGCAGCCCGTTGGCCCGTCCCGAGACAAATTATCTCACTGACAATGACTGAGGGACGTGGTGGAATGTGTAAGATGCACAGATAAGTATTTCATGCTGACCTCCTTTCTAGTTTCACATAGAAGATCGCTGCTGGAGGGTATTCCCTCCACATACAAATATGCGCTGTTGTCACATGATAAACTGTTAGCGCACCTATGGTTTGTTCATAGTACAGTCAAGGTTTGCAATAGAGATGTATATGTTTTATGTTTATGTTTTCTTTTGGGGCATATCGTTTATACTCGGCCACCCTGCCATGAGTGCAGGGGAGTATGACGGCAGACCCACGTTCCCCCTGGGATGATTCCCTCAAAGTTCCTAATATGGAGCTCTTATTTAAAGTTGGGGGGTTTAGGGGGGAGGGCATCACAACCTGATTGGGGGGTTAGTGTGGGTGGGGAGGGGGGAGTGTAACGCTTACCCTGAAAAATATACTACAAGGGAATTGCACACCAAGATATATGCAGTTGTTGCTGCCTGTGGTTGCTTACCTGATGTTTATTGTTGCCGAAGACGTAGATCCTGATACCTGGGCTAATACTCTAGGAATGGCTACTATAGAGAATGATATGAAATTTGCGATATGCCCAGTTTCTTGCTTGCATGCTTGACATGTCACATCTAAGATGTCTTATGTGGAATGTACGAGGTCTTAACGACCATAGAAAGGCGAGACTGGTACACTCATACCTCACTAGACATGGAGTAGACATTTGTTTACTACAAGAAACACACCTAACGGGAGATATGGTACGTATGCTTAGACATAACAGATGGGGCGAGGTGGTGGACTGTGGATACTCCAACTACTCCCGGGGGTAGTGATACTCCTACGTAGGGGACTGCGGTGGCGCACGCACAACACAATGTTGGACAGTGAAGGACGATATATAATTTTACAAGGCACACTGTACAACACGCCCATGGTGATAATCAACGTATATGGCCCGAACACAGATGCTCCAGACTTTTTTCAACATATTAGACATCTGGTGCAGTCCTTGGCCCCAGCTGCGGTGCTCTGGGGCGGAGATTTCGATGTAGTCCTCTCGGAGGGGGTAGATAGAAGTGGAACATCTCGTGAGCATCATCAGAGGTCAGCCACAATGCTACAGGACATTAAGTCTGAACTAGAGCTGGTGGATTTCTGGAGATCGCTACATCCCACACTTAGAGAAGGCACATGCGTGTCATACTATCGCAACGCATGGTCACGGCTTGATTACTGGCTATTGTCTAGAGACATGCACACGTGGGTAAGTGAAGCAGCTCACCACTCACGCACCCTCTCGGATCATGCGCCTGTGCAACTGACACTTAAAATACCAGATCCATATATTACCCCATTTAGTTGGAGATTTCCTACCGGAGCGCTGCTAGATCAGGTGTTCCGTGAGGAACTGCGGGGAAAGATAGAGGAATACTTTACAATTAATGCAGGTACAGTGGAATCTCACGGTGGGCTCTGGGAGGCGTTTAAAGCGGTGATACGGGGTGACTGTATAGCACTCAAGAAAGGGGTGCTTGGCGATATTCGAAACACACTACACAAACTGGAAAGGGAGATAGGTGAGCTTGAACGGGCTAGAGAGCACGACAGGTCCCAGACTATAGCAGCGCAGATCAGAAACAAAATGTCAGAGTTTCAAGCGGAAGCGGAAAGGGAAACAGCGTATTTACATAAACATGCCAAAGCGCGACGTTATGGAGAGGGAGATAGAGCCGGGAAAAAGCTGGCAGGCCTACTGAGAAAGCCTAACGGTGCTGACTACATAACCAAATTATTCACAGACGATGGGGTAAGGGTACGAACACCGCCGCAAATCCACACTACTATGTCTGGGTACTATGAGAAGCTGTATACTTCCCAATCTAACACTCCACTCTGACATAGTGGACTACCTGGATACTGTGGCGTTGGCATGGTTTAGTGACAGGGCTAGACAGTACATGGAGCTACCCATCACTGTCGAAGATATTAAGCAGGTGATCAGCGGCATGCCGGCGGGCAAAGCGCCGGGAGCAGACGGGTTGACGGCAGCCTTTTATAATGAATACTCAGAACTAATAGCACCGCATCTCCCACAGGTGTATCTGGAGGCGATGGAGAGAGGGAGCCTCCCGCCCACCCTGCGTGAGGCTACCATTATTTCCCTGCTGAAGCCAGGTAAAGATCCTACAGCACCTGAATCGTACCGGCCCTTATCCCTAATAAACTTGGAAGCAAAAATATATGCCAAATTTATAGCAAACTGACTGCAACCCATGCTGCCGCAGATAGCACTGCCGGACCAATCAGGTTTTATTCCAGGCCGCTCTACAGCACACAATCTGCGTACGCTGTTTGGCTTGTTGCATTATCTGGCCCCACATGTTCAGGCCATAGCCACATTGCTAGACGCCACAAAGGCATTTGACTCGCTGGAATGGCGATTTTTATTTACACTGTTACCCCGATTAGGATTTAGCCCCCTATTCACCCGACAAACACAGCTGCTCTATATGGGCCCCACAACCCGAGTTAAGATTAATGGACAGATGTCCGAGCCGTTTGCCATAACACGGGGAACTAGACAGGGATGCCCGCTGTCGCCCCTGCTGTTTGCCATTGCCACTGAGCCATTGGCGGCTCGGCTGCATTAGCACCATGCTCAGAGGGGTATAGGGTTCACGTCCAGGGGACTGTTGATATCTATGTACGCAGACGATATGATAATATATCTCACGAACCCGAAAGAAAACTTTGCACCTGTTATGAGAGAGTTAGTCCGATATGGTGGGATTGCAGGTATCCAGATTAACTGGGCAAAATCGGTGATCTTCCCACTCACGGAGGAGACCACTCCAGTGGATGTGGAGTTTCCTATACAGTGGGCAGATGCTGAAGTTAAATATCTGGGGATATGGGTGAGCAGATCACTCCAGGAACTATGGCTTGCTAATTATGGAAAAGTAATGGACTGGATAGAGAGCAAGATAGTGAGGTGGAGACAACTACCTATCTCACTGATGGGTCGTATATCTCTCATCAAGATGGTAATCCTGCTCAAATTACTATACTTGTTTGTCAACATCCCAATGCCATTGAATACACACTTCTTTCGGAAGCTGCGCTCCAATATGATAGGTTTGGTGTGGATGGGCAGGCAGCCTAGGGCTGCATGGAAGCTGCTGACTCTACCATTTGCGCAGGGTGGACTGGGAGCTGCCGATTTTGAACTATATGCATATAGCGCCCAGGCGCAGTATTTACATTTTTAGCAACACCCAACACCTTTTCAGCCACATGTGGCGATAGAATTAGATAAGGTGGCCCCCGTGCCACTGTGCACGGCTGTTTTTAAGCCTTACAAGAGACCGCATTCAGAAATAGACATGGTAGAGACCGTGTGGTGGGCTTGGACGAGAATTGCGCAGAGAGCCGAGTTTGGGAAACTTTACGCCCCATCCATGCTAATTGGGAGAAACCCGCTACTAACTCCGTTAATGGACAAAGCGGTTGCATCAAGAGCAAAGGCACATGCATTGGATACAGGTAGTGACCTATTCCCAGGCGACACGTTTCTGTCATTGCAGCAGATGTGTAACCCAGATCCCCTACGGCGTAAGACATGTTGCTGTACTATCAGATCAGAGCTGCATGCCGCGCCAGATACTCATCATTTCCACAGGCCCCCCCTGCACTGCCAGCATTGGAGAATATATTGGCAAACCCCTCACCCTGTAAACTGATTACGCGTATTTATAAAATAACACAAAAAGAGTCACCCTTACTCACATGCACCGCACGGGCAGAATGGGAAAAAGACCTCAACTTCACTATAACGGAAAAACAATGGCAGTATTGCTGTTCGCAATTAGAAAACCTTTCCCCCAATTATAGACTTAGATTAATTCATTTTAACTTTTGCATAGATTGTACAGGACACCCTTCCAACTGCATCGTATGGGCATTTGCTCAGACACGACATGCTGGAGATGCGGGGCACGGGAAGCCACATTTGCCCATCTAGCATGGCGCTGTCAACCACTTGAAAGCTATTGGATGTCGGTGTTGAGACATATCAGTCAGATAACCCATATCGAGATACGGGTATCCCCGCTGTCAGCGCTTCTGGGTCACGTGGCGGACGTCCCGAAAAAGTCTTGTAAACTCACGTCCATGCTACTGTTGTTGGCTAAGAGACAGGTGGCGCTTACTTGGAAGAAACGGCAGGGCCCTACAATAGCGGCATGGTTGAATAACGTCATATATTTCAGGGACCAGCTGTCCACTTATTGGGAATTAATGCCTAGCAGATCCAGACCTCTGGATATTTGGCAACCGTTTGCCTCTTGGCTGGAAGCGGGGGATTCGGACCTTTGCAAGAATTAGGAATATGCACTGTGGGCAGGCGGCTAGGACTGGAGGCGGTCATTGATCGTATCTGTGGGTGCTGTGGGGTATAGTAAATAAGAGGTATGAATCTGGGATTGGGGACATGTAAGGACATAGACGCTTAGTTAAATTACATCAATACAAGGCATCACATGGTACACGGGGTAGCAATACAGTTCATGTATATGGGGTAGGCGCGAGGGGACGGGGGGGATTTTCGGGTGGTTACATTAAGTTATATTGTGAATAAATATATGACACATGCTGGAACAGGCTCTTCAAAAGGCGGTGGTATACCTCTGCAACCAAACTTGTTCTCGCTGCCGGCCCGTTGGGTTGTAGGCATGAAAGCTGTGTACTGGTAGTCAAGTGTTATTGCAATCGATGCTGCCGGCCTCCGGGTTGTGTGCCAAAAGCTGTGTCGGGAAATTTTGTTTAAATAAAAATTAAAAAAAAAACATTTCTATTCTGAAAATTTACAAAATCAACAACTTTTCCCATTGCTCCATTTACTAAACCTTCTGCTACATTCAAATTACGCCTTAAAATTACCTGACAGTTTACTCATACGTGTAAAATCTTTTCTAAGTCTGCAGTCATAGATACAGGCTTTTCAAATGAATCCAATTTTGATTGTAGTTTCTCTGTCGGAAGAATAGTCACTCCTTGATGTTCAATTTTATCAATAGCTTCAATTTCCACTATTTGTTGTTTTCCAAGTTTTAAAAGTTCTTGATTAAATGTAAAACACTCTTGCAGTGTAGGCATGAGGCAAACTATAGATTTATTTTCTCCAAGCTTATTGTACATTATTTCAACCACTGTGTTTCCAGTTGTAAACAAGTTCCCTATTCGCCGACTTTCTAAAGCTTGTTTACCATGTTTCATCAAGACACCAATTCTTGCTTGTCGCATATTCTTGATAGGTTCTTAATATTTAAAATGAGACCAAATGTTCACATTGCCAATACTTCCCAAAGGTTTTCTAGTATATTCATACACAAGTGTTTTAAAAACAGGTTGCCCTTTTACAGGAGTAAGGTGTAGCAGATTGTCGAATACAATTACATGTTTTTCTCCCAACAGAACATCGTAATCTGCTTTTAAAATCTGTGGCATTCTCAAGTGAACAAAGGCAAGCATTAAGTTTGAGACCATGCTCACCTCATCAATGATTAGAAGTTTAATTTTCTTCAGTACTGTTGATACTTCATAACAAGCTTCTCCAGATAGCTTGTGATATTCCAATTTATTTTCATGTTCAACTGGTAGCATAGGTAATCAATGTAAAGTAATCCCTTTATTGTTTTCTGCTGCTAATCCAGTAGGAACTGTTCCAACACAAGATAAATGTGATTCTGTAGTTTTGTATAGGTAACTAGTCAAAACTTTCATTAGAAAACTTTTTCCTGTTCCAGCTTGACCACTGATGTACATTAGAATAGGTTTAAATGATAAGCATTGGCATTTTTGTTTTTCATGTTCCAAACAATGTCGTATATGTTATGTCACTTGTAGATATATTTCTTTTTTCTCAATGTTTAGTTGTTCTTCTAACTTTTCCAACTGAATAATATCCTGTTGTGCTTGTTGCATTGCAGTTTGTACTTCATTCATGGCTATTGCTGATTCATTTTCAATAATTGGTTGTCCTAGTGGATCTTGACTTAGTGGACCCGAACTTTGACTATATTGAGAACTGTCTCTAGCTATTTCTGCTGCAATATTAGGTTCTTGTTCAATCTCAACATTTAACATGTGTAGATAAGGTGAGAAGATTGTGCATTGAATGATATATTACATGCATTAAAAGAATCTTCATAGCAGTCAAAATCTCCAAGTAATCCAGCTTCACTACGCCAAGGATTGAACAGTTGCAGAAGTGCTGAATAGAAAAACTCCCTCATATCTGGACTTTCACAACTGAGTTTTTGGTGGTTAATAAGATTCCCCTTGACATGTTTTACCAAATATCTGTCACATCCAATTACTGCATATTTTTCTACATTTATATTTTCTGTAATGTTTCTTTTAAAGCTATACTGTTGAAGTATTTCATAGAGACATACGTTTTCCAGATATGGACTCCTTTTGGGATAATATGCATCCAGCATATTAGTTTTAACAATATCTGTACTTTCTGGTTCATTCAGTGCTAAGTATTTGATTTCTTGCAAAGTTTTCAATACTATATTTTGTGTGCAGGCAAGAGCTAAACTTATCCAATTGATTCCTCTTGACTTTGAATATAAACTGGCAGAGCTCAACCGATCCAAACATTCCTGGGATCCAGTCCCTTGGTGGGAAAGCATTTTCAAGCTGAAGCTGTACAATTTCTTGGTAAGACTCTTTTCCTGTGAAATTTCTTCCCACATTTCTTTCATCTCTGTCTTTTCAGATTTAGTTATATATGATGTAACATAGTGAGAAACAGCAATTTAATTATCTGCAACATAGTGAATATCCATGTTTGAATTCCACATTCTCAAAATCACTGGATTGTAGTCATTAATATACTTTGAATCTTCCGTGTTTTATGTTGTATGTATTCTTTTGAGTTTTCTGAGTTATTGTATGCCTTACTGCGGACATAAAACTATTTACTCTTCCTTTCGAAAGGATTGGACATGGGAATCCAAAAGAACACTTTGTATAAAATCTTCCCTGAGACTTTCGTCGACAGTATTTGTCACATCGATGACTTTGAAACCATAAAACTTGTTTTCTCAATGTGTTTTCTCCTCCTTCTCTTGGAATATCACAGGTACCCGACTGTTCAATGAAAGACAAAACACTTTCGTCAGTATCAGTTCCAAATTTTGGAGCATTCTTGATCCATAATAGCATGTGTACAGGAGGAGCACTTCTGGTTTGGCACTCTTTTTGCCAAAAGAAATCAGTTACTTCTCCAAGAGGAGGAATATTTTTATTGCTGATAAATGACATCACACTGTGAAACCTATGGTTAAAATATCTGCAAACATTTACAGGATCCATGGAACATAGTTCTCCAGGTGTCTTCTATTCTATATTTTTTATATTTGAATTTGCTTCTCATAGAAATTCAAGTAAATCGTTCCACGCATATTCAGCATAGCTTAGTGTCACAAACCATGTAGGGGTACCTAAGTTTCTTAACATACATTTAAGTTCTCCATGACAACAATACCAATACTCATTGGTACTACGTTGACACGCCATCAAAGTTATTAACTGAGATTCTAAATGTTCATCTCTTTGTTGAACTTTGTCCATGAATTCCTTTGCAGAAACATGTGGAAGATGAACTCCCGTTTTTAATATATGGTTCACTGCATATGAAAGTGCAGTCAAATCACTTTCAAAGAGAAGATGAAATATATATGGAATACACTGAAAAAATCTTGGATCTTCGGAGTACAATCTTGTCTAACGGTTTTCTGAAGCTGGAATCTGTACTGCTCGTTCATCATATCGTCCACCTTCTCCAGTGGTGAACAGCTGTGGGAAACAAGGTGCTTGAAAACTTTTTTCCCATACGTTCATAGGAGTTCCCTTCGCTTTCTTCATTTGAAATAATTCAATATTGTTTCCTACCACTTCTTTTGAATGTAGAGGATGTATACTGTAATGTTCATAAATCTCTTTAGTCCTAGACTTATCCACTTTTTCTATTTGGCCACTTTTTCTGCTTTATCTTTCAATCATATTTCCTGTTCATCAACGCTTATATTCCTATAATAAATATTATTCTGCACCAGATACAATGTAGCCTTTTGAAGTTTGTTAACATCTACAAACTCTTGTCATATGTGTGACTCTTTGTTGGTACACCACTAAATAGACTAACTACAGGCTCACTTTCCTCCCTGTCTATACCAACAGTTTCAATATTTTTCTTTGTAAATCTGTTGGAGGCAGCTTACCTGTTTTAGGCTCCATGTGAACCATAGCATGAAATGGATGCACAGATTGAATTAGAATGGACTCATATGTATTTAAATCTGCCAGTTCTGGAGGATTACCTACCAACTCTAAGTTGTTATGTACAGCTCTAGCTGACATTTGGTTTTCTTCTAATTTATTGTAACAATATTTACAAATATGTTGATCAGTAGCCAACTCAAATGACCTTCCACCAACAAATAAGCCCCATATTGCTCCCCCTTATCATTATTTTCCTTCACCAACATAGTTTGGTTTTTTAGATGATACTATGATAAACTTTGTAATCTCTTCTGCAAACTTGTCAGTAGTAAAATCTTCCACCTGTTCTTCAACACCTACACAAGAAATAAATCTTTATATCATCACAAACCTTTTTTACATCTGATACTGAACCATGCAAAAGAGCTGTGTTCATTTCACTTAAACATAATGCATGACTTTTTACATAGTAGAGGCTCCTTACTAACTTCCACATTTCTGAGTGGTGTACTGATAACATTCTTAAATGATGGAAAGTACTTTAACACATATTTCTTGAATGACAAGCAAGAGAATCACCCTGCAAATTAGTGTATTTCCTTACTTTACATGGATCTAGTCCTTGTAACATCTTAAGCTTCTGTTTAAGACTTTTTTGGACATATCCTCGTATATACATTTGTAATATGTCAATTGATTCCTGTCGAATACAACAAATACTGCTACAATCCACTTATATACCGGAGCATGTGTACGCCTCCCTTGAACTTCTTCAACTATTACTTCTTCCACATTCCTAGGAACCATCTTTTCTTTTGGACTGGGACAACAATCTCTCATCTCATATCATCGACCACTAATATCACCTGCATGAAGTAATGTATTTTGTTGAAAATAGCTTTCTTCATTAAAGAAAGGCTCAGTACTAGAAGTGTGCTTCCATTTACCAGTAAAAAATATTGGAAAAGTTACTTCTAATAATCAGTCTTTTTCTTTTGCTTTTCTCCTTCATAAACTGCATTGTTTTATTCAATGTTTTCATTCTCTTCAATACCAATATAAATAATGTTTGTTTCAATTCAAAAGCTTTTTCTACTACACTATCAATGTGTTGCTTTTTCTTAAAAGTAGCTGATCTTCTTTTATATTTTTTACAATCTTTCAATACATTTTGTAGTACTCTACTTTTATACATTCTCCTCCTAATGTCTTTATAGTCTTTCAGCCTTCTTTCAACATGGGTTGTATTCCTATAACATGATTTTCCATTAATATGTCCTTTTTTTGTTTCCTTCTGATTAGTTGTAGAATTTTCCTTTCTCTTTTTACACATTTTGAAAATTCATTACATTCTTTAAAAGTCTTTTAACAAACTCTTTAGTTCTCCTACCAGAAGTCTATTTCTTCAATATAACATTTTGAACTTCATCAAAATTCTGCTTTTCTTTTTCCTTTAAATAATACTTTTTTTCTTGTCTTTTCCTTTGATCTTTTCTTGTCATACTCAATCTTTCTAACTAATATTGGTGAATATCTGGAAAAAAAAGAAAAGTTTAAATAGTTCCTCAAAATAATTTTATCTTATTAAAATAATTATATACAAATATATCATCTACAACTAAACAAATACTTCCAAATGCATTGCAAATGTCTCCATAACACATAACTATTTAGAATAATATACTTTACATATTATAAACCTATAAAAAGAACCAAATGTTTAAACAGTAACATCTCAGAGCACATACTATCTAAATTTGTGTAAAGAAAAGTGGATGCATTCATTTCTACTAATAAAATATGGCACTTGCGTATTGAAAAAGCTATGTCAGACGTTACACAATTCCTTCATTTAGAAAACATCACAACCTCTGCAACAGAATGACAGAGCAGAACTAAAGGATTTCTCTACTACTACCCAAGCCAATCAGGTTCACATGTATAATACATCATACAATAGATGTATAAGTAGACACATACATCATTCACAACACCATAAAGTCCCCTAATCATCCCAGACTGTCGTTTCCATTTAAAATAACACCTAGTTAAGTGTTAAGCTTACCCTTCACAGGTCTCTGTTGTAAGTTTCACCATATTCCTGAAAGCATCCATGCAAGTGTCTGAACCTTTTGCTAGTGACATCATATATAAAACAAATATACAAATAGTTCTATACCTGTGTTTTTCCACAGACTCATACAATATAGCCTAATAACTAATCCCTCCGCCAACATGTCTTAAACCTCACTTTTGTGCTGCAGCTCCATCATTCTGCCACTCCTCAGGGTGTTCGGCCTACCCAAATATAAAGCAGCAAACCTTTGCATGAGTCTGTTGTAAATCTCACCATATTCCTGAAAGCATGTATGATTGTGTCTGTACCTTTTACTAATACTATCATATATAAAAGAAAAATACAAATTGAGGTATACATGTGTTTTATAAATCTAGCATCTTCAGATGCATAACACATATGAGAATACATGTGCAAGTAAAGACATACATAAATCACAAGACCTTGCAGACCTTAAACTTAAAACTTGACAGACTGCACTTTACATTTGAAACAGACACCTATATTTATGCGGCGTACTTCAAGTGTACCTTTCCCCAGATTCATACAAATTAGCCTAATCACTAATCCATCTGCCAACATGTCTTAAAACTCACTTTTGTGCTGCAGCCTCACCATTCTGCGACTACTCTGGATGTTGGGCCTAGCCAAATATAAAGCAGCAACCCTTCACATATGTCTGCCGTAAGTCTCACCATATTCCTGAAAGCATGCATGCATGTGTCAGTACCTTTTGCTAGTAACAGCATATATATAAGAATCATACAAATAGATGTTTACCTGTGTTTTACACATGTAGCATCTTCAGATGGATAACACATAACAGAATACATGAGTAAGTAGAGACATATCTCAGTCACAAGACCATGCAGACTTTAAAACTTCAGATACTGCATTTCTCATTTCAACCAGATACCAAAAATGATGTGGTGTATTTCAAGTGTACCTTTCGACAGACTCATACAAAGTAGCCTAATCACTTATCCCTCTGCCAACATCTCGTAAACCTCACTTTTGGCCCTCAGCTTCACCATTCTACTATTACTCAGGGTGTTGAGCCTAGTCAAATATAAAGCATCAATCCTTTGCATATCTCTGTTATAAGTCTCAGCATATTCCTGAAAGAATGCATGTATGTGTTTGTACCTTTTGCTAGTAGCCTTATAAATAAAGGAAACATAAAAATAGATGTATACCTGTGCTTTATACGTCTAGCATCTTCGGATGCATTACACGTATCAGAATACATGTGCAAGTAGAGACATTCCTCAGTCACAAGACCATGAAGGCCTTACAACTTGACAGACTACACTTCATATTTCAAACAGACACCTACATTTATGCAGCGTACTTCAAGTGTACCTTTCCACAGACTCATACAAAGTAGCCGAATCACTAATTTGTTTCCTAACATGTCTTAAAACTCAATTTTGTTCTGCTTCTTCACCATTCTGCGCCTACATAGGGTTTTGGGCCTAGCCAAATATAAAACAGCAACCCATCACATGTATCAGCTGTAAGTTCCACCGTATTCCTGAAAGCATGCATGTATATGTCTGTACCTTTTGCTAGCAGCATCATATATAACATAAGTATACAAATAAATGTATACCTGTGTTTTATACATCTAACATCTTCAGATGCATAACACGTATCAGAATAAATGTGCAAGTAGAGACATACCTCAATCACAAGACCATCTACATCTTAAAACTTGACAGACTGCACTTCACATTTCAAAAAGACACTGAAAATTATGCAGTATATTTGAAGTGTACCTTTCCACAGACTCATACAAAATAGCCTAATCACTAATCCCTCTGCAAACATGTCTTAAACCTCACTTTTGTGCTGCAGCTTCCCCATTCTACGACTACTTCAGGTGTTGGGCCTAGCCAAATATAAAGCAGCAACCCTTCACATGTCTCTGCTGTAAGTCTCACCATCTGCTTGAAAGCATGCATGCATTTTTCCGTACCTTTTGCTAGTAGCATCATATATTAAAGACACATACAAATAGCTGTACACCTGTGTTTTATATGTTTACATCATCAGATGCATAACACATATCACAATACATGTGCAAGTAGACACCTACCTCAGTCACAACACCATAAAGACCTTAAAACTTGACAGACTACACTTCACATTTCAAACAGACACCTAGATTTATGCTGCGTACTGCAACTGAACTTTTCCACAGACTCATACAAAGTAGCATAATCACTAACTCCTCACCCAACATATCTTAAACATCACTTTTCTGCTGCTACTGCTTCACCATTCTACTACCACTCAGGTATTGAGCATAGCCAAATACAAAGCAGCACCCCTTCACATGTCTCTGTTGTAAGTCTCCCCATATTCCTGTAAGCATACATGCATGCGTAAGTACCATTTGCTAGTGAGACTATATATAAAAGAAGCACACAAATAGATGTACACCAGTGTTTTACTCGTCTAGCATATTCAGATGGATAACACATATCAGAATACATGTGTAAGTAGAGACAAACTTCAGACACAAGACCATGCAAACCTTAAAACTTGACTGACTGCACTTCACATTTCAAGCAGACACTGAAAATGATGCGGTATATTTAAAGTGTACCTTTCCACAGACTCACACTAAGTAGCCTAATTACTGATTCCTCTCCTAACATGTCTTAAACCTTTCTTTTGGCTGCCCCTTCACCATTCTGCGACTACTTAGAGTGTTGGACATAGCAAAATATAAAGCAGCAACCCATCACAAGTCTCAGCTGTAAGTTTAACCATATTCCTGAAAGCATGCATGCATATGTATGTACCTTTTGCTAGCAGCATCATCTTTAAAAGAACTATACAAATAGATGTATACCTGTGTTTTATACGTCTAACATCTTCAGATGCATAACCCATATCAGAATATATGTGCAAGTAGAGACATACCTCAGTAACAAGACCATGAAGGGCTTAAAACCTGACAGACTACACTTCATATTTCAAACAGACACCTGCATTTATACGGCGTACTTCAAGTGTACCTTTCCCCAGACTTAGACAAAGTAGCCTAATCACTAATCCCTCTGCCAATATGTGTTAAACCTCACCTTTGTGCTGCAGCTTCACCATTCTGCTACTACTCAGGATGTTGGGCCTAGCCAAATACAAAGCAGCAAACCTTTGCATGAGTCTGTTGTAAATCTCACCATATTCCTGAAAGCATGTATGCATGTGTCTGTTCCCTTTACTAGTACTATCATATATAAAAGAAACATACAAATAGAGGTAACACCAAAAATTATGTAGCATATTTCAACTGTACCTCTCTAGAGATTTATACAAAGTAGCCTAATCACTAATACCTCATGTCGACATGTTTTAAACCTCACTTTTGTTCTGCAGCTTCACCATTCTACTACTACTCATAGTGTTGAGCCTAGCCATATACAAAACATCAACACCCTTGTCATACATCTTGCATCTTCAAATGTATAAGACATATGAGAATACATATGCAAGTAGACACATACGTCAGTCACAAGTCCACGCACACCTTAACACTTGACAGACTGCACTTCCAATTTGAAAGCGACACCTAAAATTATGCGGTGTACTTCAATTGTACATTTCGGTACACCAATACAAACTACCATAATTGGTATTCCATCTTACAATATACACATATTACTATACTGAATCTATTTCAATCATCATTTAAGTACAATAAAACAAACTGCAATACACATCTCTACATTTAATAACATATTTCAAACATCACAGTTCTTGAATAGTTTTTAAAGTTTGAAAATAAAGCTAATACATAAAACACCTCACAAATTTGTAACTCACCTTTCAAATAGTATTGTAGAACACAAAATATCAGACCCTCACACAATTTTCTTTAACACACAATCAATGTAATGCACCACAATCATCAAGGTAAAACCAGTATTGGCAAACTTTCCCTCTCTTTCTCCACACAAATAAATTTAAGTAACAAATCACAATCCTTCCAACATTTTTTCAAATTGTGAAACACTTTTCTATTGGTTAGACATATTAACCCTTATCAACAGACTTCTAAAAGTGCCCAAACTGGTTCAGTAATTTTCTGGAGTCGCGACTCCACCGCGGTGCCTCCGTAAAGTGTCACGATGGAGCCGCGAATCCATACCGCAGTTCAAAAACCCATTACTAATAATACTAGTATTCGTTTTTTAAGAACACACCACTTCTAAACATACTACTGATTTGGGAAATCTTACTTTAATCACATATCACTTATATATCAATTCCAATTTCATATTTTAAAACTACAGTTAAGTTTCAACCCTTCCCCCATTCTGCTTAATCCCAGTTTCCATAGTAACAGTTTCTGCAACATTCAACTGTACTGGCACGTCACATGTTCAACATATTTTCAAGTTCAGGACAGTAGCTTACAAATGCAAATAGCATTTGCAAAATATTACCTAATACTATCTACTGTACCTTTCAAACATTTTTTAGCAACCAATAAGAAACATGCTTCTTTAAGAAAGTACCATGCATCCTATTTTTGGGTGTACAAAGTTCATGAATGGTCAATTAGTTATCTGCTTTTTCAAAGACATCATCTTTTCCACCATTTCAGATACCTCTCATTCCATCAACTGCCTACCTCAGCTGCAGACATCTTCTCATTCCTTCCAGACATCCCTTCAAGATACTTACAGTATGGATTGTAGGGCACAGCTATGTTTTCTGGTGCAAAAGGTATGCTGAACACAGAGGTATTGACAAAGACCTAGCTTTGCAAAAAGTGGATATTAAATGGATTGCACTGAGAGGATTAAAATGGCACCAATTGATGCCTTTGGTTAAAACCTGTTTGCTTCCCCAACCCCCTGACCTCATGATTGTGCACTGTGGTGATAATGACCTAGGCACAGTGACTGGAGTAGGACTTGAAATGCTCATGAAGGATACCTCTGCACAACTGATGTTGATTTTCCCTCAAACTGTCTTTTTAATACTCTAATAAATGCCAAACACAGAAATGGAAGTGGTCAAATCAATTCTGTCCACAGATTGAGAAAGCTAGAAAGAATGCCAATAAAGCTGTTTCTGCTTACCTCAGAGACCATAGGGTGGGCTCCATCTATAACAACAATCTACGTTTTGATATGGATGACATCTGTAGAAGTGATGGAGTACACTTCACATATCAAGGGAACAGAGTCTTTCTCAACAACCTAAAGCTGTGCATGTAGCTACAACAAACTCATAATGAAAACAAGGGCTCTTTTTAGAGCCACCCTATAACACAATAGTAAATCTTTTTTTTTTTTAAGATACATACTTTTTTTTTTAAATTGTGAATTTGTGAACCCGTCGCTAATCTGCAAAAGCATGAATTACTACAACACAATACACCTTTCAGGTTTAACTTTTAATTTGTAATTGTATATATGTTTACTAACTATATATCAAATGTATTCTTATCATTAACTTCAATCTCACTACCTCTATTAAGCAAGTTCACAAATGCAACACTACCTTCTAAATTATATACTATTAAATTATTTATTTGAGATGGAAGCAGACTTCTGTTTCCCTTTCGGCACTGATGCGGGCGATAAAACTGATGTTGCTTCCGCCCCTTAAGAATGCAATTTGGCCCTGGGGCCTCTGAGGCATAATAAGGCTCGGAGAGGGAGCTGCAGCAACCTTCTCCTTTTTTATATATTTTGACCACAAGGGATAATGTCCCCAGGGCCTAATAAGGCATGGGAGGGGAGCCATGTGGTCTGTCGACTTTTTATGACATTTGGCCCTGGGAGATGGTGTGACAGGAGGCTGAATATGCCCCCTTTCCTACGATTAGTGGTTTGTCCCGGGGATAGGGTCCCCAGGGTCCCTTAAGGTATGGGGAGGTGGGTTGCATGCCTCCCCTTTAATAATGCAATTCATCCCTGGATGCATGGGATCATAAATAGCTGCTCCCTCCAGGCAGGAGCAATGCTGGCTCCTGCACCATGCAGGGAGCCGGCTGTGGCCAAGTGGTCCCTGGGGCTCTCGCTGCACCCCCTCAACTTATGGTTTGAGGGTGCCCTGAGAGGGCACTGTGGCACCCTCCTCTTGCCTCAGGAGGGGAATTGCACACCTCCACCCCTTAGTAATGTGATTTGACTCTAGGGGATGAATCCCTGGGACCTACTATGCCTGGGGGGGGCAACCCATCCCTTTTTGTATGACATTTGGCACCTTGGAATGGGGCCCCAGTGGTCACTATTGGCCCGGGGAAGGGGGGCTATACACAGTGTGTGGTTGGTTGCCTGCAGCAGGGTTGTCAAAGGCTGTGCACAGCATGGGATTGATTGCCTGAAGCGGGGCTGGCCACAGGGCCTGGCTACAGGCCAGGCCCTGCGTCCAACACCTTGCCATGCACGGTCAAAGCCTGTGTGCAGAGTGAGGTTGACTGCCTGCTGCCAACACACAGCCAATGACCATGAGCATTGGGGGGGTTGGCTTTAAATATGGTAACAAAATATCACTTTACATTGAAAACACCATAGAAATTCACTGGAAAAACCAAAGGCTAAAGTAACATTATAATTCGTTGAGAATTCCAGTGAAAATGATATGTTTTAAGCATACAAATCCACTGAAATTCAACAGTTATAGTTAACTCTGGTAACTATAACCTGTGCCATAAGGTTACTATAACTCACACCCTTGCCATGCACTACTAATTACTCCACATATTACATCACTCATGACATCTTGTATGACATCATTGATAATATCACTGCAAAATTTGCAATGAAATTATAGATAAGAAAATTGTATATGGCGGGGTCATGAGTTATAGTTACCTTACGGCATGAGTTATTTACAAGAGACAACTATAACTTGTAAATTTCAATGGTTTTATATGTTTAACACATGACCTTGTCACTGAAATTCTCACCCAACTACGGCTAGCAATGCCATTCCCCTTTGGACCCAGCTGTATGCAAATCAGGAGAGACTGGAACCTCATCTCCCCACCAGCATTCCACCAAGAGATGCATTTGCAGAGTGGTGGAGAAAGAGGGAATGGCCTCCAACCACCTCTCAGCAATCCCACTCTGTGGGGCTTACTGGAGGTAACAGCAGGTCTTGTTGGCCCCTAAGAACACTCAGCAACCAAGAGGTCTTGATCTCCGAACCAGGATTATGCCAAGAGGGCCCTCTTCCCTGGAATGTTTTTGGGCCCCAGGGACCCCATCCCACAGGGCCTGGCCCATTAAAAAAAAATTGATGGGGCCGTGCAGCCCCTCTCCAGGGATGTTTTAGGCCCCGAGGAGCCCATCCTTTGGGGCCTGGCATTTATAAAAAATGTTTAATAGTCAAAGGGAGGGGGTGGAGCGGCCCCCTCTGGGGCCATTTTCGGCCCAGGACCACATCCCCCAAGGCCTGCCCCTTTTTTTATTTTATTCTTTTTTTTACAGGGAGGGGGCCACTCAGCCGCCCTCTCACTCCCCAGGTTGATTTTTACTCCAGGGACTCCATCCCCAGGCGCCAGGTTTTGGGATTTTTTTTTTTTAATGGGGATGGAGGCCCACATGGCCCCGCTCCCTGGGACATCTTTGGTCCTGGGATTCCATTCCCTGGGGCATGGCCACCACATTGGGCACCACAGCTGTTCTGACATGCAGTTCCCTGTGTATAAAAGCAAAATGTGCTCCACTTTCAGCAAGTGAGAGCAAAATGGTCTTGCTTGTTTCCCAAAGTGGAGCAAACCGTTTGCTATGGCATGGGGGGAGCATGCCATAGCAAACTGCAATGTCCTAGGTGTGGGCACCCAGGGACATTGCTGGAGCTGGCCCTGGGCGGTGGCGGTCCCCATGACCATCTAGGGCATCGAGAAGGGGGGCCACGCGGACCCCCTCCCATATTAAAATTTACCCAGGGGGCTGGTGGTCCCCGGTCCTCAATGGACTCCCTTCATTAATGTATTTGTGCCCCGGGGAGGTGACAGTCCCTGGGGCAGCTGCGGGAGGAATTACTTAATAAAACATTGTTCCCCGGGGAGGTGGCGGTCCCCGGGCAAGGGAGGTCTGCGAGACCCTCGGTACTATTTAAATTAGCCCAGGAAGAAGCAGGCCCCGGGGCAAGGAGGTCCGCAAGACCCCATTAATATTGAGATTAACCCTGTGTAAGTGGGGGTCCTGCGAGGTCCCCCAAATTGTTTACATTAGCCCTGGGGAGGTGGCTGTCCCCAGGGCAGGGGAGGTTCATGACCCCCCCCAAGAGGAACTAGCCCCAGAGAGGTGGCAGTCCATGGGGCTTTGATAAGCCCTAGGGATCTATGCGCCTCCTCCTATAATTAGCATATGACCCCAGGACTTGGCCCACCCAGGGAGCCAATGTTTGCTTTTTTTTCATGGAGTTGCGGATCCCTGGCAAAATACAAAAAAATGCTATTTACCCCAGGGACCCCGCGACGATATCTGGGGGGGTCAAGATATCCCTATACGGTCCTCTTTACTTTTTTCGTACTCTTTTTCTGAGACACGGCTTCAAGCAGTGTCCCAAGATAGCTGCCAACACTTCCTGGTTGAAATGTTGGCAGCCAATCAAATTTTGGTAGGTATCACGAGTCCACTACAAGGACTCGCGTCCCAGATATCTATATTTTTTAAAGACAGATAGTAGAAAAACTACTGAATGGATTCACACCAAATCTCAAAAAGCAAGCTTTCTGAACCAACATCTAACTTTCTGCTAAATTTTGTGTAATTCAGTTCAGCTGTTCGGGCTGTAGTCATGTTCCAAAAACTGAAAAATCCCCATACACTTCTCATCGGGAATACGCATTTTGGGACCCCCTTTTTTCTCGCCCCCGCTTGACAGATCACCCTGTAACTTTCAACACAGCAGCTGAACCAAGAAGGGGAAGCTTTGTGAAAATTTTGTGGAGCGCCGGTAAAGTTATTGGAAACACAGAAAATGCTTTTCCTATGGAAACTTTTGTCCGAACTGGTCACCAGTATATATATATATATATATACAGTCACTATGAGATTAAACCAACAACTACAACATCCTGGCTGAACACCCCGGGTTTTTGGAAGTGCTCAAAGTGCAAAGCATGTGAACACGGAAAGAACACAACTTCATATCAATTACAAAATGGTCATGCTGAATTAATCAAAGATCACATCACTTGTGAATCCAAATTTGCAATTTACATTCTAGAATGTCCATGTAAAAAACTATATGTAGGGAGCACGATTAATAAACTCAAACTCCGCATCCTTCAACATCTCCGTGCCATCAAAAACAGAGATTTTTCCTACCCCATGGCCAAACATTTTTCTGAATTCCACACTGGTGACAGCAATCTTCTAAAATATTTTGGCATCAAAATCATCAAACAGAAAGAGAGGGGTGGAAATAGAATCCTTGAGTTGAGAAGAGCGGAGTCAAGAACAATATTGTCAATTGGCACCGAAAAACCATGGGGTCATAATCTGGATGCTGAACTACATGTACACCTATAAATCAGGGAAAGAAGGACATGGACATTCCCCCCTAAAAATGACATAACCAACCTGGCTTCTATTAATTCACTAGTTGATCCTTGATTTTTATTACACACATGAAGACTGTACACTGCTGTATTCCCTTCACTCCCTCTGTAACAGATTAGATTGTCAAAAAACTTTTTGCAAATGGTTTCTTCAGGCAGGTGGGAACGTATTGTTTGATGTGAATTCCACTATCAACATCTTATTTTGCCAACTTTGACCACCCAGTACTTTACTAACACATGATTTAAACATACATATATTTCTCTTTACAAGAATCACTATCTAAAAATATGATATCACATGTAGATACCATTAGAGAATTTTGTTGCAAAGATTGTATATATATATTATTGATTGACAGGGTTGTAGTCAATATCAATTGGAATCTCTCTTTTCCGCAATCATGTTCCCTCCCCCTTTTAAATCGGTACTTTACCTTGATTTCTAGCTACCTCAAAAACCGATAGCAATTTACAAATACTTATTTACCCCACCAACCATTTGAAATTGTGGATGAATTGTAGCAACAAAAAGCAAAATTATTGTTTACTTTAAAAAAACGTGTTGTCGACCATGCCCAGTATGTTTTCACTTTCTACTCGTTAATTTGTATCAACACCTTAAATTGACACTCTGGGCCTCGAGACTCTATGGTCCAGTCGAAGGCCGAGTGCCGAAACGCGTAGACCGTCTCTTGCGTATGCCCTGTTCCATCTATAAATAAATACCACTGGAATGTGCTTTGTGGTGCTGTGATTCCTATCGACGACGTACCTTCAACATTTGGAGGAGAAGCGAGGGGAACTTCTTATCATATATATATATATATATATATATATATATATATATATATATATATTTTCACTTAAAAAACCATAGGTTTCACACATGTTATAGTTAGCTGGACATTTCCCTCGTAAAAAACCATTGAAATTCCCCCGTTATAGTTAGTGCAGGCAACTATAACTCACGCGACCGCAATCCTCTGCTGATGACGTCAGATATTACATCACTGTATTTAGACACCTATTTATCCATGTCTTCTTCCATTAATCTTTAGCTATACATATATTACAAATATTTATTTTTCAGAAAGACACATATGTAATCAGTGATGTAATATCTGACGTCATCAGCAGAGGATTGCGGTCGCGTGAGTTATAGTTGCCTGCACTAACTATAACGGGGGAATTTCAATGTTTTTTTACGAGGGAAATGTCCAGCTAACTATAACATGTGTGAAACCTATGGTTTTTTAAGTGAATTTGCAAGGTTTTTTAAATGCTAATTCCTAACTATAACGTGTGTGAAACCTATGGTTTTTTAAGTGAATTTGTACGTTTTTTTAAATGCTAAGTTATGTATTTATTAATATTTTTTTTTTCCAGGTTTTTCACCATGCGCGCACGGTGCGCGCCTATAGATATGTATGTACTTTTAACTGCAATTTTCTCAGGAACTAATGAACAGATTTACACCAGACCTGCAAAAGGCACATCCCTGACCTGAGGACTACCTCTCTGCCAAATTTCAAGTAATTCTGTTCAGCCGTTTGGGCTGTACCTTGGACTAAAGGTCCCTATGGAAAATTGCATGGGAAAAACGCGTTTTGGGACCTCCCTTTTTTCTCAGCCCCCGCTTGACGAATACCCCCGAGACTTTCAGGGTAGGAGCGGAGCGGAGCGCCCCACCTATTTTGAAAATTTTGCGAGGATTCATCAATCGGCGCAAAAGTTATTCCAAATAGAATGCTGCGGATTTCCTATGGAAACACGGTCCTAACTATAACTATCTACTGGCGACCGCCAGTAGATAATATATATATATATATATATGTTCACTGAAAAAGCAAAGGTTAGTTAAGTATGGTAACAATAACTCACTTTCTATTATATAGAAACCTTAGAGTTTCACTGAAAAAAACAAAGATTAACCTAATGTTATAGTTTGGTGGAAATATCAGTGACAATGTAAAGTAATTAACTGAATAAAACACTAAAATTCATCAGCTTTATTTTCCTCAAGTAGCTATAACTCATGCCCTAAGGTAATTATAACTCACATTCTTGCCATTCACAGTCCTGTCATCATTGATGTCATTTCTTATGTCGCAGTCATGTTATCAATGATGTCATAGATTATGTAAGGAGTGACAATATGTGGGGTAATTTGCAGTGCATACCATTGGTCTGAGTTATAGATTACCGGCTGCGGCCACACCCTGTGTCGAACCCCTCTAAGGCAGCCAACCACATGCCACACATGATCTTCGCCCATGCGCGGCCTGGGGTTGGCCGCGACCAGACCTTGCCTCCAACCCGTACTAGTGCTAATAATTATATAAAAATGTATTTTTCATTCATTCACACGGTGCAATGTTTAATAAATGGTCAAACAAAACATATAATTAAGATTTATATTAAAAAGCAGGAACATGTCTAAGTTTTTTTGTTTTTTTTTAATTTCAAGCTTTAAATAAATGGTACAGTAAGTACACGGTACAGTAAGTCTCCTGGATTTCATGATCCAGGAGACTTACTATATTTTTTTTATTATTATGCTGGGGGGTAGCTGTGCTCCTTAACAATGTTAAAACATGTTTGGTGGTGCCCCTGCCTCTTCTAGTGGCACCATCAGCAAAAAAATGTATTTTTCAAAAATGCCCTTGGGCATTTTGGCCACAAACAAATAAAACCACGGAAAATTGCAAGGTATGGTTATCTGAAGTAACTATAATTTGTTTGTTCACCATGCACTGCTTATGACTACACATATTACATCACTCTTATGACATCATTGATTAAATCACTGGAACATCAGATATTACATCATTAATAACACTGTGCAAGGCAGGGGCTCAAGTTATAGTCACATTAGGACACGAGTAAATAGAAAACTTATAACTGGTGCATTTAATTGGTTTTGCTTGTTTCAAAAGAGTATGTTTTAACTGACATTTTCACCTAACTATAAGAACTCTTGAAAACATGTTCAGTGAATATTTAAGATTATTTTTAAGCCACTGGAAAGCTCAAACAATGGATCCCTCCGTTGACGCAAAACTTGTTTTGGGCTCGAAAGTTAATTCCAAATAAACTGTTTGCGCTGCTTTTCCTCATTTGTATGACAGAAACCTGCCGCAAAAGATTAATAAATCTGTCCCTTATTGTTGCATAGATTTGACTCCTTAGCATTTGTCTGCTTTGAAAATGGGAGATAAAGGAAGGCTTCAGTTCAGAAAAGGTCCAATAATTCATGTTTAAACAGTGTCACGCTTGATTTTCAGTACTGTTGATCTGAGTACAGTCATTATTGATAACACACTCGAGGGAAGAAGGGAGATTTAGGCTATTCAATTAAACGCTTTCATTTTTAATAAAAACACATTTGATGTTCCCCACCTGTAGCAAAACAGAAAAGATTACATGGTTAGCATTATCCAAGCGTTTATTGCTGCGTCGATGTAGGAATGCTGAAAGTAGATCTCATGTCTGGGTCAGGAAGAAGAAGAAAACCGGAGATAATATTCTGAAAAGTATGTAAACTATAATCAGAACAGGGACCGAGAAGATCAATTGTGTGCATATTGAATATGATAAAGACGAGCTACATGGCGCTGAAGACCGAGGCACTGATCTTATTAGCATGAAATGCAATATATTAGAGGTTCATGTGTATGCCCATACATCAGATAGAATGCAGAGAATTCAACGAAAAATGCATAATTCAATACATAATCTGTAAAGTAATGTGTAGGACTAATGCACGTGCATGACAAATTATCCTTCATACCCATTGCCAGTTCATATTTCTGGTCTAAACCTGCTAACACTTTAGACAGTTATATTTCATTTGTCTGAATGCATAAATATCACTTTAGCCAAGTGAAAATGAATTTACATTTTTAAAGCCTGTACCTCAGGTACCATACAGAAGAGGACCCCGAGGGCGAGAGGCATAATGACAGTAGGGAGAGATATGTGAGACAAGGAACACACGTATTTGCTCAGATACCCTGATTAGTACCAGCCCAGAGAGAAGAAATTAAAATATTAGACCAGCATTTTGAAAAAGGATTGGGATGTTAAATAATAAATGGAGCTTAATGAAAAAGCTTTGGCGTTGGTTCTCTGAAGGAGTAAATGAGACTAGAACAATCCTTTACAGAGAGAAATGGACCAGCTTGTAACTTTGGGGCACATTTACAAGCTGTGATTGTCTGCAGCCTTTTGACTTCAGCTTTCCATAACCACGAGGCACAACATGAAAAAAGTTAGACATTTCAAAAGTGGGCAGCGTAATAAGGTGATTAAAAATTGATCATGAATGATATGAGACCAATAACTCGTGCATCCATACAGCTTGTTCTAGAAGCAGCCATATGGATGCATTCGCAAATTGAAAAGTCAAAATCAACATGACCATGTCATATGCGACAAGACAGCTGTGAATGCAGCATGGTGATCTGGGAAATCTGCAGTGGTTCATGCTGCTACACCTTTCACATTGGGAATACATTACAATAATAGTTTCATTTGGTTCTTACTGATAGTTCCCATTTTAAAGATGATTTTGACCATTGCATGTGTTGAATTAATTGGCAACAATAACTCATCCTTAATAACTGCCTCATCGCCTAAAGAATCAACGTTCATCAATTTAAGGTATTCACAATTACCAAGTCTTGTACTTCCTAACATAAGTAACCTCGCTCGACATATATTTGTGCTCTAAAAAATCAGATACTTTGATCAATCCTCATATTGACATATCGCCCACCTTTTTTATTGCCTTTCTTTCTATTTTCACTGTTTGCAAAGACACTAATGCACCTTTTCTACCCAGGCACTCATGGATTCACCAGCTTGCTATAAGAATCATTCATTCACGAGGGAGGTGTATTTCGCTTCAGAGACTACAATGCCTCAGCAAAGAAAGAAAGAGCAAGCAATCTGGGCGGTTTTAGTAGCACTACACCCCTCAATCAAATCAGCAACCACATTTATTTTACCCAACTTTGCTTTTCATTTTGTTTGTTATAAATGAATTACCTGAGCATGATTGGCTGACAGTGACCAAGCATGAAACAAACAAAAAAAATCCCCTATACTTGTCAAAGGGTATATCCACCAGGATCACACAGAAGTCAGCTCATTTTTCACCAGATCATACACATAATAGGAGTCAGGTGCTACTGTAAACTGTTATTTCCGACTGCAGAATGGCTTGCCCAACCGTGGATAACCTGATTCCACAAAATAACCGGAAGTCGAAACTTGGTGGCATGGTGTTCCTATGAATGATAAAATATATTTGCACTTGTGCTTTTATTTTTCTGACTTAGGCCTTTTCCCAGTTGGTGCAGAGTATGCTCTTCAGATATATGTAGTGATTAATTATATTCTTGAATAATACCTGAATGTGAGTAAAAGAGACAACGTTTAGCTTCTAGTCGACTGAAGTGAAGCTGTTGGCAGAATTTTTCCTTAGCTCTCTTTTGGTGGCTCTGCCAGCAGGTGTGGTCCATGCAGGTAAGAGTGGTGGGGTGGGGGGGCCGGGTTGGGGGGGATTTGACAGATGAACATGAGGGAAAATGTGTGCCTACAGTTCCCGCCCGGATCCATGCTGCCAACAAGCAGTTGCGCTAATATATAGCACGTTGGTGGAAACCGTAAGTACAGGATCACCCCCACATTCACAGTTCACCTTAGCGTGTGTACTGATTTTCACGAGGCCTTTGATTTGACCTCATATCACTTCCTGGTCCTGAAAAAAGCCTTTTAAATTTCAGTATACAGGCTGAAACATGTCGACTATCACTATGATATTCTAGACCAATTTATTCCTAATAATATCCACCCCCCTTTCTTTTTAACCTTGTCCTAGGACCTCAATAATAAAATACTTTAAATTCAAAGGCGGATCCGCAAGGCAATTAAAAAAACCTACTCATTGAATTCCCGCCCATCACAAAAAAAACACCCGCTCCACTGTAATCAGGCATTGAAGCACAGCTGGGATGCACTCTGCACCCCAGATGGGAGCCAAATGATGAAGCATCCAACCAACTAGATTGGTGGGTGAGGGTTCTTTTTAATAACACAATGGTTTTTCCTTATTCCCTGGCCCTTTGATGCAGTGAATCTATACTCCCCTGCAGGGGCAGTCCCTATTGTTGTTTTGTACATTTATCTGGGGAAAAGGACATACCCCCTTGTTCCTAGCCCTCTCCTTGTTTATACGCCAATTTACGCACGCAATCACGACAATACAAACTGAAAGTACATAACGAATACATTGCATTATATTATACATTACACTTTATAAAGGATTTCTTTTAGAGATTACTTGAGTCAAGAGGATCTCGGAAAACGTGTTGAGTACTTTTCTTGTTTATATATCCTAATAAATCGTTTACTTAGCAGAGGAGAGTTGTGGATTATTCGGAACATGGCAGAGCACCTAATATTTATTTGGGGAGGGTCCCTAGGGGCCTTCGCATAATGATTGCACCAACATATGAGCACCCGAATCCAGATATGCAACGAGAGTGGGCTCAAAACAACGCGGATTCATCTAGGCCTATGTTGGCTATTTTGATCAAATATGCTGATATAGACAGGGAAGCAATTCTCAAGCAAATCGACATACTCTCTGAACAACTTAGCAAGTTGCCTGAACAAGATATCATCAAAAAGCTTCAGGGAGAAATGCAAGTGAGGTTAAAAAAATACAAACAGACTATTAAAGATCGGAATGCAGCCAAGTTCAGAAGAGACAAACTGGACAATTAAAGGGGCCAGATCTTTACGTTTTCCAAGCAGTTCGAGAACATCAGATGACAGAAAATGGCCATTGGATTTAAAGGCAATACAATGCAAAGGAATGAGGAATCAGAGTCGGATTTTAGCTCTGAAGCTGAAACTGAGAATGATGAGACACGGCAGACAAGCAGCATACTCACTGTAGAGGACGAGTTGCCTTTTTTTGCGGTGGGACAGAAATACCAATTTAAGACCATTATGGGGCAAGAGAGAACATTCTGAGGGGGATGAAGAGGAAAAACCGCAGGTCATGGAGAACAAACGGAGCAAGTGACAAAGAAAGTGACCAACAAAAAGAACAGATAAGTAGCAATAATATCAGCATTATAAAACTGTCTGACTTAACATTAAATGAAGAGGAAACACAAATTTTGTCACACAGTCTTTCTTACTGTTCCCCTGAAAGTATGGACTATGTACAAACCCGAATTGACTGTTTTAAATTTACATAGAAACTGAGGCTGGCCAAATACTATTCGGTGGTAGGCCAGTGGAACGACTGGACATGGAAGCCATGAATGTCATTACTACATTAAAGATCTCTGATTTGGGGACCTTAAGAGACATGGATAGTTTGGAGAGGGGTGAAGATTGTGAGGGAACGTATGATGCCTTATTGAGAGAACAAGGTTTGAGTGTATACAATACACCGAGCACACCTTTTAAACCCCTCTCTGTATTTTTACCCATGGTCCCAAAAGACTCAATAGATGTTTTTAATGAGTTAGTCATACAAGATTTGAAACAGCTGTACACTGATCAGCAGGCCAAGCACACTATATTTGCACAAGATATTGGCTATGATAAATTGGTAAAGAAATTGCAAGCTAGGCCCGATATAGTAGTTAGGAGGAGATGTATCATCTGCAGAGTCATTTATTTAGTGTATCGACTGCAATGACCTAAATATGAAATTCACATCGTATTTGAGTAGAGAAGAGGTCACATTTTTGGATCTCCCTGTGTACATAAAGGATGGGGAGATTAATGTGAAGACATTTCAAAAAATTACAGCGGGAAACACAATCCTTCACACCAGCAGTTTCTATCTTCCGAAATTAGTCAACAGCATTCCATACGCTGAGAATTTGAGGATGAAAAGAAACTGTAGCTGCCCTGAACAACTGTACCAAGCACAGGAGGAGTCGAATTTGAGGTTTGAACAACGGGGACACAGTAAATCAGTTTTAGGGGCAGCTAGAGAGAAAACTAATGCAAAGCCAAGGGATCAGCTGATTTTTGGCAATCCTGTTAACATCAGGAAGTCCAACATTAAACCTGAACCTCAATTCTGTTTCATTACAGGCTACAGTAGACATCACAAAGACATAAGATGCATCATGTAGAAGCATTGGCATGTACTGCGAGGGGATGCCTTTTTACGACAAAAGTTAGGGAATGGGCCCCTGATTACATTCCAAAAAGCTAGTTTGTTGCAGCAGGCTCTGGTCACTAACAGTCAAGGCATCCAACCGCAGACAACATGGCTTAGGGAGAGTAAGGGTTTCAGGAGATGCCACAAGTATAAGGCGTGTAGATATGGTGAAAACACAATGAAGGTACCCTTACCATTCTCTAAAAAGAAGTGGCAGATCATGAGACCCTTAACATCTAGGAGCCATTCTGCAGTATATGCTTTGAAATGTAGTTGTTTTAAATTGTACATAGGGAGTACGATTTTACCAGTGCACCAACGGATCTTACAACATATCAGAGTGATCAATAACAGGGATTAGGCATACCCTGTGGCCAGACACTTCAACGAATTCCATGATAATAAGTTGGAAGGTCTGAAATACTTTGTGCTAGATCAAGTGCCACAAAGATTGAGAGAGGGCAATAGGAAAAGATGCCTGAGACAGCTTGAGTCAAGGTATATTTTGCGCTTTTATAGTAAGATTCTGTTTGGGCACAACACTAAAGAAGATCTGCATATTCATTTATGAAGAGAGGAATGATTGTTGTAATACTGTATGAGCATGTTTCATGAAACAAAACTTCCTGATGATTAGAGAACTAGACATACATCATATATCTCTCTCTGTATTAGATGATTGATTGGTTTTATAATTCTCTGATTTTTAAGACACTCCATGAAATTTCTATTTCAAATGTTTCAAATTTTTAATATTGGTCGCACATGTTTTTTTGCACAAGCACTTTAGTTTAACCGAGATGTGAACAGCCTTGTGGTTTGTTGAAAGAGCCAAGGCACTTGCCTACAGGAAACAACAGAAAGGATAGAGTCAATAATTTGGGGTAAGTATAACATTATACATCTATCCAAGCATTTGCACTTATCTCCTAATAGAATACATTTTATATTGTTTTGAATTAAAAATAAAAAAAACAATGTGATAGTTGTACAGGGCACAGTTCACTTTATTAGTGAGTGACATTGCATGAGATATCATTCGTGAGCATAAACTTGGTTGGGTGTATAAAGTAAGCATTAGTAGGGTACTTGCCTGGAATTTGAATGAATGTCTTTTTACACACATTCATTGGTTCAAAGATTTCAAAATTTACAAGATTGACGTATAATCTGGCAATTTGTTGGGAGGTGCGCTCTTTTGCACACTGTAGACATTTGTGTCTAGATACTTTGTTCGCAAATGTCACTTTCAAGGTTATATTGTAGCACTGGCACTTTAATTGTTTTTTCAAAACTTTATTATTAATGATGCACTGTCACTTTAAAGAGTTGCACTAGTTTAAAATAGAGAAAAAATTGTAGCAATTTCAGGTTTGAGAAAGACCGCTTTGCAGTCGAAACGCGTTACCTGTTAGTATGTGGCTGACATAAACACTTACAACTGTGAGAGCAGAAGTTTGAAATTAATATATATATATATATATATATATATATATATATATATATATATTACCTACTGGCAGTCACCAGTAGGTAGTTATAGTTAGGACCTATTTTCCATAGGATATCTGCAACATTCTATTTGGAATAACGTTGGCGCCGATTGATGAATCTTTGCAAAATTTTCCAAACTTTTGGCCAGCTCCGGTCCGCTCCTATCCTGAAAATTTCATGGTGATTCGTCAAGCGGGGGCCGAGGAAAAAGGGTGGTCCCAAAACGCATTTTCCCCATGCATTTTGCCATAGGACCTGTTGATGCAGCTACAGCCCAAACTGATTAACGGAATTACACCAAATCTGGCAAAGAGGTAGTCCTCAGTTCAGACTCATGCCTTTTGCTTAAATGGTGTAAATCCGTTCAGTAGTTCCAGAGACAATTAGAGTTAAAAAGATAGATATATCCGGGCGGTGCCTAACCACACATCTCATCGTGAGATCTGATTTGCTGTCAGTACTTCATCCAAGAAGTGTTGGCAGCCATCTTGGGACCAATATACATGATAGCACCTCATTAAAAAGCATTGCAGTTAATAGAAGGTTTTAAGACTTTAGTTACATTATAAATCATTTGTTGATGGTACCATACTCATTTTAGGAATTTTGGTGTGTTCTAAGGTGATTTTACCATGTGAAAAAGCCTTCTGCTGTGATATCATGAATCATGTTTGAGAGAAAACTATTTTCTCATGCTTTTCCAACAGAGATTTGGAAGGTGATCTATAAGCTAAACTGAGAGCATATTTTGTGTAAATTCACATTATCTTTCTCAGTCATGTGAGAATGAAGTCTGACATTCTCAGTAAAACATGTACATCCAACAAGGGCAGAGACTGTCAGTTGATTCCTTTGTGTTCTACTGCAGCTTCCCAGAGTGTTCTAAAGAACAACTAGAGCGCTAACAGTCCTACTTATTGACAAACGTATTGCACACCTGAAGCCATCGTGATTGGAATAACGTGGTAACTCTTAAAACATTTAATTTAAAAAGGAACAAAATGAGGGGATTCACTTTGCCATAGAAAGTATGATTAGTGCTGCAGAAAAAAAAAATTAGGGCACATTTTGAGTGACTTCTCAAATCCTCTTCTATTTCATTAAAAAATTCTGACATGCAGACTGAAACATGCACTTTCAATACCAGCAGGAGACTTCCCTGGTGAGCAGTAGATTTACTACAGTGATCTAATGAGCAACTAGAGTGCTAACATTCAGAATTTATGGCAAATGTGTGACACATCTGAATACCTTCTTGATGGAACCAAAGTAAAAAAACTGAAAGTATTTCCTACTGAGGAGACTGCAGTAAATGAGGAAATTAGGAAATTTCATAACAAAGAAATCTCCCAAGATGGCCACCAGAGACAAAAGTGCCCAAATGTAGCCCAAATATCACCCAGATGTAGCCCACATATAGCCCAAAGACAGAATGTCCCAGAGTGTTCTTAAGAACAACTAGAGCGCTTACTGTCTTACTTATAACAAAAGTATAGCACACCTGAAGCCATCTTGATTGAAATAAACTGGTAACACTTAAAACATTTAATTTAAAATGGAACACAATGAGGGGGTTCATTTTGCCATAGAAATTATGATTTGTGCTGAAGAAAGAAAAATTCGGGCACATTTTGAGTGACTTCTCAAATCCTCTTCTATTTCGTTAAAAACTTCTGATATGCAGACTGAAACATGCACTTTTAATACCAGCAGCAGACTTCCGTGGTGAGCAGTAGCTTTACTGCAGTGATCTAATGAGCAACTAGAGTGCTAACATTCAGAATTTATGGCAAATGTGTGACATATCTGAATGCCTTCTTGATGGAACCAAAGTAAAAAACTGAAAGTATTTCCTACTGAGGAGACTGCAGTGAATGAGGAAATTAGGAAACTTCATAACAAATAAATCTCTCAAGATGGCCACCAGAGACAAAAGAGCCCAAATGCAGCACAAATATCACCCAGATGTCGCCCACATGTAGCCCAATGACAGAGGTGTGCAAAACACTTATTTTTTGTGTATTTGCAGTTTTATATAGTGCAGCCATGTCATGTTTTGGAGTGCTTTACATGAGCATTGGTTACATCACACAAGATCAAATTAATTTTGCTTGTAGATATGGGGAGATTAAGTGATTTGACCAGAATCACAGAATTTTGAGCTGAAGCAGAAACTCCAACCTGGTTCCGCAGTTGCAAAGTCTGCAGCTCTGGAAGTAACACCACATCCTCTCCCCTAAGTGCAACATTTAATCAAGTGGTCAACTGGATAAAAAAACATAAAGATTACAAATAATTTAAAAGTTCTTTGTCGCTATTTGAAAACTCAGAAAATATGTCCTCATTTTAGTTTTTTAGAGCACTAACCATAATTTTGATGCAAATAAGTCCCTCTTATATATGTAATTTCTAAAGGAAATGCTCCAGGTATTACAGTTTTGATTACATCAAGATGACGTCGGGCGTTCCACACTTTTGTAATAAATATAGAATGTTAGCAATCTAGTTGTTCATTGGGATACTGTTGAGAGGCAGAGGCCAGGGGCACGGACTCTAAAAATTGAAGGCAGTTAGGAGAGTGCAGAGGCAACAATTTGACCACACTGAGAAGGCATGAAGGACAGTGGCAGCACAACAGACTATGCAGGGCAGTGAAAAGGGTAGGGGCAACAAACCAACAATACAGGACTGGCAAGAGAGGCTGTGGCAATATAATAGACCATTGTGGCCAGAAGGAAGAGCCAATGGTAGTACAACCATACATGCCAACAGACCCGTTTCAGCCAGGAAACGTCCAATGTTTTTAAGCTCAAATGGGCTTTATTTGATCTGTCTCCTGTCTACAATCTCCTCTTTTTCAATGTAACTCAAAGGGGAAACTCAATACCCCAGTTTTTTTTCAAAATCTACCTCTTACCAAGTTCAAAATGTTCACAAGTATGGTACTTTGGATCATGGTAGGCAGGAGGAATTGGGGTAGGGACATGGACTCGGATAACAGAGGACAGGAGAGACATGGAGAGGTGCACCAAACTGACACTACAGGGCAGGCATCAGGGTTTGCAGCAGCACAATACACCACACAGGGCATGCGGGACGGGAGTGCAGCACAACAATCCATAGAAAGCAATAGGGAGGGGACAGGACCATGCACATGGACAACAGAGAACAGAGGGGAAAGAGGCAATGGTAGCTATCTGACCATAATGGACAGACAGGAGAAAAAGCTGCAGCATAACAGACCATAAAGGGCAGTAGGGACGGATCAGGGGCATTACAATGGAACAGACAAGCCAGGAGGGAGGGAATAGGGGTCTGCACATGGAAACAGAGGGCTGGGGGCAAGGGGGCAGGGACGGAGCAGCAAGATGACCATGGAGGTCAGGCATGATGGGCCTAGAAACAAGACACACCATGGAGAGTAACAGTGAGACTATGATGGCATACAGACAGACCATGAAGGGAAGGTGGGAGGGGGTCAGGGGCAGCTAGCTGACCACACAGGGAAGGTGGGAGGGGCCATGGCACCACAGAAGACCATGCATGGCAAGCGGGAGGGTTAGTGGCAGCACAATGGCTATGATGGGCAAGAAGGAGGGTGCAGGGGCATGCACAAAGGACCATGGAGGATAGAAGGGAGGGCACAGATAAGAGAGTTCAGGGGAAGGAGCCTCACAACAGACCGCGCGGGGCAGGCAAGAGGAGCAGTTGCAGCACAACAGACCAGGGAGGGCAGAAGGGTGTGGCAGTAAAATGGACCATGGAGGACAGGAGGAAGGGGATAGGGGCATGGCATGTGGACAGGCAGGGTGGAGGTGGCAGGGACAGGTTACAGTCATCTGACAATGATAGGCGAGTGGGAGGGGAGTGGCAGCTCAACAGAACACTCAGAGTAGATAGGAGTGGCAGGTCCATAGAACATGGTGGGCAAAAAGGGTGGAGCAGGGGCATGCACAAAGGCATCGGAGGGCAGGGGGAAGGAGAAAAGGGGCAGCAAGCTAAGCACAGAAGCTAAGCAGGAGGTCAATGATGGACCCTAGAAATGGGCAATGGAGAGCAGGAGGAGTGGACTGGTACATCATGCTAAATGGAGGGCAGTGGCAGCACATCAGACCATGCCTGGCAGGAGGGAGGAGGCTAGTCCATGGATTCAGACAACAGAGGATAGGAAGGAGGTGGATGGGGCAGCGAGCTAACTGTTCAGAGAAGGTGGGTATTAGGAACTTTATTGTTTTTAAAATGTGTGTCTGTGCGGGCCACTTAAAATATGAACAAGTATGCAGCATAATCTCACTTTTATTCAGGAAGAAGAGGACGTTTGTGACTGTGACTCCGGGCTCACTTGGCAGAAACACCCCCTGACCCTCCACCCCCATCACAAAATGTAATGCCCGTGAAAAGGGTAGGCGAACGCAGTGTTATATAGAATATAGTCGTGAGAGCACGATTGAAAATGAAAACTAGATATAGTATATGGTATAAACTATGCACCAAAAAGTGTGATATAAGATGAACCGGGCGTGAAATATAATATGCAATACATTGTGCGCAGTGACAGATTCATTGGAGAGCACGAGATAGCACAGGCACTAGCGCGTATTATGCGATATGCGCCTTGGAGTGTAATATGCACAGGGCAGTGTTGTGTAACCTAAATAGTCTCTAAAGTTGTAATATAAAATATGTGCTGGGGAGTGTAACGTTGCATATGCACTGTGACAAAGATATGGATCCCAGATTGTAATATGTATGGCATAGCGCTGTGCGTTATAACATAGGCATTGAGGAAGGCACGTTAGATGGGGCACTATAACCCGTGCGAAGGCAAGTGTGGCATGACATATTCACGGGGTGGTGTTACAGTGCACATGGGCTAGAGAGTGTCATAGCATACGCACTAGCTGGTGGAATACAACACAGAGGTGTGTGGCACTCTGCGGGCACTGGTGGGTGTAACACAGCATTGGGCTCAGCCAGGAGCATGCTGTGACTCTCAAGTGAGGTTCGTCTCATTTCCAGAGAGTAAAATAAAAAGTATTACACATCTGGCGGTGGATGTGTGTTTTATTAACTGTGTGGGGGGTTTCTTGCATAGTTTGGTCAAATTTTTGTCGAATCCCCTTTGAATGGCTTGGTGTGCGTGTGTAATAAATGTGCCCATCAATAGCTACCCATGTTTGTATAAATAAACGACAAGGGTGTCTACTTGGAGAGTACCCACCGGCAGGGGCGCCGGGATTTGGCACGGTAGGGCGTCAGACACGTCAGAGCTTCACTAGCGGTGTAAATACATTCCATGTGGATTCATTGTATGCATAGTCGCCTTTTAATGAATATCACACGAATCGTCATGGTGATAGGTACATACGGTTTGTCCAGCATGTCCTAGGTGTTTCTATAAATATATATTTTTTTTAAATAATAAAAAATAAAGGCTGGCCCTGGGGAATGGGGTCCCCGGGGCCATAAGTGGCCTGAGGAGGGGGGCAACGCAGCCCCCCTCCTGAAGAATTAAAAAACAAAAAAAGGCCATTACCCGGGAGTTGGGGTCCCCGGGGCTGATTAAGGCCTTGGGAGGGGGGCCACGCGGCCCCCTTCCAAATTAATTTTTTTCAACAAAAAAATTAGGGTGCAGGCCCTGGGGGATGGGGTCTCCAGGGCCAATAAATTAGAAAAAGAAGGGGAGCCACACAGCCCTCCTTCTTAAAAAAATTAAATAAATAAAAGACCGGCATCGCGCCGAAGGCCACGCCCCCTCCTTGCAGCACTCTGCAAACGCGCCCCCTGGCCAGTTGTAAGTTGGGGAATTAATTCCCCTTCAATACTGAGGGTCCCTGAGGGCCAACTAGCCCAACAGGTATCTCCAGTATGCGCCAGGGCCCTTTTTACACCTCTATGCAACGCAGCTCTGTGGCGCTTACTGGAGGTACCTAGTGGGCTAGTTTGACCCTAGGGACCCTTAGGATTCAATCGGACTTAATCTCTCAACTTAGAACGGCCCCAGGGCGCGTTTACACAGTGGTGAAGGGAGGGGACGGGTCCTGAGGTGACGTGTGCAAACACGCCCTGTGGCGCGTTTTAAGTTGGGGAAATAATTCCCTTTCAATCCTGAGGGACCCTGGGGGCTAACTAGCCCACCTGGTGCTTCCAGTAAGCGCCACTGAGCTGCGTTGCAGAGAGGTTGTCCAGGCAATGCCACTTTTTACACCTCTCTGCAACGCAGCTCTGTGGCGCTTACTGGAGGTACCTAGTGGGCTAGTTGGACCCTAGGGACCCTCAGGATTCAAATGAACGTAATCTCCCAACTTAAAACGGCCACAGGGCGTGTTTATACAGTGGTGAAGGGAGGGGACGGGGCCTGAGTTAACGTGTGCAAACACGCCCTGTGGCACGTTTTAAGTTGGGGAAATAATTCCCCTTCAATCCTAAGGGACCCTGGGGGCCAACTAGCCCACCAGGTGCTTCCATTAAGCACCACTGTGCTGCGTTGCAGAGAGGTGGTCTAGGCCGTGCCCCTCTTTACATCTCTCTGCAACACAGCTCTGTGGCGCTTACTGGAGGTACCTAGTGGTCTAGTTGGACCCTAGGGACCCTCAGGATTCAAGGGGACTTAATCTCCCAACTTAAAACGGCCACAGGGTGTGTTTACACAGTGGGGAAGGGAGGGGACGGGGCCTGAGGTGACGTGTGAAAACAGGCTCTGTGGTATGTTTTAAGAGGTAGTTTTAATCCCCTGCCCTATTATATACTGGGGGCTTACAGAGGAGGTCAAGCTAATCACAGGGGGACCCCAACGCATAGTGTTCCCTAGTGTATGTAGGTGTTTTCACTGTATTCTGAGTGTCTTTTAACGTAGCACTGGCTCTAGGACTAGTTAGTCACACTCAGTTACCACCAGTATCCATCTGAAAAAGTTTAGGGTACAGGATGATTTTGCAACAAGGCTTCTTTCTGCTCTTTAGTTTGTTCTTTCTGTACGTTATCCTTCTTCCTGCACTTTTCTTCGTCTTTGAGGACTTCTGTTGCTTCTTTCTGCATTTCTTTTTTTTCTCTCTGTGCGTTTTCTATTCTTTCTTCACATGTCCTATCTCTGTAGGCATAGTTAGAAATTAGCATTTAAAAAACCTTTGACATTCACTGAAAAAACCATAAGTTTCAGGCACGGTATAGTTGGGAATTAGCATTTAAAAAACCTTAGAAATTCACTGAAGAAACCAGAAACCATAGGTTTCTGGGGCGTTATAGTTAGCTGGACTTTTCACTCGTACAAAACCATTGAAATTCCCCCGTTATAGTTAGTTCAGCTAACTATACATCGCGCGCCCGCAATGCACTGCTGATGACGTCACATATTACATCACTCATGACATGGTCAGTGACATCACTCATGACATCACTGATGACATCTCAAATGACATCACTGATGACATCATCATTGTGATAGAGTGGCAGACCTCCTCTCCCCCTAATATAACCTTTGATACACACATTTAAAAATAGAAACAAAAATTTTCAAAACAATGGACATACCAATACCAGTTACAACAACCTATTCAGTAATTCTAAGATCCACATACACATCCACTCATTCACCAACAGTCCTATACAGTCACTCATACATGTACTCACTCATCATATGTACTCATTCACCCACACATCCTGTTACACAATGCCACTCATCCATAGAGTTACTCACACACATAGTCACTAATGCTAATAAAGAATCAAACATCCATTTACTTGCATATACAGTTATACACACACCATCACACTTACTTCTACAGAAACTTACACATACTTAGTCTTTTAAACAATCACTTATAGAAACACATACTTATTCATACAGGAACTCTTCCAATCTCTCACTCTCACATATACTCACTTATATACACCAATAGTCACACATACTAGTTTAAAACATATGTAGTTACTCATAAAGACACTATTGAGACAGTCATTCGCTCACTAACACACCCATGTACACACTCATCCACCCATACAGTCCTGCACACATACTGTCTTCAACACATAACAACAGTGAGTCACTCATTCATGCACCTATGCACTACGTAATACCCCTCACCGAACCATATAGACACTCATACTGATACTCAAAAAACCAACTAATAACCTATATAGACACTCATGTAGCTACTCACCAACCCATGCAGCCACTTATACACAAAGTGAGAGACTGATACAGATATTTACATATTTAAACATTACTCACTAAGCCATGTATTCACTAAGATACACTTAATCAGTCAGTTATACAATCAATTTTTCAAAAACAAATCTTCCATTTAGACACTTATATACCCATTTATTATTCAATCGATGTTGAGATATACATATATAAAACATATGTAATTTTCAGAAAAACAGACATTCATTGGATGATGTCATCAGTGATGTCATTTGAGATGTCATCAGTGATGTCATGAGTGATGTCGCTGACCATGTCATGAGTGATGTAATATGTGACGTCATCAGCAGTGCATTGTGGGCACGTGAGTTATAGTTAGCTGAACTAACTATAACGGGGGAATTTCAATGGTTTTGTTTGTACGAATGAAAAGTCCAGCTAACTATAATGCCCCTGAAACCTATGGTTTCTTCAGTGACTATATATATATATATTGATATATATATAATTTTATATATATATATATATATATATATATATATATATATATATATATTCACTGAAAAAACCATAGGTTTCACACATGTTATAGTTAGCTGTACATTTCACTCGTAAAAAACCAATGAAATTCCACGTTATAGTTAGATCAGGTAACTATAACTTGCGCGCCCACAATAAACTGCTGATGACGTCACATATTACATCACTCATGACATGGTCAGTGACATCACTCTTCACATCAATGATGACATCTGAAATGACACATTGTGGATTGCGGTCGCGCAAGTTATAGTTACCTGATCTAACTATAACGTGGAATTTCATTGGTTTTTTACGAGTGAAATGTACAGCTAACTATAACATGTGTGAAACCTATGGTTTTTTCAGTGAATTTGCAAGGTTTTTTAAATGCTAATTCCTAACTATAACGTGTGTGAAACCTATGGTTTTTTAAGTGTATTTGTACGGTTTTTTAAATGCTAAGTTATGTATTTATTTTAAATTTTTGCGCACCGAGCGCCCACGTGGCGCATTTCGTACCGCGCACGCCTCGCCATTTTTTACAAAATATCAATTGTTTTTTTCTCTCTTGGGGGTCCTTAGATTTATATATTACTTGTGATTGTTAATTCTTTTTTTTTTTTTTTTTTTTACCGTACGCGTACGGTAAGCTTACCGTACGCGCACCCCGCGATTTTTAAAAAAAATTATTAAATTCATTTTTCATACTTGTTGGTCCTTCGTGAACCCCCTGACGAACGCTAGGGGGTCTGCAACTCTCTTCATTGCCCCCTTTTCATGTTATCAACCTTTTTTTTTCAGTGCGAGAGACAGAAAATGGCGGCCGATACTTCCTGGTTTCGACCGATTCGAATGTTTACTTTGATCTAACAACCAATCAGAAACACGCTCGCGCACGGCACCGTACGCGTACGGTAAGCTTACCGTAAGCGCACGGTAAGCGCACGGAGCGCTGCCACAGATATATATATTGATTTAAATGCTATTTTCTCAGGAACTACTGAACAGATTTACACCAGACCTACAAAAGGCACTTCCTTGACCTTATGGCTACCTCTCTGCCAAATTACAAGTAATTCTGTTCAGCCGTTCGGGCTGTAGCTGTGTCTAAAGGTCCTATGGAAAAATGCATGGGGAAAACGCGTTTTGGGACCCCCCTTTTTTCTCAGCCCCCGCTTGACGAATCACCCCGAGACTTTCAGGGTAGGAGCGGAGCGTAGCGCCCCATTAGTTTTGAAAATTTCGCAAGGATTCGTCAACCGGTGCCAAAGTTATTCAAAATAGAATTTTCAGATTTCCTATGGAAACACGGTCCTAACTATAACTATCTACTGGCGATATATATATATATATATATATATATATATTACAGACAAAAAATGGTTTGACAATGTTGTTCTTATACAGCCTAGATTTTAATTGTTTCATTTTAACTGAAGTTTACTGTTCCAAATGTATTACCCAACTCAGATTTTGTTTACCTTTCTGATATGAGTTTGCTATGCCCATCATTTAAAGTTGGAAGGACTGACCACCAACCCACCAACTGTGTGTGTGTGTCAACAAACTGCCTCTACTGGCAGGCACGCAACCAAGGTCTGACTTCCTCAACAATCTGGCGGAAATGTTCTACAAACATTCTTTTGCTGACATAACCTGGGACCGCCATTCTGTGCGCAACTGGAAAAACACAGTGGATAAGATGTACGGAGAATGCAATAAATATGTTGCTCCTTTTTACACCATGCATGCTGGATGATATTCACCCCTGAGAAGTTTCCACACAGTGGAGCCACCAGCAGGTCTGTTGCTGGAAACAGAGCATTTCACAACCTCTAACTAAGGCAGGGGAATCAAGAGTAGTGCGGAGGATCAGCTATCAATTTTTGGTGCATTTGCATTATAAAGTGTCTCAAATTTTGCCTAATACTTTATATATTGTTAATTCCATACTAAGTGATTGATATATAATAATATTGTGCAATATGGAAAGACACAGTTCAGACAACTTGACACAGTTCAGAAAACTTGACTTAGAATTAGACCTGGGCCAAAATTCCGTTCCGTTCGCGGAAATTGCAATAATTTGGCATTTTCCCGTTCCGGGGATAGCGCGAAAATGTCAAAATTTCCGCATTCCGCAGCTTAGCGATAATTTGTTTCTTGCTCGCGCTGTAAAATAATACATTCTTGCATGCGCGCGATCGCCTTACCTGAATCCCCGCGTTCGCCAACAAGTTTTCCCGATCCGGTCGCGTTCTCCACGAGATATTGGATTATTGGTAGCCATTTGCGCTGTCTCGCGACAGTTCGCGCCCGCAGTAACGTCATGAGTCACGTGATCACATCTTTCTTCTCGCGATCATGCACCGCGAGACAAGTGAAAACAAGATGGCCGCACCCGCGAGCAACCGCATGGGTAAGTTGGCGAGCCGCGACCACGCAGAAAATACCGCGAACGGGCGGGAAAAAAACTTCCACATCTTCGCGATATTTCCGCATGTTTGCGGAGATTTTTAACATTTTCGTGATAATTTGCGAATGTGAATTTCGCAAATTCCGCCCACTTCTACTTAGAATACTTCCTTAAATGTGTCTTGTTCTTGTTTAAATAGGTTCAAATCTCATTGTGGATAATTGAAATTTACATACCTATCAAGTTTGAAAAAAATACATTACTCATTAATGTATATTCTTTACAGTGCGGCATAACTACAAACTGTGACAGTGTGTGCCCAGAAAAACCCTGAGTAAAAATATATAAAAATTTGAGAGACTTCACCATTCAATGTGCATTATGAGTAAAATGCTTGTTGCAAAGGAGCAGAAATTGTGAAATAACAAGCATTGCTTTAGTATCTCCCCTGTCTTGTGACAACTCCTGCTGAAACTGTGAAACTTGGCCACTTATATTTCTACTCAACTTTCACACTTTATTTTGCTAAAGAATACAGTAAATTAGTTAAACTTTCTGGTCAGCCTTCTGCAGCCACTATGCAAAAATAAACAAGAGTTAAGCAAAAAGTGACTGAAAGTGCTGACATGATTAAACATATAAACACTGGAAACTATACAACGTAAGGATTAATGTGCACCAAGAGTATATGACACCCTTTAGTACTATCCAACAAAAACACACTCAATACAATCCAGGCGTAAAACACATCAATATATTGGAAAGCTTTTTTATGGCATTAATTCTGAAATGCAATGAAAGCAAACACTTCTGTTTCCCACCAACCTCCTGCTGAATTACTACTAACAAGTCAATAATGCCACGTTGATTGTCTTAATGATCAAGCTTCTCATTAAAGATCCAACCAACGGATGATTAACATAAACTCATTAGGAATCCCAATGCTGAGACATTCCTGATGGAAATAACTGACTGGCTAATGAATCCATTAAAATATAACCCAGTTTCCTTGCCCTTTAAATCTACTTGAGTGACGTTTGACAGAAAACGTTACATCAGTTTGCAACTTTGCCCTGGGAAGGGCTCAAAGGAAAGAATGACTGTAATGATCAAGCTAAGTTTACTCAAAGTTTTATCCTTTCTCATGCTGTGACAATCTTAAAAATAAACTGATGCATGTCCTCAGTGATGTCACTGTCCATGTCATGAGTGTTATAATATGTAAGGTCATAGGCCGTGCATTGCGGGGCTTGGAAGTTATAGTTAGCTTATCCTACTATAACAGCTGAAGTTCTCTGGTTTTATACGAGTGAAATGTCAGCCTAACTATAACGTCCCTGTAACCTTTGTTTTTTTCAGTGAATTTTGAAGGTTTGTTTAAAATCTATTTCCTAACTTCAACATTTCTGTAACCTTTGTTTTTTTCAGTGAATTTTTAAGGTTTTTTAAATGCTAACTCCTAAAAATAATGTTCCTGTAACCTTTCTTTTTTTTTCAGTGAGTATATATATATTGCCTACTGGTGGTCACCAGTAGGTAGTTATAGGTAGGTCCTAGTTTCCATAGGAAAAGCGTTTTATTATTTACCTATACATTTGGCACCGGATGATGAATATTCACGAAAATTTCTAAAACAATTAGTTTCTCACTTCAGCTGCTGTCTGGACAGTTTTGGGATTATCTGTCAAGAGGCAGCTGAGAAAAAGGGGGGGTTCCAAAAAGTGTTTTACCCATGTTAATTCCCATAGGGATTTAGAACGCAACTACAGCCCGAACTGCACTGCTGAACGGAATCACACCAAATTTGGCGGGAAGCTAGCTCGGTCCAGAAAGCGTTCTTTTTGTGATTTTGTGTAAATCTGTTTAGTAGTTTTAGAGATATTAATTGAAAAACAAATTTGTACATCTATGGGTGCGTATCCTCTGCGGATTCTCCTCGGATCCTCTGTAGATTCGCGGATCCATGCACTAACAGCAATTGGTTGGCCCCAACCTAAGAGAAAGTTGTGGCTGCCATTTTGTTCATTGGGAATCGGTTCCCAGTGGGGAATATAAAATTAAAAAGTATTAGAAGGTGTCAGGGAAGAGGTATCAGGACCCCATGGTACTAATGGAGGGGGCTATGAGTGACCCCTCACGGGCAGGACATTGTCAGAAAATCTTTATTTTTAATTTGAGGATCCGTGGATCCTCCTGGTTCCTCCCAGATTCAGGTGGATTGGATAAGTGTAGGAACCAAACAAGTATCATCTCCAAATAAAGGCAGAACAAGCTTTTGAGTCAGTGTATGGTCAAGAAGTTCTTCCTTATTTACTTACGTTTTCCTTAATTTTGTTCCCGTCAACGTATTTTCTGGTCTCATTCCAGTAACCAGTTTTACTGCTCCTTGCACCAGTTTTTAATCTGCGCTTGAGGGACTATGGAAATTAATTGTAGAAGGTTTTTATCTGCCACAGAGTAAGAAACAGCCAGCCTGTCTGTCATAGTACAAGAATAGTCATATTTCGAGTAGTTGGCATAATGTCTACAATCAGATTTCAGAGGTCAGAGCATGCAAATGATATAATGTTGCATCCTGTCCTCCCTCCATATCCAGCTAGGTATTGCAGATGGCTAGAGCACCTGCTGGTATGCAGACTTGTCCCATGACCAGCAGCGATATGAACGTATTCAACTTTTATGCTCTCTGAAAATTCAAAACCTTACTTTTTTAGTAAGTGAGGAGATGCCACGCATGCCTGCAAAATATACGTAATCTCTCCATGTGAAGCCAGGACAATTGAAAGTCACCTAATACATGTTCTGAGTAATGTACTTATGTATAATCATGAGCATGTGTTTATAGCCCACACCACAAAACTAATTGCTTGTGGGGGCCTGATAAAACGCATTTTTTAAAACCCAGCTCAGTGCTGCTCATTTCATGTACCCCCAACAGAGTGAGTCTGAGTTTGCCCTGCAGGGATTCACTCTTCTGCAATGTGTCCTACATACATATATTTCTGGCAGTCATATAACCCACCCAGCGTCTGCTCCAGGATTCAAACTTGTGGTTTAGCAGGTTAACGCAATGTGCTCCATCATGTGCTTTAATCAGTGCTTTGAATGGGCCGGTACTCACCGGTACTGAGTACCGACGTTTCTACTGCTGAAGAGAGTACCGGTTTTCATGAAGGAGTAGGCTCATTGGCTGCAAGTGCTGGTGCGCACGAGTGGAACTTGTCTCTGGCGGTCAAGGCACCACTTCTGTATCCCTGATTTGAGCCCCAACTGAGCTATTCAGAAGGGTTCCTTTGTACAATGTTCGGGTGCTCACCATCACACTGTGTTTGACAGAGTAGGGTCCATTCAGGCCCTGTGCTGTCAATCACATTCACACTATTCTGTGTATTGGTGCAAGCACAGGAATCAAGGCAGTCCACTGACAGTGACAATTAAGAAATCCAGGGGAGGTAAAGAGTTTAAAATGTCTTTAATCATACATGGGTATTTTGTGTGTCTGCTTATGTCTGTGTGTTTGCCTGCATGTGTATGCCTGTTATTTGTGAGAGAAAGAGGGAGAGAATTGAGACACTCTCTGGAGGTATTTTAAAGAAAAATACACAGAGCTTTGTGTGTGCATGTGTACAAAGGTTCATAAATATTGTTGAAAGGGAGGGTTGGTGGGAGAGTGAGTGAAAGGATTGATGGGTGTGTGAGTGAAAGGCTGGATAGATAGGTGATTGAAAGGGTGGATCTATAGATGGATAAATGAATGAATGAATGAAAGGATGGATGAGTGGAAATAATTGATAGACCAGTGATAGAGAGGGTGGGGGATGGATGGATTAAAGGGTGGATGAGTAGATAAGTGAAAGAATGGATAGATGAACGAAAGGGAGGGAGGATGGATGAAAGGGTGGATGGATGAGTGAAAGGGAGGATGGATGAGTGAAAGTGTGGATGGAATGAAGGAGTTAAAGGGTTGATGGATGGGTGAGCGAAAGGATTGATGGATGAATAGGTTTGGTGATAAATGGATAGGTTTGGGTGTGGATGGATAGGTTTGGATATGGAAGCGTGAACAGACGGAATGGTGAAAAACTGAATGATGGATGAAAGACTGAATAGATGACAAAATGTAAAGGTTAAATAGTGGACATCAGCGCATAAATGGTAGGATGAAAGGATGAAGAGATAGATTTATGGAAAAGAGAAGAGATCTTTTTCTGAGGAGGGACGTGATAAGTTGCTTCATTTGCTTCGTGCCATTGAAGCTTTTGTTCGGAGTGGCTGTATTTTAATTTTCTCACTACACCTGTGCTGAAAAAAATAGGGCCTCATTTACAAGGAACTGATGCATCTGCACAGATGCATCAGATTCCTTGCGCCAGCGCCAAATGTCCTTGCGCCACCAAGGATACACTGTATTTACAATACAGTGCTCCATGGCGCAAGGATTAACAGATGTGTAAGAAATTCTGACTCATTTTTTGGCACAAAAGTAACGCATTGCTGGAGTTCCTCATGAAAGTGATGCAACTCCAGCACTGCGCCACAACACATGGGTGAGTTCCATTCAAAAAGCCCTGCGTCATTCCTTACGCCTGGTCTTAGCAGGCGTAGGGGTGCGACGCCGTGAAGGCACAGTGACGCAGTGAAATGTTGTAAATTTCACTGCATCAGTTCTACATGGCTTTTTACCTGGCACCGCCCACCCTGCATACATTATACCTGACACAGGTATAATGTGGTGCAGGGCTTTACAACGTGACGCATCTCACTAGACGCATTACGTTGCAACATGGTACATTGTTTACGCTGCCCCTGCATCACAAAAGGTGATGCAGCGGAGGCGCAAAAGTGTCACAAGGGACTTGTAAATCTGCCCCATATAGTTTTGAGCGAAACAACAGCACTTAACAGTTTGGCATCGAGAAGGTACAACAAATGCAAAACAAGGAAATGCTAACATATCATTGCGTTTTGCTTTCATTTTGTGTAATGCGTTAACCTGTTCTCTTTATATAAACACATTTCTCGTGTGTTTTGGTATGTGCTGCAACTATTATAGAAGTCACTTAGGGGCAGATTTATGAGCCCCTTGCGTCACTTTTGCGTCACTTTTAACATGGGAAAAGTGACGCAAAAGTGGCGCAAGGGGCTCATAAATCTGCCCCTTAGTATCATCGTGTCTTGCCCTTAGCCCCGCCCCTAGCCGCGCCCATTCGCCACACCTCTAGACCATTTTAACCTGCATTTATGTTTTCCCATTTAAAGCACTGGCTTTAACCATCTTAATTGTCTTGTGATGCATCAAAGTAGATGAGCTGCTGAACTGTGCAGACCTGCCAGTTAAATGCGCATCTCTGCAGCAGGCGCAGTGACCTCCTCATTAGTGTCTCATTAGTGACATGTGAAAAAGTGGCGTAATGTTCCTGCTGCGCTATTCTTTCAGCAAACTGAAGGCCCCAGGTTACAATCCCGAGGAAAAGACAGGTTCCTTTCATTCTTGTGCAGTTTAGAGATTTGTTTATGAAACATCTTCTGTTTACCGTCAGATCTGTTTACAAGGGGCTCGCAAAAGTGATTATTTTCGTGTATTATGTGAAACTCTCTGGGGAGCTTTTTGAGTACAGCTGTAGGGAAGTATTCCATTGTATAGAAGAAACAAGAAATATCTTATGAATGCAGCGTGCACGCAGTTTCTAAAGTCACAAGGTTAATGAATGTTCCTAGTTTAGCGTCCGCTGCACACATTCAGCTTCATAGATCCTTGAGCGAAAATTAAGCAAACGGTATCATCATAAACAGGGCACAAGTCGGGTGCACGGTGCCCACTCACTATTTTCACAGGATGCATGCTGTCCACCCTGCAAGAAGTGGGACCCACCCAAGTATGATGAACTTGTCCGGGTGTAATTTTCAGACACCGTAATATTCAGCAGCACCTGCAGATGGGAAACAAAGGCACACAGATTGTTGTTATCGCTTCACAAATACTTGAGAGGCATGCTTTTTACGTTGTTCAATCCCTGTTATGCATGCACTGCTAAAATGTAAGATGTGGTGGTTGGCTCCTGTATTACACAAACACCAATTTACAAGTATTTTGTTTTTTTTCCTTTATAGCGCTACTGACCCCAATGAAAGGTGTCAGAGCGCTTTGCATCACACCAACGCATTATACATGACAATAAATCATTTAAATGTGTAAGTCAATGTACAGGATGTGTTACAAAAGACAGTGAGGGTTACAAGGTGAAGGAGTCACATGCCCTTCCTAGCCCACTGTGCTATATTAGAAGGTTTATAATTTATGAAGTGCATGTAACTAAAGGAATTCTGTGTTAAAAGCACTAACTCACCAAGCTACATAAAATAAAAGTCTGTCATCTGCATTTTAAATGATGTGCTTTGCAGGAGAGGCATTAACCCTCTACACTACTTTGTCAAAACTAGAGAAAACACAGGTCTCGCCAGCAAATGCATTAGCCTCCAAAGTTATTCTTACCCTTATTATTATTCTCTGGGATTTACTGGGCCCACAAAGATCTCTACAGCAGGTGCCTTAACCCTAAAATAATTAAAAAATGCAGACTTTGCTGCCAATTAGGCAGATTAGATGTACTGCTAACTGTCTCCTTGTTTTCAACTTCTTTTTGGCAGAGCTTTAAAAAAGTAAGGACCTCACATTTAATGACACTCCGGTGGTGCAGGCCTTTCAATAATATCTTTGTGGTGACACAAAGCCACCCTGTGTGCCTTTGCATGGCCCATAGATGTGGAATAAGATAAAGCAGCATAAATCGCTGTGTTGCCTAATTCAACGTCAAGGAAGCATTCCATGGGCGTTACGATGGGTTTTCCCGTGCACCACCCTTGGGTTTTGACACAATACCAGATTTACAAGGATCTGTAAACCTGGGAGTGCATCAAAACTGTGCTCCACTCTAGGGGAGGAGTAACTTTATTTCTCATTGTTTTCTCCTCTTTCTATGTGTGCTGCATTTTGCAGCACACATAGAAACAGTAAATCACCTCCATTGATTGTTTTTGTGCAGGAAGAGACAAAATCCTGCCAACAACACAGACACCCCTGCACCTTGGTGCAAGGGTGCCTGCATTGGTGCTAGGCACCAATTTGTGCACCTGCACATGCTGAAAGGACAGGAGTGTGCTGTATTTCATTAGTACTGTGCATGTCTGCACCTTATTTCATTAATACTGTGCATTCCTGCCCGTTCCTTTTGAAGCAGGGCAGCACTGCAAGAATCCTTGCGGCGCTGGCCTGCACCAGAAAGATGTAAAGAAGCCCCCGATGTTTAAATTGAGGCCCACATTTTGCATTTGGGATGCGTCACTTTTTTGGCCCAACCCAGATGCAAACTCTAATGAGATAAATTGCATAATGTGCTTGAATGAAGTCGTTATAGACATGTGAAACATATGTGACGTGTTAAGACCTGATGTCACTAACTGTGAGGTTGTGGTTGAGATGTCACTTCCTGTGATGCCATGATGTCACGCTGTGATGTCACGCACCATGATGTTACTCGCAACCTGCCTAGTTTGGTTAGTCCCCCCACTTATAGTTTAAGGACTTGTGCCCTCATCATAAAGACAAATTACGCTAGACCTAATAGATCAATATTACGTTAGCCTGGTAAAAATATTGCACAGTCCTGCTGGTAATAAGCATCATATGGAAAAAGTACGAATCTGCATTTATTCGTCTAGATTGTATTGTTAGAAAGGGCCCAGGACAGGGGGCCTGCTACTATTCATCTGCCCATGTGAATATTTGATCCTGCTAAACATTCACAGTTCATTCTCAAAGCAGGACACCATGGTTTCAGCCCTGGGTTTTGACTTGAGACTAATGCATTCTGGGATTTGTATGCTTGTTTTTTTGTCATAGCGTACTGCCCCTGCTAACAGTGATTTGGATAGTTGACAGCCCAGGGCTGGATGCAGATCTTATGACATGCAGCCGGTGGGCACCCTACTGGGGGCAAGACAGCAACAGTTTGATTGTACTGTTGTTGTGAGCAGGGGATGCGGATAAGTAGCATGCTAAGAAAGTAAACACCCTAATGCGGAATGCAGACAGGGTCAGGCACCAAAATTAAAGTGCACCCATTAGTGAATGAGGCAACTGACCAAGAGTTCCATATTTGCAACTTGGAGCAGTTTTGATCTAGTAAAGACACACTGTATAAGGGGTTTGCAACATATGGAAGAATGGGTGGACTTGACGTTGGTACAGAGAATGTTTGTGGTAATATCAGGGAAATCAACTGAACAAACCGACCGACCAGATGATAAAACAGGCCCACCAACAACTAAAAAGTGTCCCACACACTAACCTGTCAGACTAGCCCATCAGGCATTGCCTGATTCCCTATAGGTCAGTTGGACCCTTGATGAAGAACTCCAGTGAGCAGTTGGGGACTCCCCCACCCACACACACACAGTCAATTAGGAGTGAAAGGTTTGAGTAACTTGTCCTGCTCAGAAGAGTGGGAGACTCTAGTCTGGACCTCAGGTGGGAGGGAGACACTTCTCCCATCCATGGGATAGAGTAGGTCGTCTTTCACGCCTCTCATGTGAGAGGGAAACAGTTTATAGACCTGGTAAAAAACACACAAACAGTTTCAAAGAAAGCTTTCCTGAATGTAAATTACAACTTTATGTTGTCAAAAAACTGTAAAGCATAATAGTGGTTATGTTTTTGAAACTTACGTAACACGTTCTGACACCTTTGGCTTTCGTTTGCACAATACACATTTTTCGTAGTTTCCCTAAATCTTCAGGTCTAGGACTGTTCAAGCAGGTGGCTAGGGAGTTTGGCTTTGATACAATATGGTACAGTAATTATTGGAATTGAAAGATGACTGTCCTGTCTGAGTTGTTTCTAGGAATGAATAATTTCTCTAATATAACTGTAGAAAGGGAAAGCCCTTGAAACAGAAACCATTTGTGATCAACTTTAGTGCCTCACTTATGTCTTTGAGGAGGTGTGAACCCAGACATGATTAATGTTTCTCCATGGGGTCAAAATACAACTGTGTGTCGGTTAATTGGGCTGGTTATTGGAGCACTTCATAGAGGGCATTGTCATTGTGGTTACTACTAAGACCCTGATTACGATGTCGGGTGACCTTGCAATAGCCCAACACCGTTGCGGGAAAGGAACCGCCCGATTATGGGTCAGTGGTTTCTTAATCCCATAGTGAGGTTGTTAACTTCCATTTTTCAATGGGAGCTTGTGTGGTGGGCTGAAAACATCCACAGCACAAGCTCCTATTAAAAAATGGAAGTTTGTAAACATCCTTGAACCATGTGCCAGGCAGGTCACGGGGCCTGCCACATGGTGCAGGGATGTTAAAGGTGGCACTGGGCAGTATACGGAGGACCAGGGGAGAGGGGGCACTGCTAGGGGTCCCCAATGTCTCTTTCTTACAGCCATTCCATTTTGAAAGTCTGACATGGAATGGCTGCCAGAACTGTGTCAGATTCCCTTGCATGTTTAAACTCTGGCTGTCGTCATCCTAATATGGCGGTCTGACTTTAAAACTACCATGTCAGGCTCAAAGCCTCCGATTGCTGGGTGGAGGCCTTCCGCCAGACATCATAATCGTGCCCTAAATATTTATGTTTTCATGTCTCTGTAGCAAGAGAAACTATCCAAGACTTTCACAAATCTCATTGCATTTTGGTTCAAGGTAGCTCATCAGGTTTAGGCACTGAATACTGAGCTCAGGGGAAGAAGGCCAGTTATTTTCCAGTCATAATGTGGTTTTTCAAAGCGCCTACTTCTGTATGCACATAACAGTGGTACTAAATAGACTTCGGTCTTCCAGGCCATCTTTCTCTGCCAGGTAGGCACAGGGTTTTCAAGGGTCTGTTTCTCAAAATGATCCTCTTCTGGTAGAAAGATTGTAGTTCTGTAGAGGTCATGAAAGGCCGTTTCATGGATGGTAAGGTATACCAGGAAATTTCCATGCCCATTATTGTTGCAGCCCACCAAGTGCAAAGTATGACCTCGAGGCTTGACATCTAAAGAGAGTAATAACTGGTAAGGAGGCTGTGGCACAGCCAATGGGTAGAACTCTCACATGTTTACATAAGTCGGTGCATGGGGGTAAGTCTACTCGGCAGGTGTACTACCCTTCTGTTGTCTTTGTACTAGAAGTGCTCTTCTTGACCACTGGAACAGGTGCTCCACTGTTGCTTTCTCCACCACTTCTGCAGCAGCCATGGTGTTTAGGACAGACAGGCAGCTTTGGAGTCTTGATCTCTTCTCATGCTGAGGGTGCACTGGTAAGTGGTACTCACACACTCCTAAATAGCTTTGCCACAGCTGAAAGTGAGGCTGCTTCAGGTTTGTTCATGCACACAAACACCTACATGACAAGCAGAGGTTGTGATTCACAGATCCAAGGAGCCTAGAAGATATTTATTTTGTGGACAGAGATCCAACTCCAGTTGGGAACCGTGCTGTGTGAGAAACGTTTGGTGGCAGCCACTTGCGGCTAAAATGGATTCCCAGGTTTTTCCTAAGCTGCATTATGAGAGATAGTTTCAGTCACAATTGAAGGTGTATTCCTGCCCTGAGCCTGATACAGCCGCCACTTCCTGAGGTAGGATGTGAGGAAAGGTTCAGAGAATATGGAGCTCTACTGCAATGTGGGCTGTAGTGAGGGGATGTCCCTGATCAGGGTGACCATTTGGGCTGACTAGAATTGGTCTCCTCTTTAAAGTAAATTCTCTTGCGTCATCTGCAGCAGTCTTTGATGCTGCTGTAGGCATGTGCATCCATTGACCAGAGTGATTTGACTTGGAGCCAAAAGCCACAGACACCTAAACTGTAAAACACTTTCACTAACATGAAACCTTTTCCACAATTTACACATGCAACATTTGTGAGGCATTTTCTGCTTCTGTTTATGTACTTATGAAAATAAATGCGCTTTCAGATGTGAGACGAAAGGGTATAATATTACTACATTCAAAATTATTTATGGATTAAAATGAATTGGTTGGTAACTAATCATTTTACTGCATTGTCAAGTCAAAGAAAAATGTTTAGAGGATAAAAATTGAGGTCCCGCCTCAAAAAGAATTCCTCTATGTGTTGAGCTCTAACTTTTGAGTGCACACTTTGTCTCCGAGAAAAACACTGATTAAACGGTGGGGGGCGTTTTTCAATAAGCATTTATTGAACCAGCGTCATTCAGGTGAAGAATAGATGTGCTAAAACAACCAGCAGACAGAAACAGATATAAATGATAATAAGCACTAATAGAGTAAATGGATGGTAGATTCCTACCAAAGTGCTAGAGCAGTAACTAGAGGCAGGTATAAAAATACAGGACAATAGTAATGCCTTCTCCTACTATGCAACCCTAACTAGATGTGCCTAAGTGTACCTAGCATATATGTAGGAGTAAAAGCCAAGAATCCCCCTAGGCTGAAGCCAACCCCATTACCTGAAGTGAGAGACTGTGGGACCCTGTCTTGGTCTTGAGATGAAAATCCAGGGAGGGATGTCAGACTACTGCAAGCTGGAGTGTCTGCATGCAGGAACCTCAGCGTCTTGTGTCAGTTTGTCAGCATGGAAGTCTTTCTCCTCTTCCTACCCTTGCAAATATGTGGTGTATATATACATGAAAAGTACCCTCAGGGGATTCTTCCTTGCTGTATCATGTCGTTCAAGGATGATGGAAGGGATGAACCTTATACATAGTTTTTATGCAGAAGATGGTAATTCTGCTGTGATTCTGAGAATCCTCATGCATAATTAATGAGGCTAGTTTTCGGGGAAAACCACACAAAATTTACGTGGTGCTTAACTAGGTAAAAGGTCAATACCAAAACCCGTTATGCAGTGCAATGGTACAGTAAATGTAGGTGAAGGGTTATGTGACTATTCAAAGCATATGTTGGGGTACCTTACGAAACATAGCACCTTAGTATTGATAAAATAAGCTTTTTTAGACTTGAAGACAGCACAAGACTAAGGGTGGGCGTAGTGGGGCTATGTGAAGCAGCGCGTAGTGTGCCCAAATCTACGCACACTACGTGCTCCGCATAGCCCCACTACGCGCCACCCACCTCCCGCCCGCCCTCCTTTTAAAACATACCCTAATTGTAAATTAAATAATAGTAAAGACACTTACCTGAAGCGCGGCGTCTCCGGGGCTCCCTCTTCCTGGTTTCCAACTTCTTCTGACAAATGCGCATGCGTGGACGCCCGCGCATGCGCATTTCTCGCAAGAAATGCTCATGCGCGGGCGTCCTCCGTATCTGTTGCATGCCAGTGATCAAGAGCCAATCAGGGCTTGAAATGCGTTTGGCGGAGTGCAAAGAGAGTGATGAGGGTATGCTGTAGCTGCTGCTATCGGAGGCTGTGTGCACTGACCCTTCCACGTTCGACCTTTCCATAGGGGCAACCTTGTGTTTTTCATATATATATATATATATATATATATATATATATATATATATATATATATATATATATATATAGTCATTTGTGTACTCCAACACTCACATATACTGCCTTTCACATATGGAGTTACTCACACATGTAGCACTGAGGCATCCATTTTTCTAAAATAGTATAAATATAATATAATAATAAAGCCCAAACTTATTTGTACTTGAAAAAATATGTAAAGGCAAGTAATACCAGAGATGTACCTTCTAGGTATAATTGTGCTTGTATCAAATATAAATTTCAAGAGACTCTCAACATTACAATATAATGCCCAATGAATATTCAGAGGTTTAATAACTGTACCAAAGTATCAAATCTATTGTTTCACTTGTATCTGGTGCCAATAGTATTGCAGTGCCTATAACAAAGGGAAAGCCAAACTGTTATATTCACAGCCCCATGTCATGGAGAGATCCTGACAATAATTATTACCAAGTATTATTATTAAGTGTACCTCGTCTTGGAATATGTCAATCTCATGATCCAAACGATTGTGCTGTTTCTGGCATATTAAGTCCAGATCTGTGACAGCATCAAGACATATTTAGGCAGCAAAATCACAAGAATCCCTATATACTAGGAAACCAGTGTCATTATTTAGTGTATGTATGACAATGTTGCAGTTTGTTTGCCCCTTCATGGTATCACATTCCCATCTGTAAGGCATCACTGGACACATTACAATATGTGTTTCAATTTAAAGGGATGGAAATAGCTACATGATATCACATTGTCAGCTCTAAAAACACTGTAACGTTACAGCATCCACTTAGATTTATAGGGATGGAAATGACTATAAGCTCATTATCATAAGACTTGGCACAAATGCGCTATATTGATATACCGCCCGCAACATCAGTGAACCATTATCACACAAATTATAGATTTGGGTACATGCTTCGTAACATACATCTAGTCAAATAAATACGCCTCAAAGGCTCATGATAAAAAGCCCCTTGTAGACTACCCTTTCACATAACAAAAATCAGTTTTTAATCAGTGCTACATATCTTCCTTGTCGCACAAACTCCTCACATTACAGGAAAAATAAACATAATTCCCACAAAGCGTACCTGCATTTAATAATGCAGTTTGAGCATATCTTGATTCGAGGAATGCTACTGAACAAAGACAGCATGCCAAAACGTATATTCAAATCATGTAAGCATTGTGCCATTACCGGGGATTGTTTATATGAGTGTTCCTCACTACTGGTCATAAATAGGTGCTGCTATGTCATGGTAAAGTGACACGTAGTATATTGGGATTTCTTTACAAATTGTGCCCCCATAGTGATAAATACACGTACAAATCGTCACAAACATCATTGGGCATTACGTTGTGATATTAGGAGTCTTTCTAGTCGACACAATCACAATTACACCCACAAAGGTACATCTCTGGTATTACTTGCCTTTACATATTTTTTTTAGTACAAACACGTTTTTGGTTTAATATTATATTGTATTTATACTGTTTAGAAACGCTACGGGAATTTTAAGTGTTTGTTTGAGAGCATACAAACCTGCCTGGCACTGAAGACAGGACCCAAGACAGGAACTGCATTTTCAATAAACAATTCATGACAGAAATTCTAAATATGTTATAGGTATTGGAGAAAACTTGTAATCACTATGGGGAGTGAGAGATAGTCAAATCAGTTGCACTCTTTCACTTTCAGTACTCAAAGACACACGAGCAACTGATTAATGAAAGATTCTTATGGGGAAACATCCGGTTCCCTTTTGTGTCAGGATGTCAGGTGTTAGCTCTGCTTAGTCCTAAATAATTAAGGGGTATCCAAAGATATTGGAGTAGAAGCCTCACTCACTTATTGTGACATGTGTCATCATCGGCACCTATCCACACCCTGGTAAGGTGGTACTACCAGGGCAGACTCAACCATAAGTGGAAATGGGAGTTCTTAGATAAAACAAATTGGATAAGAAGGGATCCAGAATAGTGATGTATTAAAAATACCTCAAGGTATACGCAAAGGTTTTACTTTATTAGGAGGGTACCTGGGATATGGATAAAAATGTGAAACTTGTGGGTTCTATTGAATGCAATTATTCAATTATACCCTTTGTTTCCGTGCCAACATGTTTCGGCCCTCTCTGTGAGCCCGGTCAGGTCTTGGGCCTTCATGAGGGCTATGTCGTCTGTATCCCTGCTCCTTTTTGTGCACACACACCATGCACACTTGTGAGGATTAGTGCTCTCACCTGTCTTGGTTCTTTGCTCTAGAGGATTTTCCTCAAGTGCGTCTTTTCATGGGTCATGCGGTTCATCTGGGGTGGTGTCATCTTGTAGTCACACATTCCTCAAAGAGCCAGGCACTGCGGGATTACCTAGGTCCTGCTGCCGTGACCGCCGCTGAGTTGGGATACAAATGGCATAGCCCTGACAAAGGCCCCAGACCAGACTGGGCTCACAGAGAGGGCTGAAACACCCTTTTACTTCATTTGATCACCCTAAAAATCTGTGCCTTTATGGTGAGTGGAATTGGGGATGTCAAGAGGTGGATCCGATTGTACATCGCACTAATACTGAGGCGTTATCTTTCAAGAGCGAACCTTGACATGTTTGTCAGTGATGTCATTTAAGATGTCATCAGTGATGTCATCATTGATGTCACTGACCATGTCATGAGTGATGTAATATGTGACGCCATCAGCAGTGCGGGTGACCGAGTTATAGTTAGCACAGCTAACAATAACAGCTGAATTTCTCTGGTTTTCTGCGAGTGAAATATCAGCCTAACCATAACCTCCCTGTAAAATTTGTTTTTTGTATGAATTTCTAAGGTTTTAAAATGCAAATTCCTAACTATAACTTCACTGGAACCTGTGTTTTTTCACTGAATTTATAAGGTTTTTTTTAAATGCTAATTTCTAACTGTAACATCCCTGAAACCTGTGTTTTTTTCAGTGCATATACATATATATGAAAACAAAATATTTATACATACATATTCACTAAAAAAACAAGGGTTATGAGGTTCTTATAGTTAGGCTTACATTTCATTTGTACCTCAAACAAAGAAAAATTCAGCAGTTATATTTAGCTGAGCTAACTATAACTCACGGGGCACAAGTGCAATCCACTGCTTATTACTTCACATATCACATCACACATGACATGGCCAAGTGTTTTTTGTTTTCGCCCATAACATTAGCGCCGTTTGACAAATCCACAACATTTTCACAAAACTTCCCTTTTTGGTTTAGCTGCTGTGTTGAAAGTTTTGGGTGATATGTCAAGCAGGGGCTGAGTAAAAAAGGGTGTCCCAAAGCGCATTTTCCCAATGTTATTTCTATGGGGATTTTTTATTTTTGAACATGCCTACAGCCCGAACCACGGAATGAATTACACCACATTTTGCAGAAAACTAGATGTTGGTTCAGAAAGCGTGCTTTTTGCAATTTGGTGCAAATCCATTCAGTAGTTTCAGAGATATTACATTTAAATATATAGATATCTGGTAGCCAAAAATCCTTCTGAAATCCTACTGAAATTTGATTGGCTGCCAACAGTCTAACTAGGCAGCCATCTTGGAACCAATATACATGATAGCACCCTATTGAAATGCATTCTAGTGAATAGTAGGTTTTGAGGGTCACAAAAATGAGAGGGTGATAACAGATTTTATTTACAATATAAATCATTTGTTGATGGCACCATGCTAATTTTAAGAATTGTGGTGTGTTCTAAGGTGATTTTATCCTGGGGAAAAGCCTTCTACTGGGATTTCAAAAATTATGTTTGAGAGAAAGCTGTTTTCTCATGATCTAGATGCTAAAATGAGAGCATATTTTCTGTAAATTCACTATATCTTTCTCAGCCATATGAAAATGAAGTCTAACTGTTGATTCCCTTGTGTTCTACTCCGACCTTTCCAGAGTGTTCTACAGAACAACTAGAGCACTAACGGTGTTACTTTTGGCAAAAGTATGCCACACCTGAAGCCATGTTGATTGAATCAAACTGGTAAAACTTAAAACATTTAATTTAAAGAAGAACAAAATGAGGGGTTTTAGTTTGTCATAGAAACACTAGATAGTGCTGTAAATAAAAATTAGGGCACATTTTAAGTGAGTTTTCAAATATCTTCCTCTTCTATTCCATTAAAGCACTCTGACATGCAGACTGAAACATACAGACTGAAACACATGCAAACTAAAACATGAACTTTCAACACCAGCAGCAGACTGACAGTTAACTCCCTGGTGATCAGCAGTTACTAATTGTTCTAATGAGCAACTAGAGTGCTAAAATTTGGAATTTATGCCAAAGGTGTGGCACATATGAATACCATCTTGATGCAATCACAGTATAAAACTGAATGTGGTTTGTACTGAGGCTACTGCAGTAAATTATGAAATTAGGGAGCTTCATAGCAAATAAGTCTCAAGATGGCCACTGGACAAAAAAGAGCCCAAATATATCACAAATATCACTCAAGTGTAGCCCAATGACAGAAAAGTGCAAAACACGTATTATTTGTTTTTTTTTTACAGTTTTGTATAGAGCAGACTTCACACACAGGTATGGAAGTGTTTTACATGAACATCAGTTACATTGCACAAGGACACATTCATTTTGGTCTTAGGCATGGGGAGATTAAGTGATTTGCCCAGAATCACAGGATGTCGAGCTGATGCCAAAACTCAAACTGGATTCCCGGTTTCAAAGTCTGGATCTCTGGCTGTAATGCAACATCCTCTCCTTTAAGTGTAACATATAATCAAGGGATCAACTGGATAAAAAAACATTAAGTTAGCAAATGATTTAAAAGTGCTTTGTTGCTATTTGAGAACTCAGAAAATATGTCCTCATTTTAGTTGTTTAGAGTACTAACCATGATTTCCATGGTGCAAAGACCCTCTAATGGAGGAGGGTGCAGAGGCAACAAGTTGACCACGCTGTTCAGGTGGAAGTGGCAGTGGCAGCACAACAGACCGTGCAGTGCAGGCAGGAGAGGCTGTGACAATATAAAAGGCCATTGAGGGCTGAAGGAAGAGGGAGTGGCAGTACAACCATACATGCCAATAGACCTGATTCAGGCGGGTGACTCCCGATGTTTTTAAGCCAAAAAGGCCTTTCTTTTATCTATCTTCTGCCTAAAATCTCCTTTTTTTCCAATGTAAGTCAATAGGGAAAATCAATACCCTAGGTTTCTTTTCACAATCTCCCTCTTACCAAGTTCAAAATGTTGGTAAGTTTAGTACATTGGATCACAGAGGGCAGGAGGAATGGGATAGGGACAGAGACTTGGATAAGAGAGGGCAGGATGGAGATGGGCAGGGGGAACAAACTGACCTTACAGGGCAGGGGTTACAGTAGCACAATGCATCAAACAGGGCAAGCGGGAAGACAGTGGGGCAAATGGACCATGGAAAGCGATATGGAGGGAACATGGCCATGCACATGGACAATAGAGAACAGAAGGGAAAGAGGCAAGGGCAGCAAGCTGATCATGGTGGATAAACAGGAGGGACAGTTTCAGCATAACTGACCATAAAGGGCAAGAGGGAGGGGACTGGGGTCGGCACATGGAAAATGGAGGGCAAGGGGGCAGGGCAGGAGCATTAAGATGATCATGGAGGGCAGGTGGGATGGGCACTGAAAGCACAACACATCTTTGAGGGCAACAGTGAGAGTATAATGGCAAAAACTGAGAAAATGAATGGAAGGTGGGAGGGGTCAGGGGCAGCAAGCTGACCACACAGGGCAGGTGGGAATGGCTGTGGCAGCACACAGAAGATTATGCATGGCAAGCAGGGGAGTAAATGGCAGCACAACAGCCATGGTGGGCATGAAGGATGGGGCAGGGGCATGCACAAAAGGAAATGGGGGACAGAAGCGAGGGGCAAGGGGGTGGACACAGACAAAAGACAGTAGAAGAAGGGATTTCACAACAGGCCATGCAGGGCAGACACAAGGAGCAGTTGAAGCACAACAGAGCATGTAGGGCAGAAGGAAGTGGCAGCAAAATGGACCATTGAAGACAGGTGGGAGAGAGATAGGGACATGGAACTTGGACAGGCAGAGTGGAGGTAGCAGGGACAGGCGACAGCCAACTGAACATGTTAGGCAGGTAGGAGGGACAGTGGCAGCTCAGCGGAAAGCTCTGAGTAGATAGGAGTATGGCAGTTCCATGGAATATGGTGGGCAGAAAGGAAGGAGCAGGGGCATACACAGACATCGGAGGGCAGTGGGAAAGAGAGTAGGGACACATGCTCAGTACAGAGGCTAAGCAGGTGGATAGAATTGTGGAATGGAGGGCAAGAAGAGTGGACAGGGACCTCAAGCTAAATGGAAAGCAGTGGCAGCACATCGGACCATGCAGGACAAGATGGAGGAGCTGGTGCATGGACTCTGACAACAGATGGGAGGGAGGAGATGGCTGAGGCAGCAAGCTAACTGTTTAGGGCAGAAAGTGCAGTGGCAGACAATAGTCACACATGGCTGTAATGAGGGAGCAGGGTCATATAAATGGATAATATATCACAAGGCTGAGGGGGGCAGGAGCAACAAGCTTAGGTGGGGGCAGCACAATGCAGGGCCAGACCCTGCGTTCAACCCAACCTACACTATGCATTTCAATTGGCATCTTACTTCATGTTAACAAAAACTTAGAAAATCACTGGAAAAAACAAAGTTTACAAGGACCTTATAGTTAGGAAATAGAATTTTAAAAAACCTTAGAAATTCACAGAAAAAACAAACAATACAGGGACATTATAATTTGACTGAGATTTCACTCATACAAACCAGTGAAATTCAGCAGTTATAGTTAGCTGAGCTAACTATAACTCACACCCCCACAATGCACTGCTTATGACCTCCTCACATATTACATCACTCATGACATGGTCAAAAACATCACTGATGACATAACTGTTTTTCTGTGAATTTCTAAGGGTTTATTTAATTATTTTCCCTAACTATAATGTCACTGTAACCTTTGGTTTTTCCAGTGAATATCTATCTATCTATCTATCTATATACATAAATATATTCACTGAAAAAAACATAGGTTTCAGAGACATTATAGTTAGTTGGACATTTCCCTCATACAAAACCTAAGAAATTCGGCCGCTGTAGTTAGTTGAGCTAACTATAACTCAAGCACCCCAAATGCACTGCTGATGACATCACATATTACATCATTCATGACATGGTCAGTGACATCACTGATGACATCTCAAATTACATCACTGATGACATCATCCACGTGAAAATCTGATGCACCTCCTCACACCTGAATATAACCTTTGATACACCCACTCTAAAATACAGACTACCATTTTCGAAAAAATAGACATATCAATACCAGTTACTAAATACGCACTGACTGATTCCTGTGCAGAAAAAGAAAGAAATGTGCAGAAAGAAGCAACAGAAATGCAGAAAGAGGCAAGAGAGGCGCAGAAAGAAGCAAGAATGGTTTGCACATCATTAGTACCAATTTAACACCCACATTTAGCAATAAGTAACAGGTGACCATTCTAGGTTTACAAAGGACCTTCCACCTCTGCATGTTTGGTAACGTTTGAGCTGTTTGAGCTGGAAACAAGGCTTTTTTTGCTCAAATCTGCAGATTAGGGTGCAGATGATGAATTATGTGGCTAATGCAGAAAATGTATAATTGTGCGAAAGTCGGTGCAGCCAAACAGTCCAGTGGCCCTGCTCACACCTCTGACTAGGTCCACAAGTGCTTCTCAGTGATTCCATCTTTTTTTGTCTCACTGAGTTCATAGTTGAGCTTCTATAGAAACGAGGAAGACTAAACCTGAGGTTACCACTCAACACAGACTACCATACCACATAATTATTCTCCATAACACATAATCCCACTCTACATAATTCCTATACACTAAATACCACATATTTTCTATCCACATAATTTCACTGCACAACATACCACATAATTCCACTACACACGACGTACATCCACTCCACTCCAAAAAACATTTGCATTTACAACGCCAATAGCTCTAATTCTCACAAATGCGAAACCTATTACATTGCAATCTCTTCTTTAACTAGTAGTCACGTTTGCAGGGTGGTGGAGAAAGGGTGCTGAGCCTTTGACCAGCGCTCAGGAATTCTGCTGCGTAGGGCTTACAGGAGGTACCAGTAGGACTTCTTGTCCCGCAAAGTCCCTCAGGAGTAAATTAGACTTCATCCGCCATCACGTAGTCTGCCAGGAGGCGCGTTTGTAGAGTGGTGGAGAAAGAGGGGAATGGCCTCCAAAGACATCTTAGCAATCCCACTGTGTGGGACTTACTGGAGGTAACAAGAGGGGTAGTTGACCCCCAAGGACATCCTTGGGGACCAACTACCCCTCCTATGACCTCCAGTAAGTCCCACACAGCACCTTCAGACACTCACGGGTGAGTAGCATGCTTTATAAATCCCCTGATTGATTGATTGATTGATTGATTGAGGATTGCTAAGTTCTCAGAGCATGCCATGCCCCCTTTGCCCACCACTCTACAAACGCGCTCCCTGGCACACTCTTGGATGGGGATTGAAGTCCCCTTCGCAGCTGGGGGTCCTTTAGGGGCCAACTAGCCTACCTCTTACTTCCAGTAAGCCCCACACAGTGGGATAGCTGAGAGGTGGACAAAGGCCACGGCCCCTTTCTCCACCACTCTGTAAATGAGCCCCCTGGTGCGTTCTAAGTTGGGGGATTAAGTCCTCTTGAATACTGAGGGTCCCTAGGGGCCAACTAGCCCACCAGGTACCTCTAGTAAGTGCCAACCAGCTGGATTGCAGAGAGGTGTTCTGAGGCCACGCCCCCTTTTTACACCACTCTGCAAACTCGCCCTCTTGGTGCACTGCTGCTTAGGGGATGAAGTCCACTTCTGTCCTGAGGTCCTAAGGACACAAGAGGACCTCATCGCCCCACCAGCAATGCGCCACAAGTCGCAAATCCGGTGGACAAAATTTTTAAAAATGAAGCGCTTCGTTGTGTTTAAGCCCAGGGGTGGGAAAGGTCCCGGGGGCATGCCAAATTATGCTGCCGCAGCCCCGGGAACTGCCACCTCCCCTGGGCAAATGAAATAAAGATGTTTCTACACTGCCCTATTTTCTTCATTTTTCACTTTTTCCCCCCTTTTTCTTGTGAATTGGTTACCGAGTCACAAGATAGCTGCCAACACTTCCTGGTTTGGAGTGTTGGCAGCCAATCAAAGTGAAGCTCGTGCCCGAGAGGGTTCGCGAACCCTCCTCGGTGGCCAGATATCGATATTTTACTTTTTTTAATTTCTCAGGAACTACTTAACGGAATTACACCATTTAAAAAAAAGGTCTCTTTTTGGACCAAGACCTACCTTTCAGCCAAATGTGGTGTAATTCCATTGAGCAGTTCGGGCTGTAATCGGTTTCAAAATTCATATGGAAATTAACATGGAGAAAATGAGTTTTGGGACCCCCCTTTTTTCTCGACCCTCACTTGACAAATCATCCTGAAAGTTTCAGGACAGGAGCCGACCTGAGTCAATTTTGCAAAGATTCGTCAAACGGTACCAAAGATATTGGCAAATTAAAAAATGTTTTTCCTATGGAAAATACATTCTAACTATAACTACCTACTGGCATCCGCCAGAAGGTTATATATATATATATGTGGGCCGTTTTTGCACAATAAATTTCTGCATTTAAAAGCCTGAAGAGTCCGTGGCTGTTGCTTTTTTTCGTATCCTGGAAAAGATATCAGCTTGTGTGCATTGTGAGAGGTTTGCTTCCTCGCCACTGACCGCCATCGACAGAGGCGGGGGAAAGGCGGTTTTCGGTGATCTTACAGGCTTTGCAGTTTTTGCATGGCCAAAAGCCTTCAATGTCAGTCCATAACCTTTGTGGTTTTAGCTTGAAGTGACTGCGAGTCAATTTGTCACCCAGATTAGGTGCTCTCTTGTATGTGACGTTGGGATGGTCCCCTATAAGGTCTGAAATGGTGCTGTCTAATTTTAGAATGCCCCAATGTTTTTTCAGTATGTGGATCAGATCACTAGTTTCAGTGGAGTAGGTAGTTATAAGACGAATTTTCGTGAAATCTTCTTTGTTGTCTTTTTGTTTATTTTTTAATATTTCAGTTCGATTTCTCAATTTGGCTTTCATTAGACTTTTCTTGATTATTTTGCCTGGGTACTTTCTTTTTTCAAATCTGATTTGCATTGCTTTACTATGGTTTTCAAAATCATTGTCTGCAGAACAGTTCCTGCGCAGCCTGAGGAATTCACCGTAGGGTATATTCCATTTTTGGTTAACGGGATGAAAACTGTTGCCATGGAGAACTGAGTTGGTGGCTGTTTTTTTCCTGAATAGGGTGGTTTGTAATGAGTTATTTTGCACATATATTACAATGTCCAAGAACGAGATTTTGTTGGAACTAATCTCATAGGTAAATTGTAATTTGGTCTCATTGTTATTCAAAATTTGGAAATATGTTGCAAATTCTTCACCTGTGCCATCCCATATTATAAAGAGATTGTCGATAAAAGCCACCATGCAATGATTTTTTGCACATGTTTGTCGTTTTCACAGTTCCATGCTATTTTCTGTTCAAACCATCCCATCACCAGATTTGCAAAATTTGGAGAAAAAGAAAAGCCCATGGCTGTACCTTTCATTTGTTGATAATGTTTTCTATTGAAGGTAAAGATATTGTTTTGTAGACACAAAGTAATCATTTGCAGCAACATGGTGTTGTGTTGTTTGTATTGGATGTTCCTTTTTCCCAGAAAAAAACTACATGCTTTTAGACCTATTTGATGTTCTATACTGGTGTATAGAGAGACTACATCCATTGAGACAACCTTGTATCTTTGGTTCCAAGGTATTCCTTCAAGTTTTTGAAGGAGATCTGTTGTGTCTCGCAAATAAGATGTAAGATCCTTTACCATAGGAGCCAGAAAATGGTCGATGTAATTAGACATGGGTTCCATGGTTGAACCATTCGCAGAGATGATGGGTCTGCCTGGAGGTTTTACAAGACGGTTGTGAACCTTTGGTAAAAAGTAGATCGTTGCTTCGATTGGATTTGCAACTGTTAGGTATTTTCTTTCTTCTTCGTCAATCAGACCCTTAGCCAGCCAGTCATTGAGATGTTTATTGATGGTCTTTTCAATTTCTTTAGTTGGATTGGAGCTTAATACTTTGTAACATGACTCATCTTGTAGCTGATTGTTAGCTTCCCATATATAGTTGTCTTGGTTTTGGATTACCACATTGCCGCCTTTATCCGCGGGTTTGATTTCAATTGTGGAATCCTGTTGGAGATCTTTTAGAGCCTTTCTTTCAAGGAGCGAAAGATTATCCTTGATTTTACGTTGATTAAGGTGATATAAGTCATGTATGATTGTTTCATGAAACAAATCTATTTTATTGCCTGGTGGTAGGGTGGGGTAATAATAAGATTTTGGTTTCTTACCACTTATTCCTGCTCCTAAAGGTGATAATAATTCTCCAAGACTATCCTCATGATCTAGTGATTCCACTTCTCCCATGGTTATGAGAGTGACCAAGGCTTGTTCGTCTTCTACGAGTAGTTGACTATTCAAAGTAGTTGTGATTTTCTCTTTAGTCGATCTTGTCTTTTCCGCGAAGATTTTAACCAATTTGATTTTTCAGATGTATTTATAAAGATCAATACGTGTTTGTGCAATATCTAAATGTATATTAGGACAAAAATTAAGACCTTTCTTTAGTAATTGTTCTTCTGAATTGGTTAGGTGGCGTTTCGAGAGATTGATGACATTTAATTCTTGAGAGTCACCACTTAGATTTATTTCTTCTTGATTGCTTATTACTAGGTCCATTTTGTCCTGCCCGAGTCTCCATTGATGCATTGTTGCCTACCTTGCCCTCTTTGGCCTCTCCTTGTTTTCCTCTTCCTCCTCTGCCCTGTCCTCTTCCTCTTCCTCTTCCTCTTCCCCGACCCAATGGTTTTGTCTTTTCCCAATTTTGTTGTTGCATGGCCAGGCGCATTTCCGTTAAAAAAGGAATTTTGTTGCTGATTGATGCAGTTTGTTGGGGGGCATTGGTGCTTTCATTTTCGCTTAAATCCGTACTCGTTAGAGATTCATGGCTAGAAAATTGTGCACTGGCGGTTTCCAGCTGTTCCTTGCTTCTTTGTTGCTCATACTTTCTGGCGAAAGTGAAGATGCGACCCTCCTCAAAATCGAGTTTATCCCTCTGAAATTTGAATTGTTTGCGTTGTTTTACGCGGTCTTCATGTTTTTCTAGATTTTTTATCATTTTTTCTTTCAGTTTTTGATGTTCTTCAGACAGGGTGAGATTCTCCAAGGATTCTTCTATTTCACTTAATTCTTTTTGTATGTCATTAAGTGCTTTTTCTGTGTATTTGATCAGGATTGTTATGAGGCCCAATGAGGAGCCCAGAAGATGTTCACCCCATTCCTGCAATAATTCTCCACTCGTGTCTTGATGACTTGGCATGAGTGTTAGGCGTAGTCCTCGGGGAATTCTTTTTACTTCCACGTATTTTTTTAAAGTAATCAATTCCCACCATTTATTGATTTCTTTTCTGGCTAGTCTCTCCCAATACCTGAGAACCTCTTTGTTGTCGTTCATAGCATTTGCACTTGGCTTGCCTTTTGACTGGTGTGATGTTGGGATATTTTCAAACACTTGAGCTACTTCAGCATTGCGTTTGGCTTCTCTTCTCTCCATAGCTGAATGTGTTGCTGATTTACTTTGCACAGTTTTGGATTAGATTCCGAGTTCTCTCTCATGTGGATAGGAATAGCAGAATGAGATCCGAAAAGCTGCTTGACTTATTTGAATTTAAGAACACTTGTTTGCTTGTAATCTATGAGTCAAAAAGTCTGTTTCGGCTGTGTTTTGCTATCCAGAGCGAGCCGTGTAATATAAGTGGCGTGTAAACACTTACGCGACTTAGTTGAACTTTGCTGTAGCGTTTATACAAAGTAACTCTATACACGGATTAAATTCTTGAGAGTTCCATAACCCGCCATGAACACTGTGTCTAGAGAGCATAGATGAATGATACAATGTTGCCGCACGTTCTTACCTCAAACAGTTCGGTTTCAACGTCTCCTGCTACCCTCCGGCTGCAAGGTAAAGTGTCCACCTTCTGTTTACCGAGGTGCGCGTGCACATTTTCGTCTTTCCTCCTCTCTCAGCATTCAATGGACGGTGGCTGCCGGCTATTCCTTTGAAGTGAATCCTGTGATGCCCTCTTGTGAAAGTCGGCGCACTTCTTGCGGGGCAGTGCGTAGTTCGTCCGGCAGGGCAGCCGGTAAATATGAACAACAAGAGACCTCTGAGCCCAGAGGTCGAATTGAACACGCACTCACTCGAAATCTGCTGCTTAACAGGTTTGCTTTAATCCATATTCATGAGCAAAACAAAAGCTATGCCCAACGCGTTTCGGTTCGCAACTCGAACCTTGATCACGGGTAACAACTGAACATGATCAGACATCATTTATTTCTATTATTGCAGTTACTTCCTGTTGCTGTGATTGCAAAGCATTTTGGTCATTGTAGTGCAATGAATTAACACATATACCAGTTGTTAAGGATTCTAAGTCAAATGAACAGTCTCATCTGAGCTTCCCATTGGTGGGAGTGCAATATGAAAATGGCGAAGTAGGTATAGCGCTTGCACACACCGTCTCCGTTAAAGCCTCTGAAGAGAAGCATATGGAGCTTCGAAACGCGTCAGGCAATTCCACTACGGAGTGGCTTCTACAAGCGGATTCTCGTCCATGCCTATCATAAACAAAGCTGCTGATCGAGTGCTGCTCACCTGGTGGACAAACTTTGGAGCAGAATATATATATATATATATATATATATATATATATATGTATATATGTATATATATATATGTATATATATATATATATATATATATAACCTACTGGCGGTTATAGTTAGGAACTAGTTACCATAGGAAAATTGCAACATTCTATTCCCAGTAACTTTGGCGCCGATTGACGGATCTTCGCGAAATTTTCAAAACTAATTCTTTGATGAAATCAGCTCCTATGTTGAAAGTTTTGGGGTGAGTCATGAAGGGGGGGCAGAGAAAAAAGGGGGGTTCCAAAACGTGTTTTTTCAATGTTAATTTCCATAGAAAACTTTAGACAAGGCTACAGGTGGAACGGGTGAACGGAATTACCCCAAATTTGGAAGGGAGAAGGGTCTTGGTCTAGAAAGCACGCATTTGTTTATTTGGTGTAAATCCGTTAAGTAGTTTTTGAGAAATATCGAAATTTACTGATATTGATATTTGGGAATTCTGCCATCTGATTGGCTGAGGCGTTAAGAGCACAAGCTTGCTGGTGATTGGCTGCGAGCGGTGCGAGTGTTTGCAACTAGGAAGTGTTGGCCGCCATTTTGTGATTCTGTTGAAACGAGTAAGGGGAAAAAAGGGAGAAAAAAGTGTGAAAGAGGATGGTAGGAGCGCTGTGAGGTTTGTAGGGTGGGTAGGGTGTGCTATAGAGGGAGTGTGAAGCGAATTATCTATCCCTACTGGTGTGAAAGTGCTGTTTTGCCCACTGTGAGATGGTGCTGAGGTGAGGTGACTGTACACTCTGGGATGAAACCGTGCATCTAAACTGTGAGCTGTAAAGTGATGTGCTCTGGGCGCTGTTGCAGTGGGCGCTGTAGCCTATCTATGCAGGTGGTGTTAGTATGCGTTTAGAGTATAGCGGGAGTGGGAAGCAAAGTACTTAGTGGTATCGGTATGAAGACTCGGGGATGAAGCTGTGAGTGTAAGTCGTGAGTTTATTGCTGTGAAGTGATGTGCTATGGGCGCTGTAGAATACTGGCCACTGTAGCATACCTGTGTGAGTAGTGTTAGTGTGCGTTTATTCAATACAGGGAGTGTGAAACAAACTACTCATCCCTATTGGTCTGAAGAGTCAAATGTAGTGTTTTAGAAGCAGGAATAAAGGAATAATCGTGAAGAATATAATGCCGAATGTTGCAATGCCAGAGAAGGAAAATGGTAAAATTAGTTGTGTTTAAGAAAGTGGTTGTGTGTAATAAAGGGATGGAGTTTGAAAATTATATAGCAAGTGTCTTCATTTAAGTGCCATAATTGGACCCACTGATGCAAGAGCTAGGGTATACAGCTGATGCAAAGTTGAACTACTTCTGCTGTATTCAAACATAAGCTCCGGCATCGGTGAATTGTATATTACAAGAGGTTATTGTTGCCATCATGTGAGAAAAGCAAAGCGATCCAATTCATATCCTCGAAGGGACAGTAATGTTCCTCGAATGTTGGAGCGGTAATTTGAATGGGCAGGCAATCTGCGATGTTGTGAAAGGTTGCACGTAGAAGGAGATCTTTCGCGGCTGCACAGAAATTCCATTGCGCTGCGATTCCTTTTTGCATTGCATTTGCCATTGCTCCGCTGCCAGAACAATCACGTTCATGGTTTTCAAGATACTCCATTACCTGCTGGAGCGATTGTTAAGATGTTGGCAAGGCATACATCCATTCGCCAGTCGAATGGGCAAGTTTTGCAATGAAACGATGGTTGCACGCATATTGCATAAGTGTAGATCAATGTTATGCTGTAGCTAGCTCCAATAATAGATAGAGGCAGGCAGCCGAAAAGTTTTTCTGTTTTTTTACAGTATTGATGTAGCTTGGCGTAGAGGTGTATTCTGTCGGGCATAGTTGTTACCATAGAGAGCGTAGCAATTTCTAGAAGTAGAATTAGTAGTAGGATAGCCGCAAAGAGGGTGAGAATTATGGGCACTGTTCCTGTTATTCCAGAGATGATCGAAAGAATGTCTGAATGTAGTCTGGTATTAAAAGAAGAACAGTTTGAAAGTGTTAGAAGGCTGTAGGAGACCATTTAAAAAAAGTGTAAAACACACAAGATGATGGACGGAATGTTACACATTGGCAAAACATTCACCCCAGTCACAGATCTGGGTTTAATCCATTGTTATTCTGCTCACCACGCCACCCCAGTTCAGACATGGCCATATGCAAATAAGTCCTGACCCTGTGCCTCATGGGAACAGTCCAGCCCGAACTGCCAAGCCATGTCTTCCCTGGACCGGAATCAAGCATCCTAGGACCGGTTTCGGGGTTTCACCCCTCTTCAGCCAGGATAGCTTGACTCCAGTGGCGTAGTAAACACGGAACCCACATCTGGGCAAACCCTTCCCTTCCCTATAAAGAGACCATTTTAAAAAAGTGTGCCAGGCCTTGAGTGTGACATGTGTTGAAAATTGTGTAACAATTCACAAAGTGTAATTGGTGGTTCGTATTTAAAAGGGAGTGTATTTTATTTGAAGTTCTTGGTATCTGCAGTCAATACATTTCTTTTGCAGAAGTGAGGAAGACTTCTATTCTGAACAAAGGTGCTTTTAGTTTGGTTTGTTTCTTGAAATGTGTTTTCAAACTAGGAATTGAAGGCCAAGTTGAAGTTTGGGAGTTAGTTTGTGTGGGTGGGAATAGATATTGCCACAGGAAGTTACTCTGTTTGAAACAGTAAGGACATGCGGTATGCTGGCTCATATTCCATAGGAGTGTATGTTATTGAGAAGCAGATGTTGGTGTGATTGTGGGAGTTGGCATCCTTTTAAGAAAGGACGCAAGATTGGTGACTGTAAGCTTAGAAGCGCTGTGTAGTTGGACATTCTTGGATAGTAATGAATGACTGCCATTGTAGTCTCACTATTCACCTGTGAGAAAAACCTTTGTATGCTCTTTAAGACAGCGATATGTAAATGGAATAAGCCAATGCTCGTGAATAAACGCGCTACCTTATATAATGACATTCAACATGACAAACAACATGTGCACGTAGCAGACTCAATGACACTACATAGTCTGGGAACCGTGGCTAGCCATGTATACAAACTAAACATGGTATGGCACCTCTGCCTCACTATGCAGAATGCAGGGAGAGATGAGAGCAAAGTATGTGCAAAGGTGGCAAGTAATTCTTGATTATAAAAGTATACAATGCAAAGTCTTGAGGGGATGTGCTGGACAGACTTGTATGCAGAGCACAGACATGTACATGTCAACTTACACTGATGGTCTATTGAGTGAAGTGGACAGTGGACGCAACCATGATATTACAGTCAGTAGGGAAGATTACGGAATCATAGTGCATACGTGCCCCCCCCCAAATGTTTTGGGAAGTGGGCTGGCTTGCCGTACGCAAGGCTAGCGTAGGGGTATGAATAAAAGGCAAGTTTCTTTGGGTGTGGTTCTCTTCCGGATTGGCGAACGTGTCTGCCAGGTCTATGCAGCTTATACCGCCACAAGGCTGACGCTGTGAGCAAAGGTGGGTGCGTGAATGATGCTCTCAGCCTGCTGGTACTCAGAAACCGTCATGGCCGCTGTGACGCATATATGCCCCACAGTTCACCTTTCGACACAGCTGTATGTGAAAGAGGGCCGACCACGTGCCGGCGGAAGGTCCTGGGCCGAGGTCTGCGAGCTCGGAAGGCTCCTTTAGAATAATGCTGGCTACCGCGACACAGGCACACAGAGCCCATCCTGAGTCCCAGGAGCGTGGAGTGCTCTGTACAATAGTAACACAGTAGTCCGACAGGTACCGACAGTGGAACGGTGTTTTGATACCTTAGTGGACAATGGTAGAACTGTATCTGAAAGTGGAGATGAAGGTACTCCCTTTGACCAACTGCAAGCAACTCTGGGTCCCAACAGTGGAACGTTGTCTTGATTCCATAATGGACGATGTCCGATATTACCTGCTGCTGAGTTTTCAGAGAACTCCCTCCGTTGAGGTGCATCACACTCTGTGCTTCCGTAGCTAACTGCTGGACAGGATTATTGGGCTTTGTTGACTGTAGTTGCTGGACTATAGTGCAGTACAGCAGGTCCGAACCGTGAAACGTGGTCTTGATTCTATGATTGAGGATGTCAGAAGTTAAAGTCTGTGATGATTTTGGTGTACCCCCTCCGATCATGTGCAACCAACTCTAGGTCCGAACAGTGGAACTGTGTCTTGATCCCACAATGGACGATTTTAGAACTGCATCTGCAAGTGGAGATGGAGGTACTCCCTTTGACCAGCTGCAACCAACTCTGGGTCCCAACAGAGGAACGGTGTCTTGATGCCATAATGGATGATGTTAGAACTGCATCTGAGAGTGGAGATGAAAGTACTCCCTTTGACCAGGTGGAACCAACTCTAGGTTGCAACAGTGGAACGTTGTCTTGATTCCACAATGGAAGATGTCTGATATTACATTCTGCTTAATTTTTACAGAACTCCTTCCGTTGAGGTGGATTAGACTCTGTGCTTCTGTAGTTAACTGCTGCACATGATTATTAGGCATGGTTTATTGCAGTTGCTGGAGTACACAGCGGTACAGCATGTTCAAACAGTGAAACAAGGTCTTAATTCTATGATTGAGGATGTCAGAAGTTAAAGTGTGTGATGATTTTTGTGTATAGCTTCTGATGAGGCGCAACCAACTCTAGGTACCAACAGTGGAATGGTGTCTTGATCACACAAAGGACGATGTCCGATATTACCTGTTGCTGGTTTTTCACAGAACTCCGTTTGTTGAGGTGCATCAGATTCTGTGCTTCTGTAGTTAAGTGCTGCACATGGTTATTGGGCTTAGTTGACTGGTATTGCTGGAATACACCGCTGTACAGCAGGTCCAAACAGTGAAATGGGGTCTTAATTATATTATAGAGGATGTTAGAAGTTACAGTTTGTGATGATTTCTGTGTACCCCCTCTGATGAGGTGCAAGCAACTCTAGGTCCCAACAGTGGAATGGTGTGTTGATCCCACAATGGATGATATTAGAACTGCATTTGAGAGTGGAGATGAAGGTACTCTATTCAATCAGGTTCATCCAACTTTAGGTCCCAACTGTGGAATGGTTTCTTGATCCCACAATGGATGATGTCCGATATTACCTGCTGCTTACTTTTTTCAGAAGTTCGTGTGTTGAGGTGCATCACAGTCTGTGATTCCATAGCTAACTGCCGCACATGATTATTGGGCTTGGTTGACAGTAGTCGGTGGAGTATACGGTGGTACAGCAGGTGCAAACAGTGATTCTATGATTGAGGATGTCATAAGTTAAAGTCTATGATGATTTTTGTGTACCCCCTCTGATCAGGTGCAACCAAATCCGTGCTTCCGAATCCAACGGTATGTGGCTGTGAGTTGTGAATGACCACTGGATTTGGTGTAGACTGCAGTTCGCAGGGTTCACAATTTAGATTGCGTGGTGATTGTTTAATTACAGAATCCAGTAGTTAAGTAATTAGAACGTCTATTGAAACATACACAATATTGTTTTAGTATACTTGCTTCAAGAAGTTTTTTTATATCAGTTATAGGTTTAGTGAAATTACCAAATGTATCTTGGAAGTCCAAAGGAACAGTGAATAGTGTAGACTGTGGAGAGATGAAATCCCAATTTGAATTGTTTTTATTTATTCATTGTAGAGTTCTCTGTAATTTGTTGTTTTATTTTGTAAAGAGGGAGTGAGAAAAAGTATTTATGGTTGTGTGTGTGAGTACTGCTTTTAATTAACAATGCAGACAGTAGTGTTCACAATTCAGATCGAGTTGCTATTGTAGATGATGCAGTCCTGAAAGAGAAGAGATTGCTGTAGTGTGCTCTCTCTGCACTACTCATACGCATCATTGCGGGCTCTACACACATTTTTTTTGCTTCATGTATTTCAAACCGTAGAGGTCAAGTCAATGCCACGTGGCTGTGGGCCCTTGCTGAACGGTCTCTCTGGCCTATACTGCAGACTTCAGTTTCCACATTTGACATTAAGTCGGTATTATAGATGATGCAGTCCTGTAGGAAAAGACATTGCTCCAGTGCGCTCTGTCTGCACCACTGATATGCATCATTGCAGGATCTGCACACATTAATTTTCTTGGTGTAACGCAAACTGTAGAGCTCAAGTGAATGCCAGGTGGCTGTGGGCTCTTGATGACTGTTCCCTCTGGCCTACACTGCAGACAGCAGTGTTCACAATTCAGATGCAGTCGCTATTGTAGATTATATAGTTCTGTAGGAAAATACATTGCTCCAGTGTGCTCTGTCTGCAGCACTCATACGCATCATTGTAGTTCTGTACACGTTTTTTTGCTTCGTCTATTGCAAACTGTAGGGGTCAAGTCAATGCCACGTGGCTGTGGACCCTTGTGACCGCTCACTCTGGCCTACACTGCAGACAGCAGTGTTCACAATTGAGATTGAGTCGCTATTGTAGATGAGGTAGTCCTGTAGGAAAAGACATTGCTCCAGTGTGTGCTGTCTGCACCATGCATATGTATCATTGTAGGCTTTGCACACTCTTTTTTGTTGCTTCGCTGATGACAAACTGGGTAGGTGAAGTCACTTTACGTATCTGTGGGTCCTTTGTGAACGCTCTCTATGGCCTACACTGCAGACAGCAGTGTTCATAATTCATATTTAGTTGGTATTGCAGATGATGCAGTGTTGATGGCAACAGATATTGCTCCTAGTATGGCCTGTTTACAGCACGCATTATCGGTGGCTGTGTACATGCTGAATGCTTTTGATGTGATTATGTGAGTGCACTAGAACTGATGGAGCATTTATGATATAATCTTTTTGTGTATTATTTCAGATCTATTGATTGTGTGTCAGTATACCACAAGTTGTTGTTCTTTTACGATGGAAATATTTCTGTATAATTTCACATCTACTGTCCCTACCTTACTGCAGCATAAATGATTGATTCTTTTAATATTGAATCTCTGTGTGTGATCCAATGATTACTGTTGTAGTTGATGCTAGCAGCAACCAATGTCTGAAGGCTGGTTTAGACTTACCGCACACACATCCAGCACAGACGTCACTGGATATGTCACCATGGTAATAAAAAAGAGTCGAGCGTACATGCCCGTATCCACTTCCACTATCTATATGTGTCCGTGTGTTCATTATCTATGCATGATACTGTCTCTGGGCCGTACTATATTACCTTGTGTTGTGGACAGCGTATGCAACCATGTTACCTGTGGTATTGGAGAAAATTTCAGTAATGTAACTTTTAGGTGTATGGGTATCATAGGTGGAAGGCTACTTTACAGAGTATGAATATTAATGAAAATGATATGTTGCATGTTGTGTTTAGTGTAAGATAAGTGTATATTGTAAAATTTTTTGAACAAAGCTCTCTAAGCAGAAGAGGTGTGTCTCATGAAATGCAGTACAGATATTGACTAAAATTGGTGGTGTTTTCGAACTGTTACAATGGGAAATGTTAGGAACTAATGAAATGCTTTTTTTTATGGTTACATGGCAATCGTGCAGCCAGTGTGCAATGAGACCGCACCCGATGTGATTTTGAGAAAATATATTCATTATAAGATAAGTTAATTAGAGTTAGAACTATATAACTGTTTAAAATATTTTTAATTATCGCTTGCTCTCATATACACTTGAAAGTTTTTTAGATATAGTTTTGAGACAAAAAAAATGAGAGAATGGCGTATGCGGCGCGACATCGTACGTCTATGACGTAACACAGGGCGTGGCAGCCTGCACTCGTCACATATGTAACAGGCAGTGGGCCCGACCCTATACGTACATGACGTAACGCGCGGCTTGGTAGTGCGCACCCGTTGCATACCAAAGTAGCAGCTGGCGCGACCTCATATGTACATGTTTTTATGCGGGACGCAATGCCACAAACCCGTCGGATACGAAATGCACATCATTTAAATGTGGTGGATAGGATTCGCGTGTTGATCGAGCTTGGTACGGGACTGTAGTTTTCTCCCAAAAAAAAAGATATACATATTTTGTGGAGAAGATATAAAAGATTACATAATTTGTAAAGTTTAAAAAAGGATGATAGAGTTGCAAAATATTAAAAAACAGTTTTATAAATATTAAAATATGAAATTAACATTTAAAAAACCTTTGAAATTCACTGACAAAACCATAGGTTTCAGGGACGTTATAGTTAGTTGGACATTTGACTCATATAAAACCAGAGAAATTGTCCTGTTATAGTTAGTTGAGCTAACTATAACTCGTGCGCCTGCAATACACTGCTGATGACATCACATATTACATCACTCATGACATGGTCAGTGACATCACTCATGACATCACTGATGACATCTCAAATGACATCACTGATTTTTTTTTCACTGTACAAAAGGTTTGGTGGATGTTGTTTGTTTTCATGGCCATACATCAAATGTTAAATGCTTTTTTTCTGAAACACACTCCCAAAGGAGGAGTTTGTTTCTGAAAAAACAAAAAACTAATCACTCCCAAACCTTGGGATTGGAGTTCAATTTTGTTCCGTCCCTTAATGCCATGTTTTTCCTGCCAATGAAGGATAGGAAAGAAAAAGGCATTGCCCCATCTGCACTAAGGAAAACATCCTCCGATGGCCCACACCAATGGATCAAAGGAAGATTTCTAATGACTTAAGGTCAGCCCATCCCTAATTGAGGTGATTGACAGAGGGTTTGGTAGACAGTAGACCCCATTCTGTTTTTAATGCAATACTCTGTCTGCTAAACTCGAAATCATGCCATTAGTCTCAAACTGCTGAGAAAGCTTCTTCTGGTCAGTCCACCAGGCTTCTAGCTCCACAGGGCAGGCTTGTTGGCACCAGGTCCCTCTAGAGCCCATCAATGGTTTCTCCAGTTTATGATTGAAAACAGAATTTAGGAGTGCTTGGGTACTTGTCTGAGTTCTCTACTTATAGCAGGAGTCTGAAGTCAAAAGTCATGATCCTTTTTCCAGCAAGGCCTTTTCCTTCTGTTGGAGTATTCCCAGGTCCAAAAAGGTTCTGAGGAACATTTGAGGAACCAGATTTATCCTGGACACTAGCCAGTGATTGGTGAAAATCTGCAGCCCGATCTTGTTTTCATGCAGTCCTCTACCTCCTTTTGCAGCACCTCCTCTTTACCTTATTATAAAATTACCTAGGATCCCCTAGTTCAACATAGTACATGGCAACATGGCAGCTGCCACCATAACGGCCTGTCTTCAGCTTCTTGACCACACCTTTACCTGACAGGACCAAACAGGCTTCCTTTCTAATTGTGGCTGGAGTCTGACTGTCTAGGAAGGTCCTGGGAATGAATGGGAGAATCCTTTCCTGGCATCTCCTTGTTACAAAATATAGTGCTAAAGCTGCCTTTTCTTCTGCCAACCACTCCTGTTATATCCCAGATAGCCTATCTTTGCTACGTGGTTTACAGTTAACACCCAATGGTGTTTCTCAGCTTCAGATGCATGCTATTGTTCCATGAGGCCATTTTAAATTTCTAAGAATCAAGTTTGGATTCTGACTTTTTTACCATTATGGGGGATTTTAATTATCATCTTGAATTAGAGACTAACCCAGATACGGTAAGACTTGTGGATAATTTGGCAGCGTATGGACTCTCCCAAATTATAATGGATCCCACACATTGAGCAGGTCACACACTGGATGGTATTTTTACAAACCAATCAGGCATAACTATAACAAAGACGTTACCCTTACCTTGGACCGACCATAGAGCTATTTTCTTTGAGGTGATCAACAAAACGTTTACTTTACCTCAGTCCTTTCCTGCCACGAATTTGAGGGTCCGGAAATAGAATAAGGTAAAAAAGGCTGACCTGGAACTGGCACTGAGTTCGGCTTTATCTGTATTAAATAGTGACAATGATATAGCAACCAGCCAATTTGATAATTGGATTAGAACAGCTGTAGATAGTGTTGCTCCTGAAATTAATAAAACCACCAGAAGAGCAACTGCAACGGCACCCTGGTACAGTCCGAAGGTAAAAATAATAAAAATGAAATGTAGAAGGACAGAACGGATCTGGAGGGCAGATTATAGTACGGAGCATAAGCTAGTTTATAATCAATGTCTGGAGGAATGTAAGCAGGCCATCATTAAAGCCAAAAGGGCTTATTTTACTGCTAAAATAGGAGATGCAACACATTCCTCAAAGGAACTGTTCAAAACTGTATACACACTTGCTACACCTCAACACACAGCCAAGTTCAGACCAGACCAAGCCTTCTGCAATGTGATGGCCAATTTCTTTCAAAACAAAGTGCAAGTGATCTATGATGATCTTTTAAACTTGGCCAATATTGTGCCAGATAATAATCTTTTAAATATAAATGTTTGGGCAGCAAGTGGCAGACTTGAACGCTTTAGGACACTTACTGTGGAGGAAGTCCATGACCTCCTGATATCCACCAAATCTGGTTCACCAAATGATCCATGCCCCCCAGCAGTTCTTCACTTGGTACCTAAGGTCATCAGTATACATCTTACCCCTCTCTTAAACCAAGTCCTTGAAATGGGTAAATATCCTGATGCATGGAAAAAGGCCTGTATAAGGCCAATTCTTAAAAAGCCAGCCTTGGACCCACAAGAACCAAAAAACTATCGGCCAATCTCCCGATTATCGCTACCAGCAAAAATTCTGGAAAGAGCCATAAACAGGGAGTTAATTCACTACCTAGAAGATAACCTTCTGTTAGACCGCACACAACATGGCTTTAGGCCTTGTCATTCGAGAGAAACAGCATTGGTGCTGGCTACAGAGGGGATTCGGAGGATAGTGGATGGAGGTGGCAGAGCAATTCTGGTCCTATTAGATCTCTCGGCGGCGTTTGACACCATAAATCATAAGGTGTTGGTGCAGCGGCTGAGAGAGATAGGGGTGGAGGATATTGCACTAAAACTCCTCTCCTCCTTCTTAGAAACTAGAGAACAAAATATACATTGGGAGAATACACAGTCTGGAACTTTCCAACTCCCATGTGGTGTTCTGCAAGGATCTGCTTTGTCACCAACCCTCTTCGACATATATGTGTCTTCATTGGCCAACTTAGTCAGGAAACATGGGTTCTCATTGATTATGTACGCCGATGACTCACAGCTTACCATCTCAGTCGCCAAATCTTCAGACACAGTAGCCATCAGCTTTCGTGCATGTTTGAAAGATATCATGTGCTGGATGAGCTCAATTTTTTTTAAAATAAATACGGATAAAACCGAGGTCCTAGAATTCGGTAAAGGACCACCGTTATGGAACACCAACTGGTGGCCAACAGAGGCGGGAGTTTGTCCTACCCGGTTACTAAAGATAAAACTTTAGGGGTGACCCTAGATGAACAGCTCAATCTGTCCGCCCATGTCAACCAACTAACTTCCTCCTGCTTCTTCCTCCTAAAAACATTGAGTAAAATATTCCCGTTCATTGCACATGAACTTCAAAAGACAGTTGTAGTTGCACTTTTATTATCTAAATTAGATTACTGCAACACTCTCTTTATAGGAATTGATAAAGCACAGGAGAAGAAGCTACAATCACTGCAAAATGCGGCGGCTAGATTACTCATAAATATTCCTAAGGGTCGCCCCATCTCAGAGGCCATTAGAGCACTACATTGGCACCCTGTCCATCAAAGAGCCAATTTTAAAGCTCTCTGCTTAGTGCATAAGGCCCTCCATGGAGGCATTTCTGGGGAGGTGCGGAAACTTTTTACTAGGTATCTTCCAACAAGAATTCTTAGATCCTCTACGGAGGGCCTTGTCTGTGTTCCAAAAACACGCAAGGTAAGACGGGGTAGCCGCACACTGTCTTTTTGTGCAGCAAAACTTTGGAATCAGATGCCATCTACCTTGTGCTGCCAACCAAATCGGATAAGGTTTAGGAAAGAATTAAAAACTTGGCTATTTGCAAAAAATTAAAACACCCAGAGTCAGGTGCCCCAATTACCTATGTATCACAGTTAGCGCCAAGACGCCACGGCATTCGCGGCACTTTATAAATAACAATTCAAATCGAATTCAAATTCATGAGCCAGGGTTATTAACTTTCCCAGCTAAGGATGACTATTGTAGGTCTTAAGGTGAGATGAGTGGTAGAATTGGATCTTACTAGTTCTGGCTCAGGCAGCCTTAAGTATTTTTTACAAGGTTACTTTCCTACTTAAGTTATCAAAAATCTGATTTCACAATTAATTTAGATTATAAAACCTATACTTGAAATATCTTTGAATCATTTTTCTAGCATTTCATAAATAAAGGTTGAAAAAAAGATTGTAATCTTCCCTAGGCCTATTAGGAAAATGTCTATGCCAGGCCTACAAATTGGAATAGTTTTTAGATTTTATTTCACTGTGAGGGCACACTAACCCCAACATGCAGCATGCCCTATTTTTAGCACCCTTCCTTTATGGCTTACAAGGCACAATTTAGGTGAAACATGAAAATATAAAAATAGTATTTTCCTACTAGCCTAAGGCTCTTCTCTCTGATCTATATGTTTTTTCTATTTTTGAGTGGTGTATATTGACATTGCAGCCCACATATGCCTTTTAACTTTGCAGGCTTTGGTCACACTTACAATAGATGTATAGAGAGGGGAGGTTAAATTGGCCAAATATGAAGTTCCAGTGTACAACACTGGTTTTAGAGAAAAAAAACTACCACTTTACTACTGTTTAGCAATGATGAAAGTACAAAGCCATAAAGCCTGCACAAGTACAGCCCAGATGAAGGAGAGAACGCTAAACTGATTATGGAGAAAAGGCAGATTTGGTAAAATAAGAATAAAAATGAGGCTGTTGCTACATTAATCATTTATGGATTACCTTAGGAATGAAATTGTTCTGGCTATATCTGAAACCTAGAAAGTATGATTTCACTTATTATGCAATCCTATCCAAACAATACTCAAGGATTGATCATTTGCTCTGCCCATAAAATAGTTCCACAGATATATCTATTGAGACTCTTCCTAAAATTACGTCAGATCACATACCAGTTTCATTGCCTAAGCAGGCTTGAGTAAAACAAAAGTTGCAATGTACTTTTAATTTCTCACTTTTTGAAGATTCAGATTACTGTGTATGGATATTGTTAGAAATGGGGTTCTCTATTTTGACAAAGGTACCTACCTCTGCCAACTAGAAATTTTAGAAATGGGGGTCTCTAGTTGGCAGAGGTAGGTACCTTTGTCCAGATGGGGACCCTTGATTCTAGTCAGGGTAAGGGGGATACACACTTTAGGTGACCCCTGCTCCCTCCCTGGGTAGCTTGGCATGAGCAGACAGACGTATACCAAAGGCAATGGTTAAAGTATTTGTACTCAAAACACATAGTAATACAGTGATAACACCACAAATGGACACCATACCACTTTAAAAAAAATAAACTCTCTTTATCTAAACTCAACAAGACCAAAACGACAGAAACAGCGACTGCAGGCCAACCCCACACAGTACACATCAAAAGGAGCAGTGCTCCTCTTAGCTCTTCTCCTTGGCAAAGGTTCCTCTTTAGTCCAGTAGTAATCAGTCAATCCACAAACAGTCAGAGGCACACAGAATGGTTAAACAAGACAATTTCTACTTTCTAAAAGTTGCACTTTCAAACACAATTTACAAATCATCTTTACTAAAGGATGTATTATTAAATTCTGAGTTCGGAGAGCCTGGACATTATTTCTCGATCTTGCCCCCATGGGAAGTTTGTAAGATGTTACAAAGTATTTCCCATTCTATCCTATGGGAAAGATAGCCTTTTAATAGTGAAAAACAAAATTGGCAGTATTCCACTATCAGGACATGCGACACACACCAATACATGTCCTTCGTTTCGCATACACTGCACCCTGCCCAGGGGGTACCTTGGCCCTACCATATTGGTGCCTTACATGTAAGAAAAGGGAAGGTTAGAGCCTGGCAAGTGGGTGTACTTGTCAGGTCGACATGGCAGTTAATAAAACTACTCACAGACACTGCAGTGGCAGGTCTGAGATACCTTGTCAGAGCAACTCATGTGGGTGGCACAATCAGTGCTGCAGGCCCACTAGTGGCATTTGATTTACAGGCCCTGGCACACTGAGTGTCCTTTACTAGGGGCTTACCAGCAAATCAAATATGCCAATCAGAGAGAACCAATTGTGATAAGCAGTCACAAAGTGCCCAAAGCATCTAAGCCAGCAAAAACTAAATCCAGCACAGCATCAAAAATGCAGGAGGCAGAGGCAAAATGTCAGGGGAAACCATGCCATAGATGTCAAGTCTAACAGATATCTGAAGCAGTATTAGATTTTATCTACAATACTGTGTAGACCAAACCAATGTATATTGTTTGGAGGTGATGAGATATGGTGTCACGCTGAGCTATTCCATTTAGCTACAACATGAGAGAAACAGAAACTTCACCAGACTTCATCAGTTATTGGTTTACTGTGAACTAGGCATTATGAAGGTGTTCAAAATTCAGGATGAATGAATAGGGCATTTCTAAAGTGTGACTGGCACTCATAGATGATCATACTGGCGCTATACTAAGTAGCAGTATGAGCCATGTTGTAGAACTGAATAGATCAATTAAATGAGGGCATAACAAAGTGCATCAGGGGCTTGAAAGAGCCATGTCTTCAGTTTTTTTTAATGCATATTCCCTGTCTACAAATTGGAGGTGCAATTGCAGTTAGTTCCAAGCTTTGGTGCCTAGCACCATAAAGGATTTTCCACCTCAAGATTTTAGTCTGAAGGATGCGGACTTCAGCAAATTAGCATTTGGGGATCTCAATGTTCTCAAGATCTTGTGCTGGCTGAATCTGGCAATGAGGTATTTGGGGTCCGGAGCCTTAGAAGCTCTGAAGACTAGCAACAGGATCTGAAACAAAATTATTTTATTTATTGATAGACAAGTGTTTTTAATGCAGCTGATGCAGAGCTTCGTTTAGGTAGCTGTAGCATCACTCTGGCTGCTGCATGTTGGACCATTCTCATGTGTCTCAGTTAGGCCTGAGTAGAAACTGTGTATCTTTCTCCATGAACATGTTTTTTAAGTTGCCTTCTCTTTTACACAATAACCTTCTACACATATTTGCGTACATGACAATGCTTAATTTGTTTCTCTGAAACTTCTTCACTTACAGATTCTCATTTCCGAAACCATTTTCACGACTCCTTGAACACCATGTAGAAGGCCTCAACAAACATTGTGCAAATGTTGTTCTAGTTTTCATCCACAAGGCAAGCCAGCTATCTATAGAACATAACAATGCTGGCTTGCCAAGGACTTGCATGGATGTTTTTCATTTTAAATTAAAAACTCATTTCCAGGTTTAGTAAAAGGAGCGCTCTGCTGTCGTTGGCAAGGCCTCTACACGCTGAAGCTTTGACCCAGCAGATTGCTGATATTTCTGCGAAGGGTGTCCAGCGTGTGACCAAGACGGAGACTTACATTCTTTCTCTTCAGCTAACCAGGGGTTGCATCATCCAGTATGGCGTATCTTGGCAGAACAATCACACATCCTCTAGAGACTGATGTTAGGGACTGCATAGTAGGAGTACACCAGCTTTCTGGATTGTTTTATATCCCTGCATATGTATACTATCTTAGTAAGATGGAGGAATTTTTTATTCTGTTCACTATCCTGGTACCATTAATAACTGTTTATCGCTTCTGTCCATCTATCATTGCAGCTCATATATTCTATGCAAGAATCACATTGGTACAATAAACATTGAAAACGTCCCACTGTGAATTCCTAGTATATTTCTCTGAGAATAAGAGAGCACGAGTGACTGAACAAAAGGGTTCCAGATCTGATTCCTAGGGTTCACTGACAAAATATCACCTATAAAAATATCACAACACCAAAATATTTTGACCAAAATATCAGTGTCAAAAAATCATCATTTTATACTTACAATGGTAAGTACACATTTTATTTTTTAAAACATCATTGTCATTAATATTGTTGCATTAAATATCATTTCTAAAATATATATGTATCAAAGTATTAAATATATTTAATAGTAACATTCATCGATGTAATATATATTTCAACAAATTTAACAAATAATCTTTTTTGTGAGTCAAAGAAACATATTTATCAACATATATATTTATTCATATCTAGTTAAAAAACTGTTATCAAACTAATAATTGTTGTTTATATTATAATTTCAGAATTTATTAAATAATATATATATACTACATTATTTAATAAATTCTGAAATTATAATATAAACAAATATATATATATATACACACACACACACACACACACATATACCAATCACCTTAAATATTTTACACATTAAAAACATTAACAAATATGAATATTATAATTTGAAACAAGCAAAAACATAATATAAATTGTAAAAATGAAAAATAAATGATAGAATTTTACATTTATCACACTATAGTATTTCCACTACAATTTTTACAAAAGTACGCAAAGTGTTCTACTAAAGATGAATAAAATGTACAAATCCAGCTTAATGAAAAGTAGGAACATTGTTACATCAAACAGGGGTAACATTTACCATCCCCACTCCAATACAACAGAAAATGTTGGCTTGCCTAGTGGTCAAATATACTATTTCCTCATCAGTCAGTACAACAATAGGGAAAATGTTAGATTGCGGAGTTGTTAAATTTAATATTCCTACTCCAGTCAATGCAACAGTAGGGAAAGTTTTGAATTGCGGAGGGGTACAATTTACTATTCCCACTCCAATCAGTGCAACAGTAGGGAAAGTGTTGGATTGCAGAGGTGTAAAATGTACTATTCCCACTCCAATCAATGCAACAGTAGTGATAGTGTTGGATTGCAGAGGTGTAATATTTACTTTTCCAAATCCAATAACTTCAACTGTAGGGAAAGTGCTGGATTAAAGAGGGGTAACATTTACTATTCCCACTCCAGTCAGTGGAACAGTAGGGAAAGTGTTTGATTGCAAAGGGGTAAATGTACTATTCCCACTCCGGTCAGTGCAACAGTAGGTAAAGTGTTGGATTGCAGAGGTGTAAAATGTACGATTCCAAATCCTATAAGGTCAAGAGTAGGGAAAGTGTTGGATTATAGAGGGGTACAATTTACTATTCCCACTCCTGTCATTGGAACAGTAGGGAAAGTGTTGGAATGCAGAGGGGTAACATTTACTGTTGCTACCACAATGAGTGCAACAGTAGGGATTGAGTTGGATTGCAGAGGGTTAAAATTCACTATTCCCTCTCCCATGAGTGCAACAGTAGGGAAAATAAAATAATTGCAAAAACACAGTAAACAATTACAATTTAAATGTATAAAAAATATATAATATATATTGAAAATTAAATATAATAAATACATAGTACAATGTTAAATACATATCATAAATAACTACAAATATTATTATAATTATACTAAAGATTCATTTTTCATTTAAAAAGTAATGTTATTTTTAAAAAAATGAATTAACCAAAAGATTTAATAAATAATTATATTTTATTCACTTCCCTCCCTATACCACTCCAAAACACACAACCCCCATCTAAAACTTAACTTTAAAAAACACATTATTCACACTAATAACATAAATATTTATCAAAAAAAGAATTATCATTAATTAAAAATTAATTTTGACTTAATTATAATTAATATAGGCCCCACAATATACCCCCACAAAACACACAACATGGTCCTAAAATTTAACTTAACAAAAAATGTTTTACACAATTGATATAGTTATCTATTTAATAATTATTATCAATTTAAAAATGAATTATAACTTAATTTATATTAATTGACTTCCCACCCTGTACCCCTATAAACCCCACAACCCGCACCAAAAATAAAAATAAAACAATTTACACAATTAACATAATTAACAACTAATTATTAATTAATTAGAATTTAGTTACTTCCCACCCTGTACCCCTTTAAACCCCACAACCTGCACCTAAAATAAAAATAAATAAAAATACACAAATAACATGGTTAATTATAAAATAATTAAATAATATTATTAACAACTATTTATTAATTAATTTAATTCCCACCCTTTATCCCTTTTAGCCCCCTAACCCGTACCTAAAATTTACATTTATTGCACAATTTACATAATTATTTACCATGAAATAAATAAAATTGATTGAAATCTTATCATTAATGTATGATAGTTAACTTACTTCTCACCCTGTGCCCCTACAAACCGACACCCCGATATGATACTAAAAATCACAAAACGTAATTAAATCAAGTTCTATAACTATTAAAGTTGTAAAGACTATATTAAAAAATATAAACAATACTTATACAACAAATCCACATTATACGGATTTAAAATATATACTAAAATACATAACAATAATTTTAAAACAATATTATAAACAGCTAGATTTTTGTAAATAATATTAATGACTTCGATAATTTAAAAATCGATATTATTTATCTTAAAATTGATATTCTTGACAAAGATATTCTTTAAGACGATATTTTCATATCACTATATTTTGGAGACAATATTTGGGTATGAGGGTATTTTAAATTCAATATTTTGAATACCAATTCCTAGGGGATAAGGGTTGTCATGTTCAGTGGGTGCCAGAACTATTTGCTACCTGTCTAGGTTTAGGGATGCTTATGGTGGCATTGTGAGCTAGCTGGCCTATAGGACAACATATCCTGGGGGGGTGGCTGGTATCAGTCAGGCACCATCCCAACGGTTATGCTGTCCTCAAACGCGCAGTTCCTATTGTACGGTAGAAACTACATGACACCGACTGAAGTTTGTAAATTAGGGCCTGATTTCAATGTTGGGCGGAAAGCCTCAGACAGTCTGTTGAAGGCTTTCAGCCCAACATTAGGGGTTTCCAGACAACCGCCATATTACGATGACGGTGGTTGGAGAGAAACCTGTAGGGGGATTCCGCTAATTTTCAATGGGCTCACAGAACCCGTTGGAAGAGGAGCGGAATTGTGGTCCCTTGAATGTGGTGGAGCCCGCCTCGGCTCTGCCATCGGGATTACAATGCCGGTTGTCGAAAGCCTTTCCATGTTGGCCTTTCTGGCATGGAAAGGCTGTCGGAAATTGACTTTTGGGGCCCCAAGCATGGCCCCCTTCCCCCATGACCCTCTGCTATGGGGACCCAGGGGCACCTATGGTGTGCCCCAAACATCAGTGCACCGTGTGGCAGGCACCGTGAGAAGCCTGCCACACGGAGCAGGGATGTTTCAAAACATCCATTTTACTATGGCAGCTTGTGTTGCAGGTCGTTTCTGCCCACTGCACAAGCTGCCATAGCAGAATAGATGTTTCCGACTGCACTATGGGCGGCTGCTTCTTAATCGTGTGGTCAGAAATGCCGTCCAGACTGCTAAGGTATCAACCTGACATCGTAATGAGGTCATTAGTTGTTCTGAGCAGCCCTCATAGAGGCTGTTGCTATAGTAGAGTCTCAATATAATGAGAGCGGAGCTACAGTTTTCCTAGCAGTGAAACACATCCCCTGCTACAGCTGCCCCGTGAGGTTGAAAAAAGAGTTAGGTGCTAAATTTGACCCCCTACCTGGCTACCTTAACAGTGACCGGTGGAAGAGGGACTGAGCTTGGCCACCAACGTATAAAAGAGAAAAGATTAGATTTTCCAAAGAGAAGAATTTCCGTTTTCTTTCAAATACACTTCACCAAGAAGCACTGGTTAGCTAGTAGCCCTACCAGCTCAAATAGTTCTTATTGTGAAGAGGTTGCAAAAATATTATTCACACCAAGATGCATGTATGAGTACAGTGATTTCCTGGATGAATCCTTGCATCACAAATTTCACAAATGAAAGATGGCACGTCGGGGAAGAGTACTGTGTCTATGCTTAACATTTGCGTGCCAATGATTGCAGGATTTCAAAAATAATATAAGCATCTGTGTTGAAAGGGGAAGATTATTAAACATTGTGTTGAATTTTATGTAAGAGCATGATAGTTATTTCATTGAATAATGATACATATGGTACCCTTGATGAGGCATTGACATTGTCAAATATTTAATTAGAATGTTTGTTTAGCAGAGTGGCTGATTCTATTCCAGTGAAATTCAATGAAACAATTTGCTCTGACATGACCACTATATTCACAGACCTTGTGTCGGGGATTATGCAAGGTTTCAGATTTTTTTAATCAAATTAAGATTTTGATTGTTAAAAATCAACAAACACTCAACTGCGTTTGATTTTTATAGGCTCATCTCTTGATTAATCAGCATACAAAAATACATTGCATTCAACTTGCTACTTAACATTCATATATTTAGCACTACTTGACCATAATGTGCATTTCTCTGAGTAATTGCCTGCTCTGTGTGCCATAGCTACCAGAAAGTGGTCCGAATCTCTCCTAGAACATATTTGAGAATTAGCAAGGGTGTGTTTATTAAGTTGACAAGGGCGCCCATTTACAAATCAATACTAACCCTGGGCGTACTAGCCATATTACTTATATGCGTATTTCCACAGAGTTTGAAAAACACTCCATGGAAATACACTACGTTCCCTCCCAAATTCTTTAAAAATATAAAAAGCAGCCACTTACCTGTGTGTCTGCTGCCTCCCCTGCCTGGTGGCCGCTCTCCTTCCTGCTCCTGGCGTCCTTGCATAATTCAAAAAAAACAAAACGTTGTACGTCATGTGTGTGCGCGCATACCAGCATTTCACATCCATAATAGATGTTTCTAGAAGCAAAGTTTTCCCCAAATATGCAGCCCACAGAAATGTCTGTTTCACACTGATTGCACAGCCCTTCTACAAGGATTTAAAGGCACACGTTTTTAGTGGTAGGATCTCATATAGGTATTTATCATTACTTCTGTATTGAATGGGAATTGGGCAGAAATATGTGTGGCTGGATTCAAGCAGTGTATACAGAGAAAGTGGCTTAGGTGCTATTCAAAGATGCAGCACTGAAACAAATACTGATAACTTTGGGCATGTTGCTATGTCCATTGGTCTAACTTACTTTATTCCCTGATAAATCCCTGTTGCATCGATATAATCCTATGAAAGTTTGTCAATTTCTTCGTATTAAACTTGTTACATGAATTTCCCAAAATGACCCAGTTGCGCTGTGTAACTACATTGCATTGCATGTTGTTCACGGTACATGCCATTTTGTGCTATTTTTTCAAAAATTGGATACAAGGATGTATTTTACACTAAAATATATAGGTAAATGCTGGTTTTGCATTTCAGTTAATTTTGCGTAATTTTATGCAAAAGCAAATTAAGCTAATTCCACTCACCCGGCTTATTTTTACCCCAAATGTAGACCCTTGTTTAAATATGTGGCATAGCCCTCTAGCTATGTTCAATGGAACAGAAAATAAAGTGTCGGGCCCCAAGAACAGTGTTACCTTTGTGCACAAGGGATTTTATGTTAGCAGCTTCTGAGACTGAGAAAAAAAAACGGCCATTTGGATGGTATCAGGGTATGAACCTAATCCAGGGGAAAATAGGCAATCATTACTGTGAGGTTAATTTGTATCGATTCTCAAACTGTTGATGCTACTGAATATTTAGGTGTTAACATCAGAGCCAATGTTGGATCTCATCACACCTAACTACAAAAGTCAGCAATAATAATAGTACTTTAAAAAATGACATTTACCTGCCAGCCTTACCGGAAGGTGCAAGAGTTAAGCACACAGGGGTAACCCTATAACCCAAGGAACCTGGGCCTCATCAATATATATGAACAATGGTTCCGTAGGGAGAACAATTATTTACAATTGGGATAGATCAATTAAAACATAACACACAGCATGCGATGATCTAGCAAACAATTAATCCTAAACAATGAATAATAATTCAAAAAACGTAATAATTTATTTTTTGTATTTCATGTGAATTTCAAATCATTCATCAACTCCTTTGGGTATGTACAAGAAATGAAAAAGGCTGTATATACAATAATATTTGCAAGAAAGCGACGCAGTGACAAAGTGAATAAGGTGACTCGGTGTGATAGTGAAAATGTGAATATTTACAATATATGTACGTGATTGTCAATAAAATACACAGAAAGTTTTGCAAAGATTTTTTACAAAAAAAGTCCTCAGCTGAATTATGGATAGATAGTAACCCTTGTAAGGCACAGGTCCTAATTTTTCTGTATATACAAGGAATTCCAATTAGTACGGGACTGTGGAACCGTCAACGTTTCGACCCTATATCAACCAGTTGTTCTATACAGTCATATCGGGTCTTCTTCAGGACACGGGAGGTGTATAACAGCCTAATTGTAGGTGATAGGGCAAATGTCCAACAGTATGACGTGGTTGCCGCTCAATTTCAGTCAGAAGAGACTACCAGTGTTGTAGAAGATCTAGATTCGTCTTCGTCTAGTTATTTAGTCATTTTCTTCTCTTTCCATTCAGATTAATGAGCCAGGTGTGAATCGCTGACTTCCAGGTAGATACTCTGTACTGCGGGAGGCACGGTTATCAGGATGCAATTTCGACTGATGTTTTAGTATATTTTCTCAATCTCGGGGAGTCCGTCCGAAGCACGCCACCGCAAGGTGCAACATCACCAACATGGTTTTACAGTTCATGTTTATGTAGCTTTTTAATTCTATTCCATTCGCAACTTTTTAATTCTATTCCATTCGCAACACCTTTGCAGTACTTTCATTGGTAAGATCCAGCTATCTGTGTATTTATATAGGGATGGAAACTTCATAGAGATGCACAGTAATTTAAATTGTCACTACTAACGGAAGGATATGCTTTACCAGATTTAAAGGGGCAGATGCCGATGTCCGACACGGGTCAGGAGCCGTAACCGACCGACCTGCTGTCGTCAGTTACGGCCCTGCAAGTACGATTCGACCGAACCCTGTTCGGTCGCACTTGTGTGCTTCACAATGGGAGCATGCATTCCGAGCGGAATGCATGCTTGCATTGTGAAAAGCAGGGGTGCAGTAAATCCCTGCACCCTGTGGCCGGCACCCCAAGGTGCCCACCACCGGGTGCAGGGATCAACAGAGCCTCGCCATTCGCCATTCGCCATTCGGCAGCCTCGCACCCATGGGGGCCCTACTGGGGGCCCCCAAAGACAGTTTCCAACTGCCTTTTCGTGCCGGAAAGACCAGCATGAAAAGGCAGTGAAAATCTGCCATCGTACTCCCTCGGTCGTGAAGAGGCGGCCGGGGGAGTACTGAAGGATTTCCGGACGGAGCACGGGCTCTCCGAGCCTGTTGGGAGCCATCCGGAAGGCCCCACAATTACACATTAAACACAAAACAATGTGGACTACAAGGGTCACTTTCGGTGACTCAGTTATTGTTTACCAATACCTAGTAGGTTTTTCTTCATGTCAAAATGGTTTCTTTTGAGAAAAAAGACAGAGCTGAGTTGATGTATAGTGCATCATTTAAGAGCTCAAATGTGTTCATGGTATCTATCATGCTGGATTAGTGCATCATATTCCTTTATTTTTATTTTTATTTTTCGAGTCAATAGGGTTTCAATAATCAGAATCACAGAATACAGGAGACAGCCAACATGTGTTTTGGCCCTTTCTTGGCCTGCCTGCCTGGGGCTTTCTCTAAGCACGGGGATTAGAAACAAAGAGTGACTCCGCTGATGTGGCTGTTGTGTAATCAATTTCTGTAATCGGAAGGAATTTCAGGACATGGTGTGTACGGTCTATCTCAGTACAGAGCCTTGTGAGGTGCCAACGACAAGGTCCCAAAAATTCAGGCTGGTCCAAGGTTGTCTATCTCAGTACCGGATGGGGAAGGGAAAGTTCCAATAGTAATCCCAGAATGTGCTGCTGCAGTGTTTTAGGCTTCAGTCAGTCAAGAACAATGGTAGGACTTGAGCCATTCTTTACAATTCACACGTAATGATGATGTAACTATATTCTGCAGCTCTGGTCTGTCTTAGCAAAATGGTGGTGTAGTTGCACACAGGAGGATTTCCAGTGCCACATGCCTAAATCCTGTTAAAGTAAATGAGCTGGGGCAGCATTGACTTCTGAAGTTGACTGCATGGGTTCAGGGACCACTGGGATGCCCCCATGTGATGATTACTGCTCCCTGATCTGCTGTGGCATGGAGAGAGGCATCAAGGCCTCTTGGGTATGGCTGTAGCTTGGGAGGCCATATGGCCAGGCAGTGGAGAAAGAGAGCAGACTCATGGACACAGAGTCCCTGCCCTCAGAGAAAACTGCTCCAATGTGCATGAGAGTCCACGGCACACAATATCATCAGAAGTGACCGCTGTGGCCGTGCTTGTGTGTACACACAATTCAATTTGGAGGGCCAAGAGAGTGCACATGGATTGTGCTCAGCAAGAGTTGGAGGAGTGGAAGGAAGGGGAGGGGAAGGGAGCAGGGGTGTAACAGGTCCCCCGCAGCCCCCGCAGTGCGGGGGGCTCCGAGCTGCAGGGGGCCCCCACAGCACAATACTCTGGCCCAAGAGCTTGGATTAGATCCGGAGTGGGGGCCCCTCTGTGTATGTGGCAGGGGGGCCCCCTCAACTTTCGTTACGCCACTGGAAGGGAGCACTGGGAGTCCAAACGCGCATAAGGAGCTGACGAAGGAGGGAATGAGCACATGACGAGAGGCTGGAGAAGGCTCTTGTTGACTGTTGTTATTGTACCTGAACACCATCTGCACCTGATACTGCGAGGCCACACTATCTGGATGGTCAGCCTGTGGTGTGTGAAGCGGCTCTTGGGAAGGGGCACATTAAATCAAAGAAGCTGGCTCCCCCAACCCACGTGACTTGCAGCAGCTTTGCATGGACAGCCATTGTGGGGGGCTGCGCTGATCGAGGCAGGCTGTCCCTCCCTTCCTCCTTGCCATTCAATGAGCTTCTTCATTAGAGATTTGCACTGCAACCTGAAGATGGCTGCTGTCCTGCCTTGAGAGTGGATTGTTGCCCCCCCACCTGCAAATCTGTTAATAACTTTTGTGTACCAGTTCAGGAACTGGTCCACACTTGGGGTCTGTAGTAGAGGGTTCTGCAAGAGCCCTCTGCACCCCAGGCCCGACAGGGAGGCCAGGTATAGGAGAGAACACTTATTAGCTCAGGGGGCACACACTTCAAAATGGTGACACCCCAATTTCACCATTCATACAACCCTGAAACCAGCAGGATCTATGCCCGATCCACCCAGAGATAATGGTGCAGACACCAGGCTACCTGGACAGGCGATGCCTGCAGGCCTCATGAAAAGAACTTGTTGATAATTCTTAAGAGGCTTTGGAATCTGAAATAGACAGGGGCATATTTACAAGCCCATTGTACCGCCGCTGCATCACTTTTTTGAGACACCAGAGGAACAATGGGCTTGCCCATATTTACAAGGCCACAAAAAGTCACCCTAAATATGGGCCCCTTTCACGCATTACTCTGCATGAAAGGAACATTCCATGGGTGTTGTTGTGGGTGTTCCCATGCAACATCCATGGAACTTGATGCATTTCCAGATTTACAACGTTTTGTAAAACTGGGAATGTGTCAGCATCTTACGCCTCCCCAGGGGAGGTGCAGGAATTGCACAACAAGGAGAAATATATTTATTTCCCCTCTTTTTTCCTCTTTCTATGCATGCTGCATTCTACACTTCTTTTTTTGTCCATTTTCCTTTTTTCTCTGCATCTGAAGGCCCATTAGAGGTCCATAAGTTGACTGTGTTTCTTGCGGTTTACTGATCGTAATGCTTGTAGCAACCCATTGGGATCATTTTATGATGTGTTCTTTGTATGTTTGTAATGTTGAAGTTCATAAGCATGCACAGTCCTGCTGGTGTTGGGCATTGGCTGTGCAGACAGATGAGTATGATTTGCCATGAAGGGGTCGGAGGTCCCTGTGGATGTTTGGAATGTGCGCACCTGAGCGGGCACGTCAGGGTGGTCACTAGATGATATTGCAGTGGGTATATCTAGGTATCAGATTGCTACTTGGAATGTAAAAGGAATGAAGAGCATTGGCAAAAGGCCAAATGCATCCACAATATGCCATCAATGTGCAGATATTATATGCCTTCAGGCAGTGCTTAATTTGAGCAGGTGCTTTCCGGTGCTCAGCACCGGCACCTAATCCTCAGCACCAGTGCTTTACCACCAGTTAAGGACACACTCATTTGGAAGACGTGATTTTTCAGAAAATCACAGTATGTTGAGCCACGCGGAGACTCAAACCTGGTTCCCCAGCTGTGCAATCAGCAGCTTTAGCCACTAGTCCTCCCCAGAATAATAAGTGCCAGGGCTCTAGTCAGGAGGCAGGTTGCACCAGCACATTTCTCCTGTTAGCGCTGCCTCCTGAGGAGAGCCCCGGCACTTTTTATTTTACAAATTAACCACTGCCATCAGGATACTCACTTAGGGAATGTGGAGAGTATTGACCTACATTAGCGATGGAAAGGGGAATTGTACTGCACCGAGCGCTCTTTGTATCTGAGAGGGGCACTGTCTGGATTAAACCTGAATGGGAGATTCATGCTTGTGGGGGATTAGTAGATGTGAGAGTGCTCAATATGGTCAGTATTTAAATCTCAAATCTGAAACTGACTTCACTGAGGAGAGGGAACTTTAACAAGGTACCTGATATAGCACTAGACAGAGCATTCCCCCTACTTCTGGAAGCGCACACAACTAAAGCCTCAGAGGCTTTGGAAAAATGGTTGGCTGCTTGCAGAATAGTGCATCTGCTTCACAGAGGGTACACACACTATTCATGGGCCCACAAAATATACTCTGACTTAGATCAGGTAGTATACTTTGATAACTTGGTGGGATTCATCAGTCAGAGAATGCACCAGTCATGGTTAAGTTTAACTGGGGCTACAGTAGGCTATGGCTACCAACATGGAGAATTCAGGTGGAGGCGCTTAAGGATAGTGTGTTTCAAGAAATGGTTGGCACATAAATGCTTTAGCACTTTGATCTAATTGAGAACACAGCCACAGACACGTGGGGCCATATTACATAAAGTTCTTTGGGGGCGCATCGGATGTTTGAGCCCTCTTTGCACGCCGACAATCTTGTTTTATTCAGCCACACGAGGGTCGGTTTACAGAGACTTCTTGACCAGCTGCTTTCTTTCACATCAAGTAACGCTCTGGAATTAAATCTTTCAAAAACGAAAGCTATCACCTTCGGGAATCGGAAGCAGCAAACCGGCGGGTGGTTCTTTGATGGCAAAAAAATGGAAACTGTGACATCGTATAAATATCTGGGCACTCATATGGATTCCAAGGGCTCTTTTGTAAAACAGAAAGAAGCGGTCAAAGCAAAAGCATTGTCCCTCGAAGTAGCAACAATGAAACTTTCAGCACAGCTACTTGGCCCAAGCTTATCCCCCCCGACAGTCATGAAGGCAAAGGTTACAAACTGTTTAACCTATGGTCAAGAAATAATGTTGGGGAGCACCTCGTCAATGCTGAATAAAACAACAATTAGAATCTAGAAACGAGCCTGGCACCTTCCGAAATCGGCATCTATGGCTCAGATCAGGCTCGAGTTTGGCCTTCTGAACCATGAGGGTGTCGGAGCAGGTGCATTCATCAAGTTGTGTCACAAACTGCGTAATTCAAGGGAAGGATGCCTGGAGGCCTAATTGTGGCAAGAAATATCAGTAGGTTAATCCAGCCAAAAACACCGACAATTACTCGAACACTCCTTGAATCTGCTCGATGTCGTGGACTATTGGGGAACTAATCCGCCACAGCAGGCACTAAAACTGTCCATTAAAAAAAGTGTTCGCCTCTGGTCTTTCCATCGGGATAGGGCCCAATTGACTAAAAGAAAACACGCCTGGTCTATAATAACTGGGCTCAAACCCAGATCAGAGGCCCCATATCTTTCGAGCACAGATGCAGCTGCCTGGAAGAAAAGATTTATGGCACTGAGGATGGGCGAATGGCCTTTCTTAAAACATTTGCCTGCATGGCGTCGCTCAAATGAGGACATTAATTGTAGGGGCTGGGGTCATCACTCAGAAACTGGTAGAAACTTGATGTGTGTTTGCCCTGCATTTCTCAAAGATAGAAGGCGGATGTTGCGAGGTGAATGGATCGAGCACGGCATTCGATCATGCCGGCAAGCCATCATATCAGCAATGTACCCCAACAACACGATGCTTAATGTTAAGTTTACAAAATTTGTTTTCCAAACTGCAAAAAAACTTAACTCCGTATGTTTGCCACAATCTTTAAAACTATGACCGACCTGGGACCCCCGCGTTCCCTATCAAACTCCAAGACTTTTACTGGTGGAGCCTTTGCATGTTTTACTGAAGGCTGGGGTGTGGGTTTTAAACTCATCAACCAGGTTATTATGTTTTTAAATACACTTTAGCGGCTTCTTTTAAAAAAAAACAGAATCAAAAAAGTATGTATATGTATATATACATATATATGTATAGATGGTTGTGTATATATATATATAATTCACTTAAAAAACCATAGGTTTCACACACGTTATAGTTAGCTGGACATTTCTCTCGTAAAAAACCAATGAAATTCCCCCGTTATAGTTAGTACAGCTAACTATAACTTGCGCGACCGCAATCCACTGCTGATGACGTCACATATTACATCACTCATGACATGGTCAGTGACATCACTCATGACATCACTGATGACATCTCAAATGACATCACTGATGACGTCACTGATGATGTCATCCAGTGAATGTTTAATTTGCAAAAAATTTTATAAATATAGGGAAAGGCCTGTTAAAGAATGAGTGGGTGTACAAGTGTTTAAAGGGATGATTTTCTGTGTTGTGTAACTGACTCGACAAGTGAGTCCTTTAACTGCATCTTACTTCAGACTAGTGCATAAACTGTATAAATGTTTTGTATGTGTCTGTGTGTTGGTGTATAAGTGGTGGCATGGTTTTGTGAATAGCTATATAAGTGTCTATATGGGTTATTGATTGCTTGTCTCAGTATCTGTATGAGTTCCTGCGTGTTTGTGTGGGTAATGTGTGTGTGAGTGTGCGTAGATGAGTGAGTGTGTGATTCTATGACTGGATGTTATTAAAAGTGCATCTCTGAAGGACTGTATGGTTGAGTGAGTGTATGTATGGCTGTGTTATGGTTTGAATGTATATCTCAGTGGTACATTTGTGACTAACTAAATATGTAAAAGGCATTATATATGTGTGTAAGAGTATATAAGTGGCTAGATGTGAGAGTGTGTGATTGTGACAGTGACTGTATGGATGAATGTGTGCTTGTGTCAATGATTCTAATTGAGCATAAGAATATGATACTATTTTTGTGAGTGAGTGAACTTGACTGTGTATAACTGCATAGATGAGTAAATGGCAGTGTGATTATTTGTATGAATGACTAGGTGTGAGAGTACCTCTATGGATGATTGTTAGTGTGTGAGTGTCTATATAGATGTATGTATAAATTCATATGATACTTTTTTATGGACTGAATGTAACTATGAGTGACTGTACAGGTGAGTGTGTGGAGGTGAATGAAGACCTAAAAGTTATTTTTTGGGTATGCAGATATTAGTATTGCATTATTTATGGATTTGAGAATGGAACTGTGTAATTTTCAGTTGGTATATCAAAGGTTTTATAAGGGTGTGAGAAGATGAGGTAATTTATCACATTGATGTCTTCAACAGTGACATCATCAGTGATGTCATTTGAGATGTCATGAGTGATGTCATGAGTGATGTCACTGACCATGTCATGAGTGATGTAATATGTGACGTCATCAGCAGTGGATTGCGGTCGCGCAAGTTATAGTTAGCTGTACTAACTATAACGGGGGAATTTCATTGGTTTTTTTACGAGAGAAATGTCCAGCTAACTATAACGTGTGTGAAACCTATGGTTTTTTAAGTGAATTTGCAAGGTTTTTTAAATGCTAATTCCTAACTATAACGTGTGTAAAACCTATGGTTTTTTCAGTGAATTTGTATGGTTTTTTAAATGCTAATTTTTGAATTATTAAATTATATATTTAAAAAAAAAAATAATAATAATTCCTATGTATTCATTTATATATTATCTGTATCCTTTTATTTGTTTTGGCTCTTTTTTTTTAACTTTCAATTAGGATAAAGTTGAACAGTTTATTTAATTTTTGCAATTAATTTTTCTCCACTTTTTTTTTTTATATAACTTCTTGGGGTGCGCGCTCAGAGCGCGCACCTAGTACGTTTTCGTAAGTTTTTTATGAATACCGTTGTTCGTTATTTACGTACGCATACATACTTTTTAGTGCGTGCTGGGAGCGCGCACCCAGTACGCATGCGTACGTACGTATGCGTACGTACGCATGCGTGCGTGCGTCGTACGCGCTCCACGCGGTTCACTTCCGCATACGCTTAAATTACGCGTGTTTACGTTCGCGTATACGCGTGTGCAATGTATGCGCGTTACGTACGCGCATATGACGTATGCGCATGCGCTCCTACGCGTTCGCACATGCGTAATCACAAGGTGCGCGCTCGGAGCTTGCTCAGTGCACGCACCTCAGGTTATATGCTTAATAAAACAACACTTCTAATTGGTTATCATTACTTTCAGTTTCTGATTGTTTCAACACCACACCCAATCCCCTCATGGCAAGTCATGTGATCAAGAATCATCACTTTTGATTGGTTTGAAGTACTTTCAGTTCCAGATTCTTCCCAAACCACACCTACTCCCTTCATTATTAGTTCTGATTCCCTTGGAGAAGGAGCTATTCTGTTGTTGAGAGACAATGGCTGAACAGCAACCATCTTCAGACAGTGACCAGGACACTCTTGAGAGACAGAGGAACAGGAAGCAGAAAGACAGCTTTATATGGCAGTTTTTTACTTTCCCAGAGGGACAAAAAAAGGTGAATGCACCGAAAGTTACTTGTACATTGTGTCAAAAAGTCTTATCACGTGGGAATGCTAACAAGAAGTATTCTTTTAGCATTCATACTATGATGAGGCATGTTGAGGCAATGCATCCAGTGACTTTTCGTCGAGCTTCTGGAGCAAACCCTCCACCTGCTCAGCCGACGACATCTGCAGCAGCTCAGCCGAGCACTTCTTCGGCAGCTCAGGCGAGCACTTCTTCTGTGATGGTGCCTTCGCCTTTTTCCACACCTCTTGTTGGACCACCTTGTTTGGCGAGGTTGTCCACACGCTGCACTGATTGCGGTCGACTTATTTCTGTGGGTGAGACCAGTCTTGATCTCATTCAGAGAAAATTTGATGCGCATGAGTGCAGTAGGCCATAGATGTTTTTTCTTTTTTTTCGTTTTTCTCTTCCTGTTTCCCTACATTAACTCAAGGGCTCTTTTAAGAGCCACTTAAAAACTAAACCCCAAAAAAATTTTGGGGGATTTTTTCTTTTTTTGGGGGGGGGGGGGGGCGCACCCTAGGATGTTTTTTAAAAAATGTTATTTTTTTTTTTTTAAATTTAATGTACAAAGAGAGGTGAAGAAATGGAAGCATGAAAAGGGAGGATTGAGAAATACAAATATTTTTCACTTATTTTTTTTTAAAAAATAACTTATTTTGAAAACAAAAAATTTTAGTAATTTGCAAGGGAACAGAATTTCATTTTTTTATTTTTCTTTCTAGTTCTGCAAAAAAAGAAAAAAAGTATTAATATTCAATCATACATTTTAAAAAGCATTACATGTTTTTACATATTTAACAAAGCAATTTTTTGCCCTTTTTTTGCTGTTTTCAGAATTTTTTAATTTTCACTTAAAATAGTGAAAACAATTGTATTCATCATTTAACAGCGGGCAAAAAAAAAACAATCTGAAAGATTGTTTAAAAAAAGCCCCAAAACTATCCTCACTAAAATATACCTTGTTAGAAATATTAGATATATATTACAAATACTTTTCTAGATGAATAAAATTTTTCTAGATAAACCGTCTTTAAACCTTGTTGCAAAAGCACACATGCCAAAATAATTTCTGTCAAAGGAGTCCACAATTGTTTTTATTACTTTTCCTTTAGGCCAAATAGTAATTTCAAAATCCTTTTTAAGTGATATCTTCAATTATAATCCTTTAAAATTACAAAAAATGCTTTCTTCAGATGCAGTTTTTAGTTTTCAAAATGTAGGTTTCAGAACATACAGACAGCCTAGTTTTAACTTTAAAATAGTTTGAATCAGCCAATCAGTTCTTTTTGTTAAAAAAAATATGTATGCCTCCTTTTTTCAACTGTCTTTCTTTTCATATTGCCATTCTGCTGAAAGACACATCCTGAGTGCATCCAGATCTCCTTGGAAGATGTTCACAGTGTGGATTGTTGGTCACAGCTATGTATTCTGGAGTGAAAAGTATGCAGTAAAAAGAGGTATGATGAGAGACCTTGCTTTGCCAAATGTAGACATTAAATGGATTGGTCAGAGAGGGTTAAAGTGGCACCAATTAATGCCTTTGGTGAAAACCTTTCTACATCTCCCACAGCCTAACCTTATTATTGTGCACTGTGGTGGAAATGACCTAGGCACTTTAACTGGGGTAGGTCTGGAAATGCTTGTTAAGGACACCTTTGTGCAATTGATGTCACTTTTGCCACAAACTGCCTTTGTATATTTTAATATATGCCAAAGGCAAAAGTGGAACTGGTCCAACCAACATTGTCCGCAGATTGACAAAGCAAGGAAGCACGTCAACAAATCTATTTCTGCTTTCCTCAGAGACTATGGTATGGGTTCTATATACCACAACAACTTGCGTTACAACATGCAAGACATTTATAGAGGAGATGGTGTACACTTCACTGATGAAGGCAACAGAGTCTTCCTCTTGAACTTAAGACTCTGCATCGGTACTTACTTGTAGGTACTACCAAAAAAAGCACTCAATGAACACAAGGGCTCTTTTTAGAGCCACCTAATATCTAAACACTTTACTGTGATTTTTTTTCTTTTTTTGTTAAAAGTTTTTTTCGTGTGCGCGCTGGGTGCGCGCACTCGGCGATATTTTAAAAAAAAATATAATTCTTTTTTTTTGCCCTACAAGGTCCTACTGTGACCCCCTGCCAATGCCTAGTGGGTCAATATCTCCCCACTCTGTCCCCTTTACACGTTCTCCCCCTTTGTTTTTTACTTCCTCAGACTGCGAGAGACAAAATGGCGGCCACCGCTTCCTGATTTCCACCGATTCGAATGTTTACTGACATCTAACAACCAATCAGAAGTGTGCTCGCGCACGGCAGGGTGCGCGCACAGGGCTTGCTCAGTGCGCGCGCGCTGCGCGCGTATAGATATATATATTGATTTAAATGCTATTTTCTCAGGAAATACTGAACAGATTTACACCAAACCTGCAAAAGGCACTTCATGGACCTTATGGCTACCTCTCTGCCAAATTTCACATAATTCTGTTCAGCCGTTCGGGCTGTAGCTGCGACTAAAGTCCCTATGGAAAAATCCATGGGGAATACGTGTTTTGGGACCCCCCCTTTTTCTCAGCCCCTGCTTGACGACTCACCCCGAGACTTTCAGGGTAGGAGCTGAGCGAAGCGCCCCATTAGTTTTGAAAATTTTGCGAGGATTCGTCAACCGGCGCCAAAGTTATTCAAAATAGAATTTTGAGATTTCCTATGGCAACACGGTCCTCACTATAACTACCTACTGGCGACCGCCAGTAGGTAATATATATATATATATATATATATATATATATATTCAATGAAAAAACAAAAGGTTTCACACATGTTATAGTTAGCTGGACATTTCACTCGTAAAAAACCAATGAAATTCCCCCGTTATAGTTAGTTCAGCTAACTATAACTTGCGCGCCCGCAATGCACTACTGATGACGTCACATATTACATCACTCATGACATGGTCAGTGACATCACTCATGACATCACTGATGACATCTCAAATGACATCACTGATGACATTATCCTTGTGACAGAGTGGTAGACCTCCTCTCACCCTAATATAACCTTTGATACAAACATTCAAAAATAGAGACTAAACTTTTCAAAACAATGGACATACCAATAACAGTTACAACAACCTATTCAGTAATTCTAAGATCCACATACACATCCACTCATCCACCAACAATCCTATACAGTCACTCATACATGTACTCACACATCATATGTACTCATACACCTAAACATCCTGTAACACAATCCCACTCATCCATAGAGTTACTCACACATAGTCACTCATGCTAATAAAGAATCAAACATCCATTTACTTGCATATACAGTTATACACACACCAGCACACTTACTTTTACAGAAACTTACACATACTTAGTCTTTTTAACAATCACTTATAGAAACACATACTTATTCATACAGGAACTCTTCCAATCTCTCACTCTCACATATACTCACTTATAAACACCAATAGTCACATATACTAGTTTAAAACATATGTAGTTACTTATGAAGACACTATTGAGACAGTCATTCACTCACTAACACACCCATGCACACACTCATCCACCCATACAGTCCTGCACACATGCTGTCTTCAACACATACAAACAGTGAGTCACTCATTCATGCATCTATGCACTACGTAATACCCCCCACCGCACCATGAAGACACTCAGACACTCATACTGATACTCAAAAAACCAACTATTAACCTATATAGACACTCATGTAGCTACTCACCAACCCATGCAGCCACTTATATACAAAGTGAGAGACTGATACAGGTATTTACACATTTAAACATTACTCACTAAGCCATGTATTCAAAAAGATACACTTAATCAGTCAGTTATACAATCAATTTTTCAGAAACAAATCATCAATTTAGACACTTATATACTCATTTATTCTTCCATCGACCTTGAGATATACATATATAAAACATATTTAATTTTCAGAAAAACACACATTCACTGGATGATGTCATCAGTGATGTCATTTGAGATGTCATCAGTGATGTCATGAGTGATGTCACTGACCATGTCATGAGTGATGTAATATGTGACGTCATCAGTAGTGCATTGCGGGCGCGCGAGTTATAGTTAGCTGAACTAACTATAACGGGGGAATTTCATTGGTTTTTTACGAGTGAAATGTCCAGCTAACTATAACATGTGTGAAACCTTTGGTTTTTTCATTGAATTTCTAAGGTTTTTTAAATGCTAATTCCTAACTATAACGTGTGTGAAACCCATGGTTTTTTCAGTGAATTTCAAAGGTTTTTTAAATGCTAATTCCTAACTATAACATGTGTGAAACCCATGGTTTTTTCAGTGAATTTGCAAGGTTTTTTAAATGCTAATTTTTTTTTTTTTCTTCTTTTTTTTTTTACATATTTTTATTTTAATTTTCTATCCTTTTTTAAAGACTATGGTTAAATTTTTAAAATTCTACAATATGTTTTTTTAACATATTTTATAAAATAAATAGGTAAAATTTATTAGCAATACATTTTTTCCTTTTTTTTTAATTTTTTTTTAGTACGCGTACCGTAAGCTTACGGTAAGCGTACGGTTTACGCAATGTTCGTAATTTATCTACGCTGTTTGCGTATAGTTACGCAATTTGCGTAGCCGCGCGTACTCCGCGTGGGGCGCGTACGCGTGTACGCTACACGCGCACGTTACGCGGAAGTGTCGGGGAGTGACTGTTATGTGCATGCGCAAGCGCGTGTCTTTTTTACGCGCATGCGTACTTTTGCCGTAAGCGTACCGTAAGCGTACGGTAGGTCATGTGATCATGAAACACAACTTTTGATTGGTTGAAACTACTTTCAGTTCTAGAACTCTCCTACACCACACCCATTCCCCTCATTTCTGCTTGTGATCCCTTAGGAGAAGGAGCTGGGTTGTCTTTGTGATACGATGGCAGAACAGCAGAGCTCTTCTGAGAGTGAGGCTAGCAGCACTACCTTGAGGCAGAGAGCGAGGAAACAAAAGACCTCTTACGTATGGGAGTATTTTACTTTTCCAGAAGGCCAGCAAAAGGTAAATGCACCCTTAGTGACTTGCAAGCTGTGTAAGCGTGTACTTTCAAGAGGTAATCCTGACAGGAAGTATTCCTTTGGGAATCACACCATGATGAGACACCTTAAGGATGTACACAGAAGGACACATGCTCGACTTACTGAAGGTAAGTCAACCAAGCACATCCACAGCAGCTCAGCCTGGACCATCATCTGCAGAGCCGAGTCCTTCTTCTGCAGGTCAGGTGAGCCCTTCATCTGTGGGGGGAGCATCTCCTTTTTCTGGTCCTCTGGAAATTAACCCTCGGTTTGCGAGGGTTGAAGTACGGTGCGCCAATTGTCACGATCTAATTACTTATAGGCAGACCAGTATGTCCCTAGTGAACAATAAAATAGATCAGCACACTTGTCGTACCGTCTAATATTCCCATTCTTTCTTTCCTCTGTCCCTGCATGAACACAACGGCTCTTTTAAGAGCCAACCTTACCTTTCATCTATTTTTTATATATGTTTTTAAAAACTTTTTTTTTTTTTTTTTTACCGTACGCGTACGGTACGCGTAATTTTTTTTTTTTTTTTTTAAAAAACACTAAAAATCAATTATCACATTACAAGGTCCTTGAGAGACTACAATTAAAAACTGCAAATGTGATTGTAGAGAAGTGGAAAAAAGGGACCATGACATTATTGACTTACCATATCCACTCAAAAAAAGATTTATTCATTTAATTTTTTTTTAATTGCTTTTAAAATGGTTCTAGTTTTCGAAAATTTTCTATCTCAATCTGAAAAAAAAGAAAAAAGTATTAATATTTAATAAAACATTTAATATTACAGTACACATATTTACATATTTTTCAAAAAATATTTTTGCCTTTTTTTTGCTGTTTTCAGAAAATATTGCATTTCACTATAAATTGTGAAAGCAATTGCATTCATCATTTAACAGCAAGCAAAAAAAAATTAACAATCTCAAAGATTGTTTTTAAAAAAGCCCACAATCTCTTTTTGCATAAACATAACTTCATAGAAATGCATAATATTCTTAAAAAATATCATCTAATATCAATACTTATTTCTTTAAAATACCGTCTGATATTTTTGTTTCAGAAGTATAATCACAATAATATATGTCAAATAACTCCACAATACATCTGGTTCCATTTCCTTTAGGCCAAATAGTAATTTTAAAATTCTTTTTTTCTTTAATTTCCAATGGTAATCCAATAAAAAACAAAAGTTTAAATTGTACAGATGTCACCGATTCTCTGTAACATTTTGGTTTCCGAAAGATTAATTAATAATTAAATAAGTCCACAATAGAATTGTTTACTTTTCCGCATGGCCAAATAGTAATTTTAAAAATCTTTTTTGAAAAAATTTCCAATGGCAATCCAATAACATTCCAAAATTTAAATTATGCAGATGTTACCGATTTTTTCAAAATTTTTGGTTTTCCAAAGTTTCCTTAAAAAATGGAAAAATTCCACATTACAATTGGTTACCTTTCCATTAGGCCAAATGATAATTTGTTAAATCTTTTTATTTGTAAATTCCAAATGGTAATCCAATAAAATGGTAAAATTGTTTTGTCCAGATGTTGTCAAATCTCTCTAAAATTTAGGTTTCAGGAAGATTAGATAGGAATTTGCTAAATCAAAAGGCAAACGTTGCTTAAAAATCAATTGGGAATCATTACACAGTGTCCAGCCTTTTTCACATTTAAGATAAACTGTGTAATGACCAGAAGTTACAGTAGGTCCATCATGGAAAATTATTGCAACTGTTACAAAAGTTTTTCCTGAAATTGATAATTGCTGTCCTGTAAACTTTTTTATTAAAGTATCCAATTTTGAACCATCAGCTCTACATCGTTGCATCATTAAAATTACATACTGTCTGAATTCCTTTAAAATTAATGTTGAAAACATGTCAGATTTACACTCACCGCATTGCATGCTATGATTAGCATCTTTAACTAATTTAGCAAAAGTGACTGTTTTACTCTCTGGCAATGTTAAATAAATAAACCTTTCAGAATCAACATTAGAGCCACATATATTATAACAGTTTTCACAACTATGTTCCCATTTATAAGAGAGACCAAATACATTTTCAATGTTAACCCCTTCTTCTTCCAGTACCTGAAGAAAATAAATCAAGAATTCCTGTGCGTCTTGCTGTACATTTTGAGAAAACTGTGTTCGTCCTGAACATACATCTAAAACTTTTCTAATTTCCGTAGCACTTTCTATTTGAGTTTTATCATTACTCAGCTTTTCAAAAAGGAGACTCAGCACAGTACAGAATCTTTTTCCCTGATTTACTATTATCTGCTCTTGCAAACTTTCCAGATAAAATGCAACATTCAGCACTACATTAGCGTAGCAGTTGACACCAGAGCTATTTTCAAAATAACATCCTACAACCTGTTCTTCATTTTCCTTATTCTTTTTGCTTGCAATTACATCACTCCTCTTTTTTTTCCTCCTCTCTACATCTTCATTACAGATATTCTCATTTCTCCTTTTACGAGAAACTACACGTTTCTCCAACACAGGATACTGACCTAAATGAGGAGCATAGCTTCTTCTTAATCTATTATACTCCTTTACACAATTTGTATCAGCACTAACTTTTGAATCATCAAAGTCTATCATGAATAAACCTGATAATGTTTTTACTCGTGACAAAGCAACATATGCCATACCTTCTTTGAACACAGTTGAACCAATGTTCACAAATGCACAATCTACAGTCAATCCTTGAGACTTGTGAATAGTTACAGCATATGCTAGCGAAAACGGAAACTGCTTCCTACGTACATATAAGTCTTTCACAAGCATGAAACGAACTGTACAACGACAAATGTCTTTAACTTCTTCTATCTGATCAAATTTTATTTTTAAACATTCAATTCCATCTTTTTTCTGATAATTAATAAAACCCACAACTCTTCCCATAGCTCCATTAACTAAACCTTTTTCAACATCCAAATTTCTCCTTAAAAATACTCTACAGTTCATACAAACATATAGATTTTTTTCTAATCCAGCTGTTTTAGAAATCTTCTTCTCTAGTGAATCCAATTTATTTTTCAGTGTGCCTGTTAATGTGACAGTAATTCTTCCATCCTCAATTTTGTCCACTGCTTCCAATTTCCTGATATCTTCCTTTTCCAATTTCAAAAGCTCCTCATTGAATATTGAGCATTCACGTAGAGTTGGCAATAAGCAGATGACACTTTTGTTTTCTGCAATGTTCTTGTATATCTTCTCTGCAACTATTTCTTCCTTTGGAAATAAATTATGTAGCAGCCGAGTCTGTAATGCTTTTTTGCCAGCTTCAGTGAGTAGTCCAATCCTGATATCTTTCAGAATACTTCCATATTCTTCATCGTTTGCTTGCCTCATATTAGTTGTAAGTTCCTTGTACTCAAAGAAGGACCAAATATTTGTATTACCGATGCTTCCCAATGACTTCTTCGTGTCTTCATGTGTCACAGTATTAAACACTGGTTGTCCTTTAACTGGAGTAAGTTGCAAAAGATCTCCAAAAACTATGACGTGTTTTCCTCCAAATAACACGTCATAGTCTGACTTCAGAATTTGCTGCATTCTTAAATGCACAAAGGCAAGCATTAAGTTCGATACCATGCTCACCTCATCAATAATGAGAACTTGCATCTTCTTCAATACTCTTGAAACTTCCAAGCATGCTTCTCCAGTTAGCTTATTGTATTGTATTTTGTTCTCATGCTCCACTGGTAACATTAGCAAACGATGTAAAGTGATTCCTTTTATGTTATATGCTGCTAACCCAGTTGGAGCAGTAACCACACAAGACAAAGTAGAATCCGTTTTTTGCTGTAGGTAGCTTCTGATGACTTTTATTAGGAAACTTTTTCCAGTTCCAGCTTGTCCGCTTACATACATCCTGATTGGATGAAATGATGTGCATGAGCACTCTTTTTTTTCATGTAGAAATCTGTGATCAATTTTGTTTCTGATCTCTTCATAAATTTGTTGCTGCTCTTCGTTCAGTTGTCTTTCCAAATTTTGTAAGTCTATAAATTCTCCTTGAGCTTGATTCATAGCCGTTTCCACTTCATTCATGGCTATTGATGCTTCATTTTCAACGATTGGTTGTCCTAGGGGATCTTGACTGAGTGTTCCTAAACTTTGGCTGTCCTGAGAACTGTCTCTAGCTATTTCTGCTGCAATTGTAGTTTCCTGTTCAATTTCTTCATTTAACATTTGCAGATAAGTTGTGAATGTATTGCATTGTATGCTGTCTTTGCAAGCATTAAAAGAATCTTCATAGCTTTGAAATTCTCCCAGTAGTTCATCCTCTGTACGCCATGGTTTAAACAGCTGTAAAAGAGCCAAGTAGTAAAATTCCTTTTTGTCAGTAGTGTCGCAACTCAGCTTCCGGTGATTTATCAAACTTCCTTTTGTTTGCTTCACCAAACATCCTTCCTCACCAATGACTTTATATTTTCCATTGTTGATGTCTTCTGCGTCTTTCCGTGAATAAATGTAGTTCTGCAGCACTTCATAGAGACACATGTTCTCCAGATGATGACTTCTCTTTGGGTAATATGTGTCCAACATGTTTGATTTCAAAATATCTGTACTTTCTGGGTCATTCTCGGCCAAATATTCAATTTTTCCAACAGATTTCAGTACCCGATTTCTCATTGCTGCAAGGCCTAAACTTGCCCAAATTATTCTTCTTGATTTCGAGTAGAGACTTGCAGAAGATAACCTATCTGAACATTCGTAGGATCCAATTTCTCGATGCGATAACATCTTCAAACTGAAACTGTACAGCTTCTTACTGACAGTTTTCTCGTGAGAAATCTCTTCCCACATTTCCTTCAATTCTGTTTTTTCTGATTTCGTAATGTAAGACGTTACATATCGAGCAACAGCAATGGAATTGTCAGCTACATACTGTATATCCATGTTAGCGTTCCACATGGATAAAATCACTGGGTTGTAGTCATTTATATTTTTTGATTCTTCTTTTCTTTTAAGGTTGTAGGTATTCTTAGGTGATTTTCTTGTGATAGTATGTCTCACAGATGACATAAAACTGTTAACTCTTCCATTTGAAAGAACAGGTCTAGGAAATCCAAATCGACATTTAGTGTAGTATTTATCTTTGCTCTTGTATTTCCGTCGACAGTATTTTCCACACCGATGACTTTGGAAACGTAAAACTTGCTCCTTTAACTTTTTCTCTTCTGTGCTTTTTGGTGTAGCACATGTTGCATATTCTTCAATGTAAGATAACACTGCTTCATCAGTATCTGTTCCAAACTTTGGGGCATCCTTGATCCACAACAGCATATGAATATGAGGAGCACCTCTTGCCTGGTACTCTTTTCTCCAAAAGAAATCCACTACTTCTCCTAGAGGTGCATTTTTTTTATTGCAGATGAAGGACATCATAGCCTCAAATCTATGATTGAAATATCTGCAAACATTAACCGGATCCAATGAGCACAGTTCTCCTGCTGTCTTGTATTCGATGTTTTTAATGTTTGAATTTGCCTCTCGTAGAAAATCCAGTAAATCATCCCAAGCGTACTCGGCACAGCTTAGGGTAAGGAACCATGTTGGAGTTCCTAAATTCCGTAACATGCATTTTAATTCACCATGGCGTCGGTACCAATATTCATTTGTCCCACGCTGACAAGCCATCAGATTGATCAGTTGTGTTTCCAAATGATCATCTCGGTGCTGCACTTTCTCCATAAAATCCTTAGCAGACACATTTTGTAAATGTACTCCACTTTTTAAAATGTGATTTACTGCATAAGACAGTGCAGACAAGTCGCTTTCAAATAAAAGATGGAACAAATAAGGAATACTTTGTCGAAATCTGGGATCTTCAGCATATAGTCTTGTAGTCCGATACTCAGAAGCTGGAATCTGTTCTGGACGTTCATCGTATCGTCCTCCTTTTCCTTTAGGAAACAGCTGGGGAAAACATCGAGCTTCCAAGCTCTCCTCCCATACACTCACGGGAGTTCCTTTTGCTTTCTTCATCTGAAACAGATCAATATTGTCTCCCATAACTTCTTTTGAATGAAGAGGATGTATGCTAAAATGTTCATAAATTTCTTCTTCCTTTGACTTGTCCACTTTTTCAATTTGTCCAGTTGGTGTTTCTGTGTCTTCTTGTAAATCTTCTTCTTCTTCTTCTTCTATATAAATTGATTCATACCATCTGTTATTCCTTTTCAAATACAAATTTGCTCTTTGTACTTTCCGTACATCTACCAGCTCCTGCCAAATCTTCTTATTCTTTGTAGGTACACCATTAAGCAGAATAATTAATGGTTCAGTTTCCAAAGTATCCGCATCAATAGTTTCCATATTTTTTTTCAAATCCAAGGGCAAATACACCACTCTACCTTTTAAACCTCTCAGTAAATCTGAAGGAGGTAATTTACCAGTTTTGGGCTCCATACGTACTATGGTCTGGAACGGATGAACACATTGAATGAGTATAGACTCATATGTATTTAATTCAGAAAGTTCAGCAGGAATAGCATCCAATTCTAAATTATTATGTACAGCTCTGGTCGGCATTCTATTTTCCTCTAACTTGTTGTAACAGTATTTACAAATACGCTGAACTTCACCCAATTCAAAACAATTTTCAAGAAATATATATGTGGCAAAATCCTTCCACTTATAATTATCTTCATTTTCACTCTTTCTGTAGAGATCAACATACCTGGTTTGTTTTCTATAATGAGTTCTGCAGCAACAAATACAAGTAATATTTGGTCTTTCATTAGAGATTATTGCAAATTTTGTTATGTGATCATTAAATGTCTTACTTACAGAGGGTTCTACATTTTCTTCCACTTCTTCCTCATTTACTGTGTCCTTCTCTGCACTGTTTTGTTCAGGACCAAAGTAACAAAACTGAATTTCATCAACAACCTTCTCTACATCTGATACCGTTCCACGGAACAGAGCCCTATTCAATTCATCTAACTTTATTGCTGGACTTTTAGCAAAATACAACCGTCTCACAAACTTTCTCATTTCAGTATGATGAACAGCCAGCATCCTAAAATGATGGAAAACACTATTACACACTTTTCTAGATAGACAAGCCAGAGAATGACCCTGCAAACCAGTATTCTCTCTCACTCTGCATGGATCTAGACTTTGAAGCACCTTAATCTTCTGTTTCACACTTTTTTTGCTATATTCTCTTAGAAACTCACGAAATTTATCAATAGATTCCTGACGCACAGTGCAAATACTACTACAATTCCAAGTGTACACTGGGGCTTTAGGACGTCTCCCCATAGCCTCATCCGCCATCACTTGTACCTCATCTCTTGGAACCATTATCTCCTTCTCCATTATGCAACCATTTTTCACTTCATAAGCACGACCTCTGGTGTCAACTGCATGCAGCAAACTATTACTTTGAAAATAACTCTCTTCATTAAAAAAAGGTTCACTACTTGAACTATGCATCCATTTTCCTAAAAACACTTTACAAAAGTTTGTTCTGTTCACTACTCTTTTCCTTTTGCTATGTGATTTCAGTACATTAACCATTTTGTCTAATGTACGCATCCTATTCAAAATTAAAATGAATAGTTTCCTTTTTAATTCTAATGCCTTTGCTGCAATGGCTTCAATTTCTTTTTTTGTCTTATAAAACTTTGCCTTTTGCTTATATTTCTTCACATCCTTTATCAAATTGGACATAACTCTCCTCTGAAACATTTTTCTAAGTATCTCTTTAAACGCTGTTTTTCTGTTTAAGTTTATCTTTTTAGTTGCAGAAGGTATATTTGCATTAACTAAATTCTCAATTTTTTCCTGTCCTTTTCGATTGAAATCATTCTTTCCAGTACAGACATTTTGTACATTTTTCCTTTTTTTGAATATGTTCCTTAGAAAATCTTTTGTTTGCTTACCAGAAGATTTTTTCTTCTTCCCAACATGAGCATCTTCAACTAACTTAGGTCCTCCAGTTGTCTTCAAATATAGGTTTTTTTTGTGGTCTTTTTTTACTCTGGATTTTGTAGGCATCTTAAATTTTGTTCACTGCTCTTCAGCAATACCTGAAAAAAACTAAAAAAAAATTCCTTTATTTTATTTAAATATATTACTACATTTGTTTTCACATTAGTCACAAAACGAAATTTCTTTGCCAATTTGAAAGCACACTTACTGCTCTTTTTTTTGGCAAGTGATAAACACTTTTACAGACTGACACATTATGAATCCACTTTTCAGATTTTTTAAAAAGCACATGTCCAAACTGCTTTTTCAGACCATCACCATTTGTAACCTGGGTGTCTGCCTACACTCCAGCAAGGGCAACCAGCCTTAGTGATGCTGAATGTATTTGCATTACTGACTGAAACCTCAAACCCCACTCGCTTGTGAATACTGTGCATGATTCCACATGGTAAGCAGCTGGGTGTGTGCTAAGAGTCAGCTTCTGCACCAAAAAATGGCTCCCCCTTTCCATCTAATGCAACTGTGAAATCACCAGAGCAATACGCAATAAATCTCTGCCTGTAATTCCTATTTGCACACAGAGTCATGTTTTCACATTAGTCACAAAACGAAATTTCTTTGCCAATTTGAAAGCACACTTACTGCTCTTTTTTTTGGCAAGTGATAAACACTTTTACAGACTGACACATTATGAATCCACTTTTCAGATTTTTTAAAAAGCACATGTCCAAACTGCTTTTTCAGACCAGCACCATTTGTAACCTGGGTGTCTGCCTACACTCCAGCAAGGGCAACCAGCCTTAGTGATGCTGAATGTGTTTGCATTACTGACTGAAACCTCAAACCCCACTCGCTTGTGAATACTGTGCATGATTCCACATGGTAAGTAGCTGGCTGTGTGCTAAGAGTCTGCTTCTGCACCAAAAAATGGCTCCCCCTTTCCATCTAATGCAACTGTGAAATCACCAGAGCAATACGTAATAAATCTCTGCCTGTAATTCCTATTTGCACACAGAGTCATGTTTTCACATTAGTCACAAAACGAAATTTCTTTGCCAATTTGAAAGCACACTTACTGCTCTTTTTTTTGGCAAGTGATAAACACTTTTACAGACTGACACATTATGAATCCACTTTTCAGATTTTTTAAAAAGCACATGTCCAAACTGCTTTTTCAGACCAGCACCATTTGTAACCTGGGTGTCTGCCTACACTCCAGCAAGGGCAACCAGCCTTAGTGATGCTGAATGTATTTGCATTACTGACTGAAACCTCAAACCCCACTCGCTTGTGAATACTGTGCATGATTCCACATGGTAAGTAGCTGGCTGTGTGCTAAGAGTCAGCTTCTGCACCAAAAAATGGCTCCCCCTTTCCATCTAATGCAACTGTGAAATCACCAGAGCAATACGCAATAAATCTCTGCCTGTAATTCCTATTTGCACACAGAGTCATGTTTTCACATTAGTCACAAAACGAAATTTCTTTGCCAATTTGAAAGCACACTTACTGCTCTTTTTTTTGGCAAGTGATAAACACTTTTACAGACTGACACATTATGAATCCACTTTTCAGATTTTTTAAAAAGCACATGTCCAAACTGCTTTTTCAGACCAGCACCATTTGTAACCTGGGTGTCTGCCTACACTCCAGCAAGGGCAACCAGCCTTAGTGATGCTGAATGTATTTGCATTACTGACTGAAACCTCAAACCCCACTCGCTTGTGAATACTGTGCATGATTCCACATGGTAAGCAGCTACCTGTGTGCTAAGAGTCAGCTTCTGCACCAAAAAATGGCTCCCCCTTTCCATCTAATGCAACTGTGAAATCACCAGAGCAATACGCAATAAATCTCTGCCTGTAATTCCTATTTGCACACAGAGTCATGTTTTCACATTAGTCACAAAACGAAATTTCTTTGCCAATTTGAAAGCACACTTACTGCTCTTTTTTTTGGCAAGTGATAAACACTTTTACAGACTGACACATTATGAATCCACTTTTCAGATTTTTTAAAAAGCACATGTCCAAACTGCTTTTTCAGACCAGCACCATTTGTAACCTGGGTGACTGCCTACACTCCAGCAAGGGCAACCAGCCTTAGTGATGCTGAATGTATTTGCATTACTGACTGAAACCTCAAACCCCACTCACTTGTGAATACTGTGCATGATTCCACATGGTAAGTAGCTGGCTGTGTGCTAAGAGTCAGCTTCTGCACCAAAAAATGGCTCCCCCTTTCCATCTAATGCAACTGTGAAATCACCAGAGCAATACGCAATAAATCTCTGCCTGTAATTCCTATTTGCACACAGAGTCATGTTTTCACATTAGTCACAAAACGAAATTTCTTTGCCAATTTGAAAGCACACTTACTGCTCTTTTTTTTGGCAAGTGATAAACACTTTTACAGACTGACACATTATGAATCCACTTTTCAGATTTTTTAAAAAGCACATGTCCAAACTGCTTTTTCAGACCAGCACCATTTGTAACCTGGGTGTCTGCCTACACTCCAGCAAGGGCAACCAGCCTTAGTGATGCTGAATGTATTTGCATTACTGACTGAAACCTCAAACCCCACTCGCTTGTGAATACTGTGCATGATTCCACATGGTAAGTAGCTGGCTGTGTGCTAAGAGTCAGCTTCTGCACTAAAAAATGGCTCCCCCTTTCCATCTAATGCAACTGTGAAATCACCAGAGCAATACGCAATACATCTCTGCCTGTAATTCCTATTTGCACACAGAGTCATGTTTTCACATTAGTCACAAAACGAAATTTCTTTGCCAATTTGAAAGCACACTTACTGCTCTTTTTTTTGGCAAGTGATAAACACTTTTACAGACTGACACATTATGAATCCACTTTTCAGATTTTTTAAAAAGCACATGTCCAAACTGCTTTTTCAGACCAGCACCATTTGTAACCTGGGTGTCTGCCTACACTCCAGCAAGGGCAACCAGCCTTAGTGATGCTGAATGTATTTGCATTACTGAGTCCAACCTCAAACCCTTAAACTATTCTTTTATTATACCAGTACACCTTAATTTATTGTGAAAACATAGTCCATATTATTTTACTTGTTCCTCACATTTAAATTTCTCCCAAAACAGAAAATAATAAACACAACTTCAACAAAAAGAATTGCATTTCTATTATTCATTTCTTAATTTACCATATACATCCCCTCTCAAACTCTAAACTCACCTTTAAAATTAGTTAGTTGTGAAAGAAATGTGGCACTCAAACAGCAGATTATCAGAGCCAGGATCTCTGTTCTTTACACCTCTCTCCTCTCAGCAGAACCAGATAATGGCAAACTTTCCCTCTCTTTTTCCACACATATACATGTTAGTTTCAAATCTCAGTGCTTGCCCCTTTTTTCAAATGTAATCACACATTTCTATTGGTTGAAAACCAACCCTTTTCCAAAAGTACCCTTCCCCCAACTTGACTTCTGCCTAGTACCCTTCCCCCAACTTGACTTCTGCCTGCTACCATAGCAACAGCTCATGGAACACTGCTGTGTGGAGTCAGGTCAGAAGTTCGCCAAACAATGTTTCAATTCCACAGAGCAAGAGTGCTTGACTTTTCAAACCTAACAGCAAATCCATAGTACTGTTCTTTGGTAACACATTTTTCTGTACCAATACAAAACATGCTTCTATTAATTTACACATACAGCCTAGTTTTTATTCTAGAATGGTATGAAACAGCCAATCAGATCTTTTTTTTATGAAAAAAATATGTATGCCTCCATTTCCAAACTGTCTTTCTTTTCATATTGCCATTCTACTGAATTACACCTCCTGAGTGCATCCAGTTCTCCTTTGAAGATGTTCACAGTGTGGATTGTAGGGCACAGCTATGTCTTCTGGAGTGAAAAGTTTGCAGAGAAAACAGGTATGGTGAGAGACCTTGCTTTGCCAAATGTAGACATTAAATGGATTGGTCAGAGAGGGTTAAAGTGGCACCAATTGATGCCATTGGTGAAATCCTTCATGCACATCCAACACCCTGACCTCATAATAGTGCACTGTGGTGGCAATGACCTAGGCACTTTGACTGGGGTTGGTCTGGAAATGCTTATGAAGGACACCTTTGCACAACTGTTTTCACTTTTCCCTAAAACTGCCTTTGTGTTTTCTAACATATGCCAAAGGCAAAAATGGAACTGGTCCAATCATTTCTGTCCGCAGATTGACAAAGCAAGAAAGCACGTCAACAAATCTGTTTCTGCTTTCCTCCGTGACTATGGTATGGGTTCCATTTACCACAACAACTTGCGTTATGACATGCAAGACATTTATAGAGGAGATGGTGTGCACTTCAATGATGAAGGGAACAGAGTCTTCCTCTTGAACCTTAGACTCTGCATCGGTACTTACTTGTAGGTACCACTAAAAAATCACTTCATAAACACAACGGCTCTTTTTAGAGCCCCCTAATATCTAAACACTTAAATCTGATTTTCATTTTTTTTAAAAAAAATTTTTTACCGTACGCTTACCGTACGCGTACCCCGTGATTTTTTTTAAAATCAATAAATGTTTCCTTTGTACTTTTCTGTCCTTCTTTGACCCCCTTACAAATGTTAGGGGGTCTGTAACTCTCCTCCTTGCCCCCTTTTCTTGTTATCACTCTTTTTTTTCTGAGTGAAACACACGAAATGGCGGCCGCCGCTTCCTGGTTTCGACCGATTTGAATGTTTACTAAGATCTAAGAGCCAATCAGAATCGCGCTCGCGCACGCCACCGTACGCGTACGGTAAGCGTACCGTAAGCGCACCGTAAGCTGGCTCAGATATATATATTGATTTAAAGGCTATTTTCTCAGAATCTACTGAACAGATTTACACCAAACCTACAAAAGGCACTTCCTTGACCTGAGGACTACCTCTCTGCCAAATTTCTAGTAATTCTGTTCAGCCGTTCGGGCTGTAGCCCTGTCTAAAGGTCCTATGGAAAAATGCATGGGAAAAACGCGTTTTGGGACCCCCCTTTTATCTCAGCCCCCGCTTGACGAATCCCCCCGAGACTTTCAGGGTAGGAGCGGAGCGTAGCGCCCCACCTATTTTGAAAAATTCGCGAGGATTCGTCGACCGGCGCCAAAGTTATTCAAAATAGAATGTTGCGGATTTCCTATGGAAACGTGGTCCTAACTATAACTACCTACTGGCGACCGCCAGTAGGTAATATATATATATATATATATATATATATATATATATATATATATATATATATATTCACTTAAAAAACCATAGGTTTCACACATGTTATAGTAAGAAATTAGCATTTAAAAAACCTTGGAAATTCAATGAAAAAACCATAGGTTTCACACATGTTATAGTTAGCTGGACATTTCACTCATAAAAAACCATTGAAATTCCCCCGTTATAGTTAGTTCAGCTAACTATAACTCGAGCGACCGCAATCCACTGCTGATGACGTCACATATTACATCACTGTATTCGCTAAGATACTGTTAATAAGTCAGTTATACAATTAATTTTACCAAAAAAAACATCCATTTAGACACTTATTTACCCATTTATTCTTCCATTAACCTTTAGATATACATATATAAAAAATATTTAATTTTCAGAAAGACACATATTCACTGGATGATGTCATCAGTGATGTGATGAGTGATGTCATTTGAGATGTCATCAGTGATGTCATGAGTGATATCACTGACCATGTCATGAGTGATGTAATATGTGACGTCATCAGCAGTGGATTGCGGTCGCGCGAGTTATAGTTAGCTGAACTAACTATAACGGGGGAATTTCAATGGTTTTTTACGAGTGAAATGTCCAGCAAACTATAACATGTGTGAAACCTATGGTTTTTTCATTGAATTTGCAAGGTTTTTTAAATGCTAATTCCTAACTATAACATGTGTGAAACCTATGGTTTTTTAAGTGAATTTGCAAGGTTTTTTAAATGCTAATTTCTAACTATAACGTGTGTGAAACCTATGGTTTTTTTAGTGAATTTGTACGGTTTTTTAAATGCTAATTTATGTATGTATTATTATATTTTTTATATATTTATTTTACAATAAACTACCTATGTATATAGTTATAGATTGACTGTATCCTGTAATATGGAATGGCTCAGCTCTTTCTTTTTGAATTTGGATAAAGTTGAACAGCATAGTTAATATCTTCTATAAACTTATAAACAGTTTAAAATGTATTTTTTTTTTAAGGGTTTTTCACCGTGCGCGCACCGTGCACGCACCCCGCGATTTTTTGAAAAAAAATAAAATGTTTTTTTCACCCTTCGGGGTCCTTCAGGGACCCCCTGACAAAGGCTAGGGGGTCAGGAACTCTCTACCTTGCCCCCTTTTCATGTTCTCCACCTTTCTTTTTCACTGTCACACACAAAATGGCGTCCGACACTTCCTGATTTCGACCGATTCGAATGTTGACTGACATCTAACCACCAATCAGAATTACGCTCGCGGACATTTGGTGCGCGCAACGTGCGCGCACGGTGCGCGCACGGGGCGCGCATATAGATATTTATGTACATTTAACTGCAATTTTCTCAGGAACTACTGAACAGATTGACACCATATATGCAAAAGGCACATGCCTGACCTGAGGACTACCTCTTTGCCAAATTTCAAGTAATTCTGTTCCGCCGTTCGGGCTGTACCTTCGACTAAAGGTCCTATGGGAAAATGCATGGGGAAAATGCGTTTTGGGACCCCCCTTTTTTCTCAGCCCCTGCTTGACAAATCACCCCGAGACTTTCAGGGAAAGGAGCTGAGCGGAGCGCCCCATTAGTTTTGAAAATTTCACGAAGATAAGTCAACCGGCGCCAAAGTTATTCAAAATAGAATTTTCAGATTTCCTATGGGAACTCGGATTTCCTATGGGAACTCGGTCCTAACTATAACTATCTACTGGCGACCGCCAGTAGATAATATATATATATATATATATATATATATATATATATATATATATATATATATATATATATATATATATATATATTCACTGAAAAAACCATAGGTTTCAGGGGTGTTATAGTTAGCTGGACTTTTCACTTGTACAAAACCATTGAAATTCCCCCGTTATAGTTAGTTCAGCTAACTATAACTCGCGCACCCGCAATGCACTGCTGATGACGTCACATATTACATCACTCATGACATGGTCAGTGACATCACTCATGACATCACTGATGACATCTCAAATGACATCACTGATGACATCACTGATGACATCATCCAGTGAATGTCTGTTTTTCTGAAAATTAAATATGTTTTATATATGTATATCTCAAGGTCGATGGAAGAATAAATGGGTATATAAGTGTCTAAATGGATGATTTGTTTTTGAAAAATTGATTGTGTAACTGACTAATTAAGTGTATCATAGTGAATACATGGCTTAATGAGTAATGTTTAAATATGTAAATATCTGTATTAGTCTCTCACTTTGTGTATAAGTGGCTGCATGGGTTGGTGAGTAGCTACATGGGTGTCTATATAGGTTATTAGTTGGTTTTTTGAGTATCAGTCTGAGTGTCTGCATGGTTCGGTGGGGGGTATTACGTAGTGCATAGGTGCACGAATGAGTGACTCACTGTTTGTATGTGTTGAACACAGCATGTGTGCGGACTGTATGGGTGGATGAGTGTGTGTATGGGTGTGTTAGTGAGTGAATGACTGTCTCAATAGTGTCTTTATGAGTAACTACATATGTTTTAAACTAGTATATGTGACTATTGGTGTATATAAGTGAGTATATGTGAGAGTGAGAGATTGAAAGAGTTCCTGTATGAATAAATATGTGTTTCTATAAGTGATTGTTTAAAAGACTAAGTATGTGAAAGTTTCCGTAGAAGTAAGTGTGGTGGTGTGTGTATAACTGTATATGCAAGTAAATGTATGTTTGATTCTTTATTAGCATGAGTGACTATGTGTGTGAGTAACTCTATGGATGAGTGGCATTGTGTAACAGGATGTATAGGTGTATGAGTACATATGATGAGTGAGTACATGTATGAGTGACTGTATAGGACTGTTGGTGAATGAGTGGATGTGTATGTGGATCTTAGAATTACTGAAGAGGTTGTTGTAACTGGTATTGGTATGTCCATTGTTTTGAAAATGTTAGTCTCTTTTTTTGAATGTGTGTATCAAACGTTATATTAGGGTGAGAGGAGGTCTGCCACTCTATCACAAGGATGATGTCATCAGTGATGTCATTTGAGATGTCATCAGTGATGTCATGAGTGATGTCACTGACCATGTCATGAGTGATGTAATATGTGACGTCATCAGCAGTGCATTGCGGGCGCGCGAGTTATAGTTAGCTGAACTAACTATAACGGGGGAATTTCAATGGTTTTGTACAAGTGAAAAGTCCAGCTAACTATAACACCCCTGAAACCTATGGTTTTTTCAGTGAATTTCTGAGGTTTTTTAAATGCTAATTCCTAACTATAACGTGCCTGAAACCTATGGTTTTTTCTGTGAATTTCAAAGGTTTTTTAAATGCTAATTTCTAACTATGCCTACAGAGATAGGACATGTGAAGAAAGAAGAAAAAATGCACAGAAAGAAAAAAAAGAAGTGCAGAAAGAAGCAACAGAAGTCCTCAAAGACGAAGAAAAGTGAAGGAAGAAGGATAATGTGCAGAAAGAACAAAAAGAAGAGCAGAAAGAATCCTTGTTGCAAAATCATCCTGTACCCTCAACTTTTTCAGACGGATACTGGTGGTAACTGAGTCTGACTAACCAGTCCTAGAGCCAGTGCTATGTTAAAAGACACTCAGAATACAGTGAAAACACCTACATACACTAGGGAACATTATGCGTTGGGGTCCCCCTGTGATTAGCATGACTTCCTCTGTAAGCCCCTAGTATATAATAGGGCAGGGGGATTAAAACTACCTCTTAAAACAGGCCACAGGGCGTTTTTGCACACGTTAACTCAGGCCCCGTCCCCTCCCTTCACCACTGTGTAAACACGCCCTGTGTCCGTTTTTAGTTGGGAGATTAAGTTCATTTGAATCCTGAGGGTCCCTAGGGTCCAACTAGCCCACTAGGTACCTTCAGTAAGTGCCACAGAGCTGCGTTGCAGAGAGGTGTAAAAAGTGGCACAGCCTGGACCATCTCTCTGCAATGCAGCTCAGTGGTGCTTACTGGAAGCACTTGGTGGGCTAGTTAGCCCCCAGGGGCCCTCAGTATTGAAGGGAAATTATATCCCCAATTTAAAACGTGCCATAGTGCGTGTTTGCTCACGTCACCTCAGGCCCCGTCCCCTCCCTTCACCACTGTGTAAACGCGCCCTGTGGCTGTTCTAAGTTGAGAGATTAAGTCCCCTTGAATCCTAAGGGTCCCTAGGGTCAAACTAGACCACTAGGTACCTCCAGTAAGCGCCACAGAGCTGCGATGCAGAGAGGTGTAAAAAGGGGCTTGGCCTCAGAACACCTGTCTGCAGCGCAGCTCCCTGGTGCATACTGGAGATGCCTGTTGGGCTAGTTGGCCCTCAGGGACCCTCAGTATTGAAGAGGAATTAATTCCCCAACTTACAACTCGCCAGGGGGCGCGTTTCCAGAGTGCTGCAAGGAGGGGGCGTGGCCTCCGGCACGATGCCAGTCTTTTATTTATTTTAATTTTTTAGGAAGGGGGGCTGTGTGGTTCCCCTTCTTATTCTAATTTATTGGCCCTGATGACCCCATCCCCCAGGGCCTGTCTCCTAATTATATTTTTTTGACCCCAATCACCAGGGTCGGCCACTGTTTTTTATTATTTTTAAAAAATATATATTTATAGACACACCTAGGACATGCTGGACAAACCGTACGTACCTATCACCATGACGATTTGAGTGATATTCATTAAAAGGCGACTATGCATACAATGAATCCACGTGGAATGTATTTACACCACTAGTGAAGCTCTGACATGTCTGATGCCCTACTGTGCATAATCCCTTGTCGTTTATTTATACAAACATGGGTAGCTATTGACGGGCACATTTAATACACATTAACAGCAAGCCATTCAAAGGGGATTCGACAAAAATTTGACCAAAACTATGTAAGAAACCCCCCTCACGGTTAATAAAACACACATTCACTGCCGGTTGTGTAATACTTTTTATTTTACTCTCTGGAAAGGGGACGAACATCACTTGAGAGTCACAGCGCGCTCCTGGCAGAGCCCAATGCTGTGTTACACCCACCATTGCCTGCCGAGTGCCACACACCTCTGTGTTGTATTCCACCAGCTAGTGCATATGCTATGACACTCTCTAGCCCATGTGCACTGTAACACCACCCCGTGAATATGCCATGCCAAACTTGTCTTCGCACGGGTTATATTGCCCCATCTAACGTGCCTTCCTCGATGCCTATGTTATAACGCACAGTGCTATGCCATACATATTACAATCTGGGATCCATCTCTTTGTCACAGTGCATGTGCAACGTTACACTCCCCAGCACATATTTTATATTACAACTTTAGAGACTAGTTAGGTTACACAACACTGCCCTGTGCATATTACACTCCAAGGCGCACATTGCATAGCACGCGCTAGTGCCTGTGCTATCTCGCGCTCTCCAATGAATCTGTCATTGCGCACAATGTACTGCATATTATATTTCACGCCCGGTTCATCTTATATCACACTTTTTGGTGCATAGTTTATACCATACACTATATCTAGTTTTCATTTTCAATCGTGCTCTCAGGACTATGTTCTATATAACACTGTGTTCACCTACCCTTTTCACGGGCATTACATTTTGCGATAGGGGGTGGAGGGTCAGGGGGTGTTTCTGCCAAGTGAGCCCGGAGTCACAGTCACAAACGTCCTCTTCTTCCTGAATAAAAGTGAGATTATGCTGCATACTTGTTCATATTTTAAGTAGTTCGCACAGACACACGTTTTAAAAACAATAAAGTTCCTAATACCCGCCTTCTCTGAACAGTTAGCTTGCTGCCCCATCCCCCTCCTCCCTATCCTCTGTTGTGTGAATCCATGGACTAGCCTCCTCCCTCCTGCCATGCATGGTCTGATGTGCTGCCACTGCCCTCAATTTAGTATGATGTACCAGTCCCCTCCTCCTGCCCTCCATTGCCCAATTCTATGCCCCATCATTGACCTCCTGCTTAAACTCTGTGCTTAGCTTGCTGCCCCTAGTCTCCTTCCCCCTGCCCTCCGATGTCTTTGTGCATGCCCCTGCTCCATCCTTTTTGCCCACCATGTTCCATGGACCTGCCACTCCTATCTCCTCTGAGTGTTCTGTTGAGCTGCCACTCCCCTCCCACCTGCCTAGCATTGTCAGATGACTGTAACCTGTCCCTGCCACCTCCACCCTGCCTGTCCACATGCCATGCCCCTATCCTCTTCCTCCTGTCCTACATGGTCCATTGTACTGCCACACCCTTCTGCCCTCCCTGGTCTGTTGTGCTGCAACTGCTCCTCCTGCCTGCCCCGTGCGGTGTGTTGTGAGGCCCCTTCCCCTGAACTTTCTTGTCTGTGCACAGGTCCTGACCCTCCCTTCTATCCTCCATCGTCCTTTGTGCATGCCCCTGCACCCTCCTTCTTGCCCATCATAGCCATTGTGCTGCCACTAACCCTCCCACTTGCCATGCATGGTCTTCTGTGCTGCCATTGCCCCTCCCACCTTCCCTGTGTGGTCAGTTAGCTGCCCCTGACCCCCTCCCACCTTCCCTCCATGGTCTGTGTGTATGCCATCGCAGTCTCACTGTTGCTCTTCATGGTGTGTCTTGCTTCTAGTGCCCATCCTGTCTGACCTCCATGGTTATCTTGCTGCTCCTGCCCTGCCCCCTTGCTCCCAGCCCTCTGTTTACATGTGCAGACCCCTACTCCCTCCCTCCTGGCTTGTCTGTTCCATTGTAATGCCCCTGATCCGTCCCTCCTGCCCTTTATGGTCTGTTATGCTGCAGATTTCTCTCCTGTCTGTCCATTATGGTCAGCTAGCTACCATTGCCTCTTGCCCCTCTGTTCTCTGTTGTCCATGTGCATGGTCCTGTCCCCTCCCTCTTGCTTTCTATGGATTGTTGTGCTGCACTCCCGTCCCGCATGCCCTGTGTGGTGTATTGTGCTGCTGCAAACCCTGATGCCTGCCGTGCAGGGTCAGTTTGGTGCACCTCTCCGTGTCCCTCCTGTCCTCTGTTATCCAAGTCCATGTCCCTACCCCATTTCCTTCCATGATCCAATGTACCATACTTGCAAACATTTTGAACTTGGTAAGAGGGAGATTTTGAAAAAAAACTGTGGTATTGATTTTCCCCTTTGAGTTACATTGAAAAAGAGGAGATTGTAGACAGGAGACAGTTCAAATAAAGCCCATTTGAGCTTAAAAACATTGGACGTTTCCTGGCTGAATCGGGTCTGTTGGCATGTATGGTTGTACTACCATTGCCTCTTCCTTCTGCCCACAATGGTCTATTACATTGCCACAGCCTCTCTTGCAAGTCCTGTATTGTTGGTTTGTTGCCCCTGCCCCCCTTTCCACTGCCCTCCATAGTCTGTTGTGCTGCCACGGCCCTTCCTGCCTGCTCAGTGTGTTTAAATTGTTGCCTTTGCACCCTCCTATCTGCCTTCAATTTTCAGAGTCCGTGCCCCTGGCCTCTGCCTCTCAACAGTATCCTAATGAACAACTAGATTGCTAACATTCTATATTTATTACAAAAGTGTGGAATGCCTGACGTCATCTTGATGTAATCAAAACTGTAATACCTAGAGCATTTCATTTAGAAATTACATATATGAGAGGGTCTTATTGGCATCAAAATTATGGTTAGTGCTCTAAAAGACTAAAATAAGGACATATTTTCTGAGTTTTCAAATAGCGACAAAGCACTTTTAAATTATTTGTTATCTTTATGTTTTTTTATCCAGTTGACCACTTGATTAAAAGTTGCACTTAGGGGAGAGGATGTGGTGTTACTTCCAGAACTGCAGACTTTGCAACTGGGGAACCAGGTTGGAGTTTCTGCTTCAGCTCGACATTCTGTGATTTTGGTAAAATCACTATCTCCCCATGTCTACAACCAAAATGAATTTGTTCTTGTGTGATGTAACCAATGCTCATGTAAAGCACTCCAATACCTGACAAGTCTGCACTATATAACACTGCAAAAACACAAAATAATAAGTGTTTTTCACACCTCTGTCATTGGGCTATATTTGGGCTACATCTTGGTGATTTTGGGCTACATTTGGGCACTTTTGTCTCAGGTGGCCATCTTGGGAGATTTATTTGTTATGAAGTTTCCTAATTTCCTCATGTACTGCAGTCTCCTCAGTAGGAAATGCTTTCAGTTTTTTACTTTGATTCCATCATGAAGGTATTCAGATATGTCACACATTTGCCATAAATTCTGAAAGTTAGCACTCTAGTTGCTCATTAGATCACTGTAGTAAAACTACTGTTCACCATGGAAGTCTGCTCCTGGTATTAAAAGTGCATGTTTCAGTCTGCATGTCAGAATTTTTTAATTAAATAGAAGAGGATTTGAGAAGTCACTCAAAATGTGCCCTCATTTTCTTTTTCAGCATTAATCATAATTTCTATGGCAAAATGAACCCCCTCATTGTGTTCTTTTTTAAATTAAATGTTTTAAGTGTTACCAGTTTATTCCAATCAAGATGGCTTCAGGTGTGCCATACTTTTGTCATAATGAAGACAGTAAGCGCTCTAGTTGTTTTTAAGAACACTCTGGGACATTCTGTCATTGGGCTATACTTGGGCTACATCTGGGTGATATTTGGGCTACATTTGGGCTCTTTTGTCTCTGGTGGCCATCTTGGGAGACTTATTTGTTATGAAGTTTCCTAATTTCCTCATTTACTGCAGTCTCCTCAGTAGGAAATACTTTCAGTCTTTTACTTTGATTCCATCAAGAAGGCATTCAGATGTGTCACACATTTGCCATAAATTCTGAAAGTTAGCACTCTAGTTGCTCATTAGATCACTGTAGTAAAACTACTGTTCACCATGGAAGTCTGCTCCTGGTATTAAAAGTGCATGTTTCAGTCTGCATGTCAGAATTTTTTAATTAAATAGAAGAGGATTTGAGAAGTCACTCAAAATGTGCCCTCATTTTCTTTTTCAGCATTAATCATAATTTCTATGGCAAAATGAACCCCCTCATTGTGTTCTTTTTTAAATTAAATGTTTTAAGTGTTACCAGTTTATTCCAATCAAGATGGCTTCAGGTGTGCCATACTTTTGTCATAATGAAGACAGTAAGCGCTCTAGTTGTTTTTAAGAACACTCTGGGACATTCTGTCATTGGGCTATACTTGGGCTACATCTGGGTGATATTTGGGCTACATTTGGGCTCTTTTGTCTCTGGTGGCCATCTTGGGAGACTTATTTGTTATGAAGTTTCCTAATTTCCTCATTTACTGCAGTCTCCTCAGTAGGAAATACTTTCAGTCTTTTACTTTGATTCCATCAAGAAGGCATTCAGATGTGTCACACATTTGCCATAAATTCAGAATGTTAGCACTCTTTTTGCTCATTAGATCACTGTAGTAAAGCTACTGCTCACCAGGGAAAACTGCTGCTGGTATTGAAAGTGCATGTTTCAGTCTGCATGTCAGAATTTTTTAATGAAATAAAAGAGGATTTCAGAAGTCAAAATGTGCCCTAGTTTTTCGTTCTGCAGCACTAATCATACTTGTTATGGAAAAATGAACCCCCTCATTTTGTTCCTTTTTAAATTAAATGTTTTAAGAGTTACCACTTTAATCCAAGCACGATGGCTTCAGGTGTGCCATACGTTTATCATAAGTAGGACTGTTAGCACTCTAGTTGTTCTTTGGAACACTCTGGGAAGCTGCAGTAGAACACAAAGGAATCAGCTGACAGTCTCTGCCCTTGTTGGATGTACATGTTTTACTGAGAATGTCAGACTTCATTCTCACATGACTGAGAAAGATAATGTGAATTTACAGAAAATAAGCTCTCAGTTTAGCTTATAGATCACCTTCCAAACCTCAGTGGGAAAAGCATGAGAAAATATTTTTCTCTCAATCATGTTATCCCAGCAGAAGGCTTTTTCACATGGTGAAATCACCTTAGAACATAACACAATTCCTAAAATGAGTATGGTACCATCAACAAATGATTTATAATGTAACTAAAGTCTTAAAACCTTCTATTAACTACAATGCTTTTTAATGAGGTGCTATCATGTATATTGGTCCCAAGATGGCTGCCAACACTTCTTGGATGAAGTGCTGACAGCCAATCAGATCTCAGGATGAGATGTGTGGTTAGGCTCCGCCCACATATATATATATGATTTTACTTTTGATTTTCTCAGGAACTACTGAACAGATTGACACCAGACCTGCAAAAGGCACTTCCTTGAGCTGAGGACTACCTCTCTGCCAAATTTCAAGTAATTCTGTTCAGCCGTTCGGGCTGTACCTTGGACTAAAGGTCCCTATGGAAAATTGCATGGGGAAAACGCGTTTTGGGACCCCCCTTTTTTCTCTGCCCCCGCTGGATGAATCCCCCTGAGACTTTTAGGGTAGGAGCGGAGCGGAGCGCCCCACCTATTTTGAAAATTTCGCGAGGATTCGTCAATCGGCGCCAAAGTTATTCCAAATAGAATGTTGCGGATTTCCTATGGAAACACGGTCCTAACTATAACTATCTACTTCCGACCGCCAGTAGATAATATATATATATATATATATATATATATATATTTATATATATATATTATCTACTGGCGGTCGCCAGTAGATAGTTATAGTTAGGACCGTGTTTCCATAGGAAATCTCAAAATTCTATTTTGAATAACTGTGGCGCCGGTTGACGAATCTTCGCGAAATTTTCAAAACTAATGGGGCGCTCCGCTCAGCTCCTACCCTGAAAGTCTCGGGGGGATTTGTCAAGCGGGGCCCAAGAAAAAAGGGGGGTCCCAAAACGCGTTTTCCCCATGCATTTACCCATAGGACCTTTAGTCGAAGGTACAGTCCGAACGGCTCAACAGAATTACTTGAAATTTGGCAAAGAGGTAGTCCTCATGTCAGGGAAGTGCCTTTTGCATATATGGAGTCAATATGTTCAGTAGTTCCTGAGAAAATTGAGTTAAAAGCACATAAATATCTATAGCCGCGCACCGTGTGCGCACCCTAACGTGCGCGAGTGTAATTATGATTGGTGGTTAAATGTTAGCCAACGTTCGAATCGGTCGAAATCAGGAAGTGTCGGCCGCCATTTTGTTTGTTTTGAGTGCGAGAGTGAAAAAGGAAGGTGGCGAACGTGAAAAGGGGGCCGGGTAGAGAGTTCCTGACCCCCTAGCCTTTGACCCCGAAGGCAGAATTTTTTTTTTTTTTAAATCAAAAAAGCACGGAGTGCGCGCACGGTGCGCGCACCGTGAAAAACCTTAAAAAAAAAGAAAATAAACTTTTTAATACGTAGTTTATTGTAAAATAAATTTATAAAAAATATAATAATACATACATAACTTCGCATTAAAAAAATGTACAAATTCACTGAAAAAACCATAGGTTTCACACATGTTATAGTTAGGAATTAGCATTTAAAAAACCTTGCAAATTCACTTAAAAAACCATAGGTTTCACACATGTTATAGTTAGGTGGACATTTCAGTCGTAAAAAAACAATGAAATTCCCCCGTTATAGTTAGTACAGATAACTATAACTTGCGCGACCGCCACTCTATCACAAGGATGATGTCATCAGTGATGTCATGAGTGATGCCACTGACCAAGTCATGAGTGATGTAATATGTGACGTCATGAGCAGTGGATTGCGGGCGCGCGAGTTATAGTTATCTGAACTAACTTTCATTGGTTTTTTACGAGTGAAATGTCCACCTAACTATAACATGTATGAAACCTATGGTTTTTTTAAGTGAATTTGCAAGGTTTTTTAAATGCTAATTCCTAACTATAACGTGTGTGAAACCTATGTTTTTTTCAGTGAATATATATAAATATATATATATATATATATATTACCTACTGGCGGTCGCCAGTAGGTAGTTATAGTTAGGACCCTGTTTCCATAGGAAAACCGCAACATTCTATTTTGAATAACTTTGGCGCCGGTCGACGAATCATTGCGAATATTTCAAAATAGGTGGGGCGCTACGCTCCGCTCCTACCCTGAAAGTCTCGGGGGGATTCGTCAAGCGGGGGCTGAGATAAAAGGGGGGTCCTAAAACGCGTTTTTCCCATGCATTTTTCCATAGGACCTTTAGACACAGCTACAGCCCGAACGGCTGAACAGAATTACTTGAAATTTGGCAGAGAGGTAGTCCTCAGGTCAAGGAAGTGCCTTTTGTAGGTTTGGTGTAAATCTGTTCAGTAGATTCTGAGAAAATAGCCTTTAAATCAATATATATATCTGAGCCAGCGTACGGTGCGCTTACGGTGCGCTTACCGTACGCGTACGGTGGCGTGCGCGAGCGCGATTCTGATTGGCCCTTAGATCTTAGTAAACATTCGAATCGGTCGAAACCAGGAAGCGGCGGCCGCCATTTTCTCTCTCGCACTCTGACAGGGGGTTGAAAAACCAAGTGCAAAAACATGTAAAGGGGCTGTTTACACAGCTCCCAAGCACCTAGCCATGTCGAGGGAGTCCCCAACGATCCCCCAAGTGAAAAAAGGCAATTTTAATTTTTTCGAAAATTTCGCCGATTACGCTTACCGTAAAAATAAAAAAAAAAATATCCACATTCTCCCCACCCCGTGTGCAAAAGGTGCCCGAAGGGCACCTTTAGTGCATGGCTTGTTAGAGCTAAACAAAACATATATTTTACCTGTCACAACGATGCTCATCATATGTCCTCCATGTGCGCACGGTGCGCGAAGCGCATCGTGCGTTCATGGCCCATCTAGCGTAATTTATTTTTTGCCTGTTTTGCTCTAAATTGTCATGATTTTAAGTAATCGAACCATAAACTACTATGCCTCTTTGCATGCCCCGTGGCACTTTGGTATTACAAAAGGAGCCGCAGATGCTTGTGCAGTCCCTTCTGTAATAAGGATAGTGCTGGTGCACATAAAGTGCCAGCGCTGTCTGCAGGTGCGTTCCCTTATTTGCATGGGGGCATGCCCCATGCGAATGAGGGACTTCCTTTGAGGCAAAGAAGCCCTCCGGAGGCGCACTGAGAGTGCGCGATCAAAACAGTGTGGCACGCTCTGTGTGCCTCCTGATGGCAGCCCTCCGGAGGGGGTCAAGGGGGTCCCATGGACCACCCAGACATCCCCTTGCAGGCAGGTGCAGTCACTGATTGCAATCACCTGCAAGGGGCTCTCTAATCCCCTTCAAAAGTGTACATGGGTTGCTGTCTGCATTGTGAAAATACAGAGCAGCTGTAAAGCAGCGGCTCCAGTTTTCACAGGAATGTGCTGGACCTAGGGCAGCACCAGTTTGCGGCTGCCCTGGGGGACGCGTTCATGGTAATTGGGCACAGTTTCACTATTTGTGCCGAGATCACCTTTTAAAAAAAACTATGAAAATGCCCATTTACAGTAATACAGCCCTGTATTGAATGGAATACCTTCATGGCATACATACTTGGGTAATGCATCTCAACAAACTATGGGGTCAAAAGGGGCCTAAATAACAAGATGTTCACCCTTGAAAGAAGAATAAGTGGTGACTGTAACAAAGTATACCATGTCCCAAATGATGATCTGCATCAAAGTTTAAAAGCCTTATGCCCCACAGTTGTCTATATGCCATTGCCAGCCTTCTACAGTTTCACGAAGATTAAAGATGTTAGAACATGGATGAATACGGATATACGGACACTAGGTGATTTAATCACTGACAGTAAATTCCACAGTTTTCAGAAGCTGGGGAGGCTACTAGACTAGGAGTTGGCTAGATCGTATCCTTTAACGCAACTCTTGACATGACACAGAGCATCTGGGGCTCTAGGAGCAATCTGCCGAAGGTACACAGGATACTGGAAACTGTACTCAAGTTAGGCACGCCGTACAGGGCAGTGATCCAGATCTAATCTACATAGGGTTTAGTGGACATGACAAAAACATATCTGACTGTGTGGGAAGAGGAAATAAATGCCAGAGAGTGGAAGCACACAATTGACTACCCAAGTAATGTAGTGCAAAATGCATGATTTAAGTTATTACATTTCAACATCCTACACTGCACATATCTAACCCAGACTAGACTACACAGAATGTTTAGGAAATCCCTAGATATATGTCTTTGGTGTTGGGTAAATAATGCAGATCTTCTGCACGTTTTGGTCATGCCCATGCTTCAGATAATACTGGACCGCAATTTTTTGAACATATACTCGAGATTACTGGTCTCAAAGTACATATGGTTCCTATTTATTTTTGTTTTGAACTTTATTTCGTTCAGAAGACCATTAAAGTACAAGATAAAAATTTGTATGCATAATAAAAAAGTTCAGATTGTAATAAACACAGGTTACATGTTTCAAAGCACATTAAAAAGAACATCTGATGTCGGGCAGATAGGTACATGGTGATATAATTCTATATGACAGTAAAATATTTAACAGGTTAAGATCGAGGTGCAGCAAAGTACACAGTGATCATAGAGCAGAACATTTAACGTGATTGATCATCGTGGTCAATACAAATGCATTAGGCAAATCAATATGGAGACTATGTACAATATCTGACAGATCAGTCGGCTTCCTTCAGGTCGAAGGTGGATAATTGGAGTAGGTTGTACAAGATTAGGCCCACATATTTCCTTCTACACCATACAGCTTATGTCCTATATAATTAGTATTGCTGCTTTCAAATTAAAATCCACAAAGTATACAAAAGATGAAATAATAAGCCATGCGTATACAGCTTAAGACATTCAAATAAACTCTCGTACACACATTAAATATTAAAAATAGACAGTACTATCCCAATCTCATTATATGTATTAAATTCTACAAATTTATATTCCAAATGGGCTTAGCACTTGTCTGCTTTAAAGAGAAGTACAGATCTAGGATTACAACAGCTTGGTGAATATGTGCATCATAATTAGGGCTCCCGGTTTTATGGTATTTATTTTTGGGTCATTTCCATCTGTATTTATCCATATTTATTTTTTGCCCATTGTATCTGTATTTATCCATATTTATTTTGTGTTTTGCGTATAAATGAAGTTGTAAAACTGTACATTTCCACTCAAAGTTTGATGTCTGTCGTGTTCAGCTATTTAAGCTGCCAAATATTACATAACAATACATCCACTGTTAAGTACTAGCATTATACCATAAATGTATGTTGACATATGCTGTTATATAAAGACATTTCATCCCGTTTTTTTTATTTCCCATGCTGTCTATCTGTTCAGCTGCTTTCCTATAATTCATGAAAGTATGGAGAGTCACTTAGAAGGACCACAATTTTCTGAATTTATCCACTTTTTGAAAATAAATGCAGACAGAAAACACATTGTTTTCTCTCTGTATTTATCTGTAAAAATCCGTAAAAACGGAAAACAGGGTGCCTTAATCATAATATGGGTCTGGTTACTTTTATAATACCCCCATTCATCTTTTGATGCTTTATCCACTGGTTCCTAATTATCCATACTGTATGTAAATATTGCGCAAAACTAATAACAATCGGCTCCTGTGTATCTGGTTTTAGTATCCTAAGTACAGTACTAAATGCCCTTACACCTAGTAATCTACAGAGGGGAATAATCCATTTCCTCCTCAAAGCTTTAGAAGTCACACAGAAAAATAGTATGTGGCTTAATGATTCAGGAGTAATGCCACAGACACGGCAGCTGGTATTAGCCCTCTTGGAGTTCCCCCATCTTTCTGTAAATTCTTGTGTTGGCAGAATCTTGTATCTAAACTTGTGATACAACTGTCTATTTAGGGAGCCCTGGATAACATCAAGAGAAGATTCATATAGAGGGACAATCTTATGATCCAAAACTTGGTCTGTTAGGCTCCCTAGTTTGCTATTCTTTATTAACTCTCCCCAGAGATATTCACTGCACCGCTCCTTTATTATTTGCCTTGGTGTCAGTTAGGAGCCTTCTGGAGAGACCCAAAGATTCTCAGGAGCAACAGAGTGAAGCATCCTCTTTACCTATAGCAGCCATGGAATCTTGAGGTGGCCCTCTACTTTTAGAATCTCTCTGAGTGGAGCTCTGTAAGGCTCCAACTCTGGTGTTGACCACAATCAATGCCAGAATAATAGTGCACACGGCTGGATAGTAAATGAGATTGGGAACAAACCCAAATCTCGCAAAACTGGGAGAGTTGGGGAGCTAGATGAGAGTTGTGTTAGATGTTTGAGGAATTTGTTTTCCACCATTACTAGCTCACTGGCCCATTCATGAACACAGAGCTATGCGCCATACAGGGCAACGCTTTTCCCCTTGGTCTTGTATACCTCAAGCACAGGGGCAATGCTAATTGACTTTAACTTTTTGCCATCTTTGAGATGGCCCCTGTCTCTTGTTGCAATTTCAAAGTGTGTTTCAGTATTTCTGTCTTCCATCTAAGGTTGTGCGGCAGAGTCATCCCTAAATAAGTAAAATCCGAGACCTGCTCTAAAAGAGTATTATTAACAATTAGGGTTGATTTATTAGATTTATAAGGATTAAAAGTCATGGCTTTAGTCTTGTTTATAGTCAATACTAGACCATGGTTAGAAAAGAAATCTAGAAATCGGTTCAGGATCGCTTGTAGGCCTCTTGGAGTCTTTGAGATAAGAATCATGTCATCTGCAAATAAAAACACTTGGTATTTCTTGAAGACAATCTTGGGGGCATCATTATTTACAAAATTCAAGTATTCTGCCAGATTATTGATGAACAGAGAGAAGAGAGTGGGGGCTAGGACGCAACATTGGCCTATGCCCTTCTCTATTTTGAAAGCTTCTGTTTGTTCCCCGTTCCTCCCATACCTCACCTGTGCTATGTTAATCTTGTGTATGTTCTTTATAACTCCTAAAATGTTGGTTGGGGCTCCCATGCTTGCTAATACTTCCCATAATCTAAGTCTCAGGACAGTATCAAATGCCGATTTTAAATCGACAAAATAATGTGTAGTTGCCCTTTACCCAAAAGAAAGTTTTTTTCAATAGAACAGGTCAAACCTAAAGATTTGATCAAGAGTACTAACTTTCGGGCAAACGCCTGCATGAAAATCACTGAGTATATAATTTGCCAATGCCTAGTCCGACACTTTACCCAGGAGCTCTTGACAGAAAATCTTTTGGAGTCCATCAATTAGACTAATCAACCTATAGTTCCCGGGGTCATCTATTTGACCTTTTTTATATGTTGGTACTCTGCACAATGCCAGGACTCTGGTATAGGCCACCCTTTAAAATTACACTTGTTATAATGTTTAGGTATATAGCCCATATTTCAGGTTCTGAAGCATGGAGATCAGTGGGAATACAATCTTGGCCTGGGGCTTTGTTGCCTGCAATCAAGAGCAGCGCCCCTAGAAATCCATATGGGACATCTCAAGGAAATCTACATGTCCAGCATCTATGCTGTGCCGACTCGAACCAGTATTAGCGGCTTGGCCACTACCAATCGCTATAGAATATAGATCAGTAAAATTATTCACCCACTTGCATGGTTCAATATAAAATTCTACTGAGCTAACCGTGGAGCTGCTGCCATGTGCCAATATAGTCCAGAATGTTTTTGAATCCCCATACTTTTCTGCCTGTGATAATTCTACCCAAACCTCAGTGCCTTAGGTATTTTGTGCCCTTTTAATTTTCATTCATTCATTCATATATTTCTTTATTTCTGTTTACACGTCATAAAAGAGCAAACACAGTTAAATACAAATGTGGCTAAAACAATTTAAAAGGTTAAGAATCAGGGTTAAAACAATTTTAAGTTATAATGATTCTTAAGTTTAAAAACGGTGAGAAGGTCAATCACATTGCCCAATCCTTATTTTACACTTTCAGAAAATTCGTCCTTGCCCACCACATTGAACTTAGAAAACATGAGACCGCATAAACAATATGGAGTTCGGTGTTATATTTTAGGAGCCTGAATGCTTCTTTGTAAGGTTTCTATACAACTGGATCAGCCATCTGTGTCTAATTGTATGGTATCCCTGGAAAAAGAAGAAAACATGGAGTTCAGACTCCTCACCCGAGATACATGCTGGGCACCCCAGTGAGGTGCCACTAGACCATTTGTTTGTGAAGTCACGCAAGGGGAGGCAGCCATGCCGAAACTGCATATACAGTTTCCTGGCTAATGCCAGGCGGATTTCATCTAGGCATGGCTCCAAATTGTACGTGACCTTCACATCCAGAAAGTGTGGTGTAAAAGAACCAGTGGTAGAATCTTCGTGGAGTTTATCAAGTTTTCCGTCCGAATAACTAGTACTTAGTTGTTTACGTGAGGTTCTCAAACATGCTGTATCTGGATTATCCCAAAGCTTGTTTCGGCCATTTGCACAGAGACCTTCCCTAATATAGGCAAACCATGGCAGCTTTCCTGTGCCGGGGAATCTAAAAAATTCTGAGAGCTCGGATCTATACTCAGCCAGTTCCGGTGTCACCCAGAGGTGCAGCCAAAAGAGTAGAGGCCTGCAGCCAATTTCCTCTGAGATGGGTCTCACCCCTAGAGCCATAAGCATTGGAATCAGAGGGGAACTTACTGGTAATCAGAATAGTTGCCTAAAAAAGTTGTTCTAAGTTTTAACAATAGGCCTAAGGTTAGAATGCCCCCAGAGTTCAGCCCCATATAGGGCAGCACTTCTAATCTGGGTTTTATAAATCTCCATAACAGGGCTTTCCGGTTTTTGGAATGACTTTCTAAATAACTTGGCCATGCCACCTGCGGTGTGGATCAGTTTGAGATTTGACTTGTCTATTTGAGGCCCCCAGGTCATGTTTTCAGTAAGTGTAAGGCCCAGGTAGTCAAATACAGATACCCACTCCAGGGGAATACCATTCATACATGGGCTGGGGCAGGTTGATTTGTTAGGGTTGAAGACCATAAATTTTGTTTTTTGTATGTTGATCTCCAACCCCCTAGACCTACAAAACTCACAGAACCCGTCTAAAATTCTCTGCATACCCATGGGAGACTTGGAGAGGAGTAGGGTATCGTCTGCAAACACCATGGCCGGGATTTGCTTGTGTGCTAATTTGGGGGCATCTATGCCCTTACATTCTCTCAGCACACTTACCAGTCCGTTTATGTAGATGCAGAACAGAGTAGGGACAAGCACACATCCTTCTCTTACTCCCCTGTTTACAGGGATGGGCTGCGTAAGTTCCCTGTTTTTCCCATATGTAATTTGGGCATAGTTTCCATTGTGTAACCTTCTCAATATATCTAAAAGATAAAGGGGAAGTCCTAGTTCACTCAGAACCCTCCACAGAGCATCTCTGGGTACCAGGTCAAATGCACTTTTGAGAGCCACAAAGACCAGATACAGGCTGCCTCCTTCTAGATGTTCTGTTTTCCAGTAAAGAAGTTATAGTCTGAAAAGCTGATCTATTGTTGATGTTTTTTCTCTAAAACCGGCCTCCAAAGGGGTCAAGATCTTTTGTTCCTCCAACCAGGATTGCAAACGATCTAATAGAATCCTTGCATATACTTGTTGTGAGACATCGATCAAACTGATCGATCTGTAGTTTGTAGGTAATAACGGTGATCCCTTTTTATATACCGGAAGGATCTCAGCACCTAGCTAGGTCGCAGGAAGTGCCATTCCCTCAAAAAACGGCATTAAAAACTAACTAGAAATAAGGACCCCAGATCTTGGGTTCTGCCCGATACAGATCCCCTGGTATCTTGTCCAGGCCAGCAGCCTCACCAGGAACTATTCTGCTTAGGGCTTTAGTGACTTTTGCCAGTGCGATCTCAGGAATAGCCGTCTCCAACACCAAGGGTGTCGGATTTGCTGGTGTCTGGCTGCTAGCCTCAGCAGCATATGAGGTATAGAGGGCCAGGAAATGCTCTTTCCAACTATAGGCCGCTATGTTTGGCTCGAGGGTTGCCTGTCCTTTGTTACTACCTGTAGATATGATAATCCGGAATGTGTTCATATCTTTAGACTCCAAAGCCAGTTTCAAACTATCCCATTGATCTATTTCCCATGTGGCTTTAGCAGATGCAATGGTGGTTTTATAGAGGGACCTTGCTGATTTTACAGTGGTGTTACATTTTGATTTTATGGCCTCTATCAATGCCTTTTTTGCTGCTCGACAACTATCATTAAACCAAGACTGCTTCCGCTTCCTCCCACTACCCCTCATAATCGCTGTCCAAAACACCCCCTCCAGCTTAGAAGTAGTGGACTCATTAATATTTGCAACCTCTGAAAGGGAGGGAGCGAGGTCTCCATACTTCACAAGCTCTGTCATGGCCTCATGGTTGGGTATACTGGCTTTAAATAGGAGGGCCATTTTTTTGTGCAATTTTTCTAACCATGCCCACCTGACTTTCCGCCTATTGTTAGTTAGTGTCAGTATTTGATCAGTAGCAGATGATTCTGCTAATTTGTCCCTGAACATTGGCAAAGTGAAAGCAAGTATTAAAGCATTATGGTCACTATCATGGAGCCACCGGACAGTGAAGTCCTTGACCAGGACCCACAACCTGGTTTCAATTAGGATATAATCCAGGATGGATGAATGGCCAACTCTGTTATAGGTATGGTTCCCAGGGGAGTCTGAGCTGAAGCGACAATAACAGGCTCACAAAGAATGCTTTAAGGTGAGTGCTTTGATTTGCAGTGCCAGAGGTGCCCAAGCCCTAATCGGAGAGATGTTGGTCTCAGGGATAGCCCACAGCTCGTCCTCCTCTGTAACAGGTGTACCAGTTAGGTCTTTCAATGGTTCAAATTGGCAGTTAAAGTCACCACCCAGCACTACTAAAGCATTATTTGAGAGGCCAGATAGCAGACTGTCAAGTTGATCTAGGGTTGGTGATTCTTGGCCAGTCTTCACCGGCCAGGAATAAATGTTAATTAGGGCAATTTTAAACTCTGAAGTGAAAGTCAGTATGAGGCACAGTATGTCTGGAGAATCGTGTGCCACTGGTATGATCGTACATCCTAAATGACACCCAACCCACGTGCGGAGCCTGCCTGAGGGTCTATCCCATCCCCTGGTTATGGCAGGTATGTCAAATGAAGGAAAGCCCATGCGAGTAGGTTCTTCAGTTAACCAGGATTCCTGGAACTTCCAAATGTCACAGGTATCCATGAACCCCCACCAGTCGGAGCAGTCTAGTTTGCTTTTGAGACCTGACACATTCCAAGATACAAACTTAAGATTGTTTGATGCGCTAGGATTGACTAGAGTGCGTCCCTGGGCCACGTTCACTGGATGAACTTCAGTTTCTGATAGCGTTGTGTGGTACTTATTCAGAGAATCAATGGTTACCACTGAGTTTATCCCCCTGTCCAGGTTACCTTTTAATTTTAGCCTTACAATTTTTCAGAGTCTTTGCAATCTTACCTTGGTCTCCTGCTCTTATGCATCCTAGGAGTAGGGTTTTTGCTTTCCTACATACAACATCATACCAATTGTGCTGTTTACTTGGATTATTAGTTTTGTTCCTAGTTTCTCTAGTGATCAGATGCCTTATCAGTGCAAATAGATCCTCATAAACTTTTATGGCTTGACTAGGTGCTACCTCTTCCTCAAGTAGTCTGTTCATTTTCACTATAGCAGTGCCCATATTCAAGTATATATGTTCTAATATTTCAGGATGGGCCTGAATATACTCCCATTTCAGCGCTTTTTTGTTATTGGTCAGTGCTGCATTCCCGAATACGCTAGACTTGTCACTTCTATGTGGGATTTAAGTAACCCAGCGAGTTCCAGCATCAGGGAATTGTGATCACTATCTGTTCTTCTCACTATTGCCATGCTGCCCATGGAATCCCATAAAGTTAAGGCGAGAAATATATAATCTATTCTGCTTGAGCAATTTCCACGTCTAAAGGTCATTGCACCTTCTTGGTCCGATGTCGACCTCCCAGTGCACGCTCTTAACCCACTTCTTAATGTGATGGCCAATATTTGCAAAGCCAAGGTCGAGCATTTTTTAGCTTGGCAGATGCCCATTCTTGGAAAATTCCACAGTTATGAAAGAAATACAGCTATCTGAAGGCTCCAAAATAACATTAAAATTGTCTGCCATTATTATACGTGCTTCACAGGGCAAAGAACTTCGCTGATTTTCCAGGAGAGTTAGTATCAGAGATTCCTTATGATTGCCCTGGGGTCTATTATAAACATTAAAAAGATAGATAAAAAAGGTATTTGTACACAATTTTAGACCAAGTATCTCAAGAGTAGTTGCATAAAGTATGGTAGTTTTACAACCCAGCACATTTTTTACCCAAATTAATAGACCCCCTGCACAGCTGCCTTTCTGCTTGATCAGATTTTCAAAAACACAAGGGAACCCAAAAGGTAGATAAGGACCATGGGTAACAGTTTAGTATTAGAACAATGGTCCTTAAAAAGAGCAGTATGGTCATAAAGATAAATATACACTCAAATCAGTGCTATATTAAGAGTGTCCAGCCGGACAGGCAATTTAATCATTCAAAAATTTCAAAACCAAAAGTATAAACACATCAATACAGTGGGACACAATCCTGCATCCTACATAAACACTTGACAAGTACACTTTAGGACACAAACATATCAGGCAAGAAAGGGTAGCTTGTGGAATATTGAACACAATTTCTAACAAGCTTGAGGAAACAGTAAATACACTTTTTTATCAGATTCAATTAATGTGCAAACTGTTTACATTAGTCGACGACGTATTGTTCTAATACTAAACCTTTCTCCTTGATCAGGGCAGGACATGAAAATCTAGAGTAACCACATCTAAAATAAGGTTAAGGTGACCATGTCTCTTGGAATACACATTGATCGTGGGCAGCTATAGAAGACCTCCAATCAGGGACAACAAGATTCAGTTTTAGGCCAGCTAGGTTCTATGAGAGGACTTTGCATATCAATCCATTCTTATCCTGGGTAGTAGGCAGGAAGGCCTTCTGTTGGAAATGAGAGCAGCTTACTACCATCTCTGCTTGCTGTTCAGTGAATAATGGGCTGCTAATATTTCCTGGACCTCTGGGTTTTTCTAAATCAATACACAGTCAATCAATTTCTTTTTGTAGCAAGGAAATGTTATCCTTGTTAACAGCATTGTTGCATCGGTCAGAGGGGCATTGTTGCCCTGGGCCAATGATATCTTCAACTACACCAGAATCTCTTTTGGGTAAGGCTGGAAATGAGATGGTTGAAAATAATCGGACCTTGATCTTACTAGGATCTGCACTTCCAAATTCCCCAGGTAAATCGCATGAAGGCATTTGGCTCTGCCTTTGTGTTTGCGGAAAATCTTTTGCATAGGCAATGTCAAATGATGGGGAGGAAAAGAGCGAGCTTCCATAGCTTACAGACCATCAATAATAGCTTGGTTTCTTATGGTCAATTCAATGGAGTCGTAAGAGCATCTGTTGTGAGATATAAGCTGGACAGTAATCACATCAGCGTGCATAACTGAAAGGCAGTTATGTTTATGGTGGATCCAATGACTGATCTTATTAATTATCGAGTAAGGACGTTCTTTCTGGTTCGAGGCTAATCTGGGAACCCCTGTGATAGAAATAATTCCACCCTGTGCATTATGTGGTGACACACAAATAGGACCTTTAACAGAAAGTAGAGGTTCAGTCTCTAACAGGCCCTGTGTTGAAGAGTTATACTGGTTAAAGTGATGGCTAGCTGTTTCCAAATGGAGGGTTGGCAGAGAGTTAGCATTTTTGCTGGCTCTACTTCTTTGGTCATAGTGGTCAGTGACTTTACCAATAGCTCCCTTTATTGGTCTATGAGCATCTTGGTCATGGGGGAGAAGAAGTAGCTGAGGATTATTAGTCAGGGGTGGCTGGCCAATTTGTTTTATCCCTAGTCGCTACTTCTATCTTGGGTTGACCTCCACATAGTTGTCAGAAGTCAGAGTTAGAGTTGCCTACTCTCCCCTCCTGGCAGACATTCATATTTCCTTAATCGCTCTAATGTTGTCATGTGATAGCTTTTAATCATGGTCACAAGCCATTGTACCGCCGCAGACAGAGTCTTGAATCTTCTTTCAGGGTGCTGATCTGCAACAGGGCACCCTCCATCTCTGTGATCTTATCAGTTAATGTGTTTGGGTCTTCAATAGGTATATTTCCCTCCTCTTGGCATATTAAGTGGGCATACTAGTTAGTACAAGGGCTAGTAGGCTTGATTCTCTCTTCTTTTGACTCTTGGGTTAGGGAGACTAATACTTCTTTGTCCATTACTGTGATAGATAGTGGGCAAGTGTCATTGGGTTCTGTAGCCACATTGGTTTGAGCAGCCAAATGCCTAGCAGCAGGTTCATTCTTCTTTTTTCCCTTTAAAAAATGTGCTATTTTAGGTCTAGCTCCTAATTTCTCATTATGTGCTGGATCAACGGCTAGCGTACCTTCTACCTCTTTTATCAAGACATTTATAGCTTCTAGTGTGGAATTATCTTGACTAGATTTTTTTGTTAACTCCCCCTTGTGCCCAGTGTCCGTTTCTGTATTTTTCCATTTTCCCATTGCCAAGCTTTTCTATGGAAAAACAATCTAGCTTGTGGATTGCAAGAGCAAAGTTAAGCTGGATTTTTGTGCAATCAGTTATTGATAATGCCTCTGGGAGACCCTTGCATGCTTATCACTGTTTGGCCATTGTAACCCTCGTTATCCACCCTTGACCACTCACATGTCGGTAGGTTAGATGCCTCCAGTGATCTTCATTCATGGGCCTGTATTCAATAACAGGCTAAAGAGGGAGGGCTTAGCCTGGCCTCTTCTGGGCGATAATGGGTATAGGTGGGCCCAGTCTTGGCAGGGGCGCATGCCCAGTCGCCTCCTGCATTGTGAGTCTTGTGGAGCACTTTTAGCTCATCAGCCCCTGCCCCTCAAGCGTGCGGCAAGCTGGATGACCTAGTGCCACCCCAGTCACAATGTCAAGGTAACCAGGAGAGCAGCAGTGGTTCCTAAAATATCCATTATGGGTTTCTTACTAAGGGGAAAAAGAATAAAACAACGTGTAAAATGGCCTTCTTATTGGCCAAGCGACAGATTACAATGCAATGGTAAAGTGTGGATGCTTCCAAGATCGCAGGATGGTCGTCAGACCTATGCAAATGGGTTTTAGTGGAAATCACTGCAATGGCCCTGTTGGTGACTGATGCCAAAACTAGATAGTGATGCAATGAGTGGGATGTATACGTTATTAAAAATCAAGAAAAAGATGATACCAGGCTGCCATCAGATAATGGACTGTTAGATCTCATGAAAGCTTTGGAAATATAGTTCTGTATCAGTTGGGAAAGAATGGTATTGGGGAGAAGATATACCCCTTTTAGTGGAAAGGTATCACACTTCAATGTCAATGTTAAACAGAACCATCAATTTGTAGATAATGGTTATATGTTTTTATATTTATTGCTGTGCTGATGTTCCTGCCATCATGCACACTACACTGATCTCTACTGTGTGTATGGAAGAAGGGCTACACTGTATATGTGTATGTTTGTTTGTTATTATACTTGTACATTGGAAATAAATGTAAAAAACTATACACTGCAGCTCACATGTAACTCTTATGGCCTGATAATGAGCTAAGGAGTTATTTATCACCATCAATAAATAACGATACCACAGGGTAAGTTATTTATTGGGTGCGATAAGTAACACCTCTTACCAGTTCATGGGGAATAACATGTGGATTTTGGTGTTTAACGCACCAAATTAAGCATGAAACAGTAAATACTGTAGTATTCCCCTGTTAAATTTCTGTTGGTTTCAAGCCGAAAGGAAGATGGCGGATTGACTCCGCAACTGAGAGCGTCTCCCGTAGCTCTCTTCTCGCCTGATTGTCCTCTGTCCCTGGGGTCCTCCCCCCACCCCTCAGTCAACATTTAAGAAATGAAATATGCTATATATCCAAGCGGGTGAATGGATTTTTAGCAATTGAACGAGGCTTGTAAGTCAAAGGAAAAACAAACAAGGAAAGGAAAAAAAAAGGAACAAAAGCGGACAAACTTTGAAAAGCAGCCACGGCTTGTAACTCGAGAGTTGATGTGTCGGCTCTGCTCTGTAGCCGTCCGCGGCTTCATATAATTGAACAGATCGGCGAGGTGGCTTCAGACGGGTCCTACTCATGTTTCTGGCCGTAGCTTGATCCCTCCTTCTGCGTTCAGTGATATGGTTCCACAGCAACCTACTGCTTTGAAGGGACGCGGACATGCAGAGGGGTCAGCTGCAGACAAACTCTGAGGCGAAGCAGTCAAGAACTCGGCAACAGCTGCAGAGATGGCTTCAGGCTTCCTGCTCGGCACGCCGATCCTTCGTTTGCTACACTTTTGCTGGGCTGGCAGTCTACTCCAGTCCTACGGGTCAAAGACATCAATCCTGGGATCAGAAATGGCTGATGTCCTCATTTCAACTGTGCAGGAGGGCTAGGGGGCTAAAGAAATCCTCCTGGTCCATCCTGCTTGTGGGGGGAGTAAATTTGACTCTGGTACAGCAAAGGTCTAATGGGGGGAATCGTCTAACCCTCAGTAATATGAATAGCACAGATGTTGAGCACAAAGACCCAGAGGATACATAGTGTGTTAGCCATGAGCCTACAAGTTCCAGCTCTCACCTATCACCCAGCACACAACAGCAGCTGGCCACGAGTTACTTGAGTGAGATTGCAGCACACTCTGCAGACCCTGGGCTGCAATTCGAGTCTATCTCTGACCCCGAGACTCAGAGTCCATCGAGTTCATGTGCGAGTGAATCATGTTCAGAGGCACCAACGGCATCGGAACTCACACACTCTACACATCCTACCCCAGCAATCGAGCTGGTATACAGTCGGATCCCACTGTCCAGTCGACTGACTTGGATGATTTCTAGAGTTAAACAACATGAAGGAAAGTACTCTGTGGGTTCAGATCTCTAAGGGGGAAAGGATGTAAAGGCATCAGAGCTAAAGGAGGGAAAGGACGTGGAGATACAAAAACTGCCCTTACTGCCATGGGGGGACGACTTAAGGACTCTGCCTTGAGTGGCATAAAGGCTGGTCCCAGGGCTAGTTCCCTATGCAAATGGGTGGCTGCAAAAGGAGAGGTTAAAGCTATTGTCTCTCGATTATCTAATCCTGGCAATTTTGTCACCACGGCACCCGGGGGGGGGGGCCCAGTTCAACTTTCTCATATATGTCCTAATACTGTGGCTTCTACTCAGGCTCAGTTCGACAGCTCTGAAAGGACGTCAGATAGAGACATCGATCCCTCTGGTTCTTTATCCACACATCTCATACCAATGGAGCAACTTGACCTCATGAAAGGGTCGTCCTTCAGTGACTCCAGACCCGCCGAAGGTGGTGAGCCCTCTCTGTCCAAGATCTTACAGGCACTAATAGTTCAAAGAGCTGAGGCTCAAGAATACTACCTTCAAGCTAAATTCGACAATCGGGAGATCAAACAGACTTTGGCGGAGGTTACTACTAAGGTCGCCTCACTGTCCTCAGAAGAGCTGGACCTGCAAGAGCGGCTTGCATTGGTTGAAGAAGCTAATATCTCCACTGTGAGATCCGTCAAGACTCAAGCGACCCAGATGACGCTCTTATTGGCCAAAATGACCATGACCTTGAAAATTGACAACGTCAAAACAACCTGAAAGTCCTTGGTATACCCGAAGGGAGGGAGGGCTCAGATCCCTGGGCCTACATAGTTGGCTTTTTTCAGGAGGCATTCCCAGACCTGAAGGATTGGGATATGGATTCACAAGTCCAGCGGGTACATCGACTACCCTCTTTTATCTCACAAGGGAACCAGGCCAAGACATCTCATCCCGGTCCAATATTGGTTTTTCTTGGCAATGTCTTCTCCGCCCAGCAATCTATGATAAAACCTGTCCTTCCACACCTGTTAAGTTGGACACAATCTCTATATTTGTAAGATCGGACTTCTGCAAATCTACAATGGACAAGCAGTGGAAGCTTCACCAGCTAATGGACCTGTTTAAGGCAGTCTGTTCTCAAGTCTTTCCTCAGGAGCCAGTCCGGCTTAACATTCCCAAAGATGGACACGTGCATTTTTTTCATACTGAATCCGACACTAAGCAGACCCTTCTAAAATGGTAGTCTGCCTCTACTTAATGATTACAAAAGAGACGGGCTAGCTTGCAGGGGTGGTTAAAAGGTCTTCCTATTTTTTTCAGGATCTCCTTCCCCATTGTCTCCCTCTCCTTTTTTCTCTCTCTCTCTTTAGACGATTTTTTTGCATACGCATGTGGGGGTTGGGGGATGGTGGGGGCTCGGGCATCAGGGGTTTGAGGGGGATGCTCTCTTCATGCTGTCAACCAGCGACAGCAAGAAGGGGAATTATTCCTTTCTATAGGCACAGGGGTGGTGGGATTAGTAGGGTTAGGCTGGGGGTTGGCACCACTGAAGAGGGATTTTTCATTACACTGTTGGAGGGGTGGTGTGGGGGGTTGGTGGGGAAGGGGGTTGTTAATTAGCCATGTAACAGCTCGAAGTACACACATGGACTTACAGCGGCAAGAGGATGAAAACAGGGGGCAGATGGCTGAATTTAGCTTATACAATAATTGATTTGAAGCTAATGTGGTGGAATGTTGCAGGTTTGACCCAGACAAGAAAATGGAGACTAATCAGTGAGGAACATTTAGGCCACAGATATTAGGCTTAACGGAGACTCATTTAGCCTATAAGGATAGATCTTTTTGAAACAATTGGGTTTTGATGTTTTAACATGTACTTCACAGGCTGTTTCTATCCTTGGGGTTGCCATATTGAAAGCTAGAGATCAAACAGCTACCATCCTGCATACACTAGCTGATCCTAAGGGGAGATGGGTGATAGCTCAGCTGTCGATATCAGGGCGTGAAAGCACGTTTTGTGTTGTGTATGGTCTGAATTCTGATTGCCCCAACATTTTTCATTATCTAAGTTCGGAACTGCTGGGGTGGGATGGGGATCTGATAGTTATGGGAGACTTCAACTGCATTATGGATAATAAAATTGATACCACGAATAGTAAAACAAGGGCCAGAATGGTTAGGACACGGCAGCTCTGTTTTGATTATTGCATATCCATCAGTTAGACGACGCTTGGCGGACGCTGTTTCCAACGCCACCAGGGTATACATTATATTCATTTCCACATAAACAGTACTAAAGCATTGATACGATTTTCGTCAGGAGATCACTACTGGGAAATGCATGTATAGAGGTCTGCTCTAAAATTACATCTGATCACAACCCAGTAATGCTAACACTACAGAAGCCAATGGGATTCAGTGAAGCTCATCGGGCCTTCTTATTTCCTTGACACTTGCTAAGTAATCATGAGTATCAAGCGCATACTAGAGTATTACTGGGGGAGTACTTAAGAAACAACATGGGCACTACCTCTATCTCGGTGGTATGGGAATGTATGAAAGCCATCGTCAGGGGAACCACCCTTCAGTTTATCTTAGCTCAGAACCGACGGGTAATTCAAGAGGCAGAACAGGATCGCTTACAATATCTAGAACTGGAACGTCAACACGCAAAGGCGATTGTGTTTGGATTGTAGCAAGGGACCCTGTAGAGCAATCAATATTCCTTCAGGTTTTAGAATTATGATCTAAGCTTAATAGAAGGTTCACAGAGGAAGTCGCTGATAACTACCATATGCATAAAACACTGCAGTACAAATATGGGGAGAGGGTTGGCCGGCTGTGGCTACTCAGATTTCTGCTAGGAAGGCCAGATTTAAAGTTCAACACATCAAGAGTGAAGGTGATCTGTTCTACTCTCGATCACAGGATATAGTCAAACAGTTAATTCTATTCTATGCCAAGTTGTATTGTGAGTCAGCTCCACACAATAACGGTACTCCCTGGAATACTTATTAGAGAGCCACCTACCACGACTCGGCCCAGTAGAGGGAATACTATTGCAAAGAGAAATAGACCTGGCCGAGGTGGTTGATGAAATCAAGTATTTGCCCTCTGGCAAGGCAGCAGGCAAGGATACTATCCCACTTGAGTTCTATAAAACATTTACAGGATATCTTGGTGCCCTTCTCTATGGAATTAGCTGCCGGCATCACTAATGGGGATGATGCCCCCGCTTCTTGGAGTTGTGACTAATATAGTGGTATTCCCCAAGAAGGGAAAACCGCTTGAGAACAGAGGCTCTCATCTTCCAAAATCACTGATCAACTCTGATGCCAAAATGTTCTCTAAAATTTTGCCTTAACACTTGGCTCCTCTCATTCATCAGTGAGTTTCTGACCAACAGCACAGGTTTGTTCCTGGCAGGGACACAGCAGTCCATATTAACACAGCGATTGCAGCTTTCGACGTATCTGGCAAGTTAAATCGACACATTGGGATGTTCATGCTAGACACCAAGAAGGCTTTTGACAGGTTAGCCTGGGAAGCACTCTGGCTTACGGTGTCAATATTTGGTCTTGGTTCTCATTTTATCTCTTCAGTACAGAAGCTCTATATTAACCCGGTGGCAGCTGTTAAGCTGAACGGCATTTCATCAACACATTTTGCTGTTCAAAGGGTACTAGGCAGAGCTGCCCACTCTCCCCCCTATTGTTTGCCCTGTATATTGAGCCCTTTATAAGGCATTTGTTACAGAACGTAGAGATCCCCCAGTGAGCCTCAATGGTATAGAACTCAAGCTGACAGCGTATGCAGATGCCATTGACATTTTCTCTGCTAACCCTGTCTCCGCTATAGCCGGTTTCACGCGAGAGGCTGAGCTCTTCGGCTCTTTTTCATGCTACAAGTTAAACTTAGCCGACTCAGACCATCCTAAATTTCCAACCCGAGACCGTGCCTATGTTTTTAGGAGTAACAAAAATGGCTATGTACCTAGGTGTCTGCCTTAGTAGCCAGGTAGAGGACATTGTCATCTTGAACTATGAGTTGCTTCCTAAAACAGTGTCAGCTAAATTGAGCAGTTGGCATTGACTACCTCTTAGCATATATGGAAGATGCAATATAATCAAAATGAATATATTGCCTACATTTTTGTATGTCTACTGCTCAATTCCTCTGCGGATCCCATTTTCTTTCTTAAAGTGGCTGGATAGTGTATTAGGTAGTTTCATTTGGGGTACAAACGCGCAAGGAGGGCGCTTCGGTTTATCAAAATATCTTATAAACAAGGGGGCTTTAAGCTTCCGTATTTTAAACTCTATTACTGGCCTGCATTTATTGGGCGGATTCAGATCATGCTCAATGGACTTGATGCAAGTCCGACCTCACTACCCTATCAGCTAGCATGTGGACCGGTCTTCGTGTTCACGCCAAATAAGACTTCTGATCCTAACTACTACAAGCATGTCCGATTCAAGGTAGTTAGGGATATCACCCAGATCTGGTAAGATATCTGTAAAAAGTACTCTCTGCCTATACTACCTCAATACACGGTGTTATGGGATAATCCACTATTCCCCGACATATTTAAGGATAATTTAGGAAGAGTCTGGTAACGTAAGGCCATTCACCGACTAGGACAACTGTATGATGGGCAAGGATTTGGACCTTTTGGCACACTGAAAGATGAGTTTGGGCTTCCACACAGTACCTTTTCTAAATGCTTGCAAGTAAGAGACTATCTCCTATGGAGACAGAAGCTATCAGACATGCCATGTCTCTCGGAAATACTGTCTGGAATATATGTGAGCCCCGGACGAGGCACCATCAGCGCAGTTTATCAGAAGTTAGGCCAGCTTCGTAATATAGATATTACCGTAGAGGAAATACAGGAGGCAATGGGCACTTTAGATCAAGTAGTCGCCTCTGTCAATATCAAATTACCGCAGCACTGGAAAATCTATATGCTGTACTATACACCGGATCTCATTTGTACCTGGTCACTATCTCAGCTCTCTGCCAAATCGTACTGCCCAAAATGTCAGCTTTTTGCTTCAGACTTATGTTCATTGATTGTCCGAGATTAAATATATTTTGGAAGGATGTTTTCTTAAATTTTACTCTGTACCCAGGCTGTGACCTTCAGCTGACGGAAAAGGAAATCTTTAGTGGGATTAAACACGAGGTAGCTAGCCATGCGAGCTCATTATTCACCATCGTTATTGCATGTGCCCGCTTATGCATAGCTAGAGCCTGGATTAATGCTGTCAGCCATGTTAACGAAGTTTGGGCAGTTCTCACACAGGTGTATGAGTTGGAATCGGCCCTAGCTAAGGCCAGAGGCCCTCGCTCTCAGTTAAAATTCAGAAGGATTTGGACTAGTTTTCAGTGGGATTAATTTAGGCATTGTCATTAAACTTTATATTTCTTTATGCGTCTTCTTGCAACTTTATTATCTTTATTCGTTCTTCTCTTCTCCCTCGCATATACCCCTCACTCCATGACCAGCTCTTCCGTTTCTAATTCTCTCTTCTCCCATGGCCATAATTGGACTATTTTCTACTTCATAATCATGTGATAATTTCTAAACATGTGTGTGAATGTAATTCTTTTTCCCTCTTTCTGTATTTTATCGCACTGTATTTTTTCATATTATGTCTACTAAAATAAAAAAAAACAGTAAAACAATTCTGCTGGTTTCGCCTGCCAACATTTAAAGAAGGTTGAGTTATTTAACATTGGATAATTATAATATGCTTTAAATAACTTCAAACTCATAATTCCAACCCATGTGTAAATAGTAGTTTACTCATTGGTCAGTATATCATGCGGAACTCGTAATCAGCCCCTTAAAGTTTTATGCCATTGATGTATGTGTTGCACCACGGTATAGTAGCCTTACTGAACTAATATGCAAGCTTATTTGAATTAGCCAATGTTTTTTTATGTTTGAAAAGCTTTATTGAATAACTTAATCTATACATATGTAGATTAGAAAATACATAAGAAATAGTGGATATAAACGTATACAGTAATGTAGGCTAAAGTCCGTAAAGAAAAATTAAAAGCATTTTATAAGATTTAAAAAAGTAAAGGAAGGGACAAGAGAAGAAGGAAAAGGGAAAAAAAAAAAAAAAGGGGGAAGAAGCAAGAACAGCATGGAATCATGAAATAGAAAGAAAAGCAAAGGAACCAAGAATTATGAATAAATCATACAAAAAGTACGGTATACATGATATATAAAATATAAAGGCAGTAAAGTCATATAACAAAATATACAATATAATATAAAAAGAACAGAGAGAATACTCATTTCAAGGAGGTTTAAATTTTTCTGCAGTGGTGTGTGAGAGATTCTTTAAAGCCATACGGTCCAAGTAAGTAGAGAGTGGTAACCAAAATAGGTCCCTGTTAAGGGCCGGCTTACAGGATGAAGCAAAAGCAACATCAAGTCGATGAAAGTGACAAAGCGAATTCCACCAACACTTTATGGAGACGTTAGTGAGGGATTTCCAATTAAATGAGATGTGTTGAAATGCAAGAGCAAGCATAAGATCAAGTAAGCGAAGGGAGTGAAGGGGAAAGTAGGAGGAGTCAGATAGAGATTCAGATAAGCTACCCAGGAAGAGAAGAGACAGAGAATAAGGTATATTTATATTAAATATTCGAGAAATGTAGAGCCAAATCTCATCCCAGAGTTTAGAAACTGTAGGGCAGAAAAAAAAGAGGTGAATTATATCAGCATCAGGAAAGGCACAAGTCCAGCATTTAGAGTCAGAAGAAGCAGAAAAATGTGACAAAGAAAGCGGAGAAAGAAACAACCTGTGGTATAGAAAAAATAAAGTTTGAGTAAGAGAGGCAGAGCGGGAAATTTTTAAGGATCTGGACCAAATTTTATCCCAGAGAGCAACAGACCAGACACAACCCAAATCCGCTTCCCAGGAAAGGTCAACTTTCGATTTAGACCGGTTAGGATTGGGAGATAAGAAGAATTTATAAATGAGAGAAGCCTTGGGAAGGGAGAGAAGTAAGGTAAGAAGGGGATTTTGGACAGTAGGTGATGAGAAAGACGGAAGGGAATAATAGGCGTCTAGAATTATGGCCATAAGCGTGGAGAATTGTCGGAGAAAAGATCGGGGACATTGAAATAAGAGCTGAAATTGAGGAAAGGAACAGGGAGTAGTTCCATCAAAGAACTGGTTGACCCACATGATACCAAGACGTCTCCATGAACTCCAAAAAATGGGCCTATTATTTAAGAGGACGAGTGAATTATACCAAATAGGGGAGGCGAGAAAAGATTCACGGGTAACAAGAGAGGAATGAACTAAGGATGACAAAAGGGAAGAGGTATGTCTAAATAAAGGGAGAAATGTACTAGAGTGTTTAGAAGTGAAACGGATGACCTCTTTAAAGGAAAAGGGCTGCAGCAATATTTGTTCAATGGAAAGCCAAAGAGGAGTAAAAGGGGAAGGTTCGGGAGAGAGCCACCTAGAAGCTTAACGCAAAGAGAAAGATTTATGATAAAGACGAAAAACTGGGAAATTAACTCCACCATTAAGTTTGGATTTTCGGAGAGATGATAGGGCTATTCTAGATTTTTTACTCATCCAAAGAAATCTTGATAAGGAGGAATCAATACGCTTAAAGTGAGTAGCAGGACTATGAACAGGAAGCATGGAAAAAATATATATAAGGATAGGGGCAATCATCATCTTTATCGAGTCAAGGCGGCCCCACCAAGAAAGAAAAAGTGGATTCCAAGAAGAGAACATCATGTCAATGCGAGAAAGGACTGCGGAAATATTTAACTGAATTGAGGAGAAAATAGAATTCGAAAACCATATACCTAGATATTTAATCTTTGAACTGTTCCAAGCAAACCCAGTAGAGGAGAAAAGATGTGGAAGACAGAATTTAGTAAGGGGAAGAATTTCAGTCTTATCTGAATTGATTTTGTATCCGGATACTTGCGAAAAAGAGTTAAAGGCCAATAACAAAGGAGGAATAGAAAGTTCTGGGTTAGAAATAAATAAGAGAATATCATCTGCATAAGCAGAAAGTTTTAATTGATGGTCCCCATAGGGAAAGCCACAAATAGAAGTATTGTTACGAATCGAGACCAAGAAAGGTTCAAGTGCCAAAACAATAAGAAGAGGAGATAAGGGACAACCCTGACGAACCCCTCACTGAAGGGAAAAGTAAGAAGAGACCTGACCATTAACTAGGACCGAAGCTTTAGGGGCAGAATACAGTAGGGAAATAAGGGAAATGAAGTTAGGACCAAAACCATGCCAACATAACGAAGCAAATAAAAAAGACCAGTCTACTCTGTCAAAAGCTTTCTCTGCATCAACAGAAATAGCAGCCAGAGGAATGGAAAGAGATGAGGCTTTATTGAGGACATTAAGAAAAAGACGAGAATTATCCGAAGTGAGTCTGCCCTTAACGAGACCACATTGTTCCTTACCAATTAGATGGGGTAAAAAGGGATCCAGACGTAAAGCAAGAAGTTTAGCAAAGAGCTTATAGTCGACATTGACTAAAGAGATCGGGCGATAATTTTTACAAAATTGGGGATCATGGCCTTCCTTAGGAATGAGGCAGATGGTAGCCTCCTGGAAGGTGCCATCAGTCTTACCAGATAGATAAAATGACTGAAAAAGCAATAAGAGTTTGGGAAGCAAAAGATCAGAAAAATGCAAATAAAATTCAACTGAGAAACCATCAGGTCCAGGTGATTTCCCTTTAGTAAGAGCATTCAGTGCTAGGGAGAGTTCGTCCAGTGAGAGGGTGTTTTCAAGAGTGGAGAAATTAAGGTGAGATGTAGAAGGAGTAGGAAGTTTCTCAAAATAAGACTTAATAGGAGAAGCAGAGGGAGGGGATTCAGGAGTATAAAGGTTTTGGTAGAAAAGTTGAAACTGCTCAAGGATTTCCTGATCTTTATGAAGAAGAATATTATCAGAGGAGAAAACAGAGTCAATAAAAGAGCGCTCTTTGCGCGACTTAAGATAATTGGCCAAGAGTTTCCCTGCTTTGTTGCGGCCCCCATAATAACGAGCACTGCTGCGGAGAAGTATTGAAGAGGCATTGTCAGTGGTAGATTTATTAAACTCAAGTTTCGCTTTTATTAGCTCTGGTAAGATGGATTTAGAAGAAGTATAGAAGTTATGCTCCAAAAATTTAATATGAGTCAAAATGTCCTTCCGTTTCTGAAGGTATAATTTCTTTTTCTTAGAGACAAAATCAATAATAAAGCCTCTAGCAGAAGCTTTAAAGGAATCCCAAAGAATTTGGGAAGAGATATTGGGGGTATTATTAAGTGAAAAGAATTCATCGGCAAAAGAACGGAAGGAGGAAGAAAAAGTAGGATCTGTTAGGAGAGAATTATTAAAACGCCAACGAGAATATTTACAATGTGGGGGAAGCAAGTCCAGGTCTGTTACAATTGGGGCATGATCCGAAATAACAATGGGCTCAATAGAGGAGGAAAGTAAATTTTGAGATAAAGACTGAGAGAGAAAAATGTAGTCCAGACAAGAGAGAGAAGCATGAGGAGGGGAGAAAAATGAGTAATCAAGAGTATCAGGGTGAGCAAGCCTCCAAGAGCCAATGAGGTGTGCCTGAGAAATAGTATCGAGGAATTGTTTGTGGGTTTTATGAGGCGTGAAACGAACAGTAGATTTGCGGTCCAGAAATGGATCCATAATCTGATTACAATCACCCCCCCAATATGAACAAGGCATTTCGATATTGAATACACATTTTTGTAATTGAAGGCCAAAAAGAACAATCCGCAGCTGTAGGACCATAGACGTTAAAAACAGTTAAAGGTTCAGAATTAATTAACAACTTAGCAATAATCCATCTGCCATCAGAATCATGCTCTTGGCACACAACATTACACTTTAATTTTTTATGACATAAGATAGCAACACCGTTTTTTTTTTATTAGTTGAAGGAGAAAATAAAACCGTACCCACTCAGCTTCTTTTAAGTTTAAGAGACTCAGCCTCTGTAAGGTGAGTCTCCTGCAGGAGAACTAAATCAGGATTGTACGAAGCCAGGTGGGTGAGGACTCTCTGACGTTTGATAGGACTAATAAAACCTTTTACATTCCAGGAAATTACTTTGAATTCAGAAACTACAAAAATTTGATAAAGACTATAAAGAGAAATGAGGAAAAAGAGAAGAGTCAAGAAGAGGAAGAAAAGTGAGATAAAAGAAAAAGAGATGTTCAGAGAGGAAACATAAAGAACATCAAGAAAAGAATAATACCGCACCTGCATAGAGAGAAAGGAAAAATATAGAAAGAGGAAGTCGGAGTTGAGTAGGCAAATAAAAGAAAAACAAGAAGGTAGGAAGTGGAGGGAAAAGAGAGGAAATAGAAGAGAGGACAGTACATATCCAAAAAGGATGACTGATAATAACATATCTGAGGGGGTTTTAAAAAGGGACAGCGGGACGATGGCGGCACTCAACAAGACAAGCCGCAGAAAGGGGAAGACCATACCACACCAGGACGAGGGACAGTAGTAAGGAGCCACATGGATAAAGGAGAAGAGCACCAACCATTCTATGTAAAACAAAGAAGGAAGAGGAAAACATCAGGAGAATGAGCATATAAGAGAAACCAACAAAGAACAATACTGAAAACATCGTAAGAAGCATAGAAAAGAGAAAAATGCAACATGACTGATAAGAATGCAAATGAACAGTTCACTGACAATTTAAAAAAAATAAGAGAACAGTGCATAGCACAGAATAGGAGAAAACTGTAAAATATCAACGAAAACCTGTGAGGGAAAAAGAGAGGATTAACCCCTTCAGCGCTGCGCGGATTCCTCCGTGGTGCTGAAGGGTTCGAGCGCGGGCGGGGCCATGACGGAACGGTTCCGTCATGAGCACAGCTCAACCGATGCTCATGACGGAACCGTTCCGTCATGAGCATGGAAGGGGTTAAATAATCAACCATTAGCAGAGTTAGTAGTGTCCATGCCACTGGTAGTATGAATAAGGATAAAGTTCTTGAGTTCTGCAGGATCCTGGAAAGACCAAGTTTGGTTTTGATACGTCACTTTGAACAAACATGGGTGGAATAAACCATATCTGGCACCAGGAGTACGGAGAGGAGCACGGAGATTGAGGAATTCTTTTCTTCTAGAAGCAGTAGCATTGGAGACATCCTGAGAAAGGAAAACTCTCTGACCCATCCAGGAGAGTTGACGTTTGTATCTGGCCGCTGTAAGAACTGAAAGAAGGTCCGTGAACTTCAAGAAGAGAATGATGACACCTCTGGGCCTCGCTGGAGCTGTGGAAGAGGATAGGCGAGGACGCAATCTATGAGCCCGTTGAATGCTGAGAGAGGTTGACGCAGGCATGTCCAAAAGTTTCAGGAGAAAAGTGGAGAAGAAGGACACTGGATCATCACCCTCAAGGGATTCTGGCAAACCGTAAACACGAAGGTTATTCCGTCTATTTCGATTTTCCAAATCCTCACTATGTTGTTGGAGACTGAGAACAGTCTTCTCTAAAGAGGAAATCCGTTGAGAGTTAACCTGTATTTCTGATGTTTGTTGTTCCAATGAGGCCACTCTGTTATCCATAGTAGACCATTTCTCCTCCAGAAATTGCATTTTATTATTAGTCTCTTCAACAAAAGGGCGCAACGCACGTATCTCCTCTAAAAGTAGTTCCAAAGAGACAGAAGGAGGCGATTTTTCTGGTGAAGGAGGATCCTGTTTTAGGCGTTTAGTTGAAGTAGAGGGAGAAGATTTACCTGGAGCGGATTGTGAGGAGGAGGAGGAGGAGGAAGAGCGACCAGTAGTTACTCCAGCCATTTGAGAAGAAGTTGAAGCAGATAATACAGAAGTTGAAGACGTAGACTTTGAAGGAACAAAAACAAACTTTGGCTTACGCAACCTTCCCATAGGTAACCACCAGAATTACAGAGAAAAGGAACTCGATTGTGGTGGCAGCAACAGAATAAAACCACAGGTTGTAGCCTTCAAGGAAACATAGCTGAGTACAGTACGTGGAAGTCGCAATCAAAGACAGAAGCGAAGCACCACATGAACAGATGAAATTCAACTGAGGAGAAATAAGGGGAGCTCCAAAGCAACAGAGCGAGGGCAAAAATCTCCTTGATAGGTGAATGAAGTATGCAATCAAGAAGAGACAGAAATCCTGTAGTAGTGACTCTGAGAGGCGTCAGCGCCTAGCTTACTCCTTATGTCAACCACAGCTGTCGCAGATTACACCTCAACGCACACCATCAAAGACAGCCACAATTGATGAGATGACAGAAGCATTAGTAAACGACTATCTTAAGGAAGCAATGAGCATTTGTGCAGGGAAGGAAGCCAAAACTCCAGCGCTGACAGGAAGCATGACAAGTGGTGCATTGAAAATCCAGTGACAGGGAGAAAAGCACACATTCCAAAAAATAAAAATTAGTGTGAAATTGCCATTTAGTTAAAAGGCCATTAGAACAGGCAAGAATTGCTTCATGACACAATTAGAGGCTCTCACAGAGTGGAATGCGACGTGTTAGCGTTAATGACAGCAATAACGCGCGCGCATCAAAAGGCTGCATTCTGAGGAGAGGAGCAAAATGCTAAAAAGTCAACGAAGCGCGTCGCGCCCGTGAAAAAAAAACAGCTCACCCGGTAGCGAAGGTGTTCCGACACGGCTCGGAGTTCATGGCAGCATTAAAAGAAGGCAAAAGAGGCAGCTAAAGGCTCCTGACAGGTCCCGGAGCGGCGGAGTGAATTCCCTACGCGGCCATCTTTGACAGCGCCGAGACCACGTCCCTGAATTAGCCAATGTTAACACAGTGTGCATGGCTCAAAACACAATAGTAAGAGAATGAAGAGCAAGACATAATTTAGGTACATATAGTGGACACTGTATGATGACAATGTCAGAGAGAGAGAGGAGCATGTTTATGCAAAGGTATCTTACTTTTACTTCTTTCAGGTATGCGTCCTATTGCATGTTTATTCACATTTTCTTTGTTTTGCTCTAGATGTGTGGGAATGTTCTAACATGATGAGTTGATTATGTTCCGTGGTCCCTACCTTTCTTTTCTCGCTATTCAATTTATTGTAGCTTGGACATTTTGTGATATGTTCTGTTTCTTTTGGGGGGGGCTCTCGATATGCCCCATTTAATTAGCTGCTTTATTTTATGTTAACTTGTCGATTTAATTTTATATCTATAAAAGAACGTATTTGTGTATGTATTTATTGTTTTCCTTTCTCTTTTTAAATCCACTCGATTATCTCTCTATAAATAATGATTACAATTCGTATGCATTTTTACGTTCTATTATTTAATCTGTTTTACCAGTTTCTTAAAGCAATAAATATCCATGTTTAATCTAACTTAAAACAAGCCTTGAGGCACACCTGGAGCAGCAAAAATGGAGCAGTTAATAAAACACGACTATGAACACAATCTAAGCAGGATGTAGTGAAATGAGGTGTGTATGCACAGCTCTCCTATTTAGATCATTGTAAACCTTTCCTAAAAGTGGGGCCTGATCATATACTCATAAAATGTCCCATACAGATTCCAAAATAGCACAATTAAAAGCACCACAAAAACTCAATATTGCTGCAATCAAATTTTAGACAATGCCTTTTCTTTATTATTGAACCAGCTGCACATACAACAATCAAATTCCAGCATTTAAAGTTATCTGACCTTAAAATTCAATATTTATGCACACAATTGGAAATCCTTTGCAGACTACAACCTCTGCCGTATTGCCTTCGAGACTTTTTAAGTAGACAGCGCACTTCATCATTTTTAAAGAAAAAAAGAATTCAGTTTTACAAAGAACCCTATAGCAAAGGCAATACGTTATTCTGTCTTTGCTGTGACTTGGTCCTCAGGTGTTTTGTGCTCAGACAAACGTCTTCAGATTATAAGAGTGGAGACAGATAATTTAAACCAAACACTATTGTCGATAAATAATGTACTGAATACTTTTTTTTTTTTTAGAGATGTAAACATTTTGGATTATTGGAAACGAGAAACAAAAAATAGGACAAAAACTTGGTACTTCATTCATGCTAACACCATCTTCTCTACATATAAATGTACGGGAGGAAGAGTTTGGGAACATTATAAAGTAGAAATTTGGCATAAACGAACCAGCTCTCTCTGACAGCACCAAGCCAGGGTAATATTTTTTTTCAAAGGTCTTTCACCAACAATGTAATGTTAAAATATTGCTTTCATGGGTGAGGTCAGTAACTGAGAAGTGGAAATCAGAAATCCTTCAGTGACCCCACCTGTCAAGGTCATTGCATTGCTTAATGTTTGTTGAACTGAGTCTCTACATGAGTGTGACATGTGCAAGGTAACGGTATCAGATGAAAATGCATCTCTGAATTGTTACTGGTAGTAATTATGACTACATCACTCATTGATATTCCTCAATACACTTTCTAGCCTATCTAACCCAGCCTCCCCCATCTCCACTTCCATTTCCCTGTGCCAGTAGAGGCTTGGGGTGAATGCCTACATGCTGTGAAAGGCACTACTAAATATATTGAGGACTACAGGCAAGTAGTCAGAGCCCCTTTATCTATTCCACTTTATGGATCTTATTTATTTATTTATTTTTTTATTAAATTTTTTAATTGAGCAGAGCAAGAATGTACCAAAATATACGTTTTCAGTCACAACATTTGGATCACCACAATTGAAGAAACCATTGATATTAGTATGTTGACAGACTACTTACTAAACAACGTACAGGGTGTTATGTATTTTTGTGTTTTATATACTATGTCATACCATTCCGTTGTATATTAACAAACTGATGAATAAAGTGCAAATGCAAAATAAGGCTACGAGATCACATGTGTCTCGACTGTGATATAAAATTCATCTTTAAGACACAAATTAAGTTCTAGATTAAAGTGCAAATGCAATAGCAGCCGGTAATTTACTTTGGCAAAATACAGTACTATTAACATCAAATACGAGTATTATCACCACATAGAGTGCAAATATAATAGCAGCAAAACTTCACTTAGAAGAAAACCACAGTATTTCAGTCATAAAATACGGAATATAAGGTTAACAAGATAAAGTGCAAATACAAATAGCAGCCAATAAATAGCATACTAAAAATCACCTTAAAAAAATCAACATTTTCATGATTGAACCCCAGAAAATGTACGCTGCACATCATATAAAACTTGTATAAGTAGAAAATCATTGCCCCAGTCCAGTTGGAGATCAGTAGTGATTTATGATTCAAGCTGACAAATTAAACACCAATAAAAAAAAATAAAAAAAGTATATAATACTCTTCGAAAATTAAAAAAGCCCGCGACAACTCTACGACCTATCCTTGAGTAGGAGTAATTCTTCAAATCTTTTCCAATTTTTCTCATATTTCCTTATGCCGCCTACTCGCTTGGCATATGCCTCTTCAAATTTCCAAATCCTTTTCATTTTATTAAACCAATTTAAATGATTTGGAATCTCCTTAGATTTCCAATTTTGAAGTATCAAGGAACAGGCCACCATACAAGATATAGCTAAAAAAACCCTATCAGAGCTAGATAAGTTGGCCTCGTCCCTTGAATACCCGAATAATGCAGTTTCAGCCTGGAGAAAAACACTCATGCCTATAACTACTCCCATATTGTTAAAAATCTCCCCCCAAAACTGCTCCAATTGCGGACAGGAAAAGAAAATGTGTAGCCATCCTCCTTCCTCCTCCTGATGGCAACGGAAACACTTATTAAGATGGTCGGATTATCATTTCTGAATCATAGCCGGGGTCCAATAAGCGAGCCATCTTGAAAGAAAGGACATTCTTTTAAAATTAGCGGCGTGTAGGGATCTGTGCCCTAAAAGGCATTTTTTTTCCTATTCCTTAGGAGTAAATCTACATCCAGTATCCCTGGCTATTTTTTCAATGTGGCAGACTGTCCTCTTTGCCTGTTCATCCTTCCGCAATACAGAATACCATTTCCCAAGTCCCGAAAACTTGGAGTCATAAAGTTCTGCCATGGTAGTATGTGGAGCATTCAAAATGCTGTCGATACTGGAAATAAAATGAACTATCCGCATATATTCGAGAAATGTGGGCTTTCTACAACCTTCTGCCCTAACCATAATTTCTTGCCAAGATACTATTTTATTATGGATAATGAAACATTTAAGTTGAGAGAACCCACACTCTCCCCATATCTCAATATGTCTTAGTTGCAGGTGAAGGCCAAGGCTGTTACACTCACCCAGACCCAAATATTGAAAGCCTGAGGAGCTATTCTTTTTAAAAACTGCTTGAAGCCGAAACTGAACTTCTCGTAGAGACTTGTAGCGGGTTTTCTTTGGTAATTTAGCTGTTTTTAAAAAGGCGGGCATTTGCGTTCCCCCCTTCTACTACCATTTTATAAAAAAAAAACTATCATAGATGCACTTATAATGTAATAGGTCCACCACTAAATTCAATAAGGCTGCCTGATAATATGTCCATACTTGCGGAAATGCTAGACCCCCTTGATTTATGGGCAACTGAACTGTAGCTAATTTTACTCTAGGAACATTTTTTGCCCAAATAAATTCCCTAAATAATATATCTAACTCATTAAAATAAGATTGATTGAGACGAATAGGGACATTTAAGAATAAGAAAATCAGTAGGGAAAGAATGGACATTTTAACCAAAGAAACTCTCCCTATAATAGTAAGGGGGAGTGCAGACCATTGTTCAAGGGAGCTTTTTATCTTCTGCTTAGTTCTAAGATAATTTAGTTCAAATAATTTCTGATACTGGTTAGTAACATAGATACCCAAATATCTTATCGGGTCAGATTTCATAGCCTGGGCCCTCAAATTGTTAGGAAAGACATTGGGATCAATATTAAGAGCCAGTATCTCGGTCTTTTTTTCATTTATTTTGTATCCACCAATTTGTTGAAAAAGAAAAAACTCTTTAAAGGCTAGCTCTAGGTTCTCTTTCGTCGGGGTTAAATATAGAATGATGCCGTCAGCGAACAACTTAACTTTTGACATCCCTGGTATAGGAGAAAAAATAGCAGCATTATTACGAATTTTTAAAACCAAGGGTTCAATAAAAAAGGTAAAAAGTAGCGGGGAAAGCGGGCAACCCTGCCTGGTTCCCCGTTTTATTGTAATTTCCCCTATTTGTTCCGGATTAATAACCCCCTTTGCTCTAGCACTATGATAATTATTCTTTAACATATTAATAATCTGTTGTGGAAGACCAATACGACTTAAGGTTAAAAACAATGTTTGCTCCAACTGACCTTCAGAACCGGTCAGATATCTAAATGTATAGATGGAATACTATGATGAAGTTACTGTGGGGGAGTGTTTACTTCACCGATAGGTGAGCAAGGAAAAAAATCCTTTTGATTTAGGTACCCTCACACACCCTAGTGGTGTCATGCTTCATCATCAGGTCACCCCGACGCCTAAAAGTCGGGGTGGGCTCAACCACAGTGTTGGGAGCTCTTTGAAGATGTTACAGACCAGGGGGGCTAGAAAATTATTTTAAAAAACCTCAGACAGATCCTCAGTATCCCTTTATTTGCGGGTCTGTCTGGGATACTAAAATACTTCAAAAAGGGTCTTTGTAGGATAATTATGGTCCTAAGACCCTAGTGCCAACATGTTTCAGTCCTTGAAATGGCCTTAAAGGTCCAGGACTTTCATCAGGGCAAAACAAAGGCCACCCAGGAAAACAGTGCAGGGGATTCCCTAGCCTGTTTATAGATGCAAGGGCAGAGTAGCTGCTCCTTGAAGGAGTGACTGATTTATTAATCCTTTGGTTGGATAGATGCACAGCAGATTTGTTGTACCTGTGATTATATTGGGTTTAGTTGATTTTTATGGTGCACCAAAAGGTGGCCACACGGAGCACGTCAGCAACAACCAAGGAGAAGGAGAAAGAGAAAAGGTCCAAAAAGAACCAACCACAGAACAACTAGTCATTAACATAAGTGATAAACACTTCAACTCTTACGAACTAGAATTACTACAAAAGGGAACATCTTTTGTACCTACCACCACAACGGATAACTTGGAACTGGAAGTAAGCTTCTTCAAGCTGATGCGTAAACTCAGATTGAGACATTTTTTCGATAATACATTACCGGATCGTCCACAACCTGAAAAAGACCAATTGTTAGGACTACGACCCCCAAGTACCTTTTAAGCTCCGATAATCCACAAGACACTGGATTTATTTGAAAATTTAGTCAAGCAGGACCTCCACAAGATCAAACATGTTAAACCAAAAAGAAGAAACACCACACAAAAGGATCTGGATACACTTCACAAAATGGCCACTGATAACAATATAACATTCACCAAAGCTGACAAGGGGGGAGCCATGGTTATCATGAACGCTGAGATGTATAACGCTAAAGTGATGGAACACATCACAGATATCAACACCTACAGTAAACTTGACTACAATCCAACATTAGAATATTCCAAAGTCCTAAAAATCATCATCGATGGAGCTCAGAAACAAGGCATCATCACTGAAAGAACGAAGAATTTTCTCACAACATCGAATCCAAAAAAGTCCAACACTACGGATGGTTCCGAAGATTCACAAAAATACCTATGACCCACCAATGTGGACGATCGTATCAACAAGAGGGAGCTTACACGAACCAATCGGTCAAATGATAGACAAATATATGCAACCCACAGTACAATCCATGCAAACTTATGTCAAAGACACCTCACAATTCTTACGGAAACTACAACAGATATCTTTGAACCCTACTGAAAAAGTGATTTTATGCACAGCAGATGTGCGTAGCTTATACACCAGCATACCTCATGACATGGGCATAGAAGCAATGGAAACTGCCCTTCTCAACACAGCACTAGACCTTGATTTTCAGACTTTTCTCATGGAGCTGATGCACTTTATACTGTATCATAGTTATTTTAAAGTTAATGAATCTTGGTACCAACAGCTCACCGGCATGGCTATGGGCAATTCGGCAGCACCCGTGTATGCTAACATATTCATGCAGTGGTATGAAAGTCAACATATACTTTCTAAAAAAGAATGGACAGACAACCTCAAAATGATAATCAGATACATTGACGATCTCTTTATCATCTGGACAAACACAGAGGAGAAACTAATAATGGAATTGACTAAATTCAACGATATAGACCAACGAATTCAATTGACATGGGACATATCAGATACCATGGTTAACTTTTTGGATGTTAGAGTATCAATTACCCCAGATGGATTCACGACTGACCTATATGTCAAACCCACTGATAGGAATAACATGCTACTATATTCAAGTTTTCATGAACCTAACCTCATCAGGAATTTACCATTCTCACAAATGGCTAGAGTGAAAAGAATCACCTCTGACGAAAAGACCCTCAAAACCAGACTTAAAGATATGACCAACAAATTCATCTCGAGAGGTTACCCACCAACTCTAGTGGAAGAATCCAAAACAAGAATCGATAAAATGGACAGATCTAAACTCTTAACCCCCAAGGTGAAAACAGATCAAACATGCACTGTGGTGGTATCAAAATATTCTACAGCTAGTAAGAAATACAAACAAACCATTTTGAAACACTGGTCAATTTTGAACATGGAACCAGACTTCAAACAGTCATTTAGCCTATCACCAATATTTGCGTTCACTAGAGCAAAGAACTTGGGTGAAATTTTACAGAATAAACCCCCAGATACTACATCACACTCAGGAACCATACCTTGCCTCAACTGTGGCAATTGCAACAGCATAATCAGAGGAAACACCATATGCCATCCCTCACAAGGTCATCCTATTAAACTCAGGGTGAATGCCACTTGTGAATCCAGCAATTTAATTTATGGGATAAGATGCCCATGTGGGAAGATGTACGTGGGTAAGACAGAGCGTCGCATTAAGATACGACTAACAGAACATAAATCCAACATTCGATTGAAGAACACGAAATCAGCCCTATCATCTCATTTCGTAGAAGAAAATCATAATGTTTCCCAAATCAAGTATATTATACTCGAAACAGTCCGGAAAAGTGAGGGGAGAGACAATTCTAAACATCTCCTTAGAAGAGAGAACCACTGGATTCAAAAACTTTCCACCCAAAAACCGACAGGTTTGAATGAAAGAATTGAATTTTCTTGTTATTTGTAATTAATTGCTCCGCAGACTGTACCTTCGTGAACACTGTGTTCGTTCACAATCATATCTGACACCCACCGTATCATTGTCTATTGTACTTGCACTTTCCCTGTAAACCTGCCAGATGCGCTAGTGACACCACTCACAAAACGAGATGATATGTACACATATCTACACAGGTTCGCGCCCCGATGGGTTCTCAACACCTTTTCATTCTTTCGTTTCCTTTATTTTCATACCACCTTTTTTTGGAAGTAGATGACCACCCAAATTAATTTCACATACCCTCCACCTGTTTAATGTGTCCACTTTCTCATCTAACGGGTGATTCCCGCAATTAAGTTTGACCCCCCGGCCGTAGAATACCGATTAGCTGTAGTCTTTCTTTCCCGTCAATGGTCATGTGACATACCACATGATCGGAATCATTTTAAAATAGTAAAGCGCGGCCGATAATCTTCGTGCCGTCGCTACGGAAGACGAGTAACGGACTCGAGCACGTTCGAGTTCCTTTTCAGGTTAGTCCATCAGCTAGGATAGACCCATATTTATTCAGCACAATGCCGTAGCTCCCAACACCCATAGTTTAACCGAACCCTACCATTCTTTTACAGATCTTAAAAACAACACACAGAAAGGCATGTAAGTGACGCTTTCATTCTCATGTCAATGTTCACCTTGAGTATACACCATTATCATGTCTGTTTGTAAGCTTGTTCACGTTTTTTGCTCGTATTGCCTTATTTAATTTTCATGATGCCACACAACAATGATATTACTTATGATACAAATTGTTTTATACTACATTTACGGTATCCCATTCCGTTTTACAGTGTCAACTCCCTGATGAAGGGCATGACCCTAATGCCCGAAATGCATTGGATAGGATAAATGATGATGACATTGCCTGGGATAAAAACGTTTGAGAATATGTGAAAGGATAACAAATTATGCTCGAAATTAAGCCAAAGTGCTAATGAAATAAATTACCTGCAAACCATTGAATTAACAGAGTGGAAGTCTTTCTTTCTGTGGAAAAGACAACAAAATGTGTGACCATAAAGAGATGACTCTAGAGAACCTCTAGCATCACTTTTTTAACTTATGATTTATTAATCCGTCATACTTCGTATTCCATCTGAAAAGAGAATAAAAGAAAAGAAAACAAACAGCAACCAACTTGTATTTGTGCGTTTTCTCAGTGGCCATTCCCATTATTTGCCACGAGTGGTACCTACATGTGTTTAGGTGATCATTAGGCCAGGTGGTGTACAACTCACTCCATCCATGTGCCACTCATACCTGTATCTGTACACTTAGTCAGTGTGCCAGGTATATTGTGCGGTGGCGAAATCGCTTGCATCCTAACTGTAACTCCATGCCAGTTAGTGTACACTATCAATATAAAAACTCTCTTATGTACCACTCACACTCATCACTCCTGTGGCATCCGTGATCGAACATGGTATTGTCTTGACCATGCGTGATTCATAAAAAAGCTGTGTGTTTTCTTGTGACATTTCACACACATGCATTCTCTCTTACCCGATTTTCGGACGGGATCCGTTTCTCAGGGGATCGTAGGACTGTATAGGGGTAGCTCTGTAGTCACACTCTTTTGTAGGGACCCCTGAGTATGAGGGAGAGAGGAGATATATGGAAGTGATATAAGGATACTCTAATGATGAACATCTATCACGATGGGGACGGTAATCTCTCCATGCGAAAAAATACTCTCCTGCTCCGTCACCCCACTTACTTCATCAAGAGTCCTGCCCCGTTTGTCCACCTACTTGGTCTCGATCCCCGGCGTTTCGCGCCGTGTATCGTTTGGATGGCGAGTTTATACTTCCGTATATGAGGTAGCTTGACTGGGTTGGTCAGCACGCTCACGTGATGTTTCACGTCAGCATATCAACCCGTCTACGCTGGTAAAAAGATTGTGACAGATTATTTAAATGTTTGGCTAAAAAACAGGGTTAGGCGTTCACTTATCCACACTCAGATTTTACACCGGATCATGTTCTGAGGGAGGAACAGTATTCTGATTCTCTTCCGTGTACGTGAAACACGTGACCGGATTCTGATCCAATCAGGTTTAACACGGATTTTGTAGTCCCGAATTAGTAAACGAAGGGAAATGTAGTTTCAAATACTTCCGGCTTGGCTATTAGCGAGAGCTAGATTTTCTATTCATATTATTACTAAGATCTTCAAGGTTTCATTAATTATAATTAGGGACTTTAAATAAGAGGTCGGTCGTGCATTACCACTGTTCTAAGGAGTATACATATCGTCAAGTATATTGAGGATGTATAGCATTTCACAACATTAGGCTATGGTCTAAAGGAGTTATAAAAACTTCATCGGGGTTCTTTAAGTGTGTTACACCATTACCCGATTTTTCTTATAGCAAATTCATATACCCTGACTCCGCGGGTACTCTGATTGATATGTATTGGATCTAATTCATAACAATTTAAAGTGTGCCACTTAATGTTACTGATACTACACACCTTTTGGGGGTGAATGCAAGATCTCTTATTTGTTTAGTTGGTCCCAAGGTATGGTATCATTGAGACCCGTTTCATGAGTTCTCAAACGGTAAACCCATCGTTGCTCTCTTTCTAAGAGTTTTTTTTGGGGGTTGCCAGTGTTCTTTACCTATTCAAGTACAGTCCATTTTAACTCAGTATCCTTATGATTTTTCTCATTATAGTGTGCTGTCAGTTTAGTGGCTGTGATTGCTCTCCTTATTGTGCTCCTGTGTTCGCTAATGCGGACCTTGACTTTCCGAGTGGTCATCCCAATATATTTTAATCCAAATGGGCAATTTATCATGTAGATGACTGAATCGGAATTACAATTTGTATGTGACCTTTGCTCCCATGGTGAATGTAATCCCAGGTCTAAGGTCTTGGTATGTTCTGTGAAAGGGCAAGCGACACATGAGCCGCACGGGTAATGTCCCACGATAGGGGATGTACCCCAGAGTGCTGTCTGATTTGCACTACTAGATGCCAAAGTGTTTGTGTGTACAAGGGCATCTTTTAAACTACTGTTTCTTTTAAAAGAAAACATTGGTTTCTCAAAGGCCAATTTGTTAGATGTCAATATGGGCCATTTTTTGTTTATTATTTTCTTCAATTCATTTGATGATGAATTGTACGTAGTTACGCAAATCAGCTGATCCAGTTCATTTTTAACATTTGTTTCCAAAAGAGCCTCTCTTGGGGTGTTTCGTGCTCTTTTGTTCGCCCTGTCCACGATCTTAGTTGGATATTTCTTCTGTTTCAGCTTGTTTTTCAAAATTGCTGCTTCTTTTTTGTAAGTCTGGATGTTGGAACAATTCCTGCAAATTCTAAGGAATTGTCCTACTGGGAGATTTTCTCTAAGGGAGCGAGGATGAGCACCGTCAAATCTTAGTAGACTATTCCTATCCGTTGGTTTGGTATACAGGGAACTTTCAAGAGTCCCGTCTTTCACTGTGAATGTGACATCCAGGAAGGAAATTTTTTCTTTGTCCATGTTCATTGTAAATTGAAGGTGGGGGTTCAGGGAATTTATCCATGTCTTAAAATTGTCAAGGCTCGTTAGATCACCCTTCCAGATCATGAAGACATCATCTATATATCTGTACCATTTGTGGATGTTCTCACTAAATGGGTTGTGTGTCCATATATGTTGGTCTTCAAAAACACTGACATACAGACAGGCCAGACTTGGGGCGAATGTGCTGCCCATTGAAGTACCGTGTACTTGTAAATACATCTGGTCCTCAAAAATAAAGAAGTTTTCAGTGAGGGCTAGATGTATAAGGGTAACCACCCATTCAACGGGAGCTGCCCATTTCCAGTCTTCTTGTGTTAAAATCTCTTGTGCTGCTCTAATACTCTCCGTCTGTGGTATATTAGTATAAAGAGCTTCCACGTCCAGGTATACCAGGAAGTTCTCCATAGGGTTATATTCAACCTGTGTGAGGAGGTTAAAAATGTGCTTGGTATCTTGGACGTACGATTTGATTTTCTTTACCAAGGGACGTAAAAACCAGTAAGTGTATTTAGACAATGGCTCCAAAATGGACCCAATCCCGGACACGATGGGTCTGCCTGGGGGAGGAATCTTCCCCTTATGTATCTTGGGGATAGTATAAAATAGTGGAGTTCTGGGATCTTCCTGATTCAAAAAGGCATGTTCCTTTTTAGTGATCCACTCCTGGGTGAGTGCATCTGTTGTAAGTGCCAGGATGGATTTTTTGAGACGTTGTGTTGGATCCCTGTTGATCTTCTTATAATACCTGGTATCCGCCAGTAGATTTAAACATGCCGTTCTGTATGCGTTCATGCTCTGAATCACGGTATCTCCTCCCTTGTCAGCCGGTTTTATTACTATATCCGATCTGGTTTGAAGGGATGTAAGTGCCTTGCGTTCTCTATTGCTTAGGTTGTTGAACCCGTCTCGTTTAGGTTTTAGTGACTCCACTTCCTTGGTGACAGAATCTTCAAACGCCAGGACTTCTGGAGGCATCATGTTTGTAGGTGGCAGAAAAGTGGATTTCAGTCTTAGATCATTATAGTTATCCTTTTCCAAGGGTTTCTCTTTATTCAGAAAGAAGGTTTTCAATCGTATCTTTCTGAAAAATTCCCCCAACTCACAGTGGAGGCGAAATTTGTCCAGGTAATTAGTAGGGACAAATCCCAACCCCTTGTTCAGGACGCTTAGTTCGTCTGAGGTCAGGACAACATCAGTGAGATTAACCACTAGTCCTTCGTCTTGCTCGTGCTGGGCTGCTGGTCCCTGGAGTTGCTCCTGGTGTTCATCGTACCCCTGTCTTCTTCCCATTGGATTCTTTTGTTGCCTCTTCTTCCACGTCTCCCTCGTCTTCCGTCCTGACCTAAAAAATGTTGGTTAAAGTCAGGCTGGAAGTATGGGCCTGTTGGAAACTGGGGAGGTCCATGATACTGAACAGGGCCAAAGGGTCCTGGCCAGGGATACATCTGCTGATGTGCATATCTCTGGTCATAGTTTCCTCTTCGTGGTCTCCTTGCCTTCCCTCTCCAGCTTTTGTTTGATCCGTCACTTGACCAGTCATCATATTCAGAGTCAGACGATCCTGTCTGATCACTCCTTCCTGATCCTGAGTCTGAAGGTTCCTGACCTTTATAATCGTCTTTGATGTAAGGGTAGACTTTCTCGTGGCTGAATTTTTTCAGGTCTTTTTGTAGTTTGTTGATCTTATTCTGCATAAGGTAATCTTTATGCTCGTTGATTTCCTTATTGACCTCTTCAAGTTTCTTTTTATACAGGGTTAATTTAATTTCCGTAAGCAACGAGTCCTCGCTGACTTTAATTTTTATCAGTAAGGCTTCTGAGAGACGTTTAGCCGTATTTATTATTAAAATCAGCCAGTCTCGTGAGCATCTCCAAGCGATCAATGACCATTCCTTCTTGAATTGTGGATCATCAAGAAATATCCTTGGTGCATTTGTCGCTAATAGCCCTGATGTTCAACGTTGCCACGGAGATATTCAGTCATGATAGCCCCATGTAGGAGAATTTTCATTTGACTCCGTTTTAATTCCTTAAGTTCATCCCAATTTTGGGCCTGCGTGAGAGACTGGTTGATGTTCGTATCGGTTAGGAGGGACGGACCTGCTAATATTGCACTTGCCTCCTCATCAGAATAGCCAATACCATATTGTTCCGCCATAGTTATCGTTATTTTAGAGACGTAAAAATAAATATTCTGTAGATAGTGAGAGGATGTCACTGGAGAGTGATAGGAAAAGGTGTGATAGAGAGTTAAAATACATCAATGTGTGTTATTCAGGTATTTCCTGTGAATTAACCCTACAGCTGTGCGCTGCGCTAATTATGTATACACAAGAGGCTTATTGAAAAACGTTTTTCAATTGTGCCAAAGAGGGGGTGGAGAGGATTCTAGGTCGGAGTAATACCTCCCTATACAAACAGTGTCACAACAATTTTACTCCAACTGACCTTCAGAACCGGTCAGATATCTAAATGTATAGATGGAATACTATGATGAAGTTACTGTGGGGGAGTGTTTACTTCACCGATAGGTGAGCAAGGAAAAAATTCCTTTTGATTTAGGTACCCTCACACACCCTAGTGGTGTCATGCTTCATCATCGGGTCACCCCGACGCCTAAAAGTCGGGGTGGGCTCAACTACAGTGTTGGGAGCTCTTTGAAGATGTTACAGACCAGGGGGGCTAGAAAATTCTTTTAAAAAACCTCAGACAGATCCCCAGTATCCCTTTATTTGCGGGTCTGTCTGGGATACTAAAATACTTCAAATAGGGTCTAAAAACATTTTTCAATAAGCCTCTTGTGTATACATAATTAGCGCAGCGCACAGCTGTAGGGTTAATTCACAGGAAATACCTGAATAACACACATTGATGTATTTTAACTCTCTATCACACCTTTTCCTATCACTCTCCAGTGACATCCTCTCACTATCTACAGAATATTTATTTTTACCTCTCTAAAATAACGATAACTATGGCGGAACAATATGGTATTGGCTATTCTGATGAGGAGGCAAGTGCAATATTAGCAGGTCCGTCCCTCCTAACCGATACGAACATCAACCCGTCTCTCATGCAGGCCCAAAATTGGGATGAACTTAAGGAATTAAAACGGAGTCAAATGAAAATTCTCCTACATGGGGCTATCATGACTGAATATCTCCGTGGCAACGTTGCACCATCAGGGCTATTAGTGACGAATGCACCAAGGATATTTCTTGATGATCCACAATTCAAGAAGGAATGGTCATTGATCGCTTGGAGATGCTCACGAGACTGGCTGATTTTAATAATAAATACGGCTAAACGTCTCTCAGAAGCCTTACTGATAAAAATTAAAGTCAGCGAGGACTCGTTGCTTACGGAAATTAAATTAACCCTGTATAAAAAGAAACTTGAAGAGGTCAATAAGGAAATCGACGAGCAAAAAGATTACCTTATGCAGAATAAGATCAACAAACTACAAAAAGACCTGAAAAGATTCAGCCACGAGAAAGTCTACCCTTACATCAAAGACGATTATAAAGGTCAGGAACCTTCAGACTCAGGATCAGGAAGGAGTGATCAGACAGGATCGTCTGACTCTGAATATGATGACTGGTCAAGTGACGGATCAACCAAAAGCTGGAGAGGGAAGGCAAGGAGACCACGAAGAGGAAACTATAACCAGAGATATGCACATCAGCAGATGTATCCCTGGCCAGGACCCTTTGGCCCTGTTCAGTATCATGGACCTCCCCAGTTTCCAACAGGCCCATACTTCCAGCCTGACTTTAACCAACATTTTTTAGGTCAGGGCGGAAGACGAGGGAGACGTGGAAGAAGAGGCAACAAAAGAATCCAATGGGAAGAAGACAGGGGTACGATGAACACCAGGAGCAACTCCAGGGACCAGCAGCCCAGCACGAGCAAGACGAAGGACTAGTGGTTAATCTCACTGATGTTGTCCTGACCTCAGACGAACTAAGCATCCTGAACAAGGGGTTGGGATTTGTCCCTACTAATTACCTGGACAAATTTCGCCTCCACTGTGAGTTGGGGGAATTTTTCAGAAAGATACGATTGAAAACCTTCTTTCTGAATAAAGAGAAACCCTTGGAAAAGGATAACTATACTGATCTAAGACTGAAATCCACTTTTCTGCCACCTACAAACATGATGCCTCCAGAAGTCCTGGCATTTGAAGATTCTGTCACCAAGGAAGTGGAGTCACTAAAACCTAAACGAGACGGGTTCAACAACCTAAGCAATAGAGAACGCAAGGCACTTACATCCCTTCAAACCAGATCGGATATAGTAATAAAACCGGCTGACAAGGGAGGAGCTACCGTGATTCAGAGCATGAACGCATACAGAACGGCATGTTTAAATCTACTGGCGGATACCAGGTATTATAAGAAGATCAACAGGGATCCAACACAACGTCTCAAAAAATCCATCCTGGCACTTACAACAGATGCACTCACCCAGGAGTGGATCACTAAAAAGGAACATGCCTTTTTGAATCAGGAAGATCCCAGAACTCCACTATTTTATACTATCCCCAAGATACATAAGGGGAAGATTCCTCCCCCAGGCAGACCCATCGTGTCTGGGATTGGGTCCATTTTGGAGCCATTGTCTAAATAGACTGACTGGTTTTTACGTCCCTTGGTAAAGTAAATCAAATCGTACGTCCAAGATACCAAGCACATTTTTAACCTCCTCACACAGGTTGAATATAACCCTATGGAGAACTTCCTGGTATGCCTGGACGTGGAAGCTCTTTATACTAATATACCACAGACGGAGAGTATTAGAGCAGCACAAGAGATTTTAACACAAGAAGACTGGAAATGGGCAGCTCCCGTTGAATGGGTGGTTACCCTTATACATCTAGCCCTCACTGAAAACTTCTTTATTTTTGAGGACCAGATGTATTTACAAGTACACGGTACTTCAATGGGCAGCACATTCGCCCCAAGTCTGGCCTGTCTGTATGTCAGTGTTTTTGAAGACTAACATATATGGACACACAACCCATTTAGTGAGAACATCCACAAATGGTACAGATATATAGACGATGTCTTCATGATCTGGAAGGGTGATCTAACGAGCCTTGACAATTTTAAGACATGGATAAATTCCCTGAACCCCCACCTTCAATTTACAATGAACATGGACAAAGAAAAAATTTCCTTCCTGGATGTCACATTCACAGCGAAAGACGGGACTCTTGAAAGTTCCCTGTATACCAAACCAACGGATAGGAATAGTCTACTAAGATTTGACAGTGCTCATCCTCGCTCCCTTAGAGAAAATCTCCCAGTAGGACAATTCCTTAGAATTCGCAGGAATTGTTCCAACATCCAGACTTACAAAAAAGAAGCAGCAATTTTGAAAAACTAGCTGAAACTGAAGAAATATCCAACTAAGATCGTGGACAGGGCGAACAAAAGAGCACGAAACACCCCAAGAGAGGCTGTTTTGGAAACAAATGTTAAAAAGGAACTGGATCAGCTCATTTGCGTAACTACATACAATTCATTATCAAATGAATTGAAGAAAATAATAAACAAAAAATGGCCCATATTGACATCTAACAAATTGGTCTTTGAGAAACCAATGTTTTCTTTTAAAAGAAACAGTAGTTTAAAAGATGCCCTTGTACACACAAACACTTTGGCAACTAGTAGTGCAAATCAGACAACACTCTGGGGTACATCCCCTATCATGGGACATTACCCGTGCGGCTCATGTGTCGCTTGCCCTTTCACAGAACATACCAAGACCTTAGACCTGGGATTACATTCACCATGGGAGCAAAGGTCACATACAAATTGTAATTCCGATTAAGTCATCTACATGATAAATTGCCCATGTGGATTAAAATATATTGGGATGACCACTCGGAAAGTCAAGGTCCGCATTAGCGAACACAGGAGCACAATAAGGAGAGCAATCACAGCCACTAAACTGACAGCACACTATAATGAGAAAAATCATAAGGATACTGAATTAAAATGGACTGTACTTGAAAAGGTAAAGAACACTGGCAACCCCCAAAAAAAACTCTTAGAAAGAGAGCAACGATGGGTTTACCGTTTGAGAACTCATGAAACGGGTCTCAATGATTCCATACCTTGGAACCAACTAAACAAATAAGAGATCTTGCATTCACCCCCAAAAGGTGTGTAGTATCAGTAACATTAAGTGGCACACTTTAAATTGTTATGAATTAGATCCAATACATATCAATCAGAGTACCCTAGGAGTCAGGGTATATGAATTTGCTATAAGAAAAATCGGGTAATGGTGTAACACACTTAAAGAACCCCGTTGTGAAATACTATACATCCTCAATATACTTGACGATATGTATACTCCTTAGAACAGTGGTAATGCACGACCGACCTCTTATTTAAAGTCCCTAATTATAATGAATGAAACCTTGAAGATCTTAGTAATAATATGAATAGAAAATCTAGCTCTCGCTAATAGCCAAGCCGGAAGTATTTGAAACTACATTTCCCTTCGTTTACTAATTCGGGACTACAAAATCCGTGTTAAACCTGATTGGATCAGAATCCGGTCACGTGTTTCACGTACACGGAAGAGAATCAGAATACTGTTCCTCCCTCAGAACATGATCCGGTGTAAAATCTGAGTGTGGATAAGTGAACGCCTAACCCTGTTTTTTAGCCAAACATTTAAATAATCTGTCACAATCTTTTTACCAGCGTAGACGGGTTGATATGCTGACTAAGCCTGGGCAAAGCACTACGCTACGCTCGCGTAGTTTGCGAAGTTCGCGCTACTTCGCACTACGCGAACTGCACGTAGCACAGTGCGAACACGCGTAGCGTAGAGTTGCGTAGTGCTGCGGTCATTTTTTGCTTGCTCGCGGTCCTCAAAGTCAAGTTGGCGACCGCGAGCAAGCAAAATGACATCCCGGCGAGACTTTTTCATTGTTCGCGATCAGCAACATCAAGTTGGCGATCGCGAGCATGGAAAATAAACCTCCCGGCGAGATTCCCAACGCGAGGAGGTCAGGTTTCTCATTGCGAGTGGTCGCGTATGCTCGCGACCGCTCGCGATGAGAAACTACCAGTTCGCGTTGAGAAAGCTGCCGCTCGAGTAAAAATCTACTCGAGCAGCAGAAAACTACAGCTCGCACTGTGCATGATGCTATTTTCAATGATTGCACAGTGCCGGTTGCTTGTCCGCACTGTGCAATCATTGAAAACGACATCTGGCACAGTGCGAACGAGGTACTACGCAGTTCGCGAAGTGCTTTGTGTAGCTCGCGTAGTGCGAACTGCACTTTGCGTAACTTCGCGAAGTGCTACTTCGCGAACTACGCCCAGGGTTAATGCTGACGTGAAACATCACGTGAGCGTGCTGACCAACCCAGTCAAGCTACGTCATATACGGAAGTATAAACTCGCCATCCAAACGATACACGGCGCGAAACGCCGGGGATCGAGACCAAGTAGGTGGACAAACGGGGCAGGACTCTTGATGAAGTAAGTGGGGTGACGGAGCGGGAGAGTATTTTTTCGCATGGAGAGATTACCGTCCCCATCGTGATAGATGTTCATCATTAGAGTATCCTTATATCACTTCCATATATCTCCTCTCTCCCTCATACTCGGGGGTCCCTACAAAAGAGTGTGACTACAGAGCTACCCCTATACAGTCCTACGATCCCCTGAGAAACGGATCCCGTCCGAAAATCTGGTAAGAGAGAATGCATGTGTGTGAAATGTCACAAGAAACCACACAGCTTTTTTATGAATCACGCATGGTCAAGACAATACCATGTTCGATCACGGATGCCACAGGAGTGATGAGTGTGAGTGGTACATAAGAGAGTTTTTATATTGATAGTGCACACTAACTGGCATGGAGTTACAGTTAGGATGCGAGCGATTTCGCCACCGCGCAATATACCTGGCACACTGACTAAGTGTACAGATACAGGTATGAGTGGCACATGGATGGAGTGAGTTGTACACCACCTGGCCTAATGATCACCTAAACACATGTAGGTACCACTCGTGGCAAATAATGGGAATGGCCACTGAGAAAACGCACATATACAAGTTGGTTGCTATTTGTTTTCTTTTCTTTTATTCTCTTTTCAGATGGAATACAAAGTATGACGGATTAATAAATCAGTCACTCCTTCAAGGAGCAGCTACTCTGCCCTTGCATCTATAAACAGGCTAGGGAATCCCCTGCACTGTTTTCCTGGGTGGCCTTTGTTTTGCCCTGATGAAAGTCCTGGACCTTTAAGGCCATTTCAAGGACTGAAACATGTTGGCACTAGGGTCTTAGGACCATAATTATCCTACAAAGACCCTATTTGAAGTATTTTAGTATCCCAGACAGACCCGCAAATAAAGGGATACTGGGGATCTGTCTGAGGTTTTCTAATAGAATTTTTTAGCCCCCCTGGTCTGTAACATCTTCAAAGAGCTCCCAACACTGTGGTTGAGTCCACCCCGACTTTTAGGCGTCGGGGTGACCCGATGATGAAGCATGACACCACTAGGGTGTGTGAGGGTACCTAAATCAAAAGGAATTTTTTCCTTGCTCACCTATCGGTGAAGTAAACACTCCCCCACAGTAACTTCATCATAGTATTCCATCTATACATTTAGATATCTGACCGGTTCTGAAGGTCAGTTGGAGTAAAATTGTTGTGACACTGTTTGTATAGGGAGGTATTACTCCGACCTAGAATCCTCTCCACCCCCTCTTTGGCACAATTGAAAAACGTTTTTCAATAAGCCTCTTGTGTATACATAATTAGCGCAGCGCACAGCTGTAGGGTTAATTCACAGGAAATACCTTAATAACACACATTGATGTATTTTAACTCTCTATCACACCTTTTCCTATCACTCTCCAGTGACATCCTCTCACTATCTACAGAATATTTATTTTTACCTCTCTAAAATAACGATAACTATGGCGGAACAATATGGTATTGGCTATTCTGATGAGGAGGCAAGTGCAATATTAGCAGGTCCGTCCCTCCTAACCGATACGAACATCAACCAGTCTCTCACGCAGGCCCAAAATTGGGATGAACTTAAGGAATTAAAACGGAGTCAAATGAAAATTCTCCTACATGGGGCTATCATGACTGAATATCTCCGTGGCAACGTTGCACAATCAGGGCTATTAGTGACGAATGCACCAAGGATATTTCTTGATGATCCACAATTCAAGAAGGAATGGTCATTGATCGCTTGGAGATGCTCACGAGACTGGCTGATTTTAATAATAAATACGGCTAAACGTCTCTCAGAAGCCTTACTGATAAAAATTAAAGTCAGCGAGGACTCGTTGCTTACGGAAATTAAATTAACCCTGTATAAAAAGAAACTTGAAGAGGTCAATAAGGAAATCAACGAGCATAAAGATTACCTTATGCAGAATAAGATCAACAAACTACAAAAAGACCTGAAAAAATTCAGCCACGAGAAAGTCTACCCTTACATCAAAGACGATTATAAAGGTCAGGAACCTTCAGACTCAGGATCAGGAAGGAGTGATCAGACAGGATCGTCTGACTCTGAATATGATGACTGGTCAAGTGACGGATCAAACAAAAGCTGGAGAGGGAAGGCAAGGAGACCACGAAGAGGAAACTATAACCAGAGATATGCACATCAGCAGATGTATCCCTGGCCAGGACCCTTTGGCCCTGTTCAGTATCATGGACCTCCCCAGTTTCCAACAGGCCCATACTTCCAGCCTGACTTTAACCAACATTTTTTAGGTCAGGGCGGCAGACGAGGGAGACGTGGAAGAAGAGGCAACAAAAGAATCCAATGGGAAGAAGACAGGGGTACGATGAACACCAGGAGCAACTCCATGGACCAGCAGCCCAGCACGAGCAAGACGAAGGACTAGTGGTTAATCTGACTGATGTTGTCCTGACCTCAGACGAACTAAGCGTCCTGAACAAGGGGTTGGGATTTGTCCCTACTAATTACCTGGACAAATTTCGCCTCCACTGTGAGTTGGGGGAATTTTTCAGAAAGATACGATTGAAAACCTTCTTTCTGAATAAAGAGAAACCCTTGGAAAAGGATAACTATACTGATCTAAGACTGAAATCCACTTTTCTGCCACCTACAAACATGATGCCTCCAGAAGTCCTGGCGTTTGAAGATTCTGTCACCAAGGAAGTGGAGTCACTAAAACCTAAACGAGACGGGTTCAACAACCTAAGCAATAGAGAACGCAAGGCACTTACATCCCTTCAAACCAGATCAGATATAGTAATAAAACCGGCTGACAAGGGAGGAGCTACCGTGATTCAGAGCATGAACGCATACAGAACGGCATGTTTAAATCTACTGGCGGATACCAGGAATTATAAGAAGATCAACAGGGATCCAACACAACGTCTCAAAAAATCCATCCTGGCACTTACAACAGATGCACTCACCCAGGAGTGGATCACTAAAAAGGAACATGCCTTTTTGAATCAGGAAGATCCCAGAACTCCACTATTTTATACTATCCCCAAGATACATAAGGGGAAGATTCCTCCCCCAGGCAGACCCATCGTGTCCGGGATTGGGTCCATTTTGGAGCCATTGTCTAAATACACTGACTGGTTTTTACGTCCCTTGGTAAAGAAAATCAAATCGTACGTCCAAGATACCAAGCACATTTTTAACCTCCTCACACAGGTTGAATATAACCCTATGGAGAACTTCCTGGTATGCCTGGACGTGGAAGCTCTTTATACTAATATACCAAAGACGGAGAGTATTAGAGCAGCACAAGAGATTTTAACACAAGAAGACTGGAAATGGGCAGCTCCCGTTGAATGGGTGGTTACCCTTATACATCTAGCCCTCACTGAAAACTTCTTTATTTTTGAGGACCAGATGTATTTACAAGTACACGGTACTTCAATGGGCAGCACATTCGCCCCAAGTCTGGCCTGTCTGTATGTCAGTGTTTTTGAAGACCAACATATATGGACACACAACCCATTTAGTGAGAACATCCACAAATGGTACAGATATATAGACGATGTCTTCATGATCTGGAAGGGTGATCTAACGAGGCTTGACAATTTTAAGACATGGATAAATTCCCTGAACCCCCAAGTTCAATTTACAATGAACATGGACAAAGAAAAAAATTCCTTCCTGGATGTCACATTCACAGCGAAAGACAGGACTTTTGAAAGTTCCCTGTATACCAAACCAACGGATAGGAATAGTCTACTAAGATTTGACAGTGCTGATCCTCGCTCCCTTAGAGAAAATCTCCCAGTAGGACAATTCCTTAGAATTCGCAGGAATTGTTCCAACATCCAGACTTACAAAAAAGAAGCAGCAATTTTGAAAAACAAGCTGAAACAGAAGAAATATCCAACTAAGATCGTGGACAGGGCGAACAAAAGAGCACAAAACACCCCAAGAGAGGCTCTTTTGGAAACAAATGTTAATAATGAACTGGATCAGCTGATTTGCGTAACTACGTACAATTCATCATCAAATGAATTGAAGAAAATAATTTAAAAAAAATGGCCCATATTGACATCTGACAAATTGGCCTTTGAGAAACCAATGTTTTCTTTTAAAAGAAACAGTAGTTTAAAAGATGCCCTTGTACACACAAACACTTTGGCATCTAGTAGTGCAAATTAGACAACACTCTGGGGTACATCCCCTATCGTGGGACATTACCCGTGCGGCTCATGTGTCGCTTGCCCTTTCACAGAACATACCAAGACCTTAGACCTGGGATTACATTCACCATGGGAGCAAAGGACATACAAATTGTAATTCCGATTCAGTCATCTACATGATAAATTGCCCATGTGGATTAAAATATATTGGGATGACCACTCGGAAAGTCAAGGTCCGCATTAGCGAAAACAGAAGCACAATAAGGAGAGCAATCACAGCCACTAAACTGACAGCACACTATAATGAGAAAAATCATAAGGATACTGAATTAAAATGGACTGTACTTGAAAAGGTAAAGAACACTGGCAACCCCCAAAAAAAACTCTTAGAAAGAGAGCAACAATGGGTTTACCGTTTGAAAACTCATGAAACGGGTCTCAATGATTCCATACCTTGGAACCAACTAAACAAATAAGAGATCTTGCATTCACCCCCAAAAGGTGTGTAGTATCAGTAACATTAAGTGGCACACTTTAAATTGTTATGAATTAGATCCAATACATATCAATCAGAGTACCCTAGGAGTCAGGGTATATGAATTTGCTATAAGAAAAATCGGGTAATGGTGTAACACACTTAAAGAACCCCGGTGAAGTTTTTATAACTCCTTTAGACCATAGCCTAACGTTGTGAAATACTATACATCCTCAATATACTTGACGATATGTATACTCCTTAGAACAGTGGTAATGCACGACCGACCTCTTATTTAAAGTCCCTAATTATAATTAATGAAACCTTGAAGATCTTAGTAATAATACGTATAGAAAATCTAGCTCTCGCTAATAGCCAAGCCGGAAGTATTTGAAACTACATTTCCCTTCGTTTACTAATTCGGGACTACAAAATCCGTGTTAAACCTGATTGGATCAGAATCCGGTCACGTGTTTCACGTACACGGAAGAGAATCAGAATACTGTTCCTCCCTCAGAACATGATCCGGTGTAAAATCTGAGTGTGGATAAGTGAAAGCCTAACCCTGTTTTTTAGCCAAACATTTAAATAATCTGTCACAATCTTTTTACCAGCGTAGACGGGTTGATATGCTGACGTGAAACATCACGTGAGCGTGCTAACCAACCCAGTCAAGCTACGTCATATACGGAAGTATAAACTCGCCATCCAAATGATACACGGCGCGAAACGCCGGGGATCGAGACCAAGTAGGTGGACAAACGGGACAGGACTCTTGATGAAGTAAGTGGGGTGACGGAGCGGGAGAGTATTTTTTCGCATGGAGAGATTACCGTCCCCATCGTGATAGATGTTCATCATTAGAGTATCCTTATATCACTTCCATATATCTCCTCTCTCCCTCATACTCGGGGGTCCCTACAAAAGAGTGTGACTACAGAGCTACCCCTATACAGTCCTACGATCCCCTGAGAAACGGATCCCGTCCGAAAATCGGGTAAGAGAGAATGCATGTGTGTGAAATGTCACAAGAAACCACACAGCTTTTTTATGAATCACGCATGGTCAAGACAATACCATGTTCGATCACGGATGCCACAGGAGTGATGAGTGTGAGTGGTACATAAGAGAGATTTTATATTGATAGTGTACACTAACTGGCATGGAGTTACAGTTAGGATGCGAGCGATTTCGCCACCGCACAATATACCTGGCACACTAACTAAGTGTACAGATACAGGTATGAGTGGCACATGGATGGAGTGAGTTGTACACCACCTGGCCTAATGATCACCTAAACACATGTAGGTACCACTCGTGGCAAATAATGGGAATGGCCACTGAGAAAACGCACAAATACAAGTTGGTTGCTGTTTGTTTTCTTTTCTTTTATTCTCTTTTCAGACGGAATACGAAGTATGACGGATTAATAAATCAGTCACTCCTTCAAGGAGCAGCTACTCTGCCCTTGCATCTATAAACAGGCTAGGGAATCCCCTGCACTGTTTTCCTGGGTGGCCTTTGTTTTGCCCTGATGAAAGTCCTGGACCTTTAAGGCCATTTCAAGGACTGAAACATGTTGGCACTAGGGTCTTAGGACCATAATTATCCTACAAAGACCCTATTTGAAGTATTTTAGTATCCCAGACAGACCCGCAAATAAAGGGATACTGGGGATCTGTCTGAGGTTTTTTAAAATAATTTTCTAGCCCCCCTGGTCTGTAACATCTTCAAAGAGCTCCCAACACTGTGGTTGAGCCCACCCCGACTTTTAAGTGTCGGGGTGACCCGATGATGAAGCATGACACCACTAGGGTGTGTGAGGGTACCTAAATCAAAAGGAATTTTTTCCTTGCTCACCTATTGGTGAAGTAAACACTCCCCCACAGTAACTTCATCATAGTATTCCATCTATACATTTAGATATCTGACCGGTTCTGAAGGTCAGTTGGAGTAAAATTGTTGTGACACTGTTTGTATAGGGAGGTATTACTCCGACCTAGAATCCTCTCCACCCCCTCTTTGGCACAATTGAAAAACGTTTTTCAATAAGCCTCTTGTGTATACAAAAACAATGTTTGCCAGTTCACAAGATCAAAGGCTTTTTCAGCGTCAACCATAATTATTGCTGCAGGAATTTGGTTAGTATTAAAAAAATCTAAGGCATGAATTAAAAATTGAGTGTTAGTAGCCATAGATCGACCTGCTATAAAACCTGTCTGGTCCTTATGGATTATTTCTTGAGCAGCAGGAAGGAAGCGCTGAGCCCATACTTTCATCAAAATCTTGTAATCGAAATTAAGTAGACTGATTGGCCTAAAAGAGTTGACATCTAATGGGTTCTTATCTTTTTTCTCAAAGGATATTATTATAGACTCCTTAAATTCAGTTTATACAGTTCCACCCTTTCTAATATCATTAAAAAGTCTATTTATGGGAGATACCAGTTCTTTAATAAAAACCTTGTAAAATTAGATGGGAAATCCATCCTGTCCACATGCCTTGGCCCCTGCCATAGAGTTAATTGCACATATAATTTCTTCTTCCATTATTTCATCGTCTAATTCTTTAATTCTGGCCTCTGAGAGTCTGGGAAGATCAACATCCATCAAGTACTTCCGAATTTGTTCTTCATTAACCGGATACTCTGTTGAATAGAGCTGTCCGTAGTGATGGAGGAAAACCTGTGAGACAACTAGTTCTGTGACTGGGTCCCTGATGGAAGTGATTAGGGAGGATTCCATTTTTTTCCTGGTAGAATTGGCTAACAGCTTCCCCATTAACTGACTCTCTTCATACATTTTTTGCTGGTAAATTTTGGAATTGCATATTTCCTCAAGGATAAAAAAATCTCTTAGTTCCCTGCTAGCTTTATTGAAGGAGTTGGGGGAATGTTGTAGCATTAAGGCATATTCTTGATCCACCTTATTCTGAAGGTTCTCAATTTGCAACCGCCGGGTTTTGGACTGGCCGGCCATGATAGCTATTATGTGGGCCCGGGCCGCGGCCTTAAAACCTCCCCAGACAGTGAAGGGGGTGGCGGTATTATTGTTAACCTCAAAATATTGTACAATCCACTCCCTAAATCCAGTAATCCAATCTGTATTTTGAAGGAGGAGGCGATCCATCTGCCACCTTGATCGTTCCCCCCCAATAGCAAGGAAACCCCAACAAGCACATGGTCAGAAAAGGAATTACTACTAATCTATGCATTTGTCACCTGTATAGACCTTGATGTTAATAGATAATCTAGTCGAGAGGCCGAAGAAAAGCGATGGGAGTAGAAGGTAAAGGATTCCATTTCTTGATGGAGATCCCGCCAAGAGTCTACAAGCCCAAACTGTTCCATAATTGCCACCATCATTTTTTTGGTATTAGGCTTCTACTGTCTTTTGTTTTTATTAGTGGAATCCTTTCTAATATCCATAATATAGTTAAAATCCCCCCCTAGAACAATTTGCCCAGGAGAACTAATCAGCCTTTCGTGGATCTGGGTCAGAGGTAAGACATTATCGGATATTGGGCCATAATAATTGATAAAATTTATTATCCGACCCCTAATTTTTGTTGTTACCCAGATCCATCTCCCTAAAATATCTCTATGTACTTGGAGAAACTCCCAATCCATTCTATTAGAGAAATAGATTGCTACCCCCCTCATTGCTGCCCCTGAAGAGGCAAAAAAAACCTTTGAGAATTTTTTAGGGATAAACAAGTTGGGGGAATTAGACTTAAGATGGGTTTCCTGAAGAAAGAGAACGTGGGGGTCCAAAAAAGCGGCCCATCTTATAAGTGCACCATATTTCTTTTTATTTAATATCCCATTGGTGTTCAACGACAGAATCTTACAACTACCAGTTGCCATACTTCTGTGCTCTATAAATCAATCCTGGCCTTCTTACTACTGCTTTTTTTCCTGCTAACACCCACCCACCCACCACCCTAAAAAACCCTCCCCCGGAAATGTGGAAACCCCCCCCTACACCACGCAGGCCACATCTCCCACCTCCCACAATTGTTCCTGGGTGTCATGTTGTTACACCCCATTGGGCGATCGTGGTCACACACCCCTAACCCCCGCCCCTCCTGTCCTCTGATTAGAACAAACCAAGCATTACGGATAAAAGAGAAAGAAAGATAGAAGAAAGAAAAAGGGAAGAAAAAAAATTTAGAATACATTTCTTATCAAGGATAACCAACACCAGCTTAAATAGAACTAGAATCACACTTCACACGAGGGACCAGATATCCCCTTTAAACAAATCTGGGCCTCCTCGATATCCGAAAACATAAAAAATCTCCCCTTCACCAGCACCTTTAATTTCGATTGCTGAACGATAGAGGCCTGAGCCCCATGAGCTTTAAAGAGATGTAACATCTTAACAAACTCTTTTCTTCTTCGAGCTGCAACAGCTGTCATATCGGAAAAGATTCTACATTTCTGTGTCTTGTTAATGGGAAATTGTCGCTGCTGAATAGCTTTTGCCAACAGCTTCTCTTTAATTCTATAGTCAGCAAAGTTGAGAAGAATTGTTCTCGGATAAGGAGAATTTGGAAAAGGTTGGGCTGGAATACGATGTGCCCTAGTGATAGACAGATCTCCTTCGTAGTCTGGCAACACTTGCTGCTTGATAAACGTGTTTACCCAAAGGAGAGTCTGGGATCCCTCAATCCCTTCAGGCACCCCCACTAGGCGCAGATTAGATCTCTTAGAATGACTTTCCAGTACCTCGACCTTATTCTCTAGATATCTTTTCTTCTTGTCCGCTTCCTTTGACTCAGCCATCACCGTCACCAGTTGATCTTCAATGGTGGAGATTCTGGCCTCTGCTTCAGAGACTCTAGAGGGGAGGCCGGTAATAGCCTCTTCAATTTTATCTAGCCTCTGATTAAGGGTATTGATCTCGATTTGCTGAAGCTTTTTCATTTCCCTTATCTCTTCTAAAATTTAATTCAGCATATCTCGGATATCAATTTGAAAATTTTCGGATTTCTGCGTACCAAATTTCGCAAACGGTAAAGTATCAATGCTAGATGATGGTAAAGTTAAGAATGATTCTTGTGATTTCGGAGAGTGATCCAATAATAGCGGCGCAGAAGCCTGTGGGTTATCCAGAGTTCGTCCTAATTCTGGGAGATCTGGCTGATCCGGTAAGTCATTAATCGGCACTGGAGTATCTACCTGTCCACCTGACCCAATCCCCCCTATGCGACAAGGTTCAAGACTTTTTGATTTTGACACATTTGGGTGCTCAAGGCCAGATGTGTCTTGCCCCCTGCCATTGGGATCCAATCCGGCTGCTGGAGAGGACACGCCGGGATCGATAGATTGTTGAAGTGTAGGGGAGTGAGGAGGTAGTAAAGTTTGTTTTTTGGTAAATAAAGGAAATTTTTTCACCTCCTTGTGCACGTTCCCCCCAGTGCAGAGGTCTTGGTTATTCTGACCTAGCAGGATAGCCCCTTCCAGGCTAATATTCAATTTTGCCCCTTGCGTCTCCTGTTGCAAGGTTTGACTATCGACAGCCGTGGTAAAGGATATATCCTCATCTGAGGTGACAGGCGAACTGCAACTGTCCGGTGAAGAAGGCACAGCTCCCCTGTCGCTTTTTCGGACTGCTTGGCGTGCAATCTTGGTGAGAGCGCGACGGGTTTTCTTCACTTTTTGTGCTTCAGTTCTGGCCGCTTTGAAATTTGCAGCACCCTCCCTCTGAGGTCTCACCATTTTCCTCTAAGAGCCAAGGAGGCTGACTCCCCCCCCGGCAGGATCTCTAGACCGAGGAAACTGAAAACACACCCCTGTGTAAATGTTCATCTGCCAGTACAGTCCAGCTCTCTAGCCAGCAACCCCCTTTTATTTTTCTCCTTACATCAGGGTGTGCTCAGCTGCTTGCCTGTACCGAAGACAAATCCATCCAGGCCTCTGGCAGCTGAGAGTTCCAACGTGGTCGAGAGCAGGACCAAAGAAGCAGCTGGTTCATACTCTTGCCAATCAGCGTCTTCCCCCGGTTTAATTTGTCATTTTTTTTTCCCTTTGCCCTCCATAGACGACAGCAGCAAAGAAAACGCCAATCTCCCGCTCACATCGTCTCGAAATTCATAGAGCGTTGTTGTGAAGCGTTCTCAACAGGCAGCAGGCACCCGCCATCGGCTGCGGCATCCAGCGAGGGGGAGGGGGAGGGACCACGCACGCATCTAGCAGCATGGAGGCGTGGCATCCTCCCTAGGTTCTGCTGATGCATGAGGACAATTCAAAATCCTTCTTCTCCCATTTAAGCATTATAATACAACGCGGTTGAGTCTATGCTCCGCCCATGTTTTATTGACGACTGCCACATATATGAGCCGCTTTACCGGATTCTTTAACATAAACTCGTAATGGCATGGTTAGCTAGGCACCAATTGACACCCAGCAGACATTTATTGTGCCCACAGCCAGTGCTTTAGCAAATGAACCAGACTCCATCCTCGTATACCACACTATTACATAACAATCTGTAAACTTGGCAAGGAGTACTGTAATCCGGTCATGCCGCAGACTAGCGCTGGTAGTCTCATTATGCGCCAAGTTAGTTCTGAATAAAACAAATAGTTTATAACATTTGTAAAAAGACTCATAACAGGCAAAGTATTTCATCATGGCCCTCTGAAAGTCCTTGTCTATTTTTTTAGATGAATAATAATGCAAAGGGAGAGCAGGGGATTCCCAGCACTTTTCCGAGTGTAAAAAAGGCAAGCACGTTAGCGGAACAGTGCGGATGGACCAGGCAGAAAATTCAGTGGCTCCAAAAATGGGGAGTTATGGACGTCTGCATTCGAAAACTCCCGGATCACTAAAAGTATGCCCCAAAGTATAGTCACCTGGTACATTCCTAGTAAGACAAGATGTTCACTGAAGAACCATCTATAGAATTAAACTTCGATGCCTGCTTTATAACTATATGTAAACACAAAATAGAATGATAGACTTTGCTCGAGTAAAAAACAGAAAAGGGGCAGTATTTCAAAACCTGTATATCAGTGGCTCGAAACACTACAAATCACCCCACATGAGCCTGACTATTATAACAACTGCCTAATGGAGATACAGCATAGGCATACCTATTTCCTAATGTAATCTCTGGAGTACAAATCCACATTAGACAGGGGTTAGAAACAGGGATTCCTGGTAGGCTAGGGTATGCGCCAAAGCCAGGCAGAAACCCCCATTCTACTCAGGCCAAGGGAGTTACACACTAAAGATAACCCTGCTCACCCCCTTGGTAGCTTGGCACAAGCAGGTAGGCTTATCCCAGAGGTAATGTGTAAAGCATTTGTGCAACACACACACACAGCAGCAACACACTAGGCACACTACAAAAGAGACTCCACACAAGCTTATATAAAAAATAGCCTTTGTATTATTCAAAACACATTAGAATGCAATCAAATATATATACACTGTGCCCACTGGCACCAGATCACAATTTACAGGGGATTATATACAAGACAGCACCAATCGGGCCGCTGTCAGAACCATCACAAAGCACAAATAGCAACACAACCCGTAATAAATGTAGAACAGCCAGTAGCTACTGGTGAAAAACTATACTTGCCATTATATCACGATATGCATGGATCACATTAGATCAGGCATAATCATCAGCGTAAATTCATTAGGCATAAAACCAGCATTGCTCCATAGTAACCTTAACAGGCTGCATCCATCACCTTTAGGGCCTAGCGCCCTGATGATACCATACAAATTACCAGAAATGCCCTCAAAGAAATAGTAGCACTGGCACTCACTGTGCCTCCGGAGTCCCCACTGGGACTCTACCAAACAAAAGTGCCCCCTTTCTGCAGCTGCCCGCTACAGCAGTCCAGCTGTGCTGAAAAATGGCGCTGGCACCACTGTTCCTACTGAGCCCCTACTGGGACCCTGCAAAATGAATGGGGCCAACGTTGCAGCTGCCCGCGCTGGTGGGATGCAGCTGTACAGGAAAATGCTCACTCTGGAGCCCCGCTCTGGGGCTCGCTCTACAAATCTGCCCCCAACATTGGAGCGGCCTGCTCTCCCGTGGGCCCGCTCAGAACAATCAGGCACCGGAAATGTGCAGGCCTGCCCCCCCTTCTGTCATGGGAGGGAAGGCTGGAAAGCAGTGGATGGAGCTCGCGAGGCTCCGTAGCCTCTCGCTCCTCTTTGGGCTCTGGTCTTCTTGTGTGGTGTACGTGGGGCTCTTACCAGCTCACGGGAGCACCTGCTCGGGACTCGGTGACTTCCTGGTTCCGGCCCCGCCCACAAGCAGGCAGACTCTGCCTGGCTTCCACAGCGGTCTCTTCTCTGGCAGGACACAGAGCGGGGTGGGCCCCCCGCGGTAAAATAGCACTAATGCGGGGTAGGCTCCCACTGTGGAGCACCAAATGCGGGGGGGCTCCCGCCGGAAAACACGAACATGGGGTAGGCTCCCGCTCCAACACTGGCATAAAGCAGGGTGGGCTCCCACTAAAATTAAAGCAAATGTGGGGTGGGCTCCCGCCTCGGCAAAATCATAAATGCGTGGTGGGCTCCCGCTTGCTTCTGACGCGGTGCAGGGGGATCCCCATGCAGGGATTCCCCCAGGACTCTCTGACAGCCCTGCGCTGCAGATCACGCACGCTCTGTTTCTCCTGGCGGTAGAAAGGTAGTGCCCACGAGGCGCTGGGAAGTGGGTAGGAATCGAAGTCCTTTGGTGCTGGAATAAAGTTGTAGCGCCACAAGGTCCAAAAATGCAGAGGCAAGGCTGGGCAAAGGTCAGCAGTATACAGGGCAGCTACTTCCAGGCAGAGCAGCAATCCCTCAGAACAGTCAGACACAGTGAGGTGGTGATCCTGTAGTGCAGCAGCCCTTGCTCCAGCGTAGCTTCTTCCAAGTCCAGTAAAAAGGCAGAGGGGCAAAGCTGGGCACAGGCAGGCCAACACTTAGGGACCCCCAGGAGCCAGCAGCTGGGTCCCACGGCGGTTCCTCCTGGCAGAGTGTCCCCCCAGTCCAAGTAAGCACAAGCACAACAACAACATGGGGTCACAGCCCCTCTATTTATTTTACATCTCTTCTTTTCCTGCCCCCTACCAGAAGCTTCTGGAAGGGTCTTTGGAGGTTTCCAGTCCCAACTGGTTCTGGGATGGGTGTTAATCACTTTGTTTACCAGGCTTCCCTCCTACTTTGTGAGCTGGGGCTTGGTTATCAGACACACCACAGAGGGGCAGAGCAAGCATTGTACAGGGCAGGCACAGACCTATTCAGGGATAGGGGACTTCTCCTCCCACTACTCCAATTGCAGATCTTCTATTCAGCCTAGTGCTGACTTACCCAGCCCTGCCTGGAACCACCCACACCTCATCAGTCCCGGTCACTTCTAGAACCAGACATGCAATACACATCAGGCAGGCAGACACATAGCACACAGGAATGCCAACTTCTAAATGCGGCATTCCTAAAATAGTGATAATAAATCTGCGTACACCATTGAGCAGCATTTATTATTTCCATTCCATACATACCAAACATGACATACTTATTTTGTTCAATTTAGGAGTTATGCCATGGAGGGATTTCCCAATGTTAGCCTATGAAGGGTAGAGAGCACACGCACTTTGCACTGCTAAACAGTGCTAAAGTGTCCAGAGTCCTAAAACCACCAACACCATGTCAGAAACAAGGCTAGGAGGAATGCAAAAAGTTCAGGGATGACCCTGCAAGAAGGGCCAAGTCCAACAACAGGATTCTCATGAAAGAGGTGAAGACCCTTTCCCAAGTCATGTTTGGGAATTCACAGGTAACAAGAGAGAAAGGAGAACATGAACCTATTAATACTTTTTGTTCTCATGAGCTTCAACAGAACCTGTGGGGTAAGAGCATGTGATGGATGTGTATAAATTGCATCTTTTCCAGGACATGTAAGAATAGAATAGTAAACAGTTCTAACAACAGCCTTCCAAGCCTGATGAAAACAACAAACCCAGTAACATATTTGGGAAGAATAGAAACACATGACTCAGGTGCTGTGCTGCCCCTTTGATCACTTATCCCATGCAATTCATCTCCAATGAACTAACAATTTATGTGACATTTTTTCTCTGCGCCCTTTGACTTGCTGGGCAAAACTGTGGCTGAACCAGGACATTCCATTAACCCACTTGATTGTGAAAGATCTTTTGTCCCATTATAAGGCAATGTGCACCCCCTGGTTAAAATATTTGAAATCCTGTTTCTCTCGACTTGGTTGTCTGGAGCTGTTTGAAAATCCAAGCGGGATCGTAAAAGGGGACGTGGAGGCAATTAAGCGTGCCTTTGATATGGGGAGAAAGGTTCAACGAGAGGGAGAGGAGCTCCTGAAACCCAGTATCAGGAAATATGTCATGTTAAAAACTTGCGAGACAATGGAGCCATATTTGATGGGCTCATTTAGTTCCCATGAGAAGTTACTACTGTCAAGGTTCAGGTTAAATATCTTTCATCATCTGTTAATTAGACCTAAAAAGGATATTTTTAATAAGGCTGCAGCTCCCTGTGGCTGCGACGGAAAGTCTCCACAGGATATGCTGCATTTTATATTTTTATGTAAATTTTATGAATACCCGCGCAAACGCTATCTGGTAGCTCTTTTAAAGAAACTTAATTTTAACCAGATCAGACCAGCACTAATGTATTTACAACTCTTGCACAGCGACAGTGTTCTCCATGTAACTGAATTCTTAAAACTGTCTGTTAAATTGAGAACCTGTATGGATCAATGAGGTTGCTTCTTCACTGTTTGACTGCCTCATCTACCTCAGGAACCTATATGGACTATATTATGCCTTGCGCTATTTGCACTTTACTGATTAAGAATTTATTGTACGGTATTGGTGATATCCTTTTTCTGTTTGGTAATGAACTATGGCACTTTTTAATATTTGTCTTTTAACTGTGATGTTTATATGTATACTTTTATGGTTTGAATCAAAACCGAAATAAAGTCTCTATTGAATTGAATTGAACTAACAAGAATCTACTTCAAAGCTAAGCCGACACCAGAGGAGTCTGTGATCAATGATGGGTATCAAGAGCCACTGCCTTTGCTGTGTCACTACTCAACCCGAAACAATTCATCTGTAACACTGTGGTGCCGATTACGATCCTGGAAAAACCGGGTACGAACCGTCGGTCGGAGCGTTTTCTCTGTCCGACTCGTACCCGGTTGTAAAACTTTACAAACATGGAAGTACGATTCGCACGGAAACACCATTTCCATACGAATGGTAAAAAACACCGTCCGACGAAAATATACATACGAATGTGATCCGGGAATGCCCCGACGTGACGTCAGGACGCTGTCAGGCAGCGTTTCACGACCCAAGAAGTACGATTCAAACCGACTGCAGTCAGGACGGCAATATTTTTACGGCACCCAAAAAGTGCTGGAAAAGCGAAGTACGCCGCTAAACGACCAGAATAGGGGGCCCGGTACGCGCCGTACCCCCCCAGCCCCCGTGAGTACGCGCCGTACCTCCCCCAGCCCCCGTGAGTATGCGCCGTACCCCCCCCAGCCCCCGTGAGTACGCGCCGTACCCCCCAGCCCCCGTGAGTACGCGCCGTACCCCCCCAGCCCCCGTGAGTACGTGCCGAACCCCCGTGTATGTACCCCCCTGTACGTGTCGAACCCCCCCGTGTATGTACACCCCTGTACGTTCGAGTCGTACCCCCACCCGTGTATGTACACCCCTGTACGTGTCGAACCCCCCGTGTATGTACACCCCTGTACGTGTCGAACCCCCCGTGTATGTACACCCCTGTACGTTCGAGTCGTACCCCCACCCGTGTATGTACACCCCTGTACGTGTCGAACCCCCCGTGTATGTACACCGCTGTACGTGTCGAACCCCCGTGTATGTACACCCCTGGACGTTCGAGTCGTACCCCCACCCGTGTATGTACACCCCTGTACGTGTCGAACCCCCGTGTATGTACACCCCTGTACGTTTGAGTCGTACCCCCACCCGTGTATGTACACCCCTGTACGTGTCGAACCCCCCGTGTATGTACACCCCTGTACGTTCGAGTCGTACCCCCACCCGTGTATGTACGGTGCGCGGGTGGGGGTACGACTCAAACGTACAGGGGTGTACATACACGGGGGGTTCGACACGTACAGGGGTGTACATACACGGGTGGGGGTACGACTCGATCGTACAGGGGTGTACATGCACGGGGGGTTCGACACGTACAGGGGTGTACATACACAGGGGGTTCGACACGTACAGGGGGGTACATACATGGGGGTTCGGCGCATACTCACGGGGGCTGGGTGGGTACGGCGCGTACTCACGGGGGGCTGGGGGGGGTACGGCGCGTATGTGGGCACATGTCTCCATGGTTGCAATGGGAGTTCGGTGCGGACGGTGTTTTTTCCATACGGTTGTGACATCGGACGCACAGGATGGATCGTACTTGCGCGGTCGGACTTCACTTTTCACGTTTGTACGGTAAATCGTCCGGGGAGGTGTCGGACACATTTTCCGACCCGAGGACGTGCGGGGAATTATTCCCAATGCGACTCGTATGGAGTTTTTCCCATGCGAATCGTACTTGGCAGTTTGTACGGCACTTGTACGATTTGTACGGTAAAAAGACCGGATACGAGTCGTACGGGGAATTTTTTTACAGGATCATAATCGGCACCTGTATCTTCTGGTATCTCTTGGGACCATCCAGAGAGGATCATGGTCTATTTTACATTTACTGCCTTTGATAGATCAACCGCTGTGAGCTACACTGCATATATAATTGAAATGAACCTTTCCAGAATAATATTTTTCTAATTAGCTCAATTTCCAAGAGAGTACCTATTAGATAAAATGGAAACTAAGATCTTTAAGAACGCAACCTCCTTGTATCTACTGAACATATCTTTCTTTTTAACTGGAATAGATTCATCATAGGGAGGGAGTAGGCTAATCTTCACATGCCGCAGGATGAGACATATTCTTTCTCTAAAGGCATATTGTGCGTGATTCCTCTTGCTTATTGTTATAGATGACTGGCATGATGATGTAATGCATTTGTGGCACAATAATTATATCTTAACATGTCCAGTACCCAATGTCATATGAACTACATGTTTTGTCATCATTTAGTCATCTCTCATGCTTGATTAACTCAGGGACCAGCAATGTGCCTCCTCTCCGAAGTAGGCATGATGCTGCTACAAGTCCTTTAGATTAAAACTCATTTTTGGTGTGCGCCCTGAAGATTGACCCCAAAATATTGATGGGACTCGATATCGAGGACAAAATATTGACATAAAATTATCCATAGCTATTTATGCCTAGATTTTCTATACCGAATTCCATATTTATGCACCTACATTGTACATATGTCTTCAAGGTAAGTGCAAATGAAATTAGGCATAGTAAATCTATACTTCCCTTTAAGTACTTGCCTTTCTGTAAAAATGGTTGAAGGGGTGGAAGCCCCACTCAGTCAACAACTACAATCCTTGTCAAGGTGAACCACAATAGTCACAAAATTAACGTGCCTTAACTAGGCCTGGGCGGTAAATTTCGTTCCGCTCGTGGAATTTGCGATATTTTGACATTTTCGCGTTCCGCGGAGAGTGCGATAATGTCAAAACTTTCTCAATCTGCCGCGAAACTGAAGTATTTTTCTTGTTCGCGCTTTAAAAATGCGTTCTCGCGTGCGCGGTCGCGACTTACCGGGTCCCTGCGTTCGCTGACGAGTTTTCCTATCCGTTCGCGTGAGCCACGAGATGTTGGATTGTTGGTAGCCGGTCGCGGTATCCCGCGAGAGTTTGCGATCGCGAACACGTCATTGCGATCACAAACACGTCATTCGACCTGGAACAGGAAAGAAGCATTGCGGCAAGATGGCCGCACCCATTAGCGACCGCATGGGCAAGTTAGAGATATATTTCCCTGCGAGCACGCAAAAACACATCGCAAACGGGCGGGAAAAGCAATCTCCGCGTCTTCGCGAAAGTTCCGCGTGCTTGCGGAGATTTTGCGCAATTTCGCGATAATTTGCAGAAGTAAATTTCGCAATTTCCGCCCACCCTTAGCCTTAACCTCAGTTAGCTTGGTATATAAGCAGTCAGGCTTAACTTAGATGCACTGTGTAAACTATTTATTCAGCACACAAACAGTAATAAACACAAAAAACCCTAGCCAATTTAGAAACATATGGTAATTTTTGATAAATAAAATTATACTAGAACAAAAATCTAATCAGTGGAAATGGAGATATTGAATTTTAAAGTTACTAGTGAAAATAGCACTCAAATGTACAAAACACCATTTGTGGTCATCTCATCCTCATAGACCGGGGGAAATTCACAAGTTCAGGTGAACCAAGATTAATCCCAGGTCGGATACAGGGACCAGGATAGTTCTACTAAAAAGTTACCTTCTCAAAGTCCAGCACAAAGTGGTCTATTCACAGTGGAGAGGCTGCGAGGAGCAGGTACAGTGTCACGGGTGGTCATTGCTGTAGCACCAAGAGAAGGCCTGGCATTATGGGCTGACTTCTCTGTACCATGAACAGTCAGTCGGATATCGCAGAAATTTGCCTTGAACAGGGCTGTTCATGGTCCTGAGGAGAATAAACTTCAGGATTTTCACATCTTCTTGCCAAAGAGCCCCCTCTAATGCCAGCATAGGGTCAAGGACCTGGGGAGGCAGGTCTTTGGAACCAGGGACTCACTCTAGCAGAGGCCAGCAGGGCTCAGGCAGGTTCAGTTGCAGGTCCAGCATAGCAGTTGCAGGGAGGCCTCTGGAGCTTGGTGTGTCCATGAGGCTCACAAAGGAGGTCAGCCAACTGATCCTTGCAGTCACTCAGTTTAGCCTATTATGAAGGTAAGTCGGTCCAGTCTTTCTTCTCAGACAGCAATAGAGTCATCAGCAGCAGGTCCGCCCTTCTGCTGTAATGCCCACAGGTCCAGGAGTGTTCTGAAGTGTGACTCTGGATGTCCAATGTTTATACCTGGTGCCAGCCTCTGTGTGGAGGGATTCCCTTTCCTAACCCCACATCTGGTTCTAGAAAGTTCCTCCTCTTCCCTTGTCAAGATTCAAAACCATCTGGGGTGACAAAATACAGGGAAGACCTGATGTTAGCTTCTTTTGCGTGTGTAAGAGGAAAGGCCCTTTGAAATGTAAGTGGGGCTGAGCACGGCTCCTCCCTGTCATTCTGCCAGGGGGGCCCATCCTGTCCACCACTAAGCCCCCTTTGTGGTACTGTCTGGAGCCAATACACAAACCCCAACAGGAGAGATATTCACAGTCACGTGAGCCAGGACCTAGCAAAAGGTCTAAATGATTAGGACAATAAAATGCCAACTTTCTAGAACTGGCATTTTCAGAATTGTGACTTAAAATCCGACTTTTCCATTAAAGAGCATTTTAAATTGCAATTCATTTGACAGTAAGCAGCATATCTGTATCTGTTCCCAATCCAAAATTACGTCTTTTTAAATGTAATAGGATAGCCCAGTGTTAGTCACTGTGTGAGATAGGCCTGACAACAGTGAAAAATAACTTTAGATATTTTTCACTACCAGGAAATATAAAAGTTAAGTACTCAAGTCCTACCTTTTAAATACAATGCACTCTCCCATCTTTAGGGGCTACCATTAATATGACTTACATGTATTAGAAATGAGGGTTTCCATCTGGCAAAAGGTCCATTTTGCCAGGTTGAAATGGCAATTTAAAACTGCATTACAGTCTGAGACATGTTTTTAAAGGCTACTTGTAGTCAGTGGTACAGTGAATACTGCAGGCCCACTAGTAGCATTTCATTTGCAGGCCCTTAGTACAGGTAGTGCCATTTATAAAGTACTGACAAATACATTAAATTTGCCAAATAGTCGTAGGATCATTTTGCCATGTTTGAAGGGATAAAAGGAGCACATTAACACTGGTCAGCAGGAGTATAGTGTCCAGAGTCCTTAAGCAAACAAAAACGAATGTAGCAACCTGGAACGGTGATGGCTAAACTTTTGAGGGATTACCACGACAAGGATATCAGGTCTAACTCTTTTGATATTATGTCCCTTGATATTCTCTCCTCAATATTCTGGGGGGCAATATTCAGTTGTACAATCCTTCCTTGTTCAAGCATGGATAATTGGAAACATTTAAATGCCTGACTACATGCTTTTTTATGATGTAAAACAATGGACACCCTTCAACATGCACGGAGCTAGTATCAATCAGTATCAATGATATTAACTGGATTTGTTTTTTGTTTTGTTGGGATTGTCTGTAGAAGAGTACAAGGGAAAACATAGTCATAGTTTTCACTTTCATCATTAAATTGTGTCAAGTCCTTTGATTTTACAGTGTAGTGTAGTTCCTATATCCCTGATAGGCTCTGCGCATTGGAATAATATACACTATAATTTTTACATAGGACTGACGTCAGTATGTCTCTATCGAGTACATTAAACTTAATTACTTATGTGTGCCAGCTCTCAGAGGTCACTAGAAACTTCTCGAATATACATGAAGGGATTAGTTTCTGACAACCGCATAAACATGACAACTTTGTTTCCCTTAGAGTCGGAACAATCTCAGAACCGTAGAAACAATAGATAACAGTTTCACTCAGTCAATCGTGCATGCTTCGTTTCTACAGAGTTGAACAGAAATAGAGAGATGGCCGTTTCAATAAAAAGGGGTTTATTGAACAGTCTTATTTATCATGCAAGAGATATGAACTGCTACAATCGTAAGACAGGATGCGAAGTACAATACGTACAGGGTTAGCAGCAAGATAAAGTAATACTGCAATAGCATGGTTTGTAGCTATGACATATATTCATAAAATACATACATAAATAACACAGGCTAAAATGTGAATACTCATCTGATGCTTCTAAATAGTTCTACCCCAGGGTACCTAACCTAAGTGTAGTATCAGGTAAGAAGTAGGTGTTTTTTTTTCTAAAGTATAGCTAGCTATAGTTTTAGTTTTGCCAAGTGCTGCCAAAAGTTTCTTTAAGTTCTAGTCTGCTCCATACCTTAGAATGTGTGAGGTTGGAATCTGTTTCAGGGCCTCGATATATAACACCCCACAAGGGGAGTCAGAAACACTGGAGCTGGATTATCTGCAAGGAGGAGGACAGCGTCTGGTAAGTGCATCAGGCGGGACCTCGATCTCCTTCCGAACTCGTCGTGGCGAACCGCAAGTAGGCAGTCGAACTGGACTGTACCGGAACCGTGGTTTGCCAGGGCAAATGCAGGTATATTTTTATTACCTTGAAGGTGTTTAGGAATGCCTGTATTGACGTAAAAGTCGGGCATCGGAACATCATGAATGAACCCCTACGGAATAGATGTTCATGCATAATAAATGAGTTCTTGGAGAAATCAATATCCAAGCAAGGGAAATTCCTACAGGCTAAGGAGTCTGGTTTTCGAAGAACTCGTTGTGACGTGGATTGCCGGATGTAGGAGACCATGCTTGTATTTGATTAGCATGGACAATGCCTAAATAAGGGCTGGCTTTTCTATGCCTAAATATGGGCAATATGAATTGTACCTATATAAGGGCATAAATCAGGAAACCTATATACGGAATCTAAATCTACGCACAACAACAGACATGGGCCGGATGTACAACCACACATGTGGACGGCATCACAGTAACACCAATAAATAAAAACTCAGCAGCACATGAACGGGCATTCCAATGAAAGAATTGCAAATGATCATGAGAAAGGCCAAGATGTGGGTAGGCAGTCTGATGTAGTAGGAAGATAACACATAGCACTGTCTGTGTTACCACATAACATTAAAAGTCCAGGGCACCTGTGTTCTTTCAAGTAAAAGAATGGGTAAACGGTTTGGAGGAACAGCATTATATCTCCTTACAGAAAGTTATTTTTTTGCCTCATGGATAATTAGGATTTGATTGAAACCTCAGTGAAAGAAGAGGTAATCAGACTATGTTCCAAGGGGCGACATCTATTTGCAAGGCCATCAATTAAAAGATGGCATGTATGACAGAATTCCACAAATTGCACTGCAGAATCTCCGCATCTGCTTCTGTCAGGAGGCTACCAAATTCCAGCCTTGTTGAAAAGTGGATACTGAACATACTGCTCAATCCCAATAAAGCCCTGCAGTGACATTAAAGGGTTGTGAGGTGACTGTAAGGCCTGGTCTTAGGCTTTGGTACTATCAACTCCCCCTTCTTGTGACTGATAGAGACAAGAGGAGAGAGAACATAGATCTGGCCATAATAAAATATTGTATTAAACGACAGAAAATGCTTTCTAAACAAGACAGTCATTAAATTCCATTTAGGCATATGGAGAAAGTTGACAACAATTTATAGTATGCCGATGAATCTTTCCAGGGTGTGATGGAGTCATTCCTGCATTTATCTATGGTGACTCCAGAGATATGTATATATTTATTCTTATGGGTTTATCCAAAGTGTGATCAATCTTCATTTTTGTGAAATCTGGATGCAAAAGGTTGTAACATTTGCATCCTCATTGACAAATCTCTGGTCTGCAGGTAGAATGCGCATTACAATCTCATGAATAATTATCACATTGGATTCAAGAGATGGAGTTTGTGGGTTGTGGTTCTGGGAACTTTATGATTCATGATGACTGTGGTATACTTATTTCTTTTGTTTGCATTCTTTATAATGATATGCTGGTCTGTTGAAGTTGAATAGTTTGAGTTTCAAGCTCCTGTGTGCCGTAATATCCCTTATGTGAGTGGGCAGGCATGTTCAATCTTAATGTTGTTGTAGGGATAGCCCTGTGGCTAGTGGCCATGTTTCTTCTGTGGCAGACAGAATGATCACTCACAGGGAATCTTTTGTGTTGGCATCTAGCAATGATTCTCGGGAGGCTGACTGATCATTTGGCAGAAGAACCACTGCTTGATGAACATTCATCTAGATATGAGGATCTAAATTAGTTTCAGCCACCACTATCCACAAATGCTGGCAATTTTTTTGATGTGATAAGTGTGCCATTTGGAGAGGGTCTCCTTTGCTCGAGCCATACATAGAAGTGATATTTAAAAAGTTCTAGATTCAGATCAGCAGAGTAATTCCTAGGTTAGAAGAGATTGCCCGAGAAAAACGTTTTGCTTTCCGTATAAGGTACATCTCTCATCAGAGAAATGTGAAGTTGCTTGAGTTGAGGTATTTTGACTAATGTATCTAAGATACATAAACCTCAATACTGTTTAGAGAAGACCTTACCCTTGCCAGCCTCTCTGCCTTCAGAACAATATGCTGCAGGGCCATGTCCATATCTACCTCCTTTGCCTGCCTCACTCACTCACTAGGAGAGCACCTCAGACCCAGGAATCCCAAAAAATTGTAAAAATCCATCAAGGTATGCTGATGACATAGAAATGTTAGTGGATACTAGCTAGATAAATAGATGAATTTCTATTGTTTCAAGGTATTTAAAACCATCACATTATAAAAAAATGTTTTTCTTAAAAACAATTAAACAGCTCAAAAACATAACATAACTTATTCAATTCCTACATTTAGCATCCTATACCAGCTATGATCAACCAGCCAATTGTACTGCAACACAATGAACTCAATTGCAAGCATTATCGTCTAAAGTGCAGGGTTCAATGTTATACAAACAAGTAGTTAGGGCACACTTCAAGCCAAATAAAAGTCAGGTAGAATGACCTACAATGGGCCAGGGAGATTAAAAAAAGGTTAAAAACTTATTCAGGAGCCCTAACAGATTCAATGTTATCAGAAGTAACCATCATGCATTTGGGAAATCCAGTAAAATGAGATGGAGGTAGCAACTAAACCTCTACACAAGAGGTTTACTCAAATATCGAGGCCAAATAAATTATTTTTTGGTCAGCAAATGACTAATATGCTCAAGGCTTCTGTAGAGGACATATAGTCAATGAACTGATTGTATTTTTGGTAAAGTGCGTCGTGCAATAAGAAGTAGCAGGCGTCTCTGTGATGTATCCGGTAAATAAAGTGCAATTTTGACCTTCCATTGAGTAAAGTGATACTGCAACCAGCCTGGCAAAATTCATTGTGGCTGTGCTCTACTGGTCAGATTCTTTTGAGATACAAGATGGGTAATCCGATGTAGCCCCAAGCCGATTGAACTTAGGAAAATGACAGGTGCAGTAAAATCTAGCGGGTATCACTGCCACTGTGCCAGAAACTGGCATGAAAGCTTATGATTTAAATCAAATATATTGCTGGTGCAGGATCATGGGAAGATCCATTGTAGCTATGCTCAGAGTGTCTATTCTTAGAGGTGAAGAGCCGGAGATCAAAGAGAGGTCCAAATAGAATGGGTCTGCAGGGACCACAGGTAGAACCATCGCAGCAGCACCAACTCGACTGAGATGTGGAAGCTTCAAGGTTAAAAAAAGTGTCTAAAAGTTCCCACAGCTTAACAGCTCTCTGGCAGTAGATTCAGTAGCTTCAATTCGACAATTCTTACTGAAAGCTGCACATCCAAACCACTCAGGCACCCAGCAATGACTGTGTTAAATTGTCTTATGCAGAGTTTGAGGAACAAAGGTTTCAGCCAATAGGAACTTTAATTCTTTAGGGCTGGGCACATGCATATTACGTGGGTCAGACTTTCTTTCTTGTAATTACATAGATGGCAGTTGTGTTCCATTGATTCGGTAAATGACCAAAATTGTGGTCTTTCAGCTGAAAAAAAAACACATTTCCGTCTCAAGGGGCTAGCTAGATATGATGCTTTCCCCGGATCTCAAAACAGAATCTCATACTCTGTTGTGGGCATTTCAAGAAAGCTCTTGTTTGGCCTCAATTCCATATTGTATCTTCACCATTTTAACAAACAATTTTGCAGCAAGCTTCAGGGTTAAATTGTTTTTAAAGATATTTGGCACTTCAAGAGCAACCATTGCCTCCCTCATGTAAGGCTCCCACTTGAATTATTTGTCTTTGATACCTCGCCCTATGATTTCTTTCAGGGATGCTGGGGGTGCAGCTATCAGCTTCATATAGTACCCCATTTGTAAATGAATACTGATAGCTGAGGGTCTCTTTTTTGTACGGCTCTCAGGGATCCTCAAATCTACTAGCTTCTGGGCACCACCCCTGTCTGCAAATGCAGGATTCTCTTATTTCCGCACTCACGCTTCCCTGCAGGATAGCTACTTGTCGTAGAAGGGGATCAGAGGCTATTCATAAAAGGATACATCTCTTACTAATTTGCCTAAGCAAATTTTAAATCTCATCCATGTAATTCATGGAATTTAGGGAATTTGGTATTATGCTTGTTACTTCAAGTTCCTGAAAATATGCCTTTATCCCATTTCATGTAATTTGATGCCACTCATGATAAAAATATAGGTCAAATGCAAAGGGACCACAGAATGCAAGTTGCTGTTTTTCATGTTGCTTTTATCTTTTAGCACTATGGGCCTGATTCACAAAGGTAGCCTTACGCGTTTGTGTAAGATTATGCTTATTTTGGAATTCACAAAACTGAATTTAAATAGTAAGTTTAGAGGTGTGGAGACTCTGCAGTCGGGGCTGAGAACTCTTCACATAAACATATAAAACAGACCAATCTTTTTATGTTTCAACACTCATAAACTCTTGAATCAGGGCCAGTGTTTTTAGCAAAAAAATGTATTCATGCATCAAAATTGGAATTGAGGATGTATTTGTAGCTAAGATATCGTTCTAAATGATAGATTTGTATTTTGTTTAATTATGCCTAGGTTTGCATAATTTTGTGAAATTCTACATAGTTATGCAAAAATAAAATATATACATTTTACACACCCATACTGCCTAATAGTAACAGCTCACCTTATGATCATTAATTCCTAATATAAAACCTTCCTTTTCAAACAGCACTGTCTGATAGCTAGAATTAGGCCATCCTAACCTAAGTTTATCAGTGACAAATGGATAAATATGATTCAGAATGTTCGCCGACTGATTACGAGCAAATTTCCAAAGAATTTTGATACTGATCCTTTTGGAATCATTAAAAGTTGATTGTCACCGGAAAAAATGAGTCATACAGAATTTTCGACTTGCAGAACATATCAGATCTTTTATACAGCAGTATTTCTAGAGCTAAATTATTTGGGGAACAACATGAATGAGTGCATTATGAATAGTCATATTAAAAGTGGTGACCCTTCAAAAATCTTCACGATGACCAATTTATATTCATTTGAGATGTCAAAATGTTGGGTACAGTTTTAAATATGGTCCCCCCTAACTATAATATTTAATTTTATCAACTTCAAAAAGATGTACAATATCCAATAAACAGCTTTATCTTGTAATACATGTTTAAAAACTGGAGAAAGATGTGTTTAATTAAAAACGACAAATGACAAATTAATGCAATCTGAGTTCAAATATAAAATTTTGTTTCTCCAACCAAAAGTTTTTGTAACAAAGTACACTGTCTTCACATCGCCATAGAACACTAACAACCTGATTTAGATATCGGCGGGTGGGTTACACCATCACAACGGGGATGGATATCCTAGATGCCGAAATCTGAATCTCCTAGGATAATATGGAATTTAGATTACGACTGACAGGGTACCTGTCCCCTTTGTGACGAAGTAACCCACCTGCCAATATCTAAATCAGGCCCTTAGTTTTTGAATTGTTTGTAAAAATGTCTGAATACGTAGACAATTGTCCAATTGGCTTTCTCATTGCTCTCCCATTTTACAGAATAAACAACCATTGACAATGCCAGTAGGTCTGCCTTTAATGTGCTAATGCATATAATGAATACTAAGACAGGCATACAAAAAAAAACTATTTGTATGCATTAGCACATTAAAGCCAGAAACATGGCAATGATTGTTCAAACATCTGCTTTTGCAGCACATATGAATAGTAGCATCCAAAATATTTCCATAATATAATATACTACATTAACCATGCAACACCCTTGTAGATCCATTATTTTCTGCATTGCTCCCTCACTCACCTGATGTCATCACCATTGTAGTAGACATAAGCCACCCTTTAACATTCTTGTGTTTTTTTTACCCCTAGCTCTCTCTGTCTTCTGACCTTCATGCACATATATTACCTAACCTCTTCTTCATACCCCTTTCCTTTCCCATCACACCTAGTACTCCCTGTCTGGTTGGATGTGTCTAACACTGTGCCCTTAGGTTCTTTGACATCTCTCTGCCCCAAGCTTTGTTGCCTCTGCTGACATCTTGTGCTTCTATGACCTCTTTCCTTGCTTTACCCTCTTTGCTTTTCTTTCACCAGGTGTACCCCAGACTACCTTTATCCTGCATGAATATAATCTTTATAAGTACCCAAACAGATATATTTAACCATACTGGGGGGCACACAAAATAAAGACTAACTGGGGTGCTCCATAGGTATTTTTTCTGTACTCAGGAACCCTAAAAGGACAATATCTAACGTACTCCCTATAGTGAGGATGAGCCCGTCCTGGTGTATAGGCTCCAGTATGACAGGAGATGAAGAAGCATACCACTAACAGAGTGGGTGACTGTCTTTGAGAAACATAAATGTAATTCACATTAGTGTTGCAGTTCCTCAATATTCAATTTTTGGGGGATTACTGAATACCTGTTGTATGTTTGACAATCAGTAAAATCCAACATGGAGCATGAAAAAGATGCCACAGGGACCGATGTAGGTAAAATATGAGGTACAAATAATAAGGAACATCGAAAACAACAGAAAATAGTCATTGTCAAATGATAGTTATTTATTGCAAAAATTTAAAATCATATGGTATTAACTATCTAATAGAAAGGAAGTTTGACTTTCAACCCCTAAAGTCCCATTTTGTGATTATGTAATCATGACGACAGGAATACGAAGCCTCTTGCAAAAATCACCTACCAAAAAGGGTAATTTAACATATATTACCCAACTAAAAAGTTCAAAAACAGAGTTATGAAAAGATTATCAAGTCAATCACACACAGCGCTATACTGTTCTGTAAATCATATTGTGTACTGCTGTAAAAGATTTCTAAAATTAAATGCAGATCCTGTAGTGCACAGGCAAGATAAGGAGTGGGTGAATCACAGGCTGCCAGACACAAGTTTATTTGAGAAGTGTCTGCTGATCTCATTGTGGGAGCAAGTTGAACTCTTACTTCTCCCTAAATTAAAAGACAAACTCCAGTCTAATTGAAGACACCACCGTCTCTGTAAAATAGTCTCTCTGACTTCTCATAACCCACTCTGCTCAAGTTCCTTGGCTTCCGCATGCCTTCTTTGCCCCCCCCATATTACAATGTTTGAGCCTCAGTCCCTATGGCCTCTGCTGACACTCTCTGGTTTCATTTCAGCCATCTGATCACGGTGTCAAGATTCCCCTTTGAACTCCTCTCACCCTCTCAATTCTCCCATTGCCTTCTGTGTTCTACTCATTCATCCTCTCTGTCTTCTACTTCTCTCAAAACACTTTTATTCCCCATGCTCTCTGCTGCAACAATTGTGTGAGCTCCTGTAGCCTGGACTGCCAATCAGCTTTTGCTGTTGGGCCATAAGATTGTGAACAAGCCTCCAACTGAAAATGGCATCTCACAATGTGGTTCAGCATGACTGACTCCCTCCTATCATGAGGGTGTTGGCAGCAAGGAGAATACCTATGCTTCATTTGCTAAGTCTGTTCTAAGCACATACCATTTCAGGGTCTCTTTCATATGCTCAATCTAGTCTCAGTATAATGCTCTATTGTTCGAAAAGACTGTATACATTGGTGGTCATCATTGAGTAGTTAAAGTTAGGTCAGTGTTTCCAATGGAAGAGTTTTTTTTTTGTTTTACTTATAACTATGCAGCTGTTTGATGAATCTTAACACAACCTTCTAAAAACAAAAATGTTAATCCACCTCAACACATTTGTGGAAAGTTTAGAGGTGATCTGTCAAGCGGGGCTGAGATAAAGGAGGATGTCCCAAAATGTGTTTTCTCATAGGAATGTTGAAAATTGATACAGAAAAAATAGCTGAACAGAATTATACCATATTTGGCAAATTTGTCAGAAAGCAAGATCTCTACTCAGAAAGTGTGATTTTTATGATTTGGTGTAAATCCATTTAGGCATGTTTAAGAAATTAAGGTGAATAAATAGAGATATTTTGATGGTTGGTCAAGCAGGAGTACTATTGTACTCCTGTAGTACCACCAATCTAAATAATAAAGCATTCTGATTGGCCAAGAGGGCTTTTTTTCCGCTCAGTTCCCTCAGTACTGCAGGACCAGTGCTGGTCCAGTGGGATCGAGCAACCTGAATTGGCTGGCCGCAGTATAAAGAGAAATGGTGCGGCTGCCATTAGATAGCACGGGAACTCAGTCCTCATGTCCTGAAGTTGAAGTAAAGACCACATATAAGGGTGCATGGGAGGGGTACCACGACCCTCTGGCACTTTGTGCGAGAGACACAGCAGGCCCATCCACCAGCCAAACTGAAAAAAATTACATTTTAGCAGAGAGTACCTCAGTTTTTCTGCAAGATCCAGCATGGCCCCTTATGATATTGCAGGACTTCCATGGGAGCCTTGGTACCACAAGACCAAAGGAATTGAAGCTGACATGGTCTTGTTGGACCAGGATGGTGACACTTCCTTATTCTGCTAAGTCCAATAAAGACCTCTTGTTCCCATTTGCCCTGCATCCACACAGATAGTTGGTAGAATAGCACTAGTCACTGGTTATACATTACTACCCTCTCCCTGGGCAAGGGGATAACTGTCCATGCCTCCCTTCCCATTCCCCCCTGCCCGACGGTGGACCATTGTTCCCCATTACCACACATATGTTCTTTGTCCCCCCTTTCATGGTCCCCCGATGCCATGTACCAACTTCTGTTGCTACAGCTCTTCTCTTTAGATAGCCAGAAGCACCTGGCAATACCCTACACCCAGCCCATGCCAGACACACCGCACTAGCAAGTCCCAAATGTCTGAATCAATGTACGACAATGTCCAGTGGGAGGGGTTCGTGATTGTGACTTTGATACCACTACTGGTTGCTGTTTGTTTTAAGTTCTTTTTTTTACCTTTTCAAAATGGCAATAAAAAGATTCAAACACAGGATGTTGACACTTGGTGGCAGTACCGCAGGAGTACAGTGGTACCTGAACAAAATGTAAAGAAACGTATCAAATATATTGGTGTAGGATTGGCCACCTGCAGGGGTTTGGGCATAGGACCTTTAATGGGTGATACACCCTGTTGCATAGCTTTTGCAGTGGCTACAAGCCACATTCTGTACCTGCTGTGCATGGTGTACGCCCTGTGCATAGACACCCAAGCTGATTTTAGGTGGCAAACCCCGGTACACATGGTCTTCACCCTGTGCAGCATCCTTTTCAGATAATTTCCCGCTTGTGAGCAGCAGTACACACAGATGTGGAAACCTCTGCTGTGCATGATCTAAGCACTGGAAATAACTTCTCGCATACAGCTGACTCCTTCTAGGCACCCAAGCCTCCTGAGGTGACCAAGCTTTCAGTGTGTAAAGCCTTTGTCCTGTGCTGAACCCTTTGTAAACAGCAAATACCCATGCATAATCAACCACAGATGGTTACGCTAGCCACAGCTGCACACCGGCCTAGTCCTATGCACACCTCAGCACGGATAGCCAATCCCCCTCCAGATACCAAAGCCTCCCTTAGGTGGTCAACCTAGGTTAACAGATACCCATGGATTTGGATGCAAACCCTTAAATACAAAGGCTTGCAGACGTGGGTTTCGTGTACCTGCCTGATATGGCATAACAATAATAAATATCTTTATTTCTCCTAGTTATTTCCTTTTTGCATGTGTGCAGCACACATGCAAAGAGGATACAGTCTCAAAGGCTAGTTTTGGAAAAGGACGGACCCCTTCCTGCCTGACCTTAACACAAACACTCATTGAGGAAGCAGAACTGTGCCATTTCTTTAAAGATATGTCACAGTCCTGCTCTCTCCTGTTTATGCAATGCAGCACAGCATCGTAAATTGCTGTACTGCTTTGCATGAGCTCTTTGAATATATACCAGCTAGATTTCCCTTTGTACTTGTCTCACTGTTCCTATGTGCTTTATCTCTGTAAACCTCTCTGCCACCCTCTGACCAAGGTCTTGAAAGCCTTTAGACATATATTAAGGATTCAATATAGACCAGAACGTTCTTGATCAAATGTGTGACCCTTCCAACAGCTCGATTTTCTCGACGAAAAAAATGTGGTTCTATATTCTGAAGCTAATTTAATCATTTAGACTGGGCCTAGGATTACGGTATACTGCCCTTCCAAAAAACTGAACACTCTGCATTTCAAGACTCATTTGGAATGCACTACAAATGTAATTTCAACGGGAATTACTGTACCAAATGAAAGTGAATAAAGAGAACCATGTTTTTCGCATACAATAGTTAGTGCAAAAAAGTACATTTGTTTTGAGACAGGCAGAATATTCCTCAGTCTGCATATAATTACTGAATAAACTCGCAAGGTTTATACAGGCAAAATGTGCTTATCAAGCTTTGGTATAAATTGTGTTCTTAGTTTGTAAAGACAATCTTCGAAAACACTAATTAATTTTAAAATGTTAAGACGAATATTTTCCACAATGAGATGGCCTAATATGTTGGGTTTATGTCTCACATATGCCAATTTAATGACGCCTCCTAAGAGGTGTTAATTGTCTGAGTTCCAAATGCACACTTGCTTAGCTTATTCGTTCTATCACCAATGCACTACAATTAATTATGCACTAGAGTTAGGTATAAATAGAGCAGGCATAATTTCACAGGACAATGGCTTTAGTAAAACAAATGTGAAAAATCTGGAGAGATAAATTGATGCGCATCCAAAAATGAAACAGGTCTACATTATTTTCAGTGTTTGCTATAAGAGTTAAGGTTTAAAACACAAATGTGGAATTCTGTTTCAGAGAATCACATAGGGAGAGATTTTTCAAGACTTTGCATCTCTGCACTCTGAGTCAAAGAGACACAAAGCAGAGACAAGCCTTGGTAGGGTTCTTACTTTTTGGTGCAAGTGTCCCTTTCAGTGCTCTTTAAAGTTTTGCTCTACTTTGTGTCAAGTGGATGTTTCATAGGTGGTACTTAGGCATTCTGAGCAGCCACCCATTGTTTTCGGTGCAAAACTTTATCTACTAAACTTGTTAAACTGGGCTTTGAGCTAGGTCCAAAGCTGAAGAAATGTTATTTCTCTTAACATTTCAAATATTGGCTGTGTGCTGCACTGTATGACAGATATCTAATGTACCAAATATTTTAAGGAGTGTCTAGTCATAGGATTTTGTACTGGAAGGATAATCTAACAGTCCAAAACATTTGCTGGACAATACACACACTTTTGCACTATGGTCTAAAGGTGTGGGCATGGCGTTCGGACTCCTGCTGGTGCACCAGCACAGTGGAAGGACAGCCATAAGTCAGTAATGAAAAATACATCAGTATACTACATAAAATAAAAATGGTTTAATTTCGATATAATCCGCAAAATTAGAATGATAAAATAATTTTAGTTATGGAACTTGCTCAGTGCCAAAAATGTGAACAAGTGCTGAGGTGAAAGAAAACAGTCCAAAAGCATTTGGACAGGAAAAATGGCTAAAAGACCAATAAAAATAATATCAGAGTTTTTGCCACTTCAAATGTCCAGGGCAGGAATCTATGAGATACAGCACATTCCTGCCCTCTTACACTTTGCTGGCGCACAATTGGCTGCCTGTTCGCCAATGCAGGCACCCTTGCACCATAGTGCAAGGATGCCTGTGTCATAAGATTTATTGTTCTTGTGCAGGAAGGGACACCTTTCTTCACAAAAAACCATCAATGGAGGCATTCTCCTCCTTCTATGTGTGCTGAATTCTGCAGCACACAAAGAAAGAGGAAAAAACAAGGAAAAAGAAAGTTATTTCTCCTCGTTACACCTCCTCTGGGGAGTTGTAGGCATTCAACGCATTCCCAGGTTCACAAGTCCTCGTAAATCTGGAAATGCAACAAAATCCATGGGTGCTGCATAGGTACTCCCACCGCAAAGCCCTTGGAATGCCTCTTTGATGGAGGCCAGGACAACGCAGTGACTTGCTCTGCTTTGGCTTACTCCATATCTACAAGGCCATGATAAGCCATGAAAAATGACTTTGCGGAGCTTCGTAGATATGGTTCTTCCCTCTGTGCCACCGGTGCCCCCAAAAAAGTGACGCACTGGCAGTGCTATGGGTTTGTAAGTAAGCCCCCTATTTTATAGCCACATACAACGATGGCATTTTCACCAACGGGTATTCAAAAGCCATCAACAGATTTAAGGGAATACAGCAAAAGCACTAGTAACCATCAATTAAATATCAAATCAAACGTTTGAAAAGCAAGATGCAAATTCAAGATCACATGTCATCAATGTCACAATGAATTGGGGTATACAAAATATAATTATGCAGATTTCTCATTAAAACCATTTTCAGTTTATGTGACCTATTGAAATTTTTACATTAATGTCTGATTGCTAGTTGTGATCTTATTTATTACACAATATAATTCATGATTCTGTTTATCTGATTCCTCTTGGAAGTGCAGGGCTTCCAATCACGTCTTCCTGGTTGGCAACTAGTGGCCCCAGAAAATCTATAGAGCAAGGTCAGGCTGCTTGAAGACTAGCAGATAGATGACATGAAGCAGTAGCAGTGGGAACAACAGCCTAGACGAGTGTAAATCCATGAGGAAGGAAATCTACTACACACCACGTGCTTCCCTGGGGCCCCCAAACGGCAAGGGCCCCAGAGCCCATCTAAATAAGTGACTGACTATGGTGAGGTTCACAGTTCTAGCTGATAACCCATTTCACTGTAAATATGACCCAGGTGGTACTGACAACACAATATAGTACCACTTTCTTGCCAACCATATATAAACAATGCTAAGTTTTCAAAAAGTATTTGTTTACACAGTGTGGTATCTGTCCATTACCTATTTCACCTGCACTGTAGAAGATATGAGAACATAGCAGAAGAGACTAGAACAGTGGAATCTTGTGGTCATGAAGTTCTAGAGTGTAGAGTTAGGAGCCTGTGCAATCCTGAACAGTAAGTTGGTGTGCTGTGTCTAAGGTATATGAAATAAACTTGATGCTTCTCTTCACTCTATGGTCTGATAATCCTTTTATCTTGCATTGGACTCTGGCAACGAGGACTGGATATGTCCAAGCACAACTAAACACACACTGGATGTAGCAGTAAGGCAGAGGATGGCCACTCTCAAGAAGGGAACGGTATTCAAGGATGTACCACAGTTATATGACTGAGTCCAGGATTGTTGTGTCAAACTGACGCTGGTACACAGTGAGTACTTTTGCGGATGGTCGCTGGCTGTGAACCTAAGCAGCAAGATATTGGTTACTGGTGGAAGTCTTTGCGGTGACGTAACGGTCATTCCAACGTGACTCCTGTCCAACTTTGGAGTTATTGCCTTGGAAAAGCAACTGTGTGCCAAAAAAATGTTGTGTTTTCAACCTCCATGAGAGCGTAAACAATTAGAAAGAGAGATGACGATCTGATGTCGCTTTCTGCTCCCAATGTCAGTGTGAACAGTGTGCGACATTCTGATGAGGGTGCCCACTAAAACAAGCAATCACCCACCTTTTGTACTGCCAAACTTAAGTGGATGCAAATTGATAAGAATGTATTTGATACCACGTACATTCAGTAACAAACTGTTGTGAGTGCAACGGGGTGTTTGCAGAGCTCAAGAATTCACTACTGTTGGCATACCTCACTCACCGGGGATGCATGCGGGGCATGAGAATTTGTCACAAATGGCTACGAATCGATGTGAGCATGATGAACACTGTGCACATGAGTTGTGAGGATGAGGGGTGCACGCTCAGCAAGAGAATTCTCCACTCACAGCCCAATGAGAAGAATTCAGTGCCTAAGAACCCAAAAAAGGGTCTCACTCCAGTAGGACTGCTAACCTTCACTAAGCCTGCCTTCCCGGGTGCAAGTGGCATCCTTGTTCTCATGGGGTTCTGTGGGAGCCCAGATGGGGGAGCATCTGTGTAGATGTCTTGGGAAGACTTTCTGTAGTACGTCACCTACTGTCCAGCATTTGCCACAGTAAGTCCTAGGCCTGAATGGTGTACTCGTCTCATTGATTCCAGGCCTCAATGCCTTTTCCTGTCTGAACAGAGCCAGTGCCACCAGTAGACAGATGAGGAAAACCAAATTGATTTTGGCATTGATGACAGGAGTGCAGAAATGCAGTGTATGAATACATTTTGCTTTGCCGTATATTGCAAGACCTAAGCCCCAATTTGGTTCTGAGGGTAGAGGGGTTGGAGAAAGTGGGGTTGGGGATACTTTATGTGACATCAGAAAGACGAAATGAGCATGCAGAGTTTTACTCCTCCCCCATGCTTTAACCATTTTCTGTGAAACCACCACTGAAGAAGAGCAACTGGAAAATAGTCTTTCACAATTATTTCATAGTATGTAGGCCAAATTGTGGGATAGAGAGGAAGCTAGCACTACTGCAACATTGTTTAGGAGCAGAGGTATAAGAAATCTTAGAGCATATACCTGATATGAGTGCTGATAAATCCAGGGGGTTAAATGAATACGAAATACAAAAAAAGAAATTAGATAATCATTTCCTTCCTAGGATTAGTACAATCATAGAACGTTATCATTTTGGGAAGCGCTCACTAAAATGAGAATAAAAAGTAGAAGAATTTGTGTCTGAGTTGCACAAATTGCCAGCCTCCTGTAAGTTCAAAGCAACAAATGATAGACGCATCCGGGACCGATTTTTGTTGAATTGTAAAATTGAAAGGTTGTGGGAGGAAATTTGGCTAAAAGATGATCCTCACTTGGGACATGTGTCGATTGTTGAAAAACAAGTAGAGCACATGATGAAATGTGGGAAAGAAATTAAGCAAAACTCCAATAGTAATCAAAATGTAAAAAATAGTTGAGGATGAGAAACATTAGGTACAAATTGTTAAAAGTAGTTTATGTGACAATGGACAGTAGGAGTGTTGGTGCCTTAAAGGGGTGATGCTACAGATGTGGGAGGTTTGGCCACATGGCAAACAATGAGTTGCAACTCCAAATGGAGGGGTATATACCATACATGTTTTCCTTTGGGAGAACTTCTCATTTGGCTATGACATTCTCTTGGCTGAAAAGGATTGCCACCAGAGAGTGTTATGGACTGGCCAAAAAGTGAAAATATATTTTACCTGCCTTTTCCAACCTCGTTCCAAATGCAGTTAAGCATTCATATGCCAAGGAGTGCGCCTTAGCACAAACTCCGGCATTATACCACAACCAAGTGGGTTGGGATGATGGATCCCCTTATCACATCATATATGTGAGGTCCAGCCTACAGCCACAAAGACAATACCCCACTAAACATGAAGCTAAAAAACAAATTAGATAAGTACTCATACGACTTGAATTCCAAGATGTAATAGAAAGTTGCTCCTCCCCTATGAATAATCAATTGTTTCCAGTAATGAAACCAGATCATTCTTATCATTTAGTGTTAGATTGTGGACACTTGAACACTGCTACATGCACATTCGCTGTACAAAACGTGCATAGCATGGCACTAATGAACAATATAGTGTGTAAAATATATAAAACCACATTCAACATTTCAAATGGGTTTTTCTGCCAAAATATAGTACCTGATAGTAGGTACTTGACCGCTTTCGGCAACCTTGGTTCTCAGGGGTGTAAGAATAGCCCCGGTCTGTTTTCAATCCGGGTAACAGGTGTTTACAAGTTTTAACAACCAGGCATTGTCCTATGTTGATGACATATACTTGGCTGGGTTCAAACTGTAATGGCAGGGTGAGCAAAAAAAACGATGGATTTAGGCCCAGATCTCTGTACTGGGGTGAATGTATGACATTGTTCTGTATTCTGTCCATCAACTGTTGTTTTTGCATTTGTCACCCCGAGTGGGACGGGTATGCCCAGACGTGGGTCCCAGGTGGGGACCACTTGGTCCTAGGATGCTTATTTCCAGTCCAGGGAGGACCTGGCTTGGCAGTTCGGTCTGGACTGTTCCCATGAGGCACATGGTCAAGACTAATTTGCATATGGCTGGGTTCAAACTGGAATGGCATGGTGAGCAAAAAAGCGATGGATTTAGGCCCAGATCTCTGTACTGGGGTGAATGTATGACGTTGTTCTGCACTCTGTCCATCAACTGTTAGTTTTTGCATATACTTGACAGATTATGGCCTTTCAATTTATTTGGCTAGATAGAGTAGATTACATAGTTTTGGGATTGCTCACATGGGGTACAAATTTAATTTCAAGAAATCCAAAATTGCCTATCTCAGTGTCCTAGTTTTGGGATGCAAGCTGTCACGTGAAGGCAGAAGCCTTTCAACACATTTCTAAGAGAAGTGTGAGCTTGTACAACCACCCAACACATTGAAGAAACTCCAATCAATATTGGGTTTCCTAAATTTGTCAGAACATACATTCCAGATTATGCAGAATGGATAACACCCTTGCATGATGTGATTCATCCAGACTTTTCGAGTTCACATTGGACAGCTGAAAACACAGAAATTCTATGTTGAGTACAAGCTGATATGTTAGCTTCAAAATACTTATACCCATGTGTTAACAATGCAAACCTTGTGGTCCATATAATTTTGGGTGCATCAGGGTGCACCTATGTCACATTCAATGATAGAGACACTGTACATCTTGCATATAGATTTCATTTATATACAAATGCAGAAATGCATTTTGCACCCACAGAAAAAATCCTGATGGCAGTACAGACTGCTATAGTGAAAGAGAGATTTGTGTCTCAGGGGAAATTAACAATTGTCATGAATCTGTTTCAGCCTTAGAGGCTGTTATAAAGGCCAACATTCCATACGTGAAAGCTTTACATCCAAAATGGATACAATTGGTCAACTGACTCACAGCAACAGATGCAAACTACATATTTTACGTAAGCATATCTCCAAGATGAACATGAATATCCTCTGCCAAATTAAGTCATGCCTATAGATCAATATGATTACATAATCTATACTGATGATTCTTCTCAGCCTGCCATAGGGACAAAACATAAATACTTTGCTGCATGCACAGCAGTAAAGGGGAGAATTCAGGGTGGAGAATGATACCTTCATAAAACCTACATGCAGTCACTTGGTGATTAAACAGCACAGATGGTTGAACTAAAAGCTCTAATTTTGGCACTTCAGAATAGGGATCCCAAATACCCCACAGTCATGGTGTGTGATTTGTATTATTGCGTCCAGTTTTACAATGAGTACTTTACTACTGGATTCAGAATGGATTCAGAGATTCCAAAGAGTACACAATAAAGCACAAGCTACTTTGCGGACAGGTGGCCAAGCTAAAAGCATGTTTGCCACTGACTCATGAGATACATACACTGAATGATCAGCATGTAGGAATGCACATTGTAGGGACTTCCATGACTGAAATTGCCACAAAAGCATCGGTGCAAACGGCTGCAGTAGCTGCAATTACTTGTTCTAGTGTGAGGATAGATTGAGACATCATGACGGCTGTCACACTGCACATGATGGCACCCTCCTGCTGAAAGGCTTTCTAACTAAATACTCCTACCAGTTAAAGGTGCAAAACTTTCCATTTACTCATCTTCCCGGAGTGGAGGATAGAGTAAGTCAGTCAGTCAGTCAGTCAAAGTACTTTATTTCGATAAATAAATATCATAAAAAGGCATAGAAACAGTACAATCGATAATACATAAACTCAACAATTCATATTATCTAAAAATGTTTAAGAGAGGGGTCAGTAAGATAAGAACATTATAAAAACATCATTCAACATAAAAAATTTATATTCTCCCAAATTCACCAATATTACATTTCATGTAAACAGTTAAATAATGGACCAATTTTTTACAATTAAAAAGTCTAATTAATTGCAAACCTCATTTTCTTAGCCCTAACAGCACCTACTAGAAAACTAGCAACATGGAACATAATCCTGGGGGTCTGCAGTAACTGTAGATACAAAAGGGCCGGTTTGACCTGTATGAACCCCGCCTCCTTTAAAATTGGGAACAGGTATTTCTTTCTTAAGGCCGTGTAATGATCACAGAACATCACGAAGTGCATTGTGTTCTGGGTCGAAAAGTCATCACAGTTACACGGCGTTCCATTTTCTGGGGTACACCAAGTTTGGAAATGACCAAGAATAAGATTAATCAGATTGAACCGAAAACGTGTAAGTAGAAACCGGTGAAAAGGTTGATTAACAATGGACAAATATAATTCAGGACCCACATGAGTACTCAAAATAATACTGGCCCGCACCGAGGGTTTATTGTATTCTACTTGTTCTCTTTCTAAACATAGCAGATCTTTCATCATACTTTTAACCAGACCAATATCTTTAACTGTTATTGATTCCGGAGAATAGAAAAGATCCAGTCTCCCGACTCTATCAAAACAATTTTTGATATAGACTAGCCACGCTATTTTATTTACTTTGTCCAGCTGCAGGCAATCTTTTAAAATGGAATGGTTGAGCGGAATTTCTTGGTTCAACCAAGTCTTAAGCCAGGCTAGAACAGGGGCCAGTTTAATCAAGTCTGAGATATAACCCACACCCAGTTCAGTATGAACGATATGTGTGGAAGTAGACTGAGGGAGAGAGAGAACCGTTCTTAAAAATTTGTTTTCCGAGATCTGTATACTCTCCACAGAGCAATGGCCCCATAACGCGCTTCCATACGTTGCCACTGTAAGGCATTTTGCTTCATAGATTTTTAGCAAAGTAATGATTGGCCTAGCACCTAATTTGTTCATAAAACCCCGAACAGCAGAGGATGACTTTACAAGTGCGACATTTCTGATTTTTATCTGGGGGCCCCAGGAGCCTTTCTCATCGAAGGTAATTCCTAGATATGGAAATGTTGTTACTCTAAGCAATTCTTGCTTCCCACAGGTAAAGGTTTTGAGGGGTTTGTTGTTATTACCCTTACCCATTATCATAACCTGGGATTTTTTAGCATTGATTTTTAAATCCAAAGAGGTCATAAAGACCTCAAAGGCGTCCAGCAATCGTTGGAGGCCAACACCAGTGCGAGAGAGCAGGACCGCATCGTCAGCGTATAGGAGAACCGGGATGCCAAGCTTTCCTATCCATGGGATGTCCTGAGTAGCATCTTTTAGTGTAAATTCCAGGGCATTTATGTAAATAGTAAAAAGAAGGGGAGCCAAGATGCATCCCTGCCTAACTCCCCTTTCTGAGTTAAAAAGGCTAGTACATCGCCCCGCAGAGGTAACTCTGACTGCAGCTGTAAGGTCAGTATGTAGATCAGCTAGGAGGTTAACTAAAGCCTTGTCCAATCCCAAGTCAAGTAAACTTTTCCACAATTTGGACCGATTGACAAGGTCAAAGGCTGACGAGAGGTCCATGAACCCCAGATACATGGACCCCTCCTTCGCCTTCGTGTATTTCTCTATTAATAAATACAAGTTCAGGCCTTGATCTATAGTGCTCCTTTTCTGTCTGAAACCATACTGAACATCTGCAAGAACCCCTTTCTCTGTTAGCCAGTCATTTAATTTAGTTAGAATAACACGACCCAAAATTTTCACAGATTAATCGATCAATGAGATCGGCCTATAACAGGATGGGTCTTGCCTATTACCCTTTTTGAACACTGGGATAATTATAGATTTCTTCCAGGAAGACGGGATTTTATCAGATGCGAGAGTGTTAAAAACCTTACATAATACCTTAGACCAGAACTTAGGAAAACTTTTAAAAACATCCCCAGGTACCCCGTCTGGGCCTGGTGCTTTGTTTTTAATGGTCTGATCTATAGCCTTTTCTACATCTGTATCTTCAAATATCACTACATCCTTGATAGGGCGGGTTTCCCCGCCATCGTCTTCTAGAATTCTATCATACGGGCCAGCGTGCGAATATATCTGACTAAAGTGTTTAGTCCAGCCCTCATCTGGGATATTTGCCTCCAAAGGAGTATTAATTTCGTCAGAAAAAAAGGGTTGATTTATTACTTTCCAGAATAAACCACTGTTTTTTAAGGTTTCAGGATCTAAAAGTTGACTCAAGGCGTTATCTTTCAAAATCCTTTTCCTTTCTAGAATAGTTTTTTTATACACTTTCCTAGCATTTGCGATGTCTGCACGATCTTTAGGGATTGTTTTTAATGCTTTTAATAGTACCCCATGCGCTTTAGAGCATTTTTTGTCAAACCATCTGTTGCCCACTGGCGCCTTCTGGCTAGATTTAACATGGAGACTGCGATTAATTTCTATGCAGATCTGGTCAAATGCTCGTATGACCTCCTTAGGATCAGAGCTATCCGAGAAACATATAGAGACTTCATCCTCCACTTTAGATAGGACCTCTTTGTGAAATGTTTCAGGGACTATTTTAAAGTCTTAATTCAGATGACAGGTTAGTGTTGCTTCTAGCAGTACATAAAGGTATAGCCTCTGCTCATGCAAGAGTGGTGCCTAAAATGTCCCTATTACTGCAGCGCTTTTGGTGGGCAGGTCTATACAAGCAGACCAAGGACTTTGTCCTTAAATCTGACATCTGCCAGCCGATTAAAGTTTCCATCATAGCTTGACTACTGCAGATGTCTCTATTAATCTCAGACAAGCATCTGGCTTGTGTCTGTTTGGACCACTGCAAGCTCTTACATTCAGATGGGTCTTCCAAGTACATCATGGTAGCAGTGGATTTCTGCTCTTGATTCTTATGGGTATGGCCATAGTGATCAGCTGATGCCTGAACTGTTATAAAAGACTTGTAAGTCTTCATCGTGACGTATGCAGTAGCCACATTCGCTTTGGACCAGGATCCGTCGTATGCCTCCAAGGCTTACAGAGACACCATGGGAAAATTAAGTGTGACTATGTAGTACTCTTCCCCTTATCATCCCATGGGAAATGAGGTGCTGAAGAGGAATAACTGATGCTTGAATCAGTCTTTAACCTCTAGGGTATTAGGTTCAGGTAGCAGTTGGGTTCACCACCTATATGGAGTCTGGAGAGCCCACAAATCACTGGGTGGTCGGACTCCCTATGAGATCCTGTTCAGGGTAAAGATGTGGGTTCCAGACCTTGACAGTAACAGTACAATGGCATTGGAAGTGCCTTTTGATAACAGTGAACATGTGGATGTCTTACAGGAACTGAACAACTTCTGAGATGCTCAGAGCAACGTCCAGCAGAAACATTCCACCACTTGTGAAGTGAAGGAAGCACCAGAAACTCCTGGTTGGATTCTAAAGATCGGTATCTGGTCCCGGCAAAAATTGTGGACAAGAAGTAATTTGTGCCATCCTATGGAATTCCTGTACCTGCACTGACTGTTGAAGTACCAGAAATGTACTTTTACCACTCCTTGCTGGTGGTAAACACTAGAGATTTGTGTCAATAGATCCCATCAACCCACATCATGAAGCCAATTCTTCATAGTAAGCCAAAAGGACTCCTGGTTAGTTACTTGTTTCCTCTCACTACCCTACAGGTGGCCCCATTGGAAAGTGTGACTGGTGATGAAGCTTCTTCTCCCCGGCTGAGGACAGATGACACTGAAGTATCACTTTGTCCTGCTACATAAACAAATGCCATACAATCATCATGTATGAAAACACAGAATTCAATTCTGCAAACAGACAAGAATGCTGTCTACCACAACATACCGTCATTAGAGTCTTCTACCAACTCCACGAGCCTCCCAACCTTTTGCAAAGAGCCTCTGGCTACTTTATCAACTTTGATGACTTCTCTTCAGATTTGTCAGTCCCAGATCCACCTCCACAAGGAGACCATGTGAATTGTACATCTGGTTTAAAAAGACATACCTTAACCCTCTATGGATACAAATTTGGATTACAATTGCAATAATTGCCTCTTGATGTCGATTGGTTTTGTGACTGTCTTTTTTCTGCTTCTGAACAGACACTACTTTCCAGAATACTCAGCTGTACAACTGGTAAACAAGTTTCTGAAACCCCATTCTTCATCATACAAAGTGCGGAGGGACCATTCCCTGGTAAACATTTCAGCTGTTCCAGTTCCTGATGGAATTGTTTGGGAAAAGATATCCTATGATATATTGGGTCAGACTGAAACTTTACAAATACCTTATCTATTTCATATTTCCTTGAACGATGTTATCACTCCCTATACTATGTCTGATGATTGGGACATTGACACAGTGCATGAAATGTTTGCTGATTTAGAGCATTACACAGTTTTTAATAGTGAAGACATGTATTATGGTTCATTTATTATGATAAATATTCTGTTTTCACTATTAGGATCACCATTATTTAGATAGAGCAAGTACTCCATGTGCAGCATTTAATTACACACAATGGGAACACTGCCCTACACCACCACGGGGTAGATCTCAAGCATTTGTACAGAAGTTTGCATATTTTTCAGGTCACAACCAGCTAACACAGAGTCCTAATATTATAAACTCACACCTTCAGGGGCTAGAAAAACCAAATTCACTGCTACCAAATTGATTTATTCAGCATTTTTCATTTCCCAGTTGTCAATACAAGGGTTTGCCTTTTGGAAAGACAATATAGATGTAAAATCTATGTGGGGAACTAGGGATTGGCAAGTTCAGGGGAATGAGGCTTTATTTCAAGTATGTTTTATACCACATTAAATGACTTCCTGAATAAAACAGTACATCAGACATCATGTCTTGGCTTAGCGAAGATAAAGAATCTTAATAAACCCAACATTACCATATTTGCATGTTTTGCAAATTGGCAGCAATTCACAAACTACACAGAGGACATATTTGTCGACATGCTTAGAAATGGAACATACATTTCTTCACATTCCAATCAAGAGAGATAGTTAGTGTGGTCGTTAGGTGCAGTTTCTTGACAGCACAAAGGGGTTTAGGATAAATCGGCCAGACCCACATTATGTGCAGACAGAACACACAGGAGAAGTCACAACAAACAGCGTTGGAAAGTTATGCCTAGACTGGCTGAAGCATTCCACATTATCAGAGGTGAAACAGCACCTATTCCTTCATTTTGATGACATGTCCTTACAGGATTTTTTGTTAGGTCCTAGAATGCCAAGTCAAAAGTGTTTTTTGCATGCAATTACAACAAAGTGTGGAAGGTTTCACAGCAGGAATCTGTTGAGAGACTGTGTGAAATTGATAGAGCAAATTTGGAAAGAGCTCTAGCAGTAGTAGAAAAGGAAATGGCCGCTTTATCCACTAGGATATATTCTCTGGATAATGTTATCATCGACGATTGACATCATACAGAGTGACATGTCCTCTTTGCAACATGGGCAATCACAACTTAGATCTATTATGCTACTAAGTTGTACTCTACAAACACTAAATACTGTTCATATTGCATGGAAGTGCCTAAATGCCAGTAGCTTGTTTTTTCCATAAAATTTAACTAAAGAATAGAGGATTATGGTTAAGATAGACACAACATACACTGTTGCGCATAGAAAAGTAAAACAAATTACCATTTACTGTTGTAGAAGTTCCAAGTACAGATTGAATAATAGACAAATACATGTTTTTGTCAATTTCAACTTTTCACTTACAATACTGCTTGCAGTACCATCAAGTAGGCAGTTACAAAGTGCTAGGAGAAGGGCATGTACACAAGTCATGGGTCCTACTTTTCACTCATTGTTGTAGGAATGGTGCAACTGAGGTTTTTCTTAGTGGACCAAACTTCGAGAATACTTTAGGCCATTCTTTAGTAAGCAGGGCAGTTACTCTCCATGGAGAATGTAATGTGTCCAAGGCGATCTTGTCATGTTATCTGAAAGGTTCCCCAGCTGCTTAGATTTGTCCTGTATTGCTCTTGAATGGGAGTTATTTGATGTTGAATAGTCAAGGTTGCTGTGGGACGAGACCGGGTATACCATATCTGATGACAGTTTTGGGGTCTTGACCTGTTGTGCACAAGTACTGTTTCTACCTGCCTGTACAGTTAGGAATGAGACAATTTTACTTTAGATACAGATTTCAAATCTGAACTTTGATGCGTCAAGCAGACAGAAAGCCTTATCGATTCAGAAGGAAGTGGCCTTAAATCCGCACAGGACATGTTCGACCTTCAAGTTGCAATGCCTTCCTCTGAGATACATTAGCTACTTCGCACTAATCTCCCAAACCATTCTGGGGAGTTAGGGCTCCGTATTTTTAACATTTCCAATACTGTGGGGATAGCACACAGTTAAGGCTCCAGTTTGGTTGGTACCTTCTAGACAGTCTTCGTAGTTATTCCATCTTTCATAAACTCCATGCTGGGAAGCATTTTTGGAGGCTTACAACTTGTCCTGTTTCTAATTGTAAGGACACTCCTTTTATTCTATTTGCTCTGAAATAGATGTTTCGCCACACAGCCAAATGGGAATGGCACTACGATATGTGCTACTGCTTTGTGAGAGAATGATACAGTCCTATGGCACACCCTTTCTTCAAAAAGTTAATGACACCTGGTTCTTGTCCCTTCAGCCTGTATGACTACACTGCATGCACTTTTGAGTGTGTCCTGAATAGATGCTTGGGGATGCAACCGGTCCAATCTACGGACATTATGCTACTGTGGGTCCCCTAAAGTCACACTTGTACAGATGCCCTGTGTAATTGCCAATGCTTCAAAATGCATATTATGAGCCTTCTTGAGATGCTTCAGTTCCTGGTCATGTGGATCCTGGCTCATCTTCTGCAGATGCATTACTGGCCATCACTCGTTCAGAGGCTTCTGAGGAGGTTGGATTTGAACATGTTTGACCATGGAATTGGTGAAGGGGTGTCAATGGAGCAGCCAGCTGCCGATGCAGTCAACAGCAATGTTTTATCTACTCTTCAGAACATTTAAACAATCTAGCAGTTTTGAGCAGTGGAGTTTTTTTTTATTTGGCTATGCTTTCATTTCAGGAAATTAATTTTAGAAATTACATGTTTTTAATTATCATTATTCAGTTTCCTTTTTTAACAAGTGATTTGGGTTTCTCTATGATTTTAATATTAAAGAAGCACAATGCTTTAAGGTTGGGTTTTATATTAACTTTATATTTTTAGAATACATTTTAGGAAGCTTTTTAGTCACCCCACATCCAAGGAGTGGGTGTCATGTGGTCACATTTAAGCCTATAATATGAAAGAAGAGAGGGGGCCCACTCTCCGAGGGACAGGGCACTGGTAAAGTGAAAGAGAACAACTCCCACGGAGGAAATTCTTTTAAACACACCTCAAACAAACACTCACACGTACTTCAATATACATACGGAGGGCATATGTTAAAACTCAAAAGAAGAAAATAAGAGGGTTCCTCTAAAGTCGGAGCCCAAAGGTCAATGAACGTCTTTGATGAAGTCACCCAAAAAGTTTTTTGCAATGATAATAAAATTTAAAACAGTTTATTTCGCACAATATCACGAGAACACAATACTTCAAATAAAATACATTGCCTACTAATAAAAATAAACACAAAAAAAAGATACACAGTAAAAAGGGGGGGGAAAGGGATTTTAGTCCTATATGACTTAAAAATATGCACACTCACTAATGTGCAAACCTTGGACAAAATATGGCTATAAAAAACACACACTCTGATCCTACTCACGGGGCTACTCTAGACAGTTTTTACAGAAGTCAATGACCTAGCTGTATGTCGATCTCTATGCAAAACGTTTTCTAATTTGAAGCTAAACAGACAATCGGTATTGTTGCACAGTTCTGTTAGTTTCAATTCGAGATTCGTGTATTCTTGCGTCGACGCGTTTCGGTGAATAAAGATTGGTCTACTTCTCCACCTTCTTCAGGACAATAATGTGCTAGAGTCTTCCTCCTTCTAACCAATAACTATTAATAATAAGACAAACATAAAATGAAGATCAATATTTTACACAGTGACATCTTGTCCATGGCTCTATATCCTAACACATTTAATATATTGGTTATAGTAACCTGAATAATTGCTGAATACAAGACGATCAAGTATTTTTTCTTTGTTTAAGTTAAAACAACAAGCCCCTAAATTGAAGCTCAAGGGCTCACACTCATACTTTGTACACATGCTTTAACTACTTAGAACCGCAATTACACCACGTTCTTATTTTGCAAACTTATAGGGAGGGTATTCACCTCACTAGTGTAGGAGATAAAATCTCTCTCTCGTTTAAGCTTCTGTTGCAGTCGATTAAAATCTTCACCTCTTCAAGGCGTCGCTTATCTAGTGTAGACGTCCTTGTATAAACTGGTAAATACAAAAGATATTTGAAGAAAGGGGAGTTATATTACTGTCTAACTTTTTATTTGTGACTTTACCCCCTTACCCCCAGTGTTGTCACCTATGGAGTATTGATTCCTGCCAATTCTTTACCTCTTTCTTATTATGTGGATGATTGTATGTCGATTATTGGATGGTGGCCCAGCTTGATCATCAGGGGCATACACCCATCTTTCCTGCTATATGCCGAGTAAAGAAAATTGTAAGTTGTAATCAAATAACGTGAAAATATTTATAGCACTGAGTGAGCGTTAAACAAAGTTTTACCGAGAGATAATTGGCCGATGTTGCGAGAACAAAGCTCTTCTTGTGGATCTTTAATCGTGATAAAAGAGTGGATCCTATTTTCACTCGAGAAGTTTTCAATGTCAAGGCGTTCAGTTGAAAATCTAAAGGGTATAAGAATATATTACTGTAATACCCATAGGAGATATAAAATGGAACCCTCCATTAAGATATTTATTCTAGCAGATTCCAGGTTGGTCTGGCATACCAAGTCTATACCCTCAACGTTACTGCCAAAGTCCCTACTTCTTACCTTAGTTATGTACTAGCATTCTCCTCTGTACCTCCGCCTGGCTGGTCGGGGCCGTAATGCAGGGATACCATAATTCCCGCCTTTTAAATGTGCCTCTATTAACATAGAGAGAGCAACAGCCAATCAGGAGCAAGATATTTGCAGCCTACGTGTGCTCTTTCTGGTCCACTTTCTAAAATCTTGCGAGACCTCGCGTTTATGCCTCTAGTTGTATGGAGAGAGCGCCAACCTATCAGGAGCAAGATGCTCACAGAATAGGCGTGCTCTCTCTCATCCTGTTTATCATCATTATTATTCTGTGATTGGAGACTACCTATACATATATTCCTTCAATTCTACATTAAAGACCTATGTAGGTCTGTTAAAATACTTAGGCTTTACGGCATACATGGAGGAAACTCGCCCGCTTACTACAGTGCTCTAACGAACGAATTACCGTATGGTTTTCTACAGTCTATTTACTCATTAACCACAATCTTTTCCCAATCCTCTCTCGTGTTTAAACCCTTATTAATGCTATTAAACTTAATCATAAAAAATTGTTCCTGACTTTTGCGCCGAAGTGCGTTGTTACCCCCTCTACCTGATGTCTGTATCTTCTCAATAACGCTCCACTTAAGGTCTGTCACTTTGTGACCAGCCATTTGCCAATGTTTAACCAGAGGGGTGTTTTCCTTTTTGGTATTGAGGGCCGAACGGTGCTCACATAGTCTGACACGCAGTTCTCTAGCTGTCTCCCCAATGTATCCCAACCCGCAAGGGCACATGATGAGATACACCACATTCTTACTTTTGCAGTTGTTAAGGGTGGTGATTTTGTGACTTACTCCGTTCAGTACCACCTCCTTTCCGATCATGCAAAGGGCACAGACGCTACAGTTACCGCATTGATAGTTACCCACTGCCTTCTGGCCATATAGGGTCACTTGAGTTTCCTGGTTTGGTTCCCTATAGGTATGTACTAAAGATTGCCTTAGATTTTTATTCTTTTTGAAGGCGAATAAGGGTTTGTCCAATCGGTTGTTCTCCCCTTGATTGAGGATTTTCCAATTGTGATTAATTATGTTTTTGATCTGATTACTAATATTGGAGAATTGCGTTACCATTACAATTCTATCCATTTTCTTTTTCTCTTTATGTACTATCAGGCAGTCTCGATTGTAAAAGCGGGCTCTTTTTAAAGAGTGATTTATTATTTTTCTAGGGTAGCCTCGCCTCTTAAATTTGTCTTTCCAACTTTCTGCATGCTTATAAAAGTCCTCCAATGAGGAGCAATTTCTTCGTACCTAAGAAACTCCCCGAAGGGAATATTTTCTCTTTGACTCTTAGGGTGGAAGCTATCGAAGTGTAATATTGTATTTTTATCAGTAGGTTTTGTGTATAGTTCTACTGCTAAGGCATTATTGACATCTTTTATCGTTATGTCCAGAAAATTAACTGAACAAGAGCTGACATGGGAGGTGAATTTTAAATTAACATCTCCTAGGTTTATCCATTGCAGGAACTCTTCAAGTGTGTTCCTGGGACCCTGCCATACGAAGAAGATATCATCTATGAATCTCACCCAGTGGTGGATATTTTCATAGAATGGTGAGATCTCGTTAAACACGTGTTTATCTTCGAAGGCCCCTACGTATATACAGGCCAGACTCGGCGCACCAGTTGCGCCCATGCTAGTCCCTTTGCGTTGTATATACAGTTCATTTTTGAACAAAAAAATGTTGTTCAAAAGAACCATAGATATACAATCTACTATGAATGTTTTATTAGCTCCTACTATTTCATTCTCATCTAATATTTTTTTTATCACCTCAATAGTGTCTATCTGGGGTATATTCGTATATAGTGCCTCGATGTCGAGGGTCACCATATACTCATTTTGTGCATCAAACTTGAGACCTTCCATATCCGAGGTATCTTTTATATATGATTTCTGTTTTTGGACTAGTGGTCGTAAAAAGACATCTGCGTACTTGCTCAGAGGTTCTAATAGTGAATCAATGGAGGCGACTATGGGTCTAAGGGGCGGATCTATGATGTTCTTGTGAACCTTTGGTAGCCCATTGAAGGCTGGTATCTTAGGGTCAGTATTATTTAAGAATTTGTATTCGTCTTCTGTGATCCAATTTTCTGTTTTTGCCTTCAGCAAGAGGAGACTTACATCTTTTTTTAATTTATTTAATTTTTCTCTCTGGACCCTACCGTAATGTTGTTCATTGGACAAAAGGTTGTAGACTCTGGCTTCATAATCTGTGGTGTCTAGTACAACTACACCTCCTCCCTTGTCCGCAGGTTTTATCGTGATTGACAGATCTGCGGACAAGGAGTCAATGGTTGCCCTCTGTGTTTTCGTGACATTATGGAATTGATAATGTTTATTTTGGGTCAGATTGTTTATCTCCATTTTAACTATGTTTTCAAAGGTTTCGATGTTCTTATCTACCATTCCCAAACTAGGTGTAAAAGTGGAGCGGGGTCTTAAACCGGAACCCTCTGGAGGGGATCTTTCTGGTCTTGTTTCAAAAAACCTGTTGAGCCTTATCTTTCTAAAAAATGCCCTTAAGTCTTTTTCCAATTGGAATTTATTGACAGCAGTAGTAGGGACAAAACTAAATCCTCTTTTTAGAATTTCTTCCTCTGATTTATCTAGGGTTCTACTAGAGAGGTTGATTATAGGAGTCACTTATACCTCCAGTACCTCTGGCTCCTGGTACTGATGTACTCCTGAGGTTCGTGATTTCTCACGAATTCTGGAGCACCCTGGGTCCTCCCTGGGTTCCTTTGTGGGGTGCCTCTTCCCCTGTTCTGATACCCCCCTTGAAATCTCTGGGGTCTGTGCCCTAAAAAACCCCCCTCCTGATTTTTATTGTTGATCGTTCTTGGGGGTTCTTCCCTCTCTCCTGAGCTATCTTCGCCACTGCTTCCTGACGTTTCTGAGAAATTGACATGTCTTGGACGCCTGTTGGTGAATCTAGATCTGAATGGTCTATCCCAATTGGTGTTCTGTTTTTCAGTATAGTAATTTTCTTTTAAGTAAGGGTAGGTACCTTCATTACTAAATCTCTCAATATCCTTTTTTAATTTCAATGTTTTTTTGTTTATCAAATAGTCTCTGTATCCCCCTATATCCTGATTAATTTCTTCTAATTTTTTCTTTGCGCTATCTAGTGCGCCATCTCCTAGTAGCACTTTCTCAAGATCCTCAATCTCTTTAAGTTCTACTAAAATCGTTTCTTGGGCAGTTTCAATAATCAGGAGCATATGATCTCTACTGCACCTATTAGATATAAGGGTCCAGGTTTCTAGGAATTTCCTGTTGGTCACAAATAGTCCAGGTTCATTTCTCACCTGTAGACCTATTGGGATGGTACCTGATCTCACATATTCAATTAAGAATTGAGAGTGTAGTTCCGTTCTAATGACTTTTTTCTTAATGTTGGCTAGTTGATTCCACTTTTCACCACCATCAGGATTTATTGTAACATGTTGTCCAGTTCTATTACTGGTACTTAAGATTTTGTTTAATTGTTCTGCGCTGAACCCAAAGGTTTTCAGCGAGTCCATTGTGCACTATTTCTATGCAGAAAGTGCCTCTCCAACCCGAAGGTTGTACCAATAATAATATGAAAGAAGAGAGGGGGCCCACTCTCCGAGGGACAGGGCACTGTTAAAGTGAAAGAGAACAACTCCCACGGAGGAAATTCTTTTAAACACACCTCAAACAAACACTCACACGTACTTCAATATACATACGGAGGGCATATGTTAAAACTCAAAAGAAGAAAATAAGAGGGTTCCTCTAAAGTCGGAGCCCAAAGGTCAATGAACGTCTTTGATGAAGTCACCCCAAAAATTTTTTTGCAATGATAATAAAATTTAAAACAGTTTATTTCGCACAATATCACGAGAACACAATACTTCAAATAAAATACATTGCCTACTAATAAAAATAAACACAAAAAAAAGATACACAGTAAAAAAGGGGGGGGGGAAGGGATTTTAGTCCTATATGACTTAAAAATATGCACACTCACTAATGTGCAAACCTTGGACAAAATATGGCTATAAAAAACACACACTCTGGTCCTACTCACGGGGCTACTCTAGACAGTTTTTACAGAAGTCAATGACCTAGCTGTATGTCGATCTCTATGCAAAACGTTTTCTAATTTGAAGCTAAACAGACAATCGGTATTGTTGCACAGTTCTGTTAGTTTCAATTCGAGATTCGTGTATTCTTGCGTCGACGCGTTTCGGTGAATAAAGATTGGTCTACTTCTCCACCTTCTTCAGGACAATAATGTGCTAGAGTCTTTCTCCTTCTAACCAATAACTATTAATAATAAGACAAACATAAAATGAAGATCAATATTTTACACAGTGACATCTTGTCCATGGCTCTATATCCTAACACATTTAATATATTGGTTATAGTAACCTGAATAATTGCTGAATACAAGACGATCAAGTATTTTTTCTTTGTTTAAGTTAAAACAACACGCCCCTAAATTGAAGCTCAAGGGCTCACACTCATACTTTGTACACATGCTTTAACTACTTAGAACCGCAATTACACCACGTTCTTATTTTGCAAACTTATAGGGAGGGTATTCACCTCACTAGTGTAGGAGATAAAATCTCTCTCTCGTTTAAGCTTCTGTTGCAGTCGATTAAAATCTTCACCGCATCAAGGCGTCGCTTATCTAGTGTAGACGTCCTTGTATAAACTGGTAAATACAAAAGATATTTGAAGAAAGGGGAGTTATATTACTGTCTAACTTTTTATTTGTGACTTTACCCCCTTACCCCCAGTGTTGTCACCTATGGAGTATTGATTCCTGCCAATTCTTTACCTCTTTCTTATTATGTGGATGATTGTATGTCGATTATTGGATGGTGGCCCCGCTTGATCATCAGGGTATAGACTTGGTATGCCAGACCAACCTGGAATCTGCTAGAATAAATATCTTAATGTAGGGTTCCATTTTATATCTCCTATGGGTATTACAGTAATATAATCTTATACCCTTTAGATTTTCAACTGAACGCCTTGACATTGAAAACTTCTCGAGTGAAAATAGGATCCACTCTTTTATCACGATTAAAGATCCACAAGAAGAGCTTTGTTCTCGCAACATCGGCCAATTATCTCTCGTTAAAACTTTGTTTAACGCTCACTCAGTGCTATAAATATTTTCACGTTATTTGATTAAAACTTACAATTTTCTTTACTCGGCATATAGCAGGAAAGATGGGTGTATGCCCCTGACGATCAAGCGGGGCCACCATCCAATAATCGACATACAATCATCCACATAATGAGGTTAAGGGGGTAAAGTCACAAATAAAAAGTTAGACAGTAATATAACTCCCCTTTCTTCAAATATCTTTTGTATTTACCAGTTTATACAAGGACGTCTACACTAGATAAGCGATGCCTTGATGCGGTGAAGATTTTAATCGACTGCAACAGAAGCTTAAACGAGAGAGAGATTTAATCTCCTACACTAGTGAGGTGAATACCCTCCCTATAAGTTTGCAAAATAAGAATGTGGTGTAATTGCGGTTCTAAGTAGTTAAAGCATGTGTACAAAGTATGAGTGTGAGCCCTTGAGCTTCAATTTAGGGGCTTGTTGTTTTAACTTAAACAAAGAAAAAATACTTGATCGTCTTGTATTCAGCAATTATTCAGGTTACTATAACCAATATATTAAATGTGTTAGGATATAGAGCCATGGACAAGATGTCACTGTGTAAAATATTGATCTTCATTTTATGTTTGTCTTATTATTAATAGTTATTGGTTAGAAGGAGGAAGACTCTAGCACATTATTGTCCTGAAGAAGGTGGAGAAGTAGACCAATCTTTATTCACCGAAACGCGTCGACGCAAGAATACACGAATCTCGAATTGAAACTAACAGAACTGTGCAACAATACCGATTGTCTGTTTAGCTTCAAATTAGAAAACTTTTTGCATAGAGATCAACATACAGCTAGGTCATTGACTTCTGTAAAAACTGTCTAGAGTAGCCCCATGAGTAGGACCAGAGTGTGTGTTTTTTATAGCCATATTTTGTCCAAGGTTTGCACATTAGTGAGTGTGCATATTTTTAAGTCATATAGGACTAAAATCCCTTTCCCCCCCCCTTTTTTACTGTGTATCTTTTTTTTGTGTTTATTTTTATTAGTAGGCAATGTATTTTATTTGAAGTATTGTGTTCTCGTGATATTGTGCGAAATAAACTGTTTTAAATTTTATTATCATTGCAAAAAAAAATTTTGGGTGACTTCATCAAAGACGTTCATTGACCTTTGGGCTCCGACTTTAGAGGAACCCTCTTATTTTCTTCTTTTGAGTTTTAACATATGCCCTCCGTATGTATATTGAAGTACGTGTGAGTGTTTGTTTGAGGTGTGTTTAAAAGAATTTCCTCCGTGGGAGTTGTTCTCTTTCACATTTAAGCCTAGACAGGGACACTGACCTTTTAAATGCTGATGTTTCAACTTGAATGTTGACAAAGACACACTTTTTATTTGTGTGATTGTACAGATAATGTTCGATGAAATAGCTTTGCTTACATTTACAAATGTTCATAGGGACATTATCAGAGCCTTGAACATTCTGTACGAAAGGTAAAGTTTACTGCGCAAAATGTTGTTTTTTATTGTTCGCCCGGTGGCAGCTTTGTCGGGGTAGAATCAATAAGGGCAGCCTGACTGGGACTTCAGCATGGCACAAGGGGTGATTTTTATTATATAAACAACATCACTCCTTTGTTTAGTTAGAGGAGCATTTCGCTGGCACTATGAGGTCACCCCAAGCCGGAATTCCAGCCCAGCTGATTCCTGTTTACCTCCTGCGAGGGATGAAACCCAGCTATCCACCAAGACAGGCTCCCCGATAGCACTTATCCACAGGTAATGCTGGAGTTTGGTCACCCTACAGGGATTCTGGCAGATTCACCCGCCCTAGGCACACTAATATAGGTACTGCTAGGTAGGAGTGCAAAATATAGCAGAACATATATGTGAGCATGTATTCACTGTAAATGCACAATGGTTGAATTGTTTATCTTCTTCACCATTCTCGTAATGCTGAACACACAATTGTGTTTCCTTCTATTGATTACTGCAGCACACACATTCTACACAAGAATCATAATGCCTCAATAAATATTGATTACCATTAAAAGTAATGGGGTAACCCAGTGACCCTCAGAACCTGGGTATGTATATAAAGCACAAAAATTGGTTCTGTTGGGAGTAAGCTCAGTCAACTAACATCAAATGTTTTTAGATAAATATTGGATTTTAAACTTGATCACTTTCATACACACACATACAGAGATGAGTAATTTGAAAAAACTGAGAAATCAATTTCCTTTTTACACTGTATTTAGCTCCACACATATATGAATACTATACAGGACTGACCAAAAAACATATAAATCACGACATATATAATGACCAACAATGCATAATAACATAACAATTGACATACATTACATCAAACTGAATAAACATAGACTTAGACGAATATGTGTTTTGAATGAAGTTGATCCAAAGATAGTTGCATATGACACCACAGTAAATATCTTCTGTTTTGAAATGATGAAATTGCATGGACCAATCTGATAAACAACGTCGACGTTTCGACCCTAGATTAATGTGTGAGTTTGTACGCATCAAGGGCGGGTCTTCCTCAGGACAATAGTCTAAATGTCAGCCTGAAAGTTCGAAAAATAAATTTATCAATCGTACTGTCACATCTGATGAGTTCGATGGACTTTGGTCTTCGTCTGATGGATATTAATTCTTGAGAATTGAACAGTCATGAGTCAAGTGACGGTGCCGTCAAAACGATCACCAAAATCTAATTGCTCACTCGGAGCTCACAGAATCCGCTTCCAATGCTCAACGTGCCGGACAGAAAATGTTCGAACATTTTCTGTCACCGTCACTTGACTCATGACTGTTCAATTCTCAAGAATTAATATCCATCAGACGAAGACCAAAGTCCATCGAACTCATCAGATGTGACAGTACGATTGATAAATTAATTTTTCGAACTTTCAGGCTGACATTTAGACTATTGTCCTGAGGAAGACCCGCCCTTGATGCGTACAAACTCACACATTAATCTAGGGTCGAAACGTCGACGTTGTTTATCAGATTGGTCCATGCAATTTCATCATTTCAAAACAGAAGATATTTACTGTGGTGTCATATGAAACTATCTTTGGATCAACTTCATTCAAAACACATATTCGTCTAAGTCTATGTTTATTCAGTTTGATGTAATGTATGTCAATTGTTATGTTATTATGCATTGTTGGTCATTATATATGTCGTGATTTATATGTTTTTTGGTCAGTCCTGTATAGTATTCATATATATGTGGAGCTAAATACAGTGTAAAAAGGAAATTGATTTCTCAGTTTTTTCAAATTACTCATCTCTGTATGTGTGTGTATGAAAGTGATCACGTTTAAAATCCAATATTTATCTAAAAACATTTGATGTTAGTTGAACTGAGCTTACTCCCAACAGAACCAATTTTTGTGCTTTCAATAAATATTGAAACACATTGTTGTGTATTCCTTGTGTATCTGTTTGTGTATGCATGAGTTATCCAATGAAAATGTTCTAGATCTATTACCATCTTCTAAGGTTGCACATTCCACCTGTTACTTTATCTGGATAGGGGATACAGCGGATGAATTGTGAGCTAGCAGGACTAAGGCCAACATATTTTTATGGTGTGCATAGAATCTCTCTTGTACAGTTTTGACATTTATGGTGTCCAATAAGTGCATAGTTTTACTGAGAAATGATAAGCAGTACAACAATAGAGATGATCACAACTGTGGCAAAATTCTTCTCAATATTAGATCTAACATCAGCCTATTTCCTGATCCGTCTACACCCCAACTCTCAAGAGCTCACAGCTTTCATCACATCCATTATGGCATATAAACTTAACCACATGCTGTTTGATCTGGTAACATCGGTGTCGTTCTTCCAGAGAGCCATGTCGAATATACTGTCGGGAGTCCCTGGGGTGTTCTGTTATCAGGACAATGTGCTGATATTTGCGAACTCTCAGGCACAACATAATGAAAGACATAGTCAAATAGTATGGCTTTACAGCAAGGAAACACAAAAGTAAACTTCAATGTGCTGAAATAGACTATCTTGGGCATAAATTCACTCCCGAAGGGGTACAACCCAAAGAAGATTTAATTCACACCATAATAAAATTAGTGGCACCTAAAGATGAACTGAGATCCTTTTTGGGAATGATAGAATTTTATAGTAAATTCATCATCAACTTTGCTAGTCGAATATGCCATATGTATAAATTGTTAAAAAATAGGCTGACCTTTGATTGGGATGGGCATTGTGAGACACCTTCTCCCACCGCACACTCGTCACCAGACTGCACGATGCCGGCATACAAGTAACAGCCGTAGAATGGATCCAATCATTCCTCACTGGAAGAAGCCAAAGAAGTAGACGGCCACCCCTCCTCTCCGATCCCACGGAAATCACTGGCAGAGTCCCATAGGGGTCATCACTAAGCCAGACCCTCTTCAACATCTACCTGACCCCCTCGCCAAGATCATCCAACAACATGACACCCAGCACATCCTCCTCCTCACCAAAGACCCCACCACCACCAAACTCAACTTCCAGAAAGGAATGCAGGACGTCGCAGTCTGGCTGACCAACAGCTGCCTAAAGCTCAATGCTGAGAAGACAGAAGTCCTCGTCCTCGGAACCAACCCCTCAGCATGGGACAACAGCTGGTGGCCAACCGCCCTCGGATGCCCACCAACCCCCCACCAACCCCCTCCGACCACGCCAGAAACCTCGACATTGTACTTGACTCAGCCCTCACCATGAACCGACAGGTCAACGTGTCACCTCAAGCTGCTTCAACACCCTCCATATCCTCTGCAAGACCTTCAAATGGATCCCTCTGAGTCAAGGAAGATGGTCACCCACGCACTCCTCACCAGCAGACTGGACTATGGAAACGCACTCTACGCCGGCATAAACAAATCCCTACTCCGCAAACCCAGATGATACAGAACACCGCCGCCAAACTTGTCCAGGGCATCCCCAGGCACGAACACATCAGCCAACACCTACGAAGGCTCTACTGGCTCCCCGTGGAGACAAGAGTCACCTTCCAAATCCTCAGTCACTCCTACAAATGCCTACACAACACCGGACCAAATTACCTCAATGACAGAATCAACTTCCACGTACCCAAAAGAACCCTCCGATCCTCCAACCTCGTACTAGCCGAAACCCCATGCATCTGCAGAGCCAGAGCAGGCAGAAGATCCTTCTTTCACATTGCAGCCAAGACCTGGACCGAGCTCCCGGCAGAGATCAGATGGCCCCCTCTCTACTCACCTTCAGGAAAACACTCAAGACCTACCTGGCTCTTTGGTTAAGCAGCTCTGCGGACTCCCCCAGCGCCTGGGGACCCTCACAGGTGAGTAGCATGCTTACAATTCCCTGATGATTGATTGAGAGACAATTTACAGATGTTAAGAATGACCACTGCACCAGACTTGAAAGCGTTTGTTCCATGAATGTGGAAAGAGTGAGTAAACCATTGCATTTGTCTCAAGACCACTTAGGCAATCTGAGATCAACTATTCTGTAATCGAAAAAGAAGCATTGGTAGTGTACTGGATGCTAAACAAACTGAAGAACTTTATTTGGGGGTACACATTTTACATACAATATATCCCTGATAAATGCAACTTTGCAGCAGATTACTTTTCCCGATTGGTTAATGACACAGAAAAGGAAGAGAAAGTCTGTGACAGTCAAAGTTAGGATATTAAACTGTACAAAGAAAATGTGTGTGTGTTCACCAAGAGTGGTTGAAAAGGAAAATTGGAAAAAGGAGTTTATAACAGACTCCATTCTAAGTAAAGTATGATATTTGTTAAGCTTTGGGTGGGATAGAGTAGAAAATAATGAAGAACAGCTGAGGCCATATTGGATGTTCAGAGGAAAATATATTAGAAGTAGATGGATATCTGTTCAAAGGCACAAAATTGATACCTGCTGAAACCCTCAGGAAAAAATGTATTGACATAGCACACGAAGATCATCTGGGGATCACAAAACCAAGCAAAGGTTTAGGTTAGACGTTTAGTGGCCAGAGATGGATGTACTGGCTGAGAAAGAGATGAGGAATGGCACTGTTTCACCAGTGATAAGGTAGCAAAATTGCACACTCCACACATACAGTGTTGCACCCTACCTGACGGTCCACGGATAGATGCAGCAATGGATATCATTGGGCCACAGATTGGAGAAAGGAATGCCTCATACATTCTAGTTTTAACAGAATAATATTCAAGAAGGCCAGAAATCAAGTTTATCTCTGACATCAGATCGACCTCAGTTCTAAACTTTGCGGTAGAGTTTTTTTTGTGAGAGATACTACCCAACACCCTTTTAACGGACAATGGTGTTTAGTTTTACTCCTGTTAAATGAATGAATGTTTGTAGCGTAATGGTATAACTAACACACTTAGCGCCCTTTTTCACCCAGAAACCGATGGAGCAGTAGCAAGATGTAACAAAACACTCAAATAGGGCATTCAGCAGGCAAGATCAAATGGGTTGATCTGAAAAGATAAGGTTTGGAGACAAATAAAGGTTTATCCCTTACCTCCTCATCATTTAGAAGGTATGACTCTCTTAGAGATGTTAAAGAGTAGGAAACCCAGTTCTAGACTGGTACATGGGTGGATGAAGTGGCACAAAGGTTGTTTGAGGGTTGGTGTAGGCCAACAGTGGAGTAAAAAGGAATTGGAGTTGCAGATAGCCAGCAAAAATTGATTTGAAAAATTGCATAAGACCAAAGTTATCACGTTTAAAGTGAGTGATTGGGTAAGAGTGAAAGCTCCAACTGGCAACAAACAATGGTCACAATGTACTTTACCCATGAAAGTCATAAAGCTCTCTTGCAATGTGGTCAAGACACTGGATGGTAGAATATGGAATCTGGGGAGGGTGGTGAAACATTAAATTACTGGGCTGAACATAGTGGGGAAACACTTGAAAACAGTGAAGTAAGGTCGGAAAATGGACATACGAATGACAGCCCTGTGTTACATAAGGAATAAAACACTGCGGTTCGGGTCAGATCATGAGACGGGTGACTCAACCAAGTTTCCTTAAAGATTACTTAGTCAAGTAATTCAGCAAGAGTAGTTATATTGTTAACTTCCCCTTATCTTTGGAAGTATAATGTGCTTCTCAAGTCTAATTTTAACTCTGTGAAGACATGAATGAAAATCCTTACTTAACACATAAGTTAAATTTGTGTGTACTTCTTCAAATGCGTTATTCACTGTTGTGTGTTTCTATGCTTCTTGGGGTGGGAATCTATGAAAAATATATTTTGTGAAAAAACAGAGATGTGTGATATCTGTCCATCAACTATGTTGGTTGCACTGTGGAGGATACCAGAACATTGTAGAAGAGACTAGAATAGTGGACCCTTGTGGTCAAGATGTTCTAGAATGTAGAGTGAGGAGCCTGCTCACTTCTAAACTGGCAGTGGCATGTTGTGACTGAGGTGTATGGAATAAAGCTGAGGTCTCTCTTCGCTCTCTAGTCTGCTTCTTGCATAATCTTTCTATCTTGCATTGGACACACAGGGCTTGGTTTAGATCTTGGCAGACGGGTTACTCTGTCGCTGCGGTGACGGATATCCTGCCTGCAAAAATATAAATCCCATAGGATACAATGGGATTTATATTTCGGCAGACTGGATATGCATCACCGTTGTGGCAGACGGGTTAATCCATCACAATGGTAATGGCTATCCCGTTCACTGAATATAAATCCTATAAGTTATATAATAGGATTTTTATTTCTGTGGGCAGGATATCTGTCACCACTGATGGAGTATCTTGTCCGCCAAGATCACAATCAGGTCCACAATCTCTTGTACCTGTTCTTGATATCAGAATATAGCCCAAAGAAAGAAGAGAGAGGGTTCTTTATTGTGCAAGATTTAAATAAATTCCACCTGCAGTTTCCCAATTTCCCATTTTTTCTTACTTATCGTCTGCCTGTTTCTGTACTATTTGACTTTTTATTTCTAAATCCTTCTCTTCTTCAAGATGGTGTAGACATGTGCCATTCTCTCTATGAGGCTGTCACTGGCAAAGGGGTGTGAAAATTAACCAGAAAACAGTGCTACTAGATGCTGTTTGTTTGCCTTGACTGAAATTTGCACTTCTCTTTTTCCCTGCATCCCATTAATGTTTTTTTGGAACCAAGAGTACCCTAAAAGACAACTGTACACTCCTCTGTTTGATACACTTTCCTTGTCTTATTTTAGTGTGAACTTTTTTATTGAATGTTTTGGACTTGGATCTCTCGGCACGGTCATCCCCAAAATTCCTCCATTCACCCTCCTGTTTCTGAACTTGTTTTTGTTGGCCTTTATGACACTTTTTACCACTGCTTACTAATGATTAAGGGCTTGTGTTCTCTCCTTTACACACAGTAAAATTGGCCTACAACCAATTGACATAAATTTACTTGTAAGTTCATGGTAAAATGGTACTACATGTGCCCAGAGCCTGTAAATTAAATGCTAGAAGTGAGCCTGCAACACTGATTGTGCCACCCACTTTAAGTATCCCTTTGAACATGTCTCAGGCCAGCCATTGCAGCCTGTATTGGCAGTTTCTAAACTGTCATGTCGACCTGGCAAAATAACCCTTTTGCTGGGTCCAAGCCACTCATTTTAATACATAGACGTCACCCCTAGGGTAGGCCCTGAACAGCTCAGAAGGCAGGGTGCACTGTATTTAAAAAGTTGGACATGTACCTTTAAGTTTTACATGTCCTGGCAGTGGAAAAACTCCTAAATGTGTTTTTCACTGCTGCAAGGCCTACTTCTCTCATAGGATCACATTGGGTTAGCTTATTACATTTAATAAGTGATATCTTCCATTTGAGAGCAGGTAGACAGATTGAGTGTGATGTGTAAGAATTGTAATTAAAAGCCCTCTTAAATGGTAAAGTCGGATTTTTTGTAACTATTCTGAAAATGCAATTTTTAGAAAGTTGGCATTTTCTTTTCTTAGCTATTTGGTGCCTACCGCATAATTTTGGGTCACATGTTGAAACCAACCTACATGTGTGTCCCAGAACTCCAGGTTTTCCAAGGGTCTGTTCATAAGCCACCGTGTAAAAAGGCTTTTAAGAGCCATTTGTCTTCGTCAAAGGACTGTGCATCACCTCAACAGCTTCTCAAGCCTGAGCCAGTAAAATTAATCTTGAGGCCGACTTCTGGCCCAGTACCCCGCAGTGTGACGCATCTCAACTCAAGTCCTCACAAGCTCCAGCCGCTTCACCAGCACTGGCCCAGCAGGATGCACATTGACCTCAGCACCACACATCGCTACGCAAGTCTTTAGAAACCCCAGCAGGCCCCTGGACGACTACTCATGACCTCGCATCGCAAGTCAGCCTGGGCAGAGAAATTACCTCCTCTCCGAAGTTGGCGGAATTTGGGAACTTCATTCATGTAACGTGGAGCTCTCATTGAATTCGCCTATCCATGTGTAGCTGGAAACACCTTTTGACGCATGTGAGAGAGTGCTACGAGACTTGCCAGCTGCTAGCGAGCAAGTGCGAGACTTCGGCGGCAGCTACCGCTGCTTCCACCCTTGAAAGCACCTTTTTAGTGACATTGGGAAATGCAAGCAGCTGCTCCTTGAGCACATTCTCCACTTGTGAAGCAGTTAAATCTACTCTAAATTACGTTTTTGAGTTTATTTTCTACAAATGGACATTTCAAGTTATTTATTAGTTCAAGAAACCTTTATTTATTTTACTTTCTTTCAACAAGAAGGAAGTGCCCCAGAGACTCCAATTTTCTGTTCCTGTCAGGCAGGCCCCACCCAGTGCTTTGCTCAGCTCCTGGTCACTTTTCATTTGGATTTGGTGCTCGAGGTATAACTCTCTTTGTTTTCTGCATATATACCATTGGATTTGAGGACTTTGTTTTTACGATATCACAGGTAAGTTCAAAAACTCTTGTATAAGAGTATTGTTTGTCTGGTAAATGGCATGCCCCAGTATTTATTTGTACTCCTATTCGATTTCTAAAATTTATTGTGGTGGGTGGCCAGCAATTTTAGTAGGGGCCTAGTTCTTTTTTGCATTTAATTTTTCATTCTTTGTAAAGGAAACATTTGCACAGTTCAGTGCATTTTCTCCACGTTTGTTAAATTTGGAATATTCATTTATTTTAAGATGTGGCTTAGTCTGCCAACGGGCCATCCAGCCAGTAGGCCCAGGCCAGTTCTTGTTATGGTTGCATGAATTGTACTGTTTCTGTAGTATATGTTATTCAAAAACATCATGAAGGACTGGGATGGCATTAGATTAGATTACAAATGTGGGTTTTTTTGTATTTCACTTTTTTCCTGCAAAAGTGTATAGGTGAGGTAATATTTGATGCTTATGGAGGATGTGTGTTGTAAACAATGTATACCTCAGTAAATTGTCATTTTTGGCATTGCTGAATTGTGTAGTGTTTTCTTCAGTGTTACCAATGCTTTCTTTGTCTGACAAGTGTGTGTGTGTTTGCCATAGTCCACTATTTGTGTTTGTTCTCAATGCCATGTGGCCAGGGGCCATTTTGTGTAGTCACTGTCCATAGACCTGCATGTGTTCTTTGTTTTCCATGCTTCCTTGCTTGTTGTTTGACCATGTTGCCTGTGACCATTTTGTGTAGCCAGCCAGTGTGCTTTTGTCATAGATCTACATGTGTTCTTGTTGTGGCCATTCCCACAACAAGGAACCCAACATTACCAGGCACAACTTCCAAGAAGGAATGAAAGCTGTTGCAACCTGGATAAGGATCAGCTACCTGAAACTCAACTCGTAGAAAACAGATGTCCTCATCCTTGGCTCCACCCCTTCCTCATGGGATAACACCTGGTGGCCCCCCTCCCTTGGAACCCCACCCACCACAACTGACCATGCACATAACCGCTGCATCATACTGGACTCATCACTCACGATGAATCATCAGATCAATGCCATCAGCTTCAACACACATCTGATTAGGCTTCTGCCTCTTGGATTCCAGTTCTATTGTTTACCTCTGATCAATATATCAATGGACAAAACAAAAGACAATGCTATGAATCTGTGTGTTTCCAAAGGACTGACATCAGTCCCTCTTATAATTTCTTACTGTTTCTTTTTACATTACATTTAAGGCACTATATATTTTTTTCTCCTTGGAATGTGACTAGAAAGATACACATGTAGGAATGTATGTATTTTATTTTTCTCTCTTCATTTGTAATTCTAGTCACTACCTTCGAGCTTTCCATACGTCAATTGCAGTCTATTATAAGGTATCATATCGAATAGAAGGTACAGACATTGAACTTAATTGTGTTCACCACATACATAAGTTTAAGAATTCTCTTTCCCTCTTTAGATACACAAAATTTGCAGTCTTTACATTATCTTTCTGCTATAGATGCGAGAGGGGAATTACTAAGGTATATTGTTACATGTAAACAATATATAGTGAAGAATACACTTGCCTGATTTTAGCATAGACACTACGAACGACATGAAGTCAGTTCAATCGACATCTGCTAATCTAAGCGAGGAGTTCATCCAGTGTCACCATATTGATCTTAATTACTTATGAGCTTTGTCCTTAATATCCTCTTGCTAGTTCCATGCTCCTTTTTTCCACTGTTGACCAATTTGAGAGAACTTATTCAGTGGAATTACACACAACTGGCAGGATTTTGTCTATCATCTATGGCTTCCTAAGAAAGGTTGGATAGCCGAAACACGCGTAGATGGGAATGTATAGCCATGATGAGTAGGAAATGATAATTTATTATTATTCAAGACAACAGTATATTTAATGGGAATCAAGATAATTATTGTATGAATTTCAGAGTAATAAACTGTAATTACATACACTATAGAAGAATATGTATTCAATGTAAGATTTAAAATAGCAAATATTTTGGAGTAAATTAACAAGGCAAATGTTTATACATCAAAACAAATAAGACACGTTTGCACTATATGAAAAATGACAAAATTGTTATTCCAACAATAGAATGAATGAGGAGGTATGAAAGAATCATAGAGATACCTTATTAGTATGCTGTGAAAAGAATCATATTTAAAATAATTGTATTATTGATGGAAGCGTATGTATTTTTAAGAATTGTCAATTTTTGATATAATAAATATTTGATGTCTAATTTCTTTTCTGGGTTCCGGGACTTCTTTTGAATGCCCCAGTTATAAATATAGCTTTGTAAATTATAGTTACCTAAGCAATTTCTGTACAATGGTTTTACAGTGCCTGTCTTAGGAATTCTACAGAGTATCAGGGGAAACCCTATTTATATGTAGTGATATAGTTAAGTCCATGGAAGGTGGTAAATATTGTTGGGTCATGTGTTTGAAACATTGCATCAACATAATTGTGTAGGACTTTCTCAAAAAGAAGAACTAGTTAGCGACTTACCGGCCACCTGCAAAATAATCTGTACTCATTTCAGCCATTCATTTAAAGCCCAAAAGCAGTTGATGGTCATTTAGCATACTAATAGAGTGCCAGTTAAAGCCCTCATACAGGAGATGCCAATAGATTGGAACTCAACCTATCAAATGTTGTAATATCTGTTTGAGCAGTACAAACTGATCAATGAGTTTGTCATGCAAAGACGGGATGCAACTGGGAAAAGAATGATCATCGAGATGGACAAATGGGGCCTAGCCAAATGCCTGACAGAGATGCTATTTCCATTTGAGGTATTCACACAGGATGTCAGCAAGGAGGACAGTACGATGGGCCAAGCTATCCCATTGTTGCATCTGCTACAGGACCAGTTAAAAAAGGTGTCTGAAAGGTTCACACTCGTAGGTGAGAAAGAAAACAAAGATGCACATGAGTTGGTTGAGGGCTTAGTCCTTCGCTTGACTGATAATATAAGCTGCAAAATGACATCATGTCATCCAAAGAGTACACTTGTGCCACAATACTTGATCAATGGCACAAAAAAATACAGGTCACTTTGACTCATTTTTGAGATGGGGATGTTTCACAATCCATGACATGGATTGTTGAAAAAGCCAGGGTCCTGGAAGAAGAACATCTGGAAATGAGCGTTGCATGCCAGAAAGAAGTTGAGAGGGCAATCCTGTTCTCTCAAAGCAGCCAACACTAGCATCAAGAACACCAACAACAATAAGAGGAATCCAAGAATCAGCCCCAACCTCTGCAATGGCTTGATATCAAGTGACAGGGCTTAAGTCCAGTGCAGAGGTGAAGGCAAAAAAGGTTGACCAAGTGGCAGCCCCAATGACCATTAAGAGGATGTTCCAGGAGTGTCTGGATGACCTAAAAGAGGTCTATGTGGATCAAACCCCATTGTTGTATTGGTATGGGAAGATGCACCAATAGCCAGTGCTCAGGAGGCTGGTAATAAAGTATCAGGTTTGTGAGGTAGGCAGTGTGTCTGCTGAGCATGTGTTCAGTGCTGCTGGCACAGTTGTCACAGTCTCTTGCTTCCAAACATGGGGAGATTGCCCATGATCAAAATGAACCAACACTTTGTACTACTGAATTACACTTTTCCTGAAATACCACAAGAGGAGGAGGGTGATTGGTCAAAATCAAGTCAGAGTGTTTTGGGTGAACACATTCTAGGCAAACCACCTGATTTTCAGGACACACTCTACTTTCCTGACTGAGTAGTCCACTATATAACTTTTTATTGCTGAGCTGCTTTGCAGAAAAAATAAATCTTTTGTTTTTTGTGTCTGGCTGATTTATGTAGCCCCACCATTTTAGGCAGACGTATGGCCGGATTGGAGTTGGACCAGTGTGCAGTATCATTTTTTTTATCCTCTAGCAGGAGTGCCCCAGAACATTTGATTTACAAGACTGCCCAGATTGCTTGCATCAAAGAGGAGATACAATACTGCAGGGCTTGGATTGGAACAGGTAACTATTGCACCAATGAGTGATATATTATTGAGTGATTGTGAGTGATGATTGATGAGTCATGTGTTCGAAGACACGGAGGGAGGGAGTTCAACTAATTTGTAAGCTTGATTGTGATGATTTACAATGTTTGGGGCCTGATGGGTGATCATTTTTCCTGAAAGTGATTTGCCCTTCCACTTTGACACTTAGCGCGATTTGCTTTTTGGGTCCACTACTTTTTTCTGGTTCTCAATCTTCAAAGATCAGTCCAGTCAGTTTAGTTAACACACCCAAATCAATACAAACAGATTACTTAATGATTGTCTTCTTGTTCATCAAATGCACTGCACTAAAGGTCGATCTCTCTCATTGCGGTTGGAACAGAGTTGGACTGAGTCAGAAGGATGATGGAAGGACTCAGATGGGACTACCTCAACAATAGCCAGAAGAAAAAAGTTATCGACTTCAGGAAAACCAATATAATGATGACTCTAATAGGCCTACTTAGGTATGTGGAGTTGTGAGAGGTGGGTTAATTTGGGAAATGCAATGCTACTGAGTGTGTGTGATGGCTCAAAGTGAAACTCCTCTATTATGTGTTTGTGGTTGGTGGGGGCCTATTGTTGTATGTAACTAGAGGCAGAAATGTATGTCACATCATCACATTATGCAAGCACTCGGCTAAATGTTATGATGGCAGTTGTGAGATTAATCAGCCCGGTACATGCAGCCACTTGTCAGTGATTGGTTGAAATTGTGAATTGTTCTCACTTCTCAGTTAATCGATCACACATGAGTCATAAAATTAATGTTTGCTCCAGACTATGCTCTTGCTCTGCCTCTGAGTCTTTTTGGTACTCTCCTAATGAAGCTTACCTTCAGTCCTTCTCCTTGACTCTACAATATAATTTCTGTTTTACAATCCACAGGCCTTCTCTTGCCCTGCGCAAAAGGCAAAACCTGCATAACACTCCTGTTTACCTTACCAAACCGCATCAGCCAGGCACCCAAGATTGACGGACATTCCAAGGAGAATGCAGATACACTGCCCAATTTGAAAATACAGTATCATTTTCCTTTTAACAATCATTATTTTTAGAACTGTGTGGGTTCAATTCACTCCACCATAATTATTATTTTGCAAGCACAGATGACAGAACATTTGTGTGTATATATGAATAGGGTGCGCGCACCTCGCGATTTAAAAAAATAAATAAAATTTCACGGTGCGCGCACGGTGAAAAACCTGAAAAAACAAAAAATTAATAAATACATAACTTAGCATTTAAAAATGCGTTCAAATTCACTGAAAAAAACATAGGTTTCACACACGTTATAGTTACGAATTAGCATTTAAAAAACCTTGCAAATTCACTTAAAAAACCATAGGTTTCACACATGTTATAGTTAGCTGGACATTTCACTCGTAAAAAACCAATGAAATTCCCCCGTTATAGTTAGTGCAGGCAACTATAACTCACGCGACCGCAATCCTCTGCTGATGACGTCAGATATTACATCACTGATGACATATGTGTCTTTATGAAAAATAAATATTTGTAATATATGTATAGCTAAAGATTAATGGAAGAAGACATGGGTAAATAAGTGTCTAAATACAGTGATGTAATATCTGACGTCATCAGCAGAGGATTGCGGTCGCGTGAGTTATAGTTGCCTACAGTAACTATAACGGGGGAATTTCATAGGTTTTTTACGAGTGAAATGTCCAGCTAACTATAACATGTGTGAAACCTATGGTTTTTTAAGTGAATTTGCAAGGTTTTTTAAATGCTAATTCGTAACTATAATGTGTGTGAAACCTATGTTTTTTGCAGTGAATATATATATATATATATATATATATATATATATATATATATATATATATATATATATACCATGAAAAACCATTGAAATTCCCCCGTTATAGTTAGTGCAGGCAACTATAACTCACGCGACCGCAATCCTCTGCTGATGCTAATACTGTATTTAGACACTTATTTGCCCATGTCTTCTTCCATTAAATTTTAGCTATACATATATTACAAATATTTTTTTTTCATAAAGACACATATGTCATCAGCAGAGGATTGCGGTCGCGTGAGTTATAGTTGCCTGCACTAACTATAACGGGGGAATTTCAATGGTTTTTCACGAGTGAAATGTCCAGCTAACTATAACATGTGTGAAACCTATGGTTTTTTCAGTGAATTTGTACGGTTTTTTAAATGCTAAGTTACTTTACGCCGTTCGTGGCTTCGCGCACCGTGCGCGCACAGTGAGCCCACATTACGCAGTTAGTGCCGTACACGGAGGACATATTATGCGCTTCGTTGTGAAAGGTTATCTATTAAATGTTCTTTCATGTAATATATGCCATGCACAAAAGGAACCCTCTGGGCACCTTTTGCACACGGGGGGGGGGGGATTTGGATATTTTTTTTTTTTTATTGCGGTAAGCGCATTCGGCGTTTTTTTTAAAAAAAAAATGAATTTTTGGCCTTGGGGGTTCTTTTGGGACACCCTAACCAAGGCTAGGTGGATAGGAGCTGTCTAGCCTGCCCCTTTTCATGTTATCCAACTTTGTTTTTCCTCCCCCACTCAGAGTGCGAGAGAGAAAATGGCGGCCGACACTTCCTGGTTTCGACCGATTCGAATGTTTACTAAGATCTAACAGCCAATCAGAATCGCGCTCGCGCACTGCACCGTACGCGTACGGTAAGCTTACCGTAAGCGCACGGTAAGCGCACGGAGCGCTGCCACAGATATATATATTGATTTAAATGCTATTTTCTCAGGAACTACTGAACAGATTTACACCAGACCTACAAAAGGCACTTCCTTGACCTGTAGACTACCTCTCTGCCAAATTTCAAGTAACTCTGTTCAGCCGTTCGGGCTGTAGCTGTGTCTAAAGGTCCTATGGAAAAATGCATGGGGAAAACGCGTTTTGGGACCCCCCTTTTTTCTCAGCCCCCGCTTGACGAATCCCCCCGAGACTTTCAGGGTAGGAGCGGAGCGTAGCGCCCCATTAGTTTTGAAACTTTCGCGAGGATTCGTCGACCGGCGCCAAAGTTATTCCAAATAGAATGTTGCGGATTTCCTATGGAAACATGGTCCTAACTATAACTATCTACTGGCGACCGCCAGTAGATAATATATATATATATATATATATATATATATATATATATATATATATATAACTTGGGTATCTGGGGCTGAAGGACTGTTTGCAAAGCATGTAACTGAACTGGGCAACGCTCATTTCTTCATTTCCTTCCACAACAAATTGATGATTATGTGCTGCTCATCACTCTGAAGACTATTGTTGCTGCTTTGTAGTGTTTGTCTTTGCCACACATTTCCCCAAATTCCCTTTGTCAACCATTCCTCAGACCCCTAACCCTTTTCCCTGGAAAGTCTGATTTATTGAGGTGTGACTAAATTTACTCCATAAATCACAAGCTTGGTGGGGCAGATGTGGTGAAAGTAACATTACTCACCATGAGATCTTCAATTATCTGAGCAATAGTCAACATTGCCAACCCATTTACCCATCCACGCTTAAATGTTATCCATATTTTAAATATAGACAAACATCATTTGTCAAAATCATTATTCAGGCCATGTGTTAAGTTGCATAAATACTTCACTTTGTCCACTCCTGACTCTGAGCCCACTTCTCCTGACTTGAGGATTTTTCGTTTGAATTAAATACTACGTTTCCATTGCTCAGAAGAAGTTAGTGTAGTTAGTTTTTATTATTATATCAGGCCTTCTTTGTTGTGTCATGGTGGTAGTTGGGTCTCAGTCTTTCTAAAGTGATAATATGAATAATACATCCCACTAGCTCTCTTCTCTTTCAATCTATTTGTCTGTGATAGATAATCCTTTGATCAATCCTACAGTTGCAGTTCACCTAGGTTGGCGTGGGACCTCACTTGTGATTCCTTTCCTTTTAGCATGCTAGCCTACTACTACTACCATCACCATAAGCAACCACCTTTGGAAACCCTGCAGTAAGAAGACTGAGGGAGATGGCAGTCCTCGCTTCATCTATTCAGGTAAGAGAACTATGGAGTGAAGGGAACTAGTTTAGCTAGTAACTAACTTCTACTGTTGTTTATCCAGGTTATTGTATACAATATAGGCGATGGCAATTCCCCCCTAGTGGGCAATATAGTTACAGAGAGTCAAAGGAAAAGGGTATAAGTAACTGGTATATACTTTTTTAAAGGATATTTTTTTAAACAGGCTGCAATAGGAGGCAGCAGTGAAAGGTAAAACACAAAAACGATTTGAGGCATAAATAAAGTAAAATAAGAATTATTATTTCCCTTTAATTTTTTTAACAATAAAACCCACCCTTTCCATCCACAACAGGCCCACCCCTCTCCCCAAACAAGCTACCCCATCCCCAGCCAATGTACATAAAAAAATTACCTGGGCAAAATCCAAACTCTGGCCGCAACTCCCTTTACCACCCTATCCATTCACAAGAAAAGTCCCTCAGACCCAAAAAATGATTTTAAAGGGCTTAGAGGGCATCCTCTAAGCAGGTCCAGAGGTCGGCCAGGTTCTGCTCAATTCGGACCACCCTTGCTTCAAGTCATGCCAGAAGCTGCAGGACTCAGTGCTAGAACTAGTGGTCTGAATGGAGGGCAGCAGAGGTGGTTATCTGGGTGCCTGGCAGCTGCCGGCAGCACTGGCAGAAATGTTGCAGGGAGGCAGCAGCTGGCTGAAAGAACTGGGGCCCTGGGCAGCAGCAGATGTTTCAGCTTCCTCCAGAGTTACCAGCCGATGGTTCTCCCACTGGATTGTCTCCAGCCTCTGTCGCCGCAGCCAGGCTGCTATCTTCTGCCATGGAGCTGCGGATGGTGGACCAGCAGGAGTAGCTATATCAAGAAAAAAACTAAAAGACAAAGTCAATCTTGACTGCAAACACTTGTTTAAAATTACATAGTGCCACAGTAGTGCCACAGTAGCAGTACATTGAAGATCCCCTAGGGCCATTAGGAGAGTCACAGGGACATTTGTCATCAACACATGCCTCACATAAAAAGCACAGACTGGCTGAAAAGAATTAAGGCAACATGACACCAGATTAAAAAAACTGTGTTTTTTCAAAGGTTTTCCTAGTAAAAACCTAAACAGACAATTTATGTGGAAAAATAAAAATAAATTACCTCAGATTCATTAGTAAGACATTATGCACAATGGAGTACACGTTGTTGTGCTGAATTAATGGAGGCATGCTAGCCAGAGCATAGAGTACTTTGCCACTCTCTGCAGTCTTAAGCTTGGGCAGCTGTAATGGACAATTATATTACTTTAATTCCAGTGGCCCTGCTCTTCTCCAAATGCCTTCAAATTCTACCCTGACTCCTAAGAGGCAGATGAATAGTAAATAAGATACTACATCACACACATCACATAGAAAATGTGGATATTCTGTCTGCTGTAAGTAGACATTGTGAAAAATGATGCACTGCAGTACAGGGAAAGGAACAGGATATATAGATTGTATTTGGCACATTCGTCACACAGTATTCCATCCACAAAACTTGAAATCAGGCACTTAGTCCCACTTTACTACCTGGCCTCACCCACCGCCACAAATTATTTCCAACAAATTAATTTGCTTGAGATTATGTTATGGTAACTTAACTGACTCTACTGCAGGGTAAGTTAGCGGAACTATGCTGGGTAGGTAGAGCTTTTGTATTACAATAGTGTGTCATCACTGATCATCAACATCTGCCTAAGCTTTGGCTTATTCAGTCAAAGTAGTTGACAAAGGTCAAAAGGGAAAACCTTAAACAGGCATAACTCCGTTATGGAAACCATGAAATATATGAATCACTTTACATGGCCAAAAAAATGTGGCACATGCCAAGAAATGATTTTTTCAATGTTTTGGTAGGTTGGGACAGAACTTACAACAGAATAAAGGAGTGAAGTACTAGGAGGTGACTGAGTGGGCACTGGGAGGAAATGGGAGGAAATGGACACATACCTTTTTTTTTGCTTTGCAATGCAATGAAAAGTTTGTAAATGCCACATTAACCGAAGCAGACACACATTGCACAGCCAACACTACAGTGACAAATTGAACCTTGCTGCACATAGGTCATGGTAGTGAAATGCCATGGGCAGGGAAGGGAGGTGACAAATGAAGATGGCTGGGATGCATATTTGCCTCACTTAACAAATTCAGTGAGTCAAGGGAGTAGACAAAAAATTAAAATATCCCACACTTTCTACCAAAGCTTTGATAGAAATAAGCAAGTGAAGAGGGTGAGCATGCCCCTCTTCAGGAGAGCTCCCTTGTTTCTTCATCAAAGCAATTTTCCATTTTAACCTTGCATCCTTCTTTCCCTTTTCAATCTGAAGAATACAGGCCCCAGCTAGGCCCGCAGAATACAAGGGTTCGCTCTCCTGTAACAAAAGTTAGAAGGAAGTTGGCACGGAAACTGCAAATACAAAAAACAGAGTTTATTAACCCTTAAGGGTGGTCCTACAATCTATACAACACTCTTCAGTATTGCATAGAGTAGCACAAAGAACTTGCGTACGGGGTCCCCTTTTATACACAACAGAGGGGCTCATAAGTGGGTGGATACAACATGAGGCAAAGTTCTTTACCTTTTATGGACATTTTCGATACAGAATCAATATGTGGGCGGAGACGACAATGTCCTGAGCCCGCGAAAACATGGTCAAGCAAGGACTAACTGATAACAGATGTGGTCAAGTCTGGGCATGCGCCAGACGAACAAAGGAGCTATTTATAGACTGTTACTAGGCAGATTACAAGAGCAACTAACAAGAAGAAAGGACTCTTCTCGTGCAAAGCACGTGGAGGCATGACATTACAAGATGGAGTCCAGACATTAGTCAACATAAGACAAGAAACATGTTTTAACTAGAGAGAATTCATGTCTTTAGTGAATGCTTAATCATATCACCGTTTTAGTTTTCAACAGACGACCCTTTCAGCATTTACTGAAGACATTCGGCTTATTAGGATAATCATCATAGATGTCAATTTTTATCATCTCTTCCACCTCTTTGGTTAAATATTTCTGGTGGGTGACATTGGCGATAGCTTTCTTATCAGGAATACAAAATGACACACATAAAGAACAGAGTAGAGGACCACACTGGACACAGATGCAGCAGGAAAACAGAACTGCTACAATAATGCAGAGACCAGTTAAAACTTTCCATCCCCATGTAGTGATCAATGCCCAAAACCATCCAGAAAAGGTCCAAGTACCATTATCTGTATGAATCTCAGCTGCGATTTTATGCAATTTATTGATAGCGTTGTAAACTGATGGCGTATGATCAGGAATGAACACACAGCAACTACTTCCGATAATTTTACATGCTCCACCTCTATCAGCTAACATAACATCTAACACCATACGATTCTGTAATACAACAATTCTAGTAATTTGTAATTCTTCCGTAAGATTCCCAAGAGCAGCAGCGGTTTGATTCGTCACAGCCTCTACAACTCTTGTTAATCTACGAACCTTCCTACTATTTAGAGCAGCTCCAACAAAGAAAAACAATCCTAAGTTAAAATCAATATACTGCTGTAAGCTAGTATCAGTTTGATCAACATCATCAATGGATAGAGTACGTTTATACCTATTTACAGTTACATTGTTCAGCAACTTCAAATCTTTATGATAGGATGCAGGTGCTAGGAATACAGGAGGTAATAAAAACGCTACATAACATACTCCGGACCAGCCGGCTGGTAAGCGATAATAACCCTTATTCCCACATACAAAGTACGTATTATGGGAAGCTAAGAAAGTACTATTATTTAATCCATCTATATTCAGAACAATAATACAATCACTAACACCAACAGGAATATGACCCACACTCTGGACACACAGGTCCGCTTGAGCTTGTGCCACTTGAATCACAAAGCGTTCTTTCCCTGCAGTGTCTCTGGTGTTCGTGAAAATGTAGGGGATCGATTCATTGTCTGGTCGATATTCTTCCCACTCCCATATTGTCCCATTCGCTTGTGGATAGCCATCTTTATCTTGATGACATTCCCTATTAAGTCTGAAAAGTAATCGTCCCACTGTAGGTTTCCGTGTGGCAAAAAGCAAAGTGTACCATGCTCTACAAGAGCCATTATGAGAGAAAGGAAGGGGTATGAATGGCGTTCCTCCTTTCTTCAGATGAGCTGGCATCATACCACATATCCAACAGTTCGTAGCATTCATAGCAACATAGGTATGATGCAACATCTGGATGAAAGTGTTATTCAAATAAGACTGACGATGCTTCAATTCTTGATACGGAAGGGTATAGAAGTAGTGCTCCTCAGGCACTGGAGTGGTCAAAACAAGCAACTCACGGGCAGGAGTCACATCCTCAACAAACCATGTGGTTATACCAACAATAGCTACAATGATAATAAAGCTTGTCGCACAAAGAATCTTCTTCTTTTCCATCTTCTAGTAAAAAGTCAGTATCTTCCTGAAACTAAAAGGTTGTCAGAACTCTTCCCCTTAGGCAAGCGTTGATTTCTTCACCAGCGGGCCAAGACGGGTGTCACTACACTAATGCAGAGCTGATCCCCCCCCCCTTGCCTCATTGGCTCTCCGTTTCACTAACCTAAGGGCCGTTCTGACAACGTATCTGGGTACAGGACAAAAAAAATCACTTCCTCGGTCGAAGATGATATCTCCCTCCTCCAGGGATCGCTTGGTCCGGGAAGAGCTCCTCAGTGTCGTTCGGTTCCACAGCACGGCCTTTCTCCGCAGTCAGGATTTCTCGATGGTCGGTCAGCACAGCAGGGTCTACCAATCCAGGCGGCACTTTACGACAGTGCAAGGAGTGGATCCAGTTCTTCCGATTGAAAACTCGCACAGCTGTCCTCGTTGCGAGCAAGACTTGCTCAGGACCAACCCATCTCGGTTCCAGACTGTTCGTCCTTTCGAATACCTTGATCATAACCTGATCGCCAGGTCGGAGGTTATGACCTTCACCTGTGGACCGATCAGGGAGCGCTTCTCGAACCTGTTGATGAATAGAAAACAAATTATCCGTTAACTGTGCCAGATAATCACTCATCATTACACAAGGTACATCATACACTAACTGCGGTTTTGGTGGACCCCAAATATTCATTGGGCGTCCAAACACGATCTCGTAGGGTGTGAGACCGGTCCGAGAATGCGGTATCGATCTAATTGACAATAATGCCAGCGGTAAAGCATCTGGCCAAGTCAAAGAAGTTGAAGCTTGGATCTTAGCGATCTTAAGCTTCAGAGTACCATTATATTTCTCAACCAATCCCGCAGACTGAGGGTGAAACACTGCATGGAACTTCTGTGTAATGCCTAGGCCTTTCAGGTCATACTTGATAACATCTGCTATAAAATGAGGTCCGTTATCACTCCACAGCAATCTGCAAACACCATATCGAGGGAAAACCTCCTTCAATAGCATCTTCGCTGTAGTCATTGCAGTATTGTCTTTCGTAGGGTATGCCACAACCCATTTACTGAAGGCACAAACCACTACTAGAACATACTTCAGATTGTTACAGCGCTCAAGCTGAATGTAATCCATCTGCAAAACCTCAAAGGGTGCATTAGGCGTTGCAAATCCTCCTGCTGGAGTTCGTGTACCCTTTCCTGGGTTGTACCTTAGGCAAATCATGCAGGTCTGCACTACCCTCTTTGCTGTACTAGCGATCTCCGGATGCTCCCAAACTCGTGTGAGTAATTTGACAATTGCGGAAGCTCCGACATGCGCTAGTCCATGTGCCATCTGAACCATAGGTTGTACAAAGGCTGTGGGTAACTTCCATTTATCCATCTGCTTACTTCTCCAGCACCCTTCATCATCTAATTCTCCATCATTGGACCATTGCTCCCGTTCCTTATCGGAAGCGGTCCTCTGTATCTCCAACACTTCTCTCCTGGCATCATGCCATTTTTCTGTCTGCGATTTCACAACATACATTGCAGTAGCACCAGGCTGCATCGCAGTCTCTCGCGCCACCCGGTCTGCTAAAGCATTCCCTTCTCCAACTTTATCAACCACCTTCTTATGGGCACTACATTTAACTATAGCAATCTTCTTTGGATATGTTAATGCAGTCAAAAGGTTGTGAACTAACTCCCCATACATTAGCTGGGTTCCATGTGACGTTAGAAACCCTCTCTCCTTCCAGAGTAGGCCGAAATCGTGCGCTACTCTGAAGGCATAGCGGCTATCTGTATAAACATTCACACACAATCCTATACTGTGCTCACATGCTCGTGTTAATGCTATCAGTTCCGCTGCCTGAGCTGATTTCTGCGGTATGCGTGCAGTCTCCACTATTGTTTGTAATGTGGTAATTGCATACGCTGCTGAAGTCGTACCATCTGGTAGCTTCAGGCATGATCCGTCCACCCACAGTTCTCCATCTACATCTGTAAAGGGCGTATCCTGGAGATCAATACGACCCTTTGTCTGTTCCTCAGTCACAAGAATACAGTCATGTGTTTTCCGTGCTTCAGACTGAGTTTCCGGAAACGGCAGCAATGTGGCTGGATTTAGCGTTGCACACCTCCTTAACGTAATATGAGGAGCCTAAAGCGTCAACTCATATCCCGTTAAACGAGCACTGGTCAAATGCTGCGTCTTTGTCTGATTAAGCAGGGCATCCACAGCATGGGGAACTAATACCAACAATTTGTGAGACAACACAATTCCCTCGCTTTGGCGTATTGACACAGCTGTCGCCGCGACCGAGCGAAAACACCCTGGTAATGCTCGGGCAACAGGATCAAGTACAGCCGAAAAATATGCACAAGGGCGCTGCTTGTCGCAGTGCATCTGCACTAAAACTGATAATGCACATCCATCTTTCTCATGTACATACAGTGAAAAGGGCTTCGTATAATCAGGGGTACCTAACACTGGTGCTGAACAAAGGGCTTGTCGTAATTGCTGGAAAGCAATTTCACACTCATTTGACCAGGGAAGAGGAATCGGAGTGTCTTTTGTCAAGAGTGCTAACAATGGCTTAGCTATGTGTGAGAACCCCAATATCCATTGCCTACAAAAAGAGGCTAGACCCAAGAATGCACGCACATCCTTCTGTGTAGAAGGTACTGGCGTATCCAAAATTGCTTGAATACGATCTGGTGTGAGTGCACGCCCCTAATTAGACAAAAGGTGACCCAAATAAGTCACCTTTGGTCTACAGAATTGCAATTTCTTCCTCGACACTTTGTGATTGTGAGATGCCAAAAAGGAAAGCAAAGATAACGTAGTCTTCTCACACAGCTCAGGAGTGTCAGCCGCCAACAAGATGTCATCGACATATTGTATGAGGGCGACTCCATCAGGCAGAACAAAGGAATCCAATTGCCTTTTCAATGCTTGACTATAAATACTAGGGCTTTCTGTATAACCCTGAGGGACTCTACAAAATCTATAAGACCTATTATTCAAAGTAAAACCGAAGAGGTATCGGCTATCAGGATGAATAGGAATCGAAAAGAAAGCATTTTTTAAATCAATAACTGAAAACGTGGTCGCCGTTGGCGGAACCAAAGTGAGTAACGTCGTGATATCAGAAACCACTGGATACTGAGGTATCACTATCTTATTCACTTCCCTTAAGTCAATGATAAAACGATAAACCCTGGTGTCAGTATCTTTCTTCAAAATGGGTAAAATAGGGCTGTTGCAGACATTGTAGGGAACTTCCTCCACCACTCCCACCTTAATCAAATCCTGCACAATCTGTATGAGTGCCTCCTCCCCCTCCTGAGAAATACGATACTGAGGGAGGCGAGGTAACACCGCACCCTCCTGGACACTAATGTGGACAGGCGGAATCACCATCTGTCCCACATCAGTATCCGAAGTGGCCCACAAAGAATGAGGGAGGGAAGCCAATGCAGTATCCTCCGCAACCACACACATCCAGTCTGTCAGTGGGTGATTATCGTTTAATATCACACGTACTCCAGTAGGGGAGCAGCGGATCGTAGCTCTGAAGTGCTTAAGCATATCAAGACCCATAATGTTGTCGGGCGTGTTCGGAGCGAGCAAAAACGGACAGGGTGCAGAAAAGTGGTCAACATGGAAGGCAAGGGGTCGGGAAAGAGGGCTTCGAGAGAGTGTACCATCAAACCCTACCGATGTAACCATTAAGCCGGATGGGGGAGCCCTCGGAACCAATTGTTTAGACAGTGCACTGCGAGTAGCTCCGGTATCAACTAGGAACCGATCAGTAGAACCCAAAACACTTGCTGAAACATAAGGACCCTTCTGATCAACCGGTACTTCAACTGATTCCAACCCCCATCCAACGCAATCCTATGCATGCTGCGAATCATGGTACCCAGGGCGGTCATTCCCAGACATTTGGTACTGATTTTGTCGATCAAATACGTTAGGTCTATCTCGTTGCTGCACGTTAGAGTCAAATCGAGCACGATCATTGGAATTCCCTCTGAAATTCGAAAAGCCCCCTCTACCTCTCGGTGGTCCCTGACCACGTCCCTGACGAGATGCATATAATACCGGACAATCTCTAGCCCAATGACCCGACTGTTTACAATACGCACATTGATTTCTATTAACATCTGACCGAACGGAAGGGGGACCATAGGATCCTCCTCTACCTCTGTCGACACCCCGACGAGGCGGACCATACACTTGTGCTAACATCACCTTAGTTTTCATATCTTTCGATTTCTTCTCCTCATGCCCCTTCGCTTCTTGTTCCTGACGCTCATAATACTGAGCCATAGTCAGGAGGGATGCCGGAGACGAAGTGGACCAGGAACTTTCACTCGCTTTTAAACGAGCTGCTATTCCTGGTAATAAATTCGCCACGTATTTATCAACAAAAAGATGTCAACCCGTATCATCCATAAGTGACTGACCACTGAAATCATGAAATGTCTCCTCGAAGCGCGTAAAGAAGTCTGAAACTGATTCATCAACCTTCTGTTTACACGAGGCTAACATGTTCCAATCAATCTTTTTAGGGGGGATAATTGTTTTCAATTTAGTCAAAATAGCAGTGGGAAGATCTAAAATAAGCTGGGGTGGTTTTTGCGCGGGTTTTCTCTCCCTATCCACATCCTCAATCTCAGACCATTTGGCCCTAAAAGCGGCGTGATCATCCACCTTCCGCACAGATCGCCACATATCCGGTGGTAAAATAAGCCCAAAGAACAAATCTATATCTGCTAAGGTCATAGTACAAGAATTCAAGGCCCCTTCAACCTCATCGTAAAAGGCCGCTGGATTCTTGCGGGGGTCAGGCAATGCATTCTTTAATGCCATAACATCAGCCCTATGCCAGGGAGTATAAACCCAATTATACACAAAATATCCCCTAGCATCGGGGGAAGATATATCCGAACTATTTCCTGCTCCTTTAGGAGGAACATACAAAGGTGCCGCCTCTCGCATCGGTTTAGCATGCACTAGTTCACTCTTATCTGATTGGGAGGTAGATGACTGGTCGCCGCCGGTACGTGAATCCGATTGCTCCTTCTCCCCTGCCTTTAGACGCTCTCTCTCTTTAAGTTCAAACGCCGCGTCCCGCAATGCAAACAGCCGTCGGACCGCATCGGGTACCTTAGAGGGAGAAAAAACACCGTTACGTAATGCTTTAGCATCTGAAACTACAGCATCAGGCTCGAAAACATCAGAATATTTCCGAAAGGCATTAATCACTCAGAAAAAGTTGCCGCAAAATACAGCTTCTCTCTATCCCGCCAACTTTCCAAAGATTCCAACTATTCAGCAAGGGGTAGCTTGCCTTTAAGCGCACGCAAAGAAATTTTCCGAAGCTCACCCATACGCTCAACTGATAACATGGACCGCGTGTCTACCTTATCCGGAACCGATCCAGAATCCTGTGATCTCGGGGCGGACACGCCAACATAAGGGGGCGGAGAGCGATCTAATAAATAAAAATCATCTTCAAGATTAGTAAGGACAGGATAAAGTGGCTGGCGGACAGCATATTGACCCGAGACTTGCAACCTACGCTCTTTCTCTTGTCTCTCCGCCAGTTCTCTTTCTTCCCGACGCTTCGCTTCCTGCGCTCTCACATGATCATTTTTCCGTTGCTCTTTATCAAACAGCGCTTTCTCACGTTTCTCTCGCTCACGCACTTCCTTCACCCATAACCGTACACATTCAAACATGTCTTGCCGAGCACGCCATTTACACATACACTGTTCCACATACTCAATCTTACGCATATCAAACGATCCATACAAAGGCCATCGCAACTCAGGATCCTTTTTAGTGTATTTCCTCCACACTGTGCTGTACATTATAGAGGAAAGACCATGCTTCACATACATATCCCTATTAGGAGTCCCCTCTGGGGGGGCTGGAGCAGATTCCTTGAGATTTAACCGGTTTCCAAAACAGCAGCACCACTTACGGAGTGCGCTGGAAGCAGGCATGCTCAGGAATAATGCAAAATATGCAGTATTATCAAAAAAATGGCACTTAAACTTTGTGCCGTTCAAATTTACACAACTCCGGAGAAATATCTCCACATTACCTGCCTATATGTGTTGCAACGCATATATTCTCACAGTAATCAATACAAAATATGACCATTCATCACAAATCAAACTCAAATAGCCAACCCAGGCTTCAAAACTCGGAGCAAGTACCGTACAACGGTTCTTACCAATCAAGAGTGTCCAGATTCCAACTGCCAAGTTCCAAAATTCGCCCAAACGGGTGTCGCGGCAAAACCGACAGAAGAGGTCTCAGTCGAGGACCGGCGCCACCCAGAAGGTCAGTTCAGAAGGGAAGGAAGAAACCCCGGGATGCCAGGACTAAAAACGCCGCTGGCAGTGATCACATCCCCGGCCAAATTCCTCACCTTCGTCACGACCAGTCCTTCGAGCATCCGAGTCGCCGATGAGCCCCACGTGACGGGCGCCAATTGAAGAATACAGGCCCCAGCTAGGCCCGCAGAATACAAGGGTTCGCTCTCCTGTAACAAAAGTTAGAAGGAAGTTGGCACGGAAACTGCAAATACAAAAAACAGAGTTTATTAACCCTTAAGGGTGGTCCTACAATCTATACAACACTCTTCAGTATTGCATAGAGTAGCACAAAGAACTTGCGTACGCGGTCCCCTTTTATACACAACAGAGGGGCTCATAAGTGGGTGGATACAACATGAGGCAAAGTTCTTTACCTTTTATGGACATTTTCGATACAGAATCAATATGTGGGCGGAGACGACAATGTCCTGAGCCCGCGAAAACATGGTCAAGCAAGGACTAACTGATAACAGATGTGGTCAAGTCTGGGCATGCGCCAGACGAACAAAGGAGCTATTTATAGACCGTTACTAGGCAGATTACAAGAGCAACTAACAAGAAGAAAGGACTCTTCTCGTGCAAAGCACGTGGAGGCATGACATTACAAGATGGAGTCCAGACATTAGTCAACATAAGACAAGAAACATGTTTTAACTAGAGAGAATTCATGTCTTTAGTGAATGCTTAATCATATCGCCGTTTTAGTTTTCAACAAATCAACCCATCTTTTTTAGCATGCACTGTGAGCTTCTGTGTGCTGAGTTGCATATAGAGGAGACCATAAGAACCCAACTACTGCCAGAGCAGCTGAAGCATGGGCTTCATGACTCAGTCACAATGCCCTTGCAGTGAGTATAATAGTAAATCTCAATAAGCAAGCAATGTGGCTTACCACCTCCTGTCCCTGCCGCCACTAGTTCTCTACCTCCAACCACCTCCACGTCTGTAGAACTAGTGCTTGCCCCAGAACTGGTGGTCTGTGCATCTAGAAAAAAACATTACACCTTTTTAGATACTAGATATGCCATTATTATTTTTCTTTAGCAAAATACAGCCACAATACATCACTACAGTTCGGTTAGCAGTATCTTCTATCAAAAATATCACTTTGGCCATTTTGTTGGTTGACATTGTTAAAAAACCCATGTAGCCAAGCCAATCAAAAGCATTTTGTAATGGAGGGGCAGACCTATTATGACTTTCAAAAATAAAAAAAATCAGGAGCATCTGTTTAGCGCACAACTCAAGATTATCGGCTAGAAGAAGAGAAGTAACCAAGCTAATGATTGAACATCCATGTTTTTAACTCCCTACGAAAACAGCCGTTTTTGACAGTGCGCACTCTGAGAGAAGTGAGGAAAGAACTATTACTAGATCTTAAGGTCCTGCGAGGCAGATACCAGCTGAGCTTTTCTGGCCAATAGCTTGGACCTCTACCATACATGTTCTTATGCGTTAGGCATAGGGTCTTAAAACTGGTACGCTTCCTCACTGAGCCAATGAAGATGTCTTAGGCGAGCTGCCAAGGGAGCTCCAGATGGGAGGATTAGCACCAGTCTGGCTGCTGTATTTTGCAGGACCTGAAGCCTGGAAGCAAGATCTTCATTTATTTGTGTCAACAGGGCATTTCCCTAATCCATACGGCTGATGATCAGTCCCTGTACTAATGGCTTCCTGGCTTCTAACGGAATCAACTTAAAACACTTTGCACAAATTGCGCATGGTGCCAAAACAAGTGCCTATTATATGGTTAACCTGATTTTTCATTGATAATTGATTATCAATTTGGATTCCTTAGTTCCTCACCAACTGACTTGGAGCAGGGCATGGACTGAGGTTTTGGGGCCACCAGTCATCTGAACAGTGTTCATGAGCCTTACCAAAGAGTACTAGCTTGGTTTTACTTCTTTCAATTGTAGGGGGTTGCTGTTCATCAACCTATCTACTTGGGCCATGCAATTCTTGAAACAAGATATTGTGTCCATGGGTTCGGGGCCAAGGGTGATCAGAATCTGAGTATCGTCGGCATATGACACTACATCAAAGCCGTAGCATCTGATCACCCTGGCTAGCGGGGTCATATAAAGGTTAAACAACGTAGGGCTCAAGATGGAGCCCTGTGGTACTCCCATCTAGACTGGCCTGCTGCATGAAACCAGGTCACCAATCTTTACTGCAATGACTCGGTCTGTTAGATAACTTTAAAGCCACCTCAGGACCTTCTCCCTCACACCCATCTCCCAGAGCCGCTGTTCTAGAATGCTGTGGGAGATGGTGTCAAACGCAGCTGATAGGTCTAGCAGGACGAGAATAGATGACTGTCCTCTATCTAATGCTAATCTGATGTTATCTGTAACTTCTACCAGCGCTGTTTCGGTGCTATGGGCGGCCCTGAAGCCTGACTTTGAAGGATCCAATAAACCGTGGCTCTCGAGATGAAATGTGAGCTGTCGGTTCACCAGTGACTCAAGTACCTTCCCGAAGTAGAGGAGCAGTAAGATTGGACGATAGTTGGTTGGAAGTCTGGGGTCCGCAGTGTATTTTTTTAGAATTGGCCTAACTCTAGCGGCCTTCCATAAATTTGGGACCATTGATAGTGACAGTGACCTATTTAACAAATTGGTGAGACTGTCAAGAAACACCGGAACAATGGTAGGGAGGAAACGTGGTGGCACGGGATCCACAGTCTAATTTTTAGCATGGCTCTAGCCACGTCATCAGGAAAGCACTGAGAGAATTCCTCTAGAAGGGGAGGTGCACCGATGGGAACAGTGGGAGATGTTTCCAAAGTGCTTACATTTTCATACGGATGAAAGGAGACATGGATAGCGGCAATTTTATCTTAGAAAAATTTGGAAAGGGAGTCTGTCCAGTCCTGTGAAACTGAGACGCCTATCTGGTCGCGGATGTGTTGGAAATTCTATCAGAATTTTATGGAGCTCTTTGTTTGAGATTGCCGCCTTTTCCATCCGGTTGAAGAGGAATCGTTTTTTGTTTTTTGTATTAATATTCTCCAAATAGCTTCGATAAATGCTTTTGTATTTTTCACAGTCCATTAGGTTTTTCTTTTCCTCCATTAACTTTCCGCAATCCAACAGGAAAGCTTTGTTATTTTGTTACTTTAAGTCATTGAAGCAAAATGAAGGGGTGGAATAATGGCCAATGAAGGATATATGGTGTTGCTAGGCAAATGCAACGAATATCATACTTTCCTGCCATGCTGCACTATCATATAACCTGCTGGTATACTGTATAAATTAATTATAGCACACCATTGGGGGAGTCCACCTTGCCATGGTCACTCTCTCTTTTTAACTGTTTGAGCATGAGCAAGAAAAAGAAAGCTTTCTCAACAAACATGTGTGGTGAATAATAATAGCTTACATGGGCCTGCAATCTTCACAGTAAACAGTAGAGAACCAAACATCTGTTCTCTTAGGCTTACAGTACCACAAGATATATAGGGAAGAGGGAAAGCTTACTAACAATGCAGAAAAAAACAACACACTAGTACAGTCAGGAGGAAGTCAGCTTCAAAAACGAAATATAGACAAAAAGGGGAATGCAGGCACAGCAACAATTTAATAGACATTTGATGGAGAAGTTGAACGAAAATGGGACAATATAAAAAAAATAAACAATGCAAAATTAAATTATTCTAATGGTGGGTAGAGGTAAAAGTTAGGGAAATAATAAGAACATGACTTACTGGGATCAGAAGAACCATGGACCGCGGCATTGGTGGAGGTATCCCTGACTCCCTGACCCACCTCAGAACTATCCCTTTCATGCCCTTGGGTGCTGATGTAAGAAATAAAGAAGATATCCCCAAATCCATGCAAACGCAGTATTATTGTACTTTTCTATATCATAACACCTACAGTACTAGTATCAAGTATCAAGTTGACCATCTTAATTCTAAGCCTTATTCCAAATTTCCTAAACATAAACTACATTTGGAACTAATGAATTGCAACAAATGATCTTTGATTCTCATTCTCATTCTCATTTCTCAACCACCTTGATGGGCCGACTCAGTCTCCCTTTTTTTAGTGCATAGATGTATAGTACACATCACTGTGAGATTGCTTGGGACTGTACGTGCTACATAATGAAAGTCACAGAGAAAGTAACTCAATGATATCACTATCTTAGTGACAGGACACAGGAGTCTGCATGGCTTCTTAAATAATCAGCTGAGATGAGCACCGACGAGCATGATTAGGTAGCGCCGAGCACCTAGCTAGCTCATACTGGATCACATAATATACATAATCTAAATTTAACTTACCTCTCAGTGTCAGCAGCATGTTATTTGAAAAAATATATATTAGCATTGCAGAACAGAAACACAACAAATAATTACTCACTGAGCCCCACAATTTCGATGCCTATCAGGTTGAGCAGGTTCTGCGCAAACTCAATAATGTCGGCCCAGTGGTGTGTCCAGTGCTGTTGGGTGTGCTAGACTTGAGTGTTGTGGCGCACACACTGGTTCACCCTACCCAAATGCAGCCGATGCTCCTGCAGGGGTTACTCACTCCCATGCCTGCTGCCTCCTGTCAGCATGGAGGGGACATGGTGTTCCATGTAGAAAAGCAAGTGCTGTCACTTTTGTCTCTGAAAAAATGGTGTGGGGCTGCAGCCCTTGGCGATGCCGACGACTGTAAGGTGTGCAGCTAGCAGCCACACGCATCCACGGATGACTGATAAATAAGTTCATAGGAGACTGTCACATGTGAGTTAGTTGGAACATCTATGCTTTTTCGATAACGGAGTCCTTAGACTTTTAGTTAAAACCAAGATAGACATTTTCAGGATCAAACTATGTACGCTCTAAAATCGCAAAATCAGTTTAACATTTAGATGAAAGTGCATGTTTATATTGGAGACTGTGTAAACCAGACTATTTTTTGCTATAATTGACGGGTAGAACAATTGCGGGTGGGCGGGGTAATTTTAGGGTGTGGTCCGGAGAAGTCGGGTAAACGGGGAGTATTGTCTCCAACAGGGACTGATGGGATTTGAAGTTTTTTAGGGTTGGGTTAGAGAACGACGTACCTTACGGAATTGGTTGATACAGAGGGGTGGAGCTTTGAAGTTGTACTTTAATTGGGAAACAGTAGCAATGTATTCAGTAAAGGGTGTGCTGAAGAAATGAGATGTTGGGAAAAGGACACAATTTCATTACATGAGGAAGGTAGGAACGACATTTGGTAGCGTTTGGTTTATGGAGATACGTCGCTTTTGGGTGAATAGGGATTATTGGGGAATGGAGGCATATGGGCTTTTTGCGGGAAGGCATTGAAAGTTGTGAGAGATCGTTCTGGGCACATTTTGATTATGCAGAGATGAAGGGATAGTGGGAAAACGTCATTTATTTGTTAAATTGGGCATGGTTGGTTTGTTGTAACTTTTAAATGAGCGCAGATAGATTTGGGAATGTAAATTAATAATGTTGTTTTAACATTTGTAGTGAAACCCCTGAAGAAGGGCTAAATAACGGCCCGAAATGCATTGGGTAAAAAAGAGACCTGACATCGAGGATGGTTTACCTACACGTTCATGCTTCAGAAAAAGGCCTGGATGGGCATATCGATTGCAGTTGAAACAGGTGTATACTAAACAGAGCCTCACATGTGACAAGATCAAGAGTTTGTGAAGAAAATCATATTTGGAATAAAATTGGATTAAATTTGGACAAGCTGTAAAGTATGGTGTGAGTTAATCACGAAATTGCTGTGCGTCCGTTGGGAGTGTAACTTCGCTCCACTCTTTGATGGTTTCACAAGTTTGGTGGTACCTGGGCAGACCACATCACCGGGCCGCACGCAAAAGGATTACAATAGGAATAAACTGATATAAATGGTGTGCATTTGGCTACCCTTCAAAATTGAAGTTCACCCACTTGCCAGAGTCAAACCTTCCCTTTTACTTCAAAATTGAAGTTCACCCACTTGCCAGAGTCAAACCCTCCCTTTTATTACACATTAGTCACCCCTAACGTAGGACCTAGGTAGTGTTTTTAAAGACACTGGTGGCTTTTGGAACATCGTTTGACATACTTTGAAAGGGGCTCCCTATGTGATATGGGCAAGGGGCTGCCTTTTGAAGTGCTCTTTTGATAGCCATTTTTTGACAACTTCTTATAGCTATGTACATATGTACAATGGTGGGATTGTTCACGCCTAATTTGCGGAAAATGGTTGATTCACTTTGTCTATATCCCTTTGTTTTATTTTATATATAGGGGTTGAAGGACTTTGACTGGTTTAAATAAAGTTTTTAAGAACATATACTTGACATTGATTTTCAATGTCTTTCACCAAATTCCTGCTCCATTACAAGATGGCCGCCGGTTTGGTGCCTGGAGTGAGTGGTTAGCAGGCATAGCATTCATGCTGAATATGGGCGTGGTTGTTTCCTTATTAAGGGAGCATGAGAGTGAGCTCGTCGATGGAGCGATACAATATGCCGGCGGGACGCAGTAGCGGTAAGGAGGATGCTTGAGGGCGTGTGTGATATGAGGCAGAAGCGATATGCGAGTCACTCGCTTTGAATGAGGGGTGTGTGCTGGCTCAAGAGAATGGAATATGCGTGCAGAACAAGGATAACGCTATGGTTGGATTAAAAACAGCAGAATGTTGAGGTAACAGCGGTATACGAGCTACTCGCTTTGATTGAGGGGTGCGCGCAAGTAACAGACTTGAATATGCGTGCACAACGAGGATAACGGTCTGGCTAGATCGAATCCGGCAGAATGTATTAATGGCAATAAGGAACAAGGTTAGATTTTAAAGTGGAACAAGTTGACATTCAATGAAGCGGGCATAGATTGAGCTTTGCTGAATAAGATGAGTGGTGATGCGGGGGAAGTATCGAGTAGCAATTGACATTACATTCGCAAAGAAAAATTGATGGTGATGTAATGTCTGGCTAAGATAAGATAAGCGCGCTATCAACGTAATGTTATCATTATCTTTATACATAATTATAGGGGACAGGACCAGTGGCACACGATCAGCTGACGCGTGCGCCTCTCAGAGATGGTTGCCGGTATGAGGGATCCATGCAACCATTTGGTAATAAAGCATTTGAATTACCTTTGAGCAAACGCTTGGCATTGACTGCTTGAGGTCATTTTGTGGTTTTTCCAAGTGGCATGTTCTTTCTTTGTTTTAATGTCATACCATCATAGGTTTGATGTGAAATCTCACAAGAAGTTTATATTGGAACCCCAAGAGCCCTGAAGAAGTTGCGCGATTTTATTGCAACGAAACATGTTGGCTTAGAAATTGATTATGGTTAGACAGAAACCATTTTTAATTGGGATGGCTTACAGCACTCAATAAAGTTACGTCAAACCAGTAAGTCTTACCCAGTTTTTAACGGTGAGAAATGTTGGTTTTGGTTCCCACATGGGGTCCGGTAGGCCTGGGCCAAAATTCCGTAAATTGCGAAATTGTCAAAATTTTGGCATTCCGCAGCTTAGCGATAATTTGTTTCTTGCTCGCGCTGTAAAATAATACATTCTCGTGTGCGCGCGATCGCCTTACCTGAATCCCCGCGTTCGCCGACAAGTTTTCCCGATCCGGTCACGTTCTCCACGAGATGTTGGATTGTTGGTAGCCATTTGCGCTGTCTCGCGACAGTTCGCGCCCGCAGTAACGTCATGCGTCACGCGATCACGTCTTTCTTCTCGCGATCATGCACTGCGAGACAAGTGAAAACAAGATGGCCGCGTCCGCGAGCAACCGTATGGGTAAGTTGGCGAGCCGCGACCACGCAGAAAATACTGCGAACAGGCGGGAAAAAAAACTTCTGCATCTTCGCGATATTTCAGCGTGTTTGCGGAGATTTTTAACATTTTCGCGATAATTTGCGAAAGTGAATTTCGCAAATTCCACCCACCCCTAGGGTCCGGTTGGCACTAACACTGACACTATGCACTAACAGTCTATGTAAACTTTAGGTTTACTGTTTTTCTTTCTCTTTATTTTATTGGGCTTGAGATTTTCACGATAGAATACACATTTCTTTTTTCTTTAGATGGTGAGAAAGTAACCTATGATGATAAGTGGGTGCGCGGTTGAGTACCGGCCAGCAACCCCCTTGGTGTTACGACCGTGAGGTGCTTTCTCTCCTTTCTCACACTTTTTATTTGTAGGTGGGAGAATGATGGTATTTTGATGTTTTTTGATTATAAATTGACACATCACGACACTTTAACTACCAATAGAGTACATATGTGAGAGGGTTGAAAAACATGGGAAGCCCTCCAGTGTCAAAGGTGTAGAGTAAGATGTGCTTTTGGTCAGGCCAGTTCTTGTTGTTAATTAGGACCTAGGTAGCCCCATGGGTAGGGTGCAGTATTACAAGGTGGGATGTGTACTTTGGAATTTTACATGTCCTAGAGGTGAAAAACTGCTAAATTTGTTTTCTCAACAGCAAGGCCTATTTCTCCCATTTTTTAGCATTGGAGTTGCCTTGTAAACCTTTACCGGTGTAACTTCCATTTGGGAAAAAATAGAAAGAATATTTTTGTTGTCTCTGGACTCACAATTCAAATCACATCTTTTAGTAAAGTTGGTTTTTAAATTGCAGGTCTGAAAATGCCACCTTTCGAAAGTTGCCATTTTCTTACTTTAACTATTCTGTGTATCTGCCTGTCCTTATAATGCACATCTGGGTTGGATAAAAACTGGACTTTGTGCAATCCCTGTAGTCTAACACAAAATAATCTGAGGTGCGCCCTGCATATCTTGATGGCCCATCACCAGGCTGATGGGTCTTCCTGAGCTAAAGTGAGAGGAAGGAGCTGATACATGCATCTGAATAGGGCTTTGCCTATCCCCATAAAGAAAATGCATAACCCTCCTGCAGTGTGTCTGGAGCCAGGCACAGGAAGGGCAGGGTCTTCTGCACTAGAAAGATCTTTCTTTGAAGTCTCCCTACTTGAACGACAAAAATGGATATAAGTACTGGACCTCTGACACCATATACTCTGAACACTTCTGGACTGCGAAAATTCAGCAAGGAAGAGGAGCTGTTGTGCTGTCACGAGAGACTGTCACTTTGTTGCTTGCTTTGCTGAGTTGTCCTGCTAGCTGCTGCTTCTTGCCTGAGAGTGAGATGACTGGACTTGACTCTCTAAGTCCTGCATTTCTAAAAGTTTTCTACGGGCTTGTTTGGGCTTGCCTCCTGTTACTGAAGTCTCGTGATATCAAAGACTTCACCTGCATCTTTCTACCAGAATTGTGCTCCTCTGCTCTGAATCCTGCTCTACCAAGTGGTGCCTAATCCAGTGAAGGGCCATTGGAAGTGTGTGTTTGGTGCTGCAACCCCAGAAACCAATAGATCCACACCAAAACATCATTCGTAACCGGCACATTCTCTACAAAATCAATGAGTTACTGCTGCTGTGAACACCACTTGCAGAGTGCATGACACAACGACCTCGACTTACAATGCAACCCCACTTTGCAAACCCAGTTCCTTCGAATCACTGCTGCTGCTTGAGTCTCGACATCACATCGCCAATGACTTCGATGCATTCCCGGCCCAGCGTGGCTTCTAAATGATACATCACTTTCAGCCTCGTGGTTTGGCATCAATGCCTCGGAACTGACGCACAAAACTGTTGACATCGATGCATCAACAACTTTGGCCGACGTCGAACCGAAACATTTCCTGCATCAGCAGGTCTACATAACTGAACCTTTGGACCTGCCCTGATCAAGCATGACCAGATAGTTGGAGCTATTCGCTTTTAAGCACTGCATTTTGATTTATTCTTGCAAAATTCATATCTTAACTTGTGTATGTTGGATTGTTGTCATTTGGGTCTTGTTTTACTCAAATAAATGTTGTTCATTTTTCTAAACTGGTGTGAAGTACTTTTGTGGTGTTTCACTGTGTTACTCTGTGTCTGTGTGTGTGTGTGCGCGTGCACAAATATGTAACACATTGCCTCTTTAGTTTAGTCTGACTGCTTGGTGCCAAGCTACCAAAGGGTGGGCATAGGTAAACTTGTAGTGTCTACTACACTTGCCCTGACTAGGATTGTGGTTCCTGCTTGGACACGGTGCATACCCCTGCCAACCAGAAACCCAATTTCTAACAATAAACATCTAGGCACATTCACTACATGCACTAAATCTCGAAAATTTGACCAACCATTGGTCAGCAGAGCACTGCAGAACTCACTAAATATAGCTGCTGTAATTGTCTATATTTTTGGGCCACAACCAAATATTTTATATTATGAAGTTCTGAGAGCACTAGAGGGGGAGAGGCAGTTATATGTATTGATTCTGAGTATTCACGGGGTCCCACAGAGCTGGTTGTAGTTGGAATTTTTGAGCAGCAATTTGTAAAATAAGATTGGGTTTTCATTGAGGTGGGGCAAATGGGCTGAGCTCACAAAATGCCTTTTTTGATTTCTTGAAAAACAGCCTTCTGGTTAGTCAGATCTGTGTTTGGAAGCCTGAACCACTATGACCTTTCCGTTGTAGTGTTGTAACCGGTTCATACTCTATGTATGTCAAAGCCCGTTTGTTTTCTTTTACACAATATTCATCAATTCTAACTGGGAAACTAGTGCAATGGAGTCGTGTGTGTAACCTGCAAGGTGCTTGTTTGAATCCCACCAACGTAGACCAGTGGGTTCATGTACCAGCCACAGAGTGCAGTGTAGAATGAAAACATCAGATCCCACACTCCACATTGGGTGCAGAGCTCCTTTTGTAAATTGCATATTATCCAAGTACGCAACACTTAAAAAAATCCCCACATGCCTGTTTAAATAGCAAGCCAAATTTAACATAATTATCAATTTTTTCTCTCTAGGGAAATCTGTGCTGTGAATGAGGGTAGACATGCTGTATGTGTGTTTGTGTGTGAATATCAAACAGGTTGAGCATTTGGTGACCCCGCATGCAAACTGTATGGTGGTATGTATTTACTATTGCTCTGCACTCTTTTTGTCTCTCCGGCCCTCCATGCTGAGCAGCGTTGTTTCAAACAAACAGTTAAAGCAAGTGAAAGGATAAACCAAGGCATCCCCTCTTTTCACCTCTAAAGCAAGTGTGGGGACTGCTGGCTGCAATCGCAGGTCTGCGGATCTTCTGGGAGATGGATTTAAGAGTGCCCACCAATGCACAACAATGCATCATTAAATACCAACAAGGACAGCACTGTAATGCTGTTGGGGGAGAAATAAACTTTCTGACAAACCAATAATGCATATGGTTTGTCTTCAGCATTCAAAAAGCTTGCACATAGTCAATCACAAATAATTGAATTGTCAGTGTTCCCCTATTTCAACATAAAGTGATTCATTCAGTTTAAAAACAGAATTTCCACTTGACTCAAAATGCAAGTGCATCTACTGCCTCATGATTCACAACCAGTCTGGGGTGATTCTCCTTTCAAATGTCTTTTCCAAGCTTTGTGTTGTGATGCCCCTCCAGACCGGAACATCCACAACCGAGGCACAAAGAGGTGTTAGGGCTCTGCATTAAAGTGTGATAATGGAAGACAAAAGGCTTGGCCTCATCTAAAGGGTGCTCTTCATCCTCCAACTCCACACCTCCTCACCCCTAGCATCTGTAAAGAGCAGTGCTCTAAGGAAACCAAAACAAGGTCTTAATTAAATACTCAAATCAGTGTTCGTATCTCCACCCTCCAGTCACTGAAATGCAGGAAATACACTTCTACTGTCTGGGTTGCTGTCCTTGAATTCCACATGGTGCCCATGCAAACCAGAGGCATTCTAATGACTCCAACTCTGCTTTGTAGTTAATACTGTGACCCTAACTTGAGGATGAACACCAAAAGACATCCACTCAAGAATTTTCAGAATCTCCTTTCGATGTGTGCATTATTTCCCATATATATTATCAATATTGTCATACTGCTATGATCTTGAAGTTACTGCTTGCTCAGGATATTTGTCGACTTCTATTTCCAGCAATTATCTTTCACTTTCAACCCTTGTACTAATCAACTGACCTGGTGGGATTGGTGTTTTAGCTGTAGCCAAGCAACATACACATGGTTTTACCTGATTCTAATGCCTAATGCCTATTAAAATACATAATATATAGGACAACCTTCACAAGTGAATGTTGTTTCTTTCTACATTCTTGCATCCTCAAACTGCATGCTGTCTAAAAAATATTCAATAAATTCCTTCTAGCCAACATGAAAAATAACCTTTAAATACAAATTCTGATTGTTTTTCCTCCTTTTTATTCCCTCTTTCAAATGCCCCTCCCCTTCCAGTCCATCCCCTGCATACCTCTTCTCTCTGAGTAGAACCTACTCCAACGCATGCATGTTTTCCTTTTTCTCTACTATGGCATTTCTGCAAATTGGCCACAACTCATTTGCAAAATCACAATCTCTCCTCCTTCTCCGAAAGTAACACTAAGGCAACCTAACAATAATTAGTCTCCCCTCACTCCTTTAATAATCTCACAACCATAAGCTTAAGCCCACATACACCCATTAATGATTACAACCAACCCCTATTAATTTAGTCTACTATTAAATTTCATCCATCTTAAAGAAACTGGAATGATTGTGATCCAGTGCCAATACCAATTATTGATCAGGAATCAATAATCAATAACATCATAACACAATGGCCCATACACATTCACCCAGAATCCATGATGCGCTGGGGTCAATTTATATGTCCAAACATTTCTTTCCTTTTTATTGATTCAAATGAGACATCTTTTAATATCTAATCCTTTTTAATATCAACTTTCCTACTATTTGGTCGATGGACTAATTTGTTGAATAGTTGATGGCAATTATAACTACTGACTTTATCAACCATTTAATCAATAAACTTATGACAGACTCTCGATAACGTTAATAATGAATTTTTATCTCAAATATTGAAGTGTTAATGCTCAGGTGCATTTGGTCACAGATTACACACACTGAACATCACGAAAGAAAGAATCATATATGAAAATTAAACAATGACTTTATGCAGTGAAGTAGTAGATAGAGCAAGAGAAAAAAGTTTCAGCAAATATTTATGGCAAACATAATATACCTAATGGAGGGATAGATGAAGAGACAATAGTTTCATCCAAATAATACATAGCAATAAATCGTTGACGGAGTGGATAGGTGAAGAGACAAAAGTTTTAGAGACAAAATACATTAATATTTAGAATCAGAGAACAATTTAGGCTACATACAAACCTATTGGTCTGTAGGAAAACCACCCCCTGGCCTAAGAAATGGTGGGGCTTCCCCGAAACAGAATCAGGGAACAAAGGATATAAGAACAGGATCAGGACAGGTCAGGAACAGCTAGCTCCTGTCAGCCTAAACTCCAAACCACACCCCTAAAGGCACCCCAGTTATACTCTAAAATTGCCATGTCCATGCCACAAATGTTGCAAACTATCATCGAGCTCGCACAGGGATTGTTGGGCTTGTGAAGTGGGGCTGTCACACCACCATGATTTCACCTTTATTCAACAACTTTATTGTATTATATTAGTTCCCAGGGTCTGAATATGTGTCCATTCTCACGTTCCCCACATAAGATAAACATTTTTAACAAGTCTCTTTCATAAATTAACATCATCTGCATTGTGCATCTCCTGTCCCACTCCTGAGTGCTCATTTGACAGTTGTCTGACACTCTGGCCTTCACCCTTCTCATGTCATCTGCAGTGCACAGCACGTTTTTTCTTGCCTTATGACAGAGGCCTCACTCCTTTAAACTCTCCCTCCCATATTGGCCAATTTTATAAACATGGCGACTTCATTCAGTACACTAAAGCAAATTACATTTTTTTTTTAAATTAATTATGTGATAATGAAACCTTTACTGTTTACCATCCACCTTGCACTATTCCCCATTAATGTTACCTAGCATAAGCTTAGTGCATAAAGCGGCATTAATAATTACTTTAAAGCAGAATGTAACATGCAAAATACTGATACATATGCGGCCTATTCATGCAACTTCTTCTTTTTCTTTTAAAGCACGAAAGTTATTTCAACATTATTTATTTATGTTGTTAGTTTAGGCATGCTCAAAGCAGTTCCCTTGTGTTCATGTTGGGTGTGCATTAGTTTTACGACCTTTACCTATTGTTAGTACGTATTATGGGGGTATTGATTCGAGCAGGTTTCTTTTTTGCGAAAGCCTGCTCCATCAATCGCATGGAATCGTTGCTTGAGTGCACAAGGCTAATCCCAATAACTCAGAATAACCAAAACTAGACTAACCATTATCTTTGGGTTCCGGAGCAGCGTGCTGCCCAAGGTAAAGTGCTTCAACGCCTCGTCAGCAGTAGTACGTGCTAAATAAATGCAATTACAATTACAATTGATTAAAATACATTTGACCCTGGTTCAACAAAGTGTTTAGCGGTCTACCAGTTTACTCTCAAGCTTGGTTACTGTGCAGAGCTATAATTTAGTGCATCTGCCCCTTTCTGTCCTGTGACTTTGGGACTCCTTTACAGTCATTAAGACTTTTGGACCTTGTAAATATACTCGTTCAAATATGATCAGTGACAAATTATCTTTTAACAAGTCAGCTTTTAGAGCTTTACATGGAACTCACAGATGCATGATAGGATTACAACTGTTAATTGGAATGTAATATTTAGTGAAAACAAATCGAAACTTGTCAGAAAACAGGAAAGGATGTTTTCCTTGTAGAAAACAGGATATTGTGTTATTATTGCGGAAAACAGGAAACGGTGTAATGTTTGTCATGCAGAGTTTGAGACGCCCAAGTATAAGAAGTGAGTTGAGAGTTCACAAAAGATCTTTTATGACGTTTACATATTTTGGAATTCTTCAGAATCTTGAGGCACTGTGAATATGTTTTTCCTTTTTCTCAGTCAAACATTTCCACTGTCCTTAGTCAATTGTGGGAGTGTAGTGCTAGTCTAGTAAAAGAGTCCCTTGTTTGACCGAGGTGCTTTTATTACAGGAGTACTACTTCAAGTCCTTGCATGTCTTTGTGAGTCGGCCAAGAACTCTCTAACTCCCTAAGAGTAAAAGTGCAAAGAAGACACAGTTGTATTTATTTGTACTAACAGTATATAAATATTCCCTGAATATTTTGATTTTATTCCCATTTTAGATATTATGAGGCCAATTTACAAAGGCATGTAACAGCACATAAAAGTGTTAGAACGGAGTGCAACATTATGTACTTCAGAATAAATAGACCTCTTTGTGTCTTTGTGTTCTGAATACCAGGACTTGTATAAGGATGAGTCTGCAAACCTTTAGATATGATGTTTATAAAACAATTTCATTGACCTGGGTTTATATGGTTTATTTTTTGTCTTCTTCTCCTGCATCATTCTAATGCTGTGTCAGATGTCCTTGAGAAGGCGTGAAATGTCCCTCGCAAATGCAATGGTCTTATTCAATACAGCTTTGAGGGTAGTAAACCAGAAGCTTCCATTAGAACAGCGGGGTCAGTGATGAAATTTTCAAAGCAAAGTTTACAAGGGGAAACAGCATTTACAAAGCTGTCAGAACAACGCAGTGCCTTTACAACAACTTGCTTTAGGGAACTTAAGGTGCTGGATTTTAAATCCAACACCTTCCCTACTGTTGCACAGACTTGAGTTGGAATAGTAGAATATACTATTCCAAACTCCAACGCTTCCATAAATCAAGTCATTGTTATGACTTGCGTTGTAACGGAACGTGTGGTAACAGCGTGATTGTTGTACTGACCGTGTTGTAAAGGCATGCCTTGTAAATGCATGCGTAAAAACATCTTACATTCGTTTATGAGCATTCCAATGGTAAACTAGGTGTTCCATGGATGGTCCAGGGGTGTTTCCGTTCAACCACCAATGGGTTCAGACACCAGTCCATACCTACTAACATAGGCAATACAGACATCTGTGTTAAAAATTAATGTCTCCTCAATGGGAGGCCCAAGGTTTGAGAAAAGTTTGATCTTCTCAAAATTAATGTCTCCTCAAGGGAGGCCCAAGGTTTGAGAAAAGTTTGATCTTCTCAAAACTTTACTGGCTGTGCACATGTGCTGCACTGTGCAGCATGCTTAAAATGCGGGAAAAGTATTTAAGCATAGCTTTCATACTAAAATCATTCCTTTCCAGTACACAATCTATGCTTGACAGAACACACAACCACACCCTTGGACTAAATACAAAAGTGTGCCAGAGCAAGGGAAGAGAAAAATTGGCATTTTTTTATAGACATGGCTCTATTTTTGTCTTGCTCATTGATTGGGTACTTTACTTCATTGTATCAGGAGCGGCCCGTGCAGGTGAGAGTGGTGCGGCAGTGGGTCTGGGTTGGGGGGAGATTCAGCAGACGACCATGAGTGAAAATTAAATAAATAATGAAATTCCCCTTGTCGTGGTCTGTCGAAATTCCCCCCACCCGGCCCCACCGCTCTTACCTGCACCGGCTGCGGCTGCAATGCATCAACAAATAATAAATCTGCCCAAACATTTTGCAAATTCCAGTCAGTGCCTGTTATTAGCTGCACTTTCAATCAAATTACCCTAAAATATAATGTACCTATGTAAAACACAAATAATATGCCCTACATTGCCCTTTTGGGGTTCTTGCAACATTTACGAACCACTGGGCCTCATGGTTTAATTGGCTTATGATGTCACCAGAACACTTCAACGTAGTTCTAGACCATATTAAACAATTACTAGATAAGTATAGATCTATAGATATATACTTATATATCCACAACAGAAGGCTCCTTCCGTGACTAAGACCCATGAGGTATGGTGCCTGTAGCCCGCATAGCATGCAGGTTGCACTATTCCACATAGAGATGAAAAGCACCACGCTCACTCAGGACATCAGCATGGCGTTTCAAAGTTTATTTCACATTTTCCCATAACGGGTTTCAACAGTGAAACAGTCTTGATCACATATTCTTATGTATAAAGAACATTATTTCTATATATATATATTTTTTAATCTGTTTATTGATCATTATTGTTTTATATATATCTGTTGCATATACATATATGTACAGATTTAGTGCTAGTTAGGTCTGAATTTTCATTGACAGACTCTCTGTTGTCAAAAGACCTATTGTGTAATAATACAATTCTTACAATGAACTTTGCAACAGCTCATTGGTTATCAATGCTTGACTTTTTTGTCTTTCCTTTTGCTTTCTTCTCATGCCAAGGCTTTCGTACTTCTTCTTCTCTTTGTTCCTTCGTAGAGGATAGCTTCTTTTCCATATTTCTTGTTGGGTGAGATGCATCCATCGCCTGGTTTAATTCTGGGAATTGCTTTTTTCTGTTTCTTTTATTACTCAATAGTAGAGCATGTGTTTTCTTGCTCTCACTCTAGTGTACTACTACTACTACCCCCACAAATTCTTGTCCACTTGCTCTCTCACTCCTGAGGTTTGCTTCCCTGACCACTTACCATCCTTCTAAGCCTTTTGTTTTCTCTTTTTTTAGCCCCTCAGCTCCTCCATTGCTCACACACACCAAGTTGCTCACCACAACTCAGAAGCACTGACTTGTTCCCCATGCCCCTCGGCTCCGTGCTCCATTTTTCTTATTTTGTTTTCAATTTATTTTATTTTTCAGGGACCCAGCAGCTGTCATTTTCTACATGGCCAGTTGTTTTTAAAGAAAATGCATTCACATACTTGTATTTTTATTTAATTTACCACATGAATATATTCACCGTTTTGGAAAGGTATCTTAAAAACGTTAAAATGGCTTCTGTGCCATGATGCACACATGCCCACTCCGGTTGGTGCATGCACATGGAATATGTCATAACACTGGTCGTAAAGTTGAAAAAAAGGATGCCACAACATAATGACACGAGTTTGCATGCATTTTTTGCGGCTGTTCAACATCAGCCATAAAAAAAAATCTTATTGCTCATGATGTGAAGCATCAACAAAACAATTTGATAAAGACAAAATGTTGGCTAATGCCTTTGAAATGAAAAACCTATCAGCTTTCATGATGCTTGTTGTTTGATTAATAACTGTGGCACTGTTTGATGATTCTCAATGAAACATTCCAAAAACATCTAGTCACTACAGGTTTGGCATGACAAGTTTTGTGTAGAGCCGTTGGGGGAACATAAAAATGGGGACAAAGAGCAGCTTTTTCCATTTAAGCTCTCATAGGAAACATTGCTCTTCACTACAGAAGAAATGCTGAATAAAAATATACCAAATTTGGCATAAAACCAGAACTTTACTCATAGCAGGGTTTGTGTACCGAAATCTTTGGCTGACAGGCCGCGAGAGAAACATTTCTCTATCAGCTGTCATTACAGGTTGCAATGCATGGACCTGCATCCAGAAATAAAAAACAAAAGGCCATGGAAGGGGGCAAGGTGGGCATAATCTGACCTGCTGGAGCAAGTGGGTGAATAGCCACGGCCTTCAAAGTTTAAATCTATATTTTCTTAATATTTGTGTTGGGGCTCAGCCGTAAAATCCAACCCTGATTTAATTGAGAATTATAGGCCAATTTCTCAGCTTCTATATTTAGCTAAATTCAACTAATTAGTTATTTTTTTTAATCTCAAAAATGTTTCACGTGGTGCAGGCCGACTTTCATGCTGTTTGCAGCACTGAAGGTGTGGTGACACCAGAATTCAACAATCTGCGCTGTTGTGCAGATCAAGTAGTATCTGCAGCATTGGCCCTGCTGGACCTTTCGGCTGCCTTGAATACTGTTAAACACCAGGCACTATTAAAGCACATGGGGGGATATTTATGAGCCCCTTGCCCCACCAGAGCTCATATTTACAAGACTGTGTAAAGCCACCCTGCGTGGCTTTTCATGGTCTTGTAACTATGGCCCCCTTTCATGCAGTACTCTGCGTGAAAGGGGCTTTCCGTAGGTGGTGTTGTGGGTGTTTCCATGCAACACCCATGGATTCTGATACATTCCTAAAATTACAAGGTTTTGTAAACCTGGGAATGCATCATATTCCAACGCCTCCCGAGGGGACTTGTAAAAGTGGTGGAATGACAAGGCGTAAGTTTATTTCTCCTCTTTTTTTCCTCTTTCTATGTGTGCTGCATTCTGCAACACACATAGGAGGAAAACCCCAGTAATGATTGCTTTTGTGCAGGATGGTGTATCTTCCTGCACAAAACAATCAACCTGCTATTGTGTGGCTGATGTGCCATGCCGTTGAAGGCTCATGTACATGGCTAGCCCAGGTTGCCACAGTAAGTTGTGCTGTTGTGTCTGGTGGGTGGGCATGTTGTTGGGCATGTTGTATTTGAGTTTGTAATGTGTGCATTCCCAGTGTTGTGATTGTGATGGTTGTTGAGTTGAGGTGTGTTGTGTGTTCATTTGGTACTTACCAACGAGCAGTGCATTTCCATAGGTGCCATCCTGGTAGCGCTGGTTGATGATGGTCTGTCGGTAGAAGTGGAATCATACACCCTGCCTGGGTAGATGGCGATGACGTTGGTGGCGATTCCCCGGTGGTCAACTGTTGCCTGCAAATTGATGGATTGCATGTGCTTTCCGTTGAGGTAATTGTGTGGTGTCACCAGGGGGCAAAAGTAGGACACGTGTGCTGTTGATTGTCCCCAACACGTGTGTGAATCCAGCTATGGTGTATAGTCCTTGCTTGGTCTACAGCTGTTCCTGCGCATTGTGGGGGACGTATAGGTATTGGGGTACCAGGCTGATGATTGCATCCAGGACAGGTGTGAGGGACTTGGATGGGGCTCGCTGTGAGACTCATCCGTCTCTGGCGGTTTTTGGTTGGGCGGCACCAGAGGCCAACAGGTGCAGCACAGCCAGTCTGAGGTGGGATGTTGGTTGTCCGCTGTGTTGGTGCCATCAGCCTGTTGGGCGATGATGGTCAGGATGCATAGGATGGTTGTCCTCTTGAGCCTGTAGTGTGCAATGACATTGTCTGGTGTTAGGTCTGTGAGGCTGGTGCTTTCCTGAGGTTCCACTGTCTTTGTCCGCGCTGCCTCTGTGGTGGTCCGGGGGAATCCAGGGGGTGGCGGTAATGGGGGTGTTGGCGGTGGGTGTTGTGAGCCTGTTGGGGCTCCGAGCTGCATGATCAGTGGCTCCGTGGCATCTGTTGGTCTTCAGGCGTGGCTGTGGTCTGGGCTCCCTTTTCTCGTGCCGGTTGTCATCCAACTTTGCACCAGGTGTTACTTTCCTGTTGCTAACGCACCTTATCGCATGTTTTGTGTTCTTATCACCGATCTGGCTGGTTATTGAGAATGTTGAGGTGTGGTGTTGTCGCGGCTTTTTGCTCTGGAACGCCTACTCTGCATCTCATTAGCAATAGCTGCCGGGGTCATCTGTGGCGATGTTTTTTGAGGATGCTATCGTCGGAAAACTGGTGATATCGGCTGGTTGCATCAGCTTGTGAATGGGGCGATACATTTATTGTGACTTTGGCTGTGATAGAGTGCCGATAACTTGGCGATAGGTCCTTGAGAATATGCCCCTCTGTGTTTTTAAACTTGCTGTATTCTTGTGTAACTAGGGCAGATTGTGTGCTTTTGTTTAAGTATTCATGTTTATCACAGCTCATGAAGGTGCTTCAATTAACATGAATACTTAAACATAAGCACACAACCTACCCCGCAGCTGCGCTTTACTAACAAAGGAGTACAGCAAGTTTAAAAACAGGGCGTGTGCTTTCAGATTAAACTGAAAGTACACGCTGTGTTTTTAAACTTGCTGTGTTCCTGTGTTATTAAAGAGCAGCTGCAGGGCAGATTGTGTGCTTTTGTTTAAGTATTCATGTTAATCACAGCTCGTGAAAGGGCTGCAATGAATAGGCCATGTTACAACACATGCGATACATCACATGCCATTACAACGCTGTCGTTACAACGACCGCATTGTTACATCGCATACCATTACATTCCAAGTCATTACAATGACTTGCTGTAGGTGGCGCTGGATGTTGGAATAGTATAATTTACTATTCCAACTCCAGTCTGTGCAACAGTAGTGAAGGCATTGGATTTTAAATCCAACACCTTCTGCCCCCTTCGGCAAGTCGTTGTAATGACTAGTGATGTAACAATGCGTAATGGCATGCGATGTATCGCATGTGCTGTAAATTATGTTTCCCGGCTGCAATTAACATGAATACTTAAACAAAAGCACACAATCTGCCCCGCAGCCGCACTTTACTAATAAAAGAGTACAGCAAGTTTAAAAACAGGGCGTGTGCTTTCAGATTAAACTGAAAGTACATGCTGTGTTTTTAAACTTGCTGTATTCTTGTGTTACTAAAGAGCGGCTCTGGGGCGGATTGTGTGCTTTTGGTTAAGTATTCATGTTAATTACAGCTTGTGAAGGGGCTGCGATTAACATGAATACTTAAACAAATGCACAGAGTACAGCAAGTGCCCACAGCCCAACAGCCCCAAGCAGAGACAGACTTACTTGCCTCTCCCGACTCTTCCTCTGCCATCCACACTGCATCCAGGAAATGCCAATTTTTCGCATCTCTCACTTTTTAAAAGTTGTGGCACGAACACTTGTGGGATGTCCTGTGTGTATGTGCGCTCCACACACAGCAGTGCACGCTCTGGGGAAGAGAGGTGTGCGCACGCGCGGGCATGCCTTAAAGGGAACAGTGGTCACAATTACCAAAACTGAAAAATGGACAGCTCATATTCAATCCACCATTGGAAATACAGTAGCTACTATGAATACATACAGGCATAGTCATAGGTTCTCCAGCTCCATCGAAAATGTCTTCTGTGCAAAAGTGGGAATCCAGATGTCCTATAGAGCAGAGTTGTGGGTTCTTGATAGGTCAAGAGAATGGGTAGGACATTACGAGAGAATATTTTTGAAAGCATTTCTTAAATTACCATCAAGCCTCCCATCTGCTGTACTGGAGATGGATATTGGTTACTCTACAATCGAGTCCCAATGTCAAATAGCCTCTAAATATAGACTAAAAATGCTTGAGATCAAGAACTGCTCACCTTAGTGATGAGGCCTAGTGTCTATGCATCCTAAATCTAGTTATGTGATCGAATGTCTTATGGAAGCAGCAAGGCTGGGTATATCACTATCTTTAAATTTAAACTTGATAAGCAATCACTGGCCTTGAAGGTCCAGGAAACAATGGCAATTTAAAAACCAGTTTCTATATTGGCCGTTTGATCCATCCCCGCATGCTCAACAATACCTTGTCCTGCTAACAAACCACAGAGAAACAAGACGTTTCACCTTAGCTTAGGGGATGCCTAATAAATAAAATTAAAATAGGAACTGACATAACCCAGTGGTTTTAGACATAAACCTTTGTGCCGAGAAAGAGGATATGGAAAACTTTATGTTGGTTTGCAGCCACTATGGCAAAGTCAGGTCCAACACAATAGTGAAGATCCTGCATAAAGAGCAACCTGGAAATAGAGCATATCAAATAATCTTTTATTAGGTGACCTATGGGTTCTGCGACCAGGGTAACAGGCCTATATCTGAGGCCCAGCTGGACATAGGTACAAAACTTCAGGACACTCAATGAGAACGCTTCCTGTATCCATCCTGTCTATTATAATTCATAGATTGCCCTGGCTGTTAGCCCATAACTATTCTGTTACACCTTGAAACTTTCAGGCCTGTCATATTTGGTTTCAATTTTAGAACATAGAGTGTTTTAGCTATCTATTTTAATGTTTATACTTATTTTTAAGTTGTTTGCTAAAGGGAGCTATGTTTTGTAATATGGGCCGAAAGCACTTTAATAAATATCAATATCAAAGTGAGAATATGGAATCCATTAACCCCTTCAGCGCTGCGCGGATTCCCCCGCGGTGCTGAAGGGTTCGAGCGCGGGCGGGGCCATGACGGAACGGTTCCGTCATGAGCACAGCTCAACCGATGCTCATGACGGAACCGTTCCGTCATGAGCATCGAAGGGGTTAAAGAATCATATTTTTTGTATATTGTTCTTGTACCAAAGTGCCTCCGTTTGCGGGGTAACTGTTAGAAATGGTGGTCTCTAGTTGGCAGAGTTAGGTACCGTCAGGGTAAGGGGGATGCACTTCTAAAATAACCCCTGCTCATTCCCTTGGTAGCTTGGCACAAGCAGACAGGCTTATCTCAGAGGCAGTGTGTAAAGCATTTGTGAACACATACAGTAATACAGTGAAAACACTACAAATTAACACCACACCAGTTTATAACAATAAGTAATCTTTATCTAAACCAAAACAAGACCTACGACAAAAATCCACAATACAGTTATCAAGATATCCTCAAAAATATGTTATTCACTAAATTAAAGTTTATGGCAACAAATCACTCCATCTGGTGGTATTATGACGTTGTGACAGATAAAAATCCTAAAGGATGGTGCCGACCGCGAGGTGCATGGCGCTGGGCGCAGTGTCAAGCTGACCCACAAAGAACAGTACCTTAAAAAATGATGAAAGCAAAGGTGGTGCACGGAGTCGGGGAGATGATGCTTCATCGGCGCCGAGCGGCGTCCTTTCCTTACAACCCCAGGGTAGGTGAAGCCTCGGTTCCTTACTGCGGTGCAGGGGAGGTGAGACATTGGTTCCTTACTGTGTCGGGGAGGTGACATCACGGTGGTGGCGAGGCGTCGGTTCCAAACGACGGTGCAGTGTTGTTGGATTCAGGAGTCACCGACTTCGAGTATCAACTCCGCGTTGATGAAGCACCGGCGTCGGTGAAGTCCGGACTTCGGTGCGAGTCGGGGCAATGCGTCGTGGACATCACGAGTGGTGACCTCGGCTCCAGTGCAGGCAGCAGCCTCAGGGACGGCACGGCGTCAGCAGGCGTCGGGCCTACGGTGCAAGTTGGGGCAGTACGTCATGCTCTTCACGAGCGGTGCCCCAGCTTAAGTGCAGGTTACTGCATTGCTCACCAGCGTCGGTGTTGCAATTTCCTTCTGTGGCAGCTGAAACAGCAGTTTCAGATGCAGTGAGACAGAAGAAATAAAGTCATTGTGTCCCTGAGACTTCAGAACAGGAGGCAAGCTCAATTTCAAGCCCTTTGAGATCTTTTCCTCAAGCAAGTGACACAGTAAACATCAAAGTCCTTTTCACCTTTCCATGGCTGCAAGTAGCTACTGCAGGCCTACCCCTAGACAGCAAACAGCACAGGGGCAGTATTCCTCCTCAGCTTCTCTGGCTCTTCTCCTTGGCAAAGGTTCCTCTTGATTCCCAGAAGTGATCTAAAGTTCTGGGTCTGGGCCCCAATATTTATATCACAAAATACGTCATTCTCTGGTAGCCGAGAAGCCCTGTGCTCAGTCCAAACAGGTTCTGTCCTCTCTGGTGCAACTTTCTGGCAGGAGGTGGAGACAGCATTGACCTTGGCAGACCAGGCCCATTTAGGTGAAAGGGAATCTCCTCCTCCTACTCTAAATGCAGCTCAGGTCTATTCAGCCCTGCCCTGAGTCATCAGGCTCCCTGGAGCCACTGCCCCTCTCCAGTCCCTGTCATCCAAAGCCAGACATGCAATACACAAACCTAGCAGAGGCATACTGGATGGTTAAGCAAGAAAATACCTACTTTCTAAAAGTGGTATTTTCAAACACAAAATGTAAAAAACACACTCACTTAAAGATGCATTTTAACATTCTGAGTTCAGGCATACTAAATTGTATTTTCCTCCCTATTCTGTCCTATGGGAACAGGTAGCCTTGCAATGGTGAACAACGAAATTGGTAGTAATTCACTTTCAGGACATGCCACACACACAAGGGCATGCCCTGCCTTTCACAAACAATGCACCCTGCCCACAGGGGTAACTTGGGCCAACTTTAGGGGTGAATATTATGTAGAAAAGGGAAGATTTAGGGACTGGCAAGTGGGTGAACTTGCCAAGTCGACATGGCAGTAACAGACTGCACACAAGCTCTGCAATGGCAGGCCAGATTCACCTTTTGATAGGCCGCATCTGTGGGTGGTACAATCAGTGCTGGAGAGCTCCAGCCGCAGTTGATTTACGGGCCCCGGGCAGACATAGTGCACTGTACTAGGGTCTGACTAGTAAATCAAATATGCAAATCATGGAATCACTAATCCATAACAACAATTTACAAACGGAGCACTTGCACTTTGACCCTGAACAGCAGTGGCAAATTGCCCAAAGCATCTAGACCAGCAAAACGGAGTCCAACAAACAGCAAAAACACAGGGGACAAACGCAAAAAATGCACGGGAGACCCACGCCAATGGTGCCATGTCTAACACGTGTCCCCTCCAGCTGAAATGTGAGGAGAACTACCCACCCTCTTGGGAGTTCTCTTCACTCAGGCGGAAAAATCTGGACAGACCATCAGCATTGGCGTGTTCTGTACCAGGGCGGTGTTTCACTGTGAAGTTCATCCCCTGTAGGGAAATGGACCACCTCAAAAACTTTGGATTCTCACCCCTCATTTGCATCAACCATCTAAGGGGCCTGTGGTCTGTCTCAACCTGGAAGTGAGTCCCAAACAAGTAGGGCCTCAGCTTCTTCAGCGCCTAGACCACAGTAAATGCCTCATGCTCAATCTCCCTCCACCTCTGTTCCTGTGGATGTAACCTCCTACTAATGAAGGCTACAGGTTGGCCTAGGCCCTCCTCATTTAGCTGGGAGAGCACCGCCCCCGCACCATGCTCTGAAGCATCTGTCCGCATAATGAATTCCCTTGAGACGTTGGGTGCCTGAAGCATGGGCGCAGTGCACATGGCAGATTTCAGGGCATCAAAAGCATTCTGGCAGGTGTCAGATCAATTCACCTGGTTGACCAACCTCTGAAAAGCGGCAGGGGAATTCTTCAACCCAAAGACCATCACCTGGAATTGGTAGTGCCCCTCTGGTGTTGAGAATGCTGACCTCTCCTTTGCCCCATCAGTTAAGGCAATCTACCAGTACCCAGACGTTAAGTCAAATTTACTGAGGTAGCCGGCAGCTCCCATCCTATCTATGAGCTCATCAGCTCTGGGGATGGGGTGCGCATCAGTCCTGGTGACTGAATTGAGCCCTTGGTAGGCCACACAGAACCGGAGTTCTGGTGTGGCACAGGGTGCGGCAGCCTTTGGGACCAAGACCACTGGGCTGGCCCAAGGGCTGTTTGCGGGCTCAATCACCCCTGTTCTAACATCTTAGAGACCTCCTCCTTGATGCAAGCCTTGACCCTGTCAGTCACTCTGTAAATTTTGTACTTTACAGGAGGTCTGTCCCCAGTGTCAACATCATGGGCACACCACTGAGTGACACCAGGGGTCAGGGAGAACAGAGCAGCAAACTGTCCCAACAGTTGGCGACAGTCACTCTGCTGTTCAGGAGTCAGGGTGGGGGAGAGTGATACACCGTCCACTGATCCATCGTGCTCCTTTGAAGACAGGAGGTCAGGAAGAGGCTCAGTCTCCTCCTTCATTCAAGCATCTATTGCTGGGAGCATGCCCATTTCGGACCTCTCCAAGTGGGGATTTAGGCGGTTCACATGCAAGACCTGCAAAGGGTACCAAGTAGGTGACATTACTCTTGCGCTCCACCACCTCAACGGGTCTGGTCCACTTATCCTGGAGCGCATAATGCTCCACTGCGGCCATGACCCAAACTTTTTGTCCAGGCTGACACTTGATCAGAGTGGCATTCTAATCATACCAACTTTTCATCTCCTCCTGGCTGGCTTCCAGATTCCCCTGAGCGAGTTGTCTGAAGTACTTAGTCTGGTTTCTGAAGGCCAGCATGTAAATATATACATCCTGGGGAGGTTTACTGAGAGCTTTTTCCCAGCCTTCTTTCATCAGCATTAGAGGTCCTCTCTTACATGATGCCCATAGAGGAGCTCAAAGGGAGTGAACCCTAATGACTTCTGTGATACCTCTCCATAAGCAAACAAAGGGCATGGTAAGAGGACGTCCCACTTACGCCTCATGGGTTCATGATCATGCCCTTCAGGGTCTGGTTGAGTCTCTCAACCAGCCCATTACCTTGGCAGTGGTAAAGAGGGGTGAATATGAAGGTAACAGCACACTCCTGCCACGGGATTTGATATACTTAAATATGAAGTTGGTACACGGTTAGACACCACCTCTCTGGAGAACCCCACACAGGAGAAAATCCCCATCAACGCCTGACCCACCACGAGGGCCGTCACATTCCAGAGAGGGATGGATTCTGGGTACCGGGTGGCATGGTCCACCAAGACCAAGATGAACCTGTTGCCCATGGCTGTCTTGGGATCCAGAGGCCCCACAATGTCAATACCCACACTCTCCAACGGGGTGCTGACCACAGGGAAAGGTTGGAGAGGAGCCTTATACTTCCTTCCACTCTTACCACTTGCCTGGCAAGTCTGGAAAGACCTACAATGATTATTAGAACTCTTAAGCATTTGGGTCCAGTAAAAGTGGGTGACCAGCTTCTCAAAGGTCTTGTCTTGCCACAAATGTCCTGCCAAAGGCACATCATGAGTCAGACCCAGTAGGAAGGCTCTGAAGCGCTGGGGTACCGCCAGTACAGGGACTGACCCAGGCTCAGCAACCTTAGGCTCGCTATACAGAGGACCATTCTCCCAGTAAATCCAATGTGATCCAGACTGATTACCTGCTGGCTGGTTTGCAGCCTGTTGCTGCAAACCAACATGAGAAGGGCACTTCTGCTGCTCCTGGCAGAATTCCTCCCTGGTGTGGCCTCCTTCCTACTGCCAATGGGTCAGCTCAGGCAGGTCTCCCAGTTCAGCCACTTGTTCCCCTGTAGGCTCCAGGGCATCCCCCTCAGGGTCTTCCTCCTCCTGGACCGTGGGAACTACTGGGGATGGATTCCCATGCCTCTTGCCTCTTCTATTTCCGGCAGGCACCTGGGCCACTCTTTCAATCTCCAGGTCCTCTTGATGGCCTTACCGGCTGCCATTGACCAAGTGGTCACACTCGCCCACTCAGGCAGACCGAACATCTTTGAATTAGACATCCGCTCCACCTTTGCCTAAGGGGAGCTCTCCAAATCATTGCCTAGCAGACAGTCAACAGGCATGGCTGGCCTCGCAGCTACTTTCAAGGTACCTGAGACCCCCACTCAAAGGGAACCTGTGCCACTTTGCAGAGGCACTCTGAATTGTCACCGGCAACTACTGGGTAGAATGCGTTGGGGACAACCTGCTCTTTAGACACCAGCCGACAACTGACAGCTGTCACACTGGCTCCGGTGTCTCTAAGAGCCTCCACACTATGGCCATTGATGGTCACCCACTGCCTGTACTTCTTAGTGTTATCAGGCAGATGAGCTCTTGGGACCATCTCACTGTCTCCTAAAGAGACCAGGGACATTTATGTGGGACGCCACCCCTCTTGGGCACCCAATTCCTCCCCCAAGGCTACATTAGCCATTTCCCGGGGTGGTACACCAGTGGGTGCGGTGGTGACCTTCTTGGGACACCTAGGATCCCCTTGGAAGTGGCCCACCTATCCACAACCAAAACATGCCTTGGAACCTGTATGAACATTCTTACCTGTTGGGATCCATGGCTTCTTCTCAGTGGGAGGCTGGGAACCACTACCTTGGTTCCTTTGGGGGTTCCTTTGGGGCCCCTTTTGGAATTCCTTCTGTTTACCCTTGTCCCCCCCACTCTTCTGCTGGGAACCCTGCTCACTTTTGGCGGAGTGCCCCACACAACCTTTTTGGACCCTGGTGCTGACCCAGCTATCCCCTTCCACAGCAAGCTTTCTGGGGTCAGTTAGCTTACTGTCAATCAAGTGCTGGGCATAGCTGTGGAAAACAATTATCTGACAAGTGCTCTCATGCAACCAAATCATAGAGCCCCCGCAAATCATTCACCTTGCTACCCTTCCCCCAACCCTCCAATGCTCTGCAAAAGTAGGACACATACTCCACCCAAGTACTTGATTCCAGCTTCTTGCAATTTCTAAGTTTCTGCCTATACAGCTCTGGGGTCAATCCATACCTGGCTATCAATGCTTCCTTCATTGCAGCATAGGACATCTGATCCTCAGTGGGCACATTTAGCAATGTTTCCTTTCCTTTGATGAGAAAGGGGCCCCACAACCTCACTCCCCAATCTTTCTCAGGGACCCAATGGGACCTCATTGCTACCTCATAGGCCGGGAACCACTGACCAAAGTCCTCATGCTTCATGACATCCTTAATAACATCTTTGGGACTGTATACCTTTCCTTCTCCAGGCACTGATGGTGTGCTGCCACCAGAGGGATTGATCTCTAAACGTTTTGCTTTCAGATCTAACTCCCTCAACCCCCTCTCATGCTCTAAAAGCATCTTTTTCTCCTCCATGGCCAATTTCTTGCTCTCCATGTCACACTCCTTCCCCAGTCTGAGATTTGCAAGCTCCATCTCTTGTACTCTGCTTCTCTTCCTGTCCTCCAGCTCCTCTAGAGACAGACCCTTTGAAGATACACTGCTGCCTACCCTGGCGGACAACGTCCCCCATGTCAGGCCCAAAAGCCCCTCCTGCCGCCCATCTAAATTCTCTACCTCCACCATTCCTTGATTCCAACCAGGCCCTCAGCACCTTTCGGTATTTCTCCTTTCTGTGAGGCCTCTCACAGAGATTTTAAATCTTTGCCAGACAGCTTTAAGTTGTGGCACAGTGTAGGTATCCACCCTTTCATCTTCAAATTCAACATCCACAGATGCAAGGGATGCTGGTTTACTCATGGTGAAAATTGGCAGATCTCAAGATGCAAAAAAAATCCAACGAAAAACTCTATGAAATGTACGTGGTTGCGTACTGGTTTGCACATTACTAGTAGTGTACACCAATCATTGTATGTAAGACACAAATGTAAGTCCAGATCCTCACCGCTGACCACCAATGTTAGAAATGGGGGTCTCTAGTTGGCAGAGTTAGGCCCATTTGTCTAAGTAGGGGCCCTTTCTTCTAGTCAGGGTAAGGGGGATACACTCCTAAATAAATAACCCCTGCTCACCCCCTTCGTAGATTGGCATGACCAGACAGGCTGTAAAGCATTTGTGAACACATACATTAATACAGTGAAAATACTACAAATGGACACCATACCAGTTTAGAAAAATTAGTAATCTTTATCTAAACCAAAACAAGACCGAACAACAAAAATTCACACTACAGTTATCAAGATATCCTCAAAAATAGGTTATTCACTCAATTAAAGTTTGTAGCAATAAATAACTCCACCTGGTGTTATTACGATTTTGTGACCCTGAGGTGCACGGCGTCAGGCGCGGAGTCAAGCAGACGCACAAAGAACAGTACCTTGAAAATGATGAAAGCAAAGGTGGTGCACGGCGTCAGGGAGGTGATGCTTCGTTGGCGCCGAGAGGCGTCGGTTCCTTACTGCGGTGCAGGGGAGGTGAGACGTCGGTTCCATACTGTGTCGGGGAGGTGACATCATGGTGGCAGCAAAACAGCTGTTCCTTATGACAGTGTGGTGTCAATGGATTCAGGAGTCACCGACTTTGAGTATCAGCTCCGCGTTGATGAAGCACTGGTGTCAGTGAAGTCGGGGCTGCGGTGCGAGTTGGGACAATGCGTTTTGGACATCACAAGCGGTGTCCTCAGCTCCGGTGCAGGCAGCGGCCTCGTCGACGGCTTCGGAGTTGATATGGCATGGCGTCAGCAGGCGTCAGGCCTACGGTGCAAGTTGGGGTGGTTCGTTGTGCTCTTCACAAGCGGTGCCCATGGCTTTGGTGCAGGCTATGGCGTCACTCGCTGGTGTCAGTGTTGCAATTTCCTTCTGTGGCAGCTGAAACAGCAGTTCCAAAGGCAGAGAGACCGAATAAATGAAGTATTTGTGTCCCTGAGACTTCAGAACAGGAGGCAAGCCCAATTTCAAGCCCATGGAGATATTTTCCTCAAGCAGGTGACAAAGCAAACAGCAAAGTCCTTTTCTTGGCCACTGTAGGCCAACTCCAGACAGCAAACAACACAGGGACAATATTGTTCCTCAACTTCTCCGGCTCTTCTCCTTTGCAAAGGTTCCTCTTGATTCCCAGAAGTGATCTAAATTTCTGGGTTCTGGACCCAAATATTTCTATCACAAAATCCTTTATTCTCTGGTGGCAGAGAAGTCCTGTGCTCAGTCCAAACAAAGTCTGTCCTATCTGGTGCAGCTTCTTGGCAGGAGGTGGAGACAGCATTGTCCTTGGCAGACCATGCCCACTCAGGTGAGAGGAAATCTCCTCCCCCTCCTCTAAAGGCAGCCCAGGTCTATTCAGCCCAGCCCTGACTTATCCGGCTCTCTGGCGCCACTGCCCCTGTCATCCAAAAGCCAGACATGCAATACACAAACCTAGCAGAGGCACACTGGATGGTTAAGCAAGAAATTACTTACTTTCTAAAAGTGTTTTTTTCAAACACAGAATGTAAAAATCACCCTCACTAAAAGATGCATTTCAACATTCTGAGTTCAGGTAAACAAGATTTTATTTTCCTACCTTGTTCCCAGGGGTAGTTATGATTATAAGAAGATATAAGCAAACTCCCCATTCTGACCAATGGGAACAGGTAGCCTTGCTTGCAATAGTGAAAAATGAAATTGGCAGTAATTCACTATCAGGACATGCCACACACTCAAGGGCATGCCCTGCCTTTCACATACAGTGCACTGTGCCCACAGGGGTACCTTGGGCCTACCTTAGAGGTGACTAATATGTAGAAAATGGACGATTTAGGGACTGGCAAGTGGATGCACTTGCCAAGTCGACATGGCAGTACCAGACTGCACACAGGCTCTGCAATGGCAGGCCAGAATCACCTTTCTACAGGCTGCTTCTGTGGGTATCACAATCAGTGCTGCAGCACACTAGCATTTGATTTACAGGCCCTGGGCACACATAGTGCGCTGTACTAGGGTCTGACTAGTAAATCAAATATGCCAATCATGAAATCACTAATCCATAACAATAGTTTACTAAGGGAGCACTTGCACTTTGGGCACTGAACAGCAGTGGCAAGTGCCTAAAGCATCTAGACCAGCAAAACAGAGTCAGACACACAGCAAAAACACAGGAGGCAACGGCAAAAAATGGAGGGGAGACCCACGCCAATGGTGCAAGTCTAACAGTAACACTAATTTGTTGCTCAATATTATTGCTTGTTTATAGACTCTGGACATTGGGGCATTGCTGTCGAGTGCACACCTTATATGATGTGACCACCCAAAAAACCTGTATACGTTGGCTAATCACTGATTTGTATATTTAACTCTCCTATAAGGCCATAGTATGTGGTGTGAAACCTACACTCATGTCATCTGTGGACTGCAGCACTTAATGTCTCATCAACTAGTGTGACACAGGAAAATAAGGCTTTAGGCCTTGCAATGTAACCTGATGGTTGCAGTTTAAAGCTGCCAGCTGACCTGTAAAAATACCCTTTTATGAGGAGAATAACTTCCTTTCAAATATCAATAATCAACACTATTTAGGCCTCGCACCCAAACAGTGGGTCAGGTAGAAATGTAATGATACCATCTCTCTGCAGTGACAATCCCCAAAAGCTATTTTTGATGTGAAAGGCACAGTTGTCCTAGAAGATAACTAGAGTACAGATGAAAATATTAATTGTGATATCTTGGGATAGGGACTGGGAAAAAGTGGATTTTTAGTTGGGGTGGATGGTAGTATTCCTCAAGTAATAATGATGTTATTCTTGTTAGGTCCGTAAATATTTCAGTAATTTAAATCTGCTCAAACCCTGCTACCTATGGCACAGAGTATACAAGCTTAACTTAAGAAATAGTGTGCAGCATCAAGAAGTACCAAAACAGATAACAAGTTAAAAATGAAACACAATAAAAATCTAACTCCAATTTATATTAATGTAGAATATTTGAATGAACAAAATGACTTCAGAATGGCAAAAAATAAATAAGGGGACCAATAGAGATGAATTTTTAAAATTTGAATTACATCTTGGCACCAAAAAGTGCAAAGCACCAACCATGGGCAACTGCTCAAAGTGTAAGTTTGAGGCCAATTGAGATAGAGCACAGGTCAGATACAGGGCCCAAGTAGGTCCCGATCAAAAAGTTACCTTCAAACGTAAAACTTTTTCTGGAGATAAGGTGGTCATCAACAAATTGTCAGCTGGGTAAGCTACAAGCTGAATCAGAAGCATGAGTCGATGAGGGTGAGTTCCTGAAGAGAAAGGTCCAGGTGTGATCACTGACTAAGGCCAGAAAAGTGGGCGAAGTCCGACATCTGTGCCCAGGAAGGTCTTGACATCGATTGAATTTCGCTTGGCATCACTCCCAGTGAAGCCCTCTGTGTTCGAAAGTCTGATCTCCTTCAGCAAGTTGAAACTGACTGTTGATTTGATGTTGATGACTTTTGCTTTTTCTGTCCTTTGATGAAAAAGTTGGCAAAAAGTTTCTAAGTCCCAGCTTTTGTAGTTTGGGCAGGAGAATTACACTATGAGACTTACCTAATGGCACCAGGCCCCTAGAGACACCACATAGGGGTCTGGACTCACTCTAACAGAAGTCACCAGAAGGGTGTAGGGCAGGGCCTGTTGGAATTGGTGAGTTGGGCTCTTCATGAAAGTGAGCTTCATACAGGTTTTTTGTCAATGTGTCTTCACAGGAGGTGAACCAACTGACCCTTGCATTCCACTTCTTTTTCCTGGGTACATGTAGTCCTCAGGGGTCTCCTAATAAGTTTCTACAGCAGATGCAGTTCTTCTTCTGTTTTCTACAGGTGAGAGGTGTTCTGAAGAAGGTACCCAGATGCCACAGTTATGCCTAGTGCCAGCTTGTGGGTGAGGACAACTCCTGGTCACTCCCTAACCAATATCACCAGAGGGGTGGGTTGTACATATTAAAAGGAAGGTTTAGGCCTTGAAAAAGATTTATTTTGCCTGGTCAACAAATTGTCAGCTGGGTAAGCTACAAGCTGAATCAGAAGCATGAGTCGATGAGGGTGAGTTCCTGAAGAGAAAGGTCCAGGTGTGATCACTGACTAAGGCCAGAAAAGTGGGCGAAGTCCGACATCTGTGCCCAGGAAGGTCTTGACATCGATTGTGGTGTCTCTAGGGGCCTGGTGCCATTAGGTAAGTCTCATAGTGTAATTCTCCTGCCCAAACTACAAAAGCTGGGACTTAGAAACTTTTTGCCAACTTTTTCATCAAAGGACAGAAAAAGCAAAAGTCATCAACATCAAATCAACAGTCAGTTTCAACTTGCTGAAGGAGATCAGACTTTCGAACACAGAGGGCTTCACTGGGAGTGATGCCAAGCGAAATTCAATCGATGTCAAGACCTTCCTGGGCACAGATGTCGGACTTCGCCCACTTTTCTGGCCTTAGTCAGTGATCACACCTGGACCTTTCTCTTCAGGAACTCACCCTCATCGACTCATGCTTCTGATTCAGCTTGTAGCTTACCCAGCTGACAATTTGTTGATGACCACCTTATCTCCAGAAAAAGTTTTACGTTTGAAGGTAACTTTTTGATCGGGACCTACTTGGGCCCTGTATCTGACCTGTGCTCTATCTCAATTGGCCTCAAACTTACACTTTGAGCAGTTGCCCATGGTTGGTGCTTTGCACTTTTTGGTGCCAAGATGTAATTCAAATTTTAAAAATTCATCTCTATTGGTCCCCTTATTTATTTTTTGCCATTCTGAAGTCATTTTGTTCATTCAAATATTCTACATTAATATAAATTGGAGTTAGATTTTTATTGTGTTTCATTTTTAACTTGTTATCTGTTTTGGTACTTCTTGATGCTGCACACTATTTCTTAAGTTAAGCTTGTATACTCTGTGCCATAGGTAGCAGGGTTTGAGCAGATTTAAATTACTGAAATATTTACGGACCTAACAAGAATAACATCATTATTACTTGAGGAATACTACCATCCACCCCAACTAAAAATCCACTTTTTCCCAGTCCCTATCCCAAGATATCACAATTAATATTTTCATCTGTACTCTAGTTATCTTCTAGGACAACTGTGCCTTTCACATCAAAAATAGCTTTTGGGGATTGTCACTGCAGAGAGATGGTATCATTACATTTCTACCTGACCCACTGTTTGGGTGCGAGGCCTAAATAGTGTTGATTATTGATATTTGAAAGGAAGTTATTCTCCTCATAAAAGGGTATTTTTACAGGTCAGCTGGCAGCTTTAAACTGCAACCATCAGGTTACATTGCAAGGCCTAAAGCCTTATTTTCCTGTGTCACACTAGTTGATGAGACATTAAGTGCTGCAGTCCACAGATGACATGAGTGTAGGTTTCACACCACATACTATGGCCTTATAGGAGAGTTAAATATACAAATCAGTGATTAGCCAACGTATACAGGTTTTTTGGGTGGTCACATCATATAAGGTGTGCACTCGACAGCAATGCCCCAATGTCCAGAGTCTATAAACAAGCAATAATATTGAGCAACAAATTAGTGTTACTGTTAGACTTGCACCATTGGCGTGGGTCTCCCCTCCATTTTTTGCCGTTGCCTCCTGTGTTTTTGCTGTGTGTCTGACTCTGTTTTGCTGGCAGTTTTACAACTACATACCCAGGCTGCAGGACCAGGTCTGGAGACATGTTTTCTATTGTCACATTAGTAGTGGCAAATTAAGTGCTGCACTCCACTATTGACATTTAACTTAAAGGCTCTGGGTAACACTTTTGTACCATATGTTACGGACTTATATGTAAGTTAAATATGTCAATGAAGTAGTCCACCACAAGTAGGAATGTCACTATTCTTGTTAAGTGCAGTAAATGTTTCAGTAATTTTAATGTTTGAGCTCAATTCCTGGTAGCTATGGCACAGGAAAAATTCAGAAGAACCGAACAGCTAAAAAGTTGAACTCCCCTTCCAATTTATAAAAATAGGGAGTAATTAATTATAGAAAAAATTGCATCAATACAACACAAATCCAATAAAGGAACAAGAGCTATGATTTTTTAAAGTTTTAAATAATAATAATACCAAAAAGTAGTAAGCACCAATTGCGATCTTTTAGAGAGCTGCCGATGGATGCATGCGGGTGTGTGGGTAACAGGTTGGGTGTGAGGGACAGTGCGTGCGTGCAGTGCGAATTAAAAATGCCTAAGGGTTGCCAAAAAGTTTTTAATGAAGAGGTACCCTTGGCAGAGTAAAAAAACCCGTAGGTTAGAGGTTACCAGCATGGGCGCAATGTGCCCTGGTAACTCTGTTAAGGTCGACATGTTTCATGCCTGAAACGTTCTGAACGATCCTTGGCGTTTCTTCAGGACCAAAAGTGTGAGTGGAGCGTGGTGAGTGCACGAACGTGTGTGTTATGAGTGGGGTAACATTAGCCCACTTGGAACTTAATAGGGGGGAAGGGAGGAAGCCTATAAGCTACTAGTCAGTGGCTTTCATCGATCCTAAGTAGATCTGTGCCCCCTAAGATAATGACCTGTGGAAACAAGAGGGGAAAAGGAGAGATACAACACATAGGGGTCAGGACAGTTAGTTCTTTGCCCTGTGGTGTGTTAGCCCTGACATAAATGGTCCAGGGAAAGAATTCAAAAGCAGTAGTGAGAGACATAATGTATCAAAGGTTTAAAAAGCAGTCTAATCACCCAAGGGGAATTGCGTCATCAACCATAGCGGGGCGCAGTGGGGGGGAGGAAATTCGGACCCATTGCCCCTTGCACAGTGTTGGTGCCCGGGCTCAAGGGGTGAAATCCCCTCACAGCACGTGTATCGCCCCGGTCCAGGTCGTGGCAGCAGATAAAAGCACCTTAGGTGAAGCGCAAATAGAGACACACCTGGTGGTATGCAATGCCTCATGGCCACACTCGGTTTGTTCCCAATTTCGTGGTGTGGTATGAGAGGCATAGCGCATACCTGGTCAGGTCTCTAAACATATTTCTATGACAAAGGAAAAAGTTGCTAAGCACAGAGCTATTCAGATAGTGATCGGCTTACCTAAATACGGAGATATTGTTTCTCCATGAGCTAATGGCGTGGGATGCCCGCACCTTCTTGGGCTGTGGTTGTCAAAAAAAACGCCGTGTCAGGGAGGAGAGAGGAGACAGCAGGAGACGTGCATTGCGTCGTCTCATTATAAACGTAGCATTATCGTGCAAAGGTAAACTGCAAAATGACTCGAGGCAGCCCAGCGGGCCAAACTAAAAAATATTTATTTTGGTTTGCCACAACCCCTGAGACCCTTGCAGGTACGAGTGTGACCCCTACTCCCATAACAGTTCTGTTGGACTGTAAAAGCTATTTGTTTTTTAAAACTGTAGGTGGAGTGAATGTCTCTTGGGCCAAGGCAGGCCCTGAGGCCTTTCTACACCATGCACAGCCATATGCTGTGCACGGCTGGGGGTTGGCTGCCTGAGGGGGGTTGGGTGCAGGACCTTGTCGCATGGCAAGCCCCAGAGCGCTCACTGTGCCCACAGTATTTTCAACTGAAGGACTTAAAAAAATGCAACCCAGCTTATAGGGCTGTTCAACTTCACAGGGCTTGAGTATTTAGGGCCTTATTAGGAATGCCCTCATGACAGACACATTGAGTTCACCCGGGAATTTCTAGAACACAATTACAGGTGTAAAAGAGGCAACGTTCTTAACGTAAGCTATTGTTGGTCTTCCATACTTCTGGAAGAAATATTTTCTTACATTTAAATAGGTTCACAAAATATAAGGAAAAGTACTCTAAGATGCTGAAACTCTTTCAATATCTGTTCCGTACTCCTTCCCATAGCAGCAACCTGGAAATGCTTTCTTCTTTGACGATTATGCAATATAGTCATGAGAGAAATTGTTTATAGGTCACATCTAGGGGTGGTCGGTACTCAAATAGTTTCACTTTGTGTAATTGCATGGAGTTACATGGAAACTCCACAAGATCCTGTGGAGTTCAGCGAACAGCCTTAAATAGGCATGCTGTGCTGCTCATGCTGTCTTTTAGCACCAGGAGATTGTTCTGTGCTGAAAAACCAGCATGACTGACATCATGCGGTTCGCCAGAGGGCGCGACCTCTCGAGTTAATTTTGCTTTCCCTGAAGTAGAATTTCTATGTAAGCGGCAGCTTTCCGACTGCGAATGGTTGCAACTGTCCTCAACCGCTAGCGTTGGGAAAATCTAGGCGGTTGGATCCCTAGCTTCTGTAAATTGCACAAGGGGACTCCAATTCTGGCTCAGGCTTGCCAACTTACCGTTGGTGAGCTGGTCAAATGAAAAACCTTTACCACATGGTCATTGGCAGAATTTGGCCAAAACACTGCCAACTCCACCAGCTGAGCAGAATTTATCACCCCCCTAGTCACAACCATGCAGTTGAAATTGAAATTGATAACTCAAAATTTGTTGGGCTGTGAATTTTATGACTACATAGTTAACATCAAAAACAAACTGTCTCTACATAAACATCTGCATTTGATGAATATTTAGGAGATTAACTAGAAATATTTTCCATTTTTGCCAATTAACCAGCATTCATTTTTGGTGTCCTCAGACTAGAATTGACAGACAAATTATAACCTGCCACTGGTAATTAATTCTATTAAGGACCAGTGGCTCAGATTATGCTTCTCCAACTTTACTTCTCCAAAACACAGCAGCCAATCACATAAAAATACATTAAAAAACGTAATTTCCCATGAACAAATATCACCATAACATGGCCCCACATCCACCAATCTGAGGAGCCTACCAAGGATTATAAGACTCAGTCCATTTTCTTTTTGTGCTACTCCTGCAGCCAAGCGAAGTACTTCTTAATTGGTTGACCATGTAAGGCTGAATTGTTATAAATGGTTCTTTTCTGTGGTTGTTTATGCTGCGTGCGTTGAGCTGTGTTGGACAATCAGAGCCCCCTTGTCAGCCCGTCTTGACCTGTGCACTTTGGTGAAAAGTAGTATTGTAATGTTTCCCACCTGCAGATTCATGGGATTAAGAACAAAATTTAACCGCATTGGAAGAGCTACCCATTATGCTCTATTGACAGGTCAATCCTGCAACAATTTACTGAACAGGGCGTTGCCCTAGGGGTTGCAGGCCCCTCCCTCCACATTCTTTTCTTCCAACTTCTATCATCACCTGCTTGTGGACACCTCAGGAGTGTTTAATCAGGGAATAATACCCATTTCTACAATGTTGGAATACCACTACGATGGATGTGATGAATTAGAGGAATATGAAGAGAACCCAAACAGATACCAGTTTGAAGAGCAATTGGTTGAGTCACTTGACAACTCCATGCCGAAGTCAGTAAATAGAGCCCTTATTATGGCACTTCACCCATTCAGTTGACACATTACAGCCAGAAGTAAATTTGGCGCAGACACCACGACTAAATGGAACTGTCATGCAAACCTACCATGCCTGTCCCCCCAAAAGATACATCACGATGGCTGCACACTGAAGTCTTAGAGAGGATCTCCTATTACATCTTATTGAACCACAGGTATGGTGTTTCTGATGCACCTGACCCTCTGTGAAAGGCTCATCGTTGGTTTCGCCATAAGGATGATTCATCTTCACAGCCCTCCCAATCTGATCTATCTCATGATAAACCACCACCAGTTGCAACAAAGCCCAAGTTAAAAACCCACTAGATGCAATCTCAACCATCAATGGGAGATCAGGCAACACCTTTGAGTTTTGACCCAGAAAAAAAATGTACATCCGTGGTCCTCGGACTACTTTCCTTGCTCGGAGGTACCAGGGTACATTGAGGCACATCTATGTAAGGTTCTGGCCCTTCTTCTGGCAGAATGCCCTCACTGATAGGTAAAGTGTACAAAATGCTGGAAATTGATCCCAATATGGATATATGCACATAATTGCGAAGATTACAAAGAAAAGGATCAATCACACCGGCATGGCTGACAGGACAGGTCCAATCACAAAGATCTTGGAAATGGCCTGCAAAAGCCAAGAAGACAGGAGATAATATGGACCCAAACATGGACATGGGATGGACCCAACCTACAATTTGCTTGCTTGGCAAAGCTAATTGCCCAATCTCTTCAGAACAACAATGTTCCATCTTAATGTGGATCGATTTGAAGCTTACGAAACTGGGCCCATCTGAAGCAGGTCCATTGGCCATTGGATTACTTTTTGATAATAATTTTATCAAAGACCTTGGAAAGTTTGTCTTGACCTTCTCTGCCATGGACAAGACCCATTTCTCACTCAAAAAGGTTATTCCTCCCTTCCTTTTTGGCGGGGCCGCATGATTGTTGTATTGTTACTCAAAGGTGCATGAGGATAGTACAAGGCCGCTGATGCAGTCCACAGGAAGGCAGTTCTTGATTGCTCTACAAAAACTTTTCAAAGGAGTGAGGACAGTCACTCTGGCAAGATGAGCAAGATGATTCTTTGCTGAAGCAGGCATAGAAGTGTACCATTTTTGAGCCCATTAAGTGAGATGCGTTATGCTTCCAAATGTTACTCATTGGGATGTCATTTGGAGGATATCATGGCAGTAATGTCTGGTCATCCGATCTACTTTAAAGTTTTTCTACCATAAACCTGTTGTTGATGTAGCTTCTGTTGTTGTGGGACAGATTTAAACAAACATAATCCAAGCCTTTGGACCTGACATAGAATGAAAATGTTTCTAGCTGAGGCATCAAGAATTTTCAGTTCTATTAAGTACATGGAGGAGAGGATTATCCCACCTTGTTGTATTGTGTACTTTATTTCTTATTTCTGCTAGCCAATGGACTGCTGTTCTTAATGCCACCAGACCACATAGTGACCCTAACCCTGAGATGGCTAATAATAATTTTAATTCATGGATCCAAAGCTCATTGGACACTATTCTTAAAAAAAAACCCTCTCATAAGAGATTCAAGCAAAAATAGGCTCCATGGTTTTCTCCTAAATTAAGGGAGCTCAAACAGACCTGTAGGAAATTCAAAAGGAGATGGAGACAGAACTATGCAGCAGAGAGGAAACTTGATTATAGAGAGGCAATTAGGAGTTATAAAGCAGAGATCAAAACTGCCCAAACAAACTTCTATGAGGAGAGGATCACTGCAGCCGCCAACTCTCCTAAGGAGATCTTTCGTATCGCTAAATCCCTTTCCATTATGCTGCATAAACCTCCCAAAGAGGAGGAAGCCCCAGATCATTGCAACAATATTGCAGAATACTTTCATCAAAAAATCCAGTAGATTTGCCTGCCTTTTCCTCCCCATCTGCCTGAGTCCACCGATCTCAGCACAAGAAGTTCACATCCTGAAACACAGTGCTCTCTAGGAGAATTTCCTTTGTTAGATGCAGTCTCCCTGGATACCCTTATGACTAGGGTAACGTCTGGCTCTCCCACAGTACGCACCTCCACAGTACCTCTCATTAGTCTCTAATGCTATTCGCCCAGTCATCTTAGACGCTTTAAACTCCTCCATCACCTCCGGCATAGTGCCCCTGGCATGGAAATGTGCACAGGTTAGAGCACTTCTAAAAAAAACAATTTACATCACTCTAACATGGCCAACTACCATCCCATCTCTCTCCTCCCTTGGTTGAGCAAGCTAATTGAGAGACATATAAATTCCACGCTAGTTCAGCACTTGGAATCCAACAACCTGCTTCACGTTTCTCAAATAGGATTCCACCCTCAGCTAGGGACTGGCGGTAACAGAGGAGGCAAGGAGACTTCTGGACCAGGGCGGCTCAGCAGCTATCATTCTTCTAGATCTCAGTGCCGCCTTTGACACTGTAGACCATAACATCCTGCTTGAGCGGCTAAAAAATCTGGGAGTGACAAATATGGCACTCACCTGGTTCCAGTCCTTCCTAAAAGATCGGTTCTTCCAAGTTTTTGAGGGAACTGCCACATCGAACCGATGGCCTCTCAGCTGTGGGGTCCCACAGGGTTCTTCCCTGAGCCCCACGCTTTTTAACACCTATATGACCCCATTAGCAGAGATAGTCCTTCCATTCGGCATAAAGATCATTACCTACGCAGATGATACCCAACTGGTGGTGGCACTAAACCACCCTGAGGGATCATCTTGCGCTCTAGGTACCTGCCTAGAGGCGGTACCCGAATGGATGGATCATTCTCACCTCAAGCTAAATGGGGACAAGACCAAACTGATGTTTCTGGGTAAATCTCCATCACCCTCCTCAGCACTTATATGGACCTGTCTTGGCCCCATGCCCACCTCAAAGCAGCAGATTAAAAGCCTAGGCATGTGGCTTGACAGCTCCCTCTGTTTTAAGCAAGTCACTAAGGTCTCTGCTACTTGTTTTGGCCTAATGAGAATGCTCAGAAAAATTCTTCCCTTGCTCCCTTTCCAGGCAAGGAGGATTATGGTGCAGGCCCTCATACTGTCCCACCTGGATTGCGGGAATACATTGTATCTGGGTGCCCCTCAGTCCACAATCCAGAGATTACAAGTAATCCAAAATTGTGCGGCTCGCCAACTGCTCCAGATTCCCCGGAGACAAACAGCGAAACCTGCCTTGAGGAATATTCACTGGCTGCCTATCTGGGCCAGGATACACTTCCAGGCTATGTGGAAATCAGGCCCGCCCATCATTCAGTCCTTGGTCACCCCCTATCAACCCTCTAGGAGTCTTCGTTCTAGTTCCGCTTTTCTTGCCACTCCATTGAAAGTACGAAGATCCAGATGGGGTGGACGCTCTTTCTCCCTGAATGTCGCCAATCTATGGAATTCCCTCCCCCCTACTCTCCGAGGGGAACCTAACCTGTTGGTCTTCCGGAAACTGCTTAAAACACATCTCTTCATCACTTCACACTAGCAGGACAAGCCTTTCAGTCTCTCCGCTCCATAAGCGCTAGGAGGCCTCAGGGTAGCTAAGCGCTATACAAATCCAATTTCATTCATTCATTCATTGTATAAATTCTTGCTTTTGCTTAAACTGAAAACAAATGCATAAGAGTCATAATTATGTTGCACTCTGTAATGTTACGTTGCCTTGCAGTGTGTTATATAAGGGGGTTGTGGCTGTATTCTTCTGCTTCATAGCTAATGATCAAAAACAGGAGAGCACTCTCTGGTGGCTACACAGTTCATGGGTGAAACTTCAACTTTGGAGGCCTACAACAAATATTGATAGTGGATCAGTGTATAGTCACCAAAACCTCAATTTTTAAGGATGTCTTGGACACTAAAGTCTATCCTTGGGACTCATAATGTTTATTGACTGTTCTTATTTTGTTTTTGAAGTATTAAGAAAGAGGATAGACTGTGAGGTTCTCAAGTCTTCTACTCCTTGATAGGATCTGATTGATTTGTTGTGGGTCTAAGTTGTGGAGATATGTGTTCATGGGAAATTAAGTTATTTACTGTATTGTTATGTGATTGGCCACTGTGTTTTATAGCAGCAAAGATGGAGAAGCATAATTCTCCCCTCTGTGTCCTTAATAGAATTCTTGACGTGTCAGCTAGAAAATCTTTCATTCTTCCTCGATGTTGACTGCAACATTTTAGTCCATTTTCTGTATAGGTGGCAAAGTGATGTCCTTTCTCTATGTTGGCAGAATATTGTCAGCATGTCCAGGTTTTAAGCTTGGGAACTCTGGTCATCCTAGCTGCGTATTACTAATGTTTCTAAGTATGAGATTATTTTACAAGGACCCCTGCAGAACTTTTTTTTTAAAAATAAAAAATGAAATTTTAAACAAAGGAGTTTTCAGTTTCAAAATGGAAACCTAGTTTGTCTTATGCTCCTTTAGAGATCCATGATGGTGTTCACATCAATTTTGATGAAATTATGTAAGTGCAAATGTTCTCGACCGGCATACTTTTGTTTTGTGTTTTATATGCTAAATAGCAGTACAGAATTTGGATACATTTTGTTTCAAGGTGCACCGTCAATATTTTTCAGACTTGCTTTTAAAATATCTCCAATTTGCCTTATATGCTTTTGGCAAAGTGCTTATTATCTTAGCACCACGTTATCACTTGTAGACTCCATTTTGAAGCAATTCTCATTAGTGAAATGAGTCAGTGTGTGATCATTAATATTCCCCAGAAGACGGTTTCTTTTTAGCTGAACACTGTAAACTCTCTATTTAATGTTCACTTGGAAAACAAAAAATGCTACATTGCACATAAAATGTCTAATTAGTAAAATGTATGATGCCATAAATATCACAGCACTATGAAGCATGGTGTTATAAGTATCTTTATCCATATTTCTTCAAGAAGAGTAAATTAGTGCGAAGTACATGCTTTTCTGAAAATTGTTACGTAATTGAATAGTGAACAGTGCAAAATGTCGGGATATGTTACATATGTGAAGAATGTTGATGTTAATAAATCATACGAATCTAAACCTATTGAGGAAAGGAAATCTAAACATAAACTTCCGTGGCACAATATGCCACAACATGAGGCCAGTACAGTATAATTTTTATAATATATATTTCACAATTTTCACTTAAATAAACAGTGGTAAACGAAATTCGGCTTCCTTACCAACATCATCACAACTCCCCCAATGTATTGCTAATTGCTGTGCCCAGTTGCCCTGCCCCAAAAGTCTTCGTCGCATGATCTATTTTTTTTTCTATGCTCATGACCAAAGGCCTGTGGGCCAAAGACATAGTTTTAACTGGGCCTTGAGACCAGTACCTCTGGCGAAATCAGTGGCACTGTAGAGTTTGGTGTCAGTCTTTGATTACATCCAGCACCTAGTCACAAAAGTTTACTTTTCAGCAAAAAACTTGTTTTGCACTGGAAATGGTCTAAAAGAAACGCACAGCAGTGCGAAGTGCTGCTTTGCATTTCTTGACGTCAAGGGGCGTTATATGGAATGTACATGGGTGTTCCCATGCACTCAACTATGCGTTTTGGTACAAAGCACAATCTAACAAAAATTTTAGACAGGAGTTTGCATCAAAAATTAACCCAACTTGAAAGCAGGCATAAAAAGGAAAGACATTCTAATTTCTCCTTTTTTTCTAACTTTGCACGTCTGCTGTACATCGCAGCACACATGCAGAGTAGTAGAAGTTTTAAAAGTTGTCTAGGCATAGTATTTTGTACTGGAAATGAACCCTTCCAGTACAAAACTTAGGCTAGATTCAGCACACACCCTTGCACTATGGTGCAAAGGTGTGTGCAAAGTTTTCACCAGCGCTAGGGAGAGGGAAGGAGAGAGCGCTCTCCTGCCGCTTCTTCTCACACAATGCAGTGCAGCATTTGTGGCTGCTTCACTGCATTATGTGAGAATTTGGTAAATCTGACCCTTAGAATTGCAATAGTACATTCATTTAATCTCGACTCAAGTTTGCCAGGAAAGACAATTTGTTCAGTGTTAAATTCCACGGCTAAATACAGTATTTTCCATAGTGAAAAGTATTTTTCCACCCCCCTTGTCTTCATCCCAGCCCATCATGGAGGTTGCATACTAACACCCTGCACAGGGATACCTGCAGAAATATTTTTTCCCAGAACATTATCTGCAGAAGCGAAATGCCAAACTGGCTGCTGGAGTAAAATGTTTGTGGATGATCAGCCAGTGAGGTCCCAAGGCCATTCTGGTGGTTTCTCATTCAATTAATTGGCCAAATATGCAAACAATACCCATGCAAAGCCCCATAAGCAGAGTTTTGTAATACAAATGTTTCAAAACTCCTAAATGGATTCACATTTTAATAAACATATCATCTACCTTGATCAAGTTTTCAGTAATTCCGTTAAACAGATTTTGCAATAGCAATACAGTGCTCAATAATTAAAATAGGAAATAATACATTTTCATCGCCCCCAATAACTTTACCCTCAATCAACCAAAGGTTGTGGCTAAGATATAGTTGGGAAATGTGCATTTATTCTTTCTATACAAACCCAACTTAAGCTACACAAACATTATAAATGCTAAACTTATAGGTATAACTTAAATTTAAAATTTAAACACCACCTTCAAATTACTATAAATTGTGCACCTCCATATACAGTCTTGTCGCCTTACTCGCCACACCACCTTAACTATAACTAACACCTTCTGCATGCTCTGCTTATACCCTTGCCTATTGCATGACTTAAAACATGTGAAATCATAGCCTTGATACCAACAGGTATGACATCTCAAATGGCATGTTTTTTGAGAACACAGTTCATGGTAAAGTGGTGAGCTATGGCTAATGTAGTGTGAAGAGTATCGTAGAGTGTATTGGTCTACAGTAACGGAGAGTGGAGTGGTGTACAGTGGAATAGTGGAGTACAGCGGAGTAGAGTGGAATACCATGTCGTAGAGTGGAGTAAAGTGAGGTACAGTAGCTTAGAGAGAGTTGTGTAGGGTGCCTTAAAGAGGAGTACAGAGTAGTACAGTGGCATAGAGTTTAGTAGAGTGGCATATTATCTCACTTTACCTTTGTGAATTGGGCCACTTGTTTTTATAATATCACAAGGCCTAACTATAACGTTACCTTAAACTTTGCTTTTTAGTGAACTCCTACGTTCTTTTTTATATAACCTAAATTCTCATTAAGTTGCCTAACTATAAAATTCCTTAAACATTTATTTTTTTTACTGAATTTCTGAGTTTTCTTTTAATGTAAAGTAATGCGATGACAATGGAACCAACATGACCTTTCACAATGGGAGCTTGCAAGTGCAAGCGAGTTATGGCAGCACCATGTTGATGAATCTGGTTGTTAGGAGGACTTCCAGTGGGATTTTCTAACACGGGTGGTCACAAGCGATCGCAGTCAGAGGGCTGCTTCTCGAGTAGATTTTCTACTTGAGGGGCAGCAAAATTAACTCGAAAATAGCATGGTGCGGTTCACACTGGCGCTAAATGACAGCAACATGCATTTTACTTTTGTTGGCGGAACTCCACAGAATTTCGCTGATATTTTATGTAACGCATTGGAATCCATGTAGTGAAATTTTGTGACTTACACCCAGACCTATTTGATACCAAACCTAACTATAACATCACTTTAACCTTTGTGGGTTTTTTTTGTGAATTTCTGGGGGATTTTAATGTGAAGTAAGTTACCTCACCATAACATGACTGTAACCTTTGCTTTTTAGTGCTTATTAATCATATTTTGCCAATTTACTCAGTGAGCATACCTTACTGCTCCTGGCCCAATCCCCTACAGATGACCAAAACCCATCAGACAGCCAACCCCTACCATGCACAGCCTACAACCATGCTCAGCCTGTGTTGGGCAAAGACCGTGCATGGTGAGGGGTCATTTTATTTCCAGTCCCACGGTACTCACAAGGTACTCCTGCAGTACTCTCTGGACACAGTGCCTGGCCCAGACCGCCAGGACTGCCAACACCCCGTGCACAGTCTCTGGCCATGTGCTGTGGAAGGGTTCATCTCGGGGCATGTTTTTTACTTTTTTTCCAGTCCAGCCGTTCTCCTGAGGTACTGTTGAGGTACTCCCACAGGAATAGAGGGAATGCATGGGGTCCACGCTGTCTCTGGCAGGACACCTGCTGGATCTCGCTGTTGGTTGTGGCAAGAGTACCGCAGGACCGGTGGGCTTAAATAAATTATTTTGACCCTAGAGTTCTCCATCCAAGACCCTTTATAAGGGCCAGGGGGCTAGTGTACCTCTATCCTGCCCCTACTATCATATTTGTTAATCAAATTTGAGTCCCCTTGTCCTATTATAGCAGCTGTAAAATTTCTGTCAATGTTGCAGCCAGCCAATTAAATTGTTTGCTACTAAGATGGGTGATGGAATAAAAAGCCCTCGCAGCCTGTCAGAACACTCTATTTGTTGAATGAACAGCCCCTAGGACTCCAGCTTTCCATACTTTCCCTACTCCAGCTTCCTTACTTTGGTGGAGGGAAAGCCTCTGGCTGGGCCTTAGTCGAAGGTCACACAGGCCTGTGGTGTTTGCCCCTGTACTCCATTCTCTGGGCTGTGGTGTCACAAAGATGTTAGTATGGTATTTTGCAGGCTTTGGTAGGTCTTCTCTGCTTCAGGGAAGTGAAAAACTCTGACTGGGCCATGAACAGTCCTCCAGCAGGTGAATGGTGCAAACCCCTGGACCTGGGCTCTATTTGCTGGCCTGTGGTGTCACAAAGAGACCAGGGCATGTTTCCATAGGGCTAGGGAGGGTTCCTGTGACCTCCAGCAGGTCCAAGGTGTGGTTTCATGGTCCTGGGCACCATTCACTGGGACCTCAATGTGGACAGGAGTTCCCGAAGGCTCTCTTGCTCTGACAGGGAGGGAATCTCTTCACCAGATCCCCATTCAGAGCTGCAATAGGGGGCTGAAGATCTCAGGCCTGAATACAGTGCACCAACCTTCTTTGCCCAAGCTTCTCAGAATACACTTCCTCTGGTCCAGGGAGGCTTCCGATGTCTGAGTGGAGTATACATTTTGGACCTAGTCCCAGTGAGACCTCCAGGAGGCTAAGAAAAAGTGACTCTGGTTCAGGACTTCATTTGCAAGCTCATTATGTCATGAAGTGCCCAGGACTGAGTTTTACAGGTCGTGGATGGATCCCCTCCTTAGGCAGACTAAAAAGCTAGGTCTGGGCTGCAGTCAGAGCTCCAGTAGCCCTAGTGTATTAGATCATGGTACTGGCCACCATTCTCCGATCTCCAGTGCCACAAAGTGTTCAGAACATTTTTCTTCGGCCCAGGGAATCTCCCCTGCTTCAGCAGGATGAAAACGCTTTTTGCTCTGAGCTTCAGCAGGACCAGGGTACAGGCTCTTTGACATGTGCTGCATTGATCAGCCTATGCTACCACTGTGTCACAAAGGGTCCAGAACAGGGTTCTTCAGACCTGGGGAGGGCTGCCATGCTTCAGTGCGGTCAGAAGTTCTGACTAGCCCCTTGATCAGAACTCAAGCATGCCCATGGTGTGAATCCCTATGCCAGGGCATCATTTGCCAACCCATGGTGTCACAAAGGGGTCAAAATTGGTTCTACATGGCTGGGGGGCTTTCCTGCTTCAGTAAGGCAAAACACACTGACAGGACCCCAGTCAATGCTCTAGAACTAGTGAAGTGCGGGTCCCTGGGACTAGGCTCCATTCAACAGATCCATGGAGTCATGAAGAGTCTAGGAGGAGGTTCCGCAAGTCAGGCATGACTTCTTCATTTTTGACGGATTGAAAAGCTCTGCACAGGCCCCACACAGAACTACAGGAGGCACCCCATATCAGGCTCAGTCCCTAGTCCAGGGCTGCCATTGCCAGCCTGTGGTTTTCCTCCATGCTCACTGAGTTCCCCAAATGGCAAGTAGCAGCTTACATCAGAAGACATGTTATGACCGGGTGGCCATTTTCTGAGTGTGGTCATCTGGTTGCACGTGCTGTGAAAATGCATGATATGACAAGATGACTGAGCTGTTCTGTAAGTGCTTTAAATGGCTCATTTGAAGCTCGTAGTTGAGCTAGGGCTCCAGAAATCTGGATACATTCCCTTGAATGTAACCCTGTGTCACCTAAAGAAAGACTAGTTACTTTCATACAGAGTATAAGGGAGAAATTGTTTCAATCAGTCAATCAATCTGGATTTTTAGAGCACGGCTAATCACTCGTGAGGGTATCTAAGCACTGAGTTCTTGATGGGATCAGTTGGAAAGCCATGTCTGAAGCCCTTTTCTGAATTCAGAGTGAGTGCAAGATGCTCGGAGGTGGGGTACAGCTTGTTCCAGCATTTGACAGTGAGGAACAAGAAGTAGAATCCTCCACTGTTGCTTTGGCAGATGCGGGAAGTATGAGCAAGGGTGAGGAAGGTGGAGTGCAGGTGTCCGGCGGGCTGGTGCAAGTACAGTTGGTGGTTGATGAATGCTGGCTCTAGTTCGTGGAGGACCTTGTATGCATGTGTCAACATCTTGAATTGGAATCTTTTATGGATGTGAAGCCAGTTGTGGTTACTGAGGTGGGGGTGTTGTGGGTCCATTTGAGGAGGTCGAGGAGGAGTTCTGTATCATTAGAAGTTCCTTCAGGAATTGGGTGGTGTTAGAACTGGGGGTCTCTAGTTGGCAGAGGTAGGTACCTTTGACCAAATAGGGACCCTTGCTTCTAAGTCAGGGAAAGGGGATTACACTACTGGATAACCCCTTCTCACCCCCTCGGTAGCTTGGCAAGAGCAGACAGGCTTATCTCGGAGGCAGTGTGTTAAGCCTTTGTGAACACATACAGTAATACAGTGAAAACACTAAAGATGGACACCACACAGGTTTTATAAAAATAAGTATTCTTTATATAGACTTAGCACAAGACCACAAACAACAAAAATTTACAATACTGTACTCAAAATTGACTTAAAGATGGTAGAGTTAACTTAGTTCAAGTTCATGGTAAATGCGACACAGTTCTCACAAAAGTACCTGATGCGTAACGCAAAATAAACAAAAGGCTCGTAGTGTTGGAGATGCGTTGGCTCCTTGCTTCGAGAGAGACGATGGGTCGCGCTTCAATGCTTGCGGCAGAGTAGGGGATGCGTCTTGATCCTTACCGGAGAGGAGGTGATGCGCAGATTCTCGTGCTGCAGCCCGGTTGCGATGCGGCAAGATGGCGCCTCGATGCGATGCGGCAATCCGGTGCGATGCGATAAAATGGCGCCCTTCATGCGACATGGCCTGGCAGCCTTGCGGCGACTCTCGTACTTTGGAGCAGTGACAGGCCCTGCTACACGCTTCTCCGATGATGCGATGGTGACCCTCATGGTTGCGAGGCGCTTTTCCGGTGATGTGACAACAGACAGCTGTGACGAAGGCACGCTTCTGGGAGATGCGGCGGCGGCACGCTTCTCCGGCGATGCGATGACTACAGCTGCGGTGGTGACTCGCTTCTTCTTGGTGTGTCGCGCTTCCAGCTCCCAGCATCACGCAGGCTTCTGCAGATAGAATTCCCAGCAAGGAAATTCAGAGGGGAGCTGGTGGTGAAGTCTGTTGTCCCTGGGACATCAGCAGGAGGCAAGCACAAGTTCAAGCACTTGGAGTAAAATTCTGCAAGATGATGAAAGTTCTGTAAAAGTTCCTTCTCCTCTCCTTGGCAATGAAGATACCGGTGCAGGCCAACCCAACAACACACACACTGGCAGGGGGGCAGTCCAACTCCTACAGCTTCCTTTGGTTCTTCTCTTTGGCAGAGGTTTCTTCTTGTTGTTCCAGAAGTGATCTAAAGTCTTGGGGTTTGGGTCCCCATATTTATACTACTTTTCTCCTTGTTCTCTGAAGGTAGAGAGACCTTTGCCTAGTCCAAACCAGTTCTGGTCAGTCCTGGAGCACTTTGTTTACATGGCTCTATCTTTCCTATCAGAGTGCAGGGCAGAGACATCAGACACACCACAGGAGGTGGAGCCAGCATTGTGGAGGGAAGGCACATCCCTATTCAGGCCCCAGGTGCAACTCCTCCCACCCATCTACATGCAGATCTTCTTATTCAGCCCTGTGCTGACTCACCCTCTCCTCTGGAATCCCCAGCCCCTGTCACTCACAGAACCAGACACACAATACACAATCTAGCAGAGGCAGACTTGGACAGTTAAGCAAGAAAATACCTCCTTTCTAAAAGTGGTATTTTCGAACACAGAATGTTAAAACCAACTTCACTAAAAGATGTATTTTATCATTGTGAGTTCAGGCATACTAAATTCGAATTTCTACCATGTTCCCTGAGTCAGTTAGGATTATAAGATGTAATAATCAAACTGCCCATTCTAGCCTATGGGGAACAGGTATCCTTGCAATAGTGAAAAATGAAAATGGCTGTAATTCACTACAAGGACATGCCACACACACCAGGGCATGTCCTACCTTATACTTAGAATGCACCCTGCCCTTGGGCCTACCATAGGGGTGTCTGATATGAAGATAAGGAAAGGTTTAGGGACTGGCAAGTAGGTGCACTTGGTCAGTCAGCATGGCAGTACCAGACTGCACATAGGCTCTGCAATGGCAGGCCTGAGACACACTTTACAAGCTGCTTCTGTGGGTGGCACAACCAGTGCTGCATGCCCACCAGCAGCATTTGATTTACAAGCCCTGGGCACACATGGTGCACTATACTAGGGTCTGATAAGTAAATCAAATAACCCAATCAAGGAGTCACTAATCAGTACATCAATTTAACATAGGGAGCACTTGCAATGTGCACTGAATAGCAGTGGCACAATGCCCAAAGCATCTAAACCAGCAAAGCATATCAAAAACAGAGGAGGCAATCAGAAAAAATGGAAGGGAGGCTCACGCCAATGGTACCAGGTCTAAAAGGTGGTTAGTCCTGCATAGGGTGTGTTGTCGTAGTCTAGCCAGCTGGTGGCTAGGGCTTCGGGTTTCCTGGTGTTGACGGGGAGCCATCTTAAGATCTTTCAGAGCATGCGAAGATGTGGAAGCAGATGGAGGAAACTGCATTGATTTGGGGTTTCAATGTGAGCTTGCAGTCCAGGATGATGCCAAGTTAAGGGTATGGTCTGAAGGTGTGGGTGTGGGTCCGGGTTCGGAGGGCCACCAGGCGTTATTCCATGGTGATGTGTTTCTAATGTTCAGCGCTTCTGTCTTGTATGTGTTAAGCTTCAGGCAGTTGGTCTTCATCCAGGTTGCAACACTCATCATGCAGTTGTGGAAGTTGGTCCTAATGGTTCAGGGGTCTTTTGAGAGTGACAGGATGAGCTGGGTGTTGTATGCGTAAGATGTGATGTTGAGACCATTGATTCTGATGATGCTATCCATGGGCTACATGTTCATGTTGAACAGGGTGGGACTGAGTGTTGAACCTTATGGGACACCACAGATGGTGCTCCTGGGTTCAGATGTGAAGGGTGATGGGCAGGTTCTCTGGGGTCTTTCTGTGAGGAAGGATGGAATCCACTTAAGGGCGTCTCCCTGGATCCAGAATTGGCAGAGTCTCTTGATAAGGATGTGGTGGGATATGTTGTCAAATGCTGCTGAGGGGTTGAGTAGGATCAGGGCCGCTGTTTCTCCGCAGTAGAGGAGGGTTTCCAAGGCCATCGGTGGCAGTGATCAGGGTGGTCTCTGTGCTGTGGTTGGTGAGGAAGCTGGTTTCTGAGGTTTCCAGCAGATTGTTGCTCTCTAGGTGTACGGTGAGCTGGTGGTTGATGGCCTTCTCGAGGATGTTGGCAGGAAAGGGGAGCAGAGAGATGGGGCGGTAGTTCTTGAGTTTGCTAGGGTCAGCAGAGGGCTTCTTGAGGAGGTGTCTGTTCTCTGAATGTTTCCATTGATCAGGGAAGGTGGCTGTGGTGATCGATGCATTGAGAATGGAGGTGCGTTGGCACCTGATTTTCTTACTACTAAGGTTGAAGAGGTGGTGGGGCAGAGGTCAGTGGATGCTCCATAGTGGATGGAGTTCATGATGGCTGTGGTGTAGTGAGCTGTTTCTATGCGGTGAGTGGATGGTTGTGGGTGGCGTCCGTTGGCACTAGTAGGCTGTAGAATTCAATGGGTTAGTGGTTCAAAATTTCTTTCGATGGTGGACATCTTGTTGTAGAAGTAGACCACCAGTGTGTTACAGAGTTCCTGTGAAAGTGGAGATTGTGTTTTTGGTGGCTGACGGGCATCAGTTGGTGTGGCGAGGCTGTTGAGGTCGGTGGGTTGAAGATCGAAGTTCTTGCAGTTGGTGGATATCTTGTTGTCGAAGTAGTTTGCTAGTGTGTTACAAAGTTCCTTGCTGTGGTTGGGGCTGGCTTTGATATGGTCCACCAGGGCACATCTTTTTGTGTCTTTCAGGTGTTGATGGTATTTGTTGAGGACTGTGTTGTAATGTTATTTACTGTCAGTCAGCTGTGTTTAGCTGCTGACATCCTTGGGTTCTAGAATGTGAGAGCTCTTGTGGCTCAGGAAAGAATCTGGTGGATGAGAGACTGGAGGAGTGAGAGGCAGTTGGGTGGCTGAGCTGTTGAACCTATTTACTTATGAATAAATATTCCTGGAAGATCAACCTGCTGTCTGCGCCTCATTCATGGATGATCTTACCTTTTAACACTGGCGACGACTGGGAAACAGCTCAACTCCAAATCTACAAGTGGAAGCTGATACGTCATCTACAAGCGGACGTTTGCCTTACTTGCTGATATTTTGGAAGACGACTACAAGAATATGGAGTAGCCATGATTTAAAGGGATGCTACGAGACATATTCGAGAAAAAACGTCTTTCACGTAAGGGTTTTTTTTTCCTTGTTACCGTGTGAGGCAAAACAATCTGCATCTCATATCTCGACTTTCATTTCTTTTCATGTAAGCTTTAATTGGCCTTCGTTTTGATTTTGAGCACAGCGTAATACTATATTTTATTCAAATTGAGCACACAGCGTAATTCTATATTTTTATTCAAACTCACCACCTCCGCGCGCTCTGCCGTTGCTCCGTGAGACTCTGTGACGTGTCTTCGCTGTCGGCGTCACTGCAACTCAACGTAGATGCGCTACTCTCATTGGCTTGAACACGCTCACTTCATTGGCTGACGGGTTTGCTGTGTTTCTTAGCAACGCTGAAAGCGCACTTCCTTTGTTTCTTCTACGGCGAACTTCGTCAATTTCACGCATGCCCACAGTCAACTCCCATTGGCTGACGGACTTGTTCCCTAGCAACCATTGAAGCGTCCTTCACTGCTGATCCGTGTCTAACCACGCTAATACGCTAACGTACGGCTCGTAGGTGGAGCATTCTTCTGTCACCACAGTTCTACGCTGACACGCACAGCTTATGATATTCTTAGCGTGTCAACCTCCTTTTCACACAGCAGTTTATGAAAGGTGAAGCTGTTCTACGCTGACACGCACAGCTCCTCTTATGTTCTGCGTGTCAACTTTCTTTTCACACAGCAACTTATGAAAGGTGAAGCTGCTTTACGCTGACACGCACAGCTCATCTTATGTTCTACGTGTCAACCTTCTCTTTATACAGCAGCTTATGGAAGGTGAAGCTATTGAACATTTTTTTTTTGTGACCACGGTTCTACGCTGACACGCACAGCTCATCTTCTCCTTTGTGTGTGTCAATTTTCGTTTCATTCTACACCTTTAAAGTTCACGGTGCAATTCATGTTTGCTGTGGTAATAATTATTTTAGCACTGTCATGCAATTTTGTACTCATATTGAGTATGTTTGAACACCACCTTGATAATTTTGCCTTTATCTTTTAGAGCACTATAATTCGTGTACTATTTTTATTTTAGCATAATTGATATTTGAACAATTTTGTCAACAAAAAGTATACAGTTTAGTTGGCAATTGATTTGTGTTAACCATACGTCTCAGATATGCAAAATGTTACTGCAGCTCCGTTTTTTTTTACAGTCTCCAGGTGATCCACCCATAAAATGGTCCAAATGGAAAAAGGTTTTCGAAAGATATGCCAGGGTCTGTGGTACTTCTCTCAGTATAGAGAGGAAAACGGCCCTACTTATGCACTGTCTGGGATCAGAAGGACAGGATGTGTTCGATCATCTTCCTGATGTCCCCAGTAGTGCTGCAACTGGTCTAAATGAGTTCGAGTTATGTATTTACAAGCTTGATGCCCATTACCTACCAAAAGTCAGTACAATATTAGAACGTTACCATTTTGGTAGGAGGATGCAAAAGGATGGGGAAACTATTGAAAATTATATCACTGATCTGAGACGGTTGGGGTCAACTTGCAAGTTTAATACATTGATTGATGAGAGGATAAGGGATCAATTTATGTTGGGGTGTATCTCTGAAAAGGTTCGTGACGAATTGTGGCTCAAGGATGAACCATCTCTTGACGAAGTCTTGGTGATAGCTAAGAGAATTGAACACTCTTTTGAGTGTGTTAAAGAGATCAAGAAAGATCTCAACAAAGACGTGTCTGTAGTTAATACGGAGACGACTTCACATTCGAAGTCTAAAGAGTCACAAATGAAAGCTCAAGGAAGAGAAAAAAAAGAAGTTAAGGCTTGCATCAAATTCAATAAGGAAAATAAATGTTACAGGTGTAATAATACAGGTCATTGGGCCAATGATAAATCCTGTCCTGCGTTGAATGCTATATGTTCTTTCTGCAAGAAAAAGGGACATTTTGTGATTGCTTGTAAAATTAAATCATCTAGACAGGGTGTGAATGAAATTGGCCATAATGATCCGGATGATCAACATGATTTTGAATGTGGTCAAATCATTGTCCAAGTTGGTTGTGATGGACCTTTAGATCACATTTTTATTGAAGGACAGAAAACCAAAGTGTTGTTTGATTCTGGTGCGAAGATTACAATTATATCTAGTAAGTTTTTCAATGACTGTCTAGTATCAAGAGTCAAGCTTCTTAAAGCTGACATTCGCCCCACTTCTTATGGTGGAGAGCCCATTGATTTAAGAGGGTATTTCATAGGCTTAATTGAGTATGAGGGTCGATTTACATCGGGCAAAGTTTATGTTTCCAAGAAGGGAGACAGTATCATCAGCTGGTGGCATCAGAAAGATCTAGGTGTCATGCTGGATCCTAACAGCAGTCCTCCCATCATTCTCAGAAACAGGGATAAAATTGAGTCTGTAAATCATCACTCTTTTCTTCAGGCACAATTGATGGAAGAATATCCACACGTGTTTGGGGACAAACTAGGCTGTTTGAAAGGGTATTGTCATAAAATTAAATTGGCTCCTGGGTCTGTTCCTGTCTCATGTAAGGTGCGTAATGTACCTTTCGCTGTTAAGGACGAGATGCTGAAAGAATTGGAGAAGCTAAAGTCACAGGGCATTATTGAGGAGGTGGAAGGAACATCCTGGTTGGCTCCGGTGGTAGCTGCAAGGAAGGCGGATGGTTCTTTGAGATTGTGTGTGGACCTCAGACAGCTTAACAAATGTGTGCTGGTGGATAAATATCCTCTTCCGAATATAGCTGAACTGTTGAGCATGGTGAGTGGTGCCAAAATGTTCAGCACAATTGATTTGACTTCTGCGTACCACCAGATTTTACTTGACCAGTCCTCCAGGGACCTGACCGCTTTTGTTACACCGTTTGGTACCTTTAGATTTATAAGACTTCCTTTTGGGCTTGTGTCTGCCGCTTCTGTTTTCCAGCGTGTTATGGAAAAGGTGTTAGTGAATGTACCTGGTGTCTGTGTGTACCAGGATGATATTTTAATCTATGGGTGTGATGAATTAGAACATGGGAAGAGAGTTCAACAGGTGTTGGACAGACTTTCGGCCCACAATCTCACAATTAAACGTGAGAAATGCAAATTTGGACTTGATAAGATTGACTATCTAGGTCACTCTATAACAGCTGATGGTGTTGTTCCCAAGGCTGAATTGGTAAATACTATAAGGGATTTAATTTCTCCCTCGTCCAAGGAAGAGCTTATGCGCTTCTTGGGGATGGCAGAATACTATAACAAATTCATTAAGAACTTTGCTGAAGCTACCTACAACATGAGGAATCTACTTAAAAAGGGGGTAAAGTTTGAGTGGGATGAGTTGTGTGAAAAAGAGTTTGAAGAAATAAAGCTCAGGTTGCAGGGTGCTCCCAACCTTCGAAACTTTGATCCCACTAAATGTTCAATCATCTCCACTGATGCAAGTCTTAAGGGGATTGGTGCTGTTCTATATCAAGGTGGTACTGAACCTGACAACACGATCATGTTTATATCAAGGTGTTTGAAGGGTGCTGAAACAAGGTATTCGGTTATTGAGAGGGAAGCTCTAGCTGTATACTGGGCAATAAAGAAGTTTAAGAAATTTCTATGGGGTACCTCTTTTGTAGTTAGAACGGACCACAAACCTTTGTGTGAGGTGTTAACATGTAAAGGTGTTGATTCCATTTCACCTAGAATTTCCAGATGGATTGTTGGGCTACAGGGCTTTAATTTCTCTGTCAGGCATGTTCCAGGTTCAGATAACTTTGTTGCTGATGCGCTGTCAAGACTCATCCCGATTGATCAACCTAGTGATGTGGATTCAGAGTTTAGTCATTCTCATGATTTTGTGTGTGGCATTGATAACAAAGTGATTTCCCAGGAGTCCTGGTTAGATGCTTGTCTTCGTGATGAGGTTATCCAGAATGTTTTGGAACTTATTCATGATGGTTGGCACAACAAAGAACAAGGTAGTCTTTCTACTAGGGATTTCTGGTTTGTGAGAGATCAGTTATCTTGCTGTGAGGGTATGTTGTGGAGAGGTCACAGATTGGTTCCTCCTGTGTCGTTAAGAAAAAATCTCTTGGACTTGGCTCATGAGGCACATTTGGGGATCTCTAAGACTAAGGAGAGAGTGCGTGCGACTTACTGGTGGCCTGGCATGGATATTCAGATTGAGCGTCTGGTGAGAGAATGTGTGCAGTGTTCTCTTAGTGAGAAGAGTTTGAAGATCAGGACGCAGCCAATGGAGAAAAGGTCTCGTCCTTGCGGGCCTTGGAAGGATATAGCTCTTGACATTCTAGGACCGGTGCATGGCGATGGGTGTGATACCTTTATTATTGTAGTGATGGATTTGTACTCCAGGTGGCCAGAGATTTCTTTTGCTAGAAACACGAACACAAAGACTGTAATTGATTTTCTGAAGGGACTTATCTCTAGGGAAGGTTTACCGTTAACCTTACTGACAGACAATGGTGTTCAACTTGTTTCGAAGGAAATGGAAGATTTTCTTGATAGTTGTGGTATTGTTCATAAAAAGTGTGCTTTATATCACCCTGAATCCAATGGGACTGTTGAGAGGTTTAATAGGGTTCTTAAGGAAACTATTTCTCTAGCAAAACAAAATTGTCTTGATTGGAAGGAGGAGGTTTCCAGGTGTGTTAGTGTCTATCGTTTTGCACCTCATACCACGACTGGGAAATCTCCTTTTCTTTTGTTTCGTGGGAGGCAACCTGATACTTTTTTGGAACCGCCCTGGGTTAACAAATTTCTCTCTGCCAAGGGTGGGTTTGTTGATGATAACTCATGGAAAGACAGGGAGGATTACAAGTGCCAGAAAAGTAAGGAGAATTATGATATGAGACATGCTGTTAAATCTACCAAGGTCTCTGTTGGTGATTTTGTGATGATTAAAAGACCTGGTTTCTGTGTCCCTGGTGCTAAGTTTTCGAAACCTTTAAAAGTAATTAAGGTTTTTGATAACGCGGTGAGAACTTCAGATCATAGAATATGGAACTTAAGTCGTGTTGCTGTTTGTGACATGACTACTCATTTTGGTAATCTTCCCCAGAATGTTGGTGACAAAAATGTGACAGGTGTTTTAAAGAGATCTAATAGAACTTCTCGTACCCCTGCTTATCTAAGTGATTATGTTGCATAATTTTGTTGTGGTTTTTTTTATGGGTACTCTCTCTTTGTTGTTGCAAAAGAGGGAGATGTGTTGTAATGTTATTTACTGTCAGTCAGCTGTGTTTAGCTGCTGACATCCTTGGGTTCTAGAATGTGAGAGCTCTTGTGGCTCAGGAAAGAATCTGGTGGATGAGAGACTGGAGGAGTGAGAGGCAGTTGGGTGGCTGAGCTGTTGAACCTATTTACTTAAGAATAAATATTCCTGGAAGATCAACCTGCTGTCTGCGCCTCATTCATGGATGATCTTACCTTTTAACAGACTGACTTGAAGGTGGCTTTGTCTGTGGGATATTTGCTGTTACTCCATCATCTTTCTAGGCATTTGCAGTTGTGTTTCATGGTCCTGAATTCTGGTCTCTATACCAGCTGGATTGTTTGGTGGAAGTTCAGCTCTTGGCTGGTTTGATAGGGGCAACTCTGTTGGTGCAGTAGGTGATCCAAGCAGAGACATGCTTGACGGCCTGATAAAGGTTGGTTACCGAGTCAGGATGGTGTTTTGATGGAATCAGTCCATTGAACCTCAGTCACTTTGTTACAGCTGTGATGGGGAGCTTGGTTGTGGTGTGTGAGGATCCTGCAATGGTGGAGTGGACTTTGGCCGGGTCAGTCCAGGTGATTTCAGTAACATGACTGTACTAGACCCTGTTGCTGGCTGTGATGATCTGGTCAAGCTGTACCCTGTGCTGTGTGCAGATGTTGCTCATGCTTTTCAAGAGTTTGGCAGTGTTTGTATCTTTGGGGTCATCGAGATGGAAGTTGGGTCATCAAGATAGATGTAGTGCTTGGAGTTGATAGTGAGTGAGGCGATGAATTCGGGATTGGCATTGTAGAAGCCGGAGCATGGTCCTGGGAGTCTGTAGGTGAGGGTGCCTCTGATGGTCATTCTGCCATTGGTTTGGAGTTGGAAGTTAATGTGCTCATGATCAGTGTAGGCGCGTCTTTGGTGGTGCATGGGATAGTTTCTTTGTGAATGATGGCGACGCTGCCACCACTGTGTTTGTTGGTGAAGTCTCTGTGATTCATCTTATAGCCGTTGGGCGTCACAGTAGTGACATCAGGTGGAGGAGGGGTTGAGCCAGGTCTCTGTGATGAAGATAATGTCAGGGTGAGGGTGGTGATGGTATCCCAGATTTCCGTGGCATGTTTGCAGAGTGAGCTGGCATTGAGCAGGAGGCAGTGGGGCAAGTTCTGGGGAGGTCATAGGCAGTGAGGTGGGTGTGGAGATGGTTTCTGTGTGGGCACGAGATCCTGAGGTGCCGTTGAAGAGACAGTGGTGGCAGGTGAAGGGTCCTACTGTTGAGCAAGAAGATGTGAGGCAGTAGTGTTTGTTGCAGCATCAGGGTCCAGGGCTCGGAGTTCTCCAGCAGAGTATTTGTGGGTTGCCGGAGGACCAGGGTTCCTGGTGCTGGGTATGGTCCAGGTATGGACAGGTGCAGACAGGCTTGCCTTTGGCATGCCTTCAGTGTGCGAGTGACTCGCCTGTGCTGTTTTTTCCATTAAGTAGGTTGCCGGAGGGGGCAGGGCACTGGGTGGTTGGAGAGGTGAATGGGCAGGAAAGAAGCAAGCGGCAAGGCAAGCCGGCTCCTAAAAACGACATAAATAAACAAACAGTAAATGAACAGTGATTTAACTTACATGTGCAAGAATAAAGGCAGCACTATTACAAACAGTTTGTTATAAAAAGTAATGAAGAAAACTTGTAAGGACTAACTCAGGCAAAATGCAATGAAGCGTGAGGCAGAATCAGGGAGACCTGCTGCGGAAAGCAGATTGGGGATTGGTTTGCAACTCGATTTTCAACCAGCTGTCCTTCCTGGATGTTGCAAGGATCTTAGACAGCCTGTAGGGTACCCCAGTAGTGTGTGTCTTTTAGCCCCAGTCAGACTTGCCCCAAAGGCACTTTCCTGAGGCTGACTTCCCAGAGAGCAGGAATATGTGCTCAGCAATTTCCTGGGCACGACAACCTGCTGAGGATGATTGAACAAGCACCATACTTTGATTAATTTAATGTTATTAGTCCATTGTAATATGGACTACTTGGCCCGTCTCAGCCTTTGTTTAAAAAAAAGAGCTTTGAACCCATCTGGGACAATCTGAATCTAATGTGTGCTTTTGGGGAGGCTCGACCATGTAGGTACACACATTAGGTACAGTGAAACTCTGAATGGTTCACTAAATCAGTTATGGTTCCTTTGACCAGTTCAATTGTTACTTGGATATTTGTAATTATTCTAGAGCTAATTACATGCCAATGAGCGCCAAACTCTGGAGATAACATTTAACACTTGAATATGTAATTCTTCTTCTACTTCTACATTTACTATTTCCTTGGTATCTGAATGTTTCCTCATCACCTCAGATCATGTAGAAACCTTAGTGCTCAACACAAAATAAGGGTCACCTCTTATTGCGGCTGAATGGAAGAAGGTTTTGGTAGCGCCACTGTTGAAAAACCTTTTACTTGAGCCATCTGTATTGGTGATTTATTTTCTATATTTTCTCTCCCTCTGCAAGCAAAAATAGTAGAGAAACACATAAATACCTAGTTATCCCATTACATTAACAGCCAGACAATTTAGAAATTCCCTCTTCACAGTACAGAAGCTGTTTCACTTGTTCCTATCAATGAACTTAGGATGATCATTGAGCAGCACAACTGTGCTGCAGTGATTCTGCTCAACCCGTCTTCAAGACTTGAGACATAATCTCATCCAGTTTTGATATCTTGTCTTGCTGCATAATGGGAGATGTCCTGGTCTGACTTTTCTACCAGCATTCTGAAGCTGTGGCTCTCACTCCCATTTGAGCCTCACTTATTCAAATTAGATTCTCTTATAATTTGTCTTTGATGTCATTTGCAAATGATACTCATCTTGTGATGTGTGTTGACGGGGATACATCTGCTTGAATTAAGAAGATTTAAGGGTTTATGATCAACATCAAACCACAAGGAGGTATCTTCCTCAAAGAAGACATAAAGTAAACTATTCTAAATCCAATAACATAAGAGCTATCAGTTGTCATTGCAATATGGAAAAAGCTCCAACTGGAAACTTGAAGTGAAAAATTCGAAAATACTGAAAGGATTACAATCAAGAGGGGGAAAGATCCAAGAGGACCTCCATCACCACACATGGCAAACAATTGACATTAGTGGTGTCAAGCTCATCACAATTCTGACGAACCAAGCTACCTCACTAATAGACTGTCAGTTTCCATTAATTATTGATAAATGATGAATTACACCTGCATAGAAGGTCACCAGAGAGGGACAAGAAGTTAAGGTGCGGGTTAATGCACGATGGGAAGAATCCCAGTTCCCACAAGTCAAAAACAAGGTTTTCCTTCCTTGGAAAGGCAGATCAGAGGCTTCATTGCCCTTGACATGATTTCTGACACGGGAGTAAACTCTGCAAAGGTAAAAACAATTCTCATGAAGCAAAAACAAGGCCATCCCTTCCACGACCCTTGCTTAAGTCTCTCTCAAAGGAGCAAAAGCCCAAACGTTGTGTTTCATAAGGTGTGCAGGGAGGTTCAGTATTATGAAGCTGAATATCTTGCAAATCATGACCACAATTAGGCAGAAGTCCTCTGAAAAAAGAAATGTATGTCAGGATATCTGTTGTCACATCCCCCACTCCTAAAATATAGAAGCCTGTCAATTATGATGGGATGTCTTTCAACCTAGTGTTTGTGATTGGTCCATTTCAGTAGAGTCTTGAGATTAGTTCTCTCCATCTAGAAATTCACATAGATCATAACCATTATGTTATATATCCTGATGACCACTGCTCATTCATCTGCAAAGAGATCAAAGACATGGGTGGGTTGAAATATGGCTGGCAGCTTGCCTTATTTGGCCATTTCTAATATGATACTGCTTGGAGATCCAACGGAAACCACCTTAACAATTTGCCATGTACAAGCTACCACTTATGACTTTGAAGATGGTTATAAACATATTGTTAGTGTTGTTGACATCAGCATAGAATGAATTGCAATTTGATAATATACAGTAGGTTATAGACTTGAGATGGATCTTTGCACATGTGATGTCAAAGACTTTTAGCTTCAAAGTTTCTTAATCCACCTAAATTGTTTATATTACATGTTTCATGAAGTGTCCATTGAATAGCATCTTCTTTCTCCAAATATGGATGACAAAAGAACATGTCACTGTGCTCACCTAGAAATTAATAACTTTAGTGAACACCCTTTTTAAAGAAATGAGCCAGGACAGGAGCCACATAACTGAATATGATCACTTGGAACAGCAAATCACAGGAATTATTAGGTAGGATGTGATGTGAAACTAGGCATCCATACAATGAACAGAAAACAATGTACCCTTGACTGTTTATACAGATGGTGTAATGATGAGACTCTCTAATAAATATGATAGATGCAAATAAACTGTTGAGCCCTATCCTTTTTCATTCTTTCCCTCTTTCATCATAAAATCTTGAATAACATGGACCAGACCATGAAGTTTGAATGTGCCCCTCAACAATGAGCCACATGTGTTGATGAATCTCATGGGATGTTTGGGAAACTGACAGACTACACCTCGCCAATCACACTCAAAACCCAGATTCCTATCTAATTTTTGTCAAGCTTGAAGAAATAGTAGTATTGTTATCCCTAATGGTGAGATGCACTGGAATGCAGACAGGCTAGACTTACCATAGTCAAGGAAGCTCCTCTAGGCTAGGAGCCAGTGAGTGACCTCAGCAAATGAGCAAGAAGTAGGATCAAAAGAAGTGAGGATAGAATGTTCTAATAAGGTGCCTGAGTGCATAGCATATAATAAAAAAATTAGCTAAATATCTTTTACAATAATAACTTTTTAAAAGCAACTTTTACGGTAAAAAAGTTTCCCAAACAAAACCTAGACCAAATTTGTCATTGCAGTCTATCCCAAAAACACAACCTAACCTAAATATATTTATGTATGATTTCATTTTTCAGTAAGTATACAGAAAACAAAAAAAGGTAAAAATTTGAAATTAACTTTGAAACATATATATGTGTGATGGTGTGTTTTCATCTATCTACATATATATATATGTATATGTATATACATATATATACATATTACCTACTGGCGGTCGCCAGTAGGTAGTTATAGTTAGGACCCCTTTTCCATAGGAAATCCGCAACATTCTATTTTGAATAACTTTGGCGCCGGTCGATGAATCCTCGCGAATTTCTCAAAATAGGTGGGGCGCTACGCTCCGCTCCTACCCTGAAAGTCTCGGGGGGATTCGTCAAGCGGGGGCTGAGATAAAAGGGGGGTCCCAAAACGCGTTTTTCCTATGCGTTTTTCCATAGGACCTTTAGACAGAGCTACAGCCCGAACGGCTGAACAGAATTACTAGAAATTTGGCAGAGAGGTAGTCCCTATGTCAAGGAAGTGCCTTTTGTAGGTTTGGTGTAAATCTGTTCAGTAGATTCTGAGAAAATAGCCTTTAAATCAATATATATATCGGAGCCCGCTTACGGTACGCTTACCGTGCGCTTACCGTACGCGTACGGTGTCGTGCGCGAGCGCGATTCTGATTGGCTCTTAGATCTTAGTAAACATTCGAATCGGCCGAAACCAGGAAGCGGCGTCCGCCATTTTGTCTCTCGCACTGAGTGTTATTTATCAAACATGATGCCCAAAAACATGTTACGGGGCTGTTTTGACAACTCCCTCCCACATAGTCATGTTGAGGGAGTCCCCAAACATCCCCCAAGAGCAAAAACGGTTTTATTTTTTTTTCGGCAATTTCGCCGAGTACGCTTACCGTACGCTTACCGTAAGCGTACGGTAAAAAATAGAAATAAAAAAAACACTAGCCACACTTACCCCACCCCCTGTGCTTTTGGTGGCCGTAGGTCACCAAATGTACAGGGCTTATTACATCAGTAAAAAAACTATATTTTGGCAACATGAAATTATAAAATCGAAATAAAAAAAACACTATCCACATTGACCCCACCCCCTGTGCTTTTGGTGGCCGAAGGCCACCAAATGTACAGGGCTTATTAAAGTTGATAAAAACTGTGCACGGAACGCACTGCGTTAAGTGGGCGTGCACGCCTCGAATGGCGTAAAGTAACTTAGCATTTAAAAAACCGTACAAATTCACTGAAAAAACCATAGGTTTCACACACGTTATAGTTAGGAATTAGCATTTAAAAAACCTTGCAAATTCACTGAAAAAACCATAGGTTTCACACATGTTATAGTTAGCGGAAATTTTACTGATAAAAAACCAATGAAATTGCCCCGTTATAGTTAGTGCTGGCAACTATAACTCACGCGACCGCAATCTTCTGCTGATGACATATGTGTCTTTATAAAAAAAAATATTTGTAATATATGTATAGCTAAAAATGTATGGAAGAAGACATGGGCAAATAAGTGTCTAAATACAGTATTAGCATCAGCAGAGGATTGCGGTCGCGTGAGTTATAGTTGCCAGCACTAACTATAACGGGGCAATTTCATTGGTTTTTTATCAGTAAAATTTCCGCTAACTATAACATGTGTGAAACCTATGGTTTTTTCAGTGAATATATATATATATATATATACAAACATACACCCTCCCATATACATACACATATACACACAAATGTATCTGTGTGTGAATGTTAGCTTACATATTTATAAGCTAACATTAAAAGTCTGTTTAATCTGCTGTTTATTTCTGTGCATAATTGTGTGTGCATGCATACATACACGCATGCAGTTTTGGAATTATATGTGAGTGAAACAGAGATAGACATAAAAAATATGGTTTGTGTTCTGAATATTGAATCAAGAATATTGAGAAGTCACAATATCATTACAAGAATATTGAAACCCAGGATATCAACACTATGTTTACACTTTCTATACCTTACTCTATAATATGTACCCTGATATGTATATCCCAGTGTCGGTGGCCACTGGGTAGTTATAATATGTTCATATTTCCATAGGAAATGCCTTTTTGCATACTAATAAATGTGGCACTGTTTGATGAAACTCTATGAAACTTTACAAAAAACTGTTACTTTTTGTCTGGTTTGTACATGGAAAGTTTAGAGGTGATCCGTCAAGTGGAGGCTCAGAAGAAGGGCATGTCCCAAAATGCATTTTCCCCTTTAATTTTTCCATAGGAATTTTAGACACAGCTACAGTCCAAACGGCTCAATGGATTTACTCCAAATTTGGCAGAAACATTGATCTTACTCCGGAAAAAGTTCAATTTGTGATTTGTTGTAAATCCATTCAGTAGTTTTTGAGCTAATCCACAACAAAACAAAAAACCTAAATTGCAAGCTCCTGCACTACTGTTAAAAATACCCCCTAGGGTGAGCCGGGACCTGGGGAGAAGGATAACACATTTAAGGGAGGGCGGCTCATGGCCCCCTCCCCCCATGCCGAAAATAATTTAAAGGGGAGGGGGGCATAGCCTCAAGCCTAAGAAATGCCCTGGGGACCCCATACCCTGGCCCGTCGAGAATATAACGTGGCGGGCACCATACAGCCCCCTCCATGAACCTTTATAGGCCCAGTAGGCCCTATCCCATGGGGCCGTATGCCTCAACAAAGTGGGTCAATCCTCATATTCTCCCTCTTTGACTCTCAATAGGCCCGGGACATCAAGTCAGGGGCCTTATTGAACCTTAAAGGAAGTGGGGCCATGCAGCCCCTTCCCTAAATTCTTAAGGCCCCAGTTACCCCATTCCTCAGGGCTGGCTCAATTACTGTGTCCCAGGGAGTCCACTCCCTTGACCCAGTAGTTTCCCTGGCTGCATTAGCTGGGCAGGGAAATAGAAGTCTGCTCCCACTCTGTGGGAGCATTTTTTAAGCTGAGTACGGTGGGAGCAGATGTGCCCTCCCCTGCCCACAGGAGCTTGGATGGGAGCACACTACTGTTTCCGTGTCCACTCTCTTCCGGGCAGAAAAACTAAAATTTCTCCCACCCAGAGAAACTAGCAGAAACAGCTGCTCCCTCAGGGTGGGGGCAAAGCCGGCTTCTGCAGCACCCAAGGTGGATGCATTCAGGGAGCTGGCAGGACCACATCACCCTGGGGCTGCTAATGCAGTGGTTTGTGGGTACCCCTGGGTGAGTACCAGGGCAATCACTATAGACCGCGGAAGATGTGGTCCCCGGGGCACAAGTATAGCTTGGGTGGGGGTTCATGAGCCCCCTCCCCTAATTATTACAAGAGGCCCCAGGGGTTGGGACCGCGAGGCCCATGGAAGCTTGGGAAGGGGGGATGTGCCCCTCCCCTTAAATAGCAAAATAAGCCCCGGGGAAGGGCTGCATGCCCCCCTTTGTTAAAAATAAGAAAGCACCTGGTGGATAGGGCATCCTGGGTCCAAAGAGGCTTATGTTTGGAGACATGTACCCCTCCTCTATTTCTAAATAAAGACCCCATGGAAGAGGTCTTTGGGGCCCAAAGAAGCTTGGTGAGGAGTGTTTCACACCCCTCCCTTTCAATAATAAAATAGGGCCTGTTAATGGGTGTCCAGAACCCAAAGAGATGAAAGGGTCCAAGTGCCCCTCTTCTGCTACAAAAAGAAAGGCCCAGTGGATGTGGTCCCTAGTGCACAAGGAGGCTCCTCTTATTTAGAATGAAAGGAGTCTGGGGATGGTGTCCTGGGAAAAGAAGTTTCGGGAAGGGGAGCAATGTGCCACTTTTCTACTTTTTTTTAAAATAACGACCCCAGGGGATGTGACCCTGGGACCCAAAGTGGCTTGGGGAGAGGGGCCTGCCACCGCCCCTATTAGAAAATAAAGGGTCAGGGAATGGGGTCCAAAGAGCCCAAAGTGGCTTGGCAGAGAGGCTTAATACCCCCTTCCCCAATACTTTTTTTTTTTTAAATCCACTGCTCCAGCATGGAATGGCCCATATTGTCTTGTGTGGGCTTTTTTGTTTAGGCACTTTTTAAGCTTGGTGGTGCCCTGGAATAGTTAGGGACACTACCAAGCATACTGTCAGTGTCAGGGTGCTGCAGTAAATGAAGCAGCCTCTTGCAGCATTAAGAAAAGCAGTAAGTCTCCTGGATCATTAAAACCATGACCCTAGGAGAGCTTATCATATTTATTTAGAGCAAACAAAAACATCTGTCTGAGTCTTTCTTTTACATTACGGAGCCCACAAATTGCAATAATAAAATCTATGTTGAAAATAAGGCTCACAGCCATGTTTTTATTATGAATGTAGTAAACACCTTTATAACAATCACAATTATTAAACATTGCATTGTGTGAATTTCTAAAATGTACAGTAGATCAAAAATAATTGTGATGGTTTGAGAAGGATGATAATAGGGTCTCTTCTTATATTTTTCTGTAGTGACTCTTTTTCAGAGTCATCAAGTCTACCTGAGGGCAGCTAGGCACTGTGAGACCAACCACACACTACGCATACCAGTAGGCCGTGCATGGCGTGGTGTTGGCTGCTTACAACTGACTCAGACAACTCGTCACAATGCCCACCCACTCCCCAGGCCACATGCTTGACCCCATCTTCTCCGGAAGCTCCCATGTTTCCTTCAACCACACCACGGAACTCTACTGGACCGACCATTGCTGCATCCACTTCACCTTCCGGAAACCCTCCACGCACCACCGCACCCAACAGAGCCCCCGCCGCTGCTGGAGCAAAGTCACCGAAGACCAGCTAACCACCACCCTTGCCCGGAGCCCACTCGCCGACCACACCGACCCCGACTCTGCCGCCTGCAACCTCAGACATTGGATCGACAACTGCGCCAACACCCTCGCCCTGATCAAAAGACCCTCCAACAGACACACCAGCAAGAAAGCCAGCTGGTTCACTGAAGACCTCCAGGCCTCCAAGCAAACCTGCCGAAAGCTAAAGAAGAAATGGCACCGTGAACAGAACCCAGCAGCCCACAAGAACACCACCTGCAAACACCATCACATCATCAGATCTGCCAAAAGGGCCTCCTTCAAAGACCACCTAGACAACAATGCACACAACAGCAAAGAGCTCTTCAACATCGTGAAGGAACTCTCCAACCCCAGCTCCAACGACATCCCACCTTCGCAAGACCTGTGCGACTCCCTTGCCACCTTCTTCCATCGCAAGATCGCAGACATCCATGACAGCTTCAATGCCATGACCATCCCGACAACCACTGAGACCTCCGTCCCCAGGGCCACCATCCGCACCGACCCCCCGCACTCCTGGAACAACATATACGACGACGACACCATCAAAATCATCAACAGCATCCACTCCGGATCTCCGTCAGACCCATGCCCTCACCACATCTTCAACAAAGCCAGCACCACCATCGCACCCCAACTCTGGAAAGCCATCAACATCTCCTTTGAGACAGCGACCTTCCCAGAGAGCTGGAAGCCCGCCGAGATCAAAGCCTTACTCAAAAAACCCAAGGCTGACCCCAAGGACCTCAAGAACTTCCGGCCCATCTCCCTGCTCCCGTTCCCGGCAAAGGTCATTGAGAAGACCGTCAACAGACAACTGGCCCGCTACCTTGAGGAGAACAGCATCCTGGACCCGTTGCAGTCCGGGTTCCGCAGCAACCACAGCACCAAAACAGCCCTCATTGCCACCACCGATGACATCAGGGCCCTACTGGACAACGGAGAAACCGCGGCCCTCATCCTCCTGGGCCTGTCAACCGCCTTCAACACCGTCTGCCACCACACCCTATGCACACGCCTCCAGGACGCTGGGATCTGAGACAAGGCTCTAGACTGGACCACCTCCTTCCTCTCCGGCAGAACCCAGAGTGTTCGCCTCCCCCTTTCCACTCCAAAGCCACCGAGATCATATGCGGCGTACCCAAGGGCTCATCCCTCAGCCCGACATTGTTCAACAGCTACATGACACCGCTCACCCACGTCGCCCGACTGCACGACCTCAACATCATCTCCTATGCTGACAACACCCAGCTGATCCTCTCCCTCAACAAGGACCCCCTCACCGCCAAAACCAACCTCCACAAAGGAATAAAAGCCGTCACCGAGTGGATGAAGAACAGCTGACTGAAGCTAAATTTGGACAAGATGGAAGTCCTCATCCTCGGCTCCACCCCCTCGGCCTGGGACGACTCCTGGTGGCCGATCGCACTGGGAACAGCTAGAACACCCACCGACCATGCACACAACCTAGGGTTCATCCTAGACTCCACTCTCTCCATGACAAAGCAGGTCAAGGCCATCTCGTCCTCCTGCTTCAACACCCTCCGCATGCTCCGCAAGATCTACAGGTGGATCCCCACCGAAACAAGAAGAACGGTCACCCAGGCCCTTGTCAGCAGCAGGTTGGACTACGGAAACACCCTCTATGCAGGAGCCTCGGCCAAACTCTTGAAACTACTTCAACGCATCCAACACGCTTCTGCACGCCTGATCCTCAACATCCCTTGCCGCAGCCACATCAAACCCCACCTTAGAGACCTGCACTGGCTCCCCGTCAACAAGAGGATCACCTTCAAGCTCCTCACCCACGCACACAAGGCACTCCAAAACACCGGACCAGGATACCTCAACAGACGACTCAGCTTCTACACCCCCAACCGCCAGCTCCGCTCCGCTCTGCTGACCTCGCCCTCTCCACAGTCCCCCGTATCTGAAGAGCGACCTCCGGCAGCAGATCGTTCTCCCACCTCGCCACCAAGACCTGGAACACCCTCCCCATCCTCCTATGGCAGACCCAGGACCTGCTTACCTTCAGAAAACTCCTCAAGACCTGGCTATTCAAGCAGTAGCAGCATCCCCTCCCAGCGCCTTGAGACCCTCACGGGTAAGTAGTGCGCTTTACAAATTTTCTGATTGATTGATTACAAGTGGTTTGAAGCAAGCCTGGCCACAGACCAGTGCCGCAGCCAACCACACGCCATGCACAGATTTTGGTCAAGCATGGCATAGCGTTGGCTGTCAACAGGGGGGTGAATTGTACACAGGGCCTTGACAGGACCTGCAGCCATGCCCCTGCAATGCCCTCCAAAGACCATGCACAACGGGGGTTGGCTTTAGGTATGGCAATAAAATATTGCTTTACGTTAAACCAAGAAATTCACTGACAAAAAAACAACGGTTAGATTGATAATATAGTTAGGTGAAAATGTCAGCTAAAACATGCTGTTTAAAATGTACAAGACTACTGAAATTCACCAGGCATAGTTATCTCAAGTAACTATAACATCTGCCCTAAAGTAACTATAGCTTGTGCCCCCGCCGTGCACTGCTAATTACCCCACACATTACAACACTTGTGACATAAGTAGCATTTGCAATAAAATGATGAGAAAACTGTGCATGGCGTTGGCGTTAGTTATAGGTACCCGAAGGCAGGAGGAGTTGTAGTTACTTCATAGTAGTAGTAGTTAATTCATATATATATATATATATATATATATATATATATATATATATATATATATATATTACCTACTGGCGGTCGCCAGTAGGTAGTTATAGTTAGGACCACGTTTCCATAGGAAATCCGCAACATTCTATTTTGAATAACTTTGGCGCCGGTTGACGAATCCTCGCGAATTTTTCAAAATAGGTGGGGCGCTACGCTCCGCTCCTTCCCTGAAAGTCTCGGGGGGATTCGTCAAGCGGGGGCTGAGATAAAAGGGGGGTCCCAAAACGCGTTTTTCCCATGCATTTTTCCATAGGACCTTTAGACAGGGCTACAGCCCGAACGGCTGAACAGAATTACTAGAAATTTGGCAGAGAGGTAGTCCTCAGGTCAAGGAAGTGCCTTTTGTAGGTTTGGTGTAAATCTGTTCAGTAGATTCTGAGAAAATAGCCTTTAAATCAATATATATATCTGAGCCAGCTTACGGTGCGCTTACGGTACGCTTACCGTACGCGTACGGTGGCGTGCGCGAGCACGATTCTGATTGGCTCTTAGATCTTAGTAAACATTCGAATCGGCCGAAACCAGGAAGCGGCGGCCGCCATTTCGTGTGTTTCACTCAGAAAAAAAAGAGTGATAACAAGAAAAGGGGGCAAGGAGGAGAGTTACAGACCCCTAACATTTGTAAGGGGGTCAAAGAAGGACAGAAAAGTACAAAGAAAACATTTATTGATTTTAAAAAAAATCGCGGGGTACGCGTACGGTAAGCGTACGGTAAAAAAATAAATAAAAAAAGAAATGAAATGCAGATTTAAGTGTTTAGATATTAGGGGGCTCTAAAAAGAGCCGTTGTGTTTATGAAGTGATTTTTAAGTGGTACCTACAAGTAAGTACCGATGCAGAGTCTAAGGTTCAAGAGGAAGACTCTGTTCCCTTCATCATTGAAGTGCACACCATCTCCTCTATAAATGTCTTGCATGTCGTAACGCAAGTTGTTGTGGTAAATGGAACCCATACCATAGTCACGGAGGAAAGCAGAAACAGATTTGTTGACGTGCTTTCTTGCTTTGTCAATCTGTGGACAGAAATGATTGGACCAGTTCCATTTTTGCCTTTGGCATATGTTAGAAAACACAAAGGCAGTTTTAGGGAAAAGTGAAAACAGTTGTGCAAAGGTGTCCTTCATAAGCATTTCCAGACCTACCCCAGTCAAAGTGCCTAGGTCATTGCCACCACAGTGCACTATTATGAGGTCAGGGTGTTGGTTTTGCATGAAGGATTTCACCAATGGCATCAATTGGTGCCACTTTAACCCTCTCTGACCAATCCATTTAATGTCTACATTTGGCAAAGCAAGGTCTCTCACCATACCTGTTTTCTCTGCAAACTTTTCACTCCAGAAGACATAGCTGTGTCCTACAATCCACAGTGTGAACATCTTCAAAGGAGATCTGGATGCACTCAGGAGGTGTATTTCAGTAGAATGGTAAAAAGAAATGAAAGACAGTTTGGAAATGGAGGCATACATATTTTTTTTTAAAAAAAGAACTGATTGGCTGTTTCATACCATTCTACACTAAAAACTAGGCTGTATGTGTAAATTTATAGAAGCATGTTTTGTATTGGTACAGAAAAATGTGTTACCAAAGAACAGTACTATGGATTTGCTGTTAGGTTAGAAAAGTCAAGCACTCTTGCTCTGTGGAATTGAAACATTGTTTGGCGAACTTCTGACCTAACTCCACACAGCAGTGTTCCATGAGCTGTTGCTATGGTAGCAGGCAGAAGTCAAGTTGGGGGAAGGGTACTAGGCAGAAGTCAAGTTGGGGGAAGGGTGCTTTTGGAAAAGGGTTGGTTTTCAACCAATAGAAATGTGTGATTACATTTGAAAAAAAGGGGGAAGCACTGAGATTTGAAATTAACATGTATATATGTGGAAAAAGAGAGGGAAAGTTTGCCATTATCTGGTTCTGCTTAGAGGAGAGAGGTGTAAAGAACAGAGATCCTGGCTCTGATAATCTGCTGTTTGAGTGCCACATTTCTTTCACAACTAACTAATTTTAAAGGTGAGTTTAGAGTTTGAGAGGGGATGTATATGGTAAATTAAGAAATGAATAATAGAAATGCAATTCTTTTTGTTGAAGTTGTGTTTATTATTTTCTGTTTTGGGAGAAATTTAAATGTGAGGAACATGTAAAATAATATGGACTATGTTTTCACGATAAATTAAGGTGTACTGGTATAAAAAAAGAATAGTTTAAGGGTTTGAGGTTGGACTCAGTAATGCAAATACATTCAGCATCACTAAGGCTGGTTGCCCTTGCTGGAGTGTAGGCAGTCACCCAGGTTACAAATGGTGCTGGTCTGAAAAAGCAGTTTGGACATGTGCTTTTTAAAAAATCTGAAAAGTGGATTCATAATGTGTCAGTCTGTAAAAGTGATTATCACTTGCCAAAAAAAAGAGCAGTAAGTGTGCTTTCAAATTGGCAAAGAAATTTCGTTTTGTGACTAATGTGAAAACATGACTCTGTGTGCAAAGAGGAATTATAGACAGAGATTTATTGCGTATTACTCTGGTGATTTCACAGTTGCATTAGATGGAAAGGGGGAGCCATTTTTTGGTGCAGAAGCAGACTCTTAGCACATACCCAGCTGCTTACCATGTGGAATCATGCACAGTATTCACAAGCGAGTGGGGTTTGAGGTTTCAGTCAGTAATGCAAATACATTCAGCATCACTAAGGCTGGTTGTCCTTGCTGGAGTGTAGGCAGTCATCCAGGTTACAAATGGTGCTGGTCTGAAAAAGCAGTTTGGACATGTGCTTTTTTAAGAATCTGAAAAGTGGATTCATAATGTGTCAGTCTGTAAAAGTGTTTATCACTTGCCAAAAAAAAGAGTAGTATGTGTGCTTTCAAATTGGCAAAGAAATTTCGTTTAAGGGCCTAATGTGATAACATGACTCTGTGTGCAAATAGGAATTACAGGCAGAGATTTATTGCGTATTGCTCTGGTGATTTCACAGTTGCATTAGATGGAAAGGGGGAGCCATTTTTTGGTGCAGAAGCAGACTCTTAGCACACACCCAGCTGCTTACCATGTGGAATCATGCACAGTATTCACAAGCGAGTGGGGTTTGAGGTTTCAGTCAGTAATGTAAATACATTCAGCATCACTAAGGCTGGTTGCCCTTGCTGGAGTGTAGGCAGTCATCCAGGTTACAAATGGTGCTGGTCTGAAAAAGCAGTTTGGACATGTGCTTTTTTAAGAATCTGAAAAGTGGATTCATAATGTGTCAGTCTGTAAAAGTGATTATCACTTGCCAAAAAAAAGAGTAGTAAGTGTGCTTTCAAATTGGCAAAGAAATTTCGTTTTGTGACTAATGTGAAAACATGACTCTGTGTGCAAATAGGAATTACAGGCAGAGATTTATTGCGTATTACTCTGGTGATTTCACAGTTGCATTAGATGGAAAGGGGGAGCCATTTTTTGGTGCAGAAGCAGACTCTTAGCACATACCCAGCTGCTTACCATGTGGAATCATGCACAGTATTCACAAGCGAGTGGGGTTTGAGGTTTCAGTCAGTAATGCAAATACATTCAGCATCACTAAGGCTGGTTGCCCTTGCTGGAGTGTAGGCAGTCACCCAGGTTACAAATGGTGCTGGTCTGAAAAAGCAGTTTGGACATGTGCTTTTTAAAAAATCTGAAAAGTGGATTCATAATGTGTCAGTCTGTAAAAGTGATTATCACTTGCCAAAAAAAAGAGTAGTAAGTGTGCTTTCAAATTGGCAAAGAAATTTCGTTTTGTGACTAATGTGAAAACATGACTCTGTGTGCAAATAGGAATTACAGGCAGAGATTTATTGCGTATTGCTCTGGTGATCCACAGTTGCATTAGATGGAAAGGGGGAGCCATTTTTTGGTGCAGAAGCAGACTCTTAGCACACACCCAGCTGCTTACCATGTGGAATCATGCACAGTATTCACAAGCGAGTGGGGTTTGAGGTTTCAGTCAGTAATGCAAATACATTCAGCATCACTAAGGCTGGTTGCCCTTGCTGGAGTGTAGGCAGTCATCCAGGTTACAAATGGTGCTGGTCTGAAAAAGCAGTTTGGACATGTGCTTTTTAAAAAATCTGAAAAGTGGATTCATAATGTGTCAGTCTTTAAAAGTGATTATCTCTTGCCAAAAAAAAGAGCAGTAAGTGTGCTTTCAAATTGGCAAAGAAATTTCGTTTTGTGACTAATGTGAAAACATGACTCTGTGTGCAAAGAGGAATTATAGACAGAGATTTATTGCGTATTACTCTGGTGATTTCACAGTTGCATTAGATGGAAAGGGGGAGCCATTTTTTGGTGCAGAAGCAGACTCTTAGCACATACCCAGCTGCTTACCATGTGGAATCATGCACAGTATTCACAAGCGAGTGGGGTTTGAGGTTTCAGTCAGTAATGCAAATACATTCAGCATCACTAAGGCTGGTTGCCCTTGCTGGAGTGTAGGCAGTCATCCAGGTTACAAATGGTGCTGGTCTGAAAAAGCAGTTTGGACATGTGCTTTTTTAAGAATCTGAAAAGTGGATTCATAATGTGTCAGTCTGTAAAAGTGTTTATCACTTGCCAAAAAAAAGAGTAGTATGTGTGCTTTCAAATTGGCAAAGAAATTTCGTTTAAGGGCCTAATGTGATAACATGACTCTGTGTGCAAATAGGAATTACAGGCAGAGATTTATTGCGTATTGCTCTGGTGATTTCACAGTTGCATTAGATGGAAAGGGGGAGCCATTTTTTGGTGCAGAAGCAGACTCTTAGCACACACCCAGCTGCTTACCATGTGGAATCATGCACAGTATTCACAAGCGAGTGGGGTTTGAGGTTTCAGTCAGTAATGCAAATACATTCAGCATCACTAAGGCTGGTTGCCCTTGCTGGAGTGTAGGCAGTCATCCAGGTTACAAATGGTGCTGGTCTGAAAAAGCAGTTTGGACATGTGCTTTTTTAAGAATCTAAAAAGTGGATTCAAAATGTGTCAGTCTGTAAAAGTGTTTATCACTTGCCAAAAAAAAGAGTAGTAAGTGTGCTTTCAAATTGGCAAAGAAATTTCGTTTTGTGACTAATGTGAAAACAAATGTAGTAATATATTTAAATAAAATAAAAGAATTTTTTTTTAGTTTTTTTCAGGTATTGCTGAAGAGCAGTGAACAAAATGTAAGATTGAGATAGAAAATTTTCGAAAACTAGAACCATTTTTAAAGCAATAAAAAAAAAATTTAAATGAATAAATATTTTTTTGAGTGGGTATGGTAAGTCAATAATATCATGGTCCCTTTTTTCCACTTCTCTACAATCACATTTTCAGTTTTTAATTGTAGTCTCTCAAGGACCTTGTAATGTGATAATTGATTTTTAGTGTTTTTTAAAAAAAAAAAAAAAATTACGCGTGCGGTAAAAAAAAAAAAAAAAAAGTTTTTAAAAACATATATAAAAAAAAGATGAAAGGTAAGGTTGGCTCTTAAAAGAGCCGTTGTGTTCATGCAGGGACAGAGGAAAGAAAGATTGGGAATATTAGATGGTACGACAAGTGTGCTGATCTATTTTATTGTTCACTAGGGAAATACTGGTCTCCCTATAACTAATTAGATCATGACAAGTGGCGCACCGTACTTCAACCCTCGCAAACCGAGGGTTAATTTCCAGAGGACCAGAAAAAGGAGATGCTCCCCCCACAGATGAAGGGCTCACCTGACCTGCAGAAGAAGGACTCAGCACTGCAGATGATGGTCCAGGCTGAGCTGCTGTGGATGTGCTTGGTTGATTTACTGAAGGGTTACCTTCAGTAAGTCGAGCATGTGTCCTTCTGTGTACATCCTTAAGGTGTCTCATCATGGTGTGATTCCCAAAGGAATACTTCCTGTCGGGATTCCCTCTTGAAAGTACACGCTTACACAGCTTACAAGTCACTAAGGGTGCATTTACCTTTTGCTGGCCTTCTGGAAAAGAAAAATACTCCCATATGTAAGAGGTCTTTTGTTTCCTCGCTCTCTGCCTCAAGGTAGTGCTGCTAGCCTCACTCTCAGAAGAGCTCTGCTGTTCTGCCATCGTATCACAAAGACAACCCAGCTCCTTCTCCTAAGGGATCACAAGCAGAAATGAGGGGAATGGGTGTGGTGTAGGAGAGTTCTAGAACTGAAAGTAGTTTCAACCAATCATGTTTCATGATCACATGACCCACCGTACGCTTACGGTGCGCTTACGGTGCGCTTACGGCAAAAAGTACGCATGTGCGTAAAAAAGACACGTGCTCGCGCGCATGCGCAAAACAGGCACGCCCCTTCACTTCCGCGTAACGTGCGCGTGCAGCGTACGCATTACGCGCTATGCGCGCGTGACGTGCATCTACGCAAATTGCGTAAATTAACGCAAACAGCGTAGAAATCTAACGTAATTACAGCAAGACGTGCGCTTACCGTACGCGCACGGTAAAAAAAAAAAAAAAAAATGTATTGCTAATAAATTTTACCTGTTTATTTTAAAAAAATTGTAAAATAAAAACATATTGTAGAATTTTTAAAATTTAACCATAGTCTTTAAAAAAGGATAGACAATTAAAATAAAAATATGTAAAAAAAAAAGAAGAAAAAAAAAAAAAATTAGCATTTAAAAAACCTTGCAAATTCACTGAAAAAAACATGGGTTTCACTCACGTTATAGTTAGGAATTAGCATTTAAAAAACCTTGCAAATTCACTGAAAAAACCATGGGTTTCACACACGTTATAGTTAGTAATTAGCATTTAAAAAACCTTAGAAATTCAATGAAAAAACCAAAGGTTTCACACATGTTATAGTTAGCTGGACATTTCACTCGTAAAAAACCATTGAAATTCCCCCGTTATAGTTAGTTCAGCTAACTATAACTCGCTCGCCCGCAATGCACTACTGATGACGTCACATATTACATCACTCATGACATGGTCAGTGACATCACTCATGACATCACTGATGACATCTCAAATGACATCACTGATGACATTATCCTTGTGACAGAGTGGTAGACCTCCTCTCACCCTAATATAACCTTTGATACACACATTTAAAAATAGAGACTGAAATTTCCAAAAAAATGGACATACCAATAACAGTTACAACAACCTATTCAGTAATTCTAAGATCCACATACACATCCACTCATCCACCAACAATCCTATACAGTCACTCATACATGTACTCACACATCATATGTACTCATACACCTAAACATCCTGTAACACAATGCCACTCATTCATAGAGTTACTCACACATAGTCACTCATGCTAATAAAGAATCAAACATCCATTTACTTGCATATACAGTTATACACACACCACCACACTTACTTTTACAGAAACTTACACATACTTAGTCTTTTAAACAATCACTTATAGAAACACATACTTATTCATACAGGAAGTCTACCAATCTCTCACTCTCACATATACTCACTTATAAACACCAATACTCACATATACTAGTTTAAAACATATGTAGTTACTCATAAAGACACTATTGAGACAGTCATTCACTCACTAACACACCCATACACACACTCATCCACCCATACGGTCCTGCACACATGCTGTCTTCAACACATACAAACAGTGAGTCACTCATTCATGCACCTATGCACTACGTAATAACCCCCACCGAACCATGAAGACACTCAGACACTCATACTGATACTCAAAAAACCAACTAATAACCTATATAGACACTCATGTAGCTACTCACCAACCCATGCAGCCACTTATATACAAAGTGAGAGACTGATACAGGTATTTACACATTTAAACATTACTCAGTTAGCCATGTATTCATAAAGATACACTTAATCAGTCAGTAATGCAATCAATTTTTCAAAAACAAATCATCAATTTAGACACTTATATACTCATTTATTCTTCCATCGACCTTGAGATATACATGTATTAAACATATTTAATTTTCAGAAAAACACACATTCACTGGAGTGATGTCACTGACCATGTCATGAGTGATGTAATATGTGACGTCATCAGTAGTGCATTGCGGGCGCGCGAGTTATAGTTAGCTGAACTAACTATAACGGGGGAATTTCAATGGTTTTTTACGAGTGAAATGTCCAGCTAACTATAACATGTGTGAAACCTTTGGTTTTTTCATTGAATTTCTAAGGTTTTTTAAATGCTAATTCCTAACTATAACGTGTGTGAAACCCATGGTTTTTTCAGTGAATATATATATATATATATGTATATATATGTATATATATATGAATTATGTATGAATTATCTAAAAAAATGTATTCAAGGGACATAGATGTGGAGTTAAGAACAGTAAATCTATGCTTCACTTCATGCACTTAATTCCTTGAAATGATTGGTTTAGATATTTTGGTCATGATATTGTGACAACTCGATATTGATTTTATATGCCAGACTACAATCAAAACAGATGCAGTAAAAACAAATGACATTAAACATTTATTGTTGGACCTCTCAGCCTTAAGACGGTCTTTTCCCAAGCGTTTCCCTTTTCCCCCTTATTACTTTTTTGCTGAAAACCATTTTTATTGTGCCTTAAGACTATGTGCACTTTGCCACTGCTAACCAGGGCTGAAAAGCTTGTGCTCACTCCCCTAAGCATGGTAAAAATGGCTTCCACCAAATTGGCATATTTAATTTACTTATAAATCCCTTGCTACGTGGTATACCGTATACCAAGGAACCTGTAAATTGAATACTACTAGTGGGCCTGCAGGCCTTATTGTGCCAACTACTTAAGTAGACCCTTAAAACATGTCCCAGGCCTATTGTTGCAGTCTGAATGAAATTTTAATCTGCCAATTTGTCTAGATAATATAAACTGCTTGCTAAGCCTTAAACTCTCCTTTTATTGCACATAAGTCACCCCTAAGGTAGACCCTAGGTACCCCATAAGGAAGGATGCATTGTAATTACAAGATTGGACATGTACTTTAAAAAAGTACATGCCCTGGTAGTGAAAACTCCTACACCCATTGTTCATACTGTATGTCCTCCCTATCCCATTGGATAACATTGGGTTGTCTTATTACATTTAATAAGTGCCAACTTTTGATTGGAAACAGATAAGCATTTCATGGTAAAGATGGATGTTGAAGTTCAATTTTGAAAATTCCACTTTTAGAAAGTTAGCGTTTTACTGCACTTTGCCTGGGTCACATGACTGGGTGGAGTTGGCAGTTAGAATTTGTGAATTCCTCCTATTAAGTCACACAATAGAAGTATTAAGTGGGGATGAATGGGCCATCTGCTGACAGGATGGGGAGATGGGGGCAGCCCCACATGCAACTAAATAGGGCGGTGCTCTGCCTTCACACAAAGGGCTTGTCCAGTGCATTGTCCCAGTAGCCAGCCTGGAGCCAGGACAGGAGAGTCAGGAAATTTCAAGCATTTAAAAACGAAACCATTTGAAACTTCTTCTTCTTCAAACAAAGGACCAGGTGTAAAAATAGGGCCTTCAGACTCACTCTTCAGTACAATGTTTGCACCTGCTGAAGGCTCTCAGAGGATTGCCTGCTCCTGTGTTCTGCTGTGTATTCCACAAGACCGCTTTGCTGCACCTGGAAGAACTGCTTTGCTGCCTGGAGCCTGTCTCTAACCCTCAGAGGCCTACCCTGCTGCTTGAGCCCCGCTTCTTCGTCTTCACCCAGGACTACCCGGGACCAAGCTGCTAGCCTATCCGCTGAAGCTACATCGCAATCGGTCATATTTTTTAACTTTGACCTGGTCTCACACGACTAGATGTCCACAGTTGGTGTTTGATCTTCTAGGCCCTAGATTTTACTACAATCTTAAAACTTCATAACTCTGGTTCTGTTATTTGGATTTTTTTTGTTTTGGTGTCAAATAATGAATTTTTAAAAGTTTACTCTATTTTTCTAAATTATGTGGGATTTTTCTTGTGATGTGTTTTCACCTTATTATTGTTTGTTTGCTGCATACAAATTTTACACTTTGCCTCTAAGTTAAGCCACACTGCTTTTGTGCCAAGCTACCAGAGGGTTAAGCACATGATAATTTTGTGACATTTGTGGTTCACCATGACAGAGATAGTGGCTGTTTCTTGAAAGGGGTGATACTCCCCATCTTTAGCCAACAACCCAATTTCCCACCGATACTATGACAGGTCAAAGTTTATAAAACAGCACATGAGCAACTTCTCAATGTGGTCAGATGCCACACACAGACTCTCAACTCAAGGGTAGAGAGGATGACCTTGAAGCACTTCATGATGGTGTAAGCTACATAGGTTTGTGGTGATATAGAAAGGTGTATGCCACATGAGTTTCATGAGGGATTATTCCACCTTTATTTACATGTTAGCAGTTGGCACCTAAACGGAGTGCAGAGAGGCTTGCAGATGCGGCGGTCCCACCTTGACAAAAGCAGCACCAGCAACCGGGGCTAGAGGGACCATGGGACTACACCGCCCAGGACCCTTTGCGGCAGGAGAGGCCGCCAACAATCCTCTGTTGCGCCTGGAGGCACACAAAAGGGACAGAACACTCCTGCAGTGCTGGAAGAGCAGCACCAGCAACCGGGGCTAGAGGGCCTGTGGGACTACACCACCCAGCACCCTTTGTGGCAGGAGAGGCCGCCGACTATCTTCAGTTGCGCCTAGAAGCGCACAAAAGGGACAGAACACTCCCGCAGTGCGGGTGTGGCCGGGCCGTGCCCGGGCAAAGCCCATGCCAAGGGCGAGTCCGTCTGCTCCCACCCACGGCCGGACGAGGCAGGGCAGGGCCATCCCCCTAAGGATTTCGTTACGGGGACATCTGCAATGTTATGGTAAAGTTTGTTTAACATTTTACTATACTATACTGTATGGTTGCTTCACTATTATTAATATCAATATGAGTAAACGAAAGCTAGGAGTTGGCCAGGGTGTTGTAGGGACCCTTGACGCTTTTCTGCTGAGGGCAGAATCGGCTCTTATTAATGAGATCAAAGTCACAGAGCGAAGATTATCCCTTGACCCCCCCTAGTTTTTCCCTGACCCCTGTACTCACTGATACGAGTTCAAAGTTCATCCAAGAGGCACCCCCTATACGGAATAGATCGCCATTATGAAGCGGTGACGGAACTTGCTTCCTCCTTCTTGTCTTCCAACTTAGAATGTAGTCCCATCAGACCCAAAGTAACAACTAGAGCCCAGAAAGCCAATTTAAGTTCACACCACTCTGCTGACCCTCCATCCAAGAAAAAGAAGGGGTGAGGACAGCAGAAACAGAGTAGGCCTGCCCAAAAAAAACCCGGGAAGAGATCGAGATTTGCTACATGCGAAAAGGAGCCCAATGAGGGTCCCCTTAACACTATCTCCCATACAGAGACAGAAAAGCTTGCCAATGTCACACAAGAGGGGAGCTTTTGGGGTAGATTGGAAACAATGTTTACTATATTATTGGAACCAATTCTACTAAAATTAACAGCGGTAGAAGCCAGGTTGATTAAGGTAGAAGAAATGGTAAGCTGCAAAATGTCGGTCTTATCAGATTTTAGTTCTCTGATAGTTCATGGTACATTAAACAACAGGGGGAAGGGAAAGGGGGCTGGTCAACCTGAAAGTTCCTCCTCGAATAGACAGGTAAATAGACAGTTCCACATTAGGAGCTCTTCTAATAAAATTGTTCGTAGTACGGCCAATGCCCTTAGTCATTCTGGGCCTCCTCCCCTGAAAACAGGACCCCCCACAGTAGAATCCAGTATTTTCGCTATTGCAGAAAGAGGAGCACTAGGCCCAAAGTACCCTGGCGGAAATAAGGAAGTGGAGAGAGATAGTTACTCACAAGACTATGGTGACAAACCCAATTCCTCACGAAATCTAAATTTGCCACCAGAAGCGACCCTGTACATAGTCATCCTGGCCAACGTACCTCCCATGTCACATAATGCCTTCGAACACTGATCGACCTTAAAAAATAAATCATTACACTTCTTAAGTTCAAGGACTGGCATTAGTAACACCCTCTTCTCAGGATTCAAAATGGTACGGAGAATAGGGTGGGTGGGCACCTTAGCAAAAACTTTACAGGGAGACTGTGTTGTTTTAACTTTTAGTTCGCTAGCTCTGGTATATACAATCCTGGAGAGGGGAGGTAACGGGTCTGTGAATCTCAATTACATCAACATCCTACCACTCGGATTTTTCTATCAACCGCCCAAACATTTTATACCATGATGGCGTGCGCCTGTAGGTGAAAACTTCATGGGTAACAGGGAACCCAGATACTTCTTACCAGTGAGCAACCGGTTTAATGTCTTGAGCTCACTGGAAGAGATCAATTGACTGGTCTCAGGGGAGTATGGTCAAATCAAAACCCTACCTGTTTGGTCCGAAGCCAGCACTAATCGAGGTTTGGCTGAGGCAGAATAGGTTGTTCCCCTCCCCACTTTCACTGCTAAAAGCCACACAGATGAGGACCTAGGGGCAACAGACAATAATACTCTGTGGTGGGATTTTGTCTTGCAATTCGAGGTCTTATGCTTTCAAGAAACCTGGTCAAGGGAGGCGACCCATATGAATGGTTACAGGACGTACCACACCTCAGCGATAGACAGTCTAAGTGGTAGGGCTAAAGGGGGGCTATGCATTTATATATCTAGCAGCTTAAAAGTGGAGTTAATAACAATGTTTGCTAGTGATCCTTACTACCAAATGGTCATTCAGGATTTGGAAACAAAACACTGTAGAGTCATGACCAACTTTTACAATAATTTCCTATCTGATAAAGTGGGAAATGTAGTAAAAGATATTATCAAATCGTTGAAATATGCGTGTTAAAATAAGGCACAAGAATTGATGTTAAGTCTGGCAGGGATTTTTAACTGCTGATAACTTATGTGGTGTTCTGAACGAAGATGGGGCATGCTCATCCCACTTTCGGCATTCCGTGTTGGGAGAGCAACTTAATGAATTAATTTTCAGCCTTAATTTGGGCTTCGTAAATGAATTATGTAAACCACCCACCCCCATGCCTTGGACATTTAATGGTAGGGGTTTCCACATGACCATAGATTACATTTTAACATCATGTAATTATGCGCATAGGTTGCACTTGTTTACTGTCTCAGATGATTCTCTCAGCGATCACTTTCCACTGTGTTTGTCAGTGATATTACCCTCAAGTAGAGCAGTTAAATTTGATTAAAATGACCAGCTGTTAGAAAACATAGTAATCGGGAGATTGAATGGGTATTCCCTGCGCTGGGCCATGGTGGACCAGGTAGCAACAAAATAGACAGTGGTGGACAAATGTAGATCTGCCATCGGAACTTGTTTGAATGAATCAGCTGCCCCAGATAATATCATGACCTCCTAAAACGTACTAGCAGCAGCAGACACTCGAACGGATGGTTTGACTCCAGGTGTACCCTGGCATACTCCCTTTTAAAAAATAAGTTACATAAAACTCCTAGAAACTTAGATGACATGAGGAGTGCTAGATTGGAATATAAAAAAGCTATAAAGGCCAGAAAAACTATCCTGAAAAACAAGGCCTGGGAGGCTTTACATAAGGCCTCAATAACGAATGACAGTGCAGCTTTTCGGAAGGTAGTTAAAGCTCCTTTCTTGTCAAGTGAGGATGGTCCTACCATTGAAATTGCAATTGCTGACGAAGAATGGATCAAACATTTTTCTAGAGTATATAGTGGCGAGGGAAACCCCGATGAAATGTGTATTTTTGCTTGGGAGGATTGTAACTTGAAGTCCCCTCTGCACTACTCTGACTTGTTATTTACCCTGGACGAGGTGGAGCGGGCCTTATCCTTAGGCAAGGTTGGTAAGGCTCCTGGACCGGATGGGGTCCCCATAGATCTGTTCAAATCAAACATTTCCTTGTGGTGGCCCATTCTGGTCCAGGTACTTACCGCGAGCTGCAGCACCCCTTTTCCATCGACTTGGGTGGAATCTACTATTGTCCCTATCTTTAAAAAGGGGGACAGACAGGACCCTGGTTGTTACCGGCCAATCTCCTTGTTGGACGCAGTAACTAAAGTTATAGGTAGGATTACCTTAGAACAACTCCAGGACTGGGCAGAGGAGAACTCTGTCCTATACGACCTGCAATACGGATTCTGAGCATGATTAAAGATTATGGTGGAACAGGGTTTAAATCTGTCTATCTTGGTGGGGAAGTACTCGAGGGCAAATAAGTGAACTTATTTTTAGCGTTCGTGGATCTCACAGCCACTTTTGACTGTGTCGTCCACAGCAAACTCTGGTCTTTTTAAAAGCCATGGGGGTTGACGTTCAGATTATCGATTTTCTCAAGCGTTTTTACTGCAATGCCAAGGCGCGTGTCCGCTATGGACTAAGGGGCGAGCGTTCGGCTGCATTTCTGATTAGGAGCGGGGTCAGGCAAGGTTGTGTCGTGGCTCCATTCCTTTTTAATCTCTAGGCCCTCCTGAAGGGTAATAATGTCTTTCCTCAGGTGGCAGGACATCCTATTCCAGCCCTTCTTTACGCAGATGATGCAGTGCTGATGTCCCGCACACAAGTAGGTCTTCTGAGGGTGCTGGACAGTTTCTCCCATTGGCTTAAGAGTAAACTCCTCTAAGACCTTTAGTTTATTATGCGATTTGGCTCTGGTGTCAAGAAATCTAAAGATAAGTGTGTGGCAGGATAGAAGATTGGGGTAACCAAGAGGTTCTCATATTTGTGAATCCTTTTTGCTCATAATGATACTTGGGCACAAACTGTAGCAGTGAAAAAATTGGTACTCCTAAGAACAACATCTGCCCTTACTAACTTTGCCAGGAAACTGGGAAAAAGGCCACCTGAGGAGCTTATCAAAATCTATAAGGCAAAGTGTGTCTATTCAGCAGTGTATGGCACTGGGGTCTGGGGCTTTACTGGCTTGCTGCCTATTCAATGTGTTGAAAATCATTTTCTCAGGTACATTTTACCTGTTCCCAACAGTATATCATAATGTATATGTCACGCGGAGCTGGGACTTCCCTTCATCTCTGATTTAATAAAGCTTGTGCCTGTGTTTTTTTGGCACAGGCTCTGGACAAAAGATGAGGCAAAATTAAACAGTGATATTTTACTAGATATTTTGAAACTAGAAGGGGTCTTAAAGATCCCATGGATAAGGTATGTCCGCAACTTCTTACAAGATCTTGGCCATATAGACTGTTTAATATCCCTAGAACTATTGGGACAATAACACGAAAAGAACTACGAAAGGAGGGCCTCCTGTTGCTGGACTCTATAAATGTCCTCCGAGATACTGAAACCAACAGTCCTGCATCACCAGTTGATTTTATCCACTTTTAGCCTTCAACCTTATTTGACTTTTGTACCTGGAGTATATGATAGGTTTTTATTAACCAGATTTAGGTTGGGGGTATTTCATAGACTAGTCACTTTACCCACAATGAATGACTGGACTCGTAACCTTCGACCTTGCCCCAGTGACAATAATTCCAGCCAATCTACGATACATGTGGTTTTCTTTTGTAGATTCTATACCCATGTAAGGAAAATTTATTTAGTACCAGTTTTAAAATTGTTTGTGCTTCGCCATGTCGACCTGCTCTTCTTGCACTGCAAAAGTTAGATAAAGAGCATAGTGTTTTTAGAATTTTAATCTTTCTGAAGGAAGTTCTGAGTCAAAGGAAAAGTATGCTTATTTAGTCAATTCTAATCAGACGAAGGTTTCAATTTAATACTGTTTCTTAAACTTTGTAACATACTATAGATCATATGTACATTTGTAGGATATTTTTTAACTCATGTACTGCCTGATATGTTTCTTAATGTCATTAATTCAATACTGTTTCTTTTAACCTTGTAACATACCAGAGAGGATGTGTACATATGCAGGATATTATTTAACTAATGTACTCGTTGATATGTTTTTAATGCTTTCTATATGCTTTTATGATTGTCTGATATTGCAATCAAGTAAAGCTTTCTTTGAATTGACTTGACTACATGTTATGCCATAGAAGCATCCTCTGACATGATTCCTATGCTGAGTCTGATTCTAGGCCTGCCTCATGATTCAGAAATTTGTTTCGGATCAGGTTCTGATACGGGAACCTAACAAAGACTAGTTTACCAAACTTTGTAGTTACATCATGAAGTGTAGGTCCATTAGCTGAGAGGCTGAAGCCTGTGGAACTACAGGCCCCACAGAATAGTGTATCCATGGCCTGACTGCAATGTTCTAAACATACAGCAGAATGATGTGAAGCAAAAGGAGCCAAAGAGAAGTGTATAATCTTCAATCTTCATTCTCTGTAACATCTGGGCAGATGCAGCATCACCCAGTGTACCTGCCTTTACAGAGGAGAAAGAATACATAGGATAAACTTTGGGGAAAATAAGCACTAATGGCCGGTTCCAAAAAAGGAGTAGCATGTTTGGGGTTTCTTTTATTGTTCTTGGGGCATAATATGTTGTCTCAAGAAAATAGCACCCTTATTCCTTAGGACTGTGGGGAAAAAAAGAACGATGGCTAATAACTACCGTGCAAAACAAGTGGAATTGACAGATAAGAAACACACTGGAGGCTATTTACAAAGTTGTTTTGGCGTATGTGAAGTTGTATTCCAGTTGAAATCTATTATGCTGCTCGTAGATGCCTTTGTGAATTGGCCACAACAACTAAAATGAAAGTAAAAAAAGAATATGCAAGAACAATTCATATACAATTAATTCACATAGAAAGGGCGCTTTTACTGACAGGGAATTGAATGTTCCAGGGCCGATTCACAAAGGCATGTAAGAACATATAAAAAGTACTCCAGTGCTACATCCCTTTTACCAGCTTGTTACAGATTGGAATCCTTTTGAGATGACAGTCAGGTGTAAATGCAGCCATGAATTACTGTAAAACACTGTGTGTAGTTTAATGAATGAAGTCCATGACAAAGGAAATTCTGGCAGTGAAGACCCCTCCTGATTTAGCACTTCTTTCAGTAATCAGAGGATTTTCAATTACCACCAGACTCTTATTCAAGAATTGAATGTGTATTGTATCTGAATATAAAAAAAAATGTAAGGGTCCTCTGCACTTTGTGAAATAACTGACAGCTTGGAGAGGCCATTGCGTAAAGTTTCCCATTTAAGTAAGTATAATATCTGAAAATTGAGGACAAAGTATAAATGCTTCCTGGATGAGCAACGTGTAGCTGAATTTACTAGAGTGCTCTAATGCTGTGTAAGCTCCTATTCTGTAAAACAGAAGAGATGTCAGAACAGGGAAGGGTTTACAAGGTTGCTCCAGTGCTGAGCAAAGTTGCAAACTAATTCACAACAATGATCATGAAATGACACTAGATCTGACTGCCAAGGTCAGAAGAGACATTTTGCACTGGCCGGTCTTTTAAATTCATTTTTCTACTGGTACTTTGGTGCAAGTAACAGTGCAAATTTGCCCCAATACTGGGTATTCCTCCAAATAAATTTTGACAGGTTTGACTTGCCGATATTGATCACAAACCTCATAATTGCGAGAAGTGTTGTAACATCAGTTCCCGGACATATTGCAAGTAATTGGACCACTTATAATGCGGATGCTAGTGTACAGTTTAAACAAAGTCAGCCAGTGCAAAATGCATATTTTTCACGAAAATTATGTGAACTACCTGAGGATATATTTTTGCAATTTCACCACCACGATTTAAGACGTAATACAGTGCATGCACCTTTTAAGACTTCATTGTTCTTCATGCCTTAACCTTCAGTAACAATTCAATACAATTTTAACCTATTCAGTTTGAAGCCAGTCATTGAAATATTTATATATATCGAGTTGTGGTTGAAAGATAAAAATATTGCTCCATGTGTCAAAAGCATGGTATAACATGTCACCACCTTATGCCTAACTACGGTGACTCCCTTGTGCAGAAAACAGAATGGTTAACCTATTTTGCAATGTGTTTAAAGTATTTCGCGGTCTAAAAGAGTAAAGTAAAAACTCAAGTGCAAATTCTGCAACATTAAATTATTCTGCCCATCTTAACACTGCATGGTGTAACCAAAGGCACAGGCATTCATAATAAACACAATATTGTGTATTGTGAAATATCAGCAAAACATTGATCACTATTTAGAAGTGGTATGAAGTTTATTTAACAATAAATCAAGTTCTGGACAATCTGCTAGATTTTAATGCTGTTATATGGAGTGGGATTCTGTCAAAATAGAGTTTGGGAAGAACAATTCATTATTACAAATGTAAGTTTAATTTCTCTCCATTGCCCCTTGTGCATTATTACACGTCTTCGGCGTATAATACAAATTTCATATATTTTATTTCTAGAGTGAGAGTAAAAAGTGCAGTTTATTATAAACTGAAGTAAAAATAAAACGTAAATCGATATAAAAAGTCATAGTTTTGTCATTGGTATGTGAAGGTTGTTCCAAGGCCCCATCCACAGTTCATCCTCGTCGGACTGTGTGTGATCGCTGTGGGACTCTAAAGGCCCCTTGACGTCCTCATTATCCACCACAGACTCTTGTTCCTCCGTGTTTCTCCCTCTGTTCACAACCAGCCTTGCTGTGGTGTTGTCTGTCCCCATAGTACTGGAGGCCAATGACACATTAGATGGCCTTGTGTTCATATTGTCATGGAGAGAGGGCCCCCGGGAAAATGTGTTCAGCGGGACATTCTCCTCGTGTGTGACTGCTAGCTTGTCCAGTTTCTTGAAGTGCTTCCCCAGCCTTGAGGGGGAGGTGATTTTTAAGTTATTGGTGAGGCAAGTTCGACGGGTTCTGACTACAGATCCGTTCTGAGCTAGGTAAATGTTCCCATTGGCTGTGTTCTGTATATTTGGGTGGCTGAGGCGGTTCATCTGTGATTCAGCAGTACTTTCCTCTCCTGTTGAGCTTGTCGTCTCAAATTCACGGTCAACCACTAACTTGATTTGCTTTTTTCTGGCCCACTGTGGAAAATAGAAAAGAAAATTAGACACCCAGTAAACAGTTTGTATACATTTATATATTATGGACCCGATTAACCAATAAAGGAATAAAAGTATTGGTGAATATTTAAATCTTTGCCTGAACTTATTTATAGTTTTTTTAAATCCCCCTTCCTATCCTGGAGTAAATCTCTGACCATTCATGGCAGAGATATCTGCACTAGTAAATGCATTTACTCATTCCAGAAATGAGTTCCTGGCTGGTCTAAATAAGGTATTTTTAAACAAACATTACAGCTGAAAGTCGATTTTTGAATAGACGCCTCTATTTAATCCTCTCCACAAAATGAAATAAACAGAATTGGAAACACTGTTGAATTTCAGAAAGAAAATGAAATACTCTTTCAGTAGATGTTAACCTCATAGTTTCCTAAGATATTAACATAGCTTCTAACTTGTAACATTGTATTTACCACTTATCAATTTGACAATGTTGCTGAACATTCTGACCAGAAGTTGCAATATGTTCAACATGTTTCTTATATAATATGACAGGACAAATATCCCAGGATCCTTTGACTACCTGAAAGTACCTTTTGTGCCTTGAATGACTATGTTGAAAAGGCTGACCTTTATAGGTGAGATTCACAAACAGATAGAGATTGATAAAAGCAAAAGCTGCACATCATCAGCCCACAAAGTGCATTTGCACCATAGTGCAAGGGTGTGTGCATTCTGTCACGTATAGGTTTTGTAATGGATGAGGACCCTTCTAGTATGAAAACTATGTTTTAGTACTTTTCCCTCTTTGTATGTGTGCTGTAGAGTACAGTTCCCATGCAAAGTTGTATAGCTTTCAGTACCATTAAACGTTGCTCCACTGTTCATTCCTGCATCAAGGAGGCGTCATTTGTGGTGCAATTCGCTGTCTACCAATGTAAGTAGATTGATGTTTACATCAATACCTATGGGTGGTTGCATGGGAACACCATGGAACACCCCGTGACACAAAGTAGCTCATAGCAATAATTTGATTTAATAATTTCTACTTTCCAACACAAATCATGATTTCCATTGAAAAGTAAATCGCACCACAACAATTTGTGCTAGAGTTGCGTCACTTTTGTGATGCTACTCTAACACAAAGTGTAGGTATGTGGGCCTGCAAATTTATTAATTTTACTCTTGCAGGTTCTTTCTCACACCAACATTTGCCCTTTGTCTCTGATTCCTAAGTTTGTCTTCCTTCATTTCTATGCCTTCCTCTCTCTTGCTCTGGGTCAGAGCCAAAAGATAAAAACTATTCCTGATTCCATAAAGAGCCTGTGCCCACCACATGCAGCCACTTGTGCAACATATTGACAGCCTTAACTTACTTGGGACAAGGAAACCATTACATGCTTAAGAATTAATGAATGCCCAATATTTTACTATGAATTGAGTCTGGGACGAAAACCACTGGTGGGATCAGCCTTTCTCTTCCCTACACGTGACGTAGATTGAATTTTTGCTTACAGTATTCCTTGAAGAAGAAGGTCAGTCAGGCATCTGTATAAGCATTCTGTTTGCAAAAGTATAACTTGCCTTTCGTGACTCGGCCCACAAATTCTTCTGAAGGACTTTTTCAAAATTTCACCAAAGGATACGCGTTCTTTATTATATTTTTGCCAGGTTTTTTTGTGGTAAATAGAAATGGTCCATCATTTTCGATTTGATGAAACTTACACTAAGTAAATCCAAGTTCAAGAGGAGAAGAATGTTTGCCCAACTTTTCTTTCAATAACTCTGGGCCAGATGTACGTAGAATCCTGTTTGCAATTTCCTAATTGCAAATTTTAGTGATTCACAAACGCCCATGTACAAATGTGTGCCACACACATTTAGTGATTCCTAATAGAGTCGCACTAGACCTACCTCATTATTATTCATGAGGTAGGTTGCAATTTGCCGCCTATTGGGAATAGTTAACAACACAGAGATGGTGGCCTGCTGGGGTCAGCAGACCACTATGTCTGTGATTGCTTTACACTAAATCACTTTTTTTTTAAATGCAACCTGTCTTCCTTAAAGGAAAATGAGCTATGTTTCAAAAATAAAAATGAAAAGTTATCTTTTCATTTTTCCAGAGTAGGCAGGGGTCCGTGCGACCACTGCCTGCTCTGAAAACATTTCTATACTACCTTTCACAAAGGAGAAGGGGCCCAACGGCACCCCTTCCCAATTTTGAAGCGTTACCACCAACTTGAAGTTGGTGGTAAAATGCTAATGTTTTTGATCCACATTTCAGTCACCAAACATTGTTACATACTCCTGCAATTCAGTATTATGAAGGGATGCCCTAAACACGTCCCTTCCAAACACAGAATCTTAAACCCTATTTGTGATTTGGTAATAGGTTCCCAAATCGCAAATTGGTTTGGTACATCAGAAAATAATTTTTTCTGGTCGCAAATGGCCATATTCTCAGAATCGGGTCGTTGGCGAGCAATAAATAGCTTTGTTCATCTGGCCCTATGTCTCTTGAAGTCTTTGCTTGCAGTCCCATCAAACCAGGACTGTAGCTATCAATGGGGCAGCAGGTGCATTGGCACTGGGCAGAGGGGGTTGAGGGTCTCTCTGCATGCCAACTTTGGCTGTCTTACTGCTTAGCAGCCGGCTGGTGGGGGTACCTTTCCTGCTAGCAAGATAACCCAAGACACCGTTTCTACCCCATGACACAGCAAACCCATTGAGCCAGTCAGTGTATGTATGAACGTTTTACAGAGTAATGTTTTTCCTCTGCCTTTTCTACTCCGATGAAGCTAGACCCACATGCATCGTCCAGTTATTTATAAATCCCTGAAATGTCCTCCTTGCTTTTTCAACTTCCCAATATTACCGATCATAGGAAAGTGCATATTTTGCTTGTCTGCTTTCGTCAAAGCAGCTGTTTTGAGGATAGAAGGGGTTGTTCAAAATCGTTGCCAAAATGCTGAAGTTCTCACTGGTATGATATGCACATGTGGGCTCCACCAGGTTGAAGACTAGAATAATTCATTCAACCTGCGCACCTATGTGCAGGAAGGCCCATCATTTCCTCTGTAGATAAGTCATACTCTCATTTTGGCACAAGGCACAGCGCAGCTACAGCTCAGCAGAGCATAAAGCTCCCTTGATGGGGCTGAACCCAGCTTAGGCACACTGAATTGTCAGTGCCCGCTATAACCCTGTACATTACTACTTATAACTTAACGTAACATGTTTATTTGTAAAGCACATGCTTAATATTACCCAACTCAATGATACTCATTTTATCGACCTCGAAAGGATGAAAGGCTGAGTGGACCCACCTAGATTTGAACCTGTGCCCATGAGGTGGAACATAGGCCCCTATAGTGGGCGCATTAGTTTACTAAGCCACAAGACCCAGCATTTCAGCATTATTCACTAACCAAATGCCGAGCACAATATCACCAAACACGACCTGAACTTAAAGAGAGGCTTATCACATACATGAGAAGCATTGATTTGATCAATCCCAATACATGACTCACGGATCAATGAAACCACAAAACTATGGCCGAGTGTTCCTTATAAAAAGTTACACTGACTGCTAACGGTTCTTACATAAGTGAGCAGTTTCATTGATCCTGAGCAACGTTGTCCACCCCCACATACAGGAAGAGTTAGCTGACAGATGGGTGAGCCTATTTCCGAGACAACTAACTAGAAAAATATAACATATCACGTTTCTTGAGCATGCCACACAAAAAAATGCATGCAAATAAAATAAATACTAGCAGGTATAATGTAAGCTATTACACACAAACACACAAGAGAGAAGATGATCAGCAGAGTGTTTCTACTATTGATGCCTTCTAAAACAACCATGCACTATAAATATTAACAGGATGGAAATCCAAAGCTGGCAGGTGATTTGAATAATGTGTCAGAGAATTATGGGGCATAAGAAAAGCAAAAAACACTTCCAAATGTTTGTTCTGAGCCCTGGATAGCATGTACCGGCTGACCATGGTATACATCCCTTTCTCTTTGACTGCCTGACCGGTGATATTGTTTGCTCTGTCTAAGAAAGGAAGATGTTAAATTCTACAAGGGTCAGTTACAAGATTCTGCCAAGGATACTGGTATTCTTGTTTTGTGAGAGGAAGCAGGTTGAATTGACATCCATTCTCCCCCAACTTTGGATGCTCTGATTACCTTGGCTTTAAATGAAAGGCAACTAAAACTAAGATGTCAATGTACGTCATCATTTAGACATCATCATCCTAACTACCTCTACGCCCGCTTTCAATGCATCCCTCCATATGTGATTTATGGAAATAATACTAGTTCTAAGACTGCATTTAACAGGCACCGGCTAACCATATGTTCATCGCTACAGACCCTGTTGACTGCTTAGTTAACCCAGGGATTTAACCATCATAAAAATGATGTCATAAAATGACATGCTTCTGCGTGTTTTCTATGTTAGGGCATACCTCTTGCCCTTAGTTGTTTAAGCACATTAGTGTACAAAAAAGATGCTGCAATCAGCTGGCATATGCAGTATTGAAAAACCCATTTCTCTATAACTCAGAGATAGTTAGGAACGCCTTTCTGATGCCAATAACTAAGGAAAAATATAATAAGTTATACTGGATTTAATTATTTTATATGCTGTAAGATGACTATCATAAGAATGTCCGTTCTTTCAAAAATAAGTTTCACTAGATGGCTTCAACCTGCTTCTTAGAGTTGAGACCCATATTTTTTACAAGTAAATAGATTTCTTTGCAACATACTCCCTTACTTGCAAAACTGTACTCCCTTTGGTTCACATATGTACAACTTAAAGGCTTTTTACTGTTGTGTTTATCTGAAGCCATCAGTCAAAGAATGTTTTAAACTCTTGGCTTCTTTGAAGGGCATGCATCTCACAGGTTGGAGTGAACCATTCCCCTCCCAGATGAGGAAAGCAGAAGTGTCTAGAAACTGAAATTTTCCTTTGCCACAAAGAGTTCAGAGGAGGATGGCCCTGGGAGGAGTTAGCAGCTTGGTTCCAAGCTCAGTTTTACTACTTTTTGAAACTGGAGAACAAATCATTTTGGATTTTTTTTTATATAAGCTAGCCCTTAATATTAGGAACTAATCACAGTACTGAGATAGAAAGGAGAATGTGTGGGTATTATGACTTGATTTGCGTATGGAAATTTACCAAGAACTGTTAGCTCAATATTCTAAAAACTGCTACCACAACTCTCAAGGCATAGAGGTGAATGGGATTGTAATTTAATTCTAGACATAGGGCTTCCTGGGGCTGCAAGAAATGCATTATGCCTGAGGAAGGAGAGTGATTCCTGCTTCATCTTGAATCTCCAGACTTGGAAGACTACTATGAGGGCCTGGAAATCGGGTCGCTTGTTCATCATCAAGGCTAAGATGGACCAGTGTCTCTTTGGCAACTGCTTGCCTGCCAAGGAACTTCTTCATGGGGAGTAAAGTGTGGACATTCTAAGGTAAAGGGTTTGCTGCATCTACCTGGAAAAAACCCCAGCAAGTACAGTCATAACTTCAATTTTGGCTTTAGCCTCTGTTGTTCCAGTGACGGATAGCCATGGAGTATCCCATGGAAGATTGAAAAAGTTTGGAGGTCCATAAGAAAAATATAGAACTTTTGTAACAATTTTAGATTTAGGAACTTTTTGATCTCTTTAAGGACCAGGACAAGGTGCCAACTCTACCCAAATGAAAACAACTTCAACGGTGATCATTTCTGGTTTTAGTGTTGTCAGAACTTCAAGCTGCATAATTTGAGATTTCATCATGTTTGTGAAAGAAGCTGTACAACTTCACATGCCCAGCAATAGGGTCCAGCTTTGCTAAACTAACAAATTATGATCTCCAGAAAAGTTTCTAAGTCAGATAAGAAATCACAAAATCAGTGAATTGCACAATAGTGTGCTCAATGAAAACACATCGTTGGTTGACACAATTTTAAGGGTTCTTCTAAAGGTTTTTGGAAGCCTTTTTATCCCTAGTCTATCCACTTCCTGCAATCAGGATCTTAAAATGATGAGAAACACTGTGTGGGCACCAATGTCAATCAGTGACATTTATGATACAATGCCCCCCATACTTTCTCTATTGCCTAATCAAATGTATTTTACAACACATTTAGATTTCATGTTATTAATGTGTGTTAATAAATAAAGTGGGAACATTAGTTTTACACAATACAGAAATGTCGACTTGCAATCAAATGGGTATGTACTTTATTACACTTGCATACTAATGGCATTTTGTAGTACATAAAGTAGTACTACAGTATCGCTATGTAATGACTACAAAATGCAACTCACAAACTATTAGTGTAAATTTCCACCTATCTTATAATTTCGATGAAGAGCTCCTTACATGTGCGAGTTTACTACTTAGAAGCAAATGTGGGAGAGACAAGGGTGAGTGGCTGGAAAATGGGGAATAATCACCACTAAATGGGAGTGATTCACAAAGAGGTAAGGAGGGATTTAGGGATGGTTGGAAAGGAGAAACTGCACTTCTTCAGATACTATAACCACCAAGATCCCAAAACAGCAATAAATGTATTCTAGCTCAGAGCTGTAGTAAGTCCTCCACTGTACAAGTCGACCACTGGTACTGCAACATCCTTCAATAGAGCATAATAGAGGGAGGAACTCAAAATAAAACCCAAAAGGAAATAATATTAAATTAAACTACAATATTTAAATTGGTTAAAATATAAATACATTTAATTTAATGTAAATGAATTTCTAAAAATAAATCGTACTTATTTTTTTATTTTAAAATAGTTCAATAACCTTGTTAAAACTTAATTATAAAAGTGATATTAATTTGTATTAAAATATAACACATTTCTAGTGAATTCTACACATCACATTTACTAATTGTTAATACATACTAAAACATTGTTTTCTTTATATGGGATTTTGTTTTAGTTTAAAATTCCCCAGAATATTTGAATTTAATTTATTAAACTCTAAATGATTTAATCCTAAACTTAAATTAAGTCAATAGTGCTATTGCATTTGTTTTATCTTGTTCTCCATTAAAATAAATATGTACCATCAATTTACATTAATATTTAACATAAAAATATTTCTGATGATGTTTTTAATGGCTAATAACGTTTCCCTATACATTTCTAAAGGGACATCCACACCTCCAGGACAGATATCCCCTTAAGGTAAAATATAGGGAACATTAAAAAAGTTTAGGAAATCATCACAACATGGAGGTGCATATTTCACATACATTTGTAAGATTCTCTCCTGTCAGTGGTTCTTTAAATTTAACCCTCGTAGGTGCCAATTCTTCGCCTGTTTTTTTAAAACATTGTAGTTGCAGTAATAAAGACATATCTCAACTATAACTCTAAGTGAATTTTGTGCCCTGTGTGATATTTAAACAGGTGAATCTCTCAACTCTAGAAATGTCATGTGAGCTCCCCTCGAACCACTAGGATCCAGGACTAAAACTCCATCATTGCCGTTTCCAAAACGACCCCACTGTGCAGCGTATGTTCTGAATTCCCATACTCAGTGAATGAAATTGAATGCTTAAAAGTGTATTGTGACTATTCATGGAAAAGGCTTTGTGAATCAGGTATATAAATATGCATTATATTTCCTGGAAATCCAAGAGTGTATCAATTAGGTTTGAGGAAGGAAACAATTAATCATAGAAAATGCTTAAATAATCAGGCCTAGAAATGTATGCTTCATTCCCACCCAAGTAGTAAGGTACAACTAATAGAAAAATCCAGAGTGACTGGGAGCTTAGTGATTATGTTTTGTTGAAAAATTAGGATGATCATGGCATACGTGTTCTGCCAATGTTTCATTCAGCCATTGTGTGAAAATGCTAATGCATTATCTTTACAACTTCTATAAAGAAGGGCCATCACCCACATTCGTGCCAAAACACTAGGAGGTGTGTTTGCATTCCAAATTTTTTTCATATCGAAAAGAATATTGCCCAAATTCCTGAAACTTCAAACTAAACTGTTAAGCATTCCCTGGAGTAAAATAGGCACATTGTTTTAAGGCTATATAGTTGTTAATCTCAGTTTTTGTTTCAAAGCTGTCCATTTTGAAAATACTTGTTTTGATAGATATGCCCCTCTGTGTCTATCTGCACGATGTTTCATGTCCAGATTGATAACTTTTCATTACATTGGTCAATTCTGGTATAAGAAAAAAAATTATTAACACCTAAAATAAAATTGCTTGAAGTGTCATACCAAAACCTCTTACACTTTTTCTCAGCAGATAAATCATTTTTATAGTTATGAAGAATAGTACAGCCTATCTTAAAATGAACTTTCAAGGACATTTCCTCGAGTGATAAACCACTCTTATTGGCTTGAAAGCAACATTTTAAGTATACTAAATTGGCCTCTAACGAGTACAATCTAGCTTGAAAATGTTTGCCAGGATCATATTGAATGACGTTTTGATAATGCAATCCACTCTTGGCCTGTGGATTCCTCAAAAACTAACATTGTATTGGGCATATAAAATCTTATGTCTTTACTGGCTATAAGACTATGCTGTATAGTTAACCAAGGCATTTGTCTTTTGAGAACTTTCACTGAATTATGTTTAATTTAACAAACCCACAATGACACTCCTTTGAATGCACATGTACCTGATAAACATTCTGTATCTTCACATTTGGCTCCCCTCTTTATGAGAAGCAGTCTGATTAAAGGTAAGATTGAACCGGGATCAAGATCTCTTCTGTGATGCACTGATTGTGAGGAAAATAAAAATAGGCTTAACTAGTGTTAAATCTCCTACTATTGATTTTATAGGTGCCTTTTTTCTGCTATGAAAAAGTGTATTTATAGACATTACTGGGTCATTTGGAATCTGTGTTGTAACGTGGTATAATTGATACGTTTTCAGAAGTGACTTAGAACATTTTAATAGTATTGTTGTATTTTATATATTTGAAAACAACTGACAAGTGTATCATTAAAAGATGCTGTCTCTTGAAATCAAGACCTTTAATTTTGTTATTTATATTTAAGTTCCAAATATTTGCAAGGTGCTAAAAGAAAGCATGCTTTGCCCTGTCCTTATTCTAGTAAAAGATTTAGAATAGGGTAATGGAACATAGTGTTAAAACCCAGAAAAACTGGAGTCAAATGCTCAAATTACCACAACTTAAAATGCAATATGCAATACTACTTTATATTGTTTACACCCAAATTCTCTTCAGGGAACTAGAAGTGAATAACAGCGGTTGCTTACGTTTGATCAAACAAATTTCGGAGGATAGGTTATCTGATCTTTTTATAAGTAGTAAGAGAGCACGCAGAGGGCACAACAAACACACCCAATTCACTGCAAACAAGGCTACCTACTGTTTATTTAAAAGGATGTAGAATCGCCAGCAGCTTCTGAATCGGATGCATCAGAATCAGAACTCTTGCTATGAGCAGCAGTGTTTGCCTCTGAATGTTCAGAAGACGTATGTTTGCTAAGGCTTTTTTTCTGGAGGCTGCTGCCAGAGCTTTTCATATTAGAACCCTGGGATACTACACTTGCATTAGACACTGTGGTACCAACTGAGCTTTTGCGTTGTCCACTGCTCTTTGAGGAAGTAGTACGCTCACTCTGAGTGGCAGTCTTCTGTGATGTGGCATCTTCTTTATCACTAGAAACACTGACATCCTCTTCCTCCTCATCTTCTTCTTTCTCCTCATCCTCATCCTCCTTCTCATCATCATCATCATCACCACTAACATGCTTATTGTCCTTACTATATATTGTTTGTTGACTAATAGAGGACTTTCTTGATATTGTTCCCTCGCTGATATCATCATCACTGCCTGCTCCACTGCTCTTGATGCTTGTGTGCTGAGTACTTATACTTCTACTTTTTTGAGTGATGCTGGATGCCCTTGACATTGTGCCTTCACTTTTGTCATCTTCAGAATCATCCTGGCTATTGAGAACACTTTTTTTGCTTTTGCCATCTTCATCTTCCTCTGATGCAGACTGGTCTTCTTCCTCAGATGCCTCTTCTATTGTATCTTCGATTTCACTACTGAGAATGGTTTTTCTAGATCTGTGGCTGGAATTAGAGCTGTGTTCTGAGCTCTTAGTTTTTGAACTTCTTGCTGATGATCGTCCACTTGCAAAGCTTTCCTGGGTCAGAACACTTGATCTTCTACTTGATTGTCCAGTGCTGGCTCCACTATGTTCAGACTTGCTATAAGAACTGCGTCTTGAAGATGCTTTTGATTGGGATCCTTCATCCTCAGATTGTCTACTCCTGGCTTCACTGTCTGACTTGCTATAGGAGCTGCGTCTTGAGGATACTTTTGAAAGGGATTCTTCATCCTCAGATTGTTTACTCTGGGTACCAGAAAATGCAGACCTAACACTTTTAGATTCATCATCTTCCTGTTCTGATTCTTCATCTTCTTCAGAGTCCATTTGACCACTTCCTGATTTTTTTTCATCGTCCTCCTCAGAATCATCTAAGTCTTCTTTTTCTTCATCAGAATCCACTGTACTCTCGTTAGTTTCATCCTGGTCTAATGTCACTTTTAAATAATCTTTATCATCTGCCTGAGATGGGGGTATGCTACTTCTCATTGATGATTCATCATCAGATAGCTTTTGTTTGTCATTCTCTTCATCAGCATCAGATGCTTCACTCTCCTCTGGTTCACTTTCAGCAGTTATATTGATTGAAATGCCTGATTTTCTTTCATCTTTTTCTGATTCACTTATTCCTTGAGCTTCAGAATCCTCTTCCTCATTTTCAGTATAAGCAAATGAACTCCTGCTAATTGAGCTCTCTGACTTACGGCGCTGTTGAAATTTTCTGGAAACTTGTATGCGTTTTAGTACACGTCCTAATTTTCTAGATGCTGAAGATTTGTCCTCAGCTGATTTCTGAAAGTAGTTTCCTTTGATGACAAGACTGTCATCACCATCTACTTGACGAGCAGATACCAACTTAGCATAAGCAGAATCTTTACCACTGCTTTTTACTTTCTGAAGAATCATTGGAAATATCTTGGCTTTTTTCCATGGAGAATGATGAGGTATTTGGGATTCTCCAGATTTCTGTGCACTTACTGCAACTCTACTTAGATGCATTACTGCTTTTAGCTTCTTTTTACCCTGGCTTGTCCTAACAGTTCCTTCAATTAAATCTCTTGATGTTCCTGGCCTAACACCTACACCTCTGCCTCTTCGTGTTGGACCTCGACCTTGCATTCTCCCCTGGAAAGTTGGAAAATAAACCTTGGTTAACAAATTGGATTATGACTTCCACCCTTTTTCTACAACAATGGGATGGGTAAAAGCCAATCATTGTTCAAATGTATGAATTGTTTAATCCAGTGCCTATAGTTTCAAAACATTGCTAATTCAAATTCAGAGTGAACTGTAATAATACTCATAAACTAGATTCATTTTAAAAACGTGTGCATTAGTAGAGGATATTCTGTTTGGCACCAGGATATTTACAATTACCTATGTTGCAATTAAAGCAATGGCTGGGGAGATTCTTTTTTACACAACAGAGTAAAGTCTTACAACTTGCATGTATCACATTTTGATTATAAATAAACTCATTTGCTTCTTAAAGCTCACGGATCATGCCACCACTTGAACTTTGTTTCAATGTAAGTTAATTTAAAGCCATTTACATGACAAAATCTGAGCACTGATGACATGAATATATTTGTCTTTCACTCAAATAATTTGGGGAAATCTTTTTTCAGAAGTGGGTTATACCTAACAAATGTGTAGCGATATTGCCGTCAGGGTTCCATAAAAAGTACATGATTCAATTTGATTATTTTAATAAATGCATATTGTTTCTATATAAAATAGCCATATATAGATGTATATATTACATAGATATCAATTTTTCATATATCAAATCGAAACAAAGTCCAACTTTTTGTCTTGATTGAAGACTTTGTCCCATATTTAGAGTTTTGGGAATTGAATACTCCGCCACAAACATTGAGTATATCCCATCTGCATTATTACCTATGGCACTTGAAATATGGTGGACAGAATATAAATCTACTGAATATATCTTGAAAACTTAAAATGGTGGCCAGGGTTTTAGTAGCTTTACAGGAACTTTGTAGGTTTTATTGTGGCACTTCGGATGATGATATGAAATAAGTAATATTGTATTCTTGCAAATACCCTGAATAAATACAGAGTATTGATTTGTTGAATCAATACACAAGGTGTACTTGCCTCTCTTTCAGCTGTTGAGCCATGTGGACTGTAATAGTATCCCCCATCATTCTCAACAACAACTTCTCCATACTCATTATACATTCCAGATGGAGATAGTAATCGGCGACGACTCCCATACTGCGGCAGCTCGTATCTGAAACAGAGAACCCCTCCTCTGATAAATATGATCCAGTCTACATTTTACTGTTTATTATGACTACGAGATGTTGAATAATGGAACTACAAATCCATATGCATCACTTTATCGAGATAACGGAGTACAACATTTGAGGACAAAGACTTGATCTCAAAGTTCTGCCGAAATACAAAAACTTACTTATAACAGGTTTTAAGTCGGTTATGAAGCTGTCAATTAAAAAACATACCCAGGTTCATAATTGTAATAATCCTGCCCATAGTACTCTTGACCAGGATCAATTCCAGATTCCATGGATAGTTCCTGCCAAGAAACATAACAGATTACAATAAGTGGATGCATATTACAACCCAAGTATATATAAAATCTGGTTGAATGTATGTGTATTTCAAATTAAAATCCATAAAACACTTTAGAGTAGCATAGAAATAAAACAGTAAGTATAAATAAAAATAAAATAACAAGTATATGAAAGTGAAAGGCATTAAGCTTGCAATCAATAGCCCTAACACATATTTACAGAGCTACAGACAAAGTTATCCCTAAATATATATTTGGGAGACTGGGCACATGAGCACACCACCAACACTGTAAGGTTTATTCGAAATTATCAGAATAAGATGCACACAACTATGTTACATTAGGCATACACGCCAATAGGAATTTTTACTTGAGGCTTACATAGAGAACAGCATATTAGAATGTAGGCTGAGATCTCTTGGTATAAATCTCACCATCACATGTCTGGCGGTCACAGATCACTATCATAGAGAACATGAAAACAGGATGACATTGCCAAAAATTCGAGGTCTCTTCACTTGTATTCTAAGAAGGAAAAATGATGGGACATTTCCAGGGAGCTATTATCACTTTAGGATGTATTATCCTATTGGCCTTGGGCAGATCTCACATAGCTTTGGGTAGCTTGGTTTGGTGGGAAAAATTTTAATCTAAGGTTTTTCATTAGATAACGTGATTGCAAGTTCTCAAACCACATTAAAATTAGCTCTGGGCCTGGAGAGCATTTTAACAACAAATATGACTTAGTCATTAGTATCTATCACTTACTCAGCTTTCTCTGGTGTTTTATGCTTAATTTATTGTCCACAACTTTGTCAACTTCACCCAGAATGTTCTAAGGAAATGTATACCAAATAGGCTGCCACCCATCTAATCTTAATTTACAGCTACAGGTGGCATTGATCCTTACAATAAAACTGAGTTAACTATTTAGATAATGCATTCACTTCCTTTTTCTAGAACAATGAGAAGAAGAAAACCCCATCACTGTTCCAATGTCAAGTTGGTTGTTTGGTTGGATTCAAGACCTGTAGATTCAATGCCATAATATTTCAATATCTGGAAAATAGTTTAGTGGCAGTGTGTGATGTTACATGGTCCGCAATGCAGGGCCTCCTAATGGAACCAATACCAATACCAGTCAGAGACCATGACACCCAGTGGAATCCACAGTTTTCCCTTATAGTCAGGTAGTCCTTAGAGTTTACTATGGTCACTCAGTGTGTAGGACTAGTGGGATCCATCACTCCCTGCAACAGTCTATGGCAAACACCATGGTTTCCCTATGCTCTGGGAGGGTAAAGTGTTTTACTTTTTTAATGTCCATTAAGATTTAAGTTGCCAAAGTCACCACAGATCTTCCTCCTGGTAGACCTGGTGACCTTCTAATTAAGGGCTTAGAAGATGTCCTTTGCATAGAGACACTGATGGGACACCATGTGTCAGTTTCTTACTATATTGAAATAGAGTCTTATGTATTTTATTTAGACGTGGGTGGAGGCACCTTCTATGACAAGGCCTCATCCCTGCTGCTATCATGTAAGACTCCTGCCACTAGGTGGTACTATTAACCAATAGTTACAAGGGTGGCTGGGCTGTTACACGATAGTAGTGGTGTAGTAATGGACAGGCATCAACAAGGTGCTTCTATATGTTCTGCCTGTCAGCACTGTGTGGCTGACTGATAGAACCCATACCTGGCACAGACAACAGACAGCATGGCCTTGGGAATCCCTTGGTATTCACTGCCTTCTAAATTGACATACCCAGTTAACCTAAGGCTTCAATTAAATCAAATATTTTCTGTTGTTTATAAGCACTCCTGGGCAATATCTGCATCCTAGAGATTTCTTCTATGCTTTCCCATGAATGTGCCTTTCCAGTGTGGGAATCACTGGGGTTCCGCTCTTCTTGAAGGTGCTTGTGCACAGCAGTAAGGTGATCCAACGGGGTGCCTTGGGTTTCCTTGGTCATCAGGAATCCCATAATTTTCTCATGCACAGGTGTTTATCCACTTCAGTGGCAGGAAAGGGCTAGAGTGGACCTAAGTGCACTTGGTGGCCATTTGTCTCTTAATGAACTTGATCAAGTGTGCTTGGAAACGAAGGCACATGGCAGACTCACTGAATCCACTACTCTATGTTGCATCCCCTTGTTTGCAGAAGGTACTGTAATTTCTTAACAGTGATCTACACTGAACTAGTGGGAGGAATATATACGTGGAAGGTGAAGGAGAGGTACATACTATGGGGGAAATGTTGGACACTGGGAACAGAGCTCTATCATAGAGAAGTACAATTTTGATTGAGGCCAAAATATTTTACAGCTTGATCAGAGGTGCCAGCACATTTTGCACTGCTTCTTCCTCTTGCATTTCAGAAGCAGCTTAAAGCACCAGCTGAAGAGGAAAAATGACTCCATGTTGCAAAACACTGCAGCTTGCCAGGGGTCCATTGCAAACATTTTTCTTCACTCTGATTTAAATCTCTTTGTTGTTTCCCTAAATGCTGGATATTTGGACAATTATGTATTGAGAAGACTACCTGCCAAAGATTCCTCTACAAAGATATGCATTGTGTGAAGTTGATTGAATAGTGGACAGAGAAAAGCTAACCCCAGGAATTCTGCACTATTTAAACTACATTCTTGAATAATCTGTCCAAAGTAGTAAATCAAAATAAATTGGAGATCGGGTGGAATGTCTTTGAAAGTTTTTTAATTTTTAACCAAAATCTCCATCTTCCAAACAGTATGTGACTTAAAGCCTAGTTTTTAAATATGCCTTGAATGAAGCTGGATTGGCTTTGTGGTTTTGCAAACCCATTTAGCTCCTTAAGGAGGACAATGAAAGAAGTGCATCTGATTTCAAAGTGAGCAAGTCTGATGTTGTTACCAAGCTTGGGATGCATTTGTACAGGGGGGCTGTATTTCCCCAGTGCAAAATTGTACCATAGACACTATTTTGAATTAGGGAAATAGAAGCTTTTAGAAAATCATATGAATTACTCACCAGTACATCGGGAAAGAAACAACTGGTGCAAATTTCCAAATGTACTACTTCTAAATTATGTGAAAAAAGAAAAAAACTGAAATCTACACGTTTGGCCAGAACCACTTTTTAGTGTGCAGATTTACGGCTCCCTTTGTGAATTATACCTTAGGTGTACTGTGCACCGTTCTAGTATTCCATCATACGTAAAGGGGATAGTGGAAGAATCACAGTTATAATACAGGTTTAATGCATATGAATAGATTAAGGCCGCTACCTTGCTGCACCACAAACTGCACTGCACAGAGTTGTATCATGTTTAGTGAAAACAATGGGCCCGATTCACAAAGGAAGTAGTACATCTACCCTCAGTGATTTACACCTACATGCAAATATAGATTTACGACTTTTCAGGATTCCCAAACATTCACAGGAATGTATGTGGAAAGCTGCATTACAAGCAGGTTTTCATATGGCTTCCTGGGAAGATCATGTGGCATTCCCTTTTAAATCCCCTGTGCAGGGAGAATACAATCCCCCTTGCAAATGCACATTTTGTTCTCCGCGACAGAAATATTTTTCCCATGGAGAAACTCTTTCCCTGGCCAGTGTGATCCCCCCTTCTCATGTTGGAAAGAGACTTATGCCAGCTGTTTGCTGAACTAAAATGACAGCAGTTTCTAGAGTAGAAAGGAGAATTACAGGAATGTGTGCATGGTCTCGAGCATGCATGTGTGTGGGTATTCTCAAACTTCCGAGGCCAACCATGTCTTGGAGCATCCATTTAGCCACCACTTGAGTAGAATTTACAAGTGTGAAGGATTCAGCACTTGTGATAAAGACGTCTGCACAAGTAAATGGATTTAGGTCTACCAGGAATCACTTTGTGAATTCCTGTTAGGTTGAAAGCAGGTTCAAGATGTGTTTAGCTTTGTGGTTAGGGCTCGATGTATTTCTCTCCTACATGAGTTAAACTACTTTTTGCTTTAAACGTATGATGCCTGGTTGCATTCTTTGGGCCTTCATACTTTTTTATTTGTTTTAATAGACTTAAGGAAGATCCAACTGTTTTGTAACATGCATTATCACCTTAGAATAAGTGGAGTTGCAAAACTTGCCAATCTGTTATATACTACATAGGTTTTTGAGCAAGACTACTATGCAATTGGCCATTCTTTAGCTCTTATAGTGTCATGGTTTGTCATTTGCTAGGGAAATGTTCTTAAAACAAGCAATGAGCTTTATAGAGTATTAAGCCACAGCCACACATGAATTTTGAGATATTCAAAAATCTACTTACGGGAATGACCAGCCTGGTGATGCATAAAGCCATTTTTTGCTGCCAGTGAGAATCAAGGTATTTTTCTCAATGCACTGAAGAACATTTCTCTATTTTTCTCAATGCACTGAAGAACATTTCTCTTCATTCAACTAAAAATTCCACACCTTTGTGGTCACTAAGTCCTGGTGTGGACATGCGCATTCATGTGGGTGTCACATACTGGGACAATGTATCCAGTCAACAATAAACTTGCATTATCTGGAGTGCCTGTGTTAAATCAGTAATTTTGTTTCTTAACTATGTTTCCCTGTAACACTGTCTGCAGGTCATACACTATCTCATGAGATGAGTGATTTATCATGGGTTTTGCAGACAGACCAAGGCCCAGATTCACCAAAGGCTTGTGTTGCCCTTGTATCATGCAATGTGATGCAAGGCAATGCAAGCCCTTATGCAGGATTTACTATGCCACAAAGAGTCACCTTGCATGGCTCTGCGTGGCACAGTATATCTGGAGTAACGCAGGCAGCACAAGTCGCTGCCTTGCATTACTCTGCGCTGGGAAAGCATTCCATGAATGGAGCATTGGTGATCCCATGCATCTACCCTTGGTTTTTGGTGCACTCTCAGATGTACCAAGACCAGTAAATCTAGAATGTATCAGAATGCTATGCCTTCCCAGGTGAGACGTAAAGAGGAGAAATATGTTTATTTGTCCCCTTTGTTTCATCTTTCTACATGTGCACACATAGAAAGAGGAAACTGCTTCTGGTGATTGTTTTTTTCTGAACAAAGTGTGCTTTTCTGTACAAAAACAATCCTGGCTGTAAAGCAGACGCCCTCACACTATGGAGCAAGGGTGCCTGCATTGGTGATTGGCATCCACAAGTGCACCAGCACAGAGAGAAGGAGGAGGAATGTGCTATATGTTAGTAATTATGGCACATTCCTGCTCTCTCCATCCGATCCAGCACAGCAAGTTTTCTGTCTGCATTGCTCTGTGTCAAATTTAGTTAATCTGGGCCCAGGTGTGCACCATACATGCCTGCACAGACGAAGTCTAGCAATGTCAGACCATCATGATAAGGCCCCGGTTCTCAGCTACTTCCACAATGATTGAGCTAGGTGTTCACTCATTTGCAGGAGACTCGTGCATTTTCGACAACCAAGAGAGCCTAAAATAAAATTGCAGCATCTAAGTGAATATTCAAAAATTGTAGTCATAATAATGGATTGAAATCCCTATGATAAAAAGAAACTATTGCAAAAAAAATACAACACGTGCAAGTAAACAGCAATGTTAACAAATTACTTGCTGGGATGGCTCCAAAGGTCGTAAAACTTGGATTGCAAATTAACATTATGGGGCATATTTACAAGCCCCTATCTCCACCACAATGTCACTTTTCTCGACGTTGTGGTGGCGATAGGGGCTTCGCCTTATTCACAAGGTGGCGTTAAGGCACCCTTTCACGCTATACTTAGCGTGAAAGGGGAGGACAATGGGTGTTGTGGTCGGCGTTGCACCTATACAACTTATGCTACTTTAAATATGACCTTTTTTCATCTCCAAGTCTCAGAGGAAAAGCTAATGTGAATGTGGAGTGAGACAGGGGGACAAGTTATAGATCTTTAAATGAATGAATACAAAACAGTGTCAACATTTTATTTTGATGAGGAAAATTAAAGTTAGGTCCTTATTCAACCAAATGTCATAATTCTAGTTCAGGCACACAAGAGAAGTTTGCTCCTTAACCAAGATTACAAAATATTTGCCAATTAATACACCAACACATTTTTTTCCCAGATGATTTTCACCATGTAAAGTCTGGTATAATCAGTGCCGGCAAGAAACACACATTCAGTATGTGCACTTCGGACTGGGAAAAACAAAGTGGAATTACCATGTTATCCTCCAATTAAAATGTGTAACCTGAATGGTGTGTTAAGAGAGTATCCTGCAAATACCAATCCCTGTTATATTTGGGTTTAACTGGGTGAGCTATTAACGTTCAAAATAGTGGGCAACTTATAATGTGGCTCTTAGTCTCAGGGCAGCTCCTCCACGAAGGCGGAAGAGCATTGCTCCACTACTTTAAAGCAGTGCAAACAAAAAATAAAATGATAAAAACTAAAAGTTATTGTCATTTTATTTTTAGTATTGCAGTTGCACTTCAGCCAGCCAGGTTGTTAGGGCGGGGCAGGGCAGGCTCCCCTGACATCCGTGGAGGGAGGAGGAGTGGTGGCTGCACCTTAAATGTACAAGAGGGTTTGGCCGGCCATCTTGGGCCGGCCGATCCATCATGTGTACTATGCATGCACTCCAAAGACTGTATTATACAGCCTAGGGGAGAACATGCCCAGCGTCCAAGCCCCTGTTTGAGCACCGAAACACCGCACTCAGACCAATCACAATGCTGCTGTAAGGCAGCGTTTTGATTGGTCAGGGGATCCTGGGAGGCTGTGTGTGTCCTGGTTCCTGCTTGAAGGAGAGGTTACAGCTGGTGACTGCGACCCCAGGTAAGTTTTATTTTCTTTCCTAGCTCCCCACCTTCCTCCGCGTCTCCACCACTGTTCCCTATCAGCTGCCACTTCTTAGTCTACAATCCAAGTTTATGGTTGCTTTCATGAACATGATCCAGAAGGCCCTGTTTAAACGTAATGTGATTTCAGTACAATACTGGCTGTTAGAAGGCAAATACTATTTGTTTATGTTTTTTTACTGCTAACTTCGTGTCAATGTCTGTTGAACTTTCATTTGCATATACCTTTATTTTTTGTGCCCACAAAAACCCTGTATTAAAGCAAACACCTTTTAAAAAAATATATAAATGCGAAAGTCAAAGAGGAAAGAGCAGTCTACCTCAGGTCTGAGAAGAGAAGGTCTCAACAATTGCTGTTGCTGCCAGAAAAGAATAGACACAGAAGACATATTTAGTGGACAGTGAAGAAAGCAAATGTTTTCCTTCTTAAGAAGACCATTAAAGAAAGAAAGACAGCGAAGACGTAAGGCATTAAATTAAAGAAGAAACTACTGTTAAAAACTATTCTTAGTCTATCATCATGTGTCACAAGATAGACCACTAGCTTCAATGTTATTTCATTAAATTATATTATCAAACTAATATACAGCAAACCATGCCCAGCACCATGAATTAATGTCTTGACCACTAAAACAGATACAATTACTACAAACCATTTAAAATAGTAGTCACAGAAATTAATGTAGTACATTTTTACATATATGTTCTGATTTGGTGAAAACACAATGGAGTCCTATGATGATTTAGCGACCAATCAGGATTCTCCGCTCAGAAACGGCTTTTATTTATGAGTGTCAGGTGTTGCTTGCTACATAGGTAATTAGGGTTCCCAGCACGTTTCATTGTTTGATGCTTTGTAGTTTGAGAAGGTTTTTTTTGTTTATTTTCCTCCTTGGGTTAAGTACCGGTTTTAGTTGCACTACGGTTTCTCATGTCATTTGGGCATTTGGGAGCCATTATTGTGAATTGCAAAACTCTCTAGATAGCGACAGCAGTCCCTTCAACCACTTGGCCATACCGGCACACTTGATACCTTCACACAAATCAGGTAAAATAACCCCATGCTTTCATATTGCCCTTTTATTGCATTAGGCCACACTGTAGGAACAATGAGTATCGCAAACACTTAGGATAGTGTGGCAGTTCTGCCATTTTTTGTGTAACTAGGGCTGTCTTGGGTTCTTGGGATTTGATCTTCCTTGGTCTATATGGGTTTTAGGATATAGGGATTTATTTTTCATTAATGAATAGAAATCTTCAGAGACAATTTTTTTTACAATCTGTTGATGCTGTTAAGTGACCCTTAGTGTACCTGGAAGCTCAAAGACTTGGAGTAATTTGCAATCCAAGTAAACATTTATTTTAAAAATGTGTAAGATGATACAGGTATGAGGGCATTGCTACAAAGTGTGTGGAAGAAAAAGAAAAGGCAAGGTGCCAGTATTCGCAAAAGTATAGGGGAGTACCTCCAGAATTCTTTTTGCAGAAACTAAAACACTAAATGGTATATTTAGCAAATTGTCATACTGGACAGCAAGGCACCTTGCTGTGCTGTGCTGCATGACAGGGAAAGGGTAGGAATGTAACACTTTTAACATTATATGGTGCATTCCTGTTTTCCCAGAGCTGGTGCACAATGTGCTGCCTAGCACCAATGCAGGCACCCTTGCGCCATAGTGCAAGGGTGCCCGCATTGCAAGCAGGATTGTTTTTGTGGAGGAAAGAACACCTTATGTCTTCTTGTTACGCCTTACCGGAGGAGGCACAGCTGTTTTAGCACATTCCCAGGTCTACCACTTATGGTGAATCTGGGAATTTATCAAAATACATGTGCGTTGCGTGGGAACATGCATGCACCACCCATGGAACGCCTCCCTGATACAGAGTAACGCAACACAGCAATTTGCACTGCATTGCGTTACTCCAGATTTATCAAGCCACTCAGGACCGCGCAAGGTGGCTTGATAAATCACACTCAATAGTGGCGTCACGCTTGCACCCCATTGTGAGGTGCAAGTGTGACACAACTACTTGATAAATATGCCCCTTAATATTTGCTAGTATGTTTGAGGCACTCCTGCTTAGAGCTCAGGAAATTAATAGCCCACATTAAATTACTGAAAGCTCACATGTTTAATAAAATCATGGACACCAGGGGCCTGAGGCAGAAAGGTAAACTTACACTGTACCACAAAAAGAGTAAACTTACACAAAAGCGTATGTTGACCTTTGTGAATTATGTTCGAGGCTTGAAAATGCAACTTTCTGCAATTTGTTTTTGTTTGAATGGGCTGTGCATGGAGGTGTTGTGGTCTAGTTTTGCCGAGTGAAAGAAGCTTGTTTTAAGATCCTGAGATCCTGATTGTACAAGAGATCACAAAGCAGTTAGAGAAGCAAGAATCAGTAAGAGCACAACAGCAAGTCAAGACACTTGAGGGCAATACTACCAGAATCAACAATGTCAATAAGATTGCAAACACATTACAGAGAATAGAAAAGCATGTTTTCAAAGTCTCAAGAACAATAAAGTTGATGGCCAGAATGACCCAAAAGAAAGTACATGAAAACGACTTGGATTAGATTGAAAACTGTAGGGCCTATTCCCAAACTGCATTATGTAGAACTTTTAGAAAGTACTATAATTGTCCTATTAATGTATTATAAAATGCTATTCACTAACGTACTTGTGGATCCCTTCACCTCCGTCTCTCCTATCTCCTCATGCGTAGGTACAAGCTTTAGCATTAAATATGGAGGGATGGTGAGAGGCTGGAAAATGGTGAATATGAATGAATAAATGGGAGGGTTTAGTGAGGGTTAAGAGCAGTTTTAGGGATGGCTAGTCAGTGGTTTAAGGAGGGACACGCATCCACCCACAAAAGAGTAAGCCCATTTCTACGCACAAATTGCACTTCTATCAGTACTTCAGCCAATAAGACTAAAAACAGTAGTAAACGTATCCCAGCTCAAGCCTGGAGTAAGTCCAGCAACACACATGCAACACCCTCCTATATATTATAATGGAAGTGAGGACCTAAAATAAAAGCCCATAAAAATAATGTTACATTCAATCAAAACATTTTAACTAGTTAAAAAATAAATGCTCTCAATTTGATGCTAAAATATCTAGAAATAAAAGATAATAATTTTTTATTTTTCATTTTTCATTTTTCACCTTTAATTTAAAAACTAATGTAATACTAATTTATACTAATTTATTTTCAAATTACTTTTAATTGATTCTACAGAATACTTTTAATGATTATTAATACATAGAAAAAGCTATAATTCTTTTACTGTAGACTGGTATTTTTATTTAAACTTCATTAAAAAAATGTAATTTAATTTATTTCAAATGAATTCAATAGTTGCAGCATTTTATTTTGTTCTAAATTTAAACTAAATATATTCAATTAATTTAAGTTAGATTTTAAGTTAAAAATATTTGACTATTTTTCCTCCAGGTTAAGTGAACGTTTTTAGTTTTCCCTTTACTTTACCACAAAAGATCTCTCCATCAGGGTGACAAGTTCCTGGAAACAAAGTCATATGTAATCCACTGTATGATTTATATCAAGCACATTTAAAAAAAAGCTTAGGGTTGCCATGAACACCTCTTTTCTCTGGCTGGACTGGAGTCTGAAAGCACTGCAGTGACACATGCAAGAAAAAGTGCCTTTGCCATGTAGAAAACCCCATTTAGAAATTTTAGGTGAGTCACCTCTAAAGTGTTTCTGGTTTGCCCACAAGGCTTGGTGCTTAACATATGGAAAATGTGGCATTTATCTATTGGGAATACCATGTCCTTATAGTGGATAAATACACAAAAGCTATTTCAGGGCATAGATAATACTGGGTGTTCCTTGAACAGGCCTAAATATTAATAGAATCCATATTGTACATCTTCACTAGCGAATGAATTAAAATGTTAGCATTATTTTCCTCTTTGTTTCAAAATTCGAATTCATTGGTTAAAGTAGGTTTTGATTACTCCAGTGAAAAGATTACTTTTGAAAAGAATACTTTGTGGACTTGGCTGGAGCAGCCAAGATGACTGACTCTTTATGGTGCACCTGCCCGCCGACAAGTTATCCTAATCCATACTACTCATGTTGCAAATCACAACTACATTCACCTGCTTAACCCTGACCTTCACAAAGTGTTAAAAACAGGACTGTGACTTTACCTGTATCTGTGCATTCCTGACAGCAGAGATGGAAAAGAGAGGTGTGGACTATGTTGACAGAGAGCAGACAGCCGTGGCGGCCTTTAGAGTGCATCTCTAGCTGCGATATTGCTAGGCCTGGACACCAGTGAGGCGATCCTCACCCTTCTCCCCTCAAACTGGTGGCACATTGGTGTCTCTGGAGCCAAACACCCGGGGGTTGGCTGAGCAGTAGAAGGAGATATTAACAAAGTGATGATGTTGTGCAGAGGCAGAGCTGAGTCAGACTTTACTGGGTAGCTCCACTGAGGTGGATCAGACCTCCGAGGAGGAGGCATTTCTTGCAGGGAGGGGTAACAGTGGACCTATGGTGAAGTGCCTCTGTGAGAGAGGGCAACCTAGACATTGTGGCTCCAAATAGTGCATGTGGGTTGACTGTTCATGCTCTCACTGCCTGCTGTACAGCTAGTGGCTATCTGCCACAGGGGATGAGTGCGAACAACCCTCCCCAAAAGGGTGGCACTTGCATTGTTTGGGCTGGAGCTGAGGCAACAGATCTAGTGGGAGCATGGAGGTGCAGGACAGGATATAGTAAATGCATCCCCCATGTATTCCTGTGCTGTGAGCAGGATCCTGGGACCAGGAGAGGATATATTGATGGAAGCTCACATGTGTTGAGCCTGGTGGCAGAAGTCACTGCTGAACTGGATTCCAGGAGTTGAAGATAGTCACCCTAGGAAATGATGGAGGCAAGGTGTTGTGAATGTGTGTGGAACTTAGTGGATGCTCCTGCAGCAGCTGGTATGCACCCTAGGCAAACTTTGCCCTCTAAAACCTGTTCTCGGGGCAACAAATGGAAGAAAATTTGGGGAATGGAGCATAAATAATGCATTCTCCTTTTTTTAAGAGCACTTGGTATATTGTGAGAAATTGCAGGGTGGGCACTGTGATGTGTCCCCATTTTGCAAATGGCTGGGGCAGAAAGTTGTGCTTTCTAGTTTTGGGCACAGAATTATGCCGTGTAATTTACGTTCATCCTGCCCGAACACAATGGTGATCGCACAGTTGGTGCATTGAGTGATACCATTCCAGATCAGTTTGGTATGACTCCATAAAGTTGAATCCTTCCCAATCATCCGAGGAACTTAGTGGACGCAAGATTAGACCCTAAGGGGGTCTGCTGCTCAGGGCACTGATGCTCGTTGCCCAGCAGCAAGCGAATCACTCCGGGGGCAGGGGAAACAGAGATGCAGAATGTCAAAAGCAAGGAAACCTAACCAAGGAAAACAAATTATGCAGCAATCAACAGCATGCAATAAGGCCACATCCAACCCAGCGACTCAGCTGCCTACACTAGTACCTCCACAAATATATCCTGCTGTCATTCATTCATCCGAAACATGCTTGAAAACCAAAATAAATTAAGTGGGCTCAGATGTATTAATGCTTCAGCACAACCTCAGATACATGGTTAATAGGATGATGGAAAGAGATGGCTGCATTTCTGAATTAATCAACACTATGAAGGAGCTGTAGGCAATAGTAACCGGCCTGAAGTCTTCCTCTAAAATTCAGAAAATAAGGTAGGACAATTTGCTGTTCCTGGGATTTCCTGAATGAGTTGATGAGCCCTGTTTGGAAATCTTCCACAAAAATTGGAAGTAGAGGGATAGTGCAGGCAGATCACGTCTTAAAGAGCTCTGTTGAAGAATGAATGCATGACCTCACTTTCGTAGACCACTGCCTGGAACACCACCCTGATCAAAGGTGGAATGTATTCAAAGCTTCAAAGAGACAGATGTGATAATAGAGTGGTAAGAAGACTAAATAAACATATGAATGCCACATCTCCCTTACCATCCCAGGCGATACAAAACTAGTGCAACAACAGTGAAAATTATTTGAGGCTGTTAAGGGGGAGCTAAGTGGAAGACCAGGCTAGCTATATACCTAGGTGATACAACCTGCTGGACGGAAGGTCATCCACTAATCCAAAACCTTTGTGTATAATATTTTGGTGGGTGTATGGAAAAACATCACAAAATCAGATATGCCGCAAGTAATACTGCTGCTTCATTCCATGTTCCTATTCCACTGGGACCCTGCCTAGGTGGTTTGCAAGACAAGTTGAAAGTGATATTGTTCACAACCAATTCAAGGAAGACCTCTGTGGCACCTGCTTTCAGGTAATGACTCACATTCCATCCCACGGACCCAGCTTAGACCCAGGCTATATGGGCACAGGGTAAATCTCCATTACACTTCCTATATAAAGGGACTCTACCCAGGAATATCCCTCTTACATCTGTGGTAATATTCAAGATGTGGACAGATACAATAAAACACTTAACATAGCCAAGGAGAAACCATTGCAGTTGAGAATAAAACACTTTCACATCTCCATGCTATTGAGGTTTGAGGAATAAGATAGTCTCGGGATAACATACAAAGGACATTAACACACCTCAATACTATGAAATAATTTGCTGAACTCCTCTAGGAATTTACCCTTCTTCAAAACCTATATTACAGATATATACAACATACCCCAACTGGGTCTCTAAACCATTAGAAGCAAAATTGATAAATTCAGAAATATTGGGGAAGAAAAGGATTTCCAAGGTCAATAAATCACTGATTATCCACACCTCAGATGACTTCCACACCCTCAGGTTAGCTTAGGAATTATATTAAGATATTTTAGTAGACACAGATGCCCTTATGACACCCAGAGACATAGCTATTTTGACATGATTCAGTCTCATACAGTTCAGATGTCTACACCAAGTCTATAATAGTAGCTAAAAACTATGTTCAATGATAAAAGACACTTCCACTACCTTACTCTGAAGTCTGACAGAAGAGGGGCATTTCTACCATCAAGAATGATCGGCTTCTGAAAGGCTGCGTTTAGCCCGATCTCCATTTTAAATTGCATTTTGTTTCACTGTTCGTTTTATTGAGGGAAATTGTGGGGGGTTTATTTTAATTGTGTGAATTTGGCATGAGCCTCGTGTAGCGGGCTGCTCCTCTGGGGGACTTTCTGTATTACAGCGGCCATCTTGAAGGCGACGCGCGTTTTTCCCGTTCAGCGCTCTAGATGTTGCACGCAGAACCCCGGTCCCAGGCAAATCCTATTTAAGCTGGTTAGACCGGCGGCGCCGTGCTTCTGAAAGGCTGCGTATAGCCCGATCTCCATTTTTAATTGCATTTTGTTTCTCTGTTCGTTTTATTGAGGGGAATTGTGGGGGGTTTATTTTAATTGTGTGAATTTGGCATGAGCCTCGTGTAACGGGCTGCTCCTCTGGGGGACTTTCTGTATTACAGCGGCCATCTTGAAGGCGACGCGCGTTTTTCGCGGTCAGCGCTCTAGATGTTGCACGCAGAACCCCGGTCCCAGGCAAATCCTATTTAAGCTGGTTAGACCGGCGGCGCGGTGCTTCTGAAAGGCTGCGTTTAGCCCGATATCCATTTCATTGCATTTTGTTTCACTGTTCGTTTTATTGAGGGAAATTGTGGGGGGTTTATTTTAATTGTGTGAATTTGGCATGAGCCTCGTGTAACGGGCTGCTCCTCTGGGGGACTTTCTGTATTACAGCGGCCATCTTGAAGGCGACGCGCGTTTTTCGTGGTCAGCGCTCTAGATGTTGCACGCAAAACCCCGGTCCCAGGCAAATCATATTTAAGCTGGTTAGACCGGCGGCGCGGTGCTTCTGAAAGGCTGCGTTTAGCCTGATCTCCATTTTAAATTGCATTTTGTTTCACTGTTCGTTTTATTGAGGGAAATTGTGGGGGGTTTATTTTAATTGTGTGAATTTGGCATGAGCCTCGTGTAACTGGCTGCTCCTCTCGGGGACTTTCTGTATTACAGCGGCCATCTTGAAGGCGACGCGCGTTTTTCGCGGTCAGCGCTCTAGATGTTGCACGCAGAACCCCGGACCCAGCCACGCCCTTTAAGTAGGAGGCCTGACAGGAAGCGCAGCGGATGAGCGCAGCGGGCGCTCCGACAGCGCGCCAAAGGCGCGCCTAAGGCAAGCCCTTCTGTGCCCGTCAGCGTACTGTCAGGGCCCAGGGCACGCCATTCTGCCCATCCTGCCTCAGAGTCCTTCTCCCCCATTATCTTCTCGGCAGAGCGGCTGAAATCCCTGCAACCCCCTCCGTGTACAACTTATAAAGTTTGTCCCAAAGTTCCCCCTAAAGACTTTTCTTGTGGTGACTGTGCGTTTCACTTTTCACCGGTGCTGACACCGATGGGTTTAGCTGATGTCTTTTTAAGTTCTGTAACCATCAGCGCCTGCCTCATTAATGCGAGATCTGTGAAGAAGCATTGTGTGGATCTGTTCGATTTGGTCACAGATAATAAACTGGATATCTTGTTTGTGACTGAGACTTGGGTAGATGCCTTCTCTAATCCTTTAGTGGCCATGGCTACTCCCGTGGGATTTAAAGTTCACTGGGTTGATCGCTTCTCTGGCAGAGGTGGCGGCCTGGCCATTTGGTATAGGGACAACTGGACCTTTCGGAGTGAAATTTCTACTCTTTGGGGCGACTGTGAAGCTTTAAATTTTAGTCTCCAACTTTCGGCCCAATTCACTCTTGGTGGCTCTTTGATCTATCGCCCCCCTGGCTCAGCAGCGAACTTCTTAGCGTCTTGTGGTGAGGCATTAGCAGAGCAGGCCCTGAGGTTTTCGAAGTTTGTACTCCTTGGGGATGTTAACATCCACCTTGATTGTAGCGAGGAGGCTGATTCTGTAGCCTTCTTAGACTCCCTACATCTCGTGAATCTCTCCCAAGGGGTCATGTTCCCAACTCATCAGGGTGGCCACACTCTAGATATAATTTGCACTAATTTCCCCACATTAGTTATGAAGCCGCGTCCAGTGGCGTGGTCTGATCCCTTTCCTATCTTCTTTTCTTGGGCTTTGCAAGAGCTATGGAGACAGTCCAACTGTAAACGCCCGCCCCTTTCCAGGAAGGTTGATCCTATTCAGCTCAGCCTTGCGCTAGATGCCTCTCGGCCCATTTTCGGCACAGGCTTGGAGGTAAATGTCACCCATTTTGCTGATTGGATTACAGGTTCAGTGGCTTCGGTGTCGGCAGTAGGGCGGCCTAGGCTGAGAAGAGATGCCCCTTCTAAGCCATGGTTCACTCCCACGTTGCGGAGTCTTAAGCACGTCTGCAAAGTTGCGGAGAGGACCTGGCGATCTGGTGGATATCAGCACCATGATAAAGAGTTTCTTAGATCTAAACAAAAACTTTACTACAGAGAGATAGGGGAGGCCAAGGGTCTGTCTTATGCAACCCGTATTGAACGCGCTAATACCAACTCTAAAGAGATCTTTGCCATAGTGCAGAGTTTCCTAGCCCCTAGTGCTCAGGTGGCAGTAGCCCCTGTCTCGGAAGCTTGGTGTAATACCTTGGCATCTTTTTTTAGGGATAAAATTATTAGCATCCAGGAGACATTTCGGCCCTCGAGGAGGTCTGGTAGTCCTGAGCAGGCTCCTTTCCTGCCTAGGGCTTCTCCGATTTCCAGCTTCTCTGAGTTTTGTCCCATTGACTTGACTGGCTCCCTCAGAATTCTTAAAGCCCTCAAGTCTGGCTCGCCTAACGACCCGTGCGTTGCTAGACTACTTTCGGATGTGGCTGATACCATCAATTTAGAGGTTAATCTCCTGGTTAATCATTCATTAAGGGAAGCGCATGTGCCCACGGCATGGAAACATGCTTTAATTTTGCCTCTTCTTAAAAAACCATCCCTTGATCCTTTGCTCCCAGAAAACTATCGTCCCATCTCGCTTCTGCCTAGTTTGGCCAAAGTTTGCGAGAAGGCGGTCACGTCCCAACTGACTAATTTCGTCGAGGTAGCAGGTGTGCTCCATCCGGCGCAATCTGGATTCCGTGCCTCCTACAGTACCGAATCTGCTCTGTTGGAGGTTTCGGAGTCGATTCAGGAGTGTCTGGATGCCGGCAGGAGAGCTGCACTGATACTGCTTGATCTCTTGGCGGCGTTCGACACGGTGCCCCATGCCATGCTCCTTGACCGCCTCTCGGATATTGGTGTATCTGGGAGAGCTCTGCTTTGGATCAGCTCCTTTTTGGAGGGAAGGATGCAGCAGGTTTGGCTCCCTCCATGTGCCTCGGTACCCTTGAGGGTTACCACGGGGGTACCACAAGGGTCGTCACTTAGCCCTCTGTTATTTAACATCTATGTGACTCTGCTGATTTTTCTGGCGGAGTCTATGGGGGCTAAAGTGATGGCCTATGCTGATGATACCCAGCTGCTGTTCACTTGGAACAAGGAAGATGACTCGGTGGCTAGACCTCATCAGTGTCTGTCCTCTGTCTTTCAGTGGTTGGCTAATGCACAGCTGAAATGCAATGAGGCAAAGTCGGAGGTCCTGTTGTTCGGCTCTTTTTCTGCTGAGTTTAGAGCAAGTCTCTGGCCCTCGGGCTTTCCATGTCCCCCAGTGATTAATGGGGCTGTAAAAAATCTCGGCGTCTGGTTCGACGAGAACTTGAACTTTGCATCGCATGTAAAAAAACTAGCCGGCACATGTTTTGTGTTGCTGAGGAGTCTGAAGAAGTTTCTTCCCTTGCTGCCATACAGGGACAAAGAGACGGTGGTACGTGCACTGATTCTCTCCCGTCTGGATTACGCGAATGCCCTCCTGGTGGGCAGCCCGGGCTACCTTGTAAAGAAATTGCAGGTGGTCCAAAATTCGGCTGCCAGACTTCTAGGGGGGCTGTCTCCCAGGCCTAGTGCTCGGGCACAGCTTCGGTTACTTCATTGGCTTCCCGTGGAATCACAACTTAAATTCAAAATGATGTCTATCGTGGAACAGGCCCTTTATGGTTTAGGCCCCTTGTATTTGCAGGACAGATTCTCCTTTTACATTCCTAGGAGACAGCTGAGGTTGTCCTCTTTGCTGTTGATGCAGAATCCCAAATTTAAGCGTCAACGGTTGGGGGCAACTCGTTTGCCCGTAGAGCCTGCCTTGCCTGGAATTCACTTCCTCTGACTTTGAGGGCTATCTGTGATCCTCGTCTGTTTAGGAAGTCCCTGAAAACTCTGCTGTTTTAATGGACGTCTGTGTTTTTAGGCCGCCTTTCTGTTGTGAGCGCCGGGACACTTCCGAGTAGCTGTGCGCTGAATAAATTAAAATAACATAACATAACATAACATTAACATTATTATAACTTACTGGGCAGAAATAATATACACTTTAACCAATCTGTCACTCATTTTTATTTGCAAGACTCAATACACATTTCTGGTGGGAGCAGATTGACCGTGGTCCCAGACGATAATGGCTTGGGTTTCTTGACCCAGGAAGACACTTGTTTAGTCAACAAGAGGGAAAATAATTTACTATCAGTAAGGAGAGCAGAGACAGTTGAAAGAACATAGGGCAGCTTTAGCACTTCTTCTTTTGAATTGGTGTTTGAAAATGTGGACGGCTGAAACTATTCACATTCATTACCAGAGCCATGCTAGACTTACAACTTCAACCCCAGACGGAGGAAAAAAACTTTTTGGGAACGTGGGAGAGGGGTTGACATTTCATCTAAATGAGCAGGCGGCAATGAGAAACCCAATAGCTCCCGCCCCCCGAGGGAAGAAAGGATTTGCTGTCTTGGAATTAGGGCTTCTATGATTTGCTAAATAAAATAAAGAGTGCTGTAAAATGAAATGGGGAATAGGTAACAGATCTTTTGGGTTGGGTCTTAGGATTTCTCCAATCATTGACTAGTTCACTTGATAAGGTGGATACATCGGCACCATATCCCAAGAACATTCGTGAATCTGGGAAGACATCTGAGGAAAGAGAATTCTGCTAAAGAAAAGAGAAAGGACTGAATGACTCCTGATGCCAGTTGATGACCATGTACTGGACCTCATCTCCAAGGGTTAAGTGTCTGGCTGTAAATGTGCTTGGTCCAAGGACACAAAAAGCAGAAGGGGTCCTGACTCCGAGTGTGCCCAGCTGATCACTGAGCACTGGATGCTCCCCAGGCCCTGGATTTAGAGAGAACTAGGTCCAAATGGCTATTTCAGAAAAGCTGGACCTAGTAATTATTTCCACCTATGAATGAAGTGGTCAAGATACTGAGGCTTCCGCTTGAAGGCTGCACCCTTGGTGGGGATTGAAATCAGGTTTACCCCACTTGGACCTTTGTGCCCTGCTGAAAACAGGATCAGCTTGATATCAAATAAAGGTATCTGGCTTGCTGGAGGCTACCCTGCTAGAGTGTCCACGCACCTTTGGATGATTTTCAGAACCCAAAAATTGATTACGTCTGTAGGTAAAACCTTGCACCAGAGAGAGGCACCAAATCTGCTCCTGCAGCCTTGATCCACTCTGTGCTTTTAGTGCTGTAACAAAGGGATTCAGTGAAAGTGTCACAAGAATATATCTGACTTTGATAGACACTTGACAGATTCTGCCTTGGAAATTGCCTTGCTGAAATACTTTGATCTCCAAAAAATAGATAGACTAAGGGGCTGATTTAGACCACATAGAATGGTCTTTACAGATCAACGGAGTAAAATACTCTGTAACCCTGATGGAGTACCGTCCTCCAAATCTAGAGATGTCCTCTGGCCCATTGGACATCTCTTACATTGACAGGAATGGCTGTCATAATATGATGGTACTGTCTGTTCAAACAATTAACCTGTCTTTTTTATCTGAAAAACAAAATCACAAAGCAGGATTGCGTTTTTGAAAATAAGAAAATGAATGACCACTACATCATGAGAGTTGTCTTCCATGGATTGGCGGTCATTTTACAGTTTTCACTACCCCTTACCTCTAGGTAGTGATAGTGATGCACAGAGAAAACAGGCCATTTGACTGTCCACTTTAAATCGGGCAAGTGGACAAATAGCCAAACCTTCAAAGAACTTTCCTTAGTGAGACGAGGGGTATGCTAACAGTGGAGACGGAGTACCCGTCGCTGACATACTGAAGCTCCACCTGACTCTAAATGACATGGGCGGAACTTCAGTTTGGCCGAGAGAGAACTTTGTCACCATTTTGATGAAGAACCTTCTACACCAAACTCTAAATCAGGGTCTAAGTCCCAAAGGAAAAACTGTGACCAGAGTGACCAGCTTTGTGTATCGAACTTCCACTGTATCGAGGTCGGCTTGAAATAGCATCTAGGTCCTGAACATCCAAAAACACATACTTTATATTGGTGCTTTACTTTTCAAAGTTCTATTTACATTATTACTTTAAAAAATCATATGTTCGATTACTTTCATTGTTTTGGTGTCTTGTTACTTTTATTGTCTATGTGTCTTTTTGCTCATTTATTTTCATTTCTATTTTTTTTACATAAGTTTGAGAATTTTACAGTGTTATTTCATTAACTTTAAAATATTTTAAACTGTTTTTTCTGGGAATTGTCTACAGTTTTGGGCAATAACTAACACGCGCTGAACAGAGATGCTAAGAACTATGTACTGCCGTAACCAGACTCTGGTTGTTCAGTTGGTAGGATTACCAATCTCCCAAAATAATAACACATTTTCTGATGTTATTGCTTAGTTATAGGATAGGGCTTTGACCAGCAGTTACCAGTTACTTTTAACAGTTCCTAAATTAAAAATTCCTTGGCAGATTTGGAGGCACAAATTTATTTTAGATTTTTAATTGACCAGAAGTAATATTGAGTCATATTTAGCTGTCATAATTTTGCGTATTGAATTGTTCATGGGAAAATGGAAGTGGATCTGTCTATCTACCCTAGCCTGGTTGAAAATTAAGGCTATGTCAGAAGAATGAAGGCTAAAGTTGGTCACGTAGGCCAACAAAAAAACAAACAAGAAAGCCTACAGGGCCTGAAAAGAGGCCTGCCAAGCACAGATCACCCCAGTGGAGAATGATGGTGAAAACATCGGGGAATCACTGTGCAGATGGATATCCTATAAGAAAGACCATTTTGACCTGTGTTATCCAGGACCAGTAGCAGTATGTCATCTTACAGGTACCGGGATAAAGTCCTTCAAGCTAGAGGACAAGGAGGTTGACTGACACTTTAAATTCAAATTGGCTACCTTGTCCTTGGAGGAGAAAAGGGCACCCCTTTCCCTTGAGGATATGGCACTGGTAGCCAAGGAGAAGGTGGCTGTCACTGTGGCTGCTGAGGAGAAATGAGCATCAGCAGCCCTTGTATTAGAGGAGAAAATGCTGGTTTTGTACAAGCTTGCGTCATGCTGGGCCGTGAGAGGAGTTACCAGACAATGTACTTAAAAGCTAGGAAGGCAACAGAGAAGGAGGGCATCAGAGTGCATTGAGGATGGTGGGTGTGAAAATGAGGTACCCAACCGAGGTCATTCACCACACAATCTTCCAAAATATGTTGTGCCTAGCTATGTGATTGTGGATTATTTTGATAAGTGGCTTGCTGATTTTGAGACTTGCCTAAAAAGCATTGGATAGATAATGAGGAATGTGGAGTAGCTTGTGTAGACTTAAACCTATCCAGGGAAGGGATACCATCCTGAATCTGGAGGCATCAGAACATGATCAGTATGCACACATAATGGCAGCCTTCAATTGCAAGTTTGGTCTTATTCCTGAAAGCTCTCTCAAGGAGTTTAGGGACACTACAAAGGAGTCACAGATTTCTGGGCAGGATGTTGTGGGCATGTTGTTAAGAGCAATGGAAGTTGGGTGAAGAGTAGCAAGGTTAAAGAATATGATAAACTGAATAATCTACTTAAATACGGAACATATTTTAGGGCACATTTCCTAAATACATTGCACAATGTAAGAGTAAAAAAGTGACTACACTGCATTGCATTGGGGGAACATACTAAGATTTGGCACTGCTTCTTTCTTACCCAGCAACAGATGCACAAACAGTCTGCATTGTTCCAGGCACACATCTTTGAAAAGGTTTGTGTGTGATGTCTAGTATAGTTTTGTACTGGGAGAGTACCATTCCGATACAAGTTACTATACGTAGACATACTTTAAAGCTTTTTTCCAGTTTTGTAATAGGACTGTACAGTGCAGCCCACAGCATTGTGTGAAACATTACAAAAAATGGAAACATATCGAATTGTTTGTGCCTGCCTCCGGGAGGTGTTCTTTTTTTGTGCAGCACTCTGTTTACTATTGCTAGTAGATCGGGCTTTGCATGAAAAAACATTGGTAGTAGGGTACGAAAGCTTTTATACACCCAAATGACACCTCCATGATGCAAAGCACTATTTGTGTTACTTTTAGGGCTACTTTATCAATACTTTGCACTGGTCTACATCACTTTTTGTAACTTTAAACCTGTGCAAAGTGTTGATAACACTGCCCTTCTCTGTCACTGATTGATAGAGTTGAACCTGCCCATGATGGATGCCAATCTTACTGATTCTGGGGGGCGGGAGGGGGTGTTTGTTAAAGAGTTTTCCACAGCGCCAGAGTGTTAAAGTTACAGGTTAGTTGGGGGTGACCTCAAGAAGGGTAGGTTGGCTCCCCAACAGAAGACTATTAACCAACAGCAAATCCCATTGGTCTTGGCTTTATATGGCTGAGCTATTGTGATTGCTAATGCTTGTTGATACTGGCATGGTATTGCATGACTATAACGCACAAAAAGAGAGAAAAAGGGCACCAATCGTCTCACGCCTGCCCTAACTCATAGAATCACAACACAAAAATTGGCGTGACACCCGGTTTTCGCTTAAGACCGGTAGTTCTCAAGCATACATGTACTACTGTTTTCATAGCTACCTACTATTACTCTAACTTCCAGAAAGATGGCAATTCCAAGAATTGGACAAGGGAGGCTCAGTCATGTAATGTGACATGCTTCATCATTTGCCCCTCAAGCCACCCTGGGAAGGGAGGGCGGTTTGTTAAAGAGGTTGCCTCAGCACCATAGTGTTAAAGTTACAGGTTGGTGGGGGGTGACCTCAGGAAGGGTGGGTCAGCTCCCCAACTGCTATTGCGATTGCCAATGCTTGATACTGGCATGGTAATGCATGAGTCATGACGCTTGCATGGCCAGCAATTGTGGGAGGGGTCTAATATTAAGGTACCATGCAACACGATGCACGTGCTTGACGTGACAAGTCCGGGTCTCCACTATATTGAGACGTCCCCGATACATGCCTGGACTTGTTATTATTTTTACTGGCAACCACCTCCTCACTATTGAAAAAAGACAGATTGCCATTGAAGCCCTTCGAGTCCAATGGGTGTTGCGCGCCTGGTGTCACGTCATCCTTCCTTGTGCAAATAGTCTTCAGTCTCCTTATCATCAAGCAGTATTTTCATTATTTGTAGCCCGACCTAAAGAGATTGACCTAAGTGGGAGAAGAAAGAAATGTACGGCTACTTCAGCCACTGCGATCACGAAGGTGCTTTACCGCGCTAATGAGCCGCCGCTTTTGAAGAAGGAGGGGCTCTTGTCTGCTGAGGGGCAAATCAATGAATGAGTCGGCCTGTCTACTGCAGCTCTCGAAACAGAATCACCCAACGCCTTTTGGGAGCATCCTAGCGCAGCTACATCCTAGCTTTTTCAATAACTATTTTACGTCTTTCTCGAACTGCCAAAAGCATCGCATTTTAAGTGATACTTTCAAATAACTATGTGAGACATAAAAAAAGCCGTTTTGGAAACGGGAAGAATTTAACATGGCATAGCGGGTTAGCTAAGCTTTTGCAAATATATGTGTATTCAACCTGCAGGTACGAAGTCCAAGCCGCATTTAATCATTCTAAGGTCGAAAGCCCAAATTGTGTGGCAGAGTTCACTAAATCATGCGGCAAGGAATGGTAAATTATGCTGCATAACGTGGCATATTATTGTGGCAGTATTATAGCACTGTTTTCTCGTTCTTGTGCGTTAATACTGTCTGGGCAAAGGTTCACCTCATTAGAATCAATTTAATGCCAAAATACAGCAATTACCGACTGAAAGGTGACGTTCCCCTGAGCAGCAAAGGACCCTGTCACTGCGCAGAAACATGTGTGACTCTGTTTTAGTAACTTTCAATCCATTAAAGCTAGAAATCTTTTTTTTTTTTTGCTGAAAACTGCAATTTATGGTCAAGATGATGGATTTCTGTATGAAATGTGGCAAACTATATTCATGCAGAAAAGGCTGCGGCCGCAGAAACGCGTCATTTCAGTGACCCTGGTAATATCTGTTAAGACTCGGCGCTTTGAAACTGCAAGATCTGCCACTAAACACTATATAGAAACAAGTTAATGTTATTATTTTTGCCTATCTTCAGTGGGATAGGAATGGGACTGTTGCAAAGCAGGAAAAAAAGACATCTACACAGATAAACAATCGTTATTGTTTTGTAATACTTTTATGAGTGTTGCTGGAAGAGCTCTATTTTCAAAAAAAGCTTTCCAGTTTCTACTTGAAATGATATGTAGTTGAATCCAGACTGACTACCTGAAAACATGTATTTCGAAGACACTCGTCGGCTTTTGAAACACATTACTAAGTGACAACTGTACAAGTGTTGAGGTGTCAGTCAGATCAGTGCCACAGGTCCTGTGGTGACACTGAGATTACCTACTGTATAAAAATGCCCTTCCCACCTCTTTATTGATGAATGATCTGTCCTGCAGATATCTTTGCCGTCCCTTCATTGTGGTACAGCCAGTTCATCACCAGTAACCATGGCAACAGGAGACGAAGGTGACAGATGCTAACCCCCCCACTGACAGAAGTAAAGCTGATAGTTTCCTGTGAGCCCCGCTGTACTAGGAGCTGTCACTTGGAAGCTGTGCCTCAGAAGCTGGAGGGAAGAAAACTTAGGCCCAGATTCTCAAAGGAGTCACAGAACATAATGCAGCAGCCAAAACTGCTGCAATGCCTTGCATGACAGGGAGGGAGCTAGAGAGCACCACATTCACAGTTATGGCTCTCTCCTCACCTCCCCCTAACACTGGTGCTGATTTCAGCAGCTGTGCACCAGGCACACACCCTAGCGCCATAGTGCCAGGGTGCATGCTTGAGTCTACCATAGGTTTTGTACAGGACGGGTACCCTTACTGTACATGTTCCTACTTTCTACGAGTGTTGTACAGTGCAGCACACATGCAAAAATGTAAAAGCAAGGAGAAATGAAAACATTTCTCCTGTTAATGCCTGCTTTTAAGCTGCGTTAATTTTCAGCGCTAAACCCTGGCCCAGATTCTAAAAGGTGTCATGCAATGCAGCACAGCACTCAAAGAGGCTGCACTGCGTCGTGTGACAGGGAGAGAGCAGGACAGCACCATATTCACAGAGATATGGCTCTCTCCTCACCTCTCCCTAACACTGGTGCTGATTTCAGCAGCTGTGCACCAGGCACACACCCTAGCGCCATAGTGCCAGGGTGCATGCTTGAGTCTACCATAGGTTTTGTACAGGACGGGTACCCTTACTGTACATGTTCCTACTTTCTACGAGTGTTGTACAGTGCAGCACACATGCAAAAATGTAAAAGCAAGGAGAAATGAAAACATTTCTCCTGTTAATGCCTGCTTTTAAGCTGCGTTAATTTTCAGCGCTAAACCCTGGCCCAGATTCTAAAAGGTGTCATGCAATGCAGCACAGCACTCAAAGAGGCTGCACTGCGTCGTGTGACAGGGAGAGAGCAGGACAGCACCATATTCACAGAGATATGGCTCTCTCCTCACCTCTCCCTAACACTGGTGCTGATTTCAGCAGCTGTGCACCAGGCACACACCCTAGCGCCATAGTGCCAGGGTGCATGCTTGAGTCTACCATAGGTTTTGTACAGGACGGGTACGCTTACTGTACATGTTCCTACTTTCTACGAGTGTTGTACAGTGCAGCACACATGCAAAAATGTAAAAGCAAGGAGAAATGAAAACATTTCTCCTGTTAATGCCTGCTTTTAAGCTGCGTTAATTTTTAGCGCTGAACCCTGGCCCAGATTCTTAAAGGTGTCATGCAATGCAGCGCAGCACTCAACGAGGCTGCACTGCGTCGTGTAACAGGAAGAGAGCAGGAGGGCACCATATTCACAGAGATATGGCTCTCTCCTCACCTACCCCTAATGCAAGTGTTGATTTCAGCTGTTAGCCACATACCATAGCTCCATAGTGCTAGGATGTGTGCCTGAGTGTACCATAGGTTTTGTACAGGAAGGGTACCCTTCCAGCACAAAATACCATGGCTAGACAAGTTCAAAACTCTTTCCGACTTTATATGTGTGATGCACAGTGCAGTACGCATGCAAAGTAGGAAAAGAATGGAGAAATGACATTTCTTATTTAAATGTCTGCTTTCCAGCGGCGTTGATTTTGGGCACTAAACCCTGTCTACCAATATTAGTGAATAGAGTTTAACGTCAAAAAGCATGGGTGCTTGCATGGGAACGCCCATGTACCACGCATGTAACGCCCCCTTGATGCAAACTAATGTAAATCAGCATTTTGCGCAGCTTTGCCTTACTTTTTCATTTGTATGTGTTGGTTTGTTAGTATCCCAAATAGGTTTAGCTTCAGGTTAGCAATACAAAAGTAACACAAACAACTCTAAACCATTGTGAATCTGAGCATAAGTTAGATGAGAGGAGAGGATTCTGGCTCGGAGAATGCGCTGGAGTGTTAAATTGAAGCAAACCCTTGAATCTGGGCTGAAGGCAGTCTTCTTTGGCCATGCGGCCTGTTGGCAACCCCGGCCCATGCAGGTAAGAGTGGTGGGGCAGGGTTGGGAGGGTTTCGACAGACAACCACAAGGGAAAAATAAATAAATAATGAAATTTCCCTCATTGTCGTCTGTAAAAATCCCCCCCACCCGGCCCTCCCGCCCCACCACTCTTACCTGCAAGGGCCGTGGCTGCCTGTCAGGCATCACTGCTTTCAGAAATTAATTATTCAAACTCTTCAAGCTGCAGCCACTAAGCACATGTTCGAGAACACATGATGTTTGAAGAGATGCGTCGTCTATATAGGTCTACTGAATTTGTTTCAAGAAACGGTGGCTGCAGAAAATCTACCAACCAGTAAGCGCAACACCTATTTTATGAAAATATATGTTTAGAAGTGCCAAGGGGCAGCAGTGCCACACTTCACTCTCTGCATCTCTCAATGCCTAGCCCTGCCGCCAATGGTCAGTAGATCCGGGGGCAAGGGGTATTTTGTGCTGCAGGTACCCACACATTAACAATTTCCCACAAAGTTACAGTGCCGGACTGCAACATGGACATTTGTTTAACGACCCGGCCAAACCTACGCAGGTATTCTGTTTTGTCCTTTAACAAAAAATGTAACCGCGTTCCAGGATGACATCACAAAATATTGTCCAGTGGCTAAAGGTGAAGCTGGCCTTTTTAAATTATTCTTTTTGCTATTATAAAAACAACAATCTCAGCTGCCCACACAGGTGTGAGGACATGATGTGTGGAAACTGTCTACTCTGCCTCCTGCCCACTGGTCGAAACCTGGGAAGATGTTAAGTAAAGTGTGTGAGCCCTCGAGTGGCGGCCACCAGATAAAGCCCTAAGGCACCTTCGGCTATTACAACACTGGGCGTCCTAAGACGCAGACCTGTCAGCTTTGTCAATAAGTGGACGTGTGACTATGAAGAGACGAGGACATGGAAATGCAGCAGGTTGCATGTATTAAGAAAAGGACTCACAGCTGCCATACTCCGGAGCTGTTTGTCGCCTTGCATTGTAAAGAAAATTCACCCTGAGTGAGCACGAAGAACGTGTCTTTCAAAGTTAAAACAAAAAGGGTTTAAAACTGAGGGGAGGAGCCTAAGCTTTAATGCAATCTAGATGGCTTGGATACAATAACTTTAACTGCTCAGATGCAGCCTTTCATCACATTGTGAAAACATGCCGTCCTGAGCTTACTTCAAGAGCGTGATTATGGAGCATATCAGCAACAACCGGCGATAATTATCGCTAAGCGCGCTTAACGCTAGGATAATTGTCGCCGGCTAGCGTGGATTTTTTATCGCTGAGATAGCGTGCTATTAGCAACTCTTATCTCAAAAGCGGTAAAAATCCTCACGCTAACTGCCTAACGTGAGATTATCGTTGGAAGCCCAGCGATAATCTCACGCAATGTGGCGTTAGCTTGATGATAGGGTCTCACAAACTTAGCCATGATATCCACCTTCCATAGGATATCATGGCTAAGTCAGTCCTGAAGCAGGCGTAAGGAAAGTAGCGATAACAGGGGTTATCGCTACTTTTCTTGCCGCCATGCTTCATAGCGTGGGGCTTGATGATAGGAGAAATGTCGCTTAGCGACATTTCTCCTGTCATGTCATGTCAGGTCACGTCAGGTCAGGAACGCCCATTTTGCATCTCATTTGAGATGCAAAGCTGGGCGTTAGGAATTCCTACGCTAATGCAAGTTTTCATGCGTTAGTGTGAACTTGCTAATTAGGCGATAAAATTATCGCCGCTTTTCGGCTGAAAACGGCCGCAAAAGCGGCGATAATTCTAATGCCTCGCCTTGCTGATATGCCCCTATGTTCTGCCTTAATACGTTAATCCTATCCTACATATAGCAGCTAGTGGTGATTTCGCCACCAGGCTGGGAGCAAATGTGAGTTCTGCAAATTGTTGAATCAACACAGGTGAAATAGCAATGCTCCTCTGGGAAGGTCAAACACGAAAATAGGAAGGAAACTTGGAAAACCATTAAATCGCAACTAGGAGTTCAAATAAACAAACTAGCCATCCAATAGCAATGTGCCTATTGAATTCGACTATAAAACAATAGAATTTAAGATGCTAAAACCAGAAAGGTGCTAGGGGTGGGGAAACACAAGAATAGGGAAGAAATACATCAAATCAGTTAAATCAGACAAACAAGACTTCCAATCACAAGCAAAAGGTTGACTCAAATTCCACTCTAAGTATATGTTATTTAGGGCCATATGTAGGTGGGCTAATACCGGTCGGTAACGGATGAAAATCGGTAAATTTTCCGTTACCAACCGGTATTTAGCCCTTTGAGATGTAGGAGGCTGGATTGAAGGATTCGGCAATTTACCGATTCGGTATTTTAAGAAATCGGTAAAATACCGAATCTGTAAATTACCGAATCCTTAATTCCTATGTAGGGAGCACTCAAGTGAGCGCATTTTTGGTTTAAGGATTCGTTATTTACCACCAACTACAAGTTGATGGTAAATACTGAATACCTTTTCAAAAGCAATTTTGTGCTTTTTTAAAAGTGCCATGTGGCAGACATACGGGCATGTATGTGCGCCACATGTGCACACATGCACGATTCAGGGGTGCAACAGGGTGTCAATGTGACACCCTGCCACCCTTGAATATGCTCCCCCTATTACCGATTCGGTATTTACCGAATCGGTAATAGTGAATGGCTTCCCATTCATTCCTATGGGCCTCGAATGAATGGGAAGGTATGCCTTATTACCGATTCGGTAAATACCGAATCAGTAATAACGAATATTACCGAATCGGTAAAATTTACAGATTTTTTACCTACATTCTATTTACCGATTCTTAAATACCGAATCGGTAAAATTCGGTATTTAGGAATCGGTAAATAGAAATTACCTACATATGGCCCTAAGTAGCAAGTACAGGTTTGTTTACAGGCAGCTAAAACTCTCTGCAGCTGAGACTGAAAATGGACACAAAATGTCTAAAAAGCAGAAATAGCCCCCTCTCATTTCAGAGTAGCTTGAAGTAGAAACACATCATCTTGTAGCCGTAGGGCATTGTTGTGGTAATGTCAGGTGTGGAGGAAGGGTCGAGCTAGGTCTTTATGAGGAAGATCACGTCAGAGACAAGGGTCGTGATGGTCTCCCATATTTCGGTAGCATGTTTTCTGAGTGATCAGGCGTTAAGCAGGAGGCATCGGAGTAAATCCGGTGCGGTCGCCAAGGTGGGAGTGGCACACATTTCTGTGAGGTTGGGAGGTCCTGAATTGCAGGTGAAGAGACAGTGACTGGTGAACGGTCCTGCAGTTGATTGATGAGATGAGAGGTGTCTAGGGTCCAGGGCTTGGAGGTCAGTGGAGGAGTATCTGTGGGTGTCCTGAAAGCAACTGTTGCTGGTGCTGGGAGCGGTTCAGGTGAAGAGGGCGCAGACGGGCTTGTCTTCGGCACGCCTTTTCCATGCCGGCAGTGCAGCCACTCTGTGGCCTCAATTCAGTAGGTCCTGAGAGGGGGGCGGGCAGCTGGGTGGTGGGAGGCGGGAGGGCGATCGAGCAGGAAAGAGCAGGTAGGAAAGGAGCGAGCGGCTCCTAAACAGCGCAGTCCAGGAGAAACCCAGAAAACAGAACTGCGCAAACTTAAAGGCAGAACTTGACTTAAGGCAATAAATACATTTCAAGGTGGCAAACATAAGCTTAATGGCGGCACAAATAAACTTAAAGGCAGCAAGAGTAAACATAAAGGCAGCAGAAATAAACTTAAATGCAGCAAGAGTAAAGTGAAAGCCAGCAAAAATATGTATGTATGTATGTGTGTATGTATGTTCGCATGAATGTGTTACTTCTATAGCGCACACATAGCCAAAACACAGCAGAGAGCTGTACAAGGTGAAAGACGAGTATAAAATTAATTTGAGGTGACTGTTAATGCATTGTGGTATAGTGTTCTTCCGAAAGGAATTCTTTCTGAAATTGGAGCAGCATTGTAGAAATCTAGATGGATACTGGGGGTTGTTGTTCCAGTTTCTGGGTGGATAGATGGAAAATGCCTTCTGCCTTGTTTTTTTTTTCTACACTTTTTAATCTGTAGTCTGATGGTGTTTTGGGTGTGGGAGTTCAGAGAACCACCAGAGAACGTGAGCTGATCTGCAAGGTAAGTGGTGGTGCTGGTCCTGATGGCTTTGCAAATCATGCAGCTGGTTTTGAAGATGGTGCAGGCAAGCAAGTGGAGCTCATTGAGTTCCATCGGAATGAAAGGTAAGTGTTCAAGATTTCCTTCGGGGGTGCCAATTGGGAGTCTGGGAGGCCACAGAACATGGTGTTATCACCATCCAGAGTTAAGTGCATGAAAGCTTAAACAGCGGTTCTGAAGCATTTTCTGTAAGAAATCGTTTCAGTTTATTTAGAAGAGCGATCTGGTACCAGGTCATCTTTGTTTTTTTGTTTCGAAATGTGTTCCTTGAGGGTGAGGTTGGGATCCAGGGTGAACTCAAAAAACTTGGCATACAATGAAAGTTAGGGTTCGAAGCCATTAAGGCTCATGTCATTGAGCAAGGGTTGTAGTGTTTCTTGTTTGTTGTTATTGGAAAATAACAAGAATTCTGTATTGGTTTGGTTGAGATTCAGTTAGGTGCTTGACATCAAGTTCTGGGTAATGTTCAGGCAGTGTTTAAGGCATTTGATATATGAAGCAGAGGAGACTGTCGACTAGTGTAATGTAGCATTGGCAAATTGGAAAATCTTGATGCTGTTGTCTCAGAGTGGAGCACCAGGTGGCTCAATGTAGAGGGTGAAGATGACAAGGGACAGTGTAGAGGAGCGCATCTGTACAAGCTGGTGTTAGTTAGAAACGTAGGGGAACAACAAGTAAAGGACAGTGCCAGTGAATGCTGTCTATGACTCCATGTTACGTGTGAGGGTGACATGGCCGACTGTGTCAAAGGCAGCAGCGAAGTCCAAAAAAAGGAAGAGGTGAGGGTCATACTCTGTTTATGTGGCCTGTCTTTCTAAACCACATTTCAGCTTGTCCCTCACTTTACCTCACCACACACTCTACCATGGAAGTCTCCACAGTTTTCATAGTATGTCACATTTTTACCTGTGTACTTCTACCTCTTTCTAATTAACTTCTGTTGACCTTACGTCTCTACCTCAGCACTCTGTGACCACACCAATCTCCTCCCTCAATATTTCGTTCTACTTATCTCTAGCTCTGTCTACCTCACTGTAAAATATTGCAAATCTCTTTCTCTGATTGCCTCTTCCTCTTCCTGCTTCTCTGTATTATGGCTGGCTCACCTTTCTCTAATTACATTATGTCTCTCCCTAACTAAACTATGTTTCTACCTTGCCTCTAACTCTACTTCCCTGCTCCCTCTGCTTCACCTCTTTCACTATAACATTTTCTTTAACACTTCATCAAATTTCCCTTAGTCCACAGTGTCAGAGCTCACTGCCTAGCAAGAGAAGCATACACATGTAAAGAAGAGAGGAGGACTAAGACAGGAGTAGAGAACTAAGAAGAATATTATTATTTTAAATGCTACGTCATGAAATGGTGAAAATGCTGGGAGCGGGGCTTTGATTTTCGAAGGTGCTGCAAGAATACCAGTTGCGATGAGGGATTTATTTGTGATTTAGGATATTTGGCAATTAAAGCCACTATTTCAGATCCATTTCCATAGTTGTGATGGTTCTATTATGCATAAGACGACAAAATGACTAGGAAGCGACGCCTAACACGTTTTCCCTAGAAATGCCAGAATATGCTGGTTAGACATTGAATTTAAAATTAAATATTGCAGAACAAAAAACTCTGTATCCAGGCACACAAAGAAACTGCTTTATTTGTGTGCATTCAGGCTTTCTTTTCATACTGCTTGGCAGTGGACGCTGGGCAGCGAGAAACTAGCGCTGTTTTTACAGGTCCCCGTTTCTGAAAGTTTAACACATAATTCAATATTACTAGCACAGCAAAGGCTTTGCTCGGCTGAAGATGGTTATAGAATCCACATTGTTGTGAATAGAGGGCACCAAAATTTCTATTCTGCCTGGGTGCTAAAAATCCTTAACTTGGCACTGGCTGTGTCTAGTGGCCCCATCATTCTGCCATGGTTCAAATGTCAGGAATTACAAAGCTGTTCTACTTCACCTACCAGCTACCCTTACATTCAACCAAAATACCATCAATGTGATTGCTCCGCTTTAGAAGTGTTCTTCGATGCAGTCATACCAAAAAAACAAGTGAATTCTGCCCCTCGAAGAGCCTCCACTCCCTGGTATTCAGTGGAACTGAAGTTAGAAAGGGCCAGCTGCCGGCGACGGGAAAGAAGATGGCATATCAGCAAGACCGAGGAAAACAGGGGTTTGTATAGAAAGGCATTGTCCAATTACCATCTGAATCTAAAAGCCGCTAGACGGCAATTTATTATCAGTCATATCGATAATGCAAGCAATTCCCAGAAAACCTTGTTTAGTATTGTTCGAGATTTTGTCTCCCCTAAAGCCTGCAGACGGTTGCCTCAGGTATCCCTGGAGCTATGTGACTCCTTGGCCATCTATTTCCGTGAAAAGATACTAAATATCTACGCAAATTTTCCTACTTCTACTATTCTTAATGTGGCTTCTTCACAAATATCCGAGGAGCGGAATAAGATAACAGCATGCTCCCTAAACTGCTTTGAACTAGCCACATTAGAGGAGGTCATTAAAGACCTTAAGGGGGCCAAATCGGGATCACCACTAGATATTTGCCCACCGAAAATCATCTGTGCCATGGCAATCCGAGATATGTTCAACCATTCTATCCTCTCGGGCACCATTCCGGCCGCCTGGAAAGAGGCGATTGGACGTCCCATATTAAAAAAATCCTCAGCAGACCCTTTGGTCCTGGGTAATTATCGCCCCATCTCCCTGTTACCACTGCTAGGAAAAATCCTGGAAAGTACCATCAATCAACAGTTAAACTCGTATCTGCAGGTTAATCACATTCTGGACCCCTCACAGTCTGGTTTTCGTCCAGGCTTTAGTACAGAAACTGCAATTTTGGCGGTAACAGACGCGCTCAGATTAACTGTCGACAGGGGAGGATCAGTTATTCTGATCCTCCTAGATCTCTCCGCAGCTTTTGATACTATTTCACACTCGAAGCTGTTGGAGAGACTCCTGGATTGTGGCATAAAGGGGACAGCCCTTAAATGGCTTGAACATTACCTGTCTGGAAGAACCCAAACTGTTATGCTGGGACCGTACGCCTTAGTCAAAATGTTACTGGATAGGGGAGTTCCGCAAGGCTCCTGCTTGAGTCCTACCCTTTTCAATATATATATATGGCTCCGCTGGCACAAATAGTTGAGCATCTGGGTTTTGAGATTATTTCATATGCTGATGATACTCAGCTTATGTATACCATCGGACCAAACCCAGAGCTCGACAAATTTCGTTTTGCCTCTGGAATGCTTACCATCTATGACTGGATGACAAGAAACTGCCTCCAGCTCAACCCAGAAAAAACAGAGGTTATGTTGATGGGAAAAGCCATAAATAGCTGGTCTGACGACTGGTGGCCTTTCCAATTGGGTCAGGCCCCCACCCCTAAACAGTCAGTAAAAAATCTCGGCATAAAACTGGACCAGGCCTTGACCATGAAAGTTCATGTGGCGGCGTCGGCAAGCTCATGCTATTATAGTTTGAGGCTTCTGAGGAAAATCTTTCCCTATCTGCCTACCTCCCAGCGCAGAACCCTAGTCCAGGCGATGGTTATTAGCCGTCTGGACTATGGAAATGCCTTGCTGGCTGAAGTGGGTCAAACTCAACTGGCGAAACTGCAAGTGATTCAGAACACGGCAGCACAACTGATTTTGAATTGCCCGGCAGGGTCAGCTTCAACCCCCCTCCGGAGGGAGTTGCACTGGCTAACAATAAAGAACAGATCCTTTTTTAAGATCTGTTGCCTTACATACAACGCACTGAAGGAAAGTGGTCCTCTTTACCTTCGAAAAAAACTGGTTAAGTACTCCCCAGGTAGGAAACTTAGATCCAGCACTTTACACCTTCTCCAAGTCCCCAAAATGTGTCTTACCCGCCCTGGAGGGAGAGCTTTTTCATATTTATCTCCGAGCCACACGGAATAAGCTCCCCATAGCTGTTCAAAAAATCCCTTCACTAATCACCTTTAGGAAACATCTAAAAGCGTTCTTGTTCCAAACTTAACTCCCCTTTTGAGATGCAGTTTCTTCCTCCCTCAGTATAGTCTCCCAGTTAGCGCCTAGATGACCCAGGGTGAGTTGTGCGCTTTATAAAACAACCTAACATAACATAACATTGCATCACCTTCTCTTGGTAAGTGAAAGCAGTGTACCTAGCTGGACACATTTCTTAAAGAAAGGAACTTTGTCAAAGTCATTTGTAAGACCTTCAACTCCAGATGCCCACAGAAGGGTCAGTAGGAAATGTGATTAAAACTGGGCTCCTCTGCCAAAATTTGTGAAGAGATGTGAATGCACATGAGCTACAAATATATAACTTATTACATCGCTACAATTGAATTGGGCACACAGGGGCAGATTTATAATAACTGGCGCATCCCTGCATATCAGCAGGGATGCGCCAGTTATTTTGCGCCCCAGCTCCGCCATCATGAATGCGCCGCATTTATAATGCGGCGCACCATGGGGCAAAAACGGCACAGATGCGTCACGCATCTGTGCCGTAATAGTGGCGCATTGCTGGAGTTGCATCGCAAGCGCGATGCAGCTCCAGCAATGCTTTGGGGGGACCTATCTTCACAATGCTGCGTCAATCCTTGCGCCTGGTTCAGGCAGGCGCAGGGTTTTGACGCAGCATGGGCTCAAAAGTGACTGAGTGAAATCTTGTAGATTTCACTCAGCCACTTTTAGGAGGCGTTCCTGCGCCAGAACGCCCCCACCCGCCCTGGAACGCCTACATGTGGCGCAGGGCTTTACAACGTGACGCATCTCCCAGATGCGTCACGTTGTAAATACCCCGCACCATGGCGCAGGATTTGCGCCGCTGCTGCGTCACAAAAGTGACGCAACGGCGGCGCAAAAGTGGCGCAAGTGCAACATAAATCTGCCCCACAGTGTACTAAGCAGCTTAAATCTGAATACAGACATGAGAATGTCGGTCAATGTATCTTTAGAGTGTCATTGTGAGGATGATTTATTTGATTAAATTTGGAGTTCAAATTCATAGTTAAGTTACACTACACTGAAGGAGGCATGGGTTGTGCAAGAAAGTGGTCATGTTATCAGTGTGGTCTTTTAGCTGTGTGAGGAGAGAAACACTTTCACCCTCATTATCCTGAAACAGAGTTTTGATAACTGGCCCTTTAAACAGCTGCAGAGTCTGCTCTGTGCTAACAGGTGATGTACTAGGCATTAATTATTAAGATTTTGACAGGCTTAAGTAATAGCCTGATGCTCTGATCGTCAAGAACCACAACAGGACTACAGTTAGGGGAGCTGTGATGAGGGGAGAAAGACACACTTTGTTTTAGCGAGCTCAAATATCTGATGTTGTTTGGCAGGCCTTCACTCGCAAGAGAGATCTAAAACCCGGTGTTCCAAATTGAAAGACACAGGGGAAAACAGAATTATTGATGGATTGTCTTACGTCAACTCATTGCAGATTAATTGCGCCTGGATTACTCTGTGGGATATCTGAATTAGTTGACCAGGAGCACAACAACTAATAGTGTATATTATATTAATTCTAGCGAATGCATCACAGCATCTCTATTTTGAGATATCTTAAGGATAGTAAATCAAGAACTGCTGACATAACGTGTCCTTTATTCCCAACCTTTTCATTACCTCCGAGACAACAGACAGAACTGAGAATTTCTTTAATTAGACTTCACAGGTACAATGCATTATGTTTGGTTTCTTTATTTATCTTGAAGGTTCTGTGCTGTTCTCCAGCTGTATTTAACTTTATTTAATTATACCTTAGTTGCTTTGGCAACAGGAGAGTGTAGGCTCCGTTTTGGTTTTTGCTATACAGATACCACATATATACAATCACTTCTAGACTGCAGGATGAACATTTCATTTATTTTATCTGATCTCTACTACAGCTAGGAGCATGCATGAGTATCTGTTGCTGTATCGACTTGCTCCTCCCACTCCGCCCTATTAAATACGAAGAAGGGTCAAAGAACTCAACAATGTGACAATTTGAACCAAGAGTACATTCAAAATACAATCAAGGTACGTCTGTCTGGACCTACCTGCGCTTTAGGGCGGTAAGATTTCGAAATTGACGAAAATTCGAATTCAGTATTTGTTACTGAGAACCGGTGTGGTGAAAAGTGAGGGCCTAAAAGTCTCTTCACTATCCCTAAGAGACATTGGGGCTTTTCCCAAATTAAAAGTGACGCACCGGCGGTGCAAAGGGCTGGTAAATAAGCTCTATTATATCTATTGAGAAACCCACAGAAAGTGCTGCAGGGTTGGAGAAGGAGTTTTAGCAAAGAAAGTTTCTGAAATAACTTTGCCACCTATTAGTAACTTATGGGCGACAGAAACTATTATTGTTACATTGCCCCTTCCCCAGTCTCCTGCTCAATGGTTCAATCTCCAGTCCCTGCAGCAGTTTCTGAATTAAATGTGTGGAATTTCCCTCACCATATATTATTTAAGGTTCAAAATGTATTTTCTTAGAAGACAGTAATCTACTTGTCGAATCGTCCTCAAGACATGAAGATTCCAGCTTATTACATTGCTTTGTGGTGCTGGACCTTCAGCAGCTCATGATTGACCCTACATATTTGTTGGGCCTCAAGCTTGACTTGTTATTGTTATCTTGCGTTGACAGGCTGCACTGAGTACACTGTGTTTTACTTGAGGGCTGGCAGCGCGGGGGCTTTTTTACTGCTGGTGTGGGCCGGTTTTGTTGCTGTGGGCCAGCAGTGACATGTAGGTGCTCAGTGGAAGGGAAGTGAGCAGTCTGCAGTTGCTTGGCTCAGAAAGTCCAGTACATATATGATAAAGACACTTCAAAATTCAAAACAGTGTATTTCTTTATAATGTAGCCATTTGATGCATTTCAATTTAGTATATTAAATCATACCATTTCATTGAGTAAATATTGTTAGAAGGAATTCTAATGATGAATTTAGAAATGCTTTAATGTCCATTCACCCCTGCCCTGATCATGATGCTATTAGTGAATCATGAAGGAAGTCACTTGTCATTTGCCCCCTATATGAGGCCCAGGGTGTTACTAAAGATGGACTAACATTACAATCTTTTTTTTCAGTACATACACTGAACTGATGTATTTAAAGGTGGTCTCTTGCAATGATAAAGAAAAAGGTGGAACTGTGAAAAAAGTAATTGCTCAGGATCACAAAATGTGGTCAGGTGGGAGCCAGGATTGGTGGAAGGTTTCCTGGTTTCACATTGTGCGATTTGGCCACTACAAGGTATCTCTTTTTCTCTTTGAGATCAAAGCTTAATGCTTTGTGTTTAATTATTTGAGGCACTAAATGAGAGCATTATGTTAAATACATCCATGATACGCATGTTACATAAGGAATGCTGGTAGTAGTGTTTGTGGACAGTGATATTTTAATACAGAAGCTTAAATGAAAACCAGAGCAACCACACTTCGTCGGTGCATAGAGACTAGGCCTGGGCGAAAATTTCGTTCCGTTTGTGGAAATTGCGATAATTTCCGCATTCCGCAGCTTGGCGATAATTTGTTTCTTGCTCGCGCTGTAAAATAATACATTCTCGCGCGAGCGCGATCGCCTTACCTGAATCCCTGCGTTCGCCGACAAGTTTTCTTGATCCGGTCACGTTCTCCATGAGATGTTGTATTGTTTTTAGCCATTTGCGCTGTCTCGCGACAGTTCGCGCCCGCAGTGACGTCATGCGTCGCGCGATCACGTCTTTCTTCTCACGATCATGCACCGCGAGACAACTGAAAACAAGATGGCCGCGCCCGCGAGCAACCACATTGGTAAGTTGGCGAGCCGCAACCATGCAGAAAATCTCGCGAACATGCGGGAAAAAAACTTCCGCATCTTCGCGATATTTCTGCGTGTTTGCGATAATTTTTAACATTTTCGCGATAATTTGCGAAAGTGGATTTCGCAAATTCTGCCCACCCCTAATAGAGATCATGCACTCTACATTGCTTAGATTAGTAATTAATTGTCATTCATTTTTTAATTAATTTGTCCATTCACTCCTCACCCATCCTGTTATGAACCCCAAAATACCCCAATACAGGCCTAAGTAATTGCACAATTTTTTAACTACATTTATCCTACCTTGCTCTACATAACGGTTCTGGTGCTGACCTTTTGCCTAGTTAGGTGCCGAATAAATGTTGGATGGTTTTCTCTAAAAACTAGCCTAATTTATTCAAAGCAGGATTACCATCTTCTGTATAATAACTCTGTTCAAGGGTTACCACTATTGTCATCCTTGGCCGCAATGCCCACAGTATCATGACACACCTAGGTAGAACCCCTGAGAGTACATTTTGGGTATATAGGTACCACATCTTCGCTGGGCAAGCCAAAGGAGAAGCTTCCATGCCGATACAAGACGCTGAAGTCCCTACACGCAGACACTCCAGAACGCAGTGGTCTGACATCCCTCGCGGGGTGTCCAACTCGAGACCAAGACAGGGTCCTTCATTCTCTCACATCAGGTAATGGGGTTGGCTCTTTCCCAGGGGGATTCTTGGATTTCCACCTACATACATGCTAGGTACACTTAGCAAGGGCTAGCATCTTAGGAATATGCATGATTACTGCCATGTATTTATATGCCTGCATATATTCACTGTTTTAGCACCATAGTAGAATTCTACCTTTATTTACTCTGTTGGTGCTTGCAATCGTATATATCTGTTTCTGTCTAATGGTTGTTGCAGCACATGTATTTTATACTAGAATGACGCTGGTTTCAAAAAAATGCTTATTGAAAACGTCCCCACCATTTATTCTGTGTATCTCTCTGAGACATAGTGAGCACAATTGACTAAGAGAATAGTACTATATTATTTCCACAATCTTTGAGCGGTCAGTGTTGTCATGTCCAATAGTTGCCAGAAACTATTTACTCCTTGGTAAAGTTGGGGGGCTTATAGTGGCACTGTGAACTAGCTAGTTTACAGGCTAACATATCCTTTGAGGGTGTCTGCAACCAGTCTAGACACCAATCCCTTAGTTTATGTTGTCTTAACATGCAGATCCTATATAGATTTATAGGAACTACATGACAATCCAACTATTCACCTATTCACTGAGCCATGCATCCATGTTTCCATCATCATACATCCATACTATAATTTGGAAAGGTTCAATAATGAAAAATGTGTAAAATGGTGTAAAATGCACCATGCTTGCATTTTTTCCAAATATTTCATGGGGGGTCATACTTTACTTGTAGTGGTCAGGCTCGCATGCTGCACTAGCTCACTGAATGTAGAATGAAGGCTTGTCTGGCAAACTAGCCTGGCCTACTTCTGTTTCCCAGTGGGGCTCTGATTGGTATCTTGTGAAAGGGTAAATGAATTAAAAGGTTATCATTGCTTTGGATGGCCATGCTGCTGATGTTTTAGGTTTTGGCTCCAAACAGCCAAGGCTGTTTGTAGGCAGACCTATTTATTCTACATAGAGTGGGATTTGGACCAGCCCCATGGTCGTGATTGCATTCCTTTGCTGTCTATCGCAGTTGTCTCCTCTTAATTCAGTGGCTTTCCTCCTTATCATTATGTTAGTGCCAGCCACAAGTACTCAATCTTAATATATTCTGACAGGTCGACTTGTATCCTTCCACTGCTGATGTTGCTTGCATGCAGGGAACTACTGCTTACTTTTCCTCTATGCACCCCTGGGAAGTGTGTTGTTTCTTGCCCCATGTGTGTTGCTTCTTTAACCTTGACCTTTCCCACTTGGTATCCATGTTGCTTCCTCTCTCCCTCCACTTTCCCAGCTCCACAATTGCTTCCCTATCCCCTCCTGCTCTTTTTAAAAAAATTTCCCCCCACCATTGCTTCTCCTGCCTCCCTTATCACACCAATCCTCATCACCTCTCCCACGTATTATTTTAATTTTAATTGTGTGGCACCTGCTGTATTATACATTTAAAATGGGTTTTCACCCATTTCAAGATGGCTAGCTGTAAGAGCACATGCTTACCAATGTGCAGCAGTCACAAAGAAATGGTTAATTCAAATCGTACCAGTACATTCATAGATGACCATTGTGGATGTGCACATTTCCTAGGTGGTGATTTTTTTATCCATTTGTAATGTTTTTGTAAACTCATTCAAACATGGCCACTACAAATGTGAACACATCCATGGCAGCTAACTTACAAAAAATTTATTCGAAAAGCAAATAGATTTGACTGCTAGGACCTACTGGCTTTGCCAAAGTCTGCTTATTATCTGCAGTCCAGTAAATTTTCATCAGACGTTTTTCCAGATTTTAAAACTGGTCAGATAGGGACTGAAGTTACATACTTACTCTCCTCTTAGTTTTTTGCTCTTCAACAGGGAATGATATTACATCCGATACAGAGAATTTTGATACATGGATTAAAGAGTCACTTAATGAAATCATCCCTTTAAAGGAATCTACGATGATTTGCACTGGACCAACTGCCAAAAAGTTTAATGAGAACCTTCTCCTGTGAATTTTTTTTTGCAAATGTGCACAATGGTTTGGGTGTGCCAATTATGGGTAATCAGCTATAAAGCAGTACGTGGCACTACCTAAAGCCTCACAAACACGGTTAAGATCTAGAAAGTTAACTACTTTACTAACAGATTACTTAGTTCTTAGTACTTAGTTCTAATGCACGTAAGTCAAAATGTTAACATTATTTGGAACTTATATGACACTCAATGCTGCAATGAGTCAATTTCAGTGTTGGAAGTGGTCCCTTTTGCAGGGTCACCCCCAAACATTTTGGCTTATCCACAATTGGCATATTTAATGTACTTATACATCCCTAGTAACGTGCACTATATGTGCCCAGAGCCTATAAAATAAATGATATTAGTGTGCCTGCAGCACTGTTTGTTCCACTCACCTAAGTAGCCCTTTAAACATGGCTCAGGTCTGCCACTGCAGAGCCTCTGTGTGCAGTTTAAACAGCCATTTGGACCTTGCAAGTTAACCTACTTGCCAGGCCAAACCTTCCCTTTTATTATATATGAGTCACTCCTTAGGTGGGCCCTATGCAGTCCTATGGTCAAGATGCAATGTATTTAAAAGGCAGGGCATGCACTTTTGAGTTTTACTTGTCCTGGTAATGAAAAACTGCTAAATTCATTTTTCACTGTTCAAGGCCCAAGGCCTATCTCTCCCATAGGTTAACATTGGGATTGCCCTAAATATCTTTCAAGTGTAACTACCGATTGGGAACAGATAGTGATATGGAATTTGGTAGACTCACAATTTAAAACCAGAAATGATGGTGAAGTCGGATTTTAAATCGTAAGTCTGAAAATCCCACTTTTAGAAACTTTTAATTTTTCTACTTTAACCATTCTGTGCCTCTGACTGTCTCTGACTACATGCCTGGGTTGGGTTACATCTGAGCCTTATGAATTTCTCTTTGTCCTACAAAGAGAGAAGTGGTGTGACATTTGCATCCTGATGAGCCATCACCAGGCTGATGGGCCTTCCTGTGGTAGACTGGGGCGGAGGAGCTGACACTTAAACGCAGATCAGTGGGCCCGACAGTATAGACAGAGGGATCCAACTGGGTCTAGAGAGGAGTAGAACTGTCATGTGCCCCTGCAGGAGTGGGCCATTGCCCATGTTCTATTGCCCTAAGGAGGAATATCCATTAATGTATTGAATGGTGTACACTTGCTTTAGGCTGGAGAGGTGCTGTATTGGAAATGGCCCTTTTTTGCAGGATCACCCCCAAAGCTTTTGCCTCCCTCCTTCCCTTTTTTTCTGAATTTGTTTTTGTTGGCTTGTTGGATTTAGGATTTTGGGTACTTTACCACTGCTAACCAGTGCTAAAGTACATATGTTCTGCACTATTAACATGGTAACAGTGACTTATCCAAAATTGACATATTTAATTTACTTATAAGTCCCTAGTAAAGTGCACTATATGTGCCTAGGGTCTGTAAATTAAATGCTATAGTGGCCCTGCAGCACTGATTGTGCTACCCAGCTAAGTAGACCTTTAAACATGACTCCAGCCTGCCACTGCAGAGCCTGTGTGTGCAGTTTAAATTGCCTTTTCGACCTGGTGAATTACCCTACTTACTAGGCCCAAACCTTACCATTTATGACATATAGAACACCCCTAAGGTATGCTCAAGGCAGCCCTATAGGCAGGGTGCAGTGTATTTTTTTGTGGGGGGGGGTTTATAAAGGGCAAACTAGACCCGCAGGTATCAGAGTGCTTTACGTGAGCACCAGTTGTGTTACAGATGGGCAAATTTATTTTGTTAGGCATGGGGAGATTAAGTGATTTACCCAGAATCACAGGATGTTGAGAGTTCCCGCCGAGACCCGGTTCCCCCACTTCGAGGTAAACCACTCTAGCCGTTATTTAAAAGGTAGGACATGTGTACTTTTGAGTTTTACCTGTCCTGGTAGGGAAAACTGCTAAATTTGTTTTTCACTATTGCAAAGCCTTTCTCTCTCATAGGGTACCATTGGGATTGCCTTAAAACATATTTTAAGTGTAATTTCAATTGGATTTGGTGTCTCCGCACTCACAATTTAAAATTAGAACTTATGATGAAGTCTGATCATGCCACTTTTAGAAACTTGGCATTTTTCTACTTTAACCATTCTGTGCGTCTTCCTGTCTTTAAATACTCGTCTAGGTTGGGTGACAGTTGGGCTTTGTGAATTCCCTTTAGATAGTTACACCAAGGATGGGGTGAGACATTTGCATCCTGATTGGCCATCACCAGGCTGATGGGCCTTCTTGAGGTAGATTGTGAGGGAGGAGCTGGCATTTGCATCTGAATAGGGCTGTGCCTGTGCCCACAAACAGAGCTGCATACCCCCTGTAGTGGATCTGGAGCCAGGGCAGCAAAAAAACACAGGAACTATGTGATCTGCAGAGGCCTCTTTGATGTCTCCCCCACTTCAAAGGCACATTTGGGTATAAGTACTAGACCCGCGAAACCACCAAATCATAACTTTGCAGGAACCAAGAACATTCTGCCAGAAAGAAGAGCTGCTGGTGCTGTAGGAGGGACTGCAATTGTGCTAACTGCATTGCTGTGTTGGCCTGATGCCTGCTGATTGCTGTGCTACAGGAGGGACTGCCACTTTCCTACTTGATTTGCTGTGTTGGCCGCTGCCTGCTGCTTTTTGCCTGGGAGTTAGAAGGCCTGGACGTTCATTTTACATGCTGACTTGCCTCTTGTTCTTGAAGTCAAGGCCATCAAAGCATTTTAGAACCCTGCTTAAGCTGCTGGACAATGCCAACTGTGAGCCCTCCCTTGCCCGAGGTGTGAACCCCACTTCTCCTAGTGCATCAGAAGTGGGTTTTTGCGTCTTTTCTACATCATCTTCGACTTCACGCAAATCAGCACCAATGCATCACCCTTCGATGGCAATGCAACGGCTGCTTGATAATAGCATTTCTACCATTGACGCGGCTGATGATGACAGTGATCCTAAGCCAAAGCCGCTTCATGATGAAGGTCTGCGCGGCTTGATGGCGACAGCAATCCTACCACCGAAGCAGCTTGATGACAACGCTGGGCCTGCAGTTCAGCGGAGCGCGATGACGGGTAAACCACTTTTCACATCTCGACAATGAAGCATCAGGCTCTCTACATCAACACTTGCTCCAGCCCAGGTATTTCTACAGCGAGACCTATCTGAGCCTTTTAGCCAATCTGCCCTCCTTCATGGTTGGCCTGAACTTTGGGTTTACCCCAGTCCTACACGACCTCTAGTAATAGTTTATGCTATTGACTTCTAAGCACTGTTTTGGGATTTAGGGCTATATGTAGGTAAATTACATTTACCGATTCTTAAATACCGAATTTTACCGATTCGGTATTTATGAATCGGTAAATGTAATGTAGGTAGAAAAACACCGAATCGGTAAGTGTCGGTATTTTAGAATCGGTATTTACCGATTCGGTAATGGCAACTGGCTTCCTATTCATTCTTATGGGCCTGGAGGCCCATAGGAATGAATGGGAAGCCAGTTGCCATTACCGAATCGGTAAATACCGATTCGGTAATGGGGGAGGCATCATCATGGGTGGCAGGGTGTCACATTGACACCCTGTTGCACCCCGGATTCCTGCATGTGTGCACATGTGGCACACATACATGCCCTAAGGGCATGTATGTCTGCCACATTGCACACCGCAATGTCACTTTCAGTGTTGTTGCGATGGCGATATGGTCCTTGCCTTATTTACAAGGCAGGGTTAAGCCGCTTATCTTGGCTTAACGCTGCCTTGTAAATAAGGCACCCTTTCATGCTGTGTTTAGCGTAAAAGGGGAGGGCAATGGGTGTTGCGGTAGGCATTCCACCGCAACACCCATTGATTTTGGTGCTGTCCCCCATTTACAAGGGGAGCAGAAATAGGAGGCAGCACCAAAATTAAGACCAGGTAAAACCTGGTCTTAAACAGGTGAAACGAGGAGAAATGCTTTATTTCTTCTTGTTTTTGCTGTTTCCATGTGTGCTGCCTTGTGTAGCACACATAGAAACAGCAAATTGCCTCTGATTGTTTATGTGCAGGAAGGTCCCACTTCCAACACATAAACAATATTTGTTTTTTTAATGCTGCTTTGCAACTTCTATTTGTGCTGCATTAAGCAGCACACATAGAAGTTACACAACTGTATTTAAAGATTGTTTATGTGCAGGAAGGGAGACCTTCCTTCACATAAACAATCTACCCTCAACACAGGCACCTTTGCACCATGGTGCAAGGGTGCCTGCGTTGGTGCTAGGCAGCTAAAGTTGGCGCCAGCGGAGAGGGGAAACACAGGGCTGCACCATATTCTAGTAAATATGGTGCAGCACTGCATTTCTAAAGTGACGATGTGTGTTTTTAGCCTTCTTGGCTTAAAGACACACCACAACACTTTATAGTAAATCTGCCCTGTAAAGTCATACAAAATATCCTGAAATACCAATAGCCCCAAAGTCCCACAAATGTGAAGCTCCAAACACTTCACAGCTCCAACTGTAGAGTTACAAAGCTCAACAATTTCAGACCACACCGGAGGGGTAAAGCACATCCTGATTTCTGATCCCCGTTGATGGATGGCTAGCGCGAACGCAGTGGGAGTGAAGGTGGTGTCAGTGGGTCAAAATCACAACTTGCCAATGAGGGCGAGCGAGTGAGCAACTGCAGCAGGTACCTGCACAATAGCAGGCGCGGTCCATGCAGGTAAGAGCGGTGGGGTGGTGGGGCCGGATAAGGGGGGATTTCGAGGAACGATGCAGAGGGAAAATTAAATAAATAATTATTTTTCCCTTGGCATAGTCCCTTAAAATCCACCACTACCTGGCCCCACCGCACTACCGGTGTTACCTGCACAGACCGCAGCTGCACAATAGTAGGTAGAATGGTGTATGGTTAGTTATCAAGCCTTAATATTCCACTGTTGCCATGGAGGCTTTGTGGGGTGCGCACTGGCACCCCTACTGTGCAGCTTGCACTTAAATGATGTTGGGGAATACCTCTGACAAGTGATCTTAAATACTCCAAGACTGGGTGATGATAAAATACCTGTTTGCAGATGGCACAATAACATTTTCATTACATGAGCTTGCCATGTATCGACCCCAGGAGGGATTCCAAGACTACTGCCTGAAATGAAAGTTAACAACCCACACAAGCAAGTTAAAACAGGAGCTCGGGAACCCGAGCCCCAGCAGAAGCATCCATTCAGCATTACTGGAACTCCCCTAGAGAAACAGTTATTCCTTTGACTCCCTAGACACCAGAACAGACCATGCATTTACATGGTTACATCAAAAAGAAAAATCTGTGAGAATGTTGAACCAAACTAGGGGTTATTTTTTAAGATGCAAACAATGCAACAATTATGAGTAGAATCCTACAAGTAAACAGAGCAAAAGCAATTACCACTGTTAAATATGGTGCAGAACTGTGGGGACACATTAACAGTGACACTTTCTGCAAAATCGAAAACCACTTTCGGACATACCTCTTGCACCTAGACCTAGGTACCCCATCGATCCAACAAAGGCCTAAACTGTGCATGAATCACATCTCTTTAACAATCACACTGAGCCCTGTGCTGTTAGGACTAGGCTCCACGTGACTTCACACACTGAAGTTTACGTGAGGTCGATCCAGGTCGTAATGAACATTGAAAACACCAATATGTGCAGTGAATTTGCTAGATGGAAGAGGCCCTAACCCGACTTGGTTTCGATGAGCTATGGACCACGGGGTGTGGCGTTAAACTTGGTCACGATTTATAAAATAAAAGAAAGCCTCTGGTCAGATAGACTAGAAACGCTGCTAATATGTCCTCTGGGTAGGCCGTTATTGGTAGGGTACTGGCAGTCAAGGCAACACATGCGTTCTAAGGTTATTTAGATGATATCTCGCCTGACATGCGCTGCGCATTTTACTGAAGATTTGTGTGCATATCAGCAACAAACGCCGATAATTACCGCTAAGCGCACTTAGCGCTAGGATAATCATCGCCGGCTAACGTGGATTTTTATCGCTGAGATAGCGTGCTATTAGCAACGTTTATCTCAAAAGCGCTAAAAATCCTAGCGCTAACTGCCAAACGTGAGATTATCGCTGGAAACCCAGCGATAATCTCACAAAGATTGGCGTTAGCTTGATGATAGGGCCTCACAAACTTAGCCATGATATCCACCTTCCATAGGATATCATGGCTAAGTCAGTCCTGAAGCAGGCGTAAGGAAAGTAGCGATAAAAGGGGTTATCGCTACATTTCTTGCCGCTATGCTTCATAGCGTGGGGCTTAATGATAGGAGAAATGTCGCTTAGCGACATTGCTCCAGTCATGTCAGGTCAAGAACGCCCACTTTGCATCTCATTAGAGATGCAAAGCTGGACGTTAAGAATCCGTGCGCTAATGCAAGGTTTCACGCGATAGCGTGACCTTGCTGATTAGGCGATAAAATTATCACCGCTTTTCGCCCGAAAATAGACACAAAAGCAGAGATAATTTTATATTGCCTCGTTGCTGATATGCCCCTTAGATTGGGGGCCATGCCTATTATGTATGTATGCTAAAATGTAAACCTAATGAAAACATGTAAAGTAAGGGTGACTGCAAGAAGGATGGAGTCAAAACAAATGTACACTTTCTTTAAATCTGTGAAAAAATCAGTAACGCAGGCAATGGTTACTCCCCCTCTTTAAGTTCCATAACATAAAGAGAGACAAGGATGAGCTGAAATTATGCTATAGATCCGACTCAGCCGCTATTTACCTGTAATCATCTTATGCATGGTCTCAATGACTGGCCTCTCCTAAACCAGCCTTTAACTCTTCGTTTCTCCATGCAATTGACGAGTGTGTTTTTATTTTATTCTTTATTTTATGCTCATCTTATTTAATGCTTAGTCTCAATAAATGATTGTTATGGTTTATAGACAAACCAATAAGACTGATTGACTGATTAGCAATAAAACTTGCGTTTTGAAATGGTTGAACTAATTAAACTACTTTAGCAATCAACCACGTAACAGTTGAATGTTAATTCAAGTAAAGCGTAAAGTGCTCTGATATCCTTCGGGATCTCGTTCACGCTATATAAAACTTTATAAATAAATAAATAAATAAAGCTAATATTTTATGAGGAAGCGAGTTAAAGGCACACTATAGTAACCCATTTCTGGAGATAAGTTTAACAAACACATATAAACGATTAATATAAGAGAGCAAAGGTATTTACAAAAAATGACATTTGACTCGCAATTCCATCTAGTAAACAGTACTACACAGTCGAGTAATATGCATTAGTAAATTCCACCCAGAGGCAGGGATATGCCATTCCAGCTCAGGGATGACTTGGAAACGTTGTGGCATTCACAAACCTTTCCTCAACTGATTCAGACTGGAAAGGGTTGGAAAGGGTCTCCAGACAAGCGCAAGAGCAACAAGCATTGGCATAGCCAATAGGTCTCGCCTTTAGGACCTTATAAGTGTTTAGCCATGCAACAGTTGCATAACTAAATACTTATAAGGTCCCAAAAGCGAGACCTATTGGCTATGCAAAGCGGCCCTGCGGCCGCGAAAGTAAAAGTGATCTCGATCACGATCAAACATCAAAGCGGCCGTGCGGCCGCTAAAGTGAAAGTAATCGCTCTAAAGCGCGCCGCACGCGCCCGCGCACATGCACTGTAGCTCCAGGCTGGCCAGGTATCATTTTTAGGAGCCCTCTCAATAAGTCTCGCCAGACCAGCGCATGCGCTGGGTCAGGCGAGGCCTAAAAACCAGCCCGAGGATGGAACAGGACACGCACCTGCCTAAATTGCTGGGGGTAAAAGTGAAAAGGTTCCTCAACAGGCTTCTTTGTGCACTGACATTTGAAGTACACAATAGTGAACTATATGCAATTGTGCAGGTCGAAGTGTCCCAGTAGGGTCTTAACTGCTAATTCACATAATTATTCCAAGAAAACACTTTCAAACGTATTACTGTGATAAATTTTCGGGCATACTTCTGAAAATTTCTGCGAATTTCCAAAAGCTGTAAATTGACACCTTGTCAACGCTGTAATGCTGTGTGTGAGGATTTAAACTGACTTTTCTGACACAGGCCCCATGTGACTAAGACGGCATGATGATTAAACGTGCACACAGCTCTGACATTCATGTTGAGAGGAAGACGCATCTCACCACGGCATTAAACTTTCAACAAAGATTTGCTAATTTAGGAATGGAGGCTACTATTCGCCTGTTGCACCACCAGTAAGCACATGATGGAAAAGATAGTCTGATCATGGCTTAGTAATCAAATCCTAAAAAAAAAGTACACAATTTCGAACTTTTTAAGGTTATTTAATATCATCTAATGAAAGGCTTACCTCTTGCCGTGTATAGCCGCGCCTGCAATATAAAAAATGAAAAAATAAATATATTTCTTAAAAAAACAATATTAGATATATTTCTTTTTATTGATTCATATAAAATATTTTAGAAATATTTCGTATAGCTTGAAATTGTGTTCAGCTGTTTTTTTATACATTTCTTTACATTTTCATTTTTTGCTAATCATGTACATAAGCACAGATACATTTCTTAAATATCAAAATTGTGATGGAAAGCTTCGCTATGCAAGACTGGGAAATCCTTGCATCTAAATTGCATTTTCTTCGAGCAAAGAATGAACTTCATGTTGGTCTACTAAGAAACCGGGCAGAGAACATTCAATGTACAAGCCTTGGTTGACATTTTGCATCTATCAAACAGGAAGGCCATGAAAATATCATGAAACCTGTTATGATGTGAATTGTTGCCTTTTGATTTTCCCGCCAACTCTGCTAAAATTTTACGACAAATTCTAAATCACTCGCCTGCCGCTGAATCGATCTAACTTAAGCTCTGTAACTGTATTTGCACATGTGAGGTCATCGAGGCACCCACACACACAACCAGATATGCACGCGCATACTTCAGCTGTATTACACTGTGTAACATGTGATCCCACATGCACTTGCACACAAACTCACACATCTGCGCAAACACGCACACGTGCAGGCCCAAGCTCCGTGGATTATAACAACCTGCTATAAAATAAATGTTAGTAGTATATGCGATAAAGCAACTCTAGGATAACTTAATGGTCAAAAAACGTCACTGAAGAACTCGAAACAGACACTCACCCTCCACACAGCTACAGAACTCTTAGTTGACTGACGTGCGATAGCCATGGTATTTATGATAAGGAGTACTGTAGTCCGTTTGATGCATGGTTGTTCCCTCACACCCTTCCGTTTCTTGGGGCTAGGCTGTACATGTTCAGTGTGATAGGGACATTTTGCAGTTCGGGCTGGACTGTTCCCATTGGGCACAGGGTCAAGACTGATTTGCATATGGCTGGGTGAATGGCATGGGGAGCAAATAAAACGATGGCTATAGGCCCAGATCTCTGCACTAGGGTGAACGTATGAGATTGTTCTGGATTCTGTCCATCAATAGTTATTTTTGCAATAGGGACATTTTGTGACATCACTTGTCTCGGGTGAACCGCGCATTTTCACTTTTGAACAAAGTGATTATTGCAAAATCCTGATTTGCATCGATCTGTTGGTGCAAATGTTAGTGCAGCATTGCAAATGTATGTACTCTGGTCTTGCAGTTCCTTCTGTTTCTGATACCAGGTGTTTTATTGATGGATGCAGATATTTAGAATACACATAGAAATTTTACTAATTTTCACAGGTCCTGTTCAATTTTCAGCTTTATTCTTTTCACCTATGGTCAAAGTCAAGTTGTTGCTCTGAGTGCGGCAATGAAGGGTCTATCGAGTGAATTCCCGAAAATCAGTGGCATGCCACTCTGAAATTTGTTTGCAATAAATGTAAAGCAAGGGCACTTAATTTCACACTTAGATTATGACTTTGGTGTTCTTCCAGCTGGACGACTGCCGTGGCTGTCCGAGCAAGAACACCAAGCCACGGGCATTCTTGCCCGCCAGATTACAACAGTAATCCTGGGCTAGTGGTGCGGCAGTGTTACAGTGGTGGCATGCTGCAGCCCATAGACAGACCCTGCAAGACATTCTGCCGCAGTACTGCACCTTGTGCACGTCGGGGGGACTGTGTGGCATGCACCATGTTGTCCATGCCACACAGTGCCCCCACAATAGTGCAGGAACTATAACTCGCGCGCCCGCAATCCACTGCTCATGAAGTCACATATTACATCACTCATGACATGGTCAGTGGCATCACTCATGACATCACTGATGACATCATCCTTGTGATAGAGTGGCGGTTGCGCGAGTTATAGTTATCTGAACTAACTATAACAGGGGAATTTCAATGGTTTTTTACGAGTGAAATGTCCAGCTAACTATAACATGTGTGAAACCTATGGTTTTTTAAGTGTTTTTGTAAGGTTTTTTAAATGCTAATTCCTAACTATAACGTGTGTGAAACCTACGGTTTTTTAAGTGAATTTGTAAGGTTTTTTAAATGCTAAGTTATGTATGTATTATTATATTTTTTATATATTTATTTTACCATAAACTACCTATGTATATAGTTATAGATTGACTGTATCCTGTAATATGGAATGGCCTGTTTAAATATATATATTGTTTTTTAAGGTTTTTCACCATGCGCGCACAGTGCGCGCACCCCGAGATTTTTTGAAAAAAAAATAAAATGTTTTTTTCATCCTTCGGGGTCCTTCAGGGACCCCCTGACAAAGGCTAGGGGGTGAGGAACTCTCTACCCTGCCCCCTTTTCACGTTCTCCACCTTTCTTTTTCACTATCACACAACCAAAACACAGAAAATGGCGGCCGACACTTCCTGATTTCGACCGATTCGAACGTTGACTGACATGTAACCACCAATCAGAATTACGCTTGCGCACGTTAGGGTGCGCGCACGGTGCGCGCCTATAGATATTTATGTGCATTTAACTGCAATTTTCTCAGGAACTACTGAACAGATTTACACCATATATGCAAAAGGCACATGCCTGACCTGAGGACTACCTCTCTGCCAGATTTCAAGTAATTCTGTTCAGCCGTTCGGGCTGTAGCTGTGTCTAAAGGTCCTATGAGAAAATGCATGGGGAAAACGCGTTTTGGGACCCCCCTTTTTTCTCAGCCCCCGCTTGACGAATCACCCCGAGACTTTCAGGGTAGGAGCTGAGCGGAGCGCCCCATTAGTTTTGAAAATTTCGCGAGGATTCGTCAACCGGCGCTAAAGTTAGTCAAAATAGAATTTTCAGATTTCCTATGGAAACACGGTCCTAACTATAACTAGCTACTGGCGACAGCCAGTAGATAATATATATATATATATATATATATATATATATATATATATATATATATATATATCATGTACAAAGTTCAGAAAGTTAACTGTAAATTTTAAAAATATCTTCTCAATTAAGTACACATTAAAATTACATGATATATATATATAAAAAATGTGATTAAGAAGGTCTTAAGATTCCATACATTTATATATAAAAACATAGAAGTAAATACCTAAACACTTAATAATATATATTTAAACAATTTTAATAAAAAAATTAAACTAAATATATATTAAATATACAATTCCCACTCAAATTTATACAACAGTAGAGAAAGCATTAAACTCAGGAGAGGTAACATTAACAGTCTGTGATACAGTAGGGAAAGCGTTGGACTCAGGAGGGGTAAAATGTATTATTCCCACTCCAGTCTGTTCAACAGTAGGGAAAGGGTTGGACTTAGGAGAGGTAAAATGTACTATCCGCACTCCGGTCAATGCCACAGTAGAGAGAAAGTAGTATTTTATAATTTATGATTACTTAAATAACTTCCCACCCTAAGCAAACACACACTTAAAATATAAATTAACAAACATAATTTTACAATTAAGATAATTATAAATTAAATTATGAAAGATAAAGTAATAATGATCAATATTTATATTCTTAATTAACTAAAATATATATAAAAAACTATAATAATTATACAATTTACAATTTGGTTTACCAATTATACAATTATTAATGAATATCAAATAATTAATTATAATTATTTAACTTCCCCCATTTACCGCTACAAACACAACAGCCCACACCTGAACTATAATTGAAAAAATATTTACACAATTTACATAATTAATTATCAATTAATAACTAACAATTAAAATGAATAATACATTATTTATATTTACTTCCCAACCTGTACCCCATCAAACCCTTCAACTTACACCTGAAACATAACTCTAAAAAATAATTACACAACGAACATAATTAATTATCAATTAAATGATTATTAATAATGAAAACAAATATTATTAATTTATTATAATTAATTTACTTCCCACCCTGTAGCCCCACATTTTTTTTATACCGCTGGAGCTCTATAAAGTATTCAAGGATATAATGGTTACAGATGGTGATTCAATATATTTACAAGGGGGAGTTTGTTATACTCGGAATTTAACTAATCTTATCTTATTTTTTGAAGAAAGGCAAGCCACCGGAGGACATGGGGTCTTATCGACCCATCTTCCTGATCAACACGGATGCAAAGTGGTTCACTAAAAGTTTAGCTATGAGACTTTCCCCTCTACCCAACACTTGTTTCCCAACAGCAGCATGGGTTTGTACTGGGAAGGGACACTACTAGTCATACCAACACAGCAATTGTGCCGTTGCATGGAAATCTAACACCAGAATAGGTATGATTTTGTTGGATGCCAAGAAGGCTTTTGACCATGTGGCCTATGACTAGGGGTGGGCGGAATTTGCGAAATTCACTTTCGCAGATTATCGCGAAATTGTTAAAAATCTTCGCAAACACGCGGATGTATCGCGAAGATGCGGAAGTTTTTTTCCCACCCGTTCGCAGTATTTTCTGCGTGGTCGCGGCTCGCCAACTTACCCATGCGGTTGCTCGCGGGCGCGGCCATCTTGTTTTCACTTGTCTCACGGTGCATGATCGCGAGAAGAAAGACGTGATCGCGCGACGAATGACGTTACTGCGGGCGCGAACTGTCGTGAGACAGCTCAAATGGCTACCAACAATCCAACATCTTGTGGAGAATGCGACCGGATCGGGAAAACTTGTTGGCGAACGTGGGGATTCAGGTAAGGCGATCGCGCGCATGTGAGAATTTATTATTTTACAGCGCGAACAAGCAAAAAATTTCCGGTAAAATGCGGATTGCGGAAATTTTGACATTTTCGCGCTCTCCGCGGAATGCGAAAATGTCAAATTATCGCAATTTCCACAAGCGGAACGGATTTTTAGCACAGGCCTACCTATGACTATATGTGGGCTACGCTGTGTGCCTTTGGCATTAGGGATACATTTATCTATTTGGCTGAAGCACTATATAAGACCCCATGTGCCATGGTGGTGTATGCTGGGAGTTATTCATATCATTTCAGATTTATTGCGATACCTGACAGGGGTACCCGCTTTCTCCCCTTTTATTGGCTCTGTATATCGAGTCATATCTGCAATCGCTTCATATGAACGCGGACATCCAGCCTTTGATGTTCAGTGGTCATGAACTCTGCCTTACTGCACATGTGGATGATGTTGCGATTTGTACATCAAAATCATTAGCAGTGCTGGGATAGCTGGTTAATGAAGCTGATGGCTTTGGAATGTTGTCTGGGTATAAGCTCAACATATCTAAGACATAGGTGCTCTTGCTTTTAAAGCAGCAGCGGCCAGCACAGGTAAGTGCGGTGGGTGGTGGGACAGGGCCGGACTTGGCGGGGGAAGACCCAGAGATGACAGAATAGGTATTATTTATTTATTTAAATATAACTATTCTGTAGTTTCTCTGCTTCCCCCTTCCCACCCTGCCCCGCCTCATCACGTTTTCCTGTACCAGCCGCTGCGGATTTTAAGCCAGATTCTTCAACTCCAGGTGTCACCTCAACTGCTGCATGCCTTGGTGTCAAATTGTACTCTGAGGTAGTGGACATGATTACATTGAATTACGAATCATTACTATTATCACTTATTTCTAAGATGAAGTCATGGAATAAACTTCCAGTTAGTATTATTGTTCAAAGTAAGATCATTAAGATGAACATCCTCCAGAATTGTCTTCATTTGTTTAGGGCAATCCCACTATAGGTTCAACTCTTTTTCTAGATGTATGAAAGGTACTATTGGAAGTTTTATCTGGGGTTATAAGCGATCGAGATTAGCAATTCGCTTTGTGAATCTCCCTTACAAGCAAGGGGGCTTCAACTCACTGATTTTTTGTTATATTTCTGTCTCGCTTTTGCGGGTCGTCTGTGTAGTTTATTAATCCCAGCTGATCCAGATAGATCAACTTTTGGCTATCAGCTAGCTCTTGGGGTATGGTCAGCCATTTTTTTAACCCCTTCGCTGCCAGGCCTTTTCCCCTCCTGTGCCATGCCCTTTTTTGGCTATTTGGGGTAGTGCGTGCTGAGGCCCCTGTAACTTTTTGACCGCATAAGGTATCCACGCCAAATTTGCGTCCTTTTCTTCCAACATCATGGGGATTCTGAAGGTACTCAGGGTTTGTGGATTCCCCTGGAGGGGTCACAGAAATTAGCCAAAATACAGCAAAATTTAGTTTTTGGGGGGGGGGAATGGGAAAAACGGGCTGCAAATGAAAGCTTCTGAGTTTTTCCCTGCAAGTGTTATCAAAAAAGGGTTTGTGGGGCTGAAATCACCATTTTCCCAGCTTTTAGGGGATACCAGACTTTTGTCAGAAACCCAACATTTTTTACACAGTTTTGGCATTTTTCTGGGACATAGCCTATTTTTGCTATTTTTTGTGCTTTCGACCTTCTTCCAGTTAATGTTAGAAATGGGTATAAAAGCAATAATGGATCCTGGAAAGCTATACATTTTAGAGAAGTAGACAAAATTCTGAATTCAGCAAGGGGTCATTTATGTAGATCCATCAAGGTTTTTTTATAGAAACTAACAGTTAAATATAGGATAAATTGAAAATTTGTTGAATTAAAAAGACTTTTGTGTCAACGTTTTCACCTGTAACTTCTTCTAATTATGACAGCTCTTTGAAAGCAATATACCGTTACATCCACTGGACATTACTGGTTGTGGGGATATATAGGACTTGTAGGTTCACCAAGAACCCGACGAACCCAGTTCCAAAAACTGAGCAGCAACTTGCAATGGTTTTTTATTATGTACCGGGTATATAGTAATTATTCTGTAAAAATGTGTACATGGAAAAATCGGTATGAAAGACACCTGTGTATTTCTGAAATGGGAACAAAATATAGAGTTAAGAAACAGTAGATATTTGCACATTTCCGAAATTGGGAATACTCATACTAGCATGAGAATTATCAGTCATTTTTTAGAATGACTTCTTTTTTACACAATGGCTTTCATTTGGAAGGCAGAAATGCATCGAAAGTCAATAGGTAATAACAGTTCCTTTACAAATCTGAATTACCCTAAGTCTCCCAAAAAAATGGTACCTCACTTGAAGGGGTAGGCATAGTGCCCACGACCGGAAATGGCTCAAAACCCAACGTGAACACACCACATTTTCACAATGAAAAATGACCCTTTTTTGGCAAAGTGCATAGCTGTAGTTTTTGAACCCTAGCTCTGCCGGCACCTAGGGAAACCTAGAAAACCTATACATTTTTGAAAACTAGACACCCAGGGGAATCTAAGATGGGGTGACTTGACTGCCTCCCACCAGGTTCTGTTACCCAGAATCCCTTGCAAACCTAAAAAATTGCCAAAAAAACACTTTTTCCCCACATTTATCTGGTGGAAAGTTCTGGAATCTGCGTGGAACCACAAATTTCCACCCACCCCGCGTTCCCCAAAGTCTTCCGAGAAAAATGGTACCTCACTTGTGTGGGTCAGCCTAGTGCCTGCGACAGTAAACGGCGCAAAACCTAACATGGACACACCTCAATTTCGTAGTGAAAAATTACCCTTTTTTGGCAAAGTGCCTAGCTGTAGTTTTTGAACCATAGCTCTGCCGGCACCCTGGGAAACCTAGCAAATCTATACATTTTTGAAAACTAGACACCCAGGGGAATCCAGGATGGGGTGACTTGACTTCCTCCCATCAGGTTCTGTTACCCAGAATCCCTTGCAAACCTCAAAAATTGCCAAAAAAACACATTTTCCCCATATTTCTGTGGTGGAAAGTTCTGGAATCTACTTGGATCCCCAAATTTCCACCCACCCAGTGTTCCCCAAAGTCTTCCAAGAAAAATGGTACCTCACTTGTGTGGGTCGGCCTAGTGCCCGCAACAGGAAACGGCGCAAAACGCAACGTGGACACACCTCAATTTTGTATCGAAAAATGACCCTTTTTTGGCAAAGTGTCTAGCTGTAGTTTTTGAACCATAGCTCTGCCGGCACCTAGGGAAACCTAGCAAACCTATACATTTTTGAAAACTAGACACCCAGGGAAATCCAGGATGGGGTAACTTGACTGCCTCCCACCAGGTTCTGTTACCCAGAATCCCTTGCAAACCTAAAAAATTGCCAAAAAAACACTTTTTCCCCACATTTCTCTGGTGGAAAGTTCTGGAATCTGCGTGGATCCACAAATTTCCACCCACCCCGCGTTCCCCAAAGTCTTCCGAGAAAAATGGTACCTCACTTGTGTGGGTCAGCCTAGTGCCCGCAACAGTAAACGGCGCAAAACATAACATGGACATACCTCAATTTCGTAGCGAAAAATGACCCTTTTTTGGCAAAGTGCCTAGCTGTAGTTTTTGAACCATAGCTCTGCCGGCACCTAGGGAAACCTAGCAAATCTATACATTTTTGAAAACTAGACACCCAGGGGAATCCAGGATGGGGTGACTTGACTTCCTCCCACCAGATTCTGTTACCCAGAATCCCTTGCAAACCTCAAAAATTGCCAAAAAAACACATTTTCCCCATATTTCTGTGGTGGAAAGTTCTGGAATCTACTTGGATACCCAAATTTCCACCACCCAGTGTTCCCCAAAGTCTTCCAAAAAAAATAGTACCTCACTTGTGTGGGTCGGCCTAGTGCCCGCGACAGGAAACGGCGCAAAACGTAACGTGGACACACCTCAATTTTGTATTGACAAATTACCCTTTTTTGGCAAAGTGCCTAGCTGTAGTTTTTGAACCATAGCTCTGCCGGCGCCTAGGGAAACCTAGCCAACCTTTACATTTTTGAAAACTAGACACCCAGGGGAATCCAGGATGGGGTAACTTTACTGCCTCCCACCAGGTTCTGTTACCCAGAATCCCTTGCAAACCTACAAAATTGCCAAAAAAACGCATTTTCCCTACATTTCTCTGGTGGAAAATTCTGGAATCTGCGTGGATCCACAAATTTCCACTCACCCCACGTTCCCCAAAGTCTTACGAGAAAAATGGTACCTCACTTGTGTGGGTCAGCCTAGTGCCCGCGACAGGAAACGGCGCAAAACGTAACGTGGACACACCTCAATTTTGTATTGAAAAATGACCCTTTTTTGGCAAAGTGCATAGCTGTAGTTTTTGAAACATAGCTCTGCCGGCACCTAGGGAAACCTAGAAAACCTATACATTTTTGAAAACTAGACACCCAGGGGAATCCAGGATGGGGTGACTTGACTGCCTCCCACCAGGTTCTGTTACCCAGAATCCCTTGCAAACCTAAAGAATTGCCAAAAAACACATTTTCCCCACATTTCTCTGGTGGAAAGTTCTGGAATCTGCATGAATCCACAAATTTCCACCCACCCCGCGTTCCCCAACGTCTTCCGAGAAAAATGGTACCTCACTTGTGTGGGTCGGCCTAGTGCCCGCGACAGGAAACGGCGCAAAACGTAACATGGACACACCTCAATTTCACAGCGAAAAATGACCCTTTTTTGGCAAAGTGCCTAGCTGTAGTTTTTGAACCATAGCTCTGCTGGCACCTAGGGAAACCTAGCAAACCTATACATTTTTTAAAACTAGATACACAGGGGAATCCAGGATGGGGTGACTTTACTGCCTCCCACCAGGTTCTGTTTCCCAGAATCCCTTGCAAACCTAAAAAATTGCCAAAAAAAACACATTTTCCCCACATTTCTCTGGTGGAAAGTTCTGGAATCTGCGTGGATCCACAAATTTCCACCCACCCCGCGTTCCCCAAAGTCTTCCGAGAAAAATGGTACCTCACTTGTGTGGGTCAGCCTAGTGCCCGCGACAGGAAACGGCGCAAAACGTAACGTGGACACACCTCAATTTTGTAGCGAAAAAAGACCCTTTTTTGGCAAAGTGCCTAGCTGTAGTTTTTGAACCATAGCTCTGCCGGCACCTAGGGAAACCTTGCAAACCTATACATTTTTGAAAAGTAGACACCCAGGGGAATCCAGGGAGGTATGGCTTGCATGGATCCCCCAACGTTTCCTTACCCAGAATGCCCTGCAAACCTCAAATTTAGCTGAAAAAATCACTTTTTTCATTCATTTTTGTGTGGGAAAGTTGTGGCATCACCGGGCTGACACAAATTTCAAACCACCCAGCGTTCCCCGAGGTCTCCCGATAAAAACGGTGCCTCACTCGTGTGGGAGGCCCAAGTACCCGCAACAGGCAAGGGCCCACAACGTAGTGAGGCGACATGAAAATTGCCTATCTCAAAACGACCTGGTTTTGCAAGGGGGGTCACTTGGGTTTTTGGCCCGGTGCTCGGCGGCCACCTAGGGAAACCTACCAAACCCACACATTTCTGAAAACTAGACACTTGGGGGATTCCAGGGAGGTATTTTGATGTCTCCTCAATTGGTTTTGGGGAACGTGGGGTGGGTGGAATTTTGTGGACCCACGCAGATTCCAGAACTTTCCACCACAGAAATGTGAGGAAAATTTGTTATTTTGGACACATTTTTAGGTTTGCAATGGATTCTGGGTAACAGAACCTGGTGAGAGCCAGTCAAGTCTCCCCATCCTGGATTCCCCTCGGTGTCTAGTTTTGAAAAATGTACAGGTTTGCTAGGTTTGCCTACGTGCCAACTGCGCTAGGGCCCAAAATCCACAGGTATGCACATTCCTAAAAAAAGGCCGGAGCCCAGTGGGCTTTCTGCCGCCCTGGGGGGGAATCGGGGAAGGGGGTTTCATCCCGATATGCCCCTAAAGGGGCAGAAAGACTGTGGCTATTTTTTGTGGGGGTGGGGGCATTGGTATGACCATTTTGGGCAGCCCCCACCCCCATGCATAAAAAAAGCCTGCGTACTCGCTGGCGCCTAGTGGGCTTTCTGCCCCCCCAGGGGGCAGATCAGGGGCCGCTGCCACCAACTACCCTCCCAGGGGGGCAGAAAGACTGGAGTTTCTCTGGGGGTGGGGTGGGGGTATTATCATGCCCATTTTGGGGAGCCCTTACCCCAACACTAATAAACCAAAAAAATCCATGGTTTCTAGTGGGCTTTCTGCGCCCCCCAGGGGGGGCCAGATTGGGGGCTACAGCTCCCATCTGCCTCCTGGGGGGCAGAAAGACTGTCATTTTTGGGGGGGGGAGGGTGGGTATATTGGCGTGCCCGTTTCAGGCAGCCCACACCCTAAAAACAATTGCGCAAAAAAAATACCTGGTGGATAGTGGGTTTTCTGCCCCTCGGGGGGGGGGCAGATTGGGGGCTACTGCCCCATCTACCCCCAGGGGGGGGCAGAAAGGCTGTAATGGTGGCGGGGGTGGGGGCATTGGCATGCCCATTTCGGGCAGCCTCCACCCTAAATACAATCCATCACCCTAAAGAAAATTGCGCTAAAAAAATCCCTGGCGTCAAGTGGGCTTTCCGCCCCCCCCGAAGGGGCAGATTAGGGGCCAATGCCCCATCTGCCCCCCAGGGGGGGTAAAAAGGCTGTAATGATGGCGGGTGGGTGGGGGCATTGGCGTGCCCGTTTCAGGCAGCCCCCACCCTAAAAAAAACCTAAAAACTAATCCCTGGTATTTAGTGGGCTTTCTGCCCCCCCGAAGGGGCAGATTAGGGGCCAATGTCCCATCTGCCCCCGGGGGGGCAGAAAGGCTGTAGTAATTGGGGGGTGGGGTGGGGGCATGGGCCTGCCCGTTTTGGGCAGCCCCCACCTCTATTTATTTTTATTTTTTTATTCCCAGGTGTCTAGTGGGCTTTCTGCCCCCCGAAGGTGCAGATTAGGGGCCAATGCCCCATCTGCCCCCCAGGGGGGGCAGAAAGACTGTAGTAGGTGGGGGGGCATGGGCCTGCCCGTTTTGGGCAGCCCCCACCCCTATTTTTATTTTGTAATAAATTCCCTGGTGTCTAGTGGGCTTTTTACCCCCCCCGGGGTGGCAGATTGGGGGCTAATGCCCCCATCTGCCCTCCAGGGGGGGCAAAAAGACTAAATGGTGCCAACGTCAGTTGGAGGAGCAAAGGCCCTTGCCCAAGGGGCCGCTCCCCCCTCCCTGTTGTCTAGTGGGTGGATCCCTGCTTGGGGATCGCCCTCCTGTGGCAATCCCCAAGCAGGGATCCACTGGGGAGGGGTACCATTGGAAAGGGGAGATTCTCCCCTTTCCAACGATACCTCTCCCGTCTTTCTACATGCTCAGGTGGCTGAGATAGCCCCCTGAGCACGTAGAAAGTTAAACTGAAATGAGCCTCTTGGCTCATTTCAGTTTCACTTTCACTGTAATGACGTTGGCGCGACGTGCGCGCCGATCGTCACTACAGTGAAAGGGGGGGAGGGCCTCGGGAGCTGGCTATTTGCAGTAAAAGGGAATCCCTCTGGTGCCCACACCAGAGGGATTCCCTAGGGAATGCCTCATGACGAGCTGGACACGTCATGGGCACAGCGCGACTGTGCTCCATGACGAGTCCAGCTCGTCATGGAGCACACAAGGGGTTCATCTGAAGGAAATACGTTGTAAGGTTGTGAAGGATGCCATATGTATTTGGGAGGAAATCTGTCCTAAATATTCAATATCTTTTTTAAATAAAGAAACACCATTCTGGAATAATCCTGCTTTTCCACCAGTATTTCACAATCCAATTTACAGGGCTTGGGCACGATATGGGTTCACACTCTGGGGCAGCTGTACTATTTGAGTGTCTTTTATGTTTATTTACCGAATTACAGGCTAACTATGAGCTTCCTAATTACTTTTTTTAAGTACTTACAAGTGAGGGATTATTTTCTGTCAGGATGCAAATACTTGGTTGAAACCTGAAGGCACAAAGTTAATACCATATTTACATAAACTAGGCAAGAAACCGTCGATAAGTATGGTGTATCAAGACCTTTGTTAATATGTGGCTGAAGACAGTGTGTTATTGGAGAAAAATGGCGCTGGCTGCATTCTTCTGGTATTCTTGTTTCAGAGATTTAGAGGGCACTAGAGATTGTGGACTGTCCTGTACACTTTATTAATCTGAAATTAACAGTTTAAGACTATCTGCCTTTTGTATTGTACCCCAGAGAAAAATTCTAAATGGGGTGAGAATGTTGTTACGGATAAACCTAGATGTCCTAAATGTAGCCTGCTAGCTGTGGATCTGGTACATATGTTTGCCATATGTCCCTCCCTGCAAAAATTCTGGGTGGCGTAACCAAGCTAATGTCATCTGGCTTAGGCTTTCAAGTTTAATTATCTCCTAGAAAGATATTGATGGGAGTTAAATTTGAGTATGATGGGGGCATCAAGTGTTTAATGCCAAAAATGAAAGTCTGCACCTGGTTATGTATCGTTAGGGCATGGATGTCTGCTACTCCCCCAAAGGCATCCAAATGGTGGGCTCTCATAGGATGAATTTATGAGTCTGAACACTAGAGGCCAAAGTTTTGATAAAATGTGGGTAGGTTTCAGTTTGAATATCTTAAACTACAAAGTTGATTGATACTGTGTTTCTCAGTTGGTTTTGGGTATACTTATGCTTTTTTTCAGTGATCTCTAAGTTCTAGACTATATTATTCAATCTTTTAGGTGTTCTCTTTATCTGTGTTTTAGTTTTTTCTGCCTTTTTATATTCAATCTGCATGAATATTTTGAATATTATGTATGAAAAATATCTGACTTGAAATAACAAAAAATAATTTAAACAAACACCTTTAAATATAATAAAAATTATGATAATTATACAATTTACAAAATTATTTGCCAATTATAAATTCAATAATAACTAACTCATGATTAATAATGATTTAAATTCTCACTCTTTACCCCTACTAACAAAACCACTTGCACCTGAAATATAATGAAAAAATGATTTTCTTTACATAATTATCAATTAAATAATTAATAAGTAAAATTAATTATTCATTAGATTCAATTTACTTCCCACCCTGTACCCCTACATACCCCACAACCCACACCTAAACCATAACTTTGAAAATAATTAATGACACAATTCTCATAATTATCAATTAAATATTTATTAATAATAAAAAATTATTAATAATTAATCATAATTAATTTACTTCCCACCCTGTACCCCTACAAACCCCACAACCCGCACCTAAAACATAACTTAAAAACAAATTATACAATTTACATAAATAATCAATTAAATAAGTATTAATTATACATTAATTATAATGAATTTACTTCCCACACTGTACCTCTACAAACACCACAGTCTGCACCTAAAATATATCTTCAAAAATAAATTAATTACACAATTTATATAATTATAAATTAAATATTTCTTATTAATAGCAAAATAAATTATGAATCATTTACTTCCCAACCTGTTCTCCTACAAACCCCACAACCTGCTACAACACTAAAATAAAAAAAATATTCAGTTAAATTAAAAACAACAAAAAATGTACAAACTAAATTAAGAAATATCAACAATAATTATACATAGTCATAGTTTCTTCTTTTAATAAAATGTTATAGTTATGACGGCTTTTTGACGATAAGAAGGCACTAGCACTTTATAGGTATTGCACTTTAGATGCACAAGAAACTTTTTTCAATATTGCTGCTCTTTAAGATAAAATTACACATTGTTAACTTGTGAATGAGTATATGATTAGCTGCTCTTTATTATTGTGTATTGAGAGGCTGTCGCTTGAGTTTCTGTATCAACTGGTTTTTTATGATGATTCTAAACATACTATATATTGTAAGAACCGAATGCTCTGCTCAATAAAATTTTTTTTTTAAAAAAACCCAATAATTATACAAACAATTTATAACATATACATTTAAACCATACACCAGAATACATAAAATAATTAAAAACTGATTTTATTAACAATTATATTTTTGTAAACAAAATAACAATATTGATATTTTTAACATCGATATAACTTAGCAAAAAAATTGATATTCTTGTCAACGATGTTCCTGCATCACAATATTTGCGGATCACGATATTAAAACCGTGATATTTCTACATCTAAATATTTTTTATTCAACATTTTGTCTGAATACCTTTAAAAGGGGTGAGGACTGATCCTGAGACGGATGTCAGGGAGTGAGTGAGATGAACCTCTACCAGTTGGGATCAGGAGAAGTTTGCAAAACAATGAGGACAAATATTGATATTTACAGCACAAATATCATCAAAATGTGATAAAAATCATAAACTCTGAACGGTCACTCATAAACCATTCCAGTATATTTGGTGTGTGACAAGCATAACTGATTCTTTCGAGTGCTGCTTCTTCACATTTTCTATGAATTTTTGCTGGTCATTCAGAGGGCCTTTCATGGAAGAGTGCATCTGTCATGAGGGCGCTATTGGTAGAGTCGATGTGATGCATGAGGAGTAGGGTTGTGCTCTTGTTTTTGTTGCTACCTCTAAGCATCTATGGACTTCAAGAAAAAAGTAGCGGGGATGGGATGCTTAACCAAATTCATAAGATAGGACGGCTGTGCAAAGGTATAAAAGACACAGTCATGCAAAAATGAGCAGTTGATAAACTGGGTGAATTAAATTAACTGACTGTAGTACACATCAACCTAAATTGTTGACATAAATCACTAACAAACACAAAAGTAATCAGCATACCTCTTGCCCCCACAACTGGCCTAATAAAATACTAAATGATGCCTTTTGAAAATTGAATAGGCAGCCTGCTCCAGGAGTTGTCACCAAGTATGTGCGGGGAAGCTCTACCAGTCAAAAAGGTTATGGCCCGAACAGTCTAAAAGCATTGAGCTTAATGGGGCTTGTTTACAAGCCCCTTGCACCACTGGTGTGTCACTTTTAATATGGAAAAAGTGAGGTTCTGGTGGAGCAAGGGGCTTGTAAATAAGTTTCAATATTTTGAAGGTGATGTATGTAAATGATCCCTACTCTACTCCAAGGCATTCTTAAGAATTGTTTAAGCAAAACGATCCTCAGAATGATCGTCAATTTCCAGAATACATAGGGGTATATTCACAAGAACGTGTGATAACTACCGCAAGAGTAGCGTAACACAACTTCCAATATCGCAGCCCATCACGGGAAAATAACCCTGTGTCAACGTGGAATTCACAACAAGGCGGTACCATGCGATAGTTCGCCGACACCGCGGCCAATGTCCGCGATACAACCACCACCACGGAGATAAAAACACAAACCTAAAAACATGCAAAAGCGCGATGATGAAATCAGTGAAAAGCAGCGCCAGGCCTGCAACACACACCTGGCAGGCTGAAAAAAATCACTATAAAAGTAAAAAAAACACCCACATCCAAACTGACTACACCCAAGCACCATGGAGGCAGCCGGAGCAGGCGCAGAGGACGAGCGCAGCCCCACAAGCACCCCGGACGACCAACCCAGGACATCGGGGACAGGGAAGGGCAAGTACAAGAAGACGAGAAAGACGAAGTTCAGTCCGTAGGCGAACAGGATCATAGTCACGGAGGTGATGGAACACCATCAACAACTCTTCATCACCTCTAACGTGACATTGGGCACCAAAACTGGAATATGGCGGGACATCGTCGACAAGGTGAATGCCGTCAGAGAGCACAAGCAGACAATGGACGAGGTCAAGAGGCGATGGAATGACATCAAGCGGAAGACCAAGGAGAAACTCTCCGCCAACCAGAAGGCAGCAAGGAAGACCGGAGGTGGGGGCCCAGTGCCACAGCTGAAGCTGGATAACATGGAGGAGCTGGTGTCGGCAGTCATCAGTGTGGATACTGTGGCCGGAGTCGGGGGACCCGACACTGCTCGACAGGACACAACAAAACTGCAACAGGGTGAGTGACCACCAGGTACTGGGGGGACGGGTGGAGATGGCCACGATGGCACACATGCACAATCAAGCAGGGCACAGTACACACCCACAATGACCCTGGCTCCTCGCACAGACCCACAGACTGTCACAATGTACAATGCCATGATGTCAGAATGTCAACCTGTACCATGCGGCTACATGCATGTGGACATATTGTAATGCACCATCTCCCCTTCACATTGCAGGGGCATCATCAGCACCTCCTGCAGAGCAGTCCCAGCCACTCTTCACTGATGACAAGGAGGACAACACCAGCATCGACGCACAAGTCCTCCTAGACATCATTGACCTCATCTGTGACTCACCTCCAGGATCAGGGCAGGCCAGCTACATCGAGGAGACCCCACCCACCACTCAAACCACCCAGCAGAAGGCACCCACAGCCCCAGCATCCTCCCAAGTCCCCCAGGAACAACAAATGGCCTTCCAACGCGTGTGCTGGAGGGCCAGAGGGAGACGGCTGAGCAGGTGCGGGTGGGGTTCAAACTCATGGTTGCCAAACTGGATGCCATCCTTTGGTGTCTATGTCGGCCCATGGTCTCCAACGAGCCCTGAATGACATCGCTGGAGTCATGACGCGGAGAGTAGAACAGCTGAGAGTGGCTCCAGCGATACCAGCCATGAGCTGGCACACATGCGGAGACTCATGGAGGACAAGGTGCGTATGGAGGCGGAAAGGATGGCAGCCATCGCTGCACATCATCGGAATGTAGCTAGGATCTACCATGCCCTGCAGACCTCCATTATGGCATTGCTGCCACAAGGCGTGGAGCTGATGAATACTACCGCCCCCACACCATCCACATCCCCGCCCCCTGGTGTGTCAGTACCTCACAGTGCGGCAGACGTATCCACCCAGGACCCTGATGTGTCAGTGGCACACAGTGCTACAGCCGGGACTGCAACACTCAAAGGGGGGGGGCAGGGCACACATCCGGGGATGGGTTTGTGATCAGGAGGCACTAGCATTCATTTCTGCCACCTGACCTGTTTCTGCTTGGTGCCGCACATGGCCTCATGACCTTCCACTGACCCCCGATACACACCGATGCACTCACCTTGGACAGCGACATGGATTGCCACATCCTGTTTGACGACCAATGACACGGCAAACAGACTGCGGACTGTACCCTTCCTTTTCCGCAGTACATGTCATCCCCGGATGGACTCTGGCTGGCCCTACATGGGCCCATATTGTGTAGTGTGCTCGGCATTGCCCTGTACCGCTCCAGGTTCAGAACTGCACGGGATATGCAAATAAACATCCAGTGACGCACTGCTGTGTCATGTCTTCCATACTTCAGGAATGGATGTGTGGATGAATGTGGGGACAGTGCCTTCCCTTGCATCAATGATGTTCATTCTGTGGGATGCGAGTCAGAGGGTGCGACATTGCATTTTGTGTACCTGGTCCCGTGAACACTACAACAGGGACACACGCATCAGTCACTTCCTTGTCCGGACATGGACTGGACCACGCCCCCAGCCCATGAGTCATTGTGGCAAGCCCTGCACTGGTCCAGCGTACGGCAGGCCAGACCACTCCGATGACGCACCGAGGGGGGGCCATCATTGCAACCCATTGCAGGCGTAGTCGCTGGTGGTGTGCAGGTCACTGGTCTAGTCGTCAGCATGTCACAGCCACTCCCTGAGGGCAGGTTTGCACACACAGCACACCCATCTGGCACAGGCTTCACTGGCCATGTGATTCCGCCAACATAAGGGGCCAATGACGTCACATTCCCTTCTTCCGGTGGTGACGGACGTTTCATGGTTGTCAATCATAAAGGGCCCATGAGTTGTTGCGCACAGGTTTGGTGGCATCTGAGGCCTGGCACACGACACAGGCCTACCGCCATGTAGCGCTGACTGGGCTTGCACAGGATTAGTGGCACCCGAGGCCTTGCCGCTGGCACGGGCCTGCCACCACGTGGCGCTGACTGGGGTTGCACAGGGTTAGTGGAACTCAGAGCATTGCGGACGGCACAGGCACCCTGCCATTGGACGGTGACTTTGGTTGCTCTAAGTCAGTGGCACCTTAAGCTGCTGAGTGGGTGAGCAGCCTGCGATGATGTCCTGTCCCGGCAGTCCGGACAGCTCAGGTTTTGTGTGCCCTGCTGGACCGCAGTGTAGGCCAGAGCCAGTGGGCAGCGCGGGCCTACCGCCATGTGGCATCGCTTCTGGTATCCCAGAGTCAGTGGCACCCATTGGGCTGAGTGGGTGTGCAGCCTGCGATGGTGCCGGGTGCACTGGTATGTCCTCTGCCATGGAGTAATCAAGACCCAGCACTAAACGTGAGACCTGGTGGCCTGCAGAGTGGGGCTGCATGGTGTGGAGGGTGCCAAGTCCGCTGGCCCCGGGCTTGTGGCTTGCAGCGGCACGTGGTGGGACCTCTCGTCTATGCGCTGGTGGTGGAAGGTGGGCAGTGAGGCCTGGGTGTGCATGGGTGGGCATACTCTGATGGGCGGCGGGAGAGGTTGGGGTGCCTCTGCCTGGGTGTGCATGGGCGGGCAGGCACTGTTGTCTTGTGCAGGTGTGTGTTCTGTGCCAGTCATGTATCTGGACTCTGTTTCAGCTGGCGGCTCTGACTCGGATGTGTGACCAGGTGAACTGCGATACATACTTGCACGTGGTTGGAGATGCACCGGTGGCAGCAGGTGAACAGTGTGGCCTGGGTGCACAGGAGCGGCACTGTCTCTCTCTCCCCCTCTCTTCTCTCTCTCTCTCTCTCTTCCCCTCTCTTATTCTCTCTCCCCCTCTCTTCTCTCTCTCTCTCTCTCCCCCTCTCTTATTCTCTCTCTCCCCCTCTCTTCTTCTCTCTCTCTTTCTTCCTCTCTCTCCCCTTCGCTCTCTCTCTGTCCTTTGATGTGCTCAGGACACACCTTCTCATCATGATTTTTGTCTTGCAGGCTGGGACCTACGGATTGTCCCGAGGGGAGCGGCCATGTGTCTTTACTTCATTTCAGTGTTCATTTTTAATACAATTTCATTTGTTGCTTTGAAAGTGAATGTGTGCTGCTCTTTTCTGTGTCGACACGTTTCGTGATTGTGCAACGTCGGGGGAATTATTTTTGTTCATGTTTGGGTGTAGCTGATGTGGCATGTCTTTGGTCGGGGGGGTGCCAGGGAGGGGTGGTCCTGAGGGTGGTGTCGTGGGTGTTGTGGTCCTATTGGGTGTCCGGGCCGCATGATGGGTGGCTCCATGGCTTCTGTTGCCCTTCGGGTGTGGCCCTGGGCTGGTCTCCCTTTTGTGGTGCAGGCTGAAATCCGACTTTACACCAGGTCAGAGCATGTGTATATTTCCTGGTGCTAATAAGCCTTATCACCTGTTTTGTGTTTTTATCACAGTTCTGTCTGGTTGTTGAGAATGTTGAGGTGTGATGTTGTCATGGCTTTTGGCACGGGAACGCCCACTCTGCATCTCATTAGCGATAGTTGCGTGGGTCCTCTGTGGCGATGTTTTTTGCGTCTGCTATCGTGGGTAAACTGGTGCTGTGGGCTGTTAACACCAGCTTGTGAATGGGGCGATGGATTTATCACAAATTTGGCTGCAATAAAGTGCAGTTGACTCAGCAATAGTTTCTTGTGAATATGCCCATTTGTGTATCCTGTCATGATATGTATCATGACATAAGATGCTGGTAAGATGGACAAGTAGCCTTGGTGTACTCTCAGTTGAATTTCAAGCTTCAACAAATGTAAGAGCTACACAAAAACCTCTGCATTTCAGAAGTTGACTTAGTAAAATTTACAGGAAAGTAAGATCTTCTGCTTTAAACAGAAAACAAGTGTTGCCAAATCAAAAATGGGAACTATCAGTTCTACAATGCCTCAATGCAAAATCGAGTAAGACTTACAGGAAGCAAGAGGCTGTATTTTACCAATGAAATCCTCTCAAAAGACGCAACTAGGAGAAGGTCAAGGTGACTAATTCAAACATTATTAGCCAACATGGAAAGATCTACAATTGTTGCTGCATTTTAAAACCCCCCACCCTTCCCCTCCCCCTCCCCCACCCCACGTCACCGCCCCAGTAGCATGCCCTATACCGGCCGTGGCTGGTTTTGAGGTTATAAAACTGGGGTTTGTTGACTTGGAAACTTGGATTTTTGTTTGGAATCTGAATGGGGGCGGACGCGTCTACTTCAGTACAGCAGTTCCCGATTTGCTGAGTCTTTGACCCAGCTGTGAATCCCCCAGTCTGGAGTGGGCCAAGATGAAGTTTGCAGCCGGTGATGTTTTATTTTTGATTATTGACATTATGATGTGTGAGTGTGCCTGGGTGCACATTCAAGTCGACAGTGGCTATAATCATCATTGTGATATGTGAGTACGTCTGTGTGTACATTCACGTTTCCAGTGGTTATAATCATCTGAGGTGTTTTCAATGTGATGTGTGAGTGTGTCTGTGTGCACCTTCAAGTCTTCAGTGGTTGTAATCATCTGATGTATTTAGTTTATACTATCTTTCTGATTTCTTGCAGTGGACATCCATATTATTATCTGCTTGTATTTTATTCCTTATTATTATCTGCTTGTATTTTGTTTCACGTGTTGTTGTCCATGCATTTAACAGTTACATTTTCTTACTTATGCTTATGAGTGTGTTATTATTGCCTGCACATAATATATATATATATATATATATATATATATATATATATATATATATATATATATATATATATATATATATATATATATATATATATATATATATATATATATATATATAAAGATATATAGATATATAATCATCTACTGGCGGTCGCCAGTAGATAGTTATAGTTAGGACCGAGTTCCCATAGGAAATCGGAAAATTCTATTTTGAATAACTTTGGCACCGGTTGACTTATCTTCGTGAAATTTTCAAAACTAATGGGGCGCTCCACTCAGCTCCTAGCCTGAAAGTCTCGGGGTGATTCGTCAAGCAGGGGCTGAGAAAAAAGGGGGGTCCCAAAACACGTTTTCCCAATGCATTTTCCCATAGGACCTTTAGTCGAAGGTACAGCCCGAACGGCTGAACAGAATTACTTGAAATTTGGCAAAGAGGTAGTCCTCAGGTCAGGCATGTGCCTTTTGCATATATGGTGTCAATCTGTTCAGTAGTTCCTGAGAAAATCAAAAGTAAAATCACATATATATCTGGGCGGAGCCTAACTACACATCTCATCGTGAGATCTGATTGGCTGTCAGCACTTCATCCAAGAAGTGTTGGCAGCCATCTTGGGACCAATATACATGATATCACCTCATTAAAAAGCATTGCAGTTAATAGAAGGTTTTAAGACTTTAGTTACATTATAAATCAATTGTTGATGGTACCATACTCATTTTAGGTATTGTGGTGTGTTCTAAGGTGATTTTACCATGTGAAAAAGCCTTCTGCTGTGATATCATGAATCATGTTTGAAAGAAAACTATTTTCTCATGCTTTTCCCACAGAGGTTTGGAAGATGATCTATAAGCTAAACTGAGAGCATATTTTCTGTAAATTCACATTATCTTTCTCAGTCACGTGAGAATGAAGTCTGACATTCTCAATCAAACATGTTCATCCAACAAGGGCAGAGACTGTCAGTTGATTCCTTTGTGTTCTACTGCAGCTTCCTGGAGTGTTCTAAAGAACAACTAGAGCGCTAACAGTCCTACTTATGACAAACGTATGGCACACCTGAAGCCATCTTGGTTGGAATAAAGTGGTAACTCTTAAAATATTAAATTTAAAAAGGAACAAAATAAGGGGGTTCATTTTGCCATAGAAAGTATGATTAGTGCTGCAGAAAGAAAAATTAGGGCACATTTTGAGTGACTTCTCAAATCCTCTTTTATTTCATTAAAAAATTCTGACATGCAGACTGAAACATGCACTTTCAATATCAGCAGCAGACTTCCCTGGTGAGCAGTAGCTTTACTACAGTGATCTAATAAGCAACTAGTGTGCTAACATTCTGAATTTATGGCAAATGTGTGACACATCTGAATGCCTTCTTAATGGAATCAAAGTAAAAAACTGAAAGTTTTTCCTACTGAGGAGACTGTAGTAAATGAGGAAATTAGGAAACATCATAACAAATAAGTCTCCCAAAATGTCCACCAGAGACAAAAGAGCCCAAATGTAGCCCAAATATCACCAAGCTGTAGCCCAAGTATAGCCCAATGACAGAATATCCCAGAGTGGTCTAACGAACAACTAGAGCGCTAACAGTCTTACTTATGACAAAAGTATGGCACACCTGAAGCCATCTTGATTGGAATAAAGTGGTAACACTTAAAACATTTAATTTACAAAGGAACAAAATGAGGGGGTTCATTTTGCCATGGAAATTATGATTAGTGCTGCAGAAAGAAAAATTAGGGCACATTTTGACTTCTCAAATCCTCTTCTATTTCATAAAAAAATTCTGACATGCAGACTGGATGCTTGATTCCGGTCCAGGGAAGACATGGCTTGGCAGTTCGGGCTGGACTGTTCCCATGAGGCACAGGGTCAAGACTGATTTGCATATGGCCATGTCTGAACTGGGGTGGTGTAGTGGGCAAAAGAACGATGGATTTAACCCAGATCTCTTGACTGGGGGAGAATGTATGCATTGTCAGCATTCCGTCCATCATTTGTTTGTTGTAACGCTTTTCGCCCTAAGTGGGATGGGTATTCCCAGACGTGGGACCCGTGCTCACTACGCCACTGGAGTCAAGCTATCCTGGCTGATGACGGCGGATAGCCAGAAACCGGTCCTAGGATGCTTGATTCCGGTCCAGGGAAGACATGGCTTGGCAGTTCGGGCTGGACTGTTCCCATGAGGCACACGGTCAAGACTGATTTGCATATGGCCATGTCTGAACTGGGGTGGTGTAGTGGGCAAAAGAACGATGGATTTAACCCAGATCTCTTGACTGGGGGAGAATGTATGCATTGTCAGCATTCCGTCCATCATTTGTTTGTTGTAACGCTTTTCGCCCTAAGTGGGATGGGTATTCCCAGACGTGGGACCCGTGCTCACTACGCCACTGGAGTCAAGCTATCCTGGCTGATGACGGCTGATAGCCAGAAACCGGTCCTAGGATGCTTGATTCCGGTCCAGGGAAGACATGGCTTGGCAGTTCAGGCTGGACTGTTCCCATGAGGCACAGGGTCAAGACTGATTTGCATATGGCCATGTCTGAACTGGGGTGGTGTAGTGGGCAAAAGAACGATGGATTTAACCCAGATCTCTTGACTGGGGGAGAATGTATGCATTGTCAGCATTCCGTCCATCATTTGTTTGTTGTAACGCTTTTCGCCCTAAGTGGGATGGGTATTCCCAGACGTGGGACCCGTGCTCACTACGCCACTGGAGTCAAGCTATCCTGGCTGATGACGGCGGATAGCCAGAAACCGGTCCTAGGATGCTTGATTCCGGTCCAGGGAAGACATGGCTTGGCAGTTCGGGCTGGACTGTTCCCATGAGGCACAGGGTCAAGACTGATTTGCATATGGCCATGTCTGAACTGGGGTGGTGTAGTGGGCAAAAGAACGATGGATTTAACCCAGATCTCTTGACTGGGGGAGAATGTATGCATTGTCAGCATTCCGTCCATCATTTGTTTGTTGTAACGCTTTTCGCCCTAAGTGGGATGGGTATTCCCAGACGTGGGACCCGTGCTCACTACGCCACTGGAGTCAAGCTATCCTGGCTGATGACGGCTGATAGCCAGAAACCGGTCCTAGGATGCTTGATTCCGGTCCAGGGAAGACATGGCTTGGCAGTTCGGGCTGGACTGTTCCCATGAGGCACAGGGTCAAGACTGATTTGCATATGGCCATGTCTGAACTGGGGTGGTGTAGTGGGCAAAAGAACGATGGATTTAACCCAGATCTCTTGACTGGGGGAGAATGTATGTATTGTCAGCATTCCGTCCATCATTTGTTTGTTGTAACGCTTTTCGCCCTAAGTGGGATGGGTATTCCCAGACGTGGGACCCGTGCTCACTACGCCACTGGAGTCAAGCTATCCTGGCTGATGACGGCTGATAGCCAGAAACCGGTCCTAGGATGCTTGATTCCGGTCCAGGGAAGACATGGCTTGGCAGTTCGGGCTGGACTGTTCCCATGAGGCACAGAGTCAAGACTGATTTGCATATGGCCATGTCTGAACTGGGGTGGTGTAGTGGACAAAAGAACGATGGATTTAACCCAGATCTCTTGACTGGGGGAGAATGTATGCATTGTCAGCATTCCATCCATCATTTGTTTGTTGTAACGCTTTTCGCCCTAAGTGGGATGGGTATTCCCAGACGTGGGACCCGTGCTCACTACGCCACTGGAGTCAAGCTATCCTGGCTGATGACGGCTGATAGCCAGAAACCGGTCCTAGGATGCTTGATTCCGGTCCAGGGAAGACATGGCTTGGCAGTTCGGGCTGGACTGTTCCCATGAGGCACAGGGTCAAGACTGATTTGCATATGGCCATGTCTGAACTGGGGTGGTGTAGTGGGCAAAAGAACGATGGATTTAACCCAGATCTCTTGACTGGGGGAGAATGTATGCATTGTCAGCATTCCGTCCATCATTTGTTTGTTGTAATGCAGACTGAAACATGCACTTTGAATACCAGCAGCATACTTCCCTGGTGAGCAGTAGCTTTACTACAGTGATCTAATGAGCAACTAGAGTGCTAACATTCAGAATTTATGGCAAATGTGTGACACATCTGAATGCCTTCTTGATGGAACCAAAATAAAAAACGGAAAGTATTCCCACTGAGGAGACTGCAGTAAATGAGGAAATTAGGAAACTTCATAACAAATAAATCTCCCAAGATGACCACCAGAGACAAAAGAGCCCAAATGTAGCCCAAATATCACCCAGATGTAGCCCAAGTATAGCCCGATGACAGAATGTCCCAGAGTGTTCTTAAGAACAACTAGAGCGCTTACTGTCTTACTTGTGACAAAAGTATGGCGCACCTGAAGCCATCTTGATTGGAATAAACTGGTAACACTTACAACTTCATAACAAATAAATTTCCCAAGATGGCCACCAGAGACAAAAGAGCCCAAATGCAGCACAAATATCACCCAGATGTAGCCCATATGTAGCCCAATGACAGAAGTGTGCAAAACACTTATTTTTTGTGTTTTTGCAGTTTTATACAGTGCAGACTTGTCAGGTATTGGAGTGCTTTACATGAGCATTGGTTACATCACACAAGATCAAATTCACTTTGGTTGTAGACATGGGGAGATCAAGTGATTTGACCAGAATCACAGAATGTTGAGCTGAAGCAGAAACTCCAACCTGGTTCCCCAGTTGCAAAGTCTGCAGCTCTGGAAGTAACACCACATCCTCTCCCCTAGGTGCAACATTTAATCAAGTGGTCAACTGGATAAAAAAACATAAAGATTACAAATAATTTAAAAGTTCTTTGTCGCTATTTGAAAACTCAGAAAATATGTCCTCATTTTAGTTTTTAAGAGCACTAACCATAATTTTGATGCAAATAAGACCCTCTCATATATGTAATTTCTAAAGGAAATACTCTAGGTATTACAGTTTTGATTACATCAAGATGACGTCAGGCGTTCCACACTTTTGTAATAAATATAGAATTTTAGCAATCTAGTTGTTCATTGGGATACTGTTGAGAGGCAGAGGCCAGGGGCACAGGCTCTAAAAATTGAAGGGAGGTAGGAGAGTGCAGAGGCAACAATTTTACCACTCTGGGCAGGCAGGAAGGGCAGTGGCAGCACAACAGACTATGGAGGGCAGTGGAAAGGGGTGCAGTGGCAACAAACCAACAATACAGGACTGGCAAGAGAGGCTGTGGCAATATAATAGACCATTGTGGGCAGAAGGAAGAGGCAGTGGTAGTACAACCATACATGCCAACAGACCCGTTTCAGCCAGGAAACGTCAAATGTTTTTAAGCTCAAATGGGCTTTATTTGATCTGTCTCCTGTCTACAATCTCCTCTTTTTCAATGTAACTCAAAGGGGAAAATCAATACCCCAGTTTTTTTCAAAATCTCCCTTTTAGCAAGTTCAAAATGTTCGCAAGTATGGTACATTGGATCATGGTAGGCAGGAGGAGTTGAGGTTGGGACATGGACTCGGATAACAGAGGACAGGAGGGACATGGAGAGGTGCACCAAACTGACCCTACATGGCAGGCATCAGGGTTTGCAGCAGCACAATACACCACACAGCGCATGCGGGACGGGAGTGCAGCACAACAATCCATAGAAAGCAATAGGGAGGGGACAGGACCATGCACATGGACAACAGAGAACAGAGGGGAAAGAGGCAATAGTAGCTAGCTGACCATAATGGACAGACAGGAGAGAAAGCTGCAGCATAACAGACCATAAATGGCGGAGGGACGGATCAGGGGCATTACAATGGAACAGACAAGCCAGGAGGGAGGGAATAAGGGTCTGCACATGGAAAACAGAGGGCTGGGGGCAAGGGGGCAGGGCAGGAGCAGCAAGATGACCATGGAGGTCAGGCAGGATGGGCACTAGAAATAAGACACACCATGGAGAGCAACAATGAGACTATGATGGCATACACACAGACCATGGTGGGAAGGTGGGAGGGGGTCAGGGGCAGCTAGCTGACCACACAGGGAAGGTGGGAGGGGCCATGGCAGCACAGACGACCATGCATGGCAAGTGGGAGGGTTAGTGGCAGCACAATGGCTATGATGGGCAGGAAGGAGGGTGCAGGGGCATGTACAAAGGACCATGGAGGATAGAAGGGAGGGTCAGGACCTGGCACAGACAAGAGAGTTCAGGGGAAGGGGCTTCTCAACAGACCGCGCGGGGCAGGCAGGAGGAGCAGTTGCAGCACAACAGACCAGGGAGGGCATAAGGGTGTGGCAGTAAAATGGACCTTGGAGGACAGGAGGAAGGGGATAGGGGCATGGCATGTGGACAGGCAGGGTGGAGGTGGCAGGGACAAGTTACAGTCATCTGACAATGCTAGGCAGGTGGGAGGGGAGTGGCAGCTCAACAGAACACTCAGAGTAGATAGGAGTGGCAGGTCCATGGTACATGGTGGGCAAAAAGGATGGAGCAGGGGCATGCACAAAGACATCGGAGGGCAGGGGGAAGGAGAATAGGGGCGGCAAGCTAAGCACAGAGGCTAAGCAGGAGGTCAATGATGGGCCATAGAATTGAGCAATGGAGGGCAGGTGGAGTGGACTGGTACATCATGCTAAATGGAGGGCAGTGGCAGCACATCAGACCATGCATGGCAGGAGGGAGGAGGCTAGTCCATGGATTCAGACAACAGAGGATAGGGAGGAGGTGGATGGGGCAGCAAGCTAACTGTTCAGAGAAGGTGGGTAATAGGAACTTTATTGTTTTTAAAATGTGTGTCTGTGCGAACTACTTAAAATATGAACAAGTATGCAGCATAATCTCACTTTTATTCAGGAAGAAGAGGACGTTTGTGACTGTGACTCCGGGCTCACTTGGCAGAAACACCCTCTGACCCTCCACCCCCCATCACAAAATGTAATGCCCGTGAAAAGGGTAGGTGGACGCAGTGGTATATAGAACATAGTCCTGAGAGCACGATTGAAAATGAAAACTAGATATAGTATATGGTATAAACTATGCACCAAAAAGTGGGATAGAAGATGAACCGGGGCTTGAAATATAATATGCAATACATTGTGCGCAATGACAGATTCATTGGAGAGCGCGAGATAGCACAGGCACTAGCGTGTGCTATGCAATATACGCCTTGGAGTGTAATATGCACAGGGCAGTGTTGTGTAACCTAACTAGTCTCTAAAGTTGTAATATAAAATATGTGCTGGGGAGTGTAACGTTGCATATGCACTGTGACAAAGATATGGATCCCAGATTGTAATATGTATGGCATAGCGCTGTGCGTTATAACTAGGGCTCCCTGTTTTATGGTATTTATTTTTTTGCCATTTCCGTCTGTATTTATCCATATTTATTTTTTGCTACTTTTATCTGTATTTATCCATATTTATTTGGGGTTTTGTGGAAAAATTAAGCTGAAATTAGTATATTTCCACATTTATTTAACCGATAAATATGCGCTCACGCTTGAATGTCTGCCAGGTTTCAATACTGTGAACACCCGCAGAAGATAAATCAGTGCATTGTATGAAAATATGCTAATTTCAGTATCAACCTTGTGCATATCTACTGCTGTTAAAGCCTCTTTACTAAAATTCCTTTCTTTTTTAACCCCCTTATCTATCAATCCACACATCTATTGGCCTGGCAGTCATGGCAAACAGTGTTTAGAATTACTTAAAAAGCAGCCCATTTTCCGTTTTTATCCACATTTAAAAATAAATACAGACAAAAAAAAAATGTTTTCTGTCTGTATTTATCTGTAAAAATCAGTAAAAACGGAAAACAGGGAGCCCTAGTTATAACATAGGCATCGAGGAAGGCACGTTAGATGGGGCAATATAACCCGTGCGAAGGCAAGTGTGGCATGACATATTCACGGGGTGGTGTTACAGTGCACATGGGCTATAGAGTGTCATAGCATACGTACTAGCTGGTGGAATACAACACAGAGGTGTGAGGCACTCGGCGGGCACTGGTGGGTGTAACACAGCATTGGGCTCAGCCCGGAGCACGCTGTGACTCTCAAGTGAGATTCATCTCCTTTCCAGAGAGTAAAATAAAAAGTATTACACATCCGGTGGTGGATGGTATTTTATTAACCGTGAGGGGGGTTTCTTGCATAGTTTGGTCGAATTTTTGTCGAATCCCCTTTGAATGGCTTGGTGTGCATGTATATTAAATGTGCCCGTCAATAGCTATCCATGTTTGTATAAATAAACGACAAGGGTGTCTACTTGGAGAGTACCCACTGGCGGTGACGCCGGGATTAGGCACGGTGGGTCGTCAGACACGTCAGAGCTTCACTAGCGGTGTAAATACATTCCACGTGGATTCATTCTATGCATAGTCGCCGTTTAATGAATATCATGCAAATCGTCATGGTGTTAGGTACATACGGTTTGTCCAGCATGTCCTAGGTGTTTCTATAAATATATATATTTTTTTAAATAATAAAAAACAAAGGCCGGCCCCGGGGGATGGGGTCCCCGGGGCCATAAGTGGCCTGAGGAGGGGGGCCACGCGGCCCCCTCCTAAAGAATTTTTTTTAAAAAGGCCATGACCCGGGGGTTGGGGTCCCCGGGGCCGATTAAGACCTTGGGAGGGCCAAATTAATTTTTTTCAACAAAAAAAATTAGGGTGCAGACCCTGGGGGATGGGGTCCCCAGGGCCAGTAAATTAGAAAAAGAAGGGGGCCACACAGCCCTCCTTCTTAAAAAATAAAATAAATAAAAGACCGGCATCGCGCCAGAAGCCACGCCCCCTCCTTGCAGCACTCTGCAAACGCGCCCCCTGGCCAGTTGTAAGTTGGGGAGTTAATTCCCCTTCAATACTGATGGTCCCTGAGGGCCAACTAGCCCAACAGGTATCTCCAGTATGCGCCAGGGAGCTGCGTTGCAGACAGGTGTTCTGAGGCCACGCCCCTTTTTACACCTCTATGCAACGCAGCTCTGTGGCGCTTACTGGAGGTACCTAGTGGTCTAGTTGGACCCTAGGGACCCTCAGGATTCAAGGGGACTTAATCTCCCAACTTAAAACAGCCACAGGGCGTGTTTACACAGTGGGGAAGTGAGGGGACGGACCTGAGGTGACGTGTGCAAACACGCCCTGTGGCGCATTTTGAGAGGTATTTTTAATCCCCTGCCCTATTATATACTAGGGGCTAACAGAGGAGGTCATGCTGATCACACGGTGACCCCAATGCATAGTGTTCCCTAGTGTACGTAGGTGGTTTCACTGTATTCTGAGTGTCTTTTAACATAGCACTGGCTCTAGGACTGGTTAGTCAGACTCAGTTACCACCAGTATCCGTCTGAAAAAGTTGAGGGTACAGGCTGATTTTGCAACAAGGCTTCTTTCTGCTCTTCTGTTTGTTCTTTCTGCACGTTATCCTTCTTCCTGCACTTTTCTTTGTCTTTGTGGACTTCTGTTGCTTCTTTCTGCATTTCTTTTTTTTCTTTCTGTGCGTTTTTTCTTCTTTCTTCACATGTACTATCTCTGTAGGCATAGTTAGAAATTAGCATTTAAAAAACCTTTGAAATTCACTCCCGAAACCATAGGTTTTAGGCACGTTATAGTTAGGAATTAGCATTTAAAAAACCTTAGAAATTCATTGAAAAAACCATAGGTTTCAGGGGCGTTATAGTTAGCTGGACTTTTCACTCGTACAAAACCATTGAAATTCCCCCGTTATAGTTAGTTCAGCTAACTATAACTCGCGCGCCCGCAATGCACTGCTGATGACGTCACATATTACATCACTCATGATATGGTCAGTGACATCACTCATGACATCACTGATGACATCTCAAATGACATCACTGATGACATCATCCTTGTGATAGTGTGGCAGACCTCCTCTCCCCCTAATATAACCTTTGATACACACATTCAAAAATAGAAACTAACATTTTCAAAACAATTGACATACCAATATCAGTTACAACAACCTATTCAGCAATTCTAAGATCCACATACACATCCACTCATTCACCAACAGTCCTATACAGTCACTCATACATGTACTCACTCATCATATGTACTCATACACCTATACATCCTGTTACACAACGCCACTCATCCATAAAGTTACTCACACACATAGTCACTCATGCTAATAAAGAATCAAACATCCATTTACTTGCACACACCACCACACTAACTTCTACAGAAACTTACACATACATAGTCTTTTAAACAATCACTTATAGAAACACATACTTATTCATACAGGAACTCTTTCAATCTCTCACTCTCACATATACTCACTTATATACACCAATAGTCACATATACTAGTTTAAAACATATGTAGTTACTCATAAAGACACTATTGAGACAGTCATTCACTCACCAACACACCCATGCATACACTCATCCACCCATACAGTCCTGCACACATGCTGTCTTCAAGACATACAAACAGTAAGTCACTATTTCATACACCTATGCACCATGTAATACCCCCCACCGAACCATACAGACACTCATACTGATATTAAAAAAAACAACTAATAACCTATATAGACACTCATGCAGCTACTCACCAACCCATGCAGCCACTTATACACAAAGTGAGAGACTGATACAGATATTTACATATTTAAACATTACTCACTAAGCCATGTATTCACTAAGATACACTTAATCAGTCAGTTATACAATCAATTTTTCAAAAACAAATCATCCATTTAGACACTTATATACCCATTTATTCTTCCATCGACCTTGAGATATACATATAGAAAACATATGTAATTTTCAGAAAAACACACATTCACTGGATGATGTCATCAGTGAAGTCATCAGTGATGTCATTTGAGATGTCATCAGTGATGTCATGAGTGATGTTACTGACCATGTCATGAGTGATGTAATATGTGACGTCATCAGCAGTGCATTGCGGGCGCACGAGTTATAGTTAGCTGAACTAACTATAACGGGGGAATTTCAATGGTTTTGTACGAGTGAAAAGTCCAGCTAACTATAATGCCCCTGAAACCTATGGTTTTTTCAGTGAATTTCTAAGGTTTTTTAAATGCTAATTCCTAACTATAACGTGCCTAAAACCTATGGTTTTTTCAGTGAATATATGTATGTATACACACATTTGTGGCTCATTTGACATCAGGGAAAGCCTTTGTATTAGAGAGTGTTGCACAAATAAGACCCCATGCCTTATTCTGAGAACAGTCAATGTGTCTCATTTTATAAGAGTGAAATTCCTTCCCTGTGGTGTTTTTGTTCCTTTGCCGTGTTTGTGCCTCCGGGTGGGAGGACGGTATTTTGCAGGATACGAAATTTAAAAATAAAAAGGGGAAAATGCTTTCTAAAATGTTAATGTTTTCACTTGCAGATTCACAGATACCAACTGATTAATTGGGCTGGGAAGTTGCCTCTAAAGCATGTTTAACAGAAGAGGGGCAAGCACAGATACTTAAATTGGTCTAGGATCTTCCTTTTCAAGGGGGAAAACAACTTGGTATTTCAGAGAAAAAGTAGTGTCCTTTTAAGTGCATTGTGCAGTATGTATGAAAAATGTGTGCAGTTAGAAAGAAAATGTGATGAAATACAAAGGTATTTACTTAAAGCTAGGGAAAATTCTGATATTTTAACATGTGAAATTAAATCATTGGAAAAAGAGTTGCAAATGTACAAGGCGGAGCAGGAGCAAGAAACTGTGTTCATATTACCTGACTGTTTAGATAGCCAGAGTGGATCACCGATAAAGAATGTGTTTGAAGGAGAGCTGCAGGTTAGTTAACAATACTCACAGGAGGTTTTAATTAATTCTTTGGAGGACGTCCTCAGCCAGAAATTAATGGTATTTTGGACAAATTTCAGCAGAGACAGGAGGAGGATTTGATAACATGGCCTGTATGTTTGTTTGAATTAGAAACTTTAGAAGTAATGTTGAATCAAGAAAATGTTGCACAGTTTCATGCACTCAGCTTTGACTGTAATGTGAAGGAATATTATAGAAACTACAGAGAAGATAAACAAATCATCCTGTTAGAACTAGCAATTGCTGGTTGCAATTACAAATCAGACTGGCCAGTGAGTGACAAACCTTGCTTTCTGAAAAAATAAATGATGAAAAATGCTATTTTTAAATATGACTGAGTGGGGAGGGAAGCTGCAATGTGCTTTTTAATCTGCAAAATAGGTTATACAATGTATTTCGGAAGTGTGGCCAATACAGAAAAGAGACACCAAGTTACATATGACAGTTCAGGGGCACTGTGCTACATGGAGTAAGTGGGAAAAACAAGGAAAGAATATGGTTCTCTTTATCCTTTGGATTAAAACATCAGATGCTGGAGAGTAGTTTACTCTAAAAACCAGTTACTAGTGTGTCCCTGCACTGTGACAAACACTGGGCATACACAATTGTTTGTGTGTTTTTGTGCTCTGATAGACACAGGGCAGATACAGTTGTTTTTGTGTTTTTGCACGCTGACAGACTCTGGGCAGATGATAATAAGGTTGAATTTTGAACTTTCTCTATTGCGATGGATGATGAATTCCCTTGAGTTATACAGAACAGGTAATGCACAAGAAGCAAATGTGATATAGAGGTACATTCAGGCGGAAGCTGCAGTGTTGCATGAGCAGTTGGTGCAGGTCCCAGTTGAAAATCCAGAGGTTTTGTTTGAAGTGCCTGAGACACAGAATTCCCCAGTGAAGTGGAACAAGGAGTTGTGGCAAGAGATTTGGGAAAGGTTACGGCAAAACACAGCTACTGTGTATCATTGAGATGCTCATTGTCTCATACATCTACTAGAAAGATGCTTCAATTTCCTTACAGATGAAACGGTTAAAATCTTGGAGCCAGATGTGGTGACACAAAATTCTGATTTGGTGGGCATGACTAAGTGTGAGCACCTAGGAGAGAAAACACTACTAACAGGTGGGCAGAAAATGAAGGGATGCAAAGTCCCCTAGACTTACTTAGAATTGTGGTTCCTATTTGTCAGTATGCACAGCACAGACCAGTTCCACAGCTGGTGAGAGCCAGTTGGAGAATGTAAAATTACCAGTGCAGATAGGGCAGATGGATTGCCTTGGGCTCATGCCAAATGATCAAGGGTGTACTTATTTAGCAGTGTGTGGAAAGATAGTTAGAAAGGGGACTGCCCCCGCCCCCCATACTGTGCAAGGGGAAGGAGAGTTTGACTCCACTACCAAGAACACAGAGGCCATAGATGGGGTAGAATTCTTGGATAATTCCCTAGAACCAGCTGAGAACCATGCAGACAGAAAAGATAAAACTTTGCCATCAGACCTAAAACAGAAAAAGGAGAACAAGTGCTTACTGAAAAATGCTTTTTGCAAAGAAGAATGATACTTGTTTCTTTTTTAGATCTTACTGTGAAGTGTTGGTGTCCCTGATGTCCCTGTCATGCATGTGGGTGCCTTTGTCTGAGTGGGGCCGTTAGGGTGTGGGACCTCCAAACCCCGAAGTGACCACCTGACAATGCAGACTGACATCGTTGCTGACATCCTTTGGCTGAATCAACCAGATGAACTTACCTAGCGAAGACGGTTTTTGAATGTGCTCTAATGACAATGAAAGTGCAGGAAAAAAAGAATAGATATAATTTTAATTATAGCAAGAAGGCTGTGTGCCTTTCACCCAGAAGGATATTTTTCATTGAATCCAGAGAGTTACAGGTGAAGCTGTTCAGTTTGATAGGGAAGATTTTGAGATTCCTTTATTTTAAGCAAAATATATGTTTGGCTGCTTCAATAGAAGGTGTTCCAGAGTTAGCCATTTATAACACTAGGAGCATCAATGAGTAAACATGTTTGCATCTATTTGTGTATTAATTTTGTGTATTCATCATACATTTATTTCTGTAGCTGAGTTATTATCAGATATACATGAGCCATTACAGATTAAGTAATAAGTTATCAGATATACATGAGTTATTTTAGATGAAGTAATATGCTACATGCTTCTATAATGTCACTGTTATAATGTGTGCTTCATTTATATTCATGCTTTGACTTAAAAAGTTGATTTTTGATATGTGTGTTATGGTAGTCAAAGGTCATGGGGTGGAATGTAGTGCTACAGGCACTCCCATGTATTGAGACCACTTGATGATCTTTGACTACCATTATATTAATTGACTTTTGCTGATTTACTTTATCCTAGCTTGAATGTACGATATCATTTTGCCTGCATGTGCATGTTTCCTTGAAGATTTATTATGTGTAACCTGGTAGTTTTAAAGTAGGGAAGCTTTCACAGAGTAGGACAGCCTTGCCAGGAACAGAACATGTGGGGTGTGGATTTGAAAGCATGAGGGAGAGAGCAGTGTGGAATGTACTTCTTGGCCTCGGAGTACAGTTTGTATGCAGTGGTGCTTAAATGTGCATTATGGTGTACATTGGGAGATGAAGTATGCAGTGCTATAGGCAGTGGTGCACAAATGTGCATTGTGTTGTACCTTGGAAAGTATTATGAAGTTCTTACTATTGGCTTTGACATGCCCTGATGCCACCCTGAATTCTGACTCTGTCTAGCTTGAACTTTTGTGCACATAGACAGGCCCCCAGGTTACTCAAGTTGTTTGGCTATTTAAGTTCAAGGTTGTTTTGTTTTAGGAGATTGTTTTCTGCACTGCTGGATACTTTTGAAAGCTTTGGTAAGATAAGGGCTGGAACAAGTGAGAGCACAGAAGGAATGTGAGAAATCTTTTGCTTTTGGAATGCTAGCATGGGGAGTGGCCAACTCCAGTAAGTTTCCTTAGCGCAGAGGAGGGCTTCTTGGAAACTTCTAGTGTGCTTTGAGATTATAAAACTGGGGTTTATTGACTTGGAAACTGGGATTTTTGTTTGGAATCTGAATGGGTATGAACGTGTCTACTTCAGTACAGCAGTTCCCGGTTTGCTGAGTCTCTTGACCCCGGCTGGGAATTCCCAAGTCTGGAGTGGGCCAAGATGAAGTTTGCAGCTGGTGATGTGTTTTTTTTTTTTTATTATTGACATTGTGATGTGTGAGTGTGTCTGGGTGCACATTCAAGTCTCCAGAGGCTAAATTCATCATTGTGAAAGCTTCATATGTCTCATTTTATAAAAGTGAAATCCCTTTCCCTGTGGTGTTTTTATTGCTTCACCGTGTTTGTGCCTCTGTGTGGAAAGGCGGTATTTTCTATTTTCTAATATATCAGAAATGCCACTCTGAACCCGAAATGCTTCACAAACTAATAGGTCCACAGCTTCTTTAATGCCCAGACCAAAGCAAAGGCTTCCCTTTCAATGATATTCCACCTCTGTTCCCTGGAAAGTAGCCTCCTACTAAGGAATGCTACAGGTTGATTACAGCCCTTCTCATTTTGCTGTTCAAGCATGCCCCCCGCCATGCTCTGAGGCATCAGTCATCACCACAAACTCCTGGGAGAAGTCAGGAGCCTTGAGCAAGGGTGCCATGCACATGTCCTCCTTCAGTGTGTCAAATGCTGTCTGACAGACCTCAGTTCAAAACACCCGATGAGGCTGCTTCTTCAAAGACCTCTCTGTCAAGGGGCGACAAAGGTGCCATACCCCTTGACAAACCGTTGGTAGTATCCGGTGAGGCATAAAAAGGCTCTGACCTCTGTATGGGTCTTGGGAGGTGACAAGCCAGAGTACTCTCAATCTTTGGTTGTAGTGGTGCCACTTTCCCGTCCCCTACTTGGTGTACCAAGTAAACCACAGTCCCCTGTCCTTTCAGGCACTTACTGGCTTTGATACTGAGTCTGGCATGCTGCAATGCCCCTATTACTTCCCAGAGGTGTTACAAATGATCCTCCCAACTTGGGCTGAAAACCGCAATGTCCTAAAGGTAGGCGGCACGCGAGGACCTGGTTGGCCAACCTCTGAAAGGTGTCAGGGGCGTTCTTCAACCCAACAGGCATAACCCGGAACTGGAAGTGCCCTTCTGGCATTGAGAAGGCTGACCTCTCTCACGCCTCGTCGCTCAAGCAATCTGCCAGTACCCAGATGTAAGATCATACGTACCAAGGAACTTGGCAGCCTCTAGCTGATCAATAAGCTCATCTGCTCGGGGGATGGGGTGCGCGTCATGGTGGGAGACTGCTTTGAGCCCACAGTAGTCCACACAAAATCCAAGTTTAGGTGCCATGCCGGGGGAGCAGCTTTGGGCCCCAATACCACAGGACTAGAACAAGGGCTGATAGAAGGCTCAATCACCCCAAGGGCTAGCATCTTGGAAACCTCTTCCTGGATGGATGCTAATCCTTATGTTGTCCGACAACCTGGACATTTTATGTTTAACAGGTAGGCTGTCCCCATATCAATATCATGAGTGCACCAATGGGTGACACTGGGGGTGAGCAAGAACAGGGAAGCAAACTTCCCCAACAATAAGCAACAGTCTCCCTAGACGGACACATGCTCGACGCCATCTTCTCTTCAAGCCTCCACGTCTCCTTCAGCCACGTCTACAAACCCACTTGGACTGACCACCACTGCATCCACTTCACCTTTCGGAAACCTGTCGCACAGCACCACACCCTACAGCTCCCCCGTCGCTGCTGGGGCAAGATCACCGAAGTACAACTACAGACAAACCTCGCACTCAACCCACCGATCAACCCCTCCAATCCCGACGATGGTGCACGCTCCCTCAGACGATGGATGGACGACTGCGCTAACACCTTAGCCCTGTTGAAAAAGCAAACCCTCAAGGACACCAGCAAGAGAGCCAACTGGTTCACCCCAGAACTCCTACTGTCAAAACACACCTGACAGAAGTTGGAGAACATATGGCACAGCGAGAAGTCGCCAAGCAGCCACGCAGCCCACAAAGACGCCATCCACAACCACCACCACCTAATCAGGACCGCCAAGAGGACCTCCTTCAAAGACCGCCTCGACAACAATGCACACAACAACAAGGAGATCTTCACCATCGTGAAGGAACTCTCCAACCCCAGCTCCAACGCCAACAACATCCCGCCGTCGCAAGCCCTGTGCGACTCCCCCGCCACCTTATTCCACCACAAGATCACCAAAATCCACGATAGCTTCAACCCCCGGACGACCCTAACAAACCCCAATACGCCGGAACCTCCACCACCCACCAACCACCTGACAACCTGGTCCAACGTGAGCACCGAAGACACAATCCAGACCATGGGCACAATCCACTCCGGCTCGCCGTCTGACCCTTTTCCACACCACATCCTCAACAAAGCCGGCAGCTCCATCGCACCCCACCTGCGCAACATCATCAACCGCTCCTTCGAGACTGCGACCTTCCCTGAAAGCTGGAAACACGCAGAGATCAACTCCCTACTGAAAAAACCCAAGGCGGACCCGAGCGAACTCAAAAACTCCAGGCCCATCTCCCTGCTTCCGTTCCCAGCCAATATCATTGAGAAGATAGTCAACATCCAGCTCACCCACTACCTCGAAGACAACAGCATCCCGGACCCCTCCCAGTCAGGATTCCGCAGCAACCACAGCACCGAGACCTCCCTCATCGCCACCACAGACAACATCAGGATCCAACTGGACAACGGCGAGACGGCGGCCCTCATCCTTCTGGACCTCTCTGCCGCCTTCGACACGGTCTGCCACCTCACACTACGCAACCGACTCCACTACGCGGGGATCCGAGACAAGGCCTTGGACTGGACCTCCTCCTTCCTCTCTGGCAGAACCCAGAGAGTCTGCCTCCCCCATTCCGATCCGAAGCCTCCGAGATCATCTACGGTGTCCCACAGGGATCCTCCCTCAGCCCGACGCTGTTTAACGTCTACATGGCACCTCTCGCACGCATCGCCCAACACCACGACCTCAACATAATCTCCTACGCTGATGACACGCAACTGATCCTCTCCCTCACCAAGGACCCCCTCACCGCCAAATCCAACCTCCACCAGGGAATGAAAGCCGTCGCCGACTGGATGGAGCATAGCCGCTTTAAGCTGAACACAGACAAGACGGAGATCCTCATCCTCGGGCCCAACCCCTCAGCATGGGACAACTCCTGGTGGCCCGCATCGCTGGGGAGCCTCCCGCACCCACCAACCATGCATGCAACCTGGGAGTCATCTTCGACTCCAAACTCACCATGACCAAACAAGTCAACGCTGTCTTCTCCACCTGCTTCAACACCCTCCACATGCTCCGCAAGATCTACAGATGGATCAGGACAAACACAAGGAAAACAGTCACCCAGGCCCTAGTCAGCAGCAGACTCGACTACGGAAACGCCCTCTACGCCGGAGCCCCGAAGAAGCTCATCAACAGACTGCAAAGAATCCAGAATTCCTCCGCATGCCTGATCCTTGACGTCCCGCGCCGCGACCACATCACCCCCGACCTGAGGAACCTGCACTGGCTCCCTGTCAACAAAAGAACCTCCTTCAAGCTCCTGATCCATGCACACAAGGCACTCCACAAGACCGGCCCAGCTTATCTCAACAGTCGCCTCTCCTTCTACGTGCCCAACAGGAAACTCAGCTCCGCAGACCTCTCCCTGTCCACCGTCCCACACATCCGTAGAACCACAGCCGGAGGCAAATCCTTCTCCCACCGCGCCGCCAAGACCTGGAACAGCTTCCCCCTCATCCTATGACAAACCGAAGATCTTCTAACCTTCAGGAGACAACTCAAGACCTGGCTGTTCGACCAGTAGCCTCAGCACCCCCCCTCTCCCCTACCCCAGCACCTTGAAACCCTTGCGGGTATGTAGTGCGCTTTACAAATTATTGATTGATTGATTGTTGCTCCTGGGTCAGAGCAGGGAACAGACCCACCCCCCTCTACTGACCCATCCTGCTCCAAGGCATACAGGAGGTCTGGGAGCGGTTCGGTCTCTGCTTTCATCCCATTATCTGTGACCAAATCAACTCAGCCCTTTCGAAATGTGACGAGGTAGTTTACATGCAGGATGCTCAAAGGGTCCCCAGGCATTTGAAAGTCCACTCTTACGCTCTTTCACCTCAAATGGTCCAGACAACATGTCCTGTAGAGCACGGGGCTCTATGGGGCCATGACCCACACTTTATGGCTAGACTAAAATTCAACCACAATGGCATTCTGGTCGTACCATCATTTCGTATCCTCCTGGCTATCTACGGGTTCACCTGAGTGAGCTTCCTGAAGCAGGTTTCGGAAGGCCAGGACATAACTGAATACATCCAGGAGCTGCTTCCTGGGAGCTTGCTCCCTGCCCTCTTTCACCAAACTGAGAGGACCCCTCACAGAGTGGCAATACAGAAGTTCAAATGGGCTGAAGCAAACCACCTTCTGTGGGACCTCCCTGTAGGAAAGCAGAAGACATGGCAGGTGGATATCCTAAGTATGCCTCATGGAAAGACCCATAATCATGCCCTTAAGGGTATAGTTGAATCTTTCAGCCAACCCAATGGTTTCCGGGTGGTGGGGGGGTGGAGAACTTGTAGGTTATCCCACACTCCTTCCACATGACCTTCATGTGTGAGGATATGAAGTTGGTACCCCAGTCGGGGATCTCCTTCTTGGGAAAACCCATATGAGTAAAGATCCCCAACAGTGCCCAGGCCATAGCAGATGCCGTCAACAGATTCAGGGGGGTCTCTTCCAGGTACGGAGTGGTATAGTCTTCCAAGACCAAGATAAACCTGTTGCCCACGGCAGTCTTGGGATCCAGAGGCTCCACATTGTCAATGCCCATCCACTCAAAAGGGGTGCCCACGGCAGGGACCATTTGCAGGGGGGCCTTGCACCTCCCTCAGTCTTGCCACCTGCCTGGCAGGTAGGGCAGGACCGACAGAACACATATGAGGCTTTCCTCTTTTTAGGGCAATATAAGTGGGCAGCAAACCTGTCAAAGGTCTTGCTCTGCCCCAAATAATCTGCCAGCTGCACATTATGAGTCAGAAACAATAGGAAGGTCCTAAAACACTGGGGTACCACCAGCCCATGGGCTGACCCAGGTTCAGCAACCATAGGCTCATTATACAGGAGACCATTTTCACAATAAATCCAGTGAGTTCCAGAGGTGTCACCTGCTGTCTGGGCTTCAGCCTGCTACCAAAGACCATCAAGAGTAGGGCACTCTTTCTGCGCCACGCAGAACTCCATCCTGCTGCCAATTGGTCAGTTGAGGCAGGTTCCCCAGTTCAGCCACATCTGCCCCTGTAGGTACCGGAGCCTCCCCCTCAGGGTCAGCTTCCACCGAGCCATTGGAATGTCAGGAGCGGGTTTTCCGTGTCCCTTGCCCTTTCTCTTTGTGGCAGGGACCTAGGACACTGTTTCAGGCTCAGAATCCTTCTGACCACCTCCCGTGCCACCCTTGAGTGGCACGGGAGGCAACATCCATTCAAAATCCACCAAGTGATAGCCCCTTTCCTGGAGCACGACAAGCCCCACGCCACAACAAGTCAGCAGATAATCCAATTGCAGTGCCTCCTGCCCCAATGGTTCCTCTTGTCATTGTCCCAGCATCAACCCAGCGTAGAATGGTTCCAATCCCAAAGCGTCACTAACTCCTGAGGGCAGACACCAGTAGTTATACACACAATGGCCTTTGAAGCTGAGATCAATTCAAAAGGCCACCTTAGAAATGCACAGTCCCTCTCTAAATCTTGTCCTGTCTGTCATCCTACCCTGGGAGGCTTGATCAATATCTTTAGTGGGACCAAGACCATGCACCTTCGAATGCAGGTACCAATTCCACCCCCTTGTATCCATCTCAGGAAGGCCCCTCAGAGTCAGAGGGCTGCAGTTTCCCTTGAGCTCCTAGTTTATGGCCTTCTATCAGGCATGCACAGATGTAGCTGTCCTCCCAGCACCCAAATGTGGATTGAAGACAGACTGAAAGGCACACAAAGCCACAAGCACAGAAATGCCACTTCCCCAAACTGGCATTCCCCCATTAGTAATGTTGAATCCACTTGCACGACTGGAGAGGATTTGCCATTACTAACTCATCAATATCAAACACTATACTGCTACACTTCTGCACGTAGGAAATATTTCTCAATAACCTTTCCATTAGTCCCTCATGTTAATCAATGTGAGAAGCAGGCCGCTGCGTATCAAACACACCATCAGGTGCTATTCACTACCAGTGCATGTAGCGCACAGATGCCCTGCCTCTTCCCGAAACTGCACCCTGCCCCCGAAAAGTACTCTGATGTAGCGAGAGACATGCAAACTCTTGGCAAGGAGCTTTCTAAATGTTAAGCAGAGTAACAGTAACCTGCACACACGCCCCGCCAGGGCAAACCTGTGGCACGTTTGAAGAGCTACCTCCATGGGTGGCACTTCCAGTACTGCAGGCCCACAGAGGAGCATTTAAGTTACATGTCCTAGGTATATGTCTGGCCCCTAGACAAGGAACTCAATCAGCCAATCATGTATTCACTAATCACCAGTATGTAGAAGACAAGCACAGCGCTTTGCCACTGAATAGCAGTGTCAAAGCGCTAAAATTGCTACGCCAGCAAAACAAGGTCCAAACAGGGGAGACCCCACCAGGTCTAAGAATGAGGAAGGGGGAGATAGAAAGTGATCAGAGAGGGAGAAGAGAGAGGGGAGCAAAGTAGAGCAAAAGAATGATGAACGGAAATAGAGATTGTGTGCAGAGATAAAGGGAGAAGGCTGGTTTGAGCAATTTTGCCACGGCAGAATTTTTCTCAGTCTGACCCTGGCTGAGTTAGCAAGTCAGCCCTTTCTAACCCTCCTAGTTGCCAGGCATCATGGGTTTTCGGCCCTATAAAAGGAAAAACCATTCCGGACCTGTTTTTGCTGGGTCTAATACAGAATGCAGTTCCAGATTTCAGGGTCTTTCCTGCCAGCATTTTCCAACTGCTTTGAGCAACTTGAAAATGTCAGCTGAAACACATTTGGTTTTAAAGAGTGCATTCATGCAGCAGGTGGAAGATGTAGTTGGGAGGGTAGGTTCTCTCCCAGGATACCACTCCTCTTGACTCATGACGGGGCCATTAGTGATAGAGCAGATCTTTGAGATTTCCAATGCTTGATGCTTCTCTCTGGAAGGTGATAGAGGTGAAAATTGCCCACAATCTTTTTAGTGCCATATTGTAAGAGTATACACTTTTTCACTCTTGAAGTTGAACTCTCATATTTATGATGCATTGGTATGCACTGTAGAGTCTGTTTATAAGTACCCTTAGCAGTTCTTTTTTTAGATTGCCATAAGGAGGCAAAGGTGCAAACATGGACTAACGCATCTGTGTAAGAAACTGGGTTATTAGTTGAGAGGTGTGGAAGTCTCCCTCAAATATTAAACACAGTCCTTGTCAGGATGAACCACAAAAGTCACGAAATTAACCTGTGCTTAACCCTCTAATAGCTTGGCACAAAAATAGTCTGGCTTAACTTAAGGCAATGTGTAAAGTATTTATAGATGCAACACACAAACAGTAATAAAGTGAAAACACACACAACCCAGTGTAGAAAAATAGAGTATATTTGATAGCAAAGCAAGCGGTATCCGAGGTTGTTTGGTCACGCCTTACCAGAGGTAAATCACAAGGTCAGGCCTACCGCAGTGGAGCACTGGTTGGATACAGGGACCAGGTTGGTCCCGCTGAAGAGTTACCTTCTTATGTCCGTCTCAAAGGATGCTGTCTGCATTGGCGGAGGCCACCAGGAGGAGGCTGTTGGCACAAGGAGCATGGTCGCACACTTTTTGGATGGCCGTTGCTGTAGTGCGAAGAGCTGGTTCTCGCTGGAGCTTCTCGTTGGTTAATCGTCGACGACAATCGCTGTTGGCAAAAGTGCAGGTTTTGCATTGTCAGTTGATGCAAATAGTCTCAGTTGGTGCTAAGAGCAGTTCCCACTTGACCTTCCCTTTGGCGGTTGTCGAGGCGATCAATTCTCAGCGCGAAGACACTTCAAGGTCATTAGGAGGGCGAACCTTCCCTAACTTCACCTTTTCTACAGGAGAAGTTCTTACTGATGATAGTCGAGGCCGAGGACTTCAGGGCAGATCTTGGGGATCAGGAATCACAACAGCAAAGGCCAGCACCAAGGCAGAGGCAGGTCCAGGCAGGCCCAGTTGGTGCAGGTCAGCTGGGCATTTAGAGGGAGGCCTATGAAAGCTAGTTTTGTCCCTGAAGCTCACACAGGAGATCAGACAACTGACACAAGAAGTCACTCTGGTTAGCTTGGGTTAAAGGCAGGCAGGACTAATGCTTCTTCGGTCAGCAGGGCAGTCCTTCTTCTGAATCTTCCACAGGTCCAGAGAGCTCTGATAAGAGGTCCCCGAAGGTCCCACTTTTATACCTGGTGCCAGCCTTTGTGTGGGGTAATTCACTTACCTATCGTAACAAACTGGTTCTGGTCAGTTATTCCCCTGGTCCTGGCTCTAAACTGTCTAGAGTGACAAAGGCAATGGCAGTCCTGCTGTCAGGTTCCTTTGTGTGGGCTACTGTCAGGATCCCTTTCAAATGTAATCATAGCAGGAAACAGCTCCTCCCCAGCCATCCTGTCAGGAAGACCATACCCCCTAACACACATGCCTCTTTTGTTTCAATATCTCGAAGCAATACACAGCCCACAAGCAGCAGAACCATTCACAGTCATGGGACCCAGGACACTGGCAGAAAAACAAAGCTGGTTTGGGCAGCAAAATGTAAACTTTCTGAAAGTGGCATTTTCAATATTGTAACTTAAAATCTGACTTTACCATTAAAGATGATTTTGAACACAGTTGAGTGTAAACATCATTTCTCTATCTGCTCCCAACCTGAAGTTAACAATTATTAAGTGTAATAAGGTAACTCACTGGTAGCTATGGGAGGGATAACCATAACAGTGAACAACGACTTTAGGAGTTTTCATTGCGAGGACATGTAAAACGTAAATCCACATGTCGTACTTCTTAAAAAATACAATGCACCCTGTCCAGTGAGTTGTTATGGCCTATCTTTGGGATGACTTATAGAAAGGAAGGGTTAAGCCTGGAAAAAGGTTTATTCCATCAGGTAGAAGTTACAGCTTAAAACTGCACTACAGGCTGCAGTGGCAGTCCCGAGACATGTTTTACAGTGCCACTTGAGTGAGTGGCAAAATGGGTGCTGCTGCCTACTAGTAACGTAACATTTAGAGGCCCTGAGTACAGGGAGTATTATTTACTTGAGACTAACATGTGAACTAAATGTGCCAATCAGATGTAGACCAGTTTTACCATGTTTAAGGGAGAGAGCACAAGCATTTTAGCACTCGTTAGCAGGTGTGGAAGTGCAAAGAGTCCTAATGCCAACAAAAGCGCATTCAGCAAAGTACGACTGTGATGGCAAAAGGTTTGGGGGACTACCACGCCAAGGATGTCAGCTCTAACAATCTGTCTATAGACTCTTACGGGAAGTGATTATGAAGTACTGGTGTTCCAGTGTCATAGTTTGAATTAATAGAATACCGTACTGTCTTAAATTTAAAGCTTCAATCAATGGTTACCAACCAAGCATTATCACTGGCATATTTTCCTTGCATTTGTCCAGGTGCAAGGCCACTAAATTATTCTTTCCTAGTAAAAATCTATGGGGGATATTCTCAAGAACGTGCGATAATCATCACCAAAATAAGTTAACGCAATTTTTCATATCGCCGTCTATCGCGGGAAAATAACTCTGTGTTAACGTCGTATTCTCAACACAGCGGTAACATGCGATAGTTTCCCGATAACGCATCAAGTGTCCGCGATAAAAGGACCGGGACGGCGATAAAACTCTCAAGCCGAACGAGGAAAAAAAAACACAATCAAAACCAAAACAACTGCACAATTGAGGTAGCTGGAGCAAGTACAGAGGACAACCAGAACCCCACAAGCCCCACAGAGGACCAGCCTGGGACCTGGGGGTCAGGGAAGGACAAGGAGAAGAAAAAGAGGAAGTTCACAGGAAAACAGGATCCTGATAACAGAGGTGATAGAACACCTTCAACTACTGTTCATCACCTCCACTGTGTCATTGGCAACAAAAATGGAATATCGCAGTCCATCGTGGACAAGGTGAATGCAGTCGGAGTGCTGAGGAGGACAATGGAAGAGATCAAGAGGCCTGGAATGATGTGAAGCACAAAACCAAGCAGAAACTCGGCAACAACCAGAAGGCAGCAATACAGACTGGAGGTGGGAGTCCAGCGCCACAGGAGGAGCTGGATGAGATGGAGGAAATGGTGTCCACAGTCATCATTGTGGAGACGGTGGCAGGAGTTGGGGGACCGGACACTGCTCAACATGACCTGACACAACAGCAACAGGGTGAGTAACGATCAGAGACTGGGAGGACCGATGGAGATGGGCACAATGGCACACATGCACAATTAAGTATTGCTCAGTGGACACCCACAATGACTCTGGATCATGTCCCTATCCCCTTGGCACACTGCAGCACACCTAGAAACAGCAAGTAGGCCCCCGTCGACTATGTGCCCAGAGGGGGCCATTCCCACACATCACCAATCTCACAACCAACCCATGCACATGTGTCAAACCCAGCAAAGCAGCGTGTGTGTGAGCCACACTGACAATGCAAGTGACACTGCATGACGAATAGCATGGCTGCAGTCAATATATCATGACATGATGCTAACTACGACACTGAGGTGGCTGTTTGTGGACCACATCTGTAAAGGAGCAGGTCACACTCTGACACATCCACATGTACAAACAATCTCTGATGTCAGCAACACATCTGCGGACAAACCATGCCCCAGAGTCCCAACTCCCACCGAGAGCCCAATTTACCCAAGTATGCAACATTTCAGCACTGTATAAGCACAGAAGTCAAAGGCACACCGCCTGAAAGGGATAAGGGGCATCAAAATCAGAGCTGCAGGGGCGACTCTCCCAAAATGCAGCACACACACATAACATTCAGAGCACATCAACATTGACAACAATGTGGTACAAAGTGCAACACGTTCACAACAGAACAGAGGACACAACTGGTGCCGCTTGTGTGTAGAAACTGGCCAATCACATTTGCATTAGGAGGGAAATGTGAAATGGCAATGTACAAGTACAAACACACATCCGTGTTGTTGACAAATTGTCCACTGTCCCACATCAAATAGTCAGCTCCTCCCAAACAGTCACAATGTACATTGTCATGCAGTCTGTTTGTAAACTTGTACAATGCGTCAACATACATGTAAACACAAGCATCTCCCCTTCACATTGCAGAGGGAGACTCAACACCTCCTGCAGAGCAGACCGAACATCTCTTCACTGATGAGGAAGAGGACTTCCACACCTTTGACCCTGACGCCCTCCAAGAGCTCATGGACAGCTTCGGCACCTCATCTCCAGGAGCAGGGCAGCCCAGCTGCATCGAGGAGACCTCACCCCCTGCACAGACCACACAGCAGGAAGCACCCACCACCATGGCTGTCTCCCAGGACCCCCACGAACAACACATGGCCTTCCAACGCCGTGTGTTAGGATGCCAGGAGAAGATGGCTGATCAGGTGCGGGTGGGGTTCGACCTCATGGCAGCCAAACTAGATGCCATACATGGGTGTCTAAGTCAAATCAGGGACGACTTACAGTCCCTTACAGACACCCACAGTCCGCTCCATGCTCTCCAACAATCCATGGCTGACATCGCTGGAGTCCTGTCTCTGAGACAAGAACAACTCTCTAGACAGAGTGGCTCCAGCAATGTCAGCAGGCAGTTGGGACATATGCGGAGGAAAATGGAGAACATGGAGCAGATGCAGGTGGAAAGAATGGCTGCCACAGCTGCACACCAGCAATATTTAGCTGGGATCTTCCATGCCCTGCAGACTCTCATCATGGCATTGCTGCCCCAAGGCCTGGTGCGGATGAATGCTGCTGCCACTACTCCATCCACATCTCCACCCCCTGAAGTGTCAGTGCCTCACAGTGTGGCAGACATTCCACCTCCGGCCCCTGATGTGCCGTGCCACACATTGCTGCAGACAAAACCCCACCACCCACATGTGAGTCACATGAGACATCAGAGGATGAAGATGCGGATGATTCTGCCTTGGTGGTAAGAAGCATGGGTATCATTCATTTCTGCCATATGGCCTGTTTCTGCTTGGTCTTGTCCTCTACATCATCACCTTCCACTATCCCCCGATACACTTTGTGACACTCACCTTGGACCTCGACATGGACTGCCATATTCTGTATGGTTACCAATGACACAGCAATCAGGCTGCAGACTGAACTCTTCCTCTTCCGATGAACTTGTCATTCCCTAAAGGTCTCTGGCTGGCCCTTCATGGGGCAACAATGTAAAGTGGGGTTTGCATGGCCCTGTACTGCTCCAGCTTCAACACTCCACCGAATGTGAAGTAAGCATTCAAATTCACACCGATGTGTCATGTCTATGATCATTCAAGTATGAAATTATGGATGAATGTAGGGTCAGTGATTCCCCCTTAAGTCCATGTTGCTCATGTTGTGGGACTTGAGTCACAGGGTTCAACATTGCCGATTGTGGTCCAGGGGGCGCCGACACTACAACAGAGACACACGCATTTGTTACTTTCTGGTATTCTGGTTACAGCCTGGAACTGAACCACGCCCAGAGCCCCGGGCTCATTGTTCACACCCCTATGTTAGACTGACATATGCCAGCTCAGCCCACTCCGCTTACAGGAGGGACGACAAAGCTACATGTCCCAGGTCTTCCCTGTAGTGATCTGCTGATCACTGGTCTAGTTGTAAGCATGCCACAGCCACTCCCTGAGGGCTGGTTTACACCCACACCACACCTATCCAGCACAGGCATCACAGGAAATGTGAGCCTGCTAATAAAAGTGGCCTACCAAATCACACTCCCCACTGCTGGAGGTGACATGATGGCATCCGCACCACAAGACTCAATCATAAAAGGGCCATGATTTGTGGTGCACTGGGTTAGTGGCACCCGATGCACTGTGGCCGGCACAGGCCTACTGCCATGGGACGATGACTTGCGGTGCACAGAGTTGGTGGCACCCGATGCACTGTAGCTGGCACGGGCATACCGCCACAGGACGGTGACTTTTGGTGCATTGAGGTAGGGGCACCTGAAGAGCTGAGCGGGTGTGCAGCCTGCGATGATGCACTATCCTGGCAGTTGGAATGGATTGCATTTGTGTGAGCCCTGCTGGACCGCAGTGTAGGCCTGAGGCAGCGGGAAGCGCGGGCCTCCCTCCACATGGCGATGACTTGTGGTGCACTGAGTTAGTGGCACCAGAGCTGAGCGGGTGTGCAGCCTGTGATGATGTGTAGGTCTTGATACGCCGTCCTGCCAATCAAGATTCGATTTTAATTGAGAGCCCTGCTGGACAGCAATGCACGCCGAAAGCAGCAGTCAGCACACACATGACTCCGTGGTGCGGTGCGGCAGGGTGTGCTGGGGGCCTGTGGCGCGGAACCCAGCGATCGGCTGAGGAGGTTGCACTGGCACGTGGTGGGCCTTCTTGGAGACACGCTGGTGGCAGCAGGTGAGCATTGAGGCCTGGGTGCGCAGGGGCGGCCAGTCATCTCTGGGCAGAGGATGGGTCTGGGGACCAGGGCTTGGGTACAGCAGGCACACAGGATCGTGCAGGTACCACCAGTCACAGCAGCAGCCTCGTGGCTGGGTGGGGGGCACCACCCTGGCAGACACAAACCTGCATGCGATGACGAGATGTGCGCAGGTTGACTTGGGACGTGGCCACCTCATCTCCAGTGTAAATCTGGCCGTTGAAGGTGGTCTGCCACTTGTGTGTAGGCCTATGGACAGGATATGGCAGACACAGAGACACACGCAGTAGTAACTTTGGTGGCCATCCTGGAACTGAACCACACCCAGAGCCCCAGGCTATTTATTCACGACATACGCTGGCCAAGGGCACTCCACTCACGCTTACAGGGGACGACGACAAAGCTACATGTCCAAGGTTTCCACACTGCCTGATGTGACCTGTTTGCGTCCACTGACCACAATACTACAAAACACCAGCAGTATATGTCCTCATGGACTTGTCTGTGCTCTGCATACTAAAGTCAGTCCAGCACATCTCCACCACACTTGGCATCGAAGCTAATGTGTAAGATAAAGTCAGGTTCCCCCTATGACCCTTGTCCTAGTAGGGTCGTTTTATTAGCAGTAAAACCTATTTCAAAAATACTTACCCCCATTTTTAACACCATATATCTAGACGGATACTTTCCAAAAGACTGGAAACATGCGTCAATCCTGCCTCTTTTAAAGAAACCCAATCTAGACATCAATGACCCAAACAATTTCAGATCCATATCAAGAATTCCTTTTCCGGCAAAGATCATAGAAAAGAATATTAATGCCCAATTAAATAAATTTCGACAAGACCATCAAGTTCTGGACCCAACTCAGTTTGGATTTAGAGGGGAGCACAGTACTGAAACTGCGCTGCTAAAATCCACTGGAGAAATCAGGAATATTTTGGACCAGGGAGGGAATGCAGCTTTGATCATGCTAGACCTGTCAGCAGCGTTCGATACCGTACATCACGGTATACTGATGAAACGTCTCAAGGAGATAGGAGTTAAGGGCTCCGCCTGGAATCTCCTCAAATCCTTTCTTACGGACAGAGTTCAAACTGTAACGTTAGAGGAGTTTCAGGCTGAATCATTGTTCCTGCCCTGCGGAGTCCCCCAAGGCTCTTCATTGAGCCAGACTCTTTTTAACATATATGTCTCCTCCCTAGCTCCACTGGTTGAATCATTTGGGTTTTCTTTAACTTCATATGCTGACGATACCCAAATAGTGGTCAACCTGCTTCCAGGAAATTCCGTACATACACCTCTAAGACTACAAAACTGTATGTCTGCAGTGGGAGATTGGATGAAAATAAACTGCTTAAAGCTTAACTCCAACAAAACGGAGGTTATTCTCTTCGGCAACAACCCTAACCTCTGGTCCCCAGATTGCTGGCCAAAAGATCTCGGCCAACTCCCCACCCCTGTAGGGAAAGTCAAAAATCTGGGAGTATGGTTGGATGACAAACTAAGTGGTAGGGATCAGGTGAACAAAGTTGTCTCCACCACTATACATATTCTCAAATCTTGCAAAAAAATTATGCCACTACTCCCAAAAGCAGCACAGCAAATAGTTATCACAGCTCTCATTATGCCTAGATTGGACTATTGCAATAGTCTCTATCTCGGGATACATGAAGGATCTCTAAATAAACTACAGTTCTGCAGAATGCGGCTGCCAGACTCCTCACGGACAAGCCTAGGACTGGTTCCATCTCTGCCCAAATTAAAGCCTTACATTGGCTACCGGTGAGACAACGCATTCAATTCAAAGCCTTGACATTGGCCTTCAGGGCCCTCCATGGAATGGGGCCTGAATTTTTAATACAACAACTTCACTGGTACTCCCCCACCAGAACCCTACGATCCTCGGATGCCAAATTGGCTATAGTTCCCAGAGTGAGGAGGGCCAATTGGGGTGGCAGAGGTTTTGTGGCCAATGCAACTAGGGCATGGAATGCTATTCCTATATCTTTGAGAAGTATGACCGATCTTCTATCATTCCGAAAGACATTGAAAACATTTCTTTTCAAGTATTGACTTTCCTTATGCCTTCATCTCTCTCATTCTATTCCTCTTTGGGTCTTCTCTGAGCGCCAGGACACCTTTTTGGTAACAGTCGCACTTTATAAATGCTCATAACATAACTTAACATTGTGTACATTCTCAGTGATGGGTCACTTGCCTCCTTCGCATATACTTGGTTCCCACCTCTCCCAACATTCTCCAATTGTGTGGCAGAGGTGCCATGCCATGGATGGTTTGTCTACATGGCTGGCCACAGTTACCACAGTTACTTGTGTTGTGGTGTCTGGTAGTTGGGCATGTTGATTGGCATGTTGTATGTGATTTTGTAACATGTGCATTCCCACATTTGTGAATTGTACGATTGTGGAGTTGACGTGGGTGGTGTGTTCTGTTGCTACTTACCGACGAGCAGTGCATTTCCATAGGTGCCATCCTCAAAGCACTGGTTGGTGATGGACTTGCGGAAGATGTAGGAATCATGCACACTGCCTGGGAAGTTTGCGACGACATTGGTGAACATGCCCGGTGGTCCACTTTTGCCTGCACATTGATGGAATGCGTGTGGTTTCTGTTGCAGTGATTGTGTGCAGTGTCGGCAGGGGGCACAAGTAGTACATGTGTGCAGTCAATTGCCCCCAACACGTGCAGGAAGCCAGCTATGGCGTAGTTCCCTTGCTTGGTCTCCAGCTGTTCCTGTGCAATGTGGGGGAAGTGAAGGTGCAGGGGTATCAAGCTGATACAAACTGTGATGCTTACAGGTATGATGAATCCTGCATAATAAGACCTTAACAGAGGTTCGTGTGGTCGTAACCTTCCTTTTCTTTCCTAAGATGGTTACGACCACACAAACTTCTGTTACGGTCTTTTTATGCAGGATTTATCATATCTGTAAGCATTCCGATTTGTCCAAGTGCAATACACTGTACCAGATTACGTTTGTGACTATACGGACGCTTGATCATTGTCACCATTTATCCAACAGGTTTCTGGATACTGACTTTCGGAATATGGAATTGTATTGGGGAGTTCCCCCAGCATATGCAGTTAATTGAATACACATGTTGCCCTGATGAACTTCCCCGTTGGGAATGGAACGTGTTTTTTTGTATTGTTGATTTGTATATTTGTAATAAAGAACTGTTTTTACACTACTATTGACTACTGGACTTCATGACCTGGTGCACCCCCATTTGAGTAACTACAATCTTGGATCTGGTGCACAGAGGCGTCAAGCAACGGCTGGCATTGGGGTTGGTTGCGCAGGAACACTACAAATTGGAACTGGCATGTGATGCGGATACAGGGGCCCACCGTTGCTTTTGTGGACACGCATCCAAGACCTGTGTGAGGAAGTTTGATAGGGATGGCTGTGAGACTCCTCCAACTCTGGCAGTTGTTGGCTGGAAGGTACCAGAGGCCAACAGGTGCAGTACAGCCAGCAGCTTTGTCTGTGGAGGGATGTTGGTTCTCGAATCTCCGCCGTGTTGGTACCGTTAGCCTGTGGGCAATGTGGGTAAGGCTGTGGAGAATGGTTGTCCTTTTGAGCCTGTAGTGGGCAATGGCATCCTCTGGTGTTGAGACTCTGAGGCTGGTGCATTTGAGGAACTTCAGCTGTCTTGTTCTGCTCTGCCTAGGTGGTAGTCCGGGGGGGTTTGTCTGGTGGGGGTGTGTGAGGGGGGGTCCTGGGGGTGCTGGCAGTGGGTGTTGTGGCCCTCTTGGATCTCCAAGCTGCATGATCATTGGCTCCATGGCATCTGTTGGTCTTCAGATGTGGCTCTGGGCTGGGCTCCCTTTCATACTGCAGGCTGTCGTCCTGCTTTAGACCAGTAAAAGGCAGGTGTTAAATCCCTGCTGCTAACACACCTTATCGCCTGTTTTTGGATCACTTCACCGATCTGGCTGGTTGTTGAGAATATCGCGAAGTCGTGTTGTTGTGTGTTTTTGCACGGGAACACCTACTCTGCACAGGCTCGGTTCCAGGAATTTTTATATGGGTGGGTCAAGGGTACGTTCAGGTGGGCCAATGTGGGCCCAATTTTTGCCAATTCTGGAGATAGCCTACAAGCCCACAATTACATCATATCTTTTTACGAACAAGCATACAGTGCATGTAGAGAGTTATTTGAGAGTAAGAGCTGATGTATTTACTCATTAGCACAAACCCTTATAATTTTGTGCAGGCCAGGCTTCAGCACAAGCACAAGGATTGCAAGCACGTTGTAATAGTAGCTCAAGGAGGTCCCTGTTACCACACCTAAGCCAGGACATTTCACACTAGGAAGACTGTCTACTTATTCCTTGCAATTTTACCAGCACCTAATTCTTTGCACACTGTGAACTTTGTAACTCTTTATTTTCATATCATTATTTTGCAGTGTGCTTTCATTGATAAAAAGGTTAAAAAAGCAGCAACACATTCGGAAAAAATCAAAAAAACAGTATTGTTGACTACTAAGAGCAGTTTTCATGCCTGAGAAGTGTAAAACCAGTAATTGTAATCAAACAGGTAGACTTCTGGGGCCATGGTTACAAAAGGGCTGCAGATGTTTGTGCAGGACTTGGAATCATTTTGCCTCTTAGCCCTCCCATATTATGGATTTTAGTGCAGATTCGAACAGGCACACAACATGAGAAACAAAAGCAATCGTCCAGAATAACAGGAGAGAGGTGTGGTGTAGTGGTCAGAGTGGCTGACTCCAGAACGTGAGGTTCACGGTTCGATCCCTGTTGTCAGCTCAGCACCCTGTGACTCTGGGCAATAGCTCACTTAATCTCCCCGACGGCCCACAGTGCCTTGAGACCCCTAGGAGTGATTAGTTTGCGCTTTACAAATACCAGATACATATAGAATACTCCAGCATGGTTGAGTTGTGTAACAGTCTGAACTGAATGCTCCTTAAAGTGCATTTGCTTCTCTCCAGTCATGTTATGTTGGTTTCTAAAGTGCACTCTTAATCAGGAGGGTATCCTGGTGCTGAGCAGGTGTGAGAGTAGTCAAGCCTAGTGCCTAATGTGGCTACTCAAAAAGCCAGGTCTTCAGCTTCTTATCAAATTCAAGAAGTGAGGAGGAGGCTCGGATGTGTAACGGCACATCATTTCACACATTAGGAGTGATGTTGGAGAAGGTTCAACTGTCGGATCTGGTTTTCCATATGTGTGGGATGTGTGCAAATATGAGTCTTGTCGAGCTGAGCTGTCTGGAAGGTTTGCGAAAGCAGATGACATTGTTGAGGTATACTGGGCCTGAGTGCCTTGAAAGTTTAGGTGAGGAGTTTAAAATGTGCTCACTTGGGTATGGGTAGACAGTGTAGCTCCTTGAGCTGGTGAGATGTGCGAGTGTCGTGAGAAACATTGGAAGTGATTCTCGATGCCAAGTTCTAGATGTTCTGCAGCCTCCAGATGAGATTCCTGGTGGCAGGAGCGTGGGTAATAGTTTTCTATGTTTTGATTGGAAGCCATTTTAAAATCTTCCTCAATATCTTCATTATGTGGAAGCATAGGGGAATGATGGCATTGACTTGGGCTGTGATGTTGATTTTGCAGGGGAGGATTATTCGAAAATTATTAGCATGAGTTTTTTAGTTCTGGGGTAAGTCTAGATAATTATGCTACTGTGTGTATATTGCCCCAAATTGCATAACCCATGGCAGCCCTGTATTTAATTGAATTATGATCAGTGCCATTGCTAGTAGATATGGTTAGACAAAGAGTATCACCAGGGCCACTGAATTTATGCTGTAGTGGAGGTCCGAAATATGCGGCAGAGTTAACAAAATTATGCAGCAAGAAAAGGCAAATTATGTGGCGTAATGTAGCGACATTTATTGATAGTGTAACTTCATTATTTTGTCATTTTGTTCATACTTGTTAACACAGTCTGGGACTAGGTTGCACCTCATAAGTACAAGTTTAGCACACAAGTATAGCAATAAGCAACTGAAAGGTAAACAGTCAGCCTTTGCAAAAGAGTCTTCAACTGAGCTGCTACAAGTATTGCATCATTTTGTGGTAGCTTTTGATCCCTTTAAACTTGAAAAAGTTTTTTAATCTGCATATTATGCATCAGATGATAGATTATGTGGCACTATATTGTGACATATTAATGTCAACGCTTTTCTGTGTTAAAGAAATATACTTTTTTGAATTGTAAAGAGACTATCATATTTCACAGGACATTTGTTGTATCTTTTACATAGCAAACATTTTCAGGGCTCGGCTCAGCATGGGCTCTAAGATCCAAGTCAGACTTTTAATTCGGCTCTTTCTGTTAATTTGTTGGCTCGCCCACCTGTACCCCAACACACATCGCCCAATTGCACTTTTAAAGACTGAAAACAACATTACAAAGTTCCGATGTTGAGATGGAGGAAGCACTGAACATGGGCCGTCTCCATGGCTTCTTCTGCTGTGACTGGGTGGGCCAAAGGGCATGTTTGGATGGGCCTGGCCCACCTGGCCCCCCTGCTAGAACCGAGCCTGACTCTGCATATCATTAGCATTAGTTGTCGCTCTCATCTGTGGCGATGTTTTTTGCGGCAGCTATCATTGGAAAACTGGCAATGTCGGCAGTTTGCACCAGCTTGAGAATAGGGCGATAAATCTATTGCCACTTTTGTGCGCTAAAGTGCCGATAAATCGGCGATACGTTCATGAAAATATGCCCCTATATTTTTTATTCTGAACGCCTCGCACGTGAACAATACTTTTTGGAACATATACAGTAATGGATGTAAACGGTTTCAGTTCAACCTAATTTTTGCATTGCTTTCCTATTCAGCTGCACAAAAAATGCCAATACCCCTACGATATTTCTGAGTTTCATCTTTTTCCTTCCTGTTGTTTCTTTGTGAGGAAAGAAGGGTCGGGTTTTCACGCGTCTAGATATGTGATGAATACATGTTGCAGCTGAGAGGCATGCACATAATTGTGAGTAAAGCAAGACAAGAATCTGCAAACAATTGGAGAAACATTGTTTGAAAAACGCAAGCAGTCTCTGGGAACCGTACAGTGCTTTAGGAACCAAGCAGCTTGCCTGGGTATATAGACAGACAGAGCTCCTGTATTCACAGAAAAAGACCATTAAGGAGCAGCATAGCGTGTGTTTGGCCTCCAGCATGTGCTATTCTTCTTTATAGGCAGTTTTGGCAGTATTTTGCCAAAGCTCTCCATTCTACTGCATGGACGCATGCATGTGCAGTGGGATATCTCTGCCCTGCAATGGGGGCAGTGTTCTGTGTTTACTGCCCACTTAGAGAAGAAACTGCCCCTGCTGCTGGTAGATTGTCCCGTCATGTGGTTGTGCAGCAGGCTCTGAGTCTGGTGACAGCAGCAGGCCTGGTGTTGGCGTTGCTCTGGACAGCAGACTAACAGTGCAAAGCCTGGACTTCTGAATCACCCTCTGGCTCTAAGAGGAACCCAACTGCTGGCGAGGGGATTCCGTTGACCTAAGATGGCCACATTTATGACACATCTGATTCTATATACAGCTTGAAGTGGAATTTTATTGGCTGGCGATGGGATTCCTTTATTCCACGATGACCACCTACTTCAGGCTAAAACTGAAACATGTGGTAGCCTCTGCTTTACTCTTGCAAAGTCCCTGCTCTCTCCTCAGCCCCTCTACATGAAAGAAGATGCATTGCCATCTACACTGTTAAGCCTCGCCCACTCCAGAGCTGCATTCCAAACCTGTAGTACACTGTGACAGAGGAGAAGAGGCGGGCCACGCTTGAGCCAAAGCCTCAGGTAAGACCCTAGCAGCCTATCACTGCCCTCCTCTTCTCAGATTGAGGTAGGCTGGAGGGGAGGGTGGCAGCGCACAGGGGGGTGCTGGTTGCGGGAGTCTGCCTGAGTGAGTACAGAAGGGAGGGTGCACCTGTGTGAGTACTGGGTGCCTGAGTGCAGAGCTTGCCTGTATAGGTTCAGGGTGTGCCATGTGTATTGTGTTTGCTGGATGGCAGGTGTGATCGTGAAAGTGAATGGTAAGGACGGTATCAATAAGGGTGCAGGATGAGGGGATGTCTGAGTGAGTGACGGGTAGGATGTGAGCCTGTGTGAGCGCAAGGTAAACAGTGCGCTTGAGAGTAAAGGGTGCATGCACAGCGAATGCGGGGCAATGGTCGGCCTTTATGAGTGCGCCATGAGAGCACTGTATCTGTGTTAGTAAAAGACGAAGGGGTAGATTTATGTTAGACTTGCGCCACTTTTACGCCGCCGTTGCGTCACTTTTGTGATGCAGCAGCGGCGTAAACCCTGCGCAACGTTGCGCTCTATTTACATCGTGACGCATCTATGGAGATGCGTCACAGTGTAAAGCCCTGCGCCACATTAAACCTGCGTCAGGTTTAATGTATGCAGGGTGGGCGTTCCATCGGAAAAAGCCTCGGAAAAGTGACGCAGTGAAATCTACAAGATTTCACTCAGTCACTTTTCCGACGCTGCTGCGTCAAAACCTTGCGCCTGCTTGAAGCAGGCGTAAGGCATGACGCAGCATGTTAGGCATGGGCAGCCCCTAAACATTGCTGGAGTTGCGTTGTGCTTGCAACACGACTCCAGCAATGCGCCGCCCTTATGCCATCAGATGCGTCACGCATCTGTTTATCCTTGCGCCACGATGCGCTGCATTGTAAATGCGGCGCATCTGTGGTGGCGCAAGGGTAAACTTGTGTGACGCATCTTTCCTGGCGCATCCTTGTTGATTTGCAGGGATGCGTCAGGAAACATAAATCTGCCCCGAAGTGTCTGTTCAGTGAGTGGTGTTTCTCCGTAAACAGATCAACGACTGCCTTGAAAATGTCTTTAGACCATAACTAACCAGCACATTTTGCCATTCTGCAACATACACATACACGATTGACAGAAATGCTTGCACCATATAACAAAATAAAAAATAAAAACTTATGAATATTTGTATTTATCTGTGCAGCTTCTCCTGGCCACTCACTGATATATGCAGCAGACAGGACCGGCTTTAGTGCTGGTGGCGCCCTGTGCGACAATGTTTGTTGGCGCCCCCCCCAATGACCACCTCCACCACGGATTCTCTCACTAGCACCCTTTAACAGTGACCAGGTCACCATAACCACACACTCTCAGATGCATTGAAATAATTATATAGGGCCACTCATACCAGAGTAGGGTGTCCGAGCACTTTGCATCACACACACATTACACAGAGACAATCATACGTGTGTAAATCCGTGTATAGGAAATGATACATAAGCCAAAGGACTGAAAGTGTAGGAGTCACATGTCATCCATACTGGTAGGCAGTATAGTTTAAGAGTGCTTGGTGTGGAGAAGCACAAACTCAGAGTTGAAAAAGAAACAGCATAGTTGGGAGTTTTCTTTAATAATAAGAATCGATTTCTAGCCAAATTAACCCTTCTTGCTACATTAATCAATGTTCTAATAATGTATACTTTGCAGTGTGTATGCAGTTCTGGGATGAAAGTTAATAGCTCACTATTCTATATTAGGACTTTAAGTTATAAATTGCAAGTAACAAAAGGATGTCTCTCTTGAAAGAAGTAATCTGCTGATCTGTTTACATCATACGCACTCTGTAATCTACTTGGTACATGTTCTTTGCAGAAGGCATATTAACCCTCTGCACTAACTTCACCTAAGTCAAAACCTCAACTTTAGAAAACACTGATCTCTCTCCAGGGAGATAATTAATCACACGAGTTTTCTTGACATGTATGTGAGGCCTGGTAACTGCCAGCGGAAAGAAACGCTGCAGCAGGTGCTTCAAAAGCATTATAAACTTTCAAACATGGCGCCCCCAGGAAGCCAGCACCCGGTGTGGTGGCACCGGTCGCCCCACCCTAAATCCGAGCCCGGCAGCAGAGATTAAACAAGTATTGGCAATGCCCACTGATTCGCTTTTTGACCTTGCTGGCCAGATAGAGGTGTGTAACTTTTTGAGCTTTAGCTCACATTGGTGCCGATTCCGATCCGGTAAAACCCGGGTACGAACCGTCGGACGGAGCGTTTTCTCCGTCCGACTCGTACCCGGGAAAAACACCTTACAAACCCGCAAGTACGATTCGTACAGAAACACCATTTCCGTACGATTCGTAAAAAACACCGACCGGCTAAATTATACCCACAATTCGGATCCGGGACACCGCGTACGCGACATTCGCACGGAGTCAGGCAGCGTTTTACGGATCAGCAAGTACGAATCGTACCCACAGCACTTCGCATGGCAATATTTTTACGGGACCCAAAAGTGCCGGAAAAGCTAAGTACGCCGCAATGCACGACGAAATGGGGGCCCGGTACGCACCATACCCCCATCCCTACACGTCTGCACCGTAACCCCAGCCCCCCTATGTATGCACCGTACCCCAGCACCCATACGTGTACGCGCCGTACCACAGCCCCGTACCTGTACGCACGGTACCCCCACCCCCCCAGTATGTGCGGTGCATCCCCCCACCCCCGTATGTACGGTGCATACCCCCCCGCATGTACGGTGCATACCCCCCGCATGTACGGTGCATACCCCCCGCATTTACGGTGCGTACCGTCACCCCCGTATGTACGGTGCTTACCCCCAGCGCATACATATGGCAGTGGGGGTACACACCGTACATGCGGGGGGTTACGCACCGTACATACGGGGGTGGGGGTACATGCAGGGGGTACGCACTGTACATACGGGGGTGGGGGTACACACCGTACATGCGGGGGGAGGGTGGGGGTACAGTGTGTACAGGCACGGGGCTGTGGTACGGAGGTGGGGTACAGTGCATACATGGGGGGGCTGGGGGTACGGTGTGGATGTACATGGGAGGGGTGGGGAGCTAGGGGGGGGGCATGCGACTGGTACCCCTCGCCCAGGTGTGCCCGGGGTAGGGGTGGTACACTGTTCGCTCCGTATGGGACGTTTTACATGTGGTTGTATATTCGGACGGACGGTACGGATCGTACTTGTGCGCTCGGACTTCTGTTTCACGAATCGTACGTAAAACTGTCCGGGGACGTGTCGTACACTTTTCCCGACGATATTCGGACGTAATAACTTTCCGACGCACTCTCGTAGACTTTTCCCGACGCTATTCATAGATATTTTTCACGTACGAATCGTACTTGGCAGTTTGTACGGTACTTGTACGACTCGTACGTAAAAAAATACGGATACGAGTCGTACGGTAATTTTTTTTTACGGATCGGAATCGGCCCCATTGTGACAATGGATAAATGTGATTGCAAATTTTAGGAAATTTGCAAACTGCTTATATTTCTATTTTTAATATCTTATGAATATATATGAATATTGTTTTCTTTATTCATGCTCGAATCCATAAAAAAATATGGTGGAACACGTACCAAAAACAAATACAGAGCAGCAGAGGAGGAGTGTATACACCCATTCCCGCCAATCCAGGTCTAGTACAAAGTGCTTATTTTTAAGGAAAGGAATAATTCACAAACATAAGCAGTGAAGAAACCGTGCAAATTAAAACCGAAGCAATTACCTAGAGCAGAAAGCATTTTCTTTATGTTTTTTGCAGGAAATGAATGAAATAAGCTAGGGTGTTCTATTTATTGTTGTGGGAAAAGCGCCAAAATAACCTTTGCTGGTGCAAAAAATTTTTACGTAAAAAGAAGTTTCTATTTTAATCAAAATGAAATCAACTAATTAACATTTTACAGCACTCCTAACAAAACATATAACAGTGCGCAGTGTGATATAAAATGTATTTTCACGGAGAAGTTATTACAATAGTATTTGATTCACAGACATTCACTTTACAAGTCAAATTAAGAAAATTTAGACTAGGAATTTTGATTCAATTAAAAAACCTTCATCCTTAACATGATATGTTGCATAAAGCGACATCCACAAGGTAAATCAGAAGAATATGCCCCTGTAACAGAGGCAAACGCTGATCAGATTTTAGCATCTCCTTTTGATCTTAGAAGTCTGCATCTGCTTTGCTAGGCACTTCATATTCAAGCCATGCAGTGGAATACAAGATATAAATGATTCCAATTGTCCCCATGACATAAACGTAATGATGAGTGCAAATGAAGACATATGGCTTACACCTGATGCATGACTTTGCAAAACCCACTTTAGGAGCAAAGAATGTGTATTTTGCAATAATAACAACACATTATGTGTCAAATGAAGGTCTTACGCTAACAAAATGCCAAGTACATATATTAATGATACCCCCAGGGCCTAAAGAAGAAGAAATTGGCATGACATGCGTGAAATATGTGTCAGGTAATATGCATAGTAACTAATGGCATATGGTTTCTGTTGATAATAGAAAATGGCATATGTAAAAAATAGTAATTTGTAATTGTTTTTATCTATACATTGGTATGTGGATAAGACAGTTTTCCAACTCCTAATTTAATGAAAAAAGTACATACAAATTACCGTAAACCGTATGAATGCTTTTCTCGAGAAACGGGCATTGTTAACTGTGGAGGAGTCTCACAAATTGGCGAACTATGACAGCTGCTTGGAGCATTTCTATTTCTCTCAAATTGTTCTTCGTTTGTCACAATTGGACAACAGTTTCATGTGACACATTCGGAGATCAGAGCGAGCAGTGTCAATTACGGAGTGCCATTTTTGTAAAAATACAACAGGTAAGAGTGGGCATGACGTCCTTTAGAATCTTTGGCTTCAGATGGACAATATAGCATTGTTTTCCTTGTCTTAATCGGTGATGTCCACCGTAAATCCAGGAGGGCCATATCCATGCCGTGTTTTTAGGACATCCCAGTACTGTACATATACATATCATAGATCTAATCGGAATTCAGCTAGAATTTAGTGATCCTGAAAATCTGGTATGAGTCGGCCCGCCTGAATTTACAGTGGAAATCCCTGGTCTACATCCAGAAGACATTTAGGAGCTAGTTTCTCCACTGATTATGCAAATGCATCCTAAAACTGCACTTGTGTGAGTAACTTTAAGAAAAGGCCTCATTTTGCATGATCACTCCAGCTTTTGTTTGGACTGATGCTGCTGATTTTCAACTCTATTACACAGGGGCCCTGTTAACCAGACCCCGGTGCATGTGCTCTGACCCCTAAAATCTGTGTGCCATTGGCTAATCCCAGATTGGTATATTTACCTTACCTGTAAGCCCCTAATATATGGCATCTTGTGTATACAAGCCCTGTAAGTTAAATGCCACTAGTGAAGTGCAGCACATATCGTGCCCCTAGTAAATTGACAAGTGAAAACATGAATCTAAATCTTCGACAGCAGCCCAGTATGGCAGTTTTAACAAAACTGCAAATTCAACACAGCAAATACTCTTTTTGGCAGGTCAAAATGTTCAGTTTTAATACCTAGAAATCACCCCTAGAGTAAGCTGTAAATGCCCACAGGGCAGGGTGCATGCCATTTGAAAAGTAGGAAGTGTATTTAAGTTTCACACATTCAGGCAGTGAAAAATCTTCAAAATCCTTTTTCGATGTGGCAAGACTGACCCTCCCATATCAGAACACTGGATTATATTCTAACACCTTATAATGAATAACTTTAGTTTGGGAATAACTGGAACCATGATTCAAGGAGACACATTGTTATGAATTTAAAATCCAGTCTGATGGTAAAATCAGAATTTTTAAATGCTACTTTTAGAAAGTTTTCATTTTCCTGACTAATACCTTGGATCGTCCTTTCAGTGTTAATCCCCCAACTGTCACTTGGCTACCTGCTGGGAGTTGTGAATGGCTCCCAGGAAAGGGAACAAAAGAGCGATGGCTGGGAGGAGATGTGACATGACGGGATGGCCTGGGTGATGTGCCCACCAGCTGTACAAGCTTCAAGGAGGTGTCCCCTGTCACAAGTGGAACAGGTTTTCCCCCCACTGGGATTGGTGCCACTCTAGCTACTGGGACAATGACAGGGGCATGCCTATAAATCAATCAGCATTTGTATAGCGCAGCACTGTAGCCCCTAGGAGTTTTCTGGGTGCTGAGGGAGCTGTGTCTCAGTCAAAAAGCCAGATCTTGAGTCTCTTTCTGAAGCCCACCAGATAGGGTGCTGTATGGAGGTGGAGGGGTAGTTCCAAGTCTTGGAGGTGATGTAGGAGAAGTCACGGCCACCGCTGTGGCGGATGTGGGGGATGTGTGGGAGGGCTAGAGAGAAGGAGTGGAGGTGTCTAGAAGGATGAAGGAAGGGCAGTCAATGGTTGATGTAGGATGCTCCTTGATCGTGAAGGGCTTTGTTGGCATGCATGAGAATCTTGAACTGGCATATTTTCTGTATGAGGAGCCAGTGGAGGTTTCTGAGTTGGGAGTGATGCTGGACAATTTGGGGAGGTCCAGGATGAGCCTGACTGCAGTCTGGAGTCTCCAGAGGAGATGGGTGGTGAGTTGGCATAGTTGAAGCGGCTGGTGATGAGGACCAAAGTGACGGTCGTCTGGTATCGATAGGGATCCATCAGAAAATTCTGTGAAGCATGCAGAGTGTGTGGAAACAGGAAGAGGTGACTGCGTTGACATGTCACTTCATGGTCAGTTGGCTGTCGAGTATGATGCATAGGTTGTGTGCATTGTCTGTTGGTGTGGGAGTGAGTCCAATTTGGCTGGCCACCAGCAGTGGTACCAGGCGAAGGTACTGTCCCGAAGATCATTACTTCTGTCTTGTTGGAGTTGAGTCTAAGACAGTTGTCTCTCATCCAGTTGGCTACGTTGGTCATGGTGTTCTGACATTGGCAGGGTCCTCGGTGAGTGGGAGGATAAGTTGAGTGCTGCCTCTGTAGGATATTATGTGGAGGCCGTAGGATCTGATGACATCCACGAGGGGAGTCATGTATGTGTGGAACAGGCTGGGGCTGAGGGATGATCCTTGGGGTACACCGCATGTGAGGTTCTTGGGTGCAGAGGTATGCTCTGTCTGCACCCTGTAAGGAAAGAGGCGATCCACTTGAGAGTGTCTTGCTGTATACTAATGTTTTGGAGTCTGTTGATGAGGGTGCTGTCGGAGACGGTGTTAAATGCCTCAGAGAGGTCAAGGAGGATCAGGGCCACAGTTGCACTGCAGTTGAGGAGAGTTCTTATGTAATCTGTGGCAGTGATCAGCACAGTCTCGGTGTTTTGGTTAGCCCATAATCCTGATCGTGAAGTATCCAATAGGTAGTTTTGTTTCTGGAATTCAGTGAGCTGTTGGCTGATGGCTTCCTCCAGTACTTTGGCTGGGTAGGGGAGAAGGGAGATCAGTAGATCATTTTGAGGTCGCTGGGATCAGCAGAGGGTTTCTTAAGGTGGGGTCTGACATTTGCGTGCTTTCATGTGTCCGGAAGGCTGCTGTGGAGATGGATGTGTCGAGGAGGCTGGTAAGTTTCATGCTGATTGGTTTTATGCCAAGGTTGAAGAGGAAGTGGGGCAAGGGGTCGGATGGCTCCCCAGAGTGGATGGAAGACATGACAGCTGTGGTGGTCCAGGTGGTGAGGGGAGTTCAGGTGGTGATCGTTTGGCTGGTGTTTGCTGGTTGGTTGAGGTCATTGAGGTTGGTGTTGGTCTGGGGGTCGACGTTATGGTAGATGTTGGCAGTCTTGTTGTGGAAGTCGTCTGAGAGGGTGTCGCAGAGATCTTGTGAGAGGTGGATGGTGTTCTCTGTGTCTGTTGGGTGTGAGCATTCCTTGACTATTTTGAAGAGTTCCTCAGTGTGGTCAGCCATGGTGTCAATGTGGGCGGTGATGGCTGCTTTCTTGGCTTCCTTGATGTGCAGGTGATAGCTGCTGAGGACTGCCTTGTAGGCAGCTCTGTCGGCGGAATTGTTTGTGACGCACCTAGGAGTGAACAACATATGCTTCTTTTGTGGTCAGAGTAAACCTCTCCACTAGGGCATCATTCATGTGCTGGTAGAGCTCTGCTACTCTCTCCTAGAGGGTCATGAGCCTATCCCTCCCAGCAACTGGAATCAACTCCCAGAATGGAGGTCCCCAGTGTTGGGTGCCCACCTTCCTCATCTTTAATGCTCTTTGGAAGGAGATATGCCATCTGTCTATGTCACCCCCAGCACAAAGCTAGGTACAATTCCATTGGGCAGGTGGGATTGTGAGACCCTCCTGTAGATACCTCTACAACCAGACTGGCCTTCTTTTCCCCAAAGGCCACTGTTTTCTCTGTAAGAGTTAGCTCTTTCTTTTCCAGGGCTATGAGTGCCAGCTCAGTCTCCAACTTCCTTTGTTTGAGGGCTATTTGTGAATGATTGTGATGGTACAGCTACTCTTAATTCCAGCCCTGGAAAGTATTCTTAAATGAGTGTTACAGGACACACGGTCCTCCTTATCACTATTCTCTGAAGTGGCTTCCTCTTGTGATCTGGAGGTTCCTCTGTTGCAGAGGTAAACTAGGCCAAGTGAGTTCCTCCCAGGCTTTAAGGGCCTTTTCATCATCTTCTTTCTTGGCTTTGTGTCCTAATTTCAGGTCGCTGGCCTCGCACAGGGCTTTCAGTTGGGCCACTTTGAAAGTAGACTGGCTGGTTAGATCCAATTCCATGTTCTCTTTAGACTTTTAAAAGGTGAGAATAAAAAATAATTTGATAAAATAAAAAATAAACAAATTAAAGACTTATGCCCAATAAAAAAACAAAAAAAACAATTTCTGCTTTGCTCAGTGTATTTAGAGAGATTTAATTTTCTAGCTTAATAGATAAGTAGTGCTGCGAGCCAAAAGTTCTGGATTTCACAACAGAAACACCAATTTGAGAAAGTTGATTATGAGTTGAAGTGGATGGTAGTGCTTCAAGTAATAATACACTATCCCTACTAGGTCCAGTGAGGTCTCAATAATTTAAACTGAGCTCACCCCTTGGTTGGTCATGCGAATGTTTTCTATATTGATCAGGGATTTTCCCCGCCTGGACCTGCTTCTCACTTGTACCCAGAACTGAAGAGTGAACTCCTAGGGCTTGTTGGCTAAACTTCTGTCAAGCTCCAGGAACACAAATGGTGCAAGAAGCCCAGGATACTGCTGTGCCCAGCTAATCAGTTCTCACTGGATTTGCTCTGGACCCTGCTGGTGGCTTCTGAGATGCTGAGTCCTAACCTCCAAGTGGGTCCTAATGGCTCCTGGACCTTTGGGTGTGTACTCTTTATCCCTCAAAAATTGCAAAACTGGACACTTAGAAACTTTTTCAGAAATTTTCACACAATAAAAGAGGATACCACTGCTACCAAGCCTCAGCTATCGACATTGAATTGCTGGTAGGATTCAATTTGTTGGTTTGCCCCACTAAAAGGATCCTTATTTCAGGAAGAAATTCCAAGTCAGAAAGTTGAGAATTTTACCTGGACCCCCGCCAAGCAGCACCTCATTGTCGACAAAGCCGTAGTAGTACGAGGCTTGTGACTTAGTCCGCTGAGAGTATTTTTGCATTGACTCCAGAACCTCAAACTTACCACCAACAACGTGATTTCCACTAACATCCTCTAGTCATCCGCCGTCAATGAGTCCCCTTTCGGATTCAGTGGCACCCTGACCCGCAAACAACCTCTCCGACGAAGATTTTCTCCAAGAAAAAGACTATGGGCCTGATTTTGATCTTGGCGGGATTACCGGTTGGTCCAAGTGCTCCATCAAGCTGACGGCGGTTTGCCCACTGTATTTAGATGTTGTAGCAATAGACAGTAGACTGTAGCAGTCGTTTTGCTGGCTAACAGTACTCCATCACCGTTAGGCAGGAAGGTTTGTGCGGAGCTGACTTAGATGTTCAAGTTGTACTAGTGGTGTCCTGGAAGCAATTTACTGACAGAGTGAGTTCCTGGTGGAGTGGATACTGGTAAGTACAACTTATTAATGTGTCAATACACATATAGGTCATGTTTGCATAAAAAACATATGTAGGCAATGTGTTATGTCACTTTGTGTTGCATGTTGCATTCCATTCACACAACATACACACGCTATTGAATGCCCACCCACTGGCACCACTAGCACAACACCCCCAAGATCCACAAAATCAAATATTTCTTTCAGTGTCAATACAGTTATTTTGCGTTGATAAGTAGGAAAACTAATAATACTGCTTTACAATAAAGAAGAATATTGCATGGGAGAGCAATGCAGAAATGCACAAGGCCACAGCGGTTGTCACACGATACATAGAACAAATGTGCAAGTAGGGTCCCTGAGATCTCAGTGACAACAGTCATTTGGCGTTGTGGTGGAGTCAGAGCAGCAAAGGAGGGACCTGGACAATAGCGTAGAAGATTGAAGGGAAACGGTAAGTAGGAAAAACGTTGTTTTTACTGCATTTCCTTAGATTCCAGCAACTCAAATAAGGAAGGATTTCCACCATAGTTGCATCGAAGGGGTTAATGCATATGCAGTGGTCACATGGTCCAAAGCCTACTTTTAGTAGTGCTTTTTTGACCATTCACAGAGAGCAAAAGGTCCTTGAGAGACCCCTTTCCTAAGGGTTACTACTACATTTCAATAATCAGTCAAAAATTGTATGCTTTATGATTGGGTTTCAATTGCAAAACATAAATACATACCATAAGGAATTGGCATTTGAAAGGGACGCCATAAACACGGCCCTTCCAAATACTAATTCAGTATGGTTTACTAAACCCATTTAGCAATTTGGTGACCTGTTACTGAATGACTAAACATGTTTAATAAAATTCCAACAACACACTTACTGGTCGTAAACCCTGCAATTTACCAAATCACAGAGTTTGTGACCAGTAAATACATGCAAACATTTGTTCATTCATTCAATTTTAAAACACCAAATTCAGCTTGTTTTGCCTTTTTCCCGGGTCTTTTCCCCAGATAAATTTCGGCAGATTTGGACGGGTGGAATTTATCAGGGGAAAAGTGCAAGGTTATGATAATCATCACACAACTTGTAATTCCGATCCCTGTGCAAACACATTTGCTCAAGGATCTGAATTTTGCCCTGAACTTGTAATGCTTGCCCAAGAAGACTTTTCTGGCATGTAGAGTATTGTATCTCCCTACCTATTGAGGTGTAGTCATATTTCACCATTGCTCATGAAAATAACCAATTATATTTTAATTTTGATCAGCTCCCTTTAGAAATGTTGGGAGTAGATGTTTCTTCTATAGACACAGGTTTTGTAAATGAACATAATTGGACTATCAGTGGTCTGGAATTGCTGGGATGAACGCTGGAAAATGATGGCTCTAACTTCCTCCCTCATTTGTGTCTAAATAGGCAATATATGTGATTCTTGTTCTGGAGTGAGCTGGTTTAAGCAAAGTTTGCACTTGAACTGGGAAGAAAATGCACTCACATGAATTGTCATTGTGGATTTTTAACAATTCAGTATGCCTTTAATGTGCTGCAAAAGTCAAACCAGAATGGCATGCAGAAAAATCTGTTCGGTCTACAGACGGGATAGAACTGAATATCCATGAGGATAGAGGTGCAGACCGCATTCTAGTTATTCTACCAAAGGTGTACCTACTCAATGGTGATGTGAAGTATGCTGTAAGCTGTGATGTCATTTATGATGTCATATGTGATGTCTTCTGCAACATCAGTGCATTAAGGGAGTTACAGCTGTCTAGCTCACCAGAAACAATAATTGAATTTTTGGGGGATTAATCATAAAGTTTTTGTGGAAGATTTCCAGAATATTCATTAGTTTCTGACACGAGTACATGTAAAATACCTTTAACAATAATTTATATCCATTTACAAAGGTAAAAAAAGCTCTGACATTTATGACTGCCTATTTATGTAATTTCCGTTGAATATGCTATAGGGATTATGCAAACTATTCTTCTTCTTCTTCTTCTTCTTCTTCTTCTTCTTCTTATTATTATTATTATTATTATTATTATTATTATTATTATTATTATTATTATTATTACACAACTTAGACCTCAATGATATCAGTACATTTTACATTCAAATGTTTCCAGAGGCAAAAACGTATGACATGGAGAAGGGGCAGAGAGTAAAACAGCTTAACCATAAGCACTGCGGCGAACAATGATGAACTGATCAAGTACTTGCATTCACAGAAAGACATTAGGGTAGGTTTTGTCTGAAAGCGCTTTCCTGCTCCCTTCTATCTGTCTGCTTTCTTCGGAGTTCTTGGAGACTGCAACTGTGTTAGGAATAGCAGTATTGCTTTATTATACTTCTACATCTTAATTTGGTACTTACATTAACTGATAATCATTACAAATAAATTATGCATCCCCGTAACTGCTGAGTTTTTCTTTCCTAGTCCGGCACCTTTATTTGATGTCAGGTGCACTTTGCAATTAATCTTTCAGAACTTTTTTGCTACAAAAGGTGCAAAAGCCAAATCTACACTCTTTTGCCCATGAATGGGAGTTTCTAAAGTAGCCAGGATTTGAAGATTTCCATGGAGGGAACCCAGCAGCTATTCAAAATATAGCAAGATTAACTTTTTGTGTGTGGGGGGGGGGGGGAGGAAAAAATGCTCTTTTTATTTTCAAAAAACGGCATCGTCAAAGGGTTGGCTGTGCTATAATCACCATCCTCCGATCTCTCTGGAGGAACCAGAGTTGTTTGAAATTATCTTGCATTAGTATAAGTGGTAGTTCATTTTTCCTTTCCTGTCCGTTTTCTGTGGTTTCAGTCTACTTGTAATGTATGGTAGAAACAGAGATGAAACCTGAAAGCTATGTTGTGATGAAAGAGAAAATTCAAAATTCATCAAGGGCTCATGGTGGCATAGCTAGTCCTTTTTCCTAAACCCAACCCTTACATCCTTAGTCACAGAGTTTGCCACACCGTGTCTGGCGTAAGAACAGGGGTGGGGTGCTGGTGATCGATTCCTGTGTTTTCTGCTTCGTGACGGCCCAGGTAAAAGCGGATGGTACCAGGACTCGTGGACCGTCCCCCCTCCCTTGCTATGTCGCAGAGGGCTCATTTATGTAGATTGCTCATGGTATACCCAAAGAAACTAATCGTTGACTAAAAATAATATTAAAAAAGGGAAAAATATAAATAGTTGACAATGCTTTCATCTGTCATTTGTGTCCCAATGAATGATTTACAACAGTTATATACAGTTATGTTTGTCAGACCCTACTGGGCACAGAGATATATAGTGTTTCTTAGTCTTAAAACATGTGATAATCAGAGCCAACAAATGAGCTGCAGATATGATGATTTTTCATTGTTTACCATGTGTAATAAAAGAAACATGGGCATGAATGAAGCCCGTGCATTTTTTAATTATGCCCATGATACTGAATTTGGGAATAGCGGTTATGTTATCTCTAAATTTTAGGTTATCCATACTATCATGTGATTTAGATGGCATTTAGCAAAATGTTTATTATTTTACATCGGCTTGAATTTGGAAACCAAAACTGTAATGAAATGCAAGTGATAATACCAAATGTTCTACTATTCTTTGTTCTTACACTTATCCCACCAAAAAGGGTACCCCAGCAGTTTGGGTGGGCCTAGCACGCATGGCAGAATAGGCTCCAAACCAAAACATGGAGACAACAAATTTGCTCGATTAAAATCAACTCATTATTGCGATGTAGGCAGCAGTGGCATTTTGGGCCTGGGCTCAGCAGCCAGCAAGGAAATCCTACCAAACCCAGATACTTCTAAAAAGTAGACACACAGGAGAGTCCAGGGTGGTATGAGCTATGTTGATCCTCACTATATTTTCTTTCACAGAATGCCTTGAAAAACACAAGCTCTGGCTAAAATCATGCATTTTCCTTTTATTTCTGTGTGATGGAAAGGTGCAGGTATCAGCAGGGATCCACAAAATCCCTACCACCTAGCCTTTCATGATATAGAAAGCCCTTTTATGAGTTGTAAAATTTTATATTACTGAAAATGGCTTGATCTTTTCTGAATCGTAGATCGGAAATGGTATGGAAGTGATTATCCTCTCTGATTTCGGATCCAGAGAGCAATGCTTTAAATGTTTGCGACTGGAATTATGGTCACTAACCATTGTGGAATTACTGCCCACATGATCGGTTGACAATTTACATACAAATAGGAAGATTTTCACTTTGGACACTTTCCCTTTTGTGAAATGTGTCGGGAGCTTTGGAGGATGTAGGCAGTGATCCAGGAGACCAAACTGGATTTTCACAAAGCAGCTCTAGTTCCTTTAAAGAACTTCTGCTGCGCCAAAGAAAGTTTCCCATTTTGGAATCCAAACGTAGGGATTATAGCATACTGTTATTTGCTGGCCACAATCTCCGTGTTGGTATAAAATCACAGGGGGTTGGAAAGAGCGACGTGCCTAAATTTGTTTCAACAGGGAGGTTGTTATTTGACCATCTCTCCGTCCATGACAATTGATTTTGCAACATGATCTATCAGTACATAAACTGCATTGCAAAATCAGAAACAGTTCAGAAATAGTTTGTGAACACTGTTAGCAACCTATCTCTTAGCATATTTTGGCAATTGGAATGTTAACTGTACTACTTCCTGAACAGCACCACAGCAGATCTTCAGATTCTTTGGAAATAATAATTAAGCTGAGAAATCATTCTTAGCTAGAAAAAGAGAATTATTTCAGTTAGTCTTTATATCAGAGGCCTGGGGGAAAGTGAGACTCTGCAGAAGCAAACACAACAAATATTTATTAGTTAGTGACAACTGGTGCATGAAGAACCAAATTAGAGCACATTTTACTGTCTATAATGACTGTTTTCAGATGATAATACCCCCAGGTAACATTATTATGCTAATGCCATGGTAAAATCTGGGACATTTCTATCAACAAGACATGTCTTGCTGTGACAGAGGGGCAATCCCTCCAGCTAGAAACAAATAATCAATGAAAACTGCAGCCAACATGCACTCACAATACACAAACAAAAATAGAATGGAAAGAAATCTGACAAAATCCCACTTAGGGCTGAGGTATAACACACAGCCTGCTCCAGTGACACTTTTTGTAATTGAATGTACTTTTTTATTCTTAATATATATTTATACTGCAGCTAACCTGGTCGATTTGGCACTTGTAAGGATAGAAATAAAAGGAAATGAACAATGAAAATGTAAGGTTTCAGAATTCTGAAATAAAAGGCATTACTTCAAAGTAAAAAAAGAAACTTATGAGTGTCATTTCGGAAAAAGTGAATCATCTGCCACCATATTTTACTGAGTACTGATTAACAGTGTGCATAGCCATAATCCTTCCAAATTCCAAATCAGTATGGTGTGTAGTACTCTTTTGTGACTGAAATCCAATAGTAAAACAGTAATACTTTACTACAATATTAAAAGTGGTGGCAACCCATTCGCATATGGTAATGGGACCCCTTCAGACCATTTCTCCTATGAAAATATTATAAAAATATATTTTTTAAGAGCAGGCAGTGGTCCCGCAGACCACTGCCTACTCTTTAAAAATTAAAGTTTCATTTTATTCTTTTTAAATGCATCCTATTTTGATTTAAATAAAATGGCCTGGATTTAAAATAAAAAAGATTGCTTTATTAAAAAGCAATCACAGACATAATCTGCTGACCTCAGCTGGCCACCATCTATGTGATGGCTGCGATTCCTAATGGATCACTAATTGTAAACTACATCATCAATATTCATGAGTAGGTCTGTTTGCAACCCCCTAGGATTTGTTAATGAAACTCAAAAGAGTTTCATACATTAGGAATAGCGAATTGCTTATTTACGATTCACAGGAAATCGCAATTAGGTAATCACTATTGCTATCTTGATGATTCTGGCCCTATATTATAAATTAGTTAAAAAAAACTTAAAAACCATGATATAATCTTGTGATAAAGAAAAAAAATAAAAGAATGTGACAACATCAACGGCATAGGCCAAAACGCAAGACTAAAGTTGCACAAGCCTATAAGGAGGATGTTAAGTTTGCCCCTGAAATGGGCATGAACCCGGATAGATTGATGAAGGGCAAGCAATGGGGCCAGCCTGAGAGCAAGGGAACCTTGAATAAAGAGAGCATGGTGGATTAGACCAGATGAGGAATGGGCAGGCATGGATAGGAGGTAAGAGGCACCATAGACAGACATGGGCACTGAGCAGAGAACAAGTTCTCCAGATACATGGTGAGAGCAAAAAAAGTAGAAGCTTGAATGTACATAAAGATAGGGACTAGGTTTTGAAGGATGATGGTGGCACTGGACCTGGAACTGTCATGAAATAGGTGAGGAGAGAGCATTGAGCAGAGAAGCAATACAATCTCTAATATTATCAATAGTATGACAAGGATTACAGGGTAAAGCGCTAATGGTGGGTAAGGTATCATGAGCGATGGATCACGTCACTGGGAAGTTAAAGCTAGGACCATATTTCCATTGAAATAGATTTTTTGGTTTGCTAATTATGGCGCGTTCGAATAATCTTCACTAAACTTTGCAATAAATAGTCTCATCCACCTCAGCTCCCTTCTGGACTGTTTTGGGGTGACCCGTCAAGTGAGGGCTGAAAAAAGGGAGCGCTCCAAAACGCATTTTTACCATTCATTTTTCCATACAATAATTGAACCATGATACTGTAAAGAGTGGGCAAAACCTTTTTGGGTGTGTAAATTTGAGAATAACTTCATGGGAAATCCGCTGATCTGCAGAAATGTTGTGCTTCCTCAGGTATTAAAAAAACAGAGTGCGGTAGGTCCGAGGGACCTAGAGCAAGGGGCACATGGCTCCCATACCAGAGCTTTTCACAGTCCCGAAGACCCATCCCCTGGGGATGCATCCATTGTTTAGGGAAGGGGGAGAGCTGCACTCCTCCCTGAGTGTTTTTACAGGCCCATGTGCACATATTCCTAAGCACCAATCAATATTTAGGGGAATGGGGCACGAGGCACCCCTCTCCCCAAGCTTTTTACAGGGGTCAGCACCCCATCCTCCAGAGCCACATTCATCGTTTAGGGGAGGGGGGCTTACGGCCTCACTTCCCAAGCCTTTACAGGCCCTTAGAACCCCATCTCCAGGTCTGCATTCATTTGCCCAACCTCCCCAAGACTTTTACAGGCCTCAGGACTCCATCCCCTGGGGCCAAAGCAACAGTTGCTGTGGGTGCATACCTGTGACACCACAGCAATTAGTGGCCATGTTGGCTCCGGGGGAACCCAGGGGCCCAAGGCCATTGCCAGCTTCCCAGCTTACACCGTTTGTGTTTCAGCAGGATCCAGCTGTAGTGGCGGGAACAGCTTTTTCTGCTCTGCTCGCGCCAGGTGGGAGCCAACCTGTGTTCTCTGACTGCAAGAAAGCAGGCACAGAGATTGGGGTTTGCAGTGTCTCTGGATTTTGGGTTCCCTGGACATTGCTGCCATCAGCCCCGGTGATGGGGTCCCTGAGTCCAGTGGATTACTAGGAAGAGCCTCACTCCCACACACCAAAAAAATACTTAGGCCCCAGGGGATGAGTTACCATGGCCCACATGAGGCTCCAGAGGGGAGGCCCCACATCCCCTTGCCCAAAAACAGTAAATGGCCCTGGGGGTTGGTCCACAGACTTTGAGAGGTTTGGGAAGGGGGCCACAAGCCATTACTCCTTCAGGGCATTAGAGCAGTTTTACCATGGTGGGGATGAAGTAGTCTCTGCAGTCATCAAACTATCGTCTACCCAACACAAAACTGGGAGGGCGGACCTTTATGTTGGCGGGAAGGGACTCTTTTGCCTTTGTGATGCAGTTCCCTCTACACCAACATTCAAATCAGGCTCTACGTTTTGCATTATATGTTGAGAAAATGCAAATGGAAGTTTTGAGTCAAAATGTTCTCTTGCACTTAAATCTAACAACTTTACCAGTTGTATTGAAAGCCATGGCTGAACAGAAATTACTATTCATGGTCCAGTGTAGTTAGGGAAAATATATAAAAGCATTTCAATCAGATAGCACATTTATTACTAATCGGAAAGTGTATGGAACATGACAAAACCGCAATTTAGCAAATCTAGTCTAGCAGTTTAAACATGTTTATAGAAAAAATACATTATGGAGTAACAAAAAATGTTATTGCATACAGAAAATGAACAGAGACATCCATTGTGTATCTTTAATAGCAGTGTGAAATAGGGTTAGCAATGGCAGGGCCAATGGCTTATCTAACAATTTGGTGTCTTTTTCAGGTAAAGAAACAGGAAACTATTGCTGCTTATCTCCCTAATGGCAGTTTATCACCACTGCCCAAATCATGTGATATTTAGTTTCTTGGGGTACCATTCCACACCTGCAAAATACTTATACTGCAGGATTCAGTAGTTACCAGGTGGAGTATTACCTCTCCATCCTGCATCTTGGAATTAGAGATAACAGAGGAATGCTGCATGTTTATACTGTTTCTAACCACAAACCTGAGAATGTGCAGTATTTTCCCAGTATAAATTCTGACTGGATTTACCCAGCAAACCTTCTGAAGGCTATAACTCTGGTATTAAAGCACAAGGTATAATCCAACCGTTTGTAGACTTCCATTGTGGCTGAATCAGAATTATTGGTCAATTCAGAATGGGGGCATATGATTGAATCAGCAGAATACATGAAAAATTCCATTTATTAATGAGGGAATTGTGAAAGTATTTTGGGAGAAGGGTTTTTACATTATCAGGGAAATTATCATCAAAGTAGTTGCCCTGTCCTGATCGACCTAGTAATACACTACAATGTATGACAAGTTGAAAAGTTCTAATTTGCAAGCACCATTAGATATGCCTGCCTGTTGACAGTACATAAAGTCCAAAAAGAACAAGTCTGTGCTGCATTGTTTCCTCATTGGCAAACTCTACCACTGCAGTTTAATAATGCCCTGCAGTGAGGTTTGCATGCACAGTAATATTAAAGCATTCAATAACCAGATGACCTGACAACTGAGGAATTTCACGAACTGCAACACACATGGGGTGATATACCTGACTACCAGCCACTGTAATTTACACTATGAAGGGATGACAACAAGGAAGTTTAAAACCATGATCCGTGAACATCAAAGCAACTTAAGATGTGAATGAGCCATCACAAGAATGTCAACTCACTACAAAGTCAAGAGACATACAGCACTTGATTATCAATGGGAACATTCTTACACATGTAAAAGAAACAGACAACTCTGAATCAAGACTGTTTGAAAGGGAACAACACTAGGTTTACAAACTTAACCTCTTCAGTGCCCCGCCCTTTCCCCGCCCTGTGCCGGGCGTTGCATTAGCGGGCGGGGTTCATGACGAGATAGTCCCGTCATGGGCACAGCGCAACCGCGCTCCATGATGAGACTATCTCGTCATGGGCACTGAAGGGGTTAAGACGCATTTAGAGAGCCTGAACTATAACATCCCTGGAACCAGTCATCTAATGGGACCACATGCTTTATAACCTTCCCAATTGCTGATCCCCTGTATCTGTCTTGAGATAATCATCATGTTATGGTGCATCAGTAACACTAAAACATCACTATTACCTGTGACACAAGTACCACAGCAGACATGGAACATCATCGGGTTACGGATACATCTCCCCTAGTGACCTTTGACCTCTCTTTTTCTCTCGCCTATTTTTCCAGAAATCTACTAATTGATGTATTCCTTATTATTTTCTTCAAGTACGACTGAAGGTTCATTATACTACACACATATTGAGTATTTTTACAGTACTAAATAAACAATTCTACTCATTTTAACTCTTGCATCTTTAGACCCATCAGTCACAACCATAGGTTTTTTTTAGCACCATCTACTGAAATCGCAGCAAGGATAGTCACCACATACAGATCCGACTCTCCTACTCTAATGGAACCCAGTGAGTGTCCCTTTACCATCCACCATCTTGAAAAATGCACGGTCTAGCGCTTTCTGAGTAAGTCAGGACGTTGCGTTTCCCCTTTTTGTATTTTACCAGCCGACAGACACCACACTGGCAAAATGCGGTCCCTGGCGGGAAGCACCCAGTAGATGTATCAGCAGAGTTGCAGCCTTGATCGGTAAATGCAGCATGTGCCGTAAATCCAGCATGGATTTGTTAATGCACAATGCTCGTTTTCACATACATCGTTTTTCTGCTACCAACGCTCATCCTAAAACCAAGATTTTGCCATCATTAATGAAAAATAGGCCCCATCGTTTTTTTCCACTGCATCGTCTCGTTTCAGAGTGACTACAGGCTACACTCTCCACCGGAAGAACCAGGGAGCATTAACTAAGTGATATAAATGTATGTGGTGGTCTAACAGTTTTAAACATTGTGTGTTTATATGTATGTGTGTTTGAATCTACCCTTCGGGGAACACAGGTTGTATCTATAAGTTGGGATGACACAGATATGCCCACTCACAAAGTGTTTTTTGAAATCCCAATTTCTCACTTATAGGTGCTCACCCCACCAAAACCAGTATGTTTTAACCCATGGGACGCATGTATACAGCCTTTTGTATTTTCACAGAAACAAAGAAAACGCTCTCAAGTCAGGTGGTATAAGTATATACACCATTCAGTTGCATGTAGCAAATGTATATCCAGTTGGCTAAGAGCTGGAGTGTTACTATCACTCTAAATTACTGTCTTCCTAGGTCCTGATGAAAAGTCAATAGGGATACTGCTTGAAACATGTTGACCCTTTAGGAACCGGATACATGACACCCTACTCCCCCCCCCCTCCAACCACACTAACTAGGGGTCAGAATAAATAGAATTAACCCGCTAGGCAGGTATTTTTAAGATCAATCCCCCACTCTGTTTCTTTACTCCATCTCCGTTGTCACTATATAGTAATCTAATGCTCCCATGAAATTGGCAGGTTGTAGCATGCCCTCTCCACAACGGAACGGGATGGACCTGATGATAAAACATGCCCCCAAGGGGGACCCCTGGCAGGTGAGGGTATTACAAAAAAACTTTGTTTTTCTCCAATGGAAGGTTAGTTTTTCCTTGGCACTGCTGAGTTTTTGTTATGTCGGATTAGAAACTTTTTGGAGTATAATTCCAGTGTATCCTCAATCTCCTTTTTGATACCGAGCACCAAACTCAGAATTATATGGTAAATACTCTACGCTTTTCTTTTCTTAAATTTTAGCAGGATTGACCTGACAAAATGTAATGAAGGGGGAGGTATTTATCGCATCCAATCACTTACAGCTGTATTAGATACAAGTACACTCCTAATTCCGACCAGGATAAACAGGTGTATATGCAGAGGTCGGAAAACAACAACCAACTTGTAATTAGTTCCTATAAATTTTATCAGAAATCAAATAAGATTGAGGGTAGAAAGCCATCAGTCCAAAAAATGAATCTTACACTCTGGCAAGCAGTTAAAATGTGGAAATGACTTTATGTGAAAGGATTGACAAATCTTCACTCAACCTAATGCCTCACTATGGGGTAATCCAGCTCACAAGTTTCGAATTTTGGTTGGTATTTTTTGTTTTAGGTATGAATTTGTATGAAGTAGGTTGGTTTTGAATACTTTAAAATGAAAAATAACAGTAGTCTCACTGAGATATACATAGATATGGGCATCATTTCTGGCCTAATGTGAATTTTGCCAGACTAATAATTCTTATGTTCCAAAAATATATCAAGTAAATCAATTTTGTTCAAGGCCACTCTCTGAGGAAGATTTCATTTCGATTAAGGACAATTCTGCAATCACTATATGCTTATAATATATAGTAATTCATTAAGAACCTGCCCAGTTAGAAGGGACATTATTAAGTTTGGGAGGTCTTCTGGAGTTTCAATGAATAGGAAGGAAAACGAGTTGAGTTGTTCCCTTTTACCCCAAACACTACTATCTCCATAAAATATTTAGGGATAAGGCCTGACATGACATAGACAGTTGGTCCAAGATAACTATGGCCCTGTGGTGGAAAGGCTGAAATCTCAGGTGGATCAGATTGCCATTGTCCATAGTGCGGTAGATTACCATTATAAAGGTGGTGGAACTGCCTACGTTCCTTTATCTATTCTTAAATATACCAATTCCTATGAGCCTATGTTTTATCACGTCACTCTATACTCACCAGACTGATTTGGGCTGGTAAACAGCCATAGGTAAAGTGGGATGTTCTAATGCGATGTCTTGAAGTGGCGAGGGAGCTTCGGTATGCCCAAATTTCAAAGATAATATATGGGGGCTCGGGCAAGCTATGCCATATTCTGGCAGGCTCCTGACTCTTACACTCCACATATTGCCATAGCAAGTGATCAAGTGTAAGTCAACTCACTGCGAACTAAATGCCGACCGGTAAGTGTGTATATATTTTCCATACCTAACTCTGCATATACATACCTTGGTGATATATGTTTCTTCAAGGTAGTAGATGTGTAGTTTAGAATATTAAATCTACATGTCCCTCTGTGTACTTATGCTCTTCATATTTTGGTACTCGATATTCTAGTCATGATATGGTGTGACTGAGATATTCCCTCATCAATAGTCCTTATACAGAAGCATTGCAAGCGTGCCAGAAGAGCTCAGATGTATTCTTCTTCTATATTGGTTCAAAATTCATCTTTCCTGCTCATGGTTGAGCTTGTGGTAATTGCTTGCCTCCTAGAACGGGAGGTTGTGCAAAAGGGGAACCTATTCCAAGGGGCAATTTTTGTCTCTGTAATACTATAAATGCAGGGCTGAAACCACTGCCAGAGATGTATTCACTTACTTTTGTTTAAAGCTAGCAGCTAGAGTGACAATTATTTGCTGCCTGGTATTTTTCTCCTTGAATGAAATGTCACTGTCAGAAAATAAGAATAGGACAGCATCCAAACTCGTCAAATAGTACAGACACTAATATTACCACACCCCTGCTTGCTAAGCAATTGCGAGAAATTTAATTGGGTGTTCATATTGATGATAAGACTTGCCTTTTTTGCTATTCTCACCATCTCCTTATCTCACTATCGCCCCATCTCGTTGTTACCCTGGCCAGCCAAGATCACGGAGGCCCACGTCAACCTGGCCCTGTCTGAACATCTGACTCGGACCAATGCCCTCGACCCCACACAAAACGGATTCCGTGCTGGGCACAGTACGGAAACTGCGTTACTTGTGATGGTGGAACATCTCCGGGCAAGGTTGGATGCTGGTCAAACGGCGGCGCTTATTTTGTTAGATCTTAGCGCCGCCTTTGATACGGTAGACCACAGCATCCTCCTGCGTCGGCTCGAGGAGACTGGCATTGGCGGTCAGGTGTTGCAATGGTTCCGCTCCTTTTTAGATGACCGCTCCTTCTGTGTTGCCATCCCTCCCTTCAAGTCCAACTACCAACCACTGGCCATGGGGGTTCCGCAAGGGTCCTCGCTGAGTCCCACGTTGTTTAATCTTTACGTGAGACCGCTGGCGGATGTCGCTAGGCAGTGGGGCCTTACTTTGGTCTCATATGCTGACGACACTCAGCTGGCGGTTACTCTCAGTGGGGATGCGGAGATTGAGGCCCCCAGGTTTCAGTCCGGACTGAAGGCGGTGGCTAGTTGGCTGACAGGCAACTGCCTTCAGCTAAACGCCACTAAAACAGAGGTGATGTTCGTCGGGAAGGGAGTGGAGCTGTGGGGTGACCACTGGTGGCCCTCAGAGTTGGGACCTACTCCGATCCCGGTATCGGAAGTGAAAAATCTGGGGGTATGGCTGGATGCGGGCCTCTCCTTTGTAGGCCATACTAAAAGAACCGTGGCCTGTTGTTTTGGTCTCCTGAGGGGCTTGAGACCTGTTCTCAAGTTCTTTGACGCCCCGACCAGGCAGCTGGTGATCCAGGCTACCATCATCTCCCGCCTGGATTACGCCAGCTCTCTCCTGGCCGGGGCTAACCGGGCTGAACTAACCCGCTTACAACGGGTTCAGAATGCTGCGGCGAGGGCGATCGTTGGCTTGCCCAGATTCTGCTCAGTTACAGGTGTCCTTCGCTCCCTACACTGGCTTCCGGTTAGGAAGCGCATCCTCTTCAAGGTATTGTGCCTTGCTTTTAAAATCTTGCGTGGTACAGGCCCGGAAATCCTGTCGAGTTGTCTGTCTTTCTATGTCCCTGCCCGTAGCCTTCGCTCTCAGGGTCTGGCCCTCACGGTGGTTCCCAGATTTAGGCTTAGCCGCATGGGAGGCCGCTCGTTTAGGGTAATGGCTGCGTCAGCATGGAACTCCTTGCCTGTTGAAATCCGCGTGCTGGAGGACCTTCTGACCTTTCGGAGGGCTATAAAAACCTTCTTGTTTTAGCTGTCTTTTAGTATCTGTTTTTAGCCTGTGGTTGTGTTACGTGCTACCTTGTCTCTGCGCCAGGACGCTCCTTGGCTGGAGTATCTGTGCGCACAATAAATAGTCGTAACATAACATAACATAACATAACATTCTCAAGTTAAACTGATTTCGATGAATTTTAGGCACTAACATATTTGTTTACATTTTCTAAATAAAATGTACTATACACCTGCCCAAATGCATGATTCTGTTGTGCCAGTCAGTGTGGAATACTACAGATGTTGGCTTTTGTTACATGGCATGATGCTGGCTTCCCATTTCAGTATATTCGAGTAAGGTAAATGTAATACTTGAGGATATTCTTGGCTGTCCACTCAAGCTGACCTCAGCGATGGCTTTACTAGATTATATGGTGGGTGTCCCATATCGTTTAAAAGTCTTACTGCTCTGCTGCGCTTGCTTGCAAAACATAGAGTAGCTATGACGTGTCTAAAGAGAACTCCCCCCCAAGACTGAAACTTGGATATAAGGGAGCTGATTCATAAGTTAACAGACCTTTTTTGAGTAATTTACACTTTAGAGTGTGCTTATTATTGTGTGCTTATTCAGAAAATCTGACTGTAAGTTACAACAACAAAAAAGTCCAGCACCACACATGGCCAACCACTGGAACTGCAGCAACCTTACATACAAAATAAAGAGATATGGTATTAAAAGAAACCTGTAGAAAATAATGTTAAAACAATACATTTATTAAAATAGTTCAAATTAAAAATACACATAATTTACTGTTACAATATAAAAATAGTGCAAATGTATAATTTAATTCATATAAACATTCTAATACCCTGTTTTGAATTAAACAAATAATGTAACAATATGAATAAATTAAAATCTAACTAAATTCGTTTAAAGTATTTTGTACACCTCTTTTAAAAATTACTAATGAATTATAAAAATATTTTTTTCTTTGAGTGGGGTTTTGTTTTTTACTTTAAACCTGAGAAACATCATTTTTTATATTTAATATAGTTCAATTAAATACATTTTGTCAAATGTTGCCCAAAAATCATCATCATGTATATTTCGTGCACCATTTTCTTGAATGAAATTTTAAGGAGACAGTTTGTCAAATACAAGCAGTTGCTCCCCTGCTCTGTTTTGTGCATGCGTGGGGTGTGGGCTAGTGAGAGACCCGCAGAGCAGAGATGTCTAAAACGTTAGTGGTAGTGAATGTGGCTGTTCATAGGCAGGGTCAGTGGAGAGTTTGTAGATATGGTTGACAAGTTTAAAGTCTGTGCACTTGTGTATCTGGAGGCGTTGGAATTCCCTAAGGAGTGGTGTGATGTGGCCTTGGCACGAGGACTAGTCTGGCTGCTGCATTTTGGGCAGTCTGCTGTCTTCTTCTGAGCTAGTTTGTAATCCCTGCATTCATGGTGTTTTCATAGTCTAGTCTGATGGTAATGGGTAATCAAGTCAAGTCAAGTCAAAGTATGCTTTATTCGAGGTTTCATCATAAAAGCAGAATACATATAACAAAAGAAAAGATAGAATTCATACAAGTTTAAAATAGAATTAAATTTAACAACTATGTGATATCTGAATACAAGACATACTTGTTAGAATTTCTAACTTGGTTGACGATTCTCGTTTAAAACTAACATACTGTATCAATTGGAGAGTTAAAAATGATAAAAAGGTTTAAAATTATCTTGGTTAAAAATATTTGGTTAAAATAGGAAAGTACAGGTTTGAGGTTTTAGGCACAATATCATAACAGAGAATAGTCAAGAGACTAGCAGTCTCTGTCTGATCGACCAAGCCCATCCAAGATATTTTGCAGTAGCTATTGAAATCCACGTCAAAGAACTAGTGCGTATAATACGCAGGGCAGCAATACTACTAGTAGTCCCCAGATTTTTGCACATCGGAGATAACCAAATGCGTCTGGGGGCCAAATAGGCTTTACAAACAAATAAAAAATGACCAATAGTTTCTTTAGTAATGCCACATACAGGGCAGCTATCACAGGATCCACCTTCCCATTTAGCTACCAAATGTCTGAGGGGAAGTGCACCTGCTCTTAGCTGGAAAAAAAGCTTTCTTTCACCAGCTCTAGTTATGATATCCCAGTAGGGTTCCAGGCAAGGATACAGCTTAGCTTCTAAAAATCCTCCAGCCATAGACCCAGCACTAGAACTACTCCAATACCGAGAGGCTACCATCTCCCAGTATATTTCTTTCAGAGTACTTTTGGATGGGAAAGTTCCTCCCACAGGATCTTCCCAAAGCAAGCACATACCAAGCTCGGTCAGAGTTGTCTTAACATAAATCCAGGATTAGAAACAAAAACACTACCTCAAGCCTTGCTATACATTGGACAGAAGCTCAACATACAATCTCCCAACTTCGCTTCCAAATCATTGAAACCATTATTGTCAGGCCAGGGGTTGACATCACTAATCTACTACGCAAAGAAATCATTTGGATTCAGAAATTGCACACCCTGGCTCCGTTTGGTCTTAACGATCGTCTAGATTTGTCATGTTTTTTTGTAGACATTCTCCTCAACAATTCTCAGCTCATGAATTCTCAGTGTATCTTTTAACACTCTGGGGTCCACTATTCTTCTCACTACATTATTCCCACACTACACCCATACCATCCCCCACAGACTTTCACTCGTCATCCGCCATCTCGCTACATTCACCATCTCTTCTTATCTTAAACGTATCTTTTTACATTATCCAATGGCTGCATTTGTATAGGACTGTCGTTCTTTACATGTACATTTCCCGCTAGCATCGACCTTCTCGTCCATTGCCCATACTCTAGTCCTTTATTTATTCTTGTCACCCCTCATATTTAGACACCATTTCATTACATCTCACTATGTCCCTTACTATCTTATGGACTCACTAAGTATCCATATCCCTCTTCCCCATTTGTTCATGGTATCCGTTGAGGCTTCTTATACGATGCACGGCCCCACCTCATAGGGCTCTCGTTTTCCAAATTTTCATCTCAGGCTTCTTATCATGGTCTTTATATATATTTTTTTATATACTTTGTTACTTTATTTATTTTTTCCTTTTTCTATTTCTTCATTTATCTCACTTTTTTCGTATTCACATTCCCTGTGATATCTTTGGTATTCGATCTCTGGCTCCTCTCTCGAGTTTTAGTCACGCTGAACCTTTCCATCATGGCGATCCCTGTCAGTCCTGTTTCTAGCTTTACTTTACCCCGGAAGTCCGCATTCGCATTAGTCCTTCCGTTTTGGTTGCATTTAATGGCGTGAGGTTTGAACTCGAGGATCTCTCTCCGGTATCGGACGCTTCCCGTCACTACGGTCCACGCTACGCTTCTTGCATCATATTAGTAAGTACTTAGCCCACCCGTGTGTCCTCCCTTCTTACACTTTATTACTTTATCGTACCCCTCCCAGCACCCTTGTTTACTTCATGCTTCTTTGCTTGCAGTTCTCATCCTCGCGGCTCCACATTCAGAATTGTTGGTAAGTGGGGTTTATTCTGTTCCGACCATGATTCACACTGGATAGCATCATTGCCGTTCCTTATGTTTTTTCCTTTCTTTCAATACAGCAGCGTTGTTGTCATGATTATTTCCTCATTGAGGTCCTAGCGACATAGTACATGAGGCGAGGCTCACTCGCCATGCTTACTCCTCTCCTTTACCCACCTCTCTTTGACACTATTTTTTCCTCCAACAGTTCATACTTTGTCCACCAACACTATTATGGTGCTCTTACACCTTTGGGTGACGTTACCTTTCTACTTTACATAGAATCTTACACTTCTTGTATAGCCCGATTAACAGTGGCTTGTTGTTTTGAGGATCCACTTAGGGTAATTCACTGTTGGTAGCTACACAATCAGTGATGTTTTCCATTGAGTATCATGTAATGTAAACCTTAGGTTTTAGTAATATCCATGATCATTATGTTCCTTTTTGTTTGCAGATTGCCCCTGACGAAGGGACACCAAAGTCCCGAAATGCATTGGGCTCATCATCATGTCATCATATGATCAAACAAATGTACTATGTATCAGATTTATGCTTTGTTAGAAATACATTAGGTTGATGACTGTAAATAATTGTCATATTATACTAACGGATTGACAATCTTTGTATTTATCTACTACATATATGAATCAATATATGTTCGTTTGATACGGACCGTTGTGTTTGACCATTTTTTATGTCAATGTGATTAATAGTTTAGGGTCTTAGTCACCCCCAGCACTGTGCGCAGTGTCAACCATCAGTTGGTTGTCCTCTTTCTTCCTTGCTCAAATGCCCGATAGACAGCGAGCATAACACTGCAGCACCTAAATCATCAACTACAACTGAATTGTAAAGTAAGCCAATTGGAGTGCGCTGCTTCCCAACTACTTATCTGATATTTCTGTCTCAGCAGCAGCACCAGCACGTTCAATATGTCGTTCGATGCAATTACGAACATTACTGACAACAGAGCCAACATGAAAGCCTACACCTCGGATGAAGCATCTGAAATTTATTCTCTCATCCAAGAAGTGAAAACTACTGATACTCATGGTGGAACTATCACTCAACAACTACGTCAGCTTGAATTTATAACAAGGAGACAACTCAATCAAAAATTGCACGCATCTACACTTGTTCAATATCACAAAGCCAAAAGGATCCCGAGAGGGCTACGCCTTGCCATCAAACCAATGTTATTTCGTTTTCATCTCAATACCTCCTTCATGGACAAATGTTACTCAATACTTAATAAATGCTCATTGGACCTTATTCTCATGATAATCGAGGAACTATCAAAAACTATAAAGGATTTAGAGGAGGAAATTTATTCTTTAAAAAGCGAGTTACAACTGCGCATGGAGTCTGATTCTTGGAAACTACAATTGGAAGTCCTTAATCAGAAGCTTGACAACTACAAAAGAGAATTGCAAGAAGGCAAATTACGAAAATATAGGCGAGATACCATTGACTACAAACTGAATGAAGTTTATACTTGGGCCGAAATATACACGCGTAAGCGGTTTGACACCAAGAAAACACCCACATCTTCTGATGAAAGTCTGGTGTCAGACAAAGACACTACCATTGGCCGCACACCTGCTTCAGCAGTTATTCTTACTCAACAAGCTGGCCCTTCCACCTCACCAGCCACCACGTCAACTGGTACAACGTCTGCCTCTTCTATTCCTTCCACTTCTTTTTTATCACAGGCCATGGATCACGGGCGTCCACCGTCCCAACCAGATTCATCCAAACCAACAACGCACGAAAAACCCGGAGAGGGAAACGAAGGAAGTGGAAAGTCCTTACGAAGCGGGAAAACAGTGAACTAGTCATCAACATATCATCCTACATGCTCAATGACCAAGAAAAATCCCTACTTGGACGTGGATTATCGTTTGTACCCACATCCCACACCACTCATCTCCAGACACAGGGTGAATTTTTCAAATTTATGCGTACCATCCGGTTGAAGCACTTCTTCAACAATGTTGTGATGACTACTCAGCAAGATAGAGAACCAATCCAACAACAATTCAAACCCAGAAGTACATTTATGCCACCTTCCTCTCACAAGACCCTGGACAGTTTTGAAACGCTGGTCAACAAGGATTTGGAAAAGCTTAATTATCGACCAAAGCATCACAGTAACATCTCCAAGTACGAACGCAACATCATCCAGAACCTGGCAAATAACCCACTGATCACAATACAACCCGCTGACAAAGGAGGCGCCATAGTGGTCATGGACTCTGAGTATTATCATTCAAAAGTATCATCACATGTCTCTGACACTAACACCTATATGCTACTTCCATGTGATCCCACTGTGCAACATCAAGACTTGCTTAACTCAATACTCAAGACGGCATACGATAATGAATGGATTGACAACGCCAAACGTCTTTACCTAATGACCACCAACCCACAACGGCCTCATCTGTACATGATACCAAAAATACATAAGAACCCAAATGACCCACCATTTCGCCCAATAGTGTCTGGTTGTGGGTCTATTTTTGACCCTATCGGGAAATTTTTGGATCACTACTTACAAAAATTTGTACAAACATGGAGGACCTATCTTAAAGACACCACACATTTCCTTCAAGTCCTACAACAGGTCACTATTGACCCCCAAAGTTCCATCTATCTGTGCACCATCGATGTGACAGCACTCTATACCTCGATCCCACATGCTGCAGGGCTCGATGCAGTGGAATGGGCACTTCTTAAAATGGAGGATATCGACACTGACAAAATTTTCATTCTTCAACTTCTCAAGTTTTGCCTCCACAACAGTTATTTTGAATATCAACACCAATTCTATGCCCAACTGAATGGAACATCAATGGGATTTTCGGGAGCTCCAGCCTATACGAATATCTACATGGCACAATACGAGCAAGACAACATCATCTCGAATCTTGATTGGTGGACAAAAATCATCCTATATTATCGTTACATTGACGATATCTTTCTGATTTGGAATGACACCATATCGTCCTTCACCACAATGATTGAGTCACTCAACAGTACCAACTCTCATATCCAACTAACATATTCCATCAATGATGAAACTATCCACTACCTGGATGTACAAGTGAGCAAAACGGCCTCGAACCATTTCAAAACGACCGTTTTCCACAAACCAACAGATCGAAACAGTCTTTTAACTTTTTCAAGCTTCCATCCACGCAACCTCATTATGAATTTGCCATTATCCCAGTTCATAAGGATACGCAGAATCTGCTCTGATACAGCGAACAGCTCGTTTGAACTACTTGAAACTTCCAAACGTTTCTCAGCAAGAGGTTACCCTCAGGAAGTATTAACTAATTGCCTAACGAAAGCCATGGTTAAACAACGGCACGATCTCCTGAAACAACAATCACGTACTTCCCAACAAAGAATGGTATTTGTCAGCAGTTTCTCCACTACATCCTCTAAAATCAAGAACATCATCAACTCTCGGTGGGAACTCCTCCAACAAGAACAAGACTTCCAAAATCTCTTCCAAGAGAAACCCATGTTCGCGTACACTAGAGGTAGAAATCTACGCTCTCTTTTGAAACCTACTACAGCTACTGAAAAAATGGGTATGTATCATGGGACGCGTAAATGTCAAGCATGCGTGCATTGTAATAATGTAATTACAGGCAATATCCTCACTCATCCTTCATCTGGTTTCAAGATACCATTGAAACATACTAGTGACTGTAATACCTCACATGCCATCTACTGCATTAAATGCCCTTGTGGAAAGGCATATGTAGGGAAAACTGAACGTAAAATTAAAACTCGTATCATGGAACATAAATCCAGGATTAGAAACAAAAACACTACCTCAAGCCTTGCTATTCATTGGACAGAAGCTCAACATACAATCTCACAACTTCGCTTCCAAATCATTGAAACCATTATTGTCAGGCCAGGGGTTGACATCACTAATCTACTACTACGCAAAGAAATCTTTTGGATTCAGAAATTGCACACCCTGGCTCCGTTTGGTCTTAACGATGGTCTAGATTTGTCATGTTTTTTGTAGACATTCTCCTCAACAATTCTCAGCTCATGAATTCTCAGTGTATCTTTTAACACTCTGGGGTCCACTATTCTTCTCACTACATTATTCCCACACTACACCCATACCATCGCCCACAGACTTTCACTCGTCATCCGCCATCACGCTACATTCACCATCTCTTCTTATCTTAAACGTATCTTTTTACATTATCCAATGGCTGCATTTGTATAGGACTGTCGTTCTTTACATGTACATTGCCCGCTAGCATCGACCTTCTCGTCCATTGCCCATACTCTAGTCCTTTATTTATTCATGTCACCCCTCATATTTATACACCGTTTCATTACATCTCACTATGTCCCTTACTATCTTATGGACTCACTAAGTATCCATATCCCTCTTCCCCATTTGTTCATGGTATCCGTTAAGGCTTCTTATACGATGCACGGCCCCAACTCATAGGGCTCTCGTTTTCCAAATTTTTATCTCAGGCTTCTTATCATGGTCTTTATATATATTTTTTTATATACTTTGTTACTTTATTTATTTTTTCCTTTTTCTATTTCTTCATTTATCTCACTTTTTTCGTATTCACATTCCCTGTGATATCTTTGGTATTCGATCTCTGGCTCCTCTCTCGAGTTTTAGTCACGCTGAACCTTTCCATCATGGCGATCCCTGTCAGTCCTGTTTCTAGCTTTACTTTACCCCGGAAGTCCGCATTCGCATTAGTCCTTCCGTTTTGGTTGCATTTAATGGCGTGAGGTTTGAACTCGAGGATCTCTCTCCGGTATTGGACGCTTCCCGTCACTACGGTCCACGCTACGCTTCTTGCATCATATTAGTAAGTACTTAGCCCACCCGTGTGTCCTCCCTTCTTACACTTTATTACTTTATCGTACCCCTCCCAGCACCCTCGTTTACTTCATGCTTCTTTGCTTGCAGTTCTCATCCTCCGGGCTCCACATTCAGAATTGTTGGTAAGTGGGGTTTATTCTGTTCCGACCATGATTCACACTGGATAGCATCATTGCCGTTCCTTATGTCTTTTCCTTTCTTTCAATACAGCAGCGTTGTTGTCCGGTAGTCATGATTATTTCCTCATTGAGGTCCTAGCGACATAGTACATGAGGCGAGGCTCACTCGCCATGCTTACTCCTCTCCTTTACCCACCTCTCTTTGACACTATTTTTTCCTCCAACAGTTCATACTTTGTCCACCAACACTATTATGGTGCTCTTACACCTTTGGGTGACGTTACCTTTCTACTTTACATAGAATCTTACACTTCTTGTATAGCCCGATTAACAGTGGCTTGTTGTTTTGAGGATCCACTTAGGGTAATTCACTGTTGGTAGCTACACAATCAGTGATGTTTTCCATTGAGTATCATGTAATGTAAACCTTAGGTTTTAGTAATATCCATGATCATTATGTTCCTTTTTGTTTGCAGATTGCCCCTGACGAAGGGACACCAAAGTCCCGAAATGCATTGGGCTCATCATCATGTCATCATATGATCAAACAAATGTACTATGTATCAGATTTATGCTTTGTTAGAAATACATTAGGTTGATGACTGTAAATAATTGTCATATTATACTAACGGATTGACAATCTTTGTATTTATCTACTACATATATGAATCAATATATGTTCGTTTGATACGGACCGTTGTGTTTGACCATTTTTTATGTCAATGTGATTAATAGTTTAGGGTCTTAGTCACCCCCAGCACTGTGCGCAGTGTCAACCATCAGTTGGTTGTCCTCTTTCTTAAGTGATTTAAGCCACCCAATTTTATGGAACACATCTGATTTGATAATGTCTAAGAACCCTTCATCGTAATGGAAGAGCACTGGTGTCGTCCAAAGCCTTCGCCAATATAAAATCGGACGGAGCCTGGCCAAATCTGTAACTGCTCTTCTACCCAGATCATATTTAAGGGGTAACAACGGGGTGCTTTTAGGGACACCAGTTATTGCCCGAAAAAATTTGTTTTCCGAGTATTGGAGTGCAGCCACCTTCTCGAAGCCCCACAGCTCGGCCCCGTAAAGTGCAGAACCTAGGGCCTTCGCTTCGTATACCTGAAGTGCAGGTTTTACTGGTTTAGTCAGAGATTTTCTGTGCTCTGAACTAATGGCACCGGACAATTGCCTATGTCTTAGTGTAGCAATATCTATATGCTGACGCCATCTATTATCACTAGATATGTGTAGACCTAGATAAGTAAAAGTCTTCACTACCTCTAGCAGATGGCCATTCATAGTGATTTTCGATTTGAAGCTACGGTGGGGGTTAAAAGTCATAAGTTTAGTTTTAGCCGAATTAACCTCTAGACCATACTCTCCACAAAAGTGATCAAAAATAGCCAAAGCACACTGCAGGCCGCTTGGGGTCTTAGATAAAATTAGCGTATCATCTGCAAACATTAAAATAGGCATTTTAGTGCCGGCTAAAGAGGGAGCATCCACCTTTGCAGAAAGCATACGGGCAACAACATCATTAATATACAATGTAAAAAGGACGGGAGCCATTGAGCATCCCTGTCGAACACCCCGTTCAACTGGGAAGTCCGCGGTCACCGAGCCCTGTCCCCCCCACTGAATCTTGGCGAAATTAGTTTCGTGAAGTCTCATTATCAATGATAATAACTCGCCTGGTAGACCCTGGTTCTTGAGAACCAGCCACAGTTTGGTCCGGGGAACCAGGTCGAAGGCAGCCCGCAGATCGACAAAAGCCGCATACAAGCTGCCCTCGCCCAGCACCACGGTCCGCCACTACAGCAAGGTAAAACAAAAAACCTGGTCCACCGTGCTTGTGGATCGCCGGAATCCTGGCTGGAAGGGTGACAGGGCATTGGTCTCCTCGGCCCAATCAAGGAGCCTGTTGGCAATCACACGCCCCACAACCTTTTGTATAGTGTCAATAAGGCTTATCGGTCTGTAATTACCCGGCTGCGACCGGTCGCCTTTCTTGAACACAGGTATTATTACTGCACCCTTCCAAGATGTCGGTATTACTGCACCCTGGGCAATAGCATTAATAAGGAGATGTATGTACTTGCACCAGCGGTCTTTATCATTAATGAATACATCAGCTGGGACACCATCAAGTCCTGGGGCACGTCCACCAGACACTGAGCTAAGGGCCATCATAATTTCTTTGATACTAAAGAAATTATCTCTAAATTGGATTAAACTTATATCTGACCCAGTAACAGATATATTTGACTCAGCGTACTGATTTTTAAAAAATTTCACCCATTCATCTTCCGGGACGTTGTTATTTGGGGGCTCGGGAAAACCAGAACTACCCCACTTAACAATGCTCCAGAATAACCGGGAGTCTTTCCTATCACTAGCTTATTTTAGCTCAGACCAATGGTGCTCGTCCCAGGCTTTCTTAGCCTTTGATATGCTAGCTTTATATTCCTTTCTAGCAGATCGAATGGCAAGAGATTGCTTTCCCTTTATAGCCGTACCTAAAGCTAATCGTGCATTTCTACATTGGTCGTTGTACCACTTTGCGGGCTTTGGAGCTCTAATTCCTTTGTTTTTCACGGGTTTGAGGAAGTGGTTTTTGATTGCACAGAAAAGGGAATCGTGAATGTCAACCACTCTGCCCAACCCGGAATTAGATGAATTTATGTGCTCAATAGCTAATATTGCTTTATCTACTTCGTTGCTAATATTAGCAATGGCCAGTTGGTTGGACACAACATTTGCCCACCTTAATCTGCGCATATCATTAGTAGGGACAATCAGAGGAGGGGCAAGCTCAGTAGGGCCTATGGTCAAGTTGGAAGAAGACCACCATTTACGGACTGCGCACAGGGGGTTGTGGTCACTCTCACTCCTCCAAACAACCTCCATGTCGCAGATCCACCGCCACAGTTTAAGGCTACATATAACGTAGTCGATTCTACTTCTATGTCACCCGTTATCAAAAGTACTGGTCCTATTTTTGTCACTTCGAGTCCTCCCATTTAGAGCTCTTAGGCCCTTTTCATAACAAAGGGCGTTCAAACTGATCACATCATCGGTCCAGCGCACAACCGATTTGAGCTCCAACTTAGGAACTCCCTATTGCCGGTCTTCTGCGTCACCAATAAAGTCATCTTCAATGACTAGGGGTTCAAATGTTCTATTTAAATCAGCCGCAATGACTATATTATTGTTTAAAGAATGGATGTCAAGGATACAGCCCAAGGCCGCTAGAACCTCGGATCTCCCACCCCTGCTACTCCTAGCATAAACATTGTAAATATCAAGCATTCCCAATTTGTCTAGGTTCAATCTAATTATTTGGATATCTCTATGGCTGGTGTCAATGACTTTGACAACTAGTTTTAAACTCTGTCGGACCCAAATAGTTAGTCCACCTATAGGTCTCCCCTTTTGGCCTTTTAGTGCAGGCACAGAGAAATTCAAGTATCCCTGAGCAAAGGATGGTTCACATAACCAGGTCTCTTGGAATATACATAGATCAAAGTCATTGATAAAACAGAGCCAATCCTCGGATACCAATTTAGAGAGCAACCCTGCAATGTTCCACGAAAGTATCTTCCCTGAATTACCCCAGGTGTCGTCCGGAAGATTAATTAATGGCGGGCAATCAGGGGAGATAAGAGGATTAATACAGATACCAACACTTGCATCTGATGGTAAATTACTTGGCTCGTTGGGAGGGAAAGGCAAATCAGAAGATGGCTCTGGGATGTCTAATATTAAACCCTTGGGATGTTTGTGTCAATCCACATCTTCAAGATTTGCTAGGGCCTCATAACGGTTACCAAGGGAAATACCAAGATTGGGCTGATTGCAAAATAAAACCCCTGGATTAACAGTAGAGACTGATTGAGATCTTAGGTAAAAATAAGTCAGTTCCCAGGTAGAAATAAGAGACCTCACATTATTCGTATACCAGTTGAGAATGTGGCTGACGGCTCTGGGATCTCTGAAGTTGATTATTACAATGTCCCCATTTATATTCTTAGGAGTATTTCCCAGCCAAGAAAGGCGCCGTACATGTAGAATTTCACCATTTATATACAAAGGAAGAGGGCGATTCTGACCAAGCCAGTGTATGACTTTGTTTTTTAGCTGCGAGTGGCCTTCAGATGTCCCCTCCTTCAATTTTGGGACGCCCGCGAGGACAACTACAAGTGGGACTGCTTCTGGTGGCAATTCTATTTGCGGACCCTTGCATTTCTTTACAATGGGAGATGGAATTCTACCTATTTTGTCACGTGTTGGACCTTTTTGAACTATGTCAGCTTCCCTCAGAGACTCTCTGTCTTTATTTAGAATAAAATGTTGCGGTGGTTTAGGAGAAACAGTTCTTCCTGTGCATTTGTTGTTTAAATTATTGACACTTGTCTGGTTTTGAGGGATAAGCTTTAAAGATGATGCAGTAGGGGATGGTACAACAGGTGCTATAATAGTAGGGGACCCCAACGCTGGCTTTGAGAAATTCTTAATTAGTTCCCTGTTATTACCTATTGACAGTTCAATATTATCCAGTCTTTTATCTATTGTTTTTAGCCTCTCAACAATAGGTAAAATAAGTGATCTAAATAGCTGTTCTGCATTACCCAAAACCTCCGCAATAGATATATCATTTGCAAAGCAAGGGACGGAAGTAACTGGGAGAGATGTTTTGTCAGAACAGGTTACACTGCCCTTGGCAGTTGGAACCGAGTCAGTGTAGTTGCTTATTCTTTTCTTGCTCCTTAGCGACACACTGCCTCTCTTTCTCCTTTTACTAGGTGGAGGACCTAACAATTTGGGTTGCCCAGATGATTTATCCTTTTGAGGTGAGAGCCCAACAGCCTGGGGTGATGACTCAATTAGGAGCACTGGCTTGGGAACTGAGTCGGGGAGCAGAGGTGAAACAGTAGTGGGCTGGACATCGGTTGACTCAGATAAAAAAGTTGAATTTCGTGATGGAATTGGGAAATCATCATTACTAGAGGTAACTAAATAATCATTGTGAGAGTAGCAACTCTCAGATGGGGAAGTGACTAAATGCGAAGTAACCGCACAGAATGGCGTCTTTTTGATACGCTCAATAGAGCTACGACGCTTTGCCCTTAATTCAGCAAGGGTGACGTCCTTATCTATTCCCGGGTTGACCCTAATTAGGTAACTATCTAGGGTCCCCTTCTAAGTGACTCCAGCCATGAGTAGAATAATACCGCTGTGTTTTGACTTTTAGGTTGAGCTAAACAAGATTAAGTACAATAGCTCGCTAGGGGAGGTACATGCAAACAAATAAAAGCAAAGGGGACAATAAACGAAAGTAAATGCCAGCTCATGTAATCGTATGTCCGAACGAGCTGAATGAGAAAGTCAAGGGGGTGAGCCCGGCCCGGTCTCCTTTGGCTCCTGAGGGCAGGCAGGTAGGATTACAGCTTTGAACGCACAAAGTGTGTTTAGGACGCCCGCTCAGCCAGAGGCCCAGGTGCAGTTTATAGCGCCTCCAGGCGCGAGAGTACAGGGGGCGGCTTCCTCTTCCGCCGCTGGGGATGCTGGGAGATGAAGTCTCCTCTTCCTCACGGCGGCCGCGATGGAGTGGCGGCAGTGGGAGGGAGACGGTCACCAGGCACGAGGATTGTGTCCAGGGCAGGCAGGTAGGATTACAGCTTTGAACGCACGAAGAGTGTTTAGGACGCCCCTGGAGGGGTAGTTTCTCGTGTGACAACCCAATGGACTCCAATACTCCCTTTCCCAGGAGTCCAGACAAAACAAAACAGAATGCTTCTTTGTCGGAGCTGTGTGTGAACACTCAAAGGTCCATAGTCTTACACTCCGTGTGAGTTCAGAAAAGCGGGAAGGCAAAGGCTCGCTAAGAGATGCACACCGTGATACCAAGTTAAATGCAGAAATGAGGGGGTAGGTGTCGCTCCGCTGAGGGAAAGGCACAGTACTCAACCTTAGCCCCGGCGGGCACTAGGGATGTCAATGCGCTCTTACCTCCGAGCACGGCGGGGGTCTCAGGGCACTCCACGCCCTTGATTGCACAACTTGCGGCAATACCAAACCAGCCGAAGGCCCACGGAAGTCCGTCGTCGGTACCGGAGGGTTTGTTGAGTGGAGCGGATGCCCCGGCTCCCCTCCTGAGCTCCGTAGCGCTTGTCAGCTAGATCCTCTCAGAAAGTGCTGCCGAACACAGGAATTACGAACAAAACAGGATTGGAGAAAGGCGACGCGACCGCACGTACGTCTCCCAGCGTCTCCCAGCGTCTTCAGGTACGTGGTGTGACGGGCTCTCAGTTTCCTGGTGTTGTTTGGTAGCTACATGAAGATTTTCTTCAGCATCCTTAGAGTGTTGAGCCAGGCTGAGACCATTGTTTTGACTTGGGCTGTCATAGTGAGTTTGTGCTCTATGATAATTTTAACTTTCTCACTTGCCAGCAAGGAGTATGAGTTGGCCGAAGGTCTGTGGGCCTCCAAGTGGAGTCCAATTGCAAGGTGTTCTTCCCGAACACTACCAACTCGGTCTTGTCTGAATTAAATTTGAGGCAACTGGATTTCATTCAGGTGGCTACTTCTGACATGGGTGTGGTGAACTTGTTCCTGGTGTTGGGTGTTTTGTCCAAGAGGGACAGTATCAGTTGCATGTCATCAGCGTAAGTGAGGATGTTTATGGTTTAGGCTCTGCTGAAGATTTCTTCAGAACAGCAGTAATTTGACCCATTTCTAAGGTATCTAAGTAAATGCAGCATTGAAGAGATTTGTTTATGAGAGAACACCATCCTCTATTCAATAAATGGAATTTGGTTTTGGTTTTATATTGTCTGGTAAAATATATAGTACTGCTTAAGGTTATACATTTTTAACTGCAGCAGCCAGTTAACCTTCAGATATTGGATCACACTTTACCCAGGTGTCTGATACCTTACAAAATGATTGAATACCTGTAATGTTTTTTGTAGTGCTTGGTTATCAGTTGACTAATCATGTTCTTGGAATCTCTCAGATAAGATCTTTTATCAGTGATGTGGTGCATGAAATCATTGCATTCGAAGGATTTGGTTGAAAGTTGTTTTTCAGTCATAGTTTCAGGCACTCATTATGAGTTACCGGCTATATTACGATACTGTGACTACACAGGGTGTGGAATTACGAGTTATATGATAATTATCAAGCCCTTGCAGCTTTTCCCTGATAAATTCTGGCATGTCAAGCCTCTCAAAATGTATTTAGAGAAAAAAAGAAAAAGCCAAAAGCTGCAGAATTTATGTGTTAAAAACTGTGTATGTTATGACTCATTTTCTGTCTGAAAAATAGCATGAGGAGGTACTTACAACATGTAGTGAATATCTCATTCTTGGTAATTACAATTACTGTGCATGCCAAATAGCCCACCATATTCTGACAAATTTGCAATGAAAGCTTTAGTGTCTTGTTGAAAATGTTATTTGGTCAGGTGACAGTGGAATAACTTTATTTGTTAAAGTATCAAGATTTTCATTGATAACACCAGATTTATTTTGTTTTTTCAAAGACTTTAGAACTAATTTCGAATTTGGAGGTCTTTTTGTTTTTCAGATTCTTTTGATTTTTCTAAGCACTCTTCTTTGGCTGAAGAAGGTACCTGTGAAGCATTGTTTTTTCACATGCATTTTTCCTATTTATGAGTGGAGCTATAGCATTCAAATGTGCTAGCTATCTAGTTACAGATGACAGTGTTAGTGCACAAGGTGTTCACACATACAGCAAGAAGCTTGTCTGCCACATGATGGAAGAAGCTTTCGGCTATAAAAGAGGGTGAAGTTTGCTTATGGAATTCTGATCTAGATATCCTGATTGGTATTATGTGGTGATCTACTCTAATTGGTTATATCATGTTAATTTGCATAACGAATTCCAGAATGTTTCCTTTATTTTGATTGTGGTTCTGTGATGGTTGTTCCAAACTGTGGGGCAGATTTTCAAGCACCTTGCACAGCTGGTGCATCACTTTGGGTGATGCACTGGAAGCGCAACCTGCTGTGTGATATTTACAAGCAATCGTACAGCCACCCTGCGTGGCTTTACCTGTGCTTGTAAATATCGCCCCTTTTCATGCAACACAACACTTTGTGTGTTAGGGGAGTGACATGGGTGTTGATGTGGGTGTTCCCATGCAACACCCATATCCACTGATACATTTCCAGATTCATGAGCAATCGTAAATTTGGAAATACGTCAGAATGCTACTCCACCCTAGGGGCGGCATAGCAAGGTGCAACGAGGAGAAATGTTTTCATTTCTGCCCGTTTTTTTCCTTTTTTAATGTGTGCTGCATTCTACAGCACGCATTGGAAGCGGAAACCACCTCAATTGATTGATGTTTTGTAGGAAGGTGCCCCTTACCGCACAAACCAATCTCCCCACTACGCAGGCATCCTTGCACCATGGTGCCAGGGTGCCTGCACCGGTGCATGGAATCAGTGTTTGCGCCAGTGCAGTGGAAAGCACAAATATGTAACATATTGTTGTAAATATGTCACATCCCTGTGATTCGATACTAAGGCAGCGCAGCAAAATGACTTGTGGCACACCACTGCTTTAGTTTCTTGTAAATCTGCCCCTTAGTGTACTTTGTATGATAATGTTTTTGTGCTGTGGTAGAAAGATAAATGGAATGAAGGTAGATTGCTTTACTGCAGGATGAAAGCAAAGCACATTTTTAACCATCAAAAGAAGCATTTGTGAGGAGTTTGAGTATTTATGCACTTAAGGTTGGACAAATTATGAAGTAAAACTACTCCCATGTCCTTTTTCTCTATTTTCTGATAAATGAAGGTCAAGAGGCATTAAGATGTCCCTAATGGGTTGGTAGTAATTGGTAAGCCAGGATTTGCGATGGTGAAGTGATCAGTAATGAGACTGTTGATGAAGCTGAATGAAGGCTTGATGAGCATTAGTCGATCTACAGACCCAGATTTAAATTTGTGTATCTCTGATAATCAGTTGTTTGTGGATATATATATATTATTTAAAACAGTATCTCTCCTAATAAGTGTAGCTCACAACTGGGTTACAAAGGTATTGTTTATTAAGACAGTCTTTTGTCAATTCCAGTATTGCCCAAAGAATTTACTCTAGAAAGAGGGAAGTTCAGATTTTTGAGAATCCTCGGTAAGTAAGAAGAAAGTGCTAACTTAGAAGGTGTACTGCAATTATATTTTAAATTGTTAATTTATTTGAGACTGTTTTGCTTTTTAGGGCTGGCCTTTCTCCTTGTCGATAAGACTGAAGAAATACTGGAGTTGTCATGTCAAGAATTTGTGTAATATTGGTCTGGCCAATTACAGAAGTTACCAACCAAAATAGCTTTACACGGTTGTTGGTAGACTGAGGTGTGAGCACTGGCCAAGCAACAGCCACAATCCCTAGGAGGGTGAACCACAAAAAGTCACAAAATTAACCTGTTCTTAACCCAAGGTAGCTTGGCACAAAAACAGTCAGGCCTAATTTAGAGGCAATGTCTAAACTATTTATAGCACACAAATAGTAAGAACTCAAAAACACAACACAAGAAAAATCCCACACCAATTTAGAAAAATAGATAAAAGTTTAATAAAATATTTGACACCAAAACAACAAACATTCAATCAGTAGATCCAGAGTTCAGAATTTGTAAAGTTTTTGGTACAAACCAGTGCCTAAAAGATCAAAACACCAACCGTGATGTAGCGCAGTTCGAATATCAAGTTTTGGCTTGGGCCCGGTTGGCACTTACCTTCGGACTTAGAAACATTTTCAAGATAAATGTTCTCGGGAGTTAAATTTCAGTGGGGCAAGGCTGCAGGCAGTGAAGGAGCATCATCTTTGGGGACCCTCTGGACAATGCCCCGTTGAAGTTTTCTACATTTTGACATAGGGCCTGATTTAGATTTGGGCAGAGGGGCAACGGTGATGTGATGGAGTAACCTGTCCACCAAGATCTAAATATGGCCCTCCGTCACATTTTATAGAAGTCAAAATTTCCAGGGGGATGAGGCAAGAGTCTTTAGCCGAAGATAGTTCCAGGGACTCGGATACCCCATTGGCAAAGGACCGCTGGACAGGATTTGCTGCTGAAGTGAAGAACATAGTGGGTGCAGCTGCAAAGTCAGGCCGACCGGTGATGCACCTTGGGCAGATCGAAAAGCAGGTTGGTCCTGGTCTTCCCTCATTTCACAGAGCAGTTTTTAGTCAAAAATATTTTGACTCAAATGTTTGATTGTTGGCTTCTGGGTACCTTTAGCACCACAACCAAGGGTCCAGGATTGGTGGGACACCACGTGCTGGTCCAAGATGGTAGGAGTTTTTCATGTCCCTGTGAATCTGAACAGGAAGCCAGCAAACTAGCCCTTGAAGTCACTCTGGTAGTCCTGCATTCGGGTGAAGGTGCAGGGCTCAAACAGCAGGGCTGACTTCTGAGGGGTCAAGTCAGGCTGCAGTAAGCAAAACAGTCCTTCCAGTTACAGCAAAGCAGCCTTGTAGAGTTCACTGTAGGTCACAGCAGCAGGCAGTCCTCTAAAAGTCCTTCTGCAGGTGCAGGAGTGAACTGAAGAGTTGGTCTGAGGGCCCTATGTGTATACCCAGTGCCTCCTTTGATGTTGAGAGAAGCTTCTAGAGGTTTCTTCTCTGAAGTGTGTGGACTTTCCTAACTCCACTTGCCAGGCTACAAGCTGACTTCAGTGACAAGGAGGAGGTGATAAGCTCTTTGTTTGAAGGCAGAGCACACCCTGTTCTGTTGTAAATGGGGTTGTGCTCTGCTCCACCCCCATCCTGCCAGCAGATGGACCATTCAGACACACCTAATCCCTCTGTTGTGTGACTGTCTGGAATGAATTAGCAAAGTCCAACTGTCAGTTACACTCAGTCATGTCACCTAAGACTGGCTGCAGGCACAAAAAGGCTAAGGGCAGGAAACTGTCCACTTGCTAGAAGTGACATTTTCAAAATTGGAATGTAAAATCTAACTTTACCATTGAAGAGGAGTTTTCATGACAATTTAATAGATACCAAACATGGAGTGCTCACGTGGTCCCAATCAAATGTTAGCTCTTTTATAAGGTAACAAAGCAACCCAATGTTGTGCTATGGGGTAGGTAGGTCTCACAGCAGTCAAAAACGAATTTAAGAGCTTTTCACTCCCAGGAAATTTAAACCTTAAACGTACTTGCTCAACCTTTGCATTACAATGTACCTGGCTAAATGGGCTATCTTGGGCCTACCTTAGGGGTGACTTATATGCAAAAAAGGGGAGTATAAAGCTTGGTAATGGGGTTGTATTACTAAGTCGAATTGGCAGTTTAAAACTGCATTTAGGCAGCAATGACTGGTCAGGGATGTGTTTTAATGTGTCACTTAAGTGGGTGGCGCAATATGTGCTGCAGGCTTGCTAGTTGCATTTAATTTACTAGCCCTAAGTATATGTTTTACCACACTACAAAGGGCTTATAAGTAAATTAAATATGCCAATCAGGTGTAGGCCCACTGATCCATGTTTAGGGGAGTGAGCATAATCACTTCAGCACTAGTTAGCAGTGGTAAAGTGCAGACAGGCCTATGGCCAACAAAGATTAATTTCAGCATAAAATGTAAGTAAGCAGGCTATATGTTTGGGTGAAGATCACCCTAAGGCTGACAGGTCTAACACAGAGTTTGTGGGAAAACTGCATTCTTGATTTCTTCTATGTGCACATATCGTCAGGAACCCCCAGTGTAATGGGCACAGAATGAAGGAGAAACAGCCATTCATGTGGTTCTCGCTCAAACATAAAACCTTGAGATAATGGATTTCATGGTTTAACTACATTAATCAACTAGCATTTATGTAATCCACCTCAATATAAACAGATTTATTACATAACATTAGTTTTAAGTAGTAGCTGAGACCTTAGAGGATAACATAATTCCCTCATGGATGTATTTAGATAACTGCATGTCTTTATCATTTGTCACCCTTTTTTCATTCGTGGACTGTTTGTGGTCAGCTTCTGACTCTACTTTTGATAGCATTGTACCTACATTCATAATTTTAAATATTTGGCTTACGTTACTAGCTTTTATAAGAGTAAGTCAATTTTATATTTGAAACTAGAACACTTTCTGTCTCATATCTAGAATATAGCCTTATAGCCTGCAGTAGCGGGCTATACCAGCCATTAAAGGCCCGCTCCAGCGTTAAAGGTCCGAACCGGTATAGCCCAGGTACGAAGGGCTATAAGGCTATTAGAACATTCTGCCACTAGAGGACAGAATCTTCTAACAAATTAAACTAAGGCCTCTTGCAGCCCAAGGGGATTGAAAACCCCAGGACTCCGAGAGGCTTTTCTTCAAACAACATTGGAATGTTGCTCTGCGGGCTTTTACCGGCCCATAGAACCATGGAGCACTCCATTGTATTCAATGGAGTGTTCCACATTCCAATGTTCTAATAATATTTCATACAGGCACATAAACATTCTATTGCAAATCTCTAGCAAACAAAAAGGTATTTTCCTCTAGCATGTGCACATGTTTCAACTTAGACTCATGCTCTTTTTAGAGATGGTGTTAGTTTATATATTTTAGTGTTTCTGAGGTATGACAATAAAACGCAGACAACTTTTGTGTTTTTTTCCAGAGGAACGTTCTATCAAAATTATTAAAAGAAATTACATTTCTGCTACTGTAAAATAGCTGTTTTATTTTCTGATAAAGCATAGATCTTTATTCACACTTTGTTCAAGCAAACTAGATGTACAATAATAATATAATAATAAGGGAATTTTATAGAGCGCTTGGTTACGCACAAAGCGTGTCCCCGCGCTAGAACAGAAGAACTCCCACAGACTCAGCCAATGGGACTGTGCAAGCTAGCGTGTATATAAATGTGTTTTTAACTTCCTCCTGAAACCAGGTTCCGATGACTCAAGACGGAGGTCCAAAGGTAGAGCATTCCAGCTCTTAGCCACCAGATAACGGAAAGATCTACATCCCATGCGAGCCCGTCTTATCCTCGGGACCTTTAAAAGGCCTCCGTAGGAGGAGCAAAGGGAGCGTGTGGGTGCGTACCTGGTGATCAGGTTCTGGAACGGTGTTGGCGCCTTCCCAGTGAGAATGCGATGGCAGGTACAGAGGGCCTTAAACTCAACCCTGCTCCTCACTGGCAACCAGTGAAGAGTCCGAAGGGCAGTATTGGAGGCCACTCTTTTGGGCAATTTTAAAATGAGGCGGGCTGCCGCGTTCTGCAATACCTGAAGGCGATTTATGGCCTTGTTAGTTGCTCCCAGGTACAGCAAATTGCCATAATCCAGGCGTGATGTGACGAGGGCGTGCACCAACGTTCTGCGAGCTGATGTGGGAAGGAGATCTAAGACCTTCCGTATGCTTTTCAGGACGCCGAAGCAGACGCCCGCCACACGTCCTATCTGCGGTCCGAAAGACAGGTCGGCATCTAGCCAGACTCCAAGGTTCCGAACTTCTTGGCAGGGTGTTGGAGCCTCACCCAAGCATGGAGGCCACCACGCCGACGACCAAACAGATGGGTTCCCCCCCACTACGAGCACCTCAGTCTTGCTGCCATTTAATTTAAGGCAGTTGGCGGACATCCAGGCTGCAAGGTCTTGCATGCAGGCTCTGAAACTGTCCGCCGCAAGACCGGGTGCTCGCGAGAGGGAGATAACCAGCTGCGTGTCGTCGGCGTAGTACACGATGTGCAGACCATGGCCTACAGCAATAGGGGCCACTGGGGAAACATAAAGATTAAAAAGGGTGGGGCTCAGGGACGATCTCTGGGGTACGCCCTGGTCCAATCCAATATCCCTGGAATAACAATCGCCCTGGCGGACCTGAAAGCTTCTCCCCGTCAGGAAGGACTGGATCCATGCGAGGGCAGCTCCAGATATTCCGCCACTATTCAGGCACCGTAGCAGGGTGGTATGAGCTACAGTGTCGAATGCTGCAATAGTATGACCCTCATCCACCCTCTGGCGTAAGGTCTCCACAGCCATCAGAAGCGCTGATTCCGTTGAGTGGCGGGGATGGAATCCAAACTGGGTATCGTGTAGTAGGGCAGCCTCATCCACGAAATCCATCAGTTGCATGTTAACCGTTTTTTCTGCCACTTTGGCCAGATAGGGCAGAAGGGAGATCGGCCGGAGGTTCTCTAGTTTCTCAAAGCTGATGTTAGATTTCTTCCTGAGAGGTAGAACCACTGCCAGTTTCCAGGCTTTGGGCATGGTCTTGGTGCTAAAAGACACATCCAATAGATGTCTTATATCTAGCACCGGTAAGCTATCCACTAGTCGTTTCGGCGTGGTGGGATCCCGCGGGGAACCCGATTTGACGGAAGTACAGATTTTTAGTAGGTCCTCCGAGGGCGGGGTGACAAAGTTGGTCAGTATATGTCTGTCCCTCCATTCCCTCGGGCTTTCCGCAAATTCGGTTCCAGCAATGGGAAGACTGGGAAATGCTGAGTAGATTTTTGCTATCTTTTCGGAAAAGAAGTCCGCAATCCTATCACAGGATTCCACTGAGCAGTCATCTGGAGCCATGGCTGGTTTCCCACTTGAGAGGGTTTTATAGAGCAAGAAGAGCTCCCTCGTCGAGTTACCAGCTTTGCTAACTCTGATGGTGTAATATGCTGCTTTGGACTTCCTGATTAGCCCGTGATAAATACGCCTCTCCATTAGGTAGGCCTCTCTGGTTTCCTTAGACGGAGCCCCCCGCCACTGCCTTTCGACTCGCTTCAATGCTGTTTTCGTGACCCGTAGTTCATCACTGAACCACGGGGCAGTTTTTTGAAGGCGGCCACCCAGTCTGGCGTGCGAAAGTGGGGCAGTACAATCAAGCACCTCATTAATGCGCTTGCATAGATTGGTATTATCCATATCCGCATCATCCCCCCCAGGGCTTCCCCCTTTGGTCAGTGCTGTACTAAATTTAGCCTGAGAAAAAGTGGCCCATCTCCGCCTGGGATGGTACAGTGTAGCTGGCTCCGGGGGTTTAACCCCGGGAATTCGTATGAAGAATGGTACCAGGTGATGATCCGACCAAGGGATGGGAATGGGGGTCTTAGCTTCTACTTCCCCCCAATTGACGAATATGGGGTCCAGTAAGTGTCCCAACTGGTGAGTTGGTCCACTTACTATTTGATTCAGTTGGAGGGCTCCCAATGCCTGGCAGAAGTCCCTACTAACATTATCTGTGGGGTTGTTTAGATGAAGGTTAAGATCCCCCAGTACCAGAAATTTGTCTTTGCATAACACAGCCTCTATTATACCTTCCACCAGACTCTCCCCAAACCTGGCTATAGGGCCTGGGGGTCTATAGATTAGCATGCCCTTCAGCGTACAGTTCTCATTCACTTTGACAGTGAAGCTCCCTGCCAACATCCAATCCAACATCTTTTAACGTATAGCATAGTTTTAATTCCCTTCACTTCACAATAACTGGGTTTCAGCTACTACTTCTTAATCTTTACTTCACCACATTGTCACCATTAACTTTGATTGCATAATAATGCAAGTTTGTAGGGAGCCAAGTTAATATGAGTACATCTTTTTCTAATATGATTTCTAATACCGTTATATTAGCACCGTTTGCTACAAGTTCTCTGGCTAACTGCAAATTCTTTAGATGTGTCTTGACAATACATGTCAAAACATTTCGTTATAGTCAAAGAACCAACACTTGTAGGAACCACTTCTCTCTTACACTTAGCATGCAGCATGTGCCATGTAGGGGGGAACAACCTTTACAACGCAACTTTTACAACGCACTACACTTACAACGCATTTTTTACAACGCACAATCCATTACAACGCATGACATTACAACGCATGACACTACAACGCATTTTTAAAAACTACCTTTACAACGCATTTCATTACAACGCATACTACCTTTACAACGCATACCATTACAACGCATAATATAGTAATTTTTACCCCTATACTATCCAACACTTACCCTACTGTTGCACCCCCTGGAGTTAGAATAGTAATTTTTACCCCTATACTATCCAACACTTACCCTACTGTTGCACCCCCTGGAGTTAGAATAGTAACTTTTACCCCTATACTATCCAACACTTACCCTACTGTTGCACCCCCTGGAGTTAGAATAGTAATTTTTACCCCTATACTATCCAACACTTACTCTACTGTTGCACCCCCTGGAGTTAGAATAGTAATTTTTACCCCTATACTATCCAACACTTACCCTACTGTTGCACCCCCTGGAGTTAGAATAGTAATTTTTACCCCTATACCATCCAACACTTACCCTACTGTTGCACCCCCTGGAGTTAGAATAGTAATTTTTACCCCTATACTGTCCAACACTTTCCGTACTGTTGCACCCCCTGGAGTTAGAATAGTAATTTTTACCCCTACACTATCCAACATTTACCCTACTGTTGCACCCCCTGGAGTTAGAATAGTAATTTTTAACCCTATACTATCCAACACTTAATCTACTGTTGCACCCCCTGGAGTTAGAATAGTAATTTTTACCCCTATACTATCCAACACTTACCCTACTGTTGCACCCCCTGGAGTTAGAATAGTAATTTTTACCCCTATACTATCTAATACTTACCTTAAATGCAATTTAATATTATGCGTTGTAATGGTATGCGTTGTAAAGGTAGTATGCGTTGTAATGGAAATGCGTTGTAAAGGTAGTTTTTAAAAATGCGTTGTAGTGTCCTGCGTTGTAATGTCATGCGTTGTAATGGATTGTGCGTTGTAAAAAATGCGTTGTAAGTGCATGCGTTGTAAAAGTGTGCGTTGTAACGACATACATCCCATGTAGGTCATGCAGCAATCTTACCTCCAAAATCGAATCCTTCCATTATGTTTTTAATTAACAGTAGAACAACATTTCTTCATTGATACTGTATATAGCGAAAGGATATAATAAATATTCAAGTTTCCAGTTACTGTAGAATTGATCTTTTATACAACATAATCTAAAGGCATAATCAGACCCATGAAACACCACTAGTTCAGGTAACGTAATGAGGAGTCATTAGGTAGGATTTAGGAATTAGCACAACAAGGAGCATTATCACAGTCAGTCGAGGTACAATCGTCAGAGTCATTATCAAAATCTGCGATAATAGAAATACATAAATCAGGCTATAGGCAAATGAAGCATCATCATATCACATCTTTGAAAAGATTAAGTGAAAGTCTAGACAGGAAAATTCCCCTCAACCCAATAGGGATTTCCTTTTTGCTGCCAACCTCTGACCCACAGACACTGAATATTTATTAATGTTGGAGGCGCCCACCTCACTAGCAGGCTTACTATTCATATTTAGGGGCATATTTACAAGGGTATTGCGCCACCGGAACGTCACATTTTTCAGCATCCGGTGGTGCAATGCCCTGCTTCATATTTACAAAGTGGTATTAGCTCTGCTTTGTAAACATGGTACCCTTTCGTGCAGATTTCCTTGTGAAAGAAGCGTGAAATGGGTGTTGCAGTGGGCGTTCCACCCATTGCTTTTTGACTCTGCCCCAGATTTACAAGGATGCGCCAAGATTGGTGCAACAAGGAGAAATACTTTTTTTCACTCTTTCTATGTGTTCTGCATTCTGCAGCAGATATAGGAAGAGCAAATCGCCTTTAAAGATTGTTTATGTGCAGGAAGGTGTCCCTTTCTGCACATAAACAATCATTCTCTGCAACACAGACACCCTTTCACCATGGTGCAAGGGTGCCTACATTGTTGTGATGATTCCATCCAATGCTGTCACCCTTGCACTATGGTACAAGGGTGCCTGTGTTGCCGGAAATCATCCCTGCAATGCAGGCACCCTTGCACTATGGTGCAAGGGTGTATGTGTTGGTGCTAGGCAGCTATTTTGGCAAGGGAAAACACAAGGGTGCGCTGTATTCTTGTGAATATGGCACATCACTGTGTTCTTTAAATGATGCCGTGTGGTGCTGCAAAATTTGCCACCCCACTTTGCCATTTCCTGTGAATACCCCTTAATCTTTGTAAGTTTGTTAAGCTATAGATTCCAGTCCCTTCAATAATGTAAGTAAGCATACTGTATGTAAATACTATAAACACAGTGAATGCAACACATTACAGTTGCTGCCTTAAAAGTATGTGCTAAAACAAGCTACAAAATATTACTTTGCAACAAGATGTGTGCTAGGGCAATCCCTGTGCAGATATGCACAAATAATCTGTAAAGTCACAAAAACTGGGCTTTCTACTTAAACGCCCCAGACATACCTTTAAATAAAATGGAAGACGTCATAAAAATGTGCATTGCAATAAAAAAATCTATAGTGCAAAGTATACCAATTTCTACACAATTCATGTTCTCTTATTACCCACAAGAAAGATATGGCATATTTCCATTCTGTTGGTTTTCATAACAGTCAAAAACATGCTTGTGTTAATGTAGCTCTCAAATTTGCAAGTCCACATACTCTCTCGAACTGCAGTGTATGTTTTTCAATATCCCAATCCAATATTGTTTCAAAGAGAATTGATGCACCCATTAATACTTGTGACATGGATGATGCTCCTGTATCAGTTAGAGGCATAGTCAGTACCTGCAAGTTCAGTATACAAATGCCATCAAGAACTTAATTGCAAAACCTGAAAGACATTTTGTGATCCTCAGTCACCGCACTTTAGATATTTATACAACTTCAACATCAGGAAGTAGTTTGGTGTTATGTTATGTTATAATATGTTCCAGAATTTATACAGCAGAACAAATACCCAGATGATTATCCTGGAGCTGTACAAAACAGAGAACAGCCGGGCTGAACAAGATAATACTAGCCTCCCACTGGGACCCAGCAAACCAGGATCATAAAACTACAAAACATCTTAGTTCTTTATTATAAGGTTTTCAGGGCCTTCCAAAAATGTAATATTGACGGATCCATCCATAAAGAGCCTGTAAGTCATTTCAGAGTTTAGCGGCTTTGATAGAGAAGGTCTTACCACCTGAGCATGATCATTTAGCCCTAGGCATAATGAACATATTAGCCCCTGCGGAGTGGAGGCAGCATGTTCAGATGTAGTTGACAAACATCTATACCAGGTAGTCCGGTCCACTGTGGAGGACTGCTTAGAAAACAAGGCAGAGAGCGTTACAGGCAACCATCTTTCCCACTGGAAGCCTGTACAATAATTTCAAATCCTTGGAAGCAGAGGTGTGGTAGTCCCATTGATAACATCCTCACAGCATTCTGTGTCCTTGGCAACTTCCTCATTATACCTCTATACAGTCACAGAAAGGGATAATTAGAGTAAATCAAGTGAACAATTTTAGTGAGTATGGACCCAAAAGTAAAAGAATCATCATCCTATAGTACAGAATGTTTAAATGACCTCATGATAAGACATAAAACAATAAAGTACAATTAACACAGGCATTATTGCTAATGGCATCATCAATCCTAAACAAAAAGGAAATACCAAGGCTGTTTAGTGTATTTTTCTCACCAATCTCTGCTTTTACACTACATTAAAATACAGATGCTGGAAGTTGAAATTGCTGAAGGTGGATTCTTTGTTCTTCATTGGACAAGCTCCCTATATTTAATCACCTAGTTTCTTCTGGCACTTCCGAAATGCCCTGCATCTAACAAGGTATACTTACATGAGTCACTGCACGAATTCGGTGAATTAAATGCATAGCAATAAAAAAGAAGTCCTGGGGACAGCAAGGAGTTACTTCCAATGTGCATTATGGTTTTACTGTTGAATTGTACAATATCTTGCAAGGTGAAGAATGTACAGCTGTGCTCACTTGCCCAGGTTTTCTGCTTCACCTTCCAGTGACAGTAAGAAATTCATGTAATCTAGGCTGACAAAAACAAAATCCGCAGTCTACTCCACTGCAAGAGATCACACCTCCTCAACACAAAGGGAAATCATAGCTAATTTTGTCCCCAGGACTTCTTTTTTATTGCTATGCATTTTATTCACAGAATTCGCACAGTGACTCATGTAAGTAAAGCCTGTTAGATGCAGAGCATTTTGGAAGTGCCAGCAGAAACTTGGTGATTAGATGCAGGGAGCCTGGCCAATGAATAAAAAAGAATCCACCCTCAGCAATTTCTACTTCCAGCATCTGTATTTTAATACAGTATAAAAGCAGAGGTTGGTGAGTAAAAAGCTGACTTAGGTTAGACAATACACTATGCTGCCTTGTTATTTCCTTTTTTGTTTAGGATTGATAATGCCATTAGCAATAATGCCTATGTTGGTTTCATTTTACTGTTTTCTGTCTTAAAATGAGGTCAATTAAACATACTGCAGAATAGGATGGTGATTCTTTTACTTTTGGGCCCAAACTTACTAAAATGTGGAAACAAGTGCATGAAAATCTGCAACACAGCACTGCAGAAAACGTAAAAAAATGTACAGCGCTATATTTTGTAAAAGTAATGGGCTGATGAAGACATCGGCTGTGCTCAAGTTAAAAGTAGATGTTTGTTCCCAAAAGTTCAAATATCAGTGTGAATGGAAGTGTACGTTGTATGAAATGTGTAATTTTTGCTTGCTGCGATATGTTTGTGCTTGGTTTCTTTTGACTGTAGTGTTTCAAGCAAAGCCACATCACAATATTTCAGTAGATCTGGCTTCAAGTGAAAACCAATGAGTGATTGAGCTGCTCCCACCCCATTATTCCCCTTTTGCAATGCTTATGGAGAAATGAAACTCCACGACCTTTGATGGGCTCTACTATTGTCACTTCTTTGGACTGCTTTGCATTGCATACTTGCCCATTCAAAAATGACACGACCTAAGACGTAGAAGGTAACATCACACTACAATCAATCACTTACCGTGTAGACAATTCTACTTGTGAGCATATTATCAATTGTCTTATTGATGTTTAAAATTTCCTATAGGAATAAATGTAGCTCTGACTAACTTGTCACCAGATTCAAAATTATTTAGTTTAATTTAACTGACATAAATTCAACCAACCCGGGATGCATTTGGAACTCTTTGAAAAACTAGATCAAAAAATCCTTTAAATTTAATGTGAAATTGCTTTTTATACTTATTCTGTCAAAACCGTTCATTAAAACGGATAGCACACATTTTTGCAGATACTTAAAAGACCGTGTCCTGTTAACACAGTTGAGAATTGCTTTATAAAATTGGAAGATGGGGAAATTTGCTTTGGTGTATTACCTCTTCTGTCAAAATAAATGTTAAAAACACCACAAAATAGGAACAACAACTTTAAATTGCAATAAAGACTAGCTTGAAAGTGTGAAGAGTGTGTACGGAAAATGGATAAAGAAGTAAGTATTAACATAAAAAAAGAAAGAAAGTAAAATACAAAATACACCCTGTTAGAAATGGGGTCTCTAGTTGGCAGTGGTTCGCAACCTGTACAAGTAGGGACCCTCACTGTAATAAGCGTAAAGGAGTCACACAGCTAAGATAACTCCTGCTTATCCCATTGGTAGCTTGGTACGAGCACTCAGGCTTAGCTTAGGGGCAATGAGTAAAGCATTTGTAAATACATACAAAATAACGTTGTGAAAACACTATGAAAGGACACCGCACTAGTTTTGAAAAATAGCCAATATTTATCTAAAGAACACAAGACCAAAACGATAAAAATCCAACATATACAATTCGAGATACCACTTTTAAAAAGATTACTGTAAAAATATAGCTCCTAGAAAACAATAGCTCCAACCGAGGCTATCCCGACATCATGAAAGGTGCTAATGCAACAGTTTGTCACCGACTACGAGGAGTGTGGGCCAGCTATGGAGTCACACGGGCCCTCCGTACCAGTACCTTGAAAAAAATGTGCACAAAGAGGTTGCATGGCATCCGGAAGGTGTGGTGTCTCTGGTGCCAGTGTAGCATTGATTCTTTACTGCTGCGCAGGGGAGGTGATAAAGTGTTGGTGGCGAAGCGTTGGTTCCTTACGACAGTGCAGTGTTGATGAGTTCGGGAGGTCACTCATGTCAGTTATCAACTCTGTGATGATGCCGTTGAGGTGCTGGCATCGACAGGCATCAGGGCTGCAGTGTAAGTTGGAGGAGTGCATCATACTCCTCACGAGCAGTGCCCTGAGCTCATGTGCAGACAGCGGTGTCACTGTGAAGTGCTGTCATCAGAAAGTCAGCGCAACGGTGTGAGTCAGAGCGGTGTGTTGTGCACTTTACGAACAGTGCCCTTGGCTCTGGTGCAGGCAGCAGCCTCGATGATGAAGTTGATGTTGATAAGTTTCTGTCGTCAACAACACCAGGGCTGCAGTGTAAGTCAAAGCGGTGCGTTATGCTCTTCACAAGCAGTGCCCTCGGCTCTGGTGTAGGCAGCGGCGTCGCTGATGGAATCAATGTTGTTTTTCTTGCGCTGCAGTACCGACCAGATGATTGCAAAGGCCCAGGAACTGGATTTGCTACTTGGCAATCAGGACTCCTAGCGCAGAGAAGTCCAGGTGCAGCTGCAGGATGTAGGTGAAGCCTTTAATGGCCCTTAGACTTCTTAACAGGAGGCAAGCACGCACAGCCCTTGGGGAACCTTGGAAGTAGGATTCAGAAAGCAAAGTCTACTACTTTCACTCCCGGGACAGAAGTAGAAAGCAGCAGGCCAACACAACAAAGCAGCAGGCAAAGTGTCAGTCCACCTACATCATCCAGATGTTCTTCCTAGCAAAATATCCTTATTCCAGATGTGTTCTGATTTTTGCGGTGTCAGAGGTCCAATACTTATGTCTATTTCTGCCTTTGAAGTAGGCAAACTTCAAAGGAAAGTCGTTGTAGTGCACAAGGCCCTGCCTTTCCCTGACTTGGCTCCATACACACTACAGGGTACTGCTTTGTGTGAGGACAGGCACAGCCCTAATCAGTGACAAGTGACAACTCCTCCTACCACTCTAGCTCAAGAAGACCCATCAGCCTGGTGCTGATCCTTCAGGATATGCAAAAGGCACACCACATCTCCCTTTGTGTGACAGTCTAGTGTGAATGCAGAAGAGCCCAACTGTCAGCCATCACAGTCATGGATTCTACAGCGAGGCAAAAGCACTGAATGGTTATGTAAGAAAATGTCCACTTTCTAAAAGTGGCATTTTCAAACATGCAATTTAAAAACCAACTTTACCAAAGGATGCATTTTTAAATTGTGAGTTTAGAGACCCCAATATCCAAATCTCTGTCTGCTCCCAATGGGAAATTACATTTAAAAGATATTTCAAAGCCACCCCATGTTACCCTATTTGAGAGAAAGTCCTTGCAATAGTGAAACATGAAATTAGCAGTATTTCCCTATTAGGACATGTAAAACACACCAGTACATGTCCTACCATTAAAACGCACTGCACCATGCCCATGGTGCTTCCTTGGGCCTAAATTAGGGGTGACTCACATGTAGTAAAAGGCAAGTTTAGGGCCCGGCAAGTAGGTGCACGTGCCAGGTCAAAATGGCAGACCAAAACTGCAGACACAGACACTGCAGTGGCAGGCCTGAGACATGTTTGCAGGGCTACTCATGTGGGTGGCACAATCAGTGCTGCAAGCCCACTAGTAGCCTTTGATTTAGAGGCCCTGGGCACACCTGGTGCACTTTACTAGGGACTTACTCATAAATCAAATATATCAATCATGGATAACCCAGTCACCAATACAATTTAGATAGAGAACATATGCACTTTAGCACTGGTTAGCAGTGGTAAAGCGCCCAGAGTCCTAAAACCAAAAAAAGCAGTCAGAAAGATTAGGAGGAAGGTGACAATAAGTTTGTTGATAACTCTTCAAAAAGGGCCAGGTCCAACACACACCAATACGCAAATGGGGTAAAAGAAAATATGCAACACGTTAAATGAATGCACTGTAATGGAGAAGACACATTGCTGTTATAACCTTTGTTAATTAGATGAGATAACATTTTATTTCATCCTTTCTATTTCACTGAAAGGGTACGCATTTTGAGGCAAAACAGATTCTTTGTACTGAGGGACAGTGATCTCAAATAAACCTAATGTGCTAGTTGTGCTTGCAATCACAGGCTACATATATATGCTGTTTGGTATCAAGGTAAGGGCAGATAATGTAAAGGGTGCAAGGCAAGATTTTTTTATAGGTCATCAATCAAAAAGGACAGTCTCACACAAATGTTGGTGACAGTGCTCTTCATCAGGAATATCTTCTGCATCATTTTAATGCAGCAGTGTCTCCAGGGTACTATGACACTATATACTGGTCGATAAAATCGAAATACAAAGTTAACGCACTTGCCTACCACATCATCGTGAAGGTAAGCATATATTAACTGTTTTTAACTCCTCCACTACTAATCAAACTTACCTTATAATGTAAAGGCTAGGTCAGTGTAGTGGATCCAAAATGTTGTCATTCAATATATTGCACAATGTGGTGTCCCCCGTAGCAGCTCTAAAAGCAGTGATATTTTATCAGTGCATGATGTCACCACCACGTTACACATTGCACCATAAAGTGTTTCTTTCCCGGTTGTCATTTTTCTGTCATTAAACAATGTATTAGACAAGGAAAAGCTTTTCCCCACCACAGAAAATGTCCACACATCTATTTATATGAATGGTTTCCAGATGCAAATACCAGTGACATAAAACTCTTATAATGAAAAAAATATAGTCCTTAACCTACGTCAGTATGTCAACATTTCTTAGGGTGTTGCTGTTCTGCTTAAGATTGTGGTGTCTTCAAGTCTGGGCTCAGGTTCATCCAGAAGCCTCAATTTTACTGCTGGGCCCAATTCATCACCCTATAGCCACATTATTTAATGGTTAGCCATGCGCACCAATTTTTCAGTGTGAATTGAGATGTAATTAATTAATTTGCTGCAACAATCGTTTATTTATTTATTTAGTCATTTATTCATAAAGGTCTTCTTCATGCATAAGCATCTTGGTGCTCAACATGATAGAAAACCCAACGAGCCACTGTAGAAAAAATAAAATGAAACAATTTACACATTAAGCAGAATAAGACAATTTTGAACCGTTTGAAATACAGTATGCACAGGTTCTTGTGATCCTTTTTTCTTTGGCTTTTTGCCACACCAATATTTGGCAAGTGAGATTGCAACTTTTTCAAACATCTGAGCCCGGCATTCACTTTTGCCAGCTGTTAAAACAAGATTTCATTCTTTTTAAAACAAGTCAAACAAAAATTGAAATTGATTTAAATGTACACCCAGCGCATTAAGGATGGCTTCTGAGTCTCAAAAAAGTGAATACAATAAAAACAAGGGGTGAATTTCACCCTTTCTCAATCATTTCTTTTTTCCCACATGTAGACGTTTAAGCATTATCGCAAGACATACTGCTAATCCATGAATGTTCTCATTACAAAAAAGATGTTAATGAAAGAAATTACATTGGCTTTTTAGTTGAAAAATGAGCTAATTACTCTAAGGTAAACAGACTCATCATTACTGGGAAACAACAAATTCTAGCATATCAAGGCCTCCAAGGAATTAACCAAAGAAATGTCCTAATGTATTCTTTTAGCTAATTGTAACTCTTACTCTTCCAGTTCCTACATGATGTGGCTAATGCTCCTAATAAGGTGTATTTACTTATATGTGTATTTACTTTACACTTTACTGGTTAATACAAGCATGTGACATACATAAAATAAAAGAGCGAAGCATGAATGAGTGAATGAAAATTAATATTTGGAACATGCTTCTATGGCTGGCAACAAAACCTTGATGTTGTCATGCAAGTTCAATGCCATTCTTAAAAGATCTTCATTACAGTGCAGTAGATTGAGATGGAAAACGCTTTTCAAGTTCCTCAACCACAGAGCTCAGGTTGCCGTTCTGTTTCATGTGTACATTTTCAGTTTCTTTTTTTTGTACCTCTGGTACTGTGAGAGATCTGGTCTTGGAGGTATGTTTGAGAGCACCATTGTTTTTGTCAATTTGATTGTACATATTAGCCACAGATTTCTCAATTTCTGCCAAATTCTGAATATTTTTTAGAATTCCTTTCAACTCTCTGCGGTGGGAAGAGTTTTGGGGGAGAGCCTCTGGGGATAGAGCTCTGGCAGGAGGAGGGTCTTTCCTTATGGATGATTTAGGAAATGGGCACAGAATAGAGGAAGAGGAAACTGTACCACATGCTACATGCAGAGGAAGTGGCAGTGGTGGAAGAGGAGGAGGTTGAGGTATTGAAAGCAGTGGAGGAATAGGTGGTGGTGGAGCAGGAATGTTTGGTGGATCTGGAATGGTTCCATTCACCTCTTGTTCAACTTCATTAACATGATACATCTGCTCAGCAGGGGCCTTTTTCCTTAGTGAAGGAGGAGTTGGTTTTCGAGTTGGTGGTGGAGACAAATCTTCAGAGGAGTAAGGACGTGTAACAACTATTGAGGGAAGCATGGCTGATTCTTGTTCCACACCATCACAAAATTGTATCAAGGAGGGTGAACATGAAGGAGAATCAAGAAATGGAGAATCAAGCAAATACTCAGATGTAGATTCCTGAGCATTTTCTCCATCCTGATAGAAGATCATTTGTACTGAGCAGTGGGAACCGTTGGTATCATTAGATATACTTTGTTTGGATTCCTGAAAACCCTGTTGCTCAAACTGTTTTGCTTTCTCTTTCACTGTCAATATAGAGTCTGTATATTTCTCAATTATTGGGCTGCTTCTTGCATCCATATCATTTTGGGTATACCCAAAAGCTTTGCTCTCACTTATTTGTGTGTCTGGGTGCCATTGAACTGGGTCCATAATCACTGGGCTATGTAGAACATCATAAGCTTGTCTCTTTGTAATGCGAGTAGGTAACGTCCATGCACGTTGAATACCTTCTGATGGCAGTCTCAGTAAAGAATCCTTCAAAGAGATCCTTCCTGGTAACAGTTTGTCTTGGATACCTTTTTGTTTCCAAGAAAATCCACAGCTTGTAGGACTTTGAGATGCACCATCCATATACAGTGGGTTGTGAGTTGTCAATGGGGTTTCATCAGATAAAAAGGTTATATTACTTTCAGATTTTGGAAGGTTAGTATGCAGCGATCCGCTGCGGCTAGATCGTTTGTGAGCCTCAATAGCACGGGATGCAAAACTCCTTATCATTCTTTGGCGGTCTCCTTCTTCTAATAATGACTTTTTTCCCCTGCTTTGTTGAAAATGGTAGAGAAGAAAAAGACTTGAAAGAAAAGAAGATAATCATGCGTAAGGAAACATGCAGCAACAAAGGAAAATAAGCTATGATATGAAAGCAAAATAGCATATTACCAAAAACGAACACCCAAGTACACAGCGAAAGGAAGAATTGTAAATGAAAGTTTAGGTTTGCTACAGGAAAAGAAAAGAGCATGGGTGTTTAGTGAACCAATGTCAGGCATATAAAGTTAATTTTCAAAATGCTTTCAGATGTGAATGTTCACACTTTCAAATACCTAAATTAACTAATATAATATATTTTCCGTATAATATTCTGCTGTCAGGTTAGAGAGAGGCAGATAAGCAGTCATCTGCAGTCAAATATAACAATTCTTATGACAACTAGCATATGTATGTGTGTTTGAGTAAGTGTGAACTGATAAAAATAGCACTTATTAATATAAAATACATCACTTGTACTTCTATGAAAGAGGTTTTAGAACTGCATGATTGAGCTTTAGAGGAAAAATGAAGATGCTCTTACATGAAGCCTAACGATTATGTAGATGTATACACAAATTGCTGTCTCGATACTATGTGCATATTTATTAACAAATCAGGCAGTGCACCACGTCACCTTGCTGTAGTATGCTGTGTGATAGGAAAGGGAAGAAATGCACTGAACTGAACAGTGTATGACGCATTCCTGTATTTTCCCCACTCTGGCTCAGAATGTGCTGACTAGCGTCAAGCAGGCACGCTTGTAGGATTGTGCTTGCGCAGGAAGGGAACCCTTCTTGGGCAAAAAGAATCCTAAGGGGCATTTTTCTCTTTCTACGTGTGCTGCATAATGCAGCACATGTAGAAAGAGAAGCTAACGAGGAGAAATAAACATCTTTCTTCTCGTTGCCCCTCTGGTGGGGAGGCGTGCAATTCTGACACATTCCCAGGTCTACCGTTCTGGGTAATTTGGGAATGTCAGAATAAATGGGTGGATATATAGGAACACCCACACACCACCCATGTAACATCCTCACCGTGCAGTGTTAGGCAAGGCAGAGACTTGTGCTTCTTTGCGTTACACTAGATTTACCAAGCCACGCAGTGTGGCCTCGCATGGCTTGATAAATCTCATACTAGATTTTTTGCCACCCTGCATCACCTTACATAGTGCCGAGCAGCACGGATCCTATAATAAATACGCCCCATGGGCTTTTTAAATATTTCCATTTATTTGCATGTAGGATATTATGACTAAGAGTAGAGGGTTGATAAAATGAAACATGGGTACTTGGTAAATATTAGATCTATATTATTTGCAGATATTTAGCAACCATTGCATATCCTAATGCTTATTTTCACAATTCTTGAGTCACAATTCTTATGAGTAGTCGATTGCCTACTAGTTAAAGACTCATTGGAGTATTTTAGCAATACACAAATATGGACAAACATGAATTCAAATAACATAAGATGGGGACTTCTTGTAATTGGTTCCCTGTAGATGCTTTATTTAGGTAGCTCTTGTTTGTGTGCCTTTATGTCAGCCATAACTGTGTGCAAAAGACTTGTCAGATTTCCATAAAAAAGACATTACAGGAAACATTACACAACAAACATACTAGAAAACACCACAGAAATGTATTCTTTTTTTCACTAAGGAGTTGTTGACTGTTTATCCCCAGAAAGCACATCCTTAGTGAATAGCTCTCTAAGTGCCTTTTTTCTGTTTAACATTTACTCTTTATTTGTAGCTTAGTACTTGCTTCAAACGTCTTCAAATGAGCACAGTGAAAATGTGTCTCTTTTCAGCAACCTTGAAAAATCAAGGTCTGCATGAGGGAATGCATCAATATGCCCATCCCATATCACAAAATCTAAAATGTCACTCAAAGTAAAGAAAATCTCAATGGCATACTTAATAAATTACAAATATGAATGTATACTTTTAGAATCATTGAAGGTTACACAATATCGCTCCCTGAAGAATGACATTCGGATACATCACAGGTCTTCGAACTGTGGGGCGTGCCCCCCTGGGGGGGCGTGGATGGGTTCCCAGGGGGGCGCAAAGGCCTCTGCCAGCACATGTAAATGAAGTCGCCTGGAAGTGCAGCAATGCTTATTTGCTGCATTTCCAGGCTGTCTTCATTTACTCCGAAGCCCTCAGAGTGCCGCCGTGGGGCCAGAGGTCAGTGGGTGTGCTGCTGGGGGCTCGGCTGGGCAGTGTCTGGAGTCTCATTAAGACTCCAGCACGCCTGAGTTTTTCACAGGTCTTTAAAGACCATTTGCATACCTTTGGAAACTGGTTACAGAGGCTTAGTTTTTTTTCTTTTTCCAGTACCCCTGGGCCCTGACTTTGCCTATTCCTTACATTTGTATTGTAAATTTACAGCTGTAGTGTGAAAATGTATTTCATGAAATGGAATATAAAAAAGGGTTGCCAATAGAAAAAATGCCAGCCATGTATGTTTAAAGAGCCTGCAAAGACCTTGCTTTGACACTAAATAGGGTCTTAAATAACAAAGTAAATATTCATTTGTAATTGGACTTTTTGTCTGTTCCTTTATTTTCAGTCATGAAACATTCAGGCAGCCCTAGAACACATTTAAAAATGCTTTATATTTGCTTTTCGAAGTACGCACAGATAAGTGCTGAAAATAAGGCTTTTTAGGTGACTGTTTATTTTTGTACCGTCTGGGACATCAAAATAATGAGCTGGCACCCCTAATCATAAGACTGGAAGTTTGTTGCAGGATCAGCACATTATTTATTTCCTCCACCCTTGATCCCTGATTAATGCCATAATAGCAATAGTTTAACTTATATCTGAAACCCTACGCCCTGTCAATAACATGCTGATTAACTTCAAGTGTCTGGGAATTCACCCTGCATTCAGACAACTGTCCTCATTCTCACCCTTCACTTTTACGTTCACCCTGCAGTCACAGCGCATGGTTATGGTTTTCCCGCATTTGCCACATAATCCATCGTCTGCTGCATAATTTGCAGATTAAAAAATGCAGCAACACCTTACCTCACATTGGAAGGCCCTTTCTAAAGGTTGACTGGTCACCTTTCTGTTGCTTATTGCTATATGTGGGTGTTAATGTGGTACTTAGGAAGCGCAATAAAGGCCAGGACAATGTTAACAAGTGTAAAAATAGCAAAATAGTGCAGTAATGCTATCACAAAATATGCTGCATAATTCGCCATTGCTTGCTGCAGAATTTAGTCAACCATGCTGCATAATTTGGCCTTCTGCCGCATAGTTCCAATTGCCCTGTTTATAGTGCTATGAGGTTCCAGCCTGTGGCAGAAAGCACTGTGAATATGTAAGTCATTATTTTAAAACAGTATTTACATACTCTAAGCTAGGCTGCTGCAAAATGATGCAGTGATTGAGATAAAACAAGTTCTTACAAAACATACTTTTTAGTAATAAGTAATCAAACTGTATCTAATGCAGACATTTTTGTAAGTGTCTCCACTATTCCAGATCCCAGCTGATAACTTCTTTACATTACATCTTAAAAATAATAGATCTTTGCCACCATAAAGCTTTAAGCAGATCCACTGGAATTATTCAGCAGAAGAGGACAACATTATGTGGCAGGTTTGACTAAATTATGCAGCAAGAAAAGGTAAATTATGCGGCACAATGCGCCACATTTTGTGGTTAGCATTACTTCATTATTTTGTCATTTTAACTCACGGTAACGCTGTCAGGGGAAATATTTCACCTCATTAGTACCAGTGTAGCACCCAAATACAGCAGTAAGCAACTACAAGATTACCAGTCAATCTTTGCAAAGGGCCTTCCACTGCTCCGGAACACTTTGTCACACTTTAAGTAACTTTTGTTCCGTTTGAGCTTGATTCAAGATTTTTTGTTTTTTTAAATCTGCAGATTATGTAGCAAATGCAGTACACTGATAATTATGTGGAACACGCTGCTGCAGAAACTCATAATTCCATGGTTTCTTTTTTAATTTTCTGCACTACCACCCACACTTCGATTTCAGGCTGAGGCATCTCATAGTCAGTATTAACCATTCAGGAGCAGTTTTTTTGTGAAAGCTGAGTCCATGGGGTGGCAGGTAGAAGGCCAGAAGGGTTGCATTCAGATGCAGAGCCCTAATCCTCTCGATCCTTGGGGCCTCACAGTAATGGTCTAGGAGACAGAGGAAAGGAGCGAGATTCATTGATATTGTCAAAGAGAAGGCCAAGAATAGGGAGCACTGTATGCGGACTCATTTTTATGTTTACAAATGGCCAGAGACAGCTTCTTCAGAGAGATACCCCAAATAAGGAGACAATATAAGTGTTATTTTTTTTTTTTTAAAGGGACATTCATTAGTGAAGCTGGTACTGCTGCCAAGTGTGTAAGTGGCCACTGCTGGTTATCATAAAGGAGTAGATGCAGCAGGACTGGGGCCCAGGGATTTGGGGGGGGGGCACTGCATCACAATTATGACTGTCTACCTTTAAAAAAAAAGGGGCATCAGAGCTTACTGACCTTTCAAGCATCTGGATAGAGGCGATGATCCATCATGGAGGGGAAGAGGTAAAAAAGGCAAAGGACATAGCCTGCTACTCAGGGCTGCAGTTATCATTAGTGCAGCAGGTATAGTTGCATTCGGGTCAAAGAGTGTGAGAGGCTCACAACACCCCAATTATGGGGAGCAGTTTGTTTGGGATATCTGTTTTTGTTTGATGCATTTGCTGTTTTAGAAATCTCATATCTGGTGCAATTCATAAGCTATAGAAAATGTATTCCTGAAATCATCTCATAAGCCCAGCTCCCTGCATGCAGCCATGTTCCTCCCGCTCCCCCAATCCTTGTCATAAAATTGTGGAGGGGGGCCAGACCTCAAAAATTTTTGCTTAGGGGGGCTCAGAGTAAAAACGTTTGAAGACCTCTGGGATACATTGACCCTAATATTGACTACAATACTATCAATGTAAAATGTCGATATTAAGGTCTAAATATATCTGTAGGTCCATATTTCACAGCACCATTTTGTAATTATATACAATGTGACACAAATTTAACATTTGGTGTAGGGGTGGGAGAATTTATTTTGTTAATCTGCCGTAAACTGCTGTGAAATCTCAAGCAATTCTGCTATTTTAACTGGTTTCTCATCCATATGTACCACATAAAAAAGTGAAAAGCTCTGAAGTATAAGCATTCCTCATTTCCTGCGCTGAGGAATGCAAGTAACAAGGAATGCTTGTGCAGTTTAGTGCCAGTCAGTGGCTAGTCAATATGTATGTTAATGGGAATTGTATTACGTTAATAACAATGCCTGGCCCCTCACAAAGATTAAAAGAAAATCCCAAGCAGGGTGCCTGTGTGTGTCCCATGCCTGCTAATGTACTAGAAGGTGCCAGGTTACCGTCAGGTACTGTACCCTGGATTCTTTACTAGGAAAGTTGCTTTAAAGATCACTATCAGAGGTCTGAGTAAAGTAAACTTTATATATATTATTATTTCCTAATTACTTTGCCAACCCCTACGATTGCACTAAAAATGCAACTGTGTTGGGGTGCAAGGTTAGTTGTCTTTTTCACCAGGAGGTTAACCCTAACTTCACTCTGCAACCAAACAGAACAGATGAATCTGAAATGGGAATATTTAAAATGTTGTGAATTACTACGCACCGATTATAGATGATCTTAGAACTAGAAGATCAATGGCCTAGTTAGAGGAACGGTAAGCCCTATAATTCTAGGGGGGACTTCAATTTTATTCAAGACTTGGCAAGAGATGCCTCAAATAAAACTAAAAAATAACTGAAACCTAAGACCAAAAAAGCATTGGATTTAATGAAACAAGACTATCAATTAATTGATCATGGCAAAAGGCCTATTTGGAAATCTCGCAGTATACTTGTTATTCTCTTCAATTCCAGTCTGCCTCCCGTATTGATTTTGTTCTTATTTCTCGCTCTCTTAATTGTCTTAATTCATAAATTGGGGCCAACTCATTCTCAGATCATTTGCTGGTTGAAATTGAAATTGATGCGAGAAAAAGGGAAAGGTCCAAGTGGCAGATGGTTCATCTCCTTCTTTCAAACCAGCAGTGGGCGACTAGTATGAAAAAATGGATGAGTTTTTTCAGAAGAACAAGGTCACATCAAAACTCTTCTCTGTCTGGGGACTTTTAAGGCTACAATGCATAGGCAGATGGTTGTCTTTATGGCCTCGCAATCTAAAACTCGTAATGCACATATAGCCGAACTCCAATTAGCAGCTAATACTGCTTTAATGAAGAAGAATAGTTCCTTGGGAGAGACAGCTCTAGTAGAGGGGCAACTAACTAAAGCAAAACAGGATTTAAAGGAAGTAGAAAACCAGCAGGCCCTTGGCTCAATGCCCGGTGTGAAGGCTTGTGGTAATGATGGCCTTCCAACAGAGTTTTATAAAGCATTTACAGAAGAGCTAATACAGTTTCTGGTTGAGCTTTTCAACTTCATGAAAACAGGAAGTGAGGTCCCATCAATTTTTAAAGAATCCATTACTATTCGTTTTTTAAAAAGGGGTAAGAATGCCTGAGACATCAATTCTTACAGGCCGATCAGTCTGTTAAAAATCGATTATAAGGTTATGATGAAAATATGGGCATATCGATTTATCCCAGCAGCACAGAAGGTCATCTATAAGGACCAGACAGGGTTTGCGGCTGGAAGGTTGATGTCACCTAATACTGGATTTCTAGTCCATGCACTTGATTTCTCTAACACTAGCTAAATTCATGCACTTATAATGATGGTTGACGCTAAAAAAGCATTCGATCTTGTGGATTAGGATGCTCTCTTTTACCATCTCAGAAGGGTGGGGTTTCCTTCTCAAATTACTAACATGCTATGGAATATATATCAAGGGGCACAGCTCATTATAAATTCTAACTTGGCAGGGACTGTCAATATTAATCGAGGAACCAGTCTGGGTTGTCTCTTATACCCCGTGCTGTTTGCTGTTTACTTTTTTATTGAACCACTGGCCATCAGGATCAGGGCAAACTCAGAGATAAAAGCACCAATAGTAGGTATCTCTAAATTAAAATTGTTTGCGGATGAAAATATTTGATATCTTAGACCTGAAGAACAAAATATCAAAACGATGTTGACAGAATTTGCGCAATTTGAACCACTACTGGGATATACAATTAATCACAACAAGACAGAAATATTGCTGCCTAATACCTGTTGTGATATTCTCCTGTATAATCTTAAAATGCAAACTCTCTACCCAGACCCAATACTTGGGAATATATGTCACTAATCCCTATACATAAATCTACAAATTGAATTATGAGGCAAAGATGGAAAAAATTAAAACCTATTAGCCAGATGGACACTTCTTCCTCGTATATTAATTGGCCGTGTTGCTCTCATAAAAATGTCTATTTTACCTCTATTGATCTTTCTTTTCACAAATGTCCCGGTAAAAATGAATATGGCATATTTTAAAGGATTAGAAGTAATTTTTCGACAGGTTATTTGGAATAAGAATGTTTCAAGGGTAAAATTTCCAGTGCTTCAACTGGATATTCACCGGCGGGGCTGGCCTTCCCTAAGTTTGTACATACTATGAAGTCTCTTTTTTGGATATAATAGTTTGTTTACTTGATTGTAAGGGATCTTGGGATCGTTTTTTCTTGACTAGATGGTGTAGGAAGCCAGATCTCAGTTCCTTTTTTTATAAAAGCAGCTAAACTTCCAAAAAGAAACTGATATAAGACATCACAGGAATATCACACTAGACTTCAGGCATTCTACTCCATGAAGGTTCACTCCGCAGGATATGAGTACTTGCAGCTCATAGAATGTACAAGCTTAGGCCTCCAAATTCAGAACAGCTATTTCAGGTTATGGAAAGCTAATCGCTTTAAAGAGCTGGCTCATTTTATAGTTGGAGGGAGATGTATTAATTGGCAGGAGGTCCAAGCTAGGTGTGGAGACCAATGCAAGCACTTTTTTTGGGGGGGGGGGGGGGCGGGGTAGTATCTTCAGATTATATATCTATTGAAAAAATATTGTCCCCCATCTATCACAAGTTCAACATATGTAATGGCTACTCTGTTTAGAACGAAGCTAAGTAGGTGGGAAATTGTCATAGACTTTTACGGTGTCAAGGGGAGTGCCTTTTATAAAAAGCTTTCTGGAGAAGATTACTCAGGCTACGCAATGTACTTTCTCTGAGCTCGAGTGGCAGGTGATTTCGCAATGTGGCATTAAGGCATTAAGGGGGATATGTACTAGGAAGTGGCGGAGCGTGCCGTTAGTCTCCTTAGTTTAATGACACGCTCCACCACTTCTGAAAGGCAAGGCTGCACCATATTTACAAGAATGTGGTGCAGCTTTGCATTTTCCCCTGCAATGGCGCTAAGTTTAAAAACTAAGTGCCAACGCAGGAACCCTTGCACCAGAGTGCAAGAGTGTCTGTGTGCAGGGGAGTATTGTTTATGTGTAGGAAGGTGTCCCTTCCTGCACATAAACAGTTCTAAAATGCGATTCTGTCACTTTCATGTGTGCTGCTTCATGCAGTTACCAAAGGGAATGATGGACGGAGCATTTGTGCAAATCAAACACTCACCCCCAGTCAACTGATGTGGGTTTAATCCATCATCATTCTTAAGCTCACTCCACCACCCCAGTTCAGACATGGCCATATACAAATCAGTCTGACCCTGTGCCTCATGGGAACAGTCCAGCCCGAACTGCCAAGCCATGTCTTCCCCGGAACGGAAACAAGCATCCTGGGACCGGTTTCGGGTTCATAACCCTCATCATCCAGGCTATCTTGAATCCAGTGGTAAAGTGAGCAAGGGACCCACGTGTGGGCATACCCTGCCAACTTAGGGCGAACAAAGCGATGCCAAAGGGGATGATGGACAGAGCGTTTGAGCAAATCAAACACTCACCCCCAGTCAACTGATGTGGGTTTAATCCATCATCATTCTTTAGCTCACTCCACCACCCCAGTTCAGACATGGCCATATGCAAATCAGTCTGACCCTGTGCCTCATGGGAACAGTCCAGCCCGAACTGCCAAGCCATGTCTTCCCCGGACCGGAAACAAGCATCCTGGGACCGGTTTCGGGTTCATAACCCTCATCATCCAGGCTATCTTGAATCCAGTGGTAAAGTGAGCAAGGGACCCATGTCTGGGCATACCCTGCCAACTTAGGGCGAACAAAGCGATACCAAAGGGGATGATGGACGGAGCGTTTGAGCAAATCGAACACTCACTCCCAGTCAACTGATCTGGGTTTAATCCATCATCATTCTTTAGCTCACTCCACCACCCCAGTTCAGACATGGCCATATGCAAATCAGTCTGACCCTGTGCCTCATGGGAACAGTCCAGCCCGAACTGCCAAGCCATGTCTTCCCTGGACCGGATACAAGCATCCTGGGACCGGTTTCGGGTTCCTAACCCTCATCAGACAGGCTATCTTGAATCCAGTGGTAAAGTGATCAAGGGACCCACGTCTGGGATACCCTGCCAGCTTAGGGCGAACAAAGCGATACCAAAGGGGATGATGGACGGAGCGTTTGAGCAAATCAAACACTCACCCCAGTCAACTGATCTAAGTTTAATCCATCATCATTCTTTAGCTCACTCCACCACCCCAGTTCAGTCATGGCCATATGCAAATCAGTCTGACCCTGTGTCTCATGGGCGCACACATGAAAGTGACAACATTGCATGTAAAGATTTGTTTATGTATGGAAGGGGGACCTTCCTGTACGTAAACAAACCATGGCATTTTGCTTTTTCCATGTGTGCTGCACAAGGCAGCACACATGGGACAAGCAAAAACTAGGAGAAATAATGTATTTCTCCTAATTTCGCCTACCTAAGACCAGGGTTCTCCTGGTCTTAATTTTGGTGCTGCCTCCTATGTACGCCATCCTTGTACATAAGGGGCAGCATCATATACAATGGGTGTTGCGGTGGAAAGCCCACCACAACACCCACTGCACACCCCTTTCACGCTAACCATAGCGTGAAAGGGAGCCTTATGTACAAGGCAGCGTTAAGCCACATTAAGTGGCTTAACACTGCCTTGTACATAAGGCGCAGCCCCTATCACCGCCACAACATCCGTAAAAGTGACGTTGTGGTGGCGATAGGGGCTTGTACATATGTCCCTCAGAGGGGCATATTTTAAAAGAATGTAATTTTTGTCTCTCTGGATGGCATGCTATACTCCGAAAGCGCTCCGTAAAATGCTTCCAGAAGTAGAGGATAGATGCTTTCATTGTCAGCAATTAGGAGAGGGAGGCTGGCTTCATGTATTTTTTATCTGCCTAATGTTAACACATTTTTGGGAGAGAGTATTTGCCGCTGTTAGCCGTGGTTTACAGAGAAGACTCAAACCAGAGGCGGCAATTGCGATATTTGGATTAACAAGGCAGAGACAAAACTTTCCAAGGTCCACGATCGTTGATTCTAGTGGCACGATCATTGATTCTCCAGAAATGCAGGACAACTAATGTACCAGCCTACCTAGAATGGCATAGTAAAATGATTAGAACAAAAATATTTGCAGAGGCCTACGCTAGAAGGGCTGGTCCCATTAAAAGATTTACAGCTGCATGGAAATACATGGATGAAGTAGAAAGTCTGCAAAGATGAAAACAAGGAAGAACATTAAAAAATAGGTTTAATTTGGGCTCAAGGAACGGGAGAATGTTTTGCTCAACTGTTTAGGCTTAATTGCACTTTATACCAGGCGTTGTTTGCTGCTAGTGGTGGAATACGAGCTGATGCACTTCATTATGGTTTAGATTAATTCCATTTAAAGGCAGGAAAAAATGCAGTTTATGGGAGTTAAATGCACTGCACTTTATTAATAGCACCTAGTTTAGCTCAGAGGCATTAATCAATATGTTTAAAAAATGCACGCTCCATTAACATGAATTGGTAAAACACATTTTGTTTTACTATTTAATATAGGAAGATGCATTTTGAATGACTCAGCATGCAGCACTTATTCTTTATGTTAAGAAACAATAGGGAATATAAAATCAAAGTAATAGATCTCAACCTTTCAAATGATTATGGTTATTTGTGAAACGGATTTTGTGTATTATATATATGATGTCATGGATTATCTTATGCTTCTTCTCGATAAAAGAAAACAAAGAATCTGAATTAGAAATGCACTCAAAAATGTTGCCCGTCCCCAAATAAGTGATGTAAAAGCAAAATATACAGTCCATAGTAATGTTAACACCAAATATGGATAGTGAATAACATTTGTAGAAAATGTTTAAGCACTCAGTGGGGCAAGTAGAGGTTAGAGCAGACACAGATTGTTTGGAAATTGTTTTGTTTTTTAATAATAAATGGTATCCTGCAATTCCTGTTTAACAGCCCTTCTCTAATTTCCTTAGTAAAGGAATCTTTTTTAAAACTTTTTTGCCTGCTATTGAACTCTGTGCACTTCACTCATGCTAACTACTGGTAAAGTATTTTTGCGCCTCGTTTCAATACAATGAGATTGGTATACACGTAATTTGAATATCTAGTGTACCTATAAGCTACTAGTATATGGTACAAAGTTATACCCAGGGCCTGTTAGGTAAATGTCACAACTGTCTGTACTGCAGCGCTCATAGTGCCATCAACTACAGTGACAATATAAACATGACTACAAGCATGCCACCAGTAGCCTGACTGTGCAGGTTTAACTGCAAATGCAACCTTTGAAAATATTCTCTTTTGACAGTCCTAAACCACTTGGTAAGCATTATTGTCTATAAGGCAGGGTGCATGGTATTTAAAAGTAGAACATTTAAAGATTTTATTTTAAAAATGTCCTTACAGTAGAAAACCCTAGCAGCTGTTTTCACTGTAGCAGGATTGGTTGTTCTATAGGAAAGCATTGGGATACAAAATTAACTTTAATTCTTTTTATCTCTGCTTCAGAAACATCTACAAATTACATTTGGGACTCTTTGAAGGATTTTATACATACCCAATTAACTGGTGAAGTGGGATTTGTAATACATATTTAGGAAATTTGACTTTTATAAAGGTATCTTTGCTCTGTATGAAATCACTGGAAGCTAAATCAGCATTTTTTTTCCCCCTTCTGCAAACCCGGAATTAGCATTTAAATAAGCAGGAGGTGTAGACTTGCTTCCAGTCAGGGTAGAAACCCATGAGTATGGAGATGTGTCTTTGTGCCAGTGACACGATGGCCTGTGGGCTGGGCTCAAGGACATGATTAACTTTAAAGAGGGCTACTCTGTCACAAGCAGATGTAGCTAACACCCAGTCCAGCACCCTTCTTTTGTTGCCGTGCCTGACCAGCTTCCATCACAGTGGGCCTCTTGTTGACGTCAAACTGTCAGATCCTGGTGGAGTGTCAAGACCTGTTTAAAATGTGTGCTGCGTTTACATACAAAATTTGGGGCACACTTTAAATGAAACAGAAAGCCAAACCACTTTGTGTGTACCTACTGTTTTGATGCTGAAAACCAAGCTTTTTTCTACCAGCCTTATGTTAGATGTGAGAGGACCAAACGATTACCATAGTGTACTCCCGTTGCACACTGAGCCCTCAGAGCCCAAGTTTAGAATGGCTGAAGCGTTTGATCATCTTGAAAATGCCCGAAGTGGGTAGCATTACCTCTGGGAACCTGTATCCCATTGGTTAAAGTGTCCTCAGGGTCATTCCCGCTGGCTACCTCATGCCAGGTATAAATGAGGCATCGCCAGGCACCCACTTCATTACACTCCTGGGCCTGTGGGAGATCACAAGAGAACGAACCTGCTATCTCCAACCTGAGAATATCCTAAAATACTGTGGCTGTTCTTCCCCTTGTACCTAAGATAAAGGAGTGGACTCTAAGGGTAATATGGCTGACCTCCTGATAAAGCTATATGGACATAACAAGCTACAAGAGGCCTTGTTCTGCAACTGTCCAGCGGACTATTTGCAACTGGACATACCCTCCTTTTGGTATCTACCTCCCACTTTGTGAATCTATAAGCGCCACCCGAGAGGTCTTGGGAAACTTTTGAAGTTTACTCCTGTGCTGGATTGGGGTTTAAAGGATTAAGGGCCATATGTATCAAGGCGAAATGCGATCGCAAACGCTGAAATTCGCAGAGTTTCAGCATTTGCGATCGCAATTTCGTCCAAGGGCTATGTACGAAAGCACAACTGTCTCGCAAATTAAGGAATCACAAAATTTGCGATTCCTTAATTTGCGAATGCATTTAAGGAATCGCAAATTGCGATTCCTTAAATGCAATGTATGAAGCACTCAAGTTTTGCGAATATGGCATAAGGAACCGCAAATTACCACCAACTACAGGTTGGTGGTAATTTGCGATTTCTTTCAAAAATGCACATTTTTGCATTTATCAAAGTGGGATGTGGCGCACACACATGCCCTTAGGGCATGTAAGTGCACCACATGTGCACCCATGCTCATTTCAGGGGTGCAACAGGGTGTCCTTTTGACACCCTGGCACACTTGAAATTGCATTCTCAATTTGCGATTCTCTAATTGGGAATCGCAAATTGACAATGTCTTCCCATTCATTCCTATGGGCCTGTAGGCCCATAGGAATGAATGGGGAGGTATTCCTTAAATGCGAATCGCAATTTGCGATTCGCAATTAAGGAATGTGTAGGATTCGCAAAATGTTTTACAAATGCTACATACATCGCGATTTGCGATTCTCAAATAGCGATTCTCAAAAATTCGCTATTTGAGAATAGCAAAACCTGACATTGATAGATACGGCCCTAAGTTCATAAGGCAAAATCTTTGCCCCAAACTAACATGCTTATTGTATCTCACCTGCGCTCCTTTGTTTTCTGCACCAAATTGCGCCTAGGTCTTGTTCTACTGAAACCATTGACTATCATTGACACTTTGTGTTTTCTGCCCCTATTTCAACTTAAAACTTTAGAAATTCATATATCCTGTTACCCTTTTGTATTTTTGTAACTTGGTATCAATGTGTTTCTTAGATTTTGGAATTTTTATTGGTTTGCATTTTGACTTTATAACTCTTTTAGTGCTTCATAAACACATTTCCTCTAGGTTAAGCCTGTCTTTTCTGTGCCATAGCTACGAGGTGGTTGAAATCAGGTTGATTTAGTCATTTGAAGGGGTCACTCTCACAAGGATTGTGATTATTACTTGAGGTGGGGATTTACCTCCCTCAAGTGATAATCCAATGTCTTACAAGTACAACATGTAATTGTGCTACTAGAATATTATGCAAAGTGTCCTTAGTGTAAGGTTGTGTGAGAAGTAACCATTTGATATGTTATAATAATTTGAAGAAAATGTTCCCCATGGAGAGTGTTGGACCTGGGCAGCTCTGCAGGGTCACACCAACACTTTTTGCCTTCACCCATCCTGTTTTGCTGAATTTGTTTTTTGTTGGCTTTAGGACTCTGTGCACTTTACCACTGCTAACCAGTGCTAACATGCGTGTGCTCTCTCCCTAAAACTAGTACAAGTGCAATTGACTTAGAGACAGTTGGCACATTTAATTTACTTATGAGTCCCCAGTAAAGTGGTACTGCTTGTACCCAAATCCAGTAAATTGAATACTACTAATTAGCCTGCAGCACCTAATGTGCCATCTACTTAAATAGTCTTTTTAAACTTGTCTTAGGCTGTCTTTGCAGCTTGTGTGCAGTTTGAACTGCCATTTCGACCTAGGAAAATAAACCCTTTGCTATGCCTAAACCTTTCTTTTTAAAACTGATAAGAAAAGCACCCACTTTTCAATTTTTATTGATTTTTATACATAAATACAGGCATAAAACAATCTATTTTCTTGTCTGCGTTTCTTTTCAAATATTGAAAAATACAGAAAGTAGGGTTTCTTCTGCACAATTCTCACTAGTATCAATCATGCATGCTGGATCAATAGCTGTGCAGATTGACAGGTATGGGAGTTAAAAAAAGAAATGTATGTCCTAATGAAGCCTAAATAACTGCAGCAACACAGCTTTTTAAACTGCTCTGCAATTGAAATGACCGTATTATACTGCAAATGGCTAAAACGCCATTGGGCATTCAAACATGAGTAAACATTTGTTGCTTCAATAAACACAAAAGTATACATATTGCAGCTTAATTTTTTCCAAAAAGCACCAAAAAATGGATAAATACAGATAAAATGAGCAAAAAGTAAACATAGAGAAATACAGGCGCAAATGTAAAAAAAAATAATAATACCATAAAACCAGGAGCCCTTCTTAAAAGTCACCCCTAGGGTAGGCCCTAAACAGCCCATAGAGTATGGTGAAAGTCGGACATGTACTTTTAAATTTTACATGTTCTGATAGTGAAAAACACTTAAATTATGTTGTCACTACTGCAAGGCCTGCCTCTTTGATAGGATAATATTAGGTTAGCTTATTACATTTAAACTGCAATATGTTTTATTGTGAGGTCGAAATGTGAAGTTGTGTCCTAAATTAACTGCAATTTAAAAACCTCTGTAATGTTAAAGTCAGATTTTAAGTCACAATTCTCAAAATGGCACTTTAAGAAAGTTTACATTTTCTTATCCTACCCTTTTTGTGGCTGCAGTCTGTAATATCGGTCAAATGACTAGGTTTAGCAGGCAGCAAGCCTTTGTTTATTCTTTCCAGACAGCATCACACAGAGGCAGATTTGGGTGTTGGCAGGATGGGTCATCCTTACCTACTGGACGGAGTGGAGCTGTCACCTACCACACTTCCACTTCAAAAGAGCTGGCTCGACACACTCACAAGGAGCTTCACACTAGAGCCAGGGAAGTGGAAAGAAGGTAATTCCAGAACCAGATGTGGATGGAAGTCTAGAGGTTTCTCCCACTTCAAATCTTCAGGGCCTGTGAAATACTCAATAGAAGGAATGCTGTACTGCCCTGCTGCTGGAAGGACTGACTTGGTGGCTAAGAAAAGAAGACTGGATTTTGTCCTTGAACCCAGAACCACCATAGTGACTCTAAGGGCAAGCTGACTGGCCTCCTGTTCTCAGCTACAGTGACATGACAAGCTCCAGAGACATGTCCTGCATCTGCCCAGCTGCTTAGACTCAACTGTACCTGCCTGTGCCCTGCTGCTGGCCTTTGCTGGAATGAGTCCTAATCCCCAAGAGGTGCCTCCTAGCTCCTGGACCATTGGCTTGCATCAGAGGGTACTCCTCATGGCCCAATTGTGGGTTCACTCAGAACCAACGTAATGCGATGCAACGTGATGCTGCCCGATGCTGAACATCACACCACAGCACCTCGTAACTCCTCAGAACTGCCGCAGCGCAACACATCTCAACACAGGACCTCACATTGCAGCATCTAAATGCTCGTCATCAGTGTCCTCATCAGAACTGATGCAGAGTGACACAACTTGATGTAGCACCTCACAGCTTCTGATTGGCAGGCCCATCGAAACTGGCACAACTATACGCAGCACGACCCAGGACCTCACATCTCAGCCCAGGTACAACCAGGAACATTGCTAAGCAAGCCAAACTCAGTCCTGCACCCCACCCGTGATTCATTACACTTGGCTTGAACTTGAGACTTTTTCCTGGTCTTGGGCGACCAGGTGACCCCATTTGGCACTTCGCAATTTGTGGCGCTACTTTTACCTAGGACTTTCGAAATTGCATACCTCCAGTTCAACTGGGTTTTTGTCATTCTGGTATCATTTTATTTATGAAAATATACTCTAATTTTCTAGACTAGTGTGGGCTTTTTCTTGTGTTGTGTTTTCACTTTTTTACTCACGAAGTGCTGCTTAAATACTTTACACGTTGCCTTCAAGTTTAGCCTGACTGCTTCAGTGTCAAGCTCCCTGAGGGTTAAGCACAGGTTAATTTATTTTTGTGGTTCACCCTGACAATGATGGTGGTTTTTGCTTAAGTAGAGTTTCATCCCCCTCAACTAATAACCCAATTACTCACAGAGGGGTATTCCTCTTCTAACATAACTGATAAATTAGTTTATCTGGTGCTAAAAGAGATGAAGGAGTTTTGACGGTAGAATGGGATTGAAAATCAGTCAATTAATCTGGATTTATAAAGCAGGGCTAATCACCCGATAGGGTATCCAGGCGTTTACAGGTCCCGGAGGCTTATTCAAACAGTCAGGTCTTGAGGGCCATTCAGAATTCCGGAAGTGAGGTGATGGTCTGGAGGTGCATGGAGAGGTTGTTCCAGGTCTTTGCTGTGATGTGGGAAAAGGAGCATGCTCCACTTCTCCTTCGGAAGATGCGGGGAGTATGAGCAAGTGAAAGTGAGGTGGCGCACAGTCTTCTGAACGATTGGTGGATGCTCATTTGGTGGTTAATGCATGCGGGTCCTTGGTTGTGTAGAGCCTTGTGTGAATGGGTCAGCAGCTTGAATTAGCATCTCTTCGGTATGGAGAGCCAGTGGAGTTGCCTGAGGTGTAATGTGTGTTAATTAGGGAAGGCCAAGTGTAAGTCTGGCTGGGACTTTCTGTATGAAGTCTCTGTAGGAGGTGTGTGGTGATTCCTACATAGAGGGCATTGCCATAGTCCCATTGGCTGGTGATGAGGGCCTGTGTCATGGTGCGTCTCGTGTGTAAGGTTAGTCACTAGAAGATCTAACATAGCAAAGTAAGGAATCAGACGGAGGAGACGGCATTGATCTGTGATTTCAAGGTGATTCTGAGGTTTCTTCCGTGGTCAGAGGGAATGGGTCCGTGTCCTGGTTCTGATGACCACTAGGAGTCATTCCATGTGTTGCTGCTGCTGCCAAAGGTCAGTACTTGCTTTATGTCTGTGTTCAGCTGCAGGCAGTTGTTCTTCATCCAGTCAGCGACGTTTGTCATGCATCTGTAGAAGTTGGGTCTGGTGGAGGTGGGGTAGTCGGTGAGTGAGAGGATGAGTTGGGTGCCATCTGCGTAGGAAATTATGTTGAGACCGTGTTTATGTTAAATGTTTATCCTTATATCTCCCAGAAATAAATGATTGATAGATGGATGTATCCATTCACTGAAGGAAAGGATTGGAATTGGTTTGATGGAAGGGAGAAGAGGCAATTGAGAGATCTTATTCTATTTGAATTGTTGAAGTGGATCAAACCCAATAGCAGCTGTGTCCAGGGTGGATGTAGAGCAAATAAGTTGTAGGCAATTGAGAGGAAGATGAATGAATTAGTGAAGAAAGAGCAAGAGAAAGACAAACCCACTGCTGAGGGTAAAAGATGACCAAAGATATAAGGGGAGAGGAAGAATTGCATTAGATTTAAATTATCAAAATTTGTGACAAAGGAAAAGAGTGACATTTTCAACTCATTTTTTAAAATATTAGTTTAATCAGAACCCTGAATGGTAAGGTATGACATTTTGTAAAGGTGGTCATTTTGAAAGAAATGTGTTGAATGAGGGAGGAGTTGTGAGCTCGGATGAGAGGAAGAAAGAGAAATACTTCTTAGGCAGATAGGGCACAAAAGGCTAAGAGGATATGAAAGTTACCAAATACATTTTCCTAATCCTAATGCACACAACTTCATTAAAGTTAATACTTTGTACGCATTTTATCTGTATGTTTATGTTGTATCTCCTTTGTACTTATTGCAGACAAATTGCCCTATCTATAGAGTGTTTATTTTCCTCTATATATTTGAGCTCCATTCAATAACTGTGCTCTTAGATCTGGTGATCCTGGGAGCTGTTAGGGATCTTTACTTAGCCGTATTCTTTTACAAGATCTCTCTTTTTTAAAGATTGTCCTAGCATCTTTGATCATAGCTGCATTTCACTTTTGAACTATTAATATTTGTGTTGAGACTCTATGAAAGGCATCATCACAAGGTATCTGGCAATTTTGATTTGGTTGTTAAGGAGTTACTGGCCATGTAAAAAAGCCAAGAACCTCACTAGCCACACAAATATGTTTTTTTTCAACAGGGTGCAGTGGCTACACAAAGTAGCCACAGTGTTTTGAGGCAATGTAAGTTGCGGGCAGAATCAACAGGAATTACTATTTCCCCTTGCATATAGTAATTTTTAGTGGGACTCCCGCCTTAACTCCTGTTAACTCAACCGTCTAATTGACTAATGCTTCTTGCATTCTTAACTATGGAAGGTGAAGTCAATGGGCCTTACAATGGTGGCTTGATAATGACACCCTAATTCACTGGGCAGCATTTCATTGTACACCAGGAGCAGGAGTGCTTGGAGTCAACATCCTTTGAAGTGCAAGATGGAGCACTTTTCATTATATATGGAAAGGATTTGAAAACAATATTTCAAAATGGGAAATTGCTCTTTTTTTTAACACTATTAAGAGAATACAATTCGCTACAAGGCTGACGGGGTAGGTACGGAATGACAGGTGCTAAACATTAACATAAAAAGCCTGTGCATTTACAAGAAATCAAGAGGCGATGTTCATATACTATTTGTAAGAACACCCAAATACACATATTTATGTCATGGAGCTATGCGATTATCAATCCAGTCCCTTACGTTTTTGTCCTTCATGCAAGTTATCAAGCATACCCTCATTATGTAACTAACATTCACCCAAGATACCTGTTGACATCCCTGTTTTTTAATTTCCCACATCTAGAGCTGATTTTATAATATTGTGTGTGCTACAGTGCAGACAACTCTATATATAGACTACATCAAGTAATACAAGTAGGAGCATAGATCTTCTAGGGCAGAAAAATAGAATGTTGAGCAGGGCAAATCATGATGGAAAAATTCAACATTCATAATAAAGATAATACTAACAGGGCAACAAATGTGAGGCATGTGGTAGCAATCAGAATTGGGAAAACTAGACAAAGAACCATACAATTAGGTCCTCCAGTTGAACACTGTAATAGAAGACTAAGTAGGGGACTTCATGGAAATGGGAGAACCATTACAATGAGGTGCATTTAAAATATACTTTGAATGTTTTACCTGAAGGGAAAATTTAAGTTCTTCATTTTATCATGAAATGGTGTGAGTAAGTCAATATGAGAATTAGGGCAAAAACATAAGAATTTTATAAACTGGGAAAACAAAAAGAAAAACATTGGACTCTTGCAGGAGGATACCTACACCAGCTGTTTTGACCCTCTGTCACTTTATTGTCTAAACAGGGTTTCCAACATTCCAATGCTAACATCCTATGATTCCTGACTTTATGAAAGTAATGACCAAGACGCTAATGCCAGGTAAATTAATGAAATCATTTATTTTCTCATAATAGATGTATGTTGAGGAATCTATCAAAGGCATTATCAGAAAAAAGAATAATTTTCTACTTTTATAAATGGGGACATTGACTCTGGTTATGAGCCATACAAGGAACTACACATGCTGATTTTAGTTTCTTTTCGGCCTTGTGGAATTATGAAATTGGCACCGTTTTCTTGGCTTTCTCCTGGGAATTGTTGATGTTGAAAAGAGTAAGAAAAGTATGTTTAGTTTGAAGCAAAGCTCTCCGCTCATACATTTTTTAATATTTGTTTTTATTAGGTTTAAGCTGTGTGTATTCAAAACTGTGCAGCAGTTGGGCACCTTTATAGAATAGGCCAAAGGTTTGGTGATCACAAGCAATCTTAGCCACAGGCTCTATAAGTAGTATCACTTTATTTAAGGATCTCATTATACTTTCTGTGACCAAAATCTAACCATATAAACGTCTCTGCAAACAAACTATGAGACTATGGGCCCTATTACCGTCTTGGTCGTAAAGCCTCCGCCCTTAGGTCAGAGGCTTTACGACCAATATCGTCGGTTTCACTTTTGACTGGCTGATTACAATACAGCCTGTCAGAACTTAAACTGGCAGGTCATACCAGATGGCTTCTGACAGGCTCAAGGAGCCCATCGGCCAGTCAGAACCGGCCCGTAATCCATATAGACGGCATTTTACACTGTCCAGATTACGATGCATGGTTTCCAGCAAGCTTTTCATGCTGGGCTTTCCAACATGGATAGCCTGTCAAAAAGGGGACCCTAGCAGGGTCCCCTTTTCCTTGCGGCCTACAGTTGGGGGCCGAGGGGGTACATATGTTGCTCCCTGTTAATCCATGCACCTTGTGGCAGGTACCTTGAGGTACATGCCATGGGGTGAAGGGTTTAACACAATCTTCCATTTCTCCATGGGAGCTTGTGTCCTATAGGGAAATGTGGGAATGCAACCACACCATGTGCGGTCCCATTGCAATTAGGCAGTCGGTCCCGTTTCCGCCACGGTTTCGGTCGGAAGAAACTCAGGCCTGCATCGTAATAAGCCACTTAGTACATTAAGCTTTATATGACAAAAGCATATAAAAATACGATAAAACAGTTTAAATTGTAAGCAAGCCTATACCGTGAATTTCGGTGTGAGCCACCATCAAATAATACCTTGTTTTCTAGATAGAAGTCCAAACTTCTTTCTGCCAGATCCATGCACTGTGAACAGCAGATGCTGCGATATGGGGGAAGTTTGGCGCAGCAGCAAGAGCGCCTGACCCCAGAGCATAGGGTTCATGGTTTGTACACCAGCAGCAGCACAGCTCACCATCATGTGACTCTGGGCAATAGCTCATTTAATCTCCCTGATGGCCACCAGCGCCTTGAGCTCTTGAGGGGTAATATGTTCAAGCTTTACAAATTATTATTATTATTATTATTATTATTATTAACCAAGTTAACGGTAATCATTTTAGCCACTTTGGAAGGGTGAGGATCTGATTTGACAAGGATTTGAAGTTCATCTCTTAGACATTTCAGCAAATAAAAATGAGATCCAAATAAAAACTAACTGCACGTTTGCATTTTGCCACAACTAGGGAAAAGTAAATATTCTGTTTTGTGCAATTGCCAGCCTCCAGTCTCTATTCTATTTAGTTTAAACTATGAAAAACTCGATTATAACTGTCTCCCCTACTACTTTGCCGCTTGCAATCAGAAATCTAAATTATACACATGTAATGAAGTATTTGAATGAAGTAAATGGAGCAGAAAAAAGGCAATTTCTATACTGATTGAAAATAATGAGAACAAATACTGAATGGGGTGTACTTACTGATGCCTATGTATCCATTGATGAAACAAAATGAAAGACATGAAACACAGAGAAAGGCAAGATGGAAAATTTAGTAGGCATGCAATTGAAAGGATAAAGAAAAAGTACAAAAGGTAAATAGAAATGTGCGTTAATAATGGGAAATGTATATAAAAATACATACATAGATTGAAATTAGTGAGATGACAGACACAAATAAATGGATTACCACACTGATTTTGCTAATGCACAATACGGAATACATCAATGGGCAATTTGCTTGCTGTTACTGTACCTTAATCAAAGCAATTACGAACTGCATTGCAATTAATTTTATGATATCCTGTCTAATTGAGAATTAAGGATCAAAAGATGGGTTACCGAATCAAATGTTTAATTTATTCATTCCCATTAACTGTTTTAGGGGCAGGATCCCTTTGCAGTGTTTAAAAGAACATATTCCCACTACAGGGACGTTTAATGCAGCTGTTTCATTTGGTTTGAAAATTGTACTTCATATGAATTATTAGTTTCACAGTAGCTATCACCAGATTGTTTCATGTATTTCCGGTAGTACCATACTGCACGTACTGTTAGCAACTAATCTGTATTTTGTCATGGTTACGAAACACAAGGATGCCCTTGCAATACAGAAGAAGATACAAGAGTGTAACTAACATTTGTCATTTGCACAAAGAAATGTGTTTATGTACTAAATAGCAATCATTCAATTAACCAATAGGTTAGTTTGACAATTGATTATTAAACACACGAAAGAAGTATTTTCATAATTCATACATAACAAAAAGTAATGCAAATACAGGCAAGCACCATATAGTACAACAGTGAAAAAACCACAGACTCTTCCTCAATGTATCTAACTAAAAGCAACTACAACAGGTTTAAAGACAATACAAGGTTCATATGTAAAAATGCGATTTTAAGCAATACTATTCCTAATCTTAAAGGATTCCTCAGGAACGATAGCTGTATCAAAAACCAATAAAAGGTAATTTAATGCTCGCAACTTTACTAGGAACCATCTATTCTTAATTATCCTGGCAGACTTTAAAACCGATCTCAAAGATGTACTTTTGGGACAGAAGAAAAAGACTTGATTATATGATTGATTGGAAATGAAATCACATGGGAAACTGCAAGTATACGTATTAGGTGTTCTCATCTTGAGAAAACTAGTTATTCCAGATATCAGGCCAGTATTTAATGGAACTATAACAATGGATCCTAAAACCCAATTCATCCTGGTAAATCACTTCCCATGCACCTTTGTTCCCTTTCTGAAATCATACAGCCTCAGTGCACGTTAGTAATTTGCTCCTTGACAGGTAAAATATGTTTTCTAGTGCTACACCTATACAAACAGCCTATGCGATAGTCAACCATTACAAAATGGATTAACTTCAGATTAAATTTGTGAGATGCACTCTCAAACGGCCTCTTGAGGTCTCGCTGGACAAACTTGCCTGTGGATTACTCCACACTTAAATTCAGAGCTATGCAGACGCCAGTCTCGCAATATATTCCATATATTTAAACCCAAGCACTTGATGCAAAGCATATACATTAATTAAATATATGTTATGTAATTAAGTACAAGAAACAAGTTTTACACTTTGGAAGGCTTGAGATAGGTAAGGAACGAGGTTGCAAAATTCTGTATTTATTTACAAGAGCCTAAAACAGATGGGTTGTTATAAGTCATTAGACCGCCACCTCTAGTCTCACTGCGCAAATGACTGCAGCACTTTACTCTTTTGACAATCATTTACTATCAAGAATTTGATAATCATTTACTCTCAACAACCCAAACATTTTCATTCTTGCTGAGATGTTGCCCAGACACCAAGACCATCTCCCAAGTGGCTCATTCACTTTTGTGTAATCTGGTGTTTGCACAAAGATGTGGGTTAATTATGCAACTGTTGGATGGTGCAAATGTTCACTGGAATCTTAATTGAGCGTTACCATTAAACCACAATGTGTAAAATGGAACAAGACAATTTTACATTCTCTCCCTTTTTCATAACACCACAGTGGCCCACACATATGTAATGGTGGGTTTAAATGGTCCGGTTTATTCATAAAGCCCATGCGATTTTCAAAATGTAGTTCCCATATTTTATTTGCATATAAATACCTGATTTATATTAGAAAATATGTATTTTTAACATTGATTGCATCTATTCGCCTAACACTTTTTTATTTACCCACTTGTACTAAGAGGCCTTGATCTGGTCAGCCTGTGAAGTAAGTGAAACTTAACTCCATGGATGTGAATGCTTGATGTGAATTATTTTAGTTCATTCACTAATTAGCAAACATCTCATAGCTAGCAACACTCATTGCAGTACAAATAGTCATGAATTTTCAAATAGTGTCCCCAAACAATTACCTCTCAGTTTCCCATTAGCATAAAGCCCTGACTTGTCTGCCTCTTTCCACTTTGGGCAACACATTGACTATCAGAATTTGCTAATTCAAATACTAATGTGCTGGGGCCTAGAAACATACTTAAATACACACTCCACGCAGCACTAACATAAAGAGGGAATATGTTTTAATCCTGCTAAGTGACGCCTGTTTATGGAGCAGGCCTGTGCCCTCTTTTCCAGTGTGAGCATTGATTTTAGGTATGGATTAATTGTCTGAGTTTTAAGTTTAATTTCCTTCTACCTTGTGAATATGTGATACTGTTTTGACAGTCTTGTTTTTAGATTTATTAATTCCGTTCTGATTTGAGACTACATTTAACATTGACTTCTATTGATCATGCACTGATCCTGTATTTTATGCACTTTACACTTCGGGTGGATGTAAGTAGCGGTTGTTCGCCGCTTCCCACTGCATTTCCTGCTAGCACCATCTTGGCTCTGCATTGCAGGTTAGCTTTCCACTCTTTGTTAGGAACTAGTAATGTGCAGGAGACCGGGGACTTACATAAAGCCATGCACCTGTGTAGCAGGGGAAAAAGGGAACAGAAAGCATGTTAAAGGAAGCCCATCTGTGCTAATCAGCTTCTGCTAAGGGACCAAGGCCAGTACGCCTGGCTTTTTTACCCGTGACCAGAAAACTGATTTGCTGGTCTTACGACCTTGAGTTTTTATGCACTGTTACAAAATATTCTTGATACTAACCTCAACTGCAGCTTTATACATTGGTTCATTCAGCTGAATGTTGCTGCAAGCCCACAAACAGTTAATTCTTTGGTTGTTCAAATCAGCACTGCTAAATGTTAGGCCTCTTCCTAAATATACTATCAAGATCCATTCTTTTTTTTGGGGGGGAGTTTTATATAGCGCGATCTTGACCCAAAGGTATCAGGTATCAGAGCGCTTTACATGAGCACCAGTTGCTTACACAAGGATACATTCATTTTTGTTAGGCACGGGGAGATTAAGTGATATTGAGCGTCATTGCAGAGACTCAAACCTCGGTCCTCGGATTTAAGATCCAACTCCCTAGCCATTAGGCTACATTCTCTCCCCTTTCTTAAATTAAATCTAGAGTACATGTTTTTAACAAACTGTTGGCTGCAAAACCATAATGACCCTAACATTGCTGACGCAATTCCTGATGGTTTCAGAAATGTACATTTTGATAGAGAGTCATGGAAAGGAAGTACAGCTCCAGTTGTTTTCCATCATAATCTTACATTTTCTTTAGCACCTTCTACTTAGTTTAAAGCAGTCAAACTACTTTTCTTTTCCATTTTCCCTTCACTTCATATATCCTTTTCATGTATATTGGTTTACCTTCCTCCAAAGTTAGCTGATACTTTTGTCTATGAATTTATCCATTTAGCATCGCCACAGTAATCCTAGCCTCTAAATGAATTTTGCTTGGTGCTCTTAACATTAAAATTTAAAAGGATACACATCTCACAACTAACTTTATTGACATCTGTCAACTATCAATCAAACATAATTAATTGATTTTCCCACTCAAGAGTAACGGCAATGTTTGGACCTTGATTTCTCTAGCTGTAATTGTGTCTCTCAGGTTATTTCATCACATAAGGCATGAACCAACCACAGCCTGTTAATCTTTATCATTAATTCTGGTCATGACTTTTTCATTAAGTCACGTAGAGTTACTAGACTTAAACTATATAAAACTAGGCACGATAACATACGGCCCCTGTTACAACCTTCTCTCCCACTGATGAGATATGACCCTGAATATGTTGCTTCCGATTTAAATTGTTGAATTGTCAATGCAATGGTGATTATTGCACCTTTAAGAATGGTCAGAAGGAACAGGACAAAATGTTTGTGCTCATGGGTCTTGGAAGACCTTAACTCTGCCAACCGGACCTGTAAATCTCTGAAACTCATCTGCTGGACGTATAACAGTCTTGACGTCTGTGACTAATATTGAAATGTAATGCATAATTGTACACCTGCACTCACAATTACTAAAACTGAGTTGCACACCAGCAATACTTCATTAGACATAAATAATGCACATGAACCCTTTAACTAAATTAAGGGTCTACTTTTAGCCTAGAGTTTGTAGCAACTACCCCATTCCTTCTCAAAACCTCTGGCCCTAATTCGAATGGCGGTGGACCAGCCACAATGAGGCCATCAGTGGCCGGCCCACCATCATCCATTGAAGCGGTCCGACTGCTGGATTATGATCTGGCGGTCGGAGGCATCTTTAGGAAAGAACAACCGCTGCTGTTCCGATGGCCACAAGTAGCCCTTCAGGGAAGCGATGGGACCGTAATCCCTATAATAGGGGTAGTGCCTGCTCAGGCACCACAGTAGGAATTATGATGTCCCTTTCTGTCTGCTTTTCTATGGCGGTCCAACAGCTGAATAAAGGCAGAAAGGGACTACGGGGACCTCTAGCAGGGCCCCCGTCCCACCTGGGCCTCCGCTATGTGGACTGGGGGGAGACCATCCATGCAACATAGGAATAGGCCCCTTAGTGAGGATCTATCACTCAAGATTGAGTTGATCTGTGCTGAATTTAAGTTAGCTGTTACTGGATTACCACTACCAGCATCAAGTTATGTCTCTTTGGCCTCTTTTTGCCTTAATTTTCTTGATTTTTCTCAGGTTTGTGTGAATTTGCTTACATTTCTGGAAGCAAAATTGTTAAATGAAGCTCTCCTCTTGATCCTTGCCTACCAAAACATTGCATCTTATGATTGACACCAAGGCCCATATCCTGATTTCTCCTATAAAAGTATCCCTTTACACCACTGCAGTTCTTATTGTGTGGAAACAATCTTTACCGTTTCCTCTATTGGAAAATGTTTCCTTCATCCTATAATACTGAATAACAATAGACCTATCTTCTTGCTTAGGCGTGTGACAAAGGTTGTGGTAACATTTTTAAAAAGCATTTCTTCTTGTTTATTGTGATGAACATCATTCTGGTACCTGAAAATGCTGGCTTCAGGGTTGAACGCGGTACTGAGACGTCCTTCATATATGTAACAGACTAACTGCAGAGGATAAAAGTTGAGAGAGGGGTCACTGCCTTATTTTTTTTACATCTTTTGTGGCCTTTGATATTGTTTTCTAGACTGTTTTGTCCACTTGCCTTGTATGTACAGAAAGGCTCATGGTTGGCTTAAATACTTTTATTTCGTGCCCCAGCTAGGTTTTTACCTCACAGTTAAGAAACTTCAATTATCTAGCTCCCCAGGGCTCCACATTGAGCTCAGTCTTATTTAACATCTATCTGCCCTCCCCCAAACTGATTTACTCTTTCAGTCTGGAGGTGAATATTTAATTATATTAAAACTGGAAACAGCAACTGACAGTGCCCAAGTCTGACCTAGGCCCTGTATGACTGCAGTTGCTTCCTGAATGTGATTTTTTTTTATTGAATACTAAGACAGAATCCATAATCATACAGAGCTCACATTCAATGCACTTTGTTGGGACCCTGAGCATGGCAAGTACCTTACTCAGGTTGGCAAGGTATGCAGCCTTGACTTTGTTTGTGACAAACAATTGGACTTGCTTTCCAAATGTAATAGATTATCCTCCACCTGTTCTTTCACTTGAGAGTTATTTTGCAACTCCCCTCAGAGGTCTGATTTCTATGCTTTGAGGGTGATCATTGGCTGTAATTCCTTTTATGTGAATCTGTCTCCATATCAGCTGCAGAAACTGCAGATCATTCAAAATCTGGTAGCGATGCTTGGAACAGGAGGAGTTTCAAAGTTTGTATTGTAAACATCCCAAACTACCTATCATGTATCTACTTCCAAAGCCGCATAAAAACAAAGTGAAAAAACCTGGGAGACCCATAGTGTCTTCAATGGGTTCTCAATTGGAAATGACATCAAAATGTATTGAGTATTATCTGAGACCTTTTGTTTGTGCACTACCAGCTTATCTTAAAGACACAACACACTTTTTGACACTTATAGATGGTGTGGTCTGGGAGAAAGATTTCTTACTGGTCACGCTTGACGTGACTAGTTTATATACTAGCATTCCACATGACTTGGGGCTCCAGGCCATGAGATACTTTTTGAGAGCAAGACCTATCTCTCTATTGATGCACACAGAAATGTTGTTAGATATGATTAGATATTGTTTAACTAACAATTATTTTTTCTTTAACAACAGCATTTTTAAACAAATACAAGGAACAGCAATGGGCACCTGCTTCGCCCCCAGTTATGCCAACTTATTTATGGGCTGGTGGGAGGAGCAGGTGTCCCAAAGCTGGGAGATGCAAAGTGACAGGGTTGTAACATGGGCAAGATTTAAAGATGATATATTCTTAATCTGGAAAGGGGATGAATCCTCAGTGACTCTATTTATCAAGGAGCTCAACACAAACACCAAAAATCTAACATTCACTGCGCATGTCAGTAGAACACAAATCGTGTTCTTGGATGTTGAGGTACATGTTTACAGCACAACATTAGTCACCAAACTACATAGAAAGAAAACTGCTGGTAATAGCCTCTTGAATGCACAAAGCGCACATCCATCTAGCTTAATACAAAGTATTCCGTATGGAGAGATGCTAAGGGCAAAAAGAAATTGTAGCACCCCAGAAGAATATGATAAAGAAAAAGTGTTAATGAGCAATCGCTTCAGAGAAAGGGGCTACAGCCATAAAAGTATCAAACAGGCAATATCTAAAGTTGATGCACTTCAAAGAGCAGATTTACTTAGACCTGATCCAAAAAGTGAGAAACAGATTGAGAATGTAAGGTTCGTTACTACCTTTTCAGATAATTCCTTTAAGATCAGGAAAATATTTGAGCGCAATTGGCATATCCTTCGCAGTGATGCAATTCTTCGGAAAAATCTGAACAGTACACCACAAATAACTTTTCGTAGGGGCAGGTCATTGAAGGATGAACTATGTGACAATGCCATATCCTCTAGCAATAAAGAACTAAACAAACAATACAGTGGGTTTAAACCATGCAAACATTGTAAGGCATGTGCCAACAGCAAAAATTGCAAAACATTAATGGTACCCCGTACTGGTAAAGAGTTTGTGATTAGGGGAGATTTCACATGTGAAACACAATATTGTGTCTATTGTTAATTGTGTCCCTGTGGAAAATTTTATATTGCCAGCACAATTTATCGTGCTAAAAAACGGGTTTTAGAGCACTTACGTGCCATTAAACGTAATGATAAACAGTACCCAGTGGCACGTCATTTCTACATGGCGCACAATCAGGATGAAAATGTGTTATCCTTTGTAGTGATTTATGCTATTGCACAACATGAAAGGGGAGGTGATAGACAACGTCAATTGAGATGTATGGAATCAAGATTTATTATTGAATTTGATTCCATGATACCCGTGGGACTAAATTCAAATGAGGAGATGGCTGTACATCTATAATTTTATCATTTTATAATTTCTTCTCTCTCTCTCTCTCTTTTTTTAACCTGTACAAATTTGATGGATGAACTCTATAGCTTATTTGAAATAATCAGAATGTACTAACAGAAAAAACTTTTTGAAATGAAAGTATATTTTATAAGAAGTTGTTTCTTTTCTTGCTTCTTTAGCTTATTCGGCCACAAAATTGATGTTAATGGTACAAAGAGGACTTCCAGGATTGTGAATATATGACGCCAGGTAGCTTTTCATCCTGATATTTCCCAAAATGATGAGTAACATACTGCCCACATGGTCGATATTTGTTTTGACTATGGGACTTTAATTTAAATTTCGTAGTCGCTCAGTACATACAGGTATTTGATTTATCATATAGAGTCACAAATTAATTTATATAACGCTACTTTTGCAGATTATCAGTTTTCTGTATTGGGATTTAAAGACACTTGTCCACTTGGATGTGATATTTATGGAATCTACCGATTTGAATTAATGAAATTGCTGCTATGAATCACCAAATTGCAATAAGCTTGATTGTTGTAAAATCGCTTAACAAATAATCAGTTCAAATATTGAGTTAAGCTATTGGATTTATAGTTTATAAACCACTCTAAAATGGCGCTGGTTTACAAAGATGCAGTGTATGCAAACGATGGTCCTATCTTTGTATCATGGATTTGAACGAAACTTGTTCATAAATGAGGCTGAATAAAGTTTTTGTTATCACCGTGACCAAGCTGTTAGCGAACCGCGTTGGTGAGGCGCTTTGTGCCTGAAATAAAAATTCTAAAGCATCGCCTGTGGGAGTCCTGGATTTCTTTCATTGTGTGTGTGAAAGTTATTTCTTGATTTATAGGACGGCCGGAGCACGTCCAGGACCGCCGTGATGAAGCTCTGTACTTCCGGATTTTTGGATTGAGAATATATATATAGCCCAGCATGGAAAGCCGTCTGGAAACCGTGCATCATAATCCGGACGGCATACAACGCTATCCATATGGATTACTGTCCGGTTCCGAATAATCCAGTCGAAAGCCAGCCGGAATGACCGGCCAGTTTCAATTCTGACTGGCTGTATTGAAACCGATCCTAGGATGCTTGTTTCCAGTCCAGGGAGGACCTGGCTTGGCACTTCGGGCTGGACTGTTCCCATGAGGCACAGGGTCAAGACGGATTTGCATATGGCTGGGTTCAAACTGGAACGGCATGGTGAGCAAAAAAAGGATGGATTTAGGCCCAGATCTCTGTACTGGGGTGAATGTATGACATTGTTCTGCATTCTGTCCATCAAGTGTTGTTTTTGCATTTGTCACACCGAGTGGGAAGGGTATGCCCAGACGTGGGTCCCGTGCTCTCCATGCCACTGGAATCAAGCTATCCTGGCTGAGGAGGGGTGAAACCCCGAAACCGGTCCTAGGATGCTTGTTTCCAGTCCAGGGAGGACCTGGCTTGGCAGTTCGGGCTGGACTGTTCCCATGAGGCACAGGGTCAAGATTGATTTGCATATGGCTGGGTTCAAACTGGAACAGCATGGTGAGCAAAAAAAAGATGGATTTAGGCCCAGATCTCTGTATTGGGGTGAATGTATGACATTGTTCTGTATTCTGTCCATCAACTGTTGTTTTTGCATTGGCTGTAATTCATTTTATGTGAATCTGTCTCCATATCAGCTGCAGTAACTGCAGATCATTGAAAATCTGGTAGCAAGAACCCTTTTTGGGCTTTCTTATTGGACTCGCATATCAGGCCCTATCAAACGACTCAATTGGCTGCTTCCTGAAAGCGTGTTATATTTAAATGCTTGTGTATTTGCCATACTGCAGTAAATGGTAAAAGCCCTGCCTTCTTATTACAGGCCCTTTCACGATCTACAAACATCAAGCTAGGGTGAAGATTCCAAAAATGAGGACATGAGGTTGTGTGTTCCGTTTTGATGGTCTTTATCTTTGAAATGTTTAGCCACAATCCTTTATCCTGCTGAATGACCTCGTTTCTTTTGGAAAAGTGCTCAAGAATTGGCTTCTGAGAGCTCGGATTGCATATCATATCCTCATGGCATGGTATTTGTACTCCGCTCCAGACTGTTCTTTGGGCAACAGAGTGTATGTATAAAACTTACAAGATAATATATATATATATATATATATATATATATATATATATATATATATATATATATATATTCACTTAAAAAACCATAGGTTTCACACATGTTTTAGTTAGGTGGATATTTCACTCGTAAAGAACCAATGAAATTCCCCCGTTATAGTTAATTCAGATAACTATAACTCGCGCTCCCGCAATCCTCTGCTCATGACGTCACATATTACATCACTCATGACATGGTCAGTTGCATCAGTTTGACATCACTGATGACATCATCCTTGTGATAGAGTGGCGGTCGCGCTAGTTATAGTTATCTGAATTAACTATAACGGGGGAATTTCATTGGTTTTTTACGAGTGAAATATCCACCTAACTATAACATGTGTGAAACCTATGGTTTTTTAAGTGAATTTGCAAGGTTTTTTAAATGCTAATTCCTAACTATAATGTGTGTGAAACCTATGGTTTTTTCAGTGAATTTGTACGGTTTTTTAAATGCTAAGTTATGTATGTATTATTATTTTTTTTATATATTTACTTTACAATAAACTACGTATTAATTTTTTAATTTTTTAATGGTTTTTCACCGTGCACGCATGGAGCGCACCCCCGCAATTTAAAAAAAATTAAAAAATTTAAATGTTTTTTTCTGCCTTCGGGGTCCTTCAGCGTTAAACGGAACAGAAGGTGATCGTTAGCACTGGGGGCAGTGCTTGTGTGTGCACCGGATTGTTTTAGCCACGACTGCAACCTGCCAGCAGCCCACTGGGGTTAATATGTGAATGGACTTCCAGACCCAAAATGCTTAGCGAAATACTCACCTGAGCCTGTTTGAAATTTAAATAAAGGGAAGACTCTGGAATAACGTTTGCTGGTGGTTCTTTGCAGGTGTCCTCTGATGAAGAGCGCATGCTCGAAACGCGTCAGGACTGTTGGACGCAAGGAGCACAACTTGGCTTCCCCTGATCTCTACCTTACCTTCTGGGAGTGCTGCTCAACTAGGGGCAACCTTTTTCTTCACATATTTGCGGCCCGCCTGGTCGCGAGCTGGCACCGCCGCTGAGAATGCGGATCCGTGCTGTGATTTCTTACAGCGTTAAACGGAACAGAAGGTGATCGTTAGCACTGGGGGCAGTGCTTGTGTGTGCACCGGATTGTTTTAGCCACGACTGCAACCTGCCAGCAGCCCACTGGGGTTAATATGTGAATGGACTTCCAGACCCAAAATGCTTAGCGAAATACTCACCTGAGCCTGTTTGAAATTTAAATAAAGGGAAGACTCTGGAATAACGTTTGCTGGTGGTTCTTTGCAGGTGTCCTCTGATGAAGAGCGCATGCTCGAAACGCGTCAGGACTGTTGGACGCAAGGAGCACAACTTGGCTTCCCCTGATCTCTACCTTACCTTCTGGGAGTGCTGCTCAACTAGGGGCAACCTTTTTCTTCACATATATATATATATATATATATATATATTCACTTAAAAAACCATAGGTTTCACACATGTTTTAGTTAGGTGGATATTTCACTTGTAAAGAACCAATGAAATTCCCCCGTTATAGTTAATTCAGATAACTATAACTCGCGCTCCCGCAATCCTCTGCTCATGACGTCACATATTACATCACTCATGACATGGTCAGTTGCATCAGTTTGACATCACTGATGACATCATCCTTGTGATAGAGTGGCGGTCGCGCTAGTTATAGTTATCTGAATTAACTATAACGGGGGAATTTCATTGGTTTTTTACGAGTGAAATATCCACCTAACTATAACATGTGTGAAACCTATGGTTTTTTAAGTGAATTTGCAAGGTTTTTTAAATGCTAATTCCTAACTATAATGTGTGTGAAACCTATGGTTTTTTCAGTGAATTTGTACGGTTTTTTAAATGCTAAGTTATGTATGTATTATTATTTTTTTAATATATTTACTTTACAATAAACTACGTATTAATTTTTTAATTTTTTAATGGTTTTTCACCGTGCACGCATGGAGCGCACCCCCGCAATTTAAAAAAAATTAAAAAATTTAAATGTTTTTTTCTGCCTTCGGGGTCCTTCAGGGACCCCCTGACAAAGGCTAGGGGGTCTCTACCCTGCCCCCTTTTCACGTTCGCCACCTTCCTTTTCCACTCTCGCACTGAAAACAAACAAAATGGCGGCCAACACTTCCTGATTTCAACCGATTCGATCGTTGACTGACATCTAACAACCAATCAGAATTACGCTCGCGCACGTAAGGGTGCGCGCACGGTGCGCAGCTATAGATATGTATGTGCATTTAACTGCTGAACAGATTGACTCCATATATGCAAAAGGCACATCCCTGACCTGAGGACTACCTCTCTGCCAAATTTCAAGTAATTCTGTTCAGCCGTTCGGGCTGTACCTTCGACTAAAGGTCCTACGGGAAAATGCATGGGGAAAACGCGTTTTGGGACCTCCCTTTTTTCTCGGCCCCCACTTGACGAATCCCCCCGAGACTTTCAGGGTATGAGCTGAGCGGAGCGCCCCATTAGTTTTGAAAATTTCGCGAAGATTCGTCAACCGGCGCCAAAGTTATTCAAAATAGAATTTTCAGATTTCCTATGGAAACACGGTCCTAACTATAACTATCTACTGGCGACCACCAGTAGATAATATATATATATATATATATATATATATATATATATATATATATATATATATATATATTTCAGGCGCGGTGCGTCCATTGGGGAGTTGGGGCGTTGCCCCCCTGCACCCGCCCGCGCCCGCAGCTCCCTCGGTGTCTCTGAACTTAGTTTACTTAATTTCAGAGTCACCGAGGGTGGGGAGAACTGACAATGCATGTCAGTCAGCATGACGTCGGACCGTGGGCGGTCCGGCGTCATGTTGACTGACATGCATTGTCAGACCAGGCAGCACTGCAGCACAAGTGCACATGAGTGGGCATGGTGAGCTAATTTTTAGCCCGTGCCCAGTCATGCGCACTTGTGTTTTCACGGACTTGCGCATGCCCATTAGGAGCCCCTCGGTCTCCTAATGGGCAGGCGGCGGGCGAAGAGTAGGCTGTGCCCTCAGCCAATCCTGGCGCTGCAGCAGCGCCAGGATTGGCTGAGGGGTTGCCACTGCAGTGCTGACGTGCTGTTCCAGTTTGAAGAGGGCAGAGGCGCCAACGCGGACCAGGAGCAGAGGCGGTCAGGTAAGTTTTCCTCTTAGTTTAAAAGTATTCTCCCGTGTGACCCCCCACCCCCCGCAAGTGACCCCCCCCTCACGCCCCCCCCTGCGACTGCTCATGTAGTAAAAACCGGTCCTTTCGTTTATCTGCTTCCTTCGCAATCATTTTACGCCCTGCCACTTTCAAATGTCACCAGCCGCCCCTGATATATTTATAATTATTATGTGACTGCACATGGTGCAGTCGCAGTCCCACACTTCCCTATGGGAGCATGTGTTACAGCCATAAACCAGCCATAGCACAAGCTCCCATAGGGAAATGGGAGGTTGTGTTAATACCTACACTCAAGGTTGCTGCCACAAGGTACAGGGATCAACAAGGGGTCCCCTCGGCTCTCAACCGAAGGCCAATAACAGAAAGGGGCCCGCTAGGGGCCCCGAAACATGCTTTCTTACAGGGTTTCCTTGTCGGAAAGCCCAGCATGGAAAGCCGGCTGGAAACCGTGCATCATAATCCGATGGCGTAAAACACTATCCATATGGATTACTATCCGGTTCCGAATAATCCAGTCGAAATTAAGCCGGAATGACCGGCCAGTTTCAATTTTGACTGGCTGTATTGTAATCAGCCAGTCAGAATTGAAACCAACGCTCTCGGTTGTAAAGCCTCCGACCTAAGGTGAGAGGCTTAACGATCGAGATCGTAGTAGGCCCCTTACTGTCCGAGGCTGTTGCCATCTGTATAAAAGAGCCATCATTCAAGTAACTACATAGTCTGCAACTTCCTCTAAAAAAGAAATGTTTTAATCTTGATTATTAGCCTACCAGTACAATTTTAAACTCTTGATTTTGGTGGTTGGGAGACGGGGACTGGAGGGGTGTTTTTTTAAGTAAAATAATTTCTTTGTTCTGAATAAAATATTTTGATACACACAAATACCGTCAATGATTTGTTCTCTTTTTACCTGGCTTCTTTGGAAAGAGCAAGTTGGAAGATTAAAATGAAACACGTTACCACATTCAATGTCCTTACTCGAAATGCAGTGTGAATATGCCTAAATCACTGGTGCTAATGTTTCGGTTTTATGCGCATTCTGTTGTTGAGTAAATGAGGAACCATTCAAAAACATCATTTAATAGCTGTACAACGTCATCTTTCTATAGAAAATAATTTCAATTCATCCCTGAGTGTTAACAGCGTATCACATTTATTTTTAAATCTTCGCTGTATTCTGTACATTGTTACTCATGAAAATTCCATGTTTGATCTGCATTTTCTCAGTAAAAAATAATTGACAAGGAAAGAATGTAATTGGTAGTTGTATTTCTGCATTTTCTCGATGCAAGAAAGTCGATGTTCCACATTTCTATATTTTTTCAACCAGCTGTCTGGTTTCAAAGACATGTTGGAGACATACCGAACATGTACAGAGACATACATTCCACCAATTGCTTTAAATTTTTTAAATATTTTGTCACTCTAATTTGCATGCTTCCTATTCATGTTTTAGCTTGTCAATGTTGTGTTTGTCCAGTCCTAAAACCATTGTCTCTTTACCGTGTGTGTCTGCCTGGTGCCTATATTCAATGTCAGGAGAGAAAATTTTCTTTTTGCTTGAGCGCTCATGGAGAACGTATGTGTTTTCAAGCCATTACCCTTGTGCACTTCCCCATATTGTGCTGCTGCCTGCCCCCTTGTGCTTCTCCATGCCTGCTACCGGTTGCTCTTGTCTATGTTGTTCTCTGGGTTACATCCGCTCCTCTGCTCTCCCCCTCATCACTTCTATTTCCCCCTGCCCTCTCTGTGTAGCTTTCATGTCCTGCATTGCTCCCATATCTCCTGCCCACCCCTTGCTGCTTCCATGTACACCAGCTCTATCAGTGTTGCTTCTGTGTCCGCTGCCCTCCCCTTTGTTGCTTCTTATCCCCTACCCTCCCTGTTTTGCTTACCTGTCCCCCGCTGGTCACTGTGTTACTTTCAAACCCATGCTGCTTCATCACCCCACTGTTTCTGCTCTGCCCCATCAGCTTTAAAAAAAATAATGAATAAAACATTTAGCACTTTTATTTTGTTTTTAGTTACCAATCCTACTCGGATCCTTAGCTAAAATAAAAAAAGGCGGCCTGTCATTTTTTCAGGGTGCGCATGTGTGCACCTACGAATGATGCAGAATGCAGAACAAAGTCATACATTCACCCCAGTACAGAGATCTGGGCCTAAATCCATCGTTTTTTGCTCACCATGCCATTCCAGTTTGAACCCAGCCATATGCAAATCAGTCTTGACCCTGTGTCTCATGGGAACAGTCCAGCCCGAACTGCCAAGCCAGGTACTCCCTGGACTGGAAACAAGCATCCTAGGACCAGTTTCGGGGTTTCACCCCTCTGCAGCCAGGATAGCTTGATTCCAGTGGCATGGAGTGCACGGGACCCACATCTGGGCATACCCGTCCCACTCGGGGTGGCAAATGCAAAAACAGTTGATGGACAGAATGCAGAACAATGTCATACATTCACCCCAGTACAGAGACCTGGGCCTAAAGCCATCGTTTTTTTGCTCACCATGCCATTCCAGTTTGAACCCAGCTATATGCAACTCAGTCTTGACCCTGTGCCTCAAGGGAACAGTCCAGCCCGAACTGCCAAGCCAGGTCCCACCTGGACTGGAAACAAGCATCCTAGGACCGGTTTCGGAGTTTCACCCCTCTTCAGCCAGGATAGCTTGATTCCAGTGGCATGGAGAGAATCTGCAATGTTAAACACTCCGTCCATCATCCCCTTTGGTTTTCCTTTGTTTTGCCCTAAGTTGGCAGGGTATGCCCAGACTTGGGTCCTTTGATCACTTTGCCGCTGGATTCAAGCTAGCCTGGCTGATGATGGCTGATTAGCCAGAAACCGGTCCCAGGATGCTTGTTTGCGGTCCAGGGAAGGCTAGGCTTGGCAGTTTGTGCTGGAGTGTTCCCATGAGGCACAGGGTCAGACTGATTTGCAAATGGCCATGTCTGAACTGGGGTGGCGGAGAGAGCTAAAGAATGATGATGGATTAAACCCAGATCAGTTGACTGGAGGTGAGTGGTTGCAATGTTTAAATCTCCGTCCATCATCCCCTTTGGTTTTGCTTTGTTCACCCTAAGTTGGCAGGGTATGCCCAGACGTAGGTCCCTTGCTCACTTTGCCACTGGATTCAAGCTAGCCCGGCTGATGACGGCTGATTAGCCAGCAACCGGTCCCAGGATGCTTGTTTCCAGTCCAGGGAAGACATGGCTTGGCAGTTGGTGCTGGACTGTTCCCATGAGGCACAGGGTCAGACTGATTTGCAAATGGCCATGCCAGAACTGGGGTGGCGGAGAGAGCTAAAGAATGATGATGGATTAAACCCAGATCAGTTGACTGGGCTGAGTGCTTGCAATGTTCAACACTCCGTCCATCATCCCCTTTGGTTTTGCTTTGTTCACCCTAAGTTGGCAGGGTATGCCCAGATGTGGGTCCCTTGCTCACTTTGCCACTGGATTCAAGCTAGCCTGGCTGATGATGGCTGATTAGCCAGAAACAGGTCCCAGGATGCTTGTTTCCGGTCCAGGGAAGACATGGCTTGGCAGTTGGTGCTGGACTGTTCCCATTAGGCACAGGATCAGACTGATTTGCAAATGGCCATGTCTGAACTGGGGTGGCGGAGTGAGCTAAAGAATGATGATGGCTTAAACCCAGATCAGTTAACTGGGGTAAGTGCTTGCAATGTTCAACGCTCTGTCCATCATCCCCTTTGGTTTTGCTTCCTACGAATGATGCAGGCAGCTGGTATCCTTTTTTTTATTTTGCTGCAGCCATGCTACACACATCAGGGATGTTGGGCGGCATGGCTACGTACAATTGGCAAAGCCAATAGATCTTGGACAAGACCTATTGGCTTTGCTAATGCTTGGTTTTCATATGTAAGCTACTCAGCTTCTTTGAAATAGGTACTGCCTGGTAGGGCTTGTAGTATGAGCCAATTGAGTTCTTCATAAAACCAACCGATTGCAAACAACATCCTATGTAGGTCCCTTTAATGCACATTTAGTTCATGAATATTAATTGTGAAAATAGATAAACCTCATGTTGTAGGGAAAGGTCCAGATAGTCTGTACTGAGAGTCCTATATATATGTAGGGCAACTGACAGACTGCTCTATTGGTTTGTAAACCTTAGCTCTAAACTCCAAAACAACACTTTCAACAAAAAGATCTCACAATTATGTTAGTATTAATCAACAAAGCATACAGATGTAAAACAAGATAAGAGGCTCTATAACTGAACAAATGTATTTAAAATTCTGACATTCAACATGATATGACATAAAGTTCATTTGATGGTATCTCATGAACTGAATGAATTAATGAATATTGAACTTGTAGAGCGCGAACTTAGCCCGAGGGCGTCAAGGCGCTATTTGCAGAACTTTAAAATGCAGACGAATGAAAAAAGACATGCTCATACTGAAGTCTGTGAAAAAAGCCAGGTCTTTAAGGCTTTACGGAAAGAGAGTGGGACACCTGACTAGAGAGCTCTTCCGGAAGAGAGTTCCACAGTTTAGCCGCCGCAATGGAGAAGGCTCTATCTCCCCACTTTGCCTTCCTAAACCTCGGTATTGTTAACAAATTTTTATCTGAATACTGGAGCTGTCTGCTGGGAGCATAACGATGGAAAATCGCCTTGATACCATCTGGGCCTGAGCCATAATAGGCATCATGAGTCAGGCACAGTGTCTTAAAAATGATCCTACGGTCCAAAGGTAGCCAGTGCAGTGACCTAATGGAGGCAGTGACTGAGTGAAATTTTGGGATATTCATCACCAGCCTGGCCGCAGCATTCTGCACCCGCTGCAGATGTCATACTAGGCCTTTATTAATGCCCAAATAAAGGGTATTACCATAGTCCAATCTGGGCATTACCAAGTCAATGACAGCTTGCTTACGTGCCTCAAAGGAGAGGAGATGGAAATGTTTTCTAAGGATCCTGATTATCCCGAAGCAGGTAGACAAAGTCCTGCTGACCTGCAGACTAAGGGAAAGTGAGTTATCCACTATGACCCCTAGGTTTTTCCCATGGGATACCGGGCAGGGACAGACCCCAGGAGTGTCCGGCCACCAGTCATTGGACCAAATCCCCTGTTTACTGCCGAAAATCAGGACCTCGGTCTTCTCTCCGTTCAATTTCATGAAATTTTCCACCATCCAGGAGGAGACTGCCTGCATACAATTCCTAAAGTTAAGGGCAGAATCTATGATACTGTGAGAGATAGAAACCATTATTTGGGTGTCGTCCGCATAGGACGGCACTTCTAACCCAAAGGATCTCACAACCTTAGCCAGTGGGGCAACATAGATGTTAAAAAGTGTTGGGTTCAGGGAGGAGCCCTGAGGAACACCGCATGACAATGGTTTAGAGGCCGAGTAGAATTGGCCAAATTTCACTCTCTGTGACCGATCACTGAGAAAAGAGGCAAGAAGCCCCAAAGCCAAGCCCCCGATCCCTATCTCTCTGAGGCGTTCAACCAGCCTCAGAGGGGACAGGGTATCAAAGGCTGCAGTGAGATCAAGTAAAACAAGTAAGGAGGTAAGCCCTACATCTACTTGAATACGGATATTCTTAAATACAGCAGTCAGTGATGTTTCCGTACTATGGTGGCTTCTAAATCCATGTTGTGAGCCATCGAGTAATTGGTAATCCTTAAGATAGGCACTAAAATGAGAATTAAGGTACATTTCCAAAATCTTAGCTGGAACAGGGAGTAAAGAGATTGACCGATAATTCTTCAGTTCTACAGGGTCCAGAGAGGGCTTCTTCAAAAGTGCTAAAAGACCACTCTCAAAATCCAGGTTATTTTAGGCACTCCTTCAGTGGTAATTTGTCACTCGAATACATACTACACCTGTGCTTCCAAAATACTATATTTTTCTGTAATGTGATGCCAGGTAGGGGTTAGCACCAACTAGTACAATTTTCAATGTGTATCTTTTTACACTACTAGGCCTTAGAATCCTACCCACACCCCATTGTTTTTATCAAGACTGGTACACTGATCATCTAACTTGCCAAGTCAAATTATTTCTTTATACAATTTTCAATTAATGACTTTTCAAGTAGCCTCTGGCCAGAACACTCCCAAAGGACATATTTTCAAGTTGAATGTTGTCTGCTAAATTTTTCATGTATTATTCATGAATAAATTATGAATGGAAATATAATTCTTCAAATAATTAATAATACATTTATTTTGGTTAAAAATAAACAAACATAAAGGAAAACGAAACAATACCATACATATTATTAATCTAAAATCCATCTTAATTTAATTGACATAGATAAAAAGCAACCCATAAAAATAAATCAGGGGAGCTCACAACTTTCAAAAAAAGTGAAGGGAAATATGATCGCACAGAACATGGCCTCACTTCATATCTTACATACCAAACCCTAGGGAAGGATAAAAGGACCAAATCCGAATAATGTTCTTTGCCAATGACATTATTAGCTGCCAGATAATCCATTACTTTTTATCAAAAAGGCATCCCTATGGAGGGAGTGTAGCCCTAGACTTTCACACCAATAGCAACGTAAGAAACTCTTCTGTCTGTTTATTTCCATTTTGCATTACATGCATTTATTTAGTTAATTATGATCATCAATGGCACAGCATGCTTTTTTCACAAAAATACATTTTTCGCAAAAAATATAATAAGGTGCTCCTATAGAGTAGTGGTGAAGTGGGAGTGGGTAAAGTGACTAAAAGGTGCACGTGTGCTATATTCAAAATATACAAAATATATACATGCAACTGCTGGGGCAGTATGTTGTTACATGTGGCACTCATAGTATGAGTGTCAAGAACCACAATCAAAAGATAAAATCAGTCCACATAAATGTTTGTCGATGTTTCAACCCATTAACACAATTATTTCGATTGCATTCTTCAGCAGGACAGAATAAGAACGAGATACACTTAAAAGTAAAAGAACCATGCATCAGATTCTGAAATTGTGTACGTAGTCAGCTCAATGCCAATATAAGTACAACAAAACACCAAATGTCCATATCAGGTAACTGGGACAAAGACACCCGCAAATGTGATTGTGTCACTCGCTGTCTTTTGTCTGGGACAATCTCAGCTCACTGCATTAGAATTGCTGCAATAAAAGAAAATATATTCCAAACCAGCTGTGCCCTGGTCCCATATGTAAACTGACTTAATGTATTCAATTTAAGCCCACCCAGTGGCTGCGTCAATATTCCTTATCTGTACGGCTGCCGCTCATGTTGAATCTGAAGGCTATAAAGGAATTGGGGCAAAGATACCCGCAAATGTAGATGTGGCACACTCTGTCTCAATGGAAAATCTCAGCAAACTGACTTAGAATGACAGCAGTGAAACAACCTGTATTAAAAAAAACAGCTGTGCACTGGCCCCATATGCAAACTGATTTAACAAAATATATATAATCCTACCCAAGGACACAAAATCAAATTATGCATATCTTACACACCCATAGTGATATGACCACAACACATTTTGAAGCTGTCTCTCCACCTGACTTTCCATCACACTGCCTTTTAGATGCATTTCTTTATCACCCTGTTCACTGTTTCCATTAACGCGTTTGCTTTGGAATAGTACAGTACTTGCAGCAACTCTTCATGAATTCAAAGGAAACATGCACACTAGTATCTGTTATTAAGTCACAGGAATACGATCAAAAACTAAGATGTTTCTGAGGAACTTAGAGATCATTGTAGCAGTGATGCTATTCACAGCTTTGCTCACTATCCAATGGGAGAGGTTGTCAGCATATCTTAGAATGTATTTTCCATTCATCTGGGAATTGTTAAGTGTCCCAATAACATCAAAAAATATTTTGTTTTATGGGTTAATCGATACTTTAGCAGGAGACAGCAGGACTTTTCTGACAATTTTTGTTTTGTCACTTGCAGAGCAATTGGCACAGTTCCTTGCCTTGCATTCACTCATAAAGCCAATTCCTGGGAACTGGTATTGATCCATAGCCTTGCTCTAATCACCTGGCAGCAAGGCAGGACCTCATGATCCACCGCTTTGGTAACTGCAGTAAGAAACTTGCAAAGGTCTCAATAGGTTATTTACCCTTATCCCCTAATCCCCTAGTGCTAGCATCTTTAGTTACAAATGTTTTGCAATTAATATCCAAATTTCCCCTTTAAGGGGCATTTGAGATGACATTGTTAAACCCTTCAAAAGCTATGTTCCTAATTCCAAATAAATTGGGCCTTTTTCTTTAAAAGTGTTTTCTGGGGATTTGATCGGCGAGCAAAGTTTTTTACATTGTCAAACACACTTGGCAAGATCAAGAAATGATTTGGCATCCTCTTTGTTGGTCGGGGCCAGTACATCCAACCAGATTAATTGTGAGCGTACCACTATACCTGGCTTAAGGGTGACCCAAATAACCAATGGATCCCACAGCAACCTGACATTTCTCAATCCTCATAGTTAACCCTGTCTCCTTCGACTTACTCAAAATCATTCTCAAGGTGGTGCTGTGGTCTGGCTCAGATAACCTAGAAATTAATATATCATTGTGGGATCATTGGACTTTCCTGAAATCTACTGAGATATGCTTCATTGTCCACCAGAATACAACTGTTGCAAAAGCCAAGCAAAATGGTATTTTGCTGAATCTGTATGCTCCAAAAGTGTGAAGGTGTGATAGAGAAGTTAAGGGATTTGGACTCGAAATGTAGCCCTCCCGTGCCCCCCTCTGCTCGAATTACCGGCCCCGCTGGTAAGGGAGTGCTGTTTCCGCCCATATTTTTAAAATAGCTATAAATAAAATATTTAGAAATATTATTATCTGTAACTTCCTCTTATTCATTCCGAATGCTACACTCACTGCTACTGTTCAGAATTTCAGAGGTCAGATGATGGCTCTGCAATTGAATTTCTATTCCAGCCTCCGCTATGGCATTCAGGGATATCTGGGTTTATTTGTATTTATTTGTATCAAAAGAGAACGCAGGATGAAATGTCCCTGATGAAACTGGCCCATGGGTTGGAACATCTGATGTATGTCCACCTATTGATAGAGAAGTATTTATGTTTAATGCACATTATATGAAAAAAGATGTCCAAACTTTTTCTGACAGATTCACTCATTGGAGCAAGCCGAAATGGTATTCTGAGTAAAGGCGCAGTATGATATTTGAAAACAGTTTCCGATAGTGCCAATGAAAAGCTTTCCATTCTCTGTCAGCTTCATCTTAAATGATTACAGCAGCAAATGATGGCGTTGATAACATGGATATAATTCACTCCAGAATCTTAAGGGACAGCTTCATAACGCACCTGAGCTGCAGCCATAAGCAATAAATCATCAGCTGTGCCTTCAGTCAATAGTCAGTTTTGAGCAACAAATAACACATCTCGGGCAGTGAAATTGATGGGCTATATAATTCCTCAAATCTGTCACATGGCATCTCTCTCCAGTATCCCAATTACTGTGTCAATCCTATTCTTAAGTATGTCCTCTGTCGATAGCGCTTTGAAGAAACCGCAAGGTTATACACACACTTTACAAAACTCCAAAAATAAATAAATAGCCGACTGACTGACACAGCGACCTCTCCTAATGTCTTGCAAGAGGAACTGATCTCCATGAACAAAAGGCTTATATTGGACAAACGACTGTCACGGATGGAATTGGAAATCATTGTCATTCAATCCCTTAATATATCAATTTTTCAAGATATTTTAACCTTACCATCTCAATATTAAGGTCATTTTATGTCTGTACCCAAGGGAGTGCTCCTTAACCAGGGAATGAAAAGATCTTGGGGCATATCAACAAGGCGGCGATAAAAAATTATCGCCGCTTTTGTGGCCGTTTTCGGCCGAAAAGTGGCGACAATTTTATCGGTATATCAGCAAGGTCACACTATCGCGTGAATCCTTGCCTTAGCGCCCTTTCCCGTAACGCCCACCTTTGAATCTCTAATGAGATGCAAAGGGGGCGTTCCAGCTCAAAATAACTGGAGGAATGTCGCTAATGGACATTTCTCCAATTAGCAATGGGCACGCTAACAAGCATAGCGATAAGAAAAGTAGCGCTAACCTTGGTTATCACTACTTTCCTTACGCCTGCTTTTAGTTTGACTTAGCCATGATATCCATTGGAAGGTGGATATCATGGCTGAGTCTGCCCTGCCCTATCAGCAAGCTATCGCCAAACGTTGTGCGATTATCGCTGTATTTCCCGCGATAATCGCACAATTGGCAACTTGCGCCTGGAATTTTATCGCTTTTGAGATAAGCGTTGCTAACAGCAGCGGTCCGTGGAGGGAGTTCCGTTGGGCGGAAAGGCGGGGTGGGGGAGGGGAGGGGCAGGGTGGGGTGTACTAAACACCGGAACATGGATAATTGGAGGTAAGTAAACAATTAAATAAATAAAACGAATTTCGCAGCGTGCCCTGCATCACAAAATGCGGTGCAGCGCGTGCTACGAAATTTGTTTTATTTATTTAATTGTTTACTTACCTCCAATTATCCATATTCCGGTTTTGAGTACCCCCCACCCTGCCCCTCCCCCGCCCCACCTTTCCACCCCACAGAACTCCCTCCACGGACCGCTGCTGGTTGCTAATAGCACGCTATCTCAGCGATAAAATTCGGCGATAGCCGGCGATAATTATCCTAGCGCTAAGTGCGCTTAGCGATAATTATCGCCGGTTGTTGCTGATATGCCCCCTTGTCCTTTATAATCATGTATTATACTCACAGCTGACCATGACGTCATATTACATTGCCAGGCTTGTCTCTCAAACACATGTAAAAAATGATGTGTGTTTACCTGCCTGTTGCATATCTGGATCCCTTGCAGTGCTGTACTTAATCAATTAATAAAGACATAACTTTGCAAAAACCAGTCACTGCTGATTGTCAAGGTGAAATGATGGCTCTGCGCATTACACACGTTGAATCTGCTAACATTGCTGGCAAAAGGTCCACATGAAGTACTTACATGGTGCTGTCGCCCAGTTCTTCATAGAGATTGTTGGCGGCGCTGCTCGTCGGTTTCCCTGCTGGCAAGGCCATCTGGATCCTCGCTGTCTTTGCACACTCAGCTTGGCGCCTTTCAAAAAAGGAGCGGAAAATGTGTCAATAACTTAACACGACCGTTTGTCAGACTGCCTGTTCTTTTAATGTTCTTATACCCGGACTCTAAGCATTGACCAGGTGAATAACAAATTGCCAATGTCAATTAGCATTTAAGGTAGTTTTTATTTAGAGTTTTTTTCATATAGCGCGAACCAGACCCGAAGATATCAGGTTTCAGGGCGCTTTACATGAGCACCAGCTTCGTTACAGATGGGCACATTCATTTTTGTGAGGCACGAGGCGAGTAAGTGATTTGCCAAGAATCACAGGATGTTGAGCGTTGTTCCCGAGACTCGAACCCAGTTTCCAAGACGACCGCTCTAACCCTAAGGCTACATCCTTTCCCCAACTTTTTTTTTAAAGTTTTGCCCCTGGGATAGACATGATATGGCGCTCATTAGTGCAGAATGCATCCATCAATACACAGGACATCGAGTGCAATACAAGGAGTGTGAAGATCACAATGTGGACGACAGTTAGTCTGACAACAGAGAGGCATTTAACATGCAAAATGCTGGAAATATTTACATGCTGTCAATGATAATTAAACTACATGTTTCTAGTTTAAAGTTCGGTATACATTCTCCTTGATCAATTAATTACCTTACTCGAAGAGCTAATGTAATGCCTTATTTTTCAGCATAAACTGTTACAGGACGAAAATCTAAATTACAGGGCGAGCCACTATTTGTAAGATTTTCAGTGTCTGTGAGGCCCTCGTTCAGAAAATATTGTATTCATACTTCTTACTGAGCAATTGTTTTGCTGTACAGATGGAAAATAGGGATGTGGAATGACCCTATGCATGCACGTATGCAATTTCCAAAATAATTTCAATTGTATTATGTAATTGCCTGCTTAATATACATTTTGCTGATTTTATTGTTTTAATTTTAAATTACTGTAAATATGTTTGAGGTTGTGGGCTACAGAAACAGTAAAAGTATTTGAAAACTTTACATTGTGATAAAGATCTAAAGACAAGCAGTGCACAAGCATTCAACGCACAGAATATAAACCTCTGGCTCAGTTTGAAGTAAGATGTTGTAAAATGTGCATTAAGCTCTCCAGATAATGAAAGATTCACAAATAATTCTGTACTTACTCTTTAAACCTGTTTTTGCCAGCAAAAAAAGAAAGAATGAAACAGTTAATGTTATCATAACAACTGTAGCGCATTAAGAAGTCATATCAGAAATTAGTTTATTTAACGTTCAAATTCCAATTATCATTGTAAAGAAATGTAAAAAAAATGTTTCAATTAATGAAGCCTACCTAATCGGCTTTGTTTGGTATTTACACGGATCTACAAGCTGCTTTAAGATGAATTGGTGGGGAATATGTTTCATGGTATAAACAGAAATGCAAAAACTCTACATGGAAGTGAGACGTCAAATCCTGGATAAATTATATTTTAAAACATTGATATAAAAATTATCTAATTCTGTATAATTGGTTTTGAGGTTTAACCTACTTAGAGAATAGTGCTTCCCAGCAAAGGCTGATTTAGTTCTTGATTGCTAAATACAGCAGAAACTGAAATTGGAAGGGTCAGACTTTCTATATTGACTGCGTAATAATTTTGCACAACTGGATTTTTGTTTGCATCCAAAATAATTAATAACGTTTACTCCGAATATATACACGAACATTGCTACTTGGTTAGTTTCCACCAAAGAAAGACCCATGGTAGTGCTTAAATATTGCTGTCGTCGGGCCCCAACATTCTTTTGGGGTAAGTAGAACTTATGTTTTTCATTGTCAGAGTTTGCCTTGAAGCAAGAGAGAGATAGGCGGGCAGGGGAGGGGACAAAGAAGTAGGAACAGTAAGACAGAAAAACAGTGGCAAAAGGAAAAATCAGGGATGGAAAAGAAGAACCTGCAAGAGCAGGAAGTGACTGAAAGTGTAGGGTTGTGGAAAGAGGCATGAAGTGGTATTAACACAAGGCAGCCTTGCTGTTGGGCAATATTAATATTTCTAGGTGACACCGGCAGGCCTCCAAAAACAACTGTGGGCCCCTGCACTTATTCCAGGCGCCTAGAGATTTTCCTAGACACGTAATAGCTTGGTCATGTCCAGATTTATATTGAAGCTGGAGAGGTGTGGATTATTAACACTGGAGATTACATCATATTTTAAAGATATTTTTTACATTACATATATATATTTTCTCTTGTTTTTAATAGTTTTTCGATCACATTTAAGCCACAATCATCAATTTGATAAGCTAATGCAATTCCCCACGCTACTTTAGAAATACATTAATAATAAAGAAACAAATGCCATCTACATCCGTGCTGGGGGCCAGGAGTGCAATAGATGGTTTGCGCTTTTCCACCGAACTCATGGGGACATGTCCCTGTTACCAGATGTACGAGAAGAACATCTGCTCTTACAGTGCAGATCTCACTGCAGAGGCAGCAGTGGGGTTCACCAATAGGTTTCCTATAGGCGTCATGAGAGGCACACCACACAACCACTTCCCACTGTTTTCCGGGCTCAGTTAATTAACTGTGTATGGCATGGCGATCCAGGATTCAATCTGGCAAATGGATCCCCCACAAGTCTACTGAAGGCCCATTCAGGTACCACCTTAGGGGCGAATTATGAGTCTGGCGGTCCATAGACCACCAGACTCGAGGGAGCATAGCGGTCTTCCAACCACCCTATTACAACTAGGGCGGTAGGGCTGCCCTGTTACCACCGCAACCGCCAGGGATCAGAGATCTCTGGCGGTGGCGCAGCAGTGTTGAGGCCACAATATGCTTGACAGGAGCACTGCGGTCCCACCAAACATATTACGAGTTTCCCCTTCACCACAGTTTTCATGGTGGTTCGACTGCCATGGACACCATGGCAAAGAGGAAACATAGGGGGCCCTACAGGGTGTCCTTATGCCTCTGGGCCTGGGGATGCATGCCGGGGGGCGGGGGCACGTGTTTTGCCCCCCTGTGTCCATGCACTACAGTACCTACACGGCATGTACTGTAGCAGTGCCGTGCTGGCACTGATTTTGACGTTCCCATTGTGGTGCCTTTTTCATAGGCACCGCCGTTGGAATGCCAAAGAACCGCCTGCCAGACAAGGAAAAAACTCCTAATCTGGCAGGAAGTTCAACCACAGGTTTGGCAGTGCGGGAGCCTGGCGGTCCCACACCGTCAAACTCGTAATCGAGGCTTAGCCTCATGATCTCCCTACGAGCCACTTTCAAATTGTGTGACATTATCGAGTACAACCATAATTTCTTGTGAGATTTCACCACATATGTTTGGACACTAAAGCCAGAGCGTCTCAATAAATTAAACAGCATTGACTCTGTGTGAATGCCAGATGAGGTTAGCAACTGGATGCTTGAAAGTGGTAATAGGGAGGCGGAATAAAAGTTCTAATTTTATTGAATGAACATGATTTTTTTGTCAAGTTCCAGTTCTCACTACTATAATCAACATTAAGGAAATTAATAGTGTTTTACGAGTCAGCCTATGCTATAAATATAAGTATTTCATCAGTGCTTTTTTGAGCGAAAAAAAACATAGTGATTTTTGAGAGGCATGTGTGTTCAATAATCCCAAAAAAGAAGAGTGTGGATTGGCATTTTTAATCGGGAGCCTCTCAAAAATGCCCTACAGAATTTCTGTGGGGCCCAAGCATATAGTTTCACTGCAGAACGTGACCTGTTTTTTGAACTTGTAAGTTGTTTGATCTTCTGATGATAAAAACATAGTATTACTTCCCAAACCATATAAAACAGTTTAAAAGTTGCTCCATAAAGTCTTAGATAATATTTCTGCTTGGCAGCCTGGGGTGATCAACTTGCATTTTCTGCAAAACTTGCTTTCCACTAAGTAAATGAAACTTCAGAGCATCCATGTCTCGCAGCATCATTCTCGATCTAATTAAAACAACCTCCATTATAGAACGCTGACATTTAAAAAAGATAAAGCAGCTCGTTTTTTTTCTTTCTCTTTCTTACAGCAGAGAGAACAGAAGCTAAATGTGTTATCCATGAGCAAAATATAAAACGGATAAACAGATGGAGATTTCATATCCGGGCCGCGCAATGCCTTCAAGGGCGATTACTTGGCATCGTCCTGTCTAACTTGCCCGCACTCATTTATTCAAAGCAGTTTTTTTTCTTCTTTTTAAAATATATCTACTATTAGGAGATTTGGTAATGGGGATTAGTCTGTCAGGGAGTAGAAAGTGATTGTTGAAATGTTAACCCGTTTTATCCTCTCGTGGGTCTGTTTTTACCTGCTCTCATTTGGAAAATCTGGTCCTCTTCTGAAATGCGCCATACATTGTTAGGGAGGATGAATGTGCCCGTGGCCTCCACAGAGCTTGGAATAAACATACAAACTGGTCCCACTTACAATCATAACTAAAAAAAATTGTGGATGATTGAGGGAATTAATTAGAGAGAAAGCGAGTGGATGTGCAAGTGGATGAGTGTGAGCATAAGTGAGTGAGGGTGCAAGTTAGTTTATGAATGGATGAATGACTAAATGAGCGAGTGAATTAATTGAGAAAGAACTGAGTGAGGGGCTCAGGTTTTTAACTGAGAAAATGAGTTGGTGAAGGGATCGAGTAAATGCGTAAATTAGCAATTGACTGTGGGGCATATTATCAAGAAACGGCGTTAAAATTATCGCCGATTTAGCGGCAGAAAACTGCTGCTAAAGCGGCGATAATGGGCTTGATAATATGCCCTTCAGAATTCCCATAGAAGCCCAGGTTCTGGTGTCAGCATGGGATTCTATTGGAATTCTCTGCGGCATATTATCAAGCCCATTATCCCCGCTTTAGCAGCAGTTTTCTGCCGCTAAAGCGGCGATAATTTTAACGCCGTGCTTGATAATATGCCCCTGTGTTTGTTAGCGAGTAAGTGAGTGGTAATATTTCTGTAACACAGCAAAAAACAAGGTAATTCTGTCCAGAAATGCTAAGTGATTTAGCAGTGGTAAACCCTTCTATTCGGTAAACTTCTGGCTTTGCCAGAGCTGACTCGCTTACTCAAGTCAACAGAAAATGTTTTGTGAGTTGGAAACATTTATTGACTGTTAAAACAAATTCTGTGGCTCATACCAAATTGCAATTTGGAAGGGGGTTGTGGTGAGTATTCTTCGGTATGCTAAGTATCAATAGTTTGGTTGCTGTATTTGCAGTAACAAATCACTGAGCTGTTACCGACTCCCGAACTGGGTGGAAACTGATTCACAAAGGGGATGGATGCCTTACCATTTGAGAATTGCGGTGACAGCTTGGGGGATGGGGGGAGGGGGACAGCTGGGGAGGGGCGGAAGGTAAAAAGTTATGGTTTCGTAAATTGAAAACTGTGGGACATATTATCAAGAGAATTATCGCCGCTTTAGCGGCCGTTTTCGGCCGAAAAGCGGCTATAATTCTATCGCAGTACCAGCAAGGGCACGCTAACAGGCTTCAGCGTGTGTTCCCTTGTTGTAGCACCAGTTTCACCAACGCCTTGCATCTCATCGCTAATGCGATGCAGGGTAGGCGTGCTTCACATTCACAGCATGAGAAAACATCGATAACGCAGCTTCGTGCTATTACCAACAATGCCCCATACCCGCCTAGGGTGAATAGAATTCGTGCTAAATCCCCATTTACGCAGGAATCTAACATCAGAAAAATATCTGACTTAGCAGCATTACTCTATGGGAGGTGGATCGTCCGGCTAAATCCACCATGGCTTATTACCAAGCTATTCCCTACCGCAGAAATGTTATAGCTGGATTACCAGCGATAATCAAGCATTTCGCCGCTTTCACTGGAATTTTTATCGCATTGTGGATAGCCGTTGATAATAACGCGCTATCTCAGCGATAGCAGGCGATAGCTATATTCGCGCTAAGCGCGCTTAGCGATATTTATCGCTCCCAGTTAATAATATGACCCTGTCTTTTTTAAGCAGCTCGCTTCCTTTCAGGCGCTGGGGCTGCATAAAAAAAAAATTCCATTTAGAAAACCATCTATGAGTGTAGCTCAATAAGGGGGATCAGAAATTGAGCAGGTCATTCTGCATTGCTCTGCAATTCCTTATTTTGTGAACCGGCCTATTAGTACATTAGTCAGTTTGTAAAATAAAATATTAGCTGCAAAAAGCCAGGGCACAATCTGTGACTACTTTTTGTAACCAGTTTGTCTGTATATCTGACCCTTCATTCTTCGCTATGTTTGAATAATCCACAAACACATTAGAGAAATACTTACTGCCTGTAGCTGACCATCACTATTAATATAGCGGGCATGCAGCAGAGGATGATTATTACTGCCAGAGCAAGTAATGCGCCCTCCGTGTATCCGACAGCCTGGGCCTGTTTCTTTACATTGGCCACCACATCTGGGGTGCGAATTTCAAGAATGCGTCCTCCTTGTCCTATGTAATCTTGAAACTGTTTGTTGATGTCCAGCACTTTGCCATCCAAGAACCTTTAGTGGGAGAAGCAATATGTATAACAAATACATGAATAAGAGTGCAATAAACAGTGTCCAAAGCAATGTCAAATTAATGAAATTACATCAGGGCAGAACAAAATAGATGTTTTAAAATCTTAACAAGCAATGTTCATTATAATAAATGCAAGAAGCAAAATACAATGTATTAAATTCACTGAAAGGCAAAATATAATGTAATAACAATACTAACATAGAGTTAAATAACAAAGGAATCAACATTGAACATTGAACAATTGCATTAGCTCCACAGTTTGAAGATGTAACTAGTATATGTGTTGCCTAAAGAGGGTGTTTGAGATTGTGATTATTAGTTTTGAAGTCAATATAAAATAGTGCTGGAAAATATTTCTCAACAGTGATTTTAAGTGGTGGAGTCATTATTGCCAGAAATGCAGTTTAGCTACCAAAAAATTAAAGCCATACGTTTGATAGAAAATGTTAGCAACCCTTGTTTTTAAAAAAAGGAACAATTAGGAAAAGATAATAACATGTTAAAACCTGGCCGAATACACTGTAGTTAAACTAACAAACGAACTAAAGAAAGACGGCTTGCTAGTTAAATCATTCTGAAGCTCTGAAATTAACTATTTAGGAGTTGAAATTGCTACTTAGCACCATCAATTTGTTTTTAATGATTTGCAAAAAAGATTGAATTATGGAGTAAAGATTTTTAGGACTTCAAAAAGTTGGAATTGTTATTAAAAAAAATGGAAAGTTTGAAGGAATGTTTCCATAGTTAAAACTAGCTGTAAACATGTTGCAAACGTTCTCATCTGTTTAAATCAATCAAAAGTGCTGGAATCAATAAACTTAGATATCATTAATAAAATTGCTTGTGATTTTTAAAACAGATGGTTTGTTTATTAAGGGGCAAATTACGATGCAGCCCGGAAAGGCTCTGATCGTTGGTACGGGCCGCATCATAATAGGCCTCACGGTTTACTTTCCGACTGCCGCATTACAATGCTAAATTTGCCAACAAGGGATTTTGTTTGAAAAGAAATAATTACTTGAAAATTTCAAAAAACTTAATTTGTACATGTGTTTAAAAAAATTTAACACCACAATGGAATTAATCAATTGATCTAATCTTCAGATAGTAACAACAACAAACACGGGGATTTTAGTTTTGTGATTTAAACACAATGATCTTTATATATTCATCAGAAATAAAAGGAGTACAAATAAGACAATGCTTTGTGCAATATTTCATGAAAAGTAGGGGGCAATATTAGATCCACATTTCATCAATAAAACATCTATTCCATCTTGATTTGGACAGAGACAAAACTCATTATTGAGAAAATAGTCAGCTGTACATAACAAATATTCTGAAAATAGATGGTAGAGTCGACGTTTCGGTCTTGAGTGGTGTCAATCCGTCAGACCATCTTCAGGACAGTTATTGCATAATAAAAACTCCTAAATGAACATAATACAAACAGTTACATCCATGTGGACATAATTTGTGTTGTCAAAATTTAAATACATTATCTATTGAAAAACCAAACCCGTGTGCGAGAAAATGAAACTTTAAATATTGTTGTCTAACGAAGACTGCCTCCATCTAACAGTTATTGTTGATAGAGTAGTTATCATTTTTATATCAGATAGTTGCCTATTGGAAAGGGCAATTTCTAGAGAAAAAGCAGAATTTGCTTACTTTCTGAATCTTTAAGCGTTCTCACGAGACTTAGTTTAAAATCGTGAAGTGAACATTTTTCATTGGTGCTGCAACAGAAGAAGTAAAAACTCAGCAGACAATTACAATGAATCATTGTGATTTCAAAGAGAAATGAAGGGGGTGTAATCAGATCCTACCAGTTAGTCTTTGAAAATTCTCCTGCCAATTTGTTTAAAAGTGGAAGAATCTTTCCTTCTCTGGTATCGCAGCTGTATGACAAAGTAAAATAGTGTCATATTATACAGTGACTTTCATCTGTGCTAGTTGTTATCATCCTAACGTTGCTGCCTATACCGAAAGTCGATATTTCAGCAATGTATTTTCTCAGTATCGATTCACTTATAGTTCCGCAACTTTCTCACGGTGTACAGTGCTGCAATATTCTAGAGTGGCTACATTTATTTATTTTAATAGTGCTATTTACACCTGTAGCCCATCTTTAAGCAGTGCATTATATTGGTGGTGTCAACTCGCTTAGAGCCCAGATAGTCAATGAGAATGCAAGAGTATGCATCTAATTAATCTATTTTTCAATATATCGGATGGCTGTATTATTGTTATTCGATAGATGTTAAAAAGCTTCTGTAGGTCTTACACGGCTAGCATTAAAAGTTTACAGTTAGTCATTACTAACAGTCCATCGTACCTAAATGTGGTAGTGACTCTGAAGGGAGAGTAAAGGAAACATTTCTCGGGCTGAACTGAACATAAGTCTCTAGCGACCGAGTAGTCAGTTTAAAGAGGTGCAGTAATTGTACTTGTTTTACAAGGAGTATGCATGCTCGAGTCATCGTACTATTTAAAGACCTCGCAAACACTCTCTAACCAAACAGGAGCTGGAATCTACTTACATGTCTTGAATCTGAATTGAAGTACGCATGGGGATCCGTCCGAGTCCGGAAAGCCTAATTCTTCTACTCTCACTCGAGTGTTTTTAAAGGCAACCGGCGACTTAAACAGGAAAGTTGATGCAGCTGATGCCGGAAATGCATCTAGCTTGTTTTAGCGTCGTAACGGAGCGGCCATCTTTGACTACCCTACTCATTGGGGTTTCGCATGTTATTGCTACTGATGTTTAATGCACCAACTTTGTTATGACCACGCCTTTGGATGTTAAATCTATATTCCTGTTGATCAAGTATCTTCAAGATTAAGAATACGTGAACTGGATTAACTCGTGATTCTTTTCATGTAAATGATGAATCAAACGAGCCTACATTGGTGAACTCATCGGACTACGAAGTCCGATAGCGAAGCCATTACGGGTAATTCGCGGTAGAGCTCTCAATTAAGAACCATCATGTGGGGGAGTCTTCTAATTGTTCTAATCACTCTATTCTTTTAAGTTTTCAAAATATTGTACAGACATCAGTACATCTCTCCTGAGTGAATAACTACATAGCAATAATACAGGCAGTGTTCGTGTGCATCGCTGTAAAACATTTGTAATCCTATATATTTTATCAAACATTGTATCCACCATAGATAATTACTGTGGTCAACCAGTTTCAGTTACAGGAGATCTCAAGAACATCATTCAGGAATTTATACCTCTATACATTTTTAACATCTTTAACAGGGTTGCTTCATTTGAATTTGATGTTAACAGCAAGCTTCTATATAGTTAACATAGTGGCTTTCTCAAGGACTATATTGTGTACATTTCAAAAGCTATTGCCAGTTATATATTTAAACATCAGATACATTGTTGTTGCTAACATCCTCATAACCTGAACATCATAGAACAAACTCTGTGTCTGTATGAGAATGACAACTTCATGCTGAAAAAGCAAAACCAAACGTTGTTAAATTGTATGTCTAAGTAGTGGTTAATGTACAGCATGGCCACAGGTGTTTCAGGTAAGTTAAAGGGTGCCATTCTGTGGCAGAATTCAAGCATCACCAGATGTTGATGACCAGTATGTCTATCTAACATTAACATCATCATGGTAAACTACTGCTGAATTACGTATGAAGAAAGTGGGCAGTGTGGAAATCTGACATAGTTAAATTAAGCAAGCCAAAGCAAGCCAAAGAGTGCCATTCCGTGGCAGAGTTAAGGCCTTGCTTAATATTGTCAGTTCGACAGATCCAACGATTTTCTCTCAAGGTGAGAATGTGATCTACATTAGCCTGTCTTATTGTGGGTTTGACCACTTCGATGACCCACCAGAACATTTCTTTTTCGGTGTGCTTCATTTTGATGTAATGCTCAACCAGTGGTGCATTCTCCACTTTGCATCTAATTCTTGATTGGTGTTGTAAGATCCGTTTTTTCACCATTTGTGTGGTCTTGCCTATGTATTTTAAACTACAAGGGCATTGTATACAGTAGACAACGTTGTTGGTGTTGCAATTCAAAAACGATTTAACTTTATGAGTCTCACCATGAAGTTCAAATGATTTCACATTACTTGTACTTGAGCATGCTGCACAGTTTCCACATTTGAAGTGACCAATTACTGGTACTAACTGTCTCATGTTGTTGACTATATTCTGGTCTGGAGTCTTATAGGCATGTGCTAGCCGATCTTTAAGGTTGGTACCTCTCTTGAAAGAGAACAATGGTTCTTTGGTTAACTCAGGTAATGCGGCCAAAAGTGACCAGTGTTTTTTGACGATTTTTTTAATTTTGTTAGTGGCTGTGCCAAATGTGGTAACACAAACAAGTTCTGGTTCATTAGTTCTAGGCTTGACTTCTAACAAGGCATTTCGATCATTGTACCAAGCCCTTTTAAGTGATTTTTAGAGTAGCTTGTTGGGATAGCCACGTAGATGTAATTTCTCTTTGAGTTTCTTCGCTTCCAGAAAATAGTCATCCCTCCTGGAACAGTTCCTCCGAAGACGGAGAAACTGACCGAAAGGCAAGCCGTCCTTGAGTGACTGGGGGTGGTGGCTGTCATATTTCAAAAGAGTATTTCGGGCTGTTGGTTTCGTATATAGAGTGGTATATAGTGTATCATCTATACCTACTCTAACTGACAGGCTAATGTAGATCACATTCTCACCTTGAGAGAAAATCGTTGGATCTGTCGAACTGACAATATTAAGCAAGGCCTTAACTCTGCCACGGAATGGCACTCTTTGGCTTGCTTAATTTAACTATGTCAGATTTCCACACTACCCACTTTCTTCATACGTAATTCAGCAGTAGTTTACCATGATGATGTCAATGTTAGATAGACATACTGGTCATCAACATCTGGTGATGCTTGAATTCTGCCACAGAATGGCACCCTTTAACTTACCTGAAACACCTGTGGCCATGCTGTACATTAACCACTACTTAGACATACAATTTAACAACGTTTGGTTTTGCTTTTTCAGCATGAAGTTGTCATTCTCATACAGACACAGAGTTTGTTCTATGATGTTCAGGTTATGAGGATGTTAGCAACAACAATGTATCTGATGTTTAAATATATAACTGGCAATAGCTGTTGAAATGTACACAATATAGTCCTTGAGAAAGCCACTATGTTAACTATATAGAAGCTTGCTGTTAACATCAAATTCAAATGAAGCAACCCTGTTAAAGAAAAATGTATAGAGGTATAAATTCCTGAATGATGTTCTTGAGATCTCCTGTAACTTAAACTGGTTGACCACAGTAATTATCTATGGTGGATACAATGTTTGATAAATATATAGGATTACAAATGTTGTACAGCGATGCACACGAACACTGCCTGTATTATTGCTATGTAATCATTCACTCAGGAGAGATGTACTGATGTCTGTACAATATTTTGAAAACTTAAAATAATAGAGTGATTAGAACAATTAGAAGACTCCCCCACATGATGGTTCTTAATTAAGAGCTCTACCGCGAATTACCCGTAATGGCTTTGCTATCGGACTTCGTAGTCCGATGAGTTCACCAATGTAGGCTCGTTTGAATCATCATTTACATGAAAAGAATCACGAATTAATCCAGTTCACGTATTCTTAATCTTGAAGATACTTGATCAACAGGAATATAGATTTAACATCCAAAGGCGTGGTCATAACAAAGTTGGTGCATTAAACATCAGTAGCAATAACATGCGAAACCCCAATGAGTAGGGTAGTCAAAGATGGCCGCTCCGTTACGACGCTAAAACAAGCTAGATGCATTTCCGGCATCAGCTGCATCAACTTTCCTGTTTAAGTCGCCGGTTGCCTTTAAAAACACTCGAGTGAGAGTAGAAGAATTAGGCTTTCCGGACTCGGACGGATCCCCATGCGTACTTCAATTCAGATTCAAGACATGTAAGTAGATTCCAGCTCCTGTTTGGTTAGAGAGTGTTTGCGAGGTCTTTAAATAGTACGATGACTCGAGCATGTATACTCCTTGTAAAACAAGTACAATTACTGCACCTCTTTAAACTGACTACTCGGTCGCTAGAGACTTATGTTCAGTTCAGCCCGAAAAATGTTTCCTTTACTCTCCCTTCAGAGTCACTACCACATTTAGGTACGATGGACTGTTAGTAATGACTAACTGTAAACTTTTAATGCTAGCCGTGTAAGACCTACAGAAGCTTTTTAACATCTATCGAATAACAATAATACAGCCATCCGATATATTGAAAAATAGATTAATTAGATGCATACTCTCGCATTCTCATTGACTATCTGGGCTCTAAGCGAGTTGACACCATCAATATAATGCACTGCTTAAAGATGGGCTACAGGTGTAAATAGCACTATTAAAATAAATAAATGTAGCCACTCTAGAATATTGCAGCACTGTACGCCGTGAGAAAGTTGCGGAACTATAAGTGAATCGATACTGAGAAAATACATTGCTGAAATATCGACTTTCGGTATAGGCAGCAACGTTAGGATGATAACAACTAGCACAGATGAAAGTCACTGTATAATATGACACTATTTTACTTTGTCATACAGCTGCGATACCAGAGAAGGAAAGATTCTTCCACTTTTAAACAAATTGGCAGGATAATTTTCAAAGACTAACTGGTAGGATCTGATTATACCCCCTTCATTTCTCTTTGAAATCACAATGATTCATTGTAATTGTCTGCTGAGTTTTTACTTCTTCTGTTGCAGCACCAATGAAAAATGTTCACTTCACGATTTTAAACTAAGTCTCGTGAGAACGCTTAAAGATTCAGAAAGTAAGCAAATTCTGCTCTTTCTCTAGAAATTGCCCTTTCCAATAGGCAACTATCTGATATAAAAATGATAACTACTCTATCAACAATAACTGTTAGATGGAGGCAGTCTTCGTTAGACAACAATATTTAAAGTTTCATTTTCTCGCACACGGGTTTGGTTTTTCAATAGATAATGTATTTAAATTTTGACAACACAAATTATGTCCACATGGATGTAACTGTTTGTATTATGTTCATTTAGGAGTTTTTATTATGCAATAACTGTCCTGAAGATGGTCTGACGGATTGACACCACTCAAGACCGAAACGTCGACTCTACCATCTATTTTCAGAATATTTGTTATGTACAGCTGACTATTCTCTCAATAATGAGTTTTGTCTCTGTCCAAATCAAGATGGAATAGATGTTTTATTGATGAAATGTGGATCTAATATTGCCCCCTACTTTTCATGAAATATTGCACAAAGCATTGTCTTATTTGTACTCCTTTTATTTCTGATGAATATATAAAGATCATTGGGCCCGATTCACAGAACTAACTTAAGACAAAATCCTAAACTTACTACCATTTTGGTATTCACAGAAGGCACTTACTCATTTTGGTATTCACAGAAGGCACTTACTCATTTCGGTATTCACAGAAGTTAGGAGTCCTAACTTTAGGACTCCTAAATGCCTTCTGTGAATACCAAAAGTCTTAAAATTAGGATTTTTCTCAGTTTAGTAGTAGTATAGTTAGGACTCCTAACTTTAGGACTCCTAAATGCCTTCTGTGAATACCGAATGTCTTAAAATTAGGATTTTTCTCAATTTAGTAGTCCTAAGTCTAAACTTAGGACTACTAAATTGAGAAAAATCAAAATTTGAAGACTTTCGGTATTCACAGAAGGCATGTAGGAGTCCTAAAGTTAGGAGTCCTAACTATACTACTACTAAACTGAGAAAAATCCTAATTTTAAGACTTTCGGTATTCACAGAAGGCATTTAGGAGTGCTAAACTTAGGAGTCCTAAACTTAGGACTACTAAATAGAGAAAAATCCTAATTTTAAGACTTTCGGTATTCACAGAAGGCATTTAGGAGTTCTAAAGTTAGGAGTCCTAACTATACTACTACTAAACGTAGAAAAATCCTAATTTTAAGACTTTCGGTATTCACAGAAGGCATTTAGGAGTCCTAAAGTTAGGACTCCTAACTTCTGTGAATACCGAAATGAGTAAGTGCTTTCTGTGAATACCAAAATGAGTAAGTGCCTTCTGTGAATACCAAAATGGTAGTAAGTTTAGGATTTTGTCTTAAGTTAGTTCTGTGAATCGGGCCCCCTGTGTTTAAATCACAAAACTAAAATCCCCGTGTTTGTTGTTGTTAATATCTGAAGATTAGATCAATTGATTAATTCCATTGTGGTGTTAAATTTTTTTAAACACATCTACAAATTAAGTTTTTTGAAATTTTCAAGTAATCATTTCTTTTCAAACAAAATCCCTTGTTGGCAAATTTACCTTCTTAAATTTATCTGCCCAAGCCCTCAAGGGTATATTGGGTTTGCCCTAAATTCGTTTGCATTACAATGCTGGCAGTCGGAAACTAAACTGGCCAGTCATTCTGGCTGGCTTCTGACGGGCTTAAGGAGCCCTTCAGCCAGTTGGAACCAGCTCATTATCCCAAAGGGAGGGCCTTCCCTCCCTTTGGATTACGATACTTGGTTTCCCGCATGGCTTCCATGCTGGCTTGTCTGACATGGAAACCATGTCGGAAATCGTGTTTGGGCGCCCTCAGCAGGGCCTCCTTGTAGTACAGAAATACTCGTCATGGGCCCAAACCCCGACGCTTGGAACGACACCTGGTGGCCCCCCGCCCTCGGAAGCCCACACACCCCCACGGACCACGCACGCAACCTGGAATCATTCTGGACTCCGAGCTCAAAATGGACTGCCAGATCAACTCCGTCTCGACCTCCTGCTTCCTCACCCTCCGCCTCCTATGTAAGACCTTCAAATGGATCCTCCTTGAACACAGAAAGACCGTCACTCACGCCTTGATCATCAGCAGACTCGACTTTGGCAACGCACCCTATGATGGAATAAACAAAAACCTCACCTGCAAGCTACAGAACATCCAGAACGCCCTGCAAGACTGGTCCTCGACCTGCCAAAACACGGCCGCATCTCCCAGCACCTGCGCACACTCCAGTGTTTCCCCATCAAAGCTAGAGTCACCTTCAAGATGCTCACCCATGCCCACAAGGCCCTCCAGGACACCGGACCAGCATACCTGAACAGCCGACTCAAATTCCACGCACCCCAAAGGATCCTATGATCAGCCCAGCTCTCCTACAACGTGGTCCCCCGCACCAGAAAGACCAGATCGGGAGGCTGCTCCTTCTCCTTCCTCGCCCGGCCAGAGCCTGGAACGCCCTTCCGCTCCACCTCAGACAGATAACAGCGTTCCCCATCTTTGCAAGAAACCTCAATACCTGGATCTTCGACAGACCCCCCCTTGATGGACTGGAACCTGCTAACCCCCCGTGACTTGAGATCCTTACGGATGAGTAGTCGTGCTTTAACAAACGCCTGATTGATTGTATGTGCGCCCTCTGGTTGGGGGCCGAGGAGGAGGTGTATGCTCACCTGTTGATCTCTGCACCCCGAGGTGTCTACCACGGGGTGCAGAGATGAACAGCACCTTCTATTTCCCTATGGGAGCATGTATTACAGATGGTTTACAGCCCATAGGGAAATGTAGGAATGCGATCGAACAGTGTTCGGTCGCATCCAAATTAGGCGGTCGGGACTGCCAGCCAGAGTTCAGTCGGTCCCAGTACTGAGACGGTATCGGGCGGACTCATTGCAATTAGGCCACAAATGTTTGAATCTGTTTTTTCTTCTACATCTATTACAGTTTCTGAAGAGTGAGTGAATAGCTTAATGGGTTTGTTCAATATGTACTAAATTTTGTTCACACATTTCAAACACAGGTAATTATTTGTGCTCTTCACCACCTTCCTTGGAGTGAGGCAAATGCAGGCAGAGCAGCACAACAAAAATGCCTCCTTAACCATCTGCGCAAGGACTTGAGTAATAAGTTGTTAAGAATGTGAGTCCTTCACAAGCGATAATTCTTCTTTTTACTGGGAACCAAGTACTGCATTGTACCACTTGACTCCCTAAGGGTAGCGAAGGAAATCATTCCAAGACCTACACAGAGGAGGTCATGTGGGATAGCAACCTCAACTTGCAGGTACTAACAGCGATACTCGATAATTCATTATCCAGTGAGATTTTTTCTTTTATTACATACACACTACTTAATATCACCCACGAAATGACAAATATGTACATGAGATAGATGGCAATACCTCTGTTGACTCACTCATATCACATTATACCTCTTTAGGGTCCTGAACCCCGTAGTCACAATATTACCCAACTAGATGCAATATCACATTAGAAAAGGGTGTCATACTACATAAGGCAAGTCTACTGGATTAATCAGGGTGTCACTACAATAATAAAAGCAGCCATGTGTCATATTTGGACATTGAACCACAATTAAACTCAAAGAAGACATTAACCATATTCAAATGCATTCATTATAATGGTAAATATTATATTGTTCATTACCAATATTGCCAATAAAGCGTTTTATAAATCCAAAACAGCTGACTCATAGTCTTCCTTTAACTATTATTAGACTGCAATTGTAGTCTTAGGACTGCTATACCTCCGTCAATCCCCACAAGACCTGGGTAAACCATTGGTGGGGCACCACAAGGTACAGATAGGCAAAGTTAAGTACCTGACAGGGCATTGTTGGGCGATCTTTCATTGACGTTTATGAATATTTTATTAACAGATTCCTGAAGCAGGAATTCACAATCCTTTTTACTTTTCTTTTTAGGTGTTGAAATAGGCACACCGCTATGGGAACGTCTGAGGACGTACCTTCACGTCATGGACTAGTGCAGTCCATGCCGTGAAGATACTGGGGTGCATGCACCCAGGGGTGGCACAACATGTGCCCCCCTGCCTGTACCCAATGGCCTAGAGGCAAGCCTTTGTTTCCTCTCCACCACGGTTTTCATGGAGGAACTGCCATGAAAACTGTGTCTGAGATGAAACTCGTAATATGCTTGGTGGGACCACAGTGGTCCCTCAAAGCATAATATGGGTTCAAGACCGCTGCGCCTCTGCCTGGGATCTCTGATCTGGTTGCACCGATGAAATACTGATCCGACTGCCGAACTTGTAATGGGCCCATCAGACTCCCAGTCTGGCGGTGGCCAAACCACCACCGCTGCACCCCCATAAGTATGGCAGTCCTCATAATCAGGTCTTTAGTTACTTTTATGAAACTTGAAAATCTCTAGTGGGACAAGGAAGGAGGATGTAGGCGGTGAGAGTTCTAGGAGGCCGGATGCTGGTGATGGACCACTGAATAGGATTTGCTGTTGAGGAGAAGACCATAGCGGAAACCGCTGTGCAGTCAGATCGACCAGCTCTGTACCTCTGGTGTATCGATGGGCATGTTAGTTCCAGTCTTCCGTCTGTTCTCAGAGCAGATTTTAGCTAAAAATTGTTTAAGTCCCAAGTTTTGTAGTTTTGCCATGTGGGCACATTTGGCACCACCACCAAGGGTCCAGGGCTAAAGAGGCACCACTTGGGGGCTAGGACTCACTCAGGTCGGGTCCAGGTGCAGGTTCAAGAAGGTGGGAGCCTGTTATGCTCCTGTGGCACTGAACAGGAGGTCCACAAACTAGCCCTTGGACTCACTCTGGTGGTTCTGGGTTCAGGTGGAGAAGTAAGGCTCAAACAGCAGGGCAGGCTTCAGAGCGTTCAATGTAGGCTCTAGGCAGTGAAGTATTCCTTCTAGGTGCAGCAAAGCAGTCTTGTGGAGTACACAACAGACCACAGCACAAGACAGTCAACTCCTCTGGGACTCCTGCTACAAGTCTAGAAAGTGAACTGAAGAGTGGGTCTTAGGGCTCTATTTGTATACTGGGTCCCTTCTTTGAAGTTAGGAGATGATTGTAGAGGTTACTTTTTGAAGCGCATGGAAATTCCTGACTCCCCTGCCCTGGCTCCAAGCTGGCTGCAATATGTGAAAGCAGAGCACAGCCTATTGAGCTGCAAATGGGCTGTGCCTGGCTCCACCCCATCCTGCCAGCAGATGGCCCATTCAGACACACCTAAATCCTCTATTGTGTGACTGGAAGGAATTCACAAGATGTAACTGCCAACTTCCCCAAGTCATGTGACCCAGGTGAGGCTGCAAGCATTTTCAAAATTGTAATTTTAAATCCGACTTTAAGTATAAAGAGGAATTTTAATTACAGTTATGTACATTCCAAACATGAAATGCTTATCTATTCCCAATCAAAAGTTATCATTTATTAAATGTAATATGGCAACCCAATTTTATGATAGGCCTCACAGTAGGTAAAAAAAGTTTAAAAAAGTAAGTAGTAAAAAAAGAATGCAAGAGTTTTTCACTGCCTGGACATGTAAAATTTAAAAGTACATGTTCAACCATTTAATTACAATGCACCATGCCCTGTGGGCTACCTAGGGCCTACCTTACGGGAGACATATATATAAAAGGGATGTTTCAGGCTTGACAAGTGGGTTATATTGCCTAGTCAAATTTGCAGCTTAAAACTTGAAAACTGCATTCAGGCTGCAATGGCAGACCTGGGCCATGTTTTAAGGGACAACCTAAGTTGGTGGCACAATATGTGCCGCAGGCCCATTAGGAGCGTTTAACTTACAGGCCCTGGAAATATGGCATACCACTCTACAAGAGACTTATAAGTAAATCAAATTAAATATGTTAATCAGGTGTACACCAATTTAACAATGTTTAGGTGAGTGAGCGCAAACACTTTATTAGGCCAACAGGACTAAAGTTCAGCAACATAAAATGGAGGGAAGCAGGCAAAAGGTTTGAGGTGGCACTGCAGAGACAAATATCCAAAAACACAAACTCTTAAGCACAACAAGTGTTGGTCCATGAATTTAAATAAAACAATACATTTTTGGATTGCAAAAGTACCTACTAACAAAATAAAGGGGGAAGTTGATTAGCCTCCTATATGCACGTTACATGTTTTAGGCCTAAGGTTGAATATAATGGCTGATTCAGGGTCACCTTATACAGTCACCAACCAAAATGTTTTTGACTCCTTACTTACACAAATTGGTGTCTTGTTCACTTCAGATGTTAAAGCAGATGCTTTTGATGGATGTACCATTGACTTCAATGCATATTTCCCTTCCCCAGCAGAATTCAAAGTTAGATCAGTTACCATAAAAATCCATGTAGCCTTCAAAGGGGTATATGAACTAGGCTTGAGAGACGAAAATATGTTGAATCTCAATCCTGCAGACCCAGTATTAAACATTAGGGAACAAGATTGCAGTTCCACAATTATAAATGAATCTCCAAAAACATTCAGTGGAGGTGTGGGTGAGTTGACATATTCACACATATGATCATAATTAAGTAAGCCTCTTTTCCTATAAAACAAAAACTAAGAGGTTTCCTCCTGTGCATAAGGAAAAACCTACAAAACCTATTTCAAGATCTGTTGTCTAGAGGAAGTATTGAGGTCATTGAATCTCCTAAAAGGGTTTCACCCATATTCGTCACAAAGAAAATCAATTAGACTTTGTGCGTGGATCTCAGAACATTTAATTCTAACATTATTATTGACTAGCAGCCCCTACCAAAAGAAAGCATGCTAATTCCACTTCTCAAAGGAGCAACAGTGTTTTCAACACTTGATGCATTAAGGATATAACCAGGTGGTTTTTACTGAAGCCTCTAAACCTTCAACAGCCTTCATACCAACTTTTGGGCATTTTCAGTATAGACAGATATCATTTCACCTTTGATTCAGTGGTGCCTGTTTTTCCGCATGCAATATACCGTTTGTTAGATATGGAGCATAAGATTGGAGGTTTCCTAGATAACATCTTAGTATTTATCTAAACAATTTGGGACCACTATGGATTGCTGAGTGCTGTGTATTCTAGATTAGAAAGCAATGGTCTAGTCCCAATGCCTGAAAAATGTTACTTATTCAAGGATCAAGTCGAATACCTTGGCCACAAAATTTATGAATGAGGAGTTGGTCCTAAAGAGTCTTTAGTTAATGAATTCATCTTATGTGCCAGGGAAACTAAACAACTGTGCACAGTTTTTCACAACTGCCATGCTCAAATGTGGAAGGAAAGAATCACAATGATGTCAAATGCTAGAGTGTTAGAAGAATTGCCAAATGTGTGGGTAAGAATGCTCAGGCTGTGAGTTTGTGACGTGTTTGAGTATGTGGTTGATGATGATTAGGAGTATTTTTCTGCAGACAAGATGGAATAACCTCCTTCTCACAATGCACCTGTATGGTAGAGTCAACCATGAAATGAACTCCAATGCTGAATTGATCCCAAGACCTGACCCAAATGAAGAAACTATGGCTGATCTGGACAAATCATCCTCCAGGAGAATGACTCATAGAATGTTGAGGCAGGGGGTTGTACCGTGACAGTTTATTGTTTACTGTGAAAACTGTCAATGTGCTCTCTTGTGTCGTGAGAATTAATTCTGTTAAGCCTTTTACCTGTATCAGTGTTGTTACAAACCTGCAGGCCGATCACTCTTTTCCCTTCCTTTGTCCCAGGGGTTTGGGGCCCTGGAACACTTGACTTGTATCAGTCCGTGAAGAATGAGTCCCAGTTGTCTTGGGGAGGGGGCCCCAGGCACGCCCCTTTCCCATTTGATTTGACTTTAAGTGGTTTGCCAACACCTGCTGAATTAGCACTTCCCTGGGGAAAACCTCTCAAGGATGAAAACCACCATCTGCTTTATTCTCTGTTTCGTTCCCAAGTAGGACTAGGTTGTATATTGGGCCTTGTCGTTTTTTTCCGATGAGGGAGGTACGGCTTTGCTTCAGGTGGAAAGCTGTAGCCACCAGAAGCCTCCTCTTCAGGCCTTTTGGCCTCTAATGATACACTTGTTGTGGGGTGATGGATTTGCTGGCTCCCTGCATCAGACCTGTCCACTACCTGTTCCCTGGAACTCTTCTCCAGCTGGCGTGGGCATCCTATGCAGCCCTTCTTCAGCTAACCACATAAATGCCCCCTCCTGCACTCCTCCTTCAGAGAGGCTACTGGCTCCTTGAAGAGCACTAGTGGGTGAACGGAATTCAGGACCATTCTTCACAGAGTTCCTAGGGGAAACATCCAATATCCCCCGCAGGTCCCTTCCACAAACTATTACTCAGGTGGAATTAAAAGGTCAGTGCCACTAGCGCTGGGGGGCAGCTGGAGTTACAGTTGCAAAGTTCCTTATTGTAGGGCATCAGGTGGTATTTTCTTCCAGCTGGGTATCCTGGCTGTCTTTACTCCCAGTTCCTTGGCCTTCTCAGTTGTCTCTGCCTTGGCAGGGGCTTTTAGGTGGGGGTGGAAAGCTCTAGGAGTGAGGCACCCATGGCCAATTCATGGATTCCACATATTCCCTCCACTCCTTTCCTATCCGTTCCTCACATTATTCCGGGACAATAATATATATGATAATTTCAAGTTGTCTGTGTTAGGAGCTCCCGTGAGAGCCTTGGCTCTCCCCTATGATGACATTCTTTCCCCTCATAACCTCAAAGATGAGCCCCTCCTGTGTTGGCTCCTGAGGTCTAGCTCTCCTCCTTTGTTCAAAGTGGCCTTGGCTGTCCCATTCCAGCTGCAGTGTGGCATGCAAATTATAACAGGCAATGTTTTCAAAGGTTTCCAAACTTTCTTCAGGTGACCAAACAAACACAGGAGTGCACCTCTAAGGCTACCATGTTCTCAAGGGATGTACTTAGAGACTCTCAAGGTATCACGCAGAAGCCAGCAGCTGGGTCCAGTCCATGTCCAGATGCTAATGGTGCTGGGCACTTCATGAAAAGCCCCCTTACAGCTTTTTATGTCCCTGTAACCAGAAAGGAGATGAGTAGTCTGACCTGTAAAGTCCACATTGCTATCCTGGTTACAAGTGAGCGATGATCCACGTCTTCATGTCCTCACAGGTCACAAACAGTAGGTGCAGTCATTCTGCAGGTCCAGAAAGTGTTCTAGGGAAGAGGCCGTGGGTTGGCATATTTATGCTGGCACTATCTACTGGGTGAAGTGGCTCATGGCTCTTAACTAACCAATGGAGTAAAAATTCCCTGGAGCAACCCTACCCACTTTTGTAGCGGTTACTGTTTGCCCTACTGCAAGCAACTCCACAATGTACCTTATTCCCAAAATCCAAGTTGGGAAAATCCTTCTTCCCATGTGCAGAGCATGTATGTCCAGACAATTTGCAGCCAGGGTGATGAGTACTTTCAACTGTAGTGACTCAATACTGGTTCTGTTGGTAGCTTTCATTCCACTGCGTATGGTGCCAGCCTGACAATGGGGAGAAAGCTGCACCTTTGGAGGTATTACTTGACATTTCATAGTGAGTAGACATGTCCCTTTAAAGCTAATTAGGTCCCTAGGACTACCCCAACTGGTCCCCCTGCCATGAGAGGAAAATACCTCACCTCTCCCAGGTCATTTTTCCTGCTCTAGAAGCAGTGTTCACACCTTGCTAAGGTGAAACACTTGATTGACAGCTGCTGGGAAAGTAATGTATATGAGCCTCAAGGAGCTTCAGGCAAGGAAAAAGTAATGATAAATGTTATGCTTCCTATATATTTATTTAACATTCAACTCAACCACTACATTGAACTTTTAATAAATATTAAAGAGGTTGTTTGAATTTTTTTTTGTAGCTGGTCCCAACCTGGGATACAGAATTAATATTTTAATCTATACTAGTTTTCTACATAGGGCAGCCAGGCCTGCCACAAGGAAAGTAGCTTTGGGGCTTTCTCATTGTAGCGACAGGGTGGCATTAATTTTCTACATGCCCCACTTTTGAATAGCATACACCCTACCTTGTGTACCACAAGGCCTAGTTAGCTGTGACTCATTAATATAAAAAGAGGGAGGTCCTTTCCTGTCAAAAAGGGTTATTTTCCTAGGTCACACTGCAGGACTTACTCTGCAACCATTATGCTACAATGTTATGCCTGAAGGCATGTTGTGTAGGTCCACTCTGTGAATGGTACAATGGGTACTGCAGTCCACAAGTGGCATTTAACTTCCAGGGTGCATTGTATACGCCATATAATAGGGATGCATAGGCAAGTTAACTGTGTCAATTAGGAATAAGCCAACTTAATCATGCTTAAAGGCACAGTTCACATACCAGTAAAAAGAGGATCCAGAAAAAAGGAAAAAAATCTAAGGTGAGTATGTAAAAAAGGTGGTTTCCCTACGATAATGTTCTTGTTTTTATTTTTATTTTTATGTTAAAACAATGAATGGTATGTTAACATTTTAATAAGTTGAATTATCTAAGTGTGAAGAAGTGCTTCACTGATTCACGTCATCTGTTCTTGTCTACCAGATGGCTTCCAGGTTTTTCTCCAACCACCGATTCTCAAACACCCGCAGGCTGGTCGTGTACACCTTCATCTACTGCTTTTTTCATGGAGTTTTACATCAACAAGCACTATCTAACTTGCGTTCTAGATCACAAGACTACCAAGATTTTTTTCACACTTGGAAGAGACTTCACTTTTAACTCATTCCCTGAAATTCCAATGCCTCATTCAATGACTAAATGAATGGACACCTCTTAATGAGAGAGTTCAATGACTTTTACAATATTCCTCAATCCGTCACTGTCAAACTCCTAACATGTAGTATCAGAAAAGCATGTTAAAATAATTTCTGCCTAACTGTAACCTCTTTCCATGCATGTAGTGTCTTTAAGAAACTATACTGTTTCAATAGAAATCATCTTCAGTGTGTGAAGTTTTAAGGGCAGATAGGAAACAAGCAATACTTAAGAAGTCACAGATTCTATAAACTTGGACAATTGTTGTCATGTAATGGCTGTCAGGAGCGGCCCCTGCAGGTAAGAGTGGCGGGGCGAGGTGGGGGGTTCTCAGCAGATTACAAGGATGTAAAATTGATTATTTATTTAATTTTCCCTCGTCAGTATCTCTTGAGTCCCTCCTACCCCACCCCACCGCTCTTACCTGCACGGGCCGCTATTGTTGTGAAACATAGGTATACAATAGTTAATAGCAACAATGATTCATTGAGGTACCTTTCTGTGTTATAAAAAACAATTGCAATAATTCATGCTTATCACACTTAAGAAACCATGTCAAATGTTAAGGGAAAATGATCATTTCAAGCATTAAGGCATGTTATAATGTAATAATAGGATGTTGATGCTTACTTGAATAGTTCGTTTCGTGATATTGCTCTATTTGTTTGAGGGTCAATTGCATAGACCATGAGATCACTTTGAGTATAATCCTCTTCAGAATATCCATCTCCAAATCGCCGGGCACCTATAGACTCCACAACAATTGCTGCCCCTGGAATCTGATCTTTGACATAACCTTCCAAAATTCTGAAAATTAAGAGGGAAAAGACAGCATTTCAACCGAGACAAAATTATCACCTTTTCTCTGTTATTTACATTTTTATTAAGTTCTAGAATCAGGATCAGAATCCACTGGTGGCTGGTGACATTTGAAAATGGTGAGGCATTAAAGTTGGGCATCACTTTAGTAGCGAGCGAAGTGAGCAAGCTTAATGGACAAACGTGGGGTCCAGTTTGGGTCCTCCTCCCGGGAAAAAAATGAAAAGAGATTGGCAAATGGTGCTAATCTTAGAACCTTTCTTTTGATATGCTGGTATTGCTTATCAAATTGTCTTTTCCAGTCAAATGACTCCATTATAGATTGAGTAATGAAATTCACATGGCTGACATTGCTATTCTTGTCATATCAAGTAGCAAATTAATATTTGATACTGAACCTAGGTATCAGTATTTCCTGGTCTATGTTTGTGGTAAGTGGGCATATGAGCCTGTGGATAGTAACATGGTACAATATCTAACCAGTTGTGTCACAAGTAAATGAGGGTACTTGATGAATCTGACAAATCAGTTAATTTGCTAAAATTGAAAGGCTGCGAAATGAGGAAAAAGCAATATATTTTTCATTTTTGTTTTAAATTTCTATAAAACCTAGGACGCTTAAGCCAATTCCTTTGGTAGACTGTACTGTAAAATAGCCCCCTTCTCTGGATCTCTTAAGTGAAGGGTGGGCTGAGTATCGGGTGGTTTTTCTCTGCTGGTGCATTAAATCTGCCACATATTTCTTCCCCGGCTAATTCAAATTTCACGGCAGTCAAGGCTCTCATAATAACTTTTTCTAAACTGTGTTTAGAATGCCCTTCAGACGGAAAAGAAAGGAATTCTTTGATGCATGATCTAGGATACAGGGGTTCAAGTGCAAAACACTGAACTCTTTGAATTATTGGAAATCCGAAAGAGACACGAAGTGGACATAAATATTACACTTGCCCCTTTGGTTCTCGTAACGGGGTTTGAATGTACTAGACAGTATCTTCATAATCTGGATCTTTTAAAAGCAAAAATACTTTGTCTTTTTGGAGAAGTTCCGCTAACTTATTAGCGTATATTACAGAAATTGGGTGGCACTTTGGACACTGCCACTTCTTACATGCTTCTTGCCCTGATGAAGTTCCTGATATGGGAATGAAATGCGTTGGCTGGACTGTTTTATAACAGATGATATTAAAATTGGAATAAAGAAGCCACTTTTCTACTAATATCGGCCTATTGGACTCTTTGAGCTGGGCACCCCCATGCAATAAAATATTCTGCACAGTTCATATTCACAGTGTGCAGCAGCAAGCCTCTGCCTGCTCTTGGAACCTTTTGGTATCCCACACCCACAGCCAGTGTAATACCTGAGCAGTTTGTGAGTCTGACTCTTGTTTACTCGGCACAGCTCATCAGAAATTAGCATCTAAGACCAGCTGCTAAAACAGACTGAGATAAGTTATGAAGATTTAGACCCTCACCCTTCCATTCAACAAAATATTTCAAAAGCATCATTAAAAGCCACGGTTTTAGACCTTGCTAGTAGGCTGTATATAAAAATGAATGAGAGCCTTTTATCAAAATTTGTCTAAAAACTCTCTCCGTTTTTGGGATTCAAAAGTCATCTAACTAGCTTTGCTCTTGCTTCTTTTCCTACCCATCCATTGCCCAAGCAACAGTTATTACAACTTTTCTATAAATATATAGTTCTCGGTTATCATTGTTTTGTTAATAGATTTCACAGCCACTCCTCAACACTCCTATGTGTACCATACTATACGCTGAAGTATGTTGTGGTGATCTAGACATACCAAGAAGCCAACCTGTCTGACCTCTGATCTAACAAGTATTTTTGAGATGTCTGGAGAGGCATCTCTTTCCATGTGATGCTCTCCCCTGTTCGGCCATAGCGGAGCAATGTCTGATAGACAAGCACAACGACATGACACACTTTTGAGTGCTGTGGAATTAGGTTGTGACTTGCTGTGGGATTAGATTGGTACTCACAAGCAAAATACCAAGAAGAAAAACGCAGGATACCAGGGATCCATGATAAATAACAAGAATGTAACCAAACAAATGATTAAGTTACAGCAGCGTTCAAAACGCCAACAGCAAAATTGTCCACAGAGGCATGCAAAACATCAAGGTGATAATGCTGGACAAACGTGTGATGGGACTGCCAAATAGCCACCCTACAAATCTCCTGGATAGAGACGCCCATCACCTCAGCCCAGAAAGCAGACACAGAATGCGTTGAACGTCCCTGAACCTGATATGGAGGAGGCAGACCCACAGACTTATAGGATTGGCAGAGCACCAAACGCACCCACCGACTGATGGTGGAAGTAGAAACCTTCTTCCCCTTAGCCACACCCCCACAGGAGACAAACAGGGTAGGGGAAAGACCAAAGCCCAGGGTACATTGGAGGTAAACCTGAAGGTCTCTGTGAACATCCAAGGTCAAAGGAACAAGCTAATCCCCATTCCCAGGCAAATCAGGAAGGGCAACCTCCTGCTTCAAATGGAACTTGGAGGAAATTTTAGGGAGAAAGGCCGGGTCAAGGCTGCAAAACAACCCTATCCTGCAGGAACTGCAAATAAGGGAAGAAGATGAGAAAAGCACCTAACTCACCCAACCGCCTAGCGTAGGTGATGGCCAACAGAAAAGCCACCTTAGCAGACAACCACAACAAATCTGCTTCCAACAGGGGGCTCATAAGGGGCCAACTTTGGACCGATCAAAACAGTCTGTAAATCCCAAGAAGGCACAATCACAGGAGTGACCGGTTACGAAGCCATAAACGACACTGAAGCTGACTCACGAAAGGAGCAACAACCTCCAAGGAGGCCCCGGGACCCCTAAATGCCCAAACCGCAGCCCATTGAGCAAACAAGGTAGAAGGGGGAAGGTCTTTCAAAAACCCATCTCGAAGAAAATCAAGAATAGAAGCCGGGTCCCCAACCACATGATCCACATCATGAGAGGAGCACCAGGAGTTGAAAGAGTCCCAATGCTTACCATAATTCTTAAGAGTCGAAGGCCAATGCAACTGTTGGATGTCAGAGGCCACCACAGAAGAAAAGCCCAAAGACTCCAAGGTCACCCGCTCAAAAGCAAGGCTGTCAGATGTAGGCAACGGAAACATTAATTAAAAGAAAACTCACGTCACCGTAGGTCCCCAGCAAGATAAAGTTTGCAGAAACAGGAAACACAGCATACCAGTGTTCCAACCAACGTGTCAGACAGCAAAAAAACAGGCATAGTGGTGGGTGGGAGGGGCTTATATTATACAAAAAAAAATACTAGCTTTTATATTGGCTGTCGTGACGCAGGATTACCTCACATGGTAAGGACTAGGAGGAGGAGGACATATGAGGGCGTAATGCTGCTGTGCACCTTGTGATGTCGCAGAAATGTGGGGTTTTTGTCGTATAACAAAATGCCTTGCAATATAGTATGAAGAGCCGGGATAATTTATAATGCTGTGTGATCTTCGAACATATGGTTATGTTTATAGGGCAGCGTGGGGAAGAAAAAAAAGACAGATTAATTACCTGCTGCCAGCAGACACCTCAGTGCTCTTCTCCTTTCCTTTGCCTGACTCCTGGAAGACCATGGATGCAATGAAGGGGCTCTCAGACTCCCCAAGGCCAATCTAGATGCCCCTCTCAGGCTGGTAATAGTATTACCAGCATGAAAGAAACGTGGGGATGGGTGTGAGTGGGCTAGTTTTCCGCTCACACAGGGACTGGAAGCCAATGTCTGCTCTCCACCCAGCTGTGCAACACAGCTCAAGGTGGAGGCTGCTAAGTGAGCATGTTGGTTTGGCAGGCCTAAGACAGCCGGCCAAACTGACATGCGCCCTTATCAGTGCCCACCACTCCTTCTCCCTGCTGTAGCTGCCTGGTGTCGTCGGAATGGATGGGCCTGCCCCTCCCTCTGCCGCGCTGGTAGCCTGCAAGAAAAATAAAATGAAAATACCATTGTTTTATTATCATTTTCTTTTTCTTGTTTGAATTTGCAGGCTCTCGGCTAGTGGGGCAATGCTCCTTTGCCCTAATGGGGGAGGCACCGCTGTTGGAATCGTCAAACTTTATTCAGTTGCAGAACAACCATAAAAGCATTCAGGGAATACATAAAATGCATTAAAATACGTGCAAAACTAATTTGCCAGACCAACATTCAAAGAGGTGCATAAAATGCATTAAAATACATAAACACTGGGTTGCCAGACAAATAATCCTTTCAGATTTCATAAAGGAGCATCACAGGCATACAATTATTTTCTGTTTTTGGACTCTTTAAATAGGAAGATTGTTAAAAATTCTGGTAAAATCTGGTTTTAAAAGGGCATTGAACCCTGTGATTACACAGCTGCGAAGAGAAATGAGCTTGCACAAACACACATCTCCTTGTCTGATAACTGTTGGAATTAATGATAAGCTGTGGCACAATGCCAAAGGTTATTGAGTCACATAAAGGGAACTAAAAAATGTTGATATACATTTTATAAAAATTGCAGAAAAAAAAGAAAATGTAACACTGACTGATTAGAGCCATCATTGCATGGGCTAATTCTGGACTCAGGTTTGTGCTGATACCCAAGAAGTAAGCAGAGTGAGTATTTTATTGTTTCAGCTCTGAAGCGGATTTACAAGTAGTGCTCTCAATTCACTCTATTCTAGCTAGTGGTAGAGACCCCTGGGCTATGGCAATGGCAATTTGCAACAGAGGGCTTCAAGGACTCGGCCCTTAGCCTGTCTGCTTGAAACAGGGCTGATAATAGTGGTAGCACATGTTTTTTTGCCGAAAGAAGCATGGAAGTCTGTATCAGAGAAAGCATGGGCTAGACCAATTCCTAAAAATGAGTTTTTAACATATGCTAAACACTGGATTGATAGGCTCTTGTTGCAGGCCTGGCAGTCAGTAATTATATCCCTTGCCAGTGATGCTTCCTCTGGCTGCCAAATGGATAACAACAATAGAGGGGGTCTAGTGCAGATAAGGTCACTCCTGTGGGTTAGACCCAGCTCCTTATGGCAGATGAAGTGGGAAGTAGATATAGGGGCAGCCACAAAAAGGATTGTCAACCCTCTGTAGGGCCGCACAATCAGATAGACCCCATATTCCCTCCCCGCAGGAAGCTATTGGAACACACTGAGCGGGGTATATCTGAAACATAGGGGCCACTGCTCATCTGCCCAAGGGACGTGGGTGGCACAAAATTGATCCAGTCGCTCCAGATAGCTTTGCCCTGCAGTGTCATATGGGAGGTGCCCATGAACCTGATGAGCAAAAGGTAACATTTAGGTAATGGGAAAATGCTTATGTTTGATAAGGAATTCAGGATAACTTTGACACTTGGGTGTATTTATATACACTTTGTCAATCTGGCAATACTGTTTAATTTTCTAAGCATTCATTGACTCCCTGAGTAGGCAATGTGAACCCGAATGGGTCCCCAGACCATAGTTAAAGAACCACTGGTTTAGACAAATTATGGGAGAAAAAATATTTTGTGGACAAAATATTGAGTTAAAAATATCGAGGATAAAAATATTGTGAAGGTAAGTTACTATATGTAAGCAAAAGTTTACTATATATAACTACACATATGTACCTTGACAACATATATATCTTCAAGGTACATAGATGTGGTGTTAAGAATAGTAAATCTATACTTACCTATTTGCACTTACCTTTTCAATATTTTGGTCCTCAATATTTTTTACATGATTTTCTATCCGCACAATACTTTCATTTCCAGTGTTCTGTCAGTGATCCTTGCCTTTGATTGGGATAAAATACATAGGCAAAGACAAATTTCTCCTATGTGTTTGGATTCCAGTGGTATTGACATATGTGTTATTTTGTCAATTTATTTGCCAAATGCACTGAAGGACCTCAGCAGGCAAATAAGAAAAATGTATTAGCCATTTTTTAGAATATGTGTTGTATTTTAACAAAACTTTAATAATGACTTTCAATGAAGCAAATTGTATCAAATGGTTAGATTGCCAGAAGGTAGCCAGGAACTATAATAATTCATAAGTGTTTCAATTTTCAGTACGCAAAGTATTATCGCTTGATAATCCATAGAAAATTAAATAGCATATTGTGACATTGTCACATAGAAATATGGAAAGCAAAGGCAACTTCTTGTTGCCATATATTCTGATCCTGACAAACAGTCATGTGTCCTTTCTACTACCGATTACAGAAATGTACTCATCTCTATCACACCTGGCAGTACAATCAATACCATGGAAAATAAAGACAAAGGTGCTTATTTACAAACCCCTTGCTCTGCCGGTGCGTCACTTTTTGTGACTCACCGGCAGCGCATCTTGCTGCCCCTTATTTACAAGGACACGTAAAACTACCCTGCGTGGCTTTTCATATCCTTGTAAGTACGTTCCCTTTACAAGCAGCACTTTACGTGAAAGGTGTGTGTCATGGGTTTTGCTGTGGGTGTTCCCACGCAACACCCATGGCTTCTGATGCATTTCCAGATCTATGAGAAACCATAAACCTGGAAATGCGTCAGAATGCTACGCCTCCTCATGGGAGGCGCATGGAGTTGCAAAGAGGAGAAATATTTTCATTTCTCCTCATTTTTCCCTCCTTCTATGCTTGCTGCATTCTGCAGCACACATAGAAAGAGGAAATCACCTCTCGTGATTGTTTTTTTGCAGGAAGGTATCCCTTCCTGCACAAAAAAATATCCCCACAACGCAGGCACCTCCATCGGTGCATGGCAGCCAAGTGTGCGCCAGTGCAGGGGGACGCACAGGGTTCCATCATTTCATTGTAGGTATGATGCATCCCTGTGCTTTGCAAGTGACTCAGTGCGGCGCAGCAAAAATGGCTTGCGGCACTGCGCTGAGTCACTTATGTAAATAAGGCCCTCTATGTGTTTGAGCAGTTGAGTGCCAGTATGAGCGCAGTACTCAAGTACTACATAATATCTGAGTTCAAGAGAGGTTCATGTTTTAGGTAGTGGCACAGGGAAATACGTTTCAATAATATAGGCAGAGTGATTTGGCTAGACTGTCATTTTGTCTGGAATGATTATGCAACACTTAAGGTCTTATTCAGAGCACCATAGTAATGGAAAATCTTTTTTAAAAAAAGGCTTATTTCCTATCTGCCTTCTTCTCTGTTTTCTACCTGATTTAGAGAGCATTTTAATGCAACATTGCTGATGGCGTCTTTGCCACCATTGCTACAGCTGGAAATACCCTATTGGCTGAGCTAACCCAGTGGTATTGACATAAGTGGACCCAGCTGATTTGTGACAATTCCCTCTAAATTTATATCTGCAATGTATGTTTTGACCCAGGACCAACATGTAAACTCTGGTGGTTGTGGAAAGAAAAACTCCAGAAATATACCATATGCATCGGGAAAACTCTTGCAGTGTTTATTTGGGATAATATTTATGTTAATCCTGAATATAGAGTGCCCACCTTTATATAAGATGAGCAACTGTTATGGAAATATGTTGCCAAGAAAACTCATCTGTGACCATATGTTACATCCATTTAATAAAGCACCACGAGTCACACCCAAAGGTATTTCTTGGTGCTCGTCCACCTCATAAGTCCCATCTACTCATTAAACAGCCAGGTTTTATGCAATCTTTTGAAATGGGCATAGTCAACACAGCAACGGAGGTGGCCTGGAAGCTGATTCAGAGTAGTATCTGAGAATGCTTTGCCCCCATATCTTGAGGCACAAATAAAAGGATTGGACAGACGTGCCTTGTCGCTGGATCTCAGAGTGCAAGAAGCATAGTAATAACTTATTTTGCCCTTCTGATACAGAGGGGATCTGCCCAATATAGCTTTGTGAGTGAGACAGAATACCAAGAAAATTTGCTTTTTGATTGCCAGCCAGTGGAGGGACCTGAGGATAGTGGCAAAGGGAGAGCCTGCTGTAAGTTTTCAACCTAAAGAGGCAGCCATGTTTTGCACCACTTGGAGTTTAGTCAGGAGGGTGTTGTTCGTAGCCATTCAGCAATGCATTGCTGTACTCTAGGCGGCTGATTATCAGTGCTTGGACCAGAGTTTTTCTGTCCGAAACATGAAGCCAAAGGAAACCAGGGGAAAACACCATTGTGTTTGTGAAAGTCCAGAGTACGCCTATGAGTCAGGTGGTTTGTCACAATTGATTAAGAGAAGCAAAGCCAGGCACATTTTAAACATTTTATATTCTTAGTCCCAAATAGAATAGTTCAAAATGAGCAGCAATCAAAAGTCAGCATTCCTCACAATTAAAAGAAGTTGTTCAATCGAGCAACAGAATTCCTTTCCTCCTTGCATTGATGATACAACTATAACTAGCCATTGACTTCACCATAAAATATGTCATATTGTAATGTTTATGCATTGCTATTGTTGTATTTTTTTTGGGGGGGGTGTTAATATGGCGCAGACTCGACCCGATGCACAAGTTGCATTACAGACGGACACATTATTTTGTTATGCATGGGAGATTAAGTGATTTGCTCAAAATCACAGGATGTTGAGCGTCCCTGCTGAGACTCGAACTCGGTGCCCCAGCTTCGAGGCCCACAGCTTTAGTTGTTAGGCCACACCCTGAAAAATAATTTGCTTTACTGCCTATTGACTAAGGCAGGGGTCTTCAAACTGTGGGGCGCGACCCCCAGGGGGCCGTGGAGCGATGCAAAGGGGGTCGCGCCTTCCCAGTCACACTTCTTCCCAGGCCGAAGGGCTTCAGCCCCCCTTCTTCCTCCTTCCTTTGTCTCAGCCCGGGCTGCTGCAGTGCAACTCGAGCTGCTGTGGGCTGGGGGCAGTGTCTGGAGTCTTATCTACGGCAAGTTTTTCACAGGTCTTTAAAGACCATTTGCATTTTTACATGCCTTTGTTACAGAGGCTTAGTTTTTTTCCTGGTTCCAGTACCCCCTGGGTCCCCACTCGGCCTATTCCTTGCATTTGTATTTTACATTTACTGCTGTAGTGTAAGAATGCATTTAATGAAAAGGAATATAAAGTAGGGTTGCTAAAAGAAAAATGCCATGCCATGTTTTGTTTAAAGAGCCTGTAAAGATCTCCTCTTGACACTAAATAGACTTATAAATAAAAAAGTATGTATGCATTCGTTATGTGACTTTTCTGTCTTTGTTCTCTTTATCAGTATCATTGAGGCAGCCCTAGAACACAATTAAAAGTGCTTTCTATTTATATTTGCTGTTCGAAGTATGCACAGATAAGTGCTGAAAATACAGCTTTGGGTGACTGCTTATTTTTGTACCTACTGGGCCATCAAAATAATCTGCTGGCAACCCTAACCATAGGACTGTAAGTTTGTTGCAGGATCAGCACATTATTTATTTCCTTCACCCTCTATCCCCGATTAATGCCGCAATAGTTTAACTTGGATCTTAAACTCTACGCCGCCTTCAATAACATGCTGAGTTACTTCATGGGTCTGTGAATGCACCCTGCATTCAGACAACTCATTCCCGCCCTCCACTTTCACATTCACCCTGCACTCACAGCGATCACAATGCACTCACACTGATCACCATGCACTCACACCATTCACCCGCTCACCCTGCACTCACAGTGATCACTCTGCACTCACAATGCACTTGCGCTGTTCACCCTATACCTCACCCTGCAGTCACACAAGCACACTACTCATCCTGCACTCATGTGACACTTCACTCACCTGTTCCCCTCACTGCTCAATATGCAACTCACTCAAACAAGCCCATCAGTAATCATACATTCATTCATTCCATTCTGAACTTGCATCCGCACGTAAATTCATACGCCACCTCACTCACCCGGCAGTCACTCCTCTTGCCCTACTCTCACACTGTTGCATCACTCACCGTGCACTCACATGGGCACTCTTGTCACCCACACAGTGCAGAGGGTTAATGTGCCTGCTACAAAGAATATGTACCATGCATATCACAGAAATGAGTGTGAGTAAACTATGAGTAGCGCTATAAAAAAATTAAATGTTTGTCAGAAAGGTGCTATAGAAAGATGAGGTGCATTGTTGGTGAGTGCAGGTTTAGACATTTTTGTCAGGAGGGGGTCCTTACGCCTCAAAATGTTGACAGGGGGGTCTCGGCATCCAAAAGTTTGAAGACCTCTGGACTAAGGTATGTTCTTACTGCTCCCTTAAAATTGGTATAATATGGATTTATTAGCTCAACTTCACAGAAATATTATACCGAATTGAACAAAAAGGCTTTTTATAAACTGTCTCTGCCTCATAATTCAATTCAAAACCATAAACTAGGATAGGAGAGGTAAAGCATTGGAATTTTGAAGTGAGATCTGTGAGATAGAGGTGGGCAAGTCACATATATAACTTGAAAATCTTTATTGTGACAATGTATCACGCTTCCTCAAATGTATGGTTACAACGTCTGGGTTAATGTTAGAAAGCGGTTTATTAGTAGTCATAAGTAGTAACTCACAACTAGTAATAAGGCCACTAACACAATAAAAGGTTCCGACATGGTCTCAATAAATTATTCCCTTGCTCAACCCTTGGTAGGTGGCAACAAGCATTTCAAAACACCAATATATTAAATAGGTAAGATACAACACACAATAAAAATCCATATCTAATTTATAAAAATAGATTATAATTTTAGGAACAAACAAACAACAAAGTGAGAAAAAAGATTGTAGGGAACCAGAGATATTCATTTTAAAGAATAAACACTTTCTAGTGCTTAAAAACATATAGCACCACTCTAGGACATCTGGACGTGCGTGACCGGGCCAAGTCAAAGTTTGATGCCAACCATGATGGAGCCCTGGTCTGATAAACTAAGTGGGAGACCTTGGTCAAAATTGTACCTTCAGAATTAGAAACTTTTCTGGAGGCATTTCTTTCTGCATCAAGCAGTCCCCTCCAGCAGGTCAATTTTGATGCAATATCATCGGATTGCTTCTCCATGAGACCCCAGTCAAATCCTGTAAGTCTGGAGCCCTGGAGCTTTCAGCGGGATGAACCTGAAATCCAGACCGGATTGCGGTTGAAGGTAGCCGGCTTGACTCTCGATGTCGAGTCGGTCACCTTGTGGAGCTTTTTCCAAAAGTTGCTCCAAGTCTCTGGAAATTCTTCCTGAAGATCTTATTGAGGATTCAAAGTGTCCAAAACACAAATCTAAGAGTCTGGAATCTCCTAGAGGGTCCTTGGGATGTCTTGACTACAATTTCCACAGTGCACCTGGCCAAATCTTGAAAAGTCTAATGGATGCACACTGGGATAGGGACTCTTGATGGGGATGATGCAAATGGGCTCTGTTAACCTGTGGATTGCAGGGAGTCCACTTCTTAATCCTTTTTGAAGCAAGGCAAAGTCCTTTGGGTTGTAGTACCAGATTGTGCAGACCTTTTGGTGCAGGTCCAGATTCCAGCAGGGAAGTCCTTTGCCTGGTATTTTCAGGCAGCAGAACTTAGAAGCTATGCAGCTCTTCCACATTAATCAAATGTTCCGGGCATCAAGCAGAGGGCACCCATGACCAATGGGATGCAGGGTGCCACCCAGGTGAATGACAACTTACTCCAAAGTGTGGCATATTCTTGCCTCAGAAAGCACTATTCTCTCAAAATCCAAAATGGAGAAAGTCTCTCCAGAGGAGTTGGATCAGGCTAACCCAAACTACTGGTGTGCCAAATGCTCCTATACCCTCCCCTTCCAACCCTCTCCCTTGTCTCATTACAGGGGCTCCTGTGTAGCTGGGGTGGCAGGATGTTGGAACCAGCCTGTGCTGTTCTAAAGTGCCATTTGCCCTTTGAAGATCAGTTTGGCTACTCCTCACCCCCTTCCTGCCATCTGCTCTGCAGCGTGTGCTTCTCCGCCCACAGGTAACCCATTTTCTCTCTAGCAGGGCTTTTCACACATCATTTGAGTAGCCTGGTCAGCCTCGGCAGAGGCTGGCCAATCAGGAGAGAGCAGCAGAAAGGCTGGATTTCGGTTCACAGAAATGAATGTTTAATAACTTATTTTCTGTCATAGTTATTATAAATCTAACTGTGGAAATTTCTTTGGGAGTACCTTTAATTCCAAGGTCGAATCTGCATATAATTACAATTTAAAAGCAGCATGCAAGGCAGGGCAGGCTTTTAAAATGACAGCAGGCAACTCATCAGAGCACCTTCTAATGCAGGAAATCTAGGTAGTTTAGGCCCCCCTTGCCTTATCATATACTAGGGACTAACAGGGGTTTGTCATTGCCAATTATAATTTTACCTAACCATGAACTTTTAATCAGTACACAGGCCCTAGGATTTATTGGAAGAGCCCAGCGCACAATCAGAGTCAGAAAACCAGCACCTAGTAGTCAAAATTGGGGCGAAAAGTGGGGAAACACTGCAAACACGTCCCGATTTCGGACAGTTAATTCCAGAGATAAATAGGTGCCCAAAGAAACACTCAATTGCAGATGGATTAACTGTGAAGAAAAGGCTAGCAATAAAAGTTCTCAATAGCAAATGTGATTTGAACTCTATGGGTTCCCTTTATGAGAAAATAGGACCATTATGGGTAAAACTTTATATATTCCTCATTTTTTATTACTAAACAAAAGGAAATATTTCCAAATAACAAGCAAAGTGAATAATACAACGGAAAAGCTATTTAGTTTGGAGTGTTTCACCATTAATGTAGATCTTTAGACCATTGATATTGGACCTGGCTCTTTCTGCAGGGTCACCTAGATTTTTGCATTCTTTTGCTGTACCCCTTTTGTACACGTTTAGGAGTCTGTGCACTAGACTCTAGCTAGCCAGTGGTAAAGTGATTGTGCTCCCCCTTCTAAACATGATTAGCTTGGAATATACCTTATTGAAGTCTTTAATGTAATTATAAATCTCTAGTATATGGTACTACATGTACCCAGGGGCTGTTACTTTAAGGGCATATTTACTATTAGTTCACACAACGTGGCACAAAAATATGGAGCATTTTTTCTCTCTCCTTGCACTGACACACTATGTGCTGCATAGAGCCAACACAGGCATCCTTGCTCCATAGTGCAACCTTGCATGCTTTATGGAGAGGAATGTACAAAAACAATCCTTAGAAGCATATTTCTCGTTCTTTGTGTGCTGCAATGCAACACATACAGAAAGAAATAACAATATTCTCCATGTTATGCCTCTGTCAGGTAGGCACACCATTTTGGCACAAACACTGGTTTCCATTTCTTTATAAATCTGGGTTTGCATCAGAATAGATGGGTGGGTGCATGGGAATGCCCACCTAACTAATGCCTCTATGAGGCAACGTAGTGAATGGTAGTGCTATGCACACAAATTGGCTTTGCTTGGCTTAGTAAATGCCAAAAAAGAAAATGCATCAGGACTGCACCACAAATAGGATGCAACCCTAATTCAAAATCATGGAAAATCTGGGATTAAATGTTAAATTCTACTAGTGAGCTGCAACACCCATTGTGCATCCCACTAAGCCAGCTCTGCAAAGCATATCTTTAAGCCTACCTTTGCAGCCTGTGAGGGCAGTTTTAAACTGCCATTTCAACCTGGCAAAATAAATGTTTTGCCAGCTCCAAACCTTCTTTTTTAATGCTTAAAAGTCTTCTCTAAGGTAGGCTCATAGGGAGGGTGCATGGCATTTAAAACGCAGGATATGTGTACCTAAGTTTGATGTCCTTAGAGCGGAAAACTCACAAAGTAATTATTCAATGCAGCAAGGCTACCTCTCTCATTGACTAATACTGGTTTACCATATTCCATTTAATACGTGATTAATTCAGTTTGGGAGCAGATAGAGAAATGCCTTTTGCCCTCATTTGCATTGTAATTTCAAATCCACTGTAATAGTAAAGTCAGATTTTAGGTTAGTAATCTGAAAATGTTACTTTATTTTAGAAAATTTGCCCTTTTCTGCCTAAACCAACTGTGACTTTCTGCCAGAGTCCAGGATCACATGACTGTGAATGGTTCTCCTATGTTGTGATGTGTATTCCTTCCAGACATGCAGGCAAAATGTGCCTGGGTGTAGAGGTAGTGGGTATTCCTGACAGAGTGGCTGAGGGGAGGAGTTGTCCCCTGCGCTTATTACACTTCAAAGGACTGTGCCTGGAGCAAACACAAAGGAACCTCACACCAAGGTTGCCTTTGGAGTTGTCCACCTAGCCAGGTTGGAGCCAAACAAGGGGAAGAGGGGAGAACACAAAGGCTAGGATGGGGAATAGAAGTGGCTCCCTCAGAACCTCTCACCAGAGCACTCCTGGTCCAGTGGAAGATATAAAAGGATTGCCCTTGTCCTGATTTCTGAGGAAAGAAGACTAGACATGCTTGTGCTGAAGTCAAGATCCTCAGAGGTGACTCCAAGGGACAGTTGCCTGACCTCCTGTTTGAGCTACGTGGACAAAACAGGGATTCCAGAGGCATCCCTTGCAACAGCCCAGCTGACCAGCACCGACTGGACCTTCCTGAGCTCTGCTGCTGGCCTCCACTAGAGTGAGTTCTGAACCCCAAGAGGGGCTTCCCTAAGTCCTGGATCCTTGGTTGGTGTCAGAGTGTACTCCTCAATCCTGCAAACTGCAAGAACTGGACTCTAGGTGAAAATCATTAATTTAGGGGTCTTCGCGACCGTGAAAGTCCACCCATGTGGACGGTTATAGTCCTCCTTGCATTAGCAACAACCACTGCATCGTCTGCCGGTCTGATGGTGCCCTGCTCTTCATGTCAGCAGCAACCACCAGCATCTCCACCCAACTGGAAGCACTGATGCACGTGTTCTTCGCACCAACAGCAATCTCCTTGCTGCTCCTGCCAACACAAAGCGCTGTCTGAGGCTCTTTGTGGGGTCTTGGACTGTGTGAGAATGAAAACTCTTCATCAGGATGATTCTGGTCCTTCTATCTGATGATCGGTCCTCTTGAATGTTTGACACTGGCTCAGTCAAGCGTGGCCAAAGTACCATTAGTGGTACTTTGTGCTTTTTGGCGGTATCTTGCGTTGTGTTTTCACTTTATTACTGTTTGAGTACTGCAAAAATAGTTTATATAGTGTCTCAGTTAAAACTGACTTCTTTTGTGCCAAGCTACCAGAGGGTTAAGAACAGTGGGCCCTATTCACAAAGGTAAAGTTAGACGAAAGTCTAACTTTATGGCTTTGGGTATTCACTACTCGTAATGCCCTTTGTGAATACTGAAAGTCATAAAGTTAGACTTTTGTCTAACTATACCTATGTGAATAGAGTCCAGTTTTTTTAGTGACTTTTGTTCTTCACCCAATGAGAATTGTGTTTAGTACTTGTGTGCCCCTCCCCAATAAGTAACCCAATTTTTTATAATACCCAGTTTAATCATATAAGTATACTGGTTAAAAAACACTTATATATTCAATAAATGTCAATTACAGTGTTATTTGGTGTTGCTAGGACTTTACTGTAGAGTTTTGATGTTGTTGAAAGCCAGGCTTTCGATAAAAGTGCAGCAGTAAAGCCTATTGATGTAAAATGCTTCAGGTATGCAAAGAGTGCCCTAGAAACTTATTATGGGGGCCATTTGTGTACAAAGATAAAGACTAGGCTACCAGGCATCTTTGAAGGCCAGGTCACTTATGTTGTGAAGACTTGCTCTTGAATTCAGACCATAGAAAACACCTGAAAACGGTCAAGCACGGAAGGTTTTGGAAACATTTAACACACTCTTGAGCACTGCACTTTTTGAGATGCACTTTTCCGGATACTTTTGTTGCTTGCCAATATCATTAGCAGGTTAAAGGAAAAGCATATTATAGCCACAATGCCCCATGTAAGGCATTGTGATCTGTTATTTAACCTTGAGTTCACCCCTTTGTAATTACTAGAAGTGAGTAACCAAAACATGTGTGAATATTGAGTGGTTACCTCTAGCACCAACAATAGGAAGAAATGTTATACCCTCATTTGGGCAGGTGCAAGCAGTGGGATTGATTAGCCATATCTGTCACATAGTTGGTCATTTTCTCATCACTATTGCATCATCTCCTTATTTGAACAACAAAAAAACCCTTACGCAAAGCACCCCATAGTAAAATATCCCTCTCATAGCTCAGCAAAGCCTTGAGGCAAACCATTTCCAAGCATTTTAAACATTTTTGAAGGCGTCCAGCAAACATTGGTGTTGGACCGCTCATCTCTTTTCCTTTCATTGACCCAACGTTTCTCTCTGTTTTCTATAAAAGGATCATACTGGTACCTCAGAAGTGAATGTGTGTCAGTGTTATCTGTACACAAAAAACAATTAAATTAATGTTTATTATAAGCCAATTTTTGCAAAAGAAAATGCATGGACAATAAGATCAGGGGGATAGCTAGCACTAGTGCGGCAGGTTCAGTGTCACCGGGGAGATGTTATGTTATGTTAGTTATACTTTTATAGCGCACGACTCACCCGGGGGCATCTCGGCATAGCCCTGAGTGGCCCACTGGACCCTGATAATTGCTGTATTATACTACACAAACATTTTGTTTGCTCGCATCAGGACCCCTGGCATTCTTGCTTCCTACAGACTGGCTGGTCTTAGTGTTGAATTTATCAACAACTGGTCCGCTTTCTGGCTTAAGACAGTTCTTTTCCAAATGTTATCATAGGAACGACATCTACTTTCCGACAAGACAGTTCCTGCAGTGGAAAACGTCAATATGGCTTCAAGTTGAAGAACAACCGAGCTCTTCAAAATGCTGATTATTGTCAGGGCGTCAAAGCAGGGCAGTGATCTACAGCAGCAAAATGCAAGCTAACAAGAACATGATCGCATATTTCATTCTTCATTTGTGTTCCTATCGATCAGACATCCAGCATCTCTGTTGGGCAGACTTTTGCTAATTAAGTATTTGATCAATCACTATTGTTTTTCAAAAGCCCCTGTACAGGTTACTCGGAATCTGATTTCCTGTGGGACACTTCGGGAAAAACAGTATTGGCGTGAGGTGGGCGTGTATGAAAAGGTTTCAGTGTTTCCGCGCTTCCACTGATGTTAAATGAAGGCTTATCACGGAAGCGGCGAGAACATTTTCTCTGTGGTGTGTAGCCAGTACTTAATTTGAGCTGGTGGTTGCCAGTGGGGCCCACTGGATCTTACTTTTTTACATCAGACATTTCCCGAGAGCAACAGAGGTAAACACACACGAAAAGAAGGGTAAAAGACGGAAAAATCATCCCAAAGGGAGAAAGCAGGAACCTACAAGAGCGAGATAAAGGGTGAGGGGCGTCAGGTACTGGATTGAATGGGTCCGAAGTGAATTTAGGGCAAAGCGGCCTTGGTAGCACCGATTGCGGCCTTATGAGCAGAGCTTTGGGCACCTGCACTGATTCTTTTACATAATAAACACTGATGCAGCAACACATCACATAGCTTTAATGGAATCTCAAACATGTATAAAAAGACACAATGTCTCTCAAAACCTGTGGGGAAAATGCCTGTGAATGTAGAATTTGTGCATGAAGTAAACGAGACATCCTATTATAATTTTAAATTTCAGTTTAGCTCAGTCCTTCCCACTAGCAAGGGTATTGAAGTATTGTAATACAATGACAACAAATTAGTAACTGGCGAAACAGACATTTTTCCAGAGTAAACCCTTTCATTCAAATTAAACCGATTAAGAGAAATACAATTGGAAGGTCGCCTGAGTGAAAACAGTGAGGTATTCCCTTACCTACAAAAGTCAAAGCAAGATGCCCGCTGAATGTATTTTCCTTATAGTTTTTAAAGTAACGTGGGGCACCCTGCTGCTGTGTCTACTCTCACAGTTTCCCATGATATTTTCTGCTAAAGCCAGTCTCCTGTGGGTGGAAATTATGCAAAAAAGCGTTTGCAGAAGAAAATAAAAATAATGTAAAATACATGAACCTAGGGCTTCATTTACAACAATTTGAGGCAGGGCAGCACTGCACGTCACTTTGCTGCACTGCCCTGCATCAAAAGACAAGGGCAGGAATGCGCTGCAGCTATGAGATACAGCACATTCTTGTCCTCTTACAATGCACTGGCACAAATATGGCTGCCAAGTGCCAACGCAGGCACTGTTGCACCATGGCACAAAGTTGCCTCTATTGAAATGAGGTTGTTTTTGTGCAGAAAGCACACCTTCCTTCACAAAAGCAACTGTTACGCCACTCCTGGGGAAGCACAGGGTTTTGACGCATTACCAGATTTATGTCCATGGCGTGCATCCCGAGGCAGTATGGGACAACCCAACGACTTGCACTGTCTTGCCTTACACCATGTCTGTGAGGCCATGAAAAGCCACGCAGGGTGGCTTTCCATGGCCTTGTAGCCAAGGGTCTGCACTGTGCGCCGCCGGAACGGCAAGAAAAGTGATGTTCCAGTGGCACACTGGGCTTGTAAAGAAGTCCCCTACTTTTCAGTATTTACACTGGGATGAATACTGCCCCTGCACTTTGTCACAATGCAGTAGAAGTGCAACTTTTATTGTATTTGATCTATGCCTCATAGAAAATACATATCCCCAGGCTCGCAGCCGACCCCACCATGGCGGACAGCCAGTTCAGAGACTGGATTTCTTTATCCCTCGACAGCCTCATACCCATCAAGAATCGGGAGGTGAAAAACAAGATCAAGCGCAACGCCCCCTGGTATAATCCCGAACTTAGAGCGCTCCGTAAAGTATGTAAAAGGGCGGAAAGAGCATGGAGGAAAGACTGGCTACACAGCAACAAGGATTTATATCACAACGCGGTAAGACAATATAAAACTGCCCTGAAATCAGCCAAATCCACGTTCTACGACAATAGAATACAAACCGCGTCCAACTCAGCCAAAGAGTCCTATCAGATAGTTAAAGAACTACTCAATATCCCAACAGCGCCTCCCACTCTCTCCCCCCCCCCCAGACAGAAGCAAGGATCTGGCCAATTATTTTGAGTCCAAAGTCCTGCGGATTCTGGACTCCCTTCCTACTGTCAGTCCCCCACACACCCTGGCCTCAGTGGACGAAAACAACATCCCACAGCTGAAGACTTTTAGATCAGTTTCCCTCACCGAAGTCACATCCACACTAGGAAAAATGAAAAGCAGTTCCCCCCTTGACCCAGCCCCAGTTAGACTGCTCAAACAGGCCTCCTCCACCATAGCCCCTATCATAAGGGACCTTATCAACTCCTCTCTTGCTGGTGGAACGGTTCCACCCAACTGGAAGAACGCAGTCGTAAAGGCTTTACTTAAAAAGCCCCAACTGAACCCGGACGACATGTCCAACTATAGACCGATCTCACTACTCCCTTGCATCAGCAAGATGGCTGAAAAATTAGTTAATTCTCAACTATCACAATTCCTCGAGACAAACAACATCTTGCGCCAATCTCAAACCGGGTTCCGACCCGGCCATGGCACGGACACTGCACTCCTCTCTGTTATCGAGGAGGCAAGGTGTATCTTAGACTCAGGGGGATCAGTGGCAGTGATCCTCCTGGATCTGAGCGCCGCCTTTGACACGGTGAACCACCGCGTCCTTTTACACCGCCTGGCCAAGGCAGGAATTGTGGGTACAGCGCGAGCGTGGATCGAATCCTTTCTCTCCCATCGATCCTTTCAGGTGTGGGACGGCAACTCCAGGTCAGATCCTCTCCCACTGAAGAATGGAGTTCCCCAGGGGTCTTCGCTTAGCCCCACCCTGTTTAATGTATATATGGCTCCCCTGGAAGACGTAGTGGCCCCCTACGATATAAAAATAATCAACTACGCTGACGACACCCAACTGGTCGTCTCCCTGTCCCACCTGGACAACCATCCTGACAGCCTGCTGCTCTGCCTCCAGGACATTCATACCTGGATGTGTGATTCGGCCCTGAAGCTTAACGGCGCTAAGACCGAGATCATGCTCCTGGGTAATAAATGGACTGCTTTCCCATCCACATCTTGGCCCGATACTTTCGGCGAAATCCCCTCTCCTAGAAAGGAAATCAAAACTCTAGGAGTCTGGCTGGAACCCGACCTGTCCATGAAAACACAGGCAGCTAAGACAGCAGGCACCTGCTTCGGTCTCTTACGGTCCGTACGCAAGATATTGCCCCTTCTACCCTTCCCTTCCAGGAAACTACTTGTTCAGGGTCTTGTCCTGGCCCGGCTCGATTATAGTAATGCCATCTATCTGGGGGCCCCGGAGTACACCCTGAACAAACTTCAACGCACCCAGAATGCGGCTGCCAGGACCATCATGAATCTCTCCCCTAGAGCGTCAGCTAAGCCTGCCCTCAAAACCCTACACTGGCTCCCGGTCCGCCAACGTGTAGAGTTCAAGGCCCTATGCACCACCCACAAGCTCATCAATGGAGCTGGTCCCGCCGTGCTTAAAAATATGGTTACCCCCTACAAAGCCTCAAGACCCCTTCGCTCTGACTCCGAACATCTCGCTAGGGTGCCCAAATTCAGGAAGGCTCGCACTGGCGGTCGCCGATTTTCGGTTAAAGCCGCTACAGCTTGGAACTCTCTCCCTCTCAGTCTTCGCCTGGAACCCTCCTACATGGTCTTCCGTAAAAAACTCAAAACCTTCCTGTTCCCCAAATAAGACACTCCCTTTTCCACCTTCTGGATCTCTACAGGTTAATAGCGCGGGGATGCCTACGGGTCACCAGGCGCTCTACAAATCGCAAAAAAAAAAAAAAAAAAAAAAATAGAAACTAATGGTGGAAATATTTGAACTGATCAATAAGTAGAGATAAAGGTGATAGCAAGACATTGCTGTTAATGATAAAGCATGAACACCAGGAGAAACATGCACTAATGTTCAGGCACTGTTGTAGGTAGTGAAGTGGGGAGTCCAGCCTTCTAAGGTAATGAAGCTCTATATCTAATCTTCAAAGGCCCTCCCATCGTCTCCTTAAAACTCAACTGTTTCATCCTTCGATATCCTATTCCCCTGCTCGACTCCCTCTAAAGCCTCCATCCGTCTTTATACTTAACAGGTACCTCTCTTGAAATACATGTGCTGTCTTCAATCTAGGTTTTGATAAATTGGAGATTAAATGTAATGCTGGCTTGCTATATCTATTCTTTGTTTGGGGAAATGTGTGCATAAACTTTTTAGTCCCAATATGTAACCGCTTTTGCCCATCTATGTGATGGAACTCAGTCCCCAGACTGTACAGTGCTGTAATTGTTGCCTCTGTTTGCTCTTTACATAGTTTAGTGGTTGCTCCTTCCATAACAAGGCCCCCCTCAATGTAGTGTTCTTATTTCCCATGGGCCTGGGTGAGACACAAGCAATCCACCAATAAACAAGTATATAAAAGCAGAGGAGCACACATGATCACAGATTGAGGGAGTAGTCCTGCCAGTGGAGCCCAGTACAATGAACTGTTTGCCCAATTAAGGAACAGAAGTGCACATCCAGTGGATGCCAGGTTAATTGGTGTGTCTACTCACAAGAGAGCCCTGTCAGTGGCCCAAGATGTGTTTCATACTAGGACTTGAATGACTGTGGCTTGATGAGCGCAGATGTCACAAAGGCGAGCACCTCTCATGTCAAGTTTGGACTTCTGTTATTCGTGAGTTCACTTGAAGGAACGCTAGCAGTATTCTCCACAAAGAGAGACCAGATCACCATCTTGTGTGGTGACCAGCGGTGGTGAAGAACTCTGAGCACTTGATCGGACAACTGCAAACACACAAGCTCACCTGCTTTCAAACTGTGCCGTGCAGTCTTTTAAACCTGCTTAGATTATTTCAATCCGACATTTTCATTGTTTTTCCAGCTAATAAACTGTATCAAAAACATTGATAAAAAGCAACTGCTTTAAGTAGTACGTCTATATTGACAAGTGAAAGTAATAATGCAGTTTTTCGACTGTATCCAATCGAGCAGGTACATATATACACCTGTTTATTCAAAGGCAGAGAGTGAAAAATAAGGATAGACTTGGGCTTAAATATCAATAATTCAGCAAGGGAAGTGGCACTAGGGCCCACGGGTGTAAGGGAACCTTTGCGCCCCCAATTATGGCTGTATTTTTTCTGTCCAGTTGGGGCTACAAGGGGGAACTTTTTCGTTGCTTGCAATGGGGAAAATGACCCCTTTGGTAGGCTGCTGCTAATGGGAGTAAGGAAGAAAAGTGCAATACATTTGTCCCTGTGCTTTCAGTGAGTAGTTTTATGTTTAGGTCTATTTTTCTAATATTTATTTTCCTTTTGGGGAACCTATTGCACCCTGTTTTCCCCCAATTCTTATGTGGGTGGGGAGCAACTCCAATTTACCATTCACCTCCATTGTTGCCATTGTACCTTATAAGTTTATTTTGAAGGGTGCCAATCATACCAAAAGGGCCTTTATCACATCCGTCATACGACCCAAATTGTGGGAAGGACACGCTCTTCCTCATGTTGTTACATGCTTTAAAAAATCGAATTAATTCCCTTTAAATGTCTGATTTGTCATTTTAAATAGGACTCATGGAGAGATATATAATTATTGGAATCCATGAACTGCCAACTGTGAGGTATCAAACAATACTGGTCGTAGGAGAGTGCTTCAAACCATTGCTGGAGTAGAGAAAATGCCCCTTCTTGGGTGGATCTCCTCCGTTTTTTGCTCAATGTTATTGCTGTTTTTAGACACACTGGGGCACTGCTGTCAAATGCCTAGTGTATGTGCTAAGACCCCTAAAATACGTAAAAAGTGGCTAATTCCTGATTGGACTATCTAACACTCCTATAAGGCCCTAGTATATGGTGTGAAAACTACACCTATGGCATGGAATGTTAATGCAGTGCTTATTGTGACAAGGAACACCTGGCTTCTAGACTGTGATATAGCAAATTGTAATAATAGGGCGTCTGGAGGGGCAAGCAATGATTATAAATAAAGTGATAGCCCCCTGCAAACCGAAATTGATAGTGTTGCACATTTCACACTTACTGCATGCCTATGCATATTGTTTCTGCATGTTTAAGCAGCTGCCTCACTTCCCCCCTTCCTTAAAGGGTCATAGGGCACCACTTGCAGAACGGTGACAGTACGAATGATGGTCCCATAGGGATTGCTGTCTAAAGTTGAGTATTATAGGACACGTTTTACACCCTATCTCTGAATGAAAACCTTATTGCAATTCAGAAGACTGTCATTCCTATATGCTTTACAGCAAATATACTACTTAACTAATCCTAAGTCATTGATTGATGTTCACTCATTCAAAATATACAGAGGAAACAATCATGTTTTTATTAAATTCTTTCGGCGGTAGGGTTGAATCAGATTTCATTTGACAGAGTACTCCATAGTAGCTCGACCTGCAACTAGAGGTATCTCCCCTTTACTCAGTATTTGCTTGTAGTTGGTACAACCAAGTGTAGCAATATTGCTGAGCATAGATCCAAACTGAGTTAGTACACAACCATGGACAATTATGGTATAATGCAGGCATATGATCAGGCCTAGCAATCTGAACATGATTCTTTCCAGGACTTGAAGTTAGTGTAATTGTCACAGTTCAGGACAAAAGCTATCTCTCTTTTTTAGCTTTAACAGTCTGCAAACAGCCACAGTTTTGTTACTATACAGCTGAAGTATAGATTTCCTTCGCAATTCAATAAAGCATTTATGGCAATAGTTAAGTCGGGCTGACACAAAGGCATTATAGACAATAACCTCATAAGCAAAAGTGAATAATGGAAGCAGCTTCCTTATAAACTTGAATTGCTGGATGTTAGACCAGACATCCTTGCTGTGGTTTTCCCCAACAAATACCTTCCACCTTCCAGGCTCCTGTTTTTGCTGTCTTTAGGGCTCTGCTCACTGACAACCAGTGCTAATTTGTTTGTGCTCTCACCTTAAAACATAGTAACATTGGCTTATACCAAATTGACGTATTTAATTTTTTGCACTTCGCTAGTAAAGTGGTACTACATGAACCCAGGGCATATAAATTACATGATACTGTTGGGCCTGCAGCCCTGATTATGCCACCCACTTAAGTAGCCCTTTAAACTTGTGTCAGGCCTGCCATTGGAGCCTATGTGTGCAAAAGTAACCTCTATTCCAACTTGGCAAAATAAACCTTTTGTCAGGCTTAAAGCTTCCTTTTTAATACATATAAGTCATCCCTAGGATAGGCCCTAAACAGCCCACAGGTCATAATACAGTGTATTTACAAGGAGGTACATGCACTTTTAACTTTTAAATGCCCTGGTGGTGAAATACTCTTACAGTCATTTTTCACTACTACAAGGCTTACCTCTCCTATAGGATAATATTGTGTTAACTTATTACAATTACTAAGTGATAACTTTCAATTGGGAGTAGGTAGGGATGTTGAGTTTGCCATCTAAAGACTTGTAATTTAAAGCACTCTTTATTGGTAATGTTGGATTTTAAGTTAGAATTTTGAAAGTGTCACTGTCAGAAAGTTGGCATTTTCTGGTCCCAGCTAGTAGGTGCATGCAGCCTGTTTACTGGGTCACATGACTATGTGTAGCTGGCAGTTGGTCTTTGAATATTTCTTCCAGACAGTGAAAAAAAAGGACATAGATATTAGCAGGGTGGGCCATCTCTGACTTGATGGTGGCAGGGGGTCACCTATCACACTTGCACATCACAAAGGGTATGCCTGAGCAAGGTTTACACCAGTCTACTCTGACTCCAGATAATTCGGGGCCTGGGCAGAGAGGCAGAAAATTCCAAGAGCTTATACAGGAGGAAATCTCCAGAACCCTCTCCTTATCGCATTCGGAGACCTGTCAGACTCCGAATGCGCCCATTTCAAAATTTTCATAAATCCTAACTTCACCGTGTCGGGCCTCTACATCTACCGCCCACCTGGCCCCTCTTCAAAATTCATTGAGGCCCTCCTTGAGTCAACAACCTTTCTAATAACTAAAAGCCCCAATTTTACCATTCTGGGAGACCTTAATCTTCATTTTGATCTACTTAATGACCCTACGATCAAAACACTCCTTGCAGACCTCTCCGCACTGCAACTCAACCCCCTCATCTCCACTCCAACTCACCTAGCTGCGCACATCCTAGACCCAGTTTTTTCAAACTTAGAAGAACTCACCTCAGAGCCACCCCTTCCTATGGGATGGACAGATCACTCCCTTATTAAATTGGCCATACCGGTCAACAAAAGCAGGCTCAATACGGCATCGACCAGCCGACTAAAAAGACCTTGGCATAAACTGTCTCAAGAGGACTTTCACAAGACCCTAGGGGACTTCCACCTTGACAACAACTCTGACATCAACACCAACTACAGCATGTTTCATGAGTGGATTTTAGGCGGACTAGACAGCCTCATTCCAGCAAAATGGACAAAGGGTCGTAACTCTCCATCTAACCCCTGGTACAACGACACACTCAAAAATCTACGGAAAGAGTGCAAAAAGGCAGAACGCCTCTGGCGTAGGGAATATAACAAAGAAGACAAAGCTAAATACCTTCTGTTACAGAAAACCTATCACAAAGCCATCCGTGCTGCACGGACCGCTTTCTACGCCGACAAAATCGAATCTAGTCCCACCCCCGCTAAAGAAATCTTTAAACTTGTACAAGAACTACAGAGCAACAAAACACCCCTCCCTACTATTTCCTCTGAGCAACAATGCGAAGAACTTGCCAAGTTCTTCGTTGACAAGGTACGGAATATCTACACCTCCTTCCCCCAGCATGTCCCTAGTACTATCAGCAATCCTTCTGTCTCTCCTAACTACTCGACCATGACCTACATCCCAGAAATCTCCGAAGACACCCTAATTAGACTATGCAACAAAGTCAAATCTGGCTCCCCCGCAGACCCCATGCACCCGGCTCAATTCCTAGAGTCACTCAACTTCCTCCTACCAGCATTAACTGCCATCCTGAACCTCTCATTCACCTCAGCGTGTGTACCTTCTGCCTGGAAGCAAGCGTGGGTCGCGCCTATCTTCAAGAAACCCACCCTAGATCCATCCAAACCGGAGAATTTTCGTCCAATCTCCCTGCTCCCATGGCTATCCAAACTCGCTGAGGCGCATGTCAACAGCACTCTATCCCAGCATATGGTCAAAAACAACATTCTGGACCCATCACAAAATGGGTTCAGACCAGGCCACAGCACTGAGTCTGCTCTCTTAGCCACCACAGAGCACCTCCGCACGATTTTAGATACCGGTCAAAGTGCTGCACTGATCCTCCTGGATCTCAGCGCGGCATTTGACACGGTATCCCATGTCATCCTCCTTAATTGTCTGGAGACTTTTGGAGTAACTGGACATGCCTTGGAGTGGTTCAGATCCTTTCTCGAGAACAGGTCCTTTCGAGTTTCTGCCCCCCCCTTTCTATCCAAACCCCACCCTATTGAACAGGGAGTCCCGCAGGGCTCTGCGTTAAGCCCCTCTCTTTTTAATCTTTATGTTCAGCCTCTGGCGGCAGTGGCCAAAGAATGGGGCTTGACATTAGTATCGTATGCTGACGATACACAACTGGCCATCGCTCTCTCAGATGGTCCTTCCAACTTCTCCTCTAATTTTAAAAACGGACTCTCTGCGATCGCCCAATGGATGACAACGAACTGTTTACAACTTAATGGCGGAAAAACAGAGGTGCTTCTCCTTGGCAAAAACACCAGCCTTTGGAATGAGCACTGGTGGCCGTCCTCCCTTGGTACCATCCCTCCCCCCAAAACCCTAGTGAAAAACTTGGGTGTCTGGATGGACGACTCACTCAACTTCCGAACCCACACCAAAAAAGTTGCCGGCACCTGCATTGGCCTACTGAGAAGCCTCAGCCACATACCAGGCTTCTTCGACGCAAAGACCCGCCAACTCATCATACAAGCCACCATCCTCTCGCGCCTAGACTATGCCAATGTGCTCCTTCTCGGTGCCAACAAATGTGAGTTAGCACGACTCCAGCGTGTGCAGAACTCTGCGGCTAGAACTTTGGTCGGCCTTCCCCGCAGATGCTCAGCCAGAGCGACCATCAGAAAACTGCACTGGCTCCCTGTTGACTCCAGAATCAAGTTCAAGACCCTCATTATGACCTTCAAAATCCTCAAACTCAATACCCCCCCTCTGCTTCAACCCCTTCTCACTCCCTACGCGCCGTCACGGAACCTAAGATCTTCCAACCAAAACCTTCTATGCATCCCACGCATAAAACTCTGCCGCATGGGCGGCCGCTCCTTTAGGTTCCTGGGAGCCAAGATGTGGAATGAACTACCACATCATATTCGCTCGATAGACAACTTATCAGCTTTCCGGAAAGCAGTGAAAACTTTTCTATTCCCTTGCCTGTAACCCCTTCTCTGTACATGGACTTTCCTCGCTTAGGATCTGATCTAGGTTCCAGCGCCGGGACGCCTCATTGCTGGGGCAGCTGTAGCGCTTTACCAAAACAATAAGATAAGATAAGATAAGATCCAAAGTGGCCACCATATATAAATATTAGACCCTAAAACCCAGCTCTTCAGTACACCTCTAGACCTGTGGAAGACTCAGGAGGATTGTAGTGCTGCTTTGTCATAAGGACTGCTAATCTGTTGCCATGCTGCCTGAAGGTGCTCTGCCAGTCTAGATGTGTGTCTGACAGCAGGACTGACACAATGCAACACAACTCCACACAGCTCCGCTTCAGAACTGCCACTGCACGATACATTCACGATGTAGGACTTTGCATCACAGCCCGCAGTCTCCTCGGAATTGCCGGTGTGTGAAACATCCTTGATGGAGGCCTTCACATCACAAACCCTCATTGGCGCCATCCTTGACGATGAAGCATGACTCCGCATAGCAGCTCAGCAGCTTCTTCAGAACTGCCGGTGCACAACGCATTTTTGTGCAGAAATTCGCATTGCAAGCCCCGCAACTACGACAAAGCAGGTCCTCACACTGCAGTCTCCCAGCTCCTCTGAACTGCTGCTGCACAATCCATCCTCAGCGTGTTATCTCGCACTGCTCCGCATTCATTGAGGATTTGAGGGACTCTTGTTCAGGAAGCTTAACTTAGTCCCTGTATAAGGCTCGCGCACCGAGGTTAGCCAAGACTTTGGACTTTGTCCCAGTCCAGCGCTGCCAGATAACCAGTTAGTGCCTTGTGCTTCTAGGCACTATTGTTACTTAAAACTTTAAAATTGCATAACTCTGGTTCAACTGATTTGATTTTTGTCATTTTGATGTCAAATAATTTAATACATATTACTCTATTTTACTAAATTGGTGTGGGATGTTTCTTGTGTTGTGTTTTCACTTTATTGCCATTTGTGTGCTCCCTAGCTACTTAACACATTGCTTCTAGGTTAACCGTGACTGTGTTTGTGTCAAGCTACCAGAGGGTTCAGCACGGGTTGATTAAGTTACTTTTTGTGGTTCAAACTAACAGGGATTGTGTTCAATACTTGAGTGGGGCTTCAACCCTCCAAATAATAACACTTGGACAAGAAAAGTTTATTGTCTGGAAACCTTCCTAGGAGGATGAGAGTATGCTTATTTGAATTCTATATAAGTATTTCAAATAAATCTTCCTTAACATACTGAGGTTTGAGCGGGGGTAAATGTTTACATAATGAAATTTAAATTTGAACTGTTAGCTACAATTCATCTGTTTTCAATGCACCCAATGGGCAAAAGATACAAATTTAACAGCTTGGAAGTTAAGAAATCAGAGTAGAGCTCAGTGGTCTTGTCGTTCAGCTCATCACACAAATCTGAATTTTTTAGCTGAATTGAACAACCTAGTAAGATTGTAAAATTAGTCATATGCCAACTGCAGCAGTTCTGAAATGTTACTCTTGATCCTCATTCAGGCTCCTGGCTATTGAGGTAAATTAGGACTGCAGAAAGCAGTAGTTGGAGAGTCCTTATCCTGATTCAATTGATGACATATAGAAAACAAATCCTACTTGAACTGTATGTGGGTTTTTATTTTACATAAATGATGATGATACCCTGCTATTTGGACAACTGGTTTGGAGATTCCTCAGCTCTAGCTACTAATCTGCATCTAATTACTGCATCCCTCACCATTTTATCCTGTTGAATTTTGGCAAGGGAAACCATCCAAAAATTACTGTGCAAAATCTCTACCAAATATTGGTACATGCAAACTTTGTTGCAGAAAGTGCCAAAATATTATTTCCAGATTGGAAAAAACAGTGATTCTAGTAGTCATCTTAAATAAATACCTCAGCCCCCCACCGTATCACTCATAAGGGGAGCCAGAGCCAACTACTTCATACAACATTTTTTTAACTGCAAAATTCTTTGATTTATTAAGCTACAGAGATTTGCTGATTTCATGTAAGCATCTAACCAACACAGTTTGACAGAAATGGAAAACAATTATTTCTGAAAAGAATATTTCTGCACAGCTAAACATGTGTATGGTAGGAAGAATACTATTGAAACCCTTTCATAAGTACAAGCATATGCTACTGGCAGGATCAACCAAGTCCTTTGACAATACATAAACAACGTGAAATTGTTTTCTAGTACATTCAAAGACACTGTGTACTTTTCATAATCCATGTTTAAACATTATGTGCTGTCAAACAATGTACCACTAGTACAAATATACAGTAAATACTCGAGAAACAGTACAGAAAAATAATTTACTTAGTTACCTTATGAGTTCATCAATGTTTTGTTCCACAACGGTGGGAGGCACATTAGAAACAATAACTTGCATATCCAGCTGATTGACTACAGAAACCTAAAAAAGAAAAGAAAAATACATTGTTACCTTCAATAGGGAAAGGCAGCAAAGCAGCTTCATATTTGTTGTGGGGATGAATTTATATATATTGGGCCATAACGGAACGGAGGATCTCTATACTTGCCTATGAATAAAGTTGTATAATTTATGAGCCTGAAATTATTTCCAAAAAAATAAGTAATCAACATTTATGCTAAGAGAAAAAAACAACTATCTCTCTGTCTCTATCACAGTTGCACTTATGGGTTTTAGATTAGGTGATATAGGTTTACATATACACAATAAATAATACACACGTTATAATACACACATTTAATTTTACTTAGCAATATCGCAAAAGACCAAATTGGATAATTAGGATATGGTCATAGAAACTACAAGCACTATTGAATGACACCAACCACATAGCATGATTCACTGACACAGTTCCATTTGTATATATCTGAGCCTATTTGGGAAATACTAAGAATATACTTATCGGTTTGTTATAATTGCGACACTGTGTCAAAAATGAAACTATAATCCAATATTAGAATTGTTACATGACATTTTATGCAGTTCTTAAATTATAATGCATTTATTGTATTGAAGTCAGTGGTAGTTTTATATATTTATATATTTATTGCTACAAAAGATTTTATAACAATGGATATTTATTTATTTATTTATTGTTATAAATTTTTAACATTTATCGTAAACAATATTGTGTTCATGAATATGTGTCTATTAAGTAATTTATCTATTTCCATTGCTATTTCAAAGGCGATACAACTAGATTTCTTAAGCACTTGTCACTTTAAAAAGAAAAAAACGCACATTAGGTGAAAAAAATGGTTAAAAGCCCAGCAGAGACTGTTACTAGCGTCATATGATCATGGGCCTGTGGGCTAGAAACGAGTAATGGCTGTGCTTCTGAGCAGACAATAAAACAGATTTTAAGCACAAAATTGTGGTCCGAGCTCCTACCTGCAGCGGTGAAACGAGTGCGTGAAGAGGAGTAATATATATATATATATATATATATATATATATATATATATATATATATCCAAACGAAAACTGCTCTCCCAGTAAGGCGCCACTCATGAAGTGAAATTTCACCATCTTTATTCTGGCAGGCAGCAGCAAAACAGGTAATGCTTTCCAAAGTTAAAAAAGTCTTTAAAGTATCTGAAAGCCATATTGCCAAACGCGTTTCTGGAATCCTGTTTCCTTGTTCACTGGCTGGCATCGAGGGAAGGAACAGCTGCTGACTTGGCCTCATTGATTTATAGTCCCGCCCCATCAAGGCGGATCGGCATCAGTTGCACGCTGGTAAATGTAGTTCTTTGTATGGTATATTGCTTTAACTAGCTGCTGCTGTTACTTCCATTTTCACCCCAGTAATTCAATGTTTAAAAAACTCCATCGGGTCACTTGTTTGCACACAACCTCTTTGCTGCTCACCTTTGGCCTCCCAAAAATTGGCCACTTCGTTCCTAGTGGTGCTATGTTATTCAAGCAACCGGACCTGCACTTGCAGCGGGGCAGCCTCGTGACCGGAGCGGGCCACATGTAATATCCAAACAAAAACTGCTCTCCCAGTAAGGCGCCACACACAAAGTGAAATTTCACCATCTTTATTCTGGCAGGCAGCAGCAAAACAGGTAATGCTTTCCAAAGTGAAAAAAGTCTTTAAAGTATCTGAAAGCAGCGGGGCAGCCTCGTGACCGGAGCGGGCCACATGTAATATCCAAACAAAAACTGCTCTCCCAGTAAGGCGCCACACACAAAGTGAAATTTCACCATCTTTATTCTGGCAGGCAGCAGCAAAACAGGTAATGCTTTCCAAAGTGAAAAAAGTCTTTAAAGTATCTGAAAGCCATATTTTTTTATCGGGAGACCCGGGGGAACGCTGGGTGGTGGGGAATTTGTGTCAGTCCGGTGATGCCAACAACTTTCCCACACAAAAATGTGTGAAAAAGTTGATTTTTTTCAGCTAAATTTGACGTTTGCAGGGCATTCTGGGTAAGGAAACATTGGGAGATCCACGCAAGCCATACCTCCCTGGAATCCCCTGGGTGTCTAGTTTTCAGAAATGTGTGGGTCTGGTAGGTTTCCCTAGGTGGCCGCCGAGCACTGGGCCAAAAACCCAAGTGACCCCCCTTGCAAAACCAGGTAGTTTTGAGATAGGCAATTTTCATGTCGCCTCACTACGTTTTGGGCCCTTACCTGTCGCGGGTACTTGGGCCTCCCACACGAGTGAGGCACCGTTTTTATTGGGAGACCCGGGGGAACGCTGGGTGGTAGGAAATTTGTGTCAGCCCGGTGATGCCACAACTTTCCCACAAAAAAATGTGTGAAAAAGGTGATTTTTTCAGCTAAATTTGAGGTTTGCAGGACATTCTGGGTAAGGCAACGTTGGGGGATCCACGCAAGCCATACCCCCCTGGAATCCCCCGGGTTTTCAGAAATGTGTGGGTTTGGTAGGTTTCCCTAGGTGGCCGCCGAGCACCGGGCTAAAAACCCAAGTGAACCCCCTTGCAAAAGCAGGTCGTTTTGAGATAGCCAATTTTCATGTTGCCTCACTACGTTTTGGGCCCTTGCCTGTCGCGGGTACTTGGGCCTCCCACACGAGTGAACCACTGTTTTTATCGGGAGACCCGGGGGAACGCTGGGTGGTGGGAAATTTGTGTCAGCCCGGTGATGCCACAACTTTCCCACACAAAAATGTGTGAAGAAAGGGATTTTTTTCAACTAAATTTGAGGTTTGCAGGGTATTCTGGGTAAGGCAACGTTGGGGGATCCACGCAAGCCATACCCCCCTGGAATCCCCCGGGTTTTCAGAAATGTGTGGGTTTGGTAGGTTTCCCTAGGTGGCCGCCGAGCACCGGGCTAAAAACCCAAGTGAACCCCCTTGCAAAACCAGGTCGTTTTGAGATAGCCAATTTTCATGTTGCCTCACTACGTTTTGGGCCCTTGCCTGTCGCGGGTACTTGGGCCTCCCACACGAGTGAACCACTGTTTTTATCGGGAGACCCGGGGGAATGCTGGGTGGTGGGAAATTTGTGTCAGCCCGGTGATGCCACAACTTTCCCACACAAAAATGTGTGAAGAAAGGGATTTTTTTCAGCTAAATTTGAGGTTTGCAGGGTATTCTGGGTAAGGAAACTTTAGGGGATCCACGCAAGCCATACCTCCCTGGAATCCCCAGGGTGTCTAGTTTTCAGAAATGTGTGGGTTTAGTAGGTTTCCCTAGGTGCCGGCAGAGCTAGGGTTCAAAAACTACAGCTAGGCACTTTGCCCAAAAAAGTTCATTTTTCACTGCGAAATTGAGGTGTGTCCACGATGCGTTTTGCGCCGTTACCTGTCGCGTGCACTAGGTCGACCCACACAAGTGAGGTACCATTTTTCTCGGAAGACTTTGGGGAACACGGGCTGGGTGGAAATTTGTGGATCCACGCAGATTCCAGAACTTTCCACCACAGAAATGTGGGGAAAATGTGTATTTTTTTGGCAATTTTTTAGGATTGCAAGTATTCTGGGTAACAGCACCTGGTGGGAGGCAGTCAAGTCACCCCATCTTAGATTCCCCTGGGTTTCTAGTTTTCAAAAATGTATAGGCTTGCTAGGTTTCCCTAGGTGCCGGCAGAGCTATGGTTCAGAAACTACAGCTAGGCACTTTGCCAAAAAAGGGTCATTTTTCACAGCGAAATTGAGGTGTGTCCACGTTGCGTTTTGCGCCGTTTCCTGTCGCGGGCACTAGGCCGACCCACACAAGTGAGGTACCATTTTTCTCGGAAGACTTTGGGGAACGCGGGGTGGGTGGAAATTTGCGGATCCACGCAGATTCCAGAACTTTCCACCAGAGAAATGTGGGTAAAATGTGTTTTTTTGGGCAATTTTTTAGGTTTGCAAGGGATTCTGGGTAACTGAACCTGGTGGGAGGCAGTCAAGTCACCCCATCCTGGATTCCCCTGGGTGTCTAGTTTTCAAAAATGTATTGATTTTCTAGCTTTCCCTAGGTGCCGGCAGAGCTATGGTTAAAAAACTACAGCTAGGCACTTTGCCAAAAAAGGGTCATGTTTCGCTACGAAATTGAGGTGTGTCCATGTTAAGTTTTGCGCCGTTTCCTGTCGCGGGCACTAGGCTGACCCACACAAGTGAGGTACCATTTTTCTCGGAAGACTTTGGGGAACGCGGGGTGGGTGGAAATTTGTGGATCCATGCAGATTCCAGAACTTTCCACCAGATAAATGAGGGGAAAAAGTGTTTTTTTGGCAATTATTTAGGTTTGCAAGGGATTCTGGGTAACAGAACCTGGTGGGAGGCAGTCAAGTCACCCCATCTTAGATTCCCTGGGTGTCTAGTTTTCAAAAATGTATAGGTTTGCCAGGTTTCCCTAGGTGCCGGCAGAGCTAGGGTTAAAAAACTACAGCTAGGCACTTTGCTAAAAAAGGTTAATTTTGCATTGTGAAAATGTGGTGTGTTCACGTTGGGTTTTGAGCCATTTTCTGTTGTGGGCACTATGCCTACCCCTACAAGTGAGGTACCATTTTTATCGGGAGACTTAGGGTAATTCAGATTTGTAAAGGAACTGTTATTGCCTATTGACTTTCGATGCATTTCTGCCTTCCAAATGAAAGACATTGTGTAAAAAAGAAGTCATTCTAAAAGATGACTGATAATTCTCATGCTAGTATGAGTATTCCCAATTTCGGAAATGTGCAAATATCTACTGTTTCTAAACTCTATATTTTATTCCCATTTCAGAAATACATAGGTGTCTTTCATACCGATTTTTCCATGTACACATTTTTACAGAATAATTACTATATACCCGGTACATAATAAAAAACCATTGCAAGTTGCTGCTCAGTTTTTGGATCTGGGTTCGTCGGGTTCTTGGTGAACCTACAAGTCCTATATATCCCCACAACCAGTAAAGTCCATCGGATGTAACGGTATTTTGCTTTCAAAGAGCTGTCATAATTAGAAGAAGTTACAGGTGAAAACATTGACACAAAAGTCTTTTTTATTCAACAAATTTTCAATTTATCCTATATTTAACTGTTAGTTTCTATAAAAAAAACGTTGATGGATCTACACAAATGACCCCTTGCTGAATTCAGAATTTTGTCTAATTCTCTAAAATGTATAGCTGTTCAGGATCCATTATTGCTTTTGTACCCATTTCTACCATTAACTGGAAGGAGGTCGAAAGCACAAAAAATAGCAAAAATAGGCTATGTCCCGGAAAAATGCCAAAACTGTGTAAAAATTTTTGGGTTACTGACAAAAGTCTGGTATCCCCTAAAAGCTGGGAAAATGGTGATTTCAGCCCCATAAACCCTTTTTTGATAACACTTGCAGGGAATAACTCAGAAGCTTTCATTTGCAGCCCGTATTTCCCATTTTCCCCCAAAAAACTAAATTTTGCTGTATTTTGGCTCATTTCTGTGACCCCTCCATGGGAATCCACAAACCCTGAGTACCATCAGAATCCCCATGATGTTGGAAGAAAAGGACGCAAATTTGGCATGGATACCTTATGTGGTCAAAAAGTTACAGGGGCCTCAGCGCGCACTACCCCAAATAGCCAAAAAAGGGCGTGGCACAGGAGGGCAAAAGGCCTGGCAGTGAAACGGTTAAACCTATGGTTTTTTCAGTGAATATATATATATATATATATATATATATATATATATATATATATTTGTATATTTTGTCTTTTTAATATTTTAACTCTTTTTTTAAAACTTTATTTTGGCTTATAAGCCATAAAAACACATGGAATCAAACATACATAAAACATTTGACATTTACGGTAAAAATGTACAAAATTCAATACAATAATATTAAAACTGAACAGCATAAGGATTTAATGCAAATTGATTGGGGGTGCTTAATACCTCCCTAGGTTTAAATTAGTTGTTAACATAATTGCAAATCCAGCTATCCGAATCTGGCTTTCTAGGCAATAAAATAGGTTATTCAAATGCTAAAATGTTAAAAGAAAATAAAACTCTAATCCTAATCCTATAATACAACAAGTATTACCCTTCCTATTCTACAACGATTGTACAGCTGCCATGTTACTGTTCGCCACTTATACAAGTTTCTTATAAGGGATGCTTAACTTGCACCTTATATTCTGCACACTCATTAGAAAACAAAAGAGAGCAAAGATTGACAACCTGTATTTGTCGTATCTCAGAATCCTGAGTGCTTTCTTATGTTCCCTAACTCCCAGTTTCTGACAGAGCGGAATAATCCAACACCTCCTTTGTGACACATAGATTGGGCAGAAAAAGATAATGTGATCAATGGTTTCTTTTTGATCCCCACAGGCCGGGTAATGCAACTCCTTTGCCCATAGTAAATGCTCCCACTTTGCAGTAAAAGCCTGGACAGGTAAAGTTCCATACCGGAACTGCAAGTAGAGATGCCTGGCTGGAGGAGGTACTATTTTGTCCAGGAGGTCCTCTAGCTTGAAGGATTCCTTAACTGTGAGATAGCCATTTGTTAGGGTTCCATTTCTTCACTTGCTAGATATACGATTATCTTTATATAGCCTGTATGCAGTTTTCATATGTGATTTGGAGCTAGCCCCAGCCTGGAGCCCGGGATATTCCATAGACCCTCAAAGCTGATGACTATTAATGTATCCTTTATATGCTTTAGCCATGGAATTCTGCTAGAGCCCACTTAGGACAAGATTTCCTCTAACCCCTGTCGATAAGCAGATAGCTCTGGGGTGACCCAGATCCTCCTCCATTAGAGTATGGGGTGCAATGCCAATTTATCTGAAATATTTCTGTCCCCAAGGTCCAGTCTAAGTGGAAGCAAGGGAGTGCTTACTGGTAAACCGACCAGCTGTTGCATAAAGCAATTTTCCACCATTTCCAATGAGGTAGAACCCTGAAGTCCCCATAGCTCAGCACCATAGGCAGCAGTCCCCAAGGCTTTAAGATTGTAAATTTGGATCCCTGGTAGAATAGGGCGATACTGTGAACTGCGTGACATTTTGAGGATACTTGCTCCTTTTTAATCGTCGCTGCATAATGTGAGCTTGCCACCCCAGGTGTTCTGTAAGTGTGAGGCCTAGGTACTTAAATGTACGGACACGTTCTAATAGGGCCCCTGCCGGAGTGAGATATGTCATGGTCGATGGCCCAGGATTAGGCACCATATACTTGGTTTTGCTTACGTTGATCTCCAATCCCCTCATCCTGCAAGAGCAATCAAACTGATCCAGAAGCCTCTGAAGTCCCATCAGGGTTTTGGAGTTAAGTAATGTATTTAATATTTTTAGTAAATATATTTTTTCATATTTATTTAAATGGTTAACTTTTTTATTATTTAGCATTTGATTTAATATTGTTTGTTTTATGTATTTATATAATTATCTACTGGTGGTCGCCAGTAGATAGTTATAGTTAGGACCGAGTTCCCATAGGAAATCTGAAAATTCTATTTTGAATAACTTTGGCGCCGGATGACTTATCTTCATGAAATTTTCAAAACTAATGGGGCGCTCCGCTCATCTCCTACACTGAAAGTCTCGGGGTGATGCGTCAAGCGGGGGCTGAGAAAAAAGTGGGGTCCCAAAACGCGTTTTCCCCATGCATTTTCCCATAGGACCTTTAGTCGAAGGTACAGCCCGAACGGCTGAACAGAATTACTTGAAATTTGGCAAAGAGGTAGTCCTCAGGTCAGGCATGTGCCTTTTGCCTATATGGTGTCAATCTGTTCAGTAGTTCCTGAGAAAATCAAAAGTAAAATCACATATATATCTGGGCGGGGCCTAACCACACATCTCACCGTGAGATCGGATTGGCTGTCAGCACTTCATCCAAGAAGTGTTGGCAGCCATCTTGGGACCAATATACATGATAGCACCTCATTTTTTTTTTTTTTTTTTTTTTTACTGCATTTTATAAAGCGCGAACAGCTACCTCGCTAGGAGGTGTCCCGGCGCTAGGAGAACACAGTAGACCTAGAGGCCAGCGAGGGAGAGCTTGCGGGGTTGAGTGAAGAGCCACGTTTTCAGCAGTTTCTTAAAACAAGGTTCAGAAGGGGCCTGCTGGATTACTTGTGGTAAAGTGTTCCATAAAAAGGTAACATTTGCCGAAAAAGTCCGTCCGCCCAGACGAGCCTTTTTCGTACGCGGGACGGCCAATTGAACGCGGCAATTGGACCACAGTGCGCGAGTTTGGGAATATCTCTGGAGGCGGTTTTTCAATGATAGCACCTCATTAAAAAGCATTGCAGTTAATAGAATGTTTTAAGACTTTAGTTACATTATAAATCATTTGTTGATGGTACCATACTCATTTTAGGAATTGTGGTGTGTTCTATGGTGATTTTACCATGTGAAAAAGCCTTCCGCTGTGATATCATGAATCATGTTTGAGAGAAAACTATTTTCTCATGCTTTTCCCACAGAGGTTTGGAAGGTGATTTATAAGCTAAACTGAGAGCATATTTTCTGTAAATTCACATTATCTTTCTCAGTCATGTGAGAATGAAGTCTGACATTCTCAGTAAAACATGTACATCCAATAAGGGCAGAGACTGTCAGTTGATTCCTCTGTGTTCTACTGCAGCTTCCCAGAGTGTTCTAAAGAACAACTAGAGCGCTAACAGTCCTACTTATGACAAACGTATGGCACACCTGAAGCCATCTTGGTTGGAATAAAGTGGTAACTCTTAAAACATTTAATTTAAAAAGGAACAAAACGAGGGGGTTCATTTTACCATAGAAAGTATGATTAGTGCTGCAGAAAGAAAAATTAAGGCACATTTTGAGTGACTTCTCAAATCCTCTTCTATTTCATTAAAAGATTCTGACATGCAGACTGAAACATGCACTTTCAATACAAGCAGCAGACTTCCCTGGTGAGCAGTAGCTTTACTACAGTGATTTAATAAGCAACTAGAGTGCTAACATTCTGAATTTATGGCAAATGTGTGACACATCTGAATGCCTTCTTGATGGAATCAAAGTAAAAAACTGAAAGTATTTCCTACTGAGGAGACTGTAGTAAATGAGGAAATTAGGAAACATCATAACAAATAAGTCTCCCAAAATGGCCACCAGAGGCAAAAGAGCCCAAATGTAGCCCAAATTTCACCCAGATGTAGCCCAAGTATAGCCCAATGACAGAATGTCCCAGAGTGTTCTAAAAAACAACTAGAGCACTAACAGTCTTACTTATGACAAAAGTATGGCACACCTGAAGCCATCTTGATTGGAAGAAAGTGGTAACACTTAAAACATTTAATTTACAAAGGAACACAATTAGGGGGTTCATTTTGCCATAGAAATTATGATTAGTTCTGCAGAAAGAAAAATTAGGGCACATTTTGACTTCTCAAATCCTCTTCTATTTCCTAAAAAAATACTGACCTGCAGACTGAAACATGCACTTTGAATACCAGCAGCAGACTTCCCTGGTGAGCAGTAGTTTTACTACAGTGATCTAATGAGCAACTAGAGTGCTAACATTCAGAATTTATGGCAAATGTGTGACACATCTGAATACCTTCTTGATGGAACCAAAATAAAAACTGAAATTATTCCCACTGAGGAGACTGCAGTAAATAAGGAAATTAGGAACCTTCATAACAAATAAATCTCCAAAATGGCCACGAGAGACAAAAGATCCCAAATGTAGCCCAAATATCACCCAAATGTAGCCCAAGTATAGCCCAATGACAGAATGTCCCAGAGTGTTCTTAAGAACAACTAGATTGCTAGAAGAAAGGTGGTGGTCTGGCCATTATTTATCATAAATCCCTTAGAGGGATAGTACAGCCAGACGTAACTGACCTAGACGAAGTGCTCATTTTCAATTTTATCCTCTCTGATCATCAGACTCTTAGAGGCTGCCTACTCTACAGGCCACCTGGGGCCAAAGCACCTTTTCTCTCAGCTTTGAGTAGCCTGTTAGAAGAAGCTATTTGTGCCAGCTCCTTCACACTACTTGGAGATTTTAATTTTCATCTGGAGAATTGTAGGGACCCGGACACTCAAGATCTCCTAGAACTGCTACAGGGAGTAGAACTGAAACAACTAGTCCGGGGTCCGACTCATAAAGCAGGGCATACCCTTGATGGCATCTTTTCCAATATTCCTAACCTAGAGGTTACGTCTGTTCAACCGATCTCCTGGTCGGATCATGCTGCTGTTCATTTTAACATAAGTCTTACCCCCCCCCCAGACTAAACAAAGCTAAATCTGCCCCTAAAATATTGAGGAAATGGAAAAGCATAGAAGGCAAGACTTTGGAGGATCTTCTGAAAGCCTCTATAAAGCCCCCTACAAAAGACATAGAGGAAGCAGCCACAGACTACACAAGCTGGCTGGAGGCTGCCTGTATGCAACTTGCCTCCCCAACTATTATACATTCCACTCGGACAAGCCCCTCTGCCCCTTGGTTCTCTGAACAAGTCAGAGACCATAAAACCCGCTGCAAAAAACTAGAAAGACTATGGTGAAAAAATTACAAGGTAGAGGATAAAAAATGGCTTAACGCAGAGCTGAGAGCATACAAGGAGACAATTTGCATGGCTAAATGTGAGTTCTTTTCCAAACGGATCAAGGAAGCGAAAAACTCCCTTAAGGAATTATTCTACACAATCTCCTCCCTGGCAGCCCCCAAATCAGTAGAAATACCTCCTAGTCGCCAACTATGCGAAGATCTAGCCAAATTCTTCCTAAATAAAGTAGAGAAGATTTTCCATCCTTTGAACAATGAAAATAGGATTAATGCCTCAGACTCACTCACTCCAGATATGTAATCAGGAGCCCAATAGTAAATTGGACATATTAGAGAACTTCTCACCCATTAGCGAGGAAGAGGTATTCAAAGGACTTATGAGAATAAAATCAGGCTCCCCACATGACCCCTGCCCAACCGCAATTGCCAAACTAGCTCCCTCCACCATCGCCTCGGGTCTTACCCCCCTGTTCAATAACATGCTGGACAGGGGAGAATTTCCCCTACGCTGGAAACAGGCATCTATCCTACCCCTCCTAAAAAAAGACAATTTAGATCCCACAGATTTAAATAATTTTCGACCCATTGCCCGACTACCCCTCCCAGCCAAAATCATGGAGGGCTTACTAAATAGACAGCTCAGTTCCTTCCTGAGATCAGGAGAGAGACTGGACTCTTCACAGCATGGATTCAGGGCTGGACACAGCATTGAATCGGCCTTGATCAAATCAGCTGAAGACATCAGAAGGGTGCTGGACATGGGGGGTAGAGCCGCCCTGATCCTGCTGGACCTATCCGCGGCCTTCGATATGGTCCACCATAACATCTTGGTGGACCGTCTGAGGGCCAGTGGGATTCGGGGAAAGGCCCTTGAGATCTTGCAGGCCTTTTTATCCGGCAGGATGCAGTTGGTGGCCTTGGGGGACTTCGAATCCGAGCCTTTTGTGCTCCCCTGCGGAGTCCCCCAGGGGTCTTCCCTGAGCCCGACTCTTTTTAATGCCTACGCCTCCACATTGGCACCAGTGATCAGATCCTTCAGATTTAATCTCACATCCTACGCGGATGACACTCAGATTGTGGTGTCACTGCGTAAGGGAGAATTGGATAGCACAGCAGACAGGTTCAGATGCTGCATGCGGGAGGTGAGCATATGGATGTCAGGAAACTGCCTGAAGCTTAATTCGGCTAAAACAGAGGTGCTACTGTTTGGTTCATGTGAGAACTTCTGGTCCCCTCGCTGGTGGCCAGAAGAAATGGGGGCTCCCCCTGCTCCGGTCTCGAAGGTAAAAAATTTAGGGGTCCTGATGGATGACTCTCTCTCCTTCAGGCCACATATCAACGCACTGGCCTCGACCACCCATTATGCTCTCAAAACCATACGGAAAGTCCTGCCCTTTCTCCCAGTAGAACACAAGAAGACAGTAGTGACCAGTCTGGTGCTGTCCCGGCTGGATTATTGTAATGGTCTGCTGCTGAATGCTCAGCAGGGACTCTTGAACAAACTTCAAATCCTGCAGAATGCAGCAGCACGCCTGATTACAGGCACCCCCAAGTTCTCCTCAGTAGCCCAGGACCTTGTAAAATTACACTGGCTGCCTGTTAGGAAAAGAATCGCCTTTAAGTCACTCTGCGTGATTTTTAAGGCTCTGCACGGCCTAGGCCCCCAGTGTATGACCTCTCTTTTCCAATGGTACAAGCCTGCCCGAGCTCTAAGATCTGCCGAACAGGGCCTGGCAGTAGTCCCCAGAGTTAGGAAAGCTCGTTGGGGAGGCAGAAGTCTCTCCCTGGGAGCCGCTAAGGCATGGAACTCGCTGCCTTCCAACCTTAGACAGATGCCCGACTTGCTCACATTCAGAAGGGCCCTTAAAACCTGCCTTTTCTCACACTAACTCTCTTTCCCACGCCTCCTAGTCATCATTCAGCGCCAGGACACCTCCGGGTAACAGTGCGCTTTAAAAATGCCCAAAATAAATAAATAAATACTATCTTACTTATGACAAAAGTATGGCACACCTGAAGCCATCTTGATTGGAATTAACTGGTAACACTTAAAACATTTAATTTAAAAAGGAACACAATGAGGGGGTTTATTTTGCCAAGATTAGTGCTGAAGAAAGAAACATTAGGGCACATTTTGAGTGACTTCTCAAATCCTCTTCTATTTCATTAAAAAAATTCTGATATGCAGACTGAAACATGCACTTTTAGTACCAGCAGCAGACTTCTGTGGTGAGCAGTAGCTTTACTACAGTGATCTAATGAGCAACTAGAGTGCTAACATTCAGAATTTATGGCAAATGTGTGACATATCTGAATACCTTCTTGATGGAATCAAAGTAAAAAACTGAAAGCATTTCCTACTGAGGAGACTGCAGTAAATGAGGAAATTAGGAAACTTCATAACAAATAAATCTCCCAAGATGGCCACCAGAGACAAAAGAGCCCAAATGCAGCACAAATATCACCGAGATGTAGCCCACATGTAGCCCAATGACAGAAGTGTGCAAAACACTTATTTTTTGTTTATTTGCAGTTTTATATAGTGCAGACTTGTCAGGTATTGGAGTGCTTTACATGAGCATTGGTTACATCACACAAGATCCAATTCATTTTGGTTGTAGACATGGGGAGATTAAATGATTTGACCAGAATCACAGAATGTTGAGCTGAAGCAGAAACTCCAACCTGGTTCCCCAGTTGCAAAGTCTGCAGCTCTGGAAGTAACACCACATCCTCTCCCCTAGGTGCAACATTTAATCAAGTGGTCAACTGGATAAAAAAACATAAAAATTACAAATAATTTAAAAGTTCTTTGTCGCTATTTGAAAACTCAGAAAATATGTCCTCATTTTAGTTTTTTAGAGCACTAACCATAATTTTGATGCAAATAAGACCCTCTCATATATGTAATTTCTAAAGGAAATACTCTAGGTATTACAGTTTTGATTACATCAAGATGACGTTAGGCGTTCCACACTTTTGTAATAAATATAGAATGTTAGCAATCTAGTTGTTCATTGGGATACTGTTGAGAGGCAGAGACCAGGGGCACGGACTCTGAAAATTGAAGGCAGGTAGGAGAGTGCAGATGCAACAATTTGACCACACTGGGCAGGCAGGAAGGGCAGTGGCAGCACAACAGACTATGGAGGGCAGTGGAAAGGGGGGCAGGGGCAACAAACCAACAATACAGGACTGGCAAGAGAGGCTGTGGCAATATAATAGACCATTGAGGGCAGAAGGAAGAGGCAGTGGTAGTACAACCATACATGCTAACAGACCCGTTTCAGCCAGGAAACGTCCAATGTTTTTAAGCTCAAATGGTCTTTATTAGATCTGTCTCCTGTCTACAATCTCCTCTTTTTCAATGTAACTCAAAGGGGAAAATCAATACCCCAGTTTTTTTTCAAAATCTCCCTCTTACCAAGTTCAAAATGTTCGCAAGTATGGTACATTGGATCATGGTAGGCAGGAGGAATTGGGATAGGGACATGGACTCGGATAACAGAGGACAGGAGGGACATGGAGAGGTGCACCAAACTGACCCTACAGGGCAGGCATCAGGGTTTGCTGCAGCACAATACACCACACAGCGCATGCGGGACGGGAGTGCAGCACAACAATTCATAGAAAGCAATAGGGAAGGGACAGGACAATGCACATGGACAACAGAGAACAGAGGGGAAAGAGGCAATGGTAGCTAGCTGACCATAATGGACAGACAGAAGAGAAAGCTGCAGCATAACAGACCATAATGGGCAGGAGGGACGGATCAGGGGCATTACAATGGAACACACAAGCCAGGACGGGGGGAATAGGGGTCTGCACATGGAAACAGATGGCTGGGGGCAAGGGGGCAGGGCAGGAGCAGCAAGATGACCATGGAGGTCAGGCAGGTTGGGCACTAGAAACAAGACACACCATGGAGAGCAACAATGAGACTATGATGGCATACACAGAGACCATGGAGGGAAGGTGGGAGGGGGTCAGGGGCAGCTAGCTGACCACACAGGGAAGGTTGGAGGGGCCATGGCTGCACAGAAGACCATGCATGGCAAGCGGGAGGGTTAGTGGCAGCACAATGGCTATGATGGGCAAGAAGGAGGGTGCAGGGGCATGCATAAAGGACCATGGAGGATAGAAGGGAGGGTCAGGACCTGGGCACAGACAAGAGAGTTCAGGGGAAGGGGCCTCACAACAGACCGCACGGGGCAGGAAGGAGGAGCAGTTGCAGAACAATAGACCAGGGAGGGCAGAAGGGTGTGGCAGTAAAATGAACCATGGAGGACAGGAGGAAGGGGATAGGGGCATGGCATGTGGACAGGCAGGGTGGAGGTGGCAGGGACAGGATACAATCATCTGACAATGCTAGGCAGGTGGGAGGGGAGTGCAGCTCAAAAGAACACTCAGAGTAGATAGGAGTGGCAGGTCCATGGAACATGGTGGGCAAAAAGGATGGAGCAGGGGCATGCACAAAGAGGGCAGGGGGGAGGAGAATAGGGGCAGCAAGCTAAGCACAGAGGCTAAGCAGGAGGTCAATGATGGGCCATAGAATTTGGCAATGGAGGGCGGGAGGAGTGTACTGGTACATCATGCTAAATGGAGGGCAGTGGCAGCACATCAGACCATGCATGGCAGGATTCAGACAACAGAGGATAGGGAGGAGGTGGATGGGACAGCAAGCTAACTGTTCAGAGAAGGTGGGTATTAGGATCTTTATTGTTTTTAAAATGTGTGTCTGTGCGAACTACTTAAAATATGAACAAGTATGCAGCATAATCTCACTTTTATTCAGGAAGAAGAGGACGTTTGTGACTGTGACTCCGAGCTCACTTGGCAGAAACACCCCCTGACCCTCCACCCCCATTGCAAAATGTAATGCCTGTGAAAAGGGTAGGTGGACGCAGTGTTATATAGAACATAGTCCTGGGAGCACGTTTGAAAATGAAAACTAGATATAGTATATGGTATAAACTAAGCACCAAAAAGTGTGATATAAGATGAACTGGGGCGTGAAATATAATATGCAATACATTGTGCGCAATGACAGATTCATTGGAGAGCGCGAGATAGCACAGGCACTAGCGTGTGCTATGCGATATGCGCCTTGGAGTATAATATGCACAGGGCAGTGTTATGTAACCTAACTAGTCTCTAAAGTTGTAATATAAAATATGTGCTGGGGAGTGTAACGTTGCATATGCACTGTGACAAAGATATGGATCCCAGATTGTAATATGTATGGCATAGCACTGTGCGTTATAACATAGGCATCGAGGAAGGCACGTTAGATGAGGCAATATAACCCGTGTGAAGGCAAGTGTGGCATGACATATTCACGGGGTGGTGTAACAGTGCACATGGGCTAGAGAGTGTCATAGCATACGCACTAGATGGTGAAATATAACACAGAGGTGTGAGGCACTCGGCGGGCACTGGTTGGTGTAACACAGCATTGGGCTCAGCCAGGAGCACGCTGTGACTCTCAAGTGAGGTTCGTCTCCTTTCCAGAGAGTAAAATAAAAAGTATTACACATCCGGCGGTGGATGTGTGTTTTATTAACCGTGAGGGGGGTTTCTTGCATAGTTTGATTGAAAATTTGTGTCGAATCCCCTTTGAATGGCTTGGTGTGCGTGTATATTAAATGTGCCCGTCAATAGCTACCCATGTTTGTATAAATAAACGCCAAGGGTGTCTACTTGGAGAGTACCCACCGGCGGGGGCCCAGGGATTAGGCACGGTAGGGCGTTAGACACGTCAGAGCTTCACTAGCGGTGTACATACATTCCGTGTGGATTCATTCTATGCATAGTCGCCTTTTAATGAATATCACGCAAATCGTCATGGTGATAGGTACATACGGTTTGTCCAGCATGTCCTAGGTGTTTCTATAAATATATATTTTTTAAAAATAATAAAAAACAAAGGCCGGCCCCGGGGGATGGGGTCCGCGGGGCCATAAGTGGCCTGAGGAGGGGGGCAACGCAGCCCCCTCCTAAAGAATTTTTTTTAAAAAGGCCATGACCCGGGGGTTGGGGTCCCCAGGGCCGATTAAGGCCTTGGGAGGGCCAAATTTATTTGTTCTACAAAAAAAGTTAGGGTGCAGGCCCTGGGGGATGGGGTCTACAGGGCCAGTAAATTAGAAAAAGAAGGGGGGCCACACAGCCCTCCTTCTTAAAAAAATAAAGTAAATAAAAGATCGGCATCGCGCCGGAGGCCACGCCCCCTCCTTGCAGCACTCTACAAACGTGCCCCCTGGCCAGTTGTAAGTTGGGGAATTAATTCCCCTTCAATACTGAGGGTCCCCGAGGGCCAACTAGCCCAACAGGTATCTCCAGTATGCGCCAGGGAGCTGCGTTGCAGACAGGTGTTCTGAGGCCACACCCATTTTTTCACCTCTATGCAACGCAGCTCTGTGGCGCTTACTGGAGGTACCTAGTGGGCTAGTTTGACCCTAGGGACCCTTAGGATTCAAGGGGACTTAATCTTTCAACTTAGAACGGCCACAGGGCGCGTTTACACAGTGGTGAAGGGAGGGGACGGGGCCTGAGGTGACGTGTGCAAACACGCCCTGTGGTGCATTTTAAGTTGGGGAAATAATTCCCTTTCAATCCTGAGGGACCCTGGGGGCCAACTAGCCCACCAGGTGCTTCCAGTAAGCGCCACTGCTCTGCGTTGCAGAGAGGTGGTGCAGGCAAAGCCCCTTTTTACACCTCTCTGCAATGGCGCTTACTGGACGTACCTAGTGGGCTATTTTGCCCCTAGGGATCCTCAGGATTCAAGGGGACTTAATCTCCCAACTTAAAAAACGGCCACAGGGCGTGTTTACACAGTGGGGAAGGGAGGGGACGGGGCCTGAGGTGACGTGTGCAAACACGCCCTATGGCGCGTTTTAAGTTGGGGAAATAATTCTCCTTCATTCCTGAGGGCCCCTGGTGGCTAACTAGCCCACCAGGTGCTTCCAGTAAGCGCCACTGAGCTGCATTGCAGAGAGGTGGTCCAGCCCGTGCCACTTTTTACACCTTTCTGAAACGCAGCTCTGTGGCACTTACTGGAGGTACCTAGTGGGCTAGTTGGACCCTAGGGACCCTCAGGATTCAAATGAACTTAATCTGCAAACAAAAAATGGCCACAGGGCGGGTTTACACAGTGGTGAAGGGAGGGGACGGGGCCTGAGTTAACGTGTGCAAACAATCCCTGTGGTGCGTTTTAAGTTGGGGAAATAATTCCCCTTCAATCCTGAGGGACCTTGGGGGCCAACTAGCCCACCAGGTGCTTCCAGTAAGCACCACTGCGCTGCGTTGCAGCGAGGTGGTCTAGGCTGTGCCCCTTGTTACATCTCTCTGCAACGCAGCTCTGTGTCGCTTACTGGAGGTGCCGAGTGGTCTAGTTGGACCCTAGGGACCCTCAGGATTCAAGGGGACTTAATCTCCCAACTTAAAACGGCCACAGGGCGTGTTTACACAGTGGAGAAGTGAGGAGATGGAGCCTGAGGTGACGTGTGCAAACACGCCCTGTGGCGCGTTTTAAGAGGTAGTTTTAATCCCCTGCCCTATTATATACTAGGGGCTTACAGAGGAGGGCATGCTGATCACAGGGGGACCCCAACGCATAGTGTTCCCTAGTGTATGTAGGTGTTTTCACTGTATTCTGAGTGTCTTTTAACATAGCACTGGCTCTAGGACTGGTTAGTCAGACTCAGTTACCACCAGTATCCGTCTGAAAAAGTTGAGGGTACAGGATGATTTTGCAACAAGGCTTCTTTCTGCTCTTCTGTTTGTTCTTTCTGCACGTTATCCTTCTTCCTGCACTTTTCTTCGTCTTTGAGGACTTCTGTTGCTTCTTTCTGCATTTCTTTTTTTTCTTTCTGTGCGTTTTTTCTTCTTTCTTCACATGTCCTATCTCTGTAGGCATAGTTAGAAATTAGCATTTAAAAAACTGATGACATCATCCAGTGAATGTGCGTTTTTCTGAAAATTACATATGTTTTATATATGTATATCTCAAGGTCGATGGAAGAATAAATGGGTATATAAGTGTCTAAATGGATGATTTGTTTTTGAAAAATTGATTGTATAACTGACTGATTAAGTGTATCTTAGTGAATATATTGCTTAGTGAGTAATGTTTAAATATGTAAATATCTGTATCAGTCTCTCACTTTGTGTATAAGTGGCTGCATGGGTTGGTGAGTAGCTACATGAGTGTCTATATAGGTTATTAGTTGTTTTTTTGAGTATCAGTATGAGTGTCTGAGTGTCTGTATGGTTCGGTGGGGGGTATTACGTAGTGCATAGGTGCATGAATGAGTGACTCACTGTTTGTGTTGAAGACAGCATGTGTGCAGGACTGTATGGGTGGATGAGTGTGTGAATGGGTGTGTTAGTGAGTGAATGACTGTCTCAATAGTGTCTTTATGAGTAACTACATATGTTTTAAACTAGTATATGTGACTATTGGTGTATATAAGTGTGTATATGTGAGAGTGAGAGATTAAAAGAGTTCCTGTATGAATAAGTATGTGTTTCTATAAGTGACTGTTTTAAAGACTAAGTATGTGTAAGTTTCTGTAGAAGTAAGTGTGGTGGTGTGTGTATAACTGTATATGCAAGTAAATGGATGTTTGATTCTTTATTAGCATGAGTGACTATGTGTGTGAGTAACTCTATGGATGAGTGGCGTTGTGTAACAGGATGTATAGGTGTATAAGTACATATGATGAGTGAGTACATGTATGAGTGACTGTATAGGACTGTTGGCGAATGAGTGGATGTGTATGTGGATCTTAGAATTACTGAATAGGTTGTTGTAACTGATATTGGTAAGTCCATTGTTTTGAAAATTTTAGTTTCTATTTTTGAATGTGTGTATCAAAGGTTATATTAGGGAGAGAGGAGGTCTGCCACTCTATCAGCAAGGATGATGTCATCCGTGATGTCATTTGAGATGTCATCAGTGATGTCATCAGTGATGTCACTGACCATGTCATGAGTGATGTAATATGTGACGTCATCAGCAGTGCATTGTGGGCGCGCGAGTTATAGTTAGCTGAACTAACTATAACGGGGGAATTTCAATGGTTTTGTACGAGTGAAAAGTCCAGCTAACTATAACGCCCATGAAACCTATGGGTTTTTCAGTGAATTTCTAAGGTTTTTTAAATGCTAATTCCTAACTATAAAGTGCCTGAAACCTATGGTTTTTCAGTGAATATATATATATATATATGGTCATTGAATTCAGCGCTGGTGGTTCAGGCGCTGTCCACGTAACACCAGTCGGTTGTGGCTCTTCCTTCTGAACGCGTTTTTTGGAGGAGTATGGGAATACTAAAGGTGGAGCCCCAGAGTGGATGCCAGGAAGAGGACTAAGGATGACAGCAGTGAGGAGACCAGTATCTCGTAGCGGGGCGGTTTTCGCAACTGCCAGCACGGGGTGTGCATTTCCCCAGCTAGAAATGCCTTGCTCAGAAGTCTGGTGCCCTCTGGTGATTAGGCACCGCGGATGCCAATGCGGAAGCGGTGAGAGCTGTGTGGCATATTCAGTTTTTGTTTATTGGTCTCCTTCGATCCTGGGTCTTGTGGTTGAAGGAATTCATATTTGATGCTGACTACCGAGCATGATTTCTAAACCCTTCTTTCAAATGGCTGTACTCATTTATTCATTACGACTTCGGCCCTAATGAGATGGACTATAAATATTAATTGAGTCAAGGGTCATTGCCCGTGGATTTCCGTTATTCACCGATGCCAAGTTGCCTTATGGGAGTTGTAGTTTTGAAGGGACATAAGCGCGCACCTGCTGGCTTTCATTTATGTCGGAAAACCACAATGTGTGTTCATTTTAGCCGTGTGGGTTCGCCTATAAACATTATGCCCCATTGTCTCCTAAGGATACTTACTTGGAAGATGTGAGGAAAACGGGGCCATAAACAACATTGCTTTTGCAGCAAAAGAGACAGATCGAATTTAAAGAAACCTTTGGCATCAAACAGTATTGCTTAAATGGCTTGAGACAGATCGAACTTAAAGCAACCTTTGACCCAGCCTTTTTGAACTTGCCAGATTAGGGGGAATCTTGCAATAATAATGGGGTGATACTGTGCAGCATTTCTTTTATTTTTGTGACTTCATATTTATTTTTAAATTTAGGCACATGTTTCTGAGCGATTGGCAGCCCTGTGCACACATTCCCAGTGTTTCCGTTTAGGCAGATGACTTAAATGTTGTCCAGCTATGAGCGTTTATTTGCACACAGGACGGGAGAGGGGCAATATATTGCTGGTTACGTAGAAATTAAGATTCACAGATATTTTTGTATTATGCAAATTCAGTAAATATCGGAGCTGTTATTACGGTACCAGTGACATTGCCTATGTGTACAACTACAATAATATGGTTACACTTTACATTTGTTCCACATCGGTGCACTTTATTCACGCTGCAGTATTTTGTCTATGTTTATCTCGTACCTGCAGGGGGAGGGCTATATATACTCATACTGTTTGGGCACCAATTTGATTGACAAAGGCTTCTGCGAAGCCGAAACGCGTCTCCTTGAGCCTGGGGTCGAGGGAGACCCAGGAAAATAAAAGTGTCTTATTCCAGCAGCTTTCGTGTACGTGCCTTCTTCTTTTGGAGCAGGACTGTTTGGTTAAATATATATATATATATATATATATATATATATATATATATATATATATATATATATATATATATATATATATATATATATATATATATATATATATATATATATATATATATATATATATATATATATATATATATATATATATATATATATATATATATATTTATAACACGAAGAAAGAGGTTCCCTCGACGTAGACACACTCCAAAAAGGCTTAGTTTTATTCAGAACACAGCACAAGCTGGAACTTCCATTGCCTTAAGTTTATCAGTCTAACACGTTTGAGACATAGCAGTCCATGATCACTGGCAAAAGACAGAGGTTACAACAAACAAATGATGGACGGAATGCTGACAATGCATACATTCTCCCCCAGTCAAGAGATCTGGGTTAAATCCATCGTTCTTTTGCCCACTACACCACCCCAGTTTAGACATGGCCATATGCAAATCAGTCTTGACCCTGTGCCTCATGGGAACAGTCCAGCCCGAACTGCCAAGCCATGTCTTCCCTGGACCGGAATCGAGCATCCTAGGACCGGTTTCTGGCTATCAGCCGTCATCAGCCAGGATAGCTTGACTCCAGTGGCGTAGTGAGCACGGGTCCCACGTCTGGGAATACCCATCCCACTTAGGGCGAAAAGCGTTACCTCTTTCTTTGCAAGTATTACAGCCAGTCTAGCAGCGAAGGCTCACCATCGCAGAAAGAGCGGGCCTAGTGACTTTGATTGTTAGTCACTTATGGAGCAATTGTCTTGGAGGTAATTCTCAGCACAGCAAGGAATGGGACACTGTTTTAATCCACTGGAGGGTTTTTGAACTTATTGGGGTTTGAAGGCATGGTATGGGAATACCTTCGCCAGCATGCACTAGCATTGTCACATGATGGCCTATCGGGGTGGGACTCTATTTAAAAGGTATTCAGGTGTCTACAATCATGCTGCTGCTTATCTGTGCTTTGCCTGTGATCAAGTACTGCTATGTCTCGATTTACCCCACTGTAAATACTGCGTAGGAAGTAAGGCATAAAGTTTTGAACAAAGCACTATCCTCTATGGTAAGCCTGAGTAAATGTAGCTTGTAAGAAGACACATAGGTCTACCTGTGGAGACTGAAAATCAAGTGGACTGCAATGTTCTGACTCAGTTGTAACTTGTCAATCAGCCGCTTTGTAGAGCTGAGGTACAAACTGTTACAGTAATCCAGCCCAGAAATAGTTGTGCTTGTGGATTTTCGGCATTCTAGAGGTAGCAGAGGTGAACTCTTCTTAAGCAATTTTAAAGGTAGGAAGAAAACAGATGCAGTAGCTCAAATTACTGTTGAAGGTGACAGCACTGTCTAAATAGACGCTTAGACGTATTACTGTGGTAGCAGAAACAGGCAGGGAACTTCGGTTTGATGGCCATGAAATTTAGCCTACGCTCTATTGGATTATCCCTGAATGAGGACTTTAGTCCTGTCTATATTAAACGTTAATGCACTGCTGTATATCAATCCGGCTACCTACAACAAATAGCAATTAAGATGTTCTTTTGTATGTCCAGAATGACCACAAGTAAAGTAAAATAAGTGGTGCACTGCCACCTTGATGCAACACATACTTTAGGCCATTGACCACTGCAGTCCAAGCTGATTCTCTGCCATCTAATGATCTAAGTCCAGATTGAGGAGGAAAGAGCACTGAATGATTCTCTAAAAACATAATAACAGATTTACATGCTTTCCCACTAGTTAAATGGGAACTAGGAGAGGTGTGATTCAACGGTAACTGCTTGGAATACTAGGGACAGGTAGAGGTTTCTTCAAAATATGAGAAACCATGGCATAGTTCAAGCTATGAAGAACTACTGCAATGTTAAAGGAATCACTGCTTGCTTGTCTGCTCAAATTTGATGGTTCCAGGCTGGACAGATTTTTTTAATCTAGGCAGGTGTACGTAGGCCAAATTCTGTAAGATAGGTAGACTTGTGGCTATCTGTGTGGGACTTTTAACTAGTGAAGTAAGGACAAAGCCAACATTTAAGCAAAAAGTAAAGCAGATGTTGTTTATATTGTCCAGAAATAAATTTGCCAGAGTGAAATTAAGTTAAATGAAAATGGCACTTATAAAGCGCATGGCTACCCTAAGGCCTCCCAGCGCTAAGAACAGAGCCTACCCAGTGAACGCTTTTGATGGCCGGGAACAAGAACGTCTTTAACTGTCTGCGGAAGGTTAGGTGGTTTCTTCCAAACGAATGCGCTCTGGAAGAGCGTTCCACCTCTTGGAGGCATAATAGGGGAAACGTCGGCCCCCACTTCTGGCCCTGTAAATTCTAGGTACTATGGCCATCCGTTTGTTTTCTGAGCGAAGAGCTCTGTCGGAATGGTATGGGGAGACGATAGACTGTAAAATTGGCGGGGCTTTTGGAAGCCATAGTCTTGTGGGTAATGCAAAGGGATTTGAACTGGATCCTCTCTGCAATTGGCAGCCAGTGTAGAGAGGCTATAGATGCTTGCGCCGATTCTCTGTGGGGAGTATGTAGAAGCAGTCTAGCTGCACAGTTCTGAAACGTCTGGAGTCTCTTATAGTGGATCGTGGAGAGCAAAAATAAAGGGCATTTTTGCATAGTCCAAGCAGGAGAGAATTAAAGCTTGGACCAGCAGTTTCTTTACACTGAAGGGGAGTAGAGGTAGGACTTTCCTTACCATCCTAAGTAGTCCGTAGCAGTAACCTGCTACCTTCTGGGCTTGTACCTTTATGTCTAGCTTGTGATCAAGCCAGACTCCTAAACTTTTTATTTGATCTTTGGGCGGCGGTATGCTGCCCAGGCATTTAGGCCATAGAGAGGTAGAACCTACTGGGAGAGGTGTACCCAGAAACATCAAGTCTGTTTTTGCTCCATTTAGTTGTAGAAAAGAGCGCTCCATCCATGCCGATACTTTTTCCAAACAATTAGCTAGATTGTTTGGCTTGTTTCCAGCTTGATTAAGGGAAACTATCAGTTGAGTATCGTCTGCGTATGTATTGATTTGTATGCCAAAGGGTTCAACAATTTTGGCCAAGGGGCTCATATAAATGTTGAAAAGGGTGGGGCTTAGGGATGAGCCCTGTGGCACCCCACACCTCAATGGCATACTCTTAGAGATGGAGTTGTCCTCGAAGACCTGAAATGAGCGGAGATCTAGAAAAGACTCCAGCCACATTAGCGCAGTTCCTGATACCCCTGCCTCTCTGGTCCTGGAGGTCAGCAGTTGATGGTTCACGTTATCGAAAGCCGCACTCAGCTCTAAGAGGAAGATTGCTGACGAGCCTCCGGCTAATATTTTTCTAGCTTCCTCAACGACAGCAATCAGAGCTGTGTCTGTGCCCTGATGGGGTCTAAATCCTGTTTGCGTTGGGTGAAAACAGTCATTTTCCTCCAGAAAGGTGAACAAGATGGAGTTGACATGTTTTTCTGCAAGTTTTGCGATCCCTGGAAGCAATGAAATAGGGCGGTAGTTGGAGAAAACTTCAGGGTCCGCCCCTTCTTTTTTAAGCAGTGCGCTCACCATGGCTTGTTTCCATAAGGAGGGGACAATCCCTGTACCCAGAGACAGATTGATAAGTTTTAAAATAGTGGGGGCAACTGTTTGGAAAACTTGGTTCAAAGCGGTGGGAGGGGCCATGTCCCTCGGGGAAGCTGATTTTAAATTACTAAGGTAGATTTTAAGAGATTTAATATCCAGAGGCGGAAAGATCTCCAGTCTAGTCACTGGTGGATTTCCCCTATTTTCCAACAGAGGGTCATTTGAAGAGATAGTAGCTGCGGGGAATGCTAGGTAAATGGATTGAATCTTTGTGTGAAATAACTCTGCTATATCATTGCAGCGTCCTATAATATTAACCGCAGGTAAGGCTGAAGATAAAGGGGTGGTTAGTGCTTTAATAATCTTAAAAATTTCCCGCAGAGTGTTAGGTGCTGAGGAGATTTTAGTTGCGTAATACTTGGATTGTGCTTTACTGATTTCTGATTTATACAATTTTATGGCTTCCCTCTAAATGTAAGTGGTGCATCATTTTGGGGCATTTGATACTACAGAAACAATTCATTTAGAATGGTGAAAGGACTTTCACCCTTATGCATCAAGCCAAAATCCAGTCGGTAAAATACCGATTCCTTATTAGCTCCCGGTATTAAGTAAAAAATACCCAATCCCAATGCATCAACCCAAAAGCAGAAATCGGTATTTAAGGAATCCTTAAATAGCGATTCTTTAAATAGGGATTCCTTAAATACCGATTCCTTAAATTGCGATTGCATTTAAGGAATCCCAAAGTGAGATTCCTTAAATGCAATGCATCAAAGTTAAAAAATTAGCGATTTCGCTAATAAGGGGAGCAAATTACCATGAAGATGAACTGCATGGTAATTTGCAAAAACTTTGAGAAATGCACTTTTGTGCATTTTTCAAAGTTTCATGTTGCGCACACACATGCCCTTAGAGCATGTGTGTGTGCAACATATGTGCACATATCATTTTCAGGGGTGCAACAGGGTGTCCTTTTGACACCCTGGCACCCTTGAAAGTGCTCCCGCTATTAGCGATTCGGTAATACCGAATCGCTAATACAGAATGGCTTTACATTCATTCCTATGGGCCTCCAAGCCCATAGGAATGAATGGGTAGGTATTCCTTATTACCGATTCGGTATTACCGATTCGGTAATAAGGAATGTTAAGGAATCGCTATTTGAATAGCGATTCCTACATGCATAGCCTTTTGCTATTCCTTATTAGCGATTCCTTATTTTTCGCTAATAAGGAATCGCAAATGCTAATGTTGATGCATATGCCCCTATATGGTTTAAAATATTTCTTTAGTGGAATTAGCTACAAATTGAATGTGTTTTTTCAAATACTCAGTTTTAGTCACTTTAACAAATTTTCTACAGTGCTGTTAGGCTGCCAGCTGAAAATAACAGTCTGATTTCGCAATTATAATCATGGCTCCAATTACTCTCTAATTCTTTCAGTGCACCAGTTCTGACAAGAACCAGTGTTCTGAAGTTCAGGAGGAGTGGAATAAAATCTCTTTGAATTGTGTGAGAGATTCTAAAGCAAGCCTCTGCATTGTCATTTGAGAGGCTGAGATTATCAATGAGAAATACTGGGCCAGTGTAATCTAGTGCCTGAATAAAGAATTTCATGAGTAATCTTGTTCCAAGTTCAGACCTGGGCACAGTTTCCAGAGCTATCTTATGTATCATATTTATTTTATTTTAGCAACTTGTAAAGTGCACAAATACCCGTAGGTGTCTCGGCGCTGTGTTGGAAGTGAAGGTACTGGCAGGTGAGAGAAAACCGATTGCTTGAAAAGCCAAGTTTTTATTTGTTTTCTAAATGATAGCAGTGTGGGACTAGTCTTATTCCGCACAGGAAGAGAATTCTAAAGTTTGGATGTTTGGATGTATCATAATTCTGATGTCCCACTCAAACCAAGTCCGTCGATGATCAGTTCAGATTGGGATAATGCTTAGCACCATGTGAACATTTCTGAGTGAAGAGAAGATCAGGTCTAATGTATGACCCATAAAGTGGATAGGGCCATAGGCAAAGTAGGCAAATTGGGTTAATCTGATGGTTCGGCAAGCCTTGAAGAGATTCATAACACCTGTGTGGGCCAGACAATCTGCGCATACATTAATAGCTCCCAAAATGATTAGATTGGGGATAGATAGAATGTAAAGTCTTGACATTTCTAACAAGAATGAGCTAAAATGAGGGTCAGAGAGTGGAGGAAGATAGATTAAAGTGCCTGAGAATGAGCATGAAGCGTAAGCCTTCAATTTTCAACCAATGAATTCAAAGGCAGTAAAGGGATCGAAGACAAGAGGATGAATGAGATTCTTGCAGTATTATTGCGATTCCGCCAACTTTGAGAGCTTCGATCTACCCTAAGAATTCAAAAACAGCAGCAGCAGAAGTAGCTAAATCAGGGTTAGAGTAGTCATGCAGCCAAGTCTCAGTCAGAAACAGACAATCCTGGTCAAAATCAATAATCAGATCATGCACCTCGATGGTATTTTTAACAAGCAAGCATCATTTAACACAGCACGACAAAGTATTATAGTCATTTTTGGGCTGTCCTGAGGCTGGTATAGAGGATGGAGTATGCTTACATAGGAAGTGACTATGAAATGTAAGAACTGTTGTGTTGATTTCTATAATTTGTTGGCAAATTTAAATATCACAAACCAGCTCTGTAGAAATTTGGGCAACATGGTTTGTGTTTGGCTCTGAATAGGCGCTAACGGGAATGGATGGACCTGGCTTTGGTGCACCTTTGTCACGCAGCTGTCATGACCATTAAGCAGACATGCTTCTGCCCTACTTATGTAGCGGATTTCTTCCCTGCATAAAAAGCATATGCACTTAGGAAGAACTGTTGGTTTTGGCAATGCTTGTTTTCTACAGTCTGCAGGGAAGTACTAAAGAATAAAAGTCAACGAAGCGTTGAAGGATATGAGAACAGGACCGCTTCAGAGTGGAGTGAGAGCGCACTGCTGGTCTTTAAAACGTACCTGGAAGCATTTTATGCAGCACAAATAATATTTTTGACATACTGCATGAATGATACTCTTGAAATACTGAACCCTTCAACCAGTAAGAGTACTGTGACATCCCATCAGGGCACTAGTAGTACTTTTGAACGGCTGCGATGATGTGCAAAACGAGCCAATCTTTTGAAAGTGGAACGCGTTGGTTAAAGTGTTGCTGAGACCCTCTATATGGCTTCCTAATGCCCTCATTTTCAAGACTGTCAGTAAAGGGTACCATATCATGAATGGGGGATACTGAGCAGGCATCTCAGGGGAACAGCTTGACTGACTCCTCAACACCTTTATCAAGAAAATCAAATTGGGTTTTAACAAATTTTAAAAATACTACATAAAGGCAATGTATATTTTTAAGGTGATTTCCTCTTTCTCATGGAACATGCAACTATGACGAAATGCTCTCATAATCATCAGATGCATGTTTCATAACAATAAAACTAGTTTTGGCATTTCTTATTACTGTCATGAATACGCCTTGCGGTTATCCAGTTCAGTAGCAAGCGGTCCCTCCATTTAGAAATGAGGAGAGTCTGAGGTAGTCTGTCTGTAATGTATAGTCATGGCATAGAGGAGAGACACGTCAGAAGTCACTGTGCAACGTGGTAGGTCCTCGTGCCTTAGAATGGCGTGAACCTTACGTTTGATCATCAAAATAGAAGACGTGAAAGAAAGGCCAGGTGCCAAATCAAAATGTCTAGGGAGCAAACATCTCCTAACAATTACTAACCTCAATCAGCAGCGGCTCCTCGAGGGAGTGCTGCGGGGCGGTGAGGCGGGGCGGGGGTGGGGCAGAGTGGGGGGTAGTAAACTACTGCATACGGGCAAACGGAGGTAAGTAAATAAATAAATAAAACGAATTACATTGTGCGTGTCCGTATGCCCGAGTTTACTACTCCCACCCTGCCCCTCCCCCGCCCCCGTCTCACCACCCCGCTGCACTCCCTCGAGGAGCCGCTACTGACCACACTCCCTACACAAATCAACTAATATGACCCTGCGTTTGTGTAATGTGCATGTGTGCTTGTGGTGCGCTCACGTTCATGGGTGCAAATTCAGGGCTCGAGTTGGGGTACCACGCGGGTGGACGGCGTCCCCCCACTTATTTTACCAGGTTTTTCCGGGTGGACGCCGTCCCCCCTGCCCAAAACCTGGACAGCATTGTGTGAGCAGAGAGCCCGGGTGGGAGGGAAGTTTCCCGTAATTTGTAATTGGAGACTTTAAGAGGCACCGGTGGTGTGTGCAGGCTGGAGTGATTGGGAGGCGGAGCGAGCAGGCGTTGGCGGTTAACGCTTGGAATGTGTGTCCTTCTGTATCTTGTGCACTTTTGAGCACTTCGTTGTGCAACTGGTGCACCCCCTCGGGGGAGTGGGGGGGTTGCAAAGGACATCGAGGAACAGACCAGGGGTAGCAGTGCTGTGAAATGCCCCGTCATCTAAAGGCATATGAATACTCATGAGATTCCTGTTGTGACGTCACTTCCGGTGACTGTGCCCCCCCCCCCACTTCTTTTCATGAGATTCCTGTCGTGATGTCACTTCCGGTGACAGCGTCCCCCCACTTCTTTTTTTAGGACTTGTGCCCTGGGTGCAATGTGAGCCTGTGTCTCCAGGAGTGAGCAGATTTTACTGTATGATTTGTAAGACAAATGATCAATATATTCTGCTATATTGTATCAGTCATATCATATCAGCTTTATGAGACAGACATCTACAAAGAAAAAAGTACCTTACTTTTGGAAATATTGTGTTGTGTCAGTTTTAACTTTAAATATGTCACTACTGATGATTTACGTGTTTTTTTTTCTTCCGAAAATGAATGTCAAACTTCCTAGAGAACTAATTGTACGGAAAAGAAGAAAGATTACTTACAATGACTTCGGCTTTGCTGCTCAAGCCTTTTCCGTAATTGTCTGTCGCAATGGCTTCGAACTTAAAGTAGGAGCGCCTCATGTTTTTGAACAGCATTGCTGTTTTAATGACCCCAGTGTATGGCTCAATCACAAAGCCCTCTTTGCCATCTTTGATAGGCGGCACAATTAATCTGTACTGATTGGTGCTGTAGTTCCCAGAATCACGGTCCGTTGTCTGAAAAGAAACAAAATGTAAATCAAAGGAAATAATTTATCTGTAAATCCAGATCAATGAATCTCTACGCTGCTTACCAAAATGTAATGTGAGTATATTTGGATTATAAATGTAAATACATTTCTAAGTCTTAAGCTCAAAATAAACCTGCATGAAATTGACAGTTGCAAGTTTTGTTTTCCGTTATAGATAGGAAACAACATTTGGCGAAGGTAATTAATTCATAGTAGAATTCCTTGACTAATGTAAAAGGCAATTTATTAAGTATTACATAAATATTATACGAGTAATTACTGTTGCAAGATTTGCCACTTAGGGCCCTATTTACCCAGCAAACACATAATCGTTCATCACTCCCATATTTTAACAATTTAAGATTCGACTCTCTCTCAAGTATGCCTTGGCTTTAAACTATTTTCAGTTTTACAACCCTGCCCTCTAGCGAACACTTCAGAATTTCATTTGACACATAGCTTAACAACAGAACAAGCTCTTTCTTCTACAACAAGAAGTGGGGCAATCTTTTCTACATTTGAATACATTTTCCATCAGCTCGACCTACTACTGCAAACTATGAAGATTGCATTCGCCATGAAGCTAGCTGAAGGTTATTGTTTTTTTCTGATTGGCTACTGGAGTAGTGGAAACTCCAATTCACCTTCCATTTGATGATGTTCTGCTCGAGACGTCCTGTGGGGCAGCAGGTTGTCTCTCCGAGCGCCCACATTGTGTCAGAAAGGTAAGCAGAGGCGTAGCTTGGTCAGTATGATGGTATAGGAGGGGTGAGCTTCAGATTTTCTGAAAATCAGGCTGGCATATAATGTTTAAATGCATTATAGAACAAGCAGGGTGCATGACAGGGGCATTAGGAGTACTAAGAGAGAAAACAATATTTTGGGAAAGATGCATTATTCTGTTGACTTTTACAAACAGAGAGAGCAAGAGTGTGTGTGCATTTTTCTCTGTGGATGTAAATATCTCTCTGGAAATCATACTGACATCTCACAATACCAGACTGAAAGCGCCTGTTCCCAACAATTTATTAGAAAATACATTTATTAGGGGAGGTGTAACACCCAAAACACACCCCCTGAAGCTTTGTCCCTGAAGGTAAGTGGCTGGTAGAAAGATTAAGGGGACAATACAGGTTCTTGCAAGGGCGATGAGCCTCTGGGCAGAGGTTGGAGTGAAGTTTTGGACCATGCAGGCCCCTGAGCCACAGCCTTTAACGCCACGAAGGATGGTGCCTGAGGACTTTGCTGAAGCAGGAGTAAGGCACTAGCAGCCTTAGAGCTGAGAATATATATGAGGTAGGCCGAGCTGCTGGTAAGTTACTTGCTGAATTGCCTTGTAGGAATGGGGAGTGGAGCAAGGACAGGGGTTCAGGCTTGGGCAGGGGATATGGGCACCATCGAAGCAGGGCCGGACTGGGAACAGCAACCAACCCTTGCAGGTTGCTGCTCACCTAGCCCTGGGAGGGGGGTATCCACGAAGCTCCACTCCCACTTATCTTACAGGGGGTCGATATTGTGGCATTGCTGCAAAACCATCCCCCCCTGCTGCAAAACCGGCCCCCTGTAAGAAAAGTGGCTCCGGCGGCCACAATACCAGCACCCACCCCTCCAGCCTACTGGGAAAATGCTCAGTGCCCACTACGGCCAGTCCGGCCCTGCTTCCAAGCTGCACTACCTGCATGTTACCACAGGATAGCTCCTTACATCAGGAAGATTTCCCACAGCCTATAAAGGGCCCTGAAACTAACTCCTTTTTTCATTGCAAGCTACACGCATTAAATAAACTTGTGAGTAATAAGCTTGGCCTTCCTTCCAACTTTATAGCTTTGATTGCCCTTTTATATTCATCCCCTATGGCCCGCCTCCGGGTTAATGGCTCCTTATCTCCTCCCAATCCTATTATCCGTGGCACACGTCAGGGATGTCCCTAATCCCCGCTCCTATTTATTATAGCAATGGACCCCCTGGTCCATCATCTCCAAGAAAAACAAGAAAAACATCTGTTCCGTGGCTTGCAAATCCCTGCCGGCCCCCTCTTAATGCCTCTGTATGCGGATGACGTTTTGCTTTTCGTTCGCCACCCTCAAACCAATCTCCAGCCGTTAATTGATGAAATCAGAGCTTTAGCTCCATGTCAGGTCTTAAGATCAATTGGGGGAAGTCGGTGCTATTCCGCATCACGGATGCTGCGGCGACGGACGGGGCGGAGTACCTCCTACAGGTGGCTCAGGAGACCACAAAGTATCTTGGGGTGCAACTTCACAGAGACAAAGGCCAGGTTCTACAACTAAATACGGACCTGCGATTGACCATCTTACCTCGCAAATTGAAAGATGGATACAACTGCCCCTCTTTATAGCAGGCTGTATCGCTCTTATAAAAATGAAGGTACTAACCCGTTTTCTTAATTTTTTCTGCACCATACCCATTCCACTTACAGACGCATTTTTTACTCAATTATGCGGCCTCCTTATTCGGCTGATCTGGGCTGGTCGTAGACCTAGGGTCGCTTGCTATACTCTTACACTCCCATATGCACAGGGAGGGTTTGCAGTTCCAGCCCCTCAGTTGTACTTTCTGGTAGCTCAGGCCCAATTTGCTCACCACTGGTTTCATCCTGATGCCCGAATACCCTACACCAAGACGGACAAGGAGTTGGCTGCTCCGACTCCTTTGGCGTCCCTGCTCCCAAAGGGAATCCCCCTCGATGTTCAGGACATTCAAACTTTGGCCACTACATGCTGGGCCTGGCATAAATTAAATCGACTATTCGGGTCTGGTCCCCTTTATTCACTCGCTCTCCTGCCCGCCCATAATCCTTCTTTACCACTTACCACTGATAAGGGGGTTCTGGCCACTTTCTCTAAACTCGGGTTGGATACCTTCGGATCCCTGTTCCGGGAGGGCCGGGCACGTAAATTATCTGATCTGACACAGCCCCCGGGGTTCACTGGCGTAGACTCTCTTAACATGGCCCGACTTCAGGGGACGCTCCGTGCCACCTTTTCCGCTTTCCCTGCCCCATTGCCGACTTCCCCCCACTCACTCTTCTCATTGCTGACGACACTGGGTCACATTTGGTCACAAAACTGTATAAGGCGTGTCTGGTGCTCCGGGTGGGGCGGGATGGGGGGATCCAGCAATGTTGGGAAGAAGACATTGGACATCCACTAACCGACAAAGAATGTGCCTTCTGTCTCGCACAAACACACAGGGTATGCCCTAATCATAGGCATAAATTGCTTCATTTTAAATAGAATTAACATAACCCCTAGTCAATTAGCTAAGTTTGACCCCTCTGAGTAAACGAATTGACCCAAGTGTAATGCCTTGGATGCCGAATTTGCGCATATGGCTTGGTCCTGTCCCCCTATTTTAGTTTATTGGCAGCAAGTATTTGCTATGTTGACACAAATAATAGAAACACCCCTTGTACCTTCTCCAGTGCTAGGCCTGTTGGGACCGGTTCATCGTATTAAACTATGTTACCAACACTTTGCAGCGATAGCGCTACTGTTGGCTAAGCGTGAAATTGCTGTTCTCCGGGGGGGCAAGGGCTCATCCAACCAAATCCGCCTGGCTCCGGAGTCTGGTGTACTGTAGCGTGCAATCTGAGATTTATGCTTCACTACAACCCTCAACCTCCAGGCCCCGGGATATTTGGTGCATTTATCTCACACACCTGCAACACACACTCCTTGCATCGCAGGCTGCTCCTTCGCCACCAGTCTCCTCAAATGCCGAGTAGATTGTAGTCAGGCTCCTCTGCTAGTCTTTCGGACAGATGTTTCCTCCTGTGCATCCCCGTTGTATGCAAAACTGATATAGTATGTTCATCTTAGTCACCGCCCATAGTCGCAGGTTGATGCATTCCACAGTTTCAGTACCGGAACCCAGACTTCTTTTTGTGTTTTCATTTTGATTATGTTTTGGTTATTATCCATTGTGTAGTATTGATTTTGTGATTTAAATGATGTATTTGTCTTTTTGTATTTTATTGCATTTTTGTATTATATTGCTTTATGAAGAAAAAAAAGAAACTTGTGAGTAAAATAAAAGGTACGCTGAATTGCAAGATGGGCAAACTCAGGGGATCACACACATACCTAACAAATAAATCCAAACCTGGAGCGACAACGCAAACAACATCAGCAGGAAGAGCCAGTTCACTTTTTACAAAATTATGTGCATTTTTCCGAAATGCAAATTACTCCATCTCACAGCAAAAATATTCCTAAACTGCTGCATAGGCTTATTCCTAATGAACTTCTAAAATGCAAATATTTCACTGAGTTTGGTTTCTGCTTCTCTTTTTTCCATCATGAGCCATTTATTGCAAGAGTAGCACCTCTTTACTATAAAATAAGTTTATCTCAGTTTACAAATGTATCCCACTTTCCCTTTCCATGCAGGCCCGTGAGAAGCTTCTGAAATTTTGGAATTTGTAGCGGTCACAATTTAGTGGAACAATAACAAAGAAACATATTTGCTTACGTTGTATATTTAAATAAATATAAATGTTATATATTATATATATATATATATATATATATATAGATATATACTTCTTTTTCGAAGCGGGTCATTCCGGGATTGAGCCCGATGTCAGGTGGTGCGTTAGCCGGTATGCCCTCACCGGTAATATTACTCGTATTCGAATCTCCAATAATACGCACACTCGAAGAAAAATGCTTATGAAGAAGCTAATTTATTGCTCGTTACGCGTTTCGACAACTAAATGTCTTGATCGTGTGATCAAGACATTTAGTTGTCGAAACGCGTAACGAGCAATAAATTAGCTTCTTCATAAGCATTTTTCTTCGAGTGTGCGTATTATTGGAGATTCGAATACGATATATATATATATACACACTAACAATTGAACGTCTAGCGTTGAGATTACCACAAAATGTTTTAAAACTAGAATATAACATCACTGGGCAATCATAAATTTAGTAAAGTAATACACATTTAAATATGCTATTTCTAATTTTGAAATCGTTTCCTTGGGGTGAGGGGTGCATATTATATCGTACATATTGAAGCATTGCCAGTTTTTACAGCAATCTTATACAATGAATGCATGGAGTAACAATGTTTCGCTTAAATTCTCAGGAAGAAAAACAAACCTACATAACAAAAGGAATTCCAGGACCAGCATTCTGCTGAAAACGCGCAATTCGTCCTTTCAAGGCAGAAAAAGCGACTGCTGAACGTAAATGATTTACTTCCGATCCACCAAGCCTGATTCAAATGCTCCTTGTGTTTGAAGTTCAAAAATTCGAGAGCTATTTTTGAACAGCTTCAGATCTTTTATTTATGGGGCTAGTGCTATTGCCTTCATAACACTCATTTCCTTCATAAGGGTGGGAAATTCAGCGGGGATGCAGGGTGAGTGTTTTAGCCACCTCAAAGGACTCTTACTTCTATCCCTCGATCTCAATAAATAAAAATGCAGTCCTATTCATTTCATATCTTATAGTAACTAATTAAATGCTGGCTAAAAAGTGTGCTTGAAGTTCTCAATATAACATTGAAATTTAAACATGTTTAACATGTTAACATATTTAATAAGAGCTGTCGATTTTGGAACCTGGGGGCCAAGGTTCGAATCCCAGCCTCAGCGCTTGGCTCAACGTCATGTGATTCTGGACGAAAACAATTAATCACCCTGTGCCTAAAATAACTATGAAATAGATTTGTGTGATCCGCACTTGGGGGCCTATTTACAATAATGTCATGCAGTGCAGGGCAGCTAGTCATCTCGCTGCACTGTGTGACAGGGAAAGGGCAGGATGGCGCTGTATGTAAGGCAATGCCAGCATTTCTGCCTTTTCCCCTGCACTAGCTCATTTTGGCAGCCTAGTGCCAACTAAGGCACCCTTGCACCATGGTGCAAGGTTGCACCATGGTGCAAGGTTGCATGCTTTGCATGCACGATTGGTTTTGTGCAGGAAGTGGGGGTTTAGCTATTTTACTTTTTGTCCATGCCTGAAATCTTTGTATGTGTCTAAAGTTGGCTCTGGGCAATGTAATAGGAGGACCGTATTCATCTTCTCTTCTGCTAAATGTTTATATTCCCCCCCGGAGGTCGTCTCACTCTCTAGTGAGTCTATGTTCTCTTTTGTGCATAATATTAGCATCTTGGAAGAATTAACACAGATAATTATGGTGGGAGATTTTAATGCCATAATCTCTAATTTTTCTACTGTGACCTTTGGAAACCTGGCGTTGGACAAGATATGGAGTACTCAAGAGGCAATTTTGCCAGGTAATATTATATCAGACAGGCAGGGTTTAGGTTTTTTGGATTGCTTGAGAACCAATGACTTGGTTGTTCTAAATGGCAGATTCCCATAGGATTCCCCAGCCTCTTCTACTTTCCATTCCTCTTGAGGGCAATCACTAATTGATTATATTGTGATTTCCTACCAAATGTTTGGTGTCTGCACACAGTTTAAGGTATTGATGAGGGACCTGAGCGACCTGATAAAATAGTCCAAAGTGTGATCTGTCAGCCACATGACAGGAATGGTACTCTGCTGCTACTAAGGAGAGCACACATGATGTTCCCTTCTGTGTCTAGGACCGCACACACATCAAGGGACGGGCTTAGGCCTTCGTGCACATACTAGATTTGCATGAAGCTGGGGCGAGATATCCAAATATCAGGAAACCGGATACTTGCAGTTGGGCACTAAGGGCAGGGGACACAACTGTAGACTACAGGCCTTATTTCGCATTTGCCGGTCCATAGGATTGCCGAACCTGTGGTGGTGGTCTGACCACCACTACACTTCAGGCCCACCTGCAGTATTATGACCGTTTTGTCTAGAAATACGCAGGACTGCCGCGACCACCGGGGATCAAGGATCCCACGGTGGTCGTGCAGCGGTCAGGAGCACTAATATGCTGGTGGTACCTCTGCTGCAATGCCAAGCATATTAGGAGAAGCCTGTCCACAGCTCCTTCTCATGGCTGTGAGTCCGCCATGAAAAGGGTGGGGAAAGGCAATGAAAGGGGGCCCTAACAGTGCCATCTGCTGCTCCTGGGACGGGAGATGCATGCAGGGTGGCACATGTAGTGCCCCCCTGGTTTTGCACCACCAGTTCCTCCGTGGTGCGACCACACCTTGCAGGAAGGTGCAGTCAGCGCTCTGAGAACGGTGGTCTGCATGTCAGGCTCTTCAATGAGGATGACAGACCACCACCTTAGACTGCCGCAGCACCAACCGCCAGACCAGGATTTAACGCCTAATCTGGCGGGCAGCAGCACCACATCTTTGACAGTCCTACAGCAGACAGTGCAATGCACCGTTTGTTGTAGGACCTCCAAAGTCGTGATAAGGCCCTAAGTATGAGGCATTCCCACTCAAACACATGGTGTGTTTTGGCATCCTTTCTGGTTCCTGTTATTTCTTCATATAGAGTGTGTAGAGTTAAAACATCTATGTTTCAACCAACTTTGGTGCCAAGTATTACCTACACTGTGAAAAAATCAAGTGATTGCAACTTTTATGTTGGTGATATTTTGCAAGCCTTTGAACGCTTTATTTAAACTTTGATAATATTACCTTAGGCAGATGAGTGAGTTGCTTTCCCGAAGTACTCATTCAACAGATCAAGACAGTGTTTTGTGGTAGAACACTAGCTTTGTTCCTGATAATGCTTAATATGTATATACAGCCACTCAATGGAATCAGTGACTGATTTATCTTTGGATATCATTTGTGTCTTGATAAAAAGATTGATTTCTAAATTGGAGACAAGTGGTATTTCTAAATCTTGTAGTCCCAGAGTCATATTGTCAAGAAACTCAAGTGAAAAATCAATTTCAAACCCTGTAAAATATTTTTCAAAGGATCCCAGAAGTGAAAAGAAACCTTTCAGAGTTATGAGCTGTGTGAACATAATGTTCTACACTAATAAACCATTTGTAGATGTAACCTTTCAATATTATCAGTCAACTGAAGGGCTACATTCTTTAAAGTCTGTCTTCCAGCTCATTTTCAAATCAATCATCACACAGACAGAAACTTGGACACAATGAACATCAGTCTTCAGAATTATCCCATCTTCATCATACATCACAAACTCAAACTAATAAAATCGTCAAATACAATGGAGATTATTTTGTTTTGTTGCGGATTTAAGAGATTTAAGTTATAGGCTTTTTTATGGGGTGGGTACCATAATGAAGTTTTTGTTTTATTTATTATGAAAGTTTGAAGGGTGGTGATTTTTATATGGTGGCATGTCTAAAGAGAGCATCAGTACTGCTCATGATCTGTTTGGACATGATATGTACAGACCCCTGAAAATAACACGTTTATTTTTTAGCACAGAGTTTTATTCATATGTGATTCATATGTGGTTTTCACAACATTTTCTCACAGCCATCTTGGGAAATAAGTGCTGTCTCTTTGCATATTGTTACGAGTACAATCTAGTCACACACAATTTACAAAAAAATGTGCGACAATCTAGCATATAATCTGTGGGACAATCACACATGCCATACATTCCTGAAAATACAAGCAGTGATGTCATATTTAAAATTATTTTTTGGAGGGATATTGTTAGAAATGGGATTTCTGGTTGGCTAGGACATGCACCTAAGCCAGGCACAAACCACAACTCTAGTCAGGGCAAGGGAGTTACATGCTGAAAATAACCCATGCTCACCCCCTTGGTAGCTTGGCAGAGCAGTCAGGCTTATCCCGGAGGCAATGTGTAGAGCGTTTGCTCAACACATTCACACAGCAGCGACACACTAGGCACACCACAAAAGAAAATACACACAAGGTTATATAAAAATAACCTTTGTATTATCCATAAAAACACATTAGAACATCATCTCATATATCACTGTGCCACTAGGCACTTGTCATGACTTCACAGGCCATTGTCACTCACATAAAACATAAATCGCTTTGTCATAGACACATTATAGTTAGGGCGACCAGTAACTACTGGTTATATTCCACTCAGCACAACACGTTTTGCCTACATATGATCATCAGTGCACCTTAGTACACACTTGCCACAAAACACGTATTTTGAGCACCTCATGCCCACCTTAGCCACATGCAGATCATATATCCCTCTTAGTGTGGGGATCACGAAGTGAAATCAGGCAATCACAAGGAGCAGCCTCTGCACTCCTATTATGCGGTATACGTTGCTCCGGGCCTCTCAGGCTACTTGGCCACCTTCCCAGCTAATACCAGGAATGCAAGAATGACTGCTCCTGATCGGAGCCTCAGTGCTCCTATTTCAAACTGAGGAGCAGGGGCCTCCGTAAAGACAGGGGCCCGACGGTAGGTACACCCCGGAGGCGCGGCACCCCCTCTACCAACGTTGGCAGGGAACCTCTCCTCTCAACAAAGGTGGTTGCTCGTGAGCGCGCGGCCCTGCCTGCAATACACAGCAAGCTCAGTCCCACTCACCAATCACAGGGGGCTGAGCGGTTCAGTTTTCAGCCATCGGCCGGACAAAGTATTGATCCTTCTTGACTTGCAGGTCACCCCCGGCAGCCACGTATGGAACTTTCTCTTCTGGGCTCGGGTCTCAGCACCCAGCCAGCAGGATGTCTCGGGGCAGGCGATGACGCGGCAACCTCATAGGCTTTCGTGGGGTGTGGCTAAGCCCCGCCCTCTTCTGATATCAGCAGGAACTCCCGGGCCAGGATTCCTTGCTGCTTGGGTGCCTTTTCGCAGCACGGGGCCTTGTAGAAGAGCACCGGCCGCTGATTCCCCAGAAACTATACAAGCACAAGGCAGGGGGAGGGAGAGTGTTTTGTTGACCTCAGCTCTCCTCTACTGTTACTCAGGCCACAGCGGAGAGTGAGGCGGTGCCCACGTTGCAGGGCAAAAAGCGCTCCTCTCCAGTTTGAAAGTGCTCTGAGAATTACGAGGGGAGCACCCTCCAGCGCTCCATGCATGCTGTTAAAGGAGATCACAGGGTGGAAAGCACAGCTCTCACCACGCTCTGTTTTACTTCACACAGGGCAAACCACACAGCCCTGGGGGATCACTGGGGGTACTATCAACAGGACGTAGGCAGAGCAGCACAAGGGTCTATGTAACAACAGTGGCAGTCCTTCTCTTCATCCAGCAGGCAGCAGGTTAGTCCTCTGAGTAATCAAGTCCTATTGCGGTTCCTCCTGGTACACAGCTGTCCACACTGTGTCTCCTCTGAGCCCAGTCCAAACCAGTTCTGGGGGGCACTTTGGAAGTGCACAACACTCCCCATTGTAAGTGTAGGCCCTGGCCCCAGACACACCACCGGCGGCAGAGCCTTCATGTGGAAGGCAGGCACAGCCCTATTCCATTGAAGGGGCTACTCCTCCCACCACTCTAAATGCAGACCAAGCCTATTCAGCCTAAGGCTGACTCATACAGACTCTCTGGAGCCACTGCACCTCCCCAGCCCCTGTCACTCCAAAGCCAGACAGCCAATACACAACAGGCAGGCACAAAGACACATAGCACACAGAAATGCCCACTTCTAAAAGTGGCATTTCTAAAATAGCAATAATAAGTCTGCAAACACCAAAACGCAGCATTTATCACCACTATTCCAAACATACCAAACTGGATCACACTACCCATCTAATGTCAGGAATTACCACTGAAGCACATATCAGGGAATCCCCAATGCATCCCCATGAGAGGGCAGGCTCGCAGTAGTGAGAAACCAAATAGGCTGTTTGTCACTACCAGGACATGCCACACAGTTAAGACACATGTTCTACCTTTTACCTACACAGCACCCTGCCTATAGGGCTAGCTAAGGAGCCTACCTTAGGGGTGACTGATATGTAGTAAAAGGGGAGTCACAGACGTGGCAACCACTTTATGTGCCACATCACAGCAGCAGTAAACTGCGCACACAGGTCCTAAAGTGGCACAGGAGTGAGACAGGTTTGAAAGGCTACTTTGGTGGGCGGCGCAAGCAGTGCTGCAAGCCCACCAGTGGCATTTAATTTACCGGCCCTGAGTATGTGAGATGCCACTGTACAAGGGACTGACAGGAAAATTAAAATATGGCAAACAGGTGTAGACCAATCTTACCAAGTTTACCATAGACAGCACATGCACTTTAGCACTGAACAAAGTGATAAAGTGCCCAGAGTCATAAAACCAACAACAACAGGTCAGAAAACATACAGGAGGAAGGCAAAAAGTTCTGCGATGACCCTGCATAAAGGGCCAAGTCCAACACATATATTAAAGTTGAAGGAGTATTCATTACGGACTTCTCTCCACAAAGTGCACACACACATGCCATACACACACCAGGGAAATCAAAGCCCTAAGACAGCTGCTCAGATCGCTCTATTACAACACCTATAAAGGGGCCTAGATCAAAGAACTCCATCAACATATAATAGGTTTGACATTAACAATTCTGGAAATTCATGGACAAGAATGTAAAGCAACACATAAATGAACGAAACACTTGGAACTGCAATAAAGTATTTACAGAAGCAAATAATTGAACAGCTGGAAGGGAAGAATAAGGCAAGTGGACCAAGTACACCCAGGCTTTGTTTGAGGGGGGTCATAATAAAGAGAATAGTCTTGGACATTGCATCCACTCTTCATGACACACTTCTGTGCTTCTTTGGAGATGAAAGGGGCTCTAGTTACACCTGGCAGAGGCATTACATCCATCCAGCCCTTTTATTTTTCTCTTTCCTGCCAGCCCCATAAAGCTGATGTCTCATTTTCCCTTGGTGGTCCAGAAGGAATGCTTAGTGCTGATGCCAAATTGCTGGGGAATTCCCTGCACCATACATGCACTCTTGAGGTGGGCATAATGTGGTAATATTCCTTGGATGCTTTCTATTGCCAAATACTTCTTTCATGTGAAGTGCCAATGAGAAATCCCCAGGACTCCCCATTTGATAAGAGGTAATTGCACACTACAAAATATCATCGCTAAGCATTCTTGTGACCCCTGGGTGTGGATAGAAGACATCTTTCCCCTGTTCTGATGCTCAGGGAATATCAAGGTCGTATGCTGATAAAGTCTAGCTAAAATGTTAGATTATGAAGAAAATGTTCAACAGTTTAGCTGCAGAAAATATTTGTCTTGGTGGCATTTTCATTGATGTCATCTTACTGTTCATGTTAAAGTTGTGCATGATTATCATTGTTACTTTTCTATAAGCCTCTCTTTTTATAGTGGAGGTAGTTCTTCTACTCCCTGCAGCATGGTCCTGCACTCCTTAATGTGAAAACATGAAGGTGATGGCCGGAATGAAGGAATTAATCTCAGCCACTGGCAATCACTTGGATCGCATTCCAGACAATCGTTAATCACCCACTGTGCCTGTCTAGGCGAAGACCCTCCATATGCAAATCAATCTTGGTCCTGCTCCAGTGGGAACAGTCCATCCTGAACTTCCAGGGCTGGTCCCCTCTATATGGCAACCATGGTTGGTTTCCACCTACTTAGGTCTTATCAGTGCTCTCCTCACAATCTCCTCTCACCACTCAGCTTACACGGTTCTTTTTTGCCTATAGGTTATAGCCAGTCCCTGAGACATTCCTGTGCACATTAATGTCCTCGTCTTCTTTTTGTGTTTCCCTGTGCATCCAGTAACCTCTGTGCTTGTGCTTCTCTTACATTTTCATCTTCACTCGACACCAAAATGTCTGCAGTTGACGGGGATTTTCTTTTTACCGTTCAGAGCAAAATGTGTTGTTTGTTGCCATCTCTGTTCCCTCAAATGCATACTCCCACCTGTTCTCTGTATGACCGAAGCCGTCATAACAATATTTTAAAAAAAATTCATTATTGATTTAATGTCCATAAAATAGCACACCATAACTATTAGTTTTACAGATTTTCTGCTACAGATTTTGGGGCAGATTTACAAGAAAGTGACGCATCTGTAGAGATGCGTCACTTTCCCTTCGCCACCATGCCAAACCCTTGCGTCATCATGGATGCGCCGTATTTACAATACGGCGCACCATGGCGCAACAATTGACAGATGCGTCAGAAATTCTGACGCATCTGTTGATGGAAAAGTCACGCATTGCTGGAGTTGTTTTGCAAGCACGGCGCAGCTCCAGCAATGCGTGTTGCGGCCTATTCCCAATACACTGCATCACTCCTTACGCCTGCTTCAAGCAGGCGTAAGTTTTGACGCAGTGGCGTCCTAAAAGTCACTCAGTGAAATCTTGTAGATTTCACTGCGTCACTTTTACGAGGCTTTCCTGCATGGAACACCTACCCTGCATACATTATACCTGACGCAGGTATAATGTCACGCAGGGCTTTACAACGTGACGCATCTCCCTAGATGCGTCATGTTGTAAATAGGCCGCAACTTTTATGCTGCCGATGCGTCACAAAAGTGACGCAACAACAGCGCAAAAGTGACGCAAGGGGCTTGTAAATCTGCCCCTTTATGTTTTACAACTCTTTTTGTACAATCAAATAATCATGAGGGATTAGCCCCTAGTTTGCTGTGAATTCCTCGAAGTCCAGGGTAATCGCTTGAAAATCAATGGTCATGATTCACAAAAACATAAGGAAAAGTGGGTCTGAGATCTCCACCTGTACCTGTACGTGCTTCACCTAGTTTTTGCTATTTACTAACATTCATAGGAGTATAGCTGGAAATATGCACCAGGCACAGCTTTCCAAGTGTAATACTAGAAAAGTCAGGTGACTTTCCTAATAGCACCTTGCCATGCTGAGTTCTGCATAGCAGAGAGCTACAAACAGGCCCTTTAGGATTAGGGGTGTGAGAAATTCCTGCATTTTGCTTTTGTGTAATTATGCAAAATGTTGACAGAATTACTTGAAATTACGTGTAGATATGCAAAATGCAAATCCTTTATCTAGCACTATATTTTGCCACAAAATGCATCATTGTGGAAAATAGTGCTAAAAACAATAGAACAGTGAACAAAAGTCACTCACATTCTGTTGTTCCAGCAAATGGCGCATTTGTGGTACATTTTTTCAGCGAATACTGCGTAATTACCAGAAGTGGTGTAATGGAATAATTTCAAGAATGTCATGTAACAAGTATAATGCAAAATTCCCAATATTACACTCATTACACTGACGTAATGTACATTTCGCCAAGGAATAATTAGGATCTCCTGTACAAAGGCACATTTTTTCTCTGCAAGGGAAATATTTTCCCCATGGAGAATACCCTCCCCCTACATCTCAAGAAAATATGGGAGGGATTCATTCCCCTTCTCAGCCCTGTGCTGAAGAACAATTCAGACTTTTTCTAGGGTGGGAAAGAATCAGTTTGGAATTTGAGCATATCCACAAACATATGCTTCTATGACATAATATTGATTTAATAATAACTCAATACACACATATTGTACCAAAACAAATAATGGTACTACATCTCTAGTTTAGAATACTTGCAATGTAAACTGCAAACATTTTGTCTACAAAAGACTGTGGTGCTTAGTATCGAGATTATGTAGGTTAATATATGTATTACAAAAACTAATTATATTCATGTGTATATGTACTCAGTAAACATTTAAAAATAGGGAAATACAACTTTAAAATATGATACTTAAAAAGGTATTTAAATAAAGATCTATATATGTGTATATTTATATATATATATATATATATATATATATATATATATATATATATATATATATATATATATATGTATTACCTACTGGCGGTCGCCAGTAGGTAGTTATAGTTAGGACCACGTTTCCATAGGAAAACCTCAACATTCTATTTTGAATAACTTTGGCGCCGGTCGACGAATCCTCGCGAATTTCTCAAAATAGGTGGGGCGCTACGCTCCGCTCCTACCCTGAAAGTCTCGGGGGGATCCGTCAAGCGGGGGCTGAGATAAAAGGGGGGTCCCAAAACGCGTTTTTCCCATGCATTTTTCCATAGGACCTTTAGAACGACCTACAGCCCGAACGGCTGAACAGAATTACTAGAAATTTGGCAGAGAGGTAGTCCCTAGGTCAAGGAAGTGCCTTTTGTAGGTTTGGTGTAAATCTGTTCAGTAGATTCTGAGAAAATAGCCTTTAAATCAATATATATATCTGAGCCCGCTTACGGTACGCTTACCGTACGCTTACGGTAAGCGTACGGTGGCGTGCGCGAGCGCGATTCTGATTGGCTCTTAGATCTTAGTAAACATTCGAATCGGCCAAAACCAGGAAGCGGCGGCCGCCATTTTCTGTGTTTCACTCTGAAAAAAAAAGAGTGAAAACAAGAAAAGGGGGCAATGAGGAGAGTTACAGACCCCCTTACATTTGTGAGGGGGTCAAAGAAGGACTGTAAAGTACAAAACAAACATTTATTGATTTTTTTAAAAAATCACGGGGTACGCGTACGGTAAGCTTACGGTAAGCGTACGGAAGAAACATGGCGTGCGCGAAGGAGATTCTGATTGGCCCATAGATCTTAGTAAACATTCGAATCGGCCGAAACCAGGAAGCGGCGGCCGCCATTTTGTGTGTTTCACTCAGAAAAAAAACAGAGAAGACAAGGAAAGGGGGCAATGAGGAGAGTTACAGACCCCCTAACATTTGTAAGGGGGTCAAAGAAGGACAGAAAAGTACAAAAAAAACATTTATTGATTTTAAAAAAAATCACGGGGTACGCGTACCGTAAGCTTACGGTAAGCGTACGGTAAAAAAAATAAAAATAAATAAATGAAAAGCAGATTTAAGAGTTTAGAAATTAGGGAGCTCTAAAAAGAGCTGTTGTGTTTATGAAGTCATTTTTTTAGTGGTACCTACAAGTAAGTACCGATGCAGAGTCTAAGGTTCAAGAGGAAGACTCTGTTCCCTTCATCATTGAAGTGCACACCATCTCCTCTATAAATGTCTTGCATGTCATAACGCAAGTTGTTGTGGTAAATGGCACCCATACCATAGTCACGGAGGAAAGCAGAAACAGATTTGTTGACGTGCTTTCTTGCTTTGTCAATCTGCGGACAGAAATGATTGGACCAGTTCCATTTTTGCCTTTGGCATATGTTGGAAAACACAAAGGCAGTTTTAGGGAAAAGTGTAAACAGTTGTGCAAAGGTGTCCTTCATAAGCATTTCCAGACCTACCCCAGTCAAAGTGCCTAGGTCATTGCCACCACAGTGCACTATTATGAGGTCAGGGTGTTGGATTTGAATGAAGGATTTCACCAATGGCATCAATTGGTGCCACTTTAACCCTCTCTGACCAATCCATTTAATGTCTACATTTGGTAAAGCAAGGTCTCTCACCATACCTGTTTTCTCTGCAAACTTTTCACTCCAGAAGACATAGCTGTGCCCTACAATCCACACTGTGAACATCTTCAAAGGAGAACTGGATGCACTCAGGAGGTGTCTTTCAGTAGAATGGCAATATGAAAAGAAAGACAGTTTGGAAATGGAGGCATACATATTTTTTTCAAAACAAAAAGAACTGATTGGCTGTTTCATACCATTCTAGAATAAAAACTAGGCTGTATGTGTAAATTAATAGAAGCATGTTTTGTATTGGTACAGAAAAATGTGTAACCAAAGAACAGTACTATGGATTTGCTGTAAGGTTTGAAAAGTCAAGCACTCTTGCTCTGTGGAATTGAAACATTGTGTGTCGAACTTCTGACCTAACTCTACACAGCAGTGTTCCATGAGCTGTTGCTATGGTAGCAGGCAGAAGTCAAGTTGGGGGAAGGGTACTAGGCAGAAGTCAAGTTGGGGGAAGGGTACTTTTGGAAAAGGGTTGGTTTTCAACCAATAGAAATGTGTGATTACATTTGAAAAAAAGGGGGAAGGACTGAGATTTGAAACTTACATGTATATGTGTGGAAAAATAGAGGGAAAGTTTGCCATTATCTGGTTCTGCTGAGAGGAGAGAGGTGAACACAACAGAGATCCTGGCTCTGATAATCTGCTGTTTGAGTGTCACATTTCTTTCACAACTAACTAATTTTAAAGGTGAGTTTACAGTTTGAGAGGGGATGTATGTGGTAACTTAAGAAATGAATAATAGAAATGGGAATTGTTTTTGTTGTAGTTACACATGGTGGTTTCATAATGTGTCAGTCTGTAAAAGTGATTTACACTTGCCCCGAAAAAAAAAAGAGCAGTAAGTGTGCTTTCAAATTGGCAAAGAAATTTCATTTTGGGACTAATGTGAAAACATGACTCTGTGTGCATAGAAGAATTATAGGCAGAGATTTATTGCGTCTTGCTCTGGTGATTTCACAGTTGCATTAGATGGAAAGGGGGAGCGAATTTTTGGGGGAAGAAGCAGAGTCTTAGCACACACCCATGTGCTTGCCATGTATAGTCATGCACAGTATTTAGAAGCGAGTGGGGTTTTCAGGTTTAAGTCTGTAATGCAAATACATTCAGCATCACTAAGGCTGGTTGCCCTTGCTGGAGTGTAGGCAGTCACAGAGAATACACATGGTGGTGGTCTGAAAAAACAGCTTGGACATGTGCATTTAAATAAATCAAAAAAAGTGGTTTTATAATGTGTCAGTCTGTAAAAGTGATTTCCAATTGTAAAAAGTGATTTTCACTTGGCCCGAAAAAAAAAGAGCAGTAAGTGTGCTTTCAAAATGGCAAAGAAATTTCGTTTTGGGACTAATGTGAAAACATGACTCTGTGTGCATAGAGGAAATATAGGCAGAGATTTATTGCGTCTTGCTCTGGTGATTTCACAGTTGCATTAGATGGAAAGGGGGAGCGAATTTTTGGGGGAAGAAGCAGAGTCTTAGCACACACTCATGTGCTTGCCATGTATAGTCACGCACAGTATTTAGAAGCGAGTGGGGTTTTCAGGTTTAAGTCTGTAATGCAAATACATTCAGCATCACTAAGGCTGGTTGCCCTTGCTGGAGTGTAGGCAGTCACAGAGAATACACATGGTGGTGGTCTGAAAAAACAGCTTGGACATGTGCATTTAAATAAATCAAAAAAAGTGGTTTCATAATGTGTCAGTCTGTAAAAGTGATTTCCAATTGTAAAAAGTGATTTTCACTTGGCCCGAAAAAAAAAGAGCAGTAAGTGTGCTTTCAAAATGGCAAAGAAATTTCGTTTTGGGACTAATGTGAAAACATGACTCTGTGTGCATAGAGGAAATATAGGCAGAGATTTATTGCGTCTTGCTCTGGTGATTTCACAGTTGCATTAGATGGAAAGGGGGAGCGAATTTTTGGGGGAAGAAGCAGAGTCTTAGCACACACCCATGTGCTTGCCATGTATAGTCATGCACAGTATTTAGAAGCGAGTGGGGTTTTCAGGTTTAAGTCTGTAATGCAAATACATTCAGCATCACTAAGGCTGGTTGCCCTTGCTGGAGTGTAGGCAGTCACAGAGAATACACATGGTGGTGGTCTGAAAAAACAGCTTGGACATGTGCAATTAAATAAATAAAAAAAAAAGGTTTCATAATGTGTCAGTCTGTAAAAGTGATTTTCACTTGCCCCGAAAAAAAAAAGAGCAGTAAGTGTGCTTTAAAAATGGCAAAGAAATTTCGTTTTGGGACTAATGTGAAAACATGACTCTGTGTGCATAGAGGAATTATAGGCAGAGATTTATTGCGTCTTGCTCTGGTGATTTCACAGTTGCATTAGATGGAAAGGGGGAGCGAATTTTTGGGGGAAGAAGCAGAGTCTTAGCACACACCCATGTGCTTGCCATGTATAGTCATGCACAGTATTTAGAAGCGAGTGGGGTTTTAAGGTTTAAGTCTGTAATGCAAATACATTCAGCATCACTAAGGCTGGTTGCCCTTGCTGGAGTGTAGGCAGTCACAGAGAATACACATGGTGGTGGTCTGAAAAAACAGCTTGGACATGTGCATTTAAATAAATCAAAAAAAGTGGTTTCATAATGTGTCAGTCTGTAAAAGTGATTTCCAATTGTAAAAAGTGATTTTCACTTGGCCCGAAAAAAAAAGAGCAGTAAGTGTGCTTTCAAAATGGCAAAGATATTTCGTTTTGGGACTAATGTGAAAACATGACTCTGTGTGCATAGAGGAATTATAGGCAGAGATTTATTGCGTCTTGCTCTGGTGATTTCACAGTTGCATTAGATGGAAAGGGGGAGCGAATTTTTGGGGGAAGAAGCAGAGTCTTAGCACACACCCATGTGCTTGCCATGTATAGTCATGCACAGTATTTAGAAGCGAGTGGGGTTTTCAGGTTTAAGTCTGTAATGCAAATACATTCAGCATCACTAAGGCTGGTTGCCCTTGCTGGAGTGTAGGCAGTCACAGAGAATACACATGGTGGTGGTCTGAAAAAACAGCTTGGACATGTGCATTTAAATAAATCAAAAAAAGTGGTTTTATAATGTGTCAGTCTGTAAAAGTGATTTCCAATTGTAAAAAGTGATTTTCACTTGGCCCGAAAAAAAAAGAGCAGTAAGTGTGCTTTCAAAATGGCAAAGAAATTTCGTTTTGGGACTAATGTGAAAAAATGACTCTGTGTGTATAGAGGAATTATAGGCAGAGATTTATTGCGTCTTGCTCTGGTGATTTCACAGTTGCATTAGATGGAAAGGGGGAGCGAATTTTTGGGGGAAGAAGCAGAGTCTTAGCACACACCCATGTGCTTGCCATGTATAGTCATGCACAGTATTTACAAGCGAGTGGGGTTTTTAGGTTTAAGTCTGTAATGCAAATACATTCAGCATCACTAAGGCTGGTTGCCCTTGCTGGAGTGTAGGCAGTCACCGCGAATACACATGGTGGTGGTCTGAAAAAAACAGCTTGGACAAGTGCAATTAAATAAATTAAAAAAAAAGGTTTCATAATGTGTCAGTCTGTAAAAGTGATTTTCACTTGCCCCGAAAAAAAAAAGAGCAGTAAGTGTGCTTTAAAAATGGCAAAGAAATTTCGTTTTGGGACTAATGTGAAAACATGACTCTGTGTGCATAGAGGAATTATAGGCAGAGATTTATTGCGTCTTGCTCTGGTGATTTCACAGTTGCATTAGATGGAAAGGGGGAGTGAATTTTTGGGGGAAGAAGCAGAGTCTTAGCACACACCCATGTGCTTGCCGTGTATAGTCATGCACAGTATTTAGAAGCGAGTGGGGTTTTCAGGTTTCAGTCTGTAATGCAAATACATTGAGCTTCACTAAGGCTGGTTGCCCTTGCTGGAGTGTAGCACTCTGGACATGGGCTTTTTAAAAAATCTGAAAAGTGGTTTCATAATGTGACAGTTTGTAAAAGAGATTTTCACTTGCCCAAAAAAAAGAGCAGTTTGTGTGCATTCAAATTGGCAAAGAAATTTTGTTTTGTGACTATTGTGAAAAGAAATGTAGTAATATATTTAAATACAATAAAGGATTTTTTTTTAGTTTTTTTCAGGTATTGCTGAAGAACAGTGAACAAAATTTAAGATGCCTACAAAATCTCGAGTTCAAAAAACGCTAAAAAAAAAACTATATTTGAAGACAACTGGAGGACCAAAGTTAGTAGAAGATGCTCATGTTGGGAAAAAGAAAAAATCTTCTGGTAAGCAGAAAAAAGAATTTCTTAAAAAAATATTCAAAACAAAGAAAAATGTGCAAAATGTCTGTCCAGGGAAGAATGTAACAATACGAAGAGAACAGCAAAAAATTGAGAATTTAGTTAATGCAAATATACCTTCTGCAACTGAAAAGTTTTACATAAACAGAAAAACAGCGTTTAAAGAGATACGTAGAAAAATGTTTCAGAGAAGAGTTATGTCCAATTTGATAAAGGATGTGAAGAAATATAAGCAAAAGGCAAAATATTACAAGAGAAAAAAAGAAATTGAAGCCATTGCAGCAAAAGCATTAGAATTAAAAAGGAAACTATTCATATTAATTTTGAATAGGATGCGTACATTAGATAAAATGGTTAATGTACTGAAATCACAAAGCAAAAGCAAAAGAGTAGTGAACAGAACAAACTTTTGTAAAGTGTTTTTAGGAAAGTGGATGCATAGTTCAAGTAGTGAACCTTTTTTTAATGAAGAGAGCTATTTTCAAAGTAATAGTTTGCTGCATGCAGTTGACACCAGAGGTCGTTCATACGAAGTAAAAAATGGTTGCATAATGGAGAAGGAGATAATGGTTCCAAGAGATGAGGTACAAGTGATGGCAGATGAGGCAATGGGGAGACGTCCTAAAGCCCCAGTGTACACTTGGAATTGTAGTAGTATTTGCACTGTGCGTCAGGAATCTATTGACAGATTTCGAGAGTTTCTAAGAGAATATAGTAAAAAAAGTGTAAAACAGAAGATTAAGGTGCTTCAAAGTCTGGATCCATGCAGAGTGAGAGAGAATACTGGTTTGCAGGGTCATTCTCTGGCTTGTCTATCTAGAAAAGTGTGCAATAGTGTTTTCCATCATTTTAGGATGCTGGCTGTTCATCATACTGAAATGAGAAAGTTTGTGAGACGGTTGTATTTTGCCAAAAGTCCAGCAATAAAGTTAAATGACTTGAATAGGGCTCTGTTCCGAGGAACGGTATCAGATGTAGAGAAGGTTGTTGATGAAATTCGGTTTTGTTACTTTGGTCCTGAACAAAACAGTGCAGAGAAGGACACAGTAAATGAGGAAGAAGTGGAAGAGAATGTAGAACCTTCTGTAAGTAAGACATTTAATGATCACATAACAAAATTTGCAATAGTCTCTAATGAAAGACCAAATGTTACTTGTATTTGTTGCCGCAGAACTCATTATAGAAAACAAACTAGGAATGTTGATCTCTACAGAAAGAGTGAAAATGAAGATAATTATAAGTGGATGGATTTTGCCACATATATATTTCTTGAAAATTGTTTTGAATTGGGTGAAGATCAGCGTATTTGTAAATACTGTTACAACAAGTTAGCGGAAAATAGAATGCCGACCAGAGCTGTACATAATAATTTAGAATTGGATGCTATTCCTGCTGAACTTTCTGAATTAAATACATATGAGTCTATACTCATTCAATGTGTTCATCCGTTCCAGACCATAGTACGTATGGAGCCCAAAACTGGTAAATTACCTCCTTCAGATTTACTGAGAGGTTTAAAAGGTAGAGTGGTGTATTTGCCCTTGGATTTGAAAAAAAATATGGAAACTATTGATGCGGATACTTTGGAAACTGAACCATTAATTATTCTGGTTAATGGTGTACCTACAAAGAATAAGAAGATTTGGCAGGAGCTGGTAGATGTGCGGAAAGTACAAAGAGCAAATTTGTATTTGAAAAAAAATAACAAATGGTATGAATCAATTTATATAGAAGAAGAAGAAGAAGACGAAGATTTTCAAGAAGACACAGAAACACCAACTGGACAAATTGAAAAAGTGGACAAGACAAAGGAAGAAGAAATTTATGAACATTTTAGCATACATCCTCTTCATTCGAAAGAAGTTATGGGAGACAATATTGATCTCTTTCAGATGAAGAAAGCAAAAGGAACTCCCGTGAGTGTATGGGAGGAGAGCTTGGAAGCTCGATGTTTTCCCCAGCTGTTTCCTACGGGAAAAGGAGGACGATACGATGAACGTCCAGAACAGATTCCAGCTTCAGAGTATCGGACTACAAGACTATATGCTGAAGATCCCAGATTTCGACAAAGTATTCCTTATTTGTTTCATCTTTTATTTGAAAGCGACTTGTCTGCACTGTCTTATGCAGTAAATCACATTTTAAAAAGTGGAGTACATTTACAAAATGTGTCTGCTAAGGATTTTATGGAGAAAGTGCAGCACCGAGATGATCATTTGGAAACACAACTGATCAATCTGATGGCTTGTCAGCGTGGGACAAATGAATATTGGTACCGACGCCATGGTGAACTAAAATGCATGTTACGCAATTTAGGAACACCAACATGGTTCCTTACCCTAAGCTGTGCCGAGTACGCTTGGGATGATTTACTGGATTTTCTACGAGAGGCCAATTCAAACATTAAAAACATCGAATACAAGACAGCAGGAGAACTGTGCTCATTGGATCCGGTTAATGTTTGCAGATATTTCAATCATAGATTTGAGGCTATGATGTCCTTCATCTGCAATAAAAAAAATCCACCCCTTGGAGAAGTAGTGGATTTCTTTTGGAGAAAAGAGTACCAGGCAAGAGGTGCTCCTCATATTCATATGCTGTTGTGGATCAAGGATGCCCCAAAGTTTGGAACAGATACTGATGAAGCAGTGTTATCTTACATTGAAGAATATGCAACATGTGGTATACCAAAAAGCACAGAAGAGAACAAGTTAAAGGAGCAAGTTTTACGTTTCCAAAGTCATCGGTGTGGAAAATACTGTCGACGGAAATACAAGAGCAAAGAAAAATACTACACTAAATGTCGATTTGGATTTCCTAGACCTGTTCTTTCAAATGGAAGAGTAAACAGTTTTATGTCAGCTGTGAGACATACTATCACAAGAAAATCACCTAAGAATACCTACAACCTTAAAAGAAAAGAAGAATCAAAAAATATAAATGACTACAACCCAGTCATTTTATCCATGTGGAACGCTAACATGGATATACAGTATGTAGCTGACAATTCCATTGCTGTTGCACGATATGTAACGTCTTACATTACGAAATCTGAAAAAACAGAATTGAAGGAAATGTGGGAAGAGATTTCTCACGAGAAGACTGTCAGTAAGAAGCTGTACAGTTTCAGTTTGAAGATGTTATCGCATCGAGAAATTGGATCCTACGAATGTTCAGATAGGTTATCTTCTGCAAGTCTCTACTCGAAGTCAAGAAGAATAATTTGGGCAAGTTTAGGCCTTGCAGCAATGAGAAATCGGGTACTGAAATCTGTTGGAGAAATTGAATGACCCAGAAAGTACAGATATATTGAAAACAAACATGTTGGACACATATTATCCCAAGAGAAGTCATCATCTGGAGAACATGTGTCTCTATGAAGTGCTGCAGAACTACATTTATTCACGGAAAGCCGCAGAAGACATCAACAATGGAAAATATAAAGTCATTGGTGAGGAAGGATGTTTGGTGAAGCAAACAAAAGGAAGTTTGATAAATCACCGGAAGCTGAGTTGCGACACTACTGACAAAAAGGAATTTTACTACTTGGCTCTTTTACAGTTGTTTAAACCATGGCGTACAGAGGATGAACTACTGGGAGAATTTCAAAGCTATGAGGATTCATTTAATGCTTGCAAAGACAGCATACAATGCAATACATTCACAACTTATCTGCAAATGTTAAATGAAGAAATTGAACAGGAAACTACAATTGCAGCAGAAATAGCTAGAGACAGTTCTCAGGACAGCCAAAGTTCAGGAACACACAGTCAAGATCCCCTAGGACAACCAATCGTTGAAAATGAAGCATCAATAGCCATGAATGAAGTGGAAACAGCTATGAATCAAGCTCAAGAAGAATTTATAGACTTAGAAAATTTGGAAAGACAACTGAATCAAGAGCAGCAACAAATTTATGAAGAGATCAAAAACAAAATTGATCACGGATTTCTACATGTAAAAAAAGAGTGCTCATGCACATCATTTCATCCAATCAGGATGTATGTAAGCGGAGAAGCTGGCACTGGAAAAAGTTTCCTAATTAAAGTCATCAGAAGCTACCTAAAGCAAAAAACGGATTCTACTTTGTCTTGTGTGGTTACTGCTCCAACTGGGTTAGCAGCATATAACATAAAAGGAATCACCTTACATCGTTTGCTAATGTTACCAGTGGAGCATGAGAACAAAATACAATTCAACAAGCTAACTGGAGAAGCATCCTTGGAAGTTTCACGAGTATTGAAGAAGATGCAAGTTCTCATTATTGATGAGGTGAGCATGGTATCAAACTTAATGCTTGCCTTTGTGCATTTACGAATGCAGCAAATTTTGAAGACAGACTATGACGTGTTATTTGGTGGAAAACACGTCATAGTTTTTGGAGATCTTTTGCAACTTACTCCAGTTAAAGGACAACCAGTGTTTAATACTGTGACACATGAAGACACGAAGAAGTCATTGGGAAGTATCGGTAATACAAATATTTGGTCCTTCTTTGAGTACAAGGAACTTACAACTAATATGAGGCAAGCAAACGATGAAGAATATGGAAGTATTCTGAAAGATATCAGGATTGGACTACTCACAGAAGCTGGCAAAAAAGCATTACAGACTCGGCTGCTACATAATTTATTTCCAAAGGAAGAAATAGTTGCAGAGAAGATATACAAGAACATTGCAGAAAACAAAAGTGTCATCTGCTTAATGCCTACTCTACGTGAATGCTCAATATTCAATGAGGAGCTTTTGAAATTGGAAAAGGAAGAGATCAGGAAATTGGAAGCAGTGGACAAAATTGAGGATGGAAGAATTACTGTCACAGTAACAGGCAAACTGAAAAATAAATTGGACTCACTAGAGAAGAACATCTCCAAAACAGCTGGATTAGAAAAAAATCTATATGTTTGCATGAACTGTAGAGTGTTTTTAAGGAGAAATTTGGATGTTGAGAAAGGTTTAGTTAATGGAGCGATGGGAAGAGTTGTGGGTTTTATTAATTATCAGAAAAAAGAAGGAATTGAATGTTTAAAAATAAAATTTGATCAGATAGATGAAGTAAAAGATATTTGTCGTTGTACAGTTCGTTTTATGCTTGTGAAAGACTTATATGTACGTAGGAAGCAGTTTCCGTTTTCTCTAGCATATGCTGTAACTATTCACAAGTCTCAAGGATTGACTGTAGATTGTGCATTTGTGAACATTGGTTCAACTGTGTTCAAAGAAGGAATGGCATATGTTGCTTTGTCACGAGTCAAAACATTATCAGGTTTATTCATGATAGACTTTGAAGAATCAAAAGTTAGTGCTGATACAAATTGTGTAAAGGAGTATAATAGATTAAGAAGAAGCTATGCTCCTCATTTGGGTCAGTATCCAGTGTTGGAGAAACGTGTAGTTTCTCGTAAAAGAAAAAATGAGAATATCTGTAGTGAAGATGTAGAGAAGAGGAAAAAAAAGAGGAGTGATGTAATTGCAAGCAAAAAGAAAAAGGAAAATGAAGAACAGGTTGTAGGATGTCATTTTGAAAATAGCTCTGGTGTCAACTGCTACGCAAATGTAGTGCTGAATGTTGCATTTTATCTGGAAAGTTTGCAAGAGCAGATAATAGTAAATCAGGGAAAAAGATTCTGTTCAGAGCTGAGTCTCCTTTTTCAAAAGCTGAGTAAAGATAAAACTCAAATAGAAAGTGCTACTGACATTAGAAAACTTTTAGATGTATGTTCAGGACGAACACAGTTTTCTCAAAATGAACAGCAAGATGCACATGAATTTTTGATGTATTTTCTTCAGGTAGTGGAAGAAGAAGGAGTTCCCATTGACATTTTTTTTGGTCTCTCTTATAAATGGGAACATAGTTGTGATAATTGTTATAATATATGTGGCTCTATTGTTGAAAATGAAAGGTTTATTTATTTGACATTGCCAGAGAGTAAAACAGTCACTTTTGCAAAATTAGTTAAAGATGCTAATCATAGCATGAAATGTGGTGAGTGTAATTCTGACATGTTTTCAACATTAATTTTAAAGGAATACGGACAGTATGTAATTTTAATGATGCAACGATGTAGAGCTGATGGTTCAAAATTGGATACTTTAATAAAGAAGTTTACAGGACAGCAATTATCAATTTCAGGAAAAACTTTTGTAACTGTTGCAATAATTTTCCATGATGGACCTACTGTTACTTCTGGACATTACACAGTTTATCTAAAATGTGAAAAAGGCTGGACACTGTGTAATGATTCCCAATTGATTTTCAAACAACGTTTGCCTTTTGATTTAGCAAATTCCTATCTAATCTTCCTGAAACCTAAATTTTAGAGAGACTTGGCAAGATCTGGACAAAATAATTTTACCATTTTACTGGATTACCATTGCAATTTTGTAAAAAAAAGATTTTTAAAATTATCATTTGGCCTAATGGAAAGATAACCAATTGTAATGTGGACTTTTTTAATTTTTAATGCAATTTTGAAAAACCAATAATTTAGAGATTATCGGTAACTTCTGCACATTTTAAATTTTGGAATGTTATTGGACTGCCATTGGAAATTTTTTCAAAAATGATTTAAAAAATTACTATTTGGCCATGTGGAAAAGTAACCAATTCTATTGTGGACTAAATAAATTATTCAAAAAATTTTCGTGAACCAAAATGTTACAGAGAATCGGTGAGATCTGGACAAATTAAACTTTAGAATTTTATTGGATTTCCGTTGGAAATTTATTTAAAAAAAAAAATTAAAATTACTATTTGGCCTAAAGGAAATGAAATCAGATGTATTTTGGAGTTATTTGAGATATAATATTGTGATTATAGTTCTGAAACAAACATATCAGACGGTATTTAAAACAAATAAGTATTGGTATTAGATGATATTTTTTTACAATATTATGCATTTCTATAATGTTAAGTTTAATTAAAAAAAGAATCAGGGCTTTTTTAATACAATCTTTGTGATTGGTATTTTTTTTTGCCCGCTGTAAAATGATGAATGCAATTGCTTTCACAATTTATAGTGAAATGCAATATATTTTGAAAACAGCAAAAATAAGGCAAAAAGATTTTTTGGTAAAAAATGTAAATATGTGTACTGTATTATAAAATGTTTAAAAAATATTAATACTTTTTTCTTTTTTTCCAGATAGATATAGAAAATTTTCGAAAACTACAAACATTTTTAAAACTATTTTTAAAAAAAAGAAATGAATAAATATTTTTTCAGTGAGTATGGTAAGTCAATAATAATAATTGTAGTCTCTCAAGGACAATGTAATGTGATAAATGATTTTTAGTGTTTTTTTTAAAAAATAAAAAAAAAGTACGCGCACCGTACGCGTACGGTAAAAAAAAATAAAAAAAAGTTTTTAAAAACATATGTAAAAAAAAGATGAAAGATAAGGTTGGCTCTTAAAAGAACCGTTGTGTTCATGCAGGGACAGAGGAAAGGAAGCATGGGAAAATTATTCAAAGCGACATTGTGCTGATCTATTTTGTTGTTCACTAGGGAAACACTGGTCTCCCTATGGCAAATTAGATCTTTACAAAATGTGCAATGAATATCAACCTTCCGAAATCGAGGGTTCATTTCCAGAGGGCCAGCAAAAGGAGATTCTCCCCCCACAGATGAAGGGCTCACCTGACCTGCAGAAGAAGGAGTAAGCCCTGCAGGTGATGGTCCAGGCTGAGCTGCTGTGGATGTACTGGCTCGTCTTTCTGAAGAGTTACCTCCAAAAAGATGACCATGTGTCCTTCTGTGTACATCCTGGAGGTGTCTCTTCATGGTGTGATTCCCAAAGGAATACTTCCTGTTAGGATTACCTCTAGAAAGTACACGCTTACACAGCTTGCAAGTAACTAAGGGTGCATTCACCTTTTGCTGGCCTTCTGGAAAAGTAAAATAATCCCAAACATAAGAAGGCTTTTGTTTCCTCGATCTCTGCCTCAAGACAGTGCTGCTAGTGCTAGCCTCACTCTCAGAAGAGCTCTGCTGTTCTGCCATCGTATCCCAAAGACAAACCAGCTCCTTCTCCCAAGGGATCACAAGCAGAAATGAGGGGAATGGGTGTGGTGTAGGAGAGTTCTAGAACTGAAAGTAGTTTCAACCAATCAAAAGTTGTGTTTCAAGATCACATGACCTACCGTACGCTTACGGTACGCTTACGGTACGCTTACGGCAAAAAGTACGCGTGCGCGTAAAAAAGACACGCGCTTGCGCGCATGCGCATAACAGTCATTTCCCGGCACTTCCGCGTAACGTGCGCGTGTGGCGTAAGCGCGCACGCGTCCCACGCGCAGTACGCGCGGCTACGCAAAGTGCGTAACTATACGCAAGCAGCGTAGATAGATTACGGACGTTGCGTAAACCGTACGCTTACCGTGAGCTTACGGTACGCGTACCAAAAAAAAAAAAAAAAAAAAAAAAAAGAACTGGTAATAAATTTTACATGTTTCTTTTAAAAAATATATTAAAAAAAAATATTTAAGGATTTTAAAAATTAAAGCATAGTCTTTATAAAAGGTAAGTAAATTACATTAAAAATATGTTTGAAAAAATTGAAGAATAAAAAAAAAATTAGCATTTAAAAAACCTTGCAAATTCACTGAAAAAACCATGGGTTTCACACACGTTATAGTTAGGAATTAGCATTTTAAAAACCTTTGAAATTCAGTGAAAAAACCATAGGTTTCACACACGTTATAGTTAGGAATTAGCATTTAAAAAACCTTAGAAATTCAGTGAAAAAACCATAGGTTTCACACATGTTATAGTTAGCTGGACATTTTACTCGTAAAAAACCAATGAAATTGCCCCGTTATAGTTAGTTCAGCTAACTATAACTCGCGCGCCCGCAATGCACTGCTGATGACGTCACATATTACATCACTCATGACATGGTCAGTGACATCACTCATGACATCACTGATGACATCTCAAATGACATCACTGATGACATCACTGATGACATCATCCAGTGAATGTGGGTTTTTCTGAAAATTAAATATGTTTTATATATGTATATCTCAAGGTCAATGGAAGAATAAATGGGTATATAAGTGTCTAAATGGATGATTTGTTTTTGAAAAATTGATTGTTTAACTGACTGATTAAGTGTATCATAGTGAATACATGTTTTAGTGAGTAATGTTTAAATATGTATATATCTGTATCAGTCTCTCACTTTGTGTATAAGTGGCTGCATGGGTTGGTGAGTAGGCCTGGGCAAAAATTTCATTCCGTTCGCGGAAATTGCGATAATTTGACATTTTTGCGTTCCGCGGAGAGCGCGAAAATGTCAAAAATTCCGGTTTCCGCAGCTTGGCGATAATTTGTTTCTTGCTCGCGCTGTAAAATGATACATTCTCGCGCGCGCGCGATCGCCTTACCTGAATCCCTGCGTTCGCCGACAAGTTTTCTTGATCCGGTCGCGTTCTCCATGAGATGTTGTATTGTTTTTAGCCATTTGCGCTGTCTCGCGACAGTTCGCGCCCGCAGTGACGTCATGCGTCGCGCGATCACGTCTTTCTTCTCGCGATCATGCACCGCGAGAACAACTCAAAACAAGATGGCCGCGCCCGCAAGCAACCACATGGGTAAGTTGGCGACCCGCAACCATGCAGAAAATCTCGCGAACATGCCGGAAAAAAACTTCCGCATCTTTGCGATATTTCTGCTTGTTTGCGATAATTTTAAACATTCTCGCGATAATTTGCGAAGGTTAATTCCGCAAATTCCGCCCACCCCTATTGGTGAGTAGATACATGGGTGTCTATATAGGTTATTAGTTGGTTTTTTGAGTATCAGTCTGAGTGTCTGCATGGTTCGGTGGGGGGTATTACGTAGTGCATAGATGCATGAATGAGTGACTCACTGTTTGTATGTGTTGAACACAGCATGTGTGCAGGACTGTATGGGTGGATGAGTGTGTGCATGGATGTGTTAGTGAGTGAATGACTGTCTCAATAGTGTCTTTATGAGTAACTACATATGTTTTAAACTAGTATATGTGACTATTGGTGTATATATGTGAGTATATGTGAGAGTGAGAGATTGAAAGAGTTCTTGTATGAATAAGTATGTGTTTCTATAAGTGATTGTTTAAAAGACTAAGTATGTGTAAGTTTCCGTAGAAGTAAGTGTGGTGGTGTGTGTATAACTGTATATGCAAGTAAATGTATGTTTGATTCTTTGTTAGCATGAGTGACTATGTGTGTGAGTAACTCTATGGATGAGTGGCATTGTGTAACAGGATGTATAGGTGTATGAGTACATATGATGAGTGAGTACATGTATGAGTGACTGAATTGGACTGTTGGTGAATGAGTGGATGTGTATGTGGATCTTAGAATTACTGAAAAGGTTGTTTTATCTGGTATTGGTATGTCCATTGTTTTGAACATTGTAGTTTCTATTTTTGAATGTGTGTGTCAAAGGTTATATTAGGGGAAGAGGAGGTCTGCCACTCTATCACAAGGATGATGTCATCAGTGATGTCATCAGTGATGTCATTTGAGATGCCATCAGTGATGTCATGAGTGATGTCACTGACCATGTCATGAGTGATGTAATATGTGACGTCATCAGCAGTGCATTGCGGGCGCGCGAGTTATAGTTAGCTGAACTAACTATAACGGGGCAATTTCATTGGTTTTTTACGAGTAAAATGTCCAGCTAACTATAACATGTGTGAAACCTATGGTTTTTTCACTGAATTTCTAAGGTTTTTTAAATGCTAATTCCTAACTATAACTTGTGTGAAACCTATGGTTTTTTCACTGAATATATATATATATATATATATATATATATATATATATATATATACCCACAAAAATTCCTCCAGATTGAAGAAGCATAGGCCACACAGTGAATCCTGTTGGAAGCTCTTTAATGGAATAGCAGGGCATAATGCATTTCGGCCTTCTCGGTCTTCGTCAGATGCCGCTCATTAAGAATGCTAACCCAACCTCGTTTTTGAATTGTCCTGCAGCTTTCCCATTGGTGGGAACACGCTCCACCCCAGATCATGTGCTCGTGCACTTCATTGCTGCTCATCGGAAGCGCAAGTCCCAGAATTCACTGTTCCTGGTAAGTGCTACGTGAGGATTTTAGCTGTTATGTCCGTATGGATTTGGCGAAGTGCAGGACAAAACGTGGTAGAGCCAAATGTTAAAATCTTAATGGGTATACAATCCCAGGGCTTCCTCGGGTCCTCTTTGATGTGCTAGCCCCCAATTTCAAGTGTCCACCGGGCAGGGGCAGGAATAACAATGTATCCTACCCTTCGTGAAGTCACGAACTGCACCACTGCCACCCTTGCTTTGCTCGTCTTGTGAGGCGGGCCTGAACCAATCCAATACCTGTGATGCCAAAAATAACTGCAGATGCAGAACCAGTGATGCTCAGGCCAGCTTGTAGAACGGGGCCTCTGTACCGCGTCTCTGGCTGACGCGTATAATATCCACAAAAAACTCCTCCAGATTGAAGAAGCAGAGGCCACACGGGGAATCCTGTTGGAAGCTCTTTAATGGAATAGCAGGGCATAATGCATTTCGACCTTCTCGGCCTTCGTCAGATGCCGCTCATTAAGAATGCTGTCCCAACCTCGTTTTTTAATTGTCCTGCAGATTTCCCATTGGTGGGAACACGCTCCACTCCAGATCATGTGCTCGTGCACTTCATTGTGTAGTGTAGTTCCTATATCCCTGATAGGCTCTGTGCATTGGAATAATATACACTATAGTTTTGACATAGGACTGAGGTCAGTATGTCTCTATCGAGTACATTAAACTGAATTATTTGTGTGTGCTAGCTAACTCAGAGATCACTAGAAACTTCTCGAATATACAAGAAGGATTAGTTTCTGACAACCGCATAAACATGACAACTTTGTTTCCCTTATAGTCGTAACAATCTCAGAACCGTGGAACCAATAGATAACAGTTTCACTCAGTCAATCGTGCATGCTCCGTTTCTACAGAGTTGCACAGATATAGAGAGACGGGCGTTTCAATGAAAAGGGTTTATTGAACAGTCTTATTTCTCATGCAAGAGATATGAACTGTTACAATCGTAAGACAGGATGCAAAACACAATACGTACAGGATTAGCAGTAAGATAAAATAATACTGCAATAGCATGGTTTGTAGATATGATATATATTCATAAAATACATACATACATAACACAGGCTAAAATGTGAATACTCATCTGATGCTTCTAAATAGTTCTACCCCAGTGTACCTAACCTAAATGTAGTACGAGGTCAGAAGTAGGTGCTGTTTTCTAAAGTATAGATAGCTATAGTTTTAGTTTTGCCAAGAGTTGCCAAAAGTTTCTCTAAGTTCTAGTCTGCTCCATACCTTAGAATGTGTGAGGTTGGAATCTCTTTCCAGGACTCGATATCTAACACCCCACAAGGGGAGTCAGACACTGGAGCTGGATTCTCTGCGAGGAGGATGATAGCGTCTGGTCAGTGCATCAGGTGGGAACTCAATCTCCTTCCGAACTTGCCGTGGAGATGCAGATGCATAACTGGTGATGCTCAGGCCAGCTTGTAGAACGGGGCCTCTGTACCGCGTCTCTGGCTGACACATATAATATCCACAAAAACTCCTCCAGATTGAAGAAGCAGAGGCCACACGGGGATATCTTGTTGGAAGCTCTTTAATGGAATAGCAGGGCATAATGCATTTCGGCCTTCTCGGCCTTCATCAGATGCCGCTCATTAAGAATGCTGTCCCAACCTCAGTTATAGATATATATGAACTATTTTGTACAAAAATATCTACTCTTTTTTTAAAGAGCCAAATATATATAATATCTATCTAGAAGAAAAGTTGAAAAATTGTTAACTTTCGAAGGATCAGATTTAGAATTTCCATCCAAATTTTAACAGCAAAAGAGAAAGTACTGGACAGTGAAGGGGTCAGATATTTTGAAATACCAACTCCAACCTAAGCATGAGTAGAGAACGCATTAAACTTTTGAGGGGCATATTTGCTATTCCCATTCCAATTTAAGCAACATTGGTGAAAGGACTGGACTTTTGAGGTCTGAGATTTACTATTCTCTCTCCAACCTAAGCAGCAGTAGGGAAAGTAGGGAAAAACTCTGTTAATTATTATAAAATATATTTTAAAAATCTCATTAAAATTATTATAATAATATGAACCATATTCATTTCAAAGTTACTTGTATATTTTAAAAAATATATAAACAACCAAAAACTCTAATAAAGTATTTAAAACATGAGAAATGACCTTAATTATTAATTAAAAACACTAAAATGTATACAATAAAAACACTTCCAAATATAGACATTTAAAAAAAAATTAATGTTTAGAAAACAAAAAAATAATACTTTACATAATTAATATCAATTATCCAAATAAAATGTAAAAACAATTAAAGAAATAACTAATAATTTATTTCAAAATACATAGCTAATTATATAATTACCCAATTAAAAAGAATTGCAATTTTGATTGATAGAAATTAAACAGTTTAATAATTTAGATCATTATTAATTTAATTATCATATCACATTTTAGAAATTGCAACAAATGTTTAAAAACATTTTATAATATACTCTTAAATATCTTCCCACCCTACTACCTACAAATCCAATGCCTTACCAAAATGTGAAAAATAAAGTCAAACCCAACACTTTAAAACGGTCACCAGGTAGTAAAACTAGTAACAAAGTTACAATCAAGTACAATTAACATATCAATTGCTTAAAATACAGAAAGGCATACAACTTCACAAGGTGATACAAACTATATATTAAAAACAATATTCATAGCTGTGATAATCCATACCACTATATTCTTGTTTCCATGGTGTTTGTTTGACAATTTACTGTCTGACAATATTTTTGAGACAATATTCAAGATGTGCACCAAAACGTACATGTTCTTTGACATTCCCAAACTTCCAAGGCAAACCATAGCTCACAAACTACTTACAAACCCTTGTGGTATTTACATCCGTAGATATCTCTGCACTAATGCCATGGATTTCTGCTTATGTAATTAGGTTAATGCATGATATGAATGCCTTCTAAATTTGTGGCAGGCATAAAAAAGAAAGCATTAGTTTTGAGCTTACATATATGACTATATTGCCCTTTGTGACCAAGGAGCTGATTAGGATAGCAGACTTATGTCCGCCCACCATCCTATCGGAAACAGGGCCACCCAACAAGCTGTTGGCAGTCCCGACAGAGGCATTACAATGCGACCGCCACCAAGGCGGTCGCAATGCCTATCCTTTGCATTGTGACGGGTGCTGCTGGCTGCAGCACACACCGCAATGCAAAAAAGGGACACCTGACATATCCCTGCACTACGTGGCAGGCCCCATGTGGGGCCTGCCACATGGTGCAGGGATATAAAGGGGGCACCATAGGTGCCCCCCAAAACACGCAGCTTAGGGCCAGGGGAAGGGGGGCTCGCAACGGGCCCCTAAAGTCCCCTTCTGCCTGCCTTTTCATGGCGAGTTGTCTGCCATGAAAATGCAAGCGGAAATGGACATCATAGCACTGCCATTGTTGTAGGGATATGATTCCCTTCCGACGCACAGGTGAGCTCTAGGAGCCCATTGGATGCATGGCAGTCGGTCTTTCCGACCGGCAACTATCTGCCCGCCATGGTAATATGGTGCGGTACAAAAGGGGGTGGTGATGGACGGAGCATCAGACCCAATCAAACACTCACACCCAGTCATCAGATCTGGGTTTGATCCATCACCGTTCTTTAGCCCACTCTGCCACCCCAGTTCAGACATGGCCATATGCAAATCAGTCTGACCCTGTGCCTCATGGGAACAGTCCAGCCCGAACTGCCAAGCCTTGCCTTCCCTGGACCGGAAACAAGCTTCCTAGGACCGGTTTCTGGCATTTCAGCCGTCTTCAGCCAGGCTTGCTTGAATCCAGTGGCAAAGTGAGCAAGGGACTCACGTCTGAGCATACCCTGCCAACTTAGGGCGAACAAAGCGGTACAAAAGGGGGTGGTGATGGACGGAGCATCAGACCCAATCAAACACTCACACCCAGTCATCAGATCTGGGTTTGATCCATCACCGTTCTTTAGCCCACTCTGCCACCCCAGTTCAGACATGGCCATATGCAAATCAGTCTGACCCTGTGCCTCATGGGAACAGTCCAGCCCGAACTGCCAAGCCTTGCCTTCCCTGGACCGGAAACAAGCTTCCTAGGACCGGTTTCTGGCATTTCAGCCGTCTTCAGCCAGGCTTGCTTGAATCCAGTGGCAAAGTGAGCAAGGGACTCACGTCTGAGCATACCCTGCCAACTTAGGGCGAACAAAGCGGTACAAAAGGGGGTGGTGATGGACGGAGCATCAGACCCAATCAAACACTCACACCCAGTCATCAGATCTGGGTTTGATCCATCACCGTTCTTTAGCCCACTCTGCCACCCCAGTTCAGACATGGCCATATGCAAATCAGTCTGACCCTGTGCCTCATGGGAACAGTCCAGCCCGAACTGCCAAGCCTTGCCTTCCCTGGACCGGAAACAAGCTTCCTAGGACCGGTTTCTGGCATTTCAGCCGTCTTCAGCCAGGCTTGCTTGAATCCAGTGGCAAAGTGAGCAAGGGACTCACGTCTGAGCATACCCTGCCAACTTAGGGCGAACAAAGTGGTACAAAAGGGGGTGGTGATGGACGGAGCATCAGACCCAATCAAACACTCACACCCAGTCATCAGATCTGGGTTTGATCCATCACCGTTCTTTAGCCCACTCTGCCACCCCAGTTCAGACATGGCCATATGCAAATCAGTCTGACCCTGTGCCTCATGGGAACAGTCCAGCCCGAACTGCCAAGCCTTGCCTTCCCTGGACCGGAAACAAGCTTCCTAGGACCGGTTTCTGGCATTTCAGCCGTCTTCAGCCAGGCTTGCTTGAATCCAGTGGCAAAGTGAGCAAGGGACTCACGTCTGAGCATACCCTGCCAACTTAGGGCGAACAAAGCGGTACAAAAGGGGGTGGTGATGGACGGAGCATCAGACCCAATCAAACACTCACACCCAGTCATCAGATCTGGGTTTGATCCATCACCGTTCTTTAGCCCACTCTGCCACCCCAGTTCAGACATGGCCATATGCAAATCAGTCTGACCCTGTGCCTCATGGGAACAGTCCAGCCCGAACTGCCAAGCCTTGCCTTCCCTGGACCGGAAACAAGCTTCCTAGGACCGGTTTCTGGCATTTCAGCCGTCTTCAGCCAGGCTTGCTTGAATCCAGTGGCAAAGTGAGCAAGGGACTCACGTCTGAGCATACCCTGCCAACTTAGGGCGAACAAAGCGGTACAAAAGGGGGTGGTGATGGACGGAGCATCAGACCCAATCAAACACTCACACCCAGTCATCAGATCTGGGTTTGATCCATCACCGTTCTTTAGCCCACTCTGCCACCCCAGTTCAGACATGGCCATATGCAAATCAGTCTGACCCTGTGCCTCATGGGAACAGTCCAGCCCGAACTGCCAAGCCTTGCCTTCCCTGGACCGGAAACAAGCTTCCTAGGACCGGTTTCTGGCATTTCAGCCGTCTTCAGCCAGGCTTGCTTGAATCCAGTGGCAAAGTGAGCAAGGGACTCACGTCTGAGCATACCCTGCCAACTTAGGGCGAACAAAGCGGTACAAAAGGGGGTGGTGATGGACGGAGCATCAGACCCAATCAAACACTCACACCCAGTCATCAGATCTGGGTTTGATCCATCACCGTTCTTTAGCCCACTCTGCCACCCCAGTTCAGACATGGCCATATGCAAATCAGTCTGACCCTGTGCCTCATGGGAACAGTCCAGCCCGAACTGCCAAGCCTTGCCTTCCCTGGACCGGAAACAAGCTTCCTAGGACCGGTTTCTGGCATTTCAGCCGTCTTCAGCCAGGCTTGCTTGAATCCAGTGGCAAAGTGAGCAAGGGACTCACGTCTGAGCATACCCTGCCAACTTAGGGCGAACAAAGCGGTACAAAAGGGGGTGGTGATGGACGGAGCATCAGACCCAATCAAACACTCACACCCAGTCATCAGATCTGGGTTTGATCCATCACCGTTCTTTAGCCCACTCTGCCACCCCAGTTCAGACATGGCCATATGCAAATCAGTCTGACCCTGTGCCTCATGGGAACAGTCCAGCCCGAACTGCCAAGCCTTGCCTTCCCTGGACCGGAAACAAGCTTCCTAGGACCGGTTTCTGGCATTTCAGCCGTCTTCAGCCAGGCTTGCTTGAATCCAGTGGCAAAGTGAGCAAGGGACTCACGTCTGAGCATACCCTGCCAACTTAGGGCGAACAAAGCGGTACAAAAGGGGGTGGTGATGGACGGAGCATCAGACCCAATCAAACACTCACACCCAGTCATCAGATCTGGGTTTGATCCATCACCGTTCTTTAGCCCACTCTGCCACCCCAGTTCAGACATGGCCATATGCAAATCAGTCTGACCCTGTGCCTCATGGGAACAGTCCAGCCCGAACTGCCAAGCCTTGCCTTCCCTGGACCGGAAACAAGCTTCCTAGGACCGGTTTCTGGCATTTCAGCCGTCTTCAGCCAGGCTTGCTTGAATCCAGTGGCAAAGTGAGCAAGGGACTCACGTCTGAGCATACCCTGCCAACTTAGGGCGAACAAAGCGGTCCAAAAGGGGGTGGTGATGGACGGAGCATCAGACCCAATCAAACACTCACACCCAGTCATCAGATCTGGGTTTGATCCATCACCGTTCTTTAGCCCACTCTGCCACCCCAGTTCAGACATGGCCATATGCAAATCAGTCTGACCCTGTGCCTCATGGGAACAGTCCAGCCCGAACTGCCAAGCCTTGCCTTCCCTGGACCGGAAACAAGCTTCCTAGGACCGGTTTCTGGCATTTCAGCCGTCTTCAGCCAGGCTTGCTTGAATCCAGTGGCAAAGTGAGCAAGGGACTCACGTCTGAGCATACCCCCCCCCCCCTTTTGTACCGCTTTGTTCGCCATAAGTTGGCAGGGTATGCTCAGACGTGAGTCCCTTGCTCATTTTGCCACTGGATTCAAGCAAGCCTGGCTGAAGACGGCTGAAATGCCAGAAACCGGTCCTAGGAAGCTTGTTTCCGGTCCAGGGAAGGCATGGCTTGGCAGTTCGGGCTGGACTGTTCCCATGATGCACAGGGTCAGACTGATTTGCATATGGCCATGTCTGAACTGGGGTGGCAGAGTGGGCTAAAGAACGGTGATGGATCAAACCCAGATCTGTTGACTGGGTGTGAGTGTTTGATTGGTTCTGATGCTCCGTCCATCACCACCCCCCTTTTGTACCGCTTTGTTCGCCATAAGTTGGCAGGGTATGCTCAGACGTGAGTCCCTTGCTCATTTTGCCACTGGATTCAAGCAAGCCTGGCTGAAGACGGCTGAAATGCCAGAAACCGGTCCTAGGAAGCTTGTTTCCGGTCCAGGGAAGGCATGGCTTGGCAGTTCGGGCTGGACTGTTCCCATGATGCACAGGGTCAGACTGATTTGCATATGGCCATGTCTGAACTGGGGTGGCAGAGTGGGCTAAAGAACGGTGATGGATCAAACCCAGATCTGTTGACTGGGTGTGAGTGTTTGATTGGTTCTGATGCTCCGTCCATCACCACCCCCTTTTGTACCGCTTTGTTCGCCATAAGTTGGCAGGGTATGCTCAGACGTGAGTCCCTTGCTCATTTTGCCACTGGATTCAAGCAAGCCTGGCTGAAGACGGCTGAAATGCCAGAAACCGGTCCTAGGAAGCTTGTTTCCGGTCCAGGGAAGGCATGGCTTGGCAGTTCGGGCTGGACTGTTCCCATGATGCACAGGGTCAGACTGATTTGCATATGGCCATGTCTGAACTGGGGTGGCAGAGTGGGCTAAAGAACGGTGATGGATCAAACCCAGATCCGCTGACTGGGTGTGAGTGTTTGATTGGTTCTGATGCTCCGTCCATCACCACCCCCTTTTGTACCGCTTTGTTCGCCATAAGTTGGCAGGGTATGCTCAGACGTGAGTCCCTTGCTCATTTTGCCACTGGATTCAAGCAAGCCTGGCTGAAAACGGCTGAAATGCCAGAAACCGGTCCTAGGAAGCTTGTTTCCGGTCCAGGGAAGGCATGGCTTGGCAGTTCGGGCTGGACTGTTCCCATGATGCACAGGGTCAGACTGATTTGCATATGGCCATGTCTGAACTGGGGTGGCAGAGTGGGCTAAAGAACGGTGATGGATCAAACCCAGATCTGTTGACTGGGTGTGAGTGTTTGATTGGTTCTGATGCTCCGTCCATCACCACCCCCTTTTGTACCGCTTTGTTCGCCATAAGTTGGCAGGGTATGCTCAGACGTGAGTCCCTTGCTCATTTTGCCACTGGATTCAAGCAAGCCTGGCTGAAGACGGCTGAAATGCCAGAAACCGGTCCTAGGAAGCTTGTTTCCGGTCCAGGGAAGGCATGGCTTGGCAGTTCGGGCTGGACTGTTCCCATGATGCACAGGGTCAGACTGATTTGCATATGGCCATGTCTGAACTGGGGTGGCAGAGTGGGCTAAAGAACGGTGATGGATCAAACCCAGATCTGTTGACTGGGTGTGAGTGTTTGATTGGTTCTGATGCTCCGTCCATCACCACCCCCTTTTGTACCGCTTTGTTCGCCATAAGTTGGCAGGGTATGCTCAGACGTGAGTCCCTTGCTCATTATGCCACTGGATTCAAGCAAGCCTGGCTGAAGACGGCTGAAATGCCAGAAACCGGTCCTAGGAAGCTTGTTTCCGGTCCAGGGAAGGCATGGCTTGGCAGTTCGGGCTGGACTGTTCCCATGATGCACAGGGTCAGACTGATTTGCATATGGCCATGTCTGAACTGGGGTGGCAGAGTGGGCTAAAGAACGGTGATGGATCAAACCCAGATCTGTTGACTGGGTGTGAGTGTTTGATTGGTTCTTATGCTCCGTCCATCACCACCCCCTTTTGTACCGCTATGGTAATATGGTGGGCCGATATCATGCTCCAGATGGCGGTGGGGCTGCCACTGATGGGCTGTCTGTGGCGTCCCACCGTCATCATAATTGGCCCCCGGGTGTGGGCACTGACAACTTTGAGCGCATTACTGGCTGACTCCCACCCCCATGCTGCATCTAACTTAGAGGCCTAAATGGGCACTCTGTCAGTGCAAGGGCCACAAAACAATTAACAATGTTGCTCCTGTTACATTGAGAAAAGAGAACCAAATCCTATCTTTGTATGGCAATTGGTACAATGTGCCACCTTGGTAGGCCTAAGGTACGTAAAGTATTTATTCTATTTAGACAAGTATATCACCCATACTCACTTTTAGTTATAAATTGCCTACTTTAAAAAAAAAACATATTTTATTGATTTTATATAATGTTGTGCTTTGCTTAAGTGCCGCTGCAATTGATTCATAACTCTTATAACGCAGGTACAGTGGCAGGAGCGTAATCATGTGAATATTTTACATTCAAGTACAATTAATAGCCCGTTTGGGTTATTGACATTTTTAAGATTGACCAATTGCATCAGCTGTTTCAGTTGTATGTTGTCTAACAAAATCAGATAAAAACAGAAGATTTCTAAACTACCCACCCCACTTCCTCTAGTCTGGCCCACCTCCAGGTGAGATGATTTGGATTCAAGATTCTACCTTGTTCTCATATGTATGTCATGTGGGGATCACTGAATTAGGGATGTCGCTCAGATTGACAGGCCCAGCGTCAAGCAGCGGTGGGGCAGGGGATATCACTGCCTCATGCTCGGAAAAGGGGTCAATGTGCACTATGTGCGGTGTGGCGTAAGGAAATCGGTGGCTTGAAAAGCCTCCAGCATCAGGTTCCACTTCATGGAAATAAGTGTTTTTCGCAACCCACGGTATTCCTCCCATCTAATGATTTCACTTTCCGCTCCTCACCATCGGGCCATCTCTCCATGCCAAGTGAATACTGTTGCGGGAAGGACCGATTTCCACCTCATTTTAATGGAACGCTTTTCTATGAGTAGGGCCAGATCATCTAAATGGAGCTGCACTTTCTGTAACTTAGGTCGATGGAATATTGCTAGTATGCATCGCTCTACTGTGTCCCAGTTGGGTATTCCTGTGATATTTCCTATAATTTGTGAGACTGAGGACCAAAACCCTCTGAGGCGTGGGTACGTCCATAACATATGCAAAATGTCCGCCTCCTCTGCCTGGCATCTTGAGCAACAAACACGCGCATTGGTATCCGTGCAATTGACATGATGAGGGGTGAGGTGGGCCCTGTGGAGAATCATATATTGTATTAACTTGAATTTGGTGTTACAAGACACCTTCTTAGGGTATTCCAGGAGAAAGGACCAGTCCTTATCCGTTAAGTCCTTTCCAAGATATCTAGACCACTTTTCCCTAAGAGTCATAAGGGAGGTCCCTGCGTGTGCCCGGGCACCTCTGTACAGCCATCTAATAAGTTGATGTTCCTCGCCCATCAGGTATACATCATGTATTAACTCATGTGTAGGGGGTTCCTTGCCATTTGTTGACCAATGCTTCTTTACATACCGGATAATAGCTGCGAGTAACAAAAAGAGAGAATGAGGGACTCCTTTTTCCGGAGCAAAATTCTCGTGATCTATCAGGGCTCTTTTTGCAAACAGCGCCCCCACTGTGGAGACCCTCTCCAGAGACCGACAAAGTATACTCCATAGAGTGACCAAGCCTGTTGTAGTGGGGTTCCAAGTAAGGGACTGTTAGGGGCATAAGGGGAGACATTGCTTGGTGTATTATAAGGCCTTTTTCCAATAAGAAAGTGCTATTCATAACAACAGGGGCGGGAGTCAGGGCGTATCCTGCTCCATGGTAAGAGCAGGGTGTGCAGGGTGCTCCGGCTCAGGAATTGAAGCGTGTAGCCAAGTTTGTGCAAATTGCGCCCCGCGAACCAGTATGACGGCCATTGTAACTGACTTGCAAAGTAGGCATGAAAATCAGACACCCTTAGGCCACCTTTGTCTGGCCTCAGCTGTAGCTTAGGCAGTCCCACCCTTCTGCGCCCTGTTCCAGTGTTTTAAAAATGGAGGCGGGAAACAGTACTGGCAGATTTGTGAAGAAGTACAACAGACGCAGGAGCACGACCATCTTAGAGATGTCAATTCTGCCCATCATTGAGAGAGGCAACGACACCAAGAAGGAAATGTGAGTACGTAACGCCCTGACCGCCCTTTTCAGATTGCCCTCTATTAAATCCTGTGGATTCCTATATATTTGGATACCCAGATATTTGAAAGTGTGTGGGGCAACTGAGAGGGCGAACTGTCCAAACTTCACAGTTTCGGGCCGCTCTCCAGGATGAAAAAAGAACACCAGGGATTTCTTCGAGTTTATAGCTCAGGACGATAATCGTTAATTGTATATAATTTTTTAATTTTTATTTTAGAGTATTCACTGGTAAAAGAAAATCCTGAAGAAGGCATTTGCCGAAATGCGTTGGTGGTATTCCTCAAATCACTGCCTGTGTTTTATTCATATTAGTTTGATTTTATTGTGAATTGTGGTTTGATTACAACATATGTGAAAAATATAATGTGTTGCTATAATTGTCATCTCCGCATTGTACTGTGATCAAATCAGTGTAATATAAATTGTAATGTCAATTTATTTATGTATCAAAAAAGATTATGTTTGAATTGAATTTACACTAATAATCAATTATTTATAGATGAGAAAAGAGAGATAAAATTATAAAAAGATTAACATAAAAGGAAAAAAATTATATTTTCTCAAAAAATAAAAAATAAAAAAGATTACAATCAATTCACTTTGTGTGTTATATTATATAGATGTAAGTCCTAAGCTGCGCCATTCTCATGTTATTCTAAAACGGCACTTTACCCGGTGCAACCCTTCTTTTTCCAATATGGTTTTTAAGGCACCAAATATCTCCCAGCGACCAGCCAGCCACCCATGCACGCAAGGACTCCGCCTGCCTAATAGAGACAGCTCCCTGGATGGTGGGTGAGAGCGGTCCAACTGAACATCTATGACTGTGTAATAATCTCCCTCTATTACCCACTCAGTCTGCCAGCACTGTGTTTAGGCTTGCTAAAAATGTGTCCTGCTCGTAGTTCGGAACGTATATGCTGCCAATGACAATGTGTTTCGCCGTCTAGTTTGATATGGACCATGACATACCTGCCCTGTGTATCAGTACACTGCTCCAGGGCCACAAATGGGACCCCCGAGTCTGACCCCATATGGCTGTTCCCCTCACAAAGGCAGAAAATGATGTGGTGAACACTTGGCATCTCCATTTTTTGTGGAGCTTTAACGCCTCAGAGTCTGTGAGGTGGGACTCCTGTAGCAGGGCAAACTGTGCCTTTCGCCTATTCAATTGGGCATGAATCCTGTGGCGTTTCTGTACCGATCCCATCCCTCTGGCATTCCAGGTGACTATAGTATACTTTCCTAGCATGGCCATGTGTTTATATGCTCGGCTCTTGAATGTACTCGGGGTCATGAGACGTGTAATATATGGAGTGCAGGGGGGTGTAAACCAGAAACCCAAAGACCACTAACAACTCCCAGTACTAGAACCAGCCCAAACCCTATGCTGGTCCAAACAATATACACAACTGTGTGAACATTCTTACGATTTCGGTATGCTTTCGCTACGGGGGGGGGTGTTTCCTACGCCTTGCAATAACGCACAGGGTTGTGTGCAACTACATGACAGGCCGGACCATGATCTTTTATTAGGGGTTAAGAGAAGCTGGGGGGAAGGGTAAAAGTGTATACAATACCTTACATCTCCACAATTAATTTAAAACATCTCTATTTCGGGTATCCCCGTGGAGGGCCACCATTAACCAAATAGGTCATTTACAGTCTGTGGAGTTATAGAGGGAAACAAAGCGAAACTGTTCTCTGAGTCTGAGTGTATGGTGGTGTCCTCTGAGGACTCCAGCGATGAGAGGGGGTCACGGTCTCTAAAGGCAGCCACCCCTGTTGTGCCGACTCTCTACCCTGCAGAGCCTGCTCCGGCGAGGGGCTTTTGGCGTTGGTTTTGCCAGTTGATTTGTTGAAGTGTGCTCTCTTCTCTGTTGTCATCTGTGGTTCCCGACTTGTACTCTGTGACGAACTCTCCAATGATTGATGGGGAAAAGTAGCCTCCAGCCAGTCATCTGCGGTCTCCGAGCTGTCAAAGAAGTGTGTCTTTTGATCATTTATAATCTTCAAGAGGGTTGGGAACAATAGAGCATGTTTGAGGTTCAGGGCTCCGAGTTTCTTTTTAAGCATTTGGTAAGAGGCTCCTTGGCATTGAACCAGGACGGTATAGTCCGGGTATAGTGAAATCCGGTGCTTTTTCGTATTGTATAGGGGATTTCTCCCTGGGCATTTGGAGCAGAGTGTCACAGTCCATATAGTTGATTGTACAGGCTATCATTGGGCACTGGGGAGTGCCCGTCACTGGTCTCCCTGTAGGATTCTGTACGCCTTCTCAATGCAGAAGTAATCGGACAGGCCCTCCGGGTCTACATGCTCACGCATCCATTGATCCACATAACGGGTGGCGTTGGGTCCCTCAGAGTGCTCTGGCAGACCTATTTTTCAAACATTATTCCTCCATGCCCTGCCCTCGGCACCCTCCACGCTGTCGAGGAGGTCTGACACCTGCTGCTGCAGTTGTGATAGTTGCTCTGAATATTCCTTGTGTTGCGGCAGCAGTTCAGTCAGGAGTAGTTTATTGTTCTTCACTGTGGAGGACAGATTATAATGACACGCCTTAACTTAAGGAGCATGAAACCGGTGGTCAGGGAACCTATTTGCTGCTTTATTGCCTTCCGCGACTCCCTCACCTCTTGCAATATGATGTCCAGCTTGTCCGGAGCAGTTTCCATGTTGGTTGGTGGGATGCAGCTCATTGAGGGTGTTTGGGTGGTATTGTCCATGTCTTCCTGCAGCTGTGTGCCTGCAGAAGCCATCTCCAGTGCCCTTCCCTTTGTGTGTCCCATGGTGCAATATTCAGTGTGGACAGTCCTTCCCCCTACACAAGGGAATGATCAGAGGTTATAGTGCCACCAGATGAGTAAGCACTGAGGGCTGTCACCTGATCCAGTCCAGGTAGCGCGGCGAGCCGTACCAGGTATGTGTTCACAGTTTCAGGTGGGTATAAGTTGCCTACTTATTTAAATTATAGATTACATTTTCCCTTTGTTAGTCTGATTCCTATAGAACAAAAATAATCAATTGTGTCACCTGAAGGTCTTACATATTTGTGGACGATGTTTCTCTCTGAAATATATTTCTCACCATATAATATCAATAACTCCCCAGTAGTAAATCTAGCACTCTTTGCGTGGCTCCACAATTAGCTCTAGTAACAATTGCCAATAAATCTAACAAATTAATTAGTTTGATTTGAATTAGTAGCAATCTGCTTTGAGACAGTCTTGTATCACTAATGGTTGTTCCTGACTACAAAACTCCATTTACTATCAACTTGGTACATTCAATATTTGTATATAACATTTCTAAGCCATCTCGTTGTGGCCTGTGGTACTGAATGCTAGTGCAGTCAATGTGACTTTTTTGACAACGCAGACGCTCCAGGTAATAGACATTGATATATTTTTATTGCATCCTGTGTTATGTTTCATACAGGTACCCCGATATAGGCTCAGGTAGTAAGTAAATCTTTCTCCTACATTTCTCCTGCCATTATACTACATAACGGTACTTGGTACTGACCTTTTACCTAGTTACGGTACTGCCTAAATGATGTGGGGTTTTCTCCGAAAACTAGCCTCATTCATTATACATGAAGATTCTTGGAATCTCATCAGGACTACCATCTCCTGCATAATAGCTATGTATAAGAGTCCTTCCTTCCATCATACTAGTCCGACATGACACAGCAAGGTAGATCCCCTGAGGGCACCACTTTGGGTATATAAACACCATATCTTTGCTGAGGCAGAGGGAGGGGAAAAAGGACTTCCATGATGACACACTGACGCAAGACGTTGAGGTTCCTGTACGCAGACACTCCAGCTCGCAGTGGTCAGACATCCCTCGCAAGGTGTCCATCTCGAGACCAAGATGGAGTCCCACAGTCTCTCACTTCAGGTAATGGGGTTAGCTTTATACTAGGGGAATTCTTGGCTCTACACCTACATACATGCTAGGTACACGTAGATACATCTAGTTAGGATTGCATCATAGGAGTATTCAGTTTATTGTCATGTATTTTCATGCCTGCCAGTATTAATTGTTTTAGCACTATGGTAGGAATCTACCATCCTTGTACTCTATTGGTGATTACAATCATTCATATCTGTTTCTGTCTCATTGTTGTTTCAGTACACCTATTTTATATCTATTTTACATTAGAATGATGATGGTTCAATAAATGCTTATTGAAAAACGTCCCCACCATTTACTAGTCAGTCTGGATACCAATCCCATAGTTTTCATTGTCTAAACGCACAGATCCTATAGAGATTTATAGGAACTACACAACACTGTGTTTGTATCTTATATAACTGCATCTTTTATTGGTCTGTGCTCCTCTAGATTTTGGACATCATTCACAATATAAGTAGAAAAAGTATGGGCAGAAAGTAATTTTCATATTTTTAACATTCATAAATGATCGTGGAATTACACTTGTAAGGGTGCGACAGGTACAGGTGTCCAGTTGTACTCATGGGAAGTTCAGGTGACTTTTCTAGAAGGCTCCTTTTCCTGATGTGCTGGATTCTCCATTGCAGAGAACTCTGCACAGGGGGCTATAGGATCCCTCCATTTGTATATATGTATGGATTTTTTTTTCAGCACCACCAAAGATAGGGGAAAGCTATACCTTTCAGATCCAAAAACCAGTGCTTCTCGCAAAATGTGCTGTAGTGAATATCTGACCGTTTCCAGGGTGGGAAGGGTATGCCCACAAATTGACATGATATCATAGTTAGTGGGAATCCTTGAAACATGATTAAGTTCCTTTGTCTGTAGATTGCTCCTGTTAACACAATTAGGAATATATTTCATGTATAACCATACTAACGACACTGAGAAGAATTGAGACACATCTGTTAACACTAAAATCTGACAAGGGGACCTATTCCACATTGTTCGAAGTGATATCTTCTCAGGAGATACCACCCATTTGCAATTTGGCATTTTACTGGGCGCAAGAACTCACCTGCTTTAACCATTTCATTTTACAGAAATGGTTTTCCATGCACATTTTTCTTCTTCAGGAATCGGGTGGGAATGTGCAATGAAAAGGGATTCCTAACTTTACTCCTACTAAATGTCTTTTGTGAATACCGAAAGTCGTAAAGTTAGGATTTTGTCACAGTTTAGTAGAAGTAAAGTTAGGAGTCCTAACTTTACTACTACTAAATGCCTTCTGTGAATACCAAAAGTAGTACGTTTAGGATTTTTATCTCAGATTAGTTGTGTGAATCTGCTCCAAAGCATTACTGGCAGTCATCTGCTCATGCTAGACCTGGGTGAAGTCATATGTTTAGTAGGCCTGGGCGAAGCACTACGCTACGCTCGCGTAGTTTGCGAAGTTCGCGCTACTTCGCACTACGCGAACTGCACGTAGCACAGTGCGAACACGCGTAGCGTAGTGTTGCGTAGTGCTGCGGTCATTTTTTGCTTGCTCGCGGTCCTCAACGTCAAGTTGGCGACCGCGAGCAAGCAAAATGACATCCTGGCGAGACTTTTTCCTTGTTCGCGATCGCGAGCATGAAAAATAAACCTTCCGGCGAGATTCCCAACGCGAGAAGGTCAGGTTTCTCATTGCGAGGGGTCGCGTATGCTCGCGACCGCTCGCGATGAGAAACTACCAGTTCGCGTTGAGAAAGCTGCAGCTCGAGGAAAAATCTACTCGAGCAGCAGAAAACTACAGCTCGCACTGTGCAAGATGCCATTTTCAATGATTGCACAGTGCCGGTTGCTTGTCCGCACTGTGCAATCATTGAAAACAACATCTTGCACAGTGCGAACATGTTACTTCGCAGTTCGCGAAGTGCTACGCGTAGCTCGCGTAGTGCGAACTTCACTTTGCGTAGCTTCGCGAAGTGCTACTTCGCGAACTACGCCCACCCTTAAATTGTTTAGGCCAACTGCGATGGAGCGAGTACCAGAGAGATGTACCAGGTTAGTCCTGCTCAAAAAGTTACCTTCTGAAAGTCCAGCGCAGACAGTTCAGTTCGCAGTGGAAGAGGCCACACGGAAGAGGGATCACTGACATAATATCGACTACAAAAATATAGACTTACAAAAATATCGATGCCAAAATATAGAATGCCAAAATATCGAAGTCCTATCTCCAAACAGGAAATTACAAAAATATCGAATCCAAAATATCGTTGTAAGTAATATAGTTAGTCAAAATATCGAATTTTTTAAATGTTTTAAAAGTAATGTTAAATAAATGAAATAATACATATAATTAACTGACACATACTTAAAAATACTTAAATAACAGTAAACTTAATGAATAATTAAAGTAAGTAAAAAAAAAAATTAATACATATATCTTAACGTGATATTAATTAAAAATATTCAATATTTTCTGTGTAGGATAGCGGGCGCGTAAAATTTACTATTACCACTCCAGTAAGTGCAATAGTAGGGAAAGCGTTGGATAGCGGGAGGGTAAAAATTACTATTCCCACTCCAGAGAATGCAACAGTAGGGAAAGCGTTGGATAGCGGGAGGGTAACATTTACTATTCCCACTCCAGTGAGTGCAACAGTAGGGAAAGCGTTGGATAGCGTAGGGGTAAAAATTACTATTCCCACTCCAGAGAGTGCAACAGTAGGGAAAGCGTTGGATAGCGGGAGGGTAACATTTACTATTCCCACTCCAGTGAGTGCAACAGTAGGGAAAGCGTTGGAGAGCGGGAGGGTAACATTTACTATTCCCACTCCAGTGAGTGCAACAGTAGGGAAAGCGTTGGATAGCGTAGGGGTAAAAATTACTATTCCCACTCCAGAGAGTGCAACAGTAGGGAAAGCGTTGGATAGCGGGAGGGTAACATTTACTATTCCCACTCCAGTGAGTGCAACAGTAGGGAAAGCGTTGGATAGCGTAGGGGTAAAAATGACTATTCCCACTCCAGAGAGTGCAACAGTAGGGAAAGCGTTGGATAGCGGGAGGGTAAAAATTACTATTCCCACTCCAGAGAGTGCAATAATAGGGAAAACATTGGATAGCGTAGGGGTAAAAATTACTATTCCCACTCCAGAGAGTGCAACAGTAGGGAAAGCGTTGGATAGCGGGAGGGTAACATTTACTATTCCCACTCCAGTGAGTGCAACAGTAGGGAAAGCGTTGGATAGCGTAGGGGTAAAAATTACTATTCACACTCCAGAGAGTGCAACAGTAGGGAAAACGTTGGATAGCGGGAGGGTAACATTTACTATTCCCACTCCAGTGAGTGCAACAGTAGGGAAAGCGTTGGATAGCGTAGGGGTAAAAATTACTATTCCCACTCCAGAGAGTGCAACAGTAGGGAAAGCGTTGGATAGCGGGAGGGTAAAAATTACTATTCCCACTCCAGTGAGTGCAACAGTAGGGAAAGCGTTGGATAGCGGGAGGGTAAAAATTACTATTCACACTCCAGAGAGTGCAATAATAGGGAAAGCATTGGATAGCGTAGGGGTAAAAATTACTATTCCCACTCAAGTAAGTGCAATAGTAGAGAAAATAATAAATGTATTTTTATTTTTAAATTAATTAATTATTAATACAAAAACAAGTATTACCATTAATTACCAATCACACAAGAATTGATCATTTTTAAATACCAATACATTTTTGTTTAATTAATTAACAATTAATAATAAATTAACAAACAATTGTTTTTCAATAACAATCATTAATAAATGCAAATAATACCAATTAATAATTAATTTATAATATATTAATTAAGGATATACCCAAATTATTTAAATAATTTTTTTTTCCCAATTATATTACTTCCCACCATATTCCCGTATAAACACAATACCCGCTACAAATATTAATTGAATACAATTAACATAATTATCAATTTACCTATTAATACTAATTAATTACCAATTAATACTAATTATTTACAAATTAATAATTAATCAACAAACAATTAATTTGCAATACCAATTAATAATTAACTAATAACAATTAAATTACTTCCCACCCTATTCCCCTATAAACCCACAACCCGCTACAGAAGTAAAATGCAAAATTAAATTAAAGATATATTAATTAACAATATACACAAATAAATTACATAATTATTTATTTACAATTATATTACTTGCCACCATATTCCCCTATAAACACACTGCCCGCTACAAATATTAAATGAATACAATTAACATAATTATCAATTAAACAATTAATACAAATTAATTACCAATTAATACTAATTATTTACCAATTAATAATTAATCAACAACCAATTAATTTGCAATACCAATTAATAATTAACTAATAACAATTAAATTACTTCCCACCCTATTCCCCTATAAACCCACAACCCGTTACAGAAATAAAACGCAAAATTAAATTAAAAATAATTAATAATTCCTATAAATTATTATTTAATAATATATAATTAAATTACTTCCCACCCTATTCCCCTATAAACCCACAACCCGCTACAGAAGTAAAACGCAAAATTAAATTAAAAATAATTAATAATTCCTATAAATTATTATTTAATGTACTATAATTAAATTACTTCCCACCCTACTCCCCTATAAACCCACAACCCGCTACGGAATTAAATTACAAAAAAATAAAAAAACATAAAATTCAATAATTTAAAAATATTCTAACATACATTCCAATATTAATACATACTTTTAACACATATACTAACACTTAAAACACTATAAAAAAATCGATATTTTTAACAACTATATTATTGCAATCGATATTTCTTACCTGTTTTTCGATATTCTTCACCACTATATTTTTGCAAGTCGATATTCTGTCCATTCGATATTAAAAACTCGATATTCTTGCTACTCGATATTTTTTTTTCGATATTATGTCTATTTACCACGGAAGAGAAAGCAACATCATTGAAGGTCGTTACTGTAGCGCAATGTGCCGATCATGCATTGACAGTCGCTGTAGAACTAAGATCCAGGTTCACCAGAGCGTCACGTGAGAGATCGTCTCGAGCAGCAGAGCCATAGCACAAACTGGCCTGTTTGTGATTGTGAAGAGCCCAAAACATCAAGATTTCTCCTTTTCTTGAAGAGGAGTGCACTCTGAGGCCAACCACCAGAACAGTAGGTGTGGGCAGAACTCACAGAGTTCACTCCGTGGAATTCCATGGAGTTACAGGAAAACCCCACAAGATTCCACGGAGTTCTGTGAATGGAAGGAAATCTTCACGTAAAGCTACTCGCACACATTTTTAGTTCAGGGAGCTTGTTCCATGCTGCAGCGTGAACAGCACTACATGGTATAAGCGTGCTACGTCTTTGCTGCCACGCTCGTAGAGTTTCTACTCGAGAGCCTGCTTTTGCCCGCGACCACCTGCATTGAGGGAATGTAGCTGGGACCCCTCCTAGCCCTCAAAAATCATGCTAGGGGATGCCAATTTTCGCTCACCAACTTACTGTTGGTGAGGCACATGTAAGCATAAACTCAGCCATGCAGCGGTTGGCAACGTTTAACCGGAACTGGACAAAATACTGTGAACTCCGCCAGCAGAAGGGAATATCGCCCAACCCTATTGGAGATGCATGTTTTAGGGATCAATGACTCACTCTAGCACAGGAAGGATGGGCTCAGGAAGGTCCAGTTGCAGATCCTGGTTGGTCCAGTTGCAGCAGGTCAGCTGCGAAGTTGCAGGGAGAATCTTGTTGGGTCCCTGTGGCTCAGAGCAGGAAGTCAGCCAACTGACCCTTGGAGTCAATCAGAAGACTGATATGAAGGGAGCGGATCCATACTTTCTTGTTTGAGAGCAGAGTGGCCCCAGAGCAGCAGTACAGTTCTCTCTGAGAAAAGGCAGGCCTCAAGCAGGCCATCCTCTGGATGAACAAGGCAGACCTCAAGCAGCAGGGCAGACCTCTGGGGACAAGGCAGGCCTTAAGCAGACTGACAGTTATCTGGAGAACCAGTCACTTTTTAAAGACAGTGCATCCTGCCTCACGAGCTGTTTAGGGCCAAACTGTTTTAAAAAGGAAGGTTTAGGCCTAGCAAAGGTTAATTTTGCCAGATCAAATTGGCAGTTTAAACTTCTCTACAGGCTACAATGGCAGGCCTGAGCCTGTTCTGAAGTGCTTTTTAAGTGGGTGGCCCAACAATTGCTGCTAACCCATGGTTAGCAATTGATTTACAGGCCCTGGGTACGTGTAGAACCATGTACTAAGGAATTATAAATACATTAAATATACCAATCAGGTATAAGCCAATAGTACCATGTTTTAAGGAGAGAGAAGAAGCACTTTAGCAATAGTTAGTGGGGGTAAAGTGCACAGAGTCCTGATACCAACAATAATGAAATTCAGAAAAAGAGAGGGTTAAAGGCAGAAGGTTTGGGTATGACCTTGCAGAGAGGGCCAAGTCATACTCAGGTTTTGCATGACTACCCTAGTGGGTGGCACAAGGAGTGCTCTTGCCCAGTAGTAGCATTTAATGTACTGGTCCTTGGTACATTTAGTATCATTTACTATTTTCTTGTAGAGCAGAAGCATTTTTACCACTGATTAGCAGGAGATTACACAGAGTCCTACATGCCAACTAAAATGGGTTCAGCAGAGGAAGTCAAAGAAATCAAAGGTTTTGGGTGACCCTGCTGAGAGGGCCAGGTCCAACACCTAGGCAAAATTACATGGATCCTATGACATTTTGCCCACTATACACTTCAGCAGGCATACAATACATTTCCATTTGTAAATAATTGCTTTATGAAGGCATTATCTTTATGCAAAGCCATCTTAGGTGATCAGGCTTTGCATCAAAACCTATGAATGTCAGCACTGATCCACTTGAATAATGCCCCCATGATCCCAAGTAATGCAATGCAAAGCAGTGCAAAACACTTTTTACATTTAGAAAGCAACATCTTTCCGGCACATAAGTACTGTTTGCTCAGGAAAGCACATACCAATGAGTTACTTTGCTTCACTTTGTGTCAATTTGTTTTGCTTTGTGACACTTTACTTCACTTTATGACAATACAAAGCCCTAGTAAATCTGGGCCCATGCATCTTAATGTATCGCTAATTCAACCCTGACTCCCTGCCCAGTTTGAAAATTTTGAAAAGGACTCACTGAGAGGGTTTGGATTTGTATTTGTATTCTCTATTTATTGCCGCCATCCATTTGGGTGCGTTAACAATTTGCATTTAATCTGTACATACGTAACTTATGTGCATGTATTTCTCAAAGTACTTATTGAGCAGCTCTGGAGACTAGCCATTCTTGTTCTCACAGTCCTCATTATCTCTTTCAAGATATCCTTTGAAAAAGGACCTGCAGCTAGAAAGGAGTAATAGTTAATTTCAATGTATCTAACTGTTTTATGGCTGACATATATGTTAAAGAGTCTATTGTTCACACTATTTAACTTCTGGGAGAGTCCTGATTGGTGGCATCAGTATCTGGTATCTAGTACTAACCTAATTGGGGGAAAGTGTATAGAAAATACTTATTTTCATTTAAATATGCCATCCGGAGTGACTACTGGAGGATTCATCCTCTTAGAATTGTTGGCTGTTTCTGCACGATTTAGACACCATTGCTACTGGTCACTGACAGACCCAATGGTGCAGACGTAGGAACTCTGCAGTATGTCCACTGATAAAAGGGTTGCAGAGCAGTAGAATGTGGTGACAGCTAATTTTACATTCCTATTGCCCCCTTCTTTAACCCGTTCCCTGCTCATGACGGAACCACTCCGTCATGAGCCACGGGTGCCGTGTGCTCATGACGGAGTGGTTCCGTCATGCTGCGGCCGTTGGCGGCCGCTTCGCCCTCGCGGCACTGATTCCCCGCCTGTGCGGGCGATCAATGCAAGTGGGCGGAGTCATGACGGAACCACGCCGTCATGAGCACAGCTCGCCCGTGACTCATGACGGCGTGGTTCCGTCATGAGCATGGCGGCGCCGCGCTGACCCCAAACCCCCCCAGCGCCGCGGCGGAATTCGTGCCGCGGCGAAGGGGTTAAATCATCTATGTCAAGCTTCACTCTTGAAATGAAATAAGAAATGGTACACAAATCGGTATTTGGGTACCTTGCATAAGTCAAGTACCTGGTTCTGGACACATACAGATACCAGACTTCGAAGCCTAAGCAATAACAAGATCATTCATATCTGTGAAGAAAGAGACATATGACAAGATATTGACAGTAAAATAATGTGGGGCCTAAACTTAATGCGGGTCCCTCGGATGTTTGTATTTTGTGCGATAAAAAACATGTTCCTAAGTATTAAAACATTGTGCTACAGGGAAAAAGGAAACAAGGGTCTAGGCACCATCTTGTATTCTGGCCAAATAAGCTGCCTCATTACTAATGAAGAAAGCAGGCTTGCTTGCAATTAGAAATGTATAAACATTTTGCTGAATGAGAGCTGGGCCCTGGAAAGCATGGGACATGAGGCATATTAGCCCCTCTGCCCTCCCTTCTGATGATTCTTTAGAATGTGAGATGTAAATGCAAATTTATCTCATTTCAACTAGTGCTATTTTAATAAATGAGATTTTTACTCTACTTTTTTTTTTGCCAAGCTGAATCCATAACATTTTTAAGTAATTCTGAAAGATAAAAATCTCATGCTTACTGTCATTTATGTTTTACATAAAGACCCAGATATGCAAAACAGTCACGGAAAGCACCACAGCAGCCAAAAAATACTGTGCTGCGTTGCGCTACATGGAGGTAAGCAGAAGAGCCCCACATCTACAGAGATATAGCTCTTGCAACTTCTCTCCCTAGTGTAGGCATGGGCATAGCAATGGGAGGCAGGGGGGGTCCGCCCCGGGAAGCACAAATTTTCGGGGAGACGGACTCCACCCCCCGCTCTTACCTGCAGCTGTGGTGGGCGGCAAACCCAGGAATCGATCGCATAGGCGGGGACCGCCACAGGCGGCAAAAGGCCTAGCTACGCCATTTAGCGTCGGTGCAGATTTTACCTGTTGTGTCAGGCACACACCTTTCAGCTGTAGTGCAAGAGTGTGTGCCTGAGTCTACCATAGGTTTTGTACAAAATACTCTGCTTAGACACACTTTAAAACTTGTCCTACTTAGTATGTGTGCTGCACACATGCAAAGTAGGAAAAGAATGGAAAAATGAAAACACTTTTCCTTTTAACGCCTCCTTTCAACTGCGATTAACTTTTGGCAATAAACCATGTCTACTATTGTTTGTAGATAGAGTTTTGCATCAGAAGGCATGGGTGGTTGCATGGGAACACCCATGTGCCACCCATGTAACTTTCCCTTGGTGCTAAGTAAGTCAAAGCAGAGCTTCGCACAGCTTTGCATTACTTTCAGGGTAGTTTCCAGCGCAAAACAAGTTCTGCACTGGAAAGTAAATTAGGAAAAAAACATTTTGTGCTGCGTAGCATCACTTTTGTGACGCTAACCTAGTGCAAATATTTGTAAATCTACCCCAAAGTGTCTATTATTTTACATGCATCTACTCACATTATTAAATATCACTATTTCCTGTGTGACTATATATTTCAACTGCTACAGATGCTGAGTTTTTAAAGGATATACAGTAAAAGTCTAGCTTTGAAATGTCAAAATTGCTGGAGAATACTTTAGTTATGTTAAAAAGATTTTTTTGTTAACTGTGATCCCAACAAAACGCAAGCAGAACTAAAATCACAAAAACATTTTACGTCAGCACATTGTTTGCAAGTACATGAAAGTTTGAGAACATTTTTAACCATTTAAATCTGTGCATGATAGAACACTCATAAACTTCTAATCACAAATTAATTTAGGTACCTTAACTTTCAGTACAGAAGAAAACATTCGAGCGTCTTCGGACACGCCTCCTAAGTACACCTTCTTTGAAAAGACTGGTGCATGGTCATTCGCGTCCAGAACATCTACAAATACTGTTGCGGTATTACCTGAAAAAGGCAAAGATATCATATGTGACAAACTAATAATCAGCATATGTTAGGTTATCAGCAGCAAATATAAAATAGCCATCAGAGAATAAAAGCGTGACAGGATTGAAGATTGATAAAGGAAGACTAAAAGATCATAGATAAAATTACCTTCAGTAGAATTTGCATAGACATAAGCTCCCCTTGATCCTATGGTCCACATACATATCTCTGAAACCGTCCTCGCAAATACAAACAAATGATGGGGATCCTTTTTTTGTGTGTTGGTAGGTGAGATCTCATTCCAGAGTGGACGGAAAGCTTAAATTAACCCTGGAAACTATGGTCCAGATTTATCAACTCTTTGCACCAGTGAAAAGTCACAAAAAGTGACAAAAACCTTTTTGGGGATTTAGAATTTACTTTCCAGTGCAAAACTAATTTTGTACTAGAAAGTTGCCTAAAAGTAAGTAGTACTAGGCATTACTTTTGTTATTTTTCAGCAAGATGATGTTCCCAAGAGTGGTACATGGGTATTCTCATACATGCAACCACCGATGGTTTTTAATGCAATTCCCGATCTTCCAACTTTTGTAGACACGGCTTTGTGCTCTGTGCGGCAGGCTCAAATAAGAATAAAAGTTTTCCTTTCTGAAAACTTTTATAACTTCACATGGGGGCTGTAGTGTACAATGCACATTCGCAGAAGTAAAGACTGTTAGTCTAAATATTATGTTTTGAACTGTAGAGGCATTCTTTCAGTACAAAATATATGCTAGAATAACACACACATATTTGCACTCTGGTGGCTTTTGGGTTGTTGAGAAGGTTTTTTAATGAAATAATGGGTGTCAAAGGAGCGCTTTCATGTTGTGTGTGGAGGGTTATCAAGAAATGAAGATGCCATTTATCAGTGGGAAGAAAAAAGATATAAATTAAATGCACACAAACAATCTTGATATAAAAAATACAAATTATTTTGTGAGTAAGAGAGCCCTTCTTTTGTTCAAAGTTATTGAGCGCCACGCAATGCGCTAAAAAGGCAGAGATGCATTAGACTGTTTTCATGATTGGAAATATCTGTTCTTCATCATAATAAGTTGGCTACTCATCAGATTCAGTTGGCAACATACAATGCAAACACTGTCTATAGGAAGACCACCACAGGAAGAAGACTATTCTCCCTTGAATGTCAGTTGGCTGTTATTGAAAGTCTTGCTGTTGTAGAAGAAGTAGAATCTATTTAATCTGTTAGGGAAGACGTTGAAAAGCTGCAGGATCATCCCTTTGCCGACTACATTACTGCATGGGAGCAAAAATAGTTGACGATCTCGCAGGTGCAGAGTTTGCACTTGGCAAAGGAAGAGGCAGGAGAGTGTATATTATTGTCCCCAATGCCTTATCTCATCCTAGCCTGTGTTTTTCAACTTGCTTCACCTTCTACCACACAAAATTGAAGTTCTAGACTGAAGTGGAGCACACAGATTAAGAGTTACTTTCTGCACCAAATAGCTGTTCATGGATACATTAATTCCATGGCCCATTACTTGAATATCTATCTAGGTTCTATCTTCTATCCAAATTGAAATGAACCCCAATCCAAGATTTTTTCTCCCCACATTTTATTTGAGTTACTGTGTCTTCACTGAGTCCAGGAAAGAGGCACATGTTGAGCTTTTTTTTGTCTGCTTGTTACCTTCATCCTACGGCAAAATGTTGCAAATGTGCTGTCCACCATATAACAAGAGCATTAAATCAAATGCACTGCAAAGTGGACAGGGGAGACATCATGGGCTAGATGTACTAAAAAGTCATACAATACAGCAAGACTTGCTGCGCTGCATGGTATGACAGAGCAACAGATCTCTCTCTCTGTGCTGAAGCACTGAGCGCAGCATAGCCCACGACAGGTACCCTTGTACCATGCTGTAACGGTGCCTGATTTACATGCAGGATTGTTTTGTGCAGGAAGGGACAACCTTTTATGTGTGCTGAAGTATATGCACACATAGAAGGAGGTGGTAACAAGGAGAAATAAACATATTTCTCCTTGTTAGACCTTACCTGGGAAGACATAGAATGTTGATGGATTCCTAGGTTTACAAGTATTAGTAAATCTGGAAATGCAGCAAAAACCATTGGTGGATGCATGGGAACACCCATGCTCAACCCATGGGACCCCTTCCCAACGCAGTGTATTGCAAGCGCAACAACTTGCACTGCCTTGTGTTATTTCAGATTTACTTTGCAACACAGATCCACAGAGCCATGCATGGTGGCTCTGTGTATTTGTATTTGTAATTTGTATTTGTAAGGAAATTTATATAGCGCATGTATACCGACAGGTCTCTTAGCGCTGACAGAAGGAGATTGCAAAGTTAGCCCGGTAAAGACAGTCCTGGTCATAGGGAACTTAGAAATTGTCTCTAAAAAGCAGCGTTTTCAGTATCTTTCGAAAGGGGAGTAGGCCTGGTTCTTTCCGTACGACGTCCGGCAGTTGATTCCAAAGGCGAGGCAGGATCACCGAGAAAGCTCGCCCGCCCTTGGAGGCCAAGTTGCTTCGGGGACAGACCAGATGGAGAGCGTCTGTAGAACGCAGTAGGCGTCCTGGAATATACCTGGCCAAACGATCCCTGATGTAGCTGGGAGCGTGGCCATAGAGGGACTTGTGGGCGATACATAGGGCCTTAAATTTAGCGCGTTGTCTAACGGGCAGCCAGTGTAGCTTTAGAAGCAGAGGTGATGCATGAGACCTTCTAGGAAGGCTAAAGACTAACCTAGCAGCATCATTCTGGCCCACCTGGAGCCGGTTAGTGAGTTTCTGCGGGAGACCTAGGTACAGCGCATTTCCATAGTCAAGGCGAGATAGAATAGTAGCCGAGACTATGGTTTTCATGGTAGAAGTGGACAGAATGGGGGCCAGTTTCCTCAATTGTCTCATAATACCCGAGCAAGTGCCCACCACAGAAGAGACTTGATGGCTTAGTGAGAGTTCTGCATCAATCTTGATTCCCAAGCTTTTCACAACTGGGGATGGGCATGGAGGAGTCCCAAGTTCTTTGGGCCAGAACAGGCCACCCCAGGAGTTGTTAATAGTTGGGATGACGAGGAGCTCCGTTTTATCCGGGTTAATTTTCAGAGAGTTAGCAGTCATCCAGCTAGTTGTGAATCTTAAAATGTTTTGAGCCGTCTCCTGGGCCTGAGCTGAGTTGTCAATCCTCAAAATGAGCTGTGTGTCGTCAGCATAGTTAAAAACACGACAGTCAAGATTGGATAAGGCGGCCACTAAAGGTTGCAGATAGATGTTGAAGAGCAGCGGGGATAGAGCAGAGCCCTGTGGTACGCCGCATGGAATGACACCTTTCTTAGAGGAACGGTCGCCAAGCTGCACCCTTTGCGAGCGAATCGAGAGGAAAGATTTTAACCAGTCAAGGGCCGAGCCCCTGAGTCCCAGGTCCAACAGACGGCTCAGCAGGATGGAATGACTGACCGTATCAAATGCTGCAGAGAGGTCCAAGAGCACAAGTGCGCTCGGCTCTCTCTTATCAGCATTCAATCTAAGGTCGTCGAGGACGGACAGCATGACTAACTCCGTACTATGGTATGCTCTAAAACCTGCCTGACGAGGATGTAGAAGCTTAAATGTGTCCAAAAAACCAGAAAGGTGTTTTAGGACATGTTGCTCCATGACTTTAGCCAGAAAAGGGAGCTGTGAAATAGGCCTATAATTTTTCAAATCAGCCTTATCAGCTCCTGGCTTTTTCAATAGAGGGATAACTCGAGCCTCCTTCAGATTGGCATATTAAATATGAATTAAGGGCTTTCGTTGCCTTGCATTCCCTTGTGTGCCAATGCAAGCTCATGATAAATCTGGTGCCATGTTTTGACTGAGTACCCTTTCCACTAAACCCTAATGCCTTTAGGTTTTCTAGAAGTGCTCTTAAGGGAAATTAGTAGAGTCTTTACCAGCACGTTTAGCCCAGTTTTCAAAGATAGATTTGCTCACACTGTCCGAGGATTGGGCCCTAGGTCCATCCTCAGCCACCCAGAACTTACTTCCACACAGGAAGTAGCTGGATTTAGTATACTGAATGTGCTGGCGGCACTTGAAAGAAAAATCTTTCTGAGCCTAATAAGGCTGCCACAGTAAGCCGCTAGTAAAGGTGAACCTGGCACTCTCACATTGTTAGAACTTTGGGTGAGACAGACAATAACAGGTAATCAAAGCACAGCCTAGGTTTTATTAATAGGAATCTCATGTAGTAGAAGGCAGATGATTGAAACTCTGGTCAAGGCACTGACCCCCAGCAGTAGGTGGTGTCGCTGCAATTGTGTGACTGCTGGGTGATTGAATGTGTAACTTTTGGATGGTGGTATGTGTGGCTGTTGGCTGGTAGAATGCGTGGTTGTTGGATGGCAGCATGTGTGTCTGTGGCTGGCAGAACATGTGGCTGTTAGCTGGAAGAATTTAAGGCTGTTGGCTAGCAGTATGTAAACTGTTGGCTGGTGGTATGTATTGTGATTGGCTAGCGGTATGTGTGGCTGTTGGGTGGTAATATATGTGCAGTGGTTTGATAGATATTTATTTGTTTGTATGTAAGTTGGCTGATGACTGGTTTAATAGTAGCGTGACTGGTGTTTCAGTTCCGTGGGTGTATGTAAGAAATTGGGTTACTGCTTGATGGGGTGAAACCCTTGCTCAACCCTCTGGTAGCAAGGCACAGAGCAGCCAGACTTCACTTGGAGGTAACGTGTAAAGTATTTATGAAGCATTTCAAACAGCAACATGGTGAAAACACAACACAAGAAAAATAGAAACTTATAAAAATAGAGCTAAATTTGGTCACTAAAACAAGACAAACAATACAAAAATTCAATCAGTAGAACTGGAGATATACAATTTTAAAGATTTAAGTGAAAATAACACCAAAAAGCTTAAAGCAGCACTCGTGGCTTTCTGGTCATGCAAGACCAGGAGAAAGTCACACGATAAGGCCGAACAAGATGGAGCGTGAGTCGGATACAGGGGTCAGGTCAGTCCCGCTGAAAGGTCAAGCACAAAGAGACCTGTTCCCAGTGGAGGGGACTGCGAGGAGTGGAGATTATCAGCGGATAGTCATAGACGTAGCCTGAAGAGCAGGCCTGGCATCGCAGATAGTCATTTTTGTAGTGCGAAGATCCTGTTTTGTCTTCATGAGTAGGCATGCTAGAGCTTCACGGTGGCGCTCGCCACGAGCAGTCAATGCTGTAGCAGGAAGAGTCGGATGACAGAACTATGCGTTGGTGGGCAGTGCACGGCTTTGGAGCCAACTGTCCCTTTTCATGTCTCAAAGAGCCCGAAAGCTTCAAATGAGCCTCTCTGAGGCCACACCAAGGGTCCAGTACCTGAGGGGTATCACTTGGGGGGTCAGGGGTTTGCTCCAGCTGAACCTCGGTGCTTGTTCTGGTTGTTGGGAGCCAGTTGTGACTCTCTGACTCTGAACAGGAGTCCACGGAACTAGCTCTTTGAGTTGGGAGTCCTGGGTTCAGGTATAGGTCCAAATCCCTCTGATTCAGGCAAGAGGGCAGCAGGGCAGCAATCCATCAAGGCAACAGTCCAGCAAGGCAGTAGTCCAGCAAGTCAGCTCTCCAGTAGTCCAGTAGAGTGGTAGTCCTTTCAGCAGCACAGCCGTCCTTCCTGCCAGAGTTTCCACAGGTTGAGAAGTATACTGAAGAATGGTGTCTGAGTTCCAATTAATCTTTTGAAGTGGAGAAAGCTTCTAGAGGTTCCCCGTTGAAGTCCCAAGGCTTCCTGCTCCCGTGGCCTGGCTCCAGACTAACTACAGGGGGTTTCTGCAGCCCTTTGTGTGGTGGCAGGACACAGACTATTCAGTCATAAGTAGGGCAGTGCCCTCACGTCCTGCCAGCAATGGCCCATCCAGGCACGACTATGCTCCCGATTCATATACAAAGCCCAACTGTCACGTGACCAAAGCAGAAAAAGGTCAACTTTCTAAACGGGTCTCTCGTGATGCGGAGTAATCCTGTTGAGGCACTAGTGGGCGGGATCCGTAAACATTCAATGTACAAAGTAAGAGCCCTATGTTAATTAGTTATAGAGGCTGCGTGAATATTTTGTGCCTGCTCTTACCAACAACAGACAAAAATGATTCAAGCAAACCTTTACATATGTCCTCTCATGTCTGTCCATTCAGCCTTATATAGCATACATATGACTCAAGATATACTAATAAACATTGCCTTGATTAACACACACAAACATTGAAATAATCACACAGCCTGTATAATCAACGTATAGATGGTATAGGGGGTCTTACTTTGTATATTGAACTTGCTAAAAGTGTCATTTTCAAAATTATAATTCAAAATCTGACTTTACTATTAAAGAGGGCTTTTGAATAAAATTTGTTAGACACTAAACTCGACCTTCCTTCCTGCTCCTAATTGGAAGTTACTGCTTTTTAATTGTAATAAGGTAACTCCATTGTTATTCTATGGGAGAGGCAGGTCTTGCAGTAGTGAAAAACAAATTTAAGAGTTTGTCATTACCAGGATGTGTAGAACTTCAAAGTACACGTCCAACATTTTTAATACACTGCACCCTGCCCTCTAGGCTGTTCAGGGCCTACACTAGGCATGATGTATATCTATTAAAATGGCGGGATGTTGTTTGAACATTGGCGATCTGGTCTGCTCTGGTGGAGGTGACCTTGGCAGCTAGGGACTTGGAGTCCCAGAATCCCAGCCCAGAGGAAAAGGAGGAGTCCCTTCCGCACCCCACACTGAAGAGCGCTCGTGACCGTCCGTGAAGCGGGATGTTATTTGAAAATTGGCAGTCTGGTGTGGTGGAGGTGACCTCGGCAGCTAGGGACTCAGAGTCCCAGAATGCCAGCCTGGAGGAGGAGTTGCTCCCGCACCGCATGCTGAAAAGCGCTCATGTCCTCCTGCGGCGTGGGACGCGTTAGGCCAAGCCTGGGCCAAGAGCGGGTCCGTCTGTGCCCATCAGCAGCCAGAGGAGGCTTGGCTCGGTCCCCCCTCTTGGTCACTTGGTCCACAGATCCTCCTTCCCTCAGTAGAGGGGCCAGCAGTGATATAGCAGTCAGCAGTTCCCACAGAAATGTGCATCAGTTAAGGACATGAACTATGCCTCAAGAGCAGGTAGGAAGCACCTCCTTTTCTCCTGAACCTTGGCCGACCGAGTTACAACATTTTTAACTGGATAAAAGACTTAACATTGCCATTGGTGTTTGTCCTGGTTTTTAGCGTTTTGGGTCACAATTACGGTTACAACAAGATGTATGTTTTGTTGAGTTTAATTTAGCATCTGTTAGTCATCAGGACTGAGTTGAACTATCATGTGAAAACGCAAGGTGGTTGTGTTGACCTCTAAGGCATCCACAGGCACTGTAATTACCATGGACTCCCTCTTAGAAAGGGCGGCTGGGATCCTGGACAAACAGACAGAGTTAGTGACCTGGCACCTTTCTTGCTCCCCTTTTAATTGTCTCTTTACTAGCCCTTTGAGAACATCACCATTGCTGCTCCCTGAATTTGCACCAGGATTATCATCCCTGTTGGTTCTGCATTAATCGGGTAGTGCATTGCGCCTACCTGCATCCTAGGCCTGTGCTACCTTGGTTGAATTTTTGTTTCCTCATGAGCAGGGCAATGGCAGCACCACCAAGTCAACAGCCATTCATCTGCCAACTCCGGGGGAATCAGAGTAGGTGCTGTAGCCGACGCCAAAAGAAAGCATTCCTTGACCGGTAGTAAAGGTGAGCGTCTGAGAGCTGAGGGTATGGAGCAAAAGACACATGACCCCCAAAACATCGCGGCTATGATGGAAACCTTTTTGGGTTCTCTACTGGCTGCAATGGATCAAAAACTAGACCAACGTATGAAACAACTAACATCCATAGAAACGGAACTTCTCAACTTAAACCAGCGTATTTCAATGGGGGAGAAAGCACCCATGCTGATTCTGTAGCACTAATTGGTTCTGCCAGCACTGAGGCTCTTACACTCGGTGACCAATGTACAAGGAGGAAGAAGCGATCACAATCAAAACCCATGTTGGAGAGTGCCACTCACCTTTCATGGTTCTCAAGGCTCCCACAAAATTCAGCATTGCTATTAGGAGGGTCTGAAGGTGGGGGTCTTCTTCAGAGGATACTAGCACGAGAGATCACCATGGGCCCATCAGGAACGTGGGGGGAAATATTCAAAGAAGGCGAGGAGACTCTAAATCAGGGGTGGTCGGGTTCTGCAACACATAACTCAGTTACTTTACATCTTCCACCTGAATCCACAACGTTTGTAATGGTTTTGGGGAATGCACCTGTGCTTTCACCTGGTTTTCCTCAGGAGACTTTTCTCAGTTGAAGAATAAAGTCTTGCACTGGTTGAACCGCAACACAACAATTGGATTCAGGGTGGTAAGATACATTAATACGGTGCATAGACTTGACTGGGTAGGTAGGTCCAAAAGGAATTGCGAAGGAGACTGTGTCATCAATAATGTTAACAGACCACATATTGCAGAAAGGATCCTCTCTTCTACCACCTTAAGTATCCCCTCAGGCTTTCATTCGACTATTGTGGCCCCCCCCTGGGCTTTTTCTATAGATCCTCTTCTACCGGACAGAGCACTACTAGACACCTTAAACAGGCCCAGCACGGATGGCTGCTTCTGACATACTTCTCTTTAGCAGCTTTGCTTCCCTGAGTTCCCTGGATAACTGTGATTGACTGTCAGGGGCGGCCCCTGTGGAGTTAAAGATAACTACGAACCGAAGTGACTGTGTCCCGTTAGGCTGCGGTTCCTTGGTTGGGAAGGACTGCAAATTTGTCTCATGGAACATAGCTGGTTTGGCAAATAAGATTTCAGATCCCATTTGGAAATTATTTATGAAACATTTTGATGTGATTTGTTTACAGGAAACGTGGGCCACTGAGAACATTTTCTTCATCGAGAGATATAAGTCTTTTTTCGTTCCTGCCATCCCTTCGTTGTCATGAAGACCGAAGGGGGTTTTGGTGGTTTATGTCTCCTTAGCAGTACAATGCAGAATTGTCATGATGCCCACAGCTAACTCTGGTCTTCAAGCTCTGTCAGTTAAAAGCAGGCCCGTTTACTGGTGCTTTTGCATTTCTATAAAGCTACTTACTCTCGCCCAGATGTTTGCAAAATATCTCTGTTGGGTGCTTTTTAAGAAAGCAGTGCATCTTAGACTATAACAAATTAATGATTGCAGGATATTTTAATATTCATCTGTGTGGTGACCCAAGGGTGGCGGGTTTCAGAGATCTGGGTTGCTCACTTTGGATGGGAATTCATTTTGAGCATACCACTCAGGGAGACTCTCTTAAACCCTAGTGAATGAATTTGATTTAACTTCAACTTTGTGTAAAATGGACCCTGGCAGGAAGGCCATCAACCCCACTTTTTCAAGGAGGGGCTGTGACTCATGTATTGATTTTTTTCTTGTTTCAACCCCTCTTTTTTATCTGATCCAGGTGACATCATAGAAGCCTTTAAGGTCATCTCTAGTACCATAACAGATCATCTCAGTGACCCAGCTGGGCGACCTTCTGACCTGACCCCAGATGGCTTGACTCAGCTTGCTCTTGTGCATCTAGGAAGTTAAAGGAGGCACTAGCCTATGGACAGAGAGATCCCGACTTAATAAAGATACTTTGTAGACTTTATAAAGCCGAAATAGTGAGTCGCAAGGCTGTGTTGAAGGACTAGGCATGGAGTGAGCTTATGGAGGCAAGTACTTTAAGGAGAAGCACAACGTTTTTGAGCATTATAAATAGTCCTCTCTTGGCAGTAGATGCAGGTAATACCCTCGGGGTCCACATTACAGAGGATGAATGGGTTCACGATTTTGAGGAAATGTTCCAGTGCCCTCCTGGTGAGACTTCAGCCACTGGAGTAGGTGAAGAGAAATCCACCCTGGTATTTTCAGCTGAAGAAGTTAGGAAGGGCATTGTGGGGCTGTCCAGAAATAAGGCACTAGGGTCAGATGGGGTTCCTACCAATCTTCACATTTTCAACTTGAACTTGTGGGTACCAGCTCTCCCATCAATTATCAATGCTGCCGTGAGAGCCGGCCCCCCTGGTTCCTGGGCTATATCTACCACTGGTAATGGTAGAAAGAGACAGTACCCATTGCTACAGGTAAATCTCCCTCCTGGATTCAATGGTTAAGGTGGTCAGACACATTTTATGAGATAGGTTGAACTGCCGGGCAGATGAAAATAACATCTTAGCAGATGCCCAGTATGGTTTTTGTCCAGGTTGGTTGACTGTGGACCAATGTTTAAGTCTGTTTTTGATTCTTACCAAGTATACGGTTGCATGCCCTGGTACTATCTATTTGGCCTTTATGGACTTGTCAGCCGTGTTTGATCGCGTCAATAGAACTAAGCTCTGGCAGACCATGTTGCTTATTGGGGTGGATAAATATATCGTCCCTTTCCTGCGGGACCTCCATAGAGACACAAAGGCTGAGGTTCGATATAGACAAGACTTTAAGGTTACCCAGCAGTTTTCAGAGTCAGGCAGTGGTGTATTTTGGCCCCTTTCTTGTTTAATATATACCTAAATAACTTGGAGAAAGTACTTGTGAAGTCCAAGGTGGACTATCCCCAGGTGCACCGGCAAGCCCTACCAGTTCTCCTGTACGCAGATGATGCGGTCCTCATAGCTAAAACCATGAGGGGACTGCAAACTCTGCTCAACTCCTTCGCCTTATTCATGGAAGAACTAGACCTGCTGATAAATAATTTGAGATTGTACGTGTTGCAGGTGGGACCGTGTTCAAGAAAGTCTTATCCTTTTTGGGTCGGATCTGTCCCTATCCCTCGGACAAATGTTGTTCCTATATGGGAGTTCGGTTAGATGACAACATGAATTGGGGACCTTAAAAAACCGAAAGAAAGAGAAACTAACATGGGCCAATGCCGCCATTTTTAACTTTGCCTCGAGATTAGGAAAGATACAGATTGGGGCTCTTTTGCAGATATATAGGGCTAAGTGTATTGCAAAGGTGTCCTATGGTAGTGAAATTTGGGGATACGTCACCCATGAGGAATTACAAGTAGTTGAAAATAGCTTTTGAGACAGCTTTTAAGTGTACCGCAGGGGACTTCAACCATAGTGGTTCACGAAAAGATGGGCATGGCTTATTGACTTATTGGGCCTTTCACCCCCTTTTCCTGTGGATTAACATTTGGCTCAGCCAGGGGACTACTTTTAACAAATTGATCTTGAAGGACTGTATGGCCCCTGATCATGATCAGCATATCCCTTGGCTTAACTATAAAAAGGAATGTTTTTTGATCCTAGGAAGAGGCAATTTATTTTCCTATCCTGAACTGGTGAATAGGAAGGATCTGGGATGAGTAAAGGAGTCCTTTTTGTAGACCGCAAACCCTAGATAGGGAAGATCGGGAGTCAAGGAAGCCTAGTGTATGCAGGTTTGTTATCCTGAAAACCGTGCAAGGCACGTATCTATATCTTTTAGGGCTGTTAAGTGGTTACATTTGATTTTTATTGACAAGGTTCTGTTTTGATCTTTTTTATCTACTTCTAGCACAGCCACATGGGTGTAACAGGGATCAGAGCTAATGTCCTGTGGGTGCAATAGGAAGTCTCAACAGGACATGCTCCATTTCGTAATGTTCTGTGGCTATTAAGAGTTCCTTGGGAAGACTTATATCATCCCCATTCTGAAATGTATAAGTTTTGGCAGGTGTGCCCAGCTCTTATTTTCTTACAAATGCTATCCGGCAAAAACAATTTTCGTGTTGTTAGCATTTTAAAATCCGCTGTAAGACTCAGATCTAGCTGTGACTAGTAGTTAGAGGTATATTAAAGCTGACTGCGATGTGACCCCGGAAGTATTGTTATCCTATACTTTGGTTTATGAATTTATCTTTTATCCCCTTTTTATTCATATATTATACATATACACTATAATAGTATATATTTTTTTATATATAGTATCCAATGCTATCTGATAGAGATTTTTAGCTACAGGTACATATTGTGTATTTGACTTTATTTTTTTTTCCAAAAGCCAAATAAAAGTGATTTGATGGCATTAAAAAGGAAGGGTTAAGCCTGGGAAAAGGTTTATTTTGCGAGGTCAACATGGCAGTTTAAAACTGCACACACAGGATGTGATGGAAGGCCCGAGACATGTTTAAGGTACTACTTAAGTGGGTGGCACAATAAGTGCGGCAGGCCCACTAGTGGCATTTAATTTGCAAGCCCTGGGCACATGATGTACTATGTTATTAGGGACCTACAAGTAAATTAAATATGCCAACTGGGTGTAAGCCAATTTTACCATGTTTAGAAGAGAAAGCACCCTAGCACTTGTTAGCAGTGGAAACGTTTGCAGAGTCCTCAGAGGCAACAAAAACAGGTTCAGAAAACAGGGTCAGAAAACAAGAGGGTGAAGGCACAACGTTTGGGGATTGTGTGTTTTGTGCCCAAGCAGGTAGAATGAATGGCTTTGTGTAGTGTGCATTAAAAGTGTGTGAATGGACCTTAAAAGTTTTGGTGCGTTGACATGACTTTACAGCTCACTACCAATAAGTGATGGATTCAATATTCTGATACAGTTATTAGAACTTACTCTTTGACCCTACAGATGGATGGACTCTGAAGGAGCATTAACAACCCCACACAATTTTGAAAACTGAACACCCAAAGGATTCCAGGGCAGTGTAACTTGTGTGTATTTCACTCACCTATAATATCCTGCAAAACTCAAATGTTGCCTAATTGACCAAAATCATACACTTTCTTCACATATCTGTGACTGAATCTACAATTATCCAGAAAATTCCCACTACCCAGTGTTTCCACACTTCTTCCGATGAAAATGCTACTCAACTAGTGTGGCTCGGCCTAGCATCCATGGCACAAAAGGCTCCAACAAGAAACATGGAGTCATTTGGTATGGGTGCAGCCATAGCATTTGGGCCTGAGCTCAGACACCACCCAAGGAAAGCTATCAAAGCCAGGCATTATTTAAAACTAGGCACCAGAGGGAGTCAAGGGCGGTGATCCTTTTGTGGATCCTAGAACAGGTTTTTAACCACAACATCCAGCAAACATCAAATTTGCTTAAAATCATGTATTTTCCTCACATTTCTGTGAGGAAACCTTTAGATTCTGCAGGGATCAACAGAATTCCTACCACTGTGTGTTCCCACACGTGTCCCAAAGAAACCGCTAACCCACTATATTGTGAAGATTTAAATTTTCCCTGGTTTGATTCAGTCCTGTTTTAATCATTAGACCCAAACACAGATGTGGGAAAGTGTTTTTATCCAGACAAATGTAAGAAAGCTGGGTGGGAGGGATTTTGTGGATCCCTGCAGATTCTGGAAGATGCCCTTACAGAAATGTAAGGAAAATGCATGATTTCAGGAATAATTTGAGAGGCATTGTGCGTAAGAGAGTATCATGTAATCCATGCAATACACACCATCCTGGACTCCCCCACTTATCTAGTTTTCACAAATGTCTGGGTGTGATAGGTTTCCCTGAGTGGTGACCTAGCCCAGGACCAACATCCTGTTACCTATATTGCAAAAAAGGCTTGTTTTGAGTTGAAAATATTTAATCCCTCCATGTTGTGTTTTGAGGCCTTTTCTGTCTTGGGAGCTAGGCTCACACACAAAAGTGGAGCAGAATTAATATTGGGAGACATGTGTGAATGTTGGGTGGTAGGAAATTTGTGAATACCCGCAGATTCCCAAAATTTCCTGCACGAAAATGTGAGGAAAATGCATGCTTTTAACCAAAGTTTAAGCATTCCAAGGGCTTCTGGGTAAAGAAAATCTTGCACAAGCCATGCAAGTCACAGCACTCTAGACTCCCCTAGGTGTGTGGTTCTCAGAAATGTCTGGGTTTGGTAGATTTCACTGGGTGCTGACCCAGACGAGACCCAAAATCCACAACTACTCACATGGCAAAAAAGGGTGAGTTTTGAGTGGAAAATGTTACCTGTCTATGTTGCATTTAGGGGGCTTTCCTTTCATGGATAGTAGGCCCAGCAACACAAGTGGGGCATCATTTTTACTGGAAGATGTGAAGGAACACTGGGTGGTAGGAAACTTGGGCGTCCCCTGAGATTCCAGAACTTGTCCTCACAGAAATGATAAGATGCCGCTAAGTTGTCATCACATTTTTTGAGAACATACAAACTCTATAGATCTACAGATACGTATATATCAGACATAACAGTATATTGCTTTTGTAAATTGCCACTGTAACAAAAAAGTTTCTATTTTTGCTACTCATTTTCATTATTTTTGTATTTCAACAATGTAATTTCTTTGGGAAAACCTTGACTGACCTACACAAATGACCTCTTGCTTTCCAGGACAACCAATGAGGTTCACACCTGTTTCCACCACAAATTACAAGTCGGTTGAAACCACAGAAAGCTGTGTTGTTGTACAATTCTGGTTGTTCTCGAAAGCTAGGAAGATGGTAATCCTGCAAACCCTATGTTGATGCCTCATTTAGAAATAAACATTCAATTTGTTGCATAAGTTTTTCCCATTTTTCCTAAAAATAAACAAAATGTAGCTATATTTTGTCTATTTTCTCAGTGCCCTTCGAATCAGTAGGCTGTTGTAAAACATGAAAAATTGGTATTCATACCTTATGTGAAAAATGTTATGAAGGCTTAAGTGCGAAGTACTCCAAATGTAAGGAAAGGACTCTGCACTTGGGGTAGAAAGGCTAAAGTTAAGGGTTAATTACGCAATGGGTGCAGCTTTTTGACTGTTTTGATTTAGCAAAAAATCCAGTTTTGATCTCAGATTTCCAGTTGTAATCCTGGAAAAGTGTTTGCAAATCTGGATTTCTCAGTGAAAATATACATGTACATTTATGCATGTAGAAAAGAAATGAGAAACAAGGAAGAAGCAAAGATTCACTTGCTAACTGTTTAGTTCTCTGCAAGAAAAACATTTCGTCCTGTGAGAAACGTTCCTTTGGGGAGGCACTCACTTTGCATTTTCACCCTGCAAAGGTATTTACTCCTACGTTTGGAAGGCGTAAAGCTCTCAATATTTTAGGACAGGAAATGATCAAAACTGGTTTGAGGATACCAACAATTACATTTGTTCATCTTTATTAGCAGACTTCTAGTACATTTGCTCCCAGCAGACAAGATTTAAACACATGGGAACCTTCTTGTGAGCAAATCATTTAAAGAGTAGACTGACCTCTGTGAATTACAATAGTGATTTTGCACTCATGAAAAGGATATTTTCATGTATAAGATAGAGTTGCAAATGACTTTGCTTGTCTAAAACATAAAAGAGAGACGGCTATTGCTAATAATTAGTACTGAAGAAGTATTGTGTGTGAATGTTATACCATGAAAAATCCGATGCCGCCCCTTAAAGTTTTTCTTGGGTCAAAACTACAACCCCATATTAAGTTATTGAGATCAGACACGGAAATATAGCGTGATGGGTGTTCACACATCTAAAAGAAGCACACAAGCCATATCTCCAACCTCTTTTTTCCTATGCAAATTTCGAACAGTTTTCATTTGCAAAATATGCATGGGTAAATTCATGGGTATGTAAATTTGTCACTTATCCCAGGATCCTAAGAATAGGTGCACACAAGTTTTCCATCTGAGTTGGGCTTTTTTGCTCTATACTCGTCATGTCATAAGGGCTGAAGTTCCCCAAATATGGTACTTTTTGGTATTGAATAAACAAATTGGACAAGTCCTTGGTAGGTGCAAAGGTCATATTTCGTGACCTGTACCTATGCAGAAGCAGCGTAAACAACTGTTTGTTGTTTAAGGAAACCCCTCACCCACCTACTTAGTAGGTGGCATGCTTCATCATCGGGGTCACTGGCCAGTGGTTTTTAGATAATCCCTTTAGAATCACCTGCTATTATCCGGCTAGATATTCACAATAGACTCCGTGGTGCCCATTCATTTATATTGTCTGTAACAACACCGACTGCAAATATATACATTTTTTACCACAAGTTGCCCCGTTATCTGTTACCCTGACTACATACCAGGTAACATTTTTTATTAATACACCTCTATTTCATTTAGACGTGATTGCGCACGCACTTTCAAGTCACATATCCACCTAGGGAGGTCAGCGTACTAGAGTGAGGAAGGAACCTGCTTCCTATTGGCATTTTGCGAATACATTAAAATGCACATGTGCTGTTCACCAATAATGCCACAGGTAGAAGAGGTTAGCGCACTAGTACCACGTACGTGCTCATGTTCCCACGTGACCGCTACTTCCTACTTGTATTATCCACACCTACCGCATCCCACAATGGCAGGATCCAGACTACAACGTAGGTGGACATGTTTTACAGCCGAGATAAACGTGAGTAAATCGAGGCGTCAGCCTCCGAATGGACACGATGTTGTCCTCGGTTAACTTCCCTTATCGGTTTTTCCTCGTTTAAAACTCCCTTAACGATTCTCGCTACCATTTCCCCGGTACCTTTGTATTTTCCAGGGTCTAAAAATGGGTGTAGCATTGTAAACCGGATCCATGAGGCAGCTAGCTTCCAGAACAAAAGTGAGGCCGCTTCTTTGTTTGTTGTCAGTCAGTACCTCCTGTATGTCTCTCCATGTTGAATGTGTTCTTTGGACATATAACGGGCTATCACGAGTTACGTATTTTTTTTTAAAAACAGACGATGTACCATAACGGGAACAATTTCTCTGAGCCAAAAAACATAAATGTATTCTGAGAACATAGTGATAAATCTATCGACAGTTCACGACTGCACAAAATGTATTTATCACTTTCATATACCAGTTTGGTGGTCGTATAGTCTAATAAACACTATTGTGGCACATTGTAGCCACGCTTGGTTATTTATCAATAGCCATCATGTATGCTCCCACAAAGTCACATTCATGATGCCTTCTACAGACCAGTCCTAACCACTCTACGCACATAGGAGCGCTACTAAAGTAAGACATGCATGATATACCTATAGATAAATGAAGATGTGACAGTACAAGTTGTACTATGTATTTTCTCTTTCACAGGTATTCGCTGCATAGGATCTGTAAGTAATAAGATCCCACAACACTCACAGCGCACTGTAGGGTGTGCGCTGATATTCACACCAACGTGCCCCCTCTTTTGGGTCACGCACTCATGGTCCTGACGAAAGCCTCTTGAACATTTCTGAAGGCTGAAACTAGTAAACCTACACCTTTTAAAAAAAAATGAGATATAGAGGTTCATTTTAAAAACCTCCAGTATATCCTGATTACATTTTCTACCCATGTCCTAGGACCCCTTTATTAAAGTTTTCATAAGGAAATTTCCTAGAGACATTTTTAGCACATAATTTCACCTCACATAGCACTGTACACTTTCCACACAAGAACCCACTCCGCTATAGTTCAGGCGTTGAAGCACAGCTGGATTACACTCGGTAATCCAGCTGGACCCCGATGATGAAGCATGCCACCTACTAGGTAGGTGGGTGAGGGGTTTCCTTAAACAACAAACAGTTGTTTACGCTCCTTCTGCGTAGGTACAGGTCACGAACTATGACCTTTACACCTACCAAGGACTTGTCCAATTTGTTTATTCAGTGACTACCTAGGGAAAGGGACAAGTAGCCTTTCTATTTTTCCTTACTCTCTTTTTGTTTTGAAGAACTTTTTGGTATTGACATATTATTGTAATTAAGAGCAAGTTTGCTTTTAACGAGCTGGTATCCTCGTTCTACTTAAAACTTAACATCCAGCTGTTCACATCCAGAGAGACTCATTAAGAGACAATAATCACTCATGAATAAAAAGACTATAACACCGGCACTCCTACCCAGCATCAATGTGCTCTGAAGAGGATGAAGCATGTCAGATACACTTTTGAATTATACATGACAAGCACACTCCAAGCTTAGATGCAGGTGTATAGACACAGACCCAGGAGCATGATTGTAAGGGAACTCTGGCTTCAAGGACCCCCTCGATGAAACATAAAATAGACGCTATCACGGAGCTCTAAGCAATAAGTATGTTAAAGATGCAGCCGGGAGCAGGGAAGCTCCACTCAGCTGTCCCATTCATCCCAACTAAATGCAATCAAACTGTGCAAATATATGGATGTGACATACCAGAGTTGTGATACTAACATATGCACGACACTCTGAGGCACAGAGATGAAAACGAATGTTCATGCATGCATGTTTTCCAAATTCACTGCTCCCCTCTGGATACTGTAAAGGTTTCTTTGTTTTTTCTTCATAAGACTCCCCATAGCAATAACAGCAAAATAATCAAGGATTGCAAAGATAATAGTACTCCCCTTTTTTTTAAAACGTGATTTTCCAAGTTTGTCTGAATTAGCATAGAAAGTCGAAAATGGCCGCTGGTGCATTATTATACATGTACATGCAGAGAAGATTGTTCCAGGATGGCTGATAGTGCGTTACCTCACATGTATGGAGAAACAACCATCTTGAAATGGCATTTCTCAAAGAAAAGTTGGCCTTCCATTGTGCACATAAGTGGTAAAGCCCCAGTGACCATTTCTGAATTTTCACTTGGTAAATGACTGCTTGTAAGTGCAGGAAAAAAGAAGCAGTGAATAGCCGCTGGACCCTCAAAGAAATAATAAAAATTTTAACAAGCAAAAAAATCAGACTGGGTAGTGGGGTCGTCAATAGCAAGGGACATGGAAGCGAGCAGTGAAGTAAGCAGTCCAACAATAGGGCACAAGCAATTGCAAAAAAAAATGTAAAGTCAAAATAACAATGAAGAAACGATATGAAGGAGAATGGTGGGGAAACAAATATGAGTATTAGTGTTGGTGGGAAAATTGAGCAAAATATAAAGATAATGAGATAACGAGGTAAGTCACGCACCTCCATGGAGTGCTGCAAGGCAGCTCAAAATAGTCACCTTTTGTCATTAGTTGATGGATAGATAAGTCATCCAGTCAGAAATTATGTAGAGCAGAAATGCTCCAGGGACAGGTCGAACACAAGAATAAAGACGAAAATCCTTAATAAGAAGCAGGTACCAAAGATAGACAAGGCAGTTATCCAGTCATGAGCAAGGGGTTGACCATGAGCCCACTCTTTGGGTCTTATTTATGAGAAGTGTTGCATCGCTGCGACAAAGCAGTGATGCAAAACTTCTCAGTGCCCCCTCCTTGCAACACCATCGATGCATCATATTTACTGTATGATGCATCATGTCGCAAGGAATGACAGATACATCAGTAATACGGACGTATTTTTCGGAGCAAAACTGACGCATTGTTGGAGTTGTGTCGGAAGCGTGATGCGACTCTAGCAATGCAGGCGGGAGTGCTATGATTATAGCACTGTTTCACCCTTATCGCTCCTGGAGGCAGGCGTAAGGATTTGACGCAGTGGCATCCTAGAAGTGGCGCACTGAAATCTTGCTGATTTCAATGTTCCACTTCTATAAGGCTTTGATGTGGGGGAATGCCCAGCCTGCATGTGTTATACCTGATGCAGGTATAATGTAGCACAGGGCTTTACGAAGTGACGCATCTTCTTAGATACGTCACTTCGTAAATATGGAGCAAAGTGGCACATTATTTATGCCGCCTCTGTATCACAAAAAGTGACACAACAGTTGCGTAAATGTTACGCAATGGCTCATAAATAAGCCTCCTTGTGTATTGCATTGTAGACAATAGGTTTTGACAACAGACAGCTAAGACTGTCTGTCGACAAGAGCTAATAAGTTTAATTTTGATATTACCGTTTTCTAACTTCATATTTTGAATTTTAAGATCTTGCGCATGGAGAAATGTAAGACAAAGTCACATCATGATTCCTCTTTTAACTAATGTTTCTCTAATACCCCCTGTTAGAGCTGTCAGCCTCAGGATGGTCTTCCCACAGACTTTTTCCTACTCACCTCCTGTTAAATGAAATTAGTTTTGTTAACTTTAGGACTCTGTGCTTGTGCTCACTCCTTAAAAGATGGTAAAATTGGCCTCCACCTGATTGACACACTTACTTTACTTGTGAGCCCCTAGTAAAGTTGTACAACATGTACCCGGGCTTGTAAATTAAATGCTATTAATGGACCTGCAGGGCTAATTGTGCCACCCACTTAAATAGACTTTAAACATATCTCGGGCTTGCCATTGCAGCCTGTGTGCAGTTTTAAACTGTCAATTCGACCTGGCAAAATAAACCTCTTACCATGAAAAAACTCCAATATATACATGTCACCCATAAGGTCAGTCCTGAGCAACTTATAGGGACGGGTACATTGTATTTAAAAAGTTGAGCATGTACTTTTAAGTTTTACGTGTCCTAATAGTGAAAAACTCCTAAATTTGTTTTTCACTACCGTGAGGCTTACCTCTCCCTTAGAATAACATTGGGTTATCTTATTACATTTAATAAGCCATAACTTTTGTTTGGGAGCAGGTAGAAATTTCATGTTTGGTCTCTAGAGAACAGTAATTTAAAACCCTCTTTAAGGGTAAGGTCAGATTTTATGAGACAACTCTGAAAATGCTACTTTTAGAAAATTGGCATTTTCTTCACCTGGCCATTTGGTGCCTGCAGCTTGTACTCTGGATCACATGACTAGGTGTGGTTGGCAGTTGGTCTTTGTGTAGTCCTCCAAGACTGTAAGCAAAGGAGAACAAAGTGTGAATGGGAGTGGCGGATCTGTGTACAGTCCCACTTACATTTCAAAGGACCTGCCACAGCCTATTTTCAAAGGTCTTTACCCCAGCCTCTGGTCACTTCAGGTATCCCGAGACTAGGGCAGGGAGAAAGAAAATTCCACAACCATCTGTTGAAGGAAAACTTCAGAAGTTTCATTCACTTTAAATCTAGCACCAGGTATTAAAAAAAGACCCTCAGACCTATTATTTTGTAACACTACTGAACCTGTAGACAATACAGAAGAAGGACTACCCTGAGGCCAGAGGAATACCTTTTGAGGCCTAGCCTATTTTCTGAGAAGGAAGACTGGAACAGCCTGACGCTGTTCAATATCTACATGGCCCCCCTCGCCCACGTCGCACGACAACACAACCTCAACATCCTCTCCTACGCCGACGACACCCAGCTGATCATATCCCTCACCAAAGATCCCCACACCACCAAAGCTAACCTCCACAGAGGAATGAAGGCCGTAACCGACTGGATGAAGGACAGCAGACTGAAGCTGATCTCAGACAAGACAGAGGTCCTCATCCTCGGACCCTCCCCATCAGCCTGGGACGACTCTTGGTGGCCCACGTCACTAGGCACAGCCCCGGAACCAACGGACCACGCACGCAACCTGGGGGTCATCCTCGACTCCACTCTCTCCATGACCAGGCAAGTCAACGCCGTCTCCGCGTCCTGCTTCAACACCCTCCGTATGCTCCGCGGGATCTTCAAATGGATCCCCCTCGACACGAGAAAAACCGTTACCCAGGCCCTCATCACCAACAGACTCGACTACGGGAACGCCCTCTACTACTGAGATGACTCCAACGCATCCAGAACGCCTCGCCCCGACTCATCCTCGACGTCCCCCACCGCAGCCACATCACACTCCACCTGAGAGGCCTGCACTGGCTCCCCATCAACAAAAGGATCACCTTCAAGCTCCTGATCCACGCACACAAAGCACTGCACAACACCGGACCCACCTACCTCAACAACCGACTCAGCTTCCACACCCCCACCCGAAGCCTCCGCTCAGCCAACCTCGCCCTCGCCACAGTCCCTCGCATCTGAAAAACCACCGCCGGCGGCAGATCCTTCTCCTACCTCACCGCCAAGACCTGGAACACTCTCTCCACCATCCTACCACAGACCCAGGACCTGCTGGCCTTCAGAAGACTCCTCAAGACCTGGCTCTTCGACCAGTAGCACCCCCCCCCCCTCCTCAGCGCCTTGAGACCCTCTCGGGTATGTAGCGCGCTTAACAAATGCAGTGATTGATTGATTGATTGATTGATTGATTTATACCAGGTACAGTGACACCAAAGGTCAGCTGGCTGACTTTCTGTTCTGAGCTACAGGGACACCACAAGCTTCAGTGGCCTCCCTGCAGCTGCACATCTGACCTGCTACAGCCAGACCTGCCTGGACCTGCAACTGGACCCACCTGAGCCCTGCTGGCCTCTGCTAGCCTGAGTCCAAGAGCCCCAAGAAGTACCTTCCTAGGTCCTGGACCCTTGGTTGGCATCACAGTGCACTCCTCTGAAGAAGAAGCAGAAATCCTGAAGTTTTGTGCTCTTTGCAACCTCAATCAGATTATTTTGCTTGCAGATCTTGCCGTATGCGATGACCAACAATGCAAAGCTCCGATAGACCCAAATATTTGAGCTGCAGCAACCACCAGTGATGACCAGCAACATGAGATCTTCACTTCGCGCTACAGCATCAACAGCCAGCGGTGACCGCCAGCATGAACCTCCAGCAATGACTGCCCGTGACACTCAGCAGGATTTTCTTGCTACATTGACATCCATCTGCTACACCTGACTTCCTCTTCATGCTACATCGATGAGCACCCGCAACACTCTCCCTGCTTCTCACAGCCTGCTCCACCACAAACTGAACTATTCACACAATAAGGTAAGTTTTTCAGCTGGACTAACCTGGTCCCTGTATTCGGCGCATATTCTATCTTTGTGGACTGAACTTGTGACTTGCCCCCAGTCTAGCACAACCAAGTAACTGGGAGTGGCGGGTTGTGCTTTTGGGCGCAATACTTACCTAAAAATGTAACATTGTATAGCTCTGGTTCTACTGCTCATTTTATTAATTAATTCTACTCTATTGTTTTAAATTGGTGTGGGAGTTTTCCTGTGTTCTGTTTTCACTTTATTACTGTTTCTTTGCTGCATAAATACTTTACACATGGTCCCTAAGTTAAGCGTTAAATCATAAACATAACTGGCTCTCTCAGAGAGAGCTGTAAGCCTATGCTCTTTTGGCAACATACATATCAGTGTTATATGTTCAACTCATTGATTTCTTTAGTACATTTCAAAAGTAAAGGTCCAAGACGTACTCCTTTAAGAAGGGTACAGTAAAGGTGGTTTAAAACAAAGGTCAATATAAGTGCGCAAGTAATATTTACAAAGGTTGACCGCTGTTGACTAATAATATATTTCTGAAAAGCACAGAACTCATATATATTAATTCTGCTGTACAGTTGAATAAGTTAGTAGTAGGCAACAATAGAATCCGTTGATGTTTCGACCCGTCAAAAAACTACTGATGTATGTTCTTCATCAGCATAAGGACCAATGGTAGCAATCTAGAGCGAACAAAATCAAGGAACTCAGTTAACAACTAATTTTCGCTGAATAATAACCAGCACTATCAGAAGAGGTAATCATCTTACCCTATACATGTGTCCTGACAATCCTGTAACCATCAGGATGTTAAAGAACATAAGAAAAATGTTTTAAACCACAAATGAATAACAATAAAATGACAGCATGCACCTCAGGAGTCAGGAAGAAAAAGAATGTGTCAACATAGGGTGTTTAACACTAAACCATCATATAGATGCTTATCACCAGAGTTAGGACCCAACACTGTTGGCATACATAGTGGCCCCACTCTTAATTGTACTCAAATCTAGATATTAGCATTAATCAAGTAGTAAAGGACGGAAAATCTAACAAATGCTGTTACTGTGCCTCTTGACCGCACTCTTAGTTTTACTCAAATCTTCAATGAAGAAGATGTAAGAAAGAACCCTGTCATGCCAAGGCATAGGACAACGACAAGAATGTGGAGATAAAGTTGTCCTCATTATAAGCTTACCGGCTGGTGAAAAAAAACCTCTTAAACCACTTATACCATTACAGAAAATCGGTACAAGGAATACACCCTGCATATGTACCAACAGATTAAACCATCAAAATCTAACCTCAAAAAGGGCTACCTTCAACTATTAAGAAGAACTGCCATCCTGTGGATGGATGCCATACTTACTGTGGGCACCGAGTAAGTTCACCTCAGCTTGCTTATGCCTGCAGTTGTGCATGCGTGCAAGAGTAAATAAATGATTGGGTCAGCCACATGTCGAGGCATGCTTAAAATATCCCCAAAAGGGGGCCTATAAAATTCACATAACAGCGCCACGGAAGGCACAGTTCCTCTTTGAAATTAATGACCCTAAAGTCCCTAAATTACAAAGGTTGTACAAAGAACTGTAGGTCAATGGAACTGTAAAGCACAGTGAAAAAAAAAAAATTGCTGGCCAGCGACAAGCACAACCAGAGTGCGTCACATTTTTGAATAACAATTCAAAGAGGCAGCAGCAATACATCATGGGTGAACCCCACATAATTAGAGTAAAACTTTGAATGTTCAGATGAAAATCGAGGCCAACATACTCAGTAGGCAAAATTTTTAATACATAAAATAACCTAAGAAAGAACGTCATGGAACCTCCCATTCAGGATATAAATGAAACAGTAAAACATACATCATTGAAATGAATGAAATGTAAGATATAAAAGAAATGAAAAAGAAGAAAAAACTGGTTGGAATTCAAAATTGGGCAGCTTGTCCCAAATCTTCAATGCTGTTAAAGCCAATTTATCAATCCATTTCCCTTCTGTTTTGGCCAATCAGTTTGTTAGATCACCACCACAAATGTCTGGTTGTAATTGCTCAACCACATGCTAATAAATTTCCAATGCTGGATGTTGAGGCTCTTGAAAATGCTCGACCAGAGGGGCCCCAAGGTACTCACACCTGATGTGACTTCTATGTTGTATAATACAGCTTTTACCCTTTTATGCTATTTGTCTGATGTATGGTTTATTACAAGAACACATTATGCAATAAATTACATCTTTAAAATTACAGTTAGTGAAATGAAGTATGGTGAGAGAAGCTTTAGTGTTAAATGTATAACTACAGGCTAGTCATTGGCCAAACCTATAATGTACTATCAATGGTGGAATCCCAGACTGTTAAACATAATATGGCTACAATGGGTTTCATTAAAGAACCTCTGATCAATGAATCCTTCAAATTGCAAAACCTCTTGAAAGATAAGAAAGGTTTCTCTTTCATAGATACATGTCCTTAAAAAAGGGACCAATGCTTCAAAACAATCGGTTTAATTTCATTACTAACTGTGCTAAAGGTATTGACACAGATGAAGCGATCGTATCTCATATCACATGTTAGCGGTTTCAACAATTCTTCCCTGGTGTTATACCAGACGCTTTAGCGTGCTTGTCTGACTACTTTCTACTGGTAACCCTTCTCTAATAAGAATTTTGCAAAGATACCTGACTCTGCATAATAGTCATCTCTTTTGGAACAATTTGTGCAGCTGTGCAAGAATTTGCCAAACAGTTGGATGTCTTACAAAGTGTGGGGGTGATGGCTCTGACCCTGTTGAATGGAATTCCTTTCTGTTGGCTTCCTGTATGATGATTTAAAAACAACACCATTCTCTACTTTGACCATAGGGCCAAAAAAAGGAATATGGTCTCCGTCAAAGTTTAAAGTGAAATGTATGACAGAGTCTGTCATTGAGCCATGAGTGAAAATCATTCAATGTATCCTTAGGGCCCGGGTAAATAAAACAAATCATCAATATACCGAACCCAATTTGTAATGTTAATACTGTAAACGTTGTTGGAACAAGTCAACTTCTATCCTCATAATCTGCCATGAAAAGATTAGCTAGTTCTGGAGCAAAACCTGCCTCCATGGCACAGCCTTTGGTCTGAAAGTAAAAAGTATTTTTAAATGTAAAAGAGTAATGCGCACCAGTTCTATATTGAACCATGTGGACACTTGATGAGGATGTTCCCTGAGGCCAGGAGTTTCTTTCATGACTCCGAAGGCTTCTCCCTGCAGAATGTTAGTGTATAAGGACTGCATGTCCATAGTAACCAAAGATTTAGGCTCAATTCCTACTTAAGACCCTCAGTTATACTGTGAAAGTCCATACTGTCTCTGACATATGCTTAAGTTGTATAAACTGACGGTTTTAAGAAAAAATCTATATTTTGGCAAAGTGGTTCCTGTGTGGGTTAAGCCTGACTGCTTTTATGCCAAAGTACCAGAACTTAGGCGAAGGATAATTTAGTGACTTTTGTTGTTCACCCTGAAAGGGATTGTGGTAGTTGCTTGAGAAGGGTCAACACTCCCTCAACCAAAACCCCAATTTCTCACCCTGAAAACAAATAATAGTTTTTTTAACCAAATTAATCACTCAGGGCCTTATTACGATGGTGGTTGGAAGGGAAATCCACGGTCACTTCAGAGTTGGAAAAGATCGATGCAGTCTCGTTGGAAGCGGTCCTCCTGACCACCATATTATAATGGGCACAGTTTTCCAACCAACACTGTCCTTCCAACTCCGACAGGATATTACGACCACGCCAGTGATGGAAGGGGCCAATGGAGACAGACAGCCGGGCAGAAAGCCGCTCGACTGCCCACCCTATTACAATGCACCTATCAAGACATCCAGCAGAGGTGGTTAAACCAGCTCGTCTGAGTTGGGGGAAACAGAGGGGCATACGGCACAACAACTCCACGCACCTCTCCACATCTGGAATGCCATGGATTCTACCTTACAAGTCCTGCCGCTGCTCTACCTGCTTCATTACTACAAAATCCAACCCCACCACTCCTGCTGTATATGAAATCACTCGCTTTCCGACCACATCAGTCGGAGCTGAAAGCTTTCCGACCGCATCGGTCAAAATTTATGTCTTTCCAACAGCGGTGGTCGGAGTTTTCCTGTGCATGTATCGTAATGAGGCCATTGGATAGTCCCCAGCGCCGGTGGTCAGATTTATCCCGCTACCACACAGATTAGACGGCTTTTAAGACCGGCATCGTAATCAGACCTTCAGTTATTGAAAATGATATCATATATATGTTGTAGAACAGATTAAGATAAAGGGCAGCATTATATCCGGCTTAATTTGGACTAAGAATAATCCTTCATCATTCCCATATTTTGGGTTGCAAGTATTTTCCATAAATTCTGTACTCTGCTGGTTAGGTCTTTCAGTGTAATTATCACTCCTGAGCATAACAGACTTGTGGGAATTGTAAAAGTAGAGAGTGCAGCAGCTTAGAGTCACTTTTTACTCAAACCAACCTCCTGCAGGCATCTTGCATGACGTTTCTACCAGAGATATACTCTTGCATCTAATTTTTCCACAGATAACTCGCAACATGGATTATATGGAATGTGTGCAATCTTTTCTGAATTTTTTTTGTATTTCACTATGAAGTAATTCATACTCTTTGTTGAGAAACTCCTTAAAAATCCACTCCCCTTGGAAAAACTCTTCACTCTCACACCTACTAGTTTTGGGGTTATTGCATGACGATTCCACTGTTGACTATTACTTACCTCTCTGCTTTATAGGAGTAAAGCTCTAAACCTGGTATGAAAAGGGTGATGAAAAATTGTTGCTATCCACAACCTCACAATTTATCATGTTCATGAACAGTGCATGGCGTTCCAACCCAGGAATGCAGACTTCCGGTATAAAATCACAATAAACGTTTGCAAGACCAAAAGGGTAAACACATTTGTAAGTGTAAATTCATGCTTGAAATTTTGAAAGTGTAGATTTCCATCAGTCAGTGCTGTTATCTGCACACATAAGTTAAAAATATAAATAAATAGCTTTGTGAATCAGACTTTGGGAGTTTACACTGGTATTCACCTAAGAATGAACAAACCAAGCAGTTTACAGAAAGCAAGTTACCTCTGAACAAGACTGCTGATACATTCAAAGTCATTCTTGACTAAATAAAACGCACATTTCTAATACACGTGAGATCTTTTGCTACTTTTTAATCACGTTCGACTTTGCATCTATTAATCTCTCATTTACTTACAAATAATTACCTTAAGTAAATATTTCCATCTCTGCTGCTTAAACGCTCTACTGTGTTCTTTAAAGATTTTACACCTTCCTTCTTTTCTTGTGTGATAAACTCTCCAGTGCCTTAAACTATTTTGCAACCCTCCAGTGCAGACTAATAGATGAAAGCCCTTATTCATGAAAGTCAGCTAATTGCTTGCTGGAGCCTACTGAGCACAGAGCTTTACTGATGGATCAGGCCATTTATTAGCCTCAGTTGTTAGATACTATAGAATTCAGCATCTCTCACAGAGTAATTACCTCATGCTAATTCATAATACACATCCATTGAGCTGTTAAGCAAAACACATGTCTGCATGTACCGCACATATTCATCACAACTGCTCACGAATGCATGCAATGCCAGATGTTTGAAGATGATGAATCTAAGAAACATTAAGAGCCCAAATGGTTTGCTGTTTCTCATTCAAGAAAGCATACTTCACAGAGCTGTCTCTTGAGGCCCCAAACATGTCTCTATTCCTCCCATTCTCCAGATAGAATATTAATTTCTTCAACCCCCGGCTCACTCTCAATGAACAATCTCTAGGATTCATTATCAATGCTTAGTTCTCATTGAAAGAAAACATTGCCAAGATAGATTGGTAACGGCTCTCCTCACCAAAGAAAGTGAAACACTTAATTGACACTTCCTATCTCAAAATGTTTTCCAGATGGATAGGGGACACACTTACCTCATGGTCTGCACAACACCACAATAGCCTCACAGAAAAGCAGTCAACAAACTTCAACAGTCTCACTAAAGGCTCGAAGACGTTAACTCACATCCCCTAACCATGCTCAATCTACACTGGCTCCCCATCCAGCCCATATAATTCTCAACAACAAATTCATAATGTTCAAGGCCTAGAAAAAAAGATTACCATGCCAAAACAAGACCCCTGATGGGCACTACCACAGTACAAACCAGGACATTGAAAGGCTACAAACTAAAACCTGCTCTTGTTGATGTCTTATCCTGGACAAGCAGATACACATAGGTACATAAAATAACTCAACTGATTAAAGTGTGACACTTAACGACCTCCCAAATATCTCAGAGAAAAAAAATAAACATTGGGCCTTTATTCGCAATGTATTCTCAGCATCATTGAGCAAGAATGTTGTGAATCAATTATTCAAAGAAAAAAAACTTATTGTTAGGAAATGTAGAGTAGAAGGCCCAACAGTTTATACAAATCTACTTCTAACCATTAAAAGAGAAAGATTTATGGACGTTGATTCACGAAAATACCAGGGGTTGAAGAAGTGACTGTGAGAAAGTGGCTCTGTATATACTGTTCCCAAATAGGTACAGTGAGTCCACAGTCCCCAGAGGTTTGGCAGAGGCTAAAGTTAGATATAACCTTACTCTCTAAAGTGGTAGCTTGGTCGAGCAGTAAGGCAGTATCAGAGAACAGTGTAAAGCATTTGTTGCACACACTCAGTCAGCAAATGGTCTCACACACTCAATAACTGAACTCTAGGCCAATGGTTTATATATTAAAATTATATGCTTGTTTTATTTTAGAACCAACAACAGGTATCAAAATATACTTTCTCAGAATGAGATGCTTTAGATAAATACTTTTGCAATATGCAATTGGCTTTTGTAGAAAGTTACAGATTGTTGCAATAGGCAACACATTTCAAACACAATAATGCATCGAGTTCAATGGAAGTTTTAAGTTATTTGCAATAGATTACTTTCAGGATTACTTTTGTAATTCCAGGACTGGATCCTAGATTCAGTCCTGGGTCAGTTCTCAGAAACAAGTGATAAAAGTCAACTTAGTTGCTGTTATGATTTTTAGACAATATTTTGCTATTTTAAAAGTTGACACAAAAAATATTTCATAGAAAACAGTCAATGATTCCCTATGGAAGAAAATTCAAGTTGCAGGTATAGTATGTTCTTGTTACTTTTGTAATCCAGTACTGGGTGCCTAGACTCAGTACTGGGACCTCTATCTAAAGCAGGTAAGTAATTACGTTTTCACAGTTTGTACGATTTTTGAAGAATATTTGAAGTTTGCAAAAATCGACACTTAGAAGAAATTTCACAGAAAAACAGACAATGGTTCCCCATGGAAGAAAATTGGGTTACTGGTAAGTACGGTTGTGAATATTTTTCAGGGTCAGTGCTGGGCACCAAGATCCAGCACTGGGAGCTCACCTAATAACAGGTGAGTATTTTCGTTTTCGTTACTCAGCTGATTTTTGGTGAATATTTTAAGTTTTGAAAACTCCACACAGTTATCGGCTTTCAGGTAAGTACTCGACTGGCAAAGTTAAGGTTCTGGGCACAGACTCAGGCATCTCCCAGGGTCAGGTAGGTACAGTTGTTACACCCTCAGCGGCACAGGGACAGCCGGGTGCAGAGTGAGTTAGGCCCAATGTTATCCTATGGGAGACAGGGGGGCCTTGGTTGGTGGCTGCTGACTAGCAGGCCACGCGGCTGTGGGAGCTGGGCTCCTGGTCACTTGCTCAGGGCAAATGGGGAAGTAGATAGGTGAAAAGGTTACACTGCCAGGGCCACTCGGGCGGCTGGGTGCAGGGTGCTTTTGAGCCTTCGGGCGCTCGATTGGTTTCAATGGGAAAGCTCCGGTTTAGAAGAAGACTGCAAGCTCGGGGACGAAGAATCTTCAGGTGCCACCACCACTTCAAGAGGTAAGTTGGGTAGTTGGATGATAGCTAGGTACCCAGGAGTTGGGCACAGGGAGCCGCAGTGCGCCAGGTGCAGGGGTGCCTTTTGGTGTCGGGAAATCTTACCCTCTGTTGATCGCTGTGGGGGGGGGAACCTGGTTCTGAGGCTTCAGGCGTCGTCAGGAGCGTTGAGGGAAGTCCTTGGGTGCCGGACTCAGGGTCACAGTCGCCGGGGGGTCGTCCTCGTGGTCTTTGTTCACTCCGGCACAGGCAAGGCTTGGCGGTTCAGAGTGTGCAGGGTTCGCGGTTCCAGGCCGATACCAGGGATTAGAAGCTGATTTTGAGTAGAGTCTCTACTCATGGGAGTCCCAGGTGCTTAGAGCCAAAAGGTAGCCAGGTCTTCCGGGGTTTGTGAGGTTGCTGGCCAGAAGAGATGCCGGGTTGTAGCAGGAGCAGGTTCGAGGGTCGACAGGCCGGTAGGGCTGGGGCCAAAGCAGTTGGTGTCTTCCTCTTCTTAGCAGCTGCAGGGCAGGTCTTCTTTCTTCATGCTCTTCTTTGTATTTCAGAATCTGGAACTGGGAAGGAAGGTTCAGGGTGCCCCTAAATACTAGATTTAGGGGCGTTACAGGTAGGTGAAGGGCAGGGACCAATGGGTCCCTGTCCTGCGGTGGGTACACCCCCTATTCTGCCTCTCTCCTGTGGGAGGGGGCAGTAGCCGAGTCCTGATTGGGTAGGGCCTCCCATCTTCTGCCAATTTGGGTTTTAGGGTTCAGGGAAGGAACATAGGCCCTGAACACCTGATTGGCAGGAGTCCAGGGCACACTCAGTCAAAGTTCATTCAGAAATTCAGCAAAAAGTAGGGGCATACCATGCAAGAAAGATGGCACTTTCTCAAAGTGACATCACACACCCTTGACATTAATGACATCAGAGGCAGAGATATATAACTTTCAACCCTTAATCTTCTAAGAAGTTATGTCTCATGACTTAATCCCTGATGACAATCACTGTAATTCTCATGACTGAAGTTGTATAATAAATGCATGTATAATATAATAACACAATAAAGACACAACCATTTTAGATACCACCTGTATGAGGCTGCTGGTGTGATATTGGGATCATTACTCTTTTCTCTTAGTATTACATGTTTGTTCATTTGAAGAAGATTTAGTGTCAAAAAACTTACAAAAGCACTCGGTACCTACATTTTTTATACCACAAACTGTTAATATTTAATAGTTCCCCTAATGTATATTGCAATGAGAAACGTGTTGATACATCATAGGGAGAGGACAAAAAGAGATTCATATAACGCACTATTAGTGTTCATGTTCATATATATGGAACTGGATACCCTTACGGAATAAGCAGCCCTATATGAAATGTGAGTATTTAATTTATTAATTGATGTAGAATGAAGACCATTCATTGAATATAAACTATATTATTAATCTAAATTATTCCTTACAGTCAATCCATTTTGAATTAAGATATTTTGAAAGGCTATATCACTTGTGAAGCCCAGAAGTGAAGGTTTTATTCAGACACATCATTTTACATGTATTCACCATAATTTAACATGGCAACAGCATGTTTAAAAATGTTTGTTTTTAGTTCCGTTTTTTATATTATTAGAAGAGTGCACGTTTACTGCTGCAATTATTAATTTTGCCAAAACTTGCATGCAATTTCCCAGTTCATGTAACAGTGGAACCTACAGAAAGTACACAGTACTTATCAAGACACTACTTACCTTCTGTTCTTAGAATACAAACACACAAACACCCGTATGCATGCAACCTACATTTAAAAGCCTTTTATTTTACTTAACACAGCTTCCAGGGCAGGTTATGTTCTAGTATACCAGTGCCAGCAGTTCCTCTTTTATTATGCTAATTGTGAATAAAATACTAATACACACTATTAGTAGAAATAACAATTGTGGAGAATAGAAAGTTGGAGCCCGCTGTCTACAAGGATGAACCGCCCCAGTGCTTTTGGCACTGATATTGCCCCCTTTTAAGCCAGGGGTCACAAAAGCCATGCCGGGTCACAAAAGCCATGCCAGGTGTCGCAAGAGGCAAGACAGGGGTCTCAACTGCCACCCCGGGCTATACACAAATAACATCCATGGAAAAACCTGTATTTGAGGGCCCCTCTCATATTACATCTTTTGACCCAGACCACAAATATACACTTGCAAAATATACTCCGAACAAAATAATAGAATTTAAAATGAGACAAATCACTCAAAAACCTCTGGAATCTATCAAAATCCAAAGAAACACACGTGGAGCATCATCCGGGCATGATAAACAAAGGCCATTTTGATCAAGAACATACATTTAAACCCAAACATGGCCGGGTTTATGCCTGCTAGGTATTCACAAAAGGATTCCTAGCTGGTATAAATCCATTTACTCGATTAGTTGGTGTCACAACTGCATACACTTATGAGGTGCCTAACCCTTGCTCAAGGACGTGGTGATGGTGTTATAAATGATTGCCTTAAACACTTGTGAATGCACACAACCCTACCCCTTTTGTGAGCATTCACAATCTCTTTTCTGAACCTTCCTCCCACTAGAAATGTTCAGAAAATCACGCCAGAAGAGGATGTGTGTACTTGTATTTGCAGGTTGACACAGAAAATAAAATACCCCAAAACATTTTGGGGTTTATGGGAAAGGGTTTCTGTCTGGAAAAAAATATTTTTGATGAAATGATCCAAATAAGGGACTGCACCCTGGTGGCCAGTCCGCATATTTCCACATTTTTAACTGGAAGAGATTTGATACTATTTCAGAGTTTCAATGGAATGCACTGGTCCTAACTGAAAATGTTTCTAGAAATGCACACATTGTATCTGTTTCGTGAAAGCAACATTTAGTTTGACCTTCTGTAAAATCAACGTCAACATATTAGATATTCTTCCTATTGAGTGATATTTATGGCTGTCACTTACCACATCAATCTAAATTCCTAATCAGATGGGACTTCACGTTAAATTTGATTAGCTCTTCAATGGCTTGAATTTCTGCAAAAGTGTTTAACAAAGAAGATGTTTTCCTACTTGATTTCCTGGAAGCCCTTGAAGACGCTTATTAGCTATTTCTTTTCTGACACTTAATGTACATATATATATATTTTAGAAAAAAAGTCAAAAAATGAAATCACCAAATGGTGGGAACATCGATCGCTCACCAAATACGAGGAAGTGGGGAGAGTACCTCGGGTCCTCAGGATCATGTTGGCTCCTAGTTTTGAGGAGCCCAACCCCGAAATGCTCAAACAATGGGGAGAAAGTAATCTGATAGCTTCCATGAACCTGGTAAAGATTGTAATCAAATATGTAGTGATAGATCGCCAAAATTTACTAGAGGAAATTGATAAAATAAATGAAGAGCTAGACAAATTGGATTTGAAAGAGTTTATAGCAAAATCCCGCAAAGAAATCATTGAAAGATTATGCAAACATGAAGACAGAATAAAAATACGCAAATCACATAAGTTTGCCAGAGACCAAGATGATTACGAACAGGGGCAAATATATACCTTTTCGCGGAAGTTTGAGCATGCTAAGAAATTGAAATATGAGGACAAGAGAACAAACAAAAATTCTATTGTACCACAACAACAAAGCCATGTAGAGGAAGTATCCGATGGAGGTACAGAGTCACTTATAAGTACATCGGGCTCCGAGTATAACAGTAATAGTATAGGTCAAAATACTAAAATCGTATTAAGTCTGGGTGAAGAGATCGATTTTTTAGTGGAGGAGAGACGACAGACTCTTCGTTCGAGAAATCGGAACAAACGACAAGAAAAAAGAGAAACGCAAGGAGAAGAGCTAGGCGCAAAAAGCAAAAACAAACAACCAAAGAAAAAACAACAATGGTTCAGGAAACAGCGCTAAATGATCAAACTATTATAAATCTATTGGATGTCACACTCACCCAAGCAGAGAAGCAGCTTTTAACATTAGGACTCAATTACTGTCCTGAAAGTACATTCAACTACGCTAGCACGCGAATTGATATATTCTGCTTCATAAGAAAATTAAAATTAAAAAAATTCTTCGCAATCAAAGCAGGAGTCCAGGTTCCAAAACCAACCCCCGAATCCAGCAATGATAATTTGCAAGCATTGTTAGCATCAGATGCTTCGACCCTATTGACTCTTCACGAACTAAATACACCCGGAGATGACACCCAACAACCAAATGAGACAACTGAGTCTAGTACTCAATTAAGACTGCAGGCAATCGACATCGCACAAAAAGGTGCAGGTGAAAGCCCGTTTAAATCAAAAAGCACCTTTATTCCTATATTGCCGAAAGACGCAATAGACATTTTTCATGAATGTGTAACAGAAGATCTGAAACGACTATGTCATGCAACAAAAAAGAAAGATCATTACAAGAAAAGACACAAGGACATACAATATGCTAAATTAATGAAAAAACTAGGGGACAATCAAGAAATAATCATCAAGTCAGACAAGGGAGGAAATATTGTCTTATGGCCTAAGAAAGAATACATTGCGGAAGCCATGAGACAATTAAATGATGAAAAATGTTACATGAAGTCCAACATGAAGGAATACAATAAGGCGAAAGAGGGCCTCAAAAAACAACTATTGCAATATAAACGAGAGGGATTAATTTCATCCACTGAATTCAACTTTTTGCACATTGAATGCCCAGTTATTCCTATCATGTACCTAATCCCTAAAGTACACAAAATGGTCTCTCCAACACCAGGTAGACCCATCATTTCTGCTATCAATAGTGTCAGTGAACATATTTCACAATATATAGACTATTATTTGCAGGACTTTGCCAAGAAATTATCAAGTTATGTCAAAGATACAGGAGATTTCTTGAACAAAATAAATGACACTAAGTGGGAAGATGGCCTAATTTTAATTATGTTAGACATTGAGTCGCCTTATACAAGCGTCAATCATAAAACTGGACTCAATGCTGTTAATTTCTTTTTAGATAAGAGACCTGTTGAATATTATGGGCACAACAAAATGTTACTGGACTTAATTGCATGGTGTTCGAACAACAACTATTTCTGGAAAAGAAACCCTAAAACAGGTTAGAGGTGTAGCGATGGGATCCTGTTTCTCCCCCAGCTATGCTTGTTTACATGTTGGCTCAAGGTGGGAGGAACAGGTCCTGAAAAAGGTTCACAATGTGCATCATGTGCGACAGTGGCTACGTTACATAGATGATGTCTTTATTGTTTGAGATGGAGATGAGGAGGAAGCTCAAGAGTTTATTTTAACTTTGAATATAAACTCTAGCAATCTCGTTTTTACCTCCAACATAAGCAGTACCAAGATAGAGTTTTTGGATGTACAACTCTCGGTTATTAATAACAAATTAGAGACATCATTATTTAGAAAAGCCACAGCAGGAAATAGCACATTACATGCGAGCAGCGGACACCCAAAACACCTCATAGACAGCATACCTTATGGTGAGCTACTTAGACTAAAACGCATTTGTAGTACACCACATGAATATGAAAGTTACACACAAGATGCCCTTAATAGAATGCGTCTCAGAGGCTATAGTGAAAGAGTGCTGAAAAACACTATAATGAAAGCAAAAGAAAGGCCAAGAGAAACGTTACTTCTTCCCAAAGAGGCATTAGGGGACACAAGTAAAGAAGAGGACAATCCCCGCCTAATTACGACTTATAGCAAACAAGAAAGAAAGAACGATAAAGTCGATTATTAGGAAGAATTGGCCAATTGTCCTTACTGATGGAGTACTAGGAAATAGACTCCAAGAATTACCAGTAATAACTTACAGAAGACAAAAATCCATGAGGAGCCAATTAGTCAAAATGAGCCCAGAATTGAGTTCACCAGGCACATGGCTTAAACCAAGGCAGGGTTTCTATAAATGTTCTTCATGCCGTGCCTGCAAGTTTGGCATCAATACTACGCATTATGCTGTCCCATTTTCAGATACTAAGGTGGCCATTAAAGGCAGCTACGGCTGCAAAACAGAGCATTCTGTTTATGTCCTGATGTGCACCTGTGGCTTACGGTATGTGGGAAGCACTACGCTGCAGGTGCATGTCAGAATTTTCCAGCATCTCAGGGCGATCGTGAACAACGATAGTACATATCCGGTCGCAAGACACTTTAAAGCCACACATAACAATGATCTGAGCTGCCTTACATATTATGTGATAAATGCTTTTGCACCATTAAGGAGAGGTGGCAATAGGGAAAAACTACTAAGAAAACTGGAGACACGCATCATTTTATATCTAGACAGTAAGGCACCCAATGGTTTGAACACCACAGAGGACATGCATAACTTTTTATGAGTAGCAATGAACATCTTGATATTTTGGTTTTATAATTCAAATTTTCAATGATTGTCCAGTATGTATATTTGGTTCTATACAAGTCAAAAATAAGGAGTTTGTCTCATCTAGTGTAATTATATATTTAAATTTTATTTATTAGTAATTTTTTGCACTATTTTTTTATGTAAATCTAATAGACAAATATTGATGCACTTTTTATGGGTGTTTTAGTCAAATGCTTTTTAGACGCTTTTCTTATTAACAATAAGGTGTCAATTAGATTAGGTTTTGTAAGTCCACGGGTTTTATATTATACACAGCAATTTTTGGTGATTTTTTTAGTCGCACTAAGCACTTTTATTCGATATCACTTGTTCAAATAAGAGAATAAGAAGTTAGGAAAAGCAGCAGTGTAATTACAACTTTAGACAAAAGTCATTGAACCACATAAACACATGAGACGTTATAACATTACCTAATTCAGGTGGATGGTTAAAGACATATTGACAATGTTGTAAGGAGCATTCAAGCAGACAATTATCTATGTTATACATATAGGGTGAAATGCATTGCATATGATGACATTTAAGGTCATGATATTAGAAGAACTTATAATCAGCAAAATTACGAATAGGTCAATTTGACAAACAATCTTTTTGCTGCCATATTTATTGGTTTCTTCTGCATATTTGCACAATTGCGACTTTTTGCACAAATACCACAATGTTATATTTTTTAAGTATATATTTATTCATATATGTATATTTATTGGTATATATGCCTTTATCACTTTTTACCCATAAGTAAGCGTTAGTATATTTGGTTAATGTCATTTGTGTCTTTTTAGTATTATGCTGATCATAATATGTATAACGTATGCATTTTTAATGTGTTTTTTGAAGTGGGAATTGTTTGCTAAATTGCACAACAAACATGCCGGTTTGCAAATATATTTCCTCTATGTCTATGAACATGTGACTCACCAATGTGTGGACACCTAGCATTTAAAATAATGGCGGACGTTTGTTTTCTCTTGTGATCAAGGCCACAGGGTGCTCGAAAGGCGTCACAGAGGAAGACAATAAACAACATTTCTTGCCTTACCTGTTTGGGTCCGTCTCTCTCTGTTCGCCGAAAGGAAGTACGGGGAGATTGGAAGAGAATATATATATATATATTTTGTGAAAATCAGAATTAGCTATGTAATACAATTTGAGCAAGTCCTTTTTCATGTTGTGCAACTATTTAATTCTAATAGTAATGCGTTTTAACACTTACTTTGAATCTGGATGGTGGTGAAATCCAGAGTCTTTTCTTTATTTTTGTTACTCCAAAAAAAGCACTTAATCCTGTGTAATGGAAATGTGGTCATGTGACCAAGAGCTGGCTAGCTCGAAACGCATCTTCTTTGTGCCCGTGAATAAATAATTACACTCGAGAACTGGATCGGTGTGGCTCTCATTCTTTCGATTGCATTGGAAAGATTTTCCTGTTTGATATATATATATATAGTATTTTCCATGCAAGAGTGGCACTGCAATGAATACATTGTTTTTACGAACTTTGAATATTGTGGACCTCCAGCCGTACAACCAACACACTGGCGGTGCACTCTGGGACTAGTATTTTCAATTGAGTCACATGAGATTGTAGAACTTTAAAACACGCAGCTGAATGCAATGTGCGTTTGAATTGCTAAAAGGCAGAAACGTTAGGTGAAAGAAGGAACCTGCAGTGTTTGGACGATTAATAAACGCTGTATTTGTGCCAGTATTGAGCCTCTTGTTGGTTTGCTGTGTTAAAGAGATGGGCTGCTCCGTGCCCATTGTGAAGAGGCTACCATGAAGGGTCGGGGGCTCCGGTAGCAGGAGGCTTGTTTGTTGATATATATATATATATATATATATAGTCACAGAAAAAAACATAGGTTTTACAGACGTTATAGTTAGGAATTTGCATTTAAAAAAACTTAGAAATTCACGGAAAATAACATAGGTTTCAGGGACGTTATAGTTGGAGATTAGCATTTAAAAAACCTTAGAAATTCACTGAAAAAACCATAAGTTTCAGAGACGTTATAGTTAGTTGGACATTTGAATCATATAAAACCAGAGAATGTAGGGAAAATTGTACATGCAAAGTTATCTTTACATGCCTTAAAAGAATATTCATTGCAGTCAAAGTCTCCAAGTAATTCACTTTCGCTACGACATTTAAAGAGTTGGAGAAGTGCTAAATAGTAAAAGTCTCGCTTATCTGGAGTTTCACAACTGAGTTTCTTGTGGTTTATAAGATTACCCTTTGCATGTTTTACTAAACAACCATCACATCCAACTACTGCATATTTTCCTTCTTTTAAATTCTGTTTAACATTTCTTTTGAAGCTGTAATGTTGAAATACTTCATACAGACCTAGCTGTTCCAGATGTCGACTCCTTTTCGGATAGTATGTGTCCAACATATTAGTTTTAAGAATGTCTGTACTGTCTGGTTCATTTGCTGCTAAGTATTCAATTTCTTCTAATGATTTCAGCACTCTATTCCGTGAGCAGGCAAGACCTAAACTTACCCAAATGATTCCTCGAGACTTTGAATATAAACTTGAAGAGCACAAGCGGTCTGAACATTCATAGGACTCAATTTCTCAGTGGGAATGCATTTTCAAAGTAAAGCTGTACAAGTTTTTTGCTAACGCTTTTCTCTTGGGCAATTTCGTCCCACATTTGTTTCATCTCTGTTTTTTCTGATTTTGTTATGTACAATGTAACATAACGGGCAACAGCAATTGAGTTATCTGCAACATACTGGATGTCCATGTTCACATTCCACATTTTTAAAATGACTGGATTGTAGTCATTGATATACTTTGACATTTCTGTTCTTTTTAAGTTGTAGGTATTCTTCGGAGATTTCGAGTTATTGTGTGCCTTACAGAAGAAAAAAAAAATGTACTCTTCCTTTACAAATGAAAACCAAACCGACATTTGGTGTAAAATTTTCCTTTAGACTTGTATTTTCTTCTGCAGTACTTTCCACAACGGTGACTTTGGAGACATAAAACTTGCTGTCTCAAGCTTCCATCTCCTTCTTCTCTCGGAATCTCACATGTCACATACTGTTCGATAAAAGACAATACTGTTTCATCAGAATCAGTTCCAAATTTAGGTGCATCCTTGTCCCATAGTAGCATATGTATATGAGGTGTACCTCTTGCTTGGTACTCCTTTCTCCAAAAGAAATCGGTAACTTCTCCAAGAGGTGGATTCTTTTTATTGCAGATAAAAGACATCATAGCTTGAAACATTTTTAATATTGGAATTCACTTCTCTTAGAAACTCAAGCAAATCTTCCCATGCATACTCTGCACAGCTAAGTGTGACAAACCATGTTGGTGTACCTAAGTTCCGTAACAAACACTTGAGTTCTCCATGACGACAATACCAATACTCATTTGTTCCACGTTGACATGCCATCAAATTGATTAACTCTGCTTCTAAATTTTCATCTGTTTTTTCAACTTTCTCCACAAATTCTTTCGCAGGAAGAAGTGATTGATGAACTCAAGTTTTAAGTATGTAGTTCACTGCATACGACAGAGAAGATAAATCACTTTCAAGCAAAAGGTGAAATATGTATGGAATGCACTGTCGAAATCTAGCATCTTCAGAATATAATCATGTTGACCGATATTCTGAAGCTGGAATATGTACAGGTCGGTCATCATATCGTCCACCTTCTCCAGTAGCAAACAGCTGTGCAAAACAACGAGCTTCCAACCTCTTCTCCCATACACTTATTGGAGTTCCCTGTGCTTTTTTCATTTGAAATAACTTGATGCTGCTTCCTATTACTTCTTTTGAATGCAAAGGACATATTGTGTAATGTTCATAAATCTCTTCAGTCCTTGACTTGTCCACTTTCTCTATTTGACCGCTTGAAATTTCACATTCATCTTCTAAACTTATTACCTGTTCATCCACATTTACAGTTTTGTAATAAATATTGTTCTCTATAAGATATAAAGTAGCCTTTTCAACTTTATTAACATCCACAAATTCTTGCCATATTTTCTGACTCTTTGTTGGTACACCATTTACTAGAATGACAACTGCCTCATTTTCCTCTTTCTCTCCAGCAATAGTTTCAATATTTTTCTTAAAATCCAAAGATAAGTACACCACTCTTCCTTTCAGCCCTCTTTGCAAGTCTGTTGGTGGCAGTTTACCTGTTTTAGGCTCCATCCGAAATATAGTTTGAAAAGGATGAACAGATTGAATTAGAACCGACTCATATGTATTCAATTCTGCCGGTTCCTCCGGAATAGCTACTAATTCTAAGTTATTATGTACTGCTCTAGCAGGCATTTTGTTCTCTTCTAATTTGTTGTAACAATATTTACATATACGTTGATCACTACCTAACTCAAATCGACCTTCCACCAACAAGCAAGTTGCAAATTCTTCCCACTTACTATTGTTCTCCTTTTCACTTTTCAAATACAAATCACCATTCCTAGCTTGACTATTACAATGAGTACGTCGACAACAAGTCCACTACATTAAACCTTCCAATTTCTTCTTCAAACTGATCAGTGCTAATCACTTTCCCATCTCCTTCAACTGTAATTGTCAGATTATCACTTTCTATTGACTGCTCTTCTGAACCAAAATATTGCATTTCAATATCATCACACTTTTTTTGAACATCTGATAAAGAACCATATAAAAGAGCTGTATTCAGTTCACTTAAACATAATGCAGGACTTTTTACATAGTACACTTTCCTTACAAACTTCCGCATTTCTGAATGGTGTACTGCTAACATCCTCAAGTGATGAAAAACACTTTTACACACTTTGCTTGAAAGACAAGCCAGAGAATGCCCATGTTCCTCAGTATATTTTCTTACATTACATGGATCTAGTCCTTGCAACAACTTAATCTTCGGTTTAATACTTTTCTTTGTATATTCTCATAGCAAATTTCACATTATATCAATAGATTCCTGTTGAATACTACAAATACTGCTACAACCCCACTTATACAGAGGAGCTTGTGTAAGTTTCCCTTACACTTCTTCAGCTATTAACTCTTCTGCACTTTTACCAACCAATTCCTCTTTTGGAAGGGGACAACCATCCTGAAATTCGTAGCAACGACCTCCAGTATCAACTGCAAATGGTAAACTATTTTCCTGGAAGTAACTTTCCTCATTAAAAAAAGGCTCACTAATAGAAGTATGTTTCCATGTTTCCAATGTCCACTAAAGATTTTGCAAAAGTTGGTTCTGTTCACAAGTCGTTTTCTTCTACTTTTCTCTTTCAACACTTTGATTACTTTATCTAGTACTTTTATCCTCTTCAAAATTGCTTCTGTTTGAATTGCAGCACTTTCTTTTTATATTTGCAGCATGTTCTCATTAAATTCAGAATTTTCTTGAAAATGTTTTTGTCTCCGGGTAACAGATACTGTTTCTTTATCATGTTTTCTTTTCCTTGTATTTGAAATTGACGTCTCCTTCTCCTTACTTGAAAAATTCTTCTTTTTCCTTTATGTGATGGTATTTTCATTAAATGTTCGTAAATTTTGTTCAGAAATTGTCTAGTGTTTTTACCAGAAGAAACTGTTTGTGTAGCGATCTCATTTTCTTGTAATTCAAAACCTTTTCTTTTCTGCAAATATAAATGCTTCTTTTCTTGTCTTTTTTTCTCAGTTCTTCTAGGCATTTTAACATTTTTATCCAAACGAAATAATTTTCAGAAAAAAAATAGATTCAATTATTTTTTACATCAGTTCAATATATTACAATAATAACATACAATTACATAAATTCTACTGACGGCTTACAGAGGCACTGCTGCAACATGATGAAGAACAGCAGGGGAGCAGTAGGATGATGGGTAGTGCCATAGAACATACAGCAAGTATTTATTTAATCATTTACATACACCTTTACATGTAACTGCACTACCTCGTACTTTTCACCACATCCCACCACCCCACACACTCCCTCTGCAACCCACCGCAGACAACTTTATAGATAATATTTTTAAAAATTGTAAGCTATATACTTAGGATGATATTGCCAACCAAATGGCACACAGAAAAATTACCATTATTAGCAAACATAACACTGCACCCAAAGCTTTAATTGGAGGGGAGGGAGTCTGAGCACCGGCAGTTTATTTTTGGGGTCCTCAAAACAGATCTCTATGGGACTCTATTTTCGGGCCTTGCGAAGGTGGTCCGTTGTTTTTTTTTTTTTATTGGACTGTAGTGAGACCATGCACATTGCTCACTACTAAAAAGTGGAGACATCATGCTAGGTGAGTCGCGTTGTAGGAGAAAAGAAATCCTTTAAAGAGAACCATTTTCTCTCTTGATTTTCCTTCTCTTTTTTCAGTGCAGGAGGAACATCATCATGGCGTGATTAGCAGAGAGACCACCAGGCGCACAAAGCCCATTGCCCCGGACTCCCTGAGACAGCTTCCGAATAGCACACACAGAGCCGCACCCGAGTACTTCACAAGTCTTCAAAAGACCATTTGCTTGTAAATGATGCTCTGTTTTTTTCCACCCCTTTTTAGAGGCCCTACATCCCCACTCTGCCTATTGCTGAAAGAACTAGCCTCCCCCGAAATTTCTCGCTGGTTGCGCCTTAGCAGATGACCATACGCAGCGAATTCCAACACAACCCTGCTCTCACCTTTCACGGGGTGTTGTTGCAAAGCTCCGAAAACACATGCTTTGCCTGGCTCACTTAGGGGCATATTATCAAGAACGGGGTTAAAAGTTTCGCTGCTTTAGCGGCAGGAAACTGCCGCTAAAGCGGCGATAATGAGCTTGACAAAATGCCCTTGTCAATTCCCATAGAAGCCCAGCTTCACACCACAACCTGGCCGGCTATGGGAATTGACAAGGGCATATTATCAAGCCCATTATCGCCGCTTTAGCGGCATAGGCGAGTGGGCTGATAGATACTTAGATTAACGGCAGGGACAGATGTATGCATGTATGTAGGTAGGAATGTCTGAATGAATTGAAAGATGGTTGGATGGCGCAGTGCTTAGGATGAATGGATGCAGGACTTTAAGTGGGCCGGCTCTGAGCACCGGCAGTTATTTTCAGAAAAACGGGCTCTATTTTCGGCCCTCGCAAAGGTAGTCAAGTTTTCTTTTTCTTTTAATTGCACTGCAGTCAGAGCATGCACATCGATGTGCGCATGGTCATTTGCTCACTACTGAGAAGTTGAGACATCATGCTACGTGAGCCACGTTATAGAACGTGTTTCCCGAATGTAGGATAATTCGAGGGGATTATCTTAAGCACACAATACTAGTTATTTTCATGTAGACCACGCCCCTACTTGGATAGCCCACACCCCTTTAACAGGTTTGCCCCACCCCTTTTAGAGCACCTCCAGTTTTTTTCCCACTTAAAGCCCTCACTGCACCATAGTAACAACGAAATGATCCAAGCTTCCATTTAAAGGTACAATGGCACCAAGTTTCATAATTTGCCATCAATGCTGGCAGCCTTCTACCACAGTGCAAGAGTGTCTATCAGCACGAAGATTTGTTATCCACAAAAATGTTGTGTGATTTGCATAGTTGTCTGCTGGAACACTCATCACCAAAAGGTATTAAAACATGCAAATTTGCGAGAAAGATGTATACCATACCATAAACCGCTTCATAAATGGGCCCAGTGCCGCTACACCACCCTCATCCCCATTCTTGCTTAACCTTACAAAATCAAAGAAAGACCCCAGCAAACCTGGTTGAGCCACTATAGCAATACAGGGACTTAATTTGAACAAGTCTCTTCCGGAACGCTCAGCAACAAAAGGTATTAAAACATGCACATTTCTGGATAAAACATGTACCATGCCATAGAGCGCTTTATTAATTGACCCAGTGGCACTGCATCACCTTTACTAGCTACACATATGCACGTTACAAATGACCGTGTTGTAATCAGCAACATACCCACCTCTCCCACCCCCACCCGTTCCCTTGCTTAACCGTACGAAATCAAAACAACAAGCCCCAGCACTCCCGTTAGCGCCACTATAGTCATACATAGCCTTAGTTTCAACAGGTGTCTGCCGGAACGCTCCTCGGCAAAAGGTATTGAAACCCGCAATTTTCAAAGTAAAACATACACCATACCATAAGGTGGTTTATAAATATTCCCACTACCACTACACCACCTCCACACCCGCCCTTGCTTAACTTTACGCAATAAAACAAAGAGCCCCAGCAAACCTGGAAGCGCCACTATAGCCATACAGAGGCTAAACGTATTAAAACATGCACATTTGCCGGTAAAACATATACCATGCCATAGGGCACTTTATAAATGGTCCCAGTGGTACTACATCACCTTTAGTAGCTAGATATCTGCACGTTACTAAAGTCTGTGTTTTAATCACCAACATACCCACCTCCCCCACCCTACCCCGCCATTGCTTAACCATACGGAATCAAAGAGAAACTGCCACCATTCCTAGTATCGGCACTATACCCATACTCGGACTTAATTTTTAAAGGTGTCTTCCGTAACGCTTATCATCCAAAAGTATTCAAACATGCAAATTGGCGGGTAAAACATAAACCATCCCATAGCACGGTTTATAAATGGGCCCAGTGGCACTACACCACCTTTACTAGCTATACATCTGTATGTTAATAAAGTCGTTTAAACACACTATACAGTGTATAGCAGAGGATGGGGAGAGTAAACAAAGCTGTAATTCTCAAACTTTTGATATACCGTCCCTTTGCTGTATGTATATTAAGGACATTAAATGGAATGAAGAAATTGACGAGTGTCTCAAAAGAGATCGTGAAACTGAGCACCGGTAAAACCCGGACCACTTAAACACCTACGTATATTCAGCACAGGAACACAGCCTGACAATTACTATCACTTGTAATGACATGTACTTTACTAATGTCAAGAAAGTCATACAGAAAATATACCAAACCTTTTCATTTCTTTTTTATCGCTCACACATTTATAAAACATCTCTTCTAATGAAACACTCCCCAACCACTTCTATTTCAGAACAGACAATAATTAATACGTTTACTACCATATATTTTAGTATATCTACCTTTTTATTATTCACTAGTCACAAACTACTAAAACTATTAACTATACCCAAATGCAAACCAGAAACCATGTTCATATTATATCTCAACCTATATTCAAATTATTCAAACTATGCGTACATATAAAAGGAACGTATCACTTTTACTATCTCCATCTCCTCTCCATGTAATCTCCAAACACTGTAGATGGCCTCACAGTACAACAACCTACCTAGGGCCACATTATGAAGGAACGGCGATAACATTATCGCCGCTTTAGCGGCAGGAAACTGACGCTAAAGTGGCGAAAATGGGCTTGATAATATACCCTTGTGAATTCCCGTAGAAGCCCAGGTTCTGGTGTGAACCTTGGCTTCTATGGGAATTCACAAGGTCATATTATCAAGCACATTATCGCCGCTTTAGCGGCGGTTTCCTGCCGCTAAAGCGGCGATAATGTTATCGCCGTTCCTTCATAATATGGCCCCTAGACTTATATTCAAATGTACCTCTCACTGTCAAAAATGAGACCACAACCTGTCCACATAACATTTTTGGCTTTGGTTTTATCGCTTTTAACTTTATAACACATACGTCTCCTACCCCCCCTTCCCCACTACTTCCACAAAAACCATACAGTCCTTTAAAGATGACAAACTACATTTCTTCTTTGTAAAAAGTTCCTAAACATATATAAAGTACTTATATAACAACGGGTCAAAATTTATGCATATTTTATAACCATTATGAAACACCACACCTTACTAACAGGATATTCTTTTCAAATAAAAAATACTTTCAAACTACTACAGAACACATAACACACCTTGTTCATTTCTACCTCACCTTTGTAGTTGGTATTCAGATTTCAAATGTCACACGCATGCAATTCTTTCTTTGTCACACAGTACATGTAATGCACCACTTTCATCAAGAATGGAACCAGTAATGGCACAATTTCTTTGTCGCTCCACATATAAATACATGTAATGAACAAATCAGATTACTTAATTCCTTCATCGACATTCTTTTTCCATCTGAAAAGCTAATTAATATTGCGCGCCACATAGGTCAGAAGTTCGACCTATTTTATCACCACACTTTCTGGAACATTCTAGGACACCTGCAGGTTAAAAGTCCATGATTTTTTTAAATGTAACGGTTTTTTGTTCAGCATATTCTTGAACATTTAACAGCACCTGTGGGTTAAAAGTTCATCATTGTTTTATATTCCAAATGTACCTTCCAAATGCAAGTAGCACATGTGGTTGAGCTTTGCACATTTCATCCTATTGAATGTACTCCACGTTTAGACTGCTCTTTATTAACCAATGACAAACATGCTTTTTCATGCAACTAATATGCACCCTAGTTTTTAGTACCCAATGCTTCTTATTTTCCAATCAATTATCGTTTTCTGTGTAGTTTCACTTCACAAATACAATATTGATTTAACTTCACACTCCCTGTATAACACCACCTAAGAACCATCACCATATACAAATTACCGCATTCCCAACAAAACTTCCTCCTACTACGTATAAAATATTACTGACTGTACTTAGATAGGTGTGGCACAGCGGCCAGGGCACATGACTTCACACCATAAGACACACAGTTTAGGCTCACACTTTCATCCCCGACCCCCGCACCACCTCACCTTAGCAGCATCAAACTCTATGCAATACCTCACTTAAATTCCGTACCCAGCACTTTCAGACTGGTAGCTATGAGTAGTTTGCTTCACACCCCCTCTATAGCACACCCTAAACACCCCCACAAAGGTTACAGTGCTCCTACCATCCTCTTTCCTACTTTTTTCACCCTTTTTTCCCCTTACTCACTTCGACGGAATCACAAAATGGCGGACAACACTTCCTAGTTGCAACCGCTCACAGCGCTCCCAACCAATAGGCAGCAAGCTCTTGCTCATAACGCCTCAGCCAATCAGATGGTAGAATTCCCAAATATCGATATCTGTAAATTTCAATATGTCTCAAAAACTACTGAACGGATTTACACCAAATAAACAAAAGCGTGCTTTCTAGACCAAGACCCTTCTCCCTGCCAAATTTGGGGTAATTCCGTTCACCCGTTTGACCTGTAGCCTTGTCTAAAGTTTCCTATGGAAATCAACATGGAGAAAACACGTTTTGGGACCCCCCTTTATTCTCGGACCCCCCTTGATGAATCACCCCCAAGCGTCCCACATAGGAGCTGATATGAACAAAGAATTAGCTTGAAAAATTTCATGAAGATTTATCAAACGAAGCCAAAGTTATAAGCAAAACAAAAAATGCTCTTCCTATGGAAACTTGGTCCTAACTATAACTACCTACTGGAGACCGCCAGTAGGTTATAAATATATATATATATATATATATATATATATATATATATATATATATATATATATATATATATATATATATATATCACACAATCCCTTGAAAAGTTCCCAAGGATGACAACGCCTTGTCCTGGCTCAAACTTATTTATTCGTCAGTCAACCGGCTGACTGACGAATAAATAAGTTTGAGCCAGGACACGGCGTCGTCATCCTTGGGAACTTTTCAAGGGATTGTGTGTTATGATGCGGACTTTGCTAGGGTAGTCCGCGGCCGACGACGCACCCTCTGACTTGGAGCAGCGGCGGCAGTTACTCGAGCGTGGAGGAGCAGCAAATATATATATATATATATATATATATATATATATATATATTCACTTAAAAAACCATAGGTTTCACACACGTTATAGTTAGGTGGACATTTCACTCGTAAAAAACCAATGAAATTCCCCGGTTATAGTTAGTTCAGATAACTATAACTTGCGTGCCCGCAATCCACTGCTCATGACGTCACATCACTCATGACATGGTCAGTGGCATCACTCATGACATCACTGATGACATCATCCTTGTGATAGAGGGGCGGTCGCGCGAGTTATAGTTATCTGAACTAACTATAACGGGGGAATTTCATTTGTTTTTTACGAGTGAAATTTCCACCTAACTATAACATGTGTGAAACCTATGGTTTGTTAAGTGAATATGCAAGGTTTTTTAAATGCTAATTCCTAACTATAACGTGTGTGAAACCTATGGTTTTTTAAGTGAATTTGTACGTTTTTTTAAATGCTAAGTTATGTATGTATTATTTTTTATTTTTTTAATTGTTTTTCACCGTGCGCGCTGCGTGCGCGCACCCCGCGATATTTAAAAAAAAAAAAAATTTTTTTTCACCCTTCGGGGTCCTTTAGGGACCCCCTGACAAAGGCTAGGGGGTCAGGAACTCTCTACCCTGCCCCCTTTTCACGTTCGCCACCACTCTTTTTCACTCTCGCACCCAAAACAAACAAAATGGCGGCCGACACTTCCTGATTTCGACCGATTCAAACGTTGACTGACATGTAACCACCAATCAGAATTACACTCGCGCACGTTAGGGTGCGCGCACCGTGCGCGCACCGTGCGCGCACGGTGCGCGCCTATAGATATTTATGTGCATTTAACTGCAATTTTTCTCAGGAAATACTGAACAGATTGACACCATACATGCAAAAGGCACATGCCTGACCTGAGGACTACCTCCCTGCCAAATTTCAAGTAATTCTGTTCAGCCGTTCGGGCTGTACCTTCGACTAAAGGTCCTATGGGAAAATGCATAGGGAAAACGCGTTTTGGGACCCCCCTTTTTTCTCGGCCCCCGCTTGACGAATCACCCCGAGACTTTTAGGGTAGGAGCTGAGCTGAGCGCCCCATTAGTTTTGAAAATTTCGCAAGGATTCGTCAACCGGCGCCAAAGTTATTCAAAATAGAATTTTCAGATTTCCTATGGAAACACGGTCCTAACTATAACTATCTACTGGCGACCGCCAGTAGATAATATATACTATATATAAATATTTAATTTGGAAGGGGGGCCTTTCTGGACTACACTGTTCTTTCCCTAACATTATTATTTCTGCATGAAATGTTATTGTCACACATAGGCCCAAAAGCCATCAATTCCAACATCATAGTATTGCATTAAATCTGGGTTGATATGGCGAAAACGAACCAACTTTGGTTAGAGATGTTTTTCATCTAGCTCAAACGGTGAGGATTAACTGATTGGTGATAGCAGAAAGCACTACGTTGGAAATTAAAGCTATGACCCTCATAGGTAACAATACACAAACAAATGAAGCCAGGATAATATTTTGCTATGTAAACAGTTTTAATTAATGGTGACTGGATTAATTGGCAAGTGTTGTTTGAAGTTACAGAGGATTGTTTTCACTCTAAGGCTCAGGTTTTCACCCTTTGACATTTTTAATTTCATTTTTTTCTCAATTTAGACTTTGTTTTATTTAAATTTGATTGCCAGTAGATCACACTAAATGTTCGCATGCACTTACAATTTAACAATTAAGAACGTTTGCATATTCGCACTTCTACGGTTTCTATTTTAAACATTTAATTAGTGGCCGTGGTAAAATAGTTTATGTGTCGTTTCTGGTAATTAATCCCCAGATGAGTTGACAATGTTCTGCTTAATTACTCTCTATGGCAGTGGTTCTTCTGACTCCTTGTATGCAGACTGTCTACTTTAGAGTTGACTAGATAGTTTTGTTTCAACAGTTTTTGAACAGTAAGTACATTACAGCAAACGTGGGTAATGGGAACTGAATCTTGCATTAGTTCCACCCTGTATCCTTCACCCCCCAAACAATTTCCTCAATCTGCCCCATACCATGATAAAAGTGTGTATGTAGTCATGTCTAGGTCTGCATTTACCATTGAAAAACACCCCAATACCTTTATATTAATTGAAAACCCCTTTTTCATATTAATCATATTGTTATAATTCACTAAATTTAATTCAATTCATAATACTTTATTCGATTTTTATCACATAAAAATCATAAAAGCATGCATATAAGTATATAAAGGAATTTCCAAATAATTATTCACAGTTTCAAGACCATTTAAAATATTTTCACAGTTAAGTTGTTTTCTATTAAAATATTAATACAATTGTAGAATATCTCGCACGTTTCATTGTTTCTATAGGCGGTGAGATCAGTATTCCAAAATTTAAATTAAAAACATTATAAAAAATGTCCAAAGATTTTCAATTGTTCATATGAAGGATTAAAAAGTAGTTGGACCTTCATCCTTACGTTCTAGTCTCTTAGCGATCTTCACGGGAGAAAGTTACAAAACCACCATAGTATTACAATCGAGGGAGTCTAAGTCAAATTGTTTTCTACACTTGATTGTTTTCTTCAAAAATGAGGCAACATTGCTTATTAAACATTCATTATCTAAAAATTGAAGTGCAATGAAGGCTGGGCGACATTGTCGCAAACCCCAGATTTTTAATTGTCCAGGGGTTGTAATAGTATTCCGGTTTTCCAAGATCAGTCATAAAATCCCTTTCATGCCTCATCCATCTTGTCTCTAGGGTATGTTCTTGTTTTAGGCTATCTTGCAATACCAACTGATTGAATGTATTTCTGTGACGTCCAAATCCGATGCCATAGGACGACCGGTTGCACCTTTATAATATCTGTGATGTAGGGCAGACCTAACTCGGTGTGGCAAATAAAAGTAGATGTAGTTCTAGGCACGGACAATAAATACCTAAAAAATGCATTCTCCACTTTCTGTATTTCCAATACATTTCGGTGGCCCCAAAGCCCTGCCCCATATGTTGCTACAGTTATACATTTAGCTTTATAGATCTTAATTAATTCAGTTGGGGGCCTCTTGCTCAATTTTTGTGAAAAATTTACAAGAGCCGTCGTGGTTCTCATAAACTGAAGCTTCCTTGTGTTAATAGCTTGACCCCAAGAACCCTTATCGTCAATTAATATCCCTAAAAAGGGGTAGGTGGAGGTAGTTGCCAATTTCTTCCCATTTAAAAAGATATCCGTCTGCTTCTTGCCACCCCTGCCACAATTCATTACATAGGTCTTTGTGACATTTTTTTGCAAATCTAATTTCTTCATAAAAGCATTGTTGGATTCTAGTGCCCGTTGCAATGCCAATGGGTTCCTTGCCATATTAACGGCGTCCTCCGCGTATAATAATACGGGTATTGGTCGTTTTTCCAACTGGGGTAAGTCCTGGCACTCCTCCAACATTGCCTTTTCTAGGCCATTTGTATATAGTGTAAAAAGGAAGGGTGCCAGGACACACCCCTGTCTTATGCCTCTCTTCACCTGGAATAATGTTGTGCATTCCCCATTAAGCCCATAGAGGACGCAAGCTTTTGCAATAGTATATAGTGCTTTCAAAAAGTGGATCAAAGGAGCCTCTACCCCCATTGTCACTAAGATGCTCCACAATTTCTCATGGGAAACACAATCGAAGGCGGCGGAGAGATCGTCAAACGCCAGATGGATTTTCCCCATCCTTGCTTTCATATATTTGCCCTTAAGAATAGACAAATTAAGACACTGGTCGGTTGTACTCAGCCCTTCCCTAAATCCAAACTGAAGGTCCGAGAGTATATTCTTCTCCTCAGCCCATTGTTGAAGGCGGTTAAGCAGTATCCTGCCCGCTACCTTCCCCAATGAGTCCAATAAGGAAATGGGTCTGTAGCAGGCTGGATCCTGCCTATCTCCTTTTTTATAGATGGGCAACATAATAGAATTGGACCATGTTTCAATTAGTCCCCTCGTGGTGGCGGCGTTTAGGACACGAGTTAACAATGGAGCCCAAAGATCTGAGCTATGCTTATATATGTCCACAGGGACACCATCGGGCCCTGGGGCCTTACTTCCCTTACTCGTGTTCAATGCCGATTGTACTTCTTTTAAGGAGAAGAGGACATCTATCGGGTAGTTTAATACTTCATTAGCCATTATGGGTACGGTATCTTGGGTATCAACAACCACCTCTGCCTGTCCAAAAAAATGTGAAAAATGCTCCACCCATTGACTTTCATCAATTCCTATTTCGATTGAAGGCTTTCCGTCTGTACTCAAAAAAGGAGATCTGACCACACGCCAAAAAGCCCTACTGTCTTTTGTTAAGCTAGCCCTATGCATATCCTCCCAAGTGGATTATTTTATTTCTTTTTTCCGCAGGTTTACCACTTGGGTATAGGCCTTCCTGCACCGCTTTATATCTGTCTTATATTTGTTCTTATTATTTTAGTGCGGAATGGGCTTTCGTGCAATCTGTGTTAAACCACCCCTTTTTTTTTACTGTTCCCCTTTTTATCTCTACTTTCAGGCAGTTTTTTTATTATTTCTGTTATATGTGTAAAACTTTTGAGCACCATCTCCTGTGATGTATTTTCGTTTAAACAATTCATTACTAAATCCAGTGCCTTCCCGACCACTGACCTTGGTATTTTGTCTGGGTCGACCTTTTCCCACTTCAGTGAATAACCATTCACTTTATCAATCTCCAGATTAATAGTCGTTTGGACCCGTTCTTTGTTAGAATTCTGATTTGACTTTTTGCACAATATCGTCGCTGTTAGTGGGAAATGGTCACTAATAGCTATTTTATGCACTTTATAACCTGTTATACAATGTGAAAATCGATTCGAGAACAAAATAAAATATAATAGAACTCAAACCTCTCCCGTTAAATGTCTGTGAAAATGGGATAGGGGGTGAAACTAATGCATTAACGAAACCCAAATCTAACATAAATAGGATCTTGTTTAAGGTATTTCCATAAACATTATGCGGGAAATGAAATAAATTACAATTTTCCTCATCCACCAATCCACATGTTGCATCGTTATTATGTGGACATATGGTGGTATTAAAGTCCCCGCCCCTTACAATCTGAACATTCCCCTAGTTTGAGTTCTGAATTTTTTGCAATACATGTCTTATTGATTCACAGTATTTTCCACATTTTCCTTTGCGACGTTGTTGTAAAAATTTACAATAATTACAGAATTATACATTTTTACAACAAATCACTAGTAGAGCCAGTTTCAGAAATAAAAGATATAAGGAGGAGATATCATCTCTCGAGGGAAAATTAAAAGAAGTAGAGATTGGATTATCTTTTCCAGCCTCTCCTGAAATTCAGCAAGAACGGAAAGCCAAATGGGACACTTTAAGGGGGCAGCTGGAGAACATTCTCCAATCCAGGCTTATCCGCAGATGGGAGGCTAGTAAAATCGCCCATTTTGAATATGGGGAGGGGGCAGGTAAGATTCTTGCTTGGAAAGCAAAATCTGACCGAGCAAGAAATAACATCAGAGAGATTATTAGCGGAAATGTAACCTTCTCCTCAGATGGGGAAATCAGCCAGGTCTTTCAGACCTATTTTCAGGAGACCTATCGTGAGGACCAAAGGTTAGACCCAGTCAGGGTTCAGAACTGGTTGGGGAATATCCCCCTTCCCTCTCTTGGACCGAACCAACAAAAATATTTGGACCAAGCATTTACTCAAGCTGAGGTTAGAGAAGCTATTCAACGCTGCAAGACAGGGAAAGCAGCAGGCCCGGACGGTCTTCCATCGGAGATCTATAAGCTGTTGGGAGATAAGATCGTCCCCGTCCTAACGCAGTTGTTTAATTATGTGCTGGAAGTCGGTTTAGGGCTCCCAGCTTCATGGGATGACGCCTTAATAATTCTTATATTGAAACCTGGGAAACCTCCATCAAGCTGTGGGTCATATAGACCCATCTCGCGTTTAAATGTAGACTATAACATTTTCACCTCTATTATGGCAGCGAGATTGGGTCTTATGATAGGAGACGTTCTTCACTTAGATCAGAAGGGTTTTGTCAGGAACCGACAGCTTTCGGACCTCACGTATGATGTTATTGCCACTGTGGACCTTGCCTCTACATACTCCCTCCCATTAGTGGCTATGACATTGGATGCCACCAAGGCCTTCGACAGAGTAAATTGGATTTACCTGTCAGAGGCCCTGAGGAAGTTTGGCTTGGGGGAAAGATTTTGTCACATAGTCCAGTTGATCTATCATAGCCCCATGGCTAGGCTACTGGTTAATGGGAGTGTTACAGACCGATTTAGAATCACAAGAGGCACCAGACAGGGCTGCCCACTCTCCCCGCTTCTATTCGATCTTTACATTGAGCCATTTGCTCAACGTCTTAGGTCAGAAACTAATATTCTGCCTTTTAAATATGGGGAGTGGGAGAGGAAGGTAGCCCTGTATGCCGATGACATCTTGATCCTTTCATCTGACTTACAATCAGCATTCCCAACAGTTATTGGCCTAGCTCAGGATTTTGGTTCTGTCTCTGGATATGAGATCAACGCAGCAAAAACAGAGAGTATGACTTGGAATATGACAGAGACACAGCAGTATCAACAGCCCAGCTCCAAAATGAGGTATCTGGGAGTTTATGTGGTTCAGGATATCACAAAAATCGCTGAGATTAACTTGGGTATAGCGGTAAAGGAATGTAAAAGGCTATTGAAATCTTGGGCTATACTTCCTTTGACTATAGTGGGAAGAATCAATCTGATTAAGATGACAATATTACCAAAGATTATATTTCTTTTTAACTGTATTCCCCTTTATTTTGAAAAATCCACGATTGATAAACTTCAGAGTGAAATTAATTCATTCATCTGGGCATCTAAATCTTCGAGAATTGCATGGAAAAATTTGAGGCGGAGAAGAGAAAAGGGGGGCCTGGCGTTGCCGGACCTCCAGCTGTATCCCTGGGCTTTCCAAATCTCACACTCACGCATGTTATTTTAAATGCCTGTGAATTCTGGTAGCGGAGGGATGTTCTTGGCCATGCTCAGGGGTGCTAAACTGGCAGAAGAGGGCTTTTTGTTTAAATTTGGTGACCCGAAGTTTTAAAAAAAAATTAAGCTGAAGGTTCTGCAAGGGGTAGCCAAAACTTGGGCTAAGGTGAGAGGTGCAGTGAGGCTTGATTATTTTTCCAGCTTAGCCCCCCTATGGGATTCTCCTGGCACCCCAGAATGCCTGAAGGATGGATTGGCACAACCCTTGAAAGACACGGGGCTGGTGGTTTGGGGAGACCTCCTCCTTGGAGGCACCCTTATTTCCTGGGAACTTCTCCGGGATAAGGTTGGGGGAGGACTCTCTCGGTTCAAACATTATCAAATCGCAAGTTGGGCTCAATCTCGTCTACGAAAAAATGCTACGGACTGTGGTAGCATTTTAGAACATCAGCTTGTAAATAAGCCCCCGGGCAGGAAAGAAGTCTCCTTCTGGTATCAAAGCCTATTGGAAGAAGTAGATGGCGAATTCAAGCTAGCCGAGGAACTATGGGGGGGTTCTTTACCCACACAAGATTGGGCTAAACTATGGCAGAAATCATGTAAGACACTACATGAAGTTGTGAAACCAGCTTGGTTAAAAAGGAATCATCTATTTACCATCCATAGGGCCTTTTTTACTCCTCATGAGTTGTCACTAATTTCCAAAGGGCCACCAGTTAGTTGTAAAAAATGTGGCCAGGCTTCAGCTTCAGGTATACACATGTTTATGGAATGTCCTGCCCTTGTCAGCTTCTGGAGAGAGGTCGTCGATTTTCTGACGAGTGTTTTGGGCTGTACTATCAACATGAATCTAGCTTTAATAATATTTGGCCTTGCAGAAAATATTACTGGCACTGCCGGATTGCTTCTCTTCTATTCCATTTTATTAGCTAGGAGGCAAATTTGCATAAAATGGACGGAATCAAGTCCTCCTACATTTTTGGACTGGCAGTCTTCAGTATTAGCAGTCTCCAAATTGGATCTGGCCAGACAAGGAAGCGACAAAAAGAAGGCCTTCTGGAAGCCTTTGCAACTTAGATGGGCGGACCAGATGGCAAAGTAAAATCGTGAATTTTATTTATTTTTTTTCAATAAAGGAAGGAAAAAACCAATGATTATGCCATTTAACTCTTCGGGCTAAGCCGTGTACTACCAGGTATTGTAGTGGTCTTTTCGGCAAATGTCATCTTGCTCTAAGAGCTTGGGAGAAGAGATCTCAGAGGCTTTCTTGTTGATCTCCATGGTGTTTCTGATACTAGTAGGCGGGGTCTCCACTTTTAACAGCCTAAGCTCCTCAGTTTCTGAGAGTAAGTACAGACACCTCGTGCGCAATTTGAAGTGAGATCAATGGCGAATGAGGATACAAATTAAAAAAAAAAAAAATAATAATAAATACAGAATTATAATTGTCCATATTTAATGTCACAATTTGATAATTTAGTTCTGACGCTATGAAGGAGATTTTTTTTATCAACAACATGTTTGAAATGTATATACTAAGGCCACCCTTTGGCCTCCCAAAATTTGATGGGGTGGCAGATGTATGATAGGTTTTGAACCCATCTATATGCATTTCCCTAAGAGCCCATATCTCTTGCAAACAGAGGATATCAGTTTTCCTGATAAAATCTGAAAAGAGATCATTAGAGAGTTTAGATGATAGGCCCACTATATTCCAAAATGTGATCTTAAGATTCCCATTGTTAACTGTTGGTATTCTTTGGGTAGGCCACTCGTTGTTTTCTGATAACCTGACCTTTTCAGGTGCACAATCTAGTCCCTGATTGCTATTAGGCAGTATACGTTGGTCAACATATTGATCTAATTTACCTTGCCCCTTTCCTTGTATACTTTCATCATGGCCTGGAATAAATTCCTCCAGATCCTTATGACTAGATGCCAGATCCTTACTCACATCGTTCTTAGAATTAGTTAAGAAGGGTGTTACCGGATGACGTAGTCAATCTAGTTCCACTAAAGAGGATAGTATTCCAAAACGATTTCTTACTAGGACATTATATATGGGCTGTATACTAACCTCAGACTGATGAAATTTCTCTAAATCAAGAGGTGGGCGATAGAAAAAACCTAGGGGTAGTATATTAATACCTCCCTCTAGCATGTTGTTTTCCCCTTCCCTCAAGATCTTTTCCACTAGCTGTGGGGTACGAAATGTTAAAACCACGCAGTCACCAGCAAGACATTTCTTATCTTTACCTACCCATCCCACCCTACGTGCCATTTTAAATTCTTCAAACATTCTGGTTGTGGAGCCTACTTTTGTGCTTAGCCAATGCAACGACTTATTTCTGAGTGTTTCACAGGTCTCGCTATCTTGTGGCCCTTGCTGCGGTACATTTGCAAGCACAACTGTAAAAGGAGTACAAGCTGGTGGTAAATCCAGATGGCTTAATACTAACGGGTGTTGGCTTTCAGGTTGCGTTGATTTTAATTGGTCATGGGATAAGGATTTTAGATTTAATTTATGAGATGGAAAAAAAGTTGGCGTAGCATGTAAATTAGTATAGCATGTATTTATATTCCTACGCGTCTCCCTACCCTGATCTTCTCTCACTTGGTTTCTTTTTGGCTCCCTATAACTACTCGGTTCATTCTTACTATGTTGTACTATAACTTGTGTTCTAACTGCTTCTTCTTTTCTAACTAGAAATCTTTCTGACCGAACCTCTACCTCTATATCCTTAATATTCGTAAGTGCGCCTCTCAAATACTGATCTAAGCTTTTTATAGCTATAGTTAGCTTATCCAAGTCATCATCCCTCGTGCTTGTCTTAATCTTTTCTCCCTGCTCAGAACTATTTCTTGTAACTACTTCTTTTAGCCCCACTGTTTTATTCTCTATTCTATTTGGCTTGCCAGATGTTACTCTTCCTGCAATATTTTTTCTTGCAGTTGTTAATTTCCCTCCTACTTCTACCTCTTCTCTTTTTTCCATGGGTTTCTTTAATTGGCCTCTTTTTCCTTTTTTGCGGGGGTGAGGTAATTGAATCGGAGTCACTAATTATTGTATCATCGATTACCCCTTGAATACAGCCATTCGATGGTATAACTTTGTGAAATTGCCTGGGCGGAGATTTTATTTTCCGGGCTCTCTATTGTTACTGATGAACCTGTGGCTAACGTCTGCTCTACCGATGATATTTGCTTCTCAATTGCCCCCATCGCCCCTGTCAAATATGTCAAAAATGTTTGTTTTATGGGCTTTTTAAAAAAAAATTCCACTCAGTGGATTGTTTGTTAGGGCTTTCCTTTTACCCATTATAGTTTATTCACTACCTATTCCCTAGGTGCGGTTATACCCTGCCCTTCTTCTCTTCATGTCAGGTGACCCTGCAATACAATCAATGTTACTCAAAGATGTTCAGGCCCCGTTTCTCTTGAGTCGTAAGAAAAGAGAAAAGATTTTCCTTATAAGGCATGCATTTCAAATATACACAATGAAAAATGATATTCAGTCCCACCGCCGTTCATATACTTATAATATTCCTACTGCATGTCCAATAAGAGTGATGGTTTTCAAAAATCACTTCCAGAAGGTTTTCTTGAGAATCCAAGAGAGTAGGCCCAGCCTGGCCTCTGACGGCCCCTGACGGGCAAGGACGGGCCTGCCCTTGGCCCGGACTTCACCCGGGTGAGGCCCACACGCGTCCCACGCTGCGGGAATCCTCCGGCCCTTTTGATGGCACCTCCTGTCACTTTAGTGACGCTGATGCTGGCGCGGCAACTGCTGCGTGGTGAACCGGGAGATGGAGTCCCCCTAGTCAACAAAATGCGGCAAGTAAAAACAAACGTCCCGAGCTGCGGGAATTCTCCGGCCCTTTTGATGGCACCTCCTGTCTCTTTAGTAACGCTGATGCTGGTGCGGCAACTGCCGTGTGGCGAACCGGGAGATTAAGTCCCCCCAGTCAGCAAAATGCGGCAAGTAAAAACACACATCCCGCGCTGCGGGAATCCTCCGGCCCTTTTAATGGCACCTCCTGTCGCTTTAGTGACGCTGATGCTGGCGCGGCAATTGCCGCATGGCGAACCGGGAGATGGAGTCCCGCCAGTCAACAAAATGCGGCAAGTAAAAACAAACGTCCCCACTTTCACTCACATGTCCTCATAAAATTATATTGAGGAATATTTTACCAATAATTGACACCTTTCATAGAGCCCTTTCACATAGTCTGTTAATTATGTTAAAATATGTTCACCATTGTAACGAGAAGAGGCTGTGAAAAATTGCAAATCTTTTTTTCATGAAAGTCGTGTGAATTCATGAAAGTTATGCAGCCTTCCAAATACTTTTAAAGAATACATTTAGTGGTATTTCTTGTGGAAAGTGAACAGGAAAGCATACCTCAAATGCAAAGGCTGCACTAGGTGCCAATAAAACGTCTCAGCTGAAACATTTCCTGCTTCACGCATTCTCCAGTGGGAGTAAATGCAACCAAATGTCATGCTAATGAGATTCACGCACGTAATAACAACTTTAAACAGGCGTAGGAATAAGATTGCTTTTTAGAGATTTACTGATAGCAAAACACAAAATAGACCTTACATTTTATTTCCCGGGTTGCTACGCTAACATAGCTTCGAAATTCTAAAGCTATAGTTATAACTTACATATCACCTTCAAAATACTATAATTGGCGCTCCTCCACACACAATCTTGTTGCTTCACTCGCCGAACTACGTTAACTATAACTCACCACTCTGCCATGCACTGTGTTTCCCCAAATCATGTCATTTGAGAGGTCATTAGTGTTGTTATGATTTCACATGGTATAAGTCATGTAGTATGCAAGGGTTTAGCCAATGCATGGAGAAGGGGCAAGTTATTGTTAATGTAGTGTGGCGAGTGAGACGACAAGACTGAGTATGGAGGTGGTGCACAAATTCTTCATTTAAGTTATAACTGTAACTTTAGAATTTCTAACATTGGTATAGTTTAAGTTGGATTTGTAAAGCAAGAATAATTACATTTAACTTTCACTTAGTTTTAGGCTGGCTACCTCTTCCCACTGCCTGACCAGCTCGCCGCAAGGAGCATGCACATCGGTGGCACGGCTATGTATGTTCAGTGCTGCAGGAGAAACATGGTGAGTGATACCCTGCAGCTAATCTGCTGCCCCGCTGACACCTCTCGCACCTGAAATGTTCCGGGCTTGATGGCAGGGAGCGGATGAACGCGGAAGTCGTCTTGACCATGGTGGACCAGATTTCTCCCGAGCTCACCATTAGCAGTTGCCCATCTATTCTACACATCTTGCCTGGACTGACTCTCTCCCTATAATTTGCCGATCCAGTCCACATACAACAGATACCTTTACAACAGAAAACATGGAATCCCTCTTTCCAGATCCTATTCCTGCCCCGTGCCCCCCAGCCCCTATCCTAAATTTTCCCTATCTGGTCCTCCCTGTACTCCCACATCTCCTTCCTCTGCAGGGACGTCAAATATATCTGATTACATCCCCCCAACATGATTAACCACATGCCTCTTAGATCTCTCACTCAGCACACACTCCCCCTTCTCCCACCCTCCGTCTATCCCCTCAACCACGCCGGCAATCCCTCCGCATGATTAAATACAAGGAAAGGGTTTTATGAACAGGAAGAAATGGCGCACAAACCAAATATACGCAATAATATTACCAATGCAACATTAATAATTTGATAGTATGGTGCTAACAGGGAGGAGAAGACCCTGAAACCCCTCAAATCAGTGAGGGAAAATCCCAACACTTGAACGAATAAGACAAGTCCCGTGCACTCATACAATAATCAATTACACAAGGTATGTGTGTCTTCAGTATGACATGAAGATACTGCAGCGTGGCAATCTTTGTATTTCCTTTAATAGGTCATCAGGCAAGAACACAAAACAGCCAGCCGACACGTGTTTCATCAGAGTAAATGTCAAACTCTGACTCTTCAGGGCAAAAGAACAGGAAATCATCCACCACAAGGAAGATATGCGTTTAATACGTCAAGCCAAGATACGGAATATTACACAATCAGCCTTGTAGGTACAAAGACTGGAATTAAGAATGTGAACAAAGTCCTCAGAAAAAGGATATTAATCCAGGTAAGTGACGCCAGTACAGACACGCACAACAAGGATCCTTCAATTAGTCATAGATACATATCTCAAAAACACAGGGTTCTTTGCATCACTTGGAGACACGTGTGTGTGTCAACCAAGACTTCGCTCCGACACGGGTACGCGTCCTGGCGTCTATAACTCCAACCGGAGTCACAAGAAAAGAGTGAAACAAAGGTGAAAAACAAGAAAAGGGGGCAGGGTAGAAACACCCTGACCCCCTAGGCCTGCTCAGGGGGTCCCACAAGGAACCCCAGGGCCAAAAAAAAGGACTTTAAAAAAAATATTTTCGGCAGAATTCGCGCTGGAGTTGCGAATCACGCCTAAATTATTTTAAAAAATGAATCGCGGGCTCCCGCACTTCATTTAAATGAGGCCCCCGGCTGGGCCAGGTCCTGGGGGCATTGCCCAATTTATAATTTATAATTGCGGGGACCCCTGCAGCCCTGGGGACCGCCACCTCCCCCCGGGGCTATGCAAATGATATGCGGGAGGGCACGCGGTCCTCCCGCAGCCCCGGAAACTGCCACCCCCTGGGCTTGTTTTTTAATGTGTGGGTGGGCCTCCATTGCCCCCCGCAGCCCTGGGGACCGCCACCCCCGGGGTTTGTTTTTTAATGTGTGGGGGACCTCCAAGGCCCCCCCAAGCCCCGGGGACCACCACCCCAAGGATCTCTTTAAAAAAAATAAAACCTGTGTGGGGGGCTCGAGCCCCTCCACATGTCCCGGGGACTGCCACCTCCCCGGGGCACTAGGTATGTGAATTTGGGGGTCAGTTACAGACCCCCTGAGCCCTGTGGACCACCACCTCCCCAGGGCTTTAACCACACTGGAGCCTGTGATGGCCCTTGGGACCACCACCCCCCAGGTCCGGCTCCTGCAGTGTCCCGCGATTCCCACCCCCGGGGCACTGCTGTTTGCTATGACAGGGCAGGAGCATGGCTCCTGCCCTGTCATAGCAAACTCTGATTTGGATTTTGTAAGCGAGAGCAGGCTTCCTGCTCTCGCTTACAAAATCCAAAGCAGAGTGCTTTTCCACACGGGAGCTGCATGTCAGCAGCTCCCCATGTGCAAAAGCAATGCCAGCTCCCGCAGGAGGCGCCGTCCTGGCAGGGACTGTGGGGGAATTGGGGCTCCCCCAGGGTCCCCAACGGATAGGGCCGGCCCCGGGGAATGGGGTACCCGGGGCCAGAAGTAGCCCCGGAGGGGGGCCACGCAGCCCCCTCCCCAGTAAGATATATATATATATTTTTTAATTGAGGCAGAGCCCTGGGGGATGGGGTCCCTGAGGCTAACAGAGGCCTCAGGAGGGGGCCATGCAGACCTCCTTTTGAAAATATGTTTTAAAAAAAAAAAATATATATATATATATATATATATGTCCATGCTCCGGGGGATGGGGTCCCGGGGCAGAAATTGGCCTCAGGGAGGGGGGACCGCACGGCCCCCTTCCCGTTTATTTTTATAACAATAGGGGTCAGGCCCTGGGGAATTGGTGCCCCAGGGCCCCAAAAGTGCAAAAAGAAGGGGGGAAACACAGCCCCCCTTCTGAAAAAAAAAGCTGGCTTCGTGCCGGAGGCCCCACTCCCTTCCTGCAGCACTCTGAAAACGCGCCTCCTGGTGCGTTGTAAGTTGGGGGATTAATTCCCCTTGAATACTGAGGGCCAACTAGCCCACCAGGTACCTCCAGTAAGCGTCAGGGAGCTGCGTTGCATAGAGGTGTTCCAAGGCCATGCCCCCTTTTTACACCTCTCTGAAACGCAGCTCTGTGGCGCTTACTGGAGGTAGCTGGTGGGCTAGTTGGCCCCCAGGGACCCTCAGGACTCAAGGGGACTTAATCCCCCAATTTACAATGCACCAGGCGCGTTTAAAGTGGGGGGATTAAGTCCCCTTGAATCCTGAGGGTCCCTGGGAGCCAACTAGCCCACCAGGTACCTCCAGTAAGTGCCACAGGGCTGCGTTGCAAAGAGGTGGTCCGAGGCCACTCCTCTTTTTACATCTCCCTACAACGCAGCTCTGTGGCATTTACTGGAGGTACCTGGTGGGCTAGTTGGACCCCAGGGACCCTCAGGATTCAAGGGGACCTAATCCCCTTCCTTAAAACGCTCCGAGCAAGATGGCGGCCGCGCGGCCGTGTGAGTGAGCAGCTCTGCACCTCGGCAGAGGAGAACGCCAGGATTACCGTGCCTGAAGGGTGTGTGGCCGGTCGCTGATGGGAGATGGTATTAGCAGCTTTCTGGTTCACCTCGGAGGACTTTTCTCGGCTTTTTCCGGCTTTAACCCCGCCGCTGCTGCTGAGGGCTTGTTGAACGCGGGAAAGGACGCAGGTTAAGAGGTGTTCGGAGGAGTCGGAAGCGGCCTCGAGGCCGAGGCGGAGGCGGACATTGCCTCAACTCAGCATCGGATTGCAGGCAGCTGGGGGTTGAGTTGGAGCTGGAGCTGCAGCAGGAGTTAAGAGGCAAAGTGGAGGAGATTTCTACTGTGGAGACACGGACATGAGCACAAACTGAACACAAATTGAATTTAGTAATCCCGGCGATTAGAGAGGCTGCAACTGTTGCAATTGTTGCTCTGCTCCACCGGTCGGCGGAGATTTCTTTATTGTCACATTGTTACAAGCTTGCGGTGGGACTCCTTTGAGCAAGCTCTAAGCCGTGGTTGAGAGGTTCAGAGGTTGAAAAGTGCCCGGAGTCCCTGGAAAAAATGTGCAAAGGCTTTTTTTTTCACCGCAGCAAGAAGTGAACAGTTTGCAAAACAAGTAAGCAACAAGTAAGCAAGCATGGCGCCGAAAGGTAGAGGTACACGAAAAACTGTTGCCAATAATGCTAACAATACCAGTGCTAACATAAATAATGCAACCAGTGTCAGCGCCAGTGCCAGTGCCAGTGTCAGTAATAATGTAAATACATCTGGGAGCGCGGCCCTCCCCTCCAAACTAACTGATACAGCATTGAGTGGCAGTGGGGGAGGAGTAGGGGTCGGCATGGCCAGTGGTAACAGCGATAACGGTGAGCAGACTGCTAGTAACAACATCCCTCTTACTACTATAACACCTGGGAATTTGGATGCTGCAAAAACACCTGTGCTACATGCAATTTTTATGAAAATAAAAGGCGTTGCCACTAGCACAAGACCCACTGTAGGGGCGACAGGCAGTGATGGGGTTGATACCAACGGCTCGACCCCCTCTGAGCGCATTATCAGGAATGGAGAAGGGGGCATGAATGGGCTACGAACAGCTACAGAGGACCTGGTAGATACAGACTCTGCATTGTTTGATGGCAAATTTTATTCAATGCCAGATCTATACGCTGTATCAGAGGATGACGGTAACAGTCTGCAAGGCGAGCGGGGTGATGATGAGGTGGCACTTACAGATGAGGAAGACTTGTCGGAGGAATCCGGTGACACGGCTCATTCACCCACACAGATGAGGGGGCTGGTGGATTATCAAGACACGGTCCGGCGAAACCCCGAAACCGAAGGGGTCTCACAGGAAATGACCCCTCTTGTACAACCGCTGTGGGCATCGGGGGGAAATGAGTCTCAACTACAGAAGCAGGACCAAGACCAAGGCGTTAATGGAGTAACTCTGGACTTAATATATAAGAGCATTATGGCTCACCGGGTTGAGACCAAGGCTGAAAGTAATCGCACTCAGGGTGCAGTACGGAAACTACAGAACACTATGCGGCGAATGGTTAAGTTCGTTAACGAACTTAACACGTGGGTGACAGACACAGAGGAACGCATATCGAGCACTGAAGATATACTCACTAAGCAACAATCTGCGATAGAGACTCTGCAGGCTACTAGAGTGGATATGGAGTGGAAAATGACGGATCTGGAAAACCGCGCTCGGCGCAATAATCTGCGTGTTTTGGGAATTCCAGAGATGAAAGAAGGGAAAGACGTTCGAAAGTTTATAATTGAGACTTTTGCAGAAGCATTCCCAGAGTTAGCTGAATGGCAGTGGGAGAACGAGATTACTAGGGCACATAGATATCCATTTGTACTGCGCAAGACTCACGGGGAGTCAAAGGCCGCGGCAGGCACTAAAGCTTTTCCACGAGCGATATTAATTTGTGTGAATAATTTTGTTCTGAGGGAAGCACTATATGATCTTGCTCGCCCGGACAAGCGGCGCAAGGGTTCTGGATGTGACTTTTTTTTCAGGCTGGACTATTGCCCAGCAACTGTGTCTTTAAGATGGCAATTTCGACAACTATTTCAGCCATTTCAAGGTAAGGGCGCGCAGGTATTCCTCTTGAACCCTGCTAAACTCAAGGTGATTTATAAGGGACAACCTAAATATTTCACCTCGGAATCTCAGGCGCAAGCATATCTGAAGTCTATTGACACCAATGGTGGAGCACCTTGAAAAAAAAAAAACATAGTTAGATATAGTGTTACTTTAATGTGTGGGGTGTATTGTTTACTAGAGGTGAATTAAATAATAGAGGGAGGAGAGGCAGCATCAGCCTGCACCAATCAGACATTTTTGGCTTTGCAATGCTATCTGTGTATTTTTAGTCTTTTTTTAGCTAATTTTTTTCTTTGGAGCAGAAAAGCAGGTTTGTTTAGTGAGCGACACTCGAGCTTGACTATGCAATTAAAAGTATATATGGAGTAATGGGATAAGGTGCCGCTCTGAAGGATGCTCATACAGAAGGTTAGAAAATATGATTAGAAATATGTCGCTTTAGTAAGAACAGATAGCAGATAAATATAGGAGAGGGCAACGGCCTGGCAGGTCCTCTGCCGAGGTGGATCTTGCACACTTGCATCACTAAGGACTATGTCCTTTTGCTCACAAGGGGTGGTTGAAGTGGGGAGGGGGAAAGGGAGGGTGGTCTCGGTGTGGGCCAGCGGGGTTGGGGGGGCCAGAGGGGGGTGGTTAAAAAGGGAAAAACAGAGATCACAGGTATATTCTTTACTGATTATGTGGAAGCAATGCAGGACAGGGAGCAGAGTGTTTCTTCTTTTTTAGAGTTAGAGTCAGATGGCAGCTAGAATGCTAAGAATAGGTACGCTAAATGTGAGAGGACTGAATGCTTTAAATAAAAGGCAACAAGTTGCTCGGGAATTGCAGTGGCTTAACTGCGATATTATTGCACTTCAAGAGACACATCTAGCATGGCCTAAGCGAAAGTATTTAAGTGATCTAGGGTATAGTGCGCTGGTGTGTACTAAGCAGTCTACTACAACTCGTGGGGTGGCTATATTAGCAAGGAAAAATCTGGTTGATGGTGGACGAGTTTTAGAGGACAGTGCTGGTAGGTGGGCAATCACGGAATGTAATGTAGGAACTTTTAAATGTACTGTTTGCTCCATATATGGATCAAATTTTGATGAGGCTGCAGTCCTGGAACACCTGAATGTCGAATTAGCAACCTGGCCCAATCCCGTAATTCTCTGTGGGGACTTGAATATTAATCTCCATTCTGGAACATTAGGTAGTGATCAATATATGTATGTAGGTAGGAAACCAAAGGTATACAGGGCGCTAAGATCTATGGTGAATGCACATGGGCTAACAGACGCTTGGGCCTATCTCAGGAAGACTGATCCCGGATTTACTTTTTTCTCGGCTCCTCACCAAAAACTATTTCGCCTAGATTATTTCTTAGTTTCACACAATATGCTCCACGATGCACTAATACAGGTTTATCCCCGAGTGACTTCCGATCACGGGTCAGTAGTGCTGTCTATTCGGATACTATACCCACCCTGTAAGCCCCGTGAATTTTCTTTTGATCGTAAGTTATTGTTGGATGCTAAATTTCAAGAATATATGAGTGAGTGTGCTCGAGAGTTCTTTAATTCAAATAGGGGAAGTGCAGGGGTTGGGATAGTCTGGGATACGTTCAAAGCAGCTTTTAGGGGCGAGGTGCTCAGCTATGGATTGTACGCTCAAAAACAGCTGCTAAAGAAACTACAGGAGCTTTACCAGGATTTAGGCAAGGCGGAGGAGTTGCTGACTCAAGACATCGCTCATAATAGGGACACCCATGAGACATCAGCCGAGGTGACGCGATTTAAGGCCAAGGTTAATAATCATTTGAGCAAGGAAGCAGCAAAGACCTTTGAGACTAAGAGACAGGTGCTGTATGAGTATGGGGAGGCAAGTGGGAGGTGTCTGGCCCAGAGAGTGAGGACTAGGGAAGTTTGCTCAGCGAATTAAAAGCATGAAAAAGCATGAAAAATGAAGCTGGACAAAATTAAGAAACCGAGAGTGGAATGCTAGAAGTCTTCAGAAGTTTTTACGCCCGGCTATATACAGCAAAAGAATATGACAGCAATAGAGCTCTGTCCTTTCTGGGGCAAAATGCCGGGCAAAAATTAGATGAAGGATTAGCAGATATATTGGAGGCCCCTATAGAGATGTTTGAATTGGAAGATTTACCAGGCTCATATCGGCCTATCTCATTATTAAATACAGACGGGAAAGTATATTCAAAGATTCTAGCTACCAGACTTTCAGAAGTGATAACCCCTTTGGTTTCTATTTAGCAGCATGGGTTCATCCCAAAACGCGGCACAACTGATCACGTTAACCGGGTGATTACTCTAATTAATCACGCAAATGTGTCGGGGAATCCACTGAGTCTCATATTACTGGATGCAGCGAAGGCCTTCGACCAAGTGACGTGGGCCTTCTTATGGGATTTGATGAAACTTCAGGGATTTGGGACAAATTTTATTAAATCAATTCAGGTGCTCTACCAACAACCTAGTGCATGGATCAATGTAATGGGGCTTCAATCAGCAGCGGTACCAATACAACGAGGGACTAGGCAGGGATGCCCATGCTCTCCGCTGCTGTTTGCTTTGTATATAGATCCCTTTTTAAAAATGATAGAAAAGAGCAGCAGGATACCTCCAGTCAGGATACAATCTCAGCAGTATCGTGTATTGGCGTACGCTGATGATGTAGCCGTGCTCTCACCAAGACCGTCTATGGCTATGCCCGAAATCGAAAATCTTGCAAGGGCATATGGATCGGTATCGGGGTACAAGTTAAATACCGCTAAGACTCAGATACTATGTATGAATATTAAGTCTTACGATGGTCCACGAGTCTCAGACGAGGTTATTTATCTGGGAGTACAGATTAGCGCTCGAGCCTTGACTACGGTAGAAGTCAATTGGCAGAAGCTGATACACGGGGTCCGCAAGCAGTTGGATCAGCTAGAATGTTTACATTTGACACTGGTTGGTAGATGCAACATCCTGAAAATGATAGTATTACCTAAGGTGTTATATCTTTATCGGTGTCTACCATTAGAGATTGCCTGTACACTTATTTCACAATTGCAAGCAATTTGCATGAGGTTCATGTGGTCCCAGGGGAAAGCGCGTCGGGCTAAGAAGTACATGATGCTTCCTAGGGCAGTGGGTGGCTGGGCAGTCCCTGATTTTCTTTTGTATTACTATGTATGTATGTTGCAGCGAATGAATATTTTATTAACCGGTCAGGGACCTGTGGAGCCAGCACTGCAACCTTCTATGTATTCTTTGCTTGTAGGGGCCGAAGCTAGGAACCGTCTTTTTATTGACATCGATTGGAACTATTACAAGCGCACTAGGTTCAAAGTGATTGCCGCTGCGTATAAGGTTTGGAAGGTAATAAGGAAGCAGTATAATATTCGAAGTGTGTCTATCTATACCCCTTTAATTGCACCGATATTGCATCCCAGTATCTGCTGGGATCGTATAGTGATTAATTGGCGCTCAAGAGGCCTAATTACAGTAAGAGATGTCTATACATCAGATGGGTTAAAATCTTTCTCCCAATTGAAGGAACAATATCAGCTGTCCACTTCGCACTTTTTTAAGTATGTGCAGTTGCGTGAGTATTTTGTTAAACTGAATATTGTGAATGTGTCTAATCCTCTTATTGAGGCAAATAAAAAGCGCGCTCGCATAGGGGTACTATATAATATAATCATTGAGGCAATGTCTAACGACTTGGAAGCTCATCGCATGAAATGGGAAGAAAGATTAATGTGCCCTGAAATACCGCTGGAGTTCTCGATTGAATTGGCTGGCCGCTTATTCATGTCTGCCAATCTTAAGACACAACATTATAAGACTTTGTTCTGTCTTTATCGTACGCCTGAGAAAATCGCAAAGTGGGGTGGAGATCCAGACGGAAAGTGTTTCAGATGTAATACTCTACATTCTGATGTAGCACATATCTATGGTACCTGCGTTAAATTATCAGAACTGTTCAGACACATAAACAGGTTTTTATCCGAGATTCTGGGCGCTCCTATACAATTGTCAATTAGTGAGATTTTGTTGGGTATAGACACTGGTGGTGTGCGCACAGACCCCAGTAATGAAGTTTGTTATTTGATATTCAGGGCAGAAGCAGTGCTAAGGATGTGTATTGCCTCAGCGTGGTTACAAACTGAGGCCCCCCCATTTGATGTGTGGAGAACTCGTTTTCTGTTCACGTATAATATGGAATACAATTTGTATATCTTGAAGGGGAGGCGGAAAAAGGCATTGGGGCATCGAATATGGGGCGCTGTCAGGGCATATATGGACACGTAAGACTGAGGTGTTAAGCTATTTAGCATACCTACTTTGCTTTTGTTCTTCTCGGCTCTTTTTCTTTTCTTTTTTCTTCTTTCTTCATTAATATTTAAGGACAACTTAATATAAACTGATTAGTCATATATCTGTTTGTGATCTGGTAGGACCTAATGGAGGTGTTTTGATGTTGTTTTTTTTTACTAGATCACGTCAATGTTAGCAATGAATGATACAAGGGAACTGTTTCATGTATCAGTGGTATAAGTTGTCTTTTAGTCTGAAATATGCCTGAATACTACTGTAATTTAAACTCTGTGAATTGACCCTGCATTGCTTAATTAATTATAATTGAATGTTTGGTTATTTTTCTTTTTTTTTTTTTGTTGTTGTTCCTGTGGTCTCTAAAAAAAAAAAAAAAAAAAAAGGAAAAAAAATAAAACGCACCACAGGGCATGTTTGCACACTTGTCACATCAGGCCACACCCCCTCCCTGCACCACTGTGCACACACGCCCCCTGGTGCATTCTAAATTGGGGGATTAAGTCCCCTTGAGTCCTGAGGGTCCCTGGGGGCCAACTAGCCCACCAGCTACCTCCAGTAAGCGCCACAGAGCTGCGTTGCAGAGTGGTGGTCCGAGGCCACGCCCCTTTCTACACCTCTCTGCGACACAACTCTGTGACACTTGCTGGAAGCACCTGGTGGGCTAGTTGGACCCCAGGGACCTTCAGGATGTCCAACTAACTATAACGTCAATGAAACCTATGGTTCTTTCAGTGACTTTCTAAGGTTTTTAAATGCTAATTTCTAACTATAACGTGCCTGAAACCTTACACATTACACATATCAAATTAATTCGCCAGCTGTTCCCATCCGATAGTGAAATTTCACTCGGTAGGATCTTCATTGATAGAAGCGGTGCGTCGTCAACGCGGCCTGAAGGCAAGACCGCACTCCAACAACCGGTAAGTTCCACTTTTTATTAGATAGATATGTGGCTTCTCTTCCCCATTTTTGTCCCCAGGCCTGACGCATTTCAAAGCGATGCTGCTTCTCTTCACAGGCCATGTCAGCAGGCTTTAATCACAGCTTAACCACATTCCCCTGCATGTTTTTTCAATGCCGTGGCTTCCGGTGTGCCACTCCCTTTATTTCCCGATTATAGTGCATGCTGGGAATCGTTTTACTTTCTGCCCAATTATTACCCTCCAGTGGGTTATCCTGCTGACACATAATTTGGGACACTACTCACAGCCCTCAAGTGTGCTTCTGAAAGGGATTACACATGTCAAATTAATTCTCCAGCTGTTCCCATCCGATAGCGAAATTTCACTCGGTGGGGTCTTTATTGATAGAAGCGGTGCGTCGTCTCCGCGGCCTGAAGGCGCTGCAATTAATTGTTTCCAAAAAGTTCCTCAGAGGCAAGATCGCACTCCAACAACCGGTAAGTTCCACTTTTTATTACAAAGACATGTGGCTTCTCTTCCCCCTTTTTGTCCCCCAGGCCCCACCGAGTGAAATTTGGATGTGTGAATGGATATGTAAGTGTTTCTGTGACTGTGTGAGTGGTTGCATGGATGAGTGAGTGGCTGTGTGAGTGGCTGTATGGGTAAGTGAGTGGGTGTGTGAGTAGCTGTATAGGTGAGTGAGTGGCAGTGTGAGTGACTGTATGGGTGATTGAGTGGGTGTGTGAGTGGCTGTGAGGGTATATGAGTGGGTGTGTAAGAGTCTGTATCTCTGTATGACTGGATATGTGAGTGGCTGCATTGGTAAGTGGTGGATTTGTATGTGGCTCTATGAATGGGTGACTGGGTGTTTGAGTGGTTGTATGGGTATGTAAATGTATATATGAACGTTTGCGTGGGTGTGTGTGTGGGTGTATGAGAGGTTGTATAGGGGTGTGAGTAGTAGTGGGACTGGTTCTGGGGATAATGTCAGCAGTGATGTCATTTGAGATGTCATCAGTGATGTCACTGACTCTGTCATGAGTGATGTAACATGTGAGGTCCTAAAAACAGTGCATTGCGGGGGCGTAAGGTATAGTTAGCTGAGGTAAATATAACTGCTGAATGTCTTTGGTTTTATAATGTGAGCCTAACTATCACTGTAATCTTTTTTCAGTGAATTTCTAAGGTTTTTCTTTAAAATACAATCATAACTGTAGCCTGCAATGTTTCACAGTGGATGTGTGAGCACCTGTGTGGGTCTGCTAGTGGATGTATGAGTGTGTGTGGGGGTCTGTGAGAGGAAGTGTGAGAGTGTCAGTGGCTATCTGAGGTAGTATATGAGTGCATGAGTGACTGTGTGAGTGCCTCTGTGTCTTTCTCACTGATTGTGTGAGTGTCTGTTTGTGTCTGTGAGTGGCAATGTAAGTACTGCTTTGGATCTGTGGGTGGGTATGTTAGTGAGTTTATGGGTTTATGGGTCTATGAGTGGGTGTTTGAGTGGTGCTATGGTTTTTGCAGATTTCCTTACTTAGTCTATTTAAAAAAAGAGAGCCATGCTCTCTGCTCGTACAAGGAGATGTCATTAAAGAATTAATTTGTTACACTCCCTGAAGTTCAGATTTTGCTCCAATATATTGAGTTTTCCATCGTTGAGATTTAGTTTATCTGAAATGAACATCAGGATCTTAATGGAATCTCATTTTTTTTAAGAAGAGTCCACAGTTTTCTGGAAAATGTGTGCTTATCTGCCTTATTTTGTACTGGTAAATTAGTTATTTTTTTTGTAATTTTACAGATGTCTACTGCATATTATAGACTACTCCTGCATAATGGACCACCCATTTATATATTTCTCTGTGCCACTCCTTGTCATTTATTTAGTGGATCAATTACTGTGCTTTTTTTCTACTTTTTTATTTGTAGCTAATTCATAGTGAATTATTCCAATACAAATGTTCGGGTTTCTTAGAAAAGTCCTAAAGATCGTGGGGCAGATCTACAAAAAGCTAATGCAGCGTGATGCAGCAAGCCATTTTGCTGCACCGTGCAGCTTTAGTGTCGAAGCACAGGGATGCAATATATTGACAACGATATGTTGCATCTCTGTGCTTCCCCCTGCGCTGGTGCCCAAACTACTGCCATGCACCGGCACAGGCATCCTTGCACCATGGTGCAAGGATGCCTGCGTTGTGGGGAGATTGTTTTTGTGCAGGAAGGGGCACATATAGTTTGTTTTATTTATATATTTATTTACTTACCTCCGTTCGGCGTATACCGGAGTTTACTACCCCCCACCCTGCCCCTCCCCTGCCCCGTCCTACCACCCCCAGCACTCCCTCGAGAAGCCGCTACTGCTTAATTTACATATTTCATAAAAAGAACAAATTCGCTATAGTATGCATTGTCACTAACAAAATATCAGTTCGTTTTGTTGATATTAAAGGATAGCAGGGAAAATGTGAGAAAGGACCTTTCATTTAGGTGTGTATGAAATTGGTGTTATTTTAATTTGCATAATCATACAAACATTCTGATAAAGTATGCAAAATTATGCATAATTATGCAAAATTTGACACTATATTTTAGAGTGAAATGAGTCCTCGCCTCCAATTATGGACACAAGATGAATTTGATTCTAAATAAATAGTGCAAAAACACAAACATAGCCACTTGCATTCTGTTGTTTGTGTTTTTTCCGTGCACTTGTGGTGAATTTTTACCACAAGCAATGTGTAAATACATGATGTGGCATAACAGAGTAATTTCAGGAAATTTCACGCAAAAAGAGTAACATGAAATTACTGAAGTATTACAAGAATATTCATTCTTTATCAACTAAATTTCTCTTGGGATTATGCTACTCAGTTTTATCCCAGTATCATTACAAGATTATAAAAAACTTATTACATGTTTTTCGCCTGCAGGACATCAAAGGTTTGCAGGATAGGTTCATTGGTGCTAAAAATAATTACATCACTATCTGTTGTATGTGGGGAACATGCAATGTGTATTTGGTGTTATCAGACAATTGTCTGACTACCATACACCTGAAGTCAGTTTGAAGAAGGAAATCCTTGGTGAAATTATTTATTCAGACAAGCTACAAGATGCCTGTTGCTATAGTGAACAGGAGAGCTAGGTTTCCAAGTGAACCAATCAGCATGAACAGAGCATGTCTTTAGACACAATTTGAGAAAAAATAGATTAGTCTACACACACATACACACACACACACACTAGAGTGGGTGATAAATTCTGCTCCGATGGTGGAGTTGGTGGAGTTTTGGCCACTTGTAGGAGGGAACCTGGCGAGATTTCCACAAAGTGGGTGGTTGCGACCATTTGCAGTCAGAAAACTGCTGCTAGAGTAGAAAATCTACTCAAGCAGCAGCAAAATTAACTCAAGAAGCATCACCCCTTGCTCCCGGGGCAAAAAGCAGTGTGAGCAGAGTGATGTGCGTAATTCTGCCCATTCGCTGAACTCTGCGGAATCTCCTGGAGTTTTCATGTAACTTCACAGAATTCCCCTGAGTGAAACTCGAAGAGTTCCGCCCATCCCAGACTTAAACACAACATTTCCTTACATACTCTATCCTACGTACCCTAACCAACACAACTGTACTGTTCCTAAATATCATATCCTACATACCCTACCCAAGCCTACATACCTTACATAGCATATTCTACGCCAGAACTGTCTATGTACTCTTTTCTGCCCTACATACCGCACCTAACCCTACTCTACCATATATTTAATCAGTATCAAATCCTATGCCATCTTCACTCACATTCTGTGTGCTACTCAACATACCCTGCCCTAAATACTCTGCATACTTTTATCTTTCCCAACTCTACCTAACCCATCTATAGCCTACCCAGCTCTTCCCTACCCTACTCTATATATGCTACATCACCATGCTCTACATACCCTACACTACTCTATATACCACATACGACATGCCATACACAACCCTACATACCATGAATACCCGAAATACCTCACCACACAAACCTTACCATACCTACCCTATCCTATCTGAACACAAAATAACATAACTTGACCTAACCTTACGAACTCCAACCTACCCCATCCTAACCTAAATTAGCTCACCCTATATTAGCACACAGAAATTTAAGCCTCTTTACCCTACCAGTCACAACCTAAACTACCATACTTTAATCTAACTTGTCATGTGTAATCTCACCTTCCTACCCTACTACAATTTATCAAAACTACCTAAACTGCCTCTGCAGTATGAATGTCTTATGCCTGACCAGAGGCAGTAGTTTTGTAACAAAAGGGGCAAGTTATGCTTAGGAGTTTGACACCATTCAAAATGTCATTGAAAAATTGTGTTTTAAATTTGAAATAGTCTTTCGCACTGTCTGTATCCAGAAAGTTATTAAAACATGTGATGAATCTAGCACAACCTGTACATACTTATTACATCCTAACCTTCTTCAATGTAACACAAACTAATATTTTACAAAATAACAGGCCTAAGCGTACCACTTTACACTCTTTAATATTGCACAATTGTATAAAAGTGCTCTCACAACAGCCCCTCTCTACCTCAAAATATTTTCACTAAACGCACGTCAACATCACTTAAAAAAATAACAAGAAATTAAACATGACAGTTTCTTCCACTACTCTACTAACTTTAACTACTGCAAAATTCCTAGAATTGCACTACTAAACTAAACAATTGCATTCCCAAGCACAACAAAATAAAACTTAATTTGCATGCGATTTTGTCTGTATATCTTAAAGTCCAATTTTAATATGTACGGTAGTGTTGTGTAAGATCATGATAAAATTAATATATTGTGAACAAATAAATAAAAATATTACAAGATGTTTCCGCTTCAATAATTATTTCAGCAAAAGTAGCCTTCACTGGATGTAACATAAACCACAAACCAGGCTTATCGTCATTGTCTAAATTGTCTCTTTTTTGTCATCGATCTTAACTTGCAAGTTTAGTATTTGAAAGTAGCACAAAATTCCAAACTGAGTGATGTCAGAAAATAATCAAATCTAGATTATGTTGCAATACATGATATTAAGATCTGATATGCCTTTCCTTGTTTACATAAATGAATACACTTACTTTTTGAAGCAGCTCGTAAATTGAATCTGGCAATTTGCATTGAATCTGCTTGGATCCTCAGTACATAACTTGCTGTTGTTTCGTAGTCCAGCTGATTTTTTATATAAATCACTCCTGTACTATTATCAATAGCAAATCTTCCTGTTGAACAACAAAAATAAACACATATGGTTATAGAGTTATCCAACACATAGCAAAATGTAAAGATTTTCAAATAGAAACTAAGTATGAAAGCTTACTCATTTGTAGAGAGTTTAATGATTAAATATATTAGTTGCATATAAAAGAAGGTTTCTATTTCCATTTCCCACAGACAAGTAATTTTAATCGACATTTTCAATGGTTTCCATTTTTAGTCTGAGTCAAGTGCAACATAAAGTTTGGGTTAGCTCTGGAAATAGGTGATTTTTTAATGACTGGGAGGGATATCACAAATTTTACCATGCCAGTTTCCATTACATCAAAGGGCACAATGTTAAGCCGCATCACGATTTATTTTTAATAACCCATTGGAAATATGCAGGCCACTACTGAAAGGCATCAATGCAGCATGTCAAGTTAACTCACATGAGTTGGAAATTGTGAGGCTTAGAGCCTGGTGGACAGGAAACACCATTGCAATTGCGACAGAGTACCATCTCTGCAAAACCCTTGAAAGACCCACCTGATTTACAAGTGGGCCAACCTTATGTATGTCAGCGTTGGACCCTATGTTCACTCTGTAGCTGACATACTCCTTCAACGGGGTGTACTCCATTGGACCATCGGAGTTTTGGCAATTTGTCTGCCCGTCCAATTTGGAGTGGGCAGGCAAATGCCCAGTTTTCACTCTCACTCACCGCAATGAAAACCCTAGCGGTCAGGGAGAGTGAAAACGTTTATGTGACCACAAACCATGGGAGAGAACTTCCATGGTATGATGATTTTTTTGTTTTTCAAAACAATTTTCCACTTTGGGATTTTGCTTTTGAAAAAACAAATGTAGGTTAAAAGTTTGACGGGAGGCTGTCATGCTTGACGGAGCCGTCCATCAAATGTTTAACACATTGCGAGGTGGTTTCTGCCAATGTTTTGAGATATTAACAGGGCCGGAGGACATCTCTAATTGTGGAGGACAGGTATTAGTCAGGGTGACAGAGTATTTTGCTGTGTTCCCTGATGGAGTAAAGTCCATCTTCCGCACGAATTAGGCCATTAATGTCAGTTTTTTACTACAGACATGTTTCTTGATAAAGTCAATGACTCCAGATTCAGTTCCCCATTTCAGACCTTTTCTGGGATCTAATGACTAAGGGCCATATGTAGGTAAATTACATTTACCGATTCTTAAATACCGAATTTTACCGATTCGGTATTTATGAATCGGTAAATGTAATGTAGGTAAACAATCGGTAATTATTACCGAATCGGTAAATATCGGTATTTCAGAATCGGTATTTACCGAATCGGTAATGATGCATCCCTTCCCATTCATTCCTATGGTAACTGGCTTCCTATGGGAAGCCAGTTACCATTACCGATTCGGTAAATACCGAATCAGTAATAGGGGAGGCATTATCATGGGTGGCAGGGTGTCACATTGACACCCTGTTGCACCCCTGATTCGTGCATGTGTGCACATGTGGCACACATACATGCCCTTAGGGCATGTATGTCTGCCACATGGCACTTTTCAAATGGCACAAAAATGCTTTTTGAAAGGTATTCGTCATTTACCATCAACTTGTAGTTGGTGGTAAATAACGAATCCAGACACCAATGATGCACTCACTTGAGTGCCCCCTACATAGCATTTCTGGATTCGGTATTTACTGAATCGGTATATTACCGATTTCTTATATTCCGATTCGGTACATACCGAATCCAGAAATCAGCCACCTACATCGCAAATGCCTAAATACCGGTCGGTAACGGGATATTTACCGAATTTCGGCCGTTACCGACCGGTATTTGGCTACCTACATGAGTCACATCTTATGAAAATAGCTGACTCAAGGCCATTCATTTGAGCAGCTTATCTGGAGCTGTACACAGATGTGCCTGGTGTGGCTTGTCAGGCCTGAATTTGATTTTGAATTACTTGAGGCCACTTATTGAATGAATAATGATAGACCAACATTTACATCTTCTGACAACAGTATACTAGGTACCAATGTGTTTAAAGCCACTGTAGACGGATATAATACTTTTTACATTTTTTAGTATGAGTCCAAGATCTTGCCATGGGTAGAATGATACTTGATCATTTTCAGTACTGCATAGTTTTTCTTTCATAATTTTATAAGGTATTTGCATTGATGTTATGGACTAATTATTATAATCAGGCTGGGGAAAATGTACAGAGGAGCATGATCTAGGAATTCGAGAGAGGGGTGTGTGCATGAGTGTAGCATAGGTTTTGTACGGGAAGGGTACCTTCTTGTACAAAATACCATGCCTAGCACAATGGAAAGCTTTACCCACTTTAAATGAGTGCTGCACAGTGCAGCACACATGCAAAGTCGGAAAAGCACAGAGAAATGAAAGCATTTCACCTGTTAGCACCTCCTTTGGAAGGGCGTTAACATTTGGAGCGAAAACAATTGCCAACAAATCTTTGTAAATATGGTTTTGCGACAAAAGGCATGGGTGCTTTAATGGGAAAGACCATTTTCCAACCATGTAACGCCCCCTTGGTGCTAAGTAATGCAAAGCAGTGCTTTGCGCTGCTTTCCAGCGCAAACCAAGTTTTACGCTGGAAGGTTAAAAGCAAAAAAAAAAGGTTTGCGCTGGTTAGCATCACTTTTGTGACGCTAAAACAACTCAAAAGGTTTGTAAATCTCCCCCTTCATGTGTGAAAGCATTAGGTAAATAACTGAAAACATTGAAGATTTGGTTTCCATTATTCAAACAAATTTGCCCACTCTACAAAAGGCCCTATTCTGTACTGCGCTGAAGAAATGCATATGCAAATTTGGCAGTTAAGCAATATGTTTTGCAACAGGTGCCATTTTTCTGTAAAATGGACACTTGGGGAAAAAAACAAGAGAAGGCCTTTCTAAAGACAAGTTTGCCCCAAGAGCTGCCAGATACAAATGACTGTAAATTATGCAAACTGTTTATTCTTCTGTTTTTTAATGACTTAAATGTTAAGTCCACATTTCTCCAGTTGAAATGCAATTCTGATTTTTTTGTTTGCCCATCCCATACTTTGCGGGAAGCCGTGAATGGTGATATCCTAGGCTTTATGTCTCTGTAATTACTTTTTGACAATCGTCCAATTATTCAGTGAAACCACTCGTTCCATCCCATGTGGTAATTGTCAGAATATTTTTTTGATGATACAAACGTTTCTCCAGGGACTGAGTTGTGTTTCTCAAATCCCATATTGAACAATGTCTCGGAGAAAGCAATTGTTGATCTAAAACAATCCACATGCTTACATCTCGAAAAAGGTTGGCTTAATTTGTGATCAAACAATGTTTACTTGTAGGTTTTTTGTTTTATTGTGGGAGATCTTCTACTAACAATGGCTAGTAAATCTGATATATTTGTGCATTGTTTAAGAGGTGAATGTCCAAAAGTTATAGGTATTTGAGAAAGGTCTAAATCTGCATGGCAGGCAACTAACCACGATCAATTCTAGGGATAACTACAAATGAACACTAGAAATAAATATAGTTTGTATGAAACTGAATGAGCAGTGAAGAGAGGACACTCATATCAAACTAATCTGCACAACCTGTCTAGTAAATATTTAACTTAAAGTGCTTAAGTTGAGAAAATGTTATAGAACAGGAATATTTGGAGATTGGTGATTGCAAAATAGTGTGCATGGGACAGAATGCACTAGTGGCATGTTTCCAAAAGGCTCCTGATTTCATCTTTCTGAGGAAAGTAAATTAAAAATATGAATTTGATGTCACATTCTTTTTTTAAAAAGTTTTTTAAAAGATGTCACATTCTTGAATGACTCATTTAGGATTGATGAACTTTCACATACTCAAACGGTCTTAGAAAATACGTGAGTTCTGGCAGGGCTGAGAAATTCCCACATTTCCACATTCATCCTGATTAGAGGTATTGTGCTGTTGCTGGAGGTAACAGCTATGAAAAATCGTCATCATCCAGATATCACAATGTTGTGGATGTTGAGAAACACTTTCCAGGTGATTTAAGCATCAGTGAGGTCATTTGAGATGTCATCAGTGATGTCATCAGTGATGTCACTGACCATGTCATGAATGATGTAATATGTGACATCATGATTAGTGCATTGCAGGTGCGCGAGTTATAGTTAGCTGAACTAACTATAACAGTGGAATTTCTCTGGTTTTACAAGAATGAAGTGTCCAACTAACTATAACGTCCATGAAACCTATGTTTTTTCAGTGAATATCTAAGGTTTTTTAAATGCTAATTTCTAACTATAACGTCTGTAAAACCTATGGTTTTTTCAGTGAATTTCAAAGGTTTCATAAATGCTAATTTCTAACTACAATGTCAATGAACATATATTGTTTTTGAGTAAATTTTAAAAAGACGTGCATACTTTTTGTAGTGAAAAACTAACTGTCACAGTAGTCTGTTATAAATTATAATTTAACAATGAATTAAACTTAATTAGCACTAATTAACATAATAGTGTGGAAAAAGTGTGACGCAGCAGCTCTGATACCTGACTTCGAACAATAGCGTTCACAGTTCGATTTCCGGCTCCCGCGGCACGTTAGCCCACCACTATGTCACTTTTGGCAACACCTTGCTTAATCTTCCCAACGCCCCCGAGCACCAGCACATCTTTCTGGGGGTAGCTGTACGCTTTACAAATGCTGGCATTTTTTTAATTTCAAACCATAGTGATGAGAAATATTGGCACGCATTTTTTTCTTCTATTCTGAACGATATTTTTTTAATCTCTTCTATTTAGAATTACGAAAATTAATAGATGTTTTTAGTCATGACAATGGAAATGACACGGTTTGCCGGTTAACAGTTTTTAAGTTCTCCATTGTATGTACATATTAAGGAGCTATACGTGTTAGGATCAAAATCGAAACTTTTACCCTTCACATTTTTTAACTTTTCCCAGCACGTGCACAAGTTAAACAGTTAAAATGTGAGCACGTGTCAACTGTAAAACATGACATCTAAATGGGCGGCGCCACATCTTCCTTCCATAGACTACTTAATAACCAAAAAGTATATAAACCACACCCGTTGTTCGATTAGTTTTGTTTTTGCAAGTTATTTACGCATGTCCATTCTGTAATGCAGGTTCCCTTTTCTAGCGTCGGATTCTTCTTTTGTGGCAATAAAACCTATTCCAGAGTTGTAAGTTGTTTGATTATGGCATAGTAGATATTTATAATACGTAGCTATTTGTCAATATTTAAACATTTGTATTTAGAAAAAAAGTGTTAATGGTTGTTTTTGCCATTGATATGTAACGTCAGCAGCTTGTTTTCAGAAACAGACAGAATACAGCAAACATTGTTCCTTTTCTGGTTCCTCTGAGCTCATATAGTGTGACTTTGTATATTATAATATTGACACTGTACTTGACCTCAGCGGTGTTGGGGACCCGTCGGCACGAAGACTAAAGATTTATATGTAATGTCAGCAGCCTCTGGTCCGTACTCTGTTTCCCTCTTGAGATCATTTACTGTAAATATGTATATTATAATATTAACAGTCATTGTGATCTCAGAGGAGATTATGACCAGTCGGCGCGAACAGTAAAGATTTCAAAGTCCCGGAGAAAAGAAGCTTTGAACATATTCACCGCTTTGTTATTGATCTTTTTTTTTGTTCATGACTTTATTTTCCTTTTCCTTTTGTCTAGCATATGTAACACTGTGTATATTCTAATACAGTGTCCTATTGTCAGACAACAGTACTTGGAGATTAAGCGTACATTTCTATATAATATAAAGTAATTTGTGTTTAACTGTTTTTTACATGTTATTGTTCTTGCGACCTGAGAAGATGGAGGGTTTCTTGTAGCACTTCTTTTCTACTTTATGTAAAAGTAACTCATGCCCTCCTATATGATCAAGAATATTGGGAAACACTTTTACAAACTATAGCAGAAAAAAAAGGAGGGTGTGGCCACGCTTAAGGGATATTTTATGAATTTTGTTTTTATTTGTCACCCCTTTGGTATATACAGCTTCTGTTTCTGAAGAAAGTTTATTTTTAATTGCTTAATAAACCTAGACTGACCCGTCAGAAACATAAACACCACATTATAAGTAAATAGTGCTCCTAGGAAGTATCCCACCCGCCAACTTAATTAAAAGGAGACCGCAACACACTCTGTTATTTTCCCGCCGTGATTTGTTTATCCCTCGCCAATTATATAAATGGCCATTAAAAGATATAAAACACAATGTTTACCTTCACAATCCCTGTCCACCACCTTGTGACCACTGTACAGAGTTAATAATGTTCCTACCCTCCTCGCTACTACTTGCATTTTCCCGTACTCCATTGAAGTGCGTCACAAAATGGTTCACTACAGTGAACCATTCCCAGCCAATAATGAGCAAACTTGCACTCGGAACACTTTAGCCAATACAATGTCCATGGTGTTCTGCAGAGGGGGAGGGAATCGCTGCCAACACTTTTGATGCTTCACAGCCAATGAATATTAGGCTTGGGAAAGTCCTGCTTGGAACACGTTATCCAATCAGATGTCCCTGATACTCCGTGGAGCGGGAGGGTATGGCTGGCAACACTTCTACTTTCAATGATTTACAGCCAATGAACATTAAGCTTTGGAAGGTCCAGCTTGGAACACGGCAGCCAATCAGATGTCCCTGCTACTCCGAGGACGAGGAGGAAATGGCTGACAACACTTCTACTTTCAATGGTTCGCAGCCTATGAACATTAACCTCTGGAAGGTCCTGCTTGGAACATGTGAGCCAACCAGATGTCCTTGCTACACCGCGCAGGGGGAGGGAATGGCTGGCAACACTTCTACTTTTAATGGTTCACAGCCAATGAACCTTGAGCCTGTTGTTGGAACACCTCAGCCAATTAAACGTTAATTTTGTTCCGCGCACAGGAGCAGAACACGCCCTCCCACATAATTTTAAATTTCGTCTAACAAAGTGACACTGTCCTTAATAAAAGTGAACACCGCATTATAAGTAAACATTACTACACATTATATTAAAGGAAGGCTGCAATACGGCGGATTGTTATTTTCCCGATATTATTTCCACAGCCTACTGAACATTCCCGCAATATCGCGCATCGCTGTTTTGCGGACGTGATTTCCATAGCCTACGCAACATTCACCCTACCTGTGAGTGCACCCTACACACTGCTTGCCGCAATACGGTGCATTGTTTTCCTGACGGTATTTCCAGAGCCTACGCAATCTTGCCGCAATACTGCGCACAGTTGTTCTGCGGACGTGATTTCCACGGCCTACGCAACATTCAAACTCCCTCTTATACAATTATTCTCTTTTTTCCACCTACACCTTTACCACGCAGTCACAAAATGGCTGCAACACTTCCTAGTTTCAACAGTTTGCAGCCAATGAGCCGCATGCTCGTGTTCGTAACGCCTCTGCTAATCGGATGTCAGAATTCTCAAATATCGATATCTGTATATTTTGATATTTCTCTTAAACTACTTAACGGACTTACCCCATTTAAACAAAAGCATGCTTTCTGGACCTTGACCTTTCTCCCTACCAAATTTGGCGTAATTCCGTTCAGCAGTTTGACCTGTAGACTTGTCTAAAGTTTCCTATGGAAATTGCATCGAGAAAACACGTTTTGGGACCCCTCTTTTTTCTCAGCCCCCCCTTGACGAATCACCCCCAAACTTTTAACATAGAAGCTGATCTGAAAAGCAAAGTTTATTGGAACATTTTGTAGACATTCCTCAAACGACGCCAAAGTTATAAGCTCATCAAAAAACGTTTTTCCTATGGAAACGTGGTCCTAACTATAACTATCTACTGGCAAACGCCAGTAGATAATATATATAAATAAATATATATATATATATATATATATATATATATATATATATATATATATATATATTCACTGAAAAAAACATAGGTTTCAGGGGCGTTATAGTTAGCTGGACATTTCCCTCATACAAAACCCTAGAAATTCCCCTGTTATAGTTAGTTCAGCTAACTATAACTCGCGCCCCCGCAATGCACTGCTGATGACGTCACATATTACATCACTCATGACATGGTCAGTGACATCACTGATGACATCTGAAATGACATCACTGATGACATCACTGATGACGTCATCCAGTGAGTGTGTGTTTCTGTAAATTTTAAATATGTTTAATATACATATAGGGAAAAACCTATGGAAGAATGAGTGGGTGTATAAGTGTGTGAATGGATGATTTAGTAGGTGCGTGACTGACTGTCTAAGTGAGTCATTAACCCCTTGAGTGCCCCGCCCTTTCCCCGCCCTGTGCCGGCCCTTTCATTAGCGGACAGGGTTCATGACGAGATAGTCTCGTCATGGGCACAGCGCAACAGCGGCCCATGACAAGACCATCTCGTCATGGGCACTCAAGAGGTAAACCGAATCTAACTGCAGAGTAGTGACTAAACTGTGTGAATGTTTGTATCTGTCTGTCTGTTGGTGTATAAGCGGCTGCATGGTTTTGTGAATAGCTATATGAGTGTCTATGGGTTATTGATTGTTGTCTGAGTATCTGTTTGGGTGCCTGAGTGTTTGTGTGGGTGGGGTGTGTGTGACTCTGTGCATACATGTGTGAGTGGGTGATTCTATGGGTGCATGGTTTTAAGAGTGCATCTGTGATGGACTGTATGGTTGGGTGAGTGTATGTATGGGTGTGTTATTGATTGAATGTATATCTCAGTGGTACATTTGTGAGTAACTACATATGTGAAGGGCAGTATATATGTGTGTAAGAGTATATAAGTGGGTATATGTGAGACTGTGTGATTGTGAGAGTGGCTGTATGGATGAGTGTGTGCTTGTATCACTGATTGTATAAGAGTGTAAGAATGTGGTACTATTTTTATGAGTAAGTGAACTTGTGTGTGTATAACTGCATAGGTGAGTAAATGGGAGTGTGATTAATTATTTGCATGACTGACTAGGTGTGAGAGTACCTCTATGGATGATTGGTGGTGTGTGAGTGTCTACGTAGGTGTATAAATGCATATGATAGTCCTGTACTGAGTGACTGTAAGTATGAGTGACTGTACAGGTGAGTGAGTGGATGTGTGTGTAGATCTAAGAGTCAATGAGTGGGTATGTAGTTATTGGTATTGGAGTATCTATGGTTTTGAGTATGGACGTCTTAAATTTTGATTGAGTATATCAAAGGGTGTGAGAAGATGCACTAATTTATCACATGGATGACGTCATCAGTGATGTCATGAGTGATGTTATCAGTGATGTCACTGACCATGTCATGAGTGATGTAATATGTGACGTCATCAGCAGTGCATTGCGGGAGCGCGAGTTATAGTTAGCTGAACTAACTATAACAGGGGAATTTCTAGGGTTTTGTATGAGGGAAATGTCCTGCTAACTATAACGCCCCTGAAACCTATGTTTTTTTCAGTGAATTTCTAAGGTTTTTTAAATGCCAATTCCTAACTATAACGCCCCTGAAACCTATGGTTGTTCAGTGAATTTCAAAGGTTCTTTAAATGCTAATTCCTAACTGTATCAGGCCTGAAACCTATGGTATATTCAATGAATTTCAAAGGTTTTCTAAATGACAATTTTGAATGTATTAATTGGTATACTGATTTTTTTGATACTGATTTACTACATTTTTTAAACTATTTATTTTTAGATATATTTTTTTTAATTACATTATACATAACAATACAAAATATACTTTCTCAGAATGAATTACTTTAGTTTAAATACTTGGCAAATATGCAACAGACTTTTAAGTACAGTAGTTACAGTTGTTGCAATGGGCAACACAATTTCAAACACAAAGCAACATTGAGCTCAATGTGAATTTCTAGTGAAATGCAATTAGTTACTTTATGGATTACAGTTCTAACCACAAGACTGGATCCTAGATTCAGTGCTTGGAAATCTCCTGTAAACAGTTGAGTAAAAGCACTTTGGTTACAGTAGTGATTTTTAAGGAATATTATTGTATTTTAAAAGTTGACACTTAGAAACTTTTTCCCATAGAATCACCAATGTTATCCTATGGCAGAAAATTCACTTAGCAGGTAAGTAGTGTTATCATTACTTTTTCTTACTCAGTGGTCAATCCTGTATCCAGCACTGGCCTACCTCCTGTAAACAGTTGAAAGAATGTGTTTAAGTCATACAGACGATTTTTTAGGAATATTTTTAGTTTGTGAAAATAGACACTTAGAAACTTTTCTGGTGAAAACCACACAATGGATTCTTATGGAAGGAAATACAAGTTACTGGTAAGTACGCTTAGAATTACTTTTCAGGGTCAGTGCTGAGCTAAATGATGCAGCCCTGGGTTCTCTCCTGATAACAGGTGAGTAAATCGGAATTCGTAGTTAGGCTGATTTTAGAGGAATATTTGTATGTTTCAAAAATGGACACTGAAAATTTTCTGGTGAAAACCACACAATGGATTCCTATGGAAGGAAATACAAGTTACTGGTAAGTACGCTTAGAATTACTTTTCAGGGTCAGTGCTGGGCTAAAAGATGCAGCCCTGGGTTCTCTCCTGATAAGAGGTGAGTAAATCGGAATTAGTAGTTCGGCTGATTTTAGAGGAATATTTGTACATTTCAAAAATGGACACTTAGAAAATTATCTGGTGAAAACCACACAATGGATTCCTATGGGAGGAAATACAAGTTACTGGTAAGTACGCTTAGAATTACATTTCAGGGTCAGTACTGAGCTAAAAGATGCAGCCCTGGGTTCTCTCCTGATTCTCTCCTGATAACAGGTGAGTAAATTGGAATTCGTAGTTCGGCTGATTTTAGAGGAATATTTGTACGTTTAAAAAATGGACACTTAGAAAATTTTCTGGTGAAAATCACACAATGGATTCCTATGGAAGGAAATACAAGTTACTGGTAAGTACGCTTAGAATTACTTTTCAGGGTCAGTGCTGGGCTAAAAGATGCAGCACTGGGTTCTCTCCTGATTACAGGTGAATAAATCGGAATTCGTAGTTCGGCTGATTTTAGAGGAATATTTGTACAATGTTGAAGGAAGGGGAGGGGCCTGAGGTGACGTGTGCAAACACGCCATGTGGCAAGTTTTAAGTTGGAGAATTAATTCCTCTTCAATCCTGAGGTCCCCTGGGGGCCAACTAGCCCACCAGGTACCTCCAGTATGCGCCAGGGAGCTGCATTGCAGAGAGGTATTCAGAGGCCACTCCCCATTTTACACCACTCTGCAACACAGCTCAGTGGTGCTTACTGGAGGTACCTGGTGGGCTAGTTGGTCCCCAGGGACCCTCTGGATTGAAGAGGAATGAATTCCCCAACTTAAAACGCGCTACAGGGCGCGTTTGCACAGTATCACCTCAGGACCCGCCCCCTACCTTCACCACTGTGCAAACGCGCCCAGTGGCGCGTTTTAAGTTGGGAGATTAAGTCCCCTTGAATCCTGAGGTCCCGTGGCGGCCAAATAGCCCACCAGGTACCTCCAGTAAGCGCCAGGGAGCTGCGTTGCAGAGATGTGTAAATAGGGGCGTGGCCTCATTACACCTCTCTGCAACACAGCCCCCTGGCGCATACTGGAGGTTCCTGATGGACTAGTTGGCCCCCAGGCACCCCCAGTATTGAAGGGGAATTCGTTCCCCCTCTGCAAACGCGCCAGGGGGCGCGTTTGAAGAGTGGTGTAAGGAGGGGGCGTGGCCTCCGGCCCGATCCTTTTTTTTCCCCCTCTCATTTTTAGAAGGGGGCTGTGTATCCCCCCTTCTTTTTCTTTTTTTTTGGCCCTGGGGACCCCATCCCCCAGGGCCTGCCCCCAATTTTGATTTTTTTTTTCTTTTAAACGGGAAGGGGGCCGCGTGGCCCCCCTCCCCAGGCCATAATTTGCCCCGGGGACCCCATACCCCGGGGCATGGCCCTTTTAAAAAAAATATTTTTTTTCATTGAGGGGGCTGCATAGCCCCCCTCCTGTGCCACCTATGGCCCCGGGGACCTCATCCCCCGGGGACATTTAAAAAAAAATTTGGGGAGGGGGGCCGCGTGGCCCCCCGCCTGGGCCACTTATGGCCCCGGGGACCCCATCCCCCGGGGCCTGGTCTCTGTTGGGGGCCGTGGGGGGGTCCCCTATCCCCCCACGGCCCCGCCGGCTCCCCGCGTCCTGCGGGAGCCGGCATTGCTTTTCCACATGGGGAGCAGCTAACATGCTGCTCCCCGTGTGGAAAAGTAATTGTCTTTGGTATTTGGAAGAGAGAGCAGGTTTCATGCTCTCTCTTCCAAATACCAAAGCAGTTTGCTATGGCAGGGCGGGAGCCGCGAGGCTCCCACCCTGCCATAGCAAACAGCAGTTTCCCGGGGGTGGGCACCCCGGGACACTGCAGGAGCCGTCCCTGGGGGGTGGCGGTCCCCAGGGCCATCATTGGCTCCAGGGGGGGCCACGCAGCCCCCCCACTTATGTTAAAGCCCCAGGGGGTGGAGGTCCCGGGACTTGGGGATCCGTAACGGACCCCCAATTTTACATAATCAGTGCCCCCAGGAGGTGGCAGTCCCCGGGGCATGTGGGGGGCTTGAGCCACCCACACAGCCCCCCTCCGGGCCCCCCATTATAAATTCATTTTGCCCCCGGGCCTTGGCCCCACGGGGGCTAAATCTAAACGAAGCGCGGAAGCCCGCGCTTCGTTTTTTTTTCGTTAGCGGGATGCACAGACCCTACACGCATCCCGTGATTTTTTAAAAAAAAAATAATTTTTTGGGGCCTTGGGGGTCCTTGTGGGACCCCCTGAGCAGGCCTAGGGGGTCAGGGTGTTTCTACCCTGCCCCCTTGTTGCGTTTTGTGTCTTTGTTTTTGTGCTTTCTTGTGCCTCGGTTCTACCGAGGCACAAGATGGCTGCCAACACTTCCTGATTCAGAGTGTTGGCAGCCAATTAGCATTCAGCTCTTGCTCGGGAGGGTTCAGGGAGGGTGCGTGGTGGATCCGCGGATCCTCCGCGGCCATAGATATCACTAACTTTTTTACCTTAATTTTCTCAGGAACTACTGAACAGATTCACACCATTTATGCAAAAGGCATAAGTCTGAACTGAGGACTACCTCTTTGCCAAATTTGGTGTCATTCCGTTCAGCGGTTCGGACTGTAGCTGCGACAACAGATCCTATGGGAAATTGAATGGGGAAAACGTGTTTTGGGACCCTCCTTTTTTCTCGGCCCCCGCTTGACAAATCACCGCGAAACTTTCAGGGTAGGAGCGGAGCGGAGCTGGCCAAAAGTTTGGAAAATTTTGCGAAGATTCGTCAATCGGCGCCAAAGATATTCCCAATAGAATGTTGCCGATTTCCTATTGAAAATAGGTCCTAACTATAACTATCTACTGGAGACCGTAGATAGATAGATAGATAGATAGATAGATAGATAGATAGATAGATAGATAGATAGATAGATAGATAGATAGATAGATAGATAGATAGATAGATAGATAGATAGATAGATAGATAGATAGATAGATAGATAGATAGATAGATAGATAGATAGATAGATAGATAGATAGATAGATAGATAGATAGATAGATAGATAGATTTCTCTAAAAATACATAGGTACATTTTCAGACCGGAAATGGGGAGCAGGCACTCTCAAAATTAATTGAGGTGCAGGAGAAAGTATTTCTTGACTAAAAGTAAAAAAATAGAGTAAAAAGTTGCAAATGCACAATACTCTTGTCTTAAACATGCCGAACTGTATGCCTTTTACTTTTGTATTTGAGTACCTAAATAAACCTAGAAATGCCTTACATTTCTTTGGATAATCCTGAAATTACTTGAGAATTTCAGATCAGCTAGAAATTTGCTTTAGTGACACACAAGTAAGTTTGTGAATTATTTACTTTAAACGGTTGTTACTTGGGTCTCTCTTAACTAATAAAAATAATTTGAAGAAGGCTTGCATGTTTCTGAAATGTGTGTAAAGAGTATTTTCATAACTACAAATTAACATGCATGCTTCCAAATTAGAAAGCACAAACACATTTGGCCCACCGCGAGATTTGTACGCTTGGACTGTCGGGTGGTGTGGTGGCCACACATTCAGGTGCCTTCCTCAGTCACAGAGTTATGCACTAAAATCTCCAGTTTGTGCATCTACCATAATATTGTAACATCACTAACCTAACGCAGGACAGCCACAGGGGAAGACACAAAATAAGTATAAAACAGAAAAGACCCGCTTGCATGATTAGTGGAGTATCTCTTGAAAGAAACTGGGTTACTGGTTGAGGGGCGTGAGCCCCTACTGAAGCAGAAACTCTATCCTAAATCAGCCTGTGTTTAATACTCTGGTAGCTTGGCTTAGAAACAGTCAGGCCAGGCTTAACTTAGAGGCACTGTGTAAAGTATTTATGCAGCATGTGAAGCAGTAATAAAGTGAAACACAAGACAAGAAAAGTCCCACACCAATGTAGAAAAATAGAGTAAAATGTGATACAGAATGTAAAACCAAACCCACAAAAATCCATTCAGCAGAACCGGAGATATGCAATTTTAAATTTCAAGTGAAAATGCCAAAAAGCACAAAGCACCAATTGGGGTTCACACGTTCAGGCCTACCCCGATGGAGCATGGTTCAGCTACAAGGACCCAGTTAGGCTAGCTGAGCAAAAGTACCTTAAATTCTGGTTGCGGAGAGATGCGGAGTCCCATGTCGAGGATGCATCATGCAGATGCGATTCCGAGGAACTGCGCAGCTGTGATGTGATGTCCTGCCTCGTCATCCATGATGCCGTTGAGGAATGGCTTGCAGTGCCAAGTTCTGCGTCAAAATGTGTTGCACACTGGCTAGTGCACAGAAGCGCAGGCTTGCGATGCAGAGTCCTGCATCATCTTGGAGGATGGTGCCGATGAGAGGCTTACAATGCAAGGGACTGTGCTGAAGATAGAAAACACTGAGGTCCTGAGGTGGAGTTTGGAGAGGTGGTGTGTCGTGCAGTTACTCCAATGCAGAGTTTTGGTGAGGCGATGTGTTGCACAGCAGCTCCAATATGTCTGTTCTGCTGGTACCACAGAGGGGCAGGCAGAGCACTTTGAGGCCCAATTCCAAGGTTCCAGTACTGAGGAGGCACAATTTGGGACGGTAGGACTCACAGCTGGCAGAGTCTAGGTACTGGGTTGAAGATGGAGATAGCCTGTTCTGTCCCTTAGGATTCTGATGAGGAAACCTAACAAATAGCCCTTGGAGTCACTCTGGTGGTCGTGTGTTCAAGATACAAGACCAGTCGTTTTCACTTAGCAAGAGGGTGGCAGGGCAGCAGAGTGGCAATCCTTCTTGCATTAGAGCAGCACAGCTGTCCTTCCTCTGAGTCTTCCACAGGTCTAAGTGTATACTAAAGAGTTGGGGTCTGAGGTTCAATATTTATAGCTGGTGCCCACTTTGAAGTAGTATAAGCTTCTAGAACATTCTACCCCCCCCCATAGGTGCTTGAATTTCCTGCCTCTCTGCCCTGGCCCCATATTGTCTGGGGTCATAATAGAATAGTGTCAACCCCCTTTGTGAGAGTGCTCAGGCAGAGCCTTTGTGATGTGCAAGTGTGGTAGGAGACAGCGTCCCCCCCTCTTTAACTCAGATTAGTCCATCCTGCCAACACCTCGCTCCTCTTTGTCCCACTGTCTGGGAGCAATACACAAAGATCAACTATCAACTACTTCTCGTCATGTGACCTGGGATGCATGCAGCAGTCACCAAATGGTTTGGACAAGAAAATGGCAACTATCTAAAAGTGGCATTTTCATCATTGTGACAAAAATTTTGACTTTACCATTAAAGAAGGCTTTTAATCACAATTCTTTAGACACCAAACACGCTCTGTCAACCTGTTCCCAATTGAAAGTTACCACTTATTAAATGTAATAAGGTAAGTAAATGTTATCCTATGGGACAGGTAGGCCTTGCAGTAGCAAAAACAAGACTGAGGAGTTTTTCACTACCAGGACACATAAAAATTTAAAGTACATGTTCAACGTTTTATATACACTCTACCCTGCCCTCTGGGTTTCTTAGGGCCTACCATAGGGGTGAAATATGTATTAAAAAGGAAAGTCTGGACCTGGCAAAAGTTTATTTTGCCTCGTCAAAGTGGTAGTTTACAAGCTGCAATGGCAGGCCTGAGACATGTTTGCGGGGGTACTTATGTGGGTGGCACAATAAGTGCTACAAGCCCACTAGTAGCATTTCATTTACATGCCCTGTGTACATGTAGTACCACTTCACCACGGACTAGAAAGTTAATTTAATATACCAACTGGGTATAAGCTAATTCCACGCTGTTTAGAGGCAAGAGAACAAGCACTTTAAGACTGGTTAGCAATGACAAAGTGCAGAGTCCTAAAACCGACATCAGCTTTTATAGGAGGGGTTAAGGCAAAGCATTTGGGGGAAGACCACCCTAAGGTTGACAGGCCTAACAAATCTTTACATTTCTTTATTAATTACATTAATTCAATAACATTGGGATAGCAATGTGAATCTAAGTATTAACATGCAGGGGACCTCTATGGCCTGTACCCATCATCGTCTCTTCTATGAATCACTTGGGTATGAACTTGGGGGCCTACAATTATCAGCAGGCACGGTTCACAATACCTATCTGGCTTTGTTATGCAAAGCGGAATGTTCTGAAAATCTGATCACAGCATCTGCACCCCCTGCCTGACCCTACAAGTGATTGAAGGTCCCAACCTTGGAAAAAAACAGCTGTGGTAATGCAAAAGGCAGCTTTCTGCTCACCAATATTAAGGCCAGACGTTTTAGTCTAGGTATTGAATAATTCTTACAAATCACTGGAGGGTAATTTTTCACTGCAATTAAATAACATTGAATTTCTTAAGATCCAGAAAGAAAGTACATTTACATGTGAATTTAAGCGAGAATGGCAATGCAGATTGTGTAGACTGCAAGTACATGGGGTATGCACAAGATATCATTCTTTTTCCAGTTTAGTGAAAAGTAGGACAAATGGGCATAGTCTACTCGTTTAACCCATTGACAATTGCTCTATTTGAGAAAGTGGCCCATTCAAATGTATGATTTTCGTGATGAATAGACAGAGTACTTTTGTAATATGTTGACATCATGTCGGTGTCTCCTGACATGGAATCTGATGTTTATCAGATTCTATGTTTTCATTTGAAGTAAACCATCTCAGGTCTGTCAGTTTCCTCGGAACCAACCATGGACTGTCCTTGTTTGCCTTCTGTTCCATCTGCAATAAAGGATATTACTTCTTACCTGGTTGGAGTTGTCTTCGTTCCTTTACAACAAGTACCATTGAAGTACACTTCTGAATTCTTAGTTTTACACAGGTGAGAAACTTCTGCTCAAATACTTTGGGAATTGAGTGCATTTGCTTGGTGCTATAATCCTGAAACCAAAATATGATGACATCTAACTTAAGAGTGAAACTGAATCCAATTTGGGTTTATTCAGATCTTAATATTATTAAGATGGGAGAGCAGCTAAATTTGAGTTTTGAAGACCTACAAGTGGAGCAAAAGACTGATCTTTCTAATCAAATCTTGCAATGGAATAGGTATGATGGAGTATCTGCATGTCTGTTAGACCTGTGGAAATATGGTTGTTTTCCCTAAACCTTTTGCTTTTACCCTCCGATCTTTTCTGAAATTGATTTTGTTAGCTTAAGGACTCTATGAACTTTAACACTGCTAACTAGTGATAAAGTGCTTGTTCTTACTCGCCGAAATATGGTAAAATTGGCTTACACCTGATTGGCATATTTAATATACTTATACGTTCCTAGTAAAGTGGTATATCATATACCCAGGGCCATAGTTTCCTCTAAGCTCTGCCCATGAGTGGGAGTACACAATGAGTTTCCCCTCCACACACTAAGCCTTATGCGGCACACATGTCCTCTGATTCTTTGGCTGCAAAAAAATACTCTTTGAAGGCTTTGAAGTGACTCCCCTTCTGTCAGCTTAGAAGTGAGGAAGGCATGAATAGTCAATTTGGTGTAAAAGTTTTTTAATGATATGCTAGGCGTCAGTTTGCTTACTGTTTTGTATAGTGCAAACTCGATCCAAAGATATTGGGGCATTTTACATTCAATTCAATTACGGACAGAGAAAGTGATTTTGCTGAGAATCACAGGATGTTCAACCTATGCTGAGACTGGAACCTGGTTCAGCTCTTACCAGCACATTATTTTTCCTGCTAGGGGACTGAGCTCATCTTTATCTATAACACTCACCTGCCAGCGGTGTGTGTGTGGAAATTGGGCTTGCTGTGGCCTAACGACTATGTGCAAAAGAATTGTCTGAGTGTAGCCTCTGTTTGTAAGGGGATTTTAATGATGACAAGCTGCAACACAGAAAATGTGCTGTTAAACACAGCTTTAGGGATTTTTATTTTATTTTGAGAGACCATTACAATGGATGGGAACACCTGCATTGGAGCGAAGCCCTAAATCAGCAGGGAAGTGCAAGCGCCCCCAAAGCCTTAATGTCAAGAGGCAGATTTGGAATTCATTCTTTTCATTTCTTGATGTGTCTCTCTCTCATCTTCTCTCTGGGTTTATTTTGTTTTGGTTTGTCCTGAATATCAGAGGTAATAAACATCCCGCATCTAGATAGGGCACAAATATGAACTTTGCCATGCCCTCGAAAAAAGTATAATTCTTCCACCATTTAGTGTATGTTTTCTCTCTCGCATTTAATTTGTTTATTTTAAGCTGTGATAAAATAGGCTCAATCAACAACAGTGTCAATGTGCCAGTCAATAAGTGAGAGTAAAAGATAGAACTGAAAAAAACAATTATGGAGTCTGTAAGAAATGGTTAGCAAAAGCAAGAGAAAACAAGAGAATATGAGTGTAAGAAGGAGGGATAGTATATGAAAAGAGAGAGCATTAAGGAGAACTAAGAAGGGAGCTACAGAGAGGGAGTCACCATGGATATGTTTGTGTGAAAGAGAGTGACAATATAATGGAAGTAAGAGTTTGAGGAGGAAGGGAAAGATGATTGAAATGGGGACAGCGCATAGACAGACAGAGGCAGAGAGGAAGACGACATTACGATGGTGTTGTGGTAATGTTTGCCCAATCATACAGGTTTCCATAAATATTGGGCAGGAATCCTGTGAACCACTCGTATATGACAGACATTATTTATTCATGTAAGTGGTGGGAAGCAATCCTGTGACCCGGCAACCAATGCAAGCCAGAATGTGACTCGCTGATATGCAGATACTCTGTGGCATAATGACTGATAAACACCTATTATATGCCATAGAAAAATACAGACAGGTAGGATAATCCGTAGTTTCAGCTTGGGACACACCATGTGGCCCATTTGGTGAAAGTCAAGCAATACATGAATCAGTACTTGATGCATGGCCCTGTAACAGGCTTCATCTGGCCTAGTATCTCATATTAGGAATGATGTGGCCTAGCACCTCTTGTTCAGGTATTTTACATCCCACTAACTTTCAGACCTTCATGGCTCTTTTAATATGACCTAATAACAAATGAACAATATGTTCTGTTCAGAGAGACCTACGATCAGGTATTCTGTGGCACAGTGACTACTAGACAAGCAAAGACACTGTAGTGCTTGCTCTCTGTGTGAAGTGAAATCCTAAAACATCTTTAGATATTATCGCATACATCTTTAACATTTTCTCATATGGTAAACGCTAGCAAATTGTATGACTGCATAGTTCTTTCATGTTCTTTTGATTGCGTTGTTCTGTGTAACAGGTATTTCAGGGCCATATATAGTAATTACCAATCCTGTGACTGAATAAAAGATGCTTAACTTTTTAGCTTGCATGTAAGATGTGGTGGTCAATTTTTGGCTGTGGCACTTTTTCACCTGGGCATACCACCTCTTGTTGCATAAATGTTTTGTGTCTATAAGTGATGTGCAGTTTTTTACACATAAAAAAATTAAGAATGCTTCAGACTATTATATGATTTTTCGGGTGCCAGAAAAATTATATGTACAGTTGTCATGACTGAAGTACTGCACAAATTTGTGAGTTATCAATTTCCACGTGGCTGTTTATGGAAAAACTTGATTTAAGCAGAACATATATTACATCTAACAGAAGGATTCTTGAATGTTAAAGCTCCACTTCTATTTTTGAATTAAATAGCTATTATACAAGGGCACAACCTAATTTCAACTACTTTCCAGATGGTGGCCGTTAGGGGCTAATCCACCAAATAGGTTGGCCCGGTTGGAGGACATAAATTGTTCTTGTAAACCCCTGGAATCACACCCCTATACCTTAAAGATATTATAAATGTCAACAGTATCTAAAGCTAGCATGTTTAAGCCAGGATCATTAAAAAAAATTGCTTTAAAATGCTCACTTTAGAAAAGGTGGGTAGATGGGAAAGGGAGGATATTAAAGGTGGATTCACGACTTCTATACCTAATTGTATGTGGTAGTTGGTTCAACTACATAGTTGCACATCACATCACTCAGTTTACTCACAGCCAAATAAAGTGTGCACACAAACATTACATGGCTATATACAAGGAAGAATAATTAGAGGGAACATTTCACAGGGCATGTAAGTTAACTGTTAGTAGTGGGCCTGCAGTACTTAATGTGCCACCCACTTAAGTAGCCCCTTAAAACATATTCCAGGTGCCTGCCATTGCAGACTGAATGCAGTTTTAAACTACCAATTCGACTTGGATATATAATTCTTTTGATATGGCTTACAGTCCCCTTGTACTGCATATATGTGACCCCTAAGGTAGGTCCAAGGTAGCCCACAGAGCAGGATGCATTGTAATTAAAAGGTTGGACATGTATTTTTTACGTTTACATGTCCTGGTAGTGAAAAATTCCAAAATTATTTTTTTATTATAAGCATACCTATCTTATAGGTTAACACTGAGTTACCTTATTATATTTAATACGTGCTACCTTTTGTTTGGGAACAGGTGAATATTTCAAATAAGAATTTGAATTTTAAAGCTCTCTTTAATGGCAAAGGTGGATTTTAAGCTATCATTTTGAAAATGTCACTTTTAGAAATGTCCTATTTTCTTGACCTATTTGATGCCTGCAGCCTGTTCCTGGGTCACATGATTTGATATAGTTGGCAGTTGGAATTTTCTTATTTCTCCAAGACAGCCACAAAATAGAGGGGTTATATGTACCTGGATGGCCCATCACTGACAGCATGGAGGGGTGGATCTGTGCACTGAAAATGAATAGGCTGTGATCTGCCTTCATACAAACTCTTGTTACCCCTACATTGTTCCTGTATAAGCCAGAAGCCAGGGCGGGGGAAGCAGGAAACCTCAAGCACTCCCAAGGGAATTCTCCAGGAACTTCTTCTAATCAAAAGATGGCGCCACGCATAAAAATATGACCCTCAGAACCCCTCTTTAGTTCACTTTCTGGGCACGTGGAAGGATTCTCAGAGGACTGATGCTTCTGTTGCCTGCTGTGTACTCCATAAGACTGCCTTACTGCACCTGGAAGGACTGCTTTGCTGCTTGAGCCCTGTTCAACTGCTTGAACACAGGACTGCCAGAGTGACTCCAAGGGAAGGTTAGTGGGCCTCCTGATCAGAGCGCCAGGGACAGAAAGAGATCTAATGATCTTGAGCATGCACTTGTACTGAGCCTGAGTGAGTCCTGACCACAAAATGGTGTCCATCCAGTCCTGAACCCTTGTTGATGGTGTGAAGGGTACCCAGATAACCAAAATCCAAAGTTTGAGACTTAGTACATTTTGGGCTAAAAACTGCTACGAGAACCAAGAGAAGACCGTAGCCAATCTGCTCGGCCTGATTTCACGGCAGCTCCTGTTACATTCTTTTCTGCAGCAGCAAATCCTGCTCAGTGGTCCTTCGCCAATGCAGTATCCAGTCTCATGGAACTCTTGTCGGCTACAGCCTCATCCCACTGGAGGGTTTCAACTTCCAAAAAAGAGACCAAATGAAGAAATCTTCACCACAACTTCGCCTAGTGGCTCCACAACAACAATACCTCCTCCTCGGACACCACCTGCAGCCTTGCCCAGCTAAACATTAGCTTCTTAAGCAACTTTTTGGTGAAATTTCTTCTAAGTCCGAAGGTAAGAGCCGACTGGGCCGAACCCACTTTTTGTATCTGACTCGATCGCCATCTTGTTTGAACATATTTATCAACTTTGATCTGGTCTTGTTTGACTAAATGTCCACAATTAGTGCTTTGATTATTTACACAATAGTTTTTACTTTAAACTTTACAACTTCATGACTCTGGCTCTACTGATTGGATTTTTGTCATTTGGTGTCAAATACTTTATTAAAATATACTCTATTTTTCTAAGTGGGTGTGGGATTTCATTTTCCTTGTGTTGTGTTTTCACTTTATTACTGTTTGTGTGCTGCATAAATGCTTTACACGTTGCCTACAAATTAAGCCTGATTTTGTGTCAAGCTACCAGAGGGTTAAATACATGTTAATTGAATGACTTATGTGGTTCACTGTGTATTTGATTGTGGCTGCGGGTCAACCAACAACCCAATTTCTCACCGTACCAGCCCCAGCCATCCAGCCTCTACTTGACGAACATAAGGTGAACCATACCAGGGAAGGTTCAACCACCAAAGCAATTCGAGAGAGATCATGAGTTGCATTATTGAATGCTTCTGAGAGCTCCAGTACAACTAGCAATGTTTGTTCGCAATTGCAGATAATGGGTTAAAATTAATAAGAAACAGCCAACACTGTCATGCCCCTTCTTGATATATTGTATTTTATGAGAGCCCAGATAGGCTAAGGTAGGTCTGTAGTTTTCTATTTTACTTGGTGTGAATGTTGGTAAGCATTAATTATTGCAAAGAGAACATACTTACTCTTCAAGCGGAATTAATTGTGAGACTCAATCAACATAGTATACCCCTTGAATAACAATATCTTAATATCACTGCACTGTCAACTGTGCCACAAACAAGTTTGATAATTTTCCCTAAAACCTTCTGACTAAAGACACATCTACAGCTCACTTGGGCAACTTGTATGGAATCCTCTAGCAATTTTTACAAACAACAATCAGTTTAGTTTTCATTTACAGCCCCTGAAAACATAGTTTGGTGCAACCTGATATTTATATTGTGCATTTTAATCCCAGGAGCTCCGCCTGTTAATAACAGATCTTCTCTGAAATACTTGGGTCGTGACTATGCTTCAAAAAAAGAGAAGAGCATTGTGAGAAAATTAGTTATTAACTGGGGTGAATGATAGTAAGCTTCAAGTAATAAGGTCACCAATGTTTTAATTCCAGGAAAAATTACTGTGCGGTTAATAAAAACCATATAATAAGCGAAACTGACAATAAAATAATGTGCATAGAAAAATAATCAAATAATTCATCTTCATTCAATTTCTAGTCTATTAAAATGTGCAGTTCTCCTGAAGGACCACTTATGTCATTCTAAGTGGCTGGCGTGTATTGACAAGAAATGACCTACTTGCTTAAAGTTTGTGAATCCTGCAATTATTAGTGCTGCTTACTTCATGCCTGCGTGTACATTATCACTGTCTATACAAAGAAAAATGTCAAGTTCAGTTTTTTATATAAAGTAAGTCACTGAGTGCCAATTTTCTATGCTCCTTTGACAATCCCTGGGTATCTATTGTCGAGAATCTTCGCTTAGAAAAATACATGAATACAATGTGAACTCAATGTCATTAAGATCATGGTTCAAGGTCCTATAGCTGGATGAGTCATCTTGAGCTTGATAAAATTGAAATTACACTACAATATATAAAAAATACTTTTCAACTTCTTGTTAGAATGACAGTTGCAAAGGTAGACCTTAATGCTCTGGAACCTGTCCTTAAAACAAGCTTGATACATCAGAAAAGTTACAACTAAAGTGCTGTGTGCATATGTAAATCTGTATATTATCGATTGTGCAAAATTCAACAATTAGGGTCCTTCTAAAATGCCACTTGCATGTTACAAAATACACCATAAAGTGTCATGTGCTTATGTCAAACATAAAATTACTGTTTATATGTCATGTCACAATGGTGTACTAATGATGTTCCAGATACTAGTTATAAACAATGAGCCTTGTCCAGGGCCATTGAACCATTGATACAGCAAAATAGAGGGGTGTGAAGTGCCAAATTAATTTTCTGTAGCTCTACTATTGCTAAATCCAGACATTTCAGTATTCGACATATTAACTGTTGATCGTGCCCTACATTAAAACTTCTATTTCTCCCCTATTTGATCTTACACCTAGCTGGCTAAATATCAAAATAGAAGACTTCTTCTTGTAAGCAGGAGCTGGGGACAAAACACATATCATGTGCAAGGGGTTTCAGTCTATATCCACACCGTCTGCAACATTTGCATGACACATAGATCTTACAGGGTTCAAAAGTTCTAACTGGCAACAGAAGAAAACTCAATCTAATATATTTGGATATTGTGGCATCTTTCATGTTCAGAGTGAAGTAGGGTTGAGGAAAAGGCAAGATATAAGTTGATATAAGGGACTGCATTCTGGGCACTTTGTACGTAGTTACATTATTCGTCTCATATGAGTACTCCCTTGTCATTGACTTTATTTGTGTTTTGAAATGAAAATATTCAATATTATTGCACCAGCTTTCCTTTAGGTGGAGATAAATATTTAACAAGGTTGAGATTACCATTATCAGTATGTTTTGACATTCTCTTCCAAATCTATCTAGATCGAAATTTTTTATGAATCCGTTGGTACCTTCCTTAGTTTAAAACAAACCCAGATGAATTCTAGATCTGCTCCACTTGAGTTCAGGGAAAAGTGTCAGTAATGAAACCTGAACAAAACCTGTGGTAAATGGCACAAACAAGACATGCTTAGAGTATAGAAAATGTGAAAAGCATTTAGAAATATAGAACCAGTTAAAAATAAAATAAACACAATACAATAAGAATTGCTCTTCAGTTTGTAAAAATTATAGACAAATGTCATTACCATTCCAGAAATGTCCTTCCTATAAAAGACACATGTTAGAGATAATAACTCCAAACTTACTATACCAAAGAAATATTTACATGCATATTTTGCGTCGGTGTGCTATGCCGGGAGTAGCAATATATCTGGCCAGATCTATAGATTGGAAGGTGTGAGAGTTCATCAGGGATAAACAGGGGTGATGGATTTGGTTGAAAGTTCGAGTACAAGCTGCTCCCTTTAAACTAGTTAATTACCATTGCCCAATATCTGATGAGGTCTTTTCCCCTGAGGAATGTATACATTATAACCATGGGGGCGGTAGGCCTATGATTTGTGGGGCAATTTCAATTTTATCCAAGACCAGAAATTAGACAATTTCAATAAGACCAAAAAAAAAACTTGAGCCTAAAAGTGCCTCAATTCTTGTGGCAATTAAACAGGATTACAAACTGGATGATCCCTGGCAAGTAGACCATCCGCTTGTAATGCAAAATATGTGTCTCTTTTGTGAATTTAATTCTGCATTGCAACTTGTTTTTTTCTCAGTGGCAGAATACAGGCATATTGGACAGTACTTTCTCTGATCACTTTATTAAATGTGTCCATCTGGAGTTAGAGGTGTTAAATGCCGTAAACTCAAGGTGGCAGTTTGACAAAATCTTCTATCAGACCAAGTCTGGGTTTCTGAGATGCAGATTTTTATTATGGAGTTATTTTAATGGCAGTCTGAGAGACCTTCAAGGCTATGTTTCTGGTTTGTGTGATTACATACAAGATCATGCAGAATAAAGAATGTAATGCCTGAATACGGGATCTGCAGTTGGCAGTTGGTATGGCTCAGGATGTGCTAGGCAAGGCAAGATCGGGTGAAGTGAAATGAACAACTTACACTAGCTAACCGGAACTTAAGAGACTTCTTCATTTTTGAGGAGAAAATTGGCTCAAGGTCTTTTGAACAAAAGCAGTGTGAGGAAAGTCAGTTGATATGTAGATTTCTTTCCTGGTCTACACGGTTTAAGCAAGACTCCCAATGTATCTTAAAAATCATAAATCCTGCTCTAAACTCAGTTCAGACCGAGGACAAAGATGTTGAAGATGTGTTTCTTCCTTTTAGACCTGGCATCTTTGGTGTGGTTTCCCCTGACTTTTTGCCTCTACCTCCTGTATTTTTTACGCTATGCTGAATTTCGTTTTTGCTGGTTTAGATGCTTTAGGCACTTTGCCACTGCTGATCAGTGTCAAAGTGCAAGTGCTCCCTAGGTAAATTGTTATTGTAATTGGTTATCCATGATTGGCATATTTGTGTTACCAAGAAGTCCCTAGTAAAGTGCACCAAGTGTGCCAGTCTGGTGATTCAAATGCTAATAGTGGGCCTGCAGCACTGATTGTGCCACCCACATGAGTAGCCCTAAAATGGTGCCTCAGGCCTGCCACCGTGGTGCCTGGGTGCAGTTGCTAACTGCCATGCTGCCCTAACCAGTGTCCCCACTGGCCAGGCCTAACCCTTCCCTTTCTATACACATTGGACACCCCTATGGAAGGCCCTAGGTACCCCCCTGGACAGGGTGCAGTGCATGTGAAAGGTAGAGCATGTGCTAATGTGGGTGACATGTTCTGGTAGTGAATTACAGCCATTTTCATTTTTCACAATTGAAAGGCTATCTTGCCCATAGGCTATAATGGGGAATGCTGTGTATAATGGTTACCTGCACATATTCCCATAGGAGCAAGATAGAAAATAAAAGTCTCGTATCCCTGAACTCAGAATTTAATAGCACATCTTTTAGGAAGGATGTTTTTTAAATCCTGTGTTTGAAAACAGCACGTTTAGAAAGTAGCTGTTTTCTTGTCTGACCTTTCTGTGTGCCTTGGCCTGTTTGCGAATTGACTGTCTGATTTGTGAGTGACAGGGGCTGGGTGGCTCCCAGAGGCTGAGTGAGTCATCCCTAGGCTGAATAGCTCCATCTGCATCTTGAGTGGTAGGAGGGGATACCACCTGGGCCTGAATAGGGCTGTGCCTGCCTTCCACAATGCTGGCTCCACCTCCTGCTGGGCGGCTGACGACCCTGCCCCTCTCTCTCAAAAGAAAGAAGAAGTCAAGTAAACAAAGTGCTCCAGGACTGACCAGAACTGGTTCTGACTAGGCCAAGGCCCCTCTGCCCTCAGAGAACAAGAGGAATATTGGTATAACAAGGGCTACCCAGACTTCAGAAAATTAGATCATCCTGGAATCAAGAAGGAACCTCTGTCGAGGAGAAAGCTGGAAGACTGAAGAGGAAGGACTGTCCTGCTGTGTGTTTGTCGGCTAACCTGCAGTTGCTTTGCTGCCAAGGAGAGGGGAAGGACTTTGCTGTTGCTGTGTCCCCTTGCTTGAAGAGATCTCCAAGGGCCTGAGGAGAGCTGGCCTCCTGTTAAGAAGTCCCAGGAACAAAAGGACTTCACCCCCAGCTTCCCCCCTGAACTGTGCTGGGTGAGTTCTGCCCTTCCTAGAGCACTTGGTCCAATTGTGGGGCCTCTGGAAGTTGTGCCTGCTGTTTGGGGAGCTGGACAAGAAGAAAAGAAGAAGATCTGCAAGTTTCAGTGCATCGTCAACAGTGCGAGAAAATTCCCGTTGCCGCGAAGATTGTTGCAGTGCCTGTTGCCGCTGCAAGAGCCGACGCATCATTCGCTTGTGGAGCACATCGCCCCGGTGCGGGAAGATTCCTGTCGCTGCGAGTATCGTCACAGAGCCTGTCGCCGCTGGGTGAGATCGTCGCACCGCTTGCTTGCGGACCGCATCACGTCGCAGCGAACATCGTCGCAGAGCCATCGCATCGAGGGGCCGCGGGAGGAGAAGATCGCCGCAGCGCCGCGCATTGCTGCCGCACCTGAGATCGTCGCCGTCCCGAAGATCGCCGCATCGTGCCTGTGCGAGACGCTTCCTACTGAACCTGCGCACCGGAATCCAAACAAGGTATCGCCTCCCTCCCCATACAACCGGATTCGTCGCAACACATCCACTGCGTGCAGCGGGGCAGTCGCATCGCCTCCCCAGGGTCTCAGGAGTGACGCACCGCTTGTTTTTCAACGCTGCAGCTTCCATTTGGAACTTTTGTCGCATCTACGGGTACTTTGAGCTAAACGTGACGCAACTGTGGATTATTTTGATGCAAACCCTAGAACTCTTTAAAAATCATATTCTTGAACGGTGTATGTTGAATTTTTGTCGTTTTGGTCTTGTTTGTTTAGATTAAATACTTTTATTTTTCTAAACTGGTGTGGAGTCCATTTGTGGTGTTTTCACTGTGTTACTGTGAGTGTTGGTACAAATACTTTACACGTTGCCTTTGATAAGCCTGTCTGCTCGTGCAAAGCTATCAAGGGGGTGAGCAGGTGTTATCTAAAGATTGTATCCCCCTTACCCTGACTAGAAGCAAGGGTCCCTATTTGGACAGTGGTACCTACCTCTGCCAACTAGAGACACCCAGATCTAACACTTCCACACTATGAGAATGTTTATCAAAGAGCCACACTGTCTTGACAACATTGCTTGAAGAGTATTTTTGACCATTCAAGCTCCCACAATTGGAAATAGATCAATAGTTAAAACTATCTGCTAACATTATGGAGCAGGAGGTGCCAGCAGCCCTGCAAAGTATGATAAATGCTAAACCTAGCAAGGAGATGGTAAACTAACTGAGGTGTATAAAACATTCTTGAAAGAACTGCTTCCTTTTCTGATGGAACTATTTAATTGGGTCAGGGAAGATATGGCTAAACCATCCACCTTTAAGGAGTAACAGTTAAGTAGCTTTCTAAAAAAAAGATGTCACCGCTCAACATGAATTCTTACTGCCCAATTAGTCTGCTGAAAGTAGATTATACGCTATTCACAAAAGTGTGAACATCACACATTATTAACGTAGGGCAAATTCTGGTCCACAAAGACCAGAAGGGCTTCTTGATGAATAGGTTGATGGCGGCAAACACTCACTTTCTGGTCCAAGCCACAGATTTGTTTCCAATCACCAAGATGCAGCAGCATTCACAATGTTTGATGACAAAGCATTCAACTTAGTTAATTAGGATGCTTTTTTTTTTACATTGAATAGGTTCAGGTTTCCATACTCAGTGGTTAATATGCTTCAGAATGTGTACCAGGGCACAGAGACAGGGGTGATAATTAATGCAAAAGAAGCTGGATCTGTTCAGATCAATAGAGACACCTGTCAGGGGTGCCTGGTATCACCTATTCTTTTTGCTTTATTCATCGAGTCCCTGACAGACAGAATATGTAGTGTTGACTCTAATGCATCTCTGAAAAAAGAGATGCCTAAGATCAAGCTATTCACCAACAATATGGTTGTTTATTGTTAGGGCAGCCCTCCTTTGGAACTCACTGTCCACTCATATTGGAAGTCATACTAACTATTTGACGTTTAGGAAGGCCATAAAAACATACTTATTTCCCTGCGTGTAGATCCTGTCTCCTTCCATGTTAGTCGCCTTTCTGACAGCGCTGGGACGCCCCTTTGCTGGGGCAGCTGTTGCGCTATACAAATGGCAGTAACATAACGTAGCATTTGAAAGTAGTCAGGTCATCAATTGAAAGTGACATACATTTAATTCAGGAAGATGCAAGAGTAGGGGGTATAAGATTAACCCCTGTAAAGCCAATTGTCTTTTATTCAATGTTCCACCAACGGTTCTGCCCTCAGACCTGCAGGACCTGTATAATATGCAATGTCATGTTCGCTATTCTGGGGTCCATGTAACCAACAAGTATTCAGATTTTTTCTTCTTGAATTTTAAAGCCATGTTAGATAAAGCAAAACCCTATTGGTTAGGTGGGCTCTTCTCCCACTGACATTAATTGGTCGAGTATCTTAAATTTAAAATGTCCATTTTGCCCTTAGTATTTTTTTTCTCAAACCTCTCTATAAAATCAATAAGGTCTTTTTTAAAGAATTATTTCTCTTCTTATTAGATTTGTGTGGAATGGCAGAGCCTCGTAGGTAAAATATTCCATCCTCCATCTAGACAAGTATCTAAGTGGATTGGCCTTACCGGATTTTTTTCTCTTACTTCCAGGCATTATGTCTGCATACCACAGTTCGTAGGGGGAAGGATTCCGGACAGTCGATGATTTTTTCCTAGTCAGAATGGCAAAAGAATTAGAAACTGATTTACCTGCTTTTATGAAGCTGGCTAGACTACCAAAAAGGACAAGGTATAAGGTGCTAGTTGATACGAAAGTTTATTAAATCGCTTTTTTAAAGCAAGACAGGTGCTGCCTTGTCATAGGTTCATCTGGCTTCGGGATTGTAAAGACCCAGCGTTATAGATCCCCAAATCCATGCTTAGGTTTTGGAATCCCATTGGATACTGAGTATTGGGTGACTTTTATATTGGAAATCAGATAATAACTTGGAAGGAGATGCAACAGCGCTTAAGGCTAGTGTGCCCTCGCTTCTGGCATGGGTTCTTGCATATTTCATCATTGCTTGCAAGTAATTGTCAGGAAATAAGTTAATCAACTGTAAACACAAACTGAATTGACAGGGATAGGATACTGGTACAGGGACTTAAGGAAGTTTTCTGTTTCTCTTTTGGTCAATGACCATTTGAATAAGATCGAGGATGAAACTGGGTGCCTGGTGACTCCCTGTGAATGGGAGCTCATTTCTATGGTGGGGTATAAATCCCTCAAAGCTACAAATTTTAAAAGAATGGGATTCCTCTTGAGGTGGACGGTAAAGCATACCCCATATGCAATTCATAAAATATATCAGAGTATTCCAAAGTAGGGGTATAGATGCGCGCAATGCGATAAAGGGGACTGGCAACATATCTTTTTATCTTTGTCCTAAGTTGGTTCAAACACTCATGCACCATATGGGCACTTACCAGCACAGTTGTACTTTTGGTGGGCAGTAATACCTCTCAACAGGACTCTCATACAATAGTAACTATGTGAGCACATCTGCACAAGTTTGGGAGCTTTAACTGGGACAGCATTACGTTTTCAACACAACAGCCCCAAGCATAATAAGAAACTTGCCATTGCAAACCTTCTCTGTAGGACTTACACACTTTAACTATGACAGTAACAACAGTTTAATGCGAAGAGTTGGGACATTATGTTCTGCTTACATCTCCCGCTAATCAAGCAATCACTACTGCAACAACAAATATTCAAAATATAGCTGAAATACATGTGACAGGCGGACCCCCACTTCAAAATCAAATTGCACGTACTACATATATAATTTCAAGTTTCATCAAACAAAATCAATGCCGGGTTACAACAACCTAGAGAACGCCTATACACGCATGCAAATAGTTATCACAGCTGGTTGTGAGCCATTCTCCTCCTGCCTTCCATCTCAGCTCTTACCTCATACACTGGCATGGAGTTAGAACCTGGCATGGTTTGTATAAGCATCACAAAAGAGAGGGCTCCCGGAATGGAGCTGAGGAGGTTGGCTTGGGCACAGACTGGCATTCCCATTGTCCCACTTCTGGGTAAAGTTTGGAAATGCAAGCGGGAGTGAACCTAGGACCGAGTAGAAGTCTCAGCAGTAAAAGCTGGAAGGGAAACAGAAAATGATGGTTTGTGAAGAAGGTATGGGCCGGGTGGCTGTCTATCAGTCTGAAGCTGCTAGTTTGCTCCAAACTGCGGAGTCTGTTAAACTGACCATCCTGACAACGTGACTAACTTTATTGCTTACCGCCGCTGATTCGATTTGTCAGTTGGACTCTAGTCAGGGGCTTGCTCGTCCTGAAGGGCACGCTGTCTTAATCAGGATTGCAGATGAGCTCAGAGAACAGTCACAGGGTGGGCCGGAGCCAGTAAACTCTGCTACCCTGCGCAGGAGGTGTAGTTTTTTGCCAAACTTTGTTGGGAAAACTTTGCAGGCACCACCAGCTCCGAGAGGCCATGAATCAAAGCCAGAACGGTCAACTAATGTATCCTTTGTTCTGAATTTATGATAGTCTATCTGCAGGGAGGAGTTTTCATTATATCGAAGCTGCCCGAATGCACATTTCTTTTTTTTCTAGATTGCTCTCAAGGCTTTCTTGATCTAAATGCACTTTTGATCCTATTGCACGTTACCTTTATTTTGACTGCTGTATTTTTCCCAAGTGTACAGGTGAATTTATATATACAGCTTAGTTGTAGTATGTTGGTGTTTCTGTATTTTAGATTCATTTTCCACATATGCACTTTATTCCTTTCTATGCTGTTCTCAAATTAAATGCACTTTTGATCCCTTTTAACTGTATTTGTATGCAAGCTGCTACATTCCTTCCATGTGTAGAGGTGTACATACGTAGGTAATGCTTTTTTGTTAAAGGAAAATTTATAATTAGTATTGTACTGCCTTTTTGATTAAAGCAATGTCTCTGCTCAACTAATAAATACAAACAACTGTAATAAACAAAAAATGACACCACCAGAAGGAAACCCCAATAGAAATAACTAGAGTTGTGAACTGTTAAAAACGTAAGGCATGAAGCACCAAGAAAAAGTAAAGCACATGTCATTAGTCACTGATCATGGGTAACTGGGACCCGAACTTGGTGCAATTTCAGGCTGACCATGCTGACTATGTGTCAGGTTCACCAATTGAGTTCATCACAGTCAAGATTTAGGTGCCGATTACGATCCGGCAAAAACCGGGTACGAACCGTCGGACGGAGGCTTTTTTCCGTCCGACTCGTACCCGGCCGTAAAACTTTACAAACATGCAAGTACGATTCGCACGGAAACACCATTTCCGTACGAGTCGTACAAAACACCGACCGACGAAAAGATACATACAAATGGGATCCGGGGAATGCGCCGACGTGACGTCGGGACGCTCTCAGGCCGCGTTTCACGACCCAGGAATTACGATTCGAACCGACAGCAGTCCGGACGGCAATATTTTTACGGCACCCAAAAAGTGTCGGAAAAGCGAAGTACGGCGCGAAACGACCAGAGTAGGTGGTCTGGTAAGCGCCGTACCCCCCCCAGCCCCCGCATGTACGCGCCGTACCCCCCCAGCCCCCGCATGTACACGCCGTACCCCCCCAGCCCCCGCATGTACGCGCTGTACCCCCGTGTATGTACACCCGTGTTCGTGTCGAACCCCCCCGTGTATGTACACCCGAGTACGTGTCGAACCCCCCCGTGTATGTACACCCGAGTACGTGTCGAACCCCCCGTGTATGTACACCCGAGTACGTGTCGAACCCCCCGTGTATGTACACCCGTGTACATTCGAGTCGTACCCCCACCCGTGTATGTACGGTGCGTACCCCCAGCGCGTAGCGTAGCGCTTGCTCACTTTGCCACTGGATTCAAGCAGCCTGGCTGAAGACGGCTGAAATGCCAGAAACCGGTCCTAGGAAGCTTGTTTCCGGTCCAGGGAAGGCATGGCTTGGCAGTTCGGGCTGGACTGTTCCCATGAGGCACAGGGTCAGACTGATTTGCATATGGCCATGTTTGAACTGGGGTGGCAGAGTGGGCTAAAGAACGGTGATGGATCAAACCCAGATCTGCTGACTGGGTGTGAGTGTTTGATTGGTTCCGATGCTCCGTCCATCACCAACCCCTTTTGTACCGCTTTGTTCGCCATAAGTTGGCAGGGTATGCCCAGACGTGAGTCCCTTGCTCATTTTGCCACTGGATTCAAGCAAGCCTGGCTGAAGATGGCTGAAATGCCAGAAACCGGTCCTAGGAAGTTTGTTTCCGGTCCAGGGAAGGCATGGCTTGGCAGTTCGGGCTGGACTGTTCCCATGAGGCACATGGTCAGACTGATTTGCATATGGCCATGTCTGAACTGGGGTGGTAGAGTGGGCTAAAGAACGGTGATGGATCAAACCCAGATCTGTTGACTGGGTGTGAGTGTTTGATTGGTTCTGATGCTCCGTCCATCACCAGCCCCTTTTGTACCAATCCCTAGCTACGGCATTTTTAGAAAACAGCTGAAAGCCTTTTTATTTTAAATCCTCTCTCCAGTTTCTTCAATGATCCCCTTGCAGCACCCTATTCTTCTAGGCAGCGCCGAGATGCCCCAGGGTGAGTTGAGCGCTTTATAAACTAACTAACATAACATAACATAACAACATATAGTACTGAGAAATGTATCTTCCTCCAGACATTGCCACCTCAAGTTTACAGTTTCCCATGTGCCCTTCTAGTTCAACCAGAGAAAACACCCAGAGTTTAAGCAATTCTCAAAGCATAGTATCCCATAGTGATTAAATGTGCAAATTGAAAAGCTACATATTTGGCAATGTGCCCTGAGTGACTGTTCAACTCTTAAACCCAAACCCCACTCAATATAATTTAACCATCTATACTTTTTAAATATATCTCTGCACTTCAATAATGGCTATACTTACTGACAACTGAAAGATAAAAGGTAAACATATTCTGGGATTTTCTCTTGTATTCATATTACACAGATTCTCTTACTGGGCATATATATACAGAGAATCAAATAATACAAGAAAATAATCAATTTCCCCCTCAATGGAAAGTAAATCATTTCCTCCCATGGGACACATTCAACTTTGTCGAGCAAACTGTTTTCATTTTCATGCCAGACTATTTGTACCTTTATATCAGTGCTAAGACATTGCCTTACACCAGGAAATCTTCACACATCTAAGCCATTGAGGGATGACTTCAAAATCCTGTTGCTCCGTTATGTTGAATCCTTAATACCGACACATCTGTTTACTCACACATGAGTGATCTTAGCTTAATCATTTAAAAATAATTCATAACTAATACATCATATAAATATTTCATAGACTGTAACAAACAATCACAACAAATAGGCATTCCAGAATGTTGTGTTGTTTAATGACTTCTGCCAAAGTTTAGAGAGCTATTGTGGGAGCTTTCACTGGATGACTGTCTTATTTTATTTTCTTAACTTTAGGTTTTATGGTCAACAAAAATAAAAACAAAAAAAAGCTTTACGGACAAAAACAATATGGGGTCTTACATTGTATACAGCAAATCATACTGGCTAAAATGCTGGAACAAACTGAGGTTTGAAATGTAATGTGGTTGTCATGTGATTACTTTTACATTAGTGGACAGCAAGAGACAGACCCTCCAATATGGTTCAGTCCCCCAAATGGCAGCCACTCTTCACGATCAAGAAAACAACAACCCCATTAATGAGATTTCTGAACTCCCAAATCCAGAACATATGTGTAAACTATTGCCCTACTGAAGCCAAGGACAGCTGCAGGTCTCCATCTTGATTTGACAAGATTGATTGCAGAGGTGCCCATATGTCTCTTGGCCTGGTTGTCTTGGGTGGCGTTGACACATATGCATCCATTGTGTCATCACAAAATATCAGATCCGCCACACACTACTCTTTCAGACCATTGATGGGACATCTCCAATATACATACACAACAACTTGCTGTGCAACTGGATTCAAACTAGTCTGTCTGATGAGGGGTGATACCCCGAAACTGGTCCCAGTATGCTTGTTTCCGTCCAGGACAGCCCTGGTCTGGTAGTTCAGGCTGTACTGTTTCCATGAGCAGCAGGGTCAAGACTGATTTGCATATGACTGGGGACAAACTGGGGTGGCAATGTGAGCAAAAGAACGATGGAGTCAACTCTGATCTCTTGACTGGTGGTGAGTGGTTGAAAAGTTTCAGCAGTCCTTCCATCATCTTGTTGTGTTTGCTATGTTCACCGTAAGTGGCCAAAGGTATGCCCAGACGTGGGTCCCTTGCTCGCTGTGCCACTAGATTCAAGCTAGTCTGGATGATGAGGGCTGACACCCCAGAAACTGGTAACAGGATGGTTGTTTCTGGTCCATGGAGGACCTGGCCTGGCAATTCAGGCTGGACTGTTCCCTTGAGGAGTGGGATCAAGACTGATTTGCAATGGCTGGGTCCAAACTGTGAGCAAAAGAACCCTTGCAGGTGTGCGATGAAGCACGGGGGCATCTGTGAGGGAGATATCCCTGAAGAACCCCATCCAATACTCTGCTATTGTAGGTTACAACCAGGCAAAGTGAAAGGGGCACAGCATAGCCAGCAGCTGTCATCATCATCCCACAATCCTCTTGTTATATTCTATGTAGGTATCATAATATAGACCCCGGTAATCTCATCACCCTTCACCTATATTCTCTCCCTACATTACACTTGTCACAGTTTACAGGGACTGACCTTTTACCTAGATATTACACTGCATTCAGAAAGCGGGTTTTCCCTGGTTCGAAATCTCATACATTATGCATGAGGATTCTTGAAGCAGAGCAGGACTACCATCTTCTGTATGGAAACTATGTACTAAGTTAATTCCCAACGTCATCCTTAGGCCGACACAGTAATACAGCAAGGTAGGACCTCTGGGGAGACCTATGGGTATATAAGCATCACATCTTGCTAAGATAAGACAGAGGAGACTGAGACTTCCCGGCCGATACACTGACCAGAGAAGCTCAGGTTCCTGCATGCAGACACTCCAGCTCGCAGTGGTCTAACATCCCTCGTGGGGTGTCCAGCTCGAGACCAGGACGGGATCCCATATTCTCCCACTTCAGGTAATGGGGTTGACTAAATTCTAGAGGAATTCTTAGCTTAACACCTACACCTATTATAGGTACACTTAGGTACATCTAGATAGGGAGGCATCATAGGAGTACGCATCTTTTATCATGTGTGTTATATACTTGAATGTATTCAGGATTTTAGTAAGATGGTAGAACTATACCATCCTTTTACATTTATAGTACTGTTAACCATTTATATCTTATACTGTCTAATGGTTGTTGCAGCACATCTATTCTACACCAGAATGACAACTGTTCAATTAATGATTATTGAAAATGCCCAGCTTGTTTTATTTGGTGTATCTTTCTAGGACAGACAAAGTAAGCACGAGTGACTGAGCAAAAGATAGTATATTGTTTCAACGGTCCTGAGAGATCAGAGTTGTCATGTTCGATGGTTGCCAAGAACTATTCTCTCCTTGGTAAGAGGAGATTCTATTGGCAATGTGAGCTAGTTGGTACAAGAAGGCCAACACACCCATTGGGGGTGATCAGAGTTTGTCTGACACCAATCCTACAGAGTATGTTGTCTAAACGCGCAGATCCTGTTTATCTTTTATAGGAACTACACAACACTCTCTCTGCCACACCCTATGAGTGTGGTTGACTTGATGTGCGAAATCATAATTTAGCAATCTTATTCTGCTGCTTTGGGTGATGAAAAAGGCCTAATTGCCATCTGTAAAGTCTCCTAGGGGAAACGTAGTTTACAATACATGCAATACATCGTGTGCCATTACAATGCGGGCAGTACAACGACCGCGTAGTTACATCGCATACCATTACCAAGCAAGTCATTACAATGACTTGCTGTAGGGAGCAGAAGGTGTTGGATTTAAAACCCAACACCTGCCCTACTGTTGCACAGACTGGAGTTGGAATAGTAAATTATACTATTAAAAAATCCAGCCCCCCCCTACAGTAAGTGGTGGTAACGACTTGCGTTGTAATGGTATGCAATGTAACAACGCAGTCGTTATAATAACCTCATTGTAATGGGATGTGATGTATCACATGTGTTGTAACCTGGCCTATTGGTTTCCTAGTATCCCTCTCAGGTTGTCCTGTAGCCCTTGCTGAAGAACAGAACCGTAAAGTTGGGAAATCAGTCACCTATTTTCTGGAGTATGAAGCGACATTGTTAGTGTTTGCAAGTGCTCCAATTCTGAGGAAGATGTTAGGAATTCTGCAGTACAGGTTGTCCTCAACTGATAATACAGGAATAAATCCAGAAGAGTACAGGAAGTTCCATTGGCAAGTGGCAGCCATGAGATGAACTGACCATTTGGAAAAAAAGTTCCTAACATAATGACACCTAGCTTCTTTAATAGTGCTATGACATTATATTCCATTGTTGGTGAAAGCTGTAGGTTTCCTAACAGTGGCAGTGCTGGGGAGTACAGCATTAACTCTTCTGTGTTTTTAGACAGTCTGATCCACTCCCATCTTTTGCAGGCAGCTATTTACTGGAAACTGGCCTAATAACCATCCAGGATACCTGGGTGCTAGGGACGTCATTGTCCGATGCCACAATTAGGTGGGTGATGATGTGTGGGGCGCACAACCAGAAATGTGTAAAGTGTACCCAGAAGAAATAAAATTGTTCAAAGTCAGATGCTGGGAGTTCACCCCACTCACATTGTGATGTAAGGGCAGCTTACCCAGTTCTGGGCTGCTTTCCTGCCCATACCAGATTGATCATGAGTGACCTCCGCTTAAAAGAAACTGCATGGATAGCCTGATCAAATTGTTCAGAAACATCTATAACAATTTAGGGAGGATGAATATTTTTAACAGTGCAATACGGCCAGCTATGGACAAGGGAAGTCAAACTAATTGATTAACTTGTTTCACTATTTTAGCACATGTTGCCCCATATTATCCATGAGGACAGAGCAAATGTAAAAGCTAATCTGAATCCCTGGGTACTTAAGTGACTTCTCCCTCCATTTGAGTCGGACATTGACGGTGCAACGTTTGGTGCCCGGGAGTTAAAGGGAATATGACTGATCATCGAATCCGGTAAATTTGCAGATAATGGGACTAGATGGGTGCCTTAAATTTTAGTGTAAAGTGATTAGTGAGAGTAACTACATTTACACTTGTGTTGATGGAAAACAACTAATTATCCTAATAACTGCAAATGTTCAGCAGGTGTGCTGCCAATATATGAAAGGGTGCTGGTAGTCCAAGTGCCACAAATGGCCACATGCAACACCACTAGGAAGAAGATCATCTATCTGGTAGCTTTCTTTCCAGTAACAAATAATACTAATAGAACATTTGGAGTAGGGAGCAATGGCAATAAATCAGGTGATTGTTCATTCAAACTGGCATTGATAGTGGTGTTAATTTCATACTAACTGCATGTCTCTATGCGCAATGTTTCTGCATGTTGAAGCTGCTGCCTTCCCCCTTCCATAAAAGGTCTTAAGGTACTATGAGTATTAGGGTGCCAAAACTAAGGATAGTTCCATAGTCATTGGTGTGTAATGGAGATTTCTAAATGTAAGAACTCTAGGACACTTTTCAGACCCTATCACTGAACAGAAAACATTTTTTCAATCAAAGGACTGTCATCAATGGAAGAGGCCTTAGTCTCCCAACTGACTTCCTTACATATGAATCAGACATAAGGTACCCTGATCAACTCCAGCACACTTCAAGGACATTTTAGATTATTACAATCACTTCTTAGGTTTTAGAGAATAGATGAATACATATGTTTCATCTACTTTGCGGAAACGTTTTTTTATCCAACTAAATTATGATTAAAGGGTATAATTCAGTTTCAATAAACAAAATGAATGGTGTAGATATGAATGATAATTAAATATTGAGACAGTAACACATACATTGAATCACTTTCTCAAGAGACATAAAGAATGCTTGAACAAGGCAGTGACCCCTGCCCTAGAGATCTTTAAGTATAAAGTTCAACTAGCGGTATTATATGGGGCAGAACTATGGGGACCCGCATGTAGAAATACATTTGAAAGCCTTGAGAACAAGTTTCTTAGGGGCTTGATAAAAATATCTACTAATACCCCATTGACACCCCTCCTTCTGGATCTAAACTTGAAACGAACAGATCAACATGCAATATTAAGACCATTATTGCTGTGGGTTAGATTGTGGACGACTCCAGAATTACTTGACTACAAGAAAGGCCTGAAAGAAGTTATGGATCTCGATAGTTGTAACACAGTTTATTGGTTCAAGCATGTTAGAAATTGGTTAGGCATGATCGGATTAGCCCACTTTTGGAATGATCCTGAGGCTATGAACTCGTGCTCTAGGAAAATTGTTAAACTATCCTTTTGGTCATATGTGAGGTACGAGTCAGTGTATATAAGAATCCATGGACCACTAACTGAAAACTTTTTATTGTTTAAGGATGTAGCATCTTTCGAACCCTTTTTAGACGAGATTCATCCGCCATTATCAAAAACTTTGTACCTAAAATTTAGATATGGTACACTTAGAACGAAGGCGCTTGAAAAAAGCTGGGCGAAATCAGGAAGTGATCTTTGTATTTCATGCACTCATGGTACTAAGGAAGATGATTTACATATACTTCTATTTTGCTCCAGCTATGCAATACCAAGGAAAAAGTGGATAGTGCCGCTTTGTCATAAAATTGGTTCAAGATCCTACAAGGAGGCTGGCAGAATTTTAAAAACTGATACCAGCCAGGTGATAGTTTTTGGAGTTAGTAGATTTCTTCTCGCTGCTAATTTTATTAGAACAAAGTTGGGCCTACATTTTTAAAGAAAAAGAAAAAAAGGGAAAACATATATAAAAATGCACAACTATTGTTCACTAGATATCTCCAAAAAGACCACGACAATCAAACATTCAAATTGTATGTTTTATTACCCAACCAGGAGGATGTTGTTGTTGTTTTTTATGAACTTTTTACAAAAATGTCCTAGCGGTTAGTGATTTAATACTATTTTAATAGTTTTTAAATTATATTTATTATTAACTGTATTTTTAACTATTGTAAAATTTTCGCCCGGGCCAAATGTGTTTGATAAAGAATTATGTAATTAGATATTGTGTACTCGGATGCAACGGATATATATTAATAGGTTAGTTTAATCAATCCTCTTATTTTTTTCCTTTTTAAGCTAGCAAATGTAAAATTGTTAGAATAACAAATGTTTTTTATTGTATCTTTTATGATGCTAATGCGTCGAAATAAAGATTTAAATGAATGAATGAAATGAAATGAATCACTTTTTGATTGGTTGGATTGGAGGGAAAAGGCCATCTTCCACAAAAAGTTTCAAACTACTTTTTCAGTACTAGATATTTGTATCATTATTTCAAATTACGAGCTACCATCCACATGTATGCTTTTACATGTTCTGCAAGGACAACACATAACATTGACTCACCTTCTTCATTTCCAGAAACTATTGTATACACAATAGTTTGATTCAAGGCGGCTGCAATAACAACAGTTACTTCTGTACCGAGGGCTGCATCTTCGGACACAGGGGCTGGCCTGTGGAATCCAAACATATTTTTTTAACCATTACAATTCTGTATTCTTCTTAAGAACTATAATTTAAAATATATATAATGTACTATAATACAACTCTAAATCTGATGTCAATACAATCAATGGAAATGCTCACAATGTGTTACTCAACCTGCAAATTGACAGATCTCTGAATTGTTTACACCATTTCTAGCCGCTGCAGTGGGCTTTGCAGATGCATTCCATACAGTTTTGATGGAGTGTAATAGAGATTATACATGCAGTAGGATTGAATCATATATATTTATTACACGTACAAATAATGAGTTAGTCTGTTGGCTTTCAGCAACTCCATAACATTGAGCTGGATTTGACTGCCCAGTTGACAAATATGCTGTATGCCTTCACTAATGGAAGGACCCACCTGCACAAGGTTTTTATAAAACTGTGATTTTTTACCGGTTCAGGAATAAAAAAAAATATTTTCTCAATTACACTCTGGCAGGGTTTACCTCTCCACCATATTAATGTAGTATTTAAGTTGGTAAAAGCAGGCTAAAGATGATTGTGTGGAGTGCAGCCCAAAGTACATACTAGTGGCTGAGATGAATTCACGCATTCCACCCATCCCTTTTTATGCTGTCCGGCATGATCTAGGAGCACTTTTCAATGAGATGTGTGTTCCAGGCTCAATGTACCACAATTCTTAAGCTGCATCTAATTGATGAAGCCCAATATTGCTCAAAACATTCTTTGGTTGTGTCTGTTGATATTTTTATTTAGGGCACTGTCCGGTAGCTTGGCCTGGACTACCCCCTTTGGGGTGAGTGAACAACTCATTTGCATATGGCTTGCCCCTTTAGATATTTGCCCAGACAAGCTAAAAAATCCGAGTGCATTTAAGAAATCGCTCTTTTGGTCAAGAAAAATTATATTTTCACATCAATTTTCATCGAAAGGAAGAAATGGATGTAATGTTGCTGCACTGACAAACTGTTTACCGGTGATGTAAATTGCAATTCAGTGGTTTTCTTCCTGAGCCAAATTAAACAGTATTAATATTCTCTGAACTATGAATTGCATTTTTTTCTTTGGTTGCTACAAACCTATTCTGGTGACAACTTTAGCATATCTAGGGTCAGTATTGCAAGCACTTTAATTTTGAAATGTGGGGAGGGGAATGCCAATGACAATTTCAGGTCTTCAATTTTAGAAACTCTAACATTCCAAATGGAAAAAAGTGCCTCATAATTCATATGGTATACGTCACGCTGTACACTCATTCCAAAGATATATTGGATTGATGTGCAGTGTAGATGAAGGTGTTTGCTTCCATCCCTTCCTGGATGTCAACCATATTTTTTATGAGATCTCTGAAATATATTTTCAAATCTTCCACCTTGCTCTGAAAGGATGAAATTGCCCATTTGAATTATCAGATTGTTTGGGCTGATTTGATTCCAGCGTTATCGCTCTTTCTCCAGGAGCTGCCGTTTCAAAGATACAACACTTTCATTTTCGGGTTGGGCAACTCCATTAAGGCTTACTAGCTTTTCTCGGCCTCTTGGACTACAAACAAAATAAGTCACTCAGTAAATCAATGCAAATCATTTTGCTGGCTTCCTAAGAGCTGTAAAATCTTCCTAATGCGAGCCATCCTTTGAGTCAGACTAATTATTAATGCCACTCAAACTGAGGTACAATTTTCGGCAGGTAGCAATTCATTACGTAAAGACTGCTAGGGAAGTTAGTTATAAAGAGGCATGTCCCTCTGGCCAGCTAAAACCCATGATGCTGCATCAAGGAGGAAGGAGATACAAATATAATCAGTCTCGGGAGAGTGGCACCAGAGATGCTAAACACCAAATAACTCCATGCAATGATTGATACATTTTAATTTCCCAGAAACACCTCGCTAGTGACTGCACTCAGTAGCGTATGGCAGAGAATGAGGGTGGAGGGTCAAGGGGGACTAGGGGTAGCAGGGGGACAAAATAAACAAGCATTGGCATAGCCAATAGGTCTCGCTTTAGGGACCTTATAAGTGTTTAGTTATGCAACTGTTGCATGGCTAAACACTTATAAGGTCCCAAAGGCGAGACCTATTGGCTATGCCAATGCTTGTTTAAAACTGCTGTGACGCGGCGTTGTGTCTGGCAAGTAACACCTGACATACGGGATCAAGTTACACCGGTTTATCTCGTGCACAAAACGTTCTGCCATCTTGAAGAGTAACTGACACCTGGCGGAGGTAGCAGGGGCACGTGACGGGTGCTCGCGAAATACCTGCATTCCAGCTATTTACGACTGGGTTGAGCAGATGGCTCATTTTTTAGGCTTAGGAAACTTGCGCTACAAAAGACAACTTATGATTTGTTTTTACTTTTTAATGTTAAATATTTTTCCAACATTAGTCCTAACTCCGCTCCCTTCCACGTGGATCTTTCTTTTGTATTGGTATGTGTACAAAAGCGCGGGAAATGTACTCCAAATGTTTACGAATACCGTCCATTTAAGATTTAGTGAGCGTGCACCACTTTTCTACATATTTTCCTCGTCGGCTTTCATGATATAACACCGAGGCTGTTTAAAAGTGTAAATACTGGAATATGAAAGTGCGCCACAAAACCAACTTGAGGACTCTTTCAGGCGAAGATAGGCAATGGATGGGCCCAGGCTGGATTAGGAGCGTGTGGGTTGTGGAATATTTTTCACGGACTAACCCAGAGCTGAAAACTTGGCCACGTTTGTTGTTTGTACCACACATAAGAAACCTGGGAGTATTTCATAGGTACGAAAAATAGGACTCAGGTATCAAAACGGTCTACACCCGTGGCTGTTTTCGTCTTTTACGTCTGTGTGCTCTGAAGACAGCCCTTCACCCGTGTTTGTGAAACAGATAACCATATGTATATTATTTTAAACATTAAACCAAAAATATAATTTATTTTTAAACCACTCAGCCACCGAATAACTTCTTGGCACTACACAAAAAAAGTGTAGCAAAAACACTTGCATTGATGATTCGCAATGTCCAATCCGCTCCATTCAGTCAGTTCTATTAAGCCAATGCTGCTGCCCCCACATGGCAGGAAAGCCCCTTACTGGCTTCTCGCTCCTCTCTGAGGCTTGCCAAGGATACCCCCACCTATGCAGCTGGCCCTGTCGTTGTTCACTGCAGTATCTAGCACCCAGAAGACCCAACCCTAACGGACTCCTAGTGCGCTCACATGTCTTGTTATTACGAAATCCTTCCGGTTCTTGTTTTTATGCATCCAGCTTAAAGTCTAGTCCAGTACAAGAAAGGAGGCAATACTTTGGTGTGCTTGCATATATTATTTATTGAGCTAGTAATACCATCAGTTCTGCCTCTAGGCGCTATGAGAATTCGAGCAGGAGAGAAGCTCCGGTATGCAGAGTGTTGAAACAGGAGCGCTCTACAGCTGTTCTGAAGAAAGGCGCTGGGGCCAAGGTGGGGGGGGGGGGGGGGGAGGGGTGCAACCAACCACAGCTGATTGCATCCTGTGCAGTTTTGTGCATGGATTTACTGGAGGATAGTTAGTTGGTTGACTGGTTTGAACTTTACATTCAAGGCCAGGGTTCAACGCAAAGCGAACCTATATTCAGCAGAGAATAGGCAGCGCGAGATATACTGGGGATGTGTCAGCTCACACAAGCTTTCAGTACAAGCCCCCTCCAAGGAGACAAGGTCCCTTCACTGGAACGGAGGCAGGGCGTATGTGACAGAAACAAACACGTGAACATATTAAACATATCCACCATCGATAAACAATCACGCAGTCAGGAGACAGTCTCAAATTTGCACATAATAAAAAAAATCCACGGAAAACTCGGCAGCTCACCTAAAATAACAGCGCTATCGGGACGGACATGTTTGGCTAATTAACCGAACAGCGCTCCGAAGCAGACTAGGAACGGGTAGCGCTGAATAAAAAGCCCAAAGAAATAAATGAAAATTTATAACTTGAAACGCCGCGTTTATAATTTGGGAGCCCAGCGTTACACCGAGCAGGCTTCTGGGCAGTGAAAGTGGATTTTTTCAGTCAAAGACCCCAAACAATGTAAAGCATAAAAACTCAGAGTGACACCTCTGTTGGGGTGTACCCCCTGAAGCCATCCTTATGCAGAACAGCGTTGCAGGCAATGAAGCCCGCCAACAAAACACAAGCATTACAAACCGAAAGAGGCCACTTTAAAGTCGGTTGTTGTTGCCACTACGTGGAGCAGGCGCCCGGGCAGTCACTGTCTCAGCACACGGAACAAACAACGCCAAGACCCTCAACACCCCACCCCATTCTTTTGTTTTATAACACAAGACGCTCCGGGCAATCGTCGTGAAATCTCCCGCGCTCCAGAAGGTGACGACACAGGATCACGGGTGCGACCTTTCACGCTAATTACTTTAATAACTCCTAAAAAAGTGCTCACGGCCGAAAACTGAATATGATGCAAAGTGGATATATGAACCATTACTAGGTTATTTGCTTGCGGGTGTTCATAATATATATTATGTTGTTATAGTTACCAACATAACAATATGTACACACTTACAGATATAGGACACCATTAAAACAAGCATTGGCCGCGGCCGTGACCTGGAGACGAAATATGTGGTGGGGGAGGGTGTGAAGCGGGAGTTGTGTGGGCGCGTGGTCATCGTGATCGCTATCGCTCTGGAAGTGAAAGTGATCGCGATGAGGCACGAGTTTTCAAAGTGCTGCTGGCGGCCGGCTGCGCGCGTGCACGATCGCGTGAACGCAAGCATTAGGCCAGCCAGCAGCACTTTGAAATTCCCATATACAAAATGTCTCTTCGAGCCAGCGCAAGCGCTGGTCTCAGCGAGACCTAAAAAGTACCAGTTACTTCTTCCACTGGCCACTTCTCTCCTCTGCTTCTCCGGTGAGTCCCGGAACCAGGAAGCACCCAGGCTCCCCATAGCCAATCATAACGCTGCAATGCAGCATTGTGATTGACTCCACTAAGCCAATCACAATGCTGCAATGCAGCATTGTGATTGGTCGAGCGCCATGGATCAGTGCTCAGATGGGGACTGGGGGCCTGGGCGTGTGCCCACCAGGCTGTGTGATGCAGTCTGGTGGGAATCATGCAATGTGCTTATGGCTGTTTGGCTTGCCGAGATGGCTGGCCAAGCAGTCATGCACACTTGTAGTGTGCAAACCACTCCTCCCCCAGGGCCAGCAGCCCCGCCCACCCTAACCGAGGCCCAAAACTAAGAAAAATAAAATGATATTAACCACATTATTATCATTTTATGTTTCCTGCTCACAATACAGTGGGGTGACGCTTCTCTGCCTTAGCGGAGGAGCAGCCGATGACTGCACTGTCAAAGCATAACTTGTATTCTGCCACCTTTTATTGTCAGTTCATGTAATCTACTTCTGCAACGTTTTCCATGTTATGTTCCATACTACACCAGAGGGTGTTAGAAGACTTCTTTGACTATATATGTTCCTCATCTGCTCATATAAACAACTCAAAGGCTTTGGTAGATATTTAGTGTATGGTCGGTGGCCACCAACTTGTCAGGGTGGCAAAGGTATTAAACCCAGCCACCCTGGTGGATAAATCACCATAATTAGAGATCTCTACATGTCCAGTAGAGATCTACATGTCTTCAGCTGAGCCATCACAACAGCTGCTTCTCTGAGGTCTGTACGTTTCCTGAGTGGCCACCAAGTTTTACGCAGCCGCTCAAGAAACATTTTTGCTTTTCATAAAGAAACTCATAAAGCAAGAGTTTGGTTTTGAAAATTAAAAGGCTAATGGACATGACATCCAGAAGTTTTCTCCAAGGTGTGGTGGTCATTTCTACTTGTTTCTGTTTGAGACTGCCAGAGTTTACCTGTGGTCTTGAACAGGAAAAAAGTATATTAGGAAATCCGTCCGATGCCTAAGAGGTGTAAGGATTATGGTTGCGCTGGCCGAGTGTGTGAGTGCCCTCTGGCAGAAACAGGGCAGTTGCACAGGTCATGATAGAGCTGGCAGACCGTCAATTTGGCAGAAAAGGTATTCCCCCCACACTTGAGGGGGAGCACCTTCTCCGCCAAACGCTTAATGCTCCCTTTTGATTGTATGTCAAGTCAAGATCCAGATGTATTCCTGTACAATGGCAGGCACCAGAGTGGAATGAGGATGAGTATGGCCAACCATCATGTCATAGTTGTTAATGTAATCAGAAGCATTCCAATATAGTACAAAAAATATGTGGTCTGCAGGACTAAAAGATGTCCCAATGGACTGCACTTCACTGAGTTAGGAAAAAGATGCATTGGGGAATATTCCCTACTGCAATGATGGCCATCCGTAAATTGCTAGTCTGTCCCCACCCTACAACTTTAACCCTATGAATGATGTAAACACATAGCTCCTTTTTATGAGCTGCTCATTTTCACCTGGAGCAATGAAGAAGTATGCCACCTGCAATGAGGGTCTCTGGGTCTGTAATAATCTGGTCTGCAAACTTCGATCCAACAATTCCTGGATCATACTGCAGGGGAAGCAGGCTGAGGGCAGTGGCACAGTCCACCTCCAAACCAACCAACACCTGCAGCAGTATGGGGGAAATAGTCAATACACTTCCGGAACAGACAGAAGCCTGTTCTAACCCACTGTGCAATCACACACTTGCCCCCATTTGCAATCCTGCTAACACCTTCTGCCAACTCAGAGTAGGTGGACAAAGTCAGACATCTCGGATTGAGGAAAAATGCATGGTAAAGGACCCAGTATTTCCGAGTCCATGCAGTTATTATTATTCCAGGTAGAATACTCAGAATAGCAATAATTTGTTGCAGGGATACCAGCTGGAATTGGATAGAATGGCACCCGGTATCCCTGTAAACGATTCTGGCCAATTTGTAACCAAAAGGGTGGCATCCTTGACATAGCTTCGAGATAAGAGCCACTAGTATAAAATCAGTCCTCTTTCAAAACTTTCATTTATAAAATGATACCAATGCAATCTATAATGGAACATACCCTTGTTGATGAAATTAGAATTGGCAGAAAATAATTATTCCAGAAAATCTTTCAAATGGCTATTGGTGTTGTAATATGTATGGCAGTCCGCCTATTACAAATAGGGCAGTTGGACTTTATTAAGCCTTGCAGTTTTGCGAAACACATTTAAGAGTTCTTCACTACCAGGACATGTAAAACTTAAAAGTGCATGTCCCACTTTATACATACACACTGCACGCTGCCCTATGGACTATTTAGGGCCTACCCTATGGATGATGTATGTTTATTAAAAAGGGAGGTTTGGGCCTGGCTTGAGGTTTATCCTGCCAAGCACATATGGCTGTTTAAAGCTGCACACAGAAAGGCTGTAATGGCAGACCTGAGACATGTACAAAGGGCTGCTTAATTCTGTTGCATAAACTGAGTCTTTGGCTCAGCTCTACAAGGTTTGTTTTCACAACCACAGGTGACACAAGTAAACAACAGTGAAAACAAGGAAAAATCGTAACATCATTCATCACTTGTTACATGTTCAATAACATGTCTTCAAAATGAAATTTAAAAGGGGTCTCTGCGATGGAAGGCACGATTGTTACAGGATTTGATTGGCACAATAAGTGCTGTAGGTCCACTAGTGTTTTCAGTCCCTGGGTGCAAATAGTAGCACTTTACTAGGGTCTTGCAAGTAAATTAAATATGCAATTGGGTATAAGCCAATGTTACCATGTTTAAAGGAGAGAGAACACACACTAGTTAGCAGTGGTAAAGTGAGCAGAGTCCTAAAGCCAGCAAAAACGAAGTCAACAAAAACAGGTGGATGGAAGGCAAAACGTTTTGGGGAAAACCACACGCAGCATGTCAGGTCAAACAAGGGCCAAGTCTGATTTGCACTTAGCTGGGTCAAAACTGAGGTGGCATGATGTGCATAATAATGATGGGTTGGGATGAGGCCCAAGTAATTTCCAGCAGCTGAGATTATTTCAAGCATTCCATCCATCACTTTTGCTTTTTTGTAAACATTGGTGTGTTACTTTTAGAATTTGATTATTTTTCTGCCTAGGCCATGTGCGCTCTTCTTTAAGTGGTTAGTGTGACCTGACTGTTAATGGATCCTCTGTGTTGAGAACCCAACAGTGGATAAAGGACTTGGGTATCAGGAGATGTTTTTCCTCCTGATAGGATATCCATCTGGGCTGTATCCATGAACTTAATTACACTACCAAAGGTACCTTCCCTGCTGCACGCATATGTAACTCACACTTAGGCATGCCCCCTTTATTGGCCAGCTAGCCACCCAGGCACCGATCGCAGGAGGAGACAGGCTGCCACCAGAATCAGTTTTGAGTGGCCTTTGAGTGGCCACAAGGTAGAGTTTGCTATTATCCAAGCTATTACACAGGGCACAGGGAGTTCTGTACATGGGTAGAAAGCTTCTGTCATGTTGGGTTTAAATAGTGAAGAACACTGTGAGATAAATTACAGTACAAAACACATGAAACGTTGTAAACGTGACTAAGGGCACCCCGAGACCTCTAACCCATTGGTTAGGGAACGGACGGGGGTTCTTCCAACCCACAGACTGGCACTGGGATAACATGTGGCACCCTCCATACCGCCTACAGAACACATCTGGAACTATGGGAGGCAAAAGGACTGCACCAGCTGTTGAACCTGTGGAGAAAGACCCCAAAGGCTGGACCTGAACTCACTTGTACCTATGACTGAGAAGTGGACTCCAAGTGACTGTTGTCTCACCTCATTTTAAGCTACAGGGACACAAAAGCTGCAATAAAGCCATCTTATTGAAGAGCCCAGCTGACTAGTTCCACCGGGTACTGCTCAGAACCCTGCCGGCGGCTTCCACTGGAATGAGTCCAGACCCGCAAGTGGTGTCCCAAAGGTCCTGGGGATCTTGAATGAGTGCCACAGTGTACGTCTCCTGACTAACACTGAAAGCGGGGAATTAAAAACGCTATCAAGAACTTTTGTCTGGAGAAGTGACCGAAGACTGGGACCAAACCGCCAAGTCAATCCGACAAAGCTGTGTTGCTGCTAGGCCAAATATTCAGGTTGCTTCCACTCTGAGCTTTTCCACAGCAACCAATCCATTTCAGCTGGATATTATGAAGAAGATTGTCAGCATTATGGACACCTGTTTGGCTACAGCTTGCAACCTTGTGCACTGAAGGAACTCGAGGTCCATAAAAGTGACAAATTCTGGAGGTAGAAATCTTCACCGGAAGATAGTATTGAACAGATTAGTCAGTTTAGGGCCTAAATAGTCTTTCAGGGCTATGTAAAATTTGTTGGTAAAGCATCAGGTCCTGCTGCTTTACTCCTTTTGAGGTTATTTATTACATCTAATACATCCTTCTGTGTAATTACAGCATTTAAGTTTTCACAGGAGTCTACATCTAGTTTCGGGATTTGTGACTTATTTAAATAAGCGTCAACTGCTATGAGTTGGGGTGATAGATCCTCTTCGTATAGTAACTGGAAGAAATGCTCAAATGCTTCTTCAATACCTACTTTATCTTCTACTATCTGTCTGCTGTTTCCCTTATGGATAGCAGTTATCTTATTTCTATTAGACTCAGTCTTGAGCTTCCAGGCTAAGAGTTTACCGCTATTCTCTCCCCATTCATAATTTGTCAGAGAGCTAGCTTGCCACCTCTTTCTTATTTTTTTCTCCAGGAAAAGGGACAGTTCTTGTTTCTTATTCATAATTTCATTTTTCAAGATGTTTTGTTCTTCTTCTGAAGTTGAAAGTTCTAACTTTGCTTGTTTTTCTAATAAGTCAGCTTCTAATCGTGATATTTTAACCCCTTCGCTGCTGCGGACATTCCGCTGCAGCGCTGGGGGGGGCAGGGGTGCAGCGCGGTGGGCCTGTGCTCATGACGGAGCCGCTCCGTCATGAGCCACAGTTGAGCTGTGCTCATGACGGAACGGTTCCGTCATGACTCCGCCCATTTGCGTTGTCCCCCCGCACAGGCAGGGAAACAGCGCCGGCGGAGCGGCCGCCAACGGGCGTGTCATGACGGAACCGTTCCGTCATGAGCACACGGCAACCGTGGCTCATGACGGAACGGTTCCGTCATGAGCGGGGAAGGGGTTAAGCCGCTTCAGTTTGTTTTTGCCTGATGCTATACCGACTAATGTTCCTCTAATAAAAGCTTTGTAAGCCTCCCACACTATCCTATCTGAGAATTCGCCCTCACTATTTTCTTTCAAATAATTCTCCGTTGTTAGTCTTAGGGTATCGATAACTTGTTGATCTAGCAGGAGTATCCGATCTAAAGTCCACCTTTTTACGTTCTGCACTGACTCATACTTTATAATTAATTGGATCAGAGAGTGATCTGAAAAATGTGCGGGCAAATGATGAACTCTCCTGACTTTGTTACTTAAGAGTTTATCGACCAAAAAGAAATCTATTCTTGAGGCATGGCCATATTTATAGTTCCTAAAGGTAAATTTATTAGATTGATCACCTCTGGAATTCCAAATATCAACTAAGTCCAAGTCATCTTTGAGCCTGTTCAAGCATTGTCGCATTCTAGGTAAGTTGAAAACTCTGCCAGATGGGTGTCTGTCTTTTTTAGGATCTAACAAGATATTAAAGTCACCTCCCAATATAATTGGTGTGGTTGTGATATCAGCTGCACGTACAATGATTGAAGAGGTGTGGGGTCATCTATGTTGGGGCCATAGTAACCCACTGCTGACAGTACACTATCTCTGTATTTTATGTTTGCTATGGCCCACCTTCCTCCTGGATCTACGATTTGCCCTACCAACGTACAAGGCCGTGATTTTTTAATAATAATGGCGACACCCTTAATATTACATTATATTACATTATTGGTTTGCACAGACAGACTCTCCAAACCAACTCTCAAACTTTATGGCTTCAAGACATTCTTCTCTAAGGAGGTGCGATTCTTGTAATATAATTATATCCATATTTAGGTATTTAAGATACTCGAAGATTTTTTGTCGCCGCCCTCTCGTTCTTAACCCGTTCACATTCCATGTCGCTATTTTCAAGTCACACATTAGGTTTAAGATTTTCCCTGCTTTGGACTTCGGCCCTGTTTGCTAAACCATTTACATATTGGACAAATATAATTTTGTTTTTTTCCCCCTATGCTCCCCACCCAAAAAGCAACCAAAGTGTGCAAAAAAAATTATAAACTTGTGTGTACCCCCACCCTGGAGAACCCTCCCCACTATCATGAGCAATCCTTGTTGCCCAGTTCGAGAACCGCAATCGAAGGCATGTTTAGTTAGAAACAATTAGGCTCATAAGGCTACCTATCCCTATTGGTTTTCATGCGTTCCAAAAAAAGTTACACTTCTTTTGGGTCTCTGATATTGTAAGTTTTGTTGCACCACATTATGCGTAGGAGGGCTGGAAATTTCATCTGTACAGTGGCTCCTTCCGCCCTGAGGTCTTGCATATATTTTCCTAAGGCCCATTGCCTATCGGCTGTTGCCTTGGAAATATCCAAGCGAATTTTATAGTTATACCCATCCTTGGACAGGATGCCAGAATTTAGCGCCTTATTCAGGATGCGTTCTTTTACTGAATAGGATTTGAAGTTGACTAGGATTCTGCGCGAGTTTTTCCTATCTCTATCGAGTCTGAATGGGTCTCTATGGGCCCTTTGTATGTCTTCATCCAAATCTTTTTCGTCCAACTCAGGTACAAAATCTTTTAGGAGGTTTACTACAAAGGACCTTATATTCTGACCTTCTTGGCCTTCCGGGACATTTAATAGGCATAAGTTATTCCTCCTAGCGTTATTTTCTAGAGTTTCAATGTTATCGTGAAGTTCTCTCTCTGCAACCGATGCTTTTTCGTTATTACTCTGGCAGAGCTTCATCCTTGATTTGTTCCAAGGCCGTTTCCACTATCACTACTCTATCTACAAGCGCATTGACTTTCGTCTCTAGAGCCTCGCAAGTGGCCTGAATTTTCTCCTGGTTTATTTCGGATTTAGCAAATCCCATTTTCATCTCCTTTAATAGTGAGGTCACGAGGTCACCAATGTCACCCCCCAGGGGAGTATCCGTGGCTCGACCACTACCTTGGCCTGTGCAAGGATTACCGGATGTTGGAGGTAGTGGATAACCCACAGATTGTGGTAACCCTTCTGGCACATTGTCAGTGGTAAGCTCATTGTCTTCTCCCAATTCGTTTAGCATGAGTGCTTGATATTTATTAGGTGACTCCATTGTGATCAGCGAGATTGAGGGTGAGGGTGAAGGCATTTTAACCACTCCCCGATACTGGCTTCTCTTGAATTTTGAAGAAGGAACGCAATGAGGAGTCCTTTTTAAATTTGAACCCTTCTTTAATTGCGCTGTTTTTGCAGCCCTCGTAGAGACCACCGCTGTTGTAACTCCTTTAGTTTTCTGAGCCCTCTGTCTTCTACAGGTATATTTAGCTAGACCATTAGCCTGTGGTGTACCCAAATCCTCCTCTTGTTCCAAAATCAAATCGGGAGCTTTGACAGACAGATCAAAAACTTCACCCCCTGCTGACGCCAGGATCAGCTCTTGAGCGTCATTTTCTAAAGTACTTGAAGTACCATTGGCGTCAATAGGATTAGAGTTAAAATTCTTACCCCCTGAGGGTAACACGGGTGATTTGGATATGGAGGGGCCCCTCTTCTTGCCACGACCCTTTTTCCTGATTGAATTCATGCAGGCAAGGCCTTTTAGCTCATCGTCAGAGTTAAATCTGAGTGGGTATGAAAGTCAGCTGAATGGCTAATATTAAACCTATTCGAGCTATTTGAATTATTTCCGTTGTGTCCACCCGGTGTGAAGTTTAGGGACCCCCAGAGACACTCAGGAGGATGTAAGAGCTTATGAGGGGGCCCCCTAAAAATTTGCCTTGTTGTTACTCCTCGATAATGTTGATAAGTGTAGGCTGCCTTTTCCCAAAAACCACCAGCTTTATTTTTTAGTTGTTCTGTGCAGCCACTGTCACTGATAGGCCCCCAAATAGCCAGGGAGAGCACACTTCCAGGTGTCGCACCAGGTCTTGGCCCGGCTTCCACACTCCACTCGCTACAGTAACCTCGCATCGACCAGGACAAGCACCCCCCTCAGCCTCGGCTCACCTGTTCTCCATCCACCGAATGCGAAGTCAGTGCCGTAGGTGAGCTCTCCCGCTCTTCCGCTACAAATCACCGATAATCTCGGCCAGACCAAACAGGACCGGACCGGCCACCTCTGATCGCGTTTCACAGCCTCCACGAGTCACTGGTGAGATCGGCGGGGCCGACGAAGCTCCTAGGCTCCGCAGGTGTGTACTCCTAATTCTGCCGCTGCAGCCCGCCGATAGTCTTCGGAAAGAGAATCAGTGCAATCTACTCAAGTAATTTAAATGAGACATCCAATAGCATAAATACATTACTAACAGGCTTTGGGGAAATTTCTGGATATCAAATAAATCATCAAAAAACCGAGGTAATGCATTGGTACATATCCAACCCTCAAGTTGAATCTAAAAATGAAATTAGATACCTTGGGATCCAAATATTAAATAATATCAATGACATCGCCCAGGTTAACTTGCAGTTAAAAGCTAAAGAGTTGAGGAAATTATTGAAGTCCTGGAGCTGTCCATCCCTTTCTTTTATAGGGAGGGTCAATGTAATAAAAATGACTATCCTACCTAAGTTTACTTTTGTTTTCAACGCCATTCCTTTGGAGTTTAATTGACTACAGGTAAAAAAGATACAAAGTGAACTGAACACTTTCATTTGGTCGTCGAAAATCCCCATAATAGCTTGGAAGAACTTGAGTCAGAAAAAACACTGAGGAGGGATAGCTAGCCCGAACCTCTTGATGTATTATAGAGCCTTTCATTTTAAGAATATAAGGCATCTCTTGCGAGACTACAATTCATATCCAGCAAATTGAAAAGCAATAACAAAACATAGTCACTGCCTTTATAGGTTCGGCCACCAAAAGTTCTTCAAAAAAGTTAAATTAAAGGTACTAAGATCTGCATTTAAACTATGGTCAGACATAAGGAAAATATGGCAGTACCCGTACTTTAGCCCGCAAGCTCCGATATGGAACTCTCCAGGAACTCCCGAATGCTTGCAGGACTCTCTAGCAGTCCCTTTGAAAAGGGCTGGAATAGCAAAATGGGGAGATCTCTTGGAAAATGGAAACTTAAAATCATGGGAAGAACTTGTGGTAATGATGATGAATGAAATCTCGAGGTTTAAATTTTAACAGTTGGCTAACTGGGCTAAAGTTCAAGCTACTTGGCTGGATGATGTCACAAACTTAGAGGGTGAATTCCATAAAATTATTGAGAAGAAAGAAGTATCGAAGTGGTACTGGTGTCTAGTGGAGAAGAAGAAAGCAGACTATGATATTCCACACCTAAAATGGAAGAAGATTTTTCCGGCTGAAGACTTGCAACAAGCTTGGCAAGTATCCTGCACTTACTTAGGGCACATTATAATTTCTTCACCTCTTAGGAAAAATCATTTGTTTACTTTGTACAGATCTTATTGGACCCCCGAAAAGCTCTCAAAAATGAACATCCAGGTGACGAAAAAATGTCCAAAATGCGGTGAGAAGGAAGCAAACGATATTCACATGTTTTACTCCTGTCACCAGCTTGACTTATTTTGGAGTGAAATTGATAAGATTATTGATAAATGCTTAAACTCAATTATTAAGGTAAGAGCTTTTATTATTATTTTTGGTATGTTGGGTAATGTCGATCCTAATATTAATTTAACAAAAAAACTGAAATACCTTTTGTTTACATTCATGCTCCTGGCTAGACATGAGATTTCTATAAATTGGATTCTTCCTTCTCCCCCTACGATTGATGATTGGGTTCGTTCAGTAGAAAAATTTAGGAATTTGGATAAAGCCAGAGGGGATTGTAAACGTACAAAACATTGGGAACTATGGGATAATTACAGGCGGTAGGACAGGGAGGGCTGTCCAATGATTTAAACATCGCGATCTAAACAACCCATGAGTCTATAAGGGCTGTAACAGTGTCACACTAACTCATGGAATCGTTGGATTTAAGGCATGGCTTTTACCTCTGCTCTGAGGGTGGTCAACTAGAGAGGTGACCCGATTGCTTAATCAACAAGATCGCATAAATGAGGACAAAAAAAAAAATAAAGATTAGACCGTGTAAAAGCTTGTTCTTAAAGGTACCAGGGTGATCCAGATATAACTGGACAGATAATTGGGGTTGAAGATACTGATCTTTTTCCTCTAGAGTTAAAGGAAAACGGAAGTTTTTTTTTTTTATATGTGAATACCCATTCCCTTCCCAAAATAAGGGTACCTCCTACATCACCTTTCATATTTTATTCAAGGTGTTGCATTATATTTTTCAGGATTTAGACAGACAGAGGCCTGGGCAGATTTACTAATATCTCATGCAATGAAGCGCAGCAACATAATTTGCTCCATATAAACCGAGATATAGCACTCTGCTCTCCTTGTTAAATACTGGTGCACAATTTGGCTGACTTTTACCATGCAAGTACTTTTGCAAGTACTTTTGCACAATAGTGCAAAGGAGACTGCCTGAGGTTAGCGTAGGTTTTGAATTGGAAGGGTACCTTTCTAATACAAAATACTAAGCATAGACATAATTTAACACTGTCCCCAGTTTATATGTCTGTTGTACGGCACAGCATATTTGGAAAGTTACAGAAGTGTGGAGAAAATAAAAACATTCTCCTTCTTCGCCCCTACCTCAAGGAAGCTTGTTTGGCACTAAGCCCTGTCGAAATGCCTATAAATGTAAGCAAATAGTATGTGCATAAAAATCATGGGTGGTACCCTAGAAACGCCCATGTACCACACATGAGAGCCGGGTCTGGTGGCTCAGTGGACTAATGTGTCCATGGCAGGATCCTGTGTTTCACCTCATGGTCACAGGTTCAAACCCCGCAGGGTCCACTCAGCCTTTCATCCATCCGAGGTCGATAAAATGAGTACCATTGAGTTGGGTAACAATAAACATCTGTTATTCAGCGCGAAGATACCTCCGGTTGAACGTGCGCTTTACAAATACACATGTTATGTTTTATGAGATGCCTTCTTAAAACAAAGTATAGAATTACGCTAATTTGTGTTACAGCACTCTGGAAAGTAAATTCCTAATAGAACAGAGGACGGAGCAGTCAATTACTTCTGATATATGGAAAAGAAAATACATTTGGATCCTGGGGTCTATGAAATTGATCATCAATATATTTTATGTTTACTGGGAAAGAGTAATATATTTTGGGTGCTTAACAGAGTATGATATTCCATTGACGCTCGACTTGGCAATGGGTGGCAAGGTCAGTAGAGGAGCCGGTCTATTCAGTATTGGTCTAATAAGTATGCATCACCAACAATTCACCTGTCTCAAAGTTGGTCTGGTTATGTGGATGGCCTTGTAGAAAGTAAAGGCTAACAATTCAATAACTTTTAGAGGTCGGGGATGAAGCGTTTGTAGGTGGCATGCTTCAATATCAATGTTACAATGCCTGCTAGGCTTACCCTTGAACAGGCTTGCAATGCTCTGGTCATTTAGGGTTACAAAGATCTCTAGCATAAGACCCAAAATAGGCCCTTCACCTTTCGTGCCATTGAGTCCAATAAGCAATTATAATCGAGTAAGCAACTTGAAATATAGCTGAGTGATTGTCCTTTTGTTTTATCAATTTAAAAAAGTAAATTCAGGGACACAAAAGCTGCAATAAAGCCATCTTATTGAAGAGCCCAGCTGACTAGTTCCACCGGGTACTGCTCAGAACCCTGCCGGCGGCTTCCACTGGAATGAGTCCAGACCAACAAGTGGTGTCCCAAAGGTCCTGGGGATCTTGAATGAGTGCCACAGTGTACGTCTCCTGACTAACACTGAAAGCTAGGAATTAAAAACGCTATCAAGAACTTTTGTCTTGAGAAGTGACCGAAGACTGGGACCAAACCGCCAAATCAATCCGACAAAGCTGTGTTGCTGCTAGGCCAAAGATTCAGGTTGCTTCCACTCTGAGCTTTTCTACAGCAACCAATCCATTTCAGCTGGATATTATGAAGAAGATTGTCAGCATTATGGACACCTGTCTGGCTACAGCTTGCAACCTTGCGCACTGAAGGAATTCGAGGTCCATAAAAGTGACAAATTCTGGAGGTAGAAATCTTCACCGGAAGAAGGCGCCAAAAGTATCTTGTCAGTGAACAAGCTTCTTTGAGCATGAATTTTGAATTTCTCCTACTCTAAGCATTCTTGCCAAAAGTCAAAGGCTTCATCAGGCCTTCAACTGACAGCTATCTACCCCAGTGAGAATTTTGACTTCCATTTTAGAGACTAAGTCAGAAAGTAAACTCCTGACCAGGGCCAACCCGGTCTCTGTAATCGGGCCGTGCTTCATCATGGTCTCCCTTAACTTTTTTGTTTTTGTTGTTTTGGTGTCCATTTGTTTATTAAAATGTTCTCTATTTTTCCAAATTGCAGTGTCATTTTTACTGTCACATTTTCTACCTTTCAACAGTTTTTCGTTCTGATGAATGCATCACACATTTCCCCTAAGTTAACCATGTCTCCTTTGTGCTACAGCTACCAAGGGTTGAACTCATGTTGAAATTATTGATGCAATGCTTACTTTGAACTAGTGAGTTCCGATGCTGAGCACCGGAGCTTAATTGTCAACAGTGGCTCTTATGACAGTCTGCCACATGGTGGTGCTGTCTGTCAGATTTACAGGTGAGCACAACAACAGTTGATTATTCATTCAATATGCATTAAAATGGTTAATACCTGCCACCCAAACCAGTGTTATGGCTTTGGGTGCCTGGAATAGTGTGAAAGATCACAGTAGTAGGAACATGATTGGTAGTAGTTGTGTTGGTACTGTCATTTAACGAACTGGCAGGGGCAGTGGGTAGTGCAAGTTGCAGTAGGCTCCTGATGAGGGCCCGGACACTTAATTTTTTACAAATTAAGCACTGATGTCAGAATTATCTGGACCTAGTACAGAATTGTTGCATTATTACTTGGTGTGGACTCACATACTAACCAACTAATAATCCATATGATAACACCTGGGTAGGGGGGAGTATCAATCGCATCAGAATGGTACAGAAAGTGATGGACCTTGATAATTTTCAGCAGGTGGAATGGCTTGGTTGAAAAGCACTGGTTACAAAAGGGTTTATTCAAGGTGTAAACAAAACAAACTTCCCTTTTCCTTTAACTCTAGAGGGAAAAGATCAGTATCTTCAACCCCAATTATCTGTCCAGTTATATCTAGATTTTATCTCAAGTTATTAAAATATTTTGATGAAATATTATGCTGATTAATAAAATAGATAAATAGAACATTCCTTTTGAACTTGTTTTGTTTTTAACTACGGGGCATTGTGTACAAATCAAAATGTAAATTTGATAACTTGGTAAGATTAGACCTTAAATCGTCGGCATATAATGCCACTTTTAACTCCCAGTTGTTAAAACAAAAAAAGGTATGATTTCTTTTAAGATCCTAATCATGTTGGCTAGCTGCTCTATGTATAGATTAAAGAGATGAGGGGAAAGAGGGCATCCCTGCCTAGTGCCTCTTTTAATTTGGAAACTGTTTGTTATGCTGCCATTGATACGTATTTTCCCCGTCGTAGCCGAATAAATATTTGCTATTACCCTAGAGAAGTGTTGACCTAAGTTGTTATGTATAATAATTTGTTATAGATAAAACCAATTAACTTGGTCAAAAGCCTTGCTCGCATCAAATGTGAATATTGCTAGAGGTACCTTCTCATGGGCAGCAATGTCAATGTCTCCCTCTAATAAAGCCCTTCTGATCCTCATGTATAAGCTTACCGGCAAGAGAACCGATTCTTTTTGCTAAAACCTGGGTAAAGATTTTATAGTCTACATTAAGAAGCAAAATTGGCCTGTATGATTCGCAATAGGAGGGATCTTTGCCAGGTTTTAAGATCAAGCTAATCGTTGCTTCATTCCAGGATTTAGGGATTGTTGAACCCTCAATGAAAATAGTATTGAACAGATTAGTCAGTTTAGGGCCTAAATAGTCTTTCAGGGCTATGTAAAATTTGTTTGGTATAGCATCAGGTCCTGCTGCTTTACTCCTTTTGAGGTTATTTATTACATCTAATACCTCCTTCTGTGTAATTACAGCATTTAAGTTTTCACAGGAGTCTACATCTAGTTTCGGGATTTGTGACTTATTTAAATAGGCGTCAACTGCTATGAGTGGGGGTGATAGAGCCTCTTCGTATAGTAACTGGAAGAAATGCTCAAATGCTTCTTCAATACCTACTTTATCTTCTACTATCTGTCCGCTGTTTCCCTTATGGATAGCAGTTATCTTATTTCTATTAGACTCAGTCTTGAGCTTCCAGGCTAAGAGTTTACCGCTATTCTCTCCCCATTCATAATTTGTCAGAGAGCTAGCTTGCCACCTCTTCCTTATTTTTTCCTCCAGGAAAAGGGACAGTTCTTGTTTCTTATTCATAATTTCATTTTTCAAGATGTTTTGGTCTTCTTCTGAAGTTGAAAGTAATAAGTCAGCTTCTAATCGTGATATTTTAAGCCGCTTCAGTTTGTTTTTGCCTGATGCTATACAGACTAATGTTCCTCTAATAACAGCTTTGTAAGCCTCCCACACTATCCTATCTGAGACTTCGCCCTCACTATTTTCTTTCAAGTAATTCTCTGTTGTTAATCTTAGGGTATCGATAACTTGTTGATCTAGCAGGAGTATCCGATCTAAAGTCCACCTTTTTTCGCTCTGCACTGACAAGATGTGCGGGCAAATGATGAACTCTCCTGACTTTGTTACTTAAGAGTTTATCGACCAAAAAGAAATCTATTCTTGAGGCATGGCCATATTTATAGTTCCTAAAGGTAAATTTATTAGATTGATCACCTCTGGAATTCCAAATATCAACTAAGTCCAAGTCATCTTTGAGCCTGTTCAAGCATTGTCGCATTCTAGGTAAGTTGAAAACTCTGCCAGATGGGTGTCTGTCTTTTTTAGGATCTAACAAGATATTAAAGTCACCTCCCAAATATAATTGGTGTGGTTGTGATATCAGCTGCACGTACAATGATTGATGAGGTGTGGGGTCATCTATGTTAGGGCCATAGTAACCCACTGCTGACAGTACACTATCTCTGTATTTTATGTTTGCTATGGCCCACCTTCCTCCTGGATCTACGATTTGCCCTACCAACATGCAATGCCGTGATTTTTTAATAATAATGGCGACACCTTTAATATTACATTATTGGTTTGCACAGATAGACTCTCCAATCCAACTCTCAAACTTTATGGCTTCAAGACATTCTTCTCTAAGGAGGTGCGATTCTTGTAATATAATTATATCCATATTTAGGTATTTAGGTATTTAAGATACTCGAAGATTTTTTGTCGCCGCCCTCTCGTTCTTAACCCGTTCACATTCCATGTCGCTATTTTCAAGTCACACATTAGGTTTAAGATTTTCCCTGCTTTGGACTACGGCCCTGTTTGCTAAACCATTTACATATCGGACAAATATAATTTTGTATTTTTCCCCCTATGCTCCCCACCCAAAAAGCAACCAATGTGTGCAAAAACAATTATAAACTTGTGTGTACCCCCACCCTGGAGAACCCTCCCCACTATCATGAGCAATCCTTGTTTCCCAGTTTGAGAACCGCAATCAAAGGCATGTTTAGTTAGAAACAATTAGGCTCATAAGGCTACCTATCCCTATTGGTTTTCATGCGTTCCAAAAAAAGTTACACTTCTTTTGGGTCTCTGATATTGTAAGTTTTGTTGCACCACATTATGCGTAGGAGGGCTGGAAATTTCATCTGTACAGTGGCTCCTTCCGCCCTGAGGTCTTGCATATATTTTCCTAAGGCCCATTGCCTATCGGCTGTTGCCTTGGAAATATCCGAGCTAATTTTATAGTTATACCCATCCTTGGACAGGATGCCAGAATTTAGCGCCTTATTCAGGATGCGTTCTTTTACTAAATAGGATTTGAAGTTGACTAGGATTCTGCGCGAGTTTTTCCTATCTCTATTGAGTCTGAATGGGTCTCTATGGGCCCTTTGTATGTCTTCATCCAAATCTTTTTCGTCCAACTCAGGTACAAAATCTTTTAGGAGGTTTACTACAAAGGACCTTATATTCTGACCTTCTTGGCCTTCCGGGACATTTAATAGGCGTAAGTTATTCCTCCTAGAGTTATTTTCTAGAGTTTCAATGTTATCGCGAAGTTCTCTCTCTGCAACCGATGCTTTTTCGTTATTACTCTGGCAGAGCCTTATCCTTCATTTGTTCCAAGGCCATTTCCACTATCACTACTCTATCTACAAGCGCATTGACTTTCGTCTCTAGAGCCTCGCAAGTGGCCTGAATTTTCTCCTGGTTTATTTCGGATTTAGCAAATCCCATTTTCATCTCCTTTAATAGTGAGGCCACGAGGTCACCAATGTCACCCCCCAGGGGAGTATCCGTGGCTCGACCACAACCTTGACCTGTGCAAGGATTACCGGATGTTGGAGGTAGTGGATAACCCACAGATTGTGGGAACCCTTCTGGCACTTTGTCAGTGGTAAGCTCATTGTCTTCTCCCAATTCGTTTAGCATGAGTGCTTGATATTTATTAGGTGACTCCATTGTGATCAGCGAGATTGAGGGTGAGGGTGAAGGCATTTTAACCACTCCCCGATACTGTCTTCTCTTGAATTTTGAAGAAGGAACGCAATGAGGAGTCCTTTTTTAATTTGAACCCTTCTTTAATTGCGCTGTTTTTGCAGCCCTCGTAGAGACCACCGCTGTAGTAACTCCTTTAGTTGTCTGGGCCCTCTGTCTTCTACAGGTATATTTAGCTAGACCATTAGCCTGTGGTGTACCCAAATCCTCCTCTTGTTCCAAAATCAAATCGGGAGCTTTGACAGACAGATCAAAAACTTTACCCCCTGCTGACGCCAGGATCAGCTCTTGAGCGTCATTTTCTAAAGTACTTGAAGTACCATTGGCGTCAATAGGATTAGAGTTAAAATTCTTACCCCCTGAGGTTAACGCGGGTGATTTGGATATGGAGGGCCCCTCTTCTTGCCACAAGCCTTTTTCCTGATTGAATTCATGCAGGCAAGGCCTTTTAGCTCATCGTCAGAGTTAAATCTGAGTGGGTATGAAAGTCAGCTGAATGGCTAATATTAAACCTATTCGAGCTATTTGAATTATTTCCGTCGTGTCCACCCGGGGCGAAGTTTAGGGACCCCCAAAGACACTCAGGAGGATGTAAGAGCTTATGAGGGGACCTCCTAAAAATTTGCCTTGTTGTTACCCCTCGAAAATGTTGATAAGTGTAGGCTGCCTTTGCCCAAAAACCACCAGCTTTATTTTTTAGTTGTTCTGTGCAGCCACTGTCACTGATAGGCCCCCAAATAGCCAGGGAGAGCACATTTCCAGGTGTCGCACCAGGTCTTGGCCCGGCTTCCAAACTCCACTCGCTACAGTAACCTCGCATCGACCAGGACAAGCACCCCCCTCAGCCTCGGCTCACCCGTTCTCCATCCACCGAATGCGAAGTCAGTGCCGTAGGTGAGCTCTCCCGCTCTTCCGCTACAGATCACCGATAATCTCGGCCAGACCAAACAGGACCGGACCGGCCGCCTCTGATCGCGTTTCACAGCCTCCACGAGTCACTGGTGAGATCGGCGGGCCGACGAAGCTCCTAGGCTCCGCAGGTGTGTACTCCTAATTCTGCCGCTGCAGCCCGTCGATAGTCTTCGGGAAGAGAATCAGTGCAATCTACTCAAGTAATTTAAATGAGAAATCCAATAGCATAAATAAATTACTAACAGGCTTTGGGGAAATTTCTGGATATCAAATAAATCATCAAAAAACCGAGGTAATGCATTGGTACATATCCAACCCTCAAGTTGAATCTAAAAATGAAATAAGATACCTTGGGATCCAAATATTAAAGAATATCAATGACATCGCCCAGGTTAACTTGCAGTTAAAAGCTAAAGAGTTGAGGAAATTATTGAAGTACTGGAGCTATTTATCCCTTTCTTTTATAGGGAGGGTCAATGTAATAAAAATGACTATCCTACCTAAGTTTACTTTTGTTTTCAACGCCATTCCTTTGGAGTTTATTTCACCGCAGGTAAAAAAGATACAAAGTGAACTGAACACTTTCATTTGGTCGTCGAAAATCCCCATAATAGCTTGGAAGAACTTGAGTCAGAAAAAACACAGAGGAGGGATTGCTAGCCCGGACCTCTTGATGTATTATACAGCCTTTCATTTTAAGAATATAAGGCATCTCTTGCGAGACTACAATTCATATCCAGCAAATTGAAAAGCAATAACAAAACATAGTCACTGCCTTTATAAGTTCGGCCACCAAAAGTTCTTCAAAAAAGTTAAATTAAAGGTACTAAGATCTGCATTTAAACTATGGTCAGACATAAGGAAAATATGGCAGTACCCGTACTATAGCCCGCAAGCTCCGATATGGAACTCTCCAGGAACTCCCGAATGCTTGCAGGACTCTCTAGCACTCCCTTTGAAAAGGGCTGGAATAGCAAAATGGGGAGATCTCTTGGAAAATGGCAACTTAAAATCATGGGAAGAACTGGTGGTAATGACGATGAATTAAATCTCGAGGTTTAAATTTTAACAGTTGGCTAACTGGGCTAAAGTTCAAGCAACTTGGCTGGATGATGTCACGAACTTAGAGGGTGAATTCCATAAAATTATTGAGAATAAAGAAGTATCGAAGTGGTACTGATGTCTAGAGGAGAAGAAGAAAGCAGACTATGATATTCCACACCTCAAATGGAAGAAGATTTTTCCGGCTGAAGACTTGCAACAAGCTTGGCAAGTATCCTGCACTTACTTATGGCACATTATAATTTCTTCACCTCTTAGGAAAAATCATTTGTTTACTTTGTACAGATCTTATTGGACCCCCGAAAAGCTCTCAAAAATGAACATCCAGGTGACGAAAAAATGTCCAAAATGCGGTGAGAAGGAAGCAAACGATATTCACATGTTTTACTCCTGTCACCAGCTTGACTTATTTTGGAGTGAAATTTATAAGAATATTGATAAATGCTTAAACTCAATTATTAAGGTAAGAGCTTTTATTATTATTTTTGGTATGTTGGGTAATGTCGATCTTAATATTAATTTAACAAAAAAACTGAAATACCTTTTGTTTACATTCATGCTCCTGGCTAGACATGAGATTTCTATAAATTGGATTCTTCCTTCTCCCCCTACGATTGATGATTGGGTACGTTCAGTAGAAAAATTTAGGAATTTGGATAGAGCCAGAGGGGATTGTAAACGTACAAAACATTGAGAACTATGGGATAATTACAGGCGGTAGGATAGGGAGGGCTGTCCAATGATTTAAACATCGCGATCTAAACAACCCATGAGTCTATAAGGGCTGTAACAGTGTCACACTAGCTCATGGAATCGTTGGATTTAAGGCATGGCTTTTACCTCTGCTCTGAGGGTGGTCACCAAGAGAGGTGACCCGATTGCTTAATCAACAAGATCGCATAAATGAGGACGAAAAAAAAAAAAAAGATTAGACCTTGTAAAAGCTTGTTCTTAAAGGTACCAGGGTGATCCAGATATAACTGGACAGATAATTGGGGTTGAAGATACTGATCTTTTCCCTCTAGAGTTAAAGGAAAAGGGAAGTTTGTTTTGTTTATATGTGAATACCCATTCCCTTCCCAAAATAAGGGTACCTCCTACATCACCTTTCATATTTTATTCAAGGTGTTGCATTATATTTTTCAGGATTTAGACAGACAGAGGCCTGGGCAGATTTACTAATATCTCATTCAATGAAGCGCAGCAACATAATTTGCTCCATATATACCGAGATATAGCACTCTGCTCTCCTTGTTAAATACTGGTGCACAATTTGGCTGACTTTTACCATGCAAGTACTTTTGCAAGTACTTTTGCACAATAGTGCTAAGGAGACTGACTGAGGTTAGCGTAGGTTTTGTATTGGAAGGGTACCTTTCTAATACAAAATACTAAGCATATACATAATTTAACACTGTCCCCAGTTTATATGTCTGTTGTACAGCACAGCATATTTGGAAAGTTACAGAAGTGTGGAGAAAAGAAAACCATTCTCCTTCTTCGCCCCTACCTCAAAGAAGCTTGTTTGGCACTTAGCCCTGTCGAAATGTCTATAAATGTAAGCAAATAGTATGTGCATAAAAATCATGGGTGGTACCCTGGAAACGCCCATGTACCACACATGAAAGTCAGGTCTGGTGGCTCAGTGGACTAATGTGTCCCTGGCAGGATCCTGTGTTTCACCTCATGGTCACAAGTTCAAACCCCGCAGGGTCCACTCAGCCTTTCATCCATCCGAGGTCGATAAAATGAGTACCATTGAGTTGGGTAACAACAAACATCTGTTATTCAGCGCGAAGATACCTCCGCGTGAACGTGCACTTTACAAATACACATGTTATGTTTTATGAGATGCCTTCTTAAAACAAAGTATAGAATGACGCTAATTTGTGTTACAGCACTCTGGAAAGTAAATTCCTATTAGAACAGAGGACGGAGCAGTCAATTACTTCTGATATATGGAAAAGAAAATACATTTGGATACTGGGGTCTATGAAATTGATCATCAATATATTTTATGTTTACTGGGAAAGAGTAATAGATTTTTGGGTGCTTAACAGAGTATGGCGTTCCATTGACGCTCGACTTGGTAAAGGGTGGCAAGGTCAGTAGAGGAGCCGGTCTATTCAGTATTGCTCTAATAAGTATGCATCACCAACAATTCACCTGTCTCAAAGTTGGTCTGGTTATGTGGATGGCCTTGTAGAAAGTAAAGGCTAACAATTCAATATTTGCATGTGGCATGCTTCAATATCAATGTTACAATGCCTGCTAGGCTTACCCTTGAACAGGCTTGCAATGCTCTGGTCATTTAGGGTTACAAAGATCTCTAGCATAAGACCCAAAATAGGCCCTTCACCTTTCGTGCCATTGAGTCCAATAAGCAATTATAATCGAGTAAGCAACTTGAAATATAGCTGAGTGATTGTCCTTTTGTTTTATCAATTTAAAAAAGTAAATTCAAATCGCACATTCAATTAAGCCAAAGAGCTAAGGTAGAAATATTTCATGTCTAAATCATCTAGTTTTTACCATTTGAATTATATTATCGTATTTGCGCTCAAATTATTAGCGTTGTGTCATTCATAGGAAATGTCTGCATTGTGATATCCACTGCTGAACAATAAAATGTTTCCTCCCTTCTAATATAGAATCTGTTTGTTTGTTACAGAGGTACATACTCATATGTCAAGCCTTGAGTGCATTCTTCTCATTACCCATGCTTTGATACATTGGAAATGTTTGACCTTTTATGGCATGTTCCTTGGTGAGGACTCTGTAAAACAGATGCCATGGGAAGGTATGTATCACAGGGGCGAGGTATTCTCACATACTATTATCAAAGGGAAAAAAAATGTCAATCTGTAATGTTGTTGATGCTTGTTTGCCAGAAACGGTCTACACCTTCAGTCAAGGCAAACTATTTGTAAAGTGAAGTAAGCACTGGTAAACCGAAGTATGCACTGACCTTTCATTTCCTGCTGAAATGCGAAGCAAACAACACGGAAGTGCATGCAGGGAACACCATGATTGGGACCTGAGGTACTATTATTCCATTGACACAAAGTGGTTGCTATTTTTGACTGGCAGAGCATTTTGTAAACTAACCAGTTTACTAATAGGTCTGTTCACAAAACACCTAATTGCAGGCGATCCCAAAACGACCTGCCTAATTAATATTCATTAGCCAGGCATCAATTTGCACCCCCTAATGATTTGCTGAAAACACACTGATGTTGGACTGCAAGGATCAACAGAACGTATCTTTTTGATTGCATCAATTTATTTATTTTTAAAACCTGTTGGCGTTCTTTAATAGAGCTGATGGCACTCTAGGGGTGGGCGGAATTTGCGAAAGCGACTTTCGCAAATTATCGCAAAAATGTTAAAAATCTCCGCAAACGAGCGGAAATATCGCGAAGATGCGGAAGTTTTTTTCCCGCCCGTTCGCTATATTTTCTGCATGGTTGCGGGTCGCTAACTTACCCCTGCGGTTGCTCGCGGGCACGGCCATCTTGTTTTCAGTTGTCTCGCGGTGCATGATCGCGAGAAGAAAGACGTGATCGCGCGACGCATGACGTCACTGCGGACGCGAACTGTCGCGAGACAGCGCAAATGGCTAAAACAATACAACATCTCATGGAGAACGCGACCGGATCGGGAAAACTTGTCGGCGAACATGGGGATTCAGGTAAGGCGATCGCGCGCGCGCGAGAATGTATTATTTTACAGCGCGAGCAAGAACCAAATTATCGCAAAGCTGCGGAATGCGGAAATTTTGACATTTCCGTGCTCTCCGCGGAACGCGGAAATGCCAAATTATCGCAAATTCCGCGAACGGAACGGAAATTTTGCCCAGGCCTACACTCTACAAAAAAACATTTTTCTGCTTTCGAAAACTTCAGCGGGAGCAGGCAGTGGTTACCTCGATCACTGCCTGCTCCAATGAGGCTGCCAACCCGATTCCCAAATGAGAAGTCATCCTAGCAGGCCCCCTTCCGCTTTGTGAATGAGTCACCAGGACAACTTGGGGGAGGGGGGGGTAGCTCATCAATGGTTTGCAATTGCAATTGTGACCATAATCCATTGTTACATGTGTTGTCTAAATGGGAATCGGAGAGGGATACCCCTTTCACGCTCCCTTCTATTTGAGAATCAGAGAGGAGAGCAAATGTCTTTTACGAGTCGGAAAGAATTTTCTAACTTGTCCCAAAAAAATATTGTTTAAAGGAAAGCTGTTTTGCAGCCGCAAGCGCTGATATTTTGTGAAATGCAGGGTTTGCAATTGCAAAACGGCTTTGTACATTAGGCCATTCGTTTTTGTTCAAACTCTTGAGCGGGAGTTCACTTTTTGCTTGTTATTAGGAATATTAAGTTTAGCTTTTGTTTGTGACTGTGGAAAAACGAGTTTACTTTTTATTTGTCCCTGGAGAAAATTGCATTTAGCTTTTGTTTGTTGCCGTCGAACATTGTGTTTGCTTTTTTTGTTTGTTGTTCAAGATCATGTAATTTAGCTTTTGTGTCTCAGTCAGAAACAACCAGAACCTGTGAAAGGTTGTTTTGTATTCAAAGTAAACATAACCACAGAGAACTTTGATTGCAAGGCTACTTGAGAGGCCGTCGGGGTTACCATTACATTGAATTACAATGCAAAGCTCCGTTGTGGAACATCTTTCTTTATAATGCGGTGAATATAATCCAACTTCCAGTAAAATTCTGCAAACATGCTGAGAATTCTGCCTCCTAGATATCCATACTGAACAAAGTGGCACCGCAGATGATTCAATGCTGAAATTTAACAATGGAGTGCCCATTCTGATTTTGAATTTGTTTTTATTATAAACGTGTGCTTGGCGAATTTCCTTTCGAGCTAGTTTCTATGAATAAATATAGATGTATTCCAAAAAGAAATTGAGATATTAGTTTTCTTTTCTGGACCTGTGCTCAAAGATTGTAGTCCTTTTTCAAGGTCATCGATGTTGGTCCTCTTCCCTATCCAGTTTGGGCATGCCATGTCACCTGGCATTTACCCACTGGGTTTCACTTTAAGAGGGAGGAAATAAAGCAATGAGAAAAAAACAAGCAGTTGTTAGCAGTGGCCATCAGCTGACTACCTGGAGAACCCCCCCCTAATTGCAATGTATTTCATCTGTGTTTTAGTGTATACCTATTTAAGGTTTTATGTAGCATACTGGAGCATTACAGTATATGCTGTATAGCCAGTCCAGTCTTTTGTTAATTTACATGACTTCCACTTAATTAGGACTATGCTAAAAGCTGGTAGTCTTGCTTCTAGGTCATTGGTCATCCATGACCCCCTCCCCCCCCCCTCCAGCTGCAGCCTGCCCTGTCATCTGACTTTGACCCACAGGGTCTGACTTCAAGAGAATGGGAAGCAGCAAGAGAAAACCACTTGCTACACACTTGTGAGTATTGGTTATAGCCTGGCTCACTGGCCTTCCCTTCTAATTGAAAATATGAGATGTATTGCTCCTTTTCAAAATATTATTAACCTGAATGTATAGTACATGTTTAATCGAGGTTTAGATCAGTGTTCAATATTACAGCGCCAAGCCAGACAACTTGTTTGAGAAAGCAACTTCAAATCTGCTGTTCAAGTCCTTTTACTCCTGCATCTCGATAGTGGTAATACAATACTCCATGACCTCCCGGACTACTCACTAACATTGTAGAGGACATAACAATCGTCCCCAAAGCGCATCCTACACACCTCAGCATATCTCATCCAGGACCTGAATAAATGTCATCACATCACCCTCATCCTGCTGGGAGTCCTTTGACTCCCCTTGCCAGCCCGCACCATCTTCAAAACCAGCTGCATCCCTTACACAGTTATCACAACCAGCACCCCTGCTTATCTTGGAGAAATCCTTCCCGTATCACGTGGTTCTCAAGCCACTACATACTACCTATCATTGTCCATCTGCACAGATACAACAAATGCAGCAAAAATTATAAAAAGTGTGTAATCCAGTCCAAAGAAACCTTCTCATTACTAATGTCAAAATGAATCTAATTATTGTACCACTAATAATGATACAATCCATGATGACATCAGTCACCCTATCCCCGATGATAGTGAAATTCTAAATTCATGAAGGATATTTTCCATAATAAAAAGGTTTCTGTTAATTTGGGGACATATGGTAACTCACTCTACTTCCAGTTCCTAATGATATATTTCACACATGAGCTAGTAACTCAGATTATCCTTATGGCTAATTGAACAGACGCCCATGTGTCCAATATGTACCTGCCATACAAAGCCACCACCGGAACAGTAGCAAATGGAGTTCTTTATAACTGCAACTATTTGTCCTTGTTTATAATTTAAAAATATACATTTTTATTTTTTCAAAGGTTACCATGGATTACATAAATAATATTGCCTGACCCGCTGAGGCAGTGAACTGTCCTCTTGGAGACCATATTTACGGCACAACAGCAAAGTTCAATATGAGTGGCTGTGATAGTCTTAGCTTTGTTTGTGCTTCCTTGCACTATGTCCCATACTGGGAAAAGTAATCAAGAAAAGTGATAACTTTTTTTTCATTTTGTGAAATTACAAAGATTAGCCCTGAAACATACCTACTTAGTCATTAATCATTTTGGCATTTTAGGTTTAGGTTATTGATTGGTGGAACTTTGTGAGAGATATTTTACAAAAAGGTCTAGATTATTATTAATGCTTGGGTAAGGTTTAGTGCCACGGTTGTGCTTTCAATCATACCAAAAGGGTTAGTTTTAAGGTTAGAGTGAGCAATGGAAGGAATTGTTAACATAGAGGTTATGGTAGGAAATGTGCTCATCTATATCGTTTAGTGAAAAGCCTGGAGAAATTAAGGGTAAGGGAAGGAATTGAGGGTAGGGTTGTTGTCATTGAATTGCTTCATGTTGGCATTCTTCATAATGATTTCTTCACATTTTTCAAAGCAGTGCAAAATGCAAATTGCTTCATATCTGCTAAAGTGTGGTGATGAACCGTTCACATGCACCCCACTACCTTCATAGTATGGCGGATGTGAATGGTTCTCTACTACACTGCTAAAAAAGTCTTTCTGGTGTAAGAACCAGTAAGATTTCCTTTTTAAAAATAATATTGGTATATGAGGCAAGAACTTTCCTACGCCCTGAGGTTTGTTTTTTGATCAATGTAATGAGCAGTGCTCACAGAGCTCTGACGTTGCACTGCTTCGAAGGGAAACCAGTTGGTTAATTTAGCTCGTGAATGGTTTCACTTTAAACAGTTCTTGAGTAGGCATATCTCAGCCCCTTGAGAACTAATCCAGGTGGTAGAGGTAGTGTTGGGAAGGGATTAATGTCTCCTTTCAAGCATACCTCTCCTTAGGGATCCCAGCCTGGAGTGTGCTGCAAGTGAGAGTTCCCTAAGCAAGGATGTTCCTGCTAGACCATAGGGAGGATGGAGCACCCCATGGCCATTGTATAGTGCTCCCGCCACTTAAAGAAAAGAAACAATCTTTCTTACCCCCGGGTGGGAGATTGGTTAGTTTACCCCCAATCATCGCATCCGGGTGGTGGAAATCCATTAGATGCCAGGGATATTATTTGTTCAAAAAAAGGAGGTGGGGTGGCGTAATCCGGGCATCTGGTTGTGCCTCCATCCTTCAGCAATCTTTCTGGGGGCAAAAAGCCAACTACACACATAGATGTTTCCCAAAAAAAGAATGGGATGGCGTATTGCCAAATCAGGCCATACACCCACCCCTAAAGCCCCAACAGTCCTTTTGTGCCAAAAGAGGAAGATTGGAGGATTTCCCCACTATCTGTCCCTAGAGCGAGCAAGCCCATTAAATGCCAGGAATAGTTTTAAAAAATATTGAGTGGGGTCCGGTTCCTCCTCACATTAGGTTGCACCCTACCCCTTAACCCCAACAGTCTTTATACCCTCTCTGGCCTAAAGTATCCCAAGGCAAGCAAGAGGAAATTCGAATTATTTTGGACATAGTTTTAACATATCGGCCAGCAGAGAAGGAGTAAATCCAAATTTCCTCTCACTTTCCATGGTGAAAGCAACACTCTTTGGGCTCTGGGTCAGTTGGCAAGTAGGGAAACCCACAAACCCTGAGCTTTTCTGAAACCTAGAGACCCAGGTGAATCCTAGGTGGTGTCACTTGCATTGATCCCCCTAGGTTTTCTTACCCAAAATGACACACAAACGTTATCTTTGGTCAAATCCAAATATTTTCCGCACATTCCCATGAAAAGAATTCTGGTATCTGTAGGGATCTGCAAAATTCCTACCATCGGCCATTCCTACATTTCTCCTGATAGAAATGGTATCTAAAGAAGCTCACACATGAAACAGTATTGGCACGTTTGCTAATCATCCACAAATGTGGCATTCAATATCATATTCAATGGTCTCCCATATGTTATTTAACTATATCATATAGAGATGATGTTTGGTGAAGTGGGACATCAATGCACTCTAAACACAGTGGTGGGGCATCTACCAATATTTGGCAGATGTCCTCCATCTCCCAACTTAAAATAAGGCCCTAAGTCATGGGAAATAGTTTTGATTAATGCAGATCAACACTATATTCCCCATATTCCATATGCTAAAGTAATGCCTTCTCTTCTATTGTTTTCTATTATCTGGCATGATGAGCTACCGCAAGGAAGCCTTCTTCTATTACTTTTTCTTTCCTTATGATTTTCAACTCATCACATCTGTGATCTCTGATCTGGTGTAATTTTTTAAAAACTGCCCACTAACAGGAGCCATAGAAGGTTTGTGGTTCACTCTGCAGCATTTTAGCCCCGTTTATTACTAGCTGCAGCTAATCCTTCTCATGATACACTTCATCTAAACAGTTATTTGTCCTTCTCTTCTGGGAACTTTTGCACATGTGGAGGTTCTGCTTGCTGTAGTTTGCAGATACCTTCTTTTAAAGGTAATATCTGATAACAGTTGGTCCACAACACTGGAAGACCCACCTTGCAGTAGTATTGCGTCTTGTGGTGTGACCCCTTTCCTTGCCTGCCTCATTGAATGTCTCTCGTAAAAATTCCTTCGACTTTTCAAACTGAGCACACAACTTTGTGCATACTTTCCCTTGAGGAGATGTGTTGATTTTGTTCAAACACAATTCCTTCGAAGCAAAACACATCACATTTCCACAGTCCAGTATATGACAATCCATTCCTTTGTGTTCTCAGTATCATTCTCTTCTTTCCCGTTATTCTTACGTGAAGATTTTGATGAAATATATGGCAATTTTGTACAGCAGACGGACAGAATTCTGCACATTTACACTGCAGCACAATCGCCCGCTTGCTCCAGGGGCAAGAATGTGAAGGCAAGTCAATTGCATTTCTTGCCATCTCTCTATCATTGATGGCCTTCTGTGGTGGGTCCTCGATGGTATCAGTAAAAAAGATAATTTATTATCTTTGTATTAAATATTTTATATTGACACTCCTTTCTTCAGTTCATGTGATGTATCTAAAGCTGCAGTTTTGTGCTTGACTCACAGGCACAGTGTGAGTTGATGGCCACATGCAGCAGTTTCTACTGACACGGACCCCCCTCTGCCCAGCACTGGTATCTCTAGATGAGGTCACTCTGTGGAAGATGTCAGCAGCATTGGAATTGTATTATCATTTTGCCCATGTGGTCCCTGATTTCTTTACAACGAGTTTGTTTATTTACCATTTGCATCCTGATCTTAAACCCAAAGCCAGAGCACTGTTCCAGTGAAAAGTCCGGGTACAAAGAAATAAGTGAACCTGGCTTAAAATTAAACAACATTGTGTGGATCTACCTGATCCGGTTGCAAACATTTTATTTTCCTGCTAATCAGCTGCACAATATTAATCTGTTCTTTGTTTCAATGCTGTAAGCCTATAATGGGACTGAATCACAAAAGCATTTATCAATACAGGAAGTAAAGGAATAGGAGTATGTACTGGAATACTCTTTTATTTACTCCTAATTGACTTTGTGAATCAGAAAAAAATGACAACTCTGTATTAGTACAATTCAAAGAGTGCACAGTCCTTTCTAGTTCTACTAATTGTATGTGAATATTCCCTGAATGTCCTCATTGACTATTACCCAAATAGACCCATTACATTCACAATTAGGTATTTTGGGGCTAATTTACAAAAGAAGATAAGAGTGCATAAGAGAGTACTAGCAGAGTATTACTTTTCATACTCCCAAATACCTGTGAAAATAAGTCACAGTGTTTCTCCAGATAGCAGTTTGATTTAGCATCAGGGATTCAATCAAAGAAATAACAAATCAGTAATGAAATTAAATGAAACACAAAAGAGGAACTATTAAACTAGCATACAGCCCATTTGTGCAACAGACAACAATTACATTTTGATACTTTCACTGTACTGTAAAAAGTTAATCCATGAAAGGCAATGTATTATTACTCAATAAAATGATGCAAGATGAAATGCGCAAGTAATTAATTGTGCTAAGAACTAGTATTGGGCAGCATGCAGCTCTAAATAATGCAAGCAAAAAAAATCATAACCCTGGGATGAACCTAAATTTAGCAGTAACACATTCTAATGTTATTTTAAAGGGTGTTAGTTATGTTAATAACAGAATCGTGGTATTGGATACATATTTGTTTCTTTTGGACGTCTGTCTTATATTATCCATCTGTATAAATATTCATAAACACATGCTCCTATGTTCTACATACCATGGGGGGAATGCATTACTTAATTTAACCTTGATCAAAATATAGTAAATATAATTGAATATATTTTAAGTAATTTCATTTTAATTAAAAAATTAATTATTAGCGATGTAGCAATAAATATATTGAAATAATTCGCATTTGGAAGCCTTTTGGCATAAGTAATTTTAGTAATCCAGTTTGTGAATTGCAATGGGCTTAAGCCAGCGAGAGCTTGGGGGCATTGGGGCTCCCCCACGGTCCCCAACGAAGAAGGCAGGCCCCGGGGGATGGGGTCCCCGGGGCCAGTAGTAGACAAGGGAAGAGGGACCACGTGCCCACCCCTTCCTAATGATTAATAAAAACATTCAAGAATTAGGCATGCCCCGGGGGATGGGGTCCGCGGGGCGAATATAAATTAATTGAAGTGGACAGGTTTTTTTTAGAAAAGTTTGGAGTGGCGATCCTAACGCAGCGCTCAGCATGGCCCCCTAGTGTGAACGTGCTGGGTGCACGGATCTCAGCGCGACTCCCTAGTGTGAACGTGCTTGATGTGGGCTCTCAGCACGGCACCTGAGTAATTCACAGGTCTTTAAAAGTCCATTTACCTGTAAATTAGGTTTTGTTGTGATTTCACCTCTTCTTAGAGCCCTTGCATCTCCACTCTACCTATGACTGGAAGAATTAGCCCCCCCTGAAATTTGATATCAGCCTCCCCTGAAAATGTGACTCTAGTTGCGCCTCTGACTGGTGTGCGGCGGCTCTGCCCACTCCGCTTACAGAATTCCGTAGATTCTATCCATCGTATGTCAATGATCCAGCTGTGGGGCTGGGAATATCTTCCAGACAGGATTCTGGGCCTTTCCCGAGGCTTGGTTTGCAATCCTGAGGCTCCACCGGGGTTGCCACTGGTTGGCAGCCAATTAAAGGCAAGCTGGTGCTTGGGGGTTAGGCTCCACCAACATATGTACTTATCCAATCACTCCACCAATCCTCAAGCACTTATAAATTCACTATACACGCTCCTTGCCATACTCTAATCATCCAGTCTCTACTCATGTACTCATAGAATGACCCACACAAAGTTACATAACCAAGGTCTTCCCCACTGCCTGAGGTAACATGGTTGCGTGTGCAGTCAACAGCACAATGTAATGTGGTAGGGCCAGGGCCATCGTGTATACATAATGAACACACGGACCCAGTTAGCTAGATAGTGGAACTGGCTACTGGCATGTGTGCTCGGCTCCTTTTTATTACCAGGGTCACATGTCCGGGGACGTCTGTGACGGATGCGTGTGGGGTGAGTGTAAGACAGCCCTCAGGGAATAGTTGGTGCTGGCAACAACTACAACAGTGATCATCGGATCATACATAGAGATTCAATCATAAAGGGTCCATGACTTGTGGTGCACTAACTTAAGGGCACCTGATCTTAAATCACACACAAAAGATTGTATCGCAACGGGTCCATGACTTGTGGTGCAATGAGGTAGGGCCACCAGAGATGAGCGTGCAGATGTGAAGAAATTGTTAATTTCCCTTCGGTATATTCCTGCTGCCTGAGGTGACATTGTTGCATCCGGTGTCTACAGCACGAAAGTCAATCATAAAGGGTCCATGAGTTGTGATGCACAGAGTTAGTGGCACCTGAAGAGCTCAGCGTGTGTGCGATGATGGCGTGTACTTGCAGGAAAGGATTGGATTGGATATGTGTGAGACCTGCTGACCGCAGTGTAGGCCGAAGGCAGCGGTCAGCAAGGGCTACAACCACGTGGTGTTGACTTTTGGAGCACTGAGTGAGTGGCAACAGTGACGGTTAGCTAAGCGCAGCCAGCGATGATGCATGGTGTGGGCGGGCCACACTGGGAGCAATGTCTGTTGCCTACTGGACTGCATTATATGCAATCTCGACTCGTTCTGAATTGTGAGCCCTGCTGTCCGCAGTGTAGATGGAAGGTAGTAGTCAGCGCAGACATCGAGGAATGCATTTTGTCACTTCCTCTTTACAAAATCTGAGGACATAGAGTACAATTCTCTCTGCAATTAAAAATTCAAGTTGTGAGCTCTGCTGAACGTAGTGTAGGTGTATGGAACAAAAGATGAAATATGTATGGACTACATTGTCGAAATGTGTAGGTTTCAGGGACGTTATAGTTAGTTGCCTACTGGACTCTGACATTAATGAATCAAGACTAAATTTGAATTGTGATCCCTGCTGACCGCAGTGTAGGCTGGAGGGAGCAGTCAGTAAGGGCCCACAGCAACGTGGTGTTGACTTGAGGTGCACAGATTGGGAGCATTTGGTCATCTTAACCGATTATACTCTCTTACACAATTTGCATCAGCACTAATCTTGAATTCTGAGCCCTGCTGACCACAGTGTAGGCCAGAGGCAGTGGTCAGCAAGGGCCCAGAGCAATGATACGTGTTCCGGGCAGGCTGCACTGGTAGCAATGTCTCTTACCTACTGGACTGCATCATCTGCAATCGCGACTCGATCTGAATTGTGAGCCCTGCTGTCCGCAGTGTACATTGAAGGCAGTAGTTTGTTCAGACATAACTCAGAGGTGCTGTTCCACTGGGATCGCAGGAGGCCTGTGTCGAGGAGGCCCACGGTCACAGCAGCGGCCTCGAGGCAGGGTGAGGGCCGCCGCTCTGGCAGACGCATTGGCCTTCACAGAAGTGAACCACACCCAGAGCCCCGGCTTATTTATTCCCACTCCTACGCTGGAGTGTCGTACGTTGGACCAGCCCACTCCACTTCCGGTTCTGCTTACAGGGAGGGATGACACAGCTACATGACCGAGATCTTCCCCACTGCCTGAGGTAACATGGTTGTGTCCACTGTCCACAATAGTACAAGCACCAGCAGTATATGTACACATGGAGAGATCTGTGCTCTGCATAGTGAGTTCTGTCGAGCACATTACCGCTACACTTGGCATTGTGTGCATTGTTATTGATGGGTGACTTGCCTCCTTCACACAATCTTGGTTCCCATGTCTCCCAACATTCAGCTATTGTGTGGCTGAGGGGCCATGCCATTTTGGGAAGGACCACTGTTCTGTTGTGCGCTGCCTCGGTGGTAGTAGGGGGGGGTCTGAGGGGGAGGTCATGGGGGTGGTGGTGGTGGGTGTTGTGGCCTTCTTGGGTGTAGGAGCTGCATGATCAGTAGCTCTATGACATGTGTTGGTCTTCAGATGTGGTTCTGGCCTGTGCTCACTTTCACACTGTAGGTAGTCTTCCTGCTTTACACCAGTAAAAGGCAGATGTTAAATTCCTACTGCTAACGAGGCTTATCGCCTGTTTTTGGATTGTATTGCAGATTTGGCTGGTCGGTGACAATATGGGAAAGTGGTGTTTTCATGTTTTTTTGCACGGGAATGCCTATTCTGCATATCATTAGCGTTAGTTGTCGCTCTCATTGGTGGTGATGTTTTTTTGCGCAAGCGATCCCTGGAAAACAACGTAGGGCCCCTGTATCCGCACCACCCGCTTGTCCCAATTCGTAGTATTCCTGCACAACCAAACCCAACCCCAGCCATTGTTTGAGGCCTCTGTGCTCCCGATCCAAGACTGTAGTCACTGAAATGGGGGTGCGCCTGGTCATGAAGTCTAGTAGCCAACAGTAGTGGAAAAACAGTACTTTATTAGAAAAAAATAAATTAACAACACATAAACATCAAACAACGAGTAACATTGTCAACGGGGAACATCAACTTGTGGATCGAAATAACTTTAGATTTTCCTGCAAATCCCAAAACTCCGTATTCAGGAACCTGTTGGATAAATTAAGACTATGGTCAAGCGTTAGTATGGTCACAAACGTAATATTGTATTGTACTTGGACAAACCGGAATGCTTACAGGTATGATGAATCCTGCACACAATGACCGTACTAGAAGCTTGTTTGGTCGTAACGTAACCTTCGTAGGAAAGAAAAGGAACGTTACAACTACACAAACTTCTATAACTGTGTCATTATGATATGATATGATATGAAAGGACATTTGTATAGCGCATGGCTACCCGGAGGCCTGCCAGCACTGGACATGACTGATCCGATAGGACTGAGGTGGATTAGGGGAACAGAATTGTTTTTAATTGTCTTCGGAAGACTAGGTGGTTGGGTTCCCTCCGTAACTGGAGGGGCAGTGCATTCCATAGTTTGGCAGCATTAAAAGAGAAAAGACGGCCACCACTTCTGGCCCTCTTAACTTTAGGGACCGCCACCAAGTGGAGGTCTTCCGACCGGAGATTCCTGTAAGCTTTATATGGGCGAATCATAGGTACAAATAATGGAGGTCTTTTCCCTTGAAGAGACTTATGAACAATACAAAGGGCTTTAAAATGTACCCTTTCCGTCACCGGCAGCCAATGCAGTAAACAAATAGATGGTTTAGCTGAAGTGCGATTCGATACACCCAGCAGCAGTCTGGCTGCACAGTTTTGGATCTTTTGTAATTTAGTCGTAACTGACGTTGGGGCTCCTAAATAAAGTGCATTGCCATAGTCAATCCCTGAACTAGGACTTTCTTGGCTAGTGGAGGAAGAAGAGGAAGCACTTTCCTAGCCATTCTGAGCAGGTTGAAACAGGTGGCCACTGTCTTTCTTGCCTGCACCTTAAATGACAGGTTCTGGTCAAGCCAGATGCCCAGGCTCTTTATTTCAGTTTTAAATACTGGGAGTGGGCCCATGCATGCTGGCCACAGGGGCTCCAATATCGCTGGGGTGGGGTTACCCAAAATCATGATCTCTGTCTTATCCCCGTTAAGCTTCAACTGGGAGGCACTCATTCATTCAGAGACCTCAGTTAAGCATAGATAAAGGGCCTTGGTCTAGTGAGTTGCTTGGTTAAGGGCCACGACCAATTGGGTGTTGTCGGCGTAAGTTACCATTTGAATTCCAAATTGTGCAATAATTCCTGCCAAGGGAGCCATATATATATTAAAAAGAGTCGGACTTAATGACGAACCTTGGGGGACGCCACAAGCAGAGGCTGGGGTAGTGAGCTCAAATCTCCTTCAAAGACCTGGAAGAGACGACCCTCTAGGAAGGAGCAAAGCCATTTCAGGGCCGTAGCAGCTATTCCAATTTTTTTGAGACGGTAGATAAGAGAACGATGGTTTACCGTATCGAGGTCGAGAAGGATGATGGCTGCCGACCCTCCGGCGTCCACAATCTTTCTACTTTCCTCTACGACAGCTACCAGAGCGGTCTCTGTGCTCTGTCGTGGATGAAATCCAGTCTGAGAGGGGTGCAGGACACTATGAGAGTCCCAAAAATGTGAGAGTATAGAGTTCACATGTTTCTCTGCCACTTTGACGATCCCAGGAAGGAGAGAGATAGGGCGGTAATTACCCAACTCCACCGGATCCAGATTAGGTTTTTTCAATAATGACTTTACCATTGCCCTTTTCCTCTTAGGGGGCACTACTCCTGTGTTAAGAGAATTATTAATCATGTTTGCAACAACAGGGGCAACTGTAAATACTGCCTTTTCCAAAATGTTTATGGGTGCCGGGTCCCTGGGCCACTTTTCACCCGAGAGAACAGGGTTTCTTGTGGGAAAGGGGGAAAGGACTCTAACAGATGACTAGGGGGAGTGGTGCTGATCATTGCGTTCATCCTCGACATGAGACAGCGATTTCAAGATGTTATAAATTTTTGTGCTAAAAAACTCTGCCTGTTTATTGCATCGTTTACCTGATATATCAGGGGCGGTAGGGGGGCTGGGATTTTAATAAGTTTCTTAATGATAAAAAAGGTTTCTCTAGGAGAGTTTGATGCCAAATAATTTTTTTCTCATAAAACGATGCTTGGGCCTTCTTAATTTCTGCTCTATATTTACGGACAGCTCTTTTATAATCGTTCTTCTTACTGGCAGAGAAGTCTTTCCTCCAACTCCTCTCATGCACTTTACAACATTGCTTAAGAGCCCGTAATTCCGCGGAGTACCAAGGAGATTTATAGGAGCTGTTTTTTTTCTTAATCACAGTTTTTGGCAGAACCTGATTTAGTGAGTCTTCAATCCAGTTGCAGAAGTCCTTATCAGCTGCAACTGGACAGGAATCAAGTAGAGGTCTGGTCTTGTTCAATACTTGAATCCATTTGTCTATATTGAGCTTGGCCAAGGCCGACTCAAGGTCATTAAAGGTTGGACATGGGAAATGAAGCTCCTAAGGCGACATGAAAGGGGAATAAGGAAGTGGTCGGACCAAGGGATGGGAATGGGATCATCTCCTATAAGGTTCTCCAGATTGGAAAACACAGAGCAGTGTACTTTGACGTGAGTGGCGTTTGAAACCTTTTGCGATAACTGCAAGGACGCAAGATCTGCTACTAATTCGACGGCTGTTACAGCTTGTGGGTCGTCGAAGTGCAAGATAAAATCGCTGAGAAGGGTAAAGTTGGCGGACATGCTGGCTAGGTTAATAGCAGTCTCTACAAAAACTTTACAAAAGGAGCCTTCCGCTCCTGGAGGACGATAAATCAGAATGCCAGAAACCGAGAAAATGCATATTCTCACAATCTGTAAGAGGGTTTCCGAGCAGGTGACAGGTGAGATGATCTTTATAGAGAATCACGATACCTCCACTCTTGCCTATTACTCTAGCCACCCTCTGTATTAAATATCCCTGGGGGAGTGCCTCCACAATGTCTGGCTCTGAACTGGAGTTTAGCCAGGTTTCAGTTAAAAACAGAACATCAGGAGCGAGTTCCTGAAGCATCATCGAGATCTCAGTGCAGTGTTTAGACATGGATCTACAATTGAGTAAATACAATTTGTAGAGGCCTGTACCTGCAACGGGAGTGGCAGTTGGGGGGGAGAGTGTAAACGAACAGTGTAAGCAGCTCTTAACCAGTTTATCACACTGAATCTGATGATAACATTGGGCAATAGGTGCCCTGTGGAGCTGGTGGAGCTGTGCGCTAGTGTAGAAGATACGATCCGGTGTAGATGATGCAGGGGTCCTGGCCCCTGGACCCGTTCGGACGCGGACGGGCGCAGACGGGCTTGCCTTGCCTTAGGCGCGCCTGTTGCGCGCGCGTGCCTTCGAGCGCTAGATACCTTCTTCCGGTAGGGCGGGTGGAGACTAGCCCGCAACCCTGCCCACTCTCAAGATGGCGGCTGCGCCTGTCTACTGCGGGCCCCCGGGATTCCCCAAACACCCTCCTAGGTGCGTAGCTGAGTACAAAGTCAGGAGAACTCCTAATTTGTGCAAGATAATGCTAATTTGTGCAAAATAAAACAATGTCAGCAATTTAAAAAAGCGGCGAAATAATTAAAAAACAACCTCTGCTCCCGGCTCAAGCCTCAGGAGACTCAGGCAGAATTTATCACACCTGTAAGCATCAGGGTTTGTTTCATCTTGATACACCTGCATGTTTACTTTACCTACACTGCGCAGAAACAGCTGGAGACCAAGCAAGGGAACCATGCCATAGCAGCCTTCCTGCACATGTTGGGGGCAACTGACTTCACACATGTACTACTTGTACCACCTGCCAACACTGCACACAATCACCGCAACAGAAATCACACGCATTCCAACAATGTGCAGGCAAAACTGAACAACAGGGGCCTGTACACTAATGTCATCGCAAACTTCTCAGGCAGTGTGCATGATTCCTACATCTTTCGCAAGCATCCCAGCCCTGGTCCCCAGACCAGTCTGCCGCCCAGCGATGACTGCCGGACCCTGCCCACCCAGACCTCAATGCTCACCTGCCGCCACCGGCGTGTCTCCAAGAGGACCCACCACGTGCCGGAGTATCCTCCTCAGCTGTCACTCGATTCCGCAGTACAGGCCCCCAGCATATCTTGCTGCACTGCGCCGACGAATCATGTCTGTACGACCAGCTGCCTTTGGCGTACACACGGTCCAGCTGAGCTCACAATTCAAATCCGGTCTTGATAGCGTATCGATGCCACGCATAATCACAGGCTGTACACCCGCTCAGCTCTGGTGGCACTAACTCAGTGCAACTCAAGTCATAGTCACCTGGCGGGAGGCCCGTGTTGGCCAAAAAATCTCAGCTGCCACCAACTTGGTGCACCTGAAGTTATCATCACGTGGCAGAAGGCCAGAGTCCGGCAAAGTGCTTCGGCTGCCACAACTCTGTGCACCTCGAGTCATCGGGACGTTGTGGGAGGCCTGTGTCGGTCAAAGTACATCGGCTGCCACCAACATAATAAGCACAAGGATACACCCAGACAGAGAGTAGAAATGGCGTCGAGCATGCCCTGTGACGCCCGTGCTGCATTGGTGTGGGTGTGAAGCAGCTGTGAGGGAGTGGGTGTGGCATGCTGACAGCTAGACCTGTGATCAGAAGATCACTACAGGGAAGACCTGGGACATGTAGCGTTGTAGTTCCCTCCCTGTAAGCGTAAGCAGAGTGGGCTGGCTGACACGCTCATCGTTCACGACTTTACAAATATGGCGGTTTGAATACGCACACCCATAGGTACACGATGGGTGCGCGACTCCACTTCTTTCTCCAAAAATATATATAGATATTAATATTTAAGAAAACAGAACACATTATATTATTTTAATAACAAACACAAAAAATTACAAAAACTATTTTTGGGATATTTTGGGAAGTTAAAAAATATCACTTAAAAAATCATTCAAAATTACTGAAAAAACCATAGGTTAAAATAACTTTATAATTAGAAATTAGCATTTAAAAAACCTTTGAAATTCACTGAAAAAAACATAGGTTTCAGGGATTTCAAGTCAGAGCGACTCTTCTTCAACGCGTCGCCATATGCAAATTCTTACTGGAAAGTGCAGGAGGCTGGGATCTGGGAACTGTTTCCTAATTGAATACAGCACAGCGAGCCAAATGTTAAATGCACTCTCCTGACATTGACTGGACCATACTAAAGGTAAATATATAATTAATATAATTAAAATGTCGCAAATGGAAAATACACCAACTTATGGAATAATGTGAACTCTCTTTTTTTTAGGACTACTAAGCACAAAATGCACAGCGGTTATCAACGCGGGAGTAAGGCCCACCAGAGGTCCTCATTTGTAATCAAAGAGCATCATAAAGGCAAAAAGGAGTTTGTGCTTCATTTGTGAAAAGCCCATATAGAAGAGTCGCTCCGACTCGAAACGCTTCGGCATATGCAAATTCTTACCAGAAAGTGCAGGAGAATGCTGTTGATAATCCGGAGGGAAGGCAAGCTGTCGAGTGCCCTCCTAAGCTTTCGGGCATTTGTTTGGACACATTAAGGCACGGCCGCCTGAGCCATTGGGAGATGGCACCATCCTATTGATATTGAAAAGGAGGCTGGGATCTGGGAACTGTTTCCTAATTGAATACAGCACAGCGAGCAAAATATGAAATGCACTCTCCTGACATTGACTGGACCTTACTAAAGGAAAATGTATAATTGAAATGTCGCGAATGGAAAGTACAGCAACTTATAGAATAATGTGAACTCTCTTTTTTTTAGGACTACTAAGCCCAAAATGCACAGCGGTTATCAACGCAGGAGTAAGGCCCACCAGGGGGCCTCATTTGTAATAAAAGAGCATCGTAAAGGCAAAAAAGAGTTTGTGCTTCATTTGTGAAAAGCCCATGAAGAAGAGCCGCTCCGACTCAAATTGAGTCATCATATGCAAATTCTTACCGGAAAGAGCAGAAGAATGCTGTTAATAATCCCGAGAGAAGGCAAGCTGTTGAGTGCCCTCTTAAGCTTTCGGGCATTTGTTTGGACACATTAAGGCACGGCCGCCTGAGCAGTTGCGAGATGGCACCATCCTATTGATATTGAAAAGGAGGCTGAGATCCGGGAACTGTTTCCTAATTGAATACAGCACAGTGAGACAAATGATAAATGCACTCTCTTGACATTGACTGGACATTACTAAAGGAAAATATATATTTGGAATGTTGCAAATGGAAAGTACACCAACTTATGGAATAATGTGAACTCTCTTTTTTTTAGGACTACTAAGCCCAAAATGCACAGCGGTTATCAACGTGCGAGTAAAGCCCACTAGGGGGCCTCATTTGTAATAAAAGATCATCATAAAGGCAAAAAGGAGTTTGTGCTTCATTTGTGAAAAGCCCATACAGAAGAGTCGCTCCGACTCGAAACGCGTCGGCATATGCACATTTTTACCGGAAAGTGCAGGAGAATGCTGTTGATAATCCAAAGGGAAGGCAAGCTGTCGCGTGCCCTCCTAAGCTTTCGGGCATTTGTTTGGACACATTAAGGCACGGCCACCTTAGCCATTGGGAGATGGCACCATCCTATTGATATTGAAAAGGAGGCTGGGATCTGGGAACTGTTTCCTAATTGAATACAGCACAGCGAGCCAAATATTAAATGCACTCTCCTGACATTGACTGAACCTTACTAAAGGAAAATATATAATTGAAATGTCGCAAATGGAAAGTACAGCAACTTATAGAATAATGTGAACTCTCTGTTTTTTTAGGACTACTAAGCCCAAAATGCACAGCGGTTATCAACGCAAGAGTAAAGCCCACCAGGGGGCCTCATTTGTAATAAAAGAGCATCATAAAGGCAAAAAGGAGTTTGTGCTTCATTTGTGAAAAGCCCATATAGAAGAGTCGCTCCGACTCGAAACGCTTGGGCATATGCAAATTCTTACCGGAAAGTGCAGGAGAATGCTATTGATAATCCAAGGGGAAGGCAAGCTGTCGAGTGCCCTCCTAAGCTTTCGGGCATTTGTTTGGACACATTAAGGCACGGCCGCCTGAGCCGTGAGGATATGGCACCATCCTATTGATATTGAAAAGGAGGCTGGGATTTGGGAACTGTTTCCTAATTGAATACAGCACAGCAAGCCAAATGTTAAATGCGCTCTCCTGACATTGACTGGACCTTACTAAAGGAAAATATGTAATTGAAATGTCACAAATGGAATGTACTCCAACTTATGGAATAATGTGAACTCCCTTTTTTTTTCAGGACTACTAAGCCCAAAATGCACAGCGGTTATAAACGCAGGAGCAAGGTCCACCAGGGGGCCTCATTTGTAATAAAAGAGCATCGTAAAGGCAAAAAAGAGTTTGGGCTTCATTTGTGAAAAGCCCATGAAGAAGAGTCGCTCCGACTCAAATTGCGTCGGCATATGCAAATTCTTACCGGAAAGAGCAGAAGAATGCTGTTAATAATCCCGAGAGAAGGCAAGCTGTTGAGTGCCCTCCTAGGCTTTCGGGCATTTGTTTGGACACATTAAGGCACAGCCGGCTGAGCCATTGGGAGATGGCACCATCCTATTGATGCTGAAAAGGAGGCTGGGATCTGGGAACTGTTTCCTAATTGAATACAGCACAGCGAGCTAAATGTTAAATGCACTCTCCTGACATTGACTGGACCTTACTAAAGGAAAATATATAATTGAAATGTCGCAAATGGAAAGTACAGCAACTTATGGAATAATGTGAACTCTCTTTTTTTTAGGACTACTAAGCCCAAAATGCACAGCGGTTATCAACGCGCAAGTAAGGGCCACCAGGGGGCCTCATTTGTAATAAAAGAGCATTGTAAGGCAAAAGGGAGTTTGTGCTTCATTTGTGAAAAGCCCATGAAGAAGAGTCACTCCGACTCGAAACGCGTGCGCATATGCAAATTCTTACCGGAAAGTTCAGGAGAATGCTGTTGATAATCCAGAGGGAAGGCAAGCTGTTGAGTGCCCTCCTAAAATTTCGGGCATTTGTTTGGACACATTAAGGCACGGCCGCCTGAGCCATTGGGAGGTGGCACCATCCTATTGATGCTGAAAAGGAGGCTGGGATCTGGGAACTGTTTCCTAATTTAAGACAGCACAGCGAGCCAAATGTTAAATGCACTCTCCTGACATTGACTGGACCTTACTAAAGGAAAATATATAATTGAAATGTCGCAAATGGAAAGTACAGCAACTTGTGGAATAATGTGAACTCTCTTTTTTTTAGGAATACTAAGCCCAAAATGCACAGCGGTTATCAACGCAAGAGTAAAGCCCACTAGGGGGCCTCATGTGTAATAAAAGAGCATCATAAAGGCAAAAGGGAGTTTGTGCTTCATTTGTGAAAAGCCCATATAGAAGAGTCGCTCCGACTCGAAACGCGTCGGCATATGCAAATCTTTACTGGAAAGTGCAGGAGAATGCTGTTGATAATCCAAAGGGAAGGCAAGCTGTTGAGTGCCCTCCTAAGCTTTTGGGCATTTGTTTGGACACATTAAGGCACGCCCGCCTAAGCCATTGGGAGATGGCACCATCCTATTGATATTGAAAAGGAGGCTGGGATCTGGGAACTGTTTCCTAATTGAATACAGCACAGCGAGCCAAATGTTGAATGCACTCTCCTGACATTGACTGGACCTTAATAAAGGAAAATATATAATTGAAATGTCGCAAATGGAAAGTACAGCAACTTATGGAATAATGTGAACTCACTTTTTTTTGGGACTACTAAGCCCAAAATGCACAGCGGTTATCAACGCAAGAGTAAAGCCCACCAGGGGGCCTCATTTGTAATAAAAGAGCATCATAAAGGCAAAAAGGAGTTTGTGCTTCATTTGTGAAAAGCCCATACAGAAGAGTCGTTCTGACTCGAAACGCGTCGGCATATGCAAATTCTTACCGGAAAGTGCAGGAGAATGCTGTTGATAATCCCAAGGGAAGGCAAGCTGTTGAGTGCCCTCCTAAGCTTTCGGGCATTTGTTTGGACACATTAAGGCACGGCCGCCTGAGCTGTGAGGAGATGGCACCATCCTATTGATATTGAAAAGGAGGCTGGGATCTGGGAACTGTTTCCTAATTGAATACAGCACAGCAAGCCAAATGTTAAATGCGCTCTCCTGACATTGACTGGACCTTACTAAAGGAAAATATATAATTGAAATGTCACAAATGGAAAGTACAGCAACTTATGGAATAATGTGAACTCTATTTTTTTAGGACTACTAAGCCCAAAATGCACAGCAGTTATCAACGCGGGAGTAAGGCCCACCAGGGGGCCTCATTTGTAATAAAAGAGCATTGTAAAGGCAAAAAGGAGTTTGTGCTTCATCTGTGAAAATTCCATGAAGAAGAGTCGCTCCGACTCAAAACGCGTCGGCATATGCAAATTCTTACCGGAAAGTGCAGGAGAATGCTGTTGATAATCCCAAGGGAAGGCAAACTGTCGAGTGCCCTCCTAAGCTTTCGGGCATTTGTTTGGACACATTAAGGCACGGCAGCCTGAGCGGTGGGGAGATGGCACCATCCTATTGATATTGAAAAGGAGGCTGGGATCTGGGAACTGTTTCCTAATTGAATACAGCACAGCAAGCCAAATGTTGAATGCACTCTCCTGACATTGACTGGACCTTACTAAAGGAAAATATATAATTGAAATGTCGCATATGGAAAGTACAGCAACTTATGGAATAATGTGAACTCTCTTTTTTTTAGGACTACTAAGCCAAAAATGCACAGCGGTTATCAACGCAGGAGTAAGGCCCACCAGGGGGCCTCATTTGTAATAAAAGAGCATCGTAAAGGCAAAAAAGAGTTTGTGCTTCATTTGTGAAAAGCCCATGAAGAAGAGCCGCTCCGACTCAAATTGAGTCGGCATATGCAAATTCTTACCGGAAAGAGCAGAAGAATGCTGTTAATAATCCAGAGAGAAAGCAAGCTGTTGAGTGCCCTCTTAAGCTTTCGGGCATTTGTTTGGACACATTAAGGCACGTCCACCTGAGCGGTGGGGAGATGGCACCATCCTATTGATATTGAAAAGGAGGCTGGGATCTGGGAACTGTTTCCTAAATGAATACAGCACACTGAGCCAAATGTTAAATGTACTCTCCTAACATTGGCTGGACCTTACTAAAGGAAAATATAAAATTGGAATGTCGCAAATGGAAAGTACACCAGCTTATGGAATAATGTAACTCTTTTTTTTTAGGACTACTAAACCCAAAATGCACAGCGGTTATCAATGCGGGAGTAAGGCCCACCATGGGTCCTCATTTGTAATAAAAGAGCATCGTAAAGGCAAAAAGGAGTTTGTGCTTCATTTGTGAAAAAAGCCCATATAGAAGAGTCGCTCCGACTCGAAACGCGTGGGCATATGCAAATTCTTACCGGAAAGTGCAGGAGAATGCTGTTGATAATCTGGAGGGAAGGCAAGCTGTCGAGTGCCCTCCTAAGCTTTCGGGCATTTGTTTGGACAAATTTAGGCACGGCCGCCTGAGCCATGGGGAGATGGCACCATCCTATTGATATTGAAAGTGAGGCTGGGATCTGGGACTGTTTCCTAATTGAATACAGCACAGCGAGCCAAATGTTAAATGCACTCTCCTGACATTGACTGGACATTACTAAAGGAAAATATGTAATTAAAATATCGCAAATGGAAAGTACACCAACTTATGAAATAATGTGAACTCTCTTTTGTTTAGGACTACTAAGCCCAAAATGCACAGCGGTTATCAACGCTGGAGTAAGGCCCACCAGGGGGCCTCATTTGTAATAAAATAGCATTGTAAAGGCAAAAAGGAGTTTGTGCTTCATTTGTGAAAAGCCCATGAAGAAGTGTCGGTCCGACTCAAAACGAGTCGGCATATGCAAATTCTTACCGAAAAGTGCAGGAGAATGCTGTTGATAATTCGGAGGGAAGGCAAGCTGTCGAGTACCCTCCTAAGCTTCCGGGCATTAGTTTGGATATATATATATATATATATATATATATTCACTGAAAAAACCATAGGTTTCAGGCACGCTATAGTTAGGAATCAGCATTTAAAAAACCTTAGAAGTTCACTGAAAAAAACATAGGTTTCATGGGCGTTATTGTTAGCTGGACTTTTCACTCGTACAAAACCATTGAAATTCCCCCGTTATAGTTAGTTCAGCTAACTATAACTCGCGCGCCCGCAATGCACTGCTGATGACGTCACATATTACATCACTCATGACATGGTCAGTGACATCACTCATGATATCACTGATGACATCTCAAATGACATCACTGATGACATCATCCAGTGAATGTGTGTTTTTCTGACAATTACATATGTTTTATATATGTATATCTCAAGGTCGATGGAAGAATAAATGGGTATATAAGTGTCTAAATGGATGATTTGTTTTTGAAAAATTTATTGTATAACTGACTGATTAAGTGTATCTTAGTGAATACATGGCTTAGTGAGTAATGTTTAAATGTGTAAATATCTGTATCAGTCTCTCACTTTGTGTATAAGTGGCTGCATTGGTTGGTGAGTAGCTACATGAGTGTCTATATAGGTTATTAGTTGTTTTTTTGAGTATAAGTATGAGTGTCTGAGTGTCTGTATGGTTCGGTGGGGGGTATTACGTAGTGCATAGGTGCATGAATGAGTGACTCAATGTTTGTATGTGTTGAAGACAGCATGTGTGCAGGACTGTATGGGTGGATGAGTGTGTGCATGGGTGTGTTAGTGAGTGAATGACTGTCTGAATAGTGTCTTCATAAGTAACTACATATGTTTTAATCTAGTATATGTGACTATTGGTGTATATAAGTGAGTATATGTGAGAGTGAGAGATTGAAAGAGTTCCAGTATGAATAAGTATGTGTTTCTATAAGTGATTGTTAAAAAGACTAAGTATGTGTAAGTTTCTGTTGAAGTAAGTGTGGTGGTGTGTGTATAACTGTATATGCAAGTAAATGTATGTTTGATTCTTTATTAGCATGAGTGACTATGTGTGTGAGTAACTCTATGGATGAGTGGCATTGTGTAACAGGATGTATAGGTGTGTGAGTACATATGATGAGTGAGTACATGTATGAGTGACTGTATAGGACTGTTGGTGAATGAGTGGATGTGTATGTGGATCTTAGAATTACTGAATAGGTTGTTGTAACTGGTATTGGAATGTCCATTGTTTTGAACATTGTAGCTTCTATTTTTGAATGTGTGTATCAAAGGTTATATTAGGGGAAGAGTAGGTCTGCCACTCTATCACAAGGATGATGTCATCAGTGATGTCATTAGTGAAGTCATTTGAGATGTCATCAGTGATGCCATGAGTGATGTCACTGACCATGTCATGAGTAATGTAATATGAATGAATGAATGAATGAATGAGTATTTATTGCTGGTTACTTAAAACCATAACATAAAACTTTAACATAAAACAGAAAATATCAGCTAATAAAAGAGGACAATAGTTAAAAGTCCATGGGCATCAGGCAGACTTGCAGTTGACTGAGGCTCCAAGTGGTGGAGTCGTCAGCAGGGTTCGAGTCTGTTGCATGAATTTGCCAAACGAGGCCATGTCTTTTACTGTGTTCAATGTGTACAATTTATGAATCGCCTCCTTGGCTGTGCGGGTACCCAGTTGTAATAAAATTGGCCGTAGATAGAAACTGCGGGCTGTGCGCAAGGCGGGGCAGCAAAATAGGAGGTGAGCCAGTGACTCGTGTTTGTAATGTAATATGTGACGTTATCAGCAGTGCATTGCGGGCGCGCGAGTTATAGTTAGCTGAACTAACTATAACGGGGGAATTTCAATGGTTTTGTATGAGTGAAAAGTCCAGCTAACTATAACGCCCCTGAAACCTGTGGTTTTTTCAGTGAACTTCTAAGGTTTTTAAATGCTAATTCCTAACTATAACATGCCTGAAACCTATGTTTTTTCCAGTGAATTTCAAAGGTTTTTTAAATGCTAATTTCTAACTATGCCTACAGAGATAGGACATGTGAAGAAAGAAGAAAAAATGCACAGAAAGAAAAAAAGAAATGCAGAAAGAAGCAACAGAATCCTCAAAGACGAAGAAAAGTGCAGGAAGAAGGATAATGTGCAGAAAGAACAAACAGAAGAGCAGAAAGAAGCCTTGTTGCAAAATCATCCTGTACCCTCAACTTTTTCAGACGGATACTGGTGGTAACTGAGTCTGACTAACCAGTCCTAGAGCCAGTGCTATGTTAAAAGACACTCAGAATACAGTGAAAACACCTACATACACTAGGGAACACTATGCGTTGGGGTCCCCCTGTGATCAGCATGACCTCCTCTGTAAGCCCCTAGTATATAATAGGGCAGGGGATTAAAACTACCGCTTAAAATGCGCCACAGGGCGTGTTTGCAAACATCACCTCAGGCCCTGTCCCCTCACTTCCTCACTGTGTAAACACGCCCTGTGGCCGTTTTAAGTTGGGAGATTAAGTCCCCTTGAATCCTGAGGGTCCCTAGGGTCCAACTAGACCACTAGGTACCTCCAGTAAGCGCCACAGAGCTGCGTTGCAGAGAGATGTAAAAAGGGGGACGGCCTAGACCACCTCTCTGCAACGCAGCGGAGTGGTGCTTACTGGAAGCACCTGGTGGGCTAGTTGGCCCCCAGGGTCCCTCAGGATTGAAGGGGAATTATTTCCCCAACTTAAAACGCGCCACAGGGCTTGTTTGCACTCGTTAACTCAGGCCCCGTCCCCTCCCTTCACCACTGTGTAAACACGCCCTGTGGCCATTTTTAGTTGGGAGATTAAGTTCATTTGAATCCTGAGGGTCCCTAGGGTCCAACTAGCCCACTAGGTACCTCCAGTATGCGCCACAGAGCTGCGTTGCAGAGAGGTGTAAAAAGTGGCACGGCCTGGACCACCTCTCTGCAACGCAGCTCAGTGGCGCTTACTGGAAGCACCTGGTGGGCTAGTTAGCCCCCAGGGGCCCTCAGAATTGAAAGGGAATTATTTCCCCAACTTAAAACGTGCCACAGGGCTTGTTTGCACACGTTAACTCAGGCCCTGTCCCCTCCCTTCACCACTGTGTAAACACGCCCTGTGGGCGTTTTTAGTTGGGATATTAAGTTAATTTGAATCCTGAGGGTCCCTAGGGTCCAACTAGCCCACTAGGTACCTCCAGTATGCGCCACAGAGCTGCGTTGCAGAGAGGTGTAAAAAGTGGCACGGCCTGGACCACCTCTCTGCAACGCAGCTCAGTGGCGCTTACTGGAAGCACCTGGTGGGCTAGTTAGCCCCCAGGGGCCCTCAGGATTGAAGGGGAATTATTTCCCCAACTTCAAACGCGCCATAGGGCGTGTTTGCACACGTCACCTCAGGCCCCGTCCCCTTCCTTCCCCACTGTGTAAACATGCCCTGTGGCCGTTTTTTAAGTTGGGAGATTAAGTCCCCTTGAATCCTGAGGATCCCTAGGGTCAAAATAGCCCACTAGGTACTTCCAGTAAGCGCCATTACAGAGAGGTGTAAAAAGGGGCATGGCCTGCACCACCTCTCTGCAACGCAGAGCAGTGGCACTTACTGGAAGCACCTGGTGGGCTAGTTGGCCCCCAGGGTCCCTCAGGATTGAAAGGGAATTATTTCCCCAACTTAAAACGCGCCACAGGGCGTGTTTGCACACGTCACCTCAGGCCCCGTCCCCTCCCTTCACCACTGTGTAAACGCGCCCTGTGGCCGTTCTAAGTTGAGAGATTAAGTCCCCTTGAATCCTAAGGGTCCCCAGGGTCAAACTAGCCCACTAGGTACCTCCAGTAAGCGCCACAGAGCTGCGTTGCATAGAGGTGTAAAAAGGGGCGTGGCCTCAGAACACCTGTCTGCAACGCAGCTCCCTGGCGCACACTGGAGATACCTGTTGGGCTAGTTGGCCCTCAGGGACCCTCAGTATTTAAGGGGAATTAATTCCCCAACTTACAACTGGCCAGGGGGCGCGTTTGCAGAGTGCTGCAAGGAGGGGGCGTGGCCTCCAGCGCGATGCCGGTCTTTTATTTATTTTATTTTTTTAAGAAGGCGGGCTGTGTGGCCCCCCTTCTTTTTCTAATTTACTGGCCCTGGGGACCCCATCCCCCAGGGCCTGCACCCTAATTTTTTTGTTGAAAAAAATAAATTTGGCTCTCCCAAGGCCTTAATCGGCCCCGGGGACCCCAACCCCCGGGTCATGGCCTTTTTTTTATTTAAATTCTTTAGGAGGGGGCTGCGTTGCCCCCCTCCTCAGGCCACTTATGGCTCCGGGGACCCCATCCCCGGGGCCGGCCTTTGTTTTGTATTTTTTTAAAGATATATATATTTATAGAAACACCTAGGACATGCTGGACAAACCGTATGTACCTATCACCATGACGATTTGTGTGATATTCATTAAAAGGCGACTATGCATAGAATGAATCCACATGGAATGTATTTACACCGCTAGTGAAGCTCTGACGTGTCTGACGCCCTACCGTGCCTAACCCCGGCACCCCCGCCGGTGGGTACTCTCCAAGTAGACACCCATGTTGTCTATTTATACAAACATGGGTAGCTATTGACGGGCACATTTAATATACACGCACACCAAGCCATTCAAAGAGGATTCGACAAAAATTTGACCAAACTATGCAAGAAACCCCCCTCACGGTTAATAAAAAACACATCCACCGCCGGATGTGTAATACTTTTTATTTTACTCTCTGGAAAGGAGTCGAACCTCACTTGAGAGTCACAGCGTGCTCCTGGCTGAGCCCAATGCTGTGTTACACCCACCAGTGCCCGCCGCTTGCCTCACACCTCTGTGCTGTATTCCACCAGCTAGTGCGTATGCTATGACACTCTCTAGCCCATGTGAACTGTAACTCCACCCCGTGAATATGTCATGCCACACTTGCCTTCGCATGGGTTATATTGCCCCATCTAACGTGCCTTCCTCAATGTGTATGTTATAACACACAGCGCTATGCCATACATATTACAATCTGGGATCCATATCTTTGTCACAGTGCATATGCAACGTTACACTCCCCAGCACATATTTTATATTACAACTTTAGAGACTAGTTATGTTACACTTGAGTCTGCACCTGCGCGCCAGGAGAGGTACTTGACCTGCTTTTAATTACATTTGGCAGTCCACGCGGCACCCCCTTACACTGACCTGCTCCCTGCTGACGAGAGGCAACTACCTCGAAACACATGTCCAGGGATGGCTAACGCATACACATACTGTTCTATTGACATTTTGTGGCATAGGCGTACCCGCCGTCGCCACTACATTTCCCACAGTCCTTTGGGGCAACTTGCTGGTGTGACGAGCGGTGTGCGACCTACTTTTTCTCAATTTAAACGGCTTCGGCCGGCGGGCTGACGAGCCTTGAGTCTGCACCTGCGCGCCAGGAGAGGTACTTGACCTGCTTTTAATTACATTTGGCAGTCCACGCGGCACCCCCTTACACTGACCTGCTCCCTGCTGACGAGAGGCAACTACCTCGAAACACGTGTCCAGGGATGGCTAACGCATACACATACTGTTCTATTGACATTTTGTGGCATAGGCGTACCCGCCGTCGCCACTACATTTCCCACAGTCCTTTGGGGCAACTTGCTGGTGTGACGAGCGGTGTGCGACCTACTTTTTCTCAATTTAAACGGCTTCGGCCGGCGGGCTGACGAGCCTTGTGTCTGCACCTGCGCGCCAGGAGAGGTACTTGACCTGCTTTTAATTACATTTGGCAGTCCACGCGGCACCCCCTTACACTGACCTGCTCCCTGCTGACGAGAGGCAACTACCTCGAAACACGTGTCCAGGGATGGCTAACGCATACACATACTGTTCTATTGACATTTTGTGGCATAGGCGTACCCGCCGTCGCCACTACATTTCCCACAGTCCTTTGGGGCAACTTGCTAGTGTGACGAGCGGTGTGCGACCTACTTTTTCTCAATTTAAACGGCTTCGGCCGGCGGGCTGACGAGCCTTGAGTCTGCACCTGCGCGCCAGGAGAGGTACTTGACCTGCTTTTAATTACATTTGGCAGTCCACGCGGCACCCCCTTACACTGACCTGCTCCCTGCTGACGAGAGGCAACTACCTCGAAACACGTGTCCAGGGATGGCTAACGCATACACATACTGTTCTATTGACATTTTGTGGCATAGGCGTACCCGCCGTCGCCACTACATTTCCCACAGTCCTTTGGGGCAACTTGCTGGTGTGACGAGCGGTGTGCGACCTACTTTTTCTCAATTTAAACGGCTTCGGCCGGCGGGCTGACGAGCCTTGAGTCTGCACCTGCGCGCCAGGAGAGGTACTTGACCTGCTTTTAATTACATTTGGCAGTCCACGCGGCACCCCCTTACACTGACCTGCTCCCTGCTGACGAGAGGCAACTACCTCGAAACACGTGTCCAGGGATGGCTAACGCATACACATACTGTTCTATTGACATTTTGTGGCATAGGCGTACCCGCCGTCGCCACTACATTTCCCACAGTCCTTTGGGGCAACTTGCTGGTGTGACGAGCGGTGTGCGACCTACTTTTTCTCAATTTAAACGGCTTCGGCCGGCAGGCTGACGAGCCTTGTGTCTGCACCTGCGCGCCAGGAGAGGTACTTGACCTGCTTTTAATTACATTTGGCAGTCCACGCGACACCCCCTTACACTGACCTGCTCCCTGCTGACGAGAGGCAACTACCTCGAAACACGTGTCCAGGGATGGCTAACGCATACACATACTGTTCTATTGACATTTTGTGGCATAGGCGTACCCGCCGTCGCCACTACATTTCCCACAGTCCTTTGGGGCAACTTGCTGGTGTGACGAGCGGTGTGCGACCTACTTTTTCTCAATTTAAACGGCTTCGGCCGGCGGGCTGACGAGCCTTGAGTCTGCACCTGCGCGCCAGGAGAGTTACTTGACCTGCTTTTAATTACATTTGGCAGTCCACGAGGCACCCCCTTACACTGACCTGCTCCCTGCTGACGAGAGGCAACTACCTCAAAAACATGTGTCAAGGGATGGCTAACGCATACACATACTGTTCTATTGACATTTTGTGGCATAGGCGTACCCGCCGTCGCCACTACATTTCCCACAGTCCTTTGGGGCAACTTGCTGGTGTGACGAGCGGTGTGCGACCTACTTTTTCTCAATTTAAACGGCTTCGGCCATCGGGCTGACGAGCCTTGAGTCTGCACCTGCGCGCCAGGAGAGGTACTTGACCTGCTTTTAATTACATTTGGCAGTCCACGCGGCACCCCCTTACACTGACCTGCTCCCTGCTGACGAGAGGCAACTACCTCGAAACACGTGTCCAGGGATGGCTAACGCATACACATACTGTTCTATTGACATTTTGTGGCATAGGCGTACCAGCCGTCGCCACCACATTTCCCACAGTCCTTTGGGGCAACTTGCTGGTGTGACGAGCGGTGTGCGACCTACTTTTTCTCAATTTAAACGGCTTCGGCCGGCGGGCTGACGAGCCTTGTGTCTGCACCTGCGCGCCAGGAGAGGTACTTGACCTGCTTTTAATTACATTTGGCAGTCCACGCGGCACCCCCTTACACTGACCTGCTCCCTGCTGACGAGAGGCAACTACCTCGAAACACGTGTCCAGGGATGGCTAACGCATACACATACTGTTCTATTGACATTTTGTGGCATAGGCGTACCCGCCGTCGCCACTACATTTCCCACAGTCCTTTGGGGCAACTTGCTGGTGTGACGAGCGGTGTGCGACCTACTTTTTCTCAATTTAAACGGCTTCGGCCGGCGGGCTGACGAGCCTTGAGTCTGCACCTGCGCGCCAGGAGAGGTACTTGACCTGCTTTTAATTACATTTGGCAGTCCACGCGGCACCCCCTTACACTGACCTGCTCCCTGCTGACGAGAGGCAACTACCTCGAAACACGTGTCCAGGGATGGCTATCGCATACACATACTGTTCTATTGACATTTTGTGGCATAGGCGTACCCGCCGTCGCCACTACATTTCCCACAGTCCTTTGGGGCAACTTGCTGGTGTGACGAGCGGTGTGCGACCTACTTTTTCTCAATTTAAACGGCTTCGGCCGGCGGGCTGACGAGCCTTGAGTCTGCACCTGCGCGCCAGGAGAGGTACTTGACCTGCTTTTAATTACATTTGGCAGTCCACGCGGCACCCCCTTACACTGACCTGCTCCCTGCTGACGAGAGGCAACTACCTCGAAACACGTGTCCAGGGATGGCTAACGCATACACATACTGTTCTATTGACATGTTGTGGCATAGGCGTACCCGCCGTCGCCACTACATTTCCCACAGTCCTTTGGGGCAACTTGCTGGTGTGACGAGCGGTGTGCGACCTACTTTTTCTCAATTTAAACGGCTTCGGCCGGCGGGCTGACGAGCCTTGAGTCTGCACCTGCGCGCCAGGAGAGGTATGTGACCTGCTTTTAATTACATTTGGCAGTCCACGCGGCACCCCCTTACACTGACCTGCTCCCTGCTGACGAGAGGCAACTACCTCGAAACACGTGTCCAGGGATGGCTAACGCATACGCATACTGTTCTATTGACATTTTGTGGCATAGGCGTACCCGCCGTCGCCACTACATTTCCCACAGTCCTTTGGGGCAACTTGCTGGTGTGACGAGCGGTGTGTGACCTACTTTTTCTCAATTTAAACGGCTTCGGCCGGCGGGCTGACGAGCCTTGAGTCTGCACCTGCGCGCCAGGAGAGGTACTTGACCTGCTTTTAATTACATTTGGCAGTCCACGCGGCACCCCCTTACACTGACCTGGTCCCTGCTGACGAGAGGCAACTACCTCGAAACACGTGTCCAGGGATGGCTAACGCATACACATACTGTTCTATTGACATTTTGTGGCATAGGCGTACCCGCCGTCGCCACTACATTTCCCACAGTCCTTTGGGGCAACTTGCTGGTGTGACGAGCGGTGTGCGACCTACTTTTTCTCAATTTAAACGGCTTCGGCCGGCGGGCTGACGAGCCTTGAGTCTGCACCTGCGCGCCAGGAGAGGTACTTGACCTGCTTTTAATTACATTTGGCAGTCCACGCGGCACCCCCTTACACTGACCTGCTCCCTGCTGACGAGAGGCAACTACCTCGAAACACGTGTCCAGGGATGGCTAACGCATACACATACTGTTCTATTGACATTTTGTGGCATAGGCGTACCCGCCGTCGCCACTACATTTCCCACAGTCCTTTGGGGCAACTTGCTGGTGTGACGAGCAGTGTGCGACCTACTTTTTCTCAATTTAAACGGCTTCGGCCGGCGGGCTGACGAGCCTTGAGTCTGCACCTGCGCGCCAGGAGAGGTACTTGACCTGCTTTTAATTACATTTGGCAGTCCACGCGGCACCCCCTTACACTGACCTGCTCCCTGCTGACGAGAGGCAACTACCTCGAAACACGTGTCCAGGGATGGCTAACGCATACACATACTGTTCTATTGACATTTTGTGGCATAGGCGTACCCGCCGTCGCCACTACATTTCCCACAGTCCTTTGGGGCAACTTGCTGGTGTGACGAGCGGTGTGCGACCTACTTTTTTTCAATTTAAACGGCTTCGGCCGGTGGGCTGACGAGCCTTGAGTCTGCACCTGTGCGCCAGGAGAGGTACTTGACCTGCTTTTAATTACATTTGGCAGTCCACGCGGCACCCACTTACACTGACCTGCTCCCTGCTGACGAGAGGCAACTACCTCGAAACACGTGTCCAGGGATGGCTAACGCATACACATACTGTTCTATTGACATTTTGTGGCATAGGCGTACCCGCCGTCGCCACTACATTTCCCACAGTCCTTTGGGGCAACTTGCTGGTGTGACGAGCGGTGTGCGACCTACTTTTTCTCAATTTAAACGGCTTCGGCCGGCGGGCTGACGAGCCTTGAGTCTGCACCTGCGCGCCAGGAGAGGTACTTGACCTGCTTTTAATTACATTTGGCAGTCCACGCGGCACCCCCTTACACTGACCTGCTCCCTGCTGACGAGAGGCAACTACCTCGAAACACGTGTCCAGGGATGGCTAACGCATACACATACTGTTCTATTGACATTTTGTGGCATAGGCGTACCCGCCGTCGCCACTACATTTCCCACAGTCCTTTGGGGCAACTTGCTGGTGTGACGAGCGGTGTGCGACCTACTTTTTCTTTCTTAGTTATGTTACACAACACTGCCCTGTACATATTACACTCCAAGGGACATATCGCATAGCACGCGCTAGTGCCTGTGCCATCTCGCGCTCTCCAATGAATCTGTCATTGCGCACAATGTATTGCATATTATATTTCACGCCCTGGTTCATCTTATATCATACTTTTTGGTGCATAGTTTATACCATATACTGCATCTAGTTTTCATTTTCAATCGTGCTCTCAGGACTATGTTCTATATAACACTGCGTCCACCTACCCTTTTCACGGGCATTACATTTTGCGATGGGGGTGGAGGGTCAGGGGGTGTTTCTGCCAAGTGAGACCAGAGTCACAGTCACAAACGTCCTCTTCTTCCTGAATAAAAGTGAGATTATGCTGCATACTTGTTCATATTTTAAGTAGTTCGCACAGACACACATTTTAAAAACAATAACGTTCCTAATACCCACCTTCTCTGAACAGTTAGCTTGCTGCCCCATCCACCTCCTCCCTATCCTCTGTTGTCTGAATCCATGGACTAGCCTTCTCCCTCCTGCCATGCATGGTCTGATGTGCTGCCACTGCCCTCCATTTAGCATGATGTACCAGTCCACTCCTCCTGCCCTCTATTGCCCAAGTCTATGGCCCATCATTGATCTCCTGCTTAGCCGCTGTGCTTAGCTTCCTGCCCCTATTCTCCTTCCCCCTGCCCTCCGATGTCTTTGTGCATGCCCCTGCTCCATCCTTTTTGCCCACTATATTCCATGGACCTGCCACTCCTATCTACTCTGAGTGTTCTGTTGAGCTGCCACTCCCCTCCCACCTGCCTAGCATTGTCAGATGACTGTAACCTGTCCCTGCCACCTTCACCCTGCCTGTCCACATGCCATGCCCCTATCCCCTTCCTCCTGTCCTCCATGGTCCATTTTACTGCCACACCCTTCTGCCCTCCCTGATCTGTTGTGCTGCAACTGCTCCTCCTGCCTGTCCCGCGCGGTCTGTTGTGAGGCCCCTTCCCCTGAACTCTCTTGTCTGTGCCCAGGTCCTGACCCTCCCTTCCATCCTCCATGGTCCTTTGTGCATGCCCCTGCACCCTCCTTCTTGCCCATCATAGCCATTGTGCTGCCACTAACCCTCCCGCTTGCCATGCATGGTCTTCTGTGCTGCCATGGCCCCTCCCACCTTCCCTGTGTGGTCAGCTAGCTGCCCCTGACCCCCTCCCACCTTCCCTCCATGGTCTGTGTGTATGCCACCATAGTCTCATTGGTGCTCTCCATGGTGTGTATTGTTTCTAGTGCCCATCCTGCCTGACCTCCATGGTCATCTTGCTGCTCCTGCCCTGCCACCTTGCCCCCAGCCCTCTGTTTTCATGTGCAGACCCCCTATTCCCTCCCTCCTGGCTTGTCTGTTCCATTGTAATGCCCCTGATCCGTCCCTCCTGCCCTTTATGGTCTGTTATGCTGCAGCTTTCTCTCCTGTCTGTCCATTATGGTCAGCTAGCTACCATTGCCTCTTTCCCATCTGTTCTCTGTTGTCCATGTGCATGGTCCTATCCCCTCCCTATTGCTTTCTATGGATTGTTGTGCTGCACTCCCGTCCCGCATGCGCTGTGTGGTGTATTGTGCTGCTGCAAACCCTGATGCCTGCCCTGTAGGGTCAGTTTGGTGCACCTCTCCATGTCCCTCCTGTCCTCCATTATCCGAGTCCATGTCCCTACCCCAATTCCTCCTGCCTACCATGATTCAATGTACCCTACTTGCGAACATTTTGAACTTGGTAAGAGGGACATTTTGAAAAAAAACTGGGGTATTGATTTTCCCCTTTGAGTTACATTGAAAAAGAGGAGATTTTAGACAGGAGACAGATCAAATAAAGCCCATTTGAGCTTAAAAACATTGGACATTTCCTTGCTGAAACGGGTCTGTTGGCATGTATGGTTGAACTACCACTGCCTCTTCCTTCTGCCCACAATGGTCTATTATATTGCCACAGCCTCTCTTGCCAGTCCTGTATTGTTGGTTTGTTGCCCCTGCCCCCCTTTCCACTGCCCTCCATAGTCTGTTGTGCTGCCACTGCCCTTCCTGCCTGCCAAGTGTGGTCAAATTGTTGCCTCTGCACTCTCCTACCTGCCTTCCATTTTCAGAGTCCATACCCCTGGCCTCTGCCTCTCAACAGTATCCCAATGAACAACTAGATTGCTAACATTCTATATTTATTACCAAAGTGTGGAACGCCTGACGTCATCTTGATGTAATCAAAACTGTAATACCTAGAGTATTTCCTTTAGAAATTACATATATGAGAGGGTCTTATTTGCATCAAAATTATGGTTAGTGCTCTAAAAAACTAAAATGAGGACATATTTTCTGAGTTTTCAAATAGCGACAAAGAACTTTTAAATTATTTGTAATCTTTATGTTTTTTTATCCAGTTGACCACTTGATTAAATGTTGCACCTTGGCGAGAGGATGTGGTGTTACTTCCAGAGCTGCAGACTTTGCAACTGGGGAACCAGGTTGGAGTTTCTGCTTCAGCTCAACATTCTGTGATTGTGGTCAAATCACTTAATCTCCCCATGTTTACAACCAAAATGAATTTGATCTTGTGTGATGTAACCAATGCTCATGTAAAGCATTCCAATACCTGACAAGTCTGCACTATATAAAACTGCAAATACACAAAAAAATAAGTGTTTTGCACACTTCTGTCATTGGTCTACATGTGGGCTATACCTGGGTGATATTTGTGCTGCATTTAGGCTCTTTTGTGTCTGGTGGCCATCTTGGGAGATTTATTTGTTATGAAGTTTCCTAATTTCCTCATTTACTGCAGTCTTCTCAGTAGGAAATGCTTTTAGTTTTTTACTTTGATTCCATCAAGAAGGTATTCAGATATGTCACACATTTGCCATAAATTCTGAATGTTAGCACTCTAGTTGCTTATTAGATCACTGTAGTAAAGCTACTGCTCACCACGGAAGTCTGCTGCTGGTATTAAAAGTGCATGTTTCAGTCTGCATATCAGAATTTTTTAATGAAATAGAAGAGGATTTGAGAAGTCACTCAAAATGTGCCCTAATTTTTCTTTCTTCAGCACTAATCATAATTTCTATGGCAAAATGAATCCTCTCATTGTGTTCCTTTTTAGATTAAGTGTTTTAAGTGTTACCAGTTTATTCCAATCAAGATGGCTTCAGGTATGCCATACTTTTGTCATAAGTAAGACAGTAAGAGCTCTAGTTGTTCTTAAGAACACTCTGGGACATTCTGTCATTAGGCTATACTTGGGCTACATCTGGGTGATATTTGGGCTACATTTGGGATCTTTTCTTTCTGGTGGCCATCTTGGGAGATTTATTTGTTATGAAGTTTCCTAATTTCCTCATTTACTGCAGTCTCCTCAGTGGTAATACTTTCAGTTTTTTATGTTGGTTCCATCAAGAAGGCATTCAGATGTGTCACACATTTGCCATAAATTCTGAATGTTAGCACTCTAGTTGCTCATTAGATCACTGTAGTAAAACTACTGCTCACCAGGGAAGTCTGCTGCTGGTATTCAAAGTGCATGTTTCAGTCTGCATGTCAGAATTTGTTAATGAAATAGAAGAGGATTTGAGAAGTCAAAATGTGCCCTAATTTTTCTTTCTGCAGAACTAATCATAATTTCTATGGCAAAATTAACCCCTTCATTTTGTTCCTTTGTAAATTAAATGTTTTAAGTGTTACCACTTTATTCCAATCAAGATGGCTTCAGGTGTGCCATACTTTTATCATAAGTAAGACTGTTAGCGCTCTAGTTGTTCGTTAGAGCACTCTGGGACATTCTGTCATTGGGCTATACTTGGGCTACATCTGGGTGATATTTGGGCTACATTTAGGCTCTTTTGTCTCTGGTGGCCATCTTGGGAGATTTAGTTGTTATGAAGTTTCCTAATTTCCTCATTTACTGCAGTCTTCTCAGTAGGAAATACTTTCAGTTTTTTACTTGGTTCCATCAAGAAGGCATTCAGATGTGTCACACATTTGCCATAAATTCTGAATGTTAGCACTCTAGTTGCTCATTAGATCACTGTAGTAAAGCTACTGCTCACCAGGGAAGTCTGCTGCTGGTATTCAAAGTGCATGTTTCAGTCTGCATGTCAGAATTTTTTTATGACATAGAAGAGGATTTGAGAAGTCAAAATGTGCCCTAATTTTTCTTTTTGCAGCACTAATCATAATTTCTATGGCAAAATGAATCCCCTCATTTTGTTCCTTTGTAAATTAAATGTTTTAAGTGTTACCACTTTATTCCATTCAAGATGGCTTCAGGTATGCCATACTTTTGTCATAAGTAAGACAGTAAGAGCTCTAGTTGTTCTTAAGAACACTCTGGGACATTCTGTCATTAGGCTATACTTGGGCTACATCTGGGTGATATTTGTGCTACATTTGGGCTCTTTTGTCTCTGGTGGCCATCTTGGGAGACGTATTTGTTATGGAGTTTCCTAATTTCCTCATTTACTACAGTCTCCTCAGTAGGAAATACTTTGTTTTTTACTTTGATTCCATCAAGAAGGCATTCAGATGTGTCACACACTTGCCATAAATTCAGAATGTTAGCACTCTAGTTGCTCATTAGATCACTGTAGTAAAGCTACTGCTCACCAGGGAAGTCTGCTGCTGGTATTGAAAGTGCATGTTCCAGTCTGCCTGTCAGAATCTTTTAATGAAATAGAAGAGGATTTGAGAAGTCACTCAAAATGTGCCCTAATTTTTCTTTCTGCAGCACTAATCCTACTCTCTATGGCAAAATGAACCCCCTCATTTTGTCACTTTTAAATTAAATGTTTTAAGAGTTACCACTTTATTCCAATCAAGATGGCTTCAGGTGTGCAATACGTTTGTCATATGTAGGACTGTTAGCGCTCTAGTTGTTCTTTAGAACACTCTGTGAAGCTGCAGTAGAACACAAAGGAATCAACTGACAGTCTCTGCCCTTGTTGGATGTACATGTTTTACTGAGAATGTCAGACTTCATTCTCACATGACTGAGAAAGATAATGTGAATTTACAGAAAATATGCTCTCAGTTAGCTTATAGATCACCTTCCAAACCTCTGTGGGAAAGGCATGAGAAAATAGTTTTCTCTCAAACATGATTCATGATATCACAGCAGAAGGCTTTTTCACAAGGTAAAATCACCTTAGAACACACCACAATTCCTAAAATGAGTATGGTACCATCAACAAATGATTTATAATGTAACTAAAGTCTTAAAACCTTCTATTAACTGCAATGCATTTTAATGAGGTGCTATCATGTATATTGGTCCCAAGATGGCTGCCAACACTTCTTGGATGAAGTGCTGACAACCAATCAGATCTCACGATGAGATGTGTGGTTAGGCTCCGCCCAGATATACATGTGATTTTACTTTTGATTTTCTCAGGAACTACTGAACGGATTTACACCATTTAAGAAAAAGGCACATGCCTGACCTGAGGACTACCTCTTTGCCAAATTTCAAGTAATTCTCTTCAGCCGTTCGGGCTGTACCTTCGACTAAAGGTCCTATGGGAAAATGCATGGGGAAAACGCGTTTTGGGACCCCCTTTTTCTCAGCCCCCGCTTGACGAATCACCCCAATACTTTCAGGGTAGGAGCTGAGCGGAGCGCCCCATTAGTTTGGAAACTTTCACGAAGATAAGTCAACCGGCGCCAAAGTTATTCAAAATAGAATTTTCAGATTTCCTATGGGAACTCGGTCCTCACTATAACTATCTACATAGGAAATGGCAACAAAGGAGAGCTGGAGGTCATAGCTAATTGGTAAAATGATAGGAAGGGTTTGACTTGTAACTTGTGGGAGAAACTTTTTTATATTTCTTGTTATCATTCTTGCTTTATTATACTTTTTATGAAAACAGCAGCTGTAGAGAAATGAAGCAATGCACTCCACATATCGCTTGTGCTTGTGTGCAGATCTGAAAATGGTATGCAAATGTCAGTTGCCTGCTGAAGACACTTTTCATGTCTTTTGTTGGCAATTAATTTGATAATATATCCTAAGAGACAAACACATTCTCATTTCCATTACAATGAACCAAATCAATTAGAAAGCTAATGTCTTAAAGCAAATGAAGTGAACAAAACAGATATTGTGTTGAAGGAAAAAAGAAGAGCACGGAAGAAAAAATGAAATAAAAAAGTGAGAAATTATAACACGTTCCAAAAAATGACATTTTTACAGGTGTTAATGTCATTCAACCAAAAACATGATTTCAAAAATATTGTGAGAGATAAATATTTTGACAAAAGTATTGTGATGTCGAAAATGTCATGGGTCTGAATATAGAAGGTAAGAATATCAATTTTTACCTCTTTTATAAAATGTTTTCAAATATTATAGTCTATCTTAATTATTCAGTTGAGCTTTTTGAGCTTTTATGTTAAGTAGTTATTATTTTAAGTATGTTTAATTATTTTGCAGTACGTTTTTGCTCTGTTTTTTTACTTTGAAATATATATAAAGTTTTGTTTCTTTGTTTACTTTAAGCAAATGTATTAAATCTGACCTCTCCAACACTTTCCGTACTCGAGTCTTCCTTGCACTGGCGGTCTAATAGCCGTATTACAATTTGTGCGGTCAGACCATGATTGCACCACTGCAACTGGCAGGGATCAGAGATTCCTGGCAGTGATGCAGTAGTCTTGAGCCCACAATATGTCTGGCGACCACCAAGCATCTTACGAGATTCCCCCTGCCATGGCTTTCATTGGGATTCCACCTCAATGAAAAATGTGGCGGAAAGGAAGCAAAGGGGGCCCCATAGCCTCTGGGCAATGGGGCGCTTGCAGGGGGCACATGTTGTGTGCATGCATCCCAGTACTTGCACAGCATGGACTGCACCAGATCACGCCATGCAAGTACTGCCTTTGACCTTCCCTTTGCAGTGCCTATTTCATTGGCATCGCTGTGGGATCACCAAAGAACTGCCCGCCAGTGACTGAAAAAGTTAAAATCTTGGAGGCTGCGCAAACACAGGTTTGGCGGTGTGGGAGCAGGACGCCAGCTCAGCGGTCCCGCTCCTGCACCACCAAATTCGTAATCAGGCCCTTAGCCAGGTTGGTGTTAAAATAATAAATTTTACCCTTCAACGTTTACATTTTTTTATCCCATTTTTTATACGTGTTAATATATATAATTTGTTTATGATGATTATTTATTTTAATGTTTATGTTTGTAGTTTTTTGTTTGTGTATTTTTTTATGTTGTATTTTACATTTTATGTATTTTAATTTTTTTATATCTAGTTTTTGTAATTACAATTAATTTGTATACATATTATTTATTTATGCTTAAGTAATAATTTTACTGTTTTATATTTTTTCGCAATTATTCTAAATTATTATTTTTATTTTATGTTTGTAAGATATACTTTTTTATACATTGTTTGTATTATACAAAAAAAAATTCAAATGTAATATTACTTTTAAAGTTAATATGTGTTTTAAAGCTAATATAGTGTGTAATAGTTTATTTATGTGGTTTTTGATGATATTGTGGTCTTCTATAACTTGGTCAGCAATATTTTTGACGTAGCACACAAAGGGGTCTCTTTACTAAGATTAAACGTCTAGTTTGCATCACAAAAGTGACGCAAAATGATGCAAAATCTTTTTTCACCTATTTACTTTCCAGCGTAAAATCTGGTTTACGCTGGGAAATAACTTGAAGTAATGCAAAGCAGCACATAGCGTTGCTTCGCTCTATTTAGCTCCAAGGGAGCTTACCATGGGTGGTGCATGGGTGTTCCCATGCAACTACCCACGGTTTCTGACGCTAAACCTTATTTACTTAAAAAAGTAGCCAGGGTTTAACATGAGAAAAGAGCACCCATGTCAGTTATGTGCTATGAAGGTGAACTCCTTTCATTTCTCCTTTCTTGTCTGACTTTGTATGGGTGCTGCACTGTGCAGCACACATACAAAGTGGGAAAAAGTTTACACTCAGTCTAAGCATGGTATTTTGTACTGGAAGGCTTCCCTTCCAGTACAAAGTCTATGCTAGACTCACAGCGACACCCTTTTACTATGGTGCAAAGGTGTGTCCATGGAACAAAGCAGCATACTTCTGCGCCAGAGTTAGGGAGAGAGTAGGAGAGTGCCATATTTCTCTAAATATCGCGCTATACCACTCTCTCCTCCTCAAGCTCTACATTTGCAGCTGCTGCACTGCACTCTGTGAGAATCTAGTAAATATGCCCCAAAGTATGTAGTGTCGATATTTGTTTCCTGGATATTTTTGGGCGATATTTGTGTTGGCAATTTTTCATCATTCAAGCATGTGAGTTAGCTATTGGAAAAAAGTGGGCATGCTATGACAAGTCCCACTAAAGTCATGGTAGAGTTTGAAATGGGATGTTTACATTATCAAAAAAGAGGACAGTGATCAGATAGGTGGGACAAAAAGAAAAAAATAAACAAAAGAATGTGCAAATAACTTTTAAAAGTTCAATATTCTGTAAATTGTGAGCTAATCATTCAGACATCCCTAACATAAAACACTGTTCAACATAATTGAATTTGAGTTATATACAACAATTGGTGCCCGGAGATAAGCAGTGGTATAGTGAGCTACATCCGTACATTGAATCAATCATCGATCTACATTATTGCATCGGCACTGTGAAAAAGGGTGCTTGAAGTAATACATTTCACTTATACCATGACATCAACTTTGAGGAATGGATGATCCCAGTGCACACATCCACTGTGTACAGTAATCCAGCACCTCACAGAATCACATCATTAACGATGTAGCATTTAATGCACCTCTAAGAATGTGTGACAGCAACAACTCACCATTGTGGTGTCAAAGATAGCACCCGGCACAGAAGGGAAGTCCTACAAGGAAATCTAAAAAGGCCAAGTGACGGCTAGTAAGAAGGGAATGGGGATGGGACAAGTGAGCAAACATACATAGTAGCTAAAAGGTCTAAAGCAGTTTTCTTATTATCATTATTATCATTCTGCCTGGTTCTAAAATTCAATTTCAGACGTATTCCTGTACTGGGGAGGTCTCCAATGTGTCTTCCCTTGCGTAGTGTCCGACTTCCTGTGTATTTTCCTGTTGTGAAGTGTTAGGCTGCCTGAACATTTTCCATACAAATTCAATTTGTGGTGGACAGTGTGTTCAGGCAACGTTAATGGACTTTGCTACATTTCAAGTTAGCTCTAGTGCGTAGGTGTAATTGCTATTACACAAAAAATGAAAAAAACTGCTAATTCAAACCAAAATATAATAAAATAATTTTTCTAGCAGAGATCCACCTTGTTCAATGTATGTGCTTCTGTGTTATGCAGAAGACCATGATTCTACACTGCAGTATGAGCTAGTTGTGGTTTCCAGATGACATGTTTCATAATGATCTGGAGACACTGTATGCAATTTGAGAAGCATATTTCATTACACTGAGATATCTCACACTCCTGTGCCACTTTTTCTATTTTGTTTATGCTTCCTAGCAGATTCATCGAACTAAATAAGATGCTTCAGTGAAGCTGATGATGACGTTAGCTGATGTTCGTGTTCTAAGAGATGCTCTTCCATAATATGATGGTGGTTGGAGATTTGATATTTGTTTCATATTTTGAAAGTATATGACTAAGTGCCTGATTACGACTTTGGTGGTCCTGGAGCGGGCATCTCCTGGACCACCAAATTCGACTGTCACCTGCCCAACCGCTAGATTACCAGTTAACTCATGGTCTGGTGGACAGAGTGGCAGTCCTGCTGTGGTGCAGTACAAAGGCTCATATGTGAGCCTTAGAACTGCACCCCTGTGAGACTGCAAATGCACATCCCTCCACGGCATGAACTCTGCTGTCCATGCCATTCAGGAACAGGGGTGCATGCTCATGGGAGCACAACCTATGCCCCCCTTCATGCACCCTCATGCATGGGGCAAGAGGGGGCCTTGTAGTGTCCCCTTTGTTTCCTCACCACCAGCAGTTTCATGTATTGAGAACCCCCATGAGACCGCTAGCGATGAAGAAAATTATAGTATGGTTGGTGGTACCGCAGCGGCACCGCCAAACATTGCTACCTCAAGACCGCAAGAGAACATTCTCACGGAGCCACCATCTGAGTTTTAACCAGAGATCCACATGGAGCCCCGTGTGCTTGATGCCGGAGGAATGGTATATCCAATTTATCCTTGAAGTAAGCATATCACTAACGGCACATGAATGAGACTGCAGTGCCACTAAGGGTGAAAACCGCCCCCGAAGGCTACACACAGACTTTCCAGTTAGTCCCCAGGAAGACCCCACTAAGACGCTTAAAATATTGCGTTTTTTCAGGGGTCGAAACGTCGATGCTTTAATATCAAGTGTTGAGAATCACCCAGGATACTAAACTAATGATTTGATTAATAGCTTACTGGGTTGATATTTTCTTTTTCTTCATTTCGCACTGTGTTTAAATATAATTTTTCTATGTAGTATATGTTCATGTATTCTGTAGAATGTCTTGTGACATGTAAATATTTCAATGTGTGTGCACTTTGTAGTCCTAAATGTTAGCTCAAAAGAACAAATCTGTGTGTATGTAAATATATGTAACGTAATGAGTTCACACTGATTTTTCAAAAAACAGATAAAAATATATTGTTGAAAACAAGACTAGAGTTTTTCGCACTTTGGTTTGGACAAAAGGTCTTTTTCTTTCATTTGTTGGTTGTTCTCATCCATTTGGAGAGATATAATTGTGAAAATGTTCTTTTGATTTTTAAGAGTGGCAGAACCACTGTTTCACGTATATTAGTAATCCCCAGGTTCTGCACTAGACTGGGCTACCCCATGGCTTTATATCGTTCAAGACCGCAAGAGCCACTGCCAAGGATCATGGAGACCTGGTGGTTGTGGCGGTTCTCTGGAGGTCCGACCGCCGTTCTCGTAATATGGTTTCAGACCGATGGTGCGACTGCCTCTGAAGGCCATCACACTTCCACCGCAAGTTTGATGGTCCCACGGACCGCCAAATTCAGGCCCTTAGTTTATAATCCATACTTTGTTTCAGTGCACATGTCCAGTCAGATAAAACTATTAGTGGCAACATTTATCATTTCGTTTAATTACATATTTCAGACTTTAAAAAACTAGAAAAATATTATTGCAAATGTAATTACCTTCGTTCATAGATATCAGTACTCCTGCCATCTTTGCAAAATCACATTTATTACACGAATAAAAAATACCTCTAATCCTATGAGCCAAACCAAAACAATCTTTCACTTTAGAAATGATTTCCTTGTTCTAGCTCTGCAATTATCGCCTTCTTATTCTTTTGCCATTTACTTTTCGTAAAAATAAACTCTATGCAGCTTGCAACTTTGTCTGCTTCTATGACTGCAGAAATGCTCATGATGAAGAGTCCTGTGTATCTGCCTTTGCCTGCATACAAATATTTGTGCCGACAGAGTCTGCCTGCATTATCAAGGAACCCCACCAAATATCTTTTAATTGATTGCAGCTTCTACTTTTTTTTTTCCTTATCATTGTTTCATTGCTAACAACAAACTTTAATATCTTTCTTCATTTTGTTATTTTCTCCTTATGAAAGGTCCATCTATTTTTCTATGCATGTTCCTCACGATAACCAATGTGCAATAAACCTGTTTGTGCTGATAGGGCAAAACGACTAAAATGGTATCAGAGATGTAGAGACAATATTAACAGCTTTTGTGCAAAATGAGTAGACTAAAAGAGACCCCATATTCATTTCAGCAATTGTAAAAATGTCTAGGCATTTGCCTGCAAATAATCAAAACAGTTGATCAATATCGTGTAGGTCATTGATGTAACTGTAAGAGCTGCACTCTACCTGTACTCATCCTGGGTAAACCGTGGAATCACTGATGGTTGCAAGACGGTAATCATTACAGTCGTGGTGTTTGACTTCACAGGGTCACCGTCATCATAGGCAATGATAACCAGCTAGAAAGAAAATGAATGTCAGTATGAACTGGAATTTAAATGTGGCAGTATCATGTGCTCATAAATATTCTGCTTGATAGAAAACAAATTAATAAACCATCATCATTCTAATGATATGAAACATTGAGACTGATGCCTTCTCTCAATTTCCCCCTAAATACAGCTTTGAGCAAAGAAGCAGCATAATCATATGAGAAGGGACTATTGTTTATAATCCCCTTCACGAAAAGACAGATTTTCAGAAGAATTGACCTAGGTGTTGCTTCTACTCTTCTGACCAAATGCCACAGTTCATTGAATAGAAAAGAAGGAAATATTTGAAATGTATCAGAAGACCCCAGGGGTGAGGGGAACATAAAAAGCCCATACCAGCAGCCATAATATACTTGGGTCCTAGTTGGCGCATTGGGCATGTGCGTCCATTTTTGCTCCCCGGGGCCCTATGGTATTACAGAAGAAGCCACAGATGCTTGTCCGGCTCTTTCTGTTATACTGATAGTGCTTGTGCACATGTAGTGTCAGTGCTATCTTCAGAGGGTGTTTCCTTATGTATATGGTGGTATGGCCCAAAGCAAATGAGGGAATCGCTTGCTACTGCTCTGTATTACGGATGGGGATGCATAGGCAAACATGCCCTTAGCGGGAACAATAAAAATGTCATACAAGAGGGTGGTGCACTATCAGTGAGGGCAGCCATCTGAAAGGGAGAAAGGGGGTCCCAGGTACCTCCTAGGTAGATCTCCCTGTGCAAGCAGGATCTGTTACTCACTACACCCACCTGCAGGTGGCTCTCTAACCCCTCTTTAAAGTGCAGGCAGTTTGACGTCTGCACAGAGAAACACGAAGTGACTTTGAAGCTACTGCCCATATTTCATTGAATGCTGTGCATACAGGATAGCATGAGTTTGGGTTTGCCCTAGGGGCAGCCCATTCATTCTAATAGGGCACTCTGTCCCTGTTTTCATCTGGCACGCCTGTTTAAGGGTGTGCCATGACACAAAGAAGGACACTGTGCGCTACATGTAATATTAGCCCAGGAATAGTTAAGAAAAAAATATGAGGCAGAAATGATTAGCTCAGGCATGGAACCTATTCCCCACAACTAAATCCCCAATAGTCTTTCTGTCTCCTTGGGGTCTACAGAATCCCTGTATCCAAGGCAGGTGAGAGAAATTTTGATTCCTTTGGATGCTGTTTTGACATATGGGCTAGCAGGGAGGAGGTAACTCCCAATTTTCTCTCACTTATTATAGTGAATGCCTTTACTATGTGGATGCTGTAAACCTGGTAATTTCTCAAATTTAGAGACCTAGATGAATTCAGAGTTCTGCAGGTATCCACCTATGGTTTCTTGCCTAGAATGTCCTGCAGACTTCAAACTTTAGGTAAAACATGCATTTTCCTCGCATTTCTGTGAGGGAAAGATCTGGAATCTCTAGAGATTCAAGAAATGCCTAGTGCTCTCATACGTTTCACAATAAAAACAAACAAACATGTTAGACTGGGCCTATGCCTATGTGGGAGGTCAGAATAGTGGAACATTTGTTATTTTTGGCTTTGAAAATATAAGCCAGTATACAAATAACAACTGTTCGTAAACTGAGGGGGCCAGTATGATGTCGGGCGGATCGACACCGCCCGACTGACGGTGGCGATCCGCCAGACATCTTTGTCCGCCCGCCCTTCAATTACCTCCGCAATATTACAAGCGGCAGACGGAAAGACCTTCCGCCACTTTATCGCAGGCAGGCAATCGTTACGATGCGGTCCTGGCCCATAATATGGTGATATTGGCGGATTAGGGCCTTTCCATGGCGGCATCGGGCATGCAGTCTTTTGCATTGGGGGCCTGTTGCGGGCCCCCGGGGTGTTGTGGGGGCCGGGGGTGCACGTGGGGGGTACCCATGGTACCCCCTACATTGGCATGCACAAGGTGGCAGGCATCGCGCGGTGTCCGTCACGTTGTGCATGTCAATGCACAACATGCCACTTTTACATTGCGTCGGGTGCTTCTTACTGCACCGCCCACCGCAATGCCAAAGATGTGGGATGTGACCGCCAGGGTGGGGGTCGCATCCTGATTGCCCCCACGGGACCGTCGCACCTCTGGCGTCGGTCCCGGTTTCCGTAAACGTTTGTCAGCCCGCCATCATAATGGGGCCCTTAGTATCTTCGGCATATTTTAAAAATATACAGGTTTCCTTCATACACATTTTTCATTGGCTAGATTTCACTAGTGGGCACACAATGAAAACTTCTTATTAACAGCTGTTCAGTTGTTGGCCCTGGGTATCTAATGTTTTAAGACAACCAACAAAGACTTTTTATTCCTATGAGCAGAAGGGTTTGACAGACAGATATAATGTTATATTACTTTTGTTAATTGACAATTAGGGCAAGAAATGACAAATTAAAACGTTTTCACCAATTGTTTTTTTCTGATATATTTTCATTTGTTTTTTATTTCGGCAATGAGTGTCTTTAGGGAAACCATGAGGGATTTACGTAAATGAACCTTTGGTAAGTTCAGAATTTGGCCTTGTTTTCAGAAATGTAAAGCTTTCAATGTTCATTCATAAATTTCCCACCTGTTTTCGCCACAATCTTCAAGTAGGTTTAAAAAATAGGAAACAAGTTCTACCATTTACAAAAATGCACACACTGCAAAAAAAGTAATAAATACAACTCTGCTTGTTTCCAAAAACCTTTGTATATGGAGATCTGAGCACAGCAAACCTTTCTGTGCTAAAATTGCTTTATTTGAAACTATTTTCCCAACTCCCTCCAGAAGAATCTATAAACCCTGTATACCTTTAGAATCCCAACCATGTGGAAAAAAGACACAAATTTAGCCTAGAAATATATTTTGTGGAAAAAAAGTAATAATGGCTACAGTGTGAGCTTCCCCAAACACCAACAAAGGGCTCATTTCTGTGTTTGGAAAAGCTTCTGTAAGTAAGGGGTCAAAACACAGCTGACTTGGAGAAAGAAATGAAAGAATGCATATGAATGCTATGCTCGTCTATGCTCCTATACTGCAAAGGTGTTCTTGACTATGGAGGAGATGAAGGTGTGATATTTCCTGGGGCTTCCCTGAAATTGATGTTGAAACATATACTATCCCTTGGCTTTGGCATTGGTCTCTCCTGAACCACCTGTTTCCTGGACGCTTATCAGTTTCTCTCTGTACTCCTGTAGCAGGGTATGAAGGTTACTTTTTTATTCAGTTGGCTTGAAATGGTATCATAATGAGGATTATATTAGATGTAGTAGAGTTCTGACAAACCGTATCACTGTCACATTCTTGAAAGGTATTGTGAATGAACAGTGAGGTTGTCCTCAAATATAAACACATATTACAGAACTGGAATGACATCACACTGCTGAATGAGGCCTGCACCCCTATGAGAACCTGTGCAGAGACCACAGTTCTCCATAGTTAGCCTAGAGAAGAAGAGGCATCAGAAGGAACCATTACATTGCTTGAATAAGAAGGTTCTCTTTTGCCTGCTTGAGCAAATACAGATAAAGCTATCATGATCATCTAGTCTAAATGTCTGTCCCGGGGGTAGTCTGCCTACTTGACGGACACATATGACTGTTAGAGAATTTGTCTGCTGTGGACAGTCTGCAATTTGATGATTTGTTTCTTTCTTAGAATGAGTCCACAATAAACAGTTTTGGCAAAACCAGAAAAAGAAACAACACATGTTCCCATTCACTGGGGAGTATGTCCTCTGTAGGTAACGTTTTACAATTTTTAGAAAATAAAGAATCATCATTAGTCTTTTGGTAAATTCTTTGCAAATCAGAGGCTTTGACCTTTTGACAAATGTACAACCTCAACAGATAAGAGAATGGTCTTGACCCACTCAGAAATATTTAATCTATCCAAACTACAAACTATGTATGAAGCCACTGAATATTTAACAACACTTCACCTAATACCGCACAGCAACTTAACCTGGTGAGTTAAATCCACAAGCAAAAATGTTACTAAATGTTAATCACCTGATAGGGTATCCAGGAGTTTGCAGGCTTATTCGAACACCCAGGTCTTGAGGGCCATTTGGAATTCTGTAAGTGAGGTGATGGTCCGGAGGTGTGTGGGGAGCCTGTTCCAGGTCTTTGCTATGATGTGGGAGAAGGAGCGTCCTCCACTTCTGCTTTGGTATATGCAAGGAGAATAGACAAGTGAAAGGGAGGTGGAGTGTAGTATTCTTGATGGTTGGTTGAAGTTCAGGCAGTGTTTAATGTAGGTGTGTTCTTGGCTTTGTAGAATCTTGGGTGCATGGGTCTGCAGCTTGAATTGGCATCTCCTCTGTATGGGGAGCCAGTGGATTATCCTGACGTGGACTGTTGTGGGTTCATCGGTAAAGGCTGAGGATGAGTCTGGCTCTGGCGTTCTGTATGGTCAGAAGTCTCTATAGAATGTGTGCAGCGATCCCTAAGTAGAGTGCATTGGCATAGTCCAGTCGACTGGTGATGAGGGCTTGTGTCACAATGCGTCTCGTAAGTAGCGGTAGCCACTTGAGGAAGCAGGCGGCGGTGATGGCGCTGATCTGTGATATCATAATGAGCTTGTATTATATGATGAGTCCAAGGTTTCTGGCATGGTTGGAGGGAGTGGGTGAGGGTCCTAAGTCTGATGGCCACCAGGAGTCATTCTGTGTGTTGCTGCTGTTGCCAAAGATCAGAACTTCCATCATGTTTGTGTTCAGCTGCTGGCAGTTGTTCTTCCACTTTGCAAAGCTTGTCATGCATCTGTGGGTGTTGGTTCCGGTGGGGGTGGGATTGTCAGTGGGTGAGAGGATGATTTGGATGTTGTCTGTGTAGGTAATTATGTTGAGACCATGGGATCTGATGATGTTGGCCAGAGGGGTCATATATACATTGAAGAGCGTGTGTCTGGGGGGTGAGCCCTCTAGGACACCGCAGGACATCTCCTTGGGTTCAAAGGTGAATGGTGGGAGGTGGATCCTCTGGGTTCTTCCTTTGAGAACGGAGGTGATCCATCTGAGCGTGTCCCCTTGAATGCCAATGTGGTGGAGTCTTTCGATCAGCATGTGGTGAAATACGGTGTTGAAGGCTGATGAGAGGTCAAGGAGGATCAAAGCTGCTGTTTTTTCTCAGTAGGGGAGGGTTTGGATGTCATCGGTGGCTGTGATCAGGGTGTTTTTCATTGCTGTGATTTCGGCGGAAGTTAGATTAGGAGGCGTTGAGTAGCTGGTTCTGCTACAGATGTGTCATGAGTTGATTGTTGTTGATCTTTTCCAGTACCTTCGCTGGAAATCTCAGCAGGGAGATTGGACAGTAGTTTTGAGGTTTCTTGAGTCAGTGCATGGCTTTTTGAGTAGTGGTTTGACTTCTGTGTGTTTACAGGCATCGAGAAATGTTATGGTGGTGATAGACGTGTTGAATAGGGTAGTGAGTTCCTGGCCCATCCTTTGGTTTCTGAGGTTGAAGATGTGGTGAGTGCATGGGTCCGTGGAAGCTCCAGTGTGTATGGATTTCATGGGGAAGGTGGAGGTGGTGTCCCTAATGGAGAGGATGTTTCAGGTGGTCAGCGTGTGGTTCATGCGAGTTACAGTGGTGGCGTATCTGTCGAGGACGTCTATAGGTGTGGGTTAGGGTTCAAAGTTTCTGTATAGGGTTGCGATCTTGTCGTGGAAGAAGTGGACAATGATGGGTTGAAGAATTCCTTAACGATGTTCAAAAGTTCTTTGCTGATGTTGGTGCTGGTTTCAATGCGTGCAGCAATGGCTTGAAGAATTTCCTTACGTGGTTTTAAATTTTAGCTGTCACCTACATCTTTAAACGATATAGAGTTCCCTTAAATAGTCAATCAGGGCCTTATTTATTTATTTTTTGTGCAGGGCAGTGCTGTAAGCCTTCCTGATGCACTGCCCTATGTCAAAAGAAAAGGGTAGGAATACCCAATATCTATGAGGCACGGCGCTCCTGTCCTTTTCTGCTGTGCTGGTGCACAAATGGCTGCCTAGTTCCAATACAGGCGCCCTTGCACCATGGTGCAAGGGTGCCTGCATTGAAATCAGGTTGTTGTCATGCAGTAAGGGAAATTTTCCTGCACAAAATTACCTTTTACACCACCCCTGGGACGGTGTAGGCTTTTGACGCATTACCAGGTTTACAGCATGTTGTAAATCTGGAAATGTGTCAAATTGCATGGGTCTTACATGGGGAAACCCACTGTAAGACCCATGGCACGCCTCCCTATTGCAGTGTGAGTTAACAAAGCAACTTGCGGTGCGTTGCCTCACATAAATACGAGGCCATAAAAAGCCAAGAAGGGTTGTTTTCTATGGCGCCATTGATATGATTGAGAGTCCTGCGCCACCAGAGGGTCATTGAAAGTGTCGCTCCAGCAACGCAGGTCTCTTGTAAATGAGGCCCTCAGAGAGAATATATTGTGAATTCTGTTTGGCGTTCTCTGAACTGCATATTGGAATCCATAACAGAAGTGTATTTGAAATTTGGCATCTACACTTCTGCCCCATTGACTAGCTGCACATGACTCTCCTTCTACACAGTGGTGGCTGACTCTGAAAGGGGGGGGTGAGGCAGGGAGTGAAACATAAAATAAACTCGTCTACTCCACCACAGCCGCCGTCACGCTCTATCCCCACCCCACACACCTCTCCTCTGTCTGCTGGCCACACCGGAAGCACCCAGGCTTCCAGACTCTCCCAGCCAATCACAACGTTGCCAGAGCAGTGTCGTAATTGCTCTGAGAGGCCTGTTTGGCTGCTCAGGCAGTGCCTGGTGAGGCTGGGCATGTTCTCCATGGGGCTGTGCAACACAGCCCAATGGAGTACATGCCAAGTGCGCATGGAGGTTTGGCCGGCCCTAGACGCAGATAACTCCTGCTCCCTCTGCGTCAAGCTGCCCCACCCGACCTGGCTGCAGCAAAGAAAAATAAAATAATAATGACTTCTTGTTATTATCATTTTATTTGTATTTTTATTTTGGCAATGCTCAAGGAGGGGTGGGACGATACTTGTCCGCCATAGCAGAAGAGCCACCACTGCTTCTAAATAACTTGCACCTTGCCTGCACAAAAACATTTCCCTCCATATAATGTTCTTCAAAAAATGTATTCCCTAGAAGAAACAGTATAATTAATCTATGGCCTGCGATAAATGTAGTTTCAAATAAATCGAGGATGCAGACGCTTTTACGAAGTATTTTTATAGAGGCCCAACATTTAATTAAATAAACCTCAAGAAATATACTCATATCGCCTGAATAGCAATCCCACGGATTGTTTTCTTTAATTAAAACCTCTAATTATTTAGATTGATAGCCATAGTATTAAACAGTGCAATTGGTTGCAATAGAATATTTTCTCAGTGGCTTTGGTAATGATAACTATCATTTCCTACAGAAGGAAAATTATGTAAACAGAATGGGACATTGAAAATCTATTTACAAAGCATTGTCATGGGTTCAAATAGGCAAGCCACTATATTCCAACCTTTTGTGAAAGCATGGCCGGTCTCTTGGCAGATAGGACACTGACCAGCTGAGCAATGCCTTTCTAGAGTGCCAATTGTTTTGGTCGCAACAATTTCAAACTAAATACGCCAGTTTTATCACACAGTAGAAGGCAGAGTTCCTCATCTGGGCACCAAAGTTGATTCATGTGTTTACTTCCTTTAAGAATCAAACGCGAAGATAATATTTGGGTGGTTTTTAACTGTTATTTTTCACACTGAAGATCTGCAGATAGTTATGCAAATCCCATTTTGATTATACAGCATATTAGTTCGCTCTTATTTTAGATTAAAATGGTTTCAAATAAATTACATTTCAGCTGGGACACATGATAAAATTCACAATATTTCCCTATTATAAAATACATTATAAAGCATTCTGTTCAGAAAATACCTTTTCATGGGTACTGCAGTACTTTAAAGCGCTCTTAACTTCATAGTTTTAACGCAAAAGATATTCCAATTACAGTTGTATCTGTTGCTGAGAAAACATACAGTAAATAACAATGCTGCCTCTATTTCATGAATAGCTGCAATAAAACTTAGTAAAACATCATGAAAGCTGCAATGGAGGGCAATTATACTTTAATTGATGGATAGATACTGCACACCCTTAAGTAAATGAGACTAGTCTCCACCCCTGGAGACAGGCATCCTTACCATTGCATCTCCCTGGCCTTATCCCTACTTCCCATGTGAATATCTGTTTAAGTCCTTCTCTCTATAGTAGGAGCACCAAACATCACAGCATTAACCAGCATTCCTCCTATCAATACCTGTAACCGCTGAAAAATATGTCTGGCCTAAAATAACCTGAAAGAAATTCATCTAGCGTAAGCATTATTTGCAATCTGTATGGTCTGGTCTGGTGTTAAGCATGAACTTTTTTTATATCATTTTATTTATGCTCCCAAAAAAAAGAGAAGTCAAGGGAATTTGGCTACTTAGGATAAAACCAAGAAGAACGTTCCCCTGAAAAATGTTGGGCATAGTTCACGGTAGAGACAGATTTGGGAAGCGAGTGAGTGTGCAGAATGCGGTCTTGGGTGACATCATGTATGTAATGTTGTAGACCTGAATACTGTACTGCATAGTTTAGGGGCTGTATAGTCCTGGAACTGAACACTCCAGTGGCAAGTGAGAGCTTAAATAGATACAGAAAAAAAATGTGCAGAAGAAATGTGTCACCAGCTCAGTCTCCCTGGTTCCTTGATGTGGAAACAGTAAGTTAGCGTTTTGAAAGCAGGGGAATGAAGGACAAAAGGATTAAAGAGATGGTGGAAGAAAAAGTGGAGGGAATATAAGCACAGTAGAGTACTGTCTATAGAAGAGAAACAAACTAAGCTACAAGTCTAAATCCACAACAGGGGAGAATCTAGCATAAATAAATACACCAGGAGAATATGTCCCAAATGCCTAAACAGTTTAGAAAGGATCTCGACTTTCTGGAGGTAAAACTACTGTTTCTTATTAATGTTGGGTCTGTTTCTTCAATTTCAGTTGATGTACCAAGAACAAATACTTTTTCACGAAGCCCTAATGAAAGGAGATGCCTAGAGAATATGTATTTCAATACTCCAGTTTATTTCAGGGATATCTTTTTTGGATGGGACCGAAGACTTAATGCCTTGTATTCTTTAGTTATTTTGGACAAGAAAATTCGAATTTGAAGCTCACCAGTGATGTCATTTGAGATTTCAAGAGTGATGTCATGAGTGATGTCATGAGTGATGTCACTGACCATCTCATGAGTGATGTAATATGTAAGGTAGTATACAGTGCATTGCAGGGTCTTAAGTTATCGTTACCTCAGGTAAATATAACTGCTGGTTTTGTACCAATGAAGTCTGAGCCTAACTATAGCATCGATGTAACCTTCATTTTCTTCCAGAGAATATATAGGTATGAGTGTCTATTTATACTGGCGATAGCAGTAGACAGTTATAGTTAGGACCAAAGTTTCCATAGAAAAGGATTTTTTGTTTTGACAATAACGCCACTTGACGAATCTTCACAAAACTTTCAAAAAACATCCCCTTTTAATTCATCTACTGTGTTGAAAGTTTCAGGGTGATCCACCGAGTAGGGGCTGAAAAAAAAGGGGGATCCCAAAACACATTTTCTCCATGTTATGTCTATGTGGACTTTTAATTTTTTTAACACAACTGCAGCCCGAACCGCTTAACGGAATTACACCAAATTTGGCAAAATGCAAAATGTTGGTCCAGAAAGTGTGCATTTTGGGGTTTGGTTAAAATCTGTTCAGTAGTTTTACAGATATTCAAGTTAAAAAAATTTATATATCTGGGAGCCCAAACCCTACTGAAATTTGATTGGCTGCCAACACTTCAACCAGGAAGTGTTGGCAGCCATCTTGGGATTAGTAATAAAAAAGAAAAGTGGGCAGGGTAGAAACACCCTTACCCCCTACACCGCTTGAGGGGGTCCCACAGGGACCTAAAAAATAATTTTTGAGAAACTTTTGGCGGGATCCACAGATCCTGCCAGGCTCCTGGGAGCATTATGAAAATATAGGAGGAGGGGCGCACGGGCTACCCCCTCCTGGGGCTTACTAATGCCCCAGGGACCCCAAACCTTCCCAGGGCTTCTTTCTAAAAAAAATGCAGTGGCGGCCCGTACAGCCTCCCCAGCTGCCCTTGGGATCACCACCTCCCTGGGTTAGTAATATATTTTGAAAAACCTTAGAAATGTACTCTAAAAACTAAAGGTTACAAAGACGTTATATTTAAGAAATAGAATTTAAAAAACCTTAGAAATTCACACAATTTTCTTTTTTATAGGGTCAGTATAGTTAGGCTCAGATTTCCCTCCTATGAAACCAGTGGAATTCAGCAGTTATAGTTACCTGAGCTAAATTTATCGTATGCCCCCGCAATGCACATCTTTCATGACATGGTCAGTGCCATCACTGATGACATCTTATAAGACATCCAGTGAATGTAAGTATTTTCTAAGAGTTTATGATTGTTAAACATATATACTAACCTACTACAAAAGGTAAATTGCAACACTAAGTGCACAAGTAGTGGGTGATACTGCTTCTAACATATATTAAGTGAGTAGCTGTGTGACTGTATGTATCCTTGTGTGTATGGGTGTATGAGTGGCTGTATGGGTGTATAAGTGGGTGTGTGAGTAGCTGTGTGGGTGAGTGAGGTGCTGTGTGAATCACTGTATTGTGAGTGAGTGGCTATGTCAGTAGCTTTATGGGTGAGTGATTGGCAGTGGGAATGGGTCTATGGGTGGGTAAGTGGGCGTCTAGTGACTATGTGTGAGTGAGTGGGTATCTGAATGGAAGTATGAGTGCATGACTGGATGTGTAAGTGGCTGTATGGGTGAGTGAAAGGCTGTTTCAGTGGGTGTGTTGTTAAGGTAGTTGGTGTGTGAGTGGCTGTATTAGAGAGCGAGTAGCTGTGTGAATGGCTGTATGGGTGAGTGAGTGGATGTGTAAGTGCTTGTATGGATGTGTCAATGGGCATGTAAGTGGCTGTGTGAGTGTGTGAGTGCTTGTATGAGTGAGTGAGTGGCTGTGTTGAATGGCTTCATGGGTTAGCAAATAGGTGTGTAAGTGACTGTGTAGATAAATAAGTGGCTGCATGAGTAGCTGTATGGGTGAGTGTGTGGCTATGTGAGTGGCTGTATGGGTGAGTGACTGGCTGTATGGGTGGGTTGAATGGTTGTGTGAGTGGCTGTACGAGTGAGTGAGTGGGTATGTGAGTACTGGTATGGGTCTGTGAATGGGTTATTGAGTGGTTGTATGAGTGTGTGGGTGGGCGTATATTAGATTGTATGGGAGTGCAAGTGGCTCTGTGGATGATGTCATCAGTGATGTCATTTGAGATGTCAGTGAGATCAGTGATGACCACTGACCATGTCACGAGTGATGTAATGTGTGAGGTCATAAGTAGTGCATTGCAGGTGCATAAGTTATAGTTAGCTCAGCCCCTTTCTGAATTTCGGAAGAGAGGATGCTGTTTGGAGGTGAAGGGGAAGGTTGTTCCGGGACTTGCCGAATGGTGAGTAGGGTTGAGAGAGCTTTTCAAAATAGGTCTTTCATGAGGGATGAGAGTTGAGAGTAAGTCAGCATCTTCAAGAAGTAGCTTTGAGGGAGTTGAGGATGTTAGTGAGGGCTAAGAAAGATAGGGATTTGAATGAGGACCACTATGGTATACAGTTGAGAGGGGTAGGTATTAGAAGGAAGCAGGCTTAATGCTGTTGATGTGCTTTCAGATGCTCTTTATACTTTAAATGAAGAGGAAGTTGACGGTGTTACACCTATCTATGGAGTGTGGGATTGGCAGATTAAACTGAGTGTGATGCAGGGCTTATCTTGAAGAACATTCAGTTTTTGTTGCTTCATTGATGTTTTTTTAATGCTTAGGTTTGGCTGACGTAATAAGTTGGCTGAATGTTGCTCAGATTATCTTAAGTGGCATGAAATTGTTGGGAATCCTGGATTTCTTCCATTTTTCTTCTCTGTGGATGAAAGATGTGTTGTTTTCAAGGTCTTGACAGTACAAATGTGCTGAAGGGTTTAGCTTCCACTTCGGTCTTGGTGTTTTAGACTAGTTGTTCATGTGATTTTCCGGGATCTACCACAATGAATAAAGTCACCACCTTGTTAGGTCCAGACAAAGGTTTCTGTAGTTTATAGCTGAGTTCAACCCTAGCAGACAGGCTCAACTTAAGGAAAATGTTTAAAGCATTATAACTACCAAAACAGTTTAAAAGTCAAAAACACAACAAAATAAACATCCTACTTCAATTTATGAAAAGAGAGACACATTTAATAAGCAAAACATCAAAATTAAATTAGAGGGACCAGAGATATATGGTTGTAAAGAATAAATAGAAAATAGTGCCAAAAAACACAAAGTGTGGATGGTAATCAATGGTGATAGTACACTGGGAGCCAGATCCAATTTACAGCTGACTGCGATGGAGCATAGGTCAAATATTCCAAATAGATTGGCCTGCTAGGGCCTGGAAGTAAGGACATTAAAAAAAGTTCCAATGTGAAAAGCAGCTTTGTCAAATTTATGTGAAAAACTATTCTACGCGCTGGACAAACTTACATTACAACGCCAGTGACTACTGGTTGTATAATTTTCAAGGTTGGTCCCCTTGAAGCTCTGGAATTCTGGTGAAACAATGTTGAAAAAGTTTCCAAACATCTGTTGGTGCTCAAACAATCACAGAAGTACACTTCTAAAGCTGCCAGAATTTCTGGAGGAACACTTAGAGGCTTCCAGGATATTAAGCAGAGGGCAGCAACAAAGTTCAGCCCAGGTCCAGTTGTCACTGGTCAGCTGGGATTCTTCACAGGAATATCCTTCTCATCTTTTTTCATGTTTCTGGAGCTACCCAGCACTTTAGCCTTATGCTCCATAAAGATATCTCTGTCCTTTCAAGTACAAGGGTGTTCAGCCCTTCTCACAGGTCACAACTGGCAGGTGCAGAGGGTTCAGTCTGCTGGTATTGTTTTACAGTTCCAACAGTGTTCTGATGAAGGGTATGTCAGGGTCTAGTTTTCTAGGGGTTGCCAGCCTGTGGATGGGGGTCACCCCAAGACACTCTTAGTCTCTCACTGAGCACTGGAGTAAGGGTTGCCAGGCCCTTACCCTGCTACATTTGCTGGGTTTTCTGTCTGCTTTACTACACAAAGGATCAAAAGGCAGTTTGTCAGGGCAAATCAAGATTGAGGAAGGTCTTCGACCGTACTAAACTTGGACTCTAAGGTGGGGGTCTGAGGGGGTGTATGCTGCAGTATTCCTAGTGTCCAGTGAGAAGAAAGCAGCATACTCTCAACAAACCCAGAGAAAAAAGTCTGGGAGGACAAAAGTAAGGTCCTCCAGCAACTATGCAGGTAATACACAAGAATTGTCTGGGTGTTTAATTGGTACTAATGCGATGCAACCAATGTCTGGACAGTGTCAAAAAGTTAGAAATGTCAACATAATGAAGTAATACCGTTACAAAATATGCCTCATTATGCTGCATACTTTGGCTTTTCTTGCCGCATAATTTACTCAGCCCTGCCGCACAACTTGGGCCTCTTCTGCTGCGTAATTCCAGTGGCCGATATTATAATACACTCCTCTGAATCTTTTTGTACCAGTAAATCTGGGGGGCAGGGAAAACCTGCCCATTACAAATTACAACTTGAGGGCCCACTAAGAAACAAGGATTTCCCAGGAATTAGTCATTTTCGGTCGAATTTAGCCTGTCATTACTCATTTTGCCCTGGGCCAGCTCAGTTGAAACTAAGGGCCATATTCACAAGGAGCTATCGCCAAATTAACGCCACTTTATCGCAGCCAAAGTCGTGATAAATTTACCTCCTCATTCACTAGCTGGTGCTAACAGCCCACAGCACCAGTTTACCCGTGATAGCAGCCGCAAAAAACATTGTCACAGAGGATCCCCGCAACTATCGCTAAAGAGATGCCGGGTGGGCATTCCCGTGACAAAAGCCACGACCACACCACTCCTCAACATTCTCAACAACCAGGCAGATCAGCGATAAAAACACAAAACAGGCGATAAGGCGCGTTAGCACCAGGAAATCTACACCTGCTCTGACCTGGTGTTAAGTCGGACGACAGGCAGCACCACCAAAGGGAGACCAGCCCAGGGCCACATCGGAAGTGCAACAGATGTCAAGGAGCCACTCATCATGCGGCCCGGACACCCAAGAGTGCCACATACCCACCGAGACCACTCCAGGACCCCACCCCACACCTGGAACAGCCCCCCCCCCGGACAACCACAGAACCAGCGCAGACAAAGACAGCGGACCTCCAGGAAACGCACCAGCCTCACAGACCCAACATCTGATAATGTCACCGTCCACTACAGGCTGAAAGGAACAACCATCCTACGCATCCTGACCATCATCGCCTAACAGGCCTACGGCACCAACATAGCGGACAACCAACATCCCACACCACACCAAGCTGCTGGATTGGCTGCACCTGTTGGCCCCTGGCATCCCCCAAACAACAACCTCCAGAGTCGGAGGAGTCCCACAGCCAGCCACATCCAAGTCCCCCACAATTGTCATGGACATCACCATCACCCTGGTACCCCAGTCCCCATACGTCCAACACAATGCGCAGTATCCGCTGGAGACCAAGCAAGCACCATACACCATAGCAGGATGCACGCATGTGTTGGGGGCAATCCACAGCACACATGTCCCACTTGTGCCCCCTGGTGACACAGCACACAATCACCAGAACAGGAAGCACACGTCTCACATCAATGTGCAGGCAACAACAGAACACCGTGGAACATCCAACAATGTCGCTTGCAAATACACAGCCAGTGTGCATGACAGTCCATCAGCAACCAGCATACCATGGATGGAAACAAGAGAAATGCACAGACCCATGGCAAGTTTCAAAAGGACACCCTACTCACCTCATTTCCACAACATGCAACTCACAACCCTGGTAATGCGCACGTCACAAAATCACTAGCAACATGCACAACAACATTACCACCCACCAGACACGACAGAACAACTCACAATGGTTACCTGGCCAAGCCGTGAACATGAGCCATCAACGGCATGGCTCCTCAGCCACACAACCTCCAAATGTGGGAAGAGGTGGCCACCAGGCATGTGTGAAGGATGCAGTAGAACTATGATTGGGAAAGTACACAATGCCAAGAGTGGCGGAGATGTGCTGGACAGACCGCAGTATGCAGAACACACCCATATTCATGGCGGCACACACCTCCGGGGTCTGGAGTCCAGTGGACAGTGGACGCAACCATTTTACTCGTGCCAGTGGGGGACCTTGCAGAAATGTTGCCTGTTACGCCTCCCCCAAGAGTAACCAGAGTGGTATGGCCCGGCGTATGCCATGCCAGCGTAGGGGTGCGAATAAAAAGCACGTAGCCCTGGGCGTGGTCCTCTTCCGGAAAGCACAACATCTCTGCCAGGGCGGCGCCTCTCACCCCACCACGAGGCCAAGGCCGACCTCGTGAGCGGAGTTGCCTGCGAGGTCGTGCGCCTGCCGGACCCCTGCACGCAGGACCACAAACCCGTCAGGCCCGCCCCTGCACAGCCAGGCCACACTGATCACCAGCCGACACCGGCGTGTGTCAAGGAGGGCCCACCATATGCAGACGCAAGCTTCAAGCCAGAGGGCCACAACCTTGGCAGCCTCCTCAGTCCATCACAGCCTCCACGACACAGGCCCGCTTAACTCCTTTCTCATTGACGTACTCTACTGCCACCTTCGGACTACGCTTCGGCCCAGTTGGTAACATGTGCGAAAATGTGTCCAGATTCATGAATGGCAGTGACCCCAATTCCGGGACAGCGGCCACAGCACCAGACCCACCCCGATCAGTGAGGCATAGTTCCATATGGGCTATTTGCGACACGTGGTGCCACTAACGCCAGCCAGCGACACATGGATGAGGGACAAGGACTACCCTCTGGACAAGTAGGTCCCACATCCAGCCTCTTGGCGCAAATCACGAATGGTAGAGTGCACACCAGTGGTCGCACGGAGAGGAGTAAGAGGAAGATGCAGCTCAGTCCAGACGAAAGCCGGGTCACAGTCACGGAGGTGAGCGAACACGTGGTGCCACTGAACCTGAACTACGCAGGCCGGTGGGGCCACCAACCTGTGCCGGCAATACTCGGTGAATGGCCCATGCTGACCGCTGCCTCGGCCCTACACTGCGATCCAGTAGGTCACAGACTCTTCATTTTGCATTGGCTGAGTTCATATCAGTGTACCGGCATCATCGCAGACTGCATCCCCTCTCAGCCCCGGTGCCACTAAGTCTGTTCCCTGATAATCATGGACACTCTCTGGTCTAACTTTGGTGGCATCTGAGTGTATGGACCAGGGGGCAGTTTTCATCCTCATGTAGCTGATACCGAATTGGTGGTGGCAACGAGGCTGTCGCATTCCACTCATCCATTTTCTGCTTCTGGATAAAATCTAACCTTTTGGCGTCATGCCCCGGAGGACACCTTCCACTGTCCCCCGAAACCCTCTGTAACATACACCTCGGACATTGATGGTGACCCGCTCAGGTTGCATGACCCTTCTGGCTGCACCTCAAGTCACCGTCCTTTGGCTGGGTTTCTGTGCTGGCCGCTGTGCATCCGGGGCCACAAACTCTGTACTAGTCAGGTCCGGCACCCCTTCTTCTGAGAAATTGGATGGCCCCTGAAGCGTTGGCCTTGGGGATCATCAACGCCATTTCTCTGTGGCCCTGCGCTGTACGAAGCCTCCGGGCCCAGGAGCATCCCAGCAGGGCTCACACACCCAATCGAGTCCTGACTGGCCCGGAAGTGGCATCACCGCAGGAGGCACACACAACCACTGCAAGGACCACCTCCAAAAGCCATCTTCCACAGTCGACACGGTGTTCCTGACAGACTTACGGAGTTGCTCAGACCTGTCGTGGATGCCATCACCAGCCTGATACCGTGCTCAGCACTCCAGGTGCCAGTGACTCGGTGCACCACAAGCCATTGTCCATTACTGATTGACATGTGTGCCATGGAGAAGTTGTGCAGCAATGTCACCTCAAGCAGTGTGGAAGAGCTGGGACTATGATGAGGCAGATGTGTCAAGTGTGCAGATGGGAGATGGCACAGACAATGGGAGGGCAGAAGGCAACATCCCCAAGGCAGAAATGCAAACTGGAGGTGGTAGTTGAGCCACACACCCGGAACCATTACTGGGTAATGCGCTGTGGACTGCGCACACAACTGTCACCTCAGACAGTGTGGAAGACCTGGGACGTTGATGAGGAAGTTGATGCAGGTCTAACACACCCCACTGCATCTGCATCAGGACTAACACAAAGGGACACAATCCTAGCATTTCCTTCACATGAGCGCGCTCATCTCTAGTGCCCATACCTGAGTGAACTGCAACTCACGGAACCTCCTGACTGAGTTTCGGGTGACCTCTGTCCTTACTCCGGCTACCTCTATGTTGTTGTGCAGTTGACTCTGTTATGCATGTGTTTGCTGTTTCCGTTGCACTGGTGTCCAATGTTCAAGTTGTTGCCAGCACCAGGCATTCTGTGCAGGCTGGCTTACACTCACCCCACACACATCCAGCACAGGCATCACTGTACATGTGGCCCCGCCAATAAAGGGGCCGGGCGCAGGTGCCCGTAGCCAGTTCAACATAATATCTACGTGTGTCCCTGTGGTCTTGTTGTATGCATGAGGGCCCTACAACATTACATTGTGCTGGCTACATCGGATGCAGATGTGTCACCGTAGGCAGCGGGTTGGAGCTTGGACATGTAGCTTTGTCGTCACCCACTCAATTCATAAGGGGAGTAGCTTGGGCAATCGTACGCAGAGCCAACATGGGTGTGTGACTGGAATTTGAGCGCCCCTGCCCGTGATTCTGTTCTGTGAATGTGCAACTGCATGTGTCTCTATGGCAGTGTGGGTCTCCTTAGTGTGGTGTTGGTGGCCCCTGAGGGATGATGGACACCTACGTATGTGTCCTGGTTCGCATTTCATGGGTTTGGCCCCCACCTACACCTGTTGGGCCACCTCCTTTTGGCATGCAGGAACATGGCATTGGGGTGCGATGTGTGGATGGGTGAAGTGTCGTGGGCCAGCTGTGCTTGCAGGTGCTTCCTGCTGTGGGGTCTGTTGCTGGCTGGGTGTTCTCCTCTGAGTAGCTTGGCTGTCCGAGTCTTGGTGGGGGGTTGCGTGGGATATCCATGTGCTGTTGAAGGACGTTGGTGACGACGGTGTGGTGGTCCTCTCCGGCATCACTGATGTGTTGTATTCTGTGCTCTGCTGAAGGTGTTGTGTGCCCCTCTGTGATGTAAAGGGGAGGTGCGTATTGACTTTGCGTTGACATATATGGTGGCACATTATGCAGGTTTGCATGCAGACTTTATGGCAATGGAAATTGTGAAATTTCGTGGGGTGCTGGATTCTTCTGCGGGACAGTGTAGATTTGGTCTACATGACGGATGTGATGTCGTAGGCGTACATTTCCATTTCACAGTTTTCAGCTCCGTCAGATGTTGCAGGCATGTTTCTGTGCATGTGCAGAGCCAGTTGTGTCCTCTGTTCTGCAGTGTCGGCTTTGCGTGTTGTTCCTCATTGTCGTCAATGTGGGTGTGCTGTTCATGCTATGTGTGTGTGCTGCAGGGTGCCAAGGGGATTGGGCCCATGGACCTGGGTGATTGTGGGTGTGCAGTGTGTTACACCTCGTTGTGCATGTGTGCCATTGTGCCCACTCCCCCATACCCCCAGTCCCTGTTGTTGTGTCAGGTCCACTCGAGCTGTGTCTGCACTCCCTACTCCTTGCACCATCTCCACACTGATGACTGTGACATGGGTTTCCTTCAGTTCCTCCGGTGGTGCTGGACTCCCTCCTCCTGTCGCCGTTGCTGCCTTCCTGTTGGCAGTGGGTTTGTGCCTGGTTTAGGTAGTTACGTCATTCCGGCGCCTATTGGCCTCCTGGATTGGCCTCCTGGGCACTCTGACTGCAATCCAGGTGGTCTGCTAGTGGGTCAGTTGCAGGTAGTGTTCTGTCACCTCCGTGACGCTGGTCTTGTTTTCCTGTGGTCTGCACCCTGTTTTCCTCTCCCTCTTCTCCTTGGCCTTGCCCGACCCCGTTGTTCCTTGCTGGTAGTCTGTGGAGGTTGTGGGGTTCGGGTTGGCCCCTGTGCTGTCTGAGGGTGCATCCATGTTGCTACACACTTTGGATTGTTTTTGGTGTATTTTTTCTGTGGTTTTTATAGTGCATTGTTCCGCCAGCCACGTTGGATTTGCAGGCCTGTGGCTGGTTTTTGTGCCACGGTTGGCCTTATCGCATGTCTTTTTACGTTCGCGTATCGCATTTCTGTGGCGTGGCATTGATTTTGACTCAGACATTTGGTGCGTTAACTGGTGACTATCGCATGCTACCACCTTGTTGTGAATCCCACGTTGTCACAGGGGTTATTTTCCCGCGATGGGCTGCGATATTGAAAGATGCGTTATGCTACTCTTAGGGTAGTTATCACAGGTTTTTGTGAATATACCCCTAAGTGCTCACTTGTAATGATGGCCACACTGTGGTTTGGACACAGTCTTGAGAGCACATGCTGTGGTTATGAAACAAGATGTAGGAATTCTGAAAGTCAAAATGCAATTTGCAATCTGCAATTGTCGAAAATGTAATCAATTTCCGTGCAATTAATATTACAATAAGTTTAAAGTGTTTATTTGTATTTGCTGTCTGTTAGCTAGTGAATTAATTACCCGTAAGTGGGATGATGAAAAGGCCTGCATCTGTGACGTGGAATCGGTATTTGGCCTTTCTGTTTGCATTATAGGGCACTGGGATGACGAATGTATATTGATAAGGAATTAGGTGATCGGGCTGCAGTACCGACAGTGTTACTGAGTTAGTGTACACAATATAGACAGTGCAATGACATTCTCAATAGGCACCTAGCTCCTATCTGCATCCCGTGCAGCCTTTACTCTTTATTCTGTTGAGATTAGTGTTCCCACTAATTATGAAACAAGCATAGATAATCTGCAAATGCATAATCTCTTCCATTTGATTTTTTTTGTTTAAATAAACCTAGCTTTAAGCAACAATGAAAAGAAATCAGTGGACGAATGCGATTAAACGCTAATCACATGTTGAAATTAAAGACACCATTTTACAGGTCGCAGAGTTAATCCTATTATTAAATACACAACAGTGTGCAGCTTCGGCTGACCCCACTCATATCTGTACCTTAAAAGTTGTGCTTGGGTCTTCATTGAGATTCACACGCGTGATGACACGTCCAGTATTTTCCTCAACATCAAAAATGCTGCCGCTGTAAGGAAACTGGTTCACATCCACCTTATACCGTACAAGACTGGCCGGGGTACCCTGTAATGAAGTGATTACTCATTAGTAGCGTAAAATATAAGACACGTTGGTTAAGGACTTGTTTAGAAAATGGAAATCTTTTCATCAGGGTCATTGCAACGTGGGTGATGTCACCACAATCCATGCATTATTTAGAGAGCATGAGACGAGACTGCCTTGTGAATGACTTATCACTGCCTTTCGTATTTATCATTTAATTTCATAACTGTATACATTAATTAAGATAATTTGAACACGAAAAGGCCTTGGCATTTTCAAGCATGCGTATTCTTGCGTGCATTTTTGGGTTTTAATTTTTTTTTATTTTTGCATGCCACAGACTGGCTTGATTAGAAAATGTCACACAAAAGACTGACCAATACATTGAGCACAGAGGGCATATTTTGAATAAAATGTTAATGTGAAATTACTGCCCAGTATATTTAACCGGCCTCTTGGGTGATTGTTTTCAAGCAGGCACTCACACAAATGTGATTTGTACGATTTGCATGATTGTCATGAAAATTACAGGTGTTAGGTGCTTACACAATCTCAACCACCATACTTATGTATTTAGTACCCTTTATTCAAGAAACCTAAATCATGCTGGAATGACTACAAGAGTTAATTTTTCATTTTTTTTATCAGGGTCACCTACCAATTTTAAGAATAGACAGCAGACAAAAAATATTACCATAAAAAAACATCTTCCATAGAAATTATAAAAAAAAACAGAACACCTCTAAACACAACTCAACAAAATACGTGTATGAAGAAAATCTCTCCTTGGACAAAAATCCTGAATTAAGGATGCCCTCGTCTGATTCTGTGCTTCGTATTAAACAGATTCTGTGCCTCCTACTACCATTGTAAAAAGGAAGTATTGTCTAACATGCTTCCATAATGAAACGCTGACGATTTGTTGGTGGATACTGACAATTCCAGACTTGGTCAACAGTATGTGTGAGCAGCTAAACACTAAAAAAGAAACATGTTACTCCCCCTCAACTGATCACCAAGAGACCGCCTAGACCACAGAACTATGGCTGAATGGCAATCTGCATTGGTTTTGCAAATACCCCTGACGAGAAAGTGCCCAGTCCCTAACATATAAACAAAGACATGTGTCAAGGTGTCTGCATCTATCATCTTTGAGAATTAACCCGCAAATTCTGAACTGGGTGTAGTAGAGGACACACATTCATTGAAACTGCTGTGCTCGCAAATTCGCTGGTGCCACAGGGAGAAGCTCACGCAGACTTACCGAGAACAAGGGAAAATTAAAAGGGGTCAGATGATTGGACTTAAGGGAGGAGCCCCAAGGCCACACCCACACGGCATGCACTTTCATGGACTTGAAAGCAAACTTTAAAAAACACCGCATTAAACCCATCATCCCCTTACACAACAACAGCGAGGCTGAATAATAATATTAACTTTAATACCAGCAGCGAACCAGAAATATCAAAATCTCTGACCCTCAAACCACCAGGACACACCATACATCCACCAAGGAAATTTAAAATGAAATACTCAGCCTGAGGCATTCCCCAAATGAAAACCTCACTATGAATAAGCCAACGTCCATAAGGTTGTGTTGTTTATGAACTATTGCACAATGAAATACTTTATCAATGCTGGCTAAAGAAAGCTTTTTTTAACATTGTGCTTGCCTAAATTTTAACCTGCCTTCTCAGAACAATTTGTAACCAACTGCTGCTGGTTCCTAGCCATCTCACAGACACCCAGAGGCAAATAAGGTATGTTGTAAGCTTGTTCAAAAAAATAACAATACATAAAAATAAATACTTCATTCAAAACGTTAATTCAACCAAGGGAATTTCCTCCTATTAGTCTGCTATCTTCCTACTTACTAGATTTTGTGGGTCAGAAAAATTCCACAAGTGTGTTACTAGGGGTGGGCATGGCCGAGCTGACCAAGATTACGGTTGCTCCTGAGCCTCCTCCATAATCTGGTTAAATCCACTGTATTGCTCTTGCTATTGACCTACCCAGCATGTGGTTTCGGTCAGTAGACACACTCAGGTCCAGGTTGAGTGAAGAGGGAGAGAAGCCACCAGCCTGGAGGGGCTGCCACAATGCCTCAGCAGCAGGGTTGCTGTGGTCTGAGAGCCTCGGCCGCTTCGGGTGGAGCGATATCCTGGCGGCTGCCGGGGAGAACAGAGGTGGCTGGGGCCCATGGCATTGGCTTTGGGGCCTGGTGAAGTGAAGACGGGACAGGAGGCTGCGGGGTCAAGATTTTCCTCCCCCAAGGGTTGCAAGTGGGGAAGTCACCCTAGGGCCGGCAACAACCGGGGTAGAGAGAGTCTTTTGGGGAGGTGTTCTGGGCCTTGAGTCCACCGACCAGCCGTGTGCCCTTAGTTTTTACTGGACCCCAGCTGGGTCTGGAGGCTCTAATGCAGGGACTTCAAGGGCATTCATCAATTTGGGCAGTTTTAACAAGAGAAGATACCCCCACTTTGGATTGGTGTACCCCCCTTAGACACTGACACAGGAGTAGGGACACATGCCCCAGAGACTACTAGAATGTGTAAGGGCCAAACCTGGGGGCAGGACAAGAGCACCCACTTCCACCTGCACATGCTGCTTTGGAGACAGAGGAGAGCAGGGCAGGTGGACTGGAGTAGGGCCTGGTTAATAAGATAGGGGGGCCCACAATAGGACAAAATGAGATTGATTACTCCTAGTCACCTTTACCGCACCAGTAAATGGTGGTAAACAAGACAGGCAGGCTGAGGAGGGACAGACACTGCCTGCCACCCTCTGCCCCTGCGGCCCTGGGCTCTCAACTCAGGAACTCAGTTCTTTGCTTTTTGATGGATGAAGATAGGAAGGGTGGGGGCTGATATAGTGCTCCTGAGACAGGATCTTTGCAACATAGTTGAAAGTGTTACAGAGGTGGAGAGTTATGTGTCCACACTCGAGGACGTGATATGTACCTTCCACGCAGAAGCAAAACAGCTTAAAACCTCTACCAAGATTCTGGAGGATAGGGCGGAATATGTAGATAACAGGTAAAGACACAACAACTTGTGGTTTGTTGGGTTCCTAGAGACCCTAAAGACGTGCTCGCTGCAGTCTCACCTGGAGGAATGGTTCGAGAGATGTGTGCTTACCGGGGGACGTTTGCAGAGATTTGCAATTGAAATTGCGCAACAAACTCTTGCACCGAATCCTCCTTGCATTTTCAACTTTCAAGACAGAGACGTGATCTTCAGAGAAGCACATAAATAAAATGAGCTATTATATCAATCCTCCAGAATAAGGATCTCCCCGGACTATACCAGACAAGTCCAAACCCACTGTAAATCCTTTGAGGGAGTAAAAAGGAAACTGTGTAAGATGAACCTATCCTGCATGCTGCGGTGCATAACAACAAATCTTTTTTCTTTGATATTCCTGAAGTGGCATGTGAGTGGGCTGCTGAAAAAAGAGAACTTACCTGCTACATGCCCCTACCGCAGCTGGCATGGGGAAACTGTGGAGGCATGCCAATGAGGGTTAGAGAACGTGCCAGTAGGCACAGACATTCTATAGAAAGTTCCCCGATGTACAATCGCTCCTCAGAATCATCAGATACTGAAACTGTCTGGAAAGGAGCTGAGCGATGGAGTCAGCAGATGACAGTGCAGAATGGGGTAGGGGATGAGGGTTCTCCGATGTCAGGGCAGAGGGACCAATGACCAGCCGGAGGCTGGAGATGGACGTTAGCTACAATGGTATTTTCCCCATGGTGGGCCTGGTGACCGGCTTTACTGAGGTAATGGCTGCAGGAGGAGATGGACAACTAAAACATAATCAGCATCCTTCATCAGCAGGGGGCTCCAGCGCATCCCTACCCCTAATTTTTCATTTTATTGTTACCAGTGGGATTTTGGTGTGAGGGAGAACATTGGTGTAGTACGAAGTATTTGGGGTCGGAGTAATGGGTGGATGACTGACCTTTCTGAAGTTGGGGATATGGGTAGTTCTGAACTCATATGCAGGAAAATTGTGGACCAGTTGGGGGAATTTATTACATGTTACAGTTCCACTGAAGTGCACACACTAGATCAACACAGCACGCAGAATCACACACGACCCTGGACACCAGTTTGGCTTCTCTGCTGCTAAACTGTAATGATGGTGACAAATGATGTTGACCAAGCCCAAAACCCTTTCCTGGAACATTAATGGGCTGGTTAATAGATATAAAAGGAGGGTTAGTGGTACAGTTTAGCTGCCGACAAACGCCAGACATGGTGCTGCTCCAGAAGACCCATCTCTTTGGAGTGAAATGTAGGTGTCTCCAGAGGGGTCCATATGTATTGCTTGCACATGCAAGCTTCCCCAGGGGATCCAGAGGGGTGGTAATGCTAATATCAAAGAACCCTCAATTTCAAGTGAGTCGGAAATGAGAAGATCTGGCTGGATGCTACGTTAGCATCCAAGGCACCTGGGGTCATCAGTCCATAGTGATCTTAAATGTCTATGCCCCCCCAGACTACAGCAAAAGGTGTATGAGGTGAAGGCCCATACTCCTGCAATCTACAGCCTCAATGCATATCATAAGGGAGAGCCTTTAACAGCGTTATTGATAGGGATCAGGACCCCCAACTGGCTGCACATCCAGACACTGTACTGACCCAGTTCACCCATGCCCTCGGCTTGACGGACCAGTGGAGACTGAAACACCCCTTAGCTGAGGGCGACATCTGTATTTCACAGAGAATGCTGGGGCAGTTGCATCCCTAGTGACACTCTGGGAGGCACATAAAATGGTCCTAAGGGACTGGGCCAAAAACTTGAAAGCCCAGAGGAAAAGTGTAGGAAGATGACTCTTTATATAGTGGCCCATAATGAGGTACACTTTGTAAAGATTCCAGGCACCCCTCATTAGTTTACAGAGGCAAACATGAAAACACTAAATGCTCTCTTTTCTGGTTGTGTGGGCAAGCAGTTTAGGCTTATCAGATGGTAGTGCTAAGCATTTGTTGCACTCACAGAGGCAATAAATGAGACACGCACTCAAGAATACATCTGAGACTAACTTAGAAAAATGACTTGTATTTTTATATAAATTCTGATACCAAGAAAGTAAGTACTTATTTAAATATCAATTTTTACAGGTAAGTAAAGTGTTCACTTAAATGTGTCTTTAAGTAACAATGTGTCCCTATGGGGAAAAGGCACATAATGAATGCAGTTATTTGCCATATTTCTGGGGGTCTCCTTTGGGACTTAGGGTTGAAAGGGGCCAAGATTAACAGTACCACCAGGAGTTACTCATTACCTGCCCTGGAGGATCCGGGTGCAGAGAGGCTGGTTAGATTAGTAGCTGTGTGCGCTACACCAGTGGGAAGACGGGGGGCATTCTAGAAACAGTCTGCAGAAGGGGACTTGGCGGCAAGTCCGGGAGCTCCCAATTAGGGGCTTGGGTCACAAGAGTCCTGGGGACAAGGGGGCACAGCCGGTTTGTCGTTACCTGAGCTGGGGTGCCTCTGGTTCAGAGTGGAACGGTGGCTGGGTGCTGTGCATCCATGGGCCTTGCGGTTGTTGGTCTCGCCAGTTGAGGCTGCAAAATCAGGACACCTGGGCCACTCTGGAAGTGAATCTCTGTAGTGCTGCCAACCCTCCATGCCTGCTCGGTCTCAGTGCACTGGGAGTCCGAATTGGACCTCACTGGATGTGACATCACATGAAGTGACATCAGATATTAAGACCTCATACATGTTTACCAGGTATATCATGAGTACATTTAAGTACAATGTGAGATTTAACAAATGAGATTTGGCCTCGGGGCTGTGCCAAAAATGTGGAGCAAACCACACGCAAAATCTGGGCCTCAACTAATATATATTTTTTTTAAAACCATGTCATATAGACATTGGCAACAAGGAGAAGCATGGCCGTAGATCAGTTCTGCTAAATTGGTTGCAAGTTCTGCATTTCAAAATATTTGACTGGGTTAAGGCACCTGCTATGAATGTGCCCAATAAATCTCACAGAATAATACAATTGGTGAGATAACTCTGGAGGTTAATGCATTTGTTGGAGAGATCTGTGATTTGTAAAGTCCCGGATTTGAATCAAAGTAGCATAGAGTGTTAATGTGTGTCCCGCAAAGCACATCAGGTAACTTGCAGATGACAGATTTTTATTTTATGTAGATAGTAAAGTGGGTTACTGCTTTTAACACAGAGATCCTTTCATTACCTGCAGTTCATAAATTGTAATCATTGTGATATATTGCACAATGAGAGTGAGCTATGAAGGACATGTGACTCCTACACCTCGTAACCCTCACTGTCTCATGTAACTCAACTTGTATATTGATTTACACATGTACATGATTTATTGTCAGTGTATAATGTGTATGTTAGGTAAAGAGCTCTGACACCCTGCATTGGGATGAATAGCACTATAAAAGAAATAAAATAGTGCTATTGAAATTGTTATTTGTGTAAATAGTGGGACAGACAAACCCATCTGACATTGTTATGGCGCATGCATCTATTATATACAGGGACTGAACAAAGGCAAAACGCATGCCTCTTTTAAGTACCTGTGAAGAGATAACAAGCTGTGTGCCTTTGTTTCCCCTCTGTGGCATTAACATTTTAGTGTGACGTTCCAGGCCGCCTCCTGTCAGGATATTCAAACAAAAAGAGGCCTGATGGCCCCTTAACTTCGGCCTATCTGGAGGTGAAAAGCATGTGCACCTACTGACTCTGTTGGTGAATGCGCTGTCGTGCACCCTACAACGCGCCTTATTCACAGCATCTTTCACGCACACTAATGCACGTATGCTTTGCATTCAGGAATGATTCATAGTCCGGACAAAAATATCAACATCTTAAGAGAGAAATACCAGTTTCTACTCACAAACACGCAATAAGAACACTACCGATTCTACACAACAGAAGAACACACAAGGGTGTAATTGTTACCTATTATTAGTAAATGAATTATGTTGGATTACTCCGTGATAAGAATATTTTTCACCTGAGAAAAGTTAAAAATAAAGGGGCATATTATCAAGACAGGCGATAAAATTATCGCTGCTTTAGCGGCAGAAAACTGCCACTAAAACTGAAATAATGAGCTTGATAATATGCTCTATGGAATTCCAATTGAAGCCCATGTTAGATGTGAAGGACATCTAACCTGAGCTTCAATTGGAATTCCATAGAGCATATTATCAAGCCCAATATCGCCATTTTAACTGCAGTTTTCTGCCGCTAAAGCTGCGATAATTTTATCGCCTGTCTTGATAATATGCCCCAAAGTATTTACATTTCATAATTATATTTACCCAACTACATCGCTGTTTAGCTGTTATCAATCATATAATTCTGTGCTCCATTCTAAGTATTTCATGTAAATTTACCCCTGTCTTCCTCACGCGAACATATCCTATCTATTAGGTCTGGCATTTGCTCGCATTACCACCAGCCCTGGCGACAGAACAAGCGTCACCCGTCAGCATGCATAGCCTGGAAGCCCTGCTCAGTGACCACCTATGTTGTACGGTTCACAAGCTGGTGCTTGTCAAGGCCGTATTGGAATCTCAGTTTGAGGGACCCGTTTTCATAACGTGTTCCCGTTTGAGTGTCTGCTAAGTAGTCAGCGTTTGTGAGTTCACTACTCCACCAACAGTTTAGGTAACTTCACTAATATTCGGAATTATGCCTTTCCTGCTCGTGCAGAAAATAACTCTGTTCTAGAGTCGTGCTGCAGCATGCTAGAGATAGATGAGGAGACCCACATGATCCTAAGTTGTGAGCTGCGCAGCTATCCCAAGGTGGGGCTTCGAGGCACGCGCAATGCGGTTCCTGTACAGTAGGCCCTTAGTAAGATCAAACATGGGGTTTAAGACGCCGAGTGATAAACCGTGAGGGTTAGCTCTGCTGTGTGGCGGTGTGAGGCAGGAGTCCTAGTGCTGCTCAATATGTAATTCACCTTTTCTTTGGTGAATTAAGGGAGATGATGTGACTGTACCTTGCATTTATACTAATGTGTAAGGAGGGAGGTGTTTTTGTATTCTGGTGTGCCTGTATCGAGTGTTGGTGACTGGTACTTGGTTCCAATATGTCTTCAAACTATGGTGACCAGACATCCCAGTTTTCCCCGGACGGTCCCGGTTTTTGGAGCTGTATCCCGGTGTCCCGACACTTTGCTCCAAATTTCAGAAATGTCCTGGTTTTTGTGCAGTACCCAGGTTAAACAGAGAAATGTCCCGGTTTTTAAATAGTGTCTTGCACAGAGACACTATTTAAAAAGCGGGATATTTCTCTGCTTACTTCACACAGGTGCTGAGACTGGCCTCTATCAGGCTCTCCATTATTGCCCTCAGGATGAACAAAAAAATCTTACCACCGCAGCAATACCACCCTTCACTGCCATATAGTTATTTCACAGTCTCATCAATGCAGAACTGAAGCATTTTCAATGTTAAGTACAACGAAACCAAAGTTGTTGCTTATTTATCTTATGCAGCTAACAACAACTGACAAAGCTAATAGTCCTGGCTTGTTGTAGGTGTAATGTTACATACTGTATTATTTATCTGAATACAATGACAGAAGCAGCAAGTTTTCGGGCGGGACTCTATGGTAAGCATAGATTTTTTAGCTTATGTGTTATAAGCCATGCCCTAATTACATTGGCCACACCCCTTTGAGAGACCTTCCCCTGTTTTTTCATCCCACTTAAAGCCTGGGTACTTCTGTCATGTCACCTGGTCTTTGTAGAGCATTGTATGGGATTTCTGTGCGCTGCCCTGTTTGGGAGCGCTGAGAGGGCACAGGTTGCATGAGTGTTTGAAGGGAGTCTAGGGGGGAATAGTCGGTTGTCTTGCGCAAGTGGTGATGTGGTGAAGTTACTGCAGCCTCGATGCCTGCTCGGGAAGTATTTCTACTACATCTGAATGCCCTACGTGACGTAGAAGCGGAAAGACGTCTGCGGGTGCAGTTGTCTCATGGGACATAGTTGGGAGAGATACACAGGGTCAGAGGCGAGCTCTGCTTGCTGTGACCTACAAAATGTCAGTGCTTTGGTACTCTTCTCTGCACTACTCAGACCACCTACCTAGGAGGAAGCTGGGCGCTAGATAGTTCTACCAGATGACCAGAAATGCTGGCTTGTAATTGGACAGTAACTGCCCCCTGTTTTGGGGAAAATGTTTTTGAGCATAATCAGGTCAAAAACTGTTTTTTCACAGCAGAGAATGGATGCATACACAGTGCCAGGAGGTATTTTTAAAGCTGCTCAACAGGAGACACTTATGTTTGACAGCAGCGTGCACATCACCAGTAACTTACTACATCTAGTTTAGAGTTAGCCTTTTACCTAAGAAATGCCACAGTCCCCGTCCCCCCGCACTCATCTCAGAGGCAGAAACAAGCCAATAGTCACAGCCTCGGGGGCACAGACAGGCCTTCTCCTATCCCTCTCCTCATCTCAGAGAAACAGACAGGCCTACCTCCTCAGCCCTTCCCGCAGCATAGTGCGTTTTGTCTCCCTTTCTCTTCCTTCTTCCCCATCTCAACTTCTGGTATAGGGTAAGCTTTTTAGCCATTTTTGCAAGTTACTTGTTTGGGGGCCGTTCTTGGCATTGTTAAAGCAAAAACCCAACATCCTATAATGTACATGCTGTTAGCTTAAAATTCCATTGCTGTTTGTGTCACACATCTCATTTGTCATCTGTAATTCTTCATCTGTGTCTGTGGAGGCAGCTGTCATTGTAGTCCTTTTTCTATGTCTATGACAGCTGTCAAATAGTCCTACTTTTGTTTCGATGGTTACTGCAAACTGTAGTTCTACTTCTATGTCTATGAACTGTCCCGGTTTTTTGTTTTGAGAATCTGGTCACCCTACTTCAAACTGGAATAACAAGTGGGGTCAGAGGCGTAACTAGAGCCAAATTTCGGGGGGGGGCTAAGAAAAAAGTTGGGGGGGGGCTGAATCTTTTAAGCCATAATACAGAGTGGAACTGCAGGGGCTCTTAGAAGGGGTGAAACAACAGCGAGGCCTCATTAACATGCAAATGGTCTGTTAAAGACCTGTGTGTGCACCAGGAAGCTGTCGCATCCCGGGCTGCAACAAACGACGGGGGGGACTGAAGCCCTTTGAGTCCAATGGGTGTTGCGCGCCTGAGTGGGGTCACCCGGGGACTAGTTCTGCTTGAAGCTTGCGCTGTGTCATGTCAGACGTAGCTGTTACCTTTCCATGGCTGCCATCCATGGAAACCGCTTCTGTGCCTTGGACGCTCTCCAGGCCCAGAACGGAGGCCCTGCACAGAAGGAATTTTGAAACGGAGCGAAAACATACATTAACTTGGGATTTTTGAAACGTGTGTGGTTAGGGACCAAAAACATAAATAAACAAGGGACATCTGAAGTCCCTTGTTTATTTATGTTTTCGCTCCCCCACCGCACATGTTTCAGATGGAAAAGAGGGACTTTTGAAACATGCCGGCAGGGAAGACACAAAGGGCCCGATTCACAGAACTAACTTAAGACAAAATCCTAAACTTACTACCATTTTGGTATTCACAGAAGGCACTTACTCATTTTGGTATTCACAGAAGGCACTTACTCATTTCGGTATTCACAGAAGTTAGGAGTCCTAACTTTAGGACTCCTAAATGCCTTCTGTGAATACCGAAAGTCTTAAAATTAGGATTTTTCTCAGTTTAGTAGTAGTATAGTTAGGACTCCTAACTTTGGGACTCCTAAATGCCTTCTGTGAATACCGAAAGTCTTAAAATTAGGATTTTTCTCAATTTAGTAGTCCTAAGTCTAAATTTAGGACTACTAAATTGAGAAAAATCCTAATTTTAAGACTTTCGGTATTCACAGAAGGCATTTAGGAGTCCTAAAGTTAGGAGTCCTAACTATACTACTACTAAACTGAGAAAAATCCTAATTTTAAGACTTTCGGTATTCACAGAAGGCATTTAGGAGTCCTAAAGTTAGGAGTCCTAAACTTAGGACTACTAAATTGAGAAAAATCCTAATTTTAAGACTTATTGTAATGATTGTGCAGTCCTATGCATTTTTCTCTAATTGCAAAACAAGTATACAAAACCGAGTAAACAATGGGAAGTTGCCCCGTATAAAGTGTTTTCTATTTACTGCATGCATTCATCGCTGAGCAATGCATCAAGGCAGGAAGCATGCCCAAATATCCGTGTAACTATTGTAAAACAATCGCCAAAGCCCTTTTCCTGTAGGACCTAGGGAATGTTTAATATTTCACAGTTAAATACTCAAGTCTGCAGGGTGCTTCAGCTGGTTAGTGTCTGCTACTGACATGCAAAATGATCTTGAAAATAAGAGTTTGAAACCCGGCAGAACAGACTATGCCCTCCATATTCTGTGGTTGGTACCATGAGTACCTTTAAAGAGGTTTAATTTACAGCAATTAGAAAGAGTCGAAGCCATATTATCATTTCTACGTATTTGCCTATTTTAGTGGCAGTTGTGAAGTTCCGCGTTCTTTAGTTGTGTATACTTTTTGCCTGTGTAAGCCATTTGTCTATTGTCATGCGCAGTGCTGTTAATGTATGTTGCGCATGCCAATTAAAGGATGATTGAAATACAGGCAAGTCGAATGAAAATAATGTTGCATGATGCGCGGCAGGTGTGACACCTGTGAAAATATAATGTCCTCGTATGCAATTGATTACATGCGTACTCTTTCTCATGGCTACACGGAAAGCCAGTTGTTTGTGCAGGTTAGCGTCCGCGGACTTCGAGGAATCATGCTGGCAGTTCAATATCCAACGAAGGAAGCCACGCGCCACCCTCGCCAAGCCTCTGCTGCGTCGCGCACACACTTGTTTAGTTGGGGGAAGGGATATAGCTATTACACGTGAAGAACGCATGCCCTACACACAAGAGTTGTCATTCTCTCAACCTGAGTGACTCGGGGTCCTGCTGGGCCCACTGATAACGCCACTGTTCTCTGAACTTCGGTTTGATTAGTCTCAGTAGGGGTCGAAGCCAGACAGGTGTGAAGAGAAAAGGAAAACATTCAAATTTTTAGCCGGACACAATAGATTGCTTCATTCTTTTCTCACAAACCTTTCCAGTTGGCAGAGGTAAAAGATTGCTCTACACAATAGAAGGGGAAGTAAACAATTGCTCAACGTGGCTTGATGGAACATTTTCAAATTTGCTTTTTCTTAATCTGGGCATATTTTAATGTGGGCACTCAGGTTCTTTAATTTCGTATTTTAAAAAGTAGAGTTGTTTATGTGGCGAAAAATTCAATTAACATTCTTTTATCTCATGGAAACAATGAGTAAAGCCCTTCTGGGGAAAGATGAAGCAGGAGTGAAATAGGAATGTAATCAATTGGCATAATTAATTAATGAAAAGTCCTGAGTGGAAACATTTCGACTTACTCCATTGACAATTTGTGTACGGATCAAATATGAAGGTGCTTCCTGCTTTTATTGAATATATTTAACCGGACTCAGCCAGAACTGATAATAGTGGGCTTTTCACCCAGACTCACACCACAGTTCTTTTAGAAAACAGATTTTGGGGGATATTCTCAAGAACGTGTGATAATTATCGCAAAATTAGCTTAACGCAACTTTGCATATCGCAGTCTATCGTGGGAAAATAACGCTGTGTTAATGTTGTATTCTCAACACGGCGGTACCATGCGATAGTCTCACGATAGCGAGTCAAATGACCGCGTTAAAATCAACGCAATACCAATAAAACACGAAACACGAACGCGAAAAAAGTTGCGAAGTGGCCAATCGCAATACAAAAATCAGCGATAACCAGTGACAGGCCTGCAATTCCCACGCCTCATGCAGGAAAATGCACTATAAAAGAACAAAAAAAAAGGCCAAAAAAAAACTGCATAGCACCATGGATGCACCCGGACCGAGTGCAGAGGACAACGCGAACCCCACAAGCCTCACAGACCACCAGCAAGGAACCTCGGGGTTGAGGAAGGCCAAGGAGAAGAGGAAGAGGAAGACGCGGTTCAGTCCGCAGGAAAACAGGACCATCGTTACGGAGGTGATAGAACACTAACAACAACTGTTCGGCACCTCCAACGTGTCATTGGCAACAAAGACGCAAATATGGCAGACCATCTTGGACCATGTGAATGCAGTTGCAGTGTTGAGGAGGACAATGGAAGAGGTCAAGAGGTGCTGGAATGATGTGAAGGGCAAAACCAAGAAGAAACTCGACGCCAACATGAAAGCAGCAACGCTCATTGGAGGAGGGGGTCCAGCGGCACACCAGGAGCTGGACGACATGGAGAAAATAGTGGCCACAGTCATCAGTCGGGACACGGTGCCAGGATTTGGGGATCCGTACACTGCTCAACATGACCTGACACAACATCAACAGGGTGAGTACTGACCAGGGACTGGGGGGACGGGGGCAGATGGGCACAATGGCACACATGCACAATTAAGCAGAGCACACTGCACACCCACAATGACTCTGGATCATGTCCCTCATCCCCATGGCACACTGCAGCACACATACAAACACCAAGTAGGCCCCCGTACCCAATGTCCCCAAAGGGGTCCCACCCCACACATCACCAATCTCACCACCAACACATGCACACATGCAAGCAAAGATGCGTATTTGTGAGCCACACTGACTCTGCAAGTGACACCACATGACGATTAGCATGGCTGCAGTCCAATCATCATGACATTGTGCATGCCACGACATTGAGGTGGCTGATTGTGGATCACATCCGGAAAGAAGCAGGTCACACTCTGACACATCCATGTGCACAAACAACCCCTGGCGTCAACAACACATCTGCGGACAAACCATGCCCAAGAGTCACAACTCGACCAAGAGCCTAATTCACCCAAGTCCGCTACATGTCAGCACTGTAGAAGCACAGAAGACAAAGGCACATGGCCTGAAAGGAATGAGGGGCAGCCAAATCAGAGCTTCAGGAGCAACTCACCCACAATGTTGCACACACACATAAGAATAAGAGCACCTCAACATTGACAACAATGTGGTACAAACTGCAACACTTTCACAACAGAACACAGAACACAACTGGTGCCGCATGTATGTACAAAATGGCTAATCATATCTGGCATAGCAGGAAACTGTGAGATGACAATGTACGATTACAACCTCACATCCGTGATGCAGTACAAATGTCCACTGTCCCACATCAAATAGGCATCTCCTTACAAACAGTCACAATGTACATTGTCATGCAGTCTGTATGTAAACTTCGCCAATGCGTCAACATACATGGAACACACTGTGAAACTGCATTTCCCCTTTACATTGCAGAGGGACAATCAACACCTCCTGCAGAGCAGACCCTACATCACGTCAGTGATGATGGAGACGACCCCCAGGACATCGACCTAGATGAACTCCAACGGTTCATGGACACCTTCCACACCCCACCTCCAGTATCAGGTCAGCCCAGCACCATCGAGGTGAGCCAACCCCGTGCACAGACCACACAGCAGGAAGCACCCACAACCACGTCTGGCACCCAGCACCTCACTGAAGAACACATGGCATTCAAACGCCGTGTGTTAGACTGTCAGAAGGAGCTGGCTGAACAGGTGCAGGTGGGATTCAAACTCATTGCAGCCAAACTAGATGCCATACGTGGGTGTCTAAGTCCCATCAGGGACCACTTACACTCCCTAACATACACCCACAGTCCGCCCCATGCCCTCCAACAATACATGGCTTGCATTGCTGGAGTCATGACTCATAGACAACAACAACTGTCTAGTCAGAGTGGCTACAGCGATGTCATCCGTGATTTGGGAAACATAAGGAGGGTCATGGAGAACATGGAGTGGATGCAGGTGCAAAGAATGGCTACCACGGTTGCACATGAGAAAGCTGTAGATGGGATCTTCCATGCCTTGCAGATCTCATCATGGGAGTGATGCTACAAGACATTGCGCAGATGAATTCTGCTGCTACTTCTACATCCACATCTCTGGCCCCTGATGCGTCAGTGTCACACAGTGCTGCAGACCAAACACCACCACCCACCCAGGCACATGAAACGTCAGAGGCCGAAGATGAGGATGAATCTGCCTTAGTGGTAAGTAGGAAGCAGTAGCATTCATCTCCGCCATATGGCTCTTTTTTGCTTGGTTCTATCCTCTGCATCATGCCCTGGAATAACACCTTCCACTATCCCCAGATTCACCATGCAACACTAACCTTGCACATTGACATGGACCACCGTATATTGTTTGCAAAACAATGACACACCAATTAGCCTGCAGACTGGACTCTTCCCCTTACGAGTAACTTTACAATCCCTAAGGGACTCTGGCTGGCCCTCCACAGGGCAACATTGTAAAGTGTTGTCTGCATGGCCCAGTACTAAGACAGCTTCAACACTCCACTGAACGTGAATAATACATTCTACACACAGATGTGTCATGTCTATGATTAATCAAGTATGAAAGCATGGACAAATGTAGGGGCAGTGATTCCCCCTTACGTCCATGTTGCTCATGTTGTGGGACTTGAGTCACAGGGTGCATCCCTGCACCATGGTGGTACATATCTGACCCCAAAAGAAGCCCTGTTGTCAATTGTAGGTCACAAATGACAGCCTATATGTAATGAGTTGGGACACAGGGGAAACGCTGATGAGTGGGATTCCGTACTATGTTTGACACACAGAAATGGCATTTTGAATACTTGACACCCCAAACAGCCTCTCTGTACAGAGGTGACACACCCAACATCTATTCTCAATCTTTGAGATTGTTAGCACTACATGTTGCACTTACACTTGAGTGATGTGCTTGTACAGAGGAGTGACATGCACTCAGGGAATGTGTGTTGGAATTCATTTATTTGCACATGCTGTGCCTGTGGTAATTTTGTACTGTCCCATGATTGCTAAGGACTGTGACAATGTGACGTGCTCATGTGAAGAAATTGTAAATGATGATGTTCCTATGGGCTATTCCTGCTGCAGCTGCAGTGGGGTGTGGTCCACCTGCCTCATCTTCCTCATCAGCGTCCGGTGCATCTGGCATTTGTAGCCGTGGGACATTGGTGCGTGCACAAATCTTGTGCAACACACAACATGCAACAATCATCTTGCACACGATGTCTGGGCTGTACAGAAGCCTTCCCCCTGTGATGTCCAGGCACCTGAAATGTGACTTCAACACACCAAATGTGCATTCCACGATGGCCCTGGTGCATTTGTGGGCCGCATTGTACTGCCTCTAGGCCTGTGTGTTCGGGGCTTGGAGGGGTGTCATCATCCAAGGGCAGAGTGCATATCCTTGGTCACCTGTGACAGTGCAGAGAGACATGAGTCAATAGTTGGTTCTGCATGATGTGTTGGCAGGCTCGCTGGTTCATTGGTGTGTGATATGAGTAACTTAGTGATTCCTGTTTGACATGTACTGCTTGTAGCAAATGAGCGGCATCAATGTGTATTACGTAGCCTCACTGCTGCTCCTCCCTCCCCCTGAGCCTATTTACTATTGTGCACAGCGTGGTTGCATCACTTGCACTCTTACAGCACACCACTGTCATGCCTGTCTGTGCATGTCCACAAGCCTGAGAACGACACTGTGATGTTGTGCATTGAAGGTGAGCAGCCACGTGTGTGTAGGCCTATGGTAAGGATGGGGCAGACACAGATGTAGAATTCATGGCAGGCTGAACTCGCGATGCGGTTGAGGGTAGACCTTTGGCTTATGCTGCAGTAACAGCGACACACACTACAGTTGGCACGTATGATCCCATACGCCGAGCGGGCCTGCGCTCCCTCATTTGCCCATTCAGACTAGGCCGCACTCGGGGGACATACTACATTGCAAAATTGTCCAATGCGGGACGGCTGGCGCTGACACTATAACAGACACACGCATTAGTTACTGCCTTGGCAAGGCCAAAACGTAACCATGCGAAGAGCCCCAGGTTGATGAACCACGCCCCTACGCTGGACTGTTGTATCCAGTCCACTCCGCTTACGCTCACAGGGGGGTACGACACAGCTACATGTCCCAGGTCTACCCCACTGCCTGAGGTGACATGGTTGCATCCGCTGTACACAGCACAATGTTATGTGGTAGCGCCCGGGGCCCTCATGCATACATAATGACCACACGGACACACTCAGATAGTTTGTGGAACTGGCTTGGGGCACGTGTGCTCGACCCTTTTTATTGCCAGGGTCACATGTCCAGTGACGCCTGTGCTGGATGGGTGTGGGGTGAGTGTAAGCCAGCCCTCAGGGAGTGGTTGGTGTTGGCAACAACTACAACAGTGATCAGACAATCAGAAGTTCAAAGTTTAAACAGCAAGGGTCCATGACTTAAGCTGCACAGAGTTAGTGGCCCCGGATGCACTGCGGCCGGCACAGGCACACCGCCATGGGACGGTGACTTGCAGTGCACTGAGGTAGGGCCACGATAGCTGAGCGGGTCCTCGTCAATGTCCAAGGTGAATGTCGCGGAGTGTTTCGGGGGACAGTGGAAGGTGTTTTTCCAGGGCATTATGCAGAGGGCAGAACCAAGCAGAAACAGGAGGAGATGAATGCTACAGACTCATTCTTAACACCAAGTCAGCATCAGCTACATGATGATGAAGACTACCCCCAGTCCATATACTCAGACGCCACCAAAGTTCACCCAGAGAATGTCCATGAATTTCGGGTCACAGACTTAGTGGCACCAGAGCTGCAAGGGGATGCAGTCTGCAATGAGGCCTGTACAATGACATAAACTCAGCCATAAATAAATCAAGGTTCAGTTCCAAATGTGTGACCTACTCAACCGCAGTGTAGGCCGGTGGCAGCGGTCAGCAGGAGCCCACAGCCACTTGTCGTTGGCTGTGCTTGGCTTGCGATGCACAGAGTTAGTGGCACCAGAGCAGTTGTTGTTGGTAGTGTTTGATCACCTCTGTGACGATGATCCTTTTTTCCTCCGGACTGAACCGCGTCTTCCTCTTACTCCTCCCCTTACGTACCATGATATACACTTGAAGAAATCAAGACTCAGTTCCAAATGTGTGACCTACTTGACCAAAGTGGCAGACACGTTGGCCATTCCAGAAGAGGACAATGCCCAGAGCAACGGGCTTTTTATTCTAACCCCTATGCTGGCCTGGCGTACGCCGGGCCAGCCCACTCCGCTCACACTTACAGGGGGGACGTAACAAGCTACATTTCTGAGTTCTTCCCCACTGCCTGGGGTAACATGGTTGCGTCCACTGTTCACTACACTCCAAACATCAGCAGTATATGTTGAAATGAAATTGTCTGTGGTCTGCATACTGCAGTCTGTCCAGCACATCCATGCCACACCTGGCATTGTGTACATTCTCATTCATGGGTCACTTTTCTCCTTCGCACATGCCTGGTTCCCACCTCTCCCCACATTCTGCTATTGTGTGGCTGAGGTGCCATGCCGTTGATGGCTCGTGTACATGGCTCGCCCAGGTTACCACAGTAAGTTGTGCTGTCGTGCCTGGTAGGGGGGCATGTTGTTTAGCATGTTGTATGGGAGTTTGTGACGTGTGCATTCCCAGAGTTGTGAGTTGCATGATTGTGGATTTGAGGTGTGTGGTGTGTTCATTTGGTACTTACCAACGAGCAATGCATTTGTGTAGGTGCCAGCCTCAAAACACTGGTTGATGATGGACTGTCGGAAGATGAAGGAATCATGCACACTGCCTGGGTAGTTGGCGATGACATTGGTGAAGAGTCCCCGGTGGTCCACTATTGCCTGCCCATTGATGGAATGTGTGTGCTTTCTGTTGCGGTAATTGTGTGCAGTGTCGGCAGGGGGCACAAGTAGGACATGTGTGCAGTCGATAGCCCGCAACACGTGCGGGAAGCCAGCTATGGCATGGAAGCCTTGCTTGGTCTCCAGCTGTTCCTGCACAGTGTGTGGGAAGTAAAGGTGCTGGGGTACCAAGCTGATGATGACATCCAAGACAGGTGTGAGGAACTTTGATAGGGCTGGCTGTGAGACTCAGGCAGGTGTTGGTTGCAAGGAACCAGAGGCCAGCAGGTGCAGCACAGCCAGCAGCTTTGTCTGTGGAGGGATGTTGGTACCGTCAGCCTGTGGGCAATGATGGTCAGGATGCGGAGGATGGTTGTCCTTTTGAGCCTGTAGGGGGCAATGACATCCTCTGGTGTTAAGTCTGTGAGGCTGGTGCAATTTCTGAAGGTCCGTTGTCTTTGTCTGCACTGCCTCTGTGGTAGTCCAAGGGTGGGGGCGGGCGGGCCTGGGAGTGGTGGCGGTGGGTGTTGTGGCCCTCTTGGGTGTCCGAGCTGCATGATCAGTAGCTCCATGGCATCTGTTGTTCTTCAGGTGTTGCTCTGGGCTGGGCTCCCTTTCATACTGCAGGTAGTCGTCCGACTTAACACCAGGTAGGAGCAGGTGTTAAATCCCTGATGCTAACGCGCCTTATCACATGTTTTGTGATCTTATCGCCGATCTGGCTGGTCATTCAGAATGTTGTGAAGTGGTGTTGTCGCGGCTTTTTGCACGGGAATGCCTACCCTGCATCTCAGTAGCGTTAGTTGCCGGTGTCATCCGTGACAATATTTTTGGTGGCTGCTCTCGCAGGGAAACTGGTGATATGGGCTGTTAGCACCAGCTTGTGAATAGGGCGATAATTTTATCGCCACTTTGTCTGCGATAATGTGCCACTAACACGGCGATAAGACTTTGAGAATATGCCCCCTTGTCTTCTTATTTTTCACTATTACTAATGCACGGGTATTCCATGTAGGTCGAGGAGCGCTAAATATATGCCCTATTTTACAGGATAATCAACAAGTAAGTAAATTAGTAATATTTATATTTAATGCATTTAGATATATCTCATGTGGATTTCTGTAGTTAACGTGGCTGGACTGGGCCTCCGTTGGACACCCCTAATTTATCTGACATAATCACTCCATGGATAAAAGTATTTCAATGGCACACCAATGATCTTAAAAAGAAATGCCATACATTTAAATGTTTACTATGCCAGAGTTAAACAAGACATAAATACATTAGTCTTGAATAAGGGGAGGGAAGAGCACGTTGGTGTTACAGTTACTGTATATCAGTTACAGTAGGGAGATGGTAAATTTTATCTAGATTGTAATTCCTAAAGTCCACGTTCTTCTTTTAACAAAGCGAGGGCACATAAGATGCCCAACCAGTCCACTTTCCTATGGCACCAGTTCAAGATGCTACAGGTTATTAAAAAAAAATAAGCATAAAAAATGTGCTTAAAATTCATCTCCAAGCTATTTATCTGTACGGCTTTGAGTGTTAATTGCCTAACATGCACACATGTGCTAGCAGGTGTATTAGGCCAAGGTGGTCTCTGTCATTCCTGCAAGAATATGCAATTGCCAAGTAAAGCCAGCCATCTAAAAATTTAAATCTCATAACATCAATATTACCTTCTTTTCAAAATAATGTGGAAACGGCTAGAAGTAGAGGAAAAGATGGGAGATTACCACAGCTGGTAGGTAACCAGTGGACAAATAGATGTGTCTAAATGGGCACAATACACTTGGGGTGGCCTAGTATCTCCTCTATCCTGAAACACTTTGTAGTTGAGCTGCTATGCTAGACAGAAGCATCCTAGAACAGCTCCTCTGCAATTCATCGTTAATTCACCATACATCCATGTATTTCATTAACCCTTAACTGTCCAGCTACTGAATAAAATTCAAGTGTCCTCTCTCACAACTTTAATTATAAGCAAGATTCAGAGTTTTCCCTAGAAACATGGGGGTTTCCATGCCTGATTCCTGTGTTGTGCACCAAATTTCATATGTATCTGCATTTATTCCATATTCTGACTTGCCGAAATATACCTGTGGAAAATTTGAAGGAGAGATGTTTGCTGTGAAAACTGGGATTCTGATATCTGCAGCAACATGAGCTAAAGGACATATTCAAAATCAGCCTCATAGTTCTAATCGTGGCCACAATAAAATACAAATACTTTCATTTAGAGATTTATTTTTTATTTTTGTTGTTTACATAAGGTTTAAATAAGGTCCATTCCTAATTGTCAGAAGGCTTCATCTCAGCAAGCTGTGATTGGCAAAATCAATTTATGAGGCATGAGGAGGAAAATGCCACATGCTGTTTGACCTCATAATTCAAATGCACACCACCAGAGGGAAGGGCCTGTCATGAAGTCATTTTACAGTGCATTGGCAAACAGTATTGTAGACGGCATAATAAAGGCTCGGTGTTCTCCCTAATGTCAGTCTAGACCCATATTAACAAGACCTAAAGTAAATGAGGAATTAATGTGTAGTAACGAGAACCACGCAGGAAGGATGAAATTCAGGAAGATTTATTGAAGATAGGGATATGTATATAGTTTCAGAGCAGTAGTTAGTTCTGTTCTGTAGAGCAGCCCCACCAGGGGCAGCCTGCTTGCTGCTCAGCTCATTCTCAACTGTCACTTCCAACCTCTCAAGCACCCAACATCCCAATCGCATCATCACTCCAACATTCCATGCAGCACACACACAAACACACTGGCTGAGCAGGGGGTGTAAAAGGCATAACAAGACCCAGAGTAGGATACTACATATCCCCCTTTCTTATAAAACGGAAGCAATAATCCTACATCTAAAAGAGATATAACAATAAAAACCCAGTAAGGAAAGAGCTGAAAGGAATGCAAATGCAACAAAGGAAGTATAGTAAAGAAAAGGACAGAAAGGTACAAGCAAGGAGATAGGTGTGGGAAAACAAAGAGGAAGCAAAGGGTGAGTGGCACAAAAATAAATAACCCATCCTCTCCAACAAGGAAAATAGTAATAAGTAATAAGTTGTAAGAAACAACAAGTAAGTAAAAGGACATAGTCGCACCAAAGACTACACCCAAACACACCCACTGGCCAGGCAGGCAAGCAAGGAAGGAAGGACAAGGCGAACTGAACACAAGATGAACACCCAGACTCCTGAAGAAGAGAAGGAATGATCTCCTCCTTAACAAGGGAGAGAGAGAAAAACACCACCGAAAAGGAAAGACAAGACACAACGCATACTGAGCACAAAACTAACACCCAGACGCCAGAAGAAAAGAAGGAATGATCTCCTCTTGAACAAGGAAGAAAGAGAAAAACACTACAGAAAAGGAAAGACTAGGGGCAAAGGAAGAATAACAACAATGTGTATAGTTCAGGTTCTAAGGATGAGGAAAGAATATAACATCACATGGATTACTGAACAAGTAAGTATGATTCAACCTGCCCCACTTTCATAATGATAATAAAATGAACATGAGAATAACGATGCATGTACAACAATGTGATATGATGTAAGCATGACACTGCAAGACACCCAGAGTGAGTGTAACAATGTAAGAGAAAATGAGACTAAGGCCCATGACCTACCCCAAGAATAAGGGTGAAGGGCTTTAAGTAAATGGGACTGGCACCCTTATGAGACTGAACACCCAAGAACATGTAAGCTGACGTGAAAGGGACTGACCCCAAACAGACCCACCTCTGTGAGGGTATCAATGTACAATGTGATGGGATGGAAACCCAATGACCTATCCCCAGACATAGGGATGGTCAGCACTGTCAATAGGACTAACAACCATACAGCGATGCCCTTTGTGAGGGTGAGAAACTGTAAGTAGCCCATATAGGCTAGAGTATGAGAGCAAATGGTGCTAGTACCCATTGCTATCCCTAAGTAGAGAAGAAAGAAGTGTAAAGTGTGAACATGTGAAATGAATAAATGAACCCCTGGATGGTGTGTACCCAGAGTCCATGAGCGTAAAAAGATGAGCCCAAGAAATTCAACAAACATTCCATGGAGGATACATGTGAATAAAGACAGTAGCTGTATGAAATGTACAAAGAGCCAACACGTGGGTGAACGTTGCATAATCATAGCCAAAACACTACAGAAAAGGAAAGACTAGAGGCAAAGGAAGAATGACAACAATGTGTATAGTTCAGGTTCCAAGGATTAGAAAGGAATGTAACATCACGTGGATTACTGAACAAGTAGGAAAACAGAGGAGAAGTATAAAAATACAAATAAGTATAATTCAACCTCCCCACTTTCATAATGATAATAAAATGAATATGAGAATAATGTTGCAAATACAACAATGTAATATGATGTAAGCATGACATTGACAGAAAATCACAGTAAATGGAACTGATACCAATGACTGATACCCTAGGAGAGGGTAAGAATGTACGAGGACATGGGACAAAAACCCATGACAGGCCCCTACCCCGAGGCAAATGAATGGGACAAAGACCCATGAAACAATAACATGTGTAAGAACAACCCCTGTGTAGAGGTCCCAACCAGTGCTAATCCATTGTGCTTTGCACGCGTGGGTTCGTATCCCATCCTCGTCGCCAAATAAATGAAGTAACGAGGTCCACGCAGGAAGGATGAAATTTAGGACGATTTAATGAAGATAGTTACATGTAGATCTCCAAGTCACTGAGTATTAGCTTATCTCCTGAACTGAGTTCAGTTTTGCAGGATGTTACACTGCAGGCATTTTTTTAATGAACAGAAACGAATAGGTTTGCGACCTAGGATGTTAATCAGGAAAATATTGTTTTTACAATATGATGCTTAAAGGCCACACCCATCATGCTAAATGGGTGATCCTCTTTTCAGAGCAGAACGCTTTGTGGCTTACTTAGAAGCCCCGTGCGCCGCCGGTATGTTACTTTCCCCATATTTAGGGGCAGATTTACAAGCCCCTTGCGCCACTTTTTTTCGTCACTTTTAACATGGGAAAAGTGTTGCAAAAGTGGCGCAAGGGGCTTGTAAATCTGCCCCTTAAAGTGGTGCACTGGCGGCACAAAGGTCTTGTAAATAAGCCCCTTTGCCTTCAAGAGGGTCAAATGAATACAAAGTTTTCACAACTGATTAAGATTTTGCCTCTACTCTTGTAATCATTCCAGTTCACTAATTGAGGAATTAATTGTGTCCTGAAAAAGACCATTTGAAATAGAGAGTGAGCCAAAATGTTAAAGCAATGGCTGCAGAGTGAATCTGGATCCCACTTGGCATGTCACATGCTGCTCTGGCGAGATTGCTGGTTAAGGATCTTAAGGATTCATGTTACAATGGCTTTGTTCTGTTGATGTCAAGATGTGGAAAGGGTACTTGTCCTCCGGCCAACTGTAAACACTAGAAATATATACCAATTTGTAAATTTCGTAACATTTTAAGAATAAGCATATTTTTTAATAAAAAGACTGTTGCAGTCAGTTTTAAAATGTTCTTGTACTTAGAATTGTAATTTTCAAGGCAGTTCTTTGTGCATTTCTTCATCTCTCATTGTTCTGACAGTTTCGGTGTTTGGTAAAAGGGCGTTTCTATGATTTATAAGAAAAATATAAGATAATGAATTTACTAAGTGAAACTAGCATGGATCTGTGTATGTATGGTCAGTAGGTGAGCTAAGGAACCACCAGTTATCTACACATAATGTGCATATAAGGTAGGGACATGCATATGAATTGAGAGAGTTGTAAATCTATGGTTTCCGTTCACAAGCACCTATTTCACCGGGTTACTATGTAGAGTCTCACAGCTTTTCGTTAACAATAATAACATTTTCAAACGAATCAGGTGTAGATGGCAAATTGATTGTGAATCAATTATTTTGCACAAAGCCCATTATAATATTTTAAACTATAATACTGTGTCAAACTAAATATCAAATTATACTAGATTTAGCCACAAGCAAATACATTTCTAATAAACAAAGTTATATCAGTCTGGCTAACTAATTCATGATTTGTTATTCTCACAAACAATGCAAAATGCAATATATAATTGCTCATGATATGTGCCATTGTAATGCAAATATATTTAATTCTTCATGAAAGCAACTGTTATCATCACTAAACATTCACTCAGTTGGTAGGCGATTATGGCAATAATGAATGTAGACAAAGTATTAGTAACTGTGTGTGCAGATGCTGCACACATGTTTATTAGAATAACAACTACACAAGTGTCCCTAACAGTAACAGGATACTGTGGTCTTCATTTATTTTTTTATCAGTGAAACTGCTCATGAGAAATGCAAGCAGACAGCATTATGAATGGGGGTGGCAGAACAGGAAAGCATTTCCCCAAGAAGAGAGGCAAAGTTTTGTGACCACACTTTGTGCTGGCGAGAAAAGTCAGCAAACTTGTAGCAATGTTTACCTCACTCACATCACTGTGAGTGATGATTCACTGCTAAAGGGCGTGCTTCAATGACGAGATTGATGCCCAAATTGATGTTAGGTCATGCCCAAATTGATGTTAGGTCAGCTGTACCAGCAGGGAGGGGATGCCGAATGCTAATTAAAGCATGGCGATTCTATTTTGCAGCTTCCACACTGCTGTTGTTCAGCTGAGATATATCTAACTCCTGCCTCTTGAAGACCCACTTCAGGGTTGGAGCTTCAGGCAGGGGGGGGTGGCTGATCATGGCTTCAATGGGTGGTGGCAGTCCATGTTCTGCTGCTCAAGGCCTTGGGCAGAACAACCAATGGATTCCAGTCCCTGCAAAGAGCCAGTAAGTCTGCCCTTTTTAAATTGTTGGTACATTCCCATTCACTGAAAAACATGTGTGTTTTACCCACAATTGAAAAGAAAAGCTTAGTAAATGTAAGACAGTGAATTAATGAATAATCATATATTTTGGAAGAGGAATTATGATACTTGAAAAAAGCACAAATAACATTTGTCTGAGCATTTTCTGTGCTGTTTACTGACAACACTATAGACCTAAATGTGTCTTGCATGATTCTTAAGCCTTCAAGCATCTTTTTACAGTTCCACTTGTTTTATCTTATCTCTCAGCTGATTTCTTACATTGTTTCCCCTCGTCGTTTTCGGTGGCTGGCTTCCAATATGCTACAGAGCACACCGATAAGGAAGTTCTATTCCCAACTAACATTTCTTCACCAACAAACATCTAAAGGAATCACTGTTCAGGCCTGCTTTATGCAGCAGCTCAAGCATTTATTGTAAATGGGCTGATAAGTGACTTATTTTGAGTTCTAGTTACTGAAGTGGGAAGAAGAGGGGTGCCACCAATGCAGCAAAATCTGTCAGTATGTCTACACATTGCAGTAAGAGGCCAGTGCCCTAGCCATCTTTGGTTACACAAACAGTTTTAGCCCCGTAGCCCGTAGAGGAAGAGGAAAACAATGTGCAAGCCACTGTTAAATCACCCATTTTATTTGTCCCTTGCCGACATGTAAAAATTCTATTGTGTTCTGATGGTAGCTGGCACATTACATTGCCCTTCTGAACAGGCTGGTAGCCACATAGAAGATAACCTCAAGTGTGGCAGTACCTGTTGTTCTCTTTACTCCACTTCATTTCAATGAGATTGTGTTCAGGTCATGAGGGGATTGTATGATGTGGCTGGTACGTGGTATGTTGTTGTAACCGTGCGAATGTGATGCACTGCTGTTTGTTTAGTGTGTTGGGGTGCAGAGGGAGAAGTATGATGCATCTGGTGTGTTGGTATAGGATTTCGAAAGTATTTGAAGAATGGTGTATTGGGATTAGGGAGCAGAGCACATGACCCCCTGAGAGTTTTTGACACTTTGTTGATGTTAGAGACTGTGTAAGATGATGCATCTGTTATCTGGAGTGTTGGGGTGAGAAATGTAATCGGATTAAAAAGGCTGCAGTCCGGAATGTTGGTGTTATAGAGAAAATTGGATTGCCTGGTACAAGGAAGTTTGGAGTTTGTAGGGCTTTGTTGGAAATGGCCCTTTCTGTAGGGTCACCCTACCCAGAAATCAAAGTGACTCCAAGGGCTTGTTGACTGGCCTCCTGATCTGAAGCCTTAGGGACATAAAATACTTCCAACTATTCTGCTTCTGTACCTGGAATTAACGCATCATCGCCGTTGCAGTGACAGAACAGATGCAATGCTGTCATTGCGTGGTCATCACTGACGCATCTTTGCTACTGCATGGATCACAACTGGCACATCACCCCTGTTGGGAGGATCAGAAGTGGCACATCTCTGCTTTTGCATGAGTTGGAGACACTGTGTTGCGTTTGGAACCACCACTCTACAATTAAGTTGAAACTCTACCTCACAGCAACCCACACATCAGAGCTGACGCATTGCCACTGTTGCATGACCAGGACCAGCGCATCGCTGCATGGATTGACACCGGCGTATCACCCTCTCTGCATCCTCACCATCATCAGGATACTCAACGTCAATGCAACCCAGACTAAGGTACTCAGCAGGCCCTCTCTAGTCCCTGTAGCTGGCCCCAATCCATCGCAGTAGGCCTGAACTTTTGACTTTGTCCAGGTCCAGGGTGACCAGATGCCTCTTGTTGGTGCTTAGTGCTTTTTGGGGCTATTTTCACTTATTTCTTTCAAATTCATTATCTCTGGCTTTACTCATTTGATGTTTATTGTTTTTGTGTCAATGAGTTTATTAAAATACAACCTATTTTTCTAACTAGGTTTGGGAATTTTTGCGTTGCGTTTTCACTCTATTACTGTTTGTGTGCTGCATGAATACTTTACACATTGCCTCTAAGTTAAGCCTGACTGCTTGGGGCATATTTTTGAGGGGTTATCGTCACCAGAATGTCACTTTTAGTGACATTCTGCTGGAGATACACGCTTCTCCATATTTATAAAGCAGCGTCAAGACAATTAATGTGGCTTGAGACCGCCTTATATATAAAGCCCTCTTTACGCTTCACGTACTGTGAAAGGGACGTGCAATGGGTATCGCAATGGGCGTTCCACCACAACACCCATCACGTTTTTGACACTGACCCATATATAGAAATATGGGGCAGTACCTGGTTTTAGGATGACGATATGAGGAGAAATTATTAATTTTCCCTTGTATATTGCACTTTATTTTTGTGCTGCATTCTCCAGCACACATACAAACAGCAAATGACCTTTACAAATTGTTTGTGTGCAGGATGGTGTTCCTTAAACAATCGCCCCTTCGTTGCAGGCTCCCTTGAAAACTGGTGTAAGGTTGCCTGCGCTGGCATTAGGCATCTTTTTTAGCACTTGTGCTTGGGTGAACACAAGGGTGTGCCATATTTTTGTAAATACGGGGAATCCCTGAGTTTTGAAAATGTCGGATCGCAATGTTATCAAGTTTGGAGTAACACTAAGCTCTGATTTTGATTCTGTCAGGAGATGATTAAAATCACACCCCCTCAAGGACCCCACATACCTTGAATAGAAACAAAGCCCTCTCCAACTAGGAAACGTTCGGATACTGCCGCAGCTAACTCTGGGTTCGCAAACTCTTCCCCACAGGAAGAAGGAGGTGTTCCTAAAAAAGAGAGCCAATCAGGTGATCGGTCGGTGGGAGACAAGGCAGTGCTGAAGGAAGAAGGACGCCAGGAGGAGGAGGAGACCGGAAGGCGAAGCTCAGAGGAGTTGCTGAACGCTATGGATGAAGAAAGAAAGGAGACGCTGAGGATGAAAGACGAGGAGATCGACAACGACTGGAGTGGTGACGAGGCCATCAAAGAGTGGTCCGAGGAGTGGTGGAGTCCTCTCGGGAGGAGCAGAAACACCGATGCAACTCAGGAGAGTTGCGGCCCAGACGGTAAGTAAACTGTATTATGACCTGGGTGGCTATCTTTGAGGACTGGTTGGGAGTACGAGTGAGCGGGAGGGAACACAGTATAGGGAACCTCCCAAATCATGAGGTGTGTAATCTGTGTCCAAAGTCTAGGACAGAGGGGTGTAAGTGTTTTCTGTTTTCGCACACCCTTCTTCTTTCCTTTATTATATGGTCTAACAACCTCTTTGGTGATTCCATTGTGCTACAGGGAGACATTATCCTGACACCTGAGTGTGTGACTAAAACAGCATTGTCACACACTAAGAGTTTACTAATCGGGGAAAAGGGAGGAGGGAGGAAGTGGTCCTAGTATGGGCCAAACCTAAATCTGTAGACACAAGCCTAAAGATATAGGGCACGAGACCTGAAATCAATTCAAGTTCTCCCGCCGGGTAAATAGTAGAGCACCTTTTCCTCACTTGCAGTGTGGTGATGGTTTTAACATAAACTTTAAAGGAAGAGACCCTTAAGAACACTTATTGTCCTATTCTTCTTTCTTTGAGCTTCCAGGTGGAAGACCAGCCACAGAGTCAACCAATCAACCCAGCGTGAGAAGGACCAGGGATTGACGTCCAACGCCTGAAGCTCAGACGTATTTGCCATGACGGAAACATGGCTACAGGACGCTGATACCGCTATTACCAATCTAGCCTGCCCACCCGGCTATTCTATGTACACCTTGAATAGGCTGTCCAGGGGTGGAGGTATCGCGTTAGTGGTAAAATCTATCTACCTTTGCGTCTGGGGTGCCCTAAACATCTCCGGGTGTGAAAGTGCCATGTTCAAGGTCTCTGTCAGCCCTGAGTTTACCCTGTCCGGGATGGTCGTCTATCGCCCACCCGGCAGTGATGTGGCGTTTAGAAATGCTTTCCCTGACACTGTTGGCCCTTTGGTCGCCGACTGTGCCAACTTTTCTATCATGGGTGACCTAAACCTACATTTCGACACCCTCTCTGGCCTGACAGTGCGTTCCATCTCTTCTGACCTGGAGGCCTTTCAACTTCCCCAGATGGTTTCCCAGCCTACCCATCTGGGGGGGCATATTTTGGATCCCCTGTTTACCAATCTGTTGGGGATTCAAATTACCTCTGTCTCTCCGGTGGAATGGACAGACCACTTCTTGGTGTCTATCCTCTGCCCGGTCTCGGCCACTCCTTCCATCTCTACGGCTAGACGGGTTCAGAAGAGGGCTTGGAAAAAGCTTCGGCTAGAGGACTTTCATCGTCTTCTATTAGAGGAGCCGCTGGGCCCTTTGACGGATGTGGAAAGGGGGTATGACCTCTTCTGTTCTTGGATAACTAGGGCCTTGGACTCTCTGATACCCATCGTTTCAACTAAAATCAATCCCAGAGAGTCGAGTCCCTGGTACGATGGCACTCTCCGGGCCCTAAAGGGTGCCTGTAGACGAGCAGAGAGGGCTTGGAGGAAAACCTATGGGGCTGATCTAAAAGCTGCATACGCCAAGTCCGTTAAGCTCAACCATCGAGCTATCTGCCGAGCCCGTGCGGCTTTTTATGCCACCGAATTCCGGAACAGTCCGAATCCGTCCAAAGCTATCTTTAAGGCCGTAAAAGATCTCACAGCGAAGCGGACTACCTCTACGACCGTGAGCTCCCTTTCCCATTGTGAATCCCTTGCATGTTACTTCTTGGGGAAGGTCCAAGCTATATATAGGACATTCCCTAGCATAGGGTTCACTGAGGAAAGTATAAATGGGGTCCACCATCAGACTACACTGCTTGTTTCCCCCCCCTCACCTTGGATGGTTTTGACAAACTTGCGCTGCAAGTCAAATCTGGGTCCCCATCCGATCCAGTAAGGCCTGCTCTCTTCCGAGACCAAGCTTTTATGGGGCGTACAGCCGTATGCTCCCTTGTCAACCTCTCCTTGGAAACGGGAACTGTTCCATCTAAGTGGAAACAAGCTGTGGTGTCCCCTATCATTAAAAAGCCCACCCTGGACCCTTCCAAGCCTGAAAGCTATCGCCCCATCTCGTTGTTACCCTGGCCAGCCAAGATCACGGAGGCCCACGTCAACCTGGCCCTGTCTGAACATCTGACTCGGACCAATGCCCTCGACCCCACACAAAACGGATTCCGTGCCGGGCACAGTACGGAAACTGCGCTACTTGTGATGGTGGAACATCTCCGGGCAAGGTTGGATGCTGGTCAAACGGCGGCGCTTATTTTGTTAGATCTTAGCGCCGCCTTTGATACGGTAGACCACAGCATCCTCCTGCGTCGGCTCGAGGAGACTGGCATTGGCGGTCAGGTGTTGCAATGGTTCCGCTCCTTTTTAGATGACCGCTCCTTCTGTGTTGCCATCCCTCCCTTCAAGTCCAACTACCAACCACTGGCCATGGGGGTTCCGCAAGGGTCCTCGCTGAGTCCCACGTTGTTCAATCTTTACGTGAGACCGCTGGCTGATGTCGCTAGGCAGTGGGGCCTTACTTTGGTCTCATATGCTGACGACACTCAGCTGGCGGTTACTCTCAGTGGGGATGCGGAGATTGAGGCCCCCAGGTTTCAGTCCGGACTGAAGGCGGTGGCTAGCTGGCTGACAGGCAATTGCCTTCAGCTAAACGCCACTAAAACAGAGGTGATGGTCGTCGGGAAGGGAGTGGAGCTGTGGGGTGACCACTGGTGGCCCTCAGAGTTGGGACCTACTCCGATCCCGGTTTTGGAAGTGAAAAATCTGGGGGTATGGCTGGATGCGGGCCTCTCCTTTTTAGGCCATACTAAAAGAACCGCGGCCTGTTGTTTCGGTCTCCTGAGGGGCTTGAGACCTGTTCTCAAGTTCTTTGACGCCCCGACCAGGCAGCTGGTGATCCAGGCTACTATCATCTCCCGCCTGGATTACGCCAGCTCTCTCCTGGCTGGGGCTAACCAGGCTGAACTAACCCGCTTACAACGGGTTCAGAATGATGCGGCGAGGGCGATTGTTGGCTTGCCCAGACTCTGCTCAGTGACAGGTGTCCTTCGCTCCCTACACTGGCTTCCGGTCAGGAAGCGCATCCTCTTCAAGGTTTTGTGCCTTGCTTTTAAAATCTTGAGAGGTACAGGCCCGGAAATCCTGTCGAGTTGTCTGTCTTTGTATGTCCCTGCCCGTAGCCTCCGCTCTCAGGGTCTGGCCCTTGCGGTGGTTCCCAGATTCAGGCTTAGCCGCATGGGAGGCCGCTCGTTTAGGGTAATGGCTGCGTCAGCATGGAACTCCTTGCCTGTTGAAATCCGCTTGCTGGAGGACCTTCTGACCTTTCGGAGGGCTATAAAAACCTTCTTGTTTTAGCTGTTTCTTAGTTTCTGTTTTTAGCCTGTGGTTGTGTTACGTGCTACCTTGTCTCTGCGCCAGGACGCTCCTTGGCTGGAGTATCTGTGCGCACAATAAATAGTCGTAACATAACATAACATAACATACCTGAAAATTATTGGATGTTTTTGCCTGAAGAGCCCACATAAACCATTATCATTAATAAACATATTAAGCCTCCTAGCTTCTATTTCCGCCCATCCCTCCCACACCCTCCTTGTGTGCTAAGCTACCCATGGTTAGGCAGAGGTTAATATAGTGAATTTTTGGTGTTCACCCTGCAAGGAACTGTGGCTTTTGTTTGACCAGGGCTCCCACCCCCGTCAATGAACAACCCAATTTCTCACAGGCGTCATAGAATGATATTTAATAAATACTTTTATTAGCTTGAAAAAACATTTTGTCTATGTTACTGATAGATGCCTTAAGGAAAAGTAAAACAGTATTACAATATGTATTAATCAATGAATCAATGTAATCATGATAAAGTTTATAGAATTGCTTGACTCCATGAAATGGCAGCAGACTACTAATCAGGACAGCAGACTATTAATCAGGAACATAAAACTACTTTTTTTCTTTGTTGCTCAGACAAAATGCACTAAAACAGGTCCATATAAAAAAAATGTCAAAATCAGTTCTTATGAGAACTGGAAATGCAACTTTTCCTTTCACCTGTTAGATAAGTCTTATGATAACTTAGTCACAACAATAAATTCTTTCAGTTCAAATGCCATTCCAAGTTCAGTTCCTCGGAAATGCATTAGTTGTGTTGCCAACAGATAGTGACCTAAATAGCAAGTAGTAATTTTTTAATTTTATTTCATCGATTATTCCCTTTATCATTGTCATCTAGGAATATTTGCATCATTTCAATAGAGTTTCCAATGACACTTACCACTATGTTTACAATTAGTCCAATGCATCATGAACAACGATGGATAGGAACTAATGACATATTATTTACTTTGTCCAAAACATAACAAAGTAAGAAAACATGTCCAGCAGAATCATCACGTTGCCCTGAATAAGATTACAGTTACATGCACAATACACTACACTAGCTGCGAGACATGTTGATGGTGGAAAAGGGATTCACAGCACTATACATCTGACAAGTATTTAAGTAAAGATGTCAGATGGGAATGAAGAATTAGGGAAAAAGTTAGGATGATTTTATGCCATTAAGTATGCTGTGGATACAGAAAGTAATACAGCTGCCAGCTCGGAAGCACACAGCTCATCAAAATGTAGATTTAAAATTTTAAAGAAATTGAAGGCAATATATTACAGCAAATGACTTTGACCTAAAGGTGTCCTGGCACTGATCATTGTATTTGGTGGAACCTCAACTCAATTACATGTCATTTGGTTGTTAGTCACTTTTTCTTCTCTACATGATTGTGTGGGGTTCTGTAATGACAAAAGTCCCAGAGTCAAGAATGTTTAATCTAAGCCCAAATAATAAGGCGCAACATAAGAAACCTATTTGTAACAAGTACAACAACTTAAAGTTGGGAAGGTTTAAAAAAACACCTATTTTAGGTTTTCCAGAAGCAAATAATGCATTCTCTTCTGTTAGACATCAGCGTGGAACCTCCTCAATCAAATACCTTTTGCCAAAAGAAATGTTGAGAATGAAGAAACTAAATGACAGTATGAGAGAGCTCATACTGATAAAAGTTTGCCTGTGTGGCGGAAAACTAGACATCGATTGTACCTCACAAATATTTCATACAAGTGAGAATCACCTGTTAGAGATTGTGAAATGTTTTTGGATTACCAAGTTTTAGATCAAACTCCTGTGTGAGATAGTCAAGCAGTTGGCCAGTTCCTTTCTAGGTTCATTGAAATAATTCCTTGATTCCCAAATAGTTGCATCTTCTTTTATTCACAGTGCCACTATTGTGTAAGTAGTTAACAGCCTTACAAATGTTAGGTCAAAAGTACTAAATATTTTTTTCTGAAATAAGAAACCCTTGAGACGTCCTTACCTGTGAAACCTGTTCTGAAATACTAAAGGTTTTACCTGATTTACAGCAGCATATGGTTGACCTACATGAAAAGCCAGCTTTAGTACCAAATGAATACCTGCGGACAGGCCTAAGATATGGCAAAGCACAGTCTTGCGACTTTCTTCAAAGATAGACAGAAGCTTTGTTAATCCCCCCCAAATGGCCTTGAGCAGTACAGTTGAGACAGATGAAAAAAACCACTGCAATTCATCTGCTAATACCTGTTTGAAGAAAATAATTTCAATTCTATTGAAAATGACAAAAAGAAAGGTGTATTTTGTAAAAGAAAGGGATACGCAAATGAGACTTTATGCAGATGTGGTTAATTTTGTTTATCCTTATGTTACACCAGACACAGATATTGGTAGAAAGGTTCTGAGTTTGCTGTCTTTGCTGACGGTTTCTCCTTTTAGCCAGATGGCTGAATTTGAATCCTAGGGCCTGATGCTGATACATGTTTTTTGCTCATCGATATCCTCTTGAGTCCCAAATAAGAACATTTGTTGCGAGCACTATATCCCAAATTGGGATTTTGGGTTCCTGTTGGCTCACTTGACTCTGGACATTTTGAGTTTTTGCTCCCAAAATGGGACCCAGAACTGCAAGCAGAGTTCCCATTCTGGGGAGAAATCTATTCCCATATACACCTGCTCCGAGAAAGTGGTAAATGGAAGCAAGGGGCCATTGTGAGGTGGGAGTTAAGGAATGTGAAAGGTGGGCATGAGGAGGTTGTCAGGGGACAAGAGACGCTTGAGCCTGCAGGGGGAGTTTTGTGTGCTACCACCATGCCATAGGAGAGTGGGAGCCGGGACCTGGGTCTAGGCATATCTTGCAGCTTAAACCTCATGTGATGTTTTAAATATACATTCCGGCTAGAGAAATCAGGGTTACTACAGATGAGGGAACAAATGACCCATATATAATCGGGCAGAACGGTTCCTTGTGTGGGGTTACCACTTCACTCAACTTGTATTCTGGGCCTTAGAAGTTGCTTTTTGATCCATACTGTGGTGGCGGAAGTGTACAATACTTAAATCATGTTGACACAAAACCGGCTTTGCAGGTAGAAGTGTAAGTTGTTTTGTTGACAAAAAAACTGAAAAACTTGCAGCTTGGAGTTATAGATTTTATAATAAATCCTTAAATCGTTTGCACTCCAGCAAGAAATAATGATTTACATGCCAAAGTTGGACTTCGGCTGACAATACATTTCTAACAAGTTTTGGTGCACAAAATGTGCCAGTTCTATTTCTGATATGTATGTACCATGGTAGAAAAATATAAAACGCCACAAGTGCAATAATTACTGCAGTGTGGCCATTCTTACCCTTTGTGCAAAGAATGAGCTCATTCAATAATTGGGTTTTGAAAGCAGTGCGCTCTAGTAAGTATTTAACATTTTACAACCTTTAGACTGCACTTGGAGCACAGTTGGTTTTAGGTGAGTCATTTCAATATCCATCCTGCCCAATAAATTATTTAAAGATATGTTCTTCTTGTCTCCTTTCAATTCCCTAGTGATCAGATGACGGAGAACGAACATCCAATGGGTAATGTTAGCCTTCACCAAGTCAATATTTCTAGTAGTACCGCATGTGAAGCGATGGAATTATTCCATCAATATGAAGGTTTTTTCGTAAGTTTAACTTGAACCACAAAGGTGTTGTACTTTATAAAAACATCTTTCAAGGAAGGCAGGAATGCTCAAGTGAATTCTATTGTATGCCTTCCTTATTCTCAAATGTGTCTTCTTAGAACATGATGGAACTTTTTTCAAAAATTGAGGAACTGGACTAGTAACCAGTAATGAACCGTTAGTTGACATTAATCCAAACTGTCCATCCATGATCCATCACTTTTGTTATTTATCTAAGTGAGGTGTCCCAAGTGTGATAGTATACCTGTGCATCCCGTAGTTGAATGTACTACTGGATTCAAGCGGATATTCACTGATGAATTCATATGTCGGAAACCGATCAGTGGTCTCTTGTATTTTCTTAGGGGGAGAATGTAACTGGACCAAGCCTGATTTGAATATAGCTGGTCAATCCCGATAGTGACATTTTGGACAACATAATGCGGTACAGGGTCTTGAGTGATTACCAGTGGCAAATTTTAACTCAAGCATTCCACCCATCCCTTTTTTGTTATTCTCAGTAAGACACTCAAGTGTCACGGGTATTCCCATGTGATCATTTCTCCAGTGGATTGAAGCTGCACCTCAATGACTATTCCAAAATAGGTGTAAACTGGTCTGGGATGCTTGTGTTCCCTCCTGAAGGTGACCTGGCTTGGCATTTTGCAGTGAACTGATCCTAACAGAGCAGGACCAAAGTTGATTTCAATATAGCTGTCTCCTATCTGAGGTGGCATGGTGGCCAAAAAAAGATGAGTAAATGAGCATGGAGTCTTTTATGCTTTCTATTACAATTGCGTGTCTCTTTCTTTGAGGATACATACAATAGAAAGAAAGATCATAGAGACTGGCAAAATATATGATTGTATAGAAAGCATCCAAACTGGCATGAGAAAATGCATGCACAACATTGTGTTATTCTGTTATCTGCGTTCCTTTCCTTCATTCAGAACGGGATCTTATTTAACTTATATCATATACATCTGGATAATCTTGTTGCGCATATTGATGACCAGAAAAAGGTGGGTGATCAATACACTAAATGAAGCTTGCAATTACTCCCATCTGCGCCCCATGAATAATTCACAAGGTTTTGATCCAAAGCCAAACGCCCTACTAACTGGTAATCTTTCAAGACTAACAATGTATTACACATTTTCTTATCTTTGGTGTTTTGAGATGGACGAGGAGGTGGAACCCAATTTAAAATCTCACGCATGGTCCTTGATATGTCTTGGTTATTTGCTTTGCTTTTAAAAAGGCATCCTTTTAAGCAGTAAATGTCGCTGTAGTTAAAATAGATTGAATTATGCAGATTCCAAGGTCTATTTTCAACATGATACAGGAGAAGTGTGTATTTGCACATATTTTTGCATAATTCAGAAACAATAGCAGAAATTGCATTAAAAATGATGCACGCAGTTCGGAGTATGTCATTATATTCTTTTCAGTGTTTTTCCAGTCCATCATTCTAAGTTTGATATTATTGTCTACCCAGAATGTAAGATAATGAGATACAATTACAAATGATTTAAACAAATGTGAATTATTCATTATGAATAGTCACGTTGCAAGTCATTATTTACACGTAGAGATTCAATGGTAAACAGTTTTGGTAATATGTATGGCATCAGGAGATACGATGATATACACATGTTGGTGTTCCCATAAAAGGCTGATACAATTAATTTTTTCACTTAGAAATGTGAAATAAGGGTTAGAGTTTTAGGCAAAATCATTTTTGTACAGTGTTTAAAAGTACAATTTGTCCATTTGTAAGCACTGTGAATAACTGTCCGACGACCAGAATAAGCACGTGCACCTGCTATTTGTGCCCACAGGCCACTTCTGAAATGCAGAAGGGATAGAAGATGTCTGTGTAATGTCTTCACACGATCTCATGAGGGCGTTTCTCCATATAAGTCAGAGAACTCCTATGCCCTGCATCTGCACCATAAAATTCATGCTGACTCAGGGGCAAACATACTCTTGGGAGGCACACTGATTGTGTGTCTCCTAGGAGATGAAACACAGTAACTGTACCGTTTCAGGGCAACACACAGGTTTCTAAGTGAGTAGGTTTCCTCTTGCTGGTGGGTAGTAGGTGTACTACTGCAGTTTCTGACTGGCCCATAGGGCAATCAGACAGCGCCCGATGGTCTGTTATGACAGATCAGTTTTGGGCTGATTTTTTGGCAGTTTATGGGACCTGTTTTAAGGCCAGGTAGGCCGGTGTTTACTCAGTGGCGGCTGCCTCGGAACCGGGGTGGAGAGGCGAGAGGGTGGCAAAGTAATAAAATAAATACATTTACCTTCCCTTCGCAGCAGCTGCCAAACTCCTCTCCTCCGTCCTCTTCATTCACTCTAGCAGCACCGGAAGCAGACTCTCCGAGCCAATCGCGATGATGCATGAGCAGCATTGTGATTGTTCTGAACAGCCTGTTTGGCCGTTTAGGCAGTGCCTGGGAGCATGGTCATGTTCTCCATCGGGCTGTGCAACACAGCCAGGTGGAGAACATGCAAAGTGGGCATGAATGCTTGGCTGGCCCAAGAGGGCAGGACAAACATTCCTGCGCACTTAGGGAGTGCGAATCACTCCTCACTTTGCCCTACCCCACCCCGACCTGGCTCCAGTCCCGCACAGAAAAATAAAATGATAATAGAATATTGTTATTATCATTTTCTTTTTCTTTTTGCACTGCTCAAATAGCAGTGGGGTGACGCTCCTCCGCCTTAGCGGAGGAATTATCACTGTGTTTACTGTTGATTTCCCTGACATTACTATAAGCATTGCCTGCAGCAAACACAAAAGCAGGCAATATCCCATAGATTGCAAAATACCCACACAGAGTGTCTGTACAAGTTTAAAACTGATCTGGGGGCATATTATCTAGAAACGGCGTTAAAATTAATGCCGCTTTAGCGGCAGAAAACTGCCGCTAAAGCTGCAATAATGGGCTTGATAATATGCCGCAGAGAATTCCCATAGAAGCTTTAGCGGCAGTTTTCTGCCGCTAAAGCAGCGATAATTTTAACGCCGTGCTTGATAATATGCCCCAGGATTTGTAAATGTAGGCCACTTTTTTAGCTACTTGGTTGACTAATAGGGACCACTTTTATTTTGGTGCCCGGGCCTATTTTCTGACCGAGTCCGACTCTGGACTATGTTAGGAATGACCTGATAGTTTGTGAACACCCATAAACCTAGATATTTGTGAGAATTCATAAACCCTTTGCTGACCCATTCCCATCTTAGACATTTTTGGAGAATTCCTCCTGTCAAGGGCAGTAGAACACGGGAACAGCCACAAAAGTGCTGAGGTTACAGGAGAAAGAGTTTCTCTATGAGCTAAAATATTTTGGCCATGGGGAACAACAAAGGGATTCATTAGAAAAAGACTTTACATTTTCTTTGCTTTTCATCCTGAAAGAAAAATGTTTACATGTACATATTTACTTGAAAGAAGTAATTCACATACCATTTCCAGGAACATTCTTGGAAAGCTATGATTAGTGGAGGTTTACAGACATAACATGGTAAACTTTCCTGAATGGCAAACACCAGTTAATCTGCATAAATCTGTTGTAGTAAACCTGCAGGGGCCGATTTGTGACCGTTTTAGAATACTTTAGATTATATGCAAAAAAGGCTATAAAGCAGATGATTCTTGAGAATTAGCAGACATAAAATAAGCTTTTCTATGCATATTGCTTGTTCACCCCAGTGACCCTACTCTAAGAAATTAGTGATGTAAAAGTTCAATTTCTAGCAATCTGATGAATGTAATTGTTGCAACAAAACCTCTGCAGTTGCCCTTACATGAGTTGGTTGCAGAGCAGGAATATCGACGGAGAAATATCGTGGGACATAAATATCGCCGCACAAACATCGTGGGGAAGAAATATCAACAACAAAAATATAGTTGACAAGAATATCGGCTGACAGCTAAGTAATATCGATTGCAAAAATATCATTAAATTATTTATATATGTGTATATTTTATTTTTATATAATTAAAAATGTTTATAAATGAAATAAAGATAATAGTTAATAAAATGTATTTAAGTAAATGTATGTATATGTACACATTTGTTTATATGTATATTTATTAAATTAAAGTTTATTTGTTATAATTAGTTAAAATATATATTACATTTAATTTATTTTGTTAATAATATTAATATTATTTAATTAATTTTATTTAAGTTATGTTATTTTTTAAAGTCGATATTTTTTACTTCTATATTTTTTACATCGATATTTTTGTGTTGATATTATTATACTTACCTGTTTAAGTATAGGGAGTCGATATTTTTGTTATCGATATTTTTACATCAATATTTTCTTCATCGATATTTTTAACATCGATATTTAAAAATGGAACAGATGAGTTGGTCTCATTACTCAGCACCTTAGTATTTCATCTCAGAATCCTTCCCTCTTTCCCCTGGCCTATTTTCTTTGCTACCTAATGTCATGTCCTCCCATATTAAAGCAACTAGTCAGTAGAGCCAATCATGAACCAGGAGGCCAACAACTATATTTTACTTAGCACGCAGGATACTTCAATGGCATGTCTACTTCAAAACACCTTCCAAGAGATGCTTTATTTCAGTCTTAAATTTCACTTGGTTTCTGCAATGTCAGGAACCTTGACTGACCTCATAAAGTGACAATTTGTAGTTGAAGCATTAAAGCACTCATGAGCCAACACATCTGAAACAGATAACGTGGAATTTTCAGAAGTGAACTATTTTCCTAAACAAAATATTAATGCCTTTCAGTGAACCAAGAAATATGCCTTTCTGTAAAAGCTTTAGCCTAAATGAAAAAGGTTATTTTGAGAGAAACAACATTGTTTAAAGCTGCTTAATGTTTCCAGTTGCTCCATCATAAAATAAGCATTATACTCAGACTACTTGCCCAGACCATTTGTATAATAAATTGCAGCCTCCCTCATCCGCGGCCCGTCCATAAGAGCAGAGAGCCCACGCCCCTCACCTTTTTCCAGAGAACAAGAGTGTCTGTCGGGTTGAGTGCTGGAACCTCCTGGGCCTTACTAAAGGGGTGACTCAGTCAAGTTGTCGAAGATTGTACTCAATAGATTTGATGAATCTTTTTATCTGACATGAAGCATTGACAGGGAGAAAGCATCAACAATACAATTTAACATGTGAAGTCTATGTGACTCCACAGTGAGGACAAGGAATCAATGAATATGATTAAAGGGTTTATTTGGAATGCCAATCAAAGATCAGCCTGACAGACACTCTTCTTGTTCAGGTCGGGCTGCCAGCAGCTAGAAATGCCCTAAATGTGCAGGCTCCTGGCTACCTCAGTTGACCTTTGATAGGCTGAGGATTTCACAGCCCTGTAGGATTGACCTCCTCATCCTGGCAAAAGTGCCTCAAGGCCCTGCCCCTCGGTATGAGGAGGATCATCACTGATTGCCTCAGACCATGCTCTTCAGTTTTGATCCCTGAAGTGCCAAGGGCGATTGTTAATCACTGACATCTTGTCACAGAGTAGGGTGGGGTCAGCAAGTCCAACTAACACCATCCCACTCTGTGACCAGTGACATACTGCTGCCTTCCCTCAATGGCTGACCTAAGGTTTGTCTATCCCAATGACATTCGAAAAATATGTAAGATTAAAAGAAAGCATTGACCATAAGTGTTTCATATCAAGTCTGGTGGAAACCACATTGGGGGGAACATGGCAGCGGGCTGACGTTAGTCGCGGGAGCTCCCGGAGCGAAGAGAGACGCGGGCTGAATAACATGATTTTTACCGGACCGGACGGTGTGTAGTAGTGGTTGATGCAATTTTCTGCGTTTGTGCTTTCGTTTCTGTGCTTTGAGGATTGCGGCATAGGGGGCAAAACTTCCTTGCTGTTCCTCGCTCTGGTGCCTCATGGCAGATGGGACCTGACGCAAGACAGCATCGGGTTGTTTGGAGCTGGGCGTCGACTCTCTGGCAGCACTCCCGGGCTGCGACAGCGCCTGCTGGCCTCCGGGTCAGAGCAGGCAGAGTCAGCACTGTGCGATGACCCACTGGCAAACAGCAGCACCTCAAGGAGGAGACACGGGAGACACAGGAGTTTAACAATAGCTTCCTGCAGTTGGAGGACTTTGGCTCTTGGAGTCAGAAGAAAGTGAGGGAGAAGGGCGTACAACCTTTGCAAAAACAGGTACTGATGGAAAGAGACCCACGTACACTGGTACTTTTCACTTCTAAGGGACTACTGGAGGAGGCAGAAGTTGGAATTACAAGTACAGATACTGGAGCAAGGAGGGGCACTGGAAAAGAGCGATATCCCAGCTGATACACAACGAGTACAAGTAAGGAACAGGTATCAGTTAAGTTCAGATCCTGAGAAGAAAGCAAAGGGAGTGAGAGCTGGGCTGTCTGTAAGGTGATTACTGTGTTACCAACTAGAAAATTGGGGAAAGTAGTGGGGAGACCAAGACGGTGTGGGCCAAAAGAGGTGAGCTCATTTCCTAAACCCTCACTCTCACTCAATTCCTACTTTAAAATCATGGAGCAGACAAGGGCTGCAGTTCCTGCTGGGAGGGCGGAGTAAGTCAAACACAGGCTAGATTGTTGGTGGAAAGACCACCAGCAGTCCCACTCAGCAATATCTTTTCTCCATTAGATAACTTGGTGGATGGAGGTCAGGAGGGTGTCAGCCCAGAACAAATTCAAGATACTACAGAGATACCCATTGAGGGGAGTCTGAGTCTGAGTCTGTTGGAGGCTAGTCCCAGGGGTGAGGAGATGGCTGAGAATCAGTTGAAAAACATTATACTGAATCTGAGGCAGGGCATTCTTAAGAAATTTGAGATCTCAGAGGTCAGCCGAGGAGGGATCCATGAAAAGTGTGTGGTGTTGGAAGAAAAGCTGGACAGTATTGCACAACGAACTGCAACCCTAGAAGGCGAGGTGAAAGTCCAGTCAGCAGTAATGACTCAGTTTTCCGGGACATAGAGGTCATAGAGTCACAAAACAAAACACTGCAAGACAACCTGGAACGACTCGAAACGCAGTCTAGGTGCAATAATTTGAGGGTCTTTAATATTACGGAAGGCACAGAAAAAGGAGATATAAAGGGCTTTATCTCTAAGCTATTAAGAGAGGGGATATTACAAGACTGGCCGGATATAGACTTTGAGAATGAAATCCAAAGGGTGCATAGAGATCCTTTTAAATTAAACCCCAATAGGAAACTCCCAGGAAAATTCTCAGCAACCTCCTCACATATGAAGTTAAAGAACTGGTTCTGGGGTGCACACTGAAGGAGAGATCCTTGAAGTTCGAGGACTTTAACTATTATGTGAGATCGGACATAGGGAAGAGGACTGTGCAGAGGCAATGGGAGTTAAAATCCAGGATGAATGACCTGTGTGGTAAAGGAGCTCAGGTCCAGATGAAGTTTCCGGCAATGTTAAAAATCATGTGGAGAAATAAGATGCATAACATCAGTAATGCAGAGGAGGTGGATTCCCTTTTAGCGCAGATGGAGGGAGCCTCGGTCGCTACATCTAGCTCTAGCTTGTAATGGTCCATCACTAGTTGTGGTGATTTAGCAATATCAAATACTATTTGAAGATTTATAGAAGTAGCCAGTCCGATTGGGTTTTCATTTTGGTCTAGTGCACTTTTAAATATCTCTCTTCAGGAGGGGGGGGTCGTGAAGGGCGGACTCTTTTGCCTACGGATAGGAAAGGGGGCTCCTCAGGTGGGAGGGGGGAAGGGGTACACAGGGTGGTGGGAGCATGGGAAAAAAAAGAAAAAAATATGTCCTCATCTCAATAACTTGTAATCAATTTAAGACTACTCCAGGGTTCTAGCAGCGCAGGATGTCTGGACAGTAGTGCCTGCAGAAAATGCATATTAGCTATATGGTATGGAGAGTTAAACATGAACAAGATCAACAGAGCTCTGTTCGTATCATGGAATGTCAATGATTTGAGGTCAAGGAAGAAGTTAGCTCTGGTGGCAGAATATCTTAAGAATAGCAGGGTGCACATTATATTGCTTCAGGAAAGCTACTTGGAACAAAAGGAGTGCGAGTCCAGTTTTAATAAGCTACGATGGGTACAGGATGTAGTATCCTCAGATCAGAGAGGTTCCACTAGAGGAGTAGCTATAGTCATCAGAAACAATTCAGGAATAAGGCTATTCAAGTATGAGTCCGATACTTCTGGTAGGTAGCTGGTGGCTAGCATAGGGATCCAGGGAAAGTCGGTAGCATGTGCAATGTATTATGGGCCTAATAATGACACTCCAGATGCTTTAATAAAGCTGTAATCTTGCCTTTTGGAGACCACAGCGCCAATTATACTTGGTGGGGACTTTAACATAGTTCTAAATAAGGAGCTGGATCTAAAGAAAAATATGTTAGCTCCCCCAAGACATTTGCCAGTTTAAAAAACATGATGAATGAATTTAATCTAGTAGAAATATGGCGCACGAGACCAGGGACAGATAAGGGGTATACATTCTACAGCAAAAAACTATGGCCATCGCCTCTACCCTCTCCATGACAAAACAGGTCAACGCCGTCTCGTCCTCCTGCTTCAACACCCTCTGCATGCTCCGCAAGATCTACAGGTCGATCCCCACCGAAACAAGAAGAACGGGCACCCAGTCCCTCGTCAGCAGCAGGTTGGACTACGGAAACGCCCTCTAAGCAGGAGTCTCGGCCAATCTTCTGAAACGACTTCAACGCATTCAATACACCTCTGCATGCCTGATCCTCGACATCCCTCACCGCAGCCACATCACACCCCACCTGAGAGACCTGCACTGGCTCCCTGTCAACAAGAGGATCACCTTCAAGCTCCACACCCACGCACACAAGGCACTCCACAACACCGGACCAGTATACCTCAACAGTCGACTCATCTTCTACACCCACAACCACCACCTCCGCTCCGCCAACCTCGCCCTCGCCACCATCCCCCGCGTCCGAAGAGCGCCCTCCGGCGGCAGATCGTTCTCCCACCTCACCGCCAAGACCTGGAACACCCTCCCCATCCTCCTACGGCAGACCCAGGACCTGCTAACCTTCAGAAGACTTCTCATGACCTGGCTATTTGAGCAGTAGCAGCACCCCTTCCCCAGCACCTTGCGACCCTCACGAGTGAGCAGTGCGCTTTACAAATGTTCTGATTGATTCATTGAGTGATTGATTGATTGCTTTTTGGTGCACCAGCAACTGTATGGCGAGGTTGAGGCTGTTTCCCATGCCCCCGCAGTTCTCTCTGATCATTCGCCAGTGGTCCTGTCTTTAAATCATCATCAACAACTGGGGCACAGAAGGTGGACTTTGGATAGGACTATTTTGTTAGAAGAGGGGGTGGTATTAGATCTGGCGGATAAGACAGCTGACTTCTTCCATCATAATAGGGGCTCTGCTAGATTACAAATAGTCTGGGATGCATTCAAAGCAGATATACAGGCAGTAGTAAGCTCCATTATGACAGGCAAGGAACTTGCAGAGCGGTAGAAAGATGAAGAGATAATTACAGAAAGCAAGACCAAAGAATGCGAACTCCAGAAGGCCTCGCTTGAGTTAACCACCTGGATATCAGCCCTCTGAAGGGAACTGGAAGACTTGCAGGCGGAATATGAAGCTCAGTTAGATAAAAGAATACAGGCACAATGGAAAGTTAGTAAGCTTCAGCACTTCTCGTATGGTAAAAAGTGTAGCTCATTTTTGGCATGGAAGGCTAAGACGGATAGGGCCAGGAACTTGATACCGAACTTGATGAATCTAGAGACTAGGGTGCTCTTAAATACCAGGGCGGATATCAGGTGGGAAGTCTGGAAGTATATGTGCAGCCTATATAGAGAGGGTGTACAACCAAGGAAAGAATGCATAGAGGCCTGGTTAAGGGGGACGGAGCTCCTGCAACGAATGAGTGAGCAGATGGGGATTTTAGAGGCAGTGATTACTGAGGAGGAAATTAGGGCACAATGCAGGAAAATGACCGCTGGGAAAATGGCTAGGCCTGATGGCCGCCCAGTAGAGCTCTATACCCAAATTATAGATAAACTAATTTCATACCTGAAAGATATATATTCAACGCAATCTATATAAGGGGTGAGGGTGCACCCTTATCTTGTTCAGAGGCAACAGTGGTTTAAATTTTGAAATCAAATAAAGACCCTACAACAGCAGATTCCTACAGTCCAATATCACTCTTGAATACGGACTATAAGATCTTTTCAGGGATAGTAGCTTCAAGGGTAGTGCAGGTCATTGAGGGCATTGTACATTCCGATCAGAGAGGTTTTATTCCAGGGACACAGCTAAATGAGATTACATACTTGATGATGGGAGTGATCGGTATGGCGGGGGCTCAGAAATTGCCTTTAACTGTAGTGGCTGTAGATGCAGCAAAGGCCTTCGATCAAGTGCACTGGGTATTTCTCTGGCACACTCTCAAGAGTTTTGGATTTCCACATAATATAGTGACGGCTGTGCAGGACCTCTATCGCCTCCTTAAAGCTAGGGTGTTGGGTTAATGGTGACCTTTCCGATTGGTTTCACATGACTAGAGGTACGAGACAGGGATGTCCCCTGTCTCCACTACTTTTTGCTCTATATATCGAGTGCTTTGCACAACACATTGGAGCAGATCCCACTATAATTCCTTTTCAGAAATCAGGGTTAGTGGGCGAAATTAGCTTTGTATGTAGATGATCTGATCCTTTATACCATCAACCCACAGGCTGCAATTCCGATCCTGATGGCAAAGGCACAGAGCTTCGGCAAGGTATCAGAGTATAAGGTGAACGTATATAAACGTTTTTAAGCTCCATACTATTGACATTTCGGAGAGAAGATATAGCTAAGCTCCGGAGAAAAATAGGCAGTTTTCTTTGCGCATCAAAAGGACCCAGGATAACAAGGAAAAAACTGAGGAGAAGGCTGGAGGTAGGTGGACTGGTTCTCCCGAATTGGTTTACATATTGTTATGCTTTCCATTTTAGGAATTTCTTTGTGTTAGCAAACAAACCGGACTGCTCACCAATGGGGAGGCTCTTTGAGGCATTGCTTGGAGATCTAAGTCAGGGACAGTGCCAGTATGGGGATCCAAAATATTTCAAAAAGGTGAGGTTAAAGGTCTTGAAAAGGGCCTTAAAAAAATGGGTATATTTTCGAAGGAGGTTAGGTATACCATATTATTCATTCTTGGCACTGATTTGGGATTCCCCCGGCTCCCCTTACTGTTTGATAATCCAGCTTAGACCGCAGGGCTAAACTACTGGGCATATCGCAGAATGCGATCCAGTTTAGTGGGTTGGGATGTCTTAAGCAACTGTACTATGGGGCAACTAACAAGGTTTGAATATTACCAGCTACGCTCTTGGTGGGCCGCCCAATAGTGGATTGAAGAAAAAGATGAGCCATGGTTAGAACAGGCAATGAGAATTGGCCCACTAAAAAAGGAATTTTCAATCTGGTATTGGGCCTTCTTGGAGGCAGATGATAAGAGCTTGTCAGACATCTCCATTCTGTGGGAAGAGGGATATGAGGAGGGAGACTTAATGCAAGTTTCCTTCTCCATACTGCAAGCAGTGGTGAAACCCACCTCACTTAGGAGAAATCACCTGTTTACCACCTATAGGGTTTATTGGTCTTCGGCCAGGCTCTCAAGAATGACTGGGAATATATATGCATGTCCAAAATGTATGCGCTCACCAGCGGATGTATGACGTTACAACGCATGCTGTTACAACGCATGCTGTTACAACGAAAGTTTTACAACGCGAGCGCATTGACAACGCAGGACACTACAACGCAAGTCTTTACATCGACTTGCACTAGATGGCGTGCTAACATTAAAAAAGTGTAATTTACTATTCCAACTCCAGTCCACGTAACAGTAGGGAAGGTGTTGGGATAGTAAACTACACTATTTTTAATGTTAGCACGCCATCTAGTGCAAGTCGATGTAAAGACTTGCGTTGTAATGTCCTGCGTTGTCAATGCACTCGCGTTGTAACAGTTTCGTTGTAATGGTAGTGCGTTGTAAAAGTTGCGTTGTAAAGATTGTTCCCCTCACCAGCAGATAACCTGCATATGTTCATGCAGTGACCAAAGATCGCCTCCTTCTGGAAGTCGGTATGTAACTTTATAGAGAAAGTGATTGGTCGATGGATAGAGGTAAGCCCTCGACTTATATTCTTTGGGCTGTATTCAGGAGCATGTTTATGATCGAATCCCGTCAGAACAAAATTAGTTTTTTATGTGATTTTGTTGGCAAGGCGCAAGATATGCAGACTTTGGACATCTGAAAATCCCACATTCACTGTTGATTGCCTCAGAATTATCAACTATTTGAGCCAGTCTGATATTGCTTGTGACGGTCTGGGCAGCGTATGTAGTTTGGACACAACAGCTAAGTGGGTCCAATGATTAAGGCATGTATGCTGGAGGTCCCGGCTCCCCTACGTTCTTGTATTTACGGGAGGGAGATGAATGTAGAAACAGCAGCATTCTTTGCAGGGACATGCTTTTCTACCCCTCCTATCTATCGAGGGGTGAGAGCTATACCAGCAAGAAAGTTTGTGTAATGAGGACACAAATTTAAAAAAAGATTTAAAAAAATAAAAAAGCCTGGTGGAAACAAAACACTATTTATTATTCTCAGTTTAACAAGTAGGCAATAAAATATTTTTTTATTGTAATGGGTTAGCAAGGACTATTATGCAAATACCATAGTTGGAGCTAGATGCAACTGTCACCTTAACACCATCATGTATATTTTGTTTCTTTCTTACTTTATTAAACATGAAATAAAGAGGTTTTCTTATAATAACGTAGTGAAGAATTGCATTATATCATGGAAACTAGATATGACTATCCTATTACAAGGATCATGATTCTTGTAATGGTGGCATGTCTGTCACATTACTAACTACATACTTTAGGAAAGTATTGTATTAAGAAAGTTAGTTTGCCTTTTTTCTCCATAGGGATTACAAAGCCTATACCCAATTTAGAGGTGAATGTAGCATTCAGTGGGGATGCAGATCAGCATCCATATGGGAGACAGCTCATATTTTCAAGATGAATTGTCAATTATCTGTTTTCATGGTGGGCGTGGAGCCCAATTAAATGTAAAATAACTCCATATAACAAAAGGTGTCTGTGGCATCCTGCGTATTGCTATGCTAGCAGCTCCTCTCTGTTCTGCAGTGTTGGGTGCCATTATGTCCTTGGTTGGGCAATTGTTCAGTTCAGGTGGCCCCTGACTCCTTTAGAAGATGACACATCTATTGGACTCTTTCATGTGCAAATGTATTTAGTTACTTCAAAATATTGTGTCTGGTAGTTCACATTTTTGGCAACAGGTATTAGTGCTTCACAGTGTCATGCTTCTTATTTGAATATCAGCATGCGTGTAATGCAATGAAAGACATTGAGCTCCATATTTATGTGAGCCTAAGTCTGGAATAGTACATCCATCACCAGTTTCCATATAAATCTTTGTGTACTGCTCTAGCCTTTTGCACACTCGCTCCATAAGACAACTTTGTTCCCCTACTGTTGTGTTCATGCTATGGGTGATCTTGCACCTCAGCCAAAAGTCCTTTCAAGTAGTTATAAGGCTAAATCCTATTAGATGAATGGAGTGCCAGTATGAGTGATCCACTAGACACTGATGCAACTCTTCTTTTTGGATGACTGTAGGGAACAGGGCTCTTGTTGCAGTTACTCCCCCACGTTTTGCCCCCTTTTCTTTTTAGCTACTAGATTATGATTTTCTAAACAGACCTCAGTGCCCGTGCTCCTTCCTTAAAACAAGGTAAAGTCTAATTGTGCTACAATTGTGTAAGGACTTTAGCACCCCTATAAGTCCCTAGTAAATTGTACTTCAGGCACCTAGGGCAGGGGTATTAAAGAGAGTCACTTAGGACTGCAGCATCCTAAGAGGCCCACATACAAATTCCACACAGACTGTCAGTGCAGTCTGCATGACATTGTGCAAACCATGAGTGAAAACTACACATAACTCACATGTGTGCCATGTCACCCAAGAGTGAAAGCCTTTGCTCTCAAGCGGTCAAAAACAAACCCTGCTCTGGAAGAGGGGGATCACAACCCCTCCCACAGGATGATCTGCTGAATAGCATTCCAAGGCAGGTAAGCTTCAAAGAAGCTACCGCCTTTGAAATGCGAGTCTGGCTTCCCTCATAGGAGAGGAAGCTGATCCCTTTGTCCAGAACCCTTTAGCACATGAACAGTAGGGAAAATTAGCTGGTCAGGTACACAGGCCCACCCACACGCTGGTACCACCCCTAAAGTAGTATAAAATGAGGTGAACACATCTTTTCAGAGTTAGTCATCTTTATGTTAGCAAACTTAGGGAATCGGGGACAGGGTTATACCCACTTCCTACAGGAAGTGGCCAGATAGGGGCATAGTGGCAACAGGGGCAAGTAGCCAATTGCCTACTACCCCTCACTCCCTTTAACACCTCCAACTTGAGTATTTAGGGGACCCCCTGATACCACATCTTCAGATTCCAATGGATCAAGAGAAGGATTTTAAAAAGAAGAGTCCTGTCAGGAGAACCGAGGAGCAACAACTAACTTGGCACCAACCCTGCCAGCCTGGCTGCTGCCCCCACGAATCGTGGAAGAAGCGGACTCATTCCACCTCTGTGCAGTGTCCAAGAAACCTGGAGGGCTGCCAGTGCTTTGCCAATTGCTTTAAGAAACTCCCTTGGAGTCGAGGAACTACTGCCTTGCAGCCTGAAGCACCAAAGGTGCAAGGTGCGGTCCACCAAGTTGGAGCCCCCTCAGCCAGCCCAAAGCAGCAGCTCCACAATAGAAATACCTCATTCTGATAAAGGACAGGTCTGTCTCTCCAGTGACTGGGAGGATACCAGGACCAACTGGAGCCACACAGGACCAATACCTGGGTGCTGGACCCTTTGCAGCAGTCAAGGCTTGTTGTGCCCAGTCCGGACACTACCACTGAGGAAGGCCAATCTGCATGTCAAGGCACTTCAGGGAGAGTTAGAAGCACTTTGTGAGTGTCCCAGCTGTCCTGTTTGCCCCTCTTCTGCAAAACAAAGACAAAGGGGTCGGTTACAATGTCATCAGGAAAGGCTCCTAGCGCCATCCGTTTCGGTCGAATCCGATTCGGAACCCACCTTTCCGAACGACTCGGACATGTTTCCCAACAACCGAATATGATGGCTGGAAAGCATTCGAAGTGTCTGACTCGGTTCCGAAAGGCATTGGCAGTAACCAAGCGGTTCGGAGCCAAATCGTAGCGGTCTACAGACTGCGTTTCCAGCCGAGAGATTAGGATGTCAGATTCAGACAGCCTTTTTCAATTTGGTTGTGCCAACATGGATCGGCTGTCGTAGTCTGAATTTGGGTGCCTTTAGCAGGGTTCCTTTTCACCCGGGCCCTCTGAATCCGGCCCGTGGGGGTACCCATTCCATGGTGTGCCTACCACAGGTTGCAAGCTTTTCCCCAACCACCCCTTTTGTCCATGGGAGCCTGTGTCCTCGTTCGGAACACAAGCTCCCTGTTAGAAATGGGATTTCTGGTTGGCAAGGGCTTGCGCCTAAGCCAGGCAGAAACCACCACTCAAGTCAGGGCAAGGGAGTTACACACTGATGATAACCCCTGCTCACCCCCTTGGTAGCTTGGCACGAGCAGTCAGGCTTATCCCAGAGGCACACAGCAGCAACACACTAGGCACACTACAAAAGGAACTCCAAACAAGGTTATATTAAAAATAGCCTTTGTATTATCATAAACACATTAGAAACATAATCACACATTTACACTGTGCCAACTGGCACTAGGCAATATTCACAGGGGAATATACACAGGACCAGACCAATTGGGCCACTGTCAGAACCATCAGATCAGGTAAGTAAATGCAAAACACGACCAGTAACTACCAGTACTATAATGACCGAAGCAATATCACATTAGCATTAGACACCATCCCAAAATATCATAACATGACATTAGGCATATCCACATTAGGTCCAAACCTCATCAGCATAAACCCATTGCGCAGTAATCATAGGGCATGAATCACATGAGGCATTACATTAGACAGGACACATCTTAGGCATGAAAGCAGCAGTGCACCATAGTAGCACTGGCATGGGCCTTGCGCCCTGACAACACCCACAAATGACCCCAGGCCAACTGTTTTTTCTAGGGCTCCAATGCCCTATGTCAGGGCTCTGAGGGGGGCCTCGCAAAGGGCCCCCTGGCTGCCTCAGCAGCAAACACAAAGTGTGCACTGTGCTGGGGCCTGGGGTACTTCTCACCCCTTTTCTCATCGACAAAAATGCCCCAAAATGTCGCAGCTCACCACTGTCAGGCGGGGCAGCTGAAGACAACTGTGCCCCTTAGGCCCCTCTGGGACTCTGAGTAAAATTACCCCCACGTTGCAGCTGCCCGTGCTTGAGACGCAGCTGTGGAAAAGAAACCGGCACTGGCACTATCTGTGCCTGGGGGGGTACCAACAAATGCCCCCGTTACAGCCCCCACCGTTGGTGTGGCCCGCTCTCCTTTGGGACCACTCAGTCATTGACAATGTGCCTCGAGAAAGCCACACCGTGCCCTGGAGGGCAACGACAACACTTTACTTAGCCCCACTCAACGGGCTCTGCATGCTCTTTGGGTCCCCTCTGGGACTGCTCCCGGCATCCGCCAGACATTGAGGAACCCCCGCTCACCGGGACTCTCTGAGGACTCCTGGCCAGCTCTTAGACTGCACGCGGGGGGCTCCTCACCACACGGGAACCCCACCTTGCTGCCAGTGCAGTGCTGCCTGTCCCCATTGCCTGGTCCTTCACTGGCTCTGCACGCAGGCAGGCTTCTCCTGGCTTCCGGAATGCTCCTACTCGTGTTCCGCGGCCCTGCCCACCATAAGGCGGAAGTTCCTGACTTCTGGTTTTTAGGATCGGGCCGCGGCGGTGACTTCTCAGCAGCGGCACAGTGCGGGCTGGACACCTGCCAACACAGCGGCAATGCGGGGTGGGCACCTGCCGTCAAATATGCATAAAACGCTGGGTGGGCACCCGCTCTTCAAATAGGTATAAAACGCGGGGTGGTTACCCGCTAATCAACTATGCATAAAACGTGGGGTGGGCACCCCCTAATCAAATATGCATAAAACGCGGGGTGGGCACCTGCTCGGGATGCCAAAAATGCAGGGTGGGCACCCGCTCCACGGCATCAATGGGGGGATCCCCGCATCGGGATTCCCTCCCAACAAATTGCAGCTCGGTACTGCAAGACCCACACGCTCCTCTCCTCTTCTTTGGGGTAATGACGGTAGAGTGCTCACGAGGCACTAAAGATCCCACAGGTGAAGTGAAAAAGGCTGGGCAGGGACTCCATCATGCAGGAAAAGTCCTTGGGGCTGTGGTCACCCCAGCAGGGCGCAGCCATGCAAGCCAGTACACAGGGACCCCCAAGAAGCTGCAGCTGGGTCCCACGGCGGTTCCTCCTGGCAGAGTGTCTCCCCCCAGCCCAAGTAAGCACAGGAACAACCCCCATCTCATGGGGTCACAGCTCCTATCTTTATTCCACTTTTCCCCTTTGTCTACACAGCGCAGGGCTTGGGAAAATCAGTCCCAACTGGTTCTGGAGCACTCTGTTTACCAGGCTCCTCTTCCCTATTGTGAGGTGGGGGTTTAGTGATCAGACATACCACAGGGGGGCGCAGCCAGCATTCACTAGGGCAGGCACAATCCTATTCAGGGACCAGGGACTTCTCCTCCCACCACTCCAAATGCAGATGTCCCATTCATCCTAGCGCTGACTCACCCTGCCCCTCTTGGAGCCACACACACCTCACCAGCCCCTGTCACTCAAAGCCAGACATGCAATTCACATCAGGCAGGCAGACACATAGCACACAGAAATGCTAGCTTCTAAAATTGGCATTTCTAAAATAGTTATAATAAATCTGCACACACCATTGCATAGCATTTATTATCACTATTCCAAACATACCAAACTTGACCACGCTGCGCCTCTCATATCAGGAATTACCACTGAAACACTTATCAGGGAATCCCCAATGCATTCCTATGGGAGGGCAGCCCCACAGTAGTGAGAAACAAAAATGGATGTTTGTCACTCCCAGGACATGTCACACACTTAAGGTGCATGTCCTATATTTTACCCACAATGCACCCTGCCCATATGGCTAGCTAGGGCCTACCTTAGGGGTGAATGACATGTAGTAAAAGGGGGGTCACGGACATGGCACACACTTTAGGTGCCACGTCACAGCGGCAGTAACACTGCACGCACAGGCCGTGCAATGGCAGAGGCGTGGGATAGGTTTGAAAGGCTACTTTGGTGAGTGGCGCAATCAGCGCTGCAAGCCCACCAGTAGGAACAAAGAAACAAGGCTAAGAGGGATCAATCTCGTTTATTTTGACTCAAGAAACAATTAATTTTCTCGGTAACAACTTATTTCTTATAAGAAACTATATTCATCATAATTTATCAGGGACGAATATCTCTTGGTGAACATCAGAGCACTTCAACACAAAATATATACAAATTTGCACAAACATGAAGCAAAACAACAACCTCTATTTACAATTTCATTAAATCATATGAAATGCAAATACACATACAATTTATGTACACAACAAACTATCAAATATCAATTCCCCTAATCATGGTTCCAAATCAATGTATACTAGTTATTTATAGTAATACATTTGGAGGAGATCCTTTTTGGCATCCGAGGTGTTTCCGCTGAGTCCTTCACGCGTGGCCCTTTCGAGCACTGCATGGGCTAATCTGGGACAGCTTGTGACATATATTAGTTGTTGTTATTTATTTATTCATTGTCATTTTATCATACCACTTTTGTAGATAGCTTGTTATCCCCGTCCTGAAGAGGCCAAATAGTTGGAGGCTGAAACGCGAACGCGTCGACATTTTGACATAGGAGGAATCCACTAAGTGTGTTGATTCAAGAATTATCTTTGTTTGGCAGACACATAAAACAATAGGAGAGGAGTAACACCTCGGATGCCAAAAAGGATTTCCTCCAAATGTATTACTATAAATAACTAGTATACATTGATTTGGAACCATGATTAGGGGAATTGATATTTGATAGTTTGTTGTGTACATAAATTGTATGTGTATTTGCATTTCATATGATTTAATGAAATTGTAAATAGAGGTTGTTGTTTTGCTTCATGTTTGTGCAAATTTGTATATATTTTGTGTTGAAGTGCTCTGATGTTCACCAAGAGATATTCGTCCCTGATAAATTATGATGAATATAGTTTCTTATAAGAAATAAGTTGTTACCGAGAAAATTAATTGTTTCTTGAGTCAAAATAAACGAGATTGATCCCTCTTAGCCTTGTTTCTTTGTTCCTTTTGGATGTTCCTTACCCAGGCGTGGGAGGGTTATTTGGGTATGCCCCAGTACACTTTCTTGCAAGCCCACCAGTAGCATTTACTTTACCAGCCCTGGGTATATGAGATACCACTTTACAAGGGACTGACAGGTAAATTAAATAGGCCAAAACAGGTGTAGACCAATCTTACCACATTTATCACAGAGAGCACACGCACTTTACACTGAACAGCAGTGCTAAAGTGCCCAGAGTCCTAAAACCACCAACACCATGTCAGACAAAAGGCTAGGAGAAAGGCAAAAAGTTTAGGGATGACTCTGTAAAAAGGGCCAAGTCCAACACTACCATTAAAGTCAATGCGAGTCCGACCAAACGATGTCCGGAAGCATCATAATCATTTGGTTGGACTTGCAGAACCTGATTAGTTCGGAAAGCATTCTGGAACTGATTTGGTTGGACTGCTTTCAGGACGACATCGTAATTGTGCCCAAATACGTGAGTCTGTGACCGCCACCACCCGAAAACTCAAAGCACCTATGCACCCACGCCCCAGAGCTTGAGTCTATGGGAGGTGATGGTGCCAATGGGTTCCCCTGGCCCTCAAGAGCTAAGCCCATGCTTGGGTTTGCCAATACTGGACTTCCAGTCACTGTCTGCAGCCTCTTTCCGCAAGCTACCTTCAACCGTGAGACAGTACTGCACTGGAATTTGACCCCAAAAGACACCACTGCGCCGGAGCTCCACAGCCTGAGGAGAAGAGGACCAAGGGTGTCCTTGTGTGCTCAAGGATCTCAAGGGTCGAGCACCTGTTTGGGTTCCTCGGCCTGGTCCCCCAGTCCCAGCTTGCAGACTCTTTCTAATGGAACCCTTTCCCTTTGAAGTGAATGGGACACCCTAATGCTGCAACAAACCTCTGCACCTGGAAGCCCCAGAGCCCCCCGAGGTGACTTGTTTGTGAGGCCTTATACCATGCACCTATACACACCTTAAGACCCAAAGAACACTCGCATAAGTCACTGAAAGTGCCTGAATGCAATACATGTTTTTCCTTCTAGGATAACACTGCCAGTCCAGATAATGCACTGTGTTCATTTCTGGAAGCTGTAAAAATTGATAACTCAAAAAGTACTGAACCAATTCTAATGATGTTTGTATCTAAATTTGTATAAATGCATGTATTATTTTTATAAATTGGTGTTGGATTTCTTTTTTGAATATGTGTCTGATTTACTGCCTTTGTGAATGTAATAAATGCTAAGCACTACCCTCTGATATGCCTAACTGCTCACCCAGACTACCACAAAAGAGACGATTTGGGGTGTAATTTGTGCATTTGTAATTCCTTTGGGGTTTGCCTGGACTCTTTACTCAGTGTACTTCTTTTTGGTCCACTATGTAAAGAGCCAGCTTCCTACACTCTCCAGCAGGTGCAGCCGCTTTATCAAATGTGTGAGTTTGAATATTGTTCAGCGGTAATGATGCTGGCCATTCTAATATTGTATGCTCTCTTTTCTTGATTGGATGCAGACATGAACTCCTCCTCCTATGCTTCATAGTAATCCAAAAGACCTGCTCACAATCGGTCAGAAAACCACCCCTCATTTCGCTGGCCTCCTGGTCACATCTAGATGCTGAGAGTTTTCAGTCAATTGTATGTACCTCCAAAGCTTCAGGTTCTTCCTTTGACTCCCTTCCTGGAAATCTTCACTTAAGAAGACTCTTCTATTGACTGCATCTGCTCTCTGAAGAGAACATTTGAATGCCTCTCTGTTTGGTTATTTTTCCCAGATGTTTCAAACATGCCTTAGTGACTCTCATTCTAAAAATACCTACTCTAACACTGACATGTAGGCCAGTTGACACTGAATATCTTAGGTCCCTTATTTTGGTAAATTATGGAACATGCGTTCTTTCTCCAGCTCCAGGATTTTGTGATCAAACACATGCCCAATACCATTCACAAATCACTCTCAGCCTGGCCTTAGTGCCAAGGTAGCTAATGTATCAGTTTTGGATGACGTTTGTTGCAGTGCTGTTAGTCATCTACCTGCCTCCTTGATTTTCTTAGATCTTTTGGCAGTTTTCAATACTGCTTGTACAACACTTTCCTAGGTTACCTTTGCACTTGCTCCTACTACCAGAGCCTTGTACTGCAGGGTGCCTCAATGCTCTATTCTTTTCCCCTGCTTTTCACTTTTAATGTGATCCCACTTGCCTATGTTATTCAGTCTGGTGGTTTTGATTGTTGATTTTTCATTTATGCAGTTGATGCTCAGGTTGCACAGAAGATTAATGGATATGGCAATTCTGTAGCCCTGCAGCTTTATTCCTGTCTCTCCAAAGTTGAGGTCAGGGTGAACTTGAACCATCTGAAACTGATCAGTGATAAGACTCCTGCCCTTCTAGACATACACAGAGCAATAGTTCTGGATGCTTCTTTAGGCCCAACCCGGCCTTGTATAACTGTGTAAGAAATTTGCGAGGAGAAATAGATTATGTTTTAACAATAAATTTACAGGTGAATAATGTGATCAAAATGTATTGTTTTCAACTACAGACTCTGAAACGTATTTTACCTCCATTTACTTTTTCTAATAAGGTGCAAATTGTTGATAGGTTTGCATCAGCACATCTTGACTACAACAACTTGGTCTGCCTTCATTTACCCGAATATATGATTCAAAAACCTCAGTGGGTTCAAATTTTTGAGACTAGAAAGGTGTTTCATAGAGAATGAGGGGCACATATAATTAGAATTCACACAATGCAATGCAGCAAGAAAACAACACCAATTACAAATCTCCATTGTGAGAGTGGATTTTCCATTGCACATGGATCATCTCCCATGTTAGAGGGTGTTTTGCAAAGTGAAAAGCGCGGGTTTCAAGGGTCACAATTTCTTGACCAGACGATACTGCCTGGACCGCCTTCTCTCCAGTATCTCAGATTTTAACACAGTTTGCAAAAAGTAAACAATAAGGTAGACTAGAATGGTGAAAACCAGATCAAATTGTAAATCCATGCATTTAAATTGAATATGAGAAGTATTAGGGAACAGGGTGTGTGCTGTAAATAAATACCTCTATGCCATATATTTCCATTGTGATCTGCTGTACCTTTTGTCAACCGCCCTATCGGGGACTGGTGGGTGCAAAATATAGCTCATCTCTGGTAGGTCCACCTCTCCAGGGTTGAGGCTTGGCATAGAGCTTGATAAGATTATGAGTCATGCCAATCCAGCACGGCCAAATTTACCAGGTCCCTGCTTGATGTGGTGCTCCAGCCCAGATTTTTCCTGTGAATTTTGGGAATTTTAGTCTTATTTATTCCATTATAATACAGAAGTACAAGTCCCAGAACTCAAAGAAAAAAACTTGGTCTGGAGTAGCCCATCAAGCAAGCACCTGGGGAAGATGCTGGCAATGCCAATCAGAAATACACAGACTATTGGAAAATAGGTTTTCCCATAGATTTATGTTTATTAGAGGAGCATTTGTATCCCTTCAGTAAAACCAAACTGTGTCCCTTTTCCAAAACAGTGCCTTTGATCTAGGGACCTCAGCTTTGGTAATGGGTCCCCTAGGATTAAATACCAGCCATTCGTTCATTTCTATTTTAAAATTCTCATCGTCAGATGTATTACCTATTGTGATTTGGTTTTAAAGATCTTCTAATGCATCCGAACAGTGATAAGAGGAAATTATACAGACTGCTACGTCTGCGTACTGCATGATTTTTTGTCGACTCTCTTAACACACAGAACGCACAAGGGACCTCAGAATGAATAATCAACTATTAATTCGGCGAGATAATTTCGTGAAAAAAGCAAGGTATTCTCCTGAACCAAACAAACATGAACCGCCTACCTTTTGTGAGCGGCATTTGAATATGCGTCATGCATTGTGCCCTGTGCACCAAGCAAGCCTGCAATTTGTGCTGAAATAGAATTAAACTGTCAGGTTTTCTCACTCAGGTGTTAATTCTTATAAAATGATGCTGTTTAACGGCCTTCACATTTAGCTTTGGTTTAATGACTTGTGTTCTAGAAACCCATGCAATATTCACCCTGGCATTTGTCTTTTTAGTTTCCCTCCTTTACATTTCACTTTTTTTTTTATCTATCCCTGAAATCTCGCTTCTCACAAATAGTATTTCGTTTCTTTGTTTTTTCTCTTCAACACAGATGCATAATGTGGCGGGAGAGCCACCCAGCCATCACAGTGACTTCTGATCATTTTGTTAACAGCTTGCTTTCAAATGCTCCCAGTGCATTCACAGACTAAATTAATTACCATGTTTTCTGCATTTCAATGATGTGAACGACAGCATCCATGGCCCTAAAGGGGATTTTAACTCTTCTGTGTAGGCAGCATGTTGTTTTGAAACTGAGCACAATAAAAAAAAATGATACATAGGCAAAAGTGAAACAAACCCGGAAAACATGTAAAATGTATGAGACATGAGACAAAAGGGCATGAAAAAAACCTGAGGGCCTGAGGCCCCTTGCGCAGCCAGAACGTCAATTTTTGTGACTACTGTGGCGCAGGAGCCTGCTTCATATTTAAGAGGCAGTACTAAGCCACTTTTTTGGGCTTAATGCTGCCTCATAAATATGGTTCCCTTTAACGCAGTTTCATGCATTAAAGGGGTGTGCAATGGGTGTTGCTGGGGGCGTTCCCAGCAACATCCACGGACGCCCCCAGCATCACCCATGCCATTTTGACACTGCCCCAGATTTCCGAGAAATTGTAAATCTGAGGCAGCACCAAAAAGGTATGCCTCCCCGCGGGAGGCGTAAGAAAGGTACAATGATGAGAAATATCTCTATTTTTCCTAGTTTTTTCCTTTTTCTATTTGTGAGGAAAAAGCCTCCTATGATTGTTTTTGTGCAGAAAGGTTTCCCTTTCTGCACAAAAACAATCATCCCCACAAAGCTGGCACCCTTGCCTCATGGTGGCCTCATTTATGAGATTTTACCATAGAGCAGCGTCACAGCCCTCCCTGCTGCGCTGCCCTATGGTAAAAGAAAAGGGCAGGAATGTGCTGCATCTATGAGATACGGTGTATTCCTGTCCTTTTCTATTACGTCGGCGCACAATGGACTGCCGTGCGCCAATGCAGGCACCTTTGCACCATGGTGCAAGGGTACCCGTGTTCAGGGGATGATTGCTTTTGTCCAGGAAGGAAAACCTTCCTGCACAAAAACAATCACAAGAAGCATTTTTCTTTTTCTATGTGTTCTGCAGCACGCATAGAAAAAGGAAAAACGAGGAGAAATTAAGCTATTTCTCCTTGCTGTGTCTTCCTTACGCCTCGCACGTATTTGGCGCTGCCAGAGATTTAAGATTCCTCTTAAACCTGTTGCATTGCCAAAAAGCCATGGATGGTAGCAGCCGAAGCAACACCCATGGAACGCCCATTTAACGCAGAAAACTGTGCTGTAGGGAACAATATTTATGAGGCTTAGTGCTGCCTCATAAATATGGAGCAGACTTCTGCGCCACAGTATGCCACAAAAAGTAAATCGGGCCTTGAATGTACAGCTCTTATTTATAATAAACAAGAAGGGAAACTCAAGCCCCAACTTAACTGTAATAGTAACAGATCAATATTGCCACCTAGAAATAGATGGTAACTAAAATAATTGGGGAGGATTTGGACTTATATGGAATTTTTTAATGTCATAACACCACTTCCTAAAATCATACATCTCTAGTAGAATTTAATTAACCAGAGTCTCGGTTAGAAGACGTTGGCATCAAACATCTGTCGAAAAGGTAAAGATGCTGTCCACCTTCCGCTTTTTTCACCTGCGTCATTTAGAGAAATGCAAGGATTTCCCTGCAAGAGCTATTGTCTGCTGCACCATTGGATACACTGATCTTCTGAAGTCCGTGCCCAGTGCGTTCTCCGAACTGGAAGCATAGGGTAGCTAATCGCCTGTCCCTGCGCTGAAAGCCCACACAAAACAATCGAAGGCCATGCCAAGCAGGTTCTGACTGTAGCCCCGCTGGACACAGGGTATAGGTAATCACCCCAGAGTCTGCTGGGAACTGTCACGGACCGAACTATATTGGCATACAAGGCAGGGTAACAGTCATTTAACAGGCACCCTGCTCAAATATATCCAAATGAAACAGAACCACAAAATTCACAGACAAATTATAAAATACATAAACATTCATTTAAAAGAAATTAGGATCATTATGGCTCTCTTCAAAAATCTAAGTGAAACAGCGGACATCGCTCAGTTATAATGAGGTATTCAACTATAACTCCCATGCAGTACCAATGGTCTCCGACATGCCACCAAATATAACATAACAGTTTACATTATCATAAACTTTTTCTTTTAAATATCCATGCTGAACATTTAGAAAGCTGTAAACAGGCTGCATGGAGTTCACTTCCCATGTGTACTGTGTGTAATGGTATTCTAAACAATACATGGCTTATGGCCAAAACCTGTATTGTGGCCACAGGTACAGATCTTAGTCCATTTTCAAAGTGTCTCTTGGGTTATGCTGGAATGCAATACTATGTGCAATTGCCTTGTTTGACCAACAGACTTGAGATCAATGAGTTAGTCTACCTCACTAACCTCTTCCACAACTGAATGCAGCAGTATCCTTAACTCAAACTTCTGTCCACATCACAAATCTGCCTCTGACATTCCGATCACATCAGAGTTTAATCAGCTGACAGTTGGCCTCCAAGTACTTATTAGCGTATTATGTGCTACAACACAATGAGCCTGATGCCTGGCACATGATACACTATGCTATGTGATGCCTTTCTGTTGTAGCTAACCTTCTCTTCTCAAACAAGTCCAAGAGGTAAGAAAAGGTGCCTATATAAATTAACCTGTTTTAAATGTAGTTGGAGCACAGAACACTATTTTGTTAGCATAAAAGGGGATTACCATGAAGCGTAGCAAGACATGGGAGGTGTGGGTGGACATGGCTCACCAATAAATTAATGGTATGATAAAAGATAACCAGTCAGAAAACTATTACAATGTAGTACATTTTATTGATGTAAGACATACACATTGCAGTACTATCTTTGCAGTTACATAAACAACTGATTGATTTTAATCAGAAATATCTGAATTATTTTCTGAAAAGTTGGCCTATGTGCTTGAGTAGGCACCATATGTGCCCTTGTCGCAACTACCAAGACGTCCATGGTTACTTTTTGATAGTGAACACAATTTTGAAATTAATGTGTTTCAAAAGATTCTCACACTAATACACAAACCTTATAATTCGGTTGAAAAAAAAGATGGAATTTTCATGCAAATAAGTACGATTGAAATTTAAGTGATCAACATTTTCATTCCTACTTTGCTGCATATTATTTGTTGACTGATATATTGTGTTATTTGCCATGGTCAATCAACTGTTTTCCAAACTTTCGTAGAATTCTAAGGTACACCAATAATGTTGCTAATGATGTGCCACTGAACATGGTTTTGTGGTTGTGGCCCCTATATTGCCAATATTCCTTTTCCTAATTGGATTGTATGCCATTGTGGTACCGCATAGAGGGTGTGGATGGTCTTTGTGTCAGATGATGTGGATTACAGGTGGCAAACGATATACCTGCTGCTTTAATACTTATTAATGTGGAACATATGCATGCAGAAATGTCTTACCTACTCTATCTATTGTGTCTTCAAACCCCGAAGAAACCATGTTACATTGCTGTCAATTGTTTATAACTGTCAACAGTTAAGGTAGTTGGTGTGTTTTGTAGTACGTTGGGATTCCTACATTATTTATATGTTATATGTCTGGCAAATGGCCAGCCTAAACAAAGTTATTATTGTTTGAAATGTGTATTGCAAATATTTGACTTTTTTTGGATGCATTTTCAACCACAATTGTACCCTTTTCAACGTTATCTTCACTATGACTTTACCAGTGCCATGGGTGTGTGTTTTGTGCCTTGCTTCTTTGCAGATGTGTCGCTTTCATTTGTTGGGGGTCCATGGTAATTTCCTCTATTCATGATACGTATGTACTCTCCTGCCGTATATTTACTACTGGTTTTGAGCTTAAGTAGAGTAACTTCACAATGTGAGTACAATACTAACATTTACCCATGGTCATTTTGCATTGTTTATGTATGATATTTGATGAGGTAGACAAGTATGCTTGATCGTTTTGACAGATTGGCTTCATTTCGGCTTCTAAATCCCTATGCTCTCTAACTTATTTCTGTTCACTGTATACATTTTTGGTGTTGAGACCTGCAGTCGTGATTTTTATTTGGTGCAATTCTCCCAACTGCATAGGTTGCACAATCAGAGTCAGACTAAATGAATCATACATTTTTGGGTAAAGGCTATGTCTTTGACCATGAAATCATGACTCAGTTATATTTTCCCAGTACATTCATATAGGAGAGTACTAAAGGCAACATATATATTATCCTGTGTCCTTATTTTAGATAATTCTTAATGTACTTTAAATATTTTCCATGTGATGGTCTTCAATAAATTACTTTCCTTGACTGCATCAGCTACAGAAATCTAACCTCCATACAAACTCTGTTACTAGACTGTCCCAACTTATCTGAAATTGTTCATCTTTCCACTTGTTGTGGTCAGCACATGGGTTCTGCTGTAGGCACAGTAATTATCACAACAATGCATCAGCATTCTAATCTCACAACTTTTTGTAATGATCATGATAACACTTTGTCCTCGAATGACACACAGCAACTTTTCAAAACTCGTCTTTAATCAGAAAAGAGTTTCTTTGGTGTATTGCACTGCTATAAAAAGAAAACACAAACATTGTACATTTGTAAAGAAAAATGAATAAGGTTGCTATTGTACGTATGAAATATAGCCAATGCTAAAGTGAGTCAAATGAATAGTATCAGAGCCTGTGACAACTTCAGCTTTGAGAACCCATCTTAATAATCCCTGATGTTATTAGAGATGGGTCTCCTATGAGGGGACAAATTTTCCTCTCTTGGGTACACAATATATTTACAGCATCTCTTGACTTACCGGGGGATCCTGATCCTGGGCTGAGACGGTCACAATAATAGTTCCCTTCACTGCATCTGGTGCCACCATGCCCCAGTAAATAGACTTATCAAATACAGGCGAGTAGTCATTCATATCCTGCAAGAACATACATTACAGTTGTAAGTCTCGAGAGGATAAACATCTAAGTCTCAAGAGCATGTACATCGCACGACACAATAGCAACAGCGATTTTCTAACATCTGACCTCCAACAACTTTCCAGGGCAAATTTGCTGTCTATTTCTGTCTCTCTTCATTTCTGTATGCCATTAAAGGCTGACAAAGAGGTGCACAATCACAGTTATTAAACAACTCACAGTGAAATGCATATTTTGGTTTGCATTAAAGCAAAATTATATGAATTGTCCACCACACAAAACACTATTAGGCTTTTTGACTGACCCATGCTTGGCAATCAAGCATCATCGGACAAAGTACAAGCGTTCGCTACCATCAAAGACTATAACTTTTTGTTCTTTGACAGTATATTAGCCATCTCGGACTCCTCGACTTTCCAGGTAGACGTGGACAAGCAGTTAAGGTATATTACTAAGGGGTGGTATAGAACTCGTACAATCTAGTCATCACTGTTGCAATAAAGAATTTAATGTAACAACAAGATTTCTGGTAAAACTATACTTTATGTATTCAGATTATATAAATATATGTAGAAGTAGTGTAGAAACTAAACAAAATATGATGCACAATGAAAATGGTGATGCAAAAATTAGTGTTCAAATTATGGAACCTACTGTTAATTACATGTATTGTTTACCATCACAAAATACTGATGAACATCAACATAATTCAGAAGTGAAAACACAGTTTAGTGAAATGGTAGTTATGTTATCTTTGAAAGCGTTCAACAATGTTCGAAAACCTATGCAGACCATAATATATATTGGATTATGATAACAAAACTGTAAAATGGAGGATGCTAGTTCCCCAGATAAAACTGAGATAATGAGCTACAAAGTTGAAATAACCTACAACTTGATACCATAGTCTTCACAATTCCTACAAAAGAATGAGAATTGAAAAACATGCAAAAGAAAGCACAATGGATATTGGCATTATGGTGTAACTTCAAACTATAAAGTACAGGAACAGGGTCTCAGAGTTCTGGAAAGAATTTTACTGCATCTAAAGAAGTTAGTTTACCTCTTAGGTTCAGGGTTAGGGATGTCGGTCTCCTAATATGGGAATATTTCATTTTCTGTGGAACCTATTGGCTCTGTATCAGAATTCCTAACTTTTAAGTTACCAATCTAGATGATGAACAAAATTGGGTATAAGTCAACATAAAAAATGGATTGATCTGGACCACTGAGGTCTCACTCTGTCTGGGTGAATTGCTTGTTGCTGGACTGCCGCCAAAGCAGCAGGTTCAAAGGAAGAAAAATACAATATGGGTCAGAGTACAGACGGAGTGTGCTCACTAGGTAAAAGAAACATTCACTGCATCTGAACTCTTTGTAGAAGTTCTTGGAGCATTCTTCCTTCACTCTCTATTGAAAGGTATGGATGACTTTAAAATAGGAAAAAACAAGGAGAAATAAAGATATTTCTCTTTGTTACACCTCCCCTGGGTAAGTGTAGCATTTTGATGCATTCCCAGGTTTACCACTCATGGTAAAACTGGGAATGTGCAAACTCCTTGGGTGCATGCATGGGAACACCCATGCTCCACCCATGGAGAGTTTTTCTGGGGCCAAGTAATGCAAGTAGCACTGCCTTGTGTTACTGCAAATTTACCAAGCACTGCAGGGCCACGCAAGGTTGCTTTGCATGGCTTGGCAAATCTCATGTGAGTTTTGTGTTGTCCTTGGGTTACCGTGGTGGCACAAGGGCGACACAAACTTTGATAAATACAGCCCTAAATGTCATATGTAGGCTGCAGTGTGCATCTACACCAGCCACGTATATGACAATATACCACTGTTCTCTAGCTGGACTGCAATTTTTAAAGCCCTGCAGTGACTTGTGAAAGGAAAAATTGCCTATGTCATGTAAGGAAACTTTTTAATGGAATATTAAATCACTTATGAATTGCACACACAAGCCAGGGTGCATAATATATAAAAATGTGGCACGCTACATAGCTGAACTAGATGTCCTCACAGTGATTTAAGGCCTAAAAGCAGTTTTCTGATGTGTGTGTGTTCAAGGTTATAATTAGAAGGGGATGCCTAGTATGATTGAAATTCTTATTTCACATCTCATTCTAAAATAATGCTTTCAAAATATTTGAAAGCTATTTTCACCTTAGTTTTCAAAATCTAATTTAATGGTGAAATCAGAGTTTTCATGACAGGAAAGGTAACGTTAACAAAATTTACTTTGCATCCCATTGGGAAGAAAAGTTTAAAGCTCTTGCACCAATGTGGTAATTCTGGAAATTACTTCTCTGGAAAGCACTGCTCAGACGTAAGGAGAGGCAACCTCCATTGCACGTTTTTTAGTAGAACCACTCATTTATTATTCACTGCGCTTAACAATTAGCACCCTGTAACACCCTTCATGAGCTAATTTAAATAATGTTGTTGCTGGTAGTGGCCTCAAGCTGGGCAGGGGCACCACAAGCATGTTTTTTAAGTATTGTGGGGGACTGCAGGGAGTACAGCAGCCCCTCACAAATACTTTTTTTTACAAAACATATATTTCCTGGAGTCTTTCGAATATGACCCCAAAAACAGTGATTGATATTTCCAGGCATTCCCAGAACTGGAACCTTTCCTCCTCAGTGTGGGAGTGGAGGGGCTTTATGTGGTAGGTTCTATGGCTGCACTATGTGGCATCAGAAGTGTAAAAAAAGACTGCCATATGTTGATTTTTTTTTTACTGTAAATGCATTATTGAGATGCATTTGGAAAAAAACAAAAAGACTTGCCTTTCATACACTGACAGTAACTTGCATTAACAAAAAAACCTAGAAATTCATTAAAAAAAAACAAAGGCTAAAGTGAGGAGTTATAGTTAGGAGTTTTACAAAACCTAGAAATTAACTGAAAAGAAAAGGGTTAAAGTGACTTTATACTTAGATGTCCTGTTTTGAACTATCAAAGCCACTGAAAGTCACCAGTTATAGTCATCTCAACTAACCGTAATTCGTGCTCTAAAGTAACTATAACTCAAACCCTCGCATATTTTATGACATCTTTAGTAGCATCAGGGACATCATTGATAACAACACTATGCGTGGTGCGGCACGTGTTATAGTTACTTTAGGGAATGAGTTACATTTCCTTGCGATAACTATAACTGGTGAATTATATATATATATATATATATATATATATATATATATATATATATATATATATAAAGCTCCAAGGACTCCACTCGAAGAATGAAGGAGACCGCACTCAGCAAGGTTTCTCGATGCGATAATTTATTGCAATATTTCGAGATAGCAGCAGTAACAACAGGACGCGTTTCGGCGTTCGCGCCTTTTTCGACTGAGTTACAACGTGCAGTTTACGTGAGCAGTATTATATCCGGTTCACATAATCTAGTTCCGGTTCACTTAATCAAAAACATAGTGAAAAGACTGTCAATACAGTTATAAATCTGACTTTTGTTCACTTGAGGAAAATTATATATATATTGCATCATAAATTAAATACAATTCTGAAGTTCATTAATACAAGTGAAAAAAGCACTTTGGAACAAATAATGTAAATACATCGATAGGCGGTCAATTTTAGGCGAATTGTTACCCTAGATGAGTCAAATCAGCCTACAATGATTGACAAGTCAGAATTCTGCAAACAACAAAAGTAAGTAATTATATGTAATTCATTTCAAACATTCTAAACATAATTGAGCCCTGTATGGGCATAGAGTGACAGTAATTTATTCGTCACAGTGAAGCAGAAAAACACTATACCATCTCGGTCCCCCAAATATCAGAAAGTATTTCATCGTTTACCTAGATGACATGACAGTTCCTCCTCTGTATTCAAACCATAAGGTGTAGTGGTTTGGAGGTCAATAATAAAGCGAGATTCTAATCTCCTCAACCTCAATTCCCGATTTCCCATTCGGTCACTGACTGGGACATGATCAAGGCAAAAAAATGACAATAGATTTCTGTCACTATTGTGGTATTGTGCGAAATGTCTCGCTACAGGGTATGAGGAGTCTTGCTTTTCAATTGCTCTGGCATGTTCTAGGATACGTTTTTTTGTGGGGTGGATCGTGCTGCCAACATATTGCTTTGAGCAAGGACATGTAAGACAGTATACGCAAAATGGCGTATTACAAGTCAACAGTTTGTTAATTAGTCTCGGTTTTTTCATACCAGGGACATTGTACGAAAATACCTTTTTACTGTTCCTACACGCCTTACATTTCAGACAAGGAAAGAAACCGGCAACTTTGCTAATAGGTTGGACAAAAGGAATAGGTTCATAGTGACTGTTCACCAATTTGTCTTTTAGGGATCTACATCTTCTGAAGGTTATTTGTGGATAGCGTGGTAAGATGTCACCTATTATTACATCTGTTTTCAGAATATGCCAATTACGGCAAAGGATCTTTCTCAAGGTATTTGTCTCATTAGAGAAAGTGGTGATAAACCTACAAATATCTGATTTTGTTCTGGCATTGGCACGGTTTGTGTCTAATAGGGATTGTCTAGAAATTTTGTTAACCTTGCTTAAAGTTTTCATAAGTAGGTTAGGACAATAGCCACGCGATCGAAATCTTTCAATGGCAAATGATGCTTCACATTGGAAGTCCACCTCACGGGAACAGTTTCTTTTTAGACGTAATAATTCACCGTAAGGGATGCTGTTTTTTAAAGATTTTTGATGGCTACTCTGTGCTTCTAGTACTGAATTCCCTGCAGTCTCTTTTCTGAAGAGAGTAGTACAGATACTCCCATCTTGGACAAAGACTTTAAGATCCAAGAAAGGGACTTCTTGCGTGCTGATTTGTCCAGTTAAATGGAGGTTCAGGGTATTTGTGTTGAGTGCTGAAATGTATTTTTCAGCTTCGTCCTTGGGTCCCTTCCACAAAATAAACAGGTCATCTATGTACCTATACCATAAAATAATATTTTTAGTCCAATGTTCATATGTATTTGCCCAGGCCACCTGCCTCTCCCACCAGCCTACGAATAGGTTCGCATAACTGGGGGCGAAACAGGTGCCCATGGCTGTACCCTGGATCTGACGATAATGTTGTTTGTCAAACAAAAAGATGTATATATATATATATATATATATATAAAATTCATTATATACATGTCTCCATTGGATTTCCTTTCTCCTGGAAACCCGAGCCCACAGCAGCACACGTCCAGCAAGCACAATTGAACTCCGACTTCCAGGTCAGATTGTTTACAAAAGTTCTTTTTATTTTAGGCTTAAACAGTAGAATAGTAAAAGCGGTCCTTCAGTATACAATTATAGACCAATGCGTTTCGGCGAGTTGCCTTCTACTGGGTCACTGTGGGTTTGACATTGCACACATTTTATTACATGTCTTTCTTTCATGTCCATAACCCCTAATTGCAACTAGAGCGATGCCTTCCTTAATTTTTCGTTGGCAAACAATCCTTGCCATTAGTGATTCACTTCATCACATTTTAAAGGGAAAAACTTATCACATACGTATCGTCATGCTCTTATGTAATGCAGTATGTTTTCTTCTTCTTTTTTCTCCTTTCTACTTTTTTTTCCTTTTTTTTATTTCATTCCATTATGATTCTCCTTTACGTGATGTGTTTTAAATTTTCTTCCACCAACACGTGTGTATTTGCACTATATTTTATCCCCATACTAGGGCTAAGAATTAATAAATAAATTATAATAAATCAAAAAATCAATTATTGCACACTTTGAACAGTATTCCTCCTTATTGCACTTCACATCAATTAACATATGATCTAGAGCCATTACTTGATCTGGAATGGAGCCTAAGTCAATCTGAGTGTGAATTTGTAAATCACTAATCCCCCACAGGTAAATTCATCAGTAGAGTACATAAAAGCCCAGAAGATAAAAATATTAAAATATTTTGAGATGCCCTGTGTTTCACAAGAGTCTTCCCTGATATCCTGGGTTCTCAATAAAGTGTCATGTGCAACTACTTTTCCCCCTTCCGGGATTCCTGTTCAACTAAGTGCCGAATACTATAAATTTGGCCATTTAAAGTGATATGTGCTCTAGTGAGATACTTACTCACTGGTATCCCTAAAAAATGTGAAGATACTATTCTTTGGCCCCTCTGTGTTTTCCCTATTTTCTAGGGGCATATTTTTGTTTCACATGTATATATATATTCACTGAAAAATATAAAGGTTACAGCCTAAAGCTCAGATTTAATTTGCACAAAACCAGTGAAATTTGGCAGCTCTAGTTACCTGATCTAATTATAACTTATGCCCCCGCAATGCACTGCTTATGACCGTACAAATTACATCACTCATGACATGGTCAGTGATATAACTGATGACATCACTGCTGACTTCTCTAATGACATCACCAATGACATCACCAAGTGAGTGTAAGTGTTTTTATGAGTTTATTGGTGTTACACATATATACTAACCTACTACAAAAGTTAAATTGTATACTAGTTGTACTACTAACGAGTGATACTACTTCTAATTTATATTATGTGAGTGGCTGTGTGACTGTATGTATCCTTGTGCATATGGGTGTATGAGTGGCTGTATGAGTGTATAGGTAGGTGTGTGAGTAGCTGTGTGGGGGAGTGAGATATTGTATGAGTGGATGCATTGATGAGTGGGTGTGTCAGTGCCTGTATGGGTGGGTGAGTGGTGGTGTGAGTGGCTCTATAAGTGGGTAAGTGGGTGTGTAGTGACTGTATGGGTGAGTGAGTGGGTGTCTGAATTGCTGTATGAGTGAGTGACTGGGTGTGTAAGTTGCTACATGGGTGAGTGACTGGCCATTTGAGTGGGTGTTTGGTTAAGTGAGTTGGTGTGTGAGTGGATGTACTGGAGAGTTAGTGTCTGTGTGAATGGCTGTATGGGTGAGCACACGATGTGTGAGTGCTCATATGAATGTGCGAATGGGTATGTAAGTGGTTGTGTGGGTGTGCGAGTGAGTGTATGAGGGCTTGTATGGGTGAGTAAGTGGCTGTGTTGAGAGACTGCTTGGGAGAGTGAGTGGGTGTGTGAGTGACTTTGAATGTAAATAATTAGGTGTATGAGTAGCTGTGCAGATGAGTGTGTGGTTAAGTGGCAGTCTGTATGGGTGAGTGACTGGTTGTATGAGTGGCTGAATGGGTGAGTAAATGGTTGTGTGAGTGGCTGTACAAGTAAGTGAGTGGTTATGTGTGTGGCTCCATGGAGGAGTGAGTGGGTGTGTGAGTACTAGTATAGGTCTGTGAATGGGTATGTGAGTGGTTTTGTGGGCATATGAGTGGGCATAGGAGAGGTTGTATGGTCATGTTAATAGGTGTGTGAGTGGTTCTGTGGATGATGTCATCAGTGATGTAATTTAAGATGTCATCAGTGAAGTCACTGACCATGTAGTGAGTGATGTAGTATGTGAGGCTATAAGCAGTACATTGTGGGGGTATAAGTTATAGTTAGCTCAGGTAACTATAACTGCCGAATTTCACTAGTTTTGCATGAGTGAAATCTGAGCCTAACTATAAAGTACCTGTAACCTTAGGTTTTTTTCAGTGAATTTCTAAGGTTTTTTTTTTATTCAACTTGCTAACTATAATGACCCTGTAACCTTTGTTTTTTTAGTGAATTTCTAAGGTTTTTCAAAATCTTTTTCCTAACTATAATATCCCTGTAATCTTTGTTTTTTTAAGTGCATTTCTATGGTTTTTTAACTAGTAGTCATGTTTGCAGAGTGGTTGAAAAAGGGGGCGGGCCTGAGACCAGCTCTCAGGAATCCTGCTGTGTCTGACTTACTGGAGGTAACAGGAGGGCTTCTGGGCCCTCAAGAACCCTCAGCATCTAAGAGGACTTCATCCTTCAACCAGCAGTGCAGCAGGAGGGGTTGTTCTGCAGCTGCACCTTCCTCTGGCCATCAAACAGCCTGTCAGCCCTCTGCAAATCATCCTGGTCTGACCCACATTTTTCACACACTTCAGCTAGTGGAACTCATTCTACCTTCTTGACTAGGCTCAATCTGTCTGTACCAGAGGAATCATGTAAAATGTTGGGGCTCCTCTGATGAACGGGCTCAGTGGAGGCCCCCTGAAAGGGTTTTCCCGAGCATATTTCTATTTCTTATTCCATGCCATTGAACAAATTCTGCAAGACATTCATTGGCATTACTTGGAGGCTGAGGGGGGGCCCTCAAAAACAAGAAACCCTGGTTCTCTGCCCTGTGGGGCTGCGGAGGCCTTGCCTACACCCCTGGACTGTGGGGGCTGCGGAGGCCTTACCTATGCCGCTGGACTGGACTCAATGTATAACCTAAAAGGGAGGGAGGAGGACAGAGACATGTTGCATCAGCCTGACAAGGCAATGTTTCTCCCCTCAATATGACCTCATGGTGTCCTGTGACATCATCACCATTAAATGGTTGTGGCCTTCTCCACCTAGTCTTACTGCCATGTAAAGTACCAATACACAGTAATCAGGTCTTGCCCTTGCAACCCAGCTGAAACGTAGTTGAATCCCCAAAATAGAGTGCTTTATGGCCTCATTGCCAATGGACCCTGGTATTGAACTGCAAAAATAGTTTTGTTATCAACATAAAAATAAAACATGTATGCCCTCATTGTGAGAAGCCCAGATATTCATGTTCACTCCTCAAACCCCTGCTTGTTCAGAGAATGGAATTACAAGTTGCAGACTTTATCGCATCCTGTAACAATTGTGTGATAAAGTTCGATAAAGTTGACTCCCTCTGTTAAATCTCGGCTACTCAAACCTACTAGAATATTGTTAGATTTGGGTGTCTCTAGTTGGCACAGGTATGCACTTGTGACAAATAGGGACCCTTGCCTCTAGTCAGAGTAAGGGGGTACACTCCTAAAATAACCCCTGCTCACCCCCTTGGTAGCTTGGCATGAGCAGACAGGCTTATCTAAGAGGCAGTGTGTAAAGCATTTGTGAACACATACAGTAAGCAGGTGACAACACTACAGATGGACACCACGCAGGTTTTATATCAAAAATAAGTATTCTTTATATAGATTTAACACAAGACCATCAACGACAAAAATCCACAATACTGTTACTTTAAAAATGATAGTTTTAGCTTAGTTCTCTTTTAGATCTTAAATGCAACACTTTGAGTCAATGTACCTTTAGATGCGACACGCAGGGCAACAAAAGTGTTGCAACGATGGTGATGCGATGAAATTTTGGTGCAAAGAAATAAAGACGTGAAGATCTTCCTGATGCGGCATGCTTCTCCGATGTTGAGAGAAGACTTGACTCGATGGGTCAGCTGCAGCAGCGACACCCTTGTCCAGTGATGCAACGACAGCGGCTTTGGCGGCGACAATCTTCTCCGACGATGCGAGACGCTTCCGCTCTATGCGACAGCTGCAGCGGTGACACCCTTGTTCAGTGATGCGACGGCAGCAGATCGGACGGCGCCATGCACGTCCGTGGATGCGAGGCACTTTTATAGATGCGGTGCAATGCGACCGCTACAGCGGCTACATCCACGATGCGACGGCGGCGGCTGCGACTGCGACACGCTTCTTCCTCGATGCGAGAGTCTTCACGTGATGTGGTGCGATGTGACAGCTACAGCGGCGACACCCTTGTTCAGTGATGTGATGGCAGCGGCTGCGACGGAGACACGCTTCTTCTCCGTGAATCGCACTTCCAGCTCCTTGCGACACACAGTCCCTCAGAAGTCCCAAAACAGCAGCAGGCACTTCCAAAGAACTCTGGGGAGCTGGTGGTTGAAGTCTGTTGTCCCTGAGACTTCAGCAGGATACAAGCTCTTTTCCAAGCCCTTGGAGATCCTTACACAAGTTGAATGAAAATGCACACAAAGTCCTTTCTCCTTTCTTTGGCAGTCAGGTAAGCACTGCAGGCGAATCCCCCAAGCAGCACTTCAGCTTAGGGATAGTCTCTCTTCAGTTTCTTCTGGTTCTACTCCACAGCAAAGGTTTCTTCTTGTTACCCAAAGTGATCTGAAGTTCTTGGGTTTGGGTCCCAATATTTATACCAAGTTTCTCTTTGTTCTCTGAAGGCAGAGAGGCCTTTGACTAGTCCAAACCAGTTCTGGTCAGTGATGGAGCACTTTGTTTACATGACTCCTTCTTTCCTTGCAGAGTGCAGGGCAGAGACATCAGACGCACCACAGGAGGTGGAGCCAGTATTGTGGAGGGAAGGCACAGCCCTATTCCGGTCCCAGGCGCAATTCCTCCCTCCCATCTAGATGCAGTTCTCTCGATTCACCACTGGGCTGACTCACCCTGTCTCCTGGAATTCCCCAGCCCTGTCACTCAAACTCCAGACAAGGAATACACAGCCTAGCAGAGGCAGGTTTGAATGGTTAGACAAGAAAATTACTCCTTTCTAAAAGTGGTATTTTCAAACACAGAATGTTAAAACCAACTTCACTAAAAGATGTATTTTATCATTCTGAGTTCAGGCATACTAAACTCGAATTTCTACCATGTTCCCTGAGTCAGTTAGGATTATAAGATGTAATAATAAAACTTCACATTCTGGCCTATGGAGAACAGGTAGCCTTGCCATAGTGAAAAACGAAAATGGCTGTAATTCACTATTAGAACATGACACACACACCAGGACATGTCCTACCGTATACTTACAATGCACCCTGCCCTTGGACCTACTATAGGGGTGTCTGATATGAAGAAAAGGGAAGGTTTAGGGACTGGCAAGTGGGTGCACTTGCCCAGTCAGCATGACAGTACCAGACTGCACGCAGGCTCTGCAATGGCGGGCCTTAGACACACTTTTACAGGCTGCTTCTGTGGGTGGCACAACCAGTGCTGCAAGCCCTCCAGCAGTATTTGGATTACCAGCCCTGGGCACTGCTGGTGCACTGTACTATGGTCTGACAGGTAAACCAAACCAACCAATCATGGAACCACTAATTTGTACATCAATTTACAATAGGGAGCACTTGCACTGTGGCACTGGACAGCAGTGGCACAGTGCCCAAAGCATCTAACACCAGCAACAACAAATGAGGCAACAGCAAAAAAATGGAAGGGAGACCCACGCCAAGGTGCCAGGTCTAACAAATATAAATTGAGAAAAAATTCTTTATCAAGACAAATGCTGATTTTGGAGGCGTAATCACCTAAAACTGCTGGTCAGTCCACATTACTGGCGAAAGAGTTTTAGTGGGGACAATTTATCACACAAGGTGAATAATGATCCCCATGATATCTTTATCAGGTGCAATAAATGTCACACCTAACACTGGGCCACTCATGAGGAGGGGCTGAAGGTGCACGAGTTATTGCTGACATGAATAAGGGATCAACTTGAAGAACACAGGGTATATTTCAGTCGGTCCGGTTACAGAGATAGCCAGATGGCGAATGCGTGAGTGAAATTAAACTCGTCTCACAAATATGAAATGTTATTTTAAATAATTAAAGAACAAACGGAGACTAAAACAATGATAATATCTATATCACTTTGTCACAGTAGTGCAACTTCAATTTTGATAACTTCTCCATGTGTGTAATTACTCCAAAAAGTTCAGAGTGGGTCGCTGGGTATGTCAGTGAAAACAGCGTCAGAGGCCTGTGTGTGCGATAGGACACACCGGAGATCGGAGTAGCTCCCGCGGGGTAGTTTTGCAGAAAATTAATTGTAAAAGCAAAATGGTGAAAAGCTGCATTTGACAGCACATATTCCATTTACATGATTTTTATCTTCTCTCTCGAAATCAATGATAAGCAATTACATACAAGACCTTCGGGTATAGCGTATATATCCTCCACATTAATCATTCACAGTGGCTAGCGTTGAACGCACGGCAAGGCGAGACGCTGTGGGTTGTCGGCATGCGTGACTCATATCGAAGCATAATTACTTTGTCGAAAAAAAATGGACACAATTCAAATGCCTATATTTATAGGCCCAAAAAATCTGCCACCTGATTTGTTGAAGAGAATTATTTATTTTTCTCTTGCTGTTATGTTTCCCTATAATGATTGAACAAGCAATACTATGCATATGGTAACTCAAAATGTTTGTTATAAAACATTTCTCTCTAAATGACTGATGACCTTTCCCAGGATACCGATTTTCAAACCGCGAGACTGGGGAGCAGCGCCCATTACAGTATTAAGTAGGCCATTTGGATTCAGACGTGTTTAGATGTATGCAGGAGGAATGTAGAAAGCGTCGCCCTGCTCGTGACCCCTGTGACTTTAAGTTATTAGTTTGCAGGGACTCGGAACTGTTTGCGGTTGATGCAAGTAACAAGATGAACTTCCTCGAGTCAAGCAATTTTGTTCTTAAAATAGATGGCCCTTAATAGCTTCATTTTCAGTCAGCTGGATTCCTGTGTAGAATACACCACTACCAAGCAATCGCTGCCTCTGCATCGGAAAATAGAGAATGCCACGTGGCTGTGGTTCAAAAGATGAGTAGCCTAGCGGTAAAATGTAGTTTGAATCTGGCATAAGCACGGAAATAGAAGGAATTCCTCCATGCTAATTCTTTCCTAGAGTGCCCTAAGTGACATTGGCGCTATTTCGCATGAAAATGGAAATACGGTCATGGTTTTGAAGAGGATTGATTTTGCTATAAAGAAACAGTAGCATTGTCGTATTTACATAACATAGTACTGAGGGGCAGATTTACAAGCCCCTTGCGACACATTTACGCCGCCGTTGCGTCACTTCTGTGATGCAGCAGCTTCGGCATAAACCATGCACCATGTTGCGCCTTATTTACAACGTGACGCATCTAGGGAGATGCGTCACGTTGTAAAGCCCTGCGCTACATTAAACCTGTGTTAGGTTTAATGTATGCAGGGTGGGCGTTCTGTCGGAAAAAGACTTGGAAAAGTGACGCAGTGAAATCCACAAGATTTCACTGAGTCACTTTTCTGACGCTGCTGCGTCAAAACCCTGCGCCTGCCTGAAGCAGGCATAAGGTGTGACGCAGCATGTTAGGTATGGGCAGCATACCCAGCAATGCTGGAGTTGCGTCACGCTTACGACACGACTCCAGCAATGCACCGCCCTTACACCATCAGATGCGTCACGCATCTGTTTATCCTTACGCCATGGTGCGCCGCATTGTAAATGCAGCGCATCTGTGGTGGCGCAAGGGTAAACTTGCGTGACGCATCTTACCTGGCATATCCCTGCTGATATGCAGGGATGCGCCAGTCCTTGTAAATTTGCCCCTAAGTATTTTGCTTTCAAAATGTCAAATCACAAAATGGACCTTGAATATATTTATAAAGTGCATGCTCAAAAAACGGCTTCATATTTTGTTAAACACACTAATAAATTAATTTCGGGCCACATGCAGTAAACACTGTTCACAAAGTACTGGCTATCAACTATGACCAGTATTTTTACAACCAGTGTGGAAGTTTGCAAACCGTCACATGTACTAATAGATCAGTTTCCAAAATTCGGAATCATAGTGAGTCACAATCCATCCTATCTCGCTAGTATTCATGAAGTCAGTTGCATATTGCAACTCCTTAGAATTGGTGGCCAACACAGGGATGGGCGTCGGCTAGGATCTGCAGAACACCATGTCTGTGATTACATATTATTTTTACATTTTTTTAAAATGCAACCCATTTAACTTAAAGGAAACAGGGATGTGTGTAAAAAAAAAAGTTTGGAAAATGTATTTGACAGTAAACAGTGGTCATCTTGACAAAGAAGTAAAGGTTCCAAAGGGAGCCCTTCTCTTTTGCGAATGGGTTACCACCCCAGCTTGGGAAGTAGTAGGAACATTTCAATGGATTATGACAGTTCTAAACCATTGATACATATGGATGGGAATCTCTATTTGGAAGGTATGCCTACAATAGGCTCTTTCCAAATATCAATTCCTTATCCATTTTTAAACCAATTTCAGGAGCAGGATAAAAATTAAGTGACTCCTCAAATGGGTCTAGAACATTGAAAAAAGGAGTTGTGCTGTCACAAACTTCTCTGTGAAGCGTTTGCTTTGTACGTCTAGGCCTTAATATAACGTACTCTGAAAAGTATAATGAGTTTGATAGATAGACGACTATAAGATGTGCAGTTAAAAGCACCAAGAGAAAGACAACACTGTTTCCAAATTTTCCAGGGAGAAGGGCTGTGCTTTAAGAATTAATGGGACATCTGTAACATCACGGAAGTGACACTGTGGAAAGTGGCACCAGCAGAAGTAATGTAAATGAAGATGACAGTTACATGCAGTATGTGTTACTAAGTAAGGCACTAGAGCTTTAGAAAATAGAAACTGAAAGATTTAGAAACTAGAAGATTTAGAAAATAGAGATGTAGAACACTATTACAAAGTTTTCAGAACGCCAACCACACTCAGCGATTCACAAAGTGACACCAGCTTTCTTTCTCTCTCTCTTTCACTTTCTCTCCTTCCTTCCTGTACTTCTTCTTTTTTTCCTTTCATTCTTTCTCACTCCCTAAAGCATGTGCAATAAACAGCCAGAAGTATCATACTGGCAGTTGAATGGAATCTGTAATCTGCACCAAACATGGATGGAAGCAGCTGGAGCTTAACCAACTCACTTTTTCTTTAGTTTTGGAGCTTGGATCCTGCAGGTGTCACAGTTCATGATGTGTTGTACTGAGTAATATATATCGAAAGTTGTTGGAAATTTGCCCTTGCAGCAGAATCACTCTAGATTTCTGACTTCTGTTGTGGAATCTGTTTCTGTCGGGCATAGAACTCGGGAAAACAGTTTATCCCAGCCAACCAGTGATAAAGTGCTTGGCCTTTTCCTCACAGGCATATTACAATAGGCATATGCCCAATTGGTAGATATATTTTAATTAAAGTACCAGGGTGTGAAAATTAGATGTTAATAGTGGGCTGCAGCACTCATTGCACCAATCGCTCTATCCCTGTAAGGCATGTCCCCAGGCCTGTCAATGACGCCGAGGTGTGCAGTTTTACACTGTAATTTTGCCCTGACAAAATAATCCTTTTACCAGGCCTAAACTTTCATTTTCAATACTTATGATTCACCCTAAGGTAGGCTTTAAATGCCAATAGGGCAGGGTGCACAGTATCTAAAAAGCAGGACATGTATAATAATATATGTTTTACATATCCTGACAGTGAAAACACTACAAAGCCATTTTTCACTGTGAGAAGGCTGGCTCTTCCATAGATGGCTTGGGAGGGCTGTGCCTACCCTCCTCCTGAGCCTCAAAGGATGCCTACCTTGTCACTGGCAGACAACGCTCACACCTAGGCCTACCTCCTCTTTGTCTCTCTAGTCAAGAGTAGACAAAGTCTTGCTCTCCACCCAGCTGCGACCAGTATGGATAAGAGCGGTGGGGCAGGGTGGGGGGGAGTCAATATATGTTGATGAGGGAGCATAAAATAAAAATAAAAAAAACACTTACCTTGCGCTCTCCACATCACTGACTCGACGATGCGGCCAGTGTAAGGTAAGTGTTTTTCCTTTTTCAAAATATATTCTTCCTCGTCGTCGTATGTCAACTCCCCTACCCCCGCCTCACCGCTCGTACTTGCTCTGGATGCCTCCACCCACGGCTGGCATTTCGCATTAAGGAGGATCCAACAGACCTCTCCTCAGAATACTCCTGGATGTGTGAAGATCAGAAAAAGGACAGCCCTGCTGTCTGAAACCTGAAGGAAACACTGGACCTGCTATCCTTGAGCCTAGGACCCCAGAAGCGACTCTAAGGGTCCAAGGGTCCATTGACTGTTATACTGTTTGGACTACAGGGACACAAGAAGCTTTCAGAGGCCTTTCCCTGCAACTGCACAGCTGATAAGTACCAACTGGATCTGCTCTGGACCCTGCTGCTGGCCTCTGTTCGAGTGAGGGAGTGAGTCTGAAACTAAAAATTCCCCCCCCCCCCTCGGTGCTGGACCCTTGGGTGTTGTTAGTGTGTATTCCTACCATCTCCAAAGAGCAAGAAGTGGAACTCATAAACTTTTTGACAAATTTCTGCCTGGAGAATGGTCAGAGACGAGGACTGCATTTAAAGTGGCAACGGTCGATGTGAAATCACCAGTCAGCCACAGCTTGCTGGTTTTCCCTGCTGTGGGAGATCAGACTTCCCCAAAAAGTTCTAGGCCCGAAAGTAGAGGTACTGATGCCGAGCTGCAGCCTATTAACATCAAGGCCTCTCTGGGAACAGAATAATTCACCTGCTTGGAGCTTTCCCCCTCCTTTGTCAATGACTGTCCTGTGAACCTGCTCTTTAGCAACATGACGTCGGTGAGTCCTACTTCAGCTCCACCTTGCCCCAACAATGACTTATCGGTGACCACTTTTCCCCCCATAAACGTTTCTAAGCTACAAGGTGAACTTTCCACTAGGATGAATCTGTTCCATGTATCTGACCTGTGCTCCATCACAGTCTGCCTTAACTTTTGACTTTGACCATTTCTAGCATGACCAGATAACCGTGTTTGGCACTTTGTGCTTTTTTGAACCTATAACGAAACTTTAAAAATTCATATCAACGGTTCTAGTTATTGGATTTCTGTCCTTTTCTTGTCATGTTATTTATTAAATTCACTATTTTTTAAATTTGTTTGGGATTTTCCCTGTGTTTTGTTTTGACTTTATTACTGTTTGAGTACTGCATACATATTTTACATATTTCCTCAAAGTTAAACCTGACCGCTCTGTGCCAACCTACCAGACAGTTAAGCAAAGTTTTATTTAGTGACTTTGGTGGTTCACCCACTTCAACTAATACTCTGATTTCTTATTCAAGTGTTTTCACATTCTGTCCATATATCACATAGAAGCCTCTAGGTGTGGTTAAAATGAAAGATCAAAAGCATATATATTGTTCTCAGAGCAGTCCTCCATCAAAGTTTTTACACCTAGATGTGCCAATTTTCCAAAATAATACCCTGAAGAATGGATTGTAACTTAAGAACCAAGCACATTATACATCACTCATTTACTCATTTGATTTGTGTTAGAGGGCAGCCTACATTAAGGAGAAGCACATGGAGGCCTAGTCACCAATTCTGTTCCATACTACCTAAAATAGTACTACTCAAGCACTACGTACGTTAAACAAATGATTGTTCACAAATCTAGACAAGATCTTCTCCTCTGCCTCACCTATCTTTTCTGTGCAGAAATCTCCACTACGGTGGCAAAGAGCTCTGCAAATCAAGGTGTGCATTTCAGCAGTGTGAAAAAACATCCCCTTTTTGCATGGTCACCATGTATTTTTTGCTGAATTTTATTGCTGGTTTTTAGACTCTGCACACTAGGGCACTGCTTTCTTGGGGCTATTGTATGTGATCGGACCCCTAAAATATGAAAACAATTGGCTATTCCCTTATTGGCATATTTAGGTCCCCTGTAACACCATAGAATATGATGTAGAAATTAAATCCGTGGCATGGAAAGTTAAATGTAACCTGTGAACTGCAGCACTCTTTGTGCCATCAAATAAGGTGACAGGTAAAGCGTTTTCAGGCCGAGTAGTTTAGCCTGACTGCTGCAGTTTAAACTTGCATCTGACCTGCCAAAAGAACCCTTATCAACAGGTGAAAACTTTCCTTTTAAATATTAATTTGTGTTCCTTGGATATGCCTTGCAGACTACAAGGTACGGTGCATGGCATTTAAAAGTGGGGCATTTGGAAATGTGTAATGCTTACATGTCCTTACATGGACTGAGCCCCAAACGCTATTTTCACTGTTCCCTGACTGCCCTATAAGGAAAACTAAAGGGCAGATTAAGATATTAATGCTGCTATCTTGGCTTTGAGACCAACTGAAAAAATAACTCAGAGTTACCTTTTCCCTGGTTGAATCTCCTAGATACTAATTTGCATTAGTTCAAGCAGCTACCCAGCTAGAGCTTGACCTGAATGAGGTGTGGAAACGGATCCCAGAGCAGGAACAATGGCCTGGGTTAGGGATGTGTTTTTCATCCCCTTGCAGGAAGATCACTTTGGATGAACCCAGTGGCTTCATTAACTTGTAAAGGGGCCCGGTCTTTTACATATAACATTAAAGTGAGGTCTGGAGCAGGCAACCCCTTTTCCCTCGGCCAAACTAGCACCTAACTCATTGGAGGAGGGCTACCCCAGCACTGGTTTTGAGTGACCAAAGAAGAGAGGCTGCTCATTTATCTGGCCACACCTCTGGGTGGGCACACAGACTCTGCACAGGGGAGAAAGGGCTCCCTGTTTTGAACTTAGGGAGTAAGGTGCACTGTGCAATGTTTACAGTAGGGCACACATGGGCAGTTGTGTAAGTGGGCTAGGGTAGTCATTGTGAACTTTTACGCCAGTGGTTAGGGAGGGAGGTCTATTAGACTAGACTTAAACTGGCACCCCATGGTACCCTCCTCAGAACACTCTCCCGACCTGTGGAAGAACAAAAGAAGGACTTCACCAGCTATTTTAGACCTCTGAGGAGACAGAAGGGCTGACCCTTCTCTTGTCTATACCCAGGATAAAGAATTGGATTTCAAGGAACCAGCTGAATGATCTCCTGTGTGGCTACAGGGACACAATATGCTGCAAGAAGCCTTTTACCTGATGCATCCTGCTGATTAGTAGCACCTGGATTGGACCATGCTGGTAGCCTCTGCTGCAGTGAGTCTTGACTCCCTGTGCTGTTCTTTAGGTATCCTAAGGTCCAGGGTCCCTTAGCTGTGTCTATCTGGACAACCCAAAAAGTTGGAACTTAAAACATTATTGGACTTTCAGATCTTAGAGGACTGGGACCAATCACCTAGACATTTGGTCCAAGGATCAACTTCGCGGCTTGAAGAAATAGGCATCTTCTGCTTGGAGCTTCTCAGCAGCAGCAATTTTATGTCAGCAGGCCCTCCGAGAGGAGGCATCCAGCCTAGTGGAACTTCTCGTCTGATACAGCCTGCAACCTTGTCACACTGGAGGATTTTCAGCACTGAATATGAGACTGGGTGATGGTGACAACAGTATCCAGCCAACGGATGGACTTCCCTGGGTGAGGAATTAGAAATTTCCCGTTTGGATCTTTTCTTGCCAAAACCAAATGCTTCAGTGGGACCTCGTACAATGGTTAATTCACTTTGAGGGGACTTCCTCGGACAAAGGCTTTGTATGCTTTTTTGCGAATGGCCTGAAATTGCACCTAATACCTGCCCTTTCCGGGACGACACACTATCATTGGCACTTAGGGCTTTTTTGTGCAATTTTACCTTAAATCTTACATATCTCAGATTCACCTTAATTTGACTTTTGTTGTTGTGGTGTCATTTTGTTTATTACATTTGACACACGTTTTGTAAGTTAGAGTGGGATTTTTATTTTGCTGTGTTTTTTTTTACTTTTTAACTGTTTTGGTACATCTAAATACTTCACACATTTTCTTTAGGTTAAGCTTGTCTGCTCTGTGCCACACCTACCATGGGTTGAGCTTAGGTTTAGATAAGTTTGACTAGGTTTAGATAAGTTTGACTGGACCTAACATGCTCGGCACTTTCACTCACTCCTATTAATAATGCACTTTCTTACAAATACAAAATATGGAGGGACAAGGGGGTATGCATGGAAAATGTGGAATATTCACTCCTAAATGGAAGGGGTTAAAAGAAATGCAACAAGGAGTTTAGGGAAGTAGATTTTATTACGAACATACACACTCAAAAGAGAAATACTTCTCTTATTAATAAACAACACTTTTAAAGTTTCAATAGCTCTAAATGTGTCAACACAGGTGTAAATGTACTTCAAACCAGCCATTGAGTAAGTCAAGCATAAACACATGGCCACTCACAAGTACTGCAAGTCATACCTATAGAAAACACAAATAAATACATACTACAGCTGATGAAAGCATTATTTAACATGTTGTACCTTTTATGTTTATCTTACAATAAGCGGTGGTACTCTGACTGATGAAAGAAAAATAAGCCTGTAACAGTGTGTTTATTTATTTGTGGGATTTAATATTATATATTATGTTTATAGTCCCTTCATGAATATACTGAATAGGATCACTAAAAGATGGCACCTGGGTGTCCTGTTTTACATGTTCATCATGTCCTTTTTCTATGTTCACATTTTGAAGTATAAGAGAGGTGAGCTTGGCACTGCTAGACGAATTGGACACGTTACAACGCAAACTTTTACAATGCTTGTCTTTACAACGCTGTTTTCAGAAAGCAACATCCATTACAACACATTATTTTACAACGCATGCCATCACAATGCATTTTTAGAAACTACACTTACAATGCATTCCATTACAACGCATACCATTACAACGCATACCATTACAATGCATAATACTTATAGGCCAATAGTAGTGTAAGTGTTGGATAGTGTAGGGGTAAAAATTACTATTCCTACTCCAGTGAGTGCAACAATAGGGTAAGTGTTGGATAGTGTAGGGGTAAAAAATGACTATCCCCACTCCAGTGAGTGCAACAGTAGGGTTTGGTCAAAACTCGTCATGGATGTTGGATTGCAATATAATGCATTCTACTTCCACTTCGTGGAACAACTCAATTATTTACATATATATAGGTTTCAGCACATTGGAAGAGGAATGGTAGGCACTCACTGGTTTTTCAGTTCATGGTTTCCTTCATGAAAACAAGTGAAAACATTTTTGCTTCTTGCCACATTCAAGAAGCTTCATTGCACAATCCATTTAAAGCATCAGAATCAGTGCTTTAGTAGGCAATGTACTGGTGCCGCACGGAAGCAAGAGAAGTTAACACTGTGTAATATGACAGCCAAATTAATGCAATATTCAATCAATCAATCAGGATTTTAAAGCACAACTAATCGCCTGATAGGGTATCCAGGCACTTGTAGGCCCTAGAGGGTTATTCGAACAGCTAGGTCTTAAGGGCCATTCAGAATTCCGGAAGTGAGGTGATGGTCCGGAGATGCATGGGAAGGCTGTTCCAGGTCTTTGCTTTGACGTGGGAGAAGAAGTATCCTCCACTTCTGCTTCAGTAGATGCGAGGAGTATGGGCAAGTGAAAGGGAAGTGAGGCATAGTCTTCTCGATTGTTGGTGGGTCCTTGGTTGTGTAGAGCTTTGTGTGCATGGGTCAGCAATTTGAAATGGCATCTCTTCTGTACGGGGAGCCAGTGGAGTGTCCTGAGGTGGGGTGTGATGTGTGTTCATTGTGGAAGGCTGAGGATCAGTCTGGCTGCAGCATTCTGTATGGACTGAAGTCTCTGTAGAAGGTGTGTGGTGATTTCTGTGTAGAGGGCATTGCCGTATTCTAGTCCACTGGTGATGAGGGTTTATTTCATGGTGTGTCTCATGTGCAGTGGTAGCCACATGAAGATTTTATGTAGCATGCACAGAGTGAGGAAGCAGGTGGAGGAGATGGCGTTGATCTGTTATTTAATGGTGAGCTTGTTGTCAATGATTCTGAGATTTCTGCCATGGTTGGAGGGAGTGGGTGAGGGTTCAAATGTTGCAGTAATGTTATCTATAATGTCATAGAACATGTCATGAATTATTTACTATGTGGGATAATTAGGTGTGCATGTTGAGGCTGCAAGTTATAGTTACCCTGACGCATGGGGTTTTTTCGTTTTGAGACTACCCTTTTTGTCAGCCCCAGCTTGATGGATCACCCCTGAAACTTTCCATGCCCAAACAAGTTTAAAGCACTTTATTTTAAAAGTTTTTGGCGAATCATCAAATGGCGCACAACATATAAGGCATTTTTTATGGAAACGCTGACCTAACTATACCTACCCATCTATATATAGATATAGTAGATAGTTATAGTTAGGACCATGTTTCCATAGGAAATCCGCAACATTCTATTTGGAATAACTTTGGCGCCGGTTGACGAATCCTCGCGAAATTTTCAAAATAGGTGGGGCGCTCCGCTCCGCTCCTACCCTGAAAGTCTCGGGGGGATTCGTCAAGCGGGGGCTGAGAAAAAAGGGGGTCCCTAAACACGTTTTCCCCATGCAATTTTCCATAGGGACATTTAGTCCAAGGTACAGCCCGAACGGCTGAACAGAATTACTTGAAATTTGGCAGAGAGGTAGTCCTCAGCTCAGGGATGTGCCTTTTGCATATATGGAGTCAATCTGTTCAGTAGTTCCTGAGAAAATTGCAGTTAAAAGCACATACATATCTATAGCTGCGCACAGTGCGCGCACCGTGCGAGCACCCTAACGTGCGCGAGCGTAATTCTGATTGGTGGTTACATGTTAGTCAACGTTCAAATCGGTCGAAATCAGGAAGTGTCGGACGCCATTTTGTTTGTTTTCAGTGCGAGAGTGAAAAAGGAAGGTGGCGAATGTGAAAAGGGGGCAGGGTAGAGAGTTCCTGACCCCCTAGCCTTTGTCAGGGGGTCCCTGAAGGACCCCGAAGGCAGAAAAAACATTTTAATTTTTTTTTAAAAAAATCGCTGGGATGCGCGCAAAAAAACGTAGTTTATTGTAAAATAAAAATATAAAAAAAATAATAATACATACATAACTTAGCATTTAAAAAACCTTTGAAATTCACTGAAAAAGCCAGAGGTTTCACACACGTTATAGTTAGGAATTAGCATTTAAAAAACCTTGCAAATTCACTTAAAAAACCATAGGTTTCACACATGTTATAGTTAGCTGTACATTTCACTCGTAAAAAAACCAATGAAATTCCACATTATAGTTAGATCAGGTAACTATAACTTGCGCGACCGCAATCCACAATGTGTCATTTCAGATGTCATCATTGATGTCATGAGTGATGTCACTGACCATGTCATGAGTGATGTAATATGCGACGTCATCAGCAGTGCATTGTGGGCGCGCAAGTTATAGTTACCTGATCTAACTATAACGTGGAATTTCATTGTTTTTTTACGAGTGAAATGTACAGCTAACTATAACATGTGTGAAACCTATGGTTTTTTAAGTGAAAATATATATATATATATATATATATATTACCTACTGGCGATAGCCAGTAGGTAGTTATAGTTAGGACCACGTTTCCATAGGAAAACCTCAACATTCTATTTTGAATAACTTTGGCGCCGGTCGACGAATCCTCGCAAATTTTTCAAAATAGGTGGGGCGCTACGCTCCGCTCCTACCCTGAAAGTCTCGGGGGGATCCGTCAAGCGGGGGCTGAGATAAAAGGGGGGTCCCAAAACGCGTTTTTCCCATGCATTTTTCCATAGGACCTTTAGAACGAGCTACAGCCCGAACGGCTGAACAGAATTACTCAAAATTTGGCAGAGAGGTAGTCCCTAGGTCAAGGAAGTGCCTTTTGTAGGTTTGGTGTAAATCTGTTCAGTAGATTCTGAGAAAATAGCCTTTAAATCAATATATATATCTGAGCCAGCTTACGGTACGCTTACCGTACGCTTACGGTAAGCGTACGGTGGCGTGCGCGAGCGCGATTCTGATTGGCTCTTAGATCTTAGTAAACATTCGAATCGGCCGAAACCAGGAAGCGGCGGCCGCCATTTTGTCTCTCGCACTGAGAGTGATTTTTAAAATATCAAGCCCAAAAACATGTAAAGGGGCTGTTTTGACAACTCCCTCCCACATAGTCATGTTGAGGGAGTCCCCAAACATCCCCCAAGTGCAAAAACGGTTTTATTTTTTTTTCGGCAATTTCGCGGGGTACGCTTACCGTACGCTTACCGTAAGCGTACGGTAAAAAAATAAAAATAAAAAAAACACTATCCACACTTACCCCACCCCCTGTGCTTTTGGTGGCCGAAGGCCACCAAAAGCACAGGGCTTATGTTAAGGGCAAAAAACACTATCCACACTTACCCCACCCCCTGTGCTTTTGGTGGCCGAAGGCCACCAAATGTACAGGGCTTATTATAAGGGAAAAAAACTTAGCATTTAAAAAACCGTACTAATTCACTGAAAAAACCATAGGTTTCACACACGTTATAGTTAGGAATTAGCATTTAAAAAACCTTGCTAATTCACTGAAAAAACCATAGGTTTCACACATGTTATAGTTAGCGGAAATTTTACTGATAAAAAACCAGTGAAATTCCCCCGTTATAGTTAGCGCAGGCAACTATAACTCACGCGACTGCAATCTTCTGCTGATGACATATGTGTCTTTATGAAAAAAAAATATTTGTAATATATGTATAGCTAAAAATGTATGGAAGAAGACATGGGCAAATAAGTGTCTAAATACAGTATTAGCATCAGCAGAGGATTGCGGTCGCGTGAGTTATAGTTGCCTGCGCTAACTATAACGGGGGAATTTCACTGGTTTTTTATCAGTAAAATTTCCGCTAACTATAACATGTGTGAAACCTATGGTTTTTTCAGTGAATATATATATATATATATATATATATATATATATATATATATATATATATATATAGATGAAGATTAACACCTAGGTGTACACCTACATGTCTCAGATGGGGAAATCTCTCAGAATATATTTTATTAATATAGAGTTGCAACTAGCATCTTTGCAAGCATAGGTGGCGATCTTTGCCACCATGGTGAAAATCTCCCCATTGGAATGTGTAGAGAGAAATATTGAAGTTGAATATTTTTTTAAAACATAATTAAAATTAAAACATCCGCTCATTAAAATTAATGTTTATGAAATTCATTTTTTTAATTCTCACCCTCAAAAAATATGTAGTTTTTAATATTTTTACATTTTGTTAAAAGTTATGTTTAAATAAATAAATTGTTTTTCTTTTTCATTAAAGTCTGATATTTTAATGTATTCTTTTAGTTAAGTTTATTATTAACTTTAAAATGGTAAACTCATTATTTAATAGTCATTACATAATAACGGGTGAGTTTATGCTTTCAATTATTTCATACAATTTTGATGAATGTTTTAATTTTAATAATGTTTTAAAGAACAGTAAACTTTAATATTTTTCACTATTCATTCCTATAGAGAGATCTTCACCACAGTAGCAAAGTTATCCTGCTTGTGCAAAGATACTAGTGTTAACTTTACACTCATAAATTCTGATCGTGGTGATTTCCCCATTGGAGACGTGTAAGTCTTCACCTAGGTATTAATCTACCCTTGGAAATGGAAAATAGCAAAAAATCGCTCTAACTTTCAAAAGAAAAGGCTTGTTTGTTTTGACAACTTGGAGAAGATGCACTATACATTTATAGAACTGGAGTACATCAGTCTATATATTCAATCGAAGAGAGGTATTTGTGGTTTGTATGGTGCGCAGTGCAAAGTCCTTTCATTTTAGGTACTAATGCTAGTGGAAAGGTGACTGCCTATTTTCTTAATTGCCCTTTAAGAAGTCTGATGCAAAGTCGTCCATAATAAGGACATTTTTCTAGTCTCAAATTTCTGCTACAGTTTTTATTTAAACAATTGCAAGCGTAGATGAGGTCTGACTTGCCTGATGTATAATGATTCAAAGTATTTCACATAGTTCTGGGTGCCATAAGTTTCACTACTTTAATGAAAGTCAGGTTTATACAGGCTGAATAGATTAATAATATTAATACAGCAATAATAATATTAACAATAATAATATTAACAATAATAGTAATAACAATAATAATAATAATAATAATAATAGTCCTTATTTTAATATTGTGTGCTTTGTGTAGTGTTTGCGAGGCAGACTGGCAGAGTGTGCAGAGAAGTGTGTTTTGTTCCTTTTAGCCTGTTCTTCAAGAGTTTCACAACCTCAAACTCCAACAAAGGCCCGATTACCAGTCTGGCGCTCCAAGGACTGCCAGACTTGTAGTGGCATGGCAGTGGCGGTCCAGCCCCTGCTGCACAAGCAGTCCGAATGCCCAACGACGAGCTGGGCAGTTGGACCACCCTGGAACCACCAATGCAGTTCTCTGGCGGTGGCATGGCGGTCAGAGGCCGCAATATGCATGGCAGGACCATCTCGGTCCCGCCAAGCATATTATGAGTTTCCTCTCCTCGAGTGTTTACATGGCAGTCCCAGAAACAAAGGTGGCACTACAGGGCCCCTTGTGCCTCCCTACTTTGTGCATGCACACAGGGGGGCGTAATATGTGCCCCCCCGAGTGCTCGCACAAAGGTTTTAGAACGGCATTGACTTTCTGGAAATGGGGAAAAGTATGGGCTACTAGCAAGTTTTGTCTTACTTTCAAATACAAAACTCAGAATGATGCTCTGATTGAGCATGTGGGGCTGTATTACAGAAAGTGCTCCAGGAGCGCAAAGGCAGTGTGTACCCATTTGGTGCACCCCCGAACACTTTGGTATTACAGAAGGGGCTACAGATGCTTATACGGTGCCGCCTGTAATACTGATAGCGCTGGAGCACATGTAGCACCAGTGCTATTGTAAGAGGGCAGTCACTCAATTGCATAAATGCGGAAATCCCTTTGACTCTGTGCTTTCACCGTATTATGGACGTGGGATTAAAGGCAAATAAGCCATCAGGTTGTACACTGATAGTGCGCCAGAAAGTGGGGGGTCACTGTCACTGCACCCCTTGAGGTTAGCCCTCTTGAGGGACAAAAGGGGGTCCCATGGATCCCTAGACAAGCCCTTGCAGGTGAGTGCCCTCGCTCACTGCACCCTCGTGCAAAGGGATCTCCGATTCTTCTTGAAAGTTTGAGCAGGTGCAGCCTGCACTGTGAAATACAGAGAGACTTTGAAGCAGCAGCTACTTATTTCACCAGAATGCGCTGCCCCTAGGGCAGTGTTAGTTGGCGGCTGCTTAGAGGGCAGCGTATTCACTGTAATAGGAATACTTTCCCTGTTTGCACAAGGCACACCTGTATTATTGAGTGCTATGGTGCTTACAGGGAAAGTGCCCCCTTATGGTAATACAGGCACTGGTAAATACTGCAGTCAACCATATTGTTTCGGTGCACAATTACCAGTTGGTATTGCATTGAGCTCAAATTCAACCACAAAGTAAGCAATAACTTCTCATATATGAGATGAAAATCACCCTAGGGCGCTATAGAGAGAAAAAGGGTGGGAAGTGGCGTATGAGGACTAAAAAAAAATAAAAAAAAATAAAAAAAGTCAACCCCAAAGAGGCAAGAGAGATTTGGATTTCAAATGTTGTGGTAATCTGTGAAGTCAGCCTCATGTAGATTTGTTGCCAGAGTTGCATGACTCCTTGACAAGTCCTTCTAAAAGGGTGTCAACACCATGCACTGAAGACCGGTACTCTGAAGGATCTGTAATAACCTGCAAATAGGAAGTACTAGCAATACAGTGTCATGGTGCTTGTCTTACAACCATTTGCTTTTAGTGTCACACAGCAATGTGGGAATGAATGTTTGAGCACTTACCTTCACTCTGACTGTAACTGTAGCGAGGCCGGGAGGCATGCTGCCAGTTATGTCAAAAGCCTCCACTACAAAGGTATATGTTGCATCCTTTCCTGTAAATGATTCATAATCCAGCGGTTTTAGAAGAGACAACTGACCGGTCAAATGGTTCAGAGCAAAAAACTGAGTGGCTTCAAGGGTCCGTATGCGGTAAGTAATGTTTGACGTGAGATCAGCGTCTTTTGCCTGGAAAACGCAAGATTTATAAATATCAATAGAGGTACACAGAGCTACAAAAGATTCATCAACAAAAAACTCAACCATAGTAGCAAAAAAGATGCAGATGGATTCAATGTGCATAACATGAACACAAGTAAAGCAGTTGATTGAGCTTATTATTAGATTCATTCATTGCTGTGCACAAAGCTAGGAAGCAAAACATTTTTGGTACAAAGGATTTGTTTGCCTAAGGCTGGTAGATAATGCTTTTTTCACTGTACTACAAGTAGGCAAGTGGTTCGAGAAAAGTATAGATTCAAGCATGGGCATTCTTATAAACAGAGACAGCCAGCAATGACACATTTTGTTTTTTAAATAAAAGGCTTAATAGAGATTTTGCTCAAGTAAAATAGGTAAACAAGATTTGCATTATACTTTATCTTTAAGCTAAGTAAGTAAATTAGGATGCTGGAACTAAACTAAAATACAGTCAATCAGCTTTGAAAAGCCAACTAATATTAAAAGCATGGATTTACTAATTTAGGCTCATTTCAAGTTGGGTAAAGTTTTACACCCAGCAAAAACTAAGTCCGCGCAGGTATTCCCCATTCCATGGAATTTAACCCATAATTGCACTATATTGATGAGATGTTACTGCACAATAGCGGTAATTCCAGGTGCAGAATTTGCCTTCCTTCAGTATTGTGTATCTTATAATGAGGGCTCAAGACTTCAACATCTAGAGGTAGAACCACTTCATTACACTTAGATTCAATTGGATAGGGTAGTTTAATGAAAAAAAAAGTAATTTTTATGTATGCAAATTTTCAGTAGCTTTCCTTCCTACCATTTATATTTAAATTGCAAACAGATACTAAATAGTGTGAGACATCATAGAGTAAATAAGAAAGAATTCTTCGCAAATTGAAGCAAGAGTAGAATAGACACTTTTTTCTCTCAGTCAAAAAGAGTGAGCGCAAACCAGTCAATGCATAGTCTAAGCACAGATCAGATAGCATATAAAAGCAGTGATGACAAAACATAAAAAAGTCCAGGTGAAGGAGTGCAGTAAGACTTATGCAAAGACACCCAGCATAGTTCAAGTCCAATAATTTGCCCATGAGCCTCCCACCACACTATGGAAATTGGTGCAGGCTGGTGCAGGCATGAAAACATTCTCCTGGAAATTAACTACCACAGACCTATACTATTGGCAATTCAATGTGCAAGCACTTATACTCAAACCATATGACAAAATATTTGCATTTTCTGATTATGTGCCTCCATTGCATTTCATATATTCATTTATTTCTCTTGCACATTTTTCATTTACAAACGTATATTGTTTTCAATGTTGTCTGTACATGTATAACACATATTTGCTTAATTAGAGATTTATAGTGCATTAATTATTCACATTTTAGGGTTTTATAGAATTAAGTGAAGGTGCGAAAAAGAGTAATATGATAATTCTTGCATTTAACATCCTTCCGTGTGAGTCCTTCCCTTTTCAAAAGAATTAGAAAAGTGTATTTATCCTAGTTACAGACAAGCAAAAGGTAGACACTAATCTTTGACTTTCTTGGATATTGTTATAGAGCAAGCAGAAGTTGTAAACCTCCTTCGTGAAGGTCATAGGCAGGTATCTCAGACCCAGCATGGCCTTATAGGGTTGCTGAGACACCAATGCTAGTGAGTGCAGAGATAGAAAAAAAACTTTTTCATAGAGAACAATACTTCTGTTTAAATTATGGGGGGGGTAAAGAGGGTGAGAGGCTACCTTAGGAATTTGTACAGGACCTTTAGGTGCTACAACAGCTTATCTGGAAACAAGAAACGAGACTTTAGAGGACAGGGATGGAATCCATCTTTTCCATTCGGGGAAATTCTGAAATAGCATTACAGTGTTGCAATGCTTGTCAATATGTTGCTTATTATTCGCTTCTATTTCACCTGTTTTGTTCATTTGGTTAGTTACAACTACACACATTTTCTTGTCAAGGATAGGATGCTGATTTTAATAAAAATCATAAAAAATATTCTTATTCTTGAGTGCATCGGTGGAAAGTGGTTCATGTAGCATTGTGTGAGTTAGCAATAATGGAACCCTTTTAGCTCTTGATGGACAATGAATTAAGTTTTAGAGCGTGGTGAAGTGAATGCTGGTATAGAATGTTGAGTTTGCGGTTACACGCAGAAGAATAAAGGCGTGTTATACTAAGTTCTGTGTGCGGTATAGTCATTAGTGGGTACCCAGGCTGGAGATGATGCTATAGTTCAGGCTAGCAACAAATAATCATGTGTGTCACACAGGACTAATTATTACCCAGGATACACCATCCTCATGTAATGCTCAGGTGGTTTGTCACTACCAAAGCATGCAAAACATAAAAGTACATATCCTACCTTTTACTTACATAGCACCCTGCCCTTAGGGCTATGTAGGGCCTACTTTAGGGTGACTTATATGTAATAAAAGGGCTTTGTACTTAGTTTTAAATGCCAAGTCGAAGTGGCAGTAAACTTCACACACAGGCACTGCAGTGGCAGGCATGAGACAGGTTTGAAAAGCTACTTCTGGAGGGTGACACAATCTGTGCTACAGCCCTCTGGTAGCAATTCAGTTACAGGACCTGGCTATGTGGTGTACAACATTACAAGGAACTTACAAGTACATTAAATATGTCAATCAGGTAAACACCAATTACACACATGTTTAGGGAAGAAGCACATGCTCTTTAGCACTGATTAGCAGTGGTAAAGAGCTCAGAGACCTAATGCCAACAAAAAGATTTAGCAAACTGTGGAGGCAAAAATATTGGGGGAAGAGCACCCTAAGGTTGACAGATCAAAAATTAGGTATATATAAATTTGCTCTAGCTCCTTGACAACAGCACAGAGTCTTCCAGAAAGTGAGATGGAAACACCTAATTTGCAGAAACACACACAGTACAGCCGTGAGAAAGCCCCTCAGTCCTTCTTTAAAGTGTTGAAATAGAAACATATTGTGGCTATCGGATTTATGAGAAATCACATTACAGAGATCACAAGGGCAGAAACTGGCCAGAAACATAAGGACAGGAATGGACTACATCAACAGACAGGGAAATGATCAGAGGAGAGCTGGTGTAATAGACAGCGTGAACTGATAGCAAAACAATGATGCCAAGGCTACACACCACAAGGTCCTACAAGGGTTGAGACATTGGTAGCATAAACTAATGAGCTGTGGACCAGGAACTTCTATGCATCTGTAGTGGGTCAATTGTTTTGATACACCCAGCAAGCAAAGATGATAGCAGATTTTAAATACTCAATAACTTGATTCCCCACAGTGGAGCACAGGTTGTAATGATCACCAAAATAATGTTCCTAAAGAGTTAGAGTTGATACCAATTATGTAACCTAACCTCTCTTGGGCCAGATGGGATACAGAAAATATCTGAGGAATAGCCCTCACCCACACATATGGGTGGTATGCGTCATCATTGGGCTAGCTGCTCGGGCCGGTGATGCAATGGACCCATGAAAAGAGGCTCATGCTGGAGATCTTAACTCAGATTTGCTGGGTGGTACTCGGGATCCCTCTGGGCACCCAGTAATGACTCGAAATGTAGATTGGTCAAATCAAACAATATTAAAATTTACTAGGGATACCTTAAAACTACTTTATTCAAAGGATTCCTGTTAAAGGTTAAAAATCAAAGAGATTGAAATATAAAAAGAAAATGTACCCCTGTATTGCCTAAGAGGTCGACATGGTTCTTGCCTTGTGCAAAATATGTGTTTGACCGTATGGTCACAAGTTTGAATCAATGTTTCATCTGCGAACAATATTATTTGCAAACATTTGTGTTATGGAGGGAAATAATTCACCAGTGAACTCTACTCCTGATTGTGGGATTTTTTTGGCTGCAACCAGGCCTGTAATAATTTAAAAACCAAACTATGGGTTTCATTTAGAGATTGGCAGCACATAATTTGGTGGTGCTCTCACCCCTCCAAACTTGCAGGACCCCTGCCCAGTATGGAGGCAGAGGGACAACTGGGTTTCTATTGGTGGAGCCACAGCTGACTCTGCCAGAGGAAATCATTGACTTAGTGACAAGTATACCTCTGGACCACCGGGACATTTTTCAGGCAGGATGATGGCTGTCACTAGATTTACCTGCCCAGGACCACTGTGTGATTTCAGATAATGCCTCCAATACATAGTAAGACATCATCCTGTGCATCATATCTATTTTTTCTGTTGTTTTTCAAAAACAAACCTCTGCACTGGGAGTCTTTTTTTTTCTTCTAAACATCTTTGTAGAGTAGGCAAAATAATCATGAAACCCTGAGAGTGTTCTGCCTTCAGAGTAACCACTGCACTGACAGTTGCTCTGAAGGCTGTGACATCCCTCCGTAGAAGGTGGGGTCTCTTAATATAGTGCATAAGGCTCTCTGTCAAGAGACAGGAGTCCAGAGCCTCCATTGATCTGATGGGCTGGCAAGCTACCCATAAGTGTCTAAATTACCCCCTATGTGTTCAGTGCAATAACTGAACTAACAATAAAGTATCATGGAAAAGGTGTAAAAATATGAAGAACAGGGATGAGGTGAAATATGAATATTTCTCTATGATATGTGTTAGGGATTGGCTCACCCAAACAAGTGGTGTGTATATCTATAAAAAACAGTCAAACTCATTCAAATTTGCATTTTTAAATGTTGCTTTCCCTGTCTTAAATCTGCAATCTCTTGTTCTAGACATCTATTTACAGTACTATCTCTAAATCATAGGTTGGAATCCCACACATTTATGTAGGTAGTTTACATTTACAGGCAGTGTTTCATTTCATTGTACTGTTAGTAGGATAGTTTGGTACATGTATTTCTTATGTCTACTATCCTCCTTAAATTGTCGATAGAATGTGTGTGATCTATGCTGTTTTGCTATTCATGCACATTTCTTTCTTTATTTGGGGTATTGCTGAATATCACAAACCACTCTGTGGCGGTCTCAATGCATATTTGATTGTATGTACATGTAAGAGGAAGGAGGCAATTGCAATGTATTACATTTGATCAACAGAAGGGATGGCCAGGTTCTAGAGCTATCTGCTGTTAGAATTGACAGCCTTAGGGTGGTCTTCCCCAAACTTTTTGCCTGCTTACCTCCACTTTTCACTGTATCGTTTTTGTTGACCTTAGGACTCTGAGCGCTTTACCACTGCTAACCAATGCTAAAGGGCATGTGCTTCTTCCCTCAAACATGGTTTGATTGATCTATCCACAACTGGTATATTTAATTTACCTATAAGTCCTCAGTAGAGTGCCCTATTTGTGCCTACCCCTCGCAAAGGTTAACATTGGGAATTTCTTATTATACTTATAAGCTGTAATTCCTGATTGAGAAGGAGCCCTGTCATGTTTAATATCATTGGAATGGTAATGATAAATCCGCTTTGCTGGCAAATTTGGATTTAACATTGCGATTTCAGTAATGCCACTTTTGGAAAGCCTGTCTCCATTGTATGTCTGAGGTTAGGGACAGCTGGTCTTTGGTCATTCCCTCTAGACAGTCACACTCAAAGGAAGGTTATATGTAACTGAGAGGCCATCTCCATCCTGATGGGTAATCCTGGGCAAGGTGGGAGGGTAAAGCTGACACTTACACCTGAATGGGCAGTATCTTGTCCCTGCACAAAGGGTTGCATACCTCCCCATGTAGAGAGTATGGAGTGAGGGCTGTGAAGGGAGGGCTTCTGTGCCCTTAAAAGCCCCTCTTTAAAGTCACCTCCACTTCAAAAGTACAATTGGGTATAAGTACTGGGTCTCTGACCCCACAAAATCAGACACTGCTAGGCCTGAAAAGAATCCTGCCAGGAAAAAGAACTGTTGTGGTGATACAAGGACTGCTAATCTGCTGGGCTGCTGCTCTGGAAGAACTGCTTTTCTGCTGTGCTTCCCTGCTACCCTTTGGCCCCTCTGAGGAAGAACTGGACTCATGCTTGAAACAAGAGTAAACTTCAAGGGCATGCTGGCTTGCCTCCTGTTTTGAGACTCAGGGCTATCAAAGTCTCACCTCAAGCTATTGTGCCTGGTGCATTGGAAGTGGATCCAGGTGCTTGCTCCAGTGGAACTAACACATCCTCTGCTGTGTGAAGCAGAATCAATGCATTGTCACTGTTGCGGGAACAGAACCGGTGCATTGCACTTGAAACTAGTGCATCGCCTCCAGAGCTGGCGCATCAAAACCGCCACATCGCTTCCGCTGCAGTGAAAGACAATCGATGCATCACCTCGACTGCGTGGAGAAAATCGGCACTTAGGCTTTGGAAACAATGCCTCTAGGCTACTGTGCTTCATCTGCGCAACCAGCGCACCACCATTGTTGCATGGAGAAAATTGACGCATCTCCTAGACTGTGGGATCGACACCAATGCATCACTTGGCTCAACCAGGCTCAGGGTACTATGTTCAGCGGGCCTTGCGTGGCTCCTGTAACCGGCCCGCGCTCAATCAATTGACTTTACCCCAGTCCAGAGTGACCATATACCCCTCTGTAGGCGCTTATAGCTTCAAAGCGCTATTGACACATATATTCTTTAAAAATTCATATCTCAACTTCTACTCATTAGATGTTTATCCTTTTGGTCTTGTTTTATTTATAAAATCATAATCTATTGTTCTAAACTGGTGAGGAGTATTTTTGTAGTGTTCTCACTATGTAACTGTTTAAAGTGTTGCACAACTACTTTACACATTGACTCTTAAGCTCAGCCTGGCTGCTCTTTGTCAAGCTATCAGAGGGGGAGCTCAGGGTAATTTAAAGTGTGTTTATGACTTGCTCTGACTAGGACTGTGGTTCCTGCTGAGAAAGGGTGCATACCTCTGCCAACCAGACGCCCAATTGCTAACATCTGCCAAACAAAATCCCCAACATGATGACAAGGCTTTGAATAAGAGCATGAGTTATCCTAGAAGAAGAAGGTGTGGCATTATTGGGCATCTGACTGAGCAGGCCTTAGGGATCCAGCAGGAGACAGCACTCTTGAAGGACTTATAAATAAACAAAAGTCAGAGTGAAGAAGTAGCTCCTTAAGAATTTTTTGATTTTGAGGAAGTTATTTTCCGGGCTCAGATTAAAAGGATATAAGTTCCTTTGGAGAATGCCTTGGGCATGGAGTGGATTTTTCGTCAGAATATTATGAACTTAAATATTGTGCTACAAGAATAGTCTCACAAAAATATTGACTAAGATATTGACAAGGAAATGTACACAGGCAAGTATAATTTCACTAATTTCAACTTGACATCTATATTTATCATCTTTGTGCATACATGTGAAGGTAGGTCAAGTAAATTTATATATACCTATGCACCCTTAAATTGATGAGAGTTTGAGAGGTAACACCTCAGTACATCCGCATGACACCAGACATGCAGAGCAGCAAGGTGCAATCTTTAATAGGCTGGTAAGACTTTGTCGTGTTGATGTCCATACAAAGCCTTTCTCCCCACATATAGGCATCCTAATTTTAGATAGCACAGATTTGCTGCCACCCCAAGCCCCCTCTGTTCCACATGTGACATTCTATACATTGACATATCAGGAGATCATGATTATTATCTGAAGACATTTTCTCCAGTATTTACAAAATGTCCTTTTCAATGTTTGCATTATTTGCCCAACTATTTTCTCATACTCATATGATCTTGAGGTTACTGCTTCCTTTGAGTGCAGACTAAAGCTCTCAATATTTCAATATATATGTGCCATTACGTTTAATTTCCAATCACTGAGTTGATCAACTGATCTGGTGGGCGAGGTAGTCTAACAGTAGCCTAGCACTGGGCAGACTGCCTGATTCTAGTGCCTATCAACAATACCTAGTATAACACTATATGTGCACGTAAATATTGTACCTTTTTACAGTCTTTCAATCTCAAATTGCATACTGTCTCCAAAAACATCCTCTGCATCACTAAAGCCTGACCTGAAAACTGCCCGTTACTTGAAACTTCTGACTGTCGTTGCTTTTTTTCTCTTTTTTTCTCCTTCTGCTTCACTTCCATCCATTGCATAACTTCTCTTGTTGAGCACAAACTACTCTTTTGCGTACATGTTTGCCTTATTCTCTATTTTTGTGTTTCTGCAAATGCCCACAACTCATTTACAAGATCACAACCTCTCCTCCTTTCAGTCATACCCCTGCATCCTAACAATACCTGATCTGCTGCAGCTCATCTTTGAGCCACACCAACCTCCTGCATGAGTTCACATACTTCCCCCACTAATGATCACTCCTAAATCCTATTGATTTAATCTACCACAAAGCAACTAGAGTGAATGCATGGAATGGTTTCCTTGAGCACACAAGACTCATCCCCATATACAACAATCGCTAATAACACTGGACTGACCTCTAACCTTGGGGTTGCAGAGCAGTGTTCTCTCTGGCATAAAGTGCTTTACTGCCTCTTCAGTAATCACCTTATAAATTCAATTATAATGCATCAAAGTTTTTTTTTCCATGGTGTTCTGGTGCTTCTCCTCTGGAGTGTTTTTACACTGCATCTTTTGTATTTGAATAGACCAATAAATATAATTAAGGATTTTAAGGGCATGGGGCTCCCGGGCAACTGCTTTGAAAGGTCCTTTGGTGAGCATCAACGAACGCCTTCTGTACGAGGCAAAGTGATTTACAGGTCACTCTTTCTTTTTCTAGGATGAAAATGCAGGGATTTAGGAGTCAGTGTGATGTGATTCTGATGCAGCTATCAGCACCTGTACTGCATGGTTTCGAACTCCCTGCAGTTTGTAGAGAGCCATGCTTCACAGAACAGTGTATAAGCTATTGGAATATTCCATATGTTGCTCCCTTATACATTTGAACCCTCAGATTGTCCTTTATCTACGAGCCACATACCAGGTCTTAAATGGTTTACAATTTCCTGTTTTCTTTTAAAGTTAGTAGTGCTCGGGAATTTTTGCCTATGATCACATTTGCACTCTTTGATTACACGTCTATTTCCTAGTGTAAGTATTTGGAATCAGATTTATATAAGACTGTTCCGGTACCTTGTCTTGTTATTTGCAAAATCGCGTGCATTTCTTGACAATCGACCAGATGGAATTGGCTTATTTCACTTTATCATGCACAATAGAATCTGTGCCTATATATTGGGTTATTTGTTTTCTTAGCATTACGGGAATTGAGTCATTCTATCCCGTGCAAATATAGTAATAAATACATAGGTGCAATGTCCACGAACCCTCGTTTATTATTTTATTCTCCAATATCAACTTTGAGGGTTCGCTCGCACAAATAAGAAAAAGAGCCAAAACAGTCATTGATATTGATGTAGGGTTCCCATTGTCTCCAAACTCTACTTGCATCATTTTTCAATCAAGGTTTTGAATTTGTGAGGCTTCTAAAACCATATTTAATAAGAAAAACCCTTTGGGGTACATGTCTAGAATAGCTTTGTTTCTGCCCGATTCTATACTTTTGTAAAGTACTAACCAATGACAGAGCGTATACATTTTCAGTGTGTGCTAATCATATGGCGACTCAAAAGAAGGTTCCATAGTTGAAACAGGGCATTGAGCATTGGGTTTTCGGGATCAATGAGTATTCTCTCTTGGTCCTTCTCAATTTCTGACCTCCCCTGCTCTATAGATGATAGGCACAGCTCTATGGCGTATACGCAATTGGAGACTCAATTAGTGAATGCCAAATGCCAACAGCAGATAATGACCCCCACTGTGTCTTGAGTGAATCCGGAATCTGGCTCTCCCACATCTTGCTGAAATCATTAGTTAGTGACATGCCACTGGCCAAGCAAAAATAGCTTTCTGCATCTTGTCTGGCACGTGAGACTTTCTTGTTATGCAAAAATGGGCACAATGCATGTTGACGGAGTGCAACATTTTTCAAGGAGAAATTCCTCAGGTGTTTGGTGCCACACTTCTGCCGTCTAGCAGCCATTCCTACACAGCCGAAAAGCTCTTTTATCCTTTCTTCGTCAGTAGTTTGACCTACCACTACTTCTACTTTAGTGAGCTCCAATTGACAGACTGCCTGTACTTTTTCCAGTGTCAACTGGAAGGCAGTTGCTCAGTAGTGCTCTGGCTCAATTATTGATCAATTGCTTGGTGGACTGTCCTGGTGATACTTCCTGCTGTCCTCCACTCATGCAATTAATAATCCAGCTCCAACCACACCATCTTCTGGTCGAGATGGAGACCTCTGCAATTTCCCTTAACTCTTGTCAAGAATTAAATATTTTTTTCCATCAGACATACCCCTTCTTTTCCCTCACTAAGCCTTGCCTACTGACAGGCGGTCCTTATGCTAAGGACAGACTCACTCATTTAGTTCAATCCTACCCCAAAATTAATATTGTCCTCATAATCTGAAAATACATGGATAAAGGCATGAGGTATGACAGACAGGCAGAGGCAAATCTTGAAAGATAGAATGGATGCTCAAATTGGTCCTTTAGATTACTACCTATTTATTTATGTTGGTATGTATTTATCTATTTATTTAATAATTTTGCAGTGTTATCAAGAACATACTAGTTCCGAAAGTGCCAGAGCTCTTTACAATGTAATAGGAAAGATGCACTAATAATATAGAAAACATAGGCATTATAGAAGGAAGAAAGCAGAATTCAATCACTAACTAGAGGGGGAACAAAGTGGACTCTCTTACGGAGGGTTTGAGGGTGGTGGGGAATCTACAACATAAAAAGTGAATGAACAGCAGTGTCTGGACCTTCTTAGAAGCTCAAGTGTACATCCCTCAAGGATGCACAATCCGTAGGACAAGTTTGTTAGTTATGTAAGAAGTTCTGAATTAATGGCTCTTTTAGGCTGGGCAGAGCTTGGTTCCTCACAGTGTGCAACTGGTTTTGTGTTGGCTATGGTCTTGATAATTAAAATTTCATCGATTTCTCTGAATTTACTCCAGGAAACATTGGTCAATGGTGTGTTAGGGAAGGTTAGGAGGTAGACTGAGCTAAGAAGCAGCGATTGTTTAATACTTTTAATCTTATCTGCAAATAAATCAGTTAGCTCATCACATTTATGTTGTCCGGTATTGATGTCATCTTTGGTAGTGAGGTTGTTTTACTGCTTTATGATTATAAATAGTTTTTTGATGCGAGTTCCTGCTTGGTCTAGTTGTGTCAAGAATGTCCCTATTCCCAGGAGCAAGAGCCAGGCTCTAGACATGAGTGATAATCCATCCATCTCACCATTAGGACTTCCTGAGAGGCGGAAAGATAACATAACCTGCTGGATCAGTTCCAGCAAAGCAGGCAGTACAGATGGGATGCTTAGCAGCCAAGGGTCATGGGACATAGGAATCTAGCAAGAGAAAAGGTAAGACAACCAGGGGAAGGGAAACACAAATCGGGGATGGGTATAACACAAAAACAGTGAAAGAAAAGCAATTCAGTGACAAGGTAAGTGAGAATAGCCATACAACAAGCGGAAAGTTGGCAGGTGTCATTGTGCTAGTTTGAGGCCCTTTATAGTGACTAGGTAGTGCTGTGCTCCCTCTACTGGACCTGACCTGGAAATGGTTGTTCTTAACCCTCGGCATGTGAACCAGCCAACAAGAGCTGGTAGTTCACAGTCTCCAGTCCCTCCTGGACTTTCACGAGTTTACAGCCTCAATCCAAACAGACTTGTACTTGTGTCTCCTTTACAGAGTATTCCTCGATGAAATCCTGTCAAGTTAGGGTAACAAGAAGGAGACCTTTGTTTCAAAGCAATTGCTGTTATACCTTCTTCTTTTATCTTGGAGTATAGTCACATTTAAGGCCGATGGGATCTGTCTCTACATTCTTTCAATTAACCTAATCTGTCTCTCCCGTCATTTAGCTCCTTTGGAAACACTGAGTAGAGGTTTTTAGTTGTTACCTCGAGTTTCATAGGTGTTGCCCATAGTTTAATTGTACTGATTATTCAGGAAGGCTGTTTATCACTCTTCAGTCAGGGGATTAAGTTGAAATCTGATTTGTCAGACCATCACATTGGTGTTAATATGTTTAGTGTTGGTGATCCTTTTTTTGGCTGACAGACATGATCTTTGGTTAGGGATTGTTCTGATGTGCGGTGGAAAATGATAAGGAAATGATCAGATGAGTAGCATTGGTAAATCTGCAAAACATCTTTGACAAATTAAAATTATAAGGGTGATCATTTGAGTGAGTCAGACTCATGCACAGTTGGGTTAAGTCACTTGATACTTAAAAAGATGTTCGGATGAGCTTCTTAAGAGTCCTTATGGTTATTCTAGAGGACCTTGATGTCCGCTACAAAGATGTTGGTTGTGAAAGGGAGAGAGTGATCAGTAATGAGCTCCATTAGTTGTTCAATGAAGGTTTGGCTGTCTTCTTGAGGGTGGGATGCATTGTGAATCTTGATGGAATTTAATTCACCAATGCTGCGATCCTCACACAAGCATAACACAATAGGGACCAGATGTAGGACCCCAGTAGGCCACCATCCCTGTGAGGGCCGGCCATTCCCAATGTGTCACAAAGTGCGACCTGCTTCATGAATATTAACGAGGCAAGTCCTTTGCGACCCATTTGGGAATCGCACACAGTTTCTCGGACTTAGCTGTACATCAGTGTTTGCGACTTTCAATTAGCGCTTAGCAAACAAATGAAAATTGCGAGCCTCAAACACTGAAAGTCATACATTTGCCCCCAAGTAGTACACAACTCTAAACACTTGAGCTGGATTGTATGTCAGTGTTTGATAGTGATAACTTCTCTGGTACAACCCTCTCTGTCAAGGCGTTTACTGATAAAATTGTAAATGACCAGTAAATCAATCAGAAAAGTGGTGGAGTTGTATCTTAGATCTGTTTAGCAGCTGAATTCTATCAATTGGTAGTGGGGGAAAAATCTGCTCTTCCTTTAGGCACCGCACTCTAGTGCAAAAATAATGATCTGCGATAAGTATCTCTGGGTTTTCCTTGAGCATTCTATGTAAGTCTACATCTAAAGTTCCTAGAGGAATTTTCTAGGAGATAGATACTTTTGAAGCAGTTAAGCCTGGCTATCACTGATGTGCCTGACTTCATTGAATTTGTCTGCATCTGCAGATGGGATAAAAGGGGTATTAGTCAGTGGGACAGGCCGTGGTGAAATTAATTTGGGTCCAATAATGGGAGCAGGATAAGTATGCCATGGTCAATATATACATTGGTGTGTTTGGGATGATCCTCATCAACGCATATACAGAGAAGAAGATCAGTCATGCAGAGTTTGATAGAAACTCTATTGGGGTTTACTGTTCATGCTGGTGGTAGTGAATGGCAGCCTCTGAGCTATACAAGCTTCAGTGGTGGGTCACATGTGTTCATCGGTGGTAGCCTTCAAGCTGTACAGTCTTAATGAGGCCATAGAGGAGTGGATCCTGCTTTCGTTTTTGCTGTTCATTGTGAGACCACCACTTAACTGTTACTAATGTCCAAGCAGTATCATTTTCAGTGGAAAGGCAGATGGGAACAGAGGAGGGGCTGCGTCTTCAGATCGGAAAACTTAGTGTGGATCTCTTATTCCTTTATTGACATTATTCCCATTAATTGCAATGGAGGTTGGGGACCCCAAGCATATCCAATTTAACAATTTGAGGATACCAGTAACACAGTCCCTCTCTTTTTTTATATGATTTGTCAATGGGAGCAGTGGAGAGACTGTGCTCCTCGGATTCAATTCTTCAATGAGAACACCAAAGTCCTTATTTTTGTTTACATTAAATGTGAAAGGGAACCCTTTGTAGAATGACATTTGAAGAGAAGACCATGGTTGATATTGTTTATGGGAATATTTGTCTAAAAAGGGGTGTATTTCTTCTGTTTCCAGTAGAAATAAGGAAATCCCATTTTCAGTTACCATCTGACAAGAAGACCATCTCTGTAACTCTTTGAAAAGATGGCTCCCAAAGTAAGGCCTTGCAGCATCACTTCTTCTGTTTCCAGTAAAGGTAAGGGAAGTCAATCTTCCGTTTCTATACACGGGGAAGATCATCTCTTTGAATTCTTGAAAAGATGACTTCCAAACTAGGGCCTTGCAGGAGTGCGAAGCACAGTTCAATGCTCCCTAAGCACAGGTCACAACTGTTCTCCCTTCAAGGTCTGGCAGGAACCTCCCTGGCCTCCATTGAGAATAGCCCAGGAGGTTTATGGCCTGGGATACTTAATAAGTGAGTAGGGTCCAACTGTCTTCGTTGTCTCAGATTGAGATCATCAAAAAGCGCCTACCCGACAAGAGGCACCTGGGCTTGCAGATGAGTGCTCAGATATGGTAGACTGGACCTGGCTCACATCCTTAAAAACCTAGGCATGTCCTCAGCTCTGCAACGATTACTGAGTATTTGTGGGGATGCGGGCCACAGCTGAGTTTCAGTACCAGCAGGAACATTAAATGCTCACTGGTGTATTAAAGGAGGTGGAGATCCACGGATTGTGATGCCATGCCAGAGGGTAGCAGCCCTATCTGTGGCCATCTTGAGATATCGATCATGATCAGCGCATTCAAATACATATAAGCAGTTTGTATTGGAGGCAGAGGCAATGAACTAAATGTAACTGGCATCAGCTTTAGAAATTCAGAACAAACTATTACAAATAAAAGGTCCTAAATACTGGTAGCAGAATATTGTCCACTAATAAAAGGTAATTACATGGGTGAGCAGGAGCCATTACTCATAAAAGTACAAATGCAGTTACCCATTAGGACCAATCTCCTTGCAAAGAAGGATTGTTTTCTCTTTTAAACTATGGGGCTTATTTATGAGCCCCTTGCAACACTTTTGCACCACCATTGCGTCACTTTTCGTGACACAGCGGCTGCGTAAAAAAAGGCACCACGTTGCGCCATGTTTACAAAGTGATGCTTGTAGGCAGATGCATCACTTTGCGAACCCCTGTGCCACATTACAACTGCATCACATCTGTCAATCCTTGCGACATGGAGCACTGTACAGTAAAAATGGCGCATCTATGGTGTCGCAAGGAGGGCGCAGTGAAAATTGATGCATCGCTCTTTTACTGCAGTGATGCAACACTTTTCATAAATGTGGCCCTTAATACTTTTAAATACCTGAGCCTGTAATGAGAGCTGCCACTAAGGTTCCTCCAAGGCAGACCTTGTTATTAGATAAAGAGTTAATTGTAGATTCTTCGTAATCACTCCTGTCCCTCATTACCCTCTCCCTTCCTGACAGTGCATGGTCTCCTGAGCAATCGTATACAACATAGGCCAGTCCTGACCTTTCATCAGCCACGGCCGGTATAGGGCGTGCTACAGGGGCAGTGACGTGGGGCGGGGGAGGGGCAGGGTGGGGGGTTGTAAAATGCGGCATATGGCCGATTTCAGGTAAGTTTTTTTTTCTTTTTCGTAACTTACCTGAAATCGGCCGTATGCTGCATTTTGCAACCCCCCACCCTGTCCCTCCCCCGCCCCACATCACCGTCCCGGTGGCACGCCCTATACGGGCCGTGGCTGCCTTTCGTCTTTCAGTGTGCCAACTCTTAACTAGCCTGCTGTCAGTACACTAGTCCTTTAGACAAGGACCTCAGTCCTAAAGTCTCTTAAACTATTTGCTGGCCTACTGGTTTATGCTGGATATGACTTATTTTGCTTGAATATTTCCTGAAGGGTATTTTCGGTATGATGCTTATATAAAACATTAACTGCTGTAAAAATGCAATCATGATATCCTTTTTGTAAATGCTTTTGATAGAGAAAACAACATTAATAATATAGAAAAGGTAACATATATCCAGTGCTTGAAATGGGAAAATAGAAGTGCAGGTACTCTGTAACAGAGTACCTGCTTGTTTCTCAGAAGTGCCGGTACTCTCCAATTAAAAGTATAGCATTTCTTTACAGTACCGGCCCATTTAAAGCATTGCATACATCTCTTTTGGTGAAATAGAACTTTTATAACATGCCATGGGATCGTATTTAGGAATCTATTCTACATTTCATATTTTCTGCGTGTAGAGGTCAGATTTTAAGTTTACCTTGACAATGCCATATCATTTTTGAAACTCCTGTATAATTCTCATACAAAGAGTAGCAGAACATTGATTTAGTGTTACGCGTGAATCTCTGTAATATGCACCATATAAACCAAATGAATGCCACCAGGCGCAGCATTGATCTGTAAATCCGTCAACTACTGGGTGAATTTAATCTTATGTCAGATAGGTTGACAGATTTTGAGATAGTCAAATATCCTTCGTTAAAGTAGAATCAGGAATAGGAGATGTTTACACAATTCTCTCTAACTGTAATAATTCTAGGTGACACAAAAATTAAGATTCATTTTTTGGAGAATAAGACACGAAAACGGTTTCCTTCCCTCCTGCCACATTTCTAACCACGAATTACTGCCAATAGAACAAACCATGGATCAGTGCAACACAGTTCAAATTATACCTCACCTCAACTTGTAAGAAGATTGCCCCAGGTGCTAAATTTTCTGGGACCGTCACTGCATATGAAGCATTGGTGAAAACTGGACTGTTGTCATCGATGTCCAGGACGTTGATGGACAGGGTTATTGACGAACTTCGGGGGTCAACGCCTCCATCCGTTGCATCCACAATAAGTTCATACACATCCCTTGTTTCCCGGTCCAGCTTGACTGATGTATAAATACTTCCATTGGAAGTGATACGAAAAATATTGTTCAGATTTCTGAGGCTGTACCGAACCTGCCCATTGACTCCTGCATCAACATCTGTAGCCTTAAAGAAAACACAAACCCAAAACAGAATGTCAATATCAGAAAATAGTACTGGGTTGCATTACTGTATGGTCAAGAAGCAAATAATTGGCTCTTTCACCACTTGAATCAAATGAAGAAAAAAACAACAAAGAACATTAAACATTCTTATTTTAATCCGGTATGTTGGAAAGTGGGTGATTCATTTGGTAAGGGGATACTCTTAGTAAATTAATCAACACTGTGTTTAAAAATCAACACACGTCTCAGTGAAACTCTGCACAGTCCATGTTAGATATTGTATACAGTGGGCTCTTCTCGGAGAAACGTATGGTAAGTTGAAACAGTAATAATAATTATAAAGTTAAAAAAAAACATAATATTACTCCCAAACCATTTTGGTAAAGTGGAGAATAACATATTAAGCAAAAATACAACAACCTGATTAAAATCAGATAAGGGGCACAAAAGTATATATTTTTTTTAACTTTTTTAAGACAAAAAGGTGCTTATAAAAATAACTCTCCATTGCAAAATAACACGTTGTTATTAACTGAAACCTAGACGTTATTTCAGGCTGCCTGCAATGGAGCAGAGGTCGGATATACAAAGTTGGTTCTCCATGTCAAAGTTTTGCTTTTTGACTTTGTCTACGTTTTTCAAGTCAAAATCCTACAACAGGAAAAGTTCAATACATCATTGTCAAGCTCCTGCTGAAGTTGTTGGTTTCAGAGCTGAAAGTTTAGAGCTGGAATTTATAGCAGCCTAGGTTGTTTCAGTGCTGGAATAGATTTGCCACAATGTCTTCGGGACTTGATAACATATTTGGTTCTCACAATCCTTCAGCAGAGCAAAGCTGGAGGGTGCGGCCTTGTAGGGCTCTCTGTGATGGGATGTCAATATTGCTAGATCATGCTGAACCAGCTGTCAGTGCAGCAAAAACCTCTGAGTGGCTCAACATTGTTTTTTTGCTCAAACCTCTGAGTGGGTCAAGATTGTTTTTCTTGCTCACCAGAGTGAGCCTCCCCTGACAAAGCCTTAGAGCCTTGTCTTAGTCTGCAGTAACTTTTCTCTAACTGCGGGAAAGGTTTACTATGGTCATGCTTGCAGACCCCAGATCCTCAATGCTGAGTTTTACGCATGGACGACCGTATTTATGAAAAAGTGGTGCAGCGCAGCAAGTCACCTTGCTGCGCTGCATCACTGAGAAACGTCATGAATGCATTGTATTTCAGGCATTCCTGTCCTTTCCCCTACTCGGGCAAACAATGGGCTGTCTACCGCCAATGCAGTCACCCCTGCACCATGATGCAAACATGACAGCCGCGGCCCGTGGAGGGAGTTCCGTGGGGCAGAGAGGCAGAGCGGGGGAGGGGCAGGGTGGGGGTTACTAAAAACTGGAATATGGATAATTGGAGGTAAGTAAACAATTAAATAAATTCAACGAATTTCGTAGCGCGCGCTGCATTGCATTTTGCGATGCAGCGCGCGCTCCGAAATTCGTTTTATTTATTTAATTGTTTACTTACCTCCAAATATCCATATTCCGGTTTTTAGTACCCCCCACCCTGCCCCTCCCCCACCCCGCCTTTCTGCCCCACGGAACTCCCTCCACGGGCCGCGGCTGAAACATGACTACGTTGCATGCAAGATTGTTTTTACAGAGGAAGTGACACAATCCTACCAAATGCAGGACACATAGAAAGAAGAAGAAAAAAGGAGAAATAAAGATCTTGGAGACAGCCTACTGCAGCTACCAAATGACAGAGTATAAATAGGCCAAGCTGTCGACCAATGAGGCTACTCAAGACCTGGCTGTTCGATCAGTAGCGCCCCCCCTCCCAGCGCCTTGAGACCCTCATGGGTATGTAGTGCGCTCTACAAATGTTTGATTGATTGATTGATTGATTGATTGATTGAATGAGCTGACATGAGTGTGATGTGAACAAATGCAAACAAGCAGTCAGTATACAGTGAAGCCAGGTAACTCTGGGAGTTAGACCTAAGGAAAAATACACACACCACCTGCTCAAATTCATGAAGCGACCAACCTCTCTTTGCTACAGGTTGGGTAACTGTCTTTTGTTCAAGTCAGACTTAAAGAAGTCAATAATGAACTTTCTCCATTCCAGGATACTGTAAGCCTTTTCAGGGCAAGTAAGCTCTCGTACTTCAACAAAGACTTGCGCAGATATGAAAAATACTTTTGTATGTAGGTCACTGAATAAATAAGTACATTTATAACATATCTATTTATCTAAATTCGCTTCACTATTGAATTATTTTAAAAAAATATACAAGACCAAATAAAATTAGATTAAAGTACAGCAAAACTTGAAAATCTGCTTTTATTAAATTCAACTTAAATCTATTTATATTGCTTTTATTATACATATGTGCCTTTAATGTACTTATGCATCTTTATATTTATTACTCTACTCCTAATTCATCACATCCAATACACTACCCTATTTATCACCCTAGACCCCTCTCAATATATCCTCTACCTCCACTCCCTGACCAATCACAAACCCATTCTACTACTATGATCCCAAAATAACCCTTTCTAAGTTCGTCCTTCCTCTACTGCTCCTTGCATCAACTCAAACCTCTTTTACTATTCATATCTCCTAAATAATTCTTTCTAAACCCTTCCCTTATGTCCCTGCTAGACTGATCCAATATCTCTTTTCCCTCCCCAACCCACTTCTAAAGACTCTTCCCCCCTCCATCTCTCCTTTACTCATCTCAAACCTCCTCCACTGTCATGATCTCCAAATAAACACTTTCTAGACCTTCCCTCTTCTATCTCTCCACTATCCTTTTCTATCCAACTAGCATACTCATATGTCCACCGCTCAAATTAATTTCATATTTCTCTATACAAATTCCACACTAATCAGTTTTGGGTTCCAGAGTAGCATGCACTCACCGAAAGGCGCTTTGATGCTTAGTCAGGGGCAGGAGGCGCTATGTAAAAGGAATTACAATTACAATATTTCTCATTGTTATACCTCTCCTAGGTAGGCAGATCTTTTTGGCACATTTCCAGGTTTACCTGTTCTTGTTAATCCGGGAATGGGTCAAAATCCATGGATGTTGCACAGGAACACCCACACAACACCCATCGAAATGCATCCCTGGCGCTGTGTAATCCAATGCAGTGATTTCTTCTGCATTACATTACTCGAGATCTATGAAACCACACAGGACCAAGCAAGGTGGCCTTGCATAGATTCATACATCTCATTTTTCATTTGCTTCAGTCTTGCATCACATTGTGTGGTGAAAAAGCTATGCATTGAGGCTCATAAATATGCCCCTCGGTCTCTTGCTAGGCAAGACTGCAGCAGGGTCCTGGAAGGTCCAGTACTCTGTGGTCAACTTGGCCCTCTCACCATCAGGAGTCCTTCTGTTGTTTGTGTGCCTGACCAGGCAAAAAAGGAGGTCAGCCACCTGACATGTGCTGAGCAGGATTTTGGGATCCATGATCCTTCTTTTACCAGCAAAGCCTTCTTCTTTAAGCGTAGTCTCCCCAGGACTATTCTAACCAGTAACTGGAGAATTTCCCCACCTGATGCTGCCTACTTTCTAACTCTATGCCCATCTCCTTTTGCAGAACTTACTCTAAAACACCCTCAGTCAAACTTGACTCACTCCTTCTGTCATCAGAATGCTGTCTGGCTCTCCCAAATATGTTCACCTATTTGTATGAGCACTCTTCTCTCTATTCTGGGCAAGAACCAATTTCTCCCTGAAGGGGCTAGAGCCAGGTAGTTTACGAGAGCCTAGTGCCTAAATGAGAGCAGGATCTGTCAGCCCCATTTGGCATTTCCAAGTCAACAGAAGTAGTGTGAAGGCAGGCTTTTGTTCTGCCAATTCATCCTGCCCCCTTCACAGATGTTTAATTACAACAAAGGGCCAACCTTTGACAAAACTACTGCCTTCCTAGGCCCGAAGTCCAAGCTAGAATCCTCTGTAGAGCACGTTTGTCAACTCTGGAGGTAAGACGAGTGGCAAAACCTGTTCTAAGTTTTGGCTCAGGAACGACAAACTGCATATTTGATAAAATTACATTTCCACTAATTTAATCAAAAACCTACTTTCACCTTAAATTAGATTTTCAAAACTAAGTGGAAAATAACTTTGAATCATCCATTTTGCTTGCATTTTTTCAGGCAAATATATAAATAAATGGGCAGTACGTTTACATTTTTTTGCTCTTCACAAACTACTAGTTAATAGTAATTTTATGAGTGTGGGGACTCTGCAGTCAGGGCAGAGAACTCTACACATATAAAGATAATACAGATCTATCTTTTCAGGCGTGTAGTTCTCAATCGCGACTGTGGAGTCTCTGTACTCGTAAAATTACTATTAGCTTGCAGTGGGTAAATAGCAAACAAAAGTAAACCTACACAAAAGTGTAAGTTTACTCGTGAGAATCAGACCCTAAGGGTTTTAAATTATACATAGGTCTGTTCCTGTACAATCTAACCTAACCTTCAAAGTGAAAACAACTTTTCAATATTTCGTCACTGTGATGGCACCCTATTTCCAATATGCTGTGTGCCACATTTTGTATATTATGTGGCCAGTCCTATGGCTTACAAGCCATACTTTACGGTTGACTTATTAATATATGAAACTACATTATCCTACATGGGCAAATAAACTGTTCCTTTCTATGTGTCAGTAAAGCACTTTTAAACTGAATCCCAGCCAGAGCACAGTGGTGCTCCTGGCAAACCTAAGCTTTTGTAATATATGTGAGTAGTGTCATTACACACTGCAGGCCACTTATGACATTTCACTCCCATCGCATTGGTGCATTTTCTGTGCTATCTTCTGTGGTCTTCCTGGAATTTGCAGGAAACCAATGAGTGGAACCAATTTTGTCACTAGCATTTTGGGGAAAGTGCACACTCAAGGTGGCACTAAATAACGGTGTTACAGTGCACAGAATGATCACCAAATATAAAAAAAGTGTCCAGAAAAATGTGGACAAGCCAGGGTCACCATGCTGAAAAACTGGGTTTGCTAGATGGTGCAAATTAAAATGTCATTGATTGTGCTGTGATGGTCATATTCTCATTGTAATATGCACTTTCACAGCACCCGCATCACATGAGATAAACATTTTATTTTCCAATCAGTTTTCTCACTAGCTTTTTTAAACTATATTGCTTCTGTTTTTTTTTATAAATAGACAGTGCTGTATTCATAAATTACCTGTTTTTGCCCTTTTCACTGCCTCCTCGGTGAATGCATGTCTGGGTTTTGGTGAATTTGCATATTTTATTCCTGGCATAATATGCATTGTATATTTCATTTGAATGTTTTGAATTTTAAGCATGTTACACATGGGTGGTTATCTGCATAAAGATTGTACATACAGTATGCTCTCACATTCAAAAGGTAGATGAAGCAGCAGCTCTTTGTAGTGCTCATTCGGGGGCATATTAGCAAGGGTCATTTCGCCGCTTTAGCAGCACTTTTTGCCGCTAAAGCGGCAATATTTTTATCGCCCTATCAGCAAGCTGTCGCTAACAGCAGTTAGCCACAGCTTTCATGCGATAGCGACAGGCTTGGGGCCTGCTTTGCATGTCAGCGATATTTATCACTAATGACATGCAAAATGGGCGTACCCAAACTGTTAGCGACTGAAAGCAGTTGCTAACACAGCTATCGCCTATTAGCAAGGCAGGCGAAGCGATGAAAAAAATCGCGCTAAGCACGATTATCGCTATAACCTAACGCCTGCTAAAAACATGACTTACCTGTTTATCCAATGGGAAGTGGATCTTCAGGTTAAGTCCCCATTGGCATTAATGCGTGAATATCGCTGGATTTCCAGCGATATTCACGCATTTCGCCGCTATAGCTGGATATTTTAGCACAGTGGAGATAAACATTGCTAATAGCATGTTTTCCCCGCTAAAATATCCAGCGATAGGCGGCGATAAAAACAAACGCGCTAAGTGCGTTTTGCGATAAATATCGCAACTTCTTGCTAATAGGCCCCTTAGTTTCTAAAGTCATGAGTTAATGTTGGTGGTGAATTGCATGTGGTCAGGGCACAGATCCAGTTTCACAGTTGCTACAAGATATTTTCTGCTCGATCAAGGACTCCCTTGATTTAAAATTAGCGTAAGCGTAAGGTAAATATATTGTGCGTGAGAAGCATAGACCAATACCTGGGATTAACAACATGTTGCACTTGTATACAAGAATACATACACCTTTACCAAATACCAGAATTGCTTGTGCCTACCAAACATGCAGTTATATTGTTCGTTTACATATCATTTATCCCTGTACACATTATTTAGGTTTTGCAGGTCCTCCTTTACAAACTCACAAATACTTAATGATTGAGGGCTCAGTGCAGCAATCTTCGCTAGCAAGAAGAGTAGACTGGAGGTTCCTCTGACCATCAACTGACATTCAAATGATGGATTCAAGTACATTTGATTGTACTGGGTCTCTTCTGCTTGTCATATTCTAATACTGTTTGATTTTCTTTGATATTATCCAGTTACGTAACAGTGCCAGATGTGTCCATAAGTAGATATTGGTTTAGACCTGCTTCTTTAGGGGACCCATACAACCCACAGGATCTATACAATATAACTATACTAGCAAATTATTGCAATGTATGACCTTAAACAGTCCCAAGTATACACCCAGTGCTTAATCTAAGGTGGTGGAGGAAGGTAGCGCCCATCAGCATGATTTGTGGGAACCAACACCTTTTTTTTCACATCAGACTCTGATCCAGAGCAAAAGAGTACCAGAAAAATTGAGAGCGCTTTGCATGAGCACCAGTTATGTTACACACAAACGCATTCATGTTTTTGGTAGGTGCAGGGAGATTGAATGATTTGACCAGAATAACTGGATATGGAGACGACCCCGAGGCTCGAACCGCGGATGTCCCAGCTCTAAGGGTGGGAGTCTAGCCGTGAGACCACGTCCTCTTGCTTGAAACAAGACTGCACAGCCTTGATATTCGGTGCACTGATATATAACAAAGCACCAGCGGCAGATATCTGAGCAAAACCTTGTGCCTTGACACTTATACATGTCTTTGTGAAAATCTACTAGCATTTTGCTTCGTGGTTGCATCACAAAAATGTTAGGAAACATGGCCCAGATTCTTTTATCATCAGAAAAAATGCAAACTGCGGTACACGAAGAAAAGGAGAGGCTTAAGTACATGATAATAAGTTAAATTATCAAAGAAGTGCACTATACTAATTTAAAAAAACTGGATTGACATTTGTGATTAATGTTAATGCAGTTATGTTCAAACAACATTTAAAGCCTTTGAAGAGAGTGAAACACAGCATAACAAAAGAGGTCAATACACTGTTTTGTGAATAAATACCTTTAAACACGGGCAGAATGCTATCCTACACTCCATGCCACAAAGATCATTCCCCTTCAAAAGACTTCTTCGACTATGAGACCTTTATAGATAGAGCCCCAAGATAAAAGCGCATCTAGCTTCCACTTTAAGCTTTTAGTTGTCACTTAAAAACAGAAATTCCAAATGTGTGTTATTTCCTTAAAGAGAACAAGAATGGAAGGGAAAGATATCTCTGATTACTCAAACAAAATTCCAGCCAAGAATTGACCTAATCTATGACACGCAAGGATCATTTACCGTCTCCTGTTAAAAAAGAAATACTAACATTGCAGGGAGAAATGCCAATTCCACAGGGGGCATTATTTCTAAAAGTGCTGTTGTATTACATCATTACAAGTTTGGGAGGATGGAATGAGGTATAACATGTGCAATTACATTTTGTGTGCATGATAACCAAATGTTTTACCTTGTTATGCCTCTTTGCTCATGCTAATAAATAGGGGTGGGCGGTAAACTCCACTCCTCTGGGGGAGTTTGCGGAGGTTTGTCCAAGCTTGTAGTGTGACAAAAGATCCACAAACTTTCATGGCGCATTTTTTTCCATGCGTGGCCTGCCAACATTAGGTTGACAAGCATGAGCAAAAAATATGAGTGCTAGACCGCCTCCTGGCAAGATTTCTCAAGGCGGGCAGTCTCGGCAGGTTGTTACAGCTCACGATGAGAAGTTGTAGCTCACATTGAGAAAGCTGCTGCTCGAGTAAAAAATCTACTCAAGTGGCAGAAGGTTGCAGTGCTCTCTGGCGCACTGTGTGGTGCTGTTTACACAGATTTGGACAGATTTGACAGTATGCAACAATTTCCCATGCTAATAGTCAGTGCAAACAGTGAGACAGACTTGAACTCTGCGGAATCTCGCAGAGTTTTTATGTAACTCTGCAGAATTTTGCAGACTAAAACTCTGCAAGTTCCGCCCACCCCTACTAATGTCACCAATCTTTTTCTCTACAAAGTTTAGTACGGTATTGAGCAGGCCAACATGGAAACCAAGGTTGAAAATGAAGACAACCTAGCATGAAACCATTTTATCAAATGAAGCTAAAAAAACAACAGGATTCAGTTGTTCACCCCCCTCACCCAGTAACCCAATTTCGTACAAGTCATTTAAAAAAAGTGGTGTGACTGTTTATTTATAGGAGCTGGCTGAGATTAAAATCTATAAACTGGTCACACCTGGATTTGTGAGACATTGGATCAGCCTCAAATTAATCTTTGGGACATCCAAGCAACCCTGATCTCTGAGAAAATGATGACAAGTGCATGTTCTGTAAAAGAGCAGTAATTCTCTTGTACAATCTTGTCACTTCCCTCCTTATTTTTCTCTTTTTCCTTTTTTTTCTTGGTTTCTGGGCTCCTTTCCAATAGATGTGAGAATCTGTTTGGTGATCTCATCATGAAGAACGGCATTCCATTTAAAACTTAAAATATATCTGGCCTCTTTTGTATTTTTTCTTCTCTTTTTGGCTTCTCTCACAAACATTCTTCTGGAATACTATGATGATTTCAGTTAAAGCTAGAAAACACAAAAAACAAATAAATTAAGGAATCCTTGGACAGAGATGATACAAATGACAAAAGTGTCTTGAGACAACTTGGAAGATTGACAATGTTTAGGGTTGTCTGGCCTGGAGATCTGCATTGTCTCTAGCAGCAACTATTAATTGACCTATATGGGCTTTGACAAGATGTGAATCTTTCCAAATAGGCTGGTAGTAGATCGAGTGTAGCTGCCGATTTATTGGGTGACATGCTTTGTGTTCAGAAGGGGCTAACTTGTGCAGTTTTTATGGGAGTGCCTACTGAACATTTTAGCATTGTGTGCATACTATAACAAAAGATTTAAGAAGAAAGAAAAGTCAAGGTTGATATAATAACTAAATCTTGTTAGGTAAGTACTCCACATAATTGTTGCAGATGATTTCGTAGTGTTCTATTGTTTATCTTTGCAGTTATTATATTTACTTGAAATGCTACAAAAGTTCACATCTCAATGTTTTCAGGAGAGTGTTTAGGATGTACAGGATGTCCATATATTTCACATCTACATGTTTAGCTCAGTTGTCTTCAATACTAAGTTACATCTTTAAACATAAATATGATAATATTTGGCACTTTCTTGATCAATCCCATGTGGTTAACACAAAATAAATCACCGGATGTCCTTTGCTGACCAAATATATCATTAAATGATTCAGGTTGTAAATCAGCCACTCATAGTCCTAATGACACCTAAATAAAACACAAAGTTCACTATAAAAGTAGGATATATGTAATATTCAAATCTCATATATAGTATATACGCAGCTGTGGCAAGTGTAATGTTATGCTCTTCATCATTGTTCAAAGCACAATGTGATCCCTGACTCCCAAGCAATGTTAATACATAGCATATTATGCTCGGATGATTAGCACCTGTAGTTTACTACATTCTATTGTTTATGTGCACAAATTATAGATACTGTACCAAAACTAGTGTACAATACCTACTATGCTTCAAATGGTTTTCTTCAAATAGTAAGCACGTAAGATTGTGCAATGGTGTATTACCATGTTTTGTGGTTTGAATAGAATTTGACCTCTGCTGATTCCACTAACAACTATGGAACTGGTTCTCAAAGGTAAATGTACACGTTTGTGTAAGTTTACTATTGCTTTTGGTATTCACAAACAATGAGTTTGATTTTAGTAATTTTTTGACTGCGGAGACTCTGTACTAGTGGCAGAGACTCCACACATAAAGGGTAGGCCAGTTCTTTTTATGTTCTGAGTTCCCCACACTGATAGTGAAGTCTTTGTAGTCATACAATTACTATTAGTCAAATTAAGCTTGTAGTTTGTGAATATTAAAAAAGTAGTAGAGTTACCCAACACATGATATCCCATTCGTCATATAACAAGGTCCATAGGATATTATGGAACTGTAATTTGGCGAATAGGATATCTGTCACGTTTGTGGTGGAGTAACTCTGTCCGCCAAGATCGTAATCATGCCCTTAGTTTACCTTTGAGAACAAGGCCTTATATTTTACTGTCATGTCACAGATATAGATATTACTATAAAAGAGAGCCAGTGTGAAGGAGGAAGACCAAGACTGAGCAGAGATTCACAATTACCTATATTCACATGTTACTGAATTATTTACTTTTTCTTTTACTTATGAAATACTTTGTCTTCCATCAAGTATAGACTGTGACAATGTGACTTCCACTCCATGCCAGTGCTTGCTTCTTGCAGAGGTGTCTAATATACAAGACAATTCTCTTCTACCTATCCTGGTGTCATGACAATATGTAACAGTAGTAATCGGCTCCTAAGGCTATGTCTTCATTATGGTGAGGGCTGAATTAGCTAATTCTAGAGGTAGCAGGAAACAAGGTCATTGCTGTCTTTCCAGTACCCCACTTCTGTCACTAATGAGGCATAGCTGATTCATATTACCGATACTTTGAAACTGCAAAGATTTCCATAGAACCGAAATGCATACTCACTATTTAACTGGAATGAAGGGCTGTTTTCTACCAGTCTGCCCTCATGTTACTGCACCACAAATAAAGTGCTAGATGTGTCCAGCATTGTAGATAAAAACAAGTCTATATACCGTCTAACTAGTTACTCTCTCCCCGTAAATTCTTTTTATTTTCTGGCTTGACAGCATAGCCGTCGCCAGACAATTGTGTGAGAATCACCAGGAGAAGGGCTTTGGCTCCAACCTGATATTGGGAGCCAGGAGTACATGTTTTTATTAGGCAGAAGTGTGTACTTCCCAAAAAGTGCTTGCATTCCACACAGTTGCAAAAATATTGATTATTTATGCAACTGACTGAGCTTGAATTTTCAGGCCACACACAGTGTTATAATGCTATTGAAGTGTCTTAAATACCTAGATAATTTATAGGTAGGCTATCCTGTTTTAGTTTTAAACCTAAATTAACTGATAAAACCCCACCAAAAGGGAAATAGCCCTCACCAGTGTAAACAAACACTGAATTAACACCTGCACAACCACAAATTAAATGTCATTCAAAGAAAGGAAAAAGAGAGTGAAAGGCTAATTTATATTTCTTCATTAAGAGGCCAATACCATGTAACTTTGCTATACAGTGTAGCAGCAAGAAAGACTGGGCTAACATTATCCTGCTCAAGTTTTGCTGTTAAGGGATGTCACTGAAAGATTGTTTCTTCTTCCTTATGCTATTTTCAGTTTTGTGGTCTTTGGCCTAAAGATGCAGGATTTAAAAGCATGTTTTAGGACTAATTATTTTAGAAACTGTAGAGAATCAGGAAATATCAAAATCATATTTGACATTTTGGCTAGATTAGATTATTTCACTGATAGGTAAAATAGATGGTTTCATAAGAATCTTTCCCAATATGTACCATCACATTTACCCACAGACAGAGAATGGGCGAAACCCCTTGATACATCAGACCCCTTTTCTAGTGAGTCAGTATTGATAGTAGGTGAATTGCCAAACACCCCAGGCTTTTAACATTTAATGCAGGGTGTAGTGGCAGGTATATGTGAAAAGAGTGCTGTCACCAAGCAACTGCGATAGCGGTGAAAACATGGCAGTAGACGTTTGGAGAACATAGAATGCAGTGCCACTTGGAATGATGCTGCAAACATTTCTTACCAAGTTCAACAAAGATTGGAGTGAGATTGTTTGTATTTGCAGTGATTCAGCCACATATATGAAAAAGTTGTGTGATGACCTGTCAAAACTGATACCTGAACTGAAGTGCTTCCCTGTAAGGGATCCTTGCTACTTGCTAGATGGTGTGCTGAAAGCATCTTTACAATCTTCAGAATTAATGAAGAATGTTATTGACCTTGTAGTCGATTCTGGAGCACTGTTTTGTTATGCGGAGGAACTAAAACACAAATACTTCTCAAATTTGTGCTTTGTGTGGCATCAAAGAAGGAGTCATCCCAACTGTATCATTTAGCCAGTGGTTCTCCTCTTAGAGGCAGTGAAAGCTATATTATCCCTGTGACGACTGTTTACAGAATTTTTGCTTAGCGAGGATGCCAATAGCAAGAAATGTGAGGATCGCATAGTGATGTGAAAAAAGTACACTCTACTGCATTTTACAGGACAACATGACTGCTGTAGTGGACATAATAAAAAACACTTGAGTCTGAAAACACCCTTGTCTACCATGTGTTCAGTGTAATTGGTGTAGGTGTGGAACATATTCTTGAGAGTAGGCTGGGTGACACTTTTAGTGACTGTAGCACTGAAACTTGTTCCATGTTACAATGCTTGCCACTTTGTAAGCAAAGAAATGTTGAGGAGTAATTCAGAAAATGTTATTTTGCAACAAATGAGAAATGGTTTACACCAGCCTTTCGCCAACCCTTAACCAACCATGGCACTTGAAATCAATGAAGCCTCACTGTGGTAATATGCACAAGTCCTAGATCCTTTCCATACAGGGGAATATTCTCTGGACTTTGAAAAGTACTGCTTCATTTTTGACAGCTTCAATAACTCTAAGAGCATATACACCCAGTTCAACGCATATGTTGCAGAACCTGTCCCAGGGAATTGCAATATTCAGTTGCCCATCTCAAATGCCAATGTTGAGAGGGCCTTTTCACGGATAAAAGTTTACATGGGAAGAAAAGAGTGAGAGCGCATGATGAAAGATACACTGAAGAAATATTGTGTGATATACTACAATAAGTTTGATTTGTAAAAATGTGTTTGGACCTCATACACTGGTCGGGCACTGTCTATATACAGTGCACTATCAGGGACAGAAAGCAAGCAATAATATAAGCAAAACGTTCCATAAACACTGGAAAAACACTGTTTCTGTTGTTTTTAATGGCAGGAAAAACCCCACCAGAATTTGCCAAAATTAGAAACTATAAACAGGAAAGCCTATTTATTGTGTTTTTCATTGACGGCAACACATATGGAAGGATGTCAGTCATTAACCTAAATCGATTTTTAGGTCGGGCTTATCAGTGCAACTGTCACCTGACCTTTTACCGTACACCAACACTCTACAGTTCTGTGCTTCCACACAAATACATATCCATTCATATGCTATTCACTTGTAATACTTCACATTACCATGCAACATTCCTTCAAAGCAGACATATTAGAATTGCCATGCTTGTTTGAGTGCAGCAGTACTGGGATCCAAGGGGAGTGAAGGAACCCCTGCAACACAGTTATGTTGGCATTTTACTAGTCAACCTGGATTGCAGGATTTTTCCCTGCTTAAATTAGAACTTTATGGTGCCTTTGCTGCTCCATTCAGTGGATTGGATACATTTTTGAATTTTAAATGTAATCTTAGTTTGGCACATGAATTCAAAAATCCTTCAAACACTTTGTTCCTCAAATTGTAAGTGTGTAAATTATTTACATAATATAAAACTCCGGCTACAAGAGCCTCTTGATTTAGATAACTTTCACAATGTTTTCTAACCCCCCAGTTATGTACACCTCTAGAGTGTTTCCCCTGTGTTCTAGATTTTCACAAATAAAATATTTTTCCTTGTTTTGCATAAAGAGCCATTACAGTTCCCCAAGGAACTGAGATGTTAATGCCCTATTAAGTTACCAGTAATCTTCATTACTCCTGGTCCCGTTGTCCCTGTCCCATTCTTTACTTGTGTTGATGACCATCTCCCTGACAGAAAAAAAGAACAGGGGAATGCTGGAACCCCTAACCCCACCCCCTCCCACTGGGAGTACATAACCAGTGTCTACCCAGCATTATGCCTGGACTACAAAGCCATCAACAGGAAGGCCGGCCATCCAGGAGGGAGGGAGGGGCATAAGGGATGGGACGGGGACAACAGAACCAGGAGTAATGAAGATTAACAGTACGTAATAGGGCATTACCCCCAAGTCCCTCCAGTCCCTGTCCCATTCCTTGCCTGTGGAGCATACCAAAGCCAGAAACCCAGCCTTCCAAACCCCCAAGAACACCCAGGACACCACACCGAAAAGCAGCGTCTCAAGCGAAGCAACGGGAGAACCACAGGAAAAATACAGACTGGAGCACACAGCCCGCAACGTCCCCAACCAAACAACAGTGACACAGGATACCAAGGTGAACAAAAAAGCAGCCAACCCTCAGCACGGCTACCCAGAAGGCAGCTAACCCATACCAGGGACACCCCCCAACTAACAACAGAACTCACCAAGAAAGCACCAGAGACCGTCCTCAACCGAAGGACAGTGAAGAGGCCACAAACGGGAGATGACCCAAGGTGACCAGACATTCTAGCAAGCCAGAGCCAAAACAACACGGACACAACCGAGGACCAAAGGAACCAGCATCCCGGAAGCAGAAGTCACCAGCAGCACCAAGGAGACAACCAACTACGGAAAGGCACCCAGGCCCCACCAACCCAAAACCCCCAAAACCACCAAGCAGAGGGAGCCAGCCCCGAAGTTGACAAGGCAAAGACAAACAAGCCAAAGCTGGAATGAGACAAACCCTAGAGACCCGCAAGCCCAAAGGTGAAACCCCAGAGTGGCCGAAGCAACCAGGCCACCAGAAAAAAATCAGCCCAAGGAGGACCAGAACAGCGGAAGCACCTCACAGAGCACAAAAATCCCAGAGGGTGCCTACCCGGCTAGAAGGCCACCAAGCCTCGGCACACCAAGACCACAGACCCGGCAGCAGATAGAGCGTGCCCCCAAGCAGACAACGGAAAGAACTCTCAAAACTGTTGAAAATACCCCCAAAGAACCACACAAGTGAGACGAGGGGAAGCAAGGAATAACCCAACATCCCCAGCCCAAACGCCAAGACAAAGGGGGACACGGCCAACAACAGGACCAATCCCAACACCACTGGGGAGAACCACAGATGACCATCCCAGACCAATAGGACAGGGCCAGCCAACAGGCCCAAGGCACAAGACCAGGTGACCAACCAAGGGCAGACCCACACAGACCAACCCCGGAATGGAGGGAGCATCGACCAATTGAAAGCCCCCACGCAGCCCGACAGACCTGGCCACCACAGAGCCTGGAGGACACCACCCCCCCCAAAAATAAAACAGAGGAGGACCAGGCCCCAGGGCAGGAACGGCCAGCACCAACCACCAACGTCGACACAGGACAACCGCACAACACACCCAAACCGGGAGGAGTCATGGCACAGGGACAGGCCAGCTAGCCAGGACGGAGGCAGACTCAGAAAGTGCAGGGGACACCGGGACACAAACTAGAACATAAACCCAACAAGGGCATGGTCATGGCCAGAAGTTAGGAGGCCCGACAAGCACAGAACACCAGCTGCCCAAAAACCAACCAGAAAGGTCAGGGAGAGAAACACAGTCTCCACCAGGACAGGAAATAGCAGGGGAAGAAACCCCGGGGGCACAACCCCCCACCAAGAACGGGATGCAAAACAGCACCCTGCCCAAGGATGGCAAGGGGCGGACACCTTTAAACCCCGAAACCGAACCAGTGCATAGCACCGAGAGAGGGGTGAGCCAAACACCCAAGGCCCCAGAGACCAGGGGAACCCAAAAACCAAACAAGGTCAACAGGGAAGACCCCAACCCAAACAACATTCACCAAGATCGACACCCACAACCACAAACCCGGATGCTGACCGAAGGTGAAAAGACTGGAACCCATGGACCTGGAAGGGAGGAAAAAACCCCAACTGACCAAACAGCCAACCAAACAGCCCTCAGGACAAAGGACAATACAATGGAACCACTAGAAGTGAGTCCCAAGACCATCCGCAGAAGGGGCACAAGAACAGGAGGGACAAACAGGGCGACCCACAGCCCAACCCTGCAGATGCCCCCCGCAGGCTCCCAAGAAGCCAGCTGACTGAACCACAGACATGCCAGCATGACCGGAGGCCACCAACACATCACCATCACAGGCACAGAAGGCATGGCACAGGGCAACAGCCGCAACTCCGACAACCAGGCCACCAAGGGAACCCAAGCGTCCTGCACTGGCATGCCAATGCTCACCTCTGGGGAAGAACGGTGCAGAAAAGAGGCCAGAGAAAAGGGAAAGGAGGCGGGCCCAGCCCCCAGTCATGACAGGCACAGAACTGCCGACCACCAGAGACTTGAAAGACCCACACCCAAGCAAGGCGCAATGGGACCCGAGAAAGGAAAGCCAAAAAGGGCCACCAGCAGACACCCAAAAGGCAACACCCAGGCCCCAACAACTTGAACCAGACACCTCCTGAAGGCAGGTAACCCATAACCAGGAATACTCCAACCAGGAGACAAGGGCAGAGAAGGCACATCCAACCCAACTGGCACAGGCCAACGAGGGGCTAAGAAAGTCACAGTGAGGCCAGGACAAACAGAGGCAGAGCCAAGGCCCCACCCCCAGATGGAAAGACCTGTGGAGACACCACAACCCAAAGAACAACCCGCCTGGAGGGCACACAGTGGCACTGCCCACTGAGGGGGCAGTAACCTGAAGAGGAACTGGGCAGAAACCAGACCCAAGCAGACACAGCAACAGCAGGGCCATTAAAAACCCAGGAAGACCAGGGACTGGAGGCAGCAGAGGAAAAAAATCAGCCCGATCCACAATGCACCAGCCGAACAAACCAGCAGGAAGGTGCGAAGAAACCCCAAGGGACCAAGCTCAAACAGCAAGATAAAGCTCTAAGCGGAAAGAGATGGAACCCCGCCAACACTGAAGGCACCCAAACACGGCCACAGAAACACCAGGGACAGAGCAGGCAGAAAACACTGCCACGGAAGACAGAGACAGTGCAACAGAAGCCAGGGACACCAGGCCATACAAAACACAAAAGCCCAGACCCAAGCATCCCACAGCTGCAAGAAGGGGAAAGAAAAACCACTACCCGGACACCACCCCAGGACCGCAGACCCCCAACAACATTGCCGTCAAAAGTAAGGCCTCACCAGCCAGCCCTTGCGAGGACCAAAGCCAGAGCACCAAGGAAAACCAAAAGCCAGACCAGTGGAAACCAAGTGCCCCAGGGGCATCCAGAGCACAGCCCGGAGCCCCACTCCACTCGAGGTGGAAACACAGGTCCAGAAAGTAGCCACAGCCTTGCGATGGAGAACAACAGGGCCCCCAAGCGGGAGCAGAACCTGGAAAAAGCAGCAAAAAACAGGGTAAAACCACAACACAGCACACTCCCCAGGGCAGGCAGACATACCATCTGCCCCCACCAGCCAGCCCAGGCTCTCTCCAGAACCCCAGCGCAGGGCAACAGGCAAACCCCTACACCAGCTAACAGGTACTCCAGGGGCACCACCAGTGCAGCCCTCGAGTTACCAGCCATCCAAGAACAGCCGTCCAATACCAGCGGGAGGCACCAGAGGCACAGGGTGAACCAGAGAGCCACAGTGCCATGGCCCATCCAGCACCAAGCCCCTACAGGCGTAGGAATGGAACACATATAGCAGGAAGGCCGAGGACACCAAAAAGCCCGACCGTGCCCGTATACCAGACACCCAGAAAGGTGAGAAAAAGAGGTAAGGAAAATAGCCATGTGGTACTCACCCCGGGCCAGACAGACTCCACACCACACTGTCTGTCCCCACCAGCCAGCCCAGGCGCACTCCAACACCCCAGCACTGGGCCAACGTCAAACCACTACAACAGCATGCCAGGCACTCCAGGGGCACCACCAAGTCAGCCCTGAGCTGCCATCCAGCTTCCAGCACGTCTTCCATCCCAACCCAGCCATCAGGAAGATGCGCCCTCTAATTCGGAACAGACCAAGGGGCCGGCACACCAGCCATAAAGGGCCGGCCGGCAACAGGCAACATGCACAGCTCCCAGCAGGCTGGGAGGCACCATCCATCACCTCCAGGACAGCTCAGCAGCCGGACAGGAACCCGCAGAAGACTGCAGCAGGAGCAGCACCAGCAGTCCTGTCCCATTCTGTCAACAGACAGAAAAAAGAACAGGCTTAATGCTGGGTAGGTACTGGTTACGTACCCCCAGTGGAAGGGGGTGGGGTTAGGGAACCAGCATTCCCCTGTTCTTTTTTTCTGTTAGGTAAATGGTTATCTCCACAAGTAAGGAATGGGACGGGGGCTGGAGGGACCTGGGGTTAATTTACTCTTACATACTCCCTACACTAAGTAATCACTTCTAGAGTTTTAAACACACACTTGAAAACATGTTCCAGTGGACACCTAAATAGTTTGTAGAGAACAAAGAATGCAGGTGGAATGTTTTATTAAACACATAATGGCCTCCTCATGGCGTCACTCACATGCAGATTACCGGCACTTCTACCACATTAACTGACTATCTTGGAACTTCAGTAACAGTTTCTGCATCAGAACATGCACAGATCCCATTTCTTGATAGGGCAGCTCCGCTATGGAAATATAGAAGCTTTCATAATGCTGTAAAAATCTCTATATTTGGTTGTTAAAGGTCACAGTTGAGAATGGTCTTATCTGCAGCACACATTTTCACTGATCTTAATACAGCTCCCTTGGCACACTGTGTTCTCTCGAATAAAACAAAACTTGCTTTTTCGAGTCCAGACTATACAAACGGTAATGAGTGCTGCTATTTGTGGTCTGTGCTCGTTTACACCTTGGTGTTGTTTAGAATCCTACTACATATTTGTTAGTGTATATTACTCTGCTCCACTTTCTTTTCAGAGCAGTACGTTTTCTTATGGGGCAGGAAATCAATGTTGGCATGTGGCCAGGTGTTGCAATTGCTTTCTTAAGGCAATACACTCAAAAAAAAATAGAACTAGTTTGAAAAAATCCAGCTCAGTTTCTGCTACAAGCACTTCAATATGTGAAGAAAGACTTCGAAATTTGACCTTCCTTCCACCATAATATAATATGACCTAGCCAAACAGAATGACATTATCAAATCATTATAATATTAATTTGATAATCTCCCAGCAGACACATCCTTGATGCACTCCTTGCTTGACGCAAAAGTTGAATTTGATTCCACATTATCCCGTTCATTGTAATAAGCTCCTGCCCTGCATAATAATATACACCCCCTTGGCTGACCCGTAAAAAAGGTCTTTGCATTTGAAAAAGCTGTGGCCGAGCACACGAGAAGCAACATCATAATTTATTATATGTAAGAATATGAAACACTGCTTTTATGTCCCATCACTTGTCCTAAAAAACGCGTAAACTTCATTCTAGATGGTACAGCTTTACTTTCATTTGGTAAACCACCAATTAAATGAAAATGCAATAATATCTATCAGAGTGTTGCTGTTTTTTTTTTTTTAACACAAAGTCATAGAGAAACTCAGTAAATATAAACACTGTAAGATACAACGGTTCGGAAATAAACATAATGAACTGAATTGAGCCCATCCTGAAAGGAAGTGCTTGGCTGTGTAACCATACTTGTTTGCAATTTCCTTCTGCGACCAGGCATTCTCCTATAAAAATAGGGGGCACATCCTGATTACTTCTGTGATATTACCCTTTTGAGATCGGGTGACATTCTTACACATTTAAAAGGGTCACTTACTCCAATGCACAGTGTGGCATATGTCAATAATATAGCAAGCTTTAGTGTTTCACAGTATTCTCCTATTGAGGAACATATGTGGGGTTGACAAATCTCCTTAAATCGGTGGAATACCTAAACCACAAATGTGCAATGCCTAATTTGAGCCGGTGGTTGCCGGTTGGGGCTACCGGCGCTCATCTTTGGGGCCCGGCTCTTATTTTTCTGCATCAAACTTTTACCGAGACAAAAGAGGGAAAACACACATAAAGCAGAAAGACAGATGAAAAGAAAGAAAGAAAAAACATTACAAAAGGAGGAAGCAGAAACCTGTGCGAGTAATATAAAGCAGCAGGGTATGTTGGATGGTAAATGAAAAGGTAAGAAGTGGATTTAAGACTGTGAAGCCTTGGTATGCAATGCTCCGACATTTAATTGCCCTGTCTGCGGGTTTCCGAACAGAGTTTGGGAACTGATTCTTTTAAAAATTTAGCACTGCAAATAAGGTGTCATACAATTTGCAAACACACAACTGGGCTTGCATTGAGAGTCCTGCAAGTGCCCAAAGATCTCCGACCATGTGGCTCAATTTGTGCTTCACATGCCAATCCAGGGGTACAGAATGACAAAACTGGCTCTGCATGAGGGAAGTGGAACGCCTGCTTGCTGATTTCAGAAAAGGGTACTCCTCAGTTATATGGACAGTCAAAGACTAAACTCACCGTTCTTGGAAGAGCCAGCCTCCCTTCAAAGTCCACACAGGCCCGCTGTATAATCCCTATAGAACATCAAATGAGGCTGTAATGGTATGCAGCTGCAACAACAAGAAGGTGATGGATGGAATGCTTAAATTAATCTCAGCCACTGGCTCGGACCACATCCCAATCCATCACTTTTTGCCCACAATGCCACTTCCATTTGGTCCTATCCATATACAAATCAGCCGTGACCCTGCTCCAATCAGAACAGTCGACCTTGTACTGCCAGGCCAAATCCTTCCTGAATCGGAAAACAAGCAAACCAGTTTCACCCTTATTATGGCCTCATTAGCCAGGCATAGCTTGATTCCAGTAGCACAGTGAGCACGGCACTCATGTCTGAGCATACATTGCACTTAGGTCAGCAATGGCAACAACAACAAGGTGATGGATGGAATGCTTGAATTATTCTCAGTCACTGGCAATCACACGGGCCGGATTATTTTTCATTCACCGTGCCAACTCAGTTTGGACCCAGCCAAATGACAATCAGCCTTGACCCTGCTCTAATCAGAACAGTCCAGCCAAAACTGCCAGGCCAGGTCCTCCATGAATCAAGAATATGCAACCTAGGACTGGCTTCACCCTTAATATGGGTTCATCATCTAGCTATAGGTTGATTCCAGTGACACAGTGGGCACGGGACCCACCTCTGAGCATACCCGTCATGTTTAGGGTGGCAATTGCCAGAACAGCAAAATTATGGATGGAATGCAATCTCAGCCACTGGCAATCGCTCGGCTGCATCACAGTCCATCATTTTTACCCACCATACTACCTCATATTAAACCCGGCCATTTGCAAATCAGCTTTCATCCTGCTCCTATCAGAAAAGTCCAGCCTGAGAGAGTTCCACCACCTGATCCAAGATGTTAAATGCAGACTACCCTCCCTTTGGTACGCTTTCCGGATCACCAGAGGGGCTAGTAAGCAGGGTACCCCTTCAGAGAAACTGACTGCATGGCTTTTTTGCAATGTCAGAAGGATTTCTTAAGGATCAGACTCCAGCATCTGAGTGAGGTTTCTGTTTTCTGCAGTACAATCATATCTTGGTGGTTGGTTGACAATCACATTATTGAAGAAGTGCCTTTCTCCCCTCCTTTGATCTGACCCTGACCGCTAAAGCCAGTCAGCAAGGGTGGGGGCATCCCTGAGGGAATCAGCAATACAGGATAGATGCAAGCCATTGGAGGCTTGTCAGTCCTCGTGCATGAGGAAATTGTCATTTGTTGAAATGTTCTCAGACTTGCTCCACTGATATCAGACCATCTTGTCTTGATTCAAACAAACACTTGCACGCATGGCCTTGCTTAATGTAAACAGGCAGAATAGCACCCAGGGGCACCATAGTTGTCACAGTCTATGCACTGTGTTTCTCTGCAGAGGCCATCTTGATTTCCTTGTGGGCCCACCTCCAAATGCTTTGTTCCAAATCATAGAGAGTGGAAGCGTGGACTGTGGATGTTTTTTATTTTCCATAGCCAAACGATCATCTGAATGCAAACACCATGATTCCAACGCTTCCACGTGTACTGAGGAACCTTAAGTGGATGATTGTGTGCTTGATCCTGATTGCACTGCATAAGTAGGCCCAGATGCCCATAGGTTACCAACCATCTCCGGCTGGCAATAGCAACTATCATCAGTCTTACACTACATCAGCCTGCATTGATCATTTCTTTGTCCCGTAAATGTCTCTTGCTATGTTATGCCTGTCAGTGTAGTGGCTGAAAGGGGAAGGCTCCATCAGTTGGAATGCTCCATTGAGGTAGAAAAGGTAATTAGGCTTGCAATGAAACTCTTTTTGCAGACAGGATTTTCATGTTGTTGGGTGCCTTTTGACTTTGGATGTTCACTTAAAGATCATTTAGGTTTTTCACGTCATACATTATTGAGTCTTGATTTTATGTGGAACAGGTTCCTTAAGGGTTTTTCTGTACCCTTCCAAATGTGTTAGTAAGTGGTGATAATGGCCTCTAGGGCGCCTTAGGTATCATTTTCTACTCTGGAGCTGCAGCAGTTCTGGTTGCCTGCAGCTTCCCTTTACTCAGACCATTGTGTTTGAGTCCTTTTCCTTCCTGGCATCTTCCCTTGAGGCTCTTTGAACTGCTTGACCGTGCTGTCTCCTCCTTTCCAGTCACCAAATTGTCCTTCCTTGTGGTCATTGCTTCACCAACCTGGGTTTGGGAATTGGACACTCTGGTGGCGACTGAGCCATATATGCAAATCCCACAAAATAGGATGTTCTTCTAGCCTAGTGTGAGACTTGTTCTTAAAATTTCACTATAACTGGATTTACTTTCTGATTTATTCCTTTAAAGGAAATATGGCGATTTAGATGTAGACACTCCCAATGTCATCAAGGCTCTTTTGACCTATCTGACTCAGCACCATCACATGACTTCCTTCAATAAAGCAGATGCCCTGTTAGCCACTTTTGGGCCTGCAGGGAAGGGGGAAAGCGGGTGTTCCTCCATTATTAGTAAGCTAGTTTGTATTACCTGTTGCTAAAACAAATGACTCTTTGGGGGATCTCACTCCCTCTGGGCATCCAAGTGCAGTTTGCCTCATGTGAGATTTTCCTTGTTGATAGAGCTTAGACTTGTGAGTTTGCAGAAGGCGAACAGTGGTAACATTTCGGGGAGCCAGGAATATAAAAACCAGTAAGAGTTGCAGCCCCAGCATTAGAAGATGGACTGTTTTTATCTTATTGTGGTAATGCATATTCCTATTATAAGGCAAATCACCTCATCATACAAGGAATGAGCTTAAGAAGACCTGGACACTAACTTGGTGTACTATACTAGTAAGCAATTGTGCATTACTGCAGTCCTCTACAACGCTGCCCATCTGTAATAGCTTTAGTAGGATGCCTCTTTACAGCATTTTAAAGTCTCATCAGCATTCTAGTGGACCTTTCCCTCTCAGCAGTATCAGTGGGAATAAAATGGAATGTATGACTTTACATCGCATACATTCACAACACGGTATTTTACATCGTGTTTGTTACTACGCAAGTCGTTACTATGACTTGCGCTGGAGGGTGCTGGACTTTGCAATAGTATGATTTACTATTCCAACTCCAGCCTACGTAACAGTAGGGAAGGTGCTGGAATAGTAAATCATACTGTTCCTTAGTTTAGAGTGCCATCCAGCGCAAGTCGTTGTAACAACCGCGATGTAAACATACCGCGGTGTAACGACCGCGTTCTAAAGGTCGTTCTCCATAAAATGGCCGCTTGGTCTTAAAACATTAGCTGATATAATCTTTCAAAATATTTTTATAAGACTGCTCTGTTTACAAAGAAAGGTGCAAGTACCATTTTCATTATGCTTTTCCTAATCCAGTTTTGGCTTCCTTTGATTCCTGAGATAACCAGGGAGTGTGCTTGGTACTGGTGGAATCTGCATTAATTCTTTTGTCAGTAAATGACAATGAATGCATTGGTCAGTCAGTTGAAAAAAGATTCATAAAGATTCTTCAACCTGCCTGCAGAAGGGTGCTGAGAGCTGTGAGGTCCTGTCTGGCAATTCAGACTTTTCCATTGGATCATGGTCAAAAGTTTAACATTGCGGGTACATATACAATATAATGCTCTTACCTTCCAAAAAAATAATAAAATGGTTCCATCTATGGCCTGTACATCCAATGTCCAAAGGTGATCTAAATGTGTTACTCTTGATGAATGTAGATATCTGAATACATTGAACGAGTTTTAAGGAACCAAGAAGGTCGTTAACTACAGCCCCTTTAGGGTCTGCTGACAGATCAAATCGTAGGCCCGGTAGTTAAAATCACCTAGGAGTTATTGCATGGAGCTTCAGAGAGTTCTATCAATCGAGAATCATCCAATGGAAAGTTGGGGCACTGTCCAGTAGGTCGATAAGTTAATAAAAGCGGAAAACTAGTCTGGTGACGCTTTATGAAAGGTAGGACCTGTCCTCCTGATCTGGTTCAGTTTATGTGTGTAATGTGTGCTTTTCATCCATTCTCAATATTTCACAGATAAAATCCGGCCTCAAGGAGGCTAAAGAGGCAGTATTTGTGCAAATTCTGGTAAGTGGCTGCTCGTCACTCTGCCATATTATGACATCCAGTATAGTGCAAAAAATTGTCTGATAAGATTGTAGAACAAAGGGTCCAGTGGCTCAGTGGACTAATGCATCCTCAAGGTTCCTATGTTCGACCTCATGGGCACAGGTTAAAATCCTTGCGGGTCCACTCAGCCTTTCATTCATCCGAGGTCAATAAAATGAGCACCATTGAGTTTGGTAACAATAAACATCTGTTATTCAGCGCAAAGATACCTAAGGGTGAACGTGTGCTTTACAAATTTATGTTATGTAGAAGCTATGCAAAAACAGTGCAGCAATGCAATCTGGTGAATAGTATATCTAGCCCTTGGCTCATAAATCGAAAATACCTACAATAGAAGAAATGTCTTTATGCATCAATGATTCTTAACACAGCGTTGGTCACTGCATTTCTACAGACCTTGGTAGTTAAATGATAGTAAACCTAATTACAGTAATTATTTTCCTTGAAGCAAGAGCATTTAAGAAATTTGACAACAGGGAAATATGAACAGAGTATTTAAAAAATATGACCTTGTACTTTATTTAATACATGTAATTAAAAATCAGCTTGTGGCATCCTGGTATCATTCAAGACACAAGTTGGATAATAGATAATTGACAATTTACGACCCAGTTTGATTTAGCAACATCAATTGCTTCCTGGTGCACGTACGCCTGAATAATTGAACATTGTGCATTCTCCCTTTCCACTGCAACATGTATATTTTCCTCATTAGTTTTGTAGTAAAGTAGCAAGAGATGGTACACATGAGAACTTTGTTAATAATGTGAATAGGATCCATGAAACTAAAAGTATGTGGGTCTTCTTCATTGCAGTAGTCATCAAGTCAGCATCAAGGCTTTCTCCGGCAATTTATACTTGTTCTATAAGGCTGTAATAAACCACACATTTCATTGTTTATTTCGTCCATAAACATATCACCTGCAGCAGAAAAGGCACCTGAAGAAAATCAAGATTTTAAATCTTGGTAGAATGGTTTAGGAGAATGGTGAAAATGCATTCACACACTGTTGAACGCCACAAGTCAGCGGTCTGACAGCTTTAGCTTTAGAGAAAGGTCGATATCAAAGACTTCGAGAAAAAATTAGGAATTTTGTCTCAAGGTTCTTAGAAGAATTTCCTTGAATGCCAAAATTTCCCAAGATCTTTATTGCACATAGAAAATGGAAAGTAAAGAGAAATTCCTCGAAAGAAGGGAAGATGATGATTAATATTTTCCTTAATATTACATAGAATGAGAATGTATGGGGATTGATATCACAGGAGGACAAGCATCTCCTCTTGTTGCCATCTTTCAAGCGATATCTTTGTTCTTTAACAGAGCCATCATGACACTCTGCTATCTGTAGCACCACAATCCGAGCCTTTACTTTGCTGTCATGTCCATGTACCGAGGCACCCCTGCCAGACACAGCTAGGGCTGATACGATGACAGTTCTGGGAACTTTGTGGAAAATGTGGGCCCATGCCAGCCATGCTGCAGCAACTTGAAGAGGAGAAGGTGGTAGAAGAGTAGCAGCCCGAGGATAAGGCCGAGGTGCAAGAGGAAGTGGAGCCTGAGGAGCTATCGGTGTCCGTTAACTCAGAAATTACTCCACAAACCTGGAGAGAGGCCTTTCACCCAGCACTGTTTACTCTTCATAGGCAACCTGCCACCCAACCTGAGTAAGGAAAAGTTTAGGAAGCTCAGCCCAGCAAAGTGTTTATAAATCCAACCGCCCAGTTAGAATCCTGTAGGAATAGGAATGGGGGTGGCTAGATGTGCTGAGGCCGCCCTGCTCGCAGTGTCCCCCTTGTGGACCTCCCCGTGTAATGTGAACCCTGTGTAGACATCCCTTTCCCATTCTGCAGATTAATTTTGTGTCTTCTATAGGGTGCTGTGTCTGATGCGGTACTATCACCTTAGAGCTCGCTGGGCACCTACTATGATTTCCATAATAACCCTTTCTTAACTCTTCCCTCCTCTTTCACTCCTTTGATTCATCACAAACCGCTTTTGACTACTATCATCTCCCAAATAATACTGCCTATACTCCTCCGTCCTCTATCCCTCCTATATCCCATACAATCCAACTAACAGACTCACAAGTCCATGGCTCGAAGAAACAACTTGGATTTCCCTATACTAATCCATCACTAATCCACTTTGGGTTTTGGAGTAGTGTGCTACTCACCGAAAAACACTTCAACTACTCATCTGGGGTGGTAAGCGCTATATAAATGCAATTACAATTACAATATTGTCTTTGCTTAAACAATGTAGGTATTTGAACAGGAAAATGCTTAAACTGTATTTAATTGGGTGGACACCCGAGTCAGTTATGGTTTTGATTGTAATTGCGTCTTTTCATCCTGTCAATTTAAGATGTTGACCCTGCAAGTTTTTTACAAGCTGGATTATTGGAGATGCTGAAATATAGTTTTTTATGTTCTCATTTTGTTTTTACATTATGAGAAGCATAAACTATATATTAGACTGGCATGTGCATTTAGTATTCCAGTCATATTTGCATGATACCATTTGTACCATCTACATTGCGTGCAACTAGATGTGAGTGAAGTTGAAAAATCTTCAGATTCGCAATTTAGCAAGCTTTTTAAACCTTCCCTGACTTACAAAGGTGCGAAGCTTGAGAGCTTTATGAAAAGAAAAAGACAGATTCCATGACCATTTGTGGCAGCAGCAAACCTTCTAGCTGCTGCAAAGGAATGATCAAGGGTGCAGGGGTCTGACATCACTTGGCAGGAGGTGCCTTCCTCTGCTCTTAGTGGCTTCTCCTTGTGCCAGCAAAGACAAGCATACTACCCCCAACCAATCCACCCCTGCAAGGCTTCTTGGACACCATCCCAGATTTGTGATATGCCTTCCCTTCTTGTGGCCCAATCTCCATAGTAATGGAGTACACAGGAAGTGACACGTACTGCCTACAACCAGAAGTATATCGTACCAACAAGCAGTATGTTTTTCCCTGTACCTTTCTCATTTCATTACAGTCTTGCTGGTGATGCTTTACCTTTGTGAGCATTGATTTTCTGTTAATAAAAAGAGCTATATAATTTGGGCTTATGCTAAAATGTACTTGTGTTTACACGGTCCTCTATCTTACCTCAATGTCACAGGATATCACGTGATGACTGTTGATTCTGTTTCTAAACAAAACTCGTCTACTTATGCTTGAATACGTAGAAAATTATCTCAAGGAAATGTCCTCATTTTGATGAATCAAGGACAGTTCTTACTGCCCTAGGCTATGTTAACAATGTATCGGTTCAATTGTACAGCTACGACTGTGAGAATGGGTGACTCTTAATGTACTCGTATGTTGAGAGAATCTTTGAATTTATTCAGTAGTAAAATGTTTCTTCTAAGATGTTCCCTATTGGTCCAAACCATGAGAATGGACCTCTTAGCCTAAAGCGCTATATCAGATTGTGGATTTTGCTAGTAAATGAGACCCCCAAATTCTCTCTTAGAGGGCAAATCTGTGCTGGATTTCATTTAGGATTGTACTGAGATTTTTGTACTTATGATTTATAAGCTTTGCTGGTAACTTGTTATGGTACCTTTTTTCCGTTTTTTGTCACTCAATTCTGATATAAAGCATTGAAAGGGAATCTTTGTCTGTCATTCTCGTGAGAATGTTTTCCTAAATAAAGAGACAGTTCCAGTCAGGGAGCACCAAATTCCACATCAGGACTACACAATGCCAGGCCCTAGATGTTGGAATGAGCTAGAATGTGATATAGATTTCTGTGCAGACACCTTCAACATGAAACCAAGTACTGAGGTTTGCAACTTTACTTGACTATAAAGTCAGAATCAAAACTATACCCATGCCTACCTGCCACCTTATATATGGAAACATTTATTCATTTATGAATGGTTTCCTGCTGGATTGAATAACTTCAGGTCCTATTAACCACAGGCAATGTGTTATGTAAGATTATCAGATTTTATCCCTCACCATTGTGTTCTCCTACAAACAAGATAGGTATACGAAAATGCTTGTGATTGAAGCCTCTTAAGTACAGAACTAATGGTGAGGTAAATATCCATTACAAACTAAATGTCCTAATATACTGTGCATAATGTTTACTGCTGGACTTTTAGCAAATATACTGTAAATTACGTGGTGAAGCAGTTGCAAAAACATGTTTTTGCACTGCCAGGGAGATTAACACACTGTACGCATTGCTATTTGCTATCAGGGAAGCACAACACGTCAATAATGTCAGCATTCAAGGAAGTGGCTGCAATATGATGAACATTGGCAACGCTTTGTGTCGGTGTGCTGGCCCATAATTCTGTATAATGTGAGTTTATCTCATAGTTGTGTATATAGAGACATCATATGACATTCATAACCCATAATACAATGAGGTCCACAGGAGTAGTCGTAATACGGATGCAGTTGGAGTTTCTTAGGGTGGTAAGAGTTTATCAATTTTGTTAACTTTTTTGCGGGCCTATTTTTCAAGTGCGTTACCAGTGTTTATCTGTTGTTGAGCAATTTAAAAGCCGATGAATTTACATCATGGGTATAATGTCACTTTGAAAAATACTGCAGGATCTATGTTACCACGCGGGGCAACACCAAGACATTGAGAAGATGAGCATTCAGCACTTCCATGGAGCAGATGTTATGGGCGACCAGCCAGACATTCATAGAGCTGTGTCAAAATGAAGGTAAGCTGTCTAAGCATTGCTCAAGGATTTTTCATAGCAGAGAAAAAAGAGTACAGCATGAAAGTAACAACAATGTGAAAACAGTAAGCAAACAATACTTTGTATGGTAGGAGGGTAGAATCAGAGCTGCATTATATCAGCTATGCCACAGATATAAACACAGATAGTTGTCAACAAAAATAAATACACGTGTTTACTTCAGGCCCTTTGTACATATGAATGAAGCACATAAAGATATTTCCCTTTTCACAGATAATTATAGGTTTTTATGGCACTTGAGGTCTCAATCATCTCAGCTTTTACCAGTCATCACATTTTGAAAAGGAAATTCATATTACTGTATGTTCGCAAAATGTTTCTTCATTCTACTGTACCTATGGTGGTGGATATTAATCAGACTACACACTCGCGGCCGGTATGCATATGGGTGGGGGGGCGGGGGCACATGGGGAGGAGGTGGCATGGGAGATAATTTTAAATAAAAATGAAAACGTACCTTCTGCGGTCCGGTCCTGTGTTGCGTCATCCTCGCAGGAAGCAGCAGTAGGGTGCCTCCCTCTCTCCCCATAGCCAATCACAAAGCTGCAATGGCAGCGTTGTGGTTGGCTGGGACGCCGATCGCACAGGCGTCTATGGGGAGGCCGATTTCTCCAGGTAGCCTGCATGCGGCCTACATGGAGAAAAGGGAGAATTTGCATGACTGGTTTGGTCGGCCCTGGGGCAGACCAATCAGTCGGCACCCACAACATTGGGCTAGCCACTTCCCCCTGGACTCCAGCAGACCTAGCCACTTGCCCACTCCCAACCAAACCCATCTTCTGCTTTCTCCAGTGCGGAAAGCAGAAATATAAAATGGTATTTTTACCATTTTATGTTTCTGCTTCTCACACTGCGAGAAAGCAGTGGGGCGACGCTCCTCTGCCCACATGGAAGAGCCGCCCCGACACTGCAGTGTGCCAGCCTCTACTTCACTAGTTAATAATATGTACACGTGGAGTCAGCAGATATCCAGCATGACAACAGTATACAAGAATACAACCAGGAAACATCTACAGATGTCTAATACCCACCCACGTTGTGCAGTACAAGGCACTAGAGTGGAATTATTCCTCTTCCTCTTGAATCCATTAAACATTTAGGCCCTCCTTACAAGTATAGGTGCTACTTATAGCACCTGATAAATAGCAATACAAGGGGGTATGTTATAATTCAGGTGTGCTTAATAACAACTATTACGAGTTGCTGGGTAATAGCATGCAGATTTTGGTGTTTAACACTCCCAAATCTGAATGATACAACAATTACTGTATGCTTTTCCACCGTTATTTCAGCAAGTTTGAACTGCCAAAATTTAACAAAGGTTGAAGTATTTAAATCATCAGTTAATTATTCTACAAACTCATAATTCTGACCTATACGTAAACAGGGGTTGCACTATACCAACCAACCTGTATTAGGGCCTAAGTCTAACTGCTGGCGGTTCAAATCACGCATTTCTTTCCCCCATGAGCTACATCACTGTCATCAATACATCCACCTGGGGATGGGCATACTCCAACATATAAAAAATTGACAAAGACTCTCCTTTCTGGAAGGTAGAAGCTTAGTGCTACATGTTCTGCATATAGACAAATTAAACAATCTTTTACTCAAATCTACCCTCTTACTCCAGTCTCATCTTCAGCTCCTCCAGGTTGCATTATGGTGCTGTTCTTGTGCAGTACAAGAGACTCAGCAGAAGACTCCATATTCCCTAGCCATTCCCCTTCTAGGCCTAACCAGAGCAAGCACCCCTGGGGAAGGGAATGGCATGCTTCTAGCCTGTCGTCCCTTTGTGACCTGTTTGATGACAGAAACCTTTTGTCCTTCAATGAATATTTAAACTGGTTTGACCTCCATAGGTGCCAATTTCTGTTGCATTGTGCCTTAAAATACACTCTCTGTGAATATTGGTCCATATCAGACAGTAAACCAGAGGCATATTCCTTCATTCTGGCCCTCCACCCCATGGAGTCGGGACACCAACACATTTTCTGATTCCATAGTGCTCTACCCTCCCTCACAGCGCTTTCCCTAACGACCCTCATTGAAAATGAGAGACAGAGATGCGCAGAGCATTCCGTGAAAAAGAATGGTCAAGGGCCCTCGAATTCCTGTATACTGAAAAGCTCCATTTAAATTGAGACACTGCTTTAGTCTCCACAGGGCCTAACTCTCTCCCGCCATTGTTAATAAAAACTTCCTGCTGGTGAACACAGCTTATCTATCCCCACTGCTCTGTGAAATAGCAGATTTCTCCCATATGCTCTGGTCATGCCCCTCCCTCGGGCCCATCTGGTCTCAAATAGAAGACTCCATATCCACAGTTACATTCAAAACCATCTCCCATGACTGAACATCAATTGTAATGGGCACATATAAACGGTCCAAGAAAGGTAGGATGACGATCCAACTGGCTTACCTTGACGTTCTCATTGTGAAACACACATTCACCACATATTGGAAAGCTAAAACGCCTCCTTCTCTGGTAATGTGGCTCCAAGCGCTTTACTAATGGGCTGAGGCTGAAGCAAAGTTCTTCTTAGAGAGGAGGCCAACAACCTTCACAGGCTTGGGCTGCTCTCCTGGAGAACCTCAAGACATCATTAACCAGGAATGTTCAGCCCCTGTTGTCCCCTCGTCTCAAATCCTATGATATAGCACTTCCCCAAGAAAAAAACCTACAATAAACCTACAATATTTCCTTGGCAGCTCCCCTATGGAAGTGTTGCCTGGCTGACTTTGGCACATTTGTTGCACCAAGTTCTAGCCATAACCAATGGACTACCCTTTTCCTTGCCCTCCTCTTTACTCCCTGGTTTAGTGTTTCACATTTGCCTTCGAGTCTAGACTCATGCTATTTTACAGTCTGCTTAATATGCTACATTCGCTAACATCTTGTGAAAGGCAGTAAGTTAAGTAAGTTATATACGTTTCAGTGGGTCATGATGTTTGCATAGCCCTCACTAAGGGTTGTAAGATTGTACACTTGATTAATTTCTTCTCTGCTGAAATGCCAACTTTTTTTGTTACTGTACCTCATCTTGTAACAGCTGTGAAAAGAAAATGAAGACTGTGTTTAAAAACAAATAAATTAAATATAAAAATATTTAAATATCTTTTTTGTATTAAAAAGCAACTATTAGTGCTGTCACATTTTTTATTTGATTCTACATTTAAAATATATATATATATATAAATTAATTTACATAAACTTTTAACTTTCAAATATTCCCCTACACTTTACCACAAGGAGATCTCTGGCCCGATAGTGGAAGTCTACGCCAAGTGGGCAGAACCTCAAATTCGGTCATTAAGTCGCAACTAGTAGCAACTTTACGGTAGTATATGACATTTTAACTGACTGCAGGCTGTTTCAGGGGGTGAGGACATGTAAAGCAACATTTTTTTAGTAACTTTACACTCATAAATGGCGACCATCCCAAAGTAGCAAAGTTACTCAAAAGTGGAAGAGTAAACTTGCTTGTGTAGATTTACTGCCATGTAAGTTGACATTTGTCAATTGGCCCAATATACCATTTAAGCACAATCCTGGACTTCTAACACTTCACACTGCCCTCAGTGGTAGGGGGTTAAGTTGTACTCTGGTCACGTTTAGCAGATAAACAGTAATAAGGAGGCACATTTAGTAGATAAAAACCTACTCACATCTAATGTCACAAAGGTGAGAAGACAAGTTATATTTGCCATATATTTACAAGACTAAATAGGCATCGTACAGAGACTGCCATAGTGACTCTACACTAATGGTGCACCCATGAAACAATTTGAACTATAGTGAAAATGGCTGTTTCAGCATATCATGTTTTATTTTAATCTGGATTGGGGAAATTAAAATGGAGGAGGAACACGATACATATCCCATTTTGAATGCCATATTACATTTTGCTCTGTAGAAACAGCAAAAGCTGATGAACAGATTTGCAACAATCTTATCATATAAGAAGAACTTCACGTAGAAAATACGCCTCTTGAGGTTAGTAGTAAACTGTCTGAGAAGGTTTTAGAGACTATGTGCCCGATTCACAGAACTAACTTAAGACAAAATCCTAAACTTACTACTTTTGGTATTCACAGAAGTTAGGATTTTGTCTTAAGTTTGCCTTAAGACAAACTTAAGACAGACTTAAGACAGACTTAAGACAGACTTAAGACAAACTTAAGACAGACTTAAGACAGACGTAAGACAGACTTAAGTTAGGATTTTGTCTTAAGTTTGTCTTAAGTCTGTCTTAAGTTTGTCTTAAGTCTGTCTTAAGTCTGTCTTAAGTTTGTCTTAAGACAAACTTAAGACAAAATCCTAACTTCTGTGAATACCAAAAGTAGTAAGTTTAGGATTTTGTCTTAAGTTAATTCTGTGAATCGGCCCCATTATCATATGAAAAAGGTGTTAGACAGACATTAAGAGTTATAATTTAGAGCTATCTAGACGGTGCTAAAGTGTACTTTTTGCTTTGCCTCGGACTTTATCACCAGTTGATGACTTTGACCTACTTTTATCTTGCTTAGATTTCACATGAATCTTTAAATTGACACAGATCTGTACATGGGGGTGCACAATTAAAGGAGAGAGATGAAAACTCTCATGAAATATTGTAGTTGTTTAGTGCGTTTAGTTTCTGTTGGTATGCCATTGTAATGTTTTTTTGCAGGGCCACCTTGGGTGAGCAAATACATTTTCAAGTGCTAATAACTTTGGCAATATTTAATTAATCCACTTGAATGTGTGTTCATTAGTGCAGTTACTCAAAATCACATTATTGTGCCACTTTTGTTTTCACTGCCATGGTGTAATATATCTCATTGAATGTTTGCAGTGTAGTGACAAATGTTTTGTGAATGTCACCAGTACCGTGAAATCAGTGCAAAGTAATAAATGGCCATGTTACATATGTTGCCTCTTATGCATTTTGTATAATATTTGGCTATTTGGAGGTAATTAGCTTGAAAAAGCATTTTACTCCCACCAACAATAGGCACTGGCTGGAATTGTAATCATTTTGTAAGTGCCAGGAAGCGAAGGGTCGCTGAAGAGCGGGGTTCTGGTGCAGTCATAAACGAAGGTGGAAAACTGAGTGGGCAAAGTCCGAAGTCTGTGTCCAGGAAGGCCTTGCATCAATGAGTTGCTGTTTGACATCGGCCCTGATGAAGCCCTTTTGTATAGGTCAGATCTTCTATAGGAGGGCAAACAGCAAGCTGAAGCTGACCAGTGATTTAATGTTGACAGATGCGGCTTCAACGGCAATCCCGGTCTTCTTCGGATCTACAGGCAGATAATTGGCAAAAAGTTTCTAAGTCCCAGCTTTTGCAGTGTAGACAGGAGGAGTACACTCTAACACCAGCTAAGAGTTGAGGACCTAGAAGGCACCATGTAAGGGCTAGGACTCACTCCAACAGAGGACAAAAACAGGGTCTAGTCAGATATAGTTGGAACTGGTCAGCTGGGCAGTGGCAGGAAGCGAGGCCTCTGAAAGCTTGTTGTTTCCCTGTAACTCAAAGAAGCTTGTCAGCCAACTGGCCCTTGGCATCACCTTTAACATCTTGGTTTTATGTCAAGCAGATCCAGACTGCTATCAGGCTCCTCAGACAGCAGGGAAGTGCTTCTTCTGAGTCTTCACTGAGCCAGGTGTTCTGAGGAGAGGTCGGCGGGGCTCCCTCTTATGCCCAGTGCCAGCCTGAAGTCGACAACTTCTAAACCAGTCCTGGTCAGTTCCACTCCCCCACTGGTGTTAGTGCCATCTCGGCTTGAGAAATAAAGAGGAGACAATCCTAGGTGTGAGCTTTATCTGCCAGTGACAATTTAAGCATCCTCTAAAGCTCAGGAAGAGGCTGGGCCCAGCCCTGAGGCCATCCTGTCAAGAGAAGAGTTCCCGTCCCACCCGCATATCCCTACGTCCATTGTCTGAGAGCAATACACATCTCACCATTGGCGGACCATTAGGAGTCAGGTTGAGAACTGGACACTGGCAGGATATGCTTTTGGTTTCTAAACTTTCTAAAAATGTAATTTCCAAAATAGTAATATAAAATCTGACTTGACAATTAAGTTGGGTTTTAAATTACTAATACAATGTGTAATTAAACACGTTTTCTAGTTATTTTTAAACTGATAAACTGAATTTAGCACTTATTAGATGTCATAATGTAAACCTGTGTTAGCCTATGGAGAGCCATCCTTGCCACAGTGACAAACAACTTTGGAGGATTTTTACTGCCAGGACATGTAAATCATTAAATATACATGTCCTACTGTTTAAATACCATAATCTCTGTCCTATGGGCATTTAGAGCCTACCTTAGGGTTGGCTTATGAGCATCTAAATGGAAGTTTTAGGCCTGTCAAAAGGGTTATTTTCGTAGGTCGAAATGTCAGTTTAAAACTGCAACTCTAGGCTGCAGGGGAAGGCTTGAAGACAGGTTTTTACAGTGCTACTATAATGGGCAGCGCAATGAGTGCTGCAGCCTACTGGCAGCATTTAATTTTCCAGGTGCCAGGTAGTACCATATACTAGGGACTTATCAGTACATTAAGGGCCCAATTACAATGAAGCTCGGAAAGCCTCATTTTGGTTTCAGTTTCGAGCACCGCATTACAATGCAGGGGATCAAAGCTAAAAGCAGCCGGTCATTCTGGCTGGATACTGACGGGCTCATGGAGCCCGTCGGCTATCCAGAACCGGCACTAACCCCCATACAACAGCATTTCCGCCGTCAGGATTACAATGCTCGGTTTCTGGCAGGCTTTCCATGCCGGGCCTTCCAACATGGAAAGATTGTCGGAGAGCAAGTTTGGGGTCCCTAGCAAGGCTCCCTTCGCCCTGCAGCCTCTGGTTGGCAGCCAAGGGGGCACCCCTGTTAATCCCTGCATGGTGTGGCAGGCACCTTGAGGTGCCTGCTACGTGGTGCAGGGATTAACAGAATCTTCCATTTCTCTTTGGGAGCTTGTGCTATGGCCGGTTTACGGCCGCAGCACAAGCACCCATTGAGAAATGGGTGTTGGTTGGAGGCAACTCCGACCAACATCATAATCAAGGCACGAGCACTTTATCTCTGGTTAGCAGGGGTAAAAGTGTGCAGAGTACTATGGCTAACACAAAACAAGTTCAGCAACTGAAGGCAAGGTTCTGGGGTGACCATGCAGAAAGAGAGAGTTTCCAACAAAGGACTTTCCGTAGCCATCAAGAATAATTGCACTTGTTCTTTTTTTAATAATGTTTTCATTTTTCCTATACATACCAATGCACGTTAAGATTTTTTGCAAGGAAGCAATACTGACTTTATGTTTTAAAGATCAAATGTAATCAGCCAATGGCCAAACCATCTTAAGAGTTGTTTATCTAGGTTGTTTGGTTCAAATATATGTTTGTTTGTATGGAAGTAAATTAAGATGCAAAGTGTGGCATGTGGATAGGTTACTTCAAAAGCTGGTGGAAGCGAAGACCGTCACATTTTACACTAAGTGAACATGCTATTTTTTTCTCATTTACATCCACCAACATGTCACTATTACCTAACAGTCAAATGTTTTCAGAAAATGTATATAGATGAAGTAGCAACTTGAGTAACTCATCCAAAAAAGACTTGCGACTGCGAAGGGTTAAATAGACATCTTCTTTGATTACCCCTGGGACTAATTTTAAATACGCCAAAGTAATTGGAGTAATTTTGATAATTACTCTCTTTTGACATGAAATTATAGATTATAACCCAATTATGGCTGCTTGTGCTATTAAGAGTAATTTGATGAAACAAATCCTACTGCTAGATCACATTTAGCGAGATTAAGTAGCTGCTTGCTCTGCTGTTTATGGTCAGTTTCATTTAGCGCTATATTCTTAGTGCAAAGTACATCCTGGAGTCCATTTTGGACCCAAGAGTCCATTTTACGTTAGAAACCAGAAGAAAGTTGGGGGGAAATCCTATCCCAAGTGCATTATTAGCGAGGATGAGTTGCAGTGAACGTTCGCTATTCATGTTCTGTTGCTATTTCTTAGCGTAAAATGCATCCTCGCGTCCATTTTGGATGAGAAAGGCATTTTAATGTTAAGAAAATTGTGCTCAATGAAGAATTACTCTTCTCTCATAATTCTATGTAATCTTGAGAAACCTTTAGGTAATTCAGCATGATTACACCTCACAAAATTACTAAATTACGCCCTCCCCTTGATATGATATAGGAGATTTTTAGCTCACTGTGCATCCTGCAATTAAAAATTTGAATGGTTCATATGGGGTATTACGACTTTGAAAACATTGCAGCTGCTCAGTAAATCAGACTGTCACTTTCCCCGACACTGTGTCTGAGTTAAGGGTGGGCGGAATTTGCGAAATTGACTTTTGCAAATTATCGCGAAATTGCACAAAATCTCCGCCAGCATGCGAAACTTTCGCGAAGATGCGGAGACTGCTTTTCCCGCCCGTTCACGATGTGTTTTTGCGTTCTTGTGGGAAAATATATCTCCAACTTGCCCATGCGGTCGCTAATGGGCGCGGCCATCTTGCTCGCGATGCTTATTTCCTGTTCGCGATCGCAATGACGTGTTCGCGATCACAAACTCTCGCGGGATCACGCAACCGGCTACCAACAATCCAACATCTTGTGGCACACGTGAACGGATAGGAAAACTCGTCAGCGAACACAGGGACCCGGTAAGTCGCGATCGCACGTGCGAGAATGCATTTTTAAAGAGCGAACAAGAAAAATACTTCTGTTTCGCGGCATGTTGCGAACGTTTTGATATTTTCGCGCTCTCCGCGGAATGCAAAAATGTCAAAATATCGCAAATTCCACAAACGGAACGAAATTTACCGCCCAGGCCTAGTCTGAGTTATTCAGGATTATTTTCTTACCATACAGAATGACCAGATCCATAATGGTCATTGATTGGTCAATTAAGCATATTTCTGTATGGCTAAACTGTTGGACCTGGCCCTCTCTGCAGGGTCACCCCAAACTCTTTACCTTCACCCCTCCTGTTTTCTAAACTATGATGTTTGTAAGACTTTGTGAAGTTTACCACTGCTAACCAGTGCTAAAAGTGATTGTGCTCTCTTCTTTAAACATGGTACAGTTGGCTTACACCCAATTGACACATTTAATTTACTGATAAGTCCCTAGTAAAGTGGTATGACATGTATCCAGGGGTTGTAAATTAAATGCTACTAGTGGACCTGCAGCACTTATTGTACCATCAACTTAAGTAGTGCTGTAAAACCTGTCTCAGGCCTGTTATTGCAGTCTGTATCTGCAGTTTTAAACTGCCATTTTGATGTGGTAAAATAAATATTTTTGCCAGGCCTAAACCCTCCTTTTAAATATATCTGTCACCCCTAAGGTCGGCCCTCATGCAGGCTGTGTTGTATTAAAAAAGTTAGGAATGGGCTTTTAGGTTTTACATGTCCTGGTAGTTAAAGACCCTTACATTTGTTTTTCACCATTGCAAGGCCTACCCATCCTACAGGATAACATTGGGTTACCTTATTACATTTAATAAGTGACAAATCTTATTTGGGAGCAAATATAAATATCACATTTGTTGTCTGAGGAATTGTAATTTAAAACAGTCTTTAATAATTAAGTCAGTCTTTAAGTCACAAGTGAAAATGGCACTTTTAGGAAGTATGCATTTTCTTTGTCCTAACCATTTGGTGCCAACATTCTTGGTCACATTACTAGGCATTGTTAGCAGTCAGCCTCTGTGTATTATTCTCAGACAGTATCACAATAGAGGGTCTGGGTAGTGTCAGAATGGGCCATCTTGACCTGATGGGGGGGGGGGGGGGGGGGCAGAGCTGTCACCTATTATACTTCCACTTTGAAGGCACTGGCCCAGCACGAATGTGAAGCTCTGGTGAACCACACTTTTCATGCTACAATGAACACCAGCGATGACCAGCAAAACAAAATTGGCACTTTGCGCTAAGCATTGACAGCCCACAGTGACCACCAACACAAATCTTCAGCAACAACTATCCACATCACCAGTCAGGATCTTCATGCTACACTGATGATCGTCCACTGTGGTTGGCTTTCTTTTCTCATTACAGTTATGACCATCTGTGACCATTATGTCCTCCTCCACCGTGAACAGACCTGTTGGCGCTAGACTTTAGAATGTAAAAGACACACAATTGATGGACGGAATGTAGCACAAATCAAAAAATTCACTCCTAGTCAAGATATCTGGTTTAAATCCATCATTCTTTTGCTCACCATGCCACCTCAGTTTAGCCCTGGCCATATGCGAATCGGTCTTGACCCTGTGCCTCATGGGAACAGTCCAGCCCGAACTGCAAAGCCAGGTCCTCCCTGGACCACAAACAAGCATCCTAGGTCCGGTTTCAGGGTTTCACCCCTCTTCAGCCAGGATAGCTTGATTCTAGTGGCACAGTGAGCCCAGGACCCATGTCTGGGCATACCTGGCGAACTTAGGGCGAGAAACCAAAAGACACACAATTGATGGACGGAATCCAGAACAAATCAGAACATTCACCCCAGTCAAGAGATCTGGGTTAAATCCATCATTCTTTTGCTCACCATGCCACCACAGTTGAGACCTGGCCATAAACCATCATTTACGGATTGCCGGGAGTCGCAGCTACTACCCCTGGCTTGCCTCTTGAAAGCCCTGGCACTGCCTTTGCGAACCCTGAACTCAGAGGTGCCAAAATCAGAGCCAGGAGGCCCCAACTTCATTGTTTTCTGCTTGTTTTTTAATACATTAATAGTGAAGAATAGTGTATCATTAACTTTTAATTTCATAAAAAGTGGAGCATTTGGGTTAGAAATGGGATCTTTACTGGCATCGTAGGTTAATAAAATGCTTTTAAATGTATGTTGTGTTTGTTCATGTAGGTGAGAGGGAGTTTGGGTGCATAAGTGTGTGTGTGTGTGTGTGAGCCTGTGTGTTTGTATGTGGGATCATGTCTGTGTGTGTGAGAAAGTGAATAAGTGAGAAAGTATAAGTGAGTAAGAGCGAGTGAGAGAGTGTGCATGAGTGAGTCAGTGTAGGGAATGAGCGAGAGAGAGTGAGTATATGAGCATGAGTCTGAGTTAATGAGCTTGAGTGAGAACGTATTCTTATGCTTGCAAGTCTGCTAGTGAACCTAGAATGTTTCTTGGCTCATAGAGGTGCATTGATGTCACTTCCTGTAATGTCATTAAGGTCAGAGGGTGTATGGTGTCATTTCTGCTACACCTGGTGTGAGAAGTTGGCCTGGTATATGCTATTCACTAGTTAATGTGGACACCTTGCACCCGTACTATTCGAGTCCTATGGTAATAGGTTTAAGACAACCTTTTAAAGAAAGCTATCCTAGTGGTAGCTGTGGAGAGCAGCCTTCAGGCTAAGTCTTTAGAGGAATGTAAAGCAGCTTGTTTTACCTTATAATCTCTTGAATGACTGAATGAAAGGACACCACACAGGTATATATATCAAATATATATGTATTTATTACTAACAACTCTCTGCTAATCTCTTTATGAGATTAGAAGTCAAGGACATATGCACAAATAAACATTTTACAATAAGTTAAGCACAAATATGGTTGGGGCCCTAGGGGCGTACCAGACCATATACTAAAAAAGAGACTTAGAGATAACGACTTGCAAGGGGACAAGGCCTAGGGCCTTCAGAAGTGCTGGGGCCTCACTAATCCACCCAAGGCAGGTAAGTAAAGGACCCACGGAGAACGCATGCAGTGTGAGAACACAGCCGCGGATCCCAATTGACTTCAATAGAGCAAGTCGCGATTGGAAATTTAAAGTTTTAGTATACTTCAGGAGAGTCTACAAGCAAGTCACTTACAGGGTAAGTAGTTCGAGAGCCAACACCCACAGGAGCACCATAGTGCTGGAGTTACCTCACGCAGGGAAGCCGGGTGCATAGGTGTCTTTTGGTGTCGGGTCGCGGCGTCGTTTTCAACGGGAGCCAAAGAAGACTTGCTGCTTGTGAAGACAGGAGAAGTGTCCAGTGGAATCCAAGGCTGGATTCAGAAGAAGGAAGACATGAAAGCAGAGGGGACAGTGTTGAAAGTCACTTGGCAGTGACCCGGGGCAAGGAAGATGGATGCCCACATTTGTCAGGTGATTTCAGGCGATCGAGGGTGTCTTGACTCTTTAGCCACAAGGTCCAGGAGGCATTGACGATGACCAGGAGCTGGATTCAGCTTGTCCCACAAAGTCTGCAGCTTACTGCAGTGTCTGCGACCAGATTGGAGCCAACAAGCCTTGGCAACAGCAAGTCTCATGGAAAGTGTAGAAAGTCAGCGGTGTAGACCAGCAAGGTCTGAGGGACTCACCCAGAGAGGGTAAGTCAGGACTGGCCTGGAGCAACCGGGGGAGCCCTATGGAATTGTAGAAAAGTCTTCTGGGGACCCACAAGCCAACTGGCAAGGGATGGCAAAGATGCCTCGGGAGGATTCACTCAACAGGGGCCCACGGTCACTCAGGACGGGGTAGGCCTCTGATCTTCCGTGGAAATCCTGCTGGAGGCTTGGACCACATGTGATCCAAAGCACAAGTTCATAGAACGTCATGAAGGGGTTGCACTTGAAAATAGTGCACGGTACCCAGGGATTGCGGTTCCTCGTCACTCGTGGGGTCCACTCACCTCAGCGTCGCTGGGGACTCACGATGGCTTCGGAGAAGTCAGGAAATCCTCTTCCTAAGATGCAGGGACTTTGAACTCCGGCGGGAGCGGGAAAGTTTGCGACCATTGATTGCAAGATAGGGTGCCTGCCAATCAGGGGAGTCACTCCTTGACTCCAAGGGAGATTCTTCAGTCTTCCAGAGGTAGTGGAACATCGAAGGTCCAGGATTCTTCTTCAGAGCATCGTCCAGGGATATCTAGTTTGCAATGGCAAGGGTTCCCTAACTTATAGTGAAAGGAAGGGAGGGACTAGCTCTATGACCCCACCTATGGGAGGGTCAGGGGAGTGGGTGGCTACACCCACTTACCTTTGTCCAGTTTCACCCCAGAGCACGGGCAGGTAGCCCCTGAGCTGGTTTGAACTGATGTATGCACAGAGGAGCCTCCTGCTCCCCCAGTGCAGGACTTCAAAGCACTCTAGGAGTGCACCCACCCAGCCCCAATACACTAAACCCTGTCTGGGAGGTGACCACACCTCCCTGTGACAGGATGCCTATTGTTGGGCCTCCTCCACTGCGAGGTTCGGTCATCAGCAGGAGGGCAGCCCAGTGTCTGTGACTGGCTGCATCCATTTTGTGATGCCAGGGCTCTTCAAGATTCTACCGTGTTTCCACAGTGGGTACATGTCTATCCCTCTAGAAGGGTGGGATCATACTCCCACAGCAGTTACTGGTGTGGGGGTATGATTCCAAAGCGTTTGACACCAAACACAACATGTTTTGATGCAGCCATCCCAAAGTTAGCATTTACCGCGAGGTTATAATGCACTTAAGAGTATATGGTTTGACCGCATTCACAAACAGCCCCAGAGAATGGACCCTGAGAGCTGTAGAGGGGCCCAGCTCAGGCAGAGGCACCCCCTCACATGGAAACCAAGCAAACTGCCCTCAGGATTGATAGGGCCTGCCTTAGGGGTGACTGATAGGTTTAAATGTGTGTGCAGGGAGAGATATAGTGAACCTATATCTCAGTGAGGAGTGCTAACACTACCTCACCCAGGCTGCAGTAGCAGGCCTGTGGTGTCAGATTTAGTCTGCTTCCCAGGGGTGGCATAATACATGCTTCAGCCCCTGGTAGGCCTGTGAAGTACCTATGCCCTTGGTACCTAAGGTACCATATACTAGGGGCTCATAAGGTACCACAGTATCCAATCACTAGTGCACCTAATATGCACTCCAAGTTGTTTAGAGAGAACAGAGAGGCTGGGGCCCTGATTAGCAGGGTCCCAGCCAGACTATAGCCAGAAACCAGGGTAAACATCAGAATAAAAGTGGGGGCAACATAAGGTGCAGATCCTACTCTCCTACACCTGGCATTCTGGTGAATCGACACCCATATCACAAGCCCCAGCTTCTCCAGCTTCCTACATTTATGAAATATAGTGTAGGGAAATACATGAATAAACCATCTGTTTGTTATGTTGCCTTTTCGGAAAGGATGATACAACTGGATCTTATGAAGAGCTGGCGATGCTGGAAGCGTGAAGTGATATGAAAATATTTAAATCAAATTCCGCTTAAAAACCCCAGGGTATTGGTTTGATGCGTTTATATTTTGATGAAATGCAGCCTCACATTCCTCTGCTGTACTACACTTTGGTTCAAGAGTAGTATTTTCTATCCTGGAGGTGGTTTTAAGAAACAAAAATTCTCTTTGACAAGATGCATTATTACTATGTAATGGGAAAGCCGAACACACGGAGGCTGAACATTCATCATTGTACAGAAGTAGCGGTGTTTTCAATCATTACAGAGAACCATTACTGTACATTCCTCGGACTCCTTAAAATATATTTATTGTTTTATGTCAGCAATCCAGCATTATCTATGACTTGCTTTGCATGTTTTACATAAAGATGCCTGCAAGGGAATTCAAACCCACTTTAAAGTAGAAAACGATTCACCTTGAAAATGCAATGAGTCTTGTTGTTTAATAATAGTTACAGTAGGTATTATGTAGGACTTTTTTAACCCCTTCAGCACGGCGCGGATTACTGCGCCGTGCTGAAGGTTCTATTAAGCGGGCGGGGCCGTGACGGAGCGGTTCCGTCATGCGCACAGCGCGACCGACGCGCATGACGGAACCGCTCCGTCATGCGCATCGAAAGGGTTAAAGACATAGGGGCAGATTCATGAGGCCCGTTGCGCCATCGGAACGTCACTTTTTGTGACGTTCCGTGGCGCAGAAGCCTGCGTGATATTTATCAGGCAGCACTGAGCCACTTTTTTTGGCTTAATGCTGCCTCATAAATATCAGTCCCTTTAACGCAGTGTTCTGCGTTAAAGGGGCGTGCAATAGGTGTTGCTGTGGCGTTCCCAGCAACACCCATGGCCTTTTGACACTGCCCCAGATTTACGAGAAATCGTAAATCTGAGGCAGCGCCAAAAGCTTCCGCCTCCCCAGGGGAGGCGGAAGGGAGGCGCAACAGGGAGAAATATCTTTATTTCTCCTCGTTTTTCCTTTTTCTATGTGTGCTGCATTCTGCAGCACCCATACAAAGAGGAAAAACCTCTTGTGATTATTTTTGTACAGAAAGGTTTCCCTTTCTGTACAAAAATATTCATCTCCGCAACGCAGGCACCCTTGCACCATGGTGCAGAGGGGCCTGCGTTGGCGCAGGCAGCCCATTGTGCGCCGGCGCAGGGGAAAAGGACAGGAATGCGCCGCATTGTATAGATACGGCGCATCCCTGCCCTTTTCTTTTGCCGTAGGGAAGCGCAGCGGGAAGGCCTGCTGCGCTTCCCTACGGCAAAACCTCATAAATCTGCCCCAGACTGTTGTTATGAACCAGGTTCTTGGTAATGCAATGCAGTTAAAAAATGTGACAAAGGAAGAAAATTACCATAAATCCCAATTTCCAGGTTGCTGAAATGATGCACAAGTACCTGATGTACAAAGGTGTTTTATGTTTGCAAACTCTGTGATTCCCTAAATCCCAGAGTCTGTGACTACAATTGGGCTTTTGCAACTCTTCAAGAATAATTATGGGGACTGGACATGTAGGGTCACCCCTCTCATTTACTGCTCTGAAAAGTATGCATTACGGGAAACATACTTTACGCTGCGGTCTTTACAACGGACAGCCTTTACAACGAAGCCAGTACACCTCACGTGACGTTACCACGTGTTACTTTACCACACATGTCGTTACAATGACTTGCTGTAGGGGATGCGTTGTTGGACTGATGTTGGATGTCCAACACGTTCCCTACTGTTGCGTAGACGGGAGTTTGACTAGCATTTGATACTATTCCAGAGAACCCTGCCTGCTTCTCCTGATGCTTTAAAAAAAGCAGCACCTGTCCGTCTAACTCACGGTTACTCATAGTACGGCCCGCGGGCCGCCAGCGGCCCGGCAAGCCTTCCTTGGCGGCCCGCAGACCTTGCAAACATCCTACCTGTGTTTAAAAAAGAAAAAAATTAAATAGTGTTAGCAAACTCTCTGGCACATGAATCAACGTAGGCTTTTGCGATTCCTTAGTTGCGATTATTAAGGAATCGCAATAAAGGAATTGCAAAAGCCTATGCATGTAGGAATCACTATAAAAATAGCGATTCCTACTCATTCCTTAATTGCGACTCGCAAATTGCGAGTCGCAATTAAGAAATGCCATCCCATTCATTCCTATGGGCTTCCAGGCCCATATGAATGAACTGGAGATTGCATGAGCAATTTGCGAGTACCAATAAGTACTCGCAAATTGCTCATGCAATTTCAAGGGCGCAAGGGTGTCAAAATGACACCCTTTTGCACCCCTGAAATTGATCTGTGCACATATGTTGCACACACACATGCCCTAAGGGCATGTGTGTGCGCAACATAAAACTTTGAAAAATGCACAAAAGTGCATTTTTCTAAGTTTTTGCAAATTACCATGAAGTTCAACTTCATGGTAATTTGCTCCCCCTATTAGCGAAATTGCATTTTTTTTTACTTTAATGCATTGCATTTAAGGAATCTCAATTTGGGATTCCTTAAATGCAATCGCAATTTAAGTAATCGCAATTTAGAGATTCCTTAAATTGCGATTTTTGCATTTGGGATGATGCATCCCAAATGCAAAAATACCGGTCGCAAAGGGGCAGATTCTGAGAATCTGCCTGTTTGCGATCGGTTTTTCCTTTGATGCATGTGCCTGACTGTCGGGTGCAGCAGCCCGGACTCTGAGACTCTGCTCTGTGGGGGCCGGGGGATTCCAGTGATTGTCAAAGTGGAGATGCAGGGGCCTAAGAGGTGAAATACAACAAAGCTTTATTAACATGTAAATGGTCTTTTAAAGACCTGTGAAGTACTCGGGTGTTGCTGTGTGTGCGCACTGGGAAGATGTCTCAGCCCGGGCTGAGGGCTGACACACACATGGGGTGAGATGACAGAGGGTGATGGAGGGAGGGAGAGGGAGACAGAGGGAGAGGGAGGGAGACAGAGGTTGACCGAGGGTGACAGAGAGAGGGAGACAGAGAGGCGCAGTCTGGGGGAGACAGAGGGAGGGAGACAGAGGGAGAGGGAGGAAGGGAGACAGAGAGAGGGAGGCAGAGAGGGAGGCAGAGAGGGAGGCAGAGAGGGAGGCAGAGAGGGAGGCAGAGAGGGAGAGGGAGGGAGACGGAGGGAGGGAGACGGAGGGTGACAGAGGGAGGGAGAGGGAGACAGTGGGAGAGAGAAAGAGGGAGAGAGACAGAGGGAGAGAGACAGGGAGAGATAGAGGGAGGGAGACAGAGTGGGAGACGGAGGGATGGAGACAGAGGGAGGGAGATGGAGGGAGACGGAGGGAGGGAGGGAGAGGGAGGGAGGGAGATGGAGGGAGAAGGAGGGAGACGGAGGGAGATGGAGGGAGATGGAGGGAGACGGAGGGAGAGAGACAGAGGGAGAGGGAGGGAGACAGGGAGGGAGACAGAGGGTGACAGAGGGAGGGAGGGAGACAGAGGGAGGGAGAGGTAGACAGAGGGAGGGAGACAGAGGAAGAGAGACAAAGGGAGAGAGACAAAGGGAGGGAGACAGACAGGGAGGGAGACAGAGACAAGGAGGGAGACGAAGGGAGACGGAGACAGGGAGGGAGACGGAGACAGGGAGGGAGACAGAGACAGAGACAAGGAGGGAGACGGAGACAGGGAGGGAGACGGAGACTGGGAGGGAGACGGAGGGAGAGAGAGGGAGACGGAGGGAGAGAGACAGAGGGAGAGGGAGGGAGACGGAGAGGGAGGGAGACGGAGGGAGATGGAGGAAGACGGAGGGAGAGAGACAGGGAGGGAGACGGAGAGAGACGGAGGGAGAGAGACAGAGGGAGGGAGAAGGAGGGAGGGAGATGGAGGGAGGGAGACAGAGGGAGGGAGACAGAGAGGGAGACAGAGAGGGAGACAGAGAGGGAGGAGGGCAACAGAGGGAGGGCGACAGAGGGAGGGCAACAGAGGCAGAGACAGAGGGGGAGACAGAGAGGGAGACAGAGAGGGAGGAGGGAGACAGAGGGAGGAGGGAGACGGAGGGAGGGCGATGGAGGGAGGGCAAAAGGGAGAGAGACAGGGAGAGAGAGACAGGGAGAGAGAGACAGGGAGAGAGAGACAGGGAGAGAGAGACAGAGGAAGAGGGGGAAGGAGGGGGAGAGAGGGAGGGGGAGATAGGGAGAGGGAGGGAGGGAGAGGGGGAGGGAGGGGGAGGGAAGGGGAGAGGGAGAGAGAGAGAGAGATTTGTGTATGCCGGGTCTGGTGGCTCAGTGGACGAAGGCGTCTGTTGCAGGGACCTGTGTTCAACCTCATGGTCGCAATTTTTTTTGCTTTAGTCCTGCCCCTCTCCCTCTGACCCCGCCCCCACCGGTGCGGCCCTCGGCCGCAAACCACACTGTAAATTTGGCCCCCGAGAGAAAGTTTGTGAGTACCCATGCTCTAACTGAAACAGGTTGCTTCACAGAAATGTTTACTTTTGGGAATGCAAATACAGGAACAGAGGTGCGCTGTCCCTTTCAGGCTTCCATCCCTACATTTGCAGCCACTCTCTAGGGGATAGAAATTGTGACGTGCTATATTAATATTAATTTGACAAATCATTATGCGGCTCCGGCAAACAGGGATTTTGAAATACGAACCTATTCCTACATAGATCACAGACATTACATTGCAAAATTACAGGAAGGTTTCAAAGAGTTGTCGGCCCCAACTCTCCATGATGTTGGACAATAATGATTTCCTTCTCCACATTACAACATAAAGTGCATACAAAGCCTCAATTATAGTTGGATTGTTTAGGTCTTCTCAAGTGAGGCTACAAATATTACGAAATATTGCTTTGTTCTTGAAGTTAATGGATGCAATTGCAATGCGCTGTATGGATGCATACGTGCTTGTGCCTATCTATGCAAGAGATTTATTGAGCTCATGTTTCTCTTGTATGTTTTTCTTTTTTTCTGGTACACTCCTAATTCAGTTTGGAACATGAATATGATAATAAACAACTTGGAATTGTACTACAGTGCAAACAGCGATGTCAGTGTAAGACAAGAGTCAAGTAGAGAGGCAGGAGAAATTTGCAGTATAAGACGAGACCTTGCCTTTCAGTAAGTGTTTGCCCATTAGGTGCCGGCTGAACGCATTTTTTTTTGCTTTTTAATATTCCCATGATTTGTAGTCTTCTGGACAGTAATTAAATTTTTGCTGGAAGCTTTTGGTAGTTTGCAAATGAACCATTAATTATTTTATGTCTACAACTAGAGAGTGAAAGGCAGAAAAGATAAAAAGAATAAGAGTGACAAAGGGAGGAAACAGAGATGAAAAAAGAGAGAGATAGAGATAACAACTGCAGGATTTCAAGGGGTAGAGGGAAGTGGAATCTGATGGAATTGAAACTAGGCAGCCTGGTGTGTGGTACTCCCAGCATTCCCCAGCCCTGCTGGTGGGGCCCTTTAGACCCCTGTACTTACATTTTTAAGAAGCATTGGCAAAGCCAATAGGTTTCACCTACATGGGAGCTATTGACTTTGCCAAAGTCTTTTAGATCCCCGGAATGCGAAGCTCTGGATGTTCAAATTCAGTTTTCACATAAACACGTGTTTAAAGGCTCGCTTTTATATAGACCTACTCCAGGCCCCAAGTCTAAATTCCTTCTCTATTTAGGGAAGGCACTGGAACACGATATTAATAATGCCAATACCACCATTCTTGGTGACTTCAATTTCCATCTGGAAGCCATCTCAGATCCGGATACGGCCCAACTTCTTAGCCTCATGGACTGCGCCAAACTCTCCCAGGTAGTGCAGGGTCCTACACACAAGGCAGGCCACACTCTGGATGGCATTTTTACTAATAATTCTAATCTGACCTTTTCCAGTTGTCTCCCACTTACTTGGTCAGATCATCAAGTTGTACTCTTCCAGCTTGCCTGTCCCAATTCCACAAATCCAAATCCCACTCGTCATACCGCTTTTGTTAGGAAATGGAACAAAATCCATGAGTACGACGCTATATCTACCCTTATTGCTACCTCCCCCTCCCTTTCACCAGATCCCAATACAGCTGCGGCGTCTTACCACGGCTGGATCAAGCAAGCAGGAGACAAACTCGCACCTCTTACCAAAATCCGTTGTACTAGAAGCTCTCCCACGGCGCCCTGGTACAATGCTGTTCTCAAAAACAAGAAGCTTGAGTGTATAAATTGGAGCGTCAATGGCGTCGGCATTACATAATGGAGGACAAATGCAGCTATAGAGCCTCCATTTCTCAATACAAATTTCTACTCCACACTTCTAAACAACAATACTTTGCGGATAGGATCACTAAATCTAAAAATTCATCTAAAGAACTGTTTCAGATTGTATCTTCTCTTTCAACGCCCCCTCCTTCCCGGGTTGTGGCAAGCCAAGAACTCTGTGAGGACATAGCCGAGTTTTTCTTTAATAAAGTTAGCCACATCTTCAATTCCTTTTCCCCCCTCATTAATGATATATCTGTACCAGTCTCCCTTGGCTCTACTTTTTCAGCAGCTGCTGAATCAAACAGCCCTACACTTATGTCCTTTGCCCCCATGACCACCACAGAAATTATGAAACTTATCATTAAGGCCAAGTCTGGCTCCCCTCTGGACCCCAGTCCTGTTGCCTTTGTTAAATTGGCTCTTCAGCCAACTGCCGTAGCACTCACGGCTATTTTCAATAACTGCTTACAAACTGGTATCTTTCCATCAATATGGAAAATAGCATCCATAGTTCCCCTTCTAAAGAAACCCTCGCTTGACCCAGGCAATTCCAACAATTTTAGGCCAATTTCCCGTCTTCCCCTACCGGCAAAAATACTGGAGAAGGCCATTAACAGCCAATTGAGTACCTTCTTGGGCACGAACAATCTCCTTGACCCCACTCAATATGGCTTTCGAAGTGCTCACAGTACAGAAACTGCCCTGCTAAAATCAACAAAAGAAATTAAAGCCTCCTTAGACCAGGGTGGTCACGCAGCACTTATCATGCTTGACCTCTCTGCAGCCTTCGACACCGTGAATCATGCCACTCTTATTGCTAGACTGCATGAGATCGGTGTCGGAGGCTCAGCATTGGAGTTGCTCTCATCCTTTTTAGCGGGGAGAGTAAGCTCAGTTGCCCTAGGAAAATTTACGTCTAAGCCATTTAGGCTTCCTTGTGGGGTGCCACAGGGCTCCTCCATCAGCCCCACATTGTTTAACGTTTATGTGACCTCACTTGCCCCACTGATCAAGTCATTTGGTTTCTCCCTTACGTCATATGCAGACGATACACAGATCGTGGTTTCCCTCTCACCCCACAATGTTGCTTCTGCCCCCCTTCGCTTCAAGGAGTGCATCGCGGCGGTAGGCTCCTGGATGGCTGATAACAGTCTTAAGTTGAACACTGATAAGACTGAGGTTGTTGTCTTTGGCAACAACCCGGTTTTCTGGAATCCATCTTGGTGGCCAGATAACATGGGCTTACTACCAGAACCTACATCCAAAGTAAAAAATTTAGGCATTTATCTCGATGATAAATTGTCTTTTAAGGACCAAATCAATACCATTGTTTCTTCCACCTCCCATCTGCTTAGGACTTGCAGGAAATTGCTTCCCTACCTCCCCAAATCCTGCCAACAGACGGTCATTACATCTCTTGTTATGCCTAAATTGGATTATTGTAACAGCATTTATCTAAACTTACAAGAAGGCCTGTTAGGGAAGTTACAGCGGGTCCAGAATACAGCAGCAAGACTCCTGACCCAGACTCCCAAATTTGCGCCCATTAAGGATAAAATCAAAGATCTTCATTGGCTCCCGGTCAGGCGCAGAATTCAATTTAAATCTCTGTGCATAGTCCACAGAGCTCTATATAAACTGGGCCCACAACACCGTCAACAAAACATCACTTGGTATTCCCCTGCTAGATCTCTACGCTCTTCTGAAGCCAAATTGGCTATGGTCCCTTTCATTCGTAAGGCTACTTGGGGCGGCAAGCGCTTCACCTTTGCGGCCCCCAAACTTTGGAATGATTTACCCCTTCGTTTAAGATCGATTGATAATCATCTTATGTTCCGGAAGGCCCTCAAAACCTGGCTTTTTACTCTCTAGCGCTCCATTGTTGTTCCCTCACGGATTCTGTATTGACAAGCGCCAGGACACCTCCGGGTAGCAGCCGGGCTATATAAATTAAATTAACATTAACATTAACATTAGCTATGTTGTACATCAGTGTGGAGTGGAGTAGAGCAGTGTGGAGTGGAGTGGCATGGTATAAAAGTGGTGGGAAGTGGCATGGAGCAAAGTGGTGTAGAGTGGACTATAGTGGCATGGAATGGCATAGAGTGGCTTGGAGTGGTGTTGAGTGGTGTAAAGTAGAGTGCAGTGGAGTGACGCAGATGTAGAGTGGTGTAGAGTAGAGTGGCATATAGTGGCTTATGGTTGAGTGATATAGAGTAGTTTGGCCTAGAGTAGAGTGGAGTAGCATAGAGTAGATTGGAGTGGACTGGCTTAGAGTAGAGTGGCGTAGAGTAGAGTGGAGTAGTGTGCAGTGGCATAAAGTGGATTGGCATTCAGTACAGTTGAGTATAGTAGAGTGGCGCAGAGTGGAGTGACTTAGACTAGAGTGGCATAAAGTGGAGTAGCGTGGAGTGGCAAGGAGTAGAGTGGCATGGGTGTAGAGTTGTGTGGAGTGGGGTAAAGAGGAGTAGTGCAGAGTGGAGTAGAGTAGCATACAGTAGAGTGGCTTGGAATGGCACAGGGTATAGTGGTGTACAGTAGAGTTGCATAGATAAGAGTGGCATAGAATAGAGTGACGTAGAATGGCATAGATAGAGTAGCGTAGAGTGGAGAGGCACTGTGAGGAGTGGAGTGGGGCAGAGTGGTGTAGAGTGTCACTGTGTGGTGTGGAGTGGCATGGCACAGAGTGGCATCCAGTGGAGTGGCATAAAAGGAAGTGGCATTCAGTTGTGTGGAGTTGCAAAGAGCAGAGTGGAGTAGTGTAGAGTAGAATGGACTGGTGTACAGTGGAGTGGCCTAGATTAGAGTGGGGATTAGTAAATTGCAGTGGTGTACAGTGCAGTGGTGTAAAGTATAGTGGTGTAGAGTAGAGTGGCACTGAGTGCAGTGGTGTATATTACAGTAATGTAGAGTGGTGCAGAGTAGAGTTGTGTATAGTGCAGTGGAGTGCAGTTACATAGAGTGGTGGACAGTACACTAAAGTAGCATGGAATGCAGTGGCATGAGTAGAGTGGTGCACAGTGCAGTGAAGTAGAGTAGAGTGCAATAGCACATATTTCAGTGGTGTGAAGGAGAGTGGTACAGGTTAGAGTAGAATGGCGTAGTGTGTAGTAACAGAGTAGAGTGGTTTAGAAGAGTGGCATGGAGTACAGTGGTGTGAAGTGCAGGGGCATATAGTACAGTGATGCAGAGTAGAGTAGAGTGGCATAGAGTGCTGTGCCACAGAGTACAGTGATGCGTAGTGGACTGCAGTGGTGTGGAGTGCAGTGGCATTGAGTAGAGTAATGCAGAGCATACTAAAGTGGTGTAGAGAATTGTGGCATTGGGCAGAGTGGTGAAGAGCAGAGTGCAGTGGCATTCAGTAGAATGCTGTGGCATAGAGTAGAGTGGTGAAGAGAAGTGTGCTGTAGAGAGCAGTGGTACAGAGTAGAGTGCCGTAGAGTGCAGTGGCATAGAGAAGAGTGGTGCAGACAAGAGTGCAGTGGCATAGAGTGTGTTGTGTAGAGTAAAGTGGTATAGAGTGCAGTAGCATAGAGTTGAGTGGTATGGAGTCGAGTGCAGTGGCTCAGTGGCACTTGATATTGTCGATGCAATATTTTTGCCAGTCAGTATTTCAATCCTGACACAGTAAGTCTTATTTGGCAGAAGCTAACAAATGGCAAACCAGACAAACTTTTATAAAGGAAACTAGAAACACAGAATGGTTGATGCTTTTTAAAACCTAAGCAAATTATTTTCTCCAGATTCTCTATCTTTACTACTGTGGAGTCTCCGCACATAAAAAGATAGGACCCCTTGTAAAAATACTACTTGTAAAACATCTTTGTAAATAGCAAACAATCATAAACTCAAACAAAAGTGTACGTTTTCCTTTGTGAATCAGGCCATGAGTTTTTAATCTTGACTTGCAACAATATCAGCAGCAGCATAACTACTATGACGATAGCTATAAACTAGATAATTGTGTATGCATGGATTCACTATCCTTATCCCCACATGCGCTTCTGTTGAGGATATATTTATGCAAGTAAGATTGAAGTTATGAATAGTAAAGTTACACTTACCCAGGTATGCTTCCCTTGGTGATATTTTGACGTATGATCGCAGAGAAGACCCTGCTTTGTTCTAGTAAGGGGCATATGCTTCACACCTGTGCCTGACACACTGATTCTAATATCCTTACTTTCCAAGTGGAGTTTGTGGTTTTGTGAGATTTTCAAAATATTTTTTTAATATAGCGCAAACTAGACCCGAAGGTATCAGAGCACTTTACATGAGCACCAGTTACGTTACAGACGGGCAGATTAAATTTTTTTTGTGGGTGGGAAATATACTTCCTTCATAACATCTGGCATCATTATTTTGATTCCAGTCAATTAAATCTTTTAATTAAAACTTCAAAGCAAGGTTGAAGCAGCCACTTTTTGAATAAATTCTATGTAGATTTACCTTGCATATGATTTAAAAGACACAGTTTGCCCATTCTAAACAATCGGATACTTTTTGGGGAAGTTAGAAGTGTGAAAAGAAAGGCAAGCGAGAACAGCTAGAGGGTGGCCATCACATCTCAGCGGAAAATCAGATTATTAAGCAATATACGAAGAACCCATGCAGAGGAAGATTACATTTGTGTTCAGAACATCTAGTTTATCCTCTTGAACGCTAATAGTATTGATATAGTTCTAAATTTCCTGTGGATAAGCAAATGGCATTTTACATATCACTGGTAAATAATGCACAATTTATAATCCAATATAGCTATCTGTAGCTAAACAAAAAGCAAATGTTTAAACTGTAATCACAATGATTTATTTTATTTCAGTTCAATCTCTGAAAATAATAAACATTTAGCCGGGTGTGCTGGTTTACTGCCAAGGAGCTGCGGGAATGCCCCTGTGCAAACACATCCCTGCCAATACTGGCATTGAAAGATATTTCACTGGGAAAATGGGGCTCGGTTGACAATCTGTGTATATAGAGTGAAGGCAGCACTGATCAAGGGATGAGGGAGTCCGAAAAGAAAACGAAACCCCTGCACTCTCTTCTCTTGTAAATGGTGTTTACATATTTTCTCCTACTCGCCTTGGTTTGAGTAAAAGAAGATGGAATAAACAGCGTAAAACAACTGTTGACAACTTAAAACCTAGGTATATATATATTTCAAATATCACTCAAGAATGGACAATTTTATATCCGGTTCTCCGTATCAGATTGTGTATAATCCAATGCTATAACAATCATTAAGAATTAATTGTATTTTTAAATGTGAGATGTAAACTAGGTGAGTGCCTTCAAGGCAACCATGTAAAGGTAATTGAAGAAGAGAGATTATACGTGAAGCATGGCTGAATTAAGAAAAGCATAAATGATCATTTCCACATGTTCATTGAATTACACCAGCCGTCTACAGTGAACCATCGGATGATGGCTGAAATGTTGCACTAGGTAGTCTGTTGGTTTGTTACATCTGTAAACATCTTCATTCCACCCAACGACTTCCAGGTATGGCCGGGTTTGAAGTTACCCATCTTGTTATGTGTGGTTAGCAGAAATGAGAATTTTTCATTTCTAGAGTGATATATGAGGAAACATTGGGCGATATGAATGAGGGCCAGAGGTGTGCTCCAATCATGCAGCTCCTATTTTAGTGCTGCAGTCAGGTGCGTCACTGAACAAAAATGTTTAAATATATCCACACTTACCATTATATACTTCCCTCTGCTGGTTTCCACAGTTGGAATGTTCATTATCGGCTTGTGCTGTGCATGTGTGGGGTGGTTATCATAATTGGGTGGTACAGTCAGCTGTTTGTCAACTGTCTGTCTTTTAGGTCAGCTGTTCCTAACCTGTGTTTTGGGCAGCCCTGGGGGTCTGAGAAATCTGCGCAGGGGGTCTTGCTTTGAAAATTAAATCATATTCACACATTAATATAGTGTACATGGGGGGGCGTGGCTACGGCTGGTGAAGGACCCTGACGCTGCGGAGACAGTGACGATTTTCTGCGGACCAAACGCGGTTCTCGCTTCAATGCGGAGCTCAGGTTGAAGGAATGTCTCTCTGAAGAGAAGCGGCACATGGTGAGCCTCTTTCCACTCCCTCACTGATCCCGTTGGTGGCAATATCTTTGATGCGCACTATGAGATGGCTCAGTTTTTGATGCGGCCGTCATTTTCTTTCTTTTATCTACCGCGCTGAGGAGATTCCCTACATGACGTCTGAGGGAAGGCACGTTTGCTATCTTTGACTGCCGATTGTTCCCTGCTTTTGCCCTCAGTGTTTCTACAATATTTAGTCTTTCTTCAGCTCGAATTTTCAATTATAATGGTTGGTGTCCTTTTCAATACCAGACTTTGCTGGCTTTAGTTCCTCTCAATTATAGAGTCATTCTGCCTGTTACAGTTAGGCTTTGACTTTCCTCAATATTGGAACTCTCATTTTTTCATTTGGACATTAATTATATGGCTTATTAATTATAGCAATGTTTTCCTTTTTGTACCTGGTTATAATGCAGCCACTATTTTCTTTCACGCACATTCTTACCTCATGAGTTTGATCTCATTACTTTCATGGCGACTCTATTTGGCCTCCTACTTTATGCTGCACTTCGTGGAATATACCTTTTTGGATTTTACAACCTACAGCCTGCAGCTTGTGTTTCTTTTTGCTGATATATGTTTTTTGGTCTTATTACAATAACCTACAATTGCATGGAAGATATTTATTGTACTTTAGTGTGCCTTTTATGGGGAGATTGAGAAATCTTAAACTTGCAGCGCCCGCTAAAGCCTCCAGGATATCTGCATGTTCAGATTCTGATTGAAATCCTAACAGTTCTGAAATGGACGGCCTTCCTCCTCAGAAATCTGATATTTCCTCAGGCGCTATTTCAAAAACGCACTTCTCTAGTAAGCTCCCTGCTACATCTACCAAAGGACTCAAAAATCATCCACCTTCTCCTGAGAAAACCTCTCTGACGCACATGGAGGTAATACTTGAAGAGATTCGAGCTCTAAAGCCCTTAATAGAGGAAACCAATAAAACTTTGGAATTTCTAAATGATAAATGATCCTCCTTGGAATCACATGTCCTCATTGTTGAACAGCGAACAGACTCTCTTGAATCTTCATGTTCGCATATTTTATCTCTGGAATCTGAAGTGTCTCTTCTTAAAAAACAGGCAGAGGATTTGGAAAACAGGAATCGTAGAAACAATCTTCAACTTTACGGACTTCCTGAAAACGTTGAAGGTTCTAATCCCACCACCTTTTTTCAGTCCTTCTTACCCAAACTCTTGGACTTGCCGGCTACCACTTCACTCAATATTCAAAGAGCTCACAGACTTGGCCCGAAAATCTCAGCAAAACCTCGTGGTGTGATCATGCTTTTTCTGCAGTAACCCGATCTCCTTCATGTTCTCTCAGCGGTCAAGTCCAAGAAACAGGTTTTTTGGGAAGGTCATCGTCTCTCCTTCTCTCAAGATGTAGCCAAAATAACTGCAGATCGCCGGAAAAAATTCTTGATCTCCGTCCTCAAGTGCGATATCTCAATGGCAAATATGGCCTTCTTTATCCATGTATATTCAAGGTTACATATAAAGACCGAACTACAACTGTTGATGATCCCGCAGCACTGCAGAAGTTTCTTACTCTTCATGGAGCCGATACTATGGACACCTCAAGACCTGCATAAAATTCATATGTGTTTCATGTTATGCTGTTGTTTTCTTGTTACTTGTTCTCAAGTTGTTTAAATGATTGTTAGCTCTGTTTTATGTAATTGTAATGCCTATATAATGTTATATTGTTATTTCTCCTCTTTCGCTTTTTTCTCTTCATAATTTTCTAATATATTTTTTCTTACCTTATGAACATCTCTTTTTCATAATGTGTGTTTTCACTCACTCACAGGTATTTTTTTAATTTTTCTCTCTCCTGATCTCCCTATAACGTTGACGTCCTTGATTGTGGTCCTTTCTGGATTCAATGGATTCCCACAGCTGTCGTTGTCTTCTTCTGGTATAGTCTTCCCCCAATCGTGTTTGTTTTGTAGGTATGATGTTCAATCGTCTTTTTAAGACATGTACTGTCCTTTTGTTCTTTATTACCTTAATTTTTCTGTTTCCTTTTTGTCTCTTTCTTCTCACCTGCTCTGATTTCCCTTCTTTATTCTCCCCTTTATCGTCTCTATCTATCTCCTCCACTTACCCTTTCGTTTTCCTCATACTTAATATCCTATACATTTTTTACACTTTACGTAAATTTCAATTCTTTTTTATCTTGGAAATGCTTTTTTCCCTACCATTTATTTTTCTCTATGTTTATACAGTCAATTTAATTACTCTTCTTGTAAGCATAAGGTTTGTTCATACTCTTCTTATTGAGTCACATTTCAGGTTACTACCTGGAATATAAAGGCAACTGGTGTTATCTCACCTAGCAAAGTTGAACACTGACATTGCGTTACTCCAAGAATCTCACATTCCTGATACTGAAGCTTCCAACTTGAAGAGAGGCTGGCTAGGTCATGTGTTTAATTCCCCTGCCCGAGGTAAGAAAAATGGCGTTTTGATTCTGTGCCACAGGAAGTTGAATGTTTCTGTAGTTCATCAAGAAATTGATACAAAGGGCCGATGGGTTATTGTTAAGTTGCTTATAGACAAGATTCCTATTGTTATCTTTAATGTATATGGTCCCACTTCTATTGATAAAGTTTTTGGGTCTAATTTAACAGACAAATTACTTACAATAGCAGATGATTATGTTATACTTGGTGGCGATTGTAATCAGGTTCTAGACCCCATTCTAGACCGACACTCTTTTGGTAACTTTACACCTTCCAAAATGCACGCTCAATTGGTTACCTCCATTCGACGTAAAGCATTACTTGATATTTGGAGATTATGTCATCCTGACCTTAGGTGATATAGTTTTTATTCAGCTGCCCACCACTCACAATCCCGTATTGATTACCTTTTCTTAAGCAAATCCCTCTCACAGCATGCCATTCACTCTGAGATTGGTTCAATCCTAATATCTGACTATGCTCCTGTCCTTGCTGATATTGATTTGATCCCCTGTTTCCCCCACCCTGGTAGATGGCGTTTTAACAATTCCCTATTACTCGATCCCGATTTTTGTCAAGAATTTAAATCCTTTATTTTGGAGTTCTTCGCCTTCAACAACACTCCTGAATCCCCTTTTGTGATGGTATGGCATTCCTTTAAAGCAGCCGCTAGAGGTTTTATCATGAGTTATATATAGAAAAAAAAATCTTTTGAAGCCTAATCTTCTCAATTGCTTAACAAAATTAAAACAATTGAAATATACATATTATCACTCTAATAATGAATCTAATTTGAAAAATCTTCTTGATGCTAAAATTACTTTTAATAAATTGTCTACTGAGGCAGCCTCAAATTACCTTCTGAAAAGCAGTTCTCGTTACTATGGTGGCCAAAACAAGAAGGGTAAACATTTGGCTAATTACTTAAAGATCAGGAAAGATAGAGTTAAAATAGAATCCTTACAAGGCCCTGCAGATACTCCTATTTATAAAGATGAGGACATCCTGAATGAATTTGTTTCTTTTTATAAAAATCTTTACACCCCTGAATCTGAATCTACACCGGATAATTCCGATCTTCTTTCTTATTTTCGTTCCATTCCTTCTCCACCGTCCAATCACATTGATTTTGATTCTTTAGGATCTGATATTTTCTTAGCAGATATAACTCAGGCCGTATCAGTACTACGTCGTAGAAAAGCACCTGGACCTGATGGTTTTACCATTGAATTTTATTCTTATTTTGCAAATATTCTTTTACCTAAGCTTCTATGTCTCTTTCAATCGATTGGAGCTACTGGCTCCTCCAGTGGTACCTTTCAAGAGGCTTTGATCTGTTTAATTCCCAAAGATGACAAAGACCACTCTCTTTGTAAAAATTACCGACCTATTTCATTAGTCAACACTGATTATAACATTTTTGCGAAGATCCTGGCTCTATGTATCTACCCTTTTCTGCCTGATCTCATTGGTCCTGAGCAAGCGGGCTTTGTCAAAGGACGACTTGCTTCTGATAGTTCTCGAGTCTTTTTCAATATACTTAGCAAGGCCTCATCTTTGGATCATCCGATTGCAGCAATTTTCCTAGATGCGGAAAAAGCTTTTGACAGGATTGGTTGGGGTTTTATGTTTCAGGCTTTAAGGTGGGCTGGTTTTCCTCCTAAATTGATAACTTTAATTTCTCTATTATATTCTGATCCTTGTGCTTCCATATTCACCAACGGTCATTCTTCTGATTTCTTTTCACTTTGTAGGAGAGTAAGACAGCGTTGCCCTTTGTCCCCTTTAATATTTGTTATTGCCCTCAAACCTTTTCCAACCAAAATAAGACAGGATGATTGAATAACAGGCTTCCAATCTGGTTCTCATCAAGTTAAGTTATCAGTTTATGCTGACGATATTCTTTTATACTGCTCCAATCCTGAAACATCCCTTGATCCCTTTCTTCAACAGGTATCTTTCTTTTCTAATCTCTCAGGTTATCGTCTGAACGCTGATAAATGCGAAATTTTACCTTCAAATTTCCTCTGCCAAAAACATCTCTTTAATTCATCTGGTTTTTCCTGGCAGCCTACGAAAATAAAATATCTTGGTTTATGGTTCACACCTTCCTTATCCAAAACACTTAAAGTAAATTTTGACTACAATGTTAAAAAATTAACTGATAATATTAACCAATGGCACCCTCTCTTCCTCTCTTGGTGGGGTCGGTTAGACTCTATCAAAATGATGCTTTACCCTCTGGTATTACATATGATATTAATGATTCCTATCCATATCCCTCAATATTACTTCCAAAAAATTGAATTCATTTTGATTAAATGTTTATGGAAAGGTAAACCATCGCGTATAGCTTTATCTTCTCTCAAAAAGGATAGACCTAATGGCGTCCTTAAATTCCCCGACTTTAAGACTTATCATGCCGCTTTCTCACTAAAACAAGCCGCTAAGTGTATTTCTGAAGATCTTGCTCTATACCCACCTCTTTTGCTACAATTAGAAAAATACATTATTACCCCCTTCGGCTTTCAAGAAATTTTGACCTTCACTGCCAAAATTACCTCTTTGCGCTTCCCGGTCATCTCTCACTCTCATAATCTCTTATCTCCTCTGTTATCCTCGTCGCATATTTCCTTTGCCTTCCTCCATAATCAGCCTATTTGGCATAATACATCTTTGCAGATTCGTAACCGTTCTTTTTATTGGAAGTCATGACATTCTAAGGGCTTATGCTGGATTTCACAACTTGTGGATGGCAACAATCCCCTTTCTTTTCTTGATCTCCAATCTAAATTTTCCTTATCATCATCCCTTAGATCGCAGTATAATAATCTACTTCCTTCCCTTGGTCATTTCCTCCAAAATCTATCTGCTTCTTCTGACTCTCCTATAACTTCTGAGTCCCTTCCTTAAACTCTAGTAGGTTCTCCCTCAGCATCTAAAATGTATAAACTTTTACTTTTCTCTTCGGAAAGACTTAAGTCAAAAAATGAGAAGCTTTGGGAAAAGGATTTTTCTCAAGAATGGACAACTGCTACTTGTGATAAAATTTGGTCTAAACACCTTAAAACCTCTCGAGTTGCAAATACCACACAAACCCATTTTTTCATTTATCATAGATTACTATTCTCCCCTATGTCCTTAGCTTCTTTTTCATCTGGCTCCTCCTCTGTTTGCTGGTCCTGTCCTTGTCCCACTGCAGACTTAAAACATATGTTATTTGAGTGTCCTTCAATCCATCAGTTTTGGCAATTAGTCTGGACCCAAATTTTGATTCTCTTTAAAGTCCAAATCCCATTTTCCCTTACCAATATATTCTTGGGTACTCTATCTCCTCAAACACCTTTAAGTTCTAAACTTTTAGATTTATTAATTGCTATTGCCTTCCATTTAATAACTTCTAACTGGAAACAAGCTGATAAAGTTACTTTTCGAGCATGGTGGAACGCTGTTTGTTTTCATCACAGATTAGACACTTACTATGTCTCTCCCATATCTCTAGCAATTAAAAGGGATCTGTTATGGCTTCCCTTAACATCTTATTTATCTCACTCTGCCTCCTCCTCTGCTGCTCTTAAAAATATACCTGATGAAGTTCGAAAACCACCTTAATTTTGCTCGTTTTGCCTTTTTATGCTTATCTGTTTAATGTTATTTCTTCATTAATGACAGTTCATTATAATATTCTTTTTATTCTTTCAGTGCTTTTTTATGCTTACAGTGTTATATACTTTGTATATTTACATTTGCATGATATTTCTGACTGTTTTACATTAATAACTTATGTTTCCTTCCCTCTCTTGTTCCCCCCTTTTCCCCCCTCAGGTATAAGATTAATTCCTATATTGTCTTTTCACTCTATTTAATGATTTTGTTGTTAAATAGGATGGATTTTGTTACTTTTTATTGATATTTTGTTCTTCTCTTATTCTTTCAATAAATCAAACGTAAAATATATATATTATATATAGTGTACATAAATAAAGATGCAAAATGTAAACATCACCTTTTTAAAATGTTCTGTAAATGTGATGGAATTTGGAATTGGAAGCTAAAAATGAAGGCCCTTTATTAAACTTTCATGCAAAGCAGAAAGACACCTCACTGCTTGAAAGGGAGAGGGGAGGAATGCGCCATGTTTAACATTATATGGCACATTCCTATTCTCTCCTTGAGCTGGTGCACAATGTGCTGCTTTGCGCCAATGTAGGCATCCCTTTGCCGAGGTATAAGGGTGCCTGTTTTTAGGCAGGATTGGGTTTGTGCAGGAAGGGACACCTTCTGCACAAAAACAATCCTCTGAGACATTTTCCTCTTTGTACATATGCTGCAGAATGCAGCACAAATAGAAAGAGGAAAAAACGAGGAGAAATTAAAATATTTCTCCCTGTTATGACTCCCCTGGGAAGGCGTAGCATTTTGGGGCAGTCCAAGGTCTACCATGCTACGCAAATCTGGGAATGCACCAAAATCCATGGTTGGATGCACAAGAACACCTATGCTCCACCCAAGGAGAACCTACCTAAGGCAGCGACTTGTGCTGCCTTGCGTTACTCCAGATTCACCAAGCACCGCAGGGCCATGCAAGGTGACCTTGCATTGCTTGGGAAATCTGACTTTGTAGTGTTTCATTGCCCTTGCGTTACCTTCAGTGACTATGATAACTCTGCCCCTAAGTTGGTATCCTCAGATTGATTTGTGGGAGAATTTCAGGGGCATCAATAAGAATATAGTATGGACAATGGGTGGACTAAATTGAATTTACAAAATCTCCAACCTTCCAATCACAATTTTGATTTTTTTACATTTGTTTGTGAACAAAATAAAATATTTCATCATTTGTGTATTTTTTGAGGAATGCTTGTGTCCGTATTTTTGTCTATAATTTGCAGTTCACCTAAAGCAAGGCTGGAAGGGGTGTGTAACAGTCCTCAGGGGGCACGGAAAGGGGCGGCCCAGAAGGGGCACTGGTGAACTAGTGAATGGACAAGAAGAGAGTTAACAGACTTAAGGTTATATACAGAGAGGTATCACAAGTTATAATTGTTTGTCATAAAGGTCAGGTCCATATTGAACATAACCAGGCATAGTTCAAGGATTCAAAAAAAAAAACTAGATTTTTTTTACACAATATATACATAGATCGGAGCAACCTGAATAATTGCTGAAATAACTACCTGCATAAACGAAGCAAAGTAGGGGAATCAGTTTACACGTGGGGCTGTTCCACCTCAGGTCATCGAAAGTCAATGATTTCTCCACTCTTCCATACAGGGTCGGATTGGTAAAGCGGGCACTCAGGCAATGGCCGAGGGGCTGGTATCGAAGTTCCGGGGGGCGATTTGTGCTGTGTCAGATGTTGCCAGCGGCCCAGTGGTGTCACTCCTTTTTCTCGCTGGGCCGGCCAGATAATGTGTGCATACTGAGCGGGGGCAGGGGGCCTGAGCAGAAGTGGCCTCACTTGTTTTCAGGTGTTTATAAAAATTTGCCGAAGCAGTGTTTTACAGAGAGGCAATATGCAATTTTGGGCCACTTTTTTTTAAGCGTGCCCTGGTCGATTTCTAATCCAAATCCAATCCTGTTTCCATAGAGTTTAGTCCTTCTGCGATGAAGTTGCATGTACTGAGCCATTTACATTCCAGTTTCTGAAGAATCAGGGAAAGTTCACCACCAGGTGAATCCTAGCAATTTGAAGCACTTGCCAATTAATGTCATCTGGTGTATGTTACTGTGCTATATGGTGAGGCACCAAAGGGGCTGTAACAGTCCCTGCTCGGTGCTGTGCGATGTGGACCTTGATTGGTTGGGTGGTTTGGCCAATGTTATCTTCGGGTTGGTTCACCATATACAGTAGATAACATTGGTAGAGTTGCAAATGGAGAAATCTTTTAGTGTTACATCTATGAAGCATTGCACAAACGTTTATGTACTTGTGGTGTATTTGCAGACCACACAGTTGCCTGGAAGAGACCGGAAGCACCAGCAGAGGTATCCATGACACATTGCTTTCTGACCTGCTCTGCACCCACTGAGTGCAGCTTTAGCGGGAATAGCGGGTCTCAATTGCACTTAAAAATGTAAACTCTGCAAGTTTTACTCTTTGCGGGGGCCCTTTCATAACATCCATATATTTGCCTAAAGATAGGAACCATTTAAACACGTCAGAATACTCTTGAAAGCAAATTCTTTAGCATGAGATTCAATATATTTGCTATGCACGTCAAAAAGACATAATTTACTCATTTACACCCACGAGAGCCTTTCAAACTTGATTGCGAGGACTACTGGGAGGAAAAGAGGAAACACTTTCGGATTGTCATGCCCCGCTGTGCTCCTCAGAAATTTCAAGAGGCTTGGGCCTTCCGCAGACAAGCTCTTCAAGTGAATTTTGAAACGAAATGCATTTCCTGGAGCCCTGAAGAAAAGAGCGGTTTGTGTACATAGTGAGATAAAACGGCATTTTCCCATATCTTGGGTTCACTGCATACCTCTGGATGATGTTTAGATTGCTCAGTAAATTGAGCTGAAAATAGTTTGCAGGTGAAAACTTCTTCTGACACTAGCCATGCAGTGTTACATATTTTACTGCAAATTATTTGTTTCTCAATGTAATGTTGGTTCATTTATAACCATGAATTGTGTAGAAGAAGAACCTATATTGGGCCACCAGTTGCCTTCACAGGGCACAACATGAAACATATACTATGATGAGACTGTATCAACTATTTTAATATACACGTATTTATTTCTATACTTATTTATTTATTGTTTATTGACTCATCTGTGTGCTTGTTTCATTAATAGTGCATGGACTGCGCTTGTAAAGCATGCCATGAAGCTGGAAGTTTGTGAGGGGCAAAGAAAGGATAGTGAGTGTAAAGGTAGCTCTGAAGGAGAAAGAGAGAAGCTACTGCACTGCACGATGGGTAAAAGAGGCCACAGTATATACAAGGGAAAAGCTTTACATAGGACCTCAGTCTGGCCTTAAGTTTCTGTCAAGACTGAAGCACATGTTATGGAGTCTAGAAAAGATGCTCTTCAGGCCTTTCCAGTACTTAAGGATATCTTTCTTTTCGGAAAGCAGGCAGATTTTTCTGCAAAGTGTAACCTTCCATAAGGAGAGATCGTTCATTAAACCATTGGTATCTACATGGATGAGTTCTAGGCAGTTCTTACATTGAGCCGATGGGGGGCACTGGCACTCATTTTGGGGGACCGACAATTATTTTTACTCCTCAGACTCCTCACAGAGCAATAAAGGGAAAACAGCACAATGTGGAAAGAAGAGAAAAGCGGAAAAACCTTCACAAGGGGAGAAAGCAGGATCCCACAAGAGTGAGATAAAACAGTGGATGGCGTGGATTCAAGAATATGCAGCCTGGTATTCGGTGCACTGACATTTATTAGCACCAGCCGTGGGCATCTGAGCAGAGTTCTGGGCACCAGCACTCATTCTCTTTCAAATCAAGCACTTGTGCTAGGACAGGACACACAGCATCTTCTGTGGCTGCTACATCATGGAGGACCCTCAGCCGATGCGGGAGGAACATTATGCTCACTCAACAGGTGGGGGTAGATAGTGTGGAAACTTCCGGATGCATGTGAAGCGACATTGACATTATTGGGACTGCTCTATGCTACTGCTGAAATAGGAATCCCATTACCTTCCCAGATAGCCATATTCTTTAATTAGATTCGAAGTGTCTGTTCCTCGAAAAGAGGTAACATCATCAGTTGGTCTACCTCTGGCTTCCTTATCTTATTTATTTATTTAAAATGTTTTGTATAGCGAGAACAAGACCCCGAAGGGTATCAGAGCGCTTCGCAATAATGGGAAGCGGGGACAAAGTAGGGGAATGTTGAGCTAAGGGAGGCTTACATGTTAAGCTAGTACGGTTGTACATAAATATGAGCACAAAAAAAAATGAAATTCAAAACTATAAGGCACAACGTTACATAGTAGGTAAGGCAATGATTCAAAGACATTAATAATTGATAAAAAAAAATTAAAAATGCGGACACTTCGAAAACAGACTAGCCATGGACAAATAGACAAATTAAAGCAGGAACTTGTTCATTAGGATTGTTTTTACTTCCTTACAATATATTTCCACAGGGTTTCCCAATACTGACCCATGGTGCTGGGGCAGTAACTTGGGCAGTGAGCGCACATTGATAGAATTGATATGCCAGCTTTTATTTCAGAAAATAGTTTGTCCAATTGTTTAAAAACATTCTCTATGCACGTGTTTGGTTGTTTGCAACCACCTTTGATGAAGAATGGGGAGTTTGTAATAGTTAGTAAAAGAGACATACAGTTCTAAAATACTGATTTATCCAAAATGATATGCTTTTCATACTAGAAATAAAGATGATTCTTTTTATGTAATCAGCTTCTGTGTCTCTCATCTCAGCAGGAAACTATTGATTGAGGTCAGGAAATTTTCAAATTTGCATTCCGCATGCTATCTGGGTGTGTGCAGTCCATTTCCAAAATAATCCAAAAGATGGGCCTTATCATGACTTTGGTGGTATGGCAATGCCTGCCACGCCAGTGCCCTGCTTCCAAACCACCAAAACCACATTGAGTCTGCCTGCCGGATTCCGAATGGAATCTAGGTCAGGCATTCCTGCTGCGGCTGGCCGTTGTGGTGCTGCGCTAAGGCTCATACGTAAGCCATAGCAAGGCAGTGCAATGGGTACGCCATTGCACATTCTTGCAGGGCATGGACTGTCAAGTCTATATGCTGCAGGAACTAGAGATGCATACAGAAAGGGGGGCACGCCATGTGCCCCCCAGCATGCATCCCCTGGCACAGAGGCAAAGCCCCCTGTGTTTCCTCCCGCCACACTTTTCATTGCGGGCTCACCGCCTTGTAAACTGTGGCAGTGAGGAAACTCCAGATATGCTTGGCAGTGCTGCAGTGGCACACCAACATATTAGGGGCCTCAGACTGCTGCAAGACCACCAGGGATGGTGGATCCCTGGCAGCAGCAGCGATCATATCTTAGTCCAACCACCCTACTTGTAATAGGGTAGGTCAGACCACCGGTGCAGCGGTAGACGCACTGCCACCATGGGTTTGGTGGTCCATCGGACTCCCAAACTCATAATAAGGCCTGATATGTTGAATCAGTACATGTTAGAACATTTGGACAGACACCCAATCACAGAGCGCATGATGACTCTTTCACACACTGACTGCATTCCAAAAGCTTCAATAAACCAAGCACAGGGTCCCAAACACTCTCGCTGGGGGGAGTGAGGACATAAACTGCCCCTGCACTTATTCAGGTCCAAAGACTCCAGTTCAAGAGGCGGCTACACAGTGCACATAATAAAATATTGTGAAAGCGGACATATGTGAGTGATCTCCATTGGCTGGGTATCAAGACACCACCACTCCATGGGGCTACCTGGGTGTGACTGGGGCACTCCATGCCTTGCCCAAAAGTGAACAAGGGGCCTATTCACAAACTGCATTTTGTAGTACGTTTAGTAGTTCTAAAGTACTACAAAATGCTATTGATATACATAAGTGCAGAGGTATCAACGTCTGCCTCTCCTATATTTTCTGTGCAGAAATCATCATCCAGACTGTGGAGATCTCCACACATGTAGGTATACATTTTAGTAGTTTAAGTGGGAGGGACAGAGGGGAGTGGCTGCATATTGGAAAATACTTAAAACTAAGGGGAGGAGTTAAGAGAGGAGTAAGGAGGAGTGTAGGGAGGGTTCGGTAGGGGTTTAGGAAGAAGCATATGCCCACCCCCAAAAGAGTAAGCTCTCTCCTATTCACAACTTACCCTTCTGTAGCTATAACAACCAGTAAGGACCCAAATCAGTCATAAATGTACTCCAGCTTAGAGCTCAAGTAAGTCCGGCACAACCCATGGCCTCTCATAGGAAATGGAAGACCCTCCAATAGAAAATGATGAAGGTAGGGACTTAAAAGAAAGCCACATAAGAACTAATGTTAACATAATTAATTTATTTAAACTGGAAATATATATATATATATATATTTGCTGTTTGCCAATTTTATGACAGTCCTAAAAATAAAAGGATACATTAACGTATTTTCTAAAACTTTGTAACCTTTTTAATTTAAAATAAAAAAATGTATGTAGCATTAATATTTATTAAAAATAAGTTACTGCTGTTTAATTCTAGGGCAAAACCAAAGGGGATGATGGATGGATGTTGAACATTGCAAACAGTCACCCCCAGTCAACTGATCAGGGTTTAATCCATCATCATTCTTTAGCTCACACTGCCATTCCAGTTCAGACATGGCCATATGCAAATCAGTCTGACCCTGTGCCTCATGGAAACAGTCCAGCCCGAACTGCCAAGCCATGTCTTCCCTGGACCGGAAACAAGCATCCTGGGACCGGTTTCCGGTTCATAACCCTCATCAGCCAGGCTATCTTGAATCCAGTGGCAAAGTGAGCAAGGGACCCACGTCTGGGCATACCCTGCCAACTTCGCCCTAAGATGGCAGGGTATGCCCAGACGTGGGTCCCTTGCTCACTTTTGCTGTGCTCTTTAATTCTATACATCAGTTGCGATAATTTTAAATACATAATAAAAATATAATTTTTTACTAGAAAAGGGATTTTGTTTATTCAAACATCAGAAAAATAATAGTAATTTACACATAATATATACAAAATAATTACATTTTTAATTTAAATTAACGTTATTAACCAGCAATATTATTAATAATAATCTACATATACCATAAATATAAAAAATTAACATTAATATTTAACACCAAATTATTTGCCCAATTTTAAAAACAAGTTTATTAAACGTTCTCCTATAGTTTACCATATGGATAGCTGCGCCCCAGTGAAAAATGTGAAAAGTAGGAACTTTGCCTTTGCAAATTAGGCTTGCCCCTCTAAAGTCAGGGGCAGGTACATGTAATTCTACACTGTTGAGTAACTTTATACTCATAAATGGTGATTAGTCCAAGATAATAAAGTTACGGAAAAGTGTAAGAGTAAATGTACAGGTGTAGATTTACTCACATGCAGGATTACCTTTATGGAAGGACACAAATGGGCTTATTCATAAAACGCATTTTGTAACACATTTTGGGCCTGATAATGAGTTTGGTGGTCTATGTTCTACTAAACTCACAGTGGTGCAGCAGTGGTGGTCTTGCCACTTCCACACCGGCACTCTGACTGCCCTATTACATCTTTGGCAGCCAGACTGCCATTTGACTGCCGCAACAATCGGGGAACCACGTTCCCTGGTGGTGGAGCAGCAATCAGGGGCCTAGAATTTGCTGGCGGTGCTATGGCCCCGATATGCATATTACGAGTTTTATGACTGCCAGAGGTCTCATGGAGGTTCTTGCTCCAGGAGACTGCTGGTGGTCATGAAACAAAGGGGCCTTACAGGGCCCTCTTCCCCCATGCATGTTGGTGCTTGCAGGGGGGCACATGTTGTGCCCCGCTGTGTGCATGCACCCCCAGTTCTAGCATGGCAGGGATTTCACAGACCCTGCCATGCTGGAACACGCGCGTGGCAGTACCACAGTGGTGCAGCATTAAGGCTCACATTTGAGCCTTTTTACTGCACCGCCCCTAGACTGCCACACCTCCCACCCTCCCTCCACTCCATGATTTAACTCATAATCTGGCAGCGGGCAGCAGCCCTGTTTGGTGGTGTGGGAGTGGGCCATGGCGTGGAGACCCCCGTTCCCAATTCGCTAAATTTGTAATCGGACCCTTAGTAGTAAAACAATAGTGTTACTAAAATACAAAATGCTTGTCACAAACCAGTGAGTGGAAATCTCCCCCTCAACCTCGCCTACCTTTTCAATGAGAAGATTACCAATCATGTAAGATCACTACTATAGCGTTATAGACCACTGCTGAGGACAATACCAGTTGTTAAAGGCCCTCAACCCGAGTTATAGGCCCGAGCCGCAGGTGAGAAGCCCTCATCACCAGCATTGAGGTGAGTGCCAATTACACCAAGGATCTTTTCTGCATCGTCCAAGAATTCTCATGCCTTTCGACCACTGAGAACACAATCCGCCCATCCAAAGCCTTCTGAGACTCTCTATCAGACTACTTTCACCGCCAGATCGCCGACATTTACGGCAACTTTGACCTCTAACCCACCACCCTTATCCACCTCTGCACGCTAACCAATGACTCCCACCCCCACCAAATTACCGACTGGATGCAGCTCTCAACTGAAGACACCATCTCAATCATTAACTCCATCTCCTCTGGCTCTCCATCTAACCCTTGATCCCACCACATCTACAACCTAGGAAAAGAAGCAATCAGATGCTCCCGGTAAGGAGTCCTTAACACCTCCATCAACACAGCCACCGTCCTCAACGCTTGGAAGCATGTTGAGGTCAAACCTCTACTGAAGAAACCCACTGCTAACTCCAACAAACTCAAAAATTACTGACCAATCTCACTCCTCCCCTTCACCTCCAAAGTCTTGGAGAAAACCATCAACCACCAGCTGATGGAATACCCTGAAGAAAACAATCTTCTCAACATCTCCCAATCAGGCTTTCAGTCTTATCAGAGCACCAACACCGCTCTGATCACAGCAACGGACAAAATCAGTGCCCCTCCTCAACCTAGGTGGATCAGCCTCCCTCATTCTCCTCGACCTCTCAGCAGCATCTGACATCATCTCTCTCTACATCCTCATCACCAGATTCAACCACATAGACATCCAGGACAAGGCACTTGACTGGATCTCTACTTCTTGCTCTGTGGCTGAACACAAAGGATCCAACTACCACCGTTCTCCTCCACATCTGAAGACATCATATGTGGCCTCCCTCAGCCCACTCTCTTCAACACCTACATGGCACCTCTGACGAACATCGCATGCACCCACAGACTCAACAGCATTTCCTATGAGGACAACTCCCAGCTCGTCGTATTCCTAACAGAAGACGTAGACATCACAAAAATCAACTTCCAAACCACCATGACCAACATCGCAACATGGATAAGGACCAACTGCATGAAACTCAACTCAGACAAGACAGAGGTCATCATTTTCTGCAACAAAACCCTCCAGCTTGGTTGACACCTGGTGCCCCCCCACTCTAGGCCCCACACCCACCTCTACTGACCATACTTGTAACATCAGAATCATCTTGGACATCCAACTCTCCATAAATCAACAGATCAATGCCATCTCACCTGACTGCTTTCACACCCTCCGCATGCTCCGCAAGATCTTCTGATGAATCCCCTTCTCAATCAGGAAGTTAGTCATCCAAGCCCTCATCTCATGCCTAATCAACTACAGCAATGCACTTTACACCGGAACCACCAAGAAGCTTCTGAATTGATTCCAAACCATCCAGAACTCAGTAGCAAGACTCCCCCTCGACCTTCCCAGAAGAGTCTGCAATGTCCCTGCTCCTTCAAAGCTCTCAACAAAACTGTACCCTCCTACATCCACGACTGCCTGACATTCCACTGACCGACCAGATAGCTCTGACACTCCACCCTTGCCTTGGCCCACATCCCCCACATCCGTCGCAGCCATTGGTGAGGTCGCTCCTCTCCTATCTTGCTGCAAAGTCCTAGAATGAACTTCCCCTAGGGAGGCTACAGAGTCAGGATCGGAATCTCCCAATGGTAAAGAATAGGGAAAATGTAAAAGTTTGCTACACTTTAAAAATAATTAGTAAACTTATTTTACGATTGATAACATTACAATCTTTAAAAATATGTTTTTAATATGGAACAAATAAAAAGAAATGTACTGCATTATTAACTTAATCTTGAATTCAACTGTCAGGAAAGTTTGATATATTAAATTCAACTCAAATAATTTTGCTAAAGTTCAAATTAAAAAATAAATTTCCACCTAGAGTAAAAAATTGCATTACTAATTATTAAAGAAATGCATAAAATGTAAAATAAGTTATTTAATTCTCTTTCAATAAAAACTATTGGTATATTAAGTCCAAAATATCATAATGAAATATTCATGATTAAATAATAAATAAATACTATTTTTATATTTTTTTATATTAAATTATATGTAATTGCACTCAAAAATTTAAATTACCTTTATGAATTAGACATGATTCAGAAAGGCAACTTACACTTTTAAACAATTTATACATTTGAATAAATGTACTACTTTTGGCTTCACAAAATAAGAGTGTAAGTTAGTACTAGAAAAGCAGCAATAAGTCCAGCATCACACATGGCCACCCACTGGTATTGCAACACTCTCCCACAGAAAATAATGGCAATAGGGAATTCAAAAATAAAACATCATTGAAAATGATGTTTAATTAAATTATATTAATAATTGAAAAATATAAATATATAATGTTAAAAATACGTAAATAGTACATATTTATTACTTAAATATGACATATTTAAAAACCTATTTTGAAATTTAAGACTGATGTACCAGTAATTGTTAATACATTATGACAAAATGATTTTTTAATACTATAAATCACTTTTATTAATTGCTAATGCATAATTAAACATTTACATTTCTTTATGTGGGAATTTATTATTTGTTTGTTTCTTCAGAAAAATATTTTTTATTAAATTTAAATCATGTAAAGTAATTAAACACATAATAGCATGTGTTTCTTTCTTCTGTTCTATATCAGAAAAAAACGACAATTATTTTACAGTAATATTTAACAGAAAAATATTTTACAATTTTTTATTTGAGTTGACATCTTTTCTGTTTCCTATACTTTAGCAGACTCATACTCCACATTAGGGTTGAAGATCTCCATATGGTACAATATAGGAGAAAACGTTTATTTAAATCAGTACAATAATAAAACTATTTATGTTAATCATTAATAAAAATTCATTTTATATATTTCTTTATTGAAAAACAAAAGAAGAAATTGCTATTTGCTATTAATTTGAATTAATTCTTGAATTCCTTTATAAGGTTTAAATACATTTATTTTTTGTTTAAATTAAATAATTAATTTCCAATATAGAAAAACAATCTTCAATAGCTATTAGAATGATGCAGAGAATAATTAGAATGATGCAGATAATTTAATACATAATCTAATTATATTTGGAAAGTTGCATTAAGTTTTATTTTGGATAATAGTTGATAAACTATTTACCAAGCAAGTGATAAATGTGTTCCTTTTTACCATTGTATGAAATGTGTTGATATTTTTAACTATTTTAAATATTTTAATTTCATTGATTTTAACATTATTTCCTAAAGGCTGCTATTTAAAGTCCCTATCTCCATTATTCTCTATAGGTTGGTGTTGCAGTGCCAGTGGTTGGTCGTGTTTTTCTGGGCTCGCTACTCCTTTCGCAGGTGTATTTTATGCTTGTCAATTTGGCTCCATCTCCTCTTTTGGGGGCATATAAATTAGACTTTTTGAATAACTACTCTCGGATTTTGTGATTAGCCAAAAAACAGAAAACACACTCAAAAGTGTAAATTACTCAAAAGGATAAGTTACCTTCCTGTGTCAGGCCCATTGTGTGCACACAAAGCTCACAGACCTGTTAATAGCTGAATACCAAAAATAGTGATTTATGTGATTTATTTAGTGCCTCAGTGTGCTTCTATGGAAGCATCCTACAGCATCATCTCTCTAACAAAATGTAGGGCTTATTATGATGGCCGATTGGGACCGCCCGCCTATATGACGGTGGTCCCACACATCAAATTACAATGCGACCACCACTGTGGCGGTCGCATGTGCATGTTCACCATTGCGGTGGGTGCTGCTGTCTTCAGCACCCGCCACAATACTAAAAATGAATGTTGTGCATTTCCCTGCACTACGTGGCAGGCACCACGCGGTGCCTGCCACCTGGTGCAGGGAACTGTAGGAGGGCACCGGTTGCAAAATTAACATGCCCCTGCACAAGGGGGGCCCGCAATGGGCCCTCAAAGAACATCCCCGCCAGCCTTTCAATGGCAGTTCAATCGCCATAGACAGGCTAACGGGGATGCAGCATCCAAATCTGGCGGCCGGTGCCTGCTAGGCACTGCTCCCATTTCAGGGATGCTGGGTGGGTCCGACAGGCAATCATAACGATTGCCTGTGTCGGACCCGTGGCGGACGGGATTTCCGCCCTCCAGATATACAGCCGGCCATCCTGATCTGGCTGGCCGTAATTGGCAGCACGATGGTGGTGAACCCTCCAGCGGCAGGCTGCTGGTGGTGAGTTCACCGCCATCATAATCACCCCCTTATGGTCTGATTATGAGTCTCGTGGTCCACAGGCCGCCAGACTCAGAGTGGTGTGGCAAGGGTGGCCCAGCCACCACCACTCTGGTGGTTCGACCACCCTATTATGACTAGTACAGTCGGACCACCATAGCACCTCAACAACCGCCAGGTATCAGTGATCCCCAGCAGTGGCATAGCTGTCTGAGGGCCACAATATGCTTGTTGGTGCCCAGAGGCACCACCAAGCATATTAAGACTTTCATGAATGGCAGCAGTCTCATGGAGATTCTTCCTCCATGAAACTGCTGGCGGAGAGGAAAGAAATGGGGGCCCCCCTTGCCCCAGTGCATGGGGGTGCATGCAAGGGGGCAAATGTTGTACCACCCCCTGTATTTTTTCACCCCCAGTTTCTGCACAGAAAGGAATGCACAACATGGTGAATTCCTTACCCTGCAGGAAACCGGTCTGAGGATACTTGTTTCCAGTCCAGGGAGGACCTGGCCTGGCAGTTTGGGCTGGACTGTTCCCTTGTTCCATATCTCCTGACTGGGGGTTAGTGTTTGAAATGATTCAGCACTCCATACATCATCTCTTTGTGTTTGCTATACTCCTCTGAAAGCCCAACAGAGTGTGGGCTATCGAGGTTCGGCCATTTGTATGCCTGCTCTTTTCAGAGTGAGCGGGCAAATGGGCAGTTTTTACTTTCACACCACCATTTTTACTAAGTGAAAGTAAAAACATTTTAAGAGCCCCCATTTCGTGAGAGAAAACCCTCATGAGGCGAGTGTTATTATTATTATTTTTTTTATTTTAAAAGAGAATGCGAACTTGGGATTTTGATTTTGAAACTAAAAAATAGATTTTGAAAGTTTGCTGTGCAGTGCCGTTATGTTGAATGAACTGCATGGCACACGTTCAATGCATTGACAGGAATCAACATGTTTGCAGTTCCTGCCATTGTAAGTGATGACCACCGGGCGGCATACATCTCTAAATACTCGGTATGAGTACTCTGTTAAGGCGACAGAGTATTTTCCTCCATCCACACTTTGAACTGATCACAACTTTGGCGGTACATAATTTGGCAGTTAGGGTGGCCAATGTGAATACACAGGTTAACTTTAGGAATATGTTATAGTAGTTGGCCATGTTGGCCATGTTGGCCACTCGACTGACAGAGGTAGGATAAAGGTAGAATAACAAACTAATGTAGTAGAGGAATGATCCACTCAGAGCAATACACACCCACCAAAGTAAGAGGTGACATCTGTCAAGTTAGGTAGAGAAGTTCAGGAAGTTGGGAAACTGGCTTTGCTGGAGTACTCACCACATCTTCAGACTAGAGGAGGGAACTGAAGGAAATTACAAATGGGATTTTGTTTTCAGAGGGCAATCAAGAGCCTTTTCAGAGGGGGACTTGGCCTACCAGAACCAGAGGACATATTGATTTCCCTTCCAGAAACTGAGGGCCATCTTAATTCATAGCTGTACCATTATATTATAGCAGATAATTTACAAACAAGTTCAACTAAACCTTAACAGGAGACCTGGAAGAGCAGAGGGAGATTCAATTTACTTTAAGGTCCTCATTATGAGGGCCCAATTATGATATGTGCAGATAATTCCGTTATAGCAAATACCAGATTTCTGAGTTTTGTGGCAATATTGTACCTTCCAAATTTTCCTCAAGTAAATTTCAGCAAGTCAAAACTGCTGAAATGTACTAAGTAAAGATTTTCTGATCAATACATGCAGATTTGGTGCAATAAGGAGGAACCCAGACCACTTAGGGTGTCATAGGCGATGGTGCGGTGTGTGTAGAAATGACCCATCCGATGATGGTAAACGCGTGATGTCGTTTCTGTCATACTAATTGAGGGAGCCGCAGCCGCGTACTCCTGGAGTCCAAAAGGGATAAAAGCCTCAGTCTTGGTTCCTCAGTGGCAGGCAAGGTATGACGGGTTCCTCTAATACTTCTCCGTGAATTTTCATGGTCTGTCAGTTCGCTGATTGTACCATCAGCCTCACCTCTACCTATATCTACGCGAGACTCGATAACGCTCATTACAGGCAATTGTACTCAGGCATGCTTATCTTAAATATCCTGATGATGATCCATTTATTGTTTATATGGATCAAAACGCCATCGACACTCTAAAACGCCTTATGCACTGCTCTGAATTGACATTTACACCCTTATGCATCAAGCCAAAATCCAGTCGGTAAAATACCGAATCCTTATTAGCTCCCGGTATTAAGTAAAAAATACCCAATCCCAATGCATCAACCCAAAAGCAGAAATCGGTATTTAAGGAATCCTTAAATAGCGATTCTTTAAATAGGGATTCCTTAAATACCGATTCCTTAAATAGCGATTGCATTTAAGGAATCCCAAAGTGAGATTCCTTAAATGCAATGCATCAAAGTTAAAAAATTAGCGATTTCGCTAATAAGGGGAGCAAATTACCATGAAGATGAACTGCATGGTAATTTGCAAAAACTTTGAAAAATGCACTTTTGTGCATTTTTCAAAGTTTCATGTTGCGCACACACATGCCCTTAGAGCATGTGTGTGTGCAACATATGTGCACATATCATTTTCAGGGGTGCAACAGGGTGTCCTTTTGACACCCTGGCACCCTTGAAAGTGCTCCAGCTATTAGCGATTCGGTAATACCGAATCGCTAATACAGAATGGCTTTACATTCATTCCTATGGGCCTCCAAGCCCATAGGAATGAATGGGTAGGTATTCCTTATTACCGATTCGGTATTACCGATTCGGTAATAAGGAATGTTAAGGAATCGCTATTTGAATAGCGATTCCTACATGCATAGCCTTTTGCTATTCCTTATTAGCGATTCCTTATTTTTCGCTAATAAGGAATCGCAAATGCTAATGTTGATGCATATGCACCTTAATGTGTAAAGGTGTTCTTTTGCGATTTGTTTGTCACATTGAGAATTTTGTGTGTAACAAACCTACAGCTTTGCCTGAGCCTTTTTTTGTGTCCTATTGTTTGTCCTGATTGTTTCAGTAGGATGCAGGCTTGTGTCCCACTTGGAATTTTTTGTTTATATTGTTTTCATTGGAATTAAAATATTAAATATTAGACCTCTGTCTGGCTGGACAAGTCTAACAAATATAGTACTGATTGGGTCTATATTCATTCCCTTGTTCCTATTTTTGTTTCTATAGGGAACACTGTTCTCAATAATAGCTCAATTCCCAAGGTCCCTGGTTGACTTTATTTGGGTTCCCTTGTTTCCTCACAATAATAGTATTTATGATATACGGCACATTCCTGTACTTTCCCACTGTGCTGGTGCCATTTTGGCTGCCTTGCACCAACACAGGAACCCTTGCACCATGTAAATAGGGTGTCTGCACTGTAGGAATGATTGTTTTTGTGCAGAAAGGGACACCTTCCTGAACAAAAACAATCATTTTGTGCAGGAATGGACACTTTCCTCCACAAAAACAATAAATGGAAGCGTTTTCCTCCTTCCATGTGTGCTGCAGAATGCCTGGGGAGGCGTAGCATTTTGATGCATTTCCAAGTTTACAAGTCCTTGTAAATCTGGGAATGCATCAAAATCCAAGGGTGTTGCATGGAAACACACACCACAAAGCCCATGGAACACCTCTTTGACGCAGAGTAAGGCAATGTAGTGACTTGCACTGTTTTACCTTACTTAACATCTACAAGGCAATGAAACGCCATGCAAAGTGGCTTTGCTTGGCCGCGTAGATATGAATCTGCACTCTGCGCCACCTGTGCATCAGAAAAAGTGGTGCACCGGTGGCGCAATGGGCTTGTAAATAAGCCCTAAGGTGTTTTTAAATGCATTCTGGGTACTCTTAATGGCCCCAGAATTACAAATCTCCATGCTTGCTTTTTGAGATTGAATAGGTGATTTTTACACTAAGGGTATGGGAATGAAGGCAGAAATCTGTAAGTGTTCCAGAGTGGATTTATGAAGCACAACAGATGTGGCCTGCCCTTGGTTGTAGTGCTCTACCTGTGTTGTGACTCACTGGTATGCAGCTACATTTTTTAATATTGTGTGGGTGAACTTAAGAGAAAATGGGCCAGATGTACGACTATTATTAGTGGTCGCAAACAGAGAATTGAGTTGCTTATGGTTTATGGTCGCTGCCGTGAGACATAGGAAAAAACTGCACACTCATTTGACCAGACTGTATTTGAATGATCAAACAAATTCTGTCTTAGCATTTGTATTTTGTCTTGAGCTTCTGTTTTTCAATTCATATTTTAATTACTTGTTGCTATATATGAATTGATGGTAACCTGTGTTATTAGCTTATCCATAATATCTGGTCTTGAAATGTTTTTCTTTTATGTGGCCCAAGTTTATTTATGAATAATATATTTAACAAATATTAGTCAGCTGTGTTACATGTTGTATATTATGTACTTTAATGTTTTTTATTAACCAAATTAAGTGGCTTTGGCTGACTGACTGACAGCTAAAATAGCAGTTAACATGTATCAACCCTATTTTGCGAGTCAGCAATCAATTACTAACTCGCAAACTAAAGTATTAAGAAGGATCGTTTCAAGGGCGTCCCTTCCTAATAGAGAATCGCAGTGGCATCTGAGAATGTTTTGAAACTGAAATGCGGTCGCAAATCATTCATGATTTACCGACTCAAAGAAGGAGGTGGTAATCCAATAGCATACGGGAATGGGTCCCCAAAGGATTTCTATCCCTTTATGAACTTGGGACCACTGCCTGTTTTTAAAAACTGAAAATGAAATTGTTCATGTTTTTTTTTTTTTTTTTAAATGAATCCTGTTTTCCTTTAAGGAAAACAGGCTGCATTTCAGAAAAAAATGCAATATTTTAAAACAATCACAGATATGGTCGTCTGCTGAGTGCTGACCCTATTTCACCATCCTTGTGAGTGAAGACCATTCCCAATGGGTTGCAAATTGCGACCAGACTCATGAATATCGAGTCAGCAGTTAATTTGTGACCCTATTGGGAATCGCTAAATGTGTCTGAGACACATTAATATATTTAATTTTTCCAGTCTCTAAATTGCGAGTCACAAAAAGCGCAATTAGTTACTCGCAAAATGAAATGATCGGACATCTGGCCCAATCTTCCCATGATGGCTGTCGATTTGACAGCCAGGTACTTGATGATTTCCACAATGTATTGATCAAGGTATTCAGCTACAGATTGAAGCCTAGGAGGTGTTGTGACTGGGATCGAGTGGGGATGAAGAGGGTTGCAGGTGCAGCTATTATTTTCTGCCAGACAAATGTGGCACAGATGACCCACAACAGGATAAACTTGGAATGTGAATTGATTGAATTGACTTTCCAAATGCAAGAGGTTTAGGGGGAGCTGGTTTAACTCTTTAGAAGACACCCTTAGCTCATTTGAGACTGTTCTCTATCATGTGACTGTATCTCAGTAAAAATGTGACCATTAAGGGGGATGCTATTCTTAGGACGAAGATGTGGCTATATCAGTGTACTAAGTGTGGAGACAGGAGTCATTCGGCCATTCAGTGGTGGTTGGGTGTTGAATAACTGTTTGCTTAGTTTGAGGTCCAAATGTGGATGCCCCTACTAATTTCTCATAGTTGCTATTAGACTTGCCAGAGGGCTAAGGCCATATAATTTCTCTGGAGACATTAGTGTCACATGGAGACCTATGGTGAATAGCTCTAGCAAGTGAGATGGTAAGAAGACAGTTAGTGTACATGCTGTGGTCTGCCATATAATGGAATCTTTCAATTAAGAGATAGCTGCCAAAACTTAAAGGCAATGTGCTGGTAGTAACTATAAACTTTGTAGGGAGGAGCAGTGTTTTCATATTGATGATATCTTATGTGATTCTGTATTGCAACAGCATGAACAAGTAGTAATCCATCTCAAGGTAGTATCACATCACATCCCAATTTTAAAAGATCTGACTTTGTTATCCACATGTCCTCCTCTTAAGCTCAAAAGATTGACCTTTGTTCGCTCTTTATTATTGTACCCTGGATATGGATCAATACTGTTTTACATCAATTTATGAAAGCAGTAGCTGGCCTTGCACACTGAATATTATATGAGACAATCGTAAGGCTGTAATTCTAGGAGTTTAATGTTCTTTAAAATACATAGAAATCATGTTGTCTACCTTGTGATAGCAGGATTGAATAAACAACCATTAGTGTTGGATTGTAAGCATAGATTCATGGTCCATTGTCAGGTGGCATTAGGCTAGGAAGACAAGGGATGTAAGCAGCTGTTTGCTACTGGCCACCTAATTATGAAGCAAGTCAGAGTTAAGGCTGCTAGGGTATATTGCAAACACCAACTAAAGATTGTTAAACCTAATGAACTAAATACTAGTGCTAAAAAAGAACATGATTCCAAGAATATAATTGCTGGGGTGTATTCTGATGGCCCAGAGATCAAACCCCCCCATCAATATGATTTTTTTAATGCTTCTTAGGATGCTTAGTGAACAAACTGAGGTCTTCATTAGAGTTGGAAGGAGCATACTCATTTGAACCACACTTTATGATGAGAATATATACATAATGGATTACAAACTAGTGCTCAAATTAAAAGAACATGATTCCAAGAATATAATTCCGGTGGTGTAGTCTGATTGCCCAGAGATCAAGCCCCCCTGTCATTATGAAGATTTTGAATGCTAATTAACGTGCCTAGTGAAAAAATTGAGGGCTTCATTAAATCTGGAAAAAGCACGCTCATGTGAACTACGCTTTATAATGAAAGGTATAGATAAAAGGACTTCTGTTCACATTTTCATAAAATATTTTCAGAAAAGATGTCCCCTTTATATTTGACTATGCTCAATAGCTTTGGTAGTGATATTAAAAACCCTCCCTCTCGGAAGGAAGCTAACATTGGTATTTATATTATGAAAAATAAGGAACCTACATTCTGCAGCTCCAGCCTCTCCATATCTCCTATTAAAATGTATTCTGAAACATTGGTCAAACATTTTTCCAGCATAATCCTTGGCCTGATCTCTCCTATGCAGCATGGATTTGTATCTATTAAGAATACTACTGCCTGTGTCAACATGGCCAGTGAAATTGTTGATATTGCTGAGGTATCCATGTCATGGCTAGGATGATCCTGGTATTGAAGAGAAAACATTTCACATGGTCTTCTGGCCCTATGGATGGCTTCCACTGTCTAAAAGTAGTTTTGGAGACTGAAAATACTACTTTATGATGGGTTAGTTGCAAGAGTTCTGCGTATGAGAATTTGGTCTGGACAATTTGGTATATGTTCTATATTTGAATCCCTTTTGCAACAGAAGCTCAGTTATTTTGGGTGGTTTCGGACATTTGTTAAAATTCTAATTAGACAGAAATAATAGTCAACCAATAATAACAATTTCCAATGAAAGATGTTTAGAATCTGCTGGCTAATTTAAGGTTTCCATTACTGCTAAGGTTGAAATGATGATTAGACTTAGGGCTGATTTAAATGTTGTCTGAAAGGCGTTGCAAAGGAGTACCCTTTCCCCCAACCTCTTTTAGAGATGGAAGGACTGAGGGAACTACTCCATCTCTGTTGCCTACACACAACTCTGATGGCCCAAGGTAGTAAGGGCTCTCTGAGGTTTGGTCTTGTGTCCGCCTGCCATTGTCATGTGGTCATGTTTAGGCAAGGACTGGAACAACAGCATTTTACAGGAAACATCCTTTACCCCGCAGTCACAACAATGACCAGCCTTTACAATGCAGTCACTACTCCAACTGTGACATTACCACATGTTACTTTACCACGCAAGTCGTTACAATTACTTGCTGTACGGGCTGCGTTGTTGGGCTGGTGTTGGATGTTTAAGACCAACACTTTCTCTACTGGAACAGAGACTGGAGTCGGAATAGTAATTTATACTATTCCAAAGTCCAACACCTCCTAGAGCAAGTTGTTGTAACGACTTGTGTGGTAAAGTACAGTGTGGTAATGTCAAAGTCGGGGTAGTGAATGCGTTGTAAAGGCACGCAGGGTAAATCCATTGTTCATCATACAACCCCATTTTACATGCTCATTTTTAAACTTGACATATTATATGGAATGTTGACAGTATGCACAATTTTGCTTGTGCGCCTGTACGGCTATTGTTCCAAGAAATAGCTTTGCTTACATTTGCACATCTTTTTAGGCATAGTATCAGAAGCCTTTTACATTTTGTATGAAAACTAAAGTTCACTTCACAAAATGGTGTTTATTATTGTTCACTCTGCGACAGTGTTGTCACAGTAGAATCAACAATGGCAGCATGACTGAGGCTTCTGCATGGCAAAATGGATTATGTTTATTATATAAACAACATCACTCCTCTGATAAGTTAGAGAAGCCTTTCTCTGGCACTAAAAGGTCGACCCATGTAGGAATCCAAGCCCAGCGGATTCCTGTTTTCCTCATGCAAGGGGTGAGGCTCAGCTCACCACCAAGACGGGCTTCCCGATGACACCCATCCACATGTAACTGAGGAGTTAGATTACACCACAGGGATTCTTGCAGATTCACCCACCTTAGGCACACTAGGATAGGTAGCGCTTGGTAGGGTCAAAATACAACAGTATTTATATGCTTGCAAATATTCCCTGTAAACAGCACAATGATTGAAAAATTCGTCTTCTTCACCATTCTTATATTCCTGATCACACTATTCTGTTTCCTTCTATTAATTATTGCAGCACCCGTATCTTATACAAGAATCATAATGCTTCAATAAATATTGAAACGCCATTTTGTGTATTTCTTGTGTATCTCTTTGGGTATGCATGAGTTACCAAATGAAAAGGTTCTAGATCTGTTACCACTATTTCCTTGGGGAGTCAGGATTGTCTTGTTCTGAGGTTGCATAATCCACCTGTTACCTTTCATGGTTAGGGGTACAGATAGTGCACTGTGAGCTAACAGGGCTAAGGGCAACAAATCCTGATGGTGTGCGTAGAATCAGTCTCGCACAGTTTTGACTTTTATTTTGTACATAAAATGCACAGTTTTTACTGAGAAATTATAAGCCGCATGACATGGCACAACCAACATTCAAGCTTGGGTTCTTATTTAGAGGATCGCTGAGTATTTTTCTTTTGTATACCCAAGTACCACTACTCACCTCTTAACCAGAGAGGCTCATGGTGTTGGGAAAAAATCCTCTGCAGCTGAGTAGGGAACCCCTATCTATTGACTGTAGGTTGTTCAAGCTTGAACGTTTCAAAGGATCACCCCACAGAGATACCCTCACTAAAATACACATATTTAAATGGTTGCCGCAGCACCAGTTAACATAACAGTAAAATGCTGACATGCAGATACACAAATGTTACAACAACACAGGCTCCCCCTTGCAGGATGAGATGAGACCTTCATGGTTGGGGCCCACAAAGTATACAGGACAGAGGTATTCCTTTTATGGCTTCCATTCCCAGCAGTGAATACACACTCAAGACATTTTCATGCCTACACTGTAGTTGCAGCACCGAATAACTACACAGCGTATGAAGCACTAGAAATACCATTAAAATATCAGGAACACCAAATTTGGTTCAATGGCGCCCTACCACACATAACACAAGTTGCTAGACTAGGTCCTCTTATGATGGAGCACCATGACCAGTCATAGCCAGTTATACACCCTATGCAGATATAGCAAAGCTGACAGCAGCAGAACTGCTTACATTATACACTCATCTTGTCAGAATATACAGTTGTTTGACACAATATGTGATGCAAACAATGACAGTAATTCCCGCTACGTCTGCTCAAGCTGCACAGCCACAATCTGCTTTTCCTGGAATTAGTCCAGTGACCATCAATGCAGTCATGGTTAAGGTTCCCATCAGAAGGGAGGAGATTCCGTTTTGGATTGCACCAAAAACAAACCAGCTTGAAGCAGTGTTTCCCCAAATGTCACACTAAGAAAAACATAGAATTCTCACAATATGAATGCCAATGGGGATGGTTCCCCAGGTGGAAGACTGCCACACTTGGGGCACAATCTTTGCTGCAGTATATACCAGAACACACGGTACACCATCATTAGCTCTTTTGTCAGAAGTGCTTAAACAGATCAAAAAGGAGTACAAGGCAGCTCTGCCCTGGATTTAGTTTTGAAACTGATGGGCAACTTTGCCACAGCATCTGCAATAATGTTAAGCAACATTAAAGGGGAGGCAGCAGTGTTGACTATATGCCAGCGACTCACGCATTTTGCTCCGGCAGATCAGGAGTGTCAATTGCCCAAATTTATTGGGGAAACCTATGCATCAACAGGCAGTAATATTTTGGGAACCAGACCTAGCAAACCCCAAATCAAGGGTAATTCTCAAAAGGATAACTCAAAGCAGGCACTCAAGTCTTCTAAAAAGAAGTGGGGTTATAAGAAAAATAGGAAAAGTCTATAGCATGGGTGGATCTCCTAAACAGGAGTCCACTGAAAAACCCTACAATCTGTGTGTCCCTGATACTATTAATATAGGTGATAGGTATCTGTATACTGATATACGTTCCCCTCGTTCTTTTCAGGAGAGAGGAGGACAATCAGAGTGCAGATCTGAGGAGTACGTGAAATCAAAGAAGGACTCACAATGCTCTTCTGACTATATAATAAAAAAGGAACTCAAACCTAAACATTCCAAGCCTCCATTCAAAAAAAGGTGGCTGGCCTTAAAATCAAGCATACCACGGATATTGAGGACACTGCTTCTGAATGGGGAGTGGGCTCAGACCATGCTGGACAGTGCGGTAGAAGTCACAATAGTTTGCCACAATCTTATGGAGTGTCTGGTGGCAGTCGCAATGAGTCACTACATTCAGGAGGAAACACCAGATAGGAGACTGAGAGTCCCTAGTCAATTATATGACCTGCAACTCCAAATGGAGAGAGATATCCCATGTAATATAAATGTTCTCTTTCGGGACAACTTGTCATTCAAGTATGACATTCTCTTGGCTGAAAAGGACTAGCCACTGAAGCTTGTTCAAGAATGACCCAATGGGGAACAGGTAATTTTACCTGCCTTCTCGGACCTCGTCCCAGACGTAGTTAAAGATTTAAATGCCAAGCAGTGGGCTTTAGAGCAAGCTCAGGCATTATACAGCAACCTTGTGAGATGAAATGATGGGTCACCTTATCACATTATACCTGTGAGGTCCACCCACAACCACAAAGAAAATATCCCATTAAACATGAGGCTAAAAAACAAGTTAGAGAGAGATACTCTCCAAACTTGAATACTGAGGTGTAATAGAAACGTGCACCTCCCCTATGTATAATCTCTTGCTTTCAGTAATGAAACCAGACTATTCATATAATTTTGTGTTAGATTACAGGCACTTGAAAATCGCTGCATGCACCTTCCTTTACAAAATGTGCACAGCACAGCGCTAATGAACAATGTACTGCAAAAGACATACAAAACGACATTAGACATCTCTGAAATTGATTTTTCTTCCAAAATATAATGCCTAGAAGCAGATACTTAACCACCTGTAGTGCCCTAGATTCTCAAAAGCAGTTCTGTTAATTGCCCAGGTGTATTACAATAGACCTGGGCTGTTTTCAGCCCGGGTTACAGAACCTTTACAAGATTTTCACAATCAGTTATTGTCTTATGTCGATGACATATACCTGACGGATGAGGATCTTTCAACTCACTTGAGTAGATCGCATTATTTTGGGATTTGCTCATATGGGCTACAAATTTAATTTCAAGTAATCAAAATTGTCTTTCTCAGTGTCCTGCTCTTTGGATACAAGTTGTCAAGTCATGGCAGAAGCCTTGCAACACATTTTTTTAGAGAAGTGTGCAATTCTACAACCAACACACACACTGAAGAAACTCCAATCAAAATTGGGTTTCATATATTTTGGCAGTACTTACATTCCAGATTACACAGAATGAGTAAAACCATTCTATGACCTGATTTCTCCAGAATGGACACCTGAACACACACAGATTCAACATTCAGCACAACCTGACATGCTAGCTTCAAAACTGTTACACACACCTATGAACATCACAAACCAGGTGATTCACATAATTGCGGGTAAATCAAGGGTACAACTATGTCACATTCAATGAAGGAAGTCCACCCTCATAAAACCTACACACAGTTACTGGGCGATTGCATAGTACACCTGGCTGAACTGAAACCTCCAATTCTGGCACTTGATAGTAAGGATACCGGATTCCCCACACACATAGGGGTCTATTATAATGGCGGGCGGATCGCCACCACCCGTATGGTGGTGGCGATCTGTCTGCCATTATTCACCGCCCGCTTCCCATTTCCACCCTGCCATATTAGGATTTCTGGGGCGACCCGGCGGACGGAAAGACCGTCTGCCGGTTTTCCGCCGGTCTAACAGGAGACCGGGCGGAAAAGGGGAATGATATGGTGGCGGTGTCTGCAAGACACCACCATCCATTTCAAGATGCAGGCGGTAAAGTGCCTTTCCATGGTGGCGTTGCCGCCATGGAAAGGCATGCAGAGTCAGCATGTGGGGGCCCGTTGTGGGCCCCCAGCGTGTCAGGGGGTGCACATGGGGGTACCTATGGTACCCCCCTGCATTTGCATGCTCAACGTGGCAGGCAACACGCGGTGCCTGCCACTTTGTGCATGCAAAGGCACAATTGCCTTTTGAGATTGTGGTGGGTGCTGCTGAAAGCACCGTCCGCCTCAATTTTAAAATTGCAGGATGCGCCCACCAGTGTGGCGGGCGCATCCTAATTGGATTTGCAGGACCGCCGCACACATAGCGGGCGATCCCATTTGCCAAAACGATGGCAGGCTGACTTTGTCCGCCCGCCATCGTAATAGACCCCATAGTGTGTGATTTGTAATACTGTGTACAGCCTTACAATAAGTACTTACACTACTGGAGTCGGAATTAATTCCGAATGGTATGTGATAAAGCACAAGCTGCTTTGGGAACAGGTGGCCAAACTAAAAGTATGTTTCCCACTGACTCCTGCGATACACACACTAAGCCATCAGCATGTAGTATTACACTTTGTAGGGAATTTGATGGCTGACGAAGCCGCAAAAGAACAGTGCAAACATTATTCATTCTAACATGAGGATAGATGAAAACATCATGATGGCTGTCAACACTGCGTGTGATGGCACCAACTTGCTGCAAGCAGTTCCAACTAAATAGTCTCACCTGTTAAGTGCACAAAATATTCCATTTGCTCAGATTCCCGGATTGGGGGATCGAGTAATACCAAACTCAGGGGTATATTCACAAGAACGTGTGATAACTACTGCAAGAGTAGCTTACCGCAACTCTCAACGTCGCAGCCCATCACGGGAAAGTAACCCTGTGTCAACGTGGAATTCACAACAAGGCGGTACAATGCGATAGTCTGCCGAAACCGCGGACAATGTCCACGCTACAACTACCTCGATGGAGATAAAAACACAAACCACAACACAAAAAAATCTGCGATGGGCCAAAGAGCGATGAGAAAAACAGCCATAAGCAGCACCAGGCCTGCAACACACACCTGGCAGGTGGGAAAAATCACCATAAAAGTAGAAAAAACACCCAAACACAAACTGACCAACACCCAAGCACCATGGAGGCAGCTGGGGCAGGCACAGCGGACAAGCGCAACCCCACAAGCACCCTAGACGGCCAGCTCGGGACCTCGGGGACAGGGAAGGGCAAAGACAAGAAGAAGAGGAAGACGAAGTTCAGTCCGCAGGCGAACAGGGTCATAGTCACAGAGGTGATGAACACCATCAACAACTGTTCGTCACCTCCAACGTCTCATTGGGCACCAAATCTGGAATATGGCAGTACATCATGGACAAGGTGAATGCCGTCGGAGAGCACAAGAGGACAATGGACGAGGTCAAGAGGCGATGGAATGACATCAAGCAGAAGACCAAGGAGAAACTGGCAGCCAAGCAGTAGGCAGCAATGAAGACTGGAGGTGGGGGCCCAGTGCCACCGCTCGTGCTGGATGACATGGAGGAGCTGGTGTCGACAGTCATCAGTGTGGATACTGTGGCCGGAGTCGGGGGACCGGACACTGCTCGACAGGACACAACACAACCGCAACAGGGTGAGTGACCACCAGGTACTGGGGGGATGGGTGAAGATTGTCATGATGGCACAATTGCACAATCAATCAGAGCACAGTGCACACCCTCAATGACTCAGGGTCATCGCCCAGATCTATAGACTGTTACAATGTGCAATGCCATGCTGTCTGAATGTCAAGATGTACCATGCGGCTACATGCATGTGGACACATTGCAATACACCATCTCCCCTTCACATTGCAGGGCCACCGACCACACCCCCTGCAGAGCAGTACCAGCCACTCTTCACTGATGAAGAGGAGGACAACCCCAGCAATGACGCACAAGCCCTCCAAGACATCATTGACATCATTCGCGACTCACCTCCAGGATCAGGGCTGACCTGCTGCATCGAGGAGACCCCACTCACCGCCCAAACCACCCAGCAGGAGGCACCCACAGCCCCGGCAGTCTCCCAAGATCCACACGGCCTTCCAACGCCATGTGCTGGAGGCCCAGAGGGAGACGGCTGAGCAGGTGCGGGTGGGGTTTGACCTCATGTTCACCAAACTGGACGCCATCCATGGTGTCTAGGCCCGCTCCATGGTCTCCAACGAGCCCTGACTGACATCGCTAGAGTCCTGACATGGAGAGAAGAACACCTGTCCACTCAGAGGGGCACCAGCGATACCAGCCGTGAGCTGGCGCACATTCGGAGGCTCATAGAGGACATGGTGCAGATGGAGGCGGAAAGGATGGCAGCCACCGCTGCACATCAGTGAAATGTAGCTGGGATCTACCATGCCCTGCAAATCATCATCATGGCAATGCTGCCACAAGGCGTGGCGCAGATGAATGCTGCTGCCCCCACACCATCCACATCTCCGCCCCCTGGTGTGCCATTGCCTCACAGTGTGGCAGACGTATCCACTCCGGCACCTGATGTGTCAGTGGCACACAGTGCCTCACCCGGTACTGCAACACCCACAGGTGGGGCAGAGCACACATCCGGGGATGAGGAGGTGGATGGAAGGCACTAGCATTCATCTCCGCCACCTGGCCTGTTTCTGCTTGGTGCCGCACATGGCCTCATGAACTTCCACTGATCCCTGATACACTCCGATGCACTCACATTGGTCAGCGACATGGACTGCCATATCCTGTTTTATGGCCAATTACACGGCAACCAGACTGCGGACTGTACCCTTCCTCTTCCGCAGTACTTGTCTTCCCCGGATGGACTCTGGCTGGCCCTCCACGGGCCCATATTGTGTTGTGTGCTCGGAAATGCCCTGTATCGCTCCAGCTGCAGAACTGCACTGGATGTGCAATAAACATCCAGTGACGCACTGCTGTGTCATGTCTTTCATCATTTATGTATGAAAGTGTGGATGAATGCAGGGACAGTGATTCCCCTTGCATCAATGATGCTCATCCTTTGGGATGCCAGTCAGAGAGTGCTACATTGCATATTGTGTACCGAGTCCAGTGAACACTACAACAGGGACACACGCATCAGTCACTTCCATGTCAGACATGGACTGAACCATGCCCAGAGCCCACGAGTCATTGTTGCAAGCCCTGTGCTGGTCCGGCGTATGGCAGGCCAGACCACCCCGCTAACGCTCCGAGGGGGGCCCTCAGTGCTACCCGTCCCAGGCGTACTACCTAGTGGTGTGCAGGTCACTGGTCTAGTTGTCAGCATGTCACAGCCACTCCCTGAGGGCAGGTTTGCACGCACACCACACCCATCCGGCACAGGAGTCACAGGCCATGTGACTCCGCCAACATAAGGGGCCGACAACGTCACATTCCCCTCTGCCAGTGGTGACTGGATGACGGACGCTCCACGGTTCTCAATCATAAAGGGCCCATGAGTTGTTGTGCACAGGGTTAGTGGCACCCGAGGCCTTGCGGCCGTCACGGGCCTACCACCACGTGGTGCTGACTGGGGTTGCACAGGGTTAGTGGCACCCAGAGCATTGCGGCTGGCACAGGCACGCCACCACGGGACGGTGACTTTGGGTGCACTGAGTGACTGGCAGAGCGGGTGTGCGGCCTGCAATGATGCCCCGTCCCGGCGGTCCGGACAGCTCAGGTTTTGTGTGCCCTGCTGGAGCTCAGTGTAGGCCATACCTAGCGGGCAGCACGTGCCTACTACCACGTGGCATCACTTCCGGGATCCCAGAGTTAGTGGCACCCATAGGGCTGAGCGGGTGTGCAGCCTGCGATGATGCTGGGTGCACTGGTATGTCCTATGCCATGGAGTAATCAGGACCCAGCACCAGTCGTGAGACCTGGTGGCCTGCAGAGCGGGGCTGCATGGTGAGGAGGGTGCCATGTCCGCGGGCCCCGCGCTTGTGGCTTGTAGCAGCACGTGGTGGGACCTCCTGTCTCCACGCCGGTGGTGGAAGGTGAGTAGTGAGGCCTGGGTGCACATGGATGGGCATACTCCGATGGGCGGCGGGAGGGGTGGGGTGCCTCTGCCTGGGTGTGCATGGGCAGTCAGGCGATGTTGTCTTGTGCAAGTGTGTGTACTGTGCCAATCATGTATCGTTACTCTGTTTCAGATGACGGCTCTGTCTCAGATGTGTGACCTAGTGTACTGCTATACATACCAGCAAGTGGTTCGAGACACACCGGTGGCAGCAGGTGAGCATTGTGGCCTGGGTGCGCAGGGGCGCACTATCTCTCTCTCGCTCACTCCCTCTCTCTTCTTCTCTCTTTCTCTCCCCCTCTCTTCTTCTCTCTCTCTCTCGCCCTCTCTTCTTATCTCTCTCTCTCCCTCTCTTCCTCTCTCTCTCCTTCGCTCTCTCTCTGTCCTTTGATGTGCGCAGGACACACCTTCTCATCATGATTTTTGTCTTGCAGGCTGTGACCTACGGATTGTCCTGAGGGGAGCCACCATGTGTCTTCATTTAATTTCAGTGTTCATTTTAATAAAGTTTAATTTGATGCTTCAAAAGTGAATGTGTGATGCTCATTTTTGTGATAACACATGCATGTCACCAGTTGTGATTGTGCGACATCAAGCAGATTATTTTGTACATGTTTAGGTGTAGCTGATGTGGCATGTCTTTGGTCGGGGGGTTGCTGGGGAGGGGGGGTCCTGGGGGTGGTGGCGGCGGGTGTTGTTGCCCTTTCGGCCCTCCGTGCTGCATGTTCAGTTGCCTGGGTGCATCTGCTGTTCTTCAGGTGTGGCTCTGGGCTGGGCTCCCTTTTGTGGTGCAGGCTGTGGTCCGACTTTGCACCAGGTCAGAGCAGGTGTTATTTTCCTGGTGCTAACGTGCCTTATCGTCTGTTTTGTGTTCTTATCGCAGTTCTGGCTGGTTGTTGTGAATGTTGTGGAGTGGTGTTGTCGTGGCTTTTGGCACGGGAACGCCTACTCTGCATCTCATTAGCGATAGTTGCAGGGGGTAATCTGTGGCGATGTTTTTTGCGGCTGCTATCGCGGGTAAACTGGTGATGTGGGCTGTTAACACCAACTTGTGATTGGGGCGATAAGTTTATCGCAACTTTGGTTGCGATAATGTGCCGATAACTCAACGATAGATCCTTGTGAATATCCCCCTCAGTTTGCAGGTTAGGGTTGATCCTAGCAGCACATGAGGACCTAGCATGTGCTCACACAGAGGTGGCAGCTACAATTTCATTATTGCAGCAATACTATTAGTGTGCAGGAATATACAAACAGACCATGGACTTGTCCGTAAATGCAACATCTGCCAGCAGACGAAGGTTTCCACTGTGGCTCAACCACCGCAGATACCTCTATTGTTCTCAGACAAGCTTCTGGCGTGTGTTTATTTGGATCACTGCAGCCCTTTACATTCTGATGAATCTTACAAATACATCTTTTTAGCAGTGGATTACTGCTCTAGATTACTTTGAGTTTGGACACAGCAATAAGCTGATGCACAAACTGTTCTAAAAGACTTGCAAGGCTTCACCTGGGTTTAGGCACTAGTCATGTTCCATTCGGACCAGGGTCTGGCGTTCGACATCAAGGCTTACAGAAACACCATGGGAAAAATGGGTGTGACCTTGCAGTACTCTTTCCCTTATCATCCAGAGGGAAACACTGTAGTAAAGAGGAAGAACTGTAACTTAAAGCAGTATGTTAAAATTTGGGTCTCTAATTGGCAGATATATCCACCCACCCTGTCCAAGTAGGGACCCACATTCTCATCAGTTTAAGTGTAGTACTCATTAAGGGGCAGATTTACAAGCCTCTTGTGCCACTTTTGCATCATTTTTAACATGGGAAAAATGCCGCAAAAGTGGCGCAAGGGGCTTGTAAATCTGCCCCTAAATGTTTACCTGTGCTAACCCTCTGATAGCTTGGCACAGAGCAGTTAGGCTGAACTAAAAAAGCAATGTGTGAAGTATTTGTGCACACACACACACACTAACACAGTGAAACCACCACAAAAGTACTCCACACAAGTGTAGCAAAATAGTCAATATTTCTCTGAGTAAAACAAGACTGAAATGACAAAAGTCCAACATACATATTACTTTTTTTTAAACTAAATAAAAAAAATGCAGTACCTAGAAGTCAATAGCTCCATTTGGGGCTATCTGGTCGCACTTGACCGGGACAAATCCAAAAGTGCAATCTGACCGTGATGGAGTGCGTGCCAGATACAGGAGTTACACAGACCTACAGTCATACAGTACCATGGATGCATCAAAAATTGAAGAGGAGATGATCTGACCATTGCTGGTGCAAGACCTCAGTTTCTGCAGGCGATGCGGACTCAATGATGCATCAATGTCAACAGCATAATACATTGATTCTACGGCATCAGAGTTGTACAACTGGGCTGAAGTTGAAGCATCAGTCAAAAGCAATGCAAGGCCAGGGCTGCATCAGAGTTGGAGCTGCGTGTTACAGAATTCCGTGAGGCAGTGCTCGAGACTCACATGGTGGTGATTCTTTGGAGGTACTGCAGCAAAGTCGGGGCTGTGTTGACTGTTGAGGTCATTGCATCACAAACGTGGCGAGCGGTGTCCTCTGCTTTGGAAAAGGCAGTAGCGATGCATCGATTTCACAGGGATGGTCCTTTTCCAAACTCACACTGTGGAGTTGATGCGTCGCTTTCTTGGTTGCAGCACCAAATTCAACTCCAAGGGCCCAGGCCTGGATTTGGCACCACTTGGCAGGGCAGAACTCACAGCAGAGGAACCCAGGTGCTGGTGGCAAGATGTAGGTGAATTCTTTGATGTCCCTGAGACTTCAGCACCAGAAGGCCATCTCAGTCAATCCCATAGAGATTCTTAGATAGCAGGATGCAGAAAGTAAAGTCCAATCCTCTCACTCCCATGCAAAAAGCAGAAAGCAGTAGGCCAAGACAGCAAAGCAAGCAGAAAAGTGGCAATCCCTGGCTGCAAAACAGCACTTCTTCCTGACAGGATGTTTTTGGTCCAGAAGTGTTCCGTGTATATGGTTTCACAGGTCCATTACTTATATCTATTTTAGCCTTTGAAGCACAGAGACTTCAAGGAAAGGTTTTTGTAGTGCAGAGGACCCTGTCCTTTCTGGCCCTGGCTCCAGGCATGCTACAGGGAAGTATGCAGCTCTTTGTGTGGGGCAGGCTCATCCCTACTTAGGAGTGAGTCAACTCCTCCCACAACAACAGCTCAGGAAGACCCATCAGCCTGGTGATGGACCATCAGGCTATGCAGGGCACACCTCAGCTCACTTTGTGTGTGACTGTCTGGAGTAAATTAACAAAGCCCAGTTGTCACCCTGACCCAGACATGTATTCTAGGGACAGGCAGAGGCACAAAGTTGTTAATGTAAGAAAATACCAACTTTCTAAATGTGGCATTTTCAGACCTGCAATTTAAAAACCAACTTTGCAGAGACACTAAACTTACATTTTCCATCTGCTCCCAATTGGAAGTTATACTTGCAAAGTGTTACAAGGCTGTTCAATGCTGAGCTATGGGTGGGATAGGCCTTGCTGTAGTGAAAAACATATTTAGAACAAAATTGGCTCTGCGCTCAAATATTATCATACGTTATTATTCATCGGAATTTTGTATCCAAAAGTTATAATAGCACATAGAAGTCAACAATTGAATGTAAATAGCATTCGTATACTGCCTCCCAAATAGATCAAATTAATCGTCAAATTGCTGGAAACATATTCTTCCTTTATTCTTTATTCGTTTGTTCATGATTCTTTTTTTAAAACCACCGCACCAAATTGATAGGCTATCAATGTATTCTTTTTTTTAAACCACAGCACCAAATTGATAGGCTATCAATTTGGCGCTGTGGTTTTAAAAAAAGAATGATGAACAAAAGAATAAAGAATGAAGGAAGAATGTTTCCAGCAATTTGACAACTAATTTGATTTATTTGGGAGGCAGTATAGGAATGTTATTTACATTCAATTGTTGACTTTAATGTGCTATTATAACGTTTGGATACAAAATTCCAATGAAGAATAACGTATGGTAATATTTGAGTGCAGAGCCAATTTTGTTCTTTGTGTTTTGGGTTTTCCCAATTAGTGGGGACGTAGGAAGGTCACGTTCCCAGCTCACTGCACCATGGTTTTGTTTTAATTGCCATATACTAGACTGACTGGTGCAGGTTTCTAGTGCCATGACCTTTCGCCTCTTCCTTGTAAAAAACATATTTAGCAGCTTTTACTACCAGGACATGTAAAATTCCAAAATACATGTCCTACCATTGAAATACACTGCACCCTGCCCATGGGGCTGCATAGGGCCTACTTTGTGGGGTGCCTTACATGCAGCAAAAGAGTAGATTTGGGCCTGGCAAGTGGGTGAACTTGCCAGGTTGAAACAGTGCAGTTTCAAACTGCGCACACAGGCCTTGCAGTGGCAGACCTGAGACAGTTTGAAGGGCTACTCACGTGGGTGGAACAATAAGTGCTGCGGGCCCACTAGTAGCGTTTGACTTACAGGCCCTGGGCACATGAAGTGCACTACAGGAAGATTTCTTCAAGGCATAAGAGGAGTGCCCTACACTTGTGGGACTGCAAAATAAAGCCCAGTAACAGGCAAGCAAAGGAGTGGGAGGAAAACACTACAGTGCCTGGGAGGATGGTCTACTTTATAGTGAATTGGTAAATCCTGAGTCAAGTGGTTCCATTAGTGCACAAGAATTTACTGTTATCACTTGCCTAATGAAGGTCTCTTAGCACGACACTTGGGCTAGTGGTTCCATTAGTGCACAATAATTTCCCGTTATCATTGGCCTAATGAAGGTCTCTTAGCAGGACACTTGAGCATTTGTATATTCAGTATAGGTTGGACCCTCTGTTCTTCTGCCCAGGGATGCAAAGAGCCACAAAGTGGTTCTGTACAGCCTGTTCAGCTTGCTAGTTGAGGGGTAACACAGGAAGGAGGACTAACACATAGTTGGTCCAATCAACTCCTCCCCTCAAAGACAGGCCAGAAGTATATCTTGGTTGTGGTAGATCATGTCACCGGGTACTCTGAAGCTGCACCTCTGAGGAGCATAACTGCAAAGCTTTTCCCAATTAGTGGGGACGTAGGAAGGTCACGTTCCCAGCTCACTGCACCATGCTTTTGTTTTAATTGCCATATACTAGACTGACTGGTGCAGGTTTTTACTGCCTTGACCTTTCGCCTCTTCCTTGTGAAAAACATATTTAGCAGCTTTTACTACCAGGACACGGAAAATTCCAAAATACATGTCCTACCATTAAAATACACTGCACCCTGCCCATGGGGCTGCATAGGGCCTACTTTGTGGGGTGCCTTACATGCAGCAAAAGAGTAGATTTGGGCCTGGCAAGTGGGTGAACTTGCCAGGTTGAAACAGTGCAGTTTCAAACTGTGCACACAGGCCTTGCAGTGGCAGACCTGAGACAGTTTGAAGGGCTACTCACGTGGGTGGAACAATAAGTGCTGTGGGCCCACTAGTAGCGTTTGACTTACAGGCCCTGGGCACATGAACTGCACTACAGGAAGATATCTGCAAGGCATAAGAGGAGTGCCCTACACTTGTGGGACTGCAAAATGAAGCCCAGGAACAGGCAAGCAAAGGAGTGGGAGGAAAACACTACAGTGCCTGGGAGGGTGGTCTACTTTATAGTGAATCGGTAAATCCTGAGTCAATCGTATGAGTAAATCAAATCATGCATATCATGGAGAACCCAAATACCATTACATTTTAGACACAGAGCACATGCACTTTAGCAATGGTCAGCAGTGGTAAAGTGCCCAGAGTCCTAAAACAGCAAAAACAAAGTTAAGCACACAGTCAAAAACAGGAGGTCAGACGCAAAACCCAGGTCTAACACATGCTCCCCCAGTGGAAAGTGGGAAGAACGACGCAACTTCTTGAGAGTTCTCTTCACTTAGGCAGAACAACCTGGGAAGTCCATCAATATTGGCATGTTCTGTTCCAGGATGGTGTTCAACCGTAAAGTCCATTCCCTGTAGGGAACTGGACCACCTCAACAGTTTAGTATCCTCACCCCTCATTAGCATTAACCTGTAGTTTGTCTGAACCCAAAGGTAAGTCTCAAACAAGTAGGGTCTTGGCTTCTTCAGCACCCAGACCATACTCTCTTCCCTTGGAAGTAACCTCCTACTGATGGAGGCTACAAGTTTATATAGGTCCTCGTTGTGTTCTCTCAACTGGAGCAGAAGACTGCAATGGCATCTGCAATGTCATCTAGATAGGCAGCACTGGAGTTCTCCAACCCAGTCAGGACCTGATCACAACCTCTGGACAGTGGCAGGGGCACTCTTCAACACAAAAGGTGTAACACAGAACTGGTAGTGCCCTTCTGGCATTGAGAACACTGGCCTCTCTTGTGCCCCTTCAGTCAAGGCAATCTGCCAGTGCCCAGGTGTTACAACAAACGTGCTGTGGAATCTAGCAGCTCCAAGCTGATCAATGAGCTCATAAGCTTGGGGGATGAAGTGTGCTTCAGTCTTGGTGACCGCATTGAGCCCACGGTAGTCTGCGCAGAACCAGAGCTCAGGTGTGACACTGAGTGGGGAAGCCTTTTGTTGACCAAAAGCACTCGACTGGACCAAGGGCTGTTGGAGGGCTCAATGACCTCTACCTTCAGCGTCTTGAATACTTCCTCTTTGATGCTGGCCCTCACTCTGTCAGACAGCCTGTAAGAATTGTGCTTAACAGGAAGGCTATCCCCAGTGTCAATGTCATATGAGCACCAATGAATGGATATACATTTCCTGCAATGGGCAATTAGAAAAGATACCCTGCTCTGTGCTGATTGTTTCCAAAATCTATGTTTTGTTTCCCTTCTTCCTGGCACACTAGCTTTTGTAGTACACTCCTGCTTAGAGTTGCATACACTGTTGAAATGTGTTCAATGTCATACTGTTGTCATTCTGACACAGGCTCAAATTATATGGTGATTTATTTGCCCACCACCTCCACAAAATATCAAATGACACCTGGGTGGCTTCCCTGAGCTCAACCCAAAGGTATGGAATTGTTGAATATGTTTTTGCCAGAAGTCCTGGGAGCTTTAACCAAGCCCTTGCCCTACAGTTTGGGCTTCTTTCAACATCACCCATGAGGATGCTGCCTTGCACCACAGGAGATAGCTTCTAGATAAAAATTCTTCAATTTGATGTTTGATTTGTTACCCTTCAACTCATTGAACTGACCATGTTACAGATTATCCCCCCTTGAGAAGACTCACCCACCCCTGGTACCTAAAGCTCATAGGCTAGTGCTCACAAAACTACAATCTCGCTCGAGTTTTCCTATACCACTTGACTTCCATTTTGCACTAGTGGAACTGCTGCATTTTTAGGTTTTTTCAACCATGGGTTGGTCATGACAGTGTAACCAAGTTGTAGTGTAGTTCCTATATCCCTGATAGGCTCTGCGCATTGGAAAAACATACACTATAGATTTGACATAGGACTGAGGTCAGTATGTCTCTATTGTGTACATTAAACTTAATTACTTGTGTGTGCCAGCTAACTCAGAGGTCACTAGAAACTTCTTGAATACACAAGAAGGGATTAGTGTCTGACAATCGCATAAACATGACAACTTTGTTTCCCTTAGAGTCGGAACAATCTCAGAACCGTGGAAACAATAGATAACAGTTTCACCTAGTCAATCGTGCATGCTTAGTTTCTACAGAGTTGCACAGAAATAGAGAGATGGGCGTTTCAATAAAAAGGGGTTTATTGAACAGTCTTATTTCTTATGCAAGAGTTATGAACTGCTACAATGGTAAGACAGGCTGCGAAGTACAATATGTACAGAGTTAGCAGTAAGATAAAATAATACTGCAAAAGCATGGTTTGTAGCTATGACATATATTCATAAAATACATACATAAATAACACAGGCTAAAATGTGAATGCTCATCTGATGCTTCTAAATTGTTCTACCCCAGTGTACCTAACCTAAGTGGAGTACAAGGTAAGAAGTAGGTGCTGTTTTATAAAGTATAGCTAGCTATAGTTTTAGTTTTGCCAAGAGTTCCCAAAAGTTTCTCTAAGTTCTAGTCTGCTCCATACCTCAGAATGTGTGAGGTTGGAATCTCTTTCCGGGACTTGATATCTAACACCCCGCAAGGGGAGTCAGAAACACTGGTGCTGAATTCTCTGCGAGGAGGATGACAGCGTATGGTCAGTGCATCAGGCTGGAACTTGATCTCCTTCCGAACTTGCCATGGCGAACCACAAGTAGGCAGTCGAACTGGACCGTACCGGAACCGTGGTTTGCCAGGGCAAGTGCAGGTATATTTATACCTTGAAGGTGTTTAGGAATGCCTGTTTTGACGTAAAAGTCGGGCATCGGAACGTCATGAATGAATCCCTAAAGAATAGATGTTCATGCATAATAATGAGTTCTTGGAGAAATCAATATCCAAGCAAGGGAAATTCCTAAAGGCTTAAGAGTCTGGTATTGGAAGAACTCGTTGTGACGTGGATTGACGGATGTAGGAGACCATGCCTGTATTTGGTTAGCATGGACAATGTCTAAATAAGGGCTGGATTTTCTATGCCTAAATAAGGGCAATATGAATTGCACCTATATAAGGTCATAAATCGGGAAACCTATATACAGAATCTAAATCTACACACAGCAAAGTCTCTAACCCATCATCTCCTACACAACAACCGGATGTTTCACCACACAACAAGATGAGGCCAACATAAGTGGCAGACATGCATCTGTGAATTTTTCCACTATGTTATGAAGCATCAAGCTGCCCAGACTAAAGCTCTTCATGTTGAATGTCACTGGCTTTTCACACTATGTGAAGCATAAAACAATACTCCACCTTCTCCATACTAAGCACACTGATGTACAGCATCCCCTTGGCATAAAGTCATGGAAGCTGACCTTGGTGGTGTTAGTACATGCAAATACACTAAGAAATGTGAGGCTGCCATACTCGTCCGAACAACCCTCCTCTATAAAGTACTGAAGACCAAGCTAGATAGGGAGGGAAGATACCCTTTTGTTAAAAGTAAAACAATCATTGCAATACTTATAGTTAGTGCAGTCTACGACTCCAACCCTTAAGAATTACATATCTTCTCCTCACTTTCCACCCTGTTCAATGAAGGTGGGTCCACCCCTGTGCTGTTAGGAGGATATTGAAAGCTTGCCATGGACCTTCTACTAGATAAATTGGAACACCCTGACATCGATTGTGGGAATGATAGAGCTGTCTTGTTTGACCTAAATGGTGATCATGGTTTGTCCAGTATTTGGCATCTACTACATCCTTCTGATTGAGTTTATACATATCTGTCCTGCCCCTTAATTCACTGTTCTTCATTGATTACTTGCTGGTGAAAATGCAGCAGCTGTCAAACTTGGCTGGCTGTAAAATCCTTGTGGGATGGATCAGTGATCATCTGTGTGTTCAATTGACTTTAGACCTAGTACATATTATGCCACTCCATGTGATACTTTTAAAGCGCCACCACTTACAGATTGCTTGAGGACAATAACATTTTCATATCACTTCCTAATTCTTGGGACATACGGTCAAATGGGGAATATATGATGCTCTGCCTAAGTCCTGTGTGACCACAAAGACATTCCTTTGGATTTATAACATGTGGTGGATACATTGTGGCTTCAAATATCTGAGTATTTGACTTTACAGGGGTCCAGCAAAAATTGACCGGGATGACATGGCTCCCTTTATCACCAAGAATAATTTTATAAGTTAGTCATGCCCTAATCTTTACACGAGAGGCAGAGTTAAGTCTGTACTAACTGTACTTGCCCCATATACATTTATACCAATGCCATGTTACTTCTAAGGTTCCACAAACAATGGGTGTTACATATAGACTTTGATTTCAAGAAATTGGAATGGGCCAAACCTGGCTGATACAACTGAAATTGTGGCCACAAACCATATTACTTGGCCCCCCAACTGCCACATATTGTGCACTACTATACCGCTCACCAACTGTCCCAACTCACTTATCCACTTCTGTATACAAATCACCCCTGCACAGGCATAGGTCCAATTGGAAAGGTTCTTACTCCACTAACTAGGTGATGTCTTCCCACTTTTTATGGCTAAAGCAGTACCAATGACCATAAATAACTTGGTAATAATTGTCATGTGTAGCACATATGTATGCTCATCTACTGAGGGCTCAGATTATACTCTCAACTGCCAAACTGGCAATTATATGGAACAGCGTAGACATCAGAATTGTGAACAAGACTGTGGGGTGACTGGATAAGGAAAGGTGTTCAGATCGTATGGCATTATTTCTTAATGTGTCACATGACTCTTTCCATGAACTTCAGACCATGTTCGGAAAGGAGTGGAAGTGTTCTTAGCAATATCTACACCTTCTACATAACCTAAAGTATAACACAGGCCTGAAAACACTGCCCAGCTGCCTTTTCTGAAGTATCATAGAATATGTGGTCACTTTCACAGCCTAATCTAGGGCCCATGAAGAGAAATCCTCATGAGACATTTTCCTAATCTAGTTTGCACTGGCAAGTCATTCTGAAAAACTTCTACTTCCTGATGGCAGGGAATCCAAGATTGAGTGCTTGTGTTTCAAAATTCAGAGCTACTTATTGTGGTTTCCTCCAACATTTTGCAGGGCCAATCTGGTGTTGGTGATGAATCAATGAGATTAACTTATTTCACATGTTATGGGATGCTCAATGATGTGCCAATCTAGATGATGATTTCAAAGAAACTTATAGATATCGGCACTGTTCTTTTGTCTGCACGTTTGATGATTCTCCATGACACAGCTGACATGGTTTGACTTTCTATATACAACCACAGACAGGTAGCCACCTAACTAGTCACAGCTACAATATGTATTCAAGTCCACTGGTTCTATACAACTGTATCATTATTGGAGGAATAGTTGAAGCTCCATAGGAAAGCCCAATGCAAACAAATTATGAATAAAGCCATTGATCAATTAGAACTCTATGAAAGCATATGGGGTCACTTCCACATGCATGTGGCGGATACCTGAATTCTGGATTGGCTTACCTTGCTAAGGCAGTACTTCAAAGCTAATCCCTTACCACAATAGCTATGTTTGATAGTCCGCTTAGACCCCTACCCTGCTTGACTGAATTCTGGATTGGGTTACCTTGCTAAGGCAGAACTTCAAAGCTAATCCCTTACCACAATTGCTATGTTTGATAGTCCGCTTAGACCCCTACCCTGCTTGACCCTTCATGCTACCCATTTCATATGGTGATTGCCCATGTGAAACTTTCACGGTTTCCTTACGCTCTTTAAGTATTCCTGTGCCCTATGGATAGCACTGATCATCCTACCCTTTCTGACATATGGCATCTACCTGATCACGCCCACCCACCTGCATTCTTTCCCTAAATGGTGCTGGAAGGCTCTCTCAGGATCCCCATAGGACAAACTCTCCTGTCTAAATAGTCACTCTCTATGCAATTGCACTTACTGACTTTGTTCATCCCCTTTTCTTACTGGTTTAGATTAAAGGTTTCTGTTTGTTTCTATTCATGCCTCACAAAGGCTTGTACACATAAGTTTTGAGAGGTACTGTGTCCCAATATTTGAGACACTGTCTCTCTGCTTCTGGATATTCCTGTCACATAGTTGCTTAGGTGTTCTGTTATTGATTGGTCCTGTGAATATTAAGCAATTGCATGATCCCTGATTGGACCTTTGTACATGGCCCATGACCGCCAAAATTATGATAAGTGTCCTTTGAGTGTTGATTATGCTAATCTCAGAATCCTATTGTTTATTATGTATTCTGAAGGTGTGGCCAAGTTATGTGTGCAAATAGCCTTACTCAACAGCATGTTGCTGGTTTCTAAAGGTGACATACTATGCCATCCTTGATATCTGACATCCCATTGAAAAATGTTTGAAAAGATTAGTTTTCCTCCCCAAAGTTTGTATTTATTAAGAATTATACAATTACTAATCCCAGATGTATTATTTTGGTATGTTAAATCTACTTGAAGGAACTTTATTTTTAGGGGATTGGTGGAACTCTCAAAGTTTCACCGTGGAGTTACAGAAAAACTCTGTGGTTCCACAGAATTGAGTGGAAAATATGCGGCTCACACTGCTCCCGCTGCATTTTAGTGCTGACAGTACAAGCAGCACTGAAAATCAGGGCGAACAGCACCATGCGTTGTGCAAGAGTGCCTGGCCATTTGAGTTGATTTTGCTGCAGCTCAAGTAGAAAATCTACTTGCGCTGCAAAAATTCTACTTGAATGGCAGCCTTCTGATCGTACATGCTTGCAAATGCCGGGGACTGCCCGCATAAGAAAATCTCGCTCGAGCTTGCCAGCTCGCATATTCTGGATCGTCATGGGAGAAAAGGTCTGCCACACAGTGATTAGCAGAATTTGGCCAGAAATCCAATTTATTCTTTAAGACGGGGTTCTGGCCAAATTCTGGCAATGCCATGGGTGGAACAGAACATTCTGCCTATCCCTATTCATTTTGAACTATTGAAAAAAACACAAAGCTGTTGGGTTCTGGAAAATCCTACTGAATCCGAGATGATGGCCTCTCTTCAATTTAAGTATTTATTACTGGGCTGCTACCTGTGACAGATTGTCAATATGACTGGGCTTGAAAGCAAGGGATTGGCATTTTATGGACTTACATACTGTAAGTCATACATGGCTCTACCGTTTTTGTGTTATTTTTACCATTATATTTTAAGGTTCAAGCCTTTGGATTCTTTTTAATCACATGTGAAAAGAATGGCTTAGATATATTGAAAACACTAAAATTACCAGATATACGGTATCGTGACATAATGCCATTTTCACAGTGAGGTGAGGGACTCTGGTACTCTGTCCTGGCAACAAACAAAATTAAATAATATCGGGCAGTTATATAGGAACATTGCATTTTGACCTGTTATACAATTCCATGAATTTTTTGAGGCGTAAAAACACCAAATTATTATTTTTGAGTTGATGGTTGATAGGAGGGGCTTGTGTTCAAGTCTGTATAATATCAAAAGTGCGGATAATTTGATGCATTTGGCCAACAGGTGGAGGGAGAAGCTTGGGAATGAGGTCATGGTGAATGAGTCGATTGCTAGTACCTTTCCAGGTCAAAGCAGTTTAACACTGCAAATCTTAAGATGCAACATTATACACCGAAACAAGGCACATGATGTATACCTATAAAGCTTTGCCACAAGCTGCAGTCAAGACTCTCTTCGCTTTAACTCAGGGGGACTGGGGGCAGATCTCCCAAACCAGTCTGTTTACAGTAAGATGCCACTTTACATCTTCTTGCCACGTTTTACTTAAATCATTACCAATTCATGTCTCCAGTTTCCCTTATTTGATATTTGTCATGTTGGTGTCATTGCATTCTCTAGATTGATTGCAGGATTTTTATTATGTCATGGTTTGACTTTTTAACTGTTTTGCTATTCCTGAATAATGTACACATTTTCCTAAATTAAGGCTGTGTGCTCTGTGTCATAGCTACCAGGAGGTTGAGCCCAGGTTCAAATAATTGAAACTATGTTTTACCCCAATATGTCTGTGGCATTATTCCTTGTGTTGGACTCGCATCCACCCCAGTTAATGGAGAGGAGTTGGCCTAACGGCTACGGTGGCCGACCTCGAATCTGAGAAACTGGATTCGAGTCTCGGCAATGACGCTCAACATCTTGTGATTCTGGACAAATAACTTAATCTCCCCATGTCTAACAAAAATGCCTCATGTCCTCATGTAATGCAACTGGTGCAATGTAAAGCGCTCTGATACCCGATTTGGGTCAAGTTTGCGCTATATAAATCTCTGTAAAAAAAAATCCTCTTTCTTACACTTTTGGTTTTTATTCATGTTTTACATTTATTGCGCCACTCAGTTTGTCTTTAATTTTGTACCAACTTTGCATGAACAGGTGCGGATATTTATTGTGAACTTTAATAACAGGGGCACAACAAATTCTATTGAAAATCAAAGGTTCTCCATATTTCTAGGAATGGCCCTATGGATATTTCTACTGGACCTGGGTCTAGGTCTAGGAGCAGATCGGTGTGAGGCATAAGTGGACCTCATCTTCCTGTCAATGGAAATTTGGCCTTTTGGAAAGTTTTACATAGCAATTTTAATACAATATGAAGCAGAGATAGTCTGAGAGGGAACATGTCAAGCATGTCATTTCTGACATGTCATGTCTGAGGTAGGTTCCATGGCCTCTTATCAGTTCACTGTGAGTCATTTATGAAGACATACCGAAGTTAAGATTAATCTACAGGAAGAAAAATAAACATTGAGGGGTAGGAACCAGATATGTGACTACCGCATCCAAATGCAGAGTTTCCACATTTGTTCTTTCGATATTGACTCTTTGCAGCAAAGTTCCCTCAAGAAGTCACTGAGTTCTAAATACTGAACTCTAATGACTGTTGATCCATTCACATCTACCATTTCATAGCCACAGGTGCAAGATGCAGTTTATCCCCTAAAACAGAGACTGAGACAAAAGTAGACCATAATTATTTTGCTCCAATGCAGCTTGTGTCCAAATCTGGCAGTAAACCTAAATTGACACCATCAAACAAGAAGAGTCAGAAAATGTTAAAAGTCAATATATAAACTTGAAGCAAGAACATTCAGTAACTGAAGTTGCCTCACAGCAAGGAGCAGATAGTCATCACTATTCAATGGCATTTAGTGAAGCAGACTGAGTCTCTCAATAGTCCCCATACCTTCAGAAAATTTAAGGGCAGATGTTCCCCTCCTACACCAACTTTGCAGTATATTTCCACACCAAGATGTAATTCTCTCAAAATGTATAGCAATTAGCCAGGAGCAACAACACTTTCACTCACATCAACCATTATTCATTCTCAAATCGGCCTCATTTATTTTCACATTATTTAGTGAAATTCTAAATGTAAACATTTTGTCATTATATTGCCTCACTCTCAGCAATGAAAACAAATGTAAGCTGTGTTTCTTGTGCTTTCTCCTTGTGCAGTGTTTCTCATAAATCATTTGAACTACTTACCCTCACTTGGCCCACAAAGGCATTGACTTCTTCCTCTTGGACAGATAGATTTTTTGATAAATAGGGATCAAAAACGGGTCCATTGTCATTTACATCAGTCACCATCACGTTAACTGTTGCAGTTGAGTTCTGCAGGAAAAACAAAATGACTTCAGTTGGGCTAACAATGGAGTTTTATACCTTACGATACCCAAATCGAATGAAACTTTCTATTTGAATGCCTTATAAAGGTTCATCAAATACTAACAAAGTTATTAAGAAAATAAAGAAATGCCTTTTTAATGAAATATATATATATATATATTGCTTCAAGAGTGCAGATACAGGTATGCTGGATGACCGTCAGGGGTGTCGCCTCCCCAATCGCACAAGATTTCATACAGGTTTCGTCCTCTTGAACACGAAAAGCAGCATATTGTTTTCTTACCATAAATACCACAGTGTGCCATACCCCCTATGCAACGTGTACGGGTCATATAATTCCACAATTTCATTTTATTCTATGGGCGGAATCTTGGTGGAAATTATATACAAATGTGTGATATTTGCATTATTGGACAGGCGTAAAATCTCACAAGCACTAAGCTATTTCATATCATTTTCAATGATTTTCATATTTCATACTGATAAGTTATTTTTAACGAAAGCTGTATATGTATATTCTCTGGGAGAAGACTCAGTACCCAAAGTCCTGTAATGGCTGCCTGCAACCTTTTTTCTCATGTTGAAGGCAGCCAATCTGTGCTCTTGCTCCTACCAGAGCCTGACTCTTACGAAAGCACGATGGGCCAATAAGAAAAAAATCCCCTGGGCCAAACGGAACACAATACTTTTAAAAAAATGTGATTTGAGTGGCTCTTGTGAGAGTCCCTCAAACCTAACCATCCAAATCTAAAAATATTTTTCATCCTTAATTTCTCAAAAACGACTAAAAGGATTTACACCAAATCACAAAAAGAAAAATGTGAAAAAGAGCAGACTCCGGGAATGCAGTGACAATGGAGGTAATCACTTTTGCTCCAGATGGAAAGGAGGGTGAGGATCAGGCTTCGGAAGAGGACAATTTGCTGGAGGCTCTGTTGTTTCCAGAGCTGTAGGGTTTGCCAGCTGCTGGGGAGGCTACACAGGAAGATTTCTGCAAGGCATAAGAGGAGTGCCCTACACTTTTGGGACTGCAAAATGAAGCCCAGGAACAGGCAAGCAAAGGAGTGGGAGGAAAACACTACAGTGCCTGGGAGGATGGTCTACTTTATAGTGAATCGGTAAATCTTGAGTCAAGTGGTTCCGTTCGTGCACAAGTATTTACTGTTATCACTTGCCTAATGAAGGTCTCTTAGCAGGACACTTGTGCTAGTGGTTCCATTAGTGCACAATAATTTCCCGTTATCATTGGCTTAATGAAGGTCTTTTAGCAGGACACTTGAGCATTTGTATATTCAGTATAGTTTGGACCCTTTGTTCTTCTGCCCAGGGATGCAAAGAGCCACAAAGTGGTTCTGTACAGCCTGTTCAGCTTGCCAGTTGAGGGGTAACACAGGAAGGAGGTCTAAAACATAGTTGGTCCAATCAACTCCTCCCCTCACAGACAGGAAAGAAGTATAGCTTGGTTGTGGTAGATCATGTCACCGGGTACTCTGAAGCTGTACCTCTGAGGAGCATAACTGCAAAGGTGGTAGTGAGAGCACTCTTAAGGATCTATTCTGTGGTTGGATTTCCAAAAACAATAATTTCTGAGAGAGGGACCAATTTCATCTCTGCTTACATGAGAGAGTGCAAACTGGTGTGACATACCAGTTCTCCAAGTCATACCACCCACAAACCAATTATTTGCTGGGGCAGTTTAACAAAACACTGAAGAGCATGATGGGAGCCCTGCCAGATAACCTCAAGAGTAAGTGGGATATTATCTTGTCATGTATCTTGCTTGCCTACTGAGAGACTCTGCAGATGGGAGAGAGGTTCAGTCCCTTTGAACGTCTGTGTGTACACCTGGTGTGGGGTCTACTTATCTTAGTCAGAGAGGGGTGAGAGGGAGCCTCAGAGTCTCCACTGAAAGATGTGGTGGACTATGTGATTGGCCTCAGGAAGCTGATGGTGCAATACACAAGTCAGGTAAAAGAAAACCTTCAGGCTTGATGAAGGAATTGTATGATCAGAAAACTATCAGGAAGATCAGGAGGTGTTGGTGCTAAAGCCTATTTGTCCAAGGGCTATGGAGGACAAGGAGCTCTTGTTAATACACTATTTTAGCTTATTCTGAAATATGGACTTTTGAACCATTTACATTTGTAATAAAGATGCTTGAAACTGAATGCTTACCTAACGAATTACTTTGATTTAACAACATTTGTTAATAAATCTTTTTAAATGTATTCTAAGCTCATTTTAATTTCCTGTGGAGTCCCATTGGTTTTCCCCCTTTATGGAAATGTATGTAAATGATTGCCCCTAGAAATCCCTCCAAGTCAATGAAAAATAGTCCATGCAACCAGAGGTGGGGTTTGCATGATGACAACACCTAACTTTTGGGATTCAAGACGCTATGTTCCATCAAAAGTCAAGTGCAGATGGAATACTTGGACTCTCATGGTTGGGCTCAGTAACCCCTGTGCGCCTAATGGCCCTCTGAAAGTGGTTCTGACACCTCTTTATTTATAAGTGTCCCCTCACTACAGAAATACCACCCATTTAGAGAGCAGCTACTGTGGGTTATCTTCGTTAACTCATACTATTTGACAGAAGTTTGCACATTTGTTTATATTAGCCCTTCTCTTCCTTGTCACAGTCCTCACAGATTGTTCATCCACTGAGAAAGGAACTTCATAGCTGTATCTCAAATGTCATGGTCAAAACTACACCTTCAAAATCCTAAAAAAAATATTCCTCTCACAATCCTGAAAATCACCTAACTCTTCATAAAGTAACAAACCAAAACAATATGAAGTGCAGAGTGGGCTGCAACAACATTTGTGGCCCGCTCGGCCTTTAGGTATACTGGAAGTGCTTCTATCACACCAGCAAAAAAGATGCTGTTGGACTCTATAGCAATTAGAGGGGTGGTACTGCAGCTGGGAGGGAAGATGTGGGGCTACTGTTCATCCAGAGGACCTGGCCGGTCACTGGCTCAAGCTGAAGAGTGCTCTATCGACAATAAAGCAGCAGTTTCCCAACATTTTCTGTTGTGAGTGCTACTTCTGATCAGTGAAAATCATTATGAGCTACTGAAGGCTACGCAGCTTGCACATTGTTACCAGACAACCCCATGCCAAGCTTCATTGACTTTAAGACTAATGTCCATATAGCCATATACTATGGTTTGAACAAATTACTATGACTAAGGCACTATGAAAGGGCTGCTATGTGTGTTAGAGAAAGCATGGTCTTTGGGGGTGTATGAACATGTGTACATATGAATGGGATATATTTGTACAGGGAACTGAGAGCCTGTGTCATATTTACTTGTAGTAGCGGGCATACCTTTATTCATATGTGGCATCGTTACATGTATTGCACAAACATACAATCTTTTTTATATAAATGGGAGAAATTTAAAGTGTAGAAAAATAATCTGCAAAAACGTTTCTACTATGGAACATTTGTCTGCACTTGAAATTTCTCCCATTTAAAAAAAATGGCAATATTTTTCCTTTATAATAATGGCACAATGTCTACTGGTCATTGGGAGTAAGAGGCCTGCTGTTTGGAATTTGAGAAAATTGAAATGAAGAGTTAACTTATTCTTTAAGGTAACTTTCCATTTCAATTTTCTTCCATTTAAAAGCATTCAGAAATATCATTTTGTTCACAGCTCCAATAGTTCGCTGCCAAAGTCCTTTATTTATGAGTTAAATACCTCAGTGCTTCAGTTGCTCACCTCTGTGACCCAGTCTGGGTCATAAATCTGACTGCGCACTGCTCATTATCTGCAGTCTGATGATGATAATGTAAATTGAACAAAGCCTTCCCTTAACTACTTTAAAAGGAAAATATGACCTTGTGGTTATTTAAAGATTAACTCAACACTGTGAGCTTCTTTTAAGGTGTTTGGAAGCTACTGATCGACTAGTTGGAGACACCAGCTCTATAGAAACACTTTAATGAAAATGTCCCCTAATCTGGAACTCCATACTCATGGACATCAGGAAAACAGCCTTCCATGATATTTTCAATACAGAATTGAAATACCAGTTGCAACCTCACTCCACAAGTTTAGGAAGTAGACAGTTTTGACTTACACCTGGCTTCCTACCATCATTCAGTAGTAAGCAATTACTATTAAAAGAGAAAGTCACAGCAAAATCTTTTCGAATTGTCACATCTGGGTTTTGTTCTATCAACTCCAAAAGCATATAATCCTGTAAATAGTGTTGCATTATGTCCCATACACTATTTGGTATGCTGTCTGATAGCATCTATACTTTTTTTGGTCTGCGCAATATGTAGCGCAGCAGATTCTAACACTCAACATTCTAATATTATGTGATAATGTCCCTGCCTTATTTTTGCTTTATTTCAATCCCATTATTTTGTATTGTCTCGTTTGTAACTTAGGTCCCCTGTGAAAGCTATGTGCCCCTCTGGTCTGGATTGTATAAACCTGCTAATAAATATATAAATAAATATGAGGCATCTCAAATAATTCCTTCCTTCTTGCATATCTATATGAAGTAAATCAGTCCTTTTTCCTTTGATCATTTTCCTATTCAAGTATTAACAACAGTAATGTACATTTTGAAAGCTGTCATCAAGAATGCACTTTCAAGGACATTTTGTCTTCTTATATGGTCTTGAAAAAACAATTGCAAGAATTTTCACGGGCAGATCAAGTTTTGCCAAGTTTGTAAAACTTTGCGAACTTAATTCAATTTGTGAATTTTGCTGCACCCACACATGGATATTAAGCTCTATGTAAATGTTGCAGTACAATACATTAACAAAACATTCATATTATGTAAGAGTCACAATATAGATTATGAGTCTCTTCTTATGCACCCTTCTCCCTGAAGAATTTCCTTTACAGTAGGGTTTGGTAGCCCATAACAAAATGTACTTTTGAGAAAAGAAACCTTCAACACGGGCCTCTTGTCTACACACTATTTCCCTTTACCATCATGAAAACATAAGGTGAAAAAAGCCACTTTTTCAATAGTAACTGTTTTGATGCAGTGATCTATACTCTATATTATATATGTGAGTTCTTGAACCAGATGTAGTGTTTCCACTTTCTGAATGTACTGTACTTTGCTACCGGAGCACTTCATCATATTATATGATTTAAGCATTTTATGTTAGCCAAAATGTTCTTTATTGTTGAGAATGGTACTAGCACAAGGTGTTCACAACCTTACGTGGTCCTGAAACATAAAAAGCATTAGAGGGGCGGCAATGGTGAGAACATGACAATCATTGAGCGACAGAAATATATGACTGTCACTTTGACAAACCATTTTTGCCATTATCAGCAGACCTAATGGAACATGCTTGATAATCAATGTCTGCTTTCTGAAAGAATTTGACAACGAATTATAGTTCCGTGAACCACTTAAAATATATGAACTACTGCTCAGAAACCCAAAGACAGAACCCAAACTTTGAAGAAAATGAAGCATGAAATTATGGAGAAAAAAAATATAACACTTTAGGTGCTATTTTTATCAAACTGCATTTGCTGATAATTGGGCTGCCTGGCACATGCATTGCAAATATTGTATTGTAATTTATATTGTATTTATATAGCACTTACTACCACTGAAATCATTGAAATGCTTTGCGGCGAGTAGCACACTACTCCACAACCCAAGGTTAGAGTTAAATGGTTAAACGAATAATAATATTTGCTTCAGTTGTTTCCTTGTGGATTAGTTGTGGTAAGTTTGTTAAGTGTGTGCTCTGGTGTTCCTTTGTGTTTAGTAGTGTTTTTAGTAGGGATAGAAAAAAAGATGCCGATTAGAAAAGGGAAGTTGTGAGTTATTTTGAAAAGTAGACATGTGCACCTGTTAGTTGGGTAACTTGGCTAAATAGACGGGGCGAAGTTTAAAAAAGGCATTTCAGAGCTCAGAGTAGTCAGGAAGGTTTCAGATGAGTCAAAGAGAGGAGAGGTGAGACAAAAGTAGAAGGAATTGTTTTTTTGTTTTATTTAATTTATTGTATTCTTAACAAATAACTGAAATGAACTCATGCATGTAGAAAGTCATACCCACGCATCTAAATATGTCCTGATATGCATGCAGACTTTTACACACTTAAGCCTAACTATATGTATACAGGCATAGGTATGTAGATGCAGAAATATTTACATGGATTGATCTACACATGTGTGTTGTGGCTAAATTTTCAAAGCCAGTTGTTATTTATTTTCCCTCCCCCCATATTACAGTTTCTGCTTATAAATGAAAGCATAGTTCCATGTACAGGTACACAAGTATAGCAACAACCTCATCTCCGTACCTTGACATGCATGTTGCTCAGATATGGGACATTAGCTCTCATGATGGAGACAGAGGGTAAACAACAAGGTTCAATCATGATGGTTGTGGCACAGGGAAACAACATTTGAAAGTAAGGAATCCATATACATAACTCCAGCACCAATAATAGTTCTACATATACATCTATTAGCAAGGTCACTTTTAAAATTATCCTTAGAAAAAGGTGCAACAGTCGTGAAAAATGTCACAGCGCAGTGCTCAATTGGTAGACATACAATAAAGGAACAGTTAGTCTAAGAAGGCACATTGAGAAGACAAAACAGTGGTTGTCAATGTATTTAAGAACCACCAGGCTGGTTCTAAAGTCAAGGTCCTTGACCACTAATTAAGCTAACCCTTTATGTACTTGCTGCAACATCAGACTCCACCAGTGTTCTGCTTCTTAATAAAATTCCTTGCTTGCCTATTATTAATTCTCAAGGCAAGCTATTTTCCAATGAATTCCATACCGACACACATTTGTATTACATTCTAGGCCTGGGCGGTAAATTCCGCTCTGCTCGTGGAATTTGCGGAATTTGGGTAATTTTGCGTTCCGCGGAGAACACGGAATTGCCCAAAATTCTGTGTTCGGCGGCTTCGCGGAATTATTTGCTTGTTTGCGTTCTTAAAATGCGTGTTCGTGAGATATTTTCCCCCGAGCACGCAAACAGCGATCGCGAACAGGAAAAAAGCATTGCAAACAAGCAATTCCTCGGGTTCGCGGAATTTCTGCGTGTTCGCAGAGATTTTTTACCTTTTCGCGGAGCTTTGTGTAGCGCGCCTATGCAAATTCCGCCCACCCCTACATTCTCATTGTTCATTTATATTTTATACACTTGAATGTGACCCCATACATTTTGTCTATCCTGCTGATGACCCAACAAAGGTTGCAAGTGGGGGTAGATACCTTAGTTACTACAGTGGGGGACTGTCCTTATTCCACTTGATGAAGCTGAATTTAATTTTATTTGTAGGGGTGCATCATAATGATATATAGTGCGCACAGCATATAATCTTGCAAAAATATGTAATTGTGAACTGTTAGATTTTGGAATGTATTAACATGAATACGTGACATATATTAGGCTATTGACAAGTAGCATGGAGAATTAACGTGGAAAATGAATGTAATTAGAAGAAACATTCACATGGAGAATTTGTATTGTGAAACTGACAAATACTCATGTACTAAATGTCATAATTAATAAACACATTTCATACATAGATAAATGTATTAGTCGAAATTACATTAAAGTTTAAGTGAATTCGTAAAGCTTACATGGTGAATTCTTATGTTAGCTTAAGTTGCAGGCCTGAAATGCAAGTCCCTGAACACTCTTACTTTAGAATTAATAGTTGAATTTCATGTGTGCTGTGGAATCTGTTTTTTTGTCATGTTTTGCAATGCAGGAGAAGAAGCGCTCTTTTAGGCAGAATAATGTCTTTGTTTTACTAGCTAGTCAAGGACAAAAGTTACAATTGTGTGACTTGAGTCGATAAAGGAAGGCCGTTATGATTCACACAGGAGAAGGTCCTGTGTCCTGCAAGGAAGGTGCACCGGTGACATTGTGGAAAAATACATTGTGGAAAAATACATTCAGGACCGTACCCAGAGCGGATGGCTTTAGCATGGTGCATGGTGGGAACTTTACCGATGGATAACTGGTTGTTGGAATGAGGGAAAGAGCTCCCCTTTTTCTTTGCCTTCAAAGAGAGAGCATCTCAATTGAGCCCTGTCTTTGTGATTGTGGCATTAAGCTACTTAACTCATTGATGGTGTTGAGGCATCTTAGGAAGACTACACACACTGACACTTTTTATCTTTTAATCTTGAAAATGCATATGTACTGATGTCATTTTAGCGTTGGAATAGGGATAGAATTAATGCTTTTTACTCATCAACACTTGATGCAGGGCCATTTGGCCTAATGGTTCCTGATTTTCTGTATCGTACTTCTTGAATTAATTGTTTTGCTAATGCAGCACCATCTTAATCGGATGCGCCGATTTAGCTTTATGCTAGTTCCATTGTATTTCTGTAGCCTCTTGTTGAAGTGTCTCTATGTCAAGTTATTTTTAGCTTTGTAATAAACAAAGTAACCTTGAGTAGTAGTCCATGAGTTATTTTGTATCAAAGGGTGTTATTGGCTAATTGTCAAATTCTCTAACTACTTTTCTCCCCTTCACGCTTAGATGCTGTGAAAAAGAACTATCAGAGTGAGTCTCTAGAACTAATGGGCCCTGCCCTTTTCACACGTCATAAGAGGGGACTTAGCAGGGAACCAGAAAACTTTGGAACCTATCTGCTAGCTGTTAAATGCACTTTGGTTGCCCATAATGTTACTACCCCTAGTTTAATGAACCTGACAGAACCATTGTTTTTTACATGCATTGGCACTACCCATGATTTTAGGAATATTTGGCTGAGCCATGTACAGTTTTATCCTAGTATTCCCACCTAGTATAAGGTCATTCTGAGTTTTGCAGCTGGAATAGGGAACACCATGAGGTCATCAGTGCTTCATTGCAGATTCCTGACTGTGATTTCACCTTTCAGCGGCAATTTTACTCAGAGTTTTCACCAGCATGTAGCATCTGAAATGCTGTGATGAAAAACTCCTGGCCTGCATTTTTCATGTGAAATTCATAATTGTGGTTTATCTGGTAACTCTGTTTTTGGATAGCTAATAGGCTGTATTTAAAAAACAGATGATATACTAATCAGAAGCCTATAACCAGCAAAGCTGTTATATACTCGGCCTCCCAGGATTCTTCATCAGACAGGACCCCAAATAAGCTATAATTACATAACAAAATATAAATACCTTGGGCCAAAAGGCCTTTCAATCGAGGTTTCTGGGCTCTTTCAGACATTCAGAATCTCCTTCTAATATAGGTATTTGAAAATAGAAGTATCTCACTGAGTAAAAAAAGTACACCTTTTTGATCGTGCTGCAAAGACATAGGGCCCAATTCAAAAAGCTATTTATGCATGACAGCTGGCCAAAGATGAAACTGGTCAGGTGTAAATTGTTTTACTTCTATGGAATTCTCAAGCAAGACTTCATAGGATTCTGTAGTATTATGCTTCTTGCAAGAGGTGGGAACTGTAAAGAACAATGTGTGGGTTGCCTTTTCAGTTAGTGATCATCAATAAACGTGAGCTGTGGCCATTCACAAACTTCTATATGACCCTTTCCAAGCATAAGGACTAGCTTGGAGAGATTATGGGGTTCATTTAGATTTTGGTGCTGTAGTAACAGCAAAGTACATCGCAGAGTTTCTGCATTGTGAAACTTGTGCTTATGCTATTCTATTTACACCAATGGATCTTCTGCTGACTCCACTTGAATAAACTATTGAACTGCTAGTCTGTCCATCAATGGACCATCTGAGCTGATTGATGGTTGCTCCAATTATTTAAGATTGTGTGATCATTTATGAGTTGCCATACCGGAGACCACCATGCAAGGTATAGCAGTATTGGGCACGGAAATCACATAATCCCCCTTGCCTGCAGAGAGAAAGCTTCCTGCACTGGCAGCCATTAATGTTTGATTTCCAGAAATAGACTCCTGCTTTGGGAGTTTGCTTTTTGTAAACAAAACCTTTGCCGAACAGGCATCCACCATGGTTCCCTCTTGGTAAATCTTCAATGCTTTCACCAGGACTGTTGCAGTGCTGGTGCAAATGAAAACATAGAGCTCCCTCCCTTGGTGGATAGTCCTGCACCAGAGAAGCTGACTTCATATCCTCAATCTGTTCTTAATTCAGTGAATTACAGGACGTGCAAATCTTTACTGATGACTACGATAGACTTTAATTAGCTTTAGCTACTGGGTACTTTCTTTTCAGGAAATTAAGAAAACACTTCCTAAGTTTCAATGGAATTCAAATGTTCAATAACCGCTGTGCGCATGCTAAAAAGCAAACTGCTTAGTGGTATTTGTCCTATAAATTCAATTTCACCACTTCATACAGCCTGCTTTCTGGTTTCTGTTCCCAATTGCTTGAGGATGCCTGCTTGTTTTCAGGTGGTGGTGGTATCAATACATTCTTTATCTCTAGTTCATGATCCTCTGATATTGTACCACCCTATTTTGTGCAAAGAAGCTTTATTTGAGGGAGATATGGAGGAAATCAGATGCATCTGTTCAATTTAGTTTAAAAAAAATGAATTAACTAAGAATCTCTTTTTGAACTGCATGGCACCCATAACAAATTACTTTGGTTAATCAATTGCTGCATGATCATGCACAGTGCTTAATCTGAGCTGGTGGTTTCCAGTGCTCAGCACTGGCATTAGTCCTCACCACTGACACTTATAGCGCAAAACCGACCCAAAGGTGCCTTTCATGAGCACGAGTTAAGAACACATTCATTTTTTGTAGGCACAAGGAAAATAAGTGATTTGCCCTGAAGCACAGGATGGTGAGCCAGTGCAGAGACTCAAACCTGGTTCCCCAGCTCCAAAGTCGACGAACTCTGGCCATTATGCCATATCCTCTCCTCACTTGTAGGGTTACATGGTTAATTAATAATTCTCTCATAGGCAGTGCTAATAAGAACAATGGGCTGATGCAAGCTGCCTCCTGAGGAGAGCCCAAGCACTTATTTTTTCACAAAGAGACCACTGACCATGTATGATACAGACCCACAATGTATTAGGTTTTAATCTAAAGGGTGTGGCGGACTCAAAAACACAATTTTTGATGTGGGGGCATGAAAGCTTGTATGTGGTATCAGTATAATAGAAACCTAGTCAAAAAGGCAGTGGAGGAGTGAATAGGCAAAAGTCAAGGATACAGTCAATGAGTGATTGAAGAGAATGTAGGATTTTAGGGATTTAAGTGGACTGTTACTTTGTCATGCTAACCAGGCTACGGTGTCCTTTATAAAGGTGTGTCTACAGCTCCTTCATAAATTGGAGGAGATTTTGGGTTATTCTGATAGATACACAGTTGTCGTTCAAATGTCATTGCATCTATTTGCACTTTAGCAGTGCTTTTAAATTTCCATTTTTTAAAAGTGTGCTTTGGCTTTTCTATGCAGCTTAGGAAAAACATTATACTACACATATTAATCCCAAAGAAAGCAATTTACTTTTACTTTCATGCATTAAATTCTGCTACACGTCTGAGGAGATTGATGATTTAAAATATTTCTTTGAATGTGAAAATTTGTGATGTAATCTAAAAACGTCTGGCATGTTACTTTCTGCTTTTTATTGGTTGTTCCATTATTCCCTTCTTGTTCTACTTTTTAGCTTCATAATTCGATTTTCTACTGTTACCATGAGGTGGTCTCCCCTTCTTTGCTTCGACAGATTAAGGCAAATCTGGCCAGACGTTTTTTAATTTGTTTAAATGAAATATAGATTTGTAGAGCGCTTTACTACCCAATGGTGTCTAGGTTCTACGATTTGGAAGGAGCAGCACGGAAGTTTAGGAAGAGAGCCCTGAAAAAATAGTGCAAGAACAGATCAGCAGAGTCTATTTGTTAAACAACCAGGTTTTCAAAGCTATACGAAAAGCAAGTAATTTGTTTTCTTTCCTCAGCTCCAGCGGCATGAAGTTCCACAGTCTAGCAGTTCCAGCATCGAAACTTCTGCCACCCCAATTTGCTCTTCTAACCTTTGGAATAACTGGGTTGGCAGAGGAAGATGATTTTACGGACCTTTCTCGGCACATACCATTGGAAGTAAAGCCCAAGAGATTTCTGGGCCGTCATTGTGCAGTGCCTTGAAAGCAATGCATAAGAATTTAAACTCCACCTTTTTTTTGACCGTTAGCCAGTGGAGTGCGGGTAGAACATGAGAAACCAATTGGTGCTTGGGGATTTCCAGAAGTAACCACGCTGCTGCATTTTGAATAATCTGCAGTTAATGTAAAGATTTTTTCTAAAGGCTGACCAATAGCACACTGCAGTAGTCAATTTTAGAGAAAATGAGTGCAGTGATCACTGATTTACATATGTCCACAGGAATAAATGGAAGGTTTTTATGAGAGTCTTGAACATCAGGAAGCAGGTGGAGGTAATGGAATTTGCATGCCCTTCGAAAAAGAGCTTGTTGCCAAAATGGACCTCCAATTTTTTTACTTTGGTGACCGGGGTCGAGAGAACTCATAGCTCCAGATGCCATCCTTTGGGGGACCAGAAAGATGTGCCCCTATCAAATAACAAGACTTCGGTTTTGTCAGAGTTAAGCTTTAAACAATTGCTTGTCATCCACCTTCCTACTTGTTGCATGGAGTCATGGAAGCAAGAGGCAGTCTTGTCAGGATTCACTGTCACCGACTCTACAATTTCTGTGTCATCAGTACATGAAACCAATGAAAATCCAAAGGTTTTGATCAATTTAGCCAGGGGTTTGACATACAAGTTAAGGAGTTTAGGACTTAGGGCAAGCCCTGAGAGACCAGCATGGCAAGGATAAAGGGGAAGATTTGTGGTCATTTAGCTCCATAAATTGTTCCCTGTCAGAGAGGAAGGACTGGGGGAGCATAAGGGCCTTACCCCTAATGCCTAATGCGAAAAGGCAATCGATGAGAAGGCTGTGGTTTACTGTGTCAAACGCTGCCAAGAGGTCTAATAAAATCATGGCAGTATTTGCTCCAGTGTCAAGAGTTTTTCTGATTTGTTCTGATGCAGTGATCAATGCTAGCTAGCTCTCTGTTACATTGTCTTCTGAAGCCAAATTGGGTGGAATCCAACAGCTCATTCATCAGGCGTAAAAAGTGAGAGCTCCGCGTTGATGACTTTTTCAAACATTTTTGCGGGGAAAAGGCGTGAGAGATGTGCCTGTAGTTGTTGATATTGCCATCTTCCACTTGTTTCAGAAAATAGCCAGAGGAGAACATTCTGTTATAAATGGACATGAGATATTCTGGAATAACGTCAGGGGATAGGTAGAGAACCCGGCGGGGGGGGTGCAGGGGTCCAGGGGAGAGCCAGATGTAATTTGTCTACATAATGTAGGAGCCTGCTCCTCTGAAAGAGGGGTAAAAGACGGAAGTAGACCAGCTCAGTTGAAGAGTTCTCCTAGGAGGCAAAAACACTATTTATTCCATTACTAGCATCAGGAAGTGTCATAGTGTTGTCAACCATGTCCACTCCAGTAACTGTAAACGTGCATGTGGCACCAGAAGAGGGTCTATTAAGAAATGTATTATAGATAAGGCTCCCTGTTTTCCGTTTTTACTGATTTTTACAGATAAATATAGACAGAAAACCATTTATTTTCCTATATATATTTATATGTAAATGTGGATTAAAACGAAAATTTGTCTCTTTTTTGAGTGATTCTAAAATGTGTCAGTCATGTTTGTCAGACCCTAAGCTGGGTAGATTTACAGGTAAGCAGTTAAAAAATAAAGAAATTATTGTTATGATGCTTTAACTCCAGTATATATGCAAAAGGTTGATACTAAAATGTTCATATTTTCATATAATGTGCATTGATTTATCATCTGTCGGACTACACATTATTGAAATCGGGCATACATTCAGATAAGAGTTTACATTATTGTTTAAATAAATGTGGAAATGTACTATTTTTGCTTCATTTGTCTTACAAAACCCGAAATATAAATGGATAAATACAGATAAAGTTTGTAAAAAATAAATATGGATCAATACAGACGGAAATGTCAAGAAAATAAATACCATAAAACCAGGAGCCCTAATTATAGATGACTTCAACTCTATTTTGAATAAACGTTGCTAGCCTATCACAAAAAGGTTGGTTGGCCATAATATTTTTTGCTTCTGTTAGCTTGCAGAGTTTCATCACTGTGGTAAAGAGCTCTTTGGGATCGTTTAGGGAAGATTTTATTTAATTATTAAAGTAGCTAGATTTAGCTTTGCGCAACATATCCTTGCATGTCTGAATGGCCATCTTGTAGGATGTTTTGTCACCTGGATTGTATTTAGAGCACCATTTTCTTTCGAGCCTTCTACATGTTTGTTTGTGGATTCTCAGATTCTCATCGAATCAAGGTTCGGAGGGAGATAATCTGTTGTTGTTGTGATTTTTTAGAAGAACGAGTAACTTGATGTTAGAGTCAATCCATTGATGGTAGGATTCAATTTCAGCATCTTGGTCTGCATTTTCCTCAGGCAAAGAACAAGCAAGATATGCCGAGAGTAGGTCTGGTGGGATCTTATGCCAAGGTCAGCACATGGAGTTACCCATCAAACAGGGGTCTCTTGGGAGGTTGTTTACCAAGTTTAATTGAAACATCACTGCACTCTGGTCTGACCAAGTGAGTGGGAGAAGAGTGATAACTTGTAAATAAGGGTTGTCTGAAAAGACCCGCCTTGTAAGTGACCACCCAAATAAGTGGGAGCCTTCACTAGCTGGGTATGTCCAAAATATGACAGTGAGTCCAAAATGTCAATGATGTATTTGTCTGCTAAGTTCTCAAGATGGGAATTCAAGTTGAGTGAGTTGACTTTAATATTCCAGAGCACGTTGTTTTATAATTCAAGAAGGCAGGCCTAGGTGTCAATATATAAGAGTGGCATTAAAAGAGTAATGATTAGAGAGTGCAATTTTGTAACCTAGTGCTTCATATTTTGTTGTATTCGGTAGAGGGGTGTATAAGGTCTTTAAAATGGTCCTTATATACGATAGCTAGAACAACAATATGATTGTTATAATGCATACTTAGATCGTGTACTTCAAAGCATGATTGCTGACAACCTGAATTATTACATTGACTATATATAGTATATTTGGAGCGTTGCTATCAGTTGACCTGAATTTTATTTGAAACTAAATAGCTATATTCTCAAACTAGAAGATCAGCACCACAGTCTCAGTGAAGGTTTTTGATTAAGGAACAATTTGCCCCACAGGGTCTGGCAGTTTTCACTTTACTTAAAAAGCACTGCCATATCAACAACCTCTATACTGAGACTACCCAAAAACAAAGCAGCTGCACCACACCACAGTTACCTTACTCCTACTTTATTCAGATTGGCAGTGATGAGTATGTGTTTAGCAGAATGAGTTTCCAAATTCGGAGCAGATAGTTAAAACTGCTCTTCATAAAGCTATTCAGATGATTCAAACTTTTATGACACTTAAGAAGTGCAGTAGAATCAAGTGTAACTATGGTCCCTCTAAATTGCAGCCAATGTAGCGCACAGTGGTATTCCTGGTAGCCATATATGTCTCTCACATGTGCAGGTGGTGTAAACACACTGCAATCCACTTATGACATTTAACTACCATATCATTAGTGTTATTTCTCCATCCGCTACGGCCTTGCAGGAAATAGACCAACTAGGTGAAATACATTTTACCAATACAAATACCATTCTAGGGGTTATATGATAAAGTAACCACAAAAATGTTCTGGTACAAAAATATAATTGTCAAAATATCAACAACCAAATTATCGGATTTATAGGTGTAAAATTTAAAGTGCAAGAAAATCGACTACAAATGTATTGTGAGCCAAAATATCAACATTGCATTCGTAAATATATGTATTTTTTAAACAATGTATTTAGATATAAGGTATAATGAAGCATACAATCATGCCACTAGGAGGCATAGTTCAATCTCTAATATCTGAATATTGGTAGATAAACACATTACAACAAAGGACATATCTGCACCAATCTGATACAGTCAATGATCAAAGCATAGTTTTCAAGATGCACAAACTAAATTTTCATTTCCTAGAGTCACAGTTCAATGTGCACCACATGACAGCCTTATATCCCAGAAGTAACAAAAAGGTACGAAGAGGTTCCCAAAGTCTTTACTGTGAGCCCCAGCATGCACAGAAGAGGTGTAGGTATTTTAACACTGGGTGGCCTGGCTAAGCAATAGGAAGAAAATATACAATTGTGTTATATCCTGTTAATGTTAATCCAATATTATTCTACCACAATTGGAATGTTAAGGTGATGATGCTATCAGAACGTTGGGGAGTCTGTCAGAGAAGGGACAGTTGACTGGGCTGAGCTGCCTGCTGGCTGCTCCTGGTGGGGTCTTGATATAGTCTTGAACTAGACTTGATCCAATCTACTTATAATCTACCTGTGATCTTTTACCAACATGAAATAAACCTCTTTGAAACATCTCAACTGAGTGGATTTGATTACTACAGAATTTTGGCGACGAGGATAGGATTTTTTATATTCAACCACACTTCCACTGCAGAACTTAGCTATGTGCTCCAGGGTGCAGTATAAACAATGAAGAAATCTGAATTCAATTAAATTATGTCTGTAGTTGAACAGAATATCTCTAACCTTAGCACAGAGATACTCCTAGCATCAATCAAAGTGTAAACGACACAAATCAGCCTCCCAAGTCTGTTTGGACATGTACTCTTGCCTCCTCCTAATGCCCTTCAACTCCGGGTACATAAAGGAAATTGTTTTACTATGATCACCCCTCTGAATCATGTTTGTAAGCAAATTAAACTCAGGAGGGGACTGAGGAAAATCTGGGGCAAACAGACTTCATGGCCAATCAGTCTATAGTAGCGTAAATCACCAATACATAATTATCTACCCTAGGTTTACAGTCTTGAATAACTGTAAAAAATCATCTGGGGAATAATCACACATTACTCATATTGTTCAATACTCTATCAGATATTGCCTCAAGTGAAGGAGGTAGAAATTAATCGTGAGTTAAACTCACTAAGGGTAAGAGGGTGCGATACATTCAGCCTGCTCAGCAATTTGCCATGAAGCCCATCCAACTACTTTAATTACATTAATATCATCCCTTCTAAAAGATGTTTTTTTTATCACACAGTTAGACTTGGCATCCTTGGCATGGTTTCCACTGAATTTTTGTCTCTTTCTCCTGTATTTTTTATGCTTTTCTGGATTTCATTTTGCTGGCGTATATGCTTTGGGCACTGATCAGTGTCTAAGTGCAAGTGCTCGCTGTACAAAGTGTTATTACAATTGGGTATCCATGATTGGCATATTTGATTTACTGGTAAGCCCCTAGTAAAGTGCACTGAGTGTGCCTAGGTCCTGTAAATCAAATGCAATAGTCGGTCTGCAGCACTGATTGTGCCACCCACATGAGCAACCTGGAAAATGTATCTCAGACCTGCCACTGCAGTGTTGGCGCACAGTTTTAAAATCCCATGCCAACCTGGCAAGTTCCCCCCCTTGCCAGGCCCTAACCTTCCTTTTCTTACATGTAAGACATCCCTCAGGTAGGCCAAAAGTACCCCATGAGCATGGTGCAGTGTAAGTGGAGGTAGGACATGTACTGGTGTGTGTGACATGTTCTGATAGTGAAATAATGTGTATTTCATTTTGTTTTTCACTATTGAAAAGCTATCTGTCCCCATAGGCTAACATGGGAGATACTCTGTAGCATCTTACAAGTATAATTTCCCATTGGAACAAGATAGAGAAATAAAGTTTAGGCTCTCTGAACTCAGAATTTAAAAGCACATCTTTTAGTATATATGATTTTTAAATTATTGGTTTAAAAATGCCACTTTAAGAAAGTAGGCATTTTCATATTTAACCATTCTGTGTGCCTCTGCTAGGTTGTGTATTGACTGTCTTGTCTTGGAGTGACAGGGGCTGTGCATTCACTGTAGACAGCCACGGGGGGGGGGGTGAGGTGGGCCTGTCTCCCTCCCTGTGGTCATGCTGCACCAGAGAGAACAGAACTGGTTTGGTCTGGGCTCAGAAATCCGTGCTACAAAGAAGAACAAAGACAAAATGGGCTATAAGTAGTAGACCTTAAACCCCACTTTAGTTCACTTCTGGACTCAAGAGGAACATTTGCCAAGGAGAATAGATGGAGAGCTGTGAGGAGGAATACTGCCTCTTTGCTGTGTGCTGTGTGGGGTTGGCCTGCAGTTGCTCCTTCTGCCAAGGAAAAGACAAAGACTGGAACTTTGCTGAGAAACCTGCATAAAGAAGAATCTCCAAAAGGCTTCTGTGTGCTGGCCTCCGGTTCTGCAGTCTCAGGGACACAAATACTTCCCCCACGCTCCCATGATCTCTACTGCTGAGAGTTCTGACCTGCCAGGAGGTGCCTGTTCCACTTTATGGTCCTGGTGGTTGTTCCTGTTGGAAGACCTGGCCTGACAGTTCGGGATGAACTGTATCTATGGGGAACAGGGTGAAGACTGATTTTCATATAGCTGGGTTTAAACTGAAATGGCATGGGGAGCAAAAAAACGATGGATTTAGGCCCAGATCTCTGTACTGGGGTGAATGTTTGACATTGATCAGCATTCTGTCCATCAATTGTTCTTTTTGCATTTGTCACCCAGAGTGGGACAGGTATGCCCAGATGTGGGCCCCATGCTCTCCATGGCACTGGAGTCAAGTTAGCCGATCTGATAAGGGGTAATGCCCAAAACTGGTCCCAGGATGCTTGTTATTGGCAGTTTGGGCTGGACTGTTCCCATGAGGAACAGGGTCTAGATTGATTCACATATGGCTGGGTCTAAACTGAGGTGGCATGGTGAGCAAAAGAACAATGGATTTAACCCTGATCTATTGACTGGGGGTGTATGTTTGATTTGCTCTGCATTCTGTCCATCATCTGTGTGCCTTTTACACTAGATAGGTGAGCACCAGTTGAGCCTTATAAGGGTTATTAATCCCATGTATACTCCAGCATGCTATTCTCAGCACAGTACCATAGTGTATTTCAAGGGCCTATGTTACCTAGACAAATGCGAAGTATGTAAGTGTATGAATTGTTCCCATAACAGGTAACCTCCCAGTGCTATTTGAGTAGACAATCAAGTATTTTGTAACTTCTCACAACAAGCAAATACCACCCTTCAACCACACCAATCCCAAACATTAGCGAACAACCCTCCCAGAACTCAAAGGAAAAAAATTTGCATTACACTGACCTGAATCAAGGGAAAATATGTGACCTAATTCAATTCATTTGCAGCTGTGAATATCTACCAAACTTAATGACATTTTTTATAATGTGGACCATGTTGAGTAACGGGCGCTGGACACATTCCAACTCCAACCCCGAACATTAACCAACATGCCTCCCAGACTAAAGAGAAAGAAATGAGAATTACAGCAACCCTAATCTTCATTGCATTTGTGCTCCATGCATGGGGGTGCCAAAGGCCATGTGCCTGGCCCAGGGCATTAAGTAATGTCCATCAGTGCATTGAAGGAAGGACCATCAAGCCCACCACTCGTAAGACCTCAGCGGCAGCAAGTAGAACTTCATCAATAATATTCTCGCTGACATCTGAAATGAATACACACTGTCTAAGGTTGTTAGTAACAAATGTTTGTCTCTAATGCAACCTCTTCCCTATACCTCGTCCTAACCTATACTACACTTAGGAAAAGTGTACATCACACCCTAAGGGCCTAATTATGAGCCTGGCAGCCTGAGGAACGTCAGACTCGTGGGGTGCAGCGGTGGCAATCCAGCCACTGTCTCATCTGCCGTCTGACCACCCAATTACAAGTTTGGTGGTCAGAACACCTTTGCACTGCTGCAAATGCCAGGGAACTGCCATTCTCTGGTGGTGGCACGGCAGTCAGGGGTTCAGCAATATACTGGTGGTGCCACTACGGCACCGCCATGCATATTATGAGTTTCAGGACCGCCAGCAGTGTCATGGAGGTCTTTACTCCATGAAAAGGCTGGTGGACCTGAAACAGATGGGGCCCTACAGGGTGCATGAGAATGCATTCAGGGGCACAACACGTGTCCCCCTGTGAACATGCCCCCTAGTTCCTGCACAGCATAGACTTTACATTTCATGCCATGCAGGAACTGATTTTGGCATTCCCATGTGGCTCCCATTTTCAGAGGCACCACAGTGGGACAGCCCAAAAAAGCCTGCCAGACATGAGGAAACTCATAATCTGGCAGGTGATGCACACACTGGTTTGGTCATGCGGGAGCGGGCTGCCGGCGTGGTCCTAAGACGCAATAGAAAAATTGTTCTTAATGACATGTAATATGTTGCCAATTATTGTTGCGTAAGCCAGCAACAGCAGCCTCTGGGTTTTTATGGTGGAATCCTAGGCTGCTGGAGTCAGATCTAAGCCCTGCTATGTGTCTCAAGTGTGTGTTGATAAATTCTATTGCTGCTTCTGGCTGTTTAAAAAAATATCCCTTTATATCATGCTAGACTCTCTGCTTGGCATCCTTTTACATTTTCTTCTTGACTTCCAGCAAAGGATGTCTAGCTTCCTACACCAACGAGGAAAAATTGGGATAAAATGCCACTCGGGAACCCTGTACTGGAACCCTCGGTTTTCCCTAGTCAGGCTCAACAATACTCCTCATAAGTAAGAAGGTGCACTAATATTGGTCTCGTATTCTGTCCCTCTGTCGCATACTGCCTACCCTGAATGAACGCCTGATAGAAGGCCTCCCATTCAAATAGGAACGGATATATGTCCTGCACAGATTTCTACATGTTAGATACAGCTTCAGTTTCTGCTGCTTCCATTTTGTGTTCATCGTTTCAGCATGATAGCTACTCTTGGCCCCACCCGTCTTGGACACTGCTGAGCCAGGAATCAGTACTGCATCAGAGTCACCAGGCTTAATCAGATCAGGGTTTTCAGGCCCATGGTCATCCACCCAATGGTGACAGAGAGATCCTACAGGCTGCAGCTTACAGCATTACCTGAATAGCACCCACCGCCCAAAGCCACAAGACCCTAATAAACCCACCTGCAGGAGATCTCTATGCAAGCCCTAATGCATCATGTTTGCGTCTCAGTCACGGCTTCACCTGCACCAACTGGTCAGGTGCCCAAGGGAATAATGAAGACAGGCGGACAGTTAGGTAACAGGTTATGTTTGTCGCTTTTCCAACTAGGCCGGTGGAGAACTCCCCTTAAGCCACTATGACATGCTCTCTGGCATCCCAAGTATATGTATTTGAAAGTAATTAACATTATTATAACTTATTATGAGTTATATACATTTAAATATAATTACAATACATTATTTGCAACAGAAAATAACAAATAGACAATACTTTGTTCTCTTTCAAAAAATGTAATTTTTGAAAATATATGCAACTTTAATGTAAAACTAACAATAAATATAAATATTTCTCATATTAAATTATGAATTAAAATACATTTATTTTAAAGCGAATTATAATTTGTAAAATCAATATTATATTTGTAATTTCTATTAAAGAACAAAATATGAACATTTATAGATTTTTTGTGAATCCTTAAAAACACATTGCATATTATTTAAATGCTTAAAAATAGATTACTTTTGATCATCACATGCACTGCGTCATTTTCCATTTTGAAAACCACATTCCTTCTTTGCAGCCTGTTAAATTGTATAAACTCTCGATCTCATCTGAACATGCTGTTTGTCCTCAAATATTAGGCTTACACCCAAGAGCCAAGTGTCCGCTTGTGATGTGTGAAACCATCAGTCATTTCTTCGCCTATGAAATGTTGATCTCCAGGATTTTTTGTCTCACTTTTAGTACTGCAAATGTGGGTTCAAAATGTTGTTCCTGTAAATAGCAGATACAAATCTGATATTTTGTGACTACACTTTTGTTGTTGGAAAATTTGTTTATCTAAAATAAATGATTCAATATATTTAAGAGGGTAAAGTCAGGACTCAAAGATATTTTTCATTGTCTATATTGGACTAGGGATTTATGGCATTATCACTGTCTGAGCCCTTAGCCTGGAGTATACCTTTAAGCCTAAGGAAATGTCGATTACCTAAGCTTCTAGAGCCTGTATGGACTCGTTTCATGTGTCTTCACTTGCAAGATTAGTTTAAACTGATGAGTAGCTGCATCCTATAACCTTAAATTGAGATTTGTGCAATGTTTAATTTTCCCATGCTACATCTTCCAGGTAAACTGATAGATAGTACATGCGATGGAGAATCTATTTAAAATGGACATGAAGGAAGAATGAAAAACGTGACAGTAAGAAGTAAAAAAAGATGCTCTGTACATCTTGAAAAATACTATGAGACCATGGCGAATAGCAAACTCAGATTCTTTGAGCTGAATACATTCTACAGAACTTTAGTAACTTTACACATGTAATTTCATTCATAGGAGGTTGAACACACCCATTTCAGTGGGTGGAGGCACGTACTTCTACACCTAGGTGTAACTCTGCATTCAGAATTATTGAACAGCAAGATAGTGAAGAGTTACACTTATGTATGAGAGTTAATCTACACATATCAGTTTACCTTTGTGAATCAGACTCTTTTGGGTCAGATGTACAACCATTTTTTGAGCTCGCAAATGGGAAATCAGCCCATTTGTGACCACAACATATGTCTGCCCTATTCACAAACCCAATTTTGAGAGTCTGTAACCTATTGCCGACTCGCAAAATAGGGTTTGCCACTCGCTATTAGGAAGGGACATGCCAAGGGTGTCCCTTCCTAATAGCCACTCGCATTTCAATGTAAGATTGCTTTGTAGCCTCAAAACACTCGCACTTTACCACCCATTCAAATGGGTGGTAACCCACTCGGAAACGGGAAGGGGTCCCCAGGGGACCCTTTTCCCTTTGTGACCAGCATTGAAAATATGTTTTAAGAATCCGTGGGACCACTGCCTATTCTTAAAAAAATAAACAGTAACATTTCATTTTTATTTAAAAAGCAGTCACAGACATGGTGGTCTGCTGACCTCAGCAGGCCACCACCGATTGGGAGACCTAGCCATTTCTAATGGGGTCGCAAATTCCACCTGCCTCATGAATAATAATGAGGCAGGCAATTTGCAACCCCCATTAGAACTCGCAACACTGTTGTCCATTCCTATTTGTGAGTCGCAAATTGCGAGTCACAAAATGACACAATTTGCAACTCGCAAATTGGTAGGGTCGTATACCTGGCCCTTTGTTTCCAAAGTTTCCATGAGTGTGTACTTCCCTACTGTAAAAACCCTGGTGGAGGCTTATACCTTCATGGGACTCCAAGAAAATACTGAACTACATTTAAAATGCCCACATAACAGCTCCCTGTAAATCTTGGGGCGTTTAAGCAAATTTGCTGCAAAAAATGCGCTGGCAATTGGATTATTGGCCTCTTTTTTAAATTGTAAGGGGGAGAATTTTCACAATTTCCCTCTTCTTGCTCATTTCTCTTGATGTGAAATTCTAATGTGTCACTTTTTTCAAGGTTCACTAACCGCCACTGGTTTGTTTTAAGTAAGAAGTGGTGGGAAAACAGAGAAAAAAAAACTAAGAATACATAACTGTCAATGATGTTCCTTTAGAACTCTCAAATCGGACAGAAAAAAAGGGAAACTACAGTAACGCACTAACTAGAACTGCGCATTCTTGCTGAGGTAAAACTATGTGATAATCACAGGATTTCGCCATGACAGCAGAGCACGCTGACGTGCTAAAAGAAAATGCTCACGCTCAACCGTCAGAAAGTGCTTCACCTTGAGAACATTTGCGAATATCGCCTTTCAGCTCTTCACAAAACATTGTGTTATCCTGGAATTCGATTGTGAGCCCAGCTGACAAAGGACGCATGATTGCAGTTTCTCAAAACGTAAATTGGATCTATAGGGCTTCACTTCTAAGAAGTAATAACTATAAAGTCGCAGCGAATAGAATTTAGTTTGACAAGTACAAATGGAAACTGTTATACCTTGTAGCACTCTGAGGCTGTATCTAATGCTCATTGAGGCACGGATTTACCAGCATTTCCAACTGGATCCCTCACTATGCCTGCTCAGAGTGCAATATAACAGTAGCACGACCCTGTACTGATAAAATGTTAACTCTTGGAGCAAAGAATGACTTAGCATGAAGCCTTTATTTTGCATTCTCATAACAGGCACTTTTCTTACCCCTCTAGAATTATTGTACGATTAGAGGATAAAAAAAAACCTTAACTTATCTATCTTTATAACAATGTGAGGAAGAATGCTTCACATTGTTCTGAATATAACGAGGAAGATCAGACTAGACATAATGTGGGTTATTCTCTATGCAATCCAAACAATATCAACTTGTCTCTTCATCCTCGTGATCTTAATAGCAAAGATCCTGTTTGAAAAACCTTTATACAGTCACAAACACCCAATTCACAAAATCGGCTTGTTTGCGACCACACATTACCTAATCAAAGGTTGGGTTTGCGACTACATACCAATTTAGTAATTGGAAGGGGCGTGTTTAGAGTGTCCCTTTGAAATATCAAATTGCAGGGGGATGTATTAATGTTGTGCAACAGAAATCTGGTCGCAAAACATTAATGTTTTACCGACTACTGAAAGGTAATGGTGAGGGCTTCGCAATGTTTCATAGTGAATTGCAATTTGCAACCTACCTTATTATTAATATTCACAAGCTAAAACTACGAACTAGTACGAATAGGGTTTCTCTACACAGGTGGTTCTCGAGAACAGAACAGATTCGATAAAGGTGGTGTGCAAAGTGTGACGACTTTTAAGAACTCCATTGTTTGAACATCTTTCCCAACTCTCGGTATTCTGTGTCACACTGTTACGAACTTAACTAGAATGATTCGACTCGAGGTGTGGGGGGTGGATGAGATATTGCTTGGACTTTCCATCATAAAGGTCTTCAGGCGGAGCATAAAATTGAGCAGCACCACGTAAGCACCTGCTCCACCTCTAGTGAATTATCCCTGTGTATGTAACCCAAAAATAAAAAGCTCTAGGGCACAGATATCAAAATGTAGAGGAAAAACTATGACCCTAATGACATGGGATGTCCCCAGGGAGAAATCTGATTTAAACCTGGTAAAATTCAAAAGCCACAATGGCATACTGTATTCTTGATTCACAAAAAGTGAAATGGGACTGGGTTTGGTGATATACAAGAACATAATCTATTGATTCGATAGCAAAATAGACTTTGATAATTCCCAACAAAGCATGCAGACAGTGGGGTACTCAAGCTCCATTTATGTTTGGCCCTGGCAGCACAACAATATTCAAACAAGGTCCACATAAAACTGTATGAGCAGCTTCTCTTGACCGAATTTCAAAACTTACATTTAAGGTCATTGTATTGCTATATGGGGCCAACATTTTACACTGTTTTGTTGAACTATCCATGGGGAACTTACTTTGAGATATGTCATCTGGCTGTTTTACAATGTATTTTAGTGCACTGTTAGATATGTTCTGTGTTTACACAGAATCTCTGCTTCGAGCCTTACAGATCTTTGTGCTGTACTACATGCACTACTTCATTTATTCACAAGATATTATAGGAATATCGCATCATCAATATTCATGAGGTGGTGTCTGATCTGCAACTCCATCTGCAAATGGAGGATATTTCATGAAAGGCAAAGCACACCTCAAGATCTGTGTTCACAATGGAAAACTACAGACATTGTGAAATGTTCCTTTAAGAGACGTGATTCACATAGCAACAATAATGTATATACTGTGAAAGAGACATCACGATTAGCATGAAATACTCCATGAAAGTGCTGTCTATTCCTCCGTCAGCAGCTGCTCCTTGCACAGTGGCAAAATCCAGTATCAAGAGCCTCCACTTTGTGAATGGTTATTGACTATTTTCTACTTTCATACACAGGGCCCAATTCACAAACTGCATTTTGTAGTATGCATAGCAATACTACAGTAGACTATATACTTACTCTAAAAAGTAAATCACAGACCTACAAGTGTAAATCTCCAACTCCAACTCCACCTCTCCTATCTTTTCTATGGAGAGATCCTTGCACATGTGTGTTTCCTACTTAGGGGCCAATTACAATGTCGTTAAGAAAGGCTCCAGAAGGGATTCAGTATTGCAGAATTTGATTCGGAAACCTTGTTTCCTACCGAATCATACAGATTTCCCACGACAGATTACAATGCCTAGAAACCATTCAAGTAGACCGAATCGGTTCCGAAAGGCACCTGACCAGCCTGAGTACTTTCGGAGCCGATTCGCACAGCTCTATGGACACGGTTTCTGTATGAGTGATTACAATGACAGATGTTCCACTTTGCTTTGCCCGAGATTAAATGGCTGCCGGAATCTGTCTTTGGGGACCCGTTTAGGGCCCCTCTTCATACTGAGACTTACAAATGTAGCCCGTGGGGTTACCCAAGGGACCCCTCTACCCAACCATGGCCAAAGTGGCAGGCACCATGGGGTGTCCGCTATAGGCTGCACGGTTTTCCCCAACCACCCCTTTTCTCAATGCCTTCTTGTTGGGAACACAGGCTCCCATTGAAGTCAATGCGAGTCTGACAGAACGATGTTGGGAAGCATCGTAATCGCTCGTCCGACTCACAGGACCCGATTCATTATGAAACTATTCCAGAACCGACTTGTTCGGGACAGTTTCCTAACTACATCGTAATTGGTCCCTTAGTAGTAGATGTGGGAGAAACCGAGGGAGAGACTGGAAAAAGAGAAATACTCATTAGTAATTGCAGAGGTGAAGGGAGGATTATGGAGAAGTTTAAGGAAGGTCAGACACCGTCCAACAACAGAGTACGTCCATAGCGATTCACAAACAGCACCTCTAATTTTACTACAACCAAAAAGGGCCCAAAACTGTGATAAATGTAGTCCCGCTCACAACTGGAGTATGTCCTGCACCACATATGGCTAACGACTTGTACAGCGTCACCCCCCCCATAAGAAATGATGGTGGTAGGGTCTTAAAATAAAATCCTATGGAGAATAATGTTGAATTAAATAAAATGATTTAAGAGTTAAAACGATAAATAAAGCTATTCAATGAAAAAAATTATCTAAGAATATTCTTTTTATATAATTGTAGTGTAATATACTATAAAAACATTTGTAATTTAAAAATTATTGTAATATTAATGTGTATTATAATATAGTTGAATGACGTTTAAATAATTGTATACATTGCATTTAGTCATTATTAGATACATTATAAAACATATAAAATGTTTACTTTACGTGGGAGTTTTCCATTTTAAACTTCAAAAACTTTAATTTGATTTAATTTCTACTGTAAAAAATTACTTTTTAAATTTAACTTAGGTTATTAGTGCTGTAAAATATCTTTATTTTAAAATAAGTGTATAAAAATAATTTACAGTACAATTTTACATTTAATAAACATTATTACTTTTCTCTTGACATCTCCACCACCAGGGCAGAGATCTCTCCATGGTAAACTATAAAGAAATGTTTTCAAGTTTATTAAGCTTTCAAAAGTAGTTTTATGTTATATATTAATGTAAATTCATTTTATATATTTATTTTAACTGGAGAACAAAATAGTACACAACCATTAATTTAATTGTGAGGTAATTAAGTATTTATTTAACCTAAATTAACATTATTTTGTAACTTTGGAAAGATTTATAGACAAAAATTCATCTAAAATAAAATGTTTTTTATTTATTTATTTATTTTTAAATTAAAATCACAAAACGTTTATAAAAATTAGTTAAAATAATGCAATTACTTTTTTTTACAATTTAAAGTGATTTGTTTTAACATTTAAAAAAGGTATTAAAATATTTTATGAAACTCATATTTACATTTTTCACAGTAAATTCATTTTAGATATATATTGAAAAAGTTGAAATAAGTTTAATGAATTTAACATTATTTCCTATGCAGTTCTATATTAAGTCCCTGAATCAGGTATTTTCTGTGGAAGAGCTTATGGTTCTAGTAATTTACAACTCACAAATGTTTCTTCATACCCTGTTTCACGGGATGGAGACATGTAAGTCTACACTTGGTGAATAGCTAAAAGTTGTAAAGTTACTCCAAATTTTAAGAGTAAATTTACACATGTAAATTTAATTGTGTACTTTTCTCTTTCTGAATAGGCCCCTCAGTGGTTTAGGAGCAGTCCCTGATAACAGTAGTTCTGTAGCTTTCCCTGTGCGAATGTAGCAATTCATCCATTGCTGACTGCTATCAATAATAGTGTTAGTTTTCTCTCAGAATAGTTTCCGACAATGTCTTCTCAGAGAAAAACACAGGAACAGCCCAGGCTCTGACACTTGCACTAGGAACTGAAGGGCAGGTTTAACATTATTTCATGCAGCGCAGCAAGTAACCTTGCTGTGCTAAGCTGCGTGAAAGAGCAGGAACGTGCCGTATTTAACATGATACAGTGCATTCCTGTCCATTCCTTGCTCTGGCACACAATATCCTGCCTTCTGCCAATTAAGACAACCTTGCACCATGGTGCAAGGGTGCCTGCGTTGCAGTCAGGATTGTCTTTGTGCAGGAATGGGCACCTTCCAGGCACGTAACACAGGCCCCCGGAGCCCCCACGGTGCGGGGGGCCTCCGAGCTGCAGGGGCCCCCCTCTGTAAGGTACTCAGGCCTGAGAGCACCAGTTAAAATCCGGAGTAGGGCCCCTCCAGATACCTTGCAGGGGGGCCCCCTCAACTTTTGTTACACCACTGGCACCTTCCTGCACAAAACAATCCTCAGAAGTATTTTCCTCCTCCGATGTGTGCTGCAGAATTCAGCACACATAGAAAGAGGAAACAACAAAGAGAAATAAAAAAAAATGTCCTTGTTGCGCATCCCCTAGGAAGGCGCAGCATTTTGACACATTCCCTAGATTACCAGTTTTGCTAACAAGGGAATGCACCATAATCCATGGGTGAATGTGTAAGAACATCCACGTTCTAACTATGGAACGCCTTCCTGGGGCAGAGTAATGCAAGACACCTTTAGGGTGTCTACACCCTATAGTGACCAGCATTGCCTTTGAAGCACCCTACCCAGGAAGGCCATCCTGCCCTGAAAGAGTTGTTCAAAGCAGGCATTGCCCTCTCAGAGTGCTTGCTTTCATCCCATGAGGTCAGACATGTTTGGTAGTAGCAGGCTGGTGAAAACAAGCCAGGAACCACACAAGTGCTTGGTAGGTTTTCCAGGGACCCTCTAGAATGGTCTCCTGTGTGAATGGATTAACAAATCCAACACAACCATCAGTGAGTGTTTATTAAGACAAGATGTTTGGCACCAAACACCTTTCGAATAAGTGAAACCATCATGGAGATATGAAAATTATCCATCCCATGTACTCTTTATGGCTTCCCTGTGCACTTACAATATCTCAGAATAAAGCAAACACAAGGAGATAATCGACGGCACGCTGAAACTTTTCAGACACTCACCCCCAGTCACAGATCTGGGTTGAATTCATCATCGTTCATTAGCTCACTTTACCACCCCAGTTCAGATCCAGCTATATGCAAATCAGTCTTGACTCAGCCTGAACTGCCAAGCCAGGTCTTCCCTGGTCTAGAAACAAGCATCTTGATTCAACCCAGAGCTGTGACTGGGGGTGAGTGTCTGAAAAGTTTCAGCGTTCCGTCTATCATCTCCTAGTGAATATCTCAGAATAGACTGGACTTTGTAGGGACATATCTGCTCATCCTGATATGGCCACACATAGGATATAGTTCGCTCTGTCTTAGAGCTAAAGGCCTGCAGTAGGGGTGACTTGCCTATTTCCCATGCAGTGTATGGGTGGCATGGCACACAGTGCTGTGTCTCATGTCAACTCTTCAGATTTCTCTGCACCAGGACACGCAGCCTGCAGTGGTGGAGTGCATAGTCTTGGTGAGAGGTCCCTGGTATGGAAAAACCAGTGCTGCAGTCCCAGGGGACCCTCTACAGTATCCATGCCCTAGGGACCAGGGGTACCATTTACTTGGGACCGACAGGGGTAACCTAAGTTGTGCCAATTGTCGTAGTGTTTTAGGGAAAAAACACTGCTACTGGAAACCTGGAAATCAGGGACGCAGTACTCTACAGTCAAAGCTGTATCAAAAGCCGGGAAAAAGGTTGGGGTTTAGTGCAACAGAACTCCACTTTCCTACAGTCGCCCATGCGCCCCCTTGTGTGGCTCAAGGGCAATGCAACACAATGATAAACATGCCCCTAGAGGCCTCATTTAAAGCTGGGAACATCAGTAACTTACAAACTTAATGGCTATATCATCTACCTCATTACAAGTGCACTGTGTCCTATGCCACTTGTCCTCCAAACTCTAAATCAAGCTCTAGATATCTAATTTTCATTGGATATGATAAGATGCTGCTAATATTCTTGAACTCACAGCTGTTCAAGTATTGTTTATTATCAGCTATAACCAACAGCGGTTTCTTTGATAGGACGCTAGTGCACCACCCACCCTATTTGCATGCAGTGCTTGGATCATGCCGGTAATAGCTATTTGCAATTTCTTTTAGAATGCTGAGTAACAATAGTGTTGATGTTACTTAGTATTCTAAAAGAAATGCAGAAGCGATCTGACAAACTGCTCTGCTGCCTTCCTGATGGTGATAGATGTCTGACACTCGCTCAGACAAGGCAGTCAGACAGGGCAGGCAGTCAGGTTTCTTGTAACACATGCACTAGTGCGCATGTGCCACATATTTGCTAATAGCCTAAGGAAATATAGGCTGACATGTTGCCAGTCCTGCAGTTCAATGTTTGGAGGTCCTTTGACACCTCTAACACATGACATGAGGCAGTGTCATGTTTTAAAGCACTTTAAGCCCTGTACCTTCTGAAGTGGGTTATATCTTAATCTGCAACATGACAACCGGCCTTTTCCCAAGTCTTCACTGGATGGGGCGGGGTCATCAAGCATAACTGACCCATCCATCTGTGTGATGATGTGAGATAGGGAGGGGTTATGTATTAATTTTTGTTTTACAACCTAAGCAAGGTACTACACATTGTCTTGTGATTACAGTAGTAATGCTGCAGTTTGCACACAAAAATGTGCTGTTTAACTATTATGACATGACTTCACACTTATGAGACTTAACTAATGACCCTGTGACATCAAGTGGCATGCAGCATGCTGTAAATAGAATACACTGTGCATTGAGTCTGCAATTCTTCTAGCCCTGGACCTATGTCATTTGGTATTGTGTACAACAAAGGAGCGAGTAGAACAATATTTCCTGATAGTCGGTTGTTAGAGGGATAACACAGAACAAAAACTGTGAAACCTGAAACATATAAGATATAGTGGATCCAGAAATTGGAATAAGGCTCCAAATATGAGCTTTATATGGAATGAAATATCATGAATACATCTCCCAGCAGTGGAGAAAAGGAAAAAATGAAGACATTTATCGTTCACACACAAGAGAGACTATTAGCTCACCCTAAAGTGGATCCAATAAAAGCACCCTTTTCCAGTCCTTATAATGTGAAATATAGCACCTCCCTTAAGGCACAGGGTGAGCTAGTTAGATATTAAAAATGTATTGGAGTTCTTTTAGCCTCTTCCCCCAAAATGTCCCATAACGATTCTTCTTTCCTGCACATCATTCCATCTTTTTTTTCATTGTCAATGTTTCACCTACATCACGATGGACCTTTGCTGGGATTGATAAGTTATCTAGCTTTCCCTCGTGTAAAAAAAAATATGACTTAAAAAACATTTATCATGGGAAGGTGTGCTTCTTGTACTTTTGGGCAAAAAATATTTTTTTGAACGAATGGAGGGCATATCTGCCTGGGAGTTGTTGGAAGTCTGTGTGACCAACTTCTAGGTCACTTCATTTAGTGTGAGTAACTTCAACTTTCATTTGCAGTGAGATTTATGACTAAATAATCAATCTCATAAGTCCTGTTAAATAGTAACAACATCTAAAAATAGTTTGCTCGAAATCCTTTGTGGAATTCAAAATTATACTTTAGTTTTCGCTGTGATTTTAAGACAATTTCTCACACAAAATTTGAAAAAAACTATTTAGCAGGTTTTAGAGTACATCTGCTGTTTTAGAATTTGGCGATTAGTAAAGTATAGACTTTTTCCCTCTCTTAAACTGGAGCATAATAAACACACTGTAAAAGATGGATTATAACACCATTAATAAAGAGGATAAATAAGATGACTACCGATACACACCATACTAGTCTCACTTTTTGGGCCCGATTCCGATATCGCTTGGAAAGCCCTCTGTACAACTCGGATCCGGAGGGCTTTCCGAGCAAAACCTGCTCCGGGTGTCCAGACGAGCGAGTTCGATGCTGCTGTAGGCTTAGGGACTCAGTTCGCCCGGACTCCCATTGAACTCTATGAGAGCCCATGTACAGATGCGTACTCAGGCTCCCATAGCAGAAAAGGGGTGGGTGGGAAAAGCGTACACCCTGTGGCGGACACCACATGGTGCCGGCCATACTGTCAATGCTTGGATCGGGGGGAACCATGGGTACACCATGTAACCAAATCGGAGGGCCCTGGAAGAAGGGGAGCCGGCTACGGCTCCCGAAGTACGCTTCCGACAGCTGTTTTGTCTCGCTGAGACTGAGGCGAAGCGGCTGTCCGAATCGTACATCGTACTTGCTTGGTCTGAAATCGTCTCCATTGTGCGGCACGGTTCCGCTACGGATGAGACGTACGGAGCGGTTTGGATCCAGAAACGATTCGGTCGGCGCTTAAGCGATCTTCGCATTATACTTGGTCGTTCGGACCTGTGTACGATGCGGTCAGAAATAAGGGCTACAAATCAGATCCGTCTAAGCCAAATTGGATTTGGAGGCCTTCTGAATGACATCGGAATTGGGTCCATGGTTGGGAATAAACGGAGTAGTCCCCCAATCAGCACCCTAACTTATTTTAGCATATTTATAATTATTAAGAGGTGGTGGCAATTGTATCAAATACCAAATTTACCAACTGTAATTCAATAAAAGACACATACAGTTGCTTGTTGCCAAGTCCTGATGAGTCGTACTTACATTCTACTTAAAGTCATCCTGATAACTTAAAAGCACATTTTCAGCACCAACTCACTGTTTTATTCTGGCCAACAACTTGTTAGTAAATATCTTTTGTAAGTTATCTACCAGGCTGATTAGTCTATAATTATTTTGATCTGTATAAGTAATATTTTTGTGAATAGAAATGAATCTGCTTCAAGCCAAGGGCCTGGAATCGGTTCAACCCCATGATATTGCATTTGCTACTACGCATATGAATGGATCCCACACATTCTACTTTCAATTATAGAGGTTCCCTGAGATTTTGTGTTTTGGGGCTTTGCTCTCTTTACATGAAAGAACAACTTTCAATACTACTTTTCAAAGAAAAGGTCCTTGGTCAGCAAAATGGAAGTCCTCATTTATTATATTTTAACACCATACCCATCAGTGACAAGCCTTACAAGCATCCTCCATATATCGAAGAAAAATGCTGGTAGAACCAAATTTGAGGGATTAGGTGGAACTGTTAAAAGACTTCCATGGCCAACACTGTGCGAAAATGAACACATAGCCTTTGATCCAATAATTGCAGGAAGATCTACTCATTGTTCCATTTCTTTCAGTTCCTTTTCTCTTTCAAACAACTCCTGACATGTTTTTCTTGCATTCATTATAATTTGTCTTTTACCTCTCTGAAGAAAAATTATTAAAGCTTTTTCGAACTCTTTACAAGTCCTTTCATGCCAAGTGTCAGTAGTGAGTTCCACTTTTTCCCATTTCCTGCTCGCTTCACAAAATATTTAGCTAATTTCTAGAATTCTACCTGGTGTAGATCCTGAATTTCAGAAGCATTCAAAAAGTTTATGATAATGGACTCCAAGATGGGAGTCAAACACTGTGTCTGATTCTGTTATAGAGTCCCCCTTTTATGAGTATTCAATTTGGCTTGACCACCTTCCATTCTTAAAAGTCAGTCAGTCAAGCTATGGTATATATATTGTAAAGACTGGAAGAAGGTAGGATTGAGGTGTTAATGCGTGGACCACTTACTGAGAATCTTCATTAAGGCCAATTACCTTTCATTAGCCAAGTAACTAAGTCTCACCCTTTAGCTCCTGTTTACAACCACAATACAATTTGCTTGAGGACATTAAAATGAGATTAAGGCCATTTTTGGGAGGAGTCGTAGAGAACTCTTTAGGCCTGGGGGCTAAACTCCACTCCACCAGACGAAGATCTCATAGTTTTGCCCACTCCATGCTCCGAGCTCCCCAGCTGCCACGTGGCAGAGTTTACTAGACCACCTCCCAGCAAGATTTCTCAATGCGGGAGGAAGCGGCAGGTCCCGGCAGGTGGCTACCGCTTGCATTAAGAAAGTTGCTGCTCGAGTCGAAAATCTACTCGGACAGCAGAAAGAAAAAGCACCCTCTGCCACACCATGTGGTGCTGTTTTTGCTGATTTAACAGATTGGGACAGGCTCTCAGCTCTAAAAATGAGCATGAGCAGCGTGACGTACTAAAACTCTACCGCTTGCGGAATCTCGCAGAGCTTTTAGGTAACTCTGTGGAATTCCGCTGAGTGAAACTTCACAGTTCCTCCCAGGCCTAGAACTCTCATGGAGGGGAAAAGGAATTTTGATTTCTTGCTAGCTCACCTGGTGCCTGTAGAGAGGTGGCATGCATTACATTGCAAGTACTGGGGCAAGGAAGAGTAACTTGAGTAATGAAGATTACCAGTAAGTAATCGCCCCAATATACAACAGAGCACTCTTGCTCACAAATGCAGATGTAACATCAGAGTACCTGGCCTCATTCCGTCATTTGAAGTACTTCCGTTGTTTTATGACATCACTGTTCAGTGCTTTATTATCTCTGCTTAAATCATTATGCACTCCTTATTTGAATCATGAGACATTATTGACTGATACCTGCCCACATTGTTACACGCAAATCAAATTACACGGTTATGGCAACAAATGGTGAATGTTAACTCGCACAATTAACACATGTGGAAGTCTTTCTGATAATTCGTCTTCAGTTCATCCTTTGACATCCTCAATGCATCCCGGAAGCAAGTGCTTGAAAGCTTTGGAATGTATAGTTCAGCATCACTTTTCTTTCAACACTGGCCTGAACAAGGACTGTATTTCAAAGATACTTATAGTAAACTGGGCTGATCTGAGGTGTCAATGAGCAACTAATGTATATTTTAAAGGACAGAAACTGCCCCCCAACGACTTTTATTAGTACAACCAAGAACATTTATTTCAATATCGAGTATCGAAGCAAACTGTATTTCTTTTATCCAGTTGCTAACGACCCAATATAGGTCATCTGCATAACAAATAAGCAGTGGCGTAGGAAGGGGGGTGAGGTGGGTGCAGGCTGCCCCGGGTGTCATCACTGACGGGGGTGACAAAATGGCACTGAAGGGGGGTGACAAAATGACAAAAAGATGTGCAACTATCTTTTTTTTCCTATTTTAATAATTTCAATGTGGGTGGGGGGTGACAAGAAATGTACCACCTGACCTTGCTACGCCACTGCAATAAAGAGACATGCACAAATGAGTACATAACGTTTAACACTATTCATCATATGCGCAAATAAAATTTAGCAAATGAGATTTAAGTCAGTCCAACCTCATCTCACACAATTACCAACTATCAAACAAAGGGGTCTTGTTTGTAGGCTAAACAATTTGTGATACCGGGATGCGTCCGTTGAGTCTTGGCTGCTATACGTGTTTCTGTATTTTACAAAAAAGATTTTACTTGTGCAGCATTTTTCAAAGAACTGAGAGGAAAGGATGAAAGCTATACTCACTCCATCCGGCCTTCCATCTGAGGCAGTGATGATCAAAATATACCGATCAGTGCTTTCTCTGTCCAATGGCTTTGCTAAAGATAAGATCCCAGAACTGTAAATAAAACAAAGAGAAGGCTTTCATCATAATGTGCTCCAGAAAACAACTTCCACAAATGACAGGTCTTATTTGCGCAGCTCTCTTTTTTCGACAGCGCCTTTTCAAACAATTTCTCGGCTGCTGGGAGTTGTTAAAGTCTCCCTGACTGTACAGGAGATCTTTACCTCTCTGACAGCACTCGATAATAATGCACTCCCTGCTGGAGCTGGTGGAACAATTTAGGCCCTCACTAAAAGTGCGAGATTACGAGTCATGCACAAAACTCAGGCAGACCTAGCTGATTTCTTCTGCACAGTTTTTTGTTTTTGCAGGTAAAGCCTGGCGAAATAAAAAAAAAAAAAAAACATTTTTAAAAAAGCCTGGCGAAATTTATGCTGGTAGAACACAAGATTCCAGGTTTTGGCATCTCGAGAAGGGGAAAACTTTCCGGCCAGATTAACTAACATTTCTCGTAACCCAATGCAGCAAGACAACTTTCTCCATTGCATTGCGGGAAAGGGGGAGAGCAGAAATGCGCCATATCTACTAAAATATGTCTCATTAATGCGCTCTCATATGAACGCAGCACACATGTAGAGAGGAAGTAACAAGGAGAAATGAAGATATTTCTCCTCGTTGTGCCTCTCTTGGGTATGCGCTCCATATTGGCTCAAACCCAGGCTTACTGCCTTTCGTAAATCTGGGTTAGCTTCAACATACAACAGTAGATGCATCGGAATGCCCACACTCCAGCCATGGAATGCCTTCCAGTCACAATATTACGCAACTCAGAGCAAGGCGCTGTGCAACTTTTTTTTTACAAAGCCATGCAAGGCAACAAAAAAGCCCCTTGCGTGGCTTTCTTAATCTCTTGTAGCTTTTTGCATAATGGCTGTGCCAAAAAAGTGGTGCAAACACAAAGTACAATGTTAGTTAACCTGGGGCCACATTTTCTAATACAGTGAAACCACTGCTCGTTGTGCCTCTCTTGGGTATGCGCTCCATATTAGCTCAAACCCAGGCTTACTGCCTTTCGTAAATCTGGGTTAGCTTCAACATACAACAGTAGATGCATCGTAATGCCCACACTCCAGCCATGGAATGCCTTCCAGTCACAGTATTACGCAACTCAGAGCAAGGCGCTGTACTGTGTTACTTTTTTTTTTTACAAAGCCATGCAAGGCAACAAAAAAGCCCCTCGTGTGGCTTTGTAAATCTCTTGTAGCATTTTGCATAATGGCTGTGCCAAAAAAGTGGTGCAACCACAATGTAAAATGTCAGTTAACCCAGGGCCACGTTTTCGTATACAGTGAAACCACTACTGGAATTGTTCCCCCTCTACAGCATGCAAATCTCAACAGAGGTGATTATTTCGATCAAGTGAATAAAAACGAACCATGCGGTATCTGTTATTCCTAGGATAAAATTACTGTATTCGAATCCTGCAGCTCTTGGAATGCGTTGTATAGAGCGAAGTTTGGAGAAGCAAGGGGCATATTATCAAGACAGGCGAAAAAATGATCGCCGCTTTACCGGCAGAAAACTGCCGCTAAAACGGTGATAATGGGCTTGATAATATGCTCTATGGAATTCCAATTGAAGCCCAGGTTAGATGTGAAGGACATCTAACCTGAGCTTCAATTGGAATTCCTAAGAGCATATTGTCAAGCCCATTATCGCCGTTTTAGCGGCAGTTTTCTGCCGCTAAAGCGGCGATCATTGTATCGCCTGTCTTGATAATATGCCCCCAAGACTTCTACAATAATGCAAAGATTTCACTTTGTCGGTATGTAGTATTAACTATATTTGTGTACAAGAGCACAATAACAGCAGACACAAGAAATAAGGCAGTTTTAAAGTATATCGTTGTAATTTATTTTCTTAAACTATCTCAGCAAATAAATAATATTATGATTTATTAAAGAGCAATATAACACAAGTTCTTCCACAGTGAAGCTGCATCAATAATTAATTCAAATTGTGATGCTTTAACATTCTGTCATTACGCAATGATAAATGTTTTCTTCATAGGTAGGGATTGTTTTCATACCAGGTCCTTCTCCTGAGATTTCTGAGCACATTAGTTTTCTGTACATGTTCTAAAAGTCCCCTTCAAATTAGAATAACCCGATTTTGTTTCACAAAATAAGGATCTGCAGACATTTCTATATTTTGTACATAGAAGTACAGAGTATCTGCAAAATATGCATATATATTCACACTCATACATATGAGTGAAGGATGTGGAAAAGGCATAGGGTGCATCACAGAAGTGAACCATTCAAATGTGTGCAACACCTGTCACAAATATGTTGATTACTTGGAGAAAGTCGACAGGTAACTGTTGCAGGAAACACTATCCTTCTGGTGGTGCTTTATCATGTGTGTAATCAAAGTAGCATGCACTCTGCTGGTTTCCTGGGTTCTAGATGTCTCAATTGTCAACATAAATGTCCCAAGCAATCTTTGCCACTGCTGGTGTAAGTAATTCCTACTATGGTGTCTTGTTGGGCAACGTCATCAATGGGTTTCGCACCTAGGTACTCGCTTTCCTAGGTGATTACTACCTCCTTCTAAGGAAAAGTACTGGTGGGATCCATGTGGTGGTGTGTGAACTTACATCCTATATCATAAACTTGGTGTTTTATATGGCTGAAGTATATAGGGCTAAGATTAAAAGGTGAAGTAGTCATTGTTAGACCTTGGCTTGAGTTTCCCTTCCACTTTTTGCTGATGTGCCTCATTGTGTTTTGTTGGTGTTAGCTGCTCAGGGCACTGTGCCACTGCTAATCAGTGCCACAGTGCAAGTGCTCCCTTTGAAAAGTGTATACATTGATTGGTGTCCATGTTTGGCTTATTTGGTTTACTATCAGCCCCTAGTAAAGTGCACCAGGAGTGCCAGGGCTTGTAAATACAAATGCTGCTGGTGGGCTTGCAGCACTGGTTGTGCCACCCACAGACACGGCCTGTTAAAATGTGTCTAAGGTCTGCCACTGCAGAGCCTGCGCGCGGTCTGGTACTGTTGCGCTGATTGCGCAAGTGCACCTACTTGCCAGTCCCCAAACCTTCACTTAACTACATATTAGTCACCCCTCTGGTAGGCCCAAGGGCAGGGTGCATTGTGGGTATAAGGTAGGACATGCCCTGATGTGTGTGGCATGTCCTAATAGTGAATTACAGCCATTTTCGTTTTTCACTGTTGAAGGCTACCTGCTCTCCATAGGCCAGAATGGGCTGCTGGAATTACTACACACTGTAATCCCAGTGGATTCAGAGAGCATGGTAGAAAGTCAAGTTTAGTATGCCTGAACTCAGAATAATAAAATACTTCTTTTAGTAAAGTTTATTTTAATATCCTGTGTTTGTAAATACTACTTTTAGAAAGTTAGTATTTACTGACCTGGCCATTTCAGTCTGCCTCTGCTGTATGTGTTTGTTCTGCCTAGTAACAGTAAAGGAGCAGGGCTGGGGAATTCCAGGAGACAGGCTGGCTGCCAGGTGGTGGGTAGAGAGATTACACCAGGATGGGTGGGAGGAGTACACCTTTGACTCTGAATAGACCTGTGCTCTGCCACCACAATGCCCGCTCCGCCCCCTGTGGAGCGGCTGATGTCTCTGCCCTGCTGCTGAAAGGAAAGAGCAGAGTCACCACAACAAAGTGCTCCAAAACTGGACTGAGCCAGGCCCAGGCCCCCTGGCGACAAATAACAAAAGAATTGTGCTATAAAAGAAGGAGCCCTGCTCCTAAGAAATCAGATCCTGTTTGCGCCAAGAAGAAACTCTGCCGGAAGAGAAGGACCTGGAAAAGCTGCATGGAGGACTACTGTCTCTGACCTGTGAGACTGGCCTGTGGTGGGTGCCTTGCTGCAAGAAGGAGAGGAAAAGACTAAAGGAAAAGACTTTTAAATCAACTTGTGCTTTGAACAATCTCCAAGGGCTTGCTTGTGAACTTGCCCTCTGAACTGCGCCCCAGGAACAGTGGGCGCTACCTTTCCCTAAGAAGAGGAAAAGCTGCTGGAGGCGATCCTGTGATGCTGACCCCTGAGGACCTGTGTGCCCCTCATCTGAGCACCGCAACATCTGCCACCGGGGCTACTGCGAGCACCGCAAAGACCTGTCTACTTGGTCCAAGCACCGCAAGCATCTGCCCCCCCGAGCCGTAGCTCGCACCGCAAAGAAGAGACTGGTTAGGCTCTGAGCGCCGAGCCTCTGTGACCCCCCTGGCCGTAGAAGCTCCTGTGAAGACCTGCGAAGCACTGTGTGTCCCCTACGTGAAGCTGACAGCTCGATGCGCTGAAGAGATTGCCCCCGAGCTGCCCCTCCTGCTTCTGCCCGTGATCGTGTGGCCGAGACTGTCCTCGAGTGCTCCAAGAAGCACCGCCGCCCTCTGACTGAAAGGGACGACATCGCGATGTGGGACACCCCTTTGTGGACTCCGGAGGCTGCAGCGAACATTCCCCACCAAGAACTAAGGTATTAGCGATCAGCGCACCTTGGTACGAGCCGTACTGTCCTTTGTACGAGCCGTACCTTCTCTGCCGTCCATGTACGGCGCGTCCCCGCCTCTGTACGCTCCGTACAGCATCGAGAGCATTGCCGGCGCTCACGCGGGAAGCGTGAGGTTTGGCACGAGACGTCCCGAACGTGTACGACGCGTACCTACGAGGGTACGGTCCGTACGGTTCGCGTCCAGCATACGTGTCCTCACGCGAGAAGCATGAGAAACGGCACGACGTGCCCGAATAGCGGTACAAAGCGTACCGGAGGCGCTGTGAAGCGCACAATACCCCAAAGAAGCCTAATTTGAATAGAACTCTGCCATTTTGAGATGGAGTGGACTGCCTACAAGCCTTGAGAGTAACTGGAACTTTATTTGAAGCAAGAGAACTGTATTTTGACAACCTGCCTAAAGAAATCTTTTATATAAAGAACTCTATTTTTGATATAAATACAGTCTTGTGTCTTTGTGTGGTGGGGTGGTGATTATTGTGTGGGACAACTTGAACGCTTAACCTAGTGCCCTCTGGAAATCTAGCCTGACTGCTCGCGCCACGTTACCTAGAGGGTGAGCAGGGGTTATTTTTAAAGAGGTAATCCTTCGCCCTGACTTAGAGGAAAGGGTCCCTGCTTGTCGCAAGTGCATACCTGCGCCAACCAGAGACCCCGGATTCTAACAGTCATGTTGTTCAGACATGTTAATTGTCTTTAGCATCACATGTGAACAGTCAACATGTTTCGGCCTCTGCCAACCACGAGCACCAAGGCTGTCATCTGGACAAAATTAGGAGATCAACAGTTCCCTTTATATTGAGATTGTGGACTTGTTAGTCTTAACTTATGTTTCTTCATTTCAATTAAGTCAGTCAGAAAGATATATATCAGCTTTCATTGAGCCTATGACTTCAAGCAGAAAAATGAGTACTTTCCCTTGGAACGAGGTAGTACTCACCTAGGGAAGCACGTCCCTAAGTGCAAAACCTAATGATGATGCTGCCCAACAAGACACCATAGTGGTGATTACTTGCACCACCATTGGCAAAGATTGGTCGAGGGTCGACTATTGAAACACATAGACCAGCAGAGTCCACTCTCCTGTTATTACATACGTTACAATTGGGGAAGCTGAGTAAACCCTTCACACACTTCTTCCTCCCCCATTTGATTTTTTGTTGGTGCTTTATCATGACCATGGTGCTCCTGTCCTGCAGTGGGTGGGATATCTATTTGAAGCTTTTACAGGGGTGTTACTTTGAGAACCAGGAATCAGTATGGTGATTGGCATGTAGGTTACTGTATTAGAAAATATGAGTGAATTATTCATAGGACAGTTTGCATTAGTATCTCTAGGATGTGCAGCATTATGCATGTGGCTGATGGTGGCAAAATTGTGCTATGCTTGTCAATTCTTGATTCAACTTCGATTTGTGTTTATTTATGGCCTATGTTGTGCATTATACCTCCTCAACCATGTTCTTTAATGTGTCAGGGATGATGTGGTTTGTGCAGTAAATGGTGGCAGGCGATAGGGGTACCATATGGTTAGTGTTTTTCCGGTTATGTTTCCTTGTTAATTGTGTATCAATTTCTGTGTTATGTGAACTCAGTGTTATCTTGGTTTCACCTGCTTGACCATATCTGGGATGTGACATGAAGCAGGTGCAGTCTTCTGTATAATTTTATTCAGGTGCTCATGCCCATATTGAGTGACTCACTTGCGGAGGGTTTAATTTGTGGCAAAGTATCAGTGCTTGAGGGACATCGTGTTGGTAGCATTAATTTTAATGCACAGGGTTTACATGAGTGGGCTTGTGAATTATCTTGTGTTTTCAGATAATTTTTTGGTCCAGTCTGACTGCATGTGGGTTTGTTGGTGTGCCAATACCGATATATGATGCTTAGTTCATGAAGGTGCTGTTGGAAATGCAGTCTGGGGGTTTTGTGTGCCACTGTGTCAAAGATGTGCATTCAGTGAGTCTTTGTTGTAAGTGTGGGATAATTTTGTTTACTTCACAATGACTTTGTGAGCAGGCGCTATTGCTGCAAGCAAGACCTGGACTGGTGAAGGTCATTTTTGTAAATGCAAGATTTTTGGGGCACATTTTTTGTTTCTCATCAGAGTCCTGAATGTCTTACTGGTGTTGCATTGTGGCATTGTGATTGTTTGCATCTTGCTTACATAAGGGGCTCCCACAGTGACTACTCATTTGCAAAGCCAATAGTTCTGGTTCTAATATGCTCACACAGGCACACAACTCAGCCCGCACTCAAAGAGGCAGACTATTCCACTTATACTGAAATTAACACATCCATCCTTCAATGCTTACATGGGAATAGCTCTTGTTGCACTAACTCAGACACACTCCATAATATATACCAGAAGAGGCCCGTGCAGGTAAGAGCAGTGGGGCTGGGTTGATGGGATTCAACAGATGACCAAGAAAGATTTATTTTTAAAAAATCCCTAATTGTCATCATAACCACACCCCTTACTATATACTCATGCATGCACACATCTCTTCCTGCACTCAGACAGGCACACCACTCAACCTGTATTCATGCACCTACCCCTCCACAAACACAAGCTTCCCCAAAAACCTACACTCACACAAGCACACATTTTACCCAGTACTGACACAGACACATCCCTGAATAAAGAAACTCATCCTGCACCTATACCGGCACACCACACATGGTACTCTCAGATAGGTACACTCCTCCGCCTACGCTCACACAGGAACACTGCTCACATTGCACCTATATAAGCACAATACCCCTCCCTTACACTCCCACAGACACACTCCTCACTCACAGATACGCCTCAGTACACAGCATTGAACTGGCACTAAAACAGGCACATCCCTAATGGTACACTCAAAAAGGCACACTCAAACTACTTCACTCACAAAGGTGTACACATCAACCACACGGACACGCCCTTCAACGCATAAAAACGCCCACACAGCACGTATAGTGGCCCTGTAGTTTAGGAACACTTATACAGATACACCTCTCTCCCAACATTCACACAAGAATCACAGGCACATCTCTTACCCACCATTCGCACATGCATACTGTTCACCCAGCACTCACACAGATACACTGGACACTCTACACTTGCACAGGCACACTCCTTTTTTGCACTTCATGAGGCACACCACTCACCCTGAACTCAGGCACATTGTGAACCCTGCACTCACAAAGGCCCACTGCACACCCTGCACTCACAATAACTCACTGTTCACCCACACAACTCTCACCCTACATTCTTCTCACTCAGCACAATGATTTCTTACAAAGGCAAAGCTCTCTCTGTGCACACAAGCAGACATTACCATGTCCCTGCATGCAAACATGAAATTATATCCTGGCACTCCAACAAATTCACTGTGTGTGCATAGACACACCATTACCCTGCATTCACAAATACACACTCCTCAATAAAAGAATGCATAGGCGCACTCCCCCTGTACCCATGCAAGCAAAATACTCACTAGCACAGGCCAACGTGTACTCTACAATAACACAGACACACCCCTCGCCTAAATGAACATAGAATACACAGGTGAATCAGGGAAAACACACACTCAACAGTCATGCAAGTACACTGCCCACAGTTCGGTCGCACAGGCACAAGTATCATCCTACACTCACTTAGGAAAACATCTTACCCTGCACTCGTGAGAGGAACACTCCTACCTGCAACCAGAGGCAGCCCCACTCCACCTGCAATTATACAGGCCAGCTTCTTGCCGTACACTCAATTCTCCCACCATGCATTCATGTAGGTAAACTGCAAACTCACATAGGCACTACTCAGAACATGCACTCTATACACAACACTCACACTGTATCAACTCATGCACACCCCTCAATATGTAATGGTGGACTTACATAGGGTTCCACTCATGGTACACTCACCCTGGCAGACTACTCTCCAAGCACTCACATAGACACACTTCTCAACCGCCACTCACACAAATACAATGCTGAAACATGCAGGCACAACTCTCAGTCTACACTCACACAAGTACACTGTTCATTGTTCACATAGGCAAGACTCTTGGCACTCACACAGGCACACATCTTTCCCTGACTCACACCAGAACATCCTCTCCCACACTCATGGAGACAAGCTCTTCACCCTGCACTCATATAGGACCCTTGCTCACTGCATACTAACACCTCCCACCTTGCACTCATTCGGCATACTTCATTCATACACACACTTCTCAGTCTGCACTCTTCACACAACTCATGCAGTATTCAACAATGTTCACATTGCCTCACATAGGCACACGACTCAACCTACACTCACACAGACAAACCCCTTACCAAACTCACGTAGACACCTCCTTCAACATGTATTCCCTCAAGAACACTGTTCCCTGTCCAAATCTCACCCAACACTCATATAAATAGCCTCCTCTACTGCACTCACACAGTCACACATCTCACTTTCCACTTAGAGATATGCTCCTTGTTACACCCGGCTTCCTTCGATTGGTTTCCCCTGACTTTTTGCCTTCTGACCTCCTGTTTTGGTGACTTCATTTTTGCTGTCTTTAGAATTCTGGGCACTTTACAACTCCTAACCAGCGCTAAAGTGTATATGATCTGTCCCCAGTAGAGTGCACTACGTGTACCCAGGGCCTGTAAATAAAATTCTACTAGTCGGCCTCCAGCACTGAATATGCCACCCACTCAGTAGCCCCTTAAACATGTCTCAGGCCTGGTATTTCAAAGCCTGTGTGTGCACTTTTAAACTGCCATTTTGACCTGGCAAGTTAACCTGCTTGCCAGACCTAAACCTCCCCTTTTAATACATATAAGTCACCCCTAAGGTGGGCATTAGGTGGCCCTCTCGGCAGGGTGCAATGTATTTGAAAGGTAGGACACGTGCTTTTGAGTTTTACATGTCCTGGTAGTGATTAACTGTTAAATTTGTTACTCACTACTGCAAGGCCTATCTCTCCCATAGGTTAGCTTTAGGATTGCCTTACGGCATTTTTAAGTGTAATTTCCAGATGAAAAAAGATAGAGATATGGAGTATGGTGTCTCTGGACTCACACTTTAAAATCCCAACTCCTGGTGAAGTCTGATTTTAAATTGTAAGTCTGAAAATGACACTGTTAGATAGTAGATATTTTCTTACTTTAACCATTCTGTGCCTCTGTTGTCTCTGAATACATACCTGGGTTGGGTGACAGCTGGACTTCGTGCATTTCTCCTACACAGTCAGGGGGCTGAGGTGTGACATTTACATTCAGGTAGCCAATCTCCAGGATGATGGGCCTTCCTGAGATAGATTGGGAGGGAGTAGCTGATACTTGTACCTGAAGAGGGATGTGCCTGTCCACACACAAAGAGCTCTATACCCTCGTGTAGTGATTCTGGAGCCAGGGCAGGAGAGGCAGGGACCTTGTGATCTTCAAAGGCCTCTACTAAGTCTCCCCCACTTCACAGGCACATTTGGGTATAAGTACTGGGCCCCTGTCATCACCAAATCAGAACTTTGCTGCAAACAAGGATTTTCTGCCTGGAAAAAGAACTGCTGTGCTGTAGGAGGGACTGCCACTTTGCAACCTGCTTTGCTGTGTTGGCCTGTTGCCTGCTGCTTCTTCCTGGGAGTGAGAAGAACTGGATCTGTTCCCTACATCCTTGAACTCAAGTTTCTCCAAGGGCTTGTTGGCTTGCCTCCTGTTCCATGATCTCTAAGGATCACAAAATACTTTTTGCTACTCTGCTGGTGCTGCTGCATCTGTGAGTTCTATGCTTGCCTGAGGTGCCCCCTCCAGTCCTGGGTCTCAGAAGTGGGTTCTGTAGCTGTTTTCTGCAAAAATCGACACAGTGACCTTATTGCACCAATCGGAACCGACACAGTACCCTCTGACGCAGACTAAGTGCCGATTCAATGGTGACACTGGTCTCAACTGCAAGGTTCAACGACAACGCAGCGCCGATCCCAAGACATCGCTGCGAGGCTTGACTTCGATGCAGCGCTGACCCTTCAACACTGAATGCAAGGCTTGACTTCGACGCATCAACCCGACTGTGTGAATTGGAACCAACGCAGGAAGTCCTCAATGCCGATGCTTGCTCCATGCAAGGTACATTTTCAGTTGTCCCTGCATGGGTCATGTAGTCAGCCTGCCCTCCATCGTCGTCGGCCTGAACTAATGATTTACTCCAGACTAGCACAAGCTCAAGTAACCTTTTAGCATTAACCACTGTTTTGGGATTTAATCTTTAAAAATTTATATCTTGAGTTCTACTTTTTGTTGTTGTTTTGGTCTTGTTTTTGCTAAACTGGTATGAAGTCTTTGTGTGATGTTGGATGTATGACGTTACAAAGCAAACTATTACAACGCATACCTTTATACCTTGGTTGTCACAACGCAACTTCCATTACAATGCATGCCATTACAACGCAAACCATTACAATGCATGTTCCATTACAACAAAAATTTCTATTCTATCACCGCCGGGTGCTTACCTCAGGGATGGTGCTGGCTCAGTGAGGGATTTGCATTGTAATGGCATGTGTTGTAACGGCATGCATTGTAATGGAACTTGTGTTGTATTGACTGCGTTGTAAAGGGATTGCGTTGTAATGGAAGATTCCCTGTGGTGTTTTCACTGTTCCACTGTAATTAAAGTGTTTCACAAATACTTTAGCGTTACAACAAACAAATGATGGACGGAATGCTGACAATGCAGACATTCTCCCCCAGTCAAGAGATCTGGGTTAAATCCATCGTTCTTTTGCCCACTACACCACCCCAGTTTAGACATGGCCATATGCAAATCAGTCTTGACCCTGTGCCTCATGGGAACAGTCCAGCCCGAACTGCCAAGCCATGTCTTCCCTGGACCGGAATCAAGCATCCTAGGACCGGTTTCTGGCTATCAGCCGTCATCAGCCAGGATAGCTTGACTCCAGTGGCGTAGTGAGCACGGGTCCCACGTCTGGGAATACCCATCCCACTTAGGGCGAAAAGCGTTACAACAAACAAATGATGGACGGAATGCTGACAAAGCACAAATACTTTATACATTGCCTTTTAAGTTAAGTCTGACTGCTCTGTGCGAAGCTACCAGGGGGTGAGCACAGGTTAACATAGGTTGTGTATGTGACGTACCCTGACTAGGCTTGTTGCTTCTGCTTGGGCATGGTGTATACTCTGCCAACCAGAAACCTACATTTCTAACAATTCTTACCCTAGACTTCGACCGTCACAAGCCCCAACCTGCACTCACAGGGACACTTCTCACCGCACACATAGCACAGTTTCCAACCTCCACTCACAACACCATACCTCTCACCCCGCACCCACAGAGGCAAATGACTCATCCTACACTCACTCACACAGGCACATGTCCTGCCCTGCACTCAGAAGCACACTTCCCAATCTGAAATCTCATATGCACTCTCCTCATACTTCATTCACACAGGCACAACCCTCCTCCCTGCACCTACAAAACACATGTCTTACCTTGCATTCATGCAGGCACACTGTATTCACTACACATTATTCCTGGAGGCAGGGAAGCTTGAAAGAACCAGTTGATGGACAAATACAGAGGCCTAGCCTCTCAACACTCCCTTTATGTTATACCACAAGATAGGTAATAGTTAAATGCACACATTCCTCTTCAATCTTATTGGAGCAAATCTACCCTTGCATGACAGGGAGGTAGATTACTAAATGAAGACCCTTCTCTGTGGTTTTACCATCCAGTCTGCTGAGTACCACTTATGACGTAAGAAATAGTCCACACTCACAACACCTCGGTTTGTGAACCCTTCAAAAGACATGACATCAATCTGTCTTTTTATATGAAAATGCACTTCGAGCTACAATATCCTAAGTGTCATGTTTGCAATCCTTTGGAAAGGAAACACTGCAATAGACGTGCTTATGGGAATTTTCTGAAACCTTCTCAAGCAGCCATACCATGCAGGAAAACTAGTATCCCTTTTGTCGTGGATTCATTGCCATTCTATTTCCATACACAGTGTGAAAGGTCATGTTGCTCGGGAAAAGAATATACAAAGACTGTAAAAACAGTGCTCACAGGGATGGCACTCTTACAAAGCAGATACAACAAACGCAAGAAGACACAATCGAGAAACAAACAACAGATGCCTCTATGTATGCCTTTCTTTAGCTCTGCCAGCGACTGCCCCCGCCTCGAGCTCGTGACCAAAGGTCCCAGCAACCCAGACAATGCTAGCAAATGACCTATTTCACTGAATATTGCAGGGAAATGTGATACAGGGCAGCATTGACCCCAGGAACTGCTGCTCGGACATCACATACATGCCAAAACCAATCATTATAATGCTGCCATTGTCTTCAAACATCTCCTGATTATCAACCGCAACCCTGAAAGCAACCGCAACAAAAGACACACACACTAACACTTATAGGCCTTTATCAATCCATCAATACAGGCTGCAGGCATTACCTTGCAAAGGCAGCAGACTTAGGTCAACGGACACACAGCCTGTGCAGGGCGCTGAGAGTAAGCTCCTAACCTGCCCTCGGGAGGTATCAGCGCCAGGTCCTGCAGACACACATGTGAACTTTCAACCTTCCCTGCACCCGCTCAGACTGATGCAGCTCCTCCAGGGCAGAGCCCGTGTCCAACAGATTACTGGCAGAGGTGGGGATGGTGTGTGGATGTAAGGCAGGACCGAGGGTAACTTTCGCATAAAACAATTATGCAATGTGCCTAAATCAGTCACATGTTCGTTGAGAATAGTTCTGCCTTCAAGCAACCATGAGATTTTGCTCCTTTAAAGAGGTGCTTTCCAGCAGAAGCATCATTTTCTCTCTATCTTTCACTATAGCCTCTCACACACTTCTGCACTGTAGATTCAATTTTTAGCACTTCACGTGGAGAGGGGCAACCATGAGCCAGGGCTTACACGATCCTTGTGATGTGCTGGTTGAGGTCTGAGAAGCAGGTGGCACCTTAGGGGCCGATTCTGATCGGAGTCGGAAGGGCACCGAACGCGATCCGGCCAGAAAAACTACGAGCCGTACGCGTTTTCCAGCCGACTCGTACAGCTGTACGAGTGAGCCAGTACGATGTGAGCTACATGAAATTCACCGACCGAGTCGTTTCCGGGTCCAAACCGCTCTGTACGTCTCGGTCGTAAGCTAACCGTGGCGTGCAATGAATGCGATTCACGAACGAGCCAGTATGATGCATGCGTCGGACAGCCTGTGTGAGCCGGAGTGTCCGGCTCGCAAAAGCTCCCGGAGTCGGACTTTAGGGGGCCACGTCGGACCCCCTAACACCCGCAGCCGTACGAATCGCACACAGGGGGAGACCTATGGGTCTCCGCAACACAGGAATGTACGGTGCAGATGGCACCGACGCGTACCCACTGTAGGGGGCGCACTTGTTTGAGACGTACCCATTCAGTCAATGGGAGCCCATGTACGTGTTGTCCGACCGGCTCCCATTGACTTCTATGGGAGTCCGACCGAACCGAGTCCGACAGCATACGTGCCCATCGTACTCGCTCGGTCGGACTGTAGGGTAAGCCTGGGCAAAGCACTACGCAACGCTTGCGTAGTTTGCGAAGTTTGCGCTACTTCGCACTACGCGAATTGCATGTAGCACAGTGCAAACACGCGTAGCATAGTGTTGCGTAGTGCAGCGGTCATTTTTTGCTTGCTCGCGGTCCTCAACGTCAAGTTGGCGACCGCGAGCAAGCAAAATGTCATCCCGGCGAGACTTTTTTCTCGTTCGCGATCAGCAACATCAAGTTGGCGATCGCGAGCGTGGAAAATAAACTTCCTGGCGAGATTCTCAACGCGAGGAGGTCATGTTTCTCATTGCGAGTGGTCACGTGTGCTCGCGACCGCTCGCGATGAGAAACTACCAGTCCGCGTTGAGAAAGCTGCTGTTTGAGTAAAAATCTACTCGAGCAGCAGAAAACTACAGCTCGCACTGTGCAAGATGCCGTTTTCAATGATTGCACAGTGCCGGTTGCTTGTCCGCACTGTGCAATCATTGAAAACGACATCTTGCACAGTGCGAACAGGGTACTACGCAGTTCGCGAAGTGCTACGCGTAGCTCGCGTAGTGCGAAGTGCACTTTGCGTAGCATCACGAAGTGCTACTTCGCGAACTACGCCCAGGGTTACTGTAGGGGTCCGGCTCGGTCGGAAAACACTCCAGATCCGACTCGGTCGGAGTGCTTTCCAATCCGGATCGGAATCGGCCACCTAGTGTCAGATCCTCCGGAGGGGTAGATACTGCATCACAATCTGAACTGCAGAATGTGCTGACACAAGGAAGTGTTCCATGATTATGAGCAAAGGGTCATATTCATGGCCCAGTTTGCGGCTCATTTGCACCAAGCACAGTGATACATGTGCAATGCAAACTTAAGTGAGCTTTATGAAGGCATTCAAAGGCACTTTGCGTGGCCTTGAGTGGCTCTATAAATTCAGAGTAAAATAACGTAGCGCAAATTACATGTATTTTGACGCATTTTCAGATTTACCTGAATTGGTAAAACCTGGGAATGCACCAAAAAGATGCACCTTCCCAGGGGAAGTTAACAAGGGGAAATAACTTTTTGTCTCCTCGTTACTTCCTCTTTCACAGAAAGAGGAATATGCTTCAGGGGTTACCTGCACAAAAACAATCCTAGATGCAACAAAGACCCCTTGCAAGGGTGCCTGTGTGGGAGCTAGCCCGCCAAAAGAGTGCTAGCACAGAGGAAAAGGCAGGAATGCATTGAATTCTTTTAAGTACGGTACATTTCTGCCCTTTTCCTGTCACACAGTGCAGCACAGCAAGGTGACTTGTTGTGCTGCACTGCAGTCAATCTCATAAATCTGTCCCATGTTGAGAGGTGCGGTGCATAGTTCTACAGTGTGTGTGGCTATAGGAAGGTGGTTTCATTGCACCCATGGTAAAGGTTAGAGCACAAACTGGCAAGTTATAAGGGGTGGGGCTGATAGTTGATATAGCCCATATTCTTGCTCTCGTTCCCTTGCCCTGTGTCTCCATGACAACTTCCCTCAGCTAGTGAATGTGCAGGCCTCTCAGTCCCCCTGTGGCTCATGGACCACTCTAGACAAGCTTGCATTTTTTTAAAAAAAGTCAATAATAAAGTCATGTTGGATTGAGCCAGCAGACTGTTCCTGACTCACACAGCATAATGATGACAGATCTATATCAGCAAATATGATGAATGCATCATTAATGCTTGAAAAACATCCAGGAACTCATAGGAGTGGAATACAAGCACTCATTCAGCAGCAGGCCAGAATCTCTGCCCAAGGATAACCTGAACTCCTGGTAACCATCATGAGTGCGAAGTCGGAGCACCTCTATTTGAAGTGCTTCTTAAAGCCCTTTCTTTGTTTATCACAAAAGGTCTGGTAACAGCAAGTCACAAGCTCAGCAGGGCTCCCAAATAAGAGTCAAGCAATACACCTTGCTGCTCCATTTTTTTTATGAGTAGCTCCATTTTGGAGAAAGAGAAGCTTGATTAGAATGTGCCGAGTCATTCATCTATTCTCTGTTCCCTCATTAAGACATGGTAAAATATGATGCCATGGTGTAACACCTACAATCCTTACGTCAATTCAAGGTAGTAATACAGTTAAATAGTACATTCAGATGTAGATTAATTAGCAAAGAAAATACTGCAACTCATCGCAGCAACCCAAGTTCCTGCACTGTGTTGTACTTGAGGGAGAGAGCAGCGCAGAGCCATTTTTACTAAATATGGGCTATAGAGTACAGTACAGTTGTGATGTGTAAAATATAGGGAGAAAAAAATGTCTCCTAATTTGCAGCTGCTGCAAAGAGGCGTTCGTTTCTGATGCAAAGCCAGGTCTAACAATTTTAGAAGGCAGGCATCAAACACCTTGTGGTCAGGGTTGGATTGGGATCAAAAATCGGCCCGGGCACACCAAAAAAAGTGGCCCACATTTGCGTATTGCCTTTCCGCAAAACACTGCTTCAGTGAAGTTTTATGAAAAGAAATGAGGTAAGGGGCATGTTTTATTAACTTCACTTAGATTTGAAAAAAATGCACAGATTAGTTCACACTGCTGAGCCACACATGAATGCAAGTGAGAGCACTTCTGCTCAGGCCCCCTGCCCCCGCTCAATTAGCATACTTTAATGGGCCGGCCCAGCGAGAGAAAGGGAGTGACACCTCCACCCATCTGCCTCTAGAAAGGCCACTCAGGCACCCACTGGGCTGCTGGCGGCATCCTAGCATTACAGAGAGAACTCAGGCTGCCCAAAAAAGCAGCCCGCAGCTAGAACTCGGCTACCGGCCCTATGGCCATTTCCCGAGTGCCCGTGTTACCCATCCGACCCTGCTAGTGGTTGAGCTGGAAGCATCACCCATGGAAAGCCCCGTGACGCAAGGTAGCTCAAAGCACTATTTGCAGTAGGTTTTGCCACTCACTGGAAAGTAAGTACCATATCAAGGCTTTGTGTCGCTTTACACCACCTCGTCTGACTGCTGCGATGTGAAATCTTGATGAATCTGCCCGAGTTTGTGACTTTGGGAGAAGAGGTAAGAGCATACATGCCACCATTTCAGAAGAGCAAAGTGGGAGATTTTTTTTTTTAAATCGGGAGAATGGGGCCTTGAATCGGGGTACTGTCATGTATGGGCTTTGGAAGTGTGCTGCTGCAGGATCAGACATTTGAAACGCAAATGCACGTTTTTTTCTTACCTTTCTGAAGCATAGAGCGCAATGGCAGGCAGAGAGAGGGTTATGCAAGTGTTCTGCACTCACTGGCCTGGCAGGTTGCTGGCAGTGCATACAGTACACCAAACCAACCACCCCCCACCTGTGTGGCAGCCCAGGCACACACACAGCCGCCCCCGAGTACTCCGCAGGTCTTTAAAAGACCATTCACTCGTTAATGGGGCTTTGTTGGTTTTTCACCCCTTCTAGAGCCCCTGCATCTCCACTCTGACTATTGCTGGAAGAATTAGCACGTTACACAATATCAAGCCCTGTCAGCTGAAACCCCCCAGGAATCGGGTTTTGCTTGCAGGAATCGGGAGGCGGGAGACTAGCCTTGAAATCGGTAGTCTCCCGCCTGAATCGGGAGGGTTGGCATGTATGGGTAAGAGGTATGCAGCTGCTGCACAGAGGGCAATCAGTCTGGGTGCCTACCAGTAATAAATTCTAGCTGAGCGGTTTGACGTACATGATCAAAAGCATGTAAGTAAATGACTCTAATATTCCTTCAACTTCACTCCTGACTATGAATACATACATGATATATTTAGCGCAACACACTGTTCTTTTAAAAATGTTTTCAACAAATTCGTAATGAGAATGTTAAATGTCACGTGAAAGCAGTTTACCACCTAGAGAGCATCCAGAGAAACGTAACGGTTAATAATTACGAAAGACAAGCCAGCCTCGCTTAGACTAAGAGAGAACACAGAAATCCCAGCAGCCCTGGACTGTCAAAATAATTAGTCATCAGCGAGATCTAACGAAAGCGCATAACCAAATAATGTATAATGCGTACTAAGACTGGTTGCTGCTTCCGGGCGTTGTGGTTCTGTTTATTTTAATTTGATGGATGGATTCCGTTTATTATTTATTGAGCGCTTATCTGCCCAAGGGCATCTTGCACTAGGAATTGTCGGCAGAAACGGCTGCGAGAATAAAAAGAAGACATAGACAAGGTGATGCCTGGTGCTGTACATGCTGTAAATGTGGCGAGCAAATTTGCTCGCCACATACCAATTAGGCAACTGCGCTCCTCTACAGCTGGCCTTTTGGTAGTCCCGAGATTTAAACGTTCTAGGGCGGGCGGAAGGGCCTTCAGCATAGTAGCCGCCGGGCTGTGGAATAAGCTCCCTCTGAACTTGAGACAATGTAATTCTCTACTCGAATTCCGCAAGGGGCTCAAAACCTGGCTCTATCCCAAAGCTTAGCCGATTCATTCTTCCAGCCTCGTCGTCTGCCTTTCCGGTATGGTCCCCCCAGTCTAAAGCGCCAAGATGCCCGTAGGGTGATAGTTGCGCTCTATAAGTTTATCATCAATCAATCAATCAATCACTAGAGAGCCTTGAGCCACACAGGAAGGAATAGTCGGTAAGAGGCTGAATTTCCGGTGGTAGGTCTCAGGTGGAGGAGAGAGCAGACAAGCACTTTGCCCTCATACTTGGTACTGCTCAGAAAATTCTGACAAGCCAAACGTCCTGTGGTGAGTGCAAGCAGGATGAATGCTGCCTTTGCAAGCCCTGTATTGTAAACGGGAAACAGCCTTTACCACGAAGGCTTTTCTACGCGTTACGTTTACAACTGTACACTTACCTCGTAAACTTCTTCACAACGCGTATTGCTTCCACGACCGTCTTTATCACGCAAGCAACGTCTTCACGGAACGTCTTCTACCTCATCCAAAAAAATGCGTCAGTCCTTTTTTAGTGTCGGCGAAAACGTGAAAAAAAGGCAAAAAAAAGAAAGAAGGGGGTTTGGGGGGGTTTCCCCCCCAAAATAAAAGCGTGGTAAAGGAAAAATCGATGTAAAGGCTATGCGTAGAAAAATCATTCCGTTGTAACGCGTGCGTGGAAAAGGCATGCGTTGCAACGGAATGCGTAGTAACGACATATATTCATTGTAAACCACCTATGGACTCAGCCACTTTGAAATTGATACCTGGCACAGTATCTGGATTCCTGTGAACACCTGGCATTGATTTGGTTACATTGTACATATTTCTTAAGGCACTGGTATTGCCTGGATAGTTTTATTAATTGCATGAAAAATAGCTGCATAGGACTCTCAAAGGGTTAGTAAAATGCTATCTATAAAAAAACATTTCATAGCAATTATGGGCAACGTAAAAGGTTTGTATGGTGGAATTTTAAATACAACAATATCAACATACCAGATTATCCTGTCAAAAACATTGTGGACAAAAATATCGAGGTTACATACTTTGTATGTAAACTTCCTAGATATAGTATCAACAATATTGTGGAACAAAATATCGTAAAAAAGAGGTAAGTATATGAAAATATAAATAAATAGCATTATACATATTTATTTGTCTCAAATAATGAATTAAACTTTACTCTATTTTTCTAAACTGGTGAGAGGTTTTTCTTCTGTTGTGTTTTCACTTTATAATTGTTTGAGAGCTGCATAGATATCTTACACATTGCCTGTAAGTTAAGCTTGACGTCCTTTGTGCCAATCCACCAGAGGGTAGATGATATTGTAGTTCACCTCATTTAGTCCGAAGTGCATCAGTGCCCCAGGATTTCATATGGTCCCATCAGAATCTTGTATCTCGGAGTAGTTCCTGGACAGATATGCAGGATTTTCATTGGCATTTGTCATTTTTTGCCTCAAAAATTTGAACCCGTTCCCCTGACAGAATGCCATACATCAAAAGCATATCTTTCTTTTCCCCCAAATGAGGTTCTCAAAATACCGTGTGCCACTATCTGAGATCAATATGGCTTCACATGTTAAATATTTCACCCATTGCACCATGAGCAGGGTGGGCAGAAAAAGCAATGGAGCCGGACAATGTCATGCATGCTGTCAGCACTAGTAATATGATTGAGGGTTTTTCTTTGTTTTCTACAGCCCACCAGTAATTTGCCTTCACGACTGCACTCCCTGCGCTGGCATTGCTGGCATTGCATCCCGCTAGCTCCGGTCTCCCGCCGCCGTGTCCTCATCGTTCGCGGCCGCGGAGCGGAGACCGGAAACTACACTCCCCAGCACTTCTTGCGGCAGGAGAGCCGCCGAAGAAGATTTTGGCGCCAGGAGGCGCATAAAACTGACCAGTAGCCCCCGCGTCGCGGGACCGCGCGCGGGTAAGCCCGGGCAAAGGGCGGGCCCTCTGTGGCCCTCCGCGGACCGACGAGACCGGCCCGGGCACAGCACTCCGGTCAGACGGAATGACATAGGAATACGTCTCACTGTAAGTTGCACATACTTTCTATTGTCGTAATTCATTTACCCGCCGCAGTTATTATTATGACCACCTGTGTGCCGAGCCCGATTTCTACGGTGGCTGACAGACTGGGAACTATAATGAATGGCACTTTGGACAATTATCTTATCAAGGCTCCATCTGCAGGTATAACAGAGTCTTCTCTAGCAGAGCGCAGACTTGAGCGTAGACGCTCTATTGAAAACATCAAAAATAGGGCACCGCTCGAGCCTAATTCCATAGCCACTCTTCCAAACGACTATACCCCTGTATCAGCCCCTGCTGATGATACCCTAAGTACAGAAGGTGTTCCACTCTTGCTGAGAGATTGTGTAGCACCCATTACTCTTCCCACTGGAACTGATGTTATTAATCCGTCATTTGATCTACTCAGCTCTCCAGGAATTTCGACAATAGTGACACCTACTCCCCACAAGTCCAATAGACAAAAAACTAAGAAAGTTGTACAACCTGCTAAGCATGTTCCACCACCTACTAAGAGGAGACGCAAAGGGATGGAATCTACAAAACAGAGGATGAGCCACACCGATTTTGGGAAGAAGGCAATCCCCCCCAGTTCTAAGATCATATCCGCTGTAATCTCTAAGGATGTGACCGGATTGGACATTATTCCTATACCATCGTCGACCTCTGCACATATAGAGGGGGAATACAATACTGAACATGGCCCTAAAGACAATGGGTCTAACATTAAACTTACTAGCAATCTTTTGGACACCCTCGCAATAGTGGAAAGATTAGAAAAAATAGAGAATCGACTAGGGAAAATTGAAGCAGACCTGGATAGGAAGTCTAGTCCTACACAATTAAAAGGTCACTCGGAGCTCAATCAGGCCCCAGTCCTCCCCTCTGGGGGTAATTCTACTGATAAATCTCGACCACTATTGACTGAAAATGGGACAGCTGTAAACACAGTTCTAACTAATCCATCATTAGATGTCCCGTCCTCTAGTAGCAATTTATTGAGAGGGCCAGTTTCAGCCCCCAATTTCACTGCGAGCAATCTTACCACCAATCAGACAAATGCTCCTGTGCGTAATACATCAGCTAATACTAACTGTCATCCTATAATCTCTGCAAATAATATTACTAGTGATATGGGTAACTGTCTGAATGGGCCACAGAGACATGAGGAGGGAGGCTTGTGGCAGACCCGGGGGAATCAGTCTAGGGGACCCCTACCGGATCTTCCGCCTGAGGCTGTTCCTTATGTTGTGATTCTAACGGGGGTTCCTGAGCTCCCAGTGAATAAGAAAGAGGGTTTCTCCCAACTAAAAAATAAAATAACACACTGGCTGGCACTACATAGGCCAATCGCCAGTAATATAGATGGCGAAATAATCTATGTACGCCGGCTCCAGTGGTTGGGGGGTAGACCCAAAGATACTGGGGGGGATGTGGTAGTGATTAATTTCAGAGACCAAAATGCAGTACGCTATATCTTGAATTGGCCAGGGGTCAACTCAGATAGTAGCATTATTCCACGTCCTCTGACTTATTTCTACCCACGATCTGTAGTATTTTCAACCCATCAGACTAGGGGTTATACATTATCTAGTAATAAATTCCCCAACACGATGAACATCAGGAACCCAGTCAAAACTTCAGAATTCTCTGGGTGGAATATGGTACCTACTAGGCCAGGTTTCCCTGTACATAGGAGCTTGGACTATCCGGCACTTTTCACTCCACTGGAAGTGTCTAACCGGTTTGACATCTTCAGTGGTCTGGATGCTTGTGATTGAAGTCTACAGCTACCCGGGGAGGAGTCAGTGGGTATGGTTGAGGCCTTGGATAGGATTTCTCCCACTGACCTAAATATACCCGATAGAGATCTTAATTTGACCGGTGTTACCATTAACGTCCCAATTAACCCTGAGCGCAGTGCACAAATAACTAATCAAGGTGACTGTACAAATGATACATCTAATTATGGTCTAAATAATTATGAGATTCATGCGGGGGCCACAGGCTCTTCCATACCTAGTAACCTTTCAGGGAAATCAATTGATATCGACCGCCCGGTGGAGGGTAGCGGAATATAGTCTGGTGGAAAGTTGGATACTAATGGTACAGGAGTTTCTGCAACTGCTCAAAATATCACAACCTGTAATGCGGAGACCCAGTTTCTGGTCTCGTGGAACGTGGCAGGTCTAAAAAACAAGTTGTCTTCCAGGGATTGGGCTACTTTTATTGATAACTTTATGATAGTTAATATGCAAGAAACATGGGCTTTAGAGCCCCAATATAGATCAGGGTATCTCCACTTTGCAATAGCCGTAACCAAAACAAATAGAGGGAGACCCAAGGGGGGACTGACCACCTGGGTAAAACAGGATGATGGCTTTACAATTTCACAACTTGAAATTAATTCAAGGGATATTCTGGCGGTTAAGCTAAAATCTCCATCGTTCGGTGAACTTATTATCTTTAATGTGTATGCCAGAGGAAAGCCAGGAGGGAAACCTTCAGAAGTTGTGATGGCACTGGGACACTATGTTAGCATTTGGAGGGGACGGGCCAATTTGCTAATCTGCGGTGATTTCAACTGCTCCTATGAGCCCCTGGATCAAACAGACCTGGAGCTCACGGAGGCAGAGGATATCTGCTGGCAAATCCCCACCCTCAATCTAACCCCTATCAAACGGTGGACCCAGGCAGCCCTACAACTTAAGACTTTTAGTTTAGAGCATGGGCTGAGAGCAGTGAACGGTAGGACACGAGGTGACAAGCAGGGCAATCCAACTTTCAACAATGGATTGTGCACCAGTAGAATTGACTATATCTTGGTCAATCTCGAATTTTGGTCCGCCATATTTGATAAGATAGTTATACAGCGTATCGAAAGTGACCATAATCCTTTAAGTCTTGAGTTGCAGCTATACAAAGGGCAGGGGTCATCACAAGTTGACTTGATAGATGACATCACCATGACAAATGATACCCGGCGGGTTAGATGGGCCGAGTGTCTGGGTAAGCCCGAATCTATCAATATAATGAATGACATGGTAAAAGAAGCAACAAACGAAATGCTGGGGCAGTTGGATTTTGAGGATTGCTGCAGTAGGGTAATCCATATTCATTCGACCCTTTTTTTAAAACTTAGTACTTTTTTTAATATTTCCAGGAAAAAGCACCCTGGTAAGGGGAAAAGAAAACAGGAATCATGGTATGATAAAAATTGTAGGATCGCTTATAAATCTTTAGCTGATGCAGTGCGATCCACCGATAGGGAAGTTATAAGGGCGGCAAGGATTCACTACAAAAAGACACAAAATGTGGCGAAAAAAACCTGGGACACAAAATACTGGGAGGAGCTATTGGTAGCCAGTCAGTCCAGAGACTCGACAGACTTCTGGCATCTTGTGAGGTGGGGCATGGGGAACCAAAAACCAGCCCCGGTCAATCATGTCCCACCAGAACAATGGGTAAAGCACTTCAAGTCCCAGTTTGCCAATGTAAACAATGTCCCGCCACCCGCCCTAGCTTCTCTCAGTCCTCCTTTGCCAGTTACTACGCTAGTGTTCACCAAAAAGGATGTTGAATGTGCCCTCAATTTAATCCCTAAAGGCAGGGCCCCGGGCCTAGATAAAATTCCTGCAGACTTGTTCTTGCATAGCAGATCAGTCTGGGTCCCTTACATCGAACTACTGGCGAACACTCTGGCTAAAGGCACCACGGTGCCAGATATATGGCGGGGAGCTGAAATCATACCAATTTTTAAGAAGGGTGACCGAGCTGACCCGGGAAACTACAGGCCAATTAGCCTAATAGCCTGCATTCAGAAAGTTGTGGCTAGAATGGTACTTCTCAGGGTCCAGACCTGGATTGAGGAATCGGGAGTTATGTCCACTTTACAGGCTGGTTTTCGACCCCTGACCAGCACGGTGGACCAAGTTTTTAGATTTTCCACAATATACTGGAAATGGGTGGTTCTGGGGGGAGGTACACTATATGCAGCCTTTGTCGATTTAAAGGCTGCATTTGACTTAGTTCCGAGAGATAGGCTGTGGAGAGCGCTCCATGACCAGGGCATCCCACCTGAACTACTTGCAATTTTGATTACATTAAATGAAAACAATTATGCGCAGGTCAGGTGGGGTAATCAGAGTCAGGTGACTGACAGCTTCCCAACGGATAGGGGTGTTCGGCAAGGTTGTGTGCTGGCACCCACACTATTCACACTGTATATAAATAGAGTTATTGATTATTATAGGGACTCTATAACTGATCCACCCAAACAGAATGGCATCCCCGTCCCCCTTCTAATGTTTGCTGATGATACCCTCCTACTATCTAAGACACAGGAAGGGCTACAGAAGGCAATAGACTGCTTTGAAAAATTTTGTTATGACTATGGCCTCTCTGTTAATGTCTCCAAAACTAAATTTATGACAATGCATAGGCATCGGAACATCAGGGGTAGAGTTTTAATGAATGGGGAACAACTAGAGCAGACTGACAGCTTTAACTATTTGGGTATCACATTGGGCTCCAGGTTACAGTGGAAGCCACATGTGGCCCATTTAATCTCCAAGCATGCGCAACTTTCTGGCGCTTTGTTAAGAGAATTTAAGCTATCAGCCACCAAACCCATAGCCCCAGTATTAAAAATCTATGACTCGAGAGTAAGATCTTCCATGTTGTATGGAGCTGAATTGTGGGGGTCGTCTGAAATAGCAGGCTTGCAAAAAGCACACAATAGGTTTCTTCGCTGTATAACAGGCCTACCACAATCTACACCACTAATACCTCTTCGCATGGATCTGGGGTGTCAGAGTCTAGAAAATATATGTAGATTCAGACCAGTTGCCTACTGGAGAAGACTGTGGGTTACCCCTGAATTGAATCACTATGCGTTAGCACTTTTGGAGACGCGTAATATGGATACTGGGGAAAAAATTCCTTGGTTCAGAAAGGTAAAAATTCTTTTAAAGTCCTTAGGAATGGGGGATCTTTGGGATAATCCACAGGGGACATCATTTCCTACTAAAAAAGAGTTGAAAGAGGCTTACTGGTCACATATATCCCAGGTGGAGTTCCAGTCACACACTGATCCATCACATACCAAGGTTTTTCTGGAGCTGAAACATTCTATTGGGTATGAGTTGTACTGGGATTTGATCACATCGCCTCTTGATAGGAAATTATATCACCAGTTCAGGGTAGGCACTCTTCCACTGAACACGGTCACCTGTAACTGGGCTTCCAGTAAAAATGATCAAATGTGCCCTTTTTGTAAAATCCACCCCGAAACCATAGCACATATTCTGTTTATATGCCCAGAATATAAGGCCCCCCGCCTAAGATGGATAAGAGCAGTCTCTATTCAAAAGGGTATTAGGACGGGGATCACTGCACTGAGAATATTTCAAACTGATAGTTCTGAAATAATAGTGATAGCCCTAGCTAAATTTCTGAAACGGATGTGGCTAATTAGAGCTGGGAAACTGAAAGCCCTCCAGCCGCCCTAAAAGAAACCCAGTATAATGGTGGAATTTCTGTATTCTTTTTAGCTTGTTTTTATGAAAGATAGATATTTATTTTTTTATCTGGTCGACTAGGAATGCCACACATGCAGTAAATCTAATCATGTTGCTCCTAGCTTTAGTATCATGATTTTTATACACTATCTAGATGTGTAGCCTAAACTGGAAACACTTGATGATGAATTGTTTTTTAAATGTGCTTTTTGTAAATGATGGTGAGCTTTGTTTTTAAAATTGTCTTTTATGATACGAAGTCGAAATAAAGACTGTTTGATGATGATTGAGGAAATAGAAAGGACAGGGACACCACCCACTAATCTGTAATGAATATAGTCTAAGAAATGTGGGGGCATATCATCAAGGTCCCCATGATAAAATTGGCCCAGGACCAGCGAAGCGATTAAAAAAAGAGCGATAACCGTGCTTATCGCAATTACTTTACGCCTGGAAAAAAGTTTACTTAGGCATACTTTCAATGGGAGGTGGATTGCATATTCGCAAGCTTATTCTTATCGCTATGTTTGTTTCGCAGGATTTCTCCTGCTATCACCCCTATCGCTGGATTTTACATCGTCTGTTAGCGGCATCTTGATAATACGCCGCTAACAGGACGATGTACTTCAGCAATAGAAAGCGATTGAAAAAAACGCGCTAAGGGCATTTTGCGATAATTATCGCATTTGCTTGCTAATATGCCCCGTGGTGAGTGAGCAAGTTTGTAGTGGACTGGGATGCCCCAAAGAGAATAGGTGGTGTGTTGTGTATAATTTCTTATTGCTCAACATGATCAATAGGAGATGGCATGTAACTGAAAGAAGCATTGAGGGCAGCTTGCCATGCTTGATAGAATATTACGTAGAAAACGTATATGGCACTGGGATGGCAACATAAAGCAGACTGCAACTGTTACAGGACATGATTAGTGTTATGCATTATCTGCATGTTATGCATGTTATGGTCACAAGAAACATGCATGAACATCACAAATATTTTACTATAATATCCTTATTCAGAGAGAAGCAGAATGGAGTGGGAACAAGTAAAAGGTCAGTTTTGCAGCTTTTGATAATAAACACCTGACAGCTGAATAGGCAGAGAGCATTGGGTTCAGCAGCTCTGAATGAACCTCTATTATTGCCATTCGATTCTGATGTCACTTTGGATAGTGCGCAAACAGATGGAGTAATGTCATGTCAAACAAGTGATCTCTCTGGCAGTTTCTGCTGAAGGGCGTAGAATTTGACTTTGCCAACCTAACTACAGTATAGTATTACCTATGATTTTCTTTGAACACAATTTGTCTTTCACAGAATGTCTATCATACGCTTCATACTGCATCAGTCATACGGTGTATTAAAAAAATGTAAATGCTGAAATGTGCAAGCAAAAATATATGTTCCCTTTACAAGCTACCAGCATCTCTATAATTTTAATGAAGATATTTGTCACCAATAAGGGTGTGTGTGTGTGCGCGCGTGTGTGTGGTATGTGTGTGTGTATATATATATATATATATATATATATATATATATTACTCGTAACCTTGTTTTTAAAGTTCCATTCAGCATGCTGAACAAAACAGGAACGGACTCCACTTTCTTAGTGCAATTGTGGTTTATTTTAGAATCAGATCGCCGCCATATATATATAAAACAAACATTGAGTGGCAGGGGTCTGGGCAGTATATAAATATTTGCATTTCTTAAATGAATGAACAGTATCCAACTTACAACCTTATGAATGCAAGTTTTTTCTTGACTAATGGAGTCTAGTTGATCTGAAGAAACTTACCAAAAGACAAGTCCATTTTACATATTGTTATTGTTATTTCCTTCGAATAGGTACACATATGGTATGCATGTGGTTCTCTTGAATTCAAAGCTTTATATTCCTGAGGCAATATAGACTGACTGTGCCAGAAGGCAGACTCCATCCCAGGGGAGGAATGATACCTTGGAAATATATTGGAGAGATGTGTGATAACCAGATCACATTGCAGAACTTTACTTCGGGGATCAGTACATCACTGAATGTTTACTGGGAGTACCTTTATATCGGAAATCCAGATGCAAAATTCCCAATGTAATAGAAGTGCCCCTTGTAAATACTGGCACAGCAGGGGGGGAGGGTAAATGGACAGGCTGCGCGGAATGGGCTTGAACATAAAATAAGGGCTGAAATTTATATAGAAAGAGGAGAACGATCTAGGTCATGGTACGACCGCCCTTCAGCCTTTGTTCCTTTCAATCCTAGCATATGAGAGGGAGCAGAAATGCCTCAGAGCGGTGGGGAGGAGGGGTGCATGAACATATCAACCCAGTAGTCCCTGCAGAGCACCATTGGTTGAACACAACGAGGGCTATTTACAAAGGTAAACTTACACTGAGTAAATCTACAGCTGTAAGTTTACTCTTATACTTTGGAGTAAATGTACCTCTTGTGGCTTTTCACCATTTAAAAGTATGAACTTACCACAAAGTAGAGGCTTAAATGTGTGCAACGCCTGAAACTAGGGGGTGGAGCCTAATATAAAAGTGTAAAGTTATTACTTGTAACTTTTCAGATGTTGACGTAGATCGCCACCACCAGGTCGTGCATCTTCTTATTGCAAAGTATAGGGAAAATATCCAAACTTTATTACATTTAAAAAAAATACTAACAATAATTGTAGTTAAAATATTCTTGTAAATTGATTTAAATTTGTTATTTACAATGTAGAACAAAGTAAAAAATAAAATACTTCAGCAGTAAAAACTAAGTATATTTAATTAATTAGTTTGAAAGTATTGTAAAAATATAAAACATCCACCAAAATTAGAATGTTGATATTTATTTATTATGCAGTAAAAGTGATTAGAAGTTATGATTAGAATGAATGTAAATGTATTAAATTTAAATAAGATGACAATAATTTTTACATTTAAAAGGCTAATAAAATATTTATAATAGTAAATAATTGTTTTAATTATCTGTGTCATTGGCAGACTGTGATTACACGGGGAAGTGAGTGTGATTTCAGCTCGCTTCACGGCCCGGTTTGTTCCCAATTTTGAGGCTGGACGTAGGGGACTTGAGGGGGACCTTAACAAAGTTATTGCGTGATCACCAGCTGCTACACGGCCCCCCCTTTGCAAGGCAATTTCAGCGCTCATAAGAGCAATATCAGATCCTGCTGCGGTACTCACCAAATCCAGTGCATGCTGGGAACTGTAGTCGGACATTGAACTACATCTTCCTGATTGCAGCAGGGTCAGCTGACCTCCCACCAATGGGAGCGCCACAGGATATTCAAAGGTGGGAGATGGTGATAACAAGTTGACAGCGGCATCTGAGGAAGGCTTTTTCCGAAATGCATTATACTACGCTGCAACCTGTGAATAAAGGACTTCCCTCAAAACACCCCGCTGTGTCCTTGGATTGCCTTCGGAGTGAAGTGGTCATTTTGGTATATATATATATTCACTGAAAAAACCATAGGTTTCAGGGGCGTTATAGTTAGCTGGACTTTTCACTCGTACAAAACCATTGAAATTCCCCCGTTATAGTTAGTTTAGCTAACTATAACTAGCGCGCCCGCAATGCACTGCTGATGACGTCACATATTACATCTCTCATGACATGGTCAGTGACATCACTCATGACATCACTGATGACATCTCAAATGACATCACTGATGACATCATCCAGTGAATGTGTGTTTTTCTGAAAATGACATATGTTTTATATATGTATATCTCAAGGTCGATGGAAGAATAAATGGGTATATGAATGTCTAAATGGATGATTTGTTTTTGAAAAATTGATTGTATAACTGACTGATTAAGTGTATCTTAGTGAATACATGGCTTAGTGAGTAATGTTTAAATATGTAAATATCTGTATCAGTCTCTCACTTTGTGTATAAGTGGCTGCATGGGTTGGTGAGTAGCTACATGAGTGTCTATATAGGTTATTAGTTGGTTTTTTGAGTATCAGTATGAGTGTCTGAGTGTCTGTATGGTTCAGTGGGGGGTTTTACGTAGTTTATAGGTGCATGAATAAGTGACTCACTGTTTGTATGTGATGAAAACAGCATGTGTGCAGGACTGTACGGGTGGATGAGTGTGTGCATGGGTGTGTTAGTGAGTGAATGACTGTCTCAATAGTGTCTTTATGAGTAACTACATATGTTTTAAACTAGTATATGTGACTATTGGTGTATATAAGTGAGTATATGTGAGAGTGAGAGATTGGAAGAGTTCCTGTAAAAATAAGTATGTGTTTCTATAAGTGATTGTTTAAAAGACTAAGTATGTGTAAGTTTCTGTAGAAGTATGTGTGGTGGTGTGTGTATAACTGTATATGCAAGTAAATGGATGTTTGATTCTTTATTAGCATGAGTGACTGTGTGTGTGAGTAACTCTATGGATGAGTGGCGTTGTGTAACAGGATGTATAGGTGTATGAGTACATATGATAATACCCACCTTCTCTAAACAGTTAGCTTGTTGCCCCATCCACCTCCTCCCTATCCTCTGTTGTCTGAATCCATGGACTAGCCTTCTCCCTCCTGCCATGCATGGTCTGATGTGCTGCCACTGCCCTTCATTTAGCATGATGTACCAGTCCACTCCTCCTGCCCTCCATTGCCCAATTCTATGGCCCATCATTGACCTCCTGCTTAGCCTCTGTGCTTAGCTTGCTGCCCCTATTCTCCTTCCCCCTGCTCTCTGATGTCTTTGTGCATGCCCCTGCTCCATCCTTTTTGCCCACCATGTTCCATGGACCTGCCACTCCTATCTACTCTGAGTGTTCTGTTGAGCTGTCACTCCCCTCCCACCTGCTTAGCATTGTCAGATGACTGTAACCTATCCCTGCCACCTCCACCCTGCCTGTCCACATGCCATGCCCCTAATCCCTTCCTCCTGTCCTCCATGGTCCATTTTACTGCCACACCCTTCTGCCCTCCATGGTCTGTTGTGCTGCAACTGCTCCTCCTGCCTGCCCTGCGCGGTCTGTTGTGAGGCCCCTTCCCATGAACTCTCTGGTCTGTGCCCAGGTCCTGACCCTCCCTTCTATCCTCCATGGTCCTTTGTGCATGCCCCTGCACCCTCCTTTTTGCCCATCATAGCCATTGTGCTGCCACTAACCCTCCCGCTTGCCATGCGTGGTCTTCTGTGCTGCCATGGCCCCTCCCACTTTCCCTGTGTGGTCAGCTAGCTGCCCCTGACCCCCTCCCACCTTCCCTCCATGGTCTGTGTGTATGCCATCATAGTCTCACTATTGCTCTCCATGGTGTGTCTTGTTTCTAGTGCCCATCCTGCCTGACCTCCATGGTCATCTTGCTGCTCCTGCCCTGCCCCCTTGCCCCCAGCCCTCTGTTTCCATGTGCAGACCCTATTCCCTCCCTCCTGGCTTGTCTGTACCATTGTAATGCCCCTGATCCGTCCCTCCTGCCCTTAATGGTCTGTTATGCTGCAGCTTTCTCTCCTGTCTGTCCATTATGGTCAGCTAGCTACCATTGCCTCTTTCCCCTCTGTTCTCTGTTGTCCATGTGCATGGTCCTGTCCCCTCCATATTGCTTTCTATGGATTGTTGTGCTGCACTCCCGTCCTGCATGCCCTGTGTGGTGTATTGTGCTGCTGCAAACCCTGATGTCTGCCCTGTAGGGTCAGTTTGGTGCACCTCTCCATGTCCCTCCTGTCCTCTGTTTTCCGAGTCCATGTCCCTACCCCAATTCCTCCTGCCTACCATGATCCAATGTACCATACTTGCGAACATTTTTAACTTGGTAAGAGGGAGATTTTGAAAAAAAAAACTGGGGTATTGATTTTCCCCTTTGAGTTACATTGAAAAAGAGGAGATTGTACACAGGAGACAGATCAAATAAAGCCCATTTGAGCTTAAAAACATTGGACGTTTCCTGGCTGAAACGGGTCAGTTGACATGTATGGTTGTACTACCACTACCTCTTCCTTCTGCCCACAATGGTCTATTATGTTGCCACAGCCTCTCTTGTCAGTCCTGTATTGTTGGTTTGTTGCCCCTGCCCCCCTTTCCACTGCCCTCCATAGTCTGTTGTGATGCCACTGCCCTTCCTGCCTGCCCAGTGTGGTCAAATTGTTGCCTCTGCACTCTCCTACCTGCCTTCAATTTTCAGAGTCCATGCCCCTGGCCTCTGCCTCTCAACAGTATCCCAATGAACAACTAGATTGCTAACATTCTATATTTATTACAAAAGTGTGGGACGCCTGACGTCATCTTGATGTAATCAAAACTGTAATACCTATAGCATTTTCTTCAATTACATATATGAGAGGGTCTTATTTGCATCAAAATTATGGTTAGTGTTCTAAAAAAGTAAAATGAGGACATATTTTCTGAGTTTTCAAATAGCGACAAAGAACTTTTAAGTTATTTGTAATCTTTATGTTTTTTTATCCAGTTGACCACTTGATTAAATGTTGCACTTAGGGGAGAGGATGTGGTGTTACTTCCAGAGCTGCAGACTTTGCAACTGAGGAACCAGGTTGGAGTTTCTGCTTCAGCTCAACATTCTGTGATTTTGGTCAAATCACTTAATCTCCCCATGTCTACAACCAAAATGAATTTGATATTGTGTGATGTAACCAATGTTAATGTAAAGCACTCCAATACCTGACAAGTCTGCACTATATAAAACTGCAAATACACAAAAAATAAGTGTTTTGCACACTTCTGTCATTGGGCTACATGTGGGCTACATCTGGGTAATATTTGTGCTGCATTTGGGCTCTTTTGTCTCTGGTGGCCATCTTGGGAGATTTATTTGTTATGAAGTTTCCTAATTTCCTCATTTACTGCAGTCTACTCAGTAGGAAATACTTTCAGTGTTTTACTTTGGTTCCATCAAGAAGGCATTCAGATGTGTCACAAATTTGCCATAAATTCTGAATGTTAACACTCTAGTTGCTCATTACATCACTATAGTAAAGCTACTGCTCACCAGGGAAGTCTGCTGCTGGTATTCAAAGTGCATGTTTCAGTCTGCATGTTAGAATTTTTTTATGAAATAGAAAAGGATTTGAGAAGTCAAAATGTGCCCTAATTTTTCTTTCTGCAGCACTAATCATAATTTCTATGGCAAAATGAACCCCCTCATTTTGTTCCTTTGTAAATTAAATGTTTTAAGTGTTACCACTTTATTCCAATCAAGATGGCTTCAGGTGTGCCATACTTTTGTCATAAGTAAGACTGTTAGCGCTCTAGTTGTTCGTTAGAACACTCTGGCACATTCTGTCATTGGGCTATACTTGGGCTACATCTGGGTGATATTTGGGCTACATTTGGGCTCTTTTGTCTCTGGTGGCCATCTTGGGAGATTTATTTGTTATGAAGTTTCCTAATTTCCTCATTTACTGCAGTCTCCTCAGTAGGAAATACTTTCATTTTTTTACTTTGGTTCCATCAAGAGGGCATTCAGATGTGTCACACATTTGCCATAAATTCTGAATGTTAGCACTCTAGTTGCTCATTAGATCACTGTAGTAAAGCTACTGCTCACCAGGGAAGTCTGCTGCTGGTATTCAAAGTGCATGTTTCAGTCTGCATGTCAGAATTTTTTTATGAAATAGAAGAGGATTTGAGAAGTCACTCAAAATGTGCCCTAGTTTTTCTTTCTGCAGCACTAATCATACTTTCTATGGCAAAATGAACCCCCTCATTTTGTTCCTTTTTAAATTAAATGTTTTGAGAGTTACCACTTTATTCCAACCAAGATGGCTTCAGGTGTGCAATACGTTTGTCATAAGTAGGACTGTTAGCGCTCTAGTTGTTCTTTAGAACACTCTGGGAAGCTGCAGTAGAACACAAAGGAATCAACTGACAGTCTCTGCCCTTGTTGGATGTACATGTTTTACTGAGAATGTCAGACATCATTCTCACATGACTGAGAAAGATAATGTGAATTTACAGAAAATATGCTCTCAGTTTAACTTATAGATCACCTTCCAAACCTCTGTGGGAAAAGCATGAGAAAATAGTTTTCTCTCAAACATGATTCATGATATCACAGCAGAAGGCTTTTTCACATGGTAAAATCACCTTAGAACACACCACAATTCCTAAAATGAGTATGGTACCATCAACAAATGATTTATAATGTAACTAAAGTCTTAAAACCTTCTATTAACTGCAATGCTTTTTAATGAGGTGCTATCATGTATATTGGTCATGTATATTGGTCCCAAGATGGCTGCCAACACTGAGATGTGTGGTTAGGCTCCTATGGGAAAATGCATGGGGAAAATGCGTTTTGGGACTCCCCTTTTTTCTCGGCCCCACTTGACGAATCACCGTGAAATTTTCAGGATAGGAGCGGACCGGAGCTGGCCAAATGTTTCGAAAATTTCACGAAGATTCGTCAATCGGCGCCAACGTTATTCCAAATAGAATGTTGCGGATTTCCTATGGAAAATAGGTCCTAACTATAACTACCTACTGGCGACTGCCAGTAGGTAATATAAATATATATATATATAAAACCTACTGGCGGTCGCCAGTAGGTAGTTATAATTAGGACCAAGTTTACATAGGAAGAGCATTTGTTGTTTTGCTTATAACTTTGGCGTCGTTTGATGAATCTTCATGAAATTTTCCAAACTAATTCTTTGGTCATAAAAGCTCCTATGTGGGAAGTTTGGGGGGTGATTCGTCAAGGGGGGTCGAGAAAAAAGGGGGGTCCCAAAACGTGTTTTCTCCATGTTAATTTCCATAGGAAACTTTAGACAAGGCAACAGGTCGAACGGAATTACCCCAAATTTGGCAGGGAGAAGGGTCTTGGTCTAGAAAGTACGTTTTTGTTTATTTGGTGTAAATCCGTTAAGTCGTTTTTGAGAAATATCGAAATGTACAGATATCGATATTTGGGAATTCTGCCATCTGATTGGCTGAGGCGTTATGAGCATGAGCTTGCTGCTTATTGGTTGTGAGCGCTGCGAGCGGTTGCAACTAGGAAGTGTTGGCCGCCATTTTGTGATTCCGTTGAAGCAAGTAAGGGAAAACAAGGGCGAAAAGAGTAGGAAACAGGAGGGTAGGAGCGCTGTGAGGTCTGTGGGATGGTTAGGGTGTGCTACACAGGGAGTGTGAAGCGATGTATTCACCCCTACCAGTGTGAAAATGCTGTTTTGCCCAGCGTGAGATGGTACTGAGGTAAGGTGCTGGTACACTTTGGGATGAAACCGTCAGCTGATTGCTGTAAACTGATGTGCTTTGGGCACTGTAGGATACTGGCTGCTGTAGCATAGCTGTGGAAGTGGTGTTAGTATGGGTTTAGACTATAGCAGGAGTGGGAAGCAAACTACACACCCCTGCCGGTCTGAAGACTCAAATGGAATGTTTTAGCAAACAGGAATAAAGAAATAATCCTGAAGAATATAATGCAGAATGTTGCAATGCCACAAATGGTGAAATCAGGTGTGTTTAAGAAAGTGGCAGTGTGGGATAAAGCGATGGAGTCTGCAAGTTCTATAAAAAGTGTCTTTATGTAAGTGCCATAAATGGAACCACTGGTGCAAGAGCTAAGGCATCCAGCTGAGGCAAACTCCAACAGCTTCTGCTGTATTCAAAGCTAAGCTTCTGCACCAGTCAATTTCACATTAAATGTTACAGTTCCATGTGACATAAACAATACCTCTTAGACATGAGTGACTGTAAATTGTAGAATGAAAATAAAGGTAGGACACGATTATCACACTGTGCCAACTGGTTCCTAAACAATGCCGTGTTTTTTGATCTTGATCGCCAGTTCGTGAGCAGAGGCTGAGGATGAGCTAATTTGTGTGAAAGGGCTTCGTGGATAACAGGCAGGCAGAGAGACGCGTGTACAAAGAATAGATATGATTTCAAAATGGATGTCGGGTTTAGGCTAATTTAGCAAGTAAATAGTGTATTTGCATAGGCCATACATCATCCATCCCTGGTTAATGTGGAGAGGGCCAATAATGAAAACAGAGTTCAAATGCCTAAGCATACTTAGAAAGTTATTATATGAATATAGTTCAATAGGAAAAAGTCAAAAAAGTTGGAAAAAATCAATCCAAGAATAAAGTGAATTTCTTACAAGTCTTGGAGATTGCAGTCCGGAAGTTCTTCAGCGGCTTGAGATGCGTAATGTTCCAAGAGGCAATTGTTGCCATCGTGTGAGAAAAGCGAAGCGATCCAATTCATTTCCTCGAAGGGACAGTAATGTTCCTCGAATGTTGAAGCGGCAATTTGAATTGGCAGGCAATCTGCGATGTTGTCAAAAGTCGAACGTTGCAGGAGGTCTTTCGCGGCTGTGCAGAAATCCCATTCCACCAGGATACCTTTTTGCGTTGCATCCGCCATTGCTCCACTGCCCGAACAATCAAGTTCATGGTTTTCAAGATACTCCATTACCTGCTGGATATCGGGAGCGTTTGCTGGGATCGCCAGTCGATTGGGCAACTTTTGCAATAAAAAAATGGTTGCACAAAGATTGTATATGTGTAAATAAATGTCATATTGTAGCTGGCTCCGATAATAGCTAGAGGCAGGCAGCCAAAAAGTTGTTTCATTTTTTCACAGTATTGATGTAGCTTCGCGTAGAGGCGTATTCTGTTGGACATGCTTGTTACCACAGGGAGCGTAGCCATTTTTAACAAGCTAAAATAGTAGTAGGATGGGGTTTTTATATGTAGAAATTTACAGAAAGCAATTGTAAAACTGAGCACTTTGGAGCATAGTATGACAGCACAATTTTTTAATGGTGGTAAGTTTTAAAGGTAATCTTCCATGGCAGAGAGTGTGGATTCTCAATGTTTCCAAGACAAGGCATATGTCCAGTAAAAAAGTACTCTCAGCTTCCACACAATTGTGGTTAGATAGTGCCACCCTTGTTATACTAAGTAAAGGGTTGCAGCCATCCATCTGGTGTCAAGTCACAGGTGGGATCAGACTAAAACTACCCAGATACGGTTAATGTAAGTTGGCACAATCCTAGAGACACACGTCAACCTCCCTACATGTACTAACATGCAATGAAAACATCTACACATGCAGCAACCAGTAATTCCAGTAAAAACATGCTCAACAATAGCTATCATCACCTACCATGCCAAGTAATACCACCATGCGCAGTGGTGTTTTCCATGGAATTAACATGGTAATTAACATGCATTATTCTTCTTAGCAAGTGCAGGAATTTTTATGAAGTTTCAGTAACATGCAGTCCCATTTTTCACATTTTACCTTAATAAACATATCCACTCTTCCTGTAAGAGCTAATCAACAGTCCAACCCACCCCTTTTATCTGGTGAGAAGAGTCAGAGAGACGTCATGCATGTGTAGCCCAGATTCTTTAGATAACTCCCATTCTTGTGCTGTTGTATGGTTAGATAGTGAGTAGCCCTTCCCTGAATCCTCCTCCCCTTAAAAGAAGGTCAAACATTTGTCTCTGTAACTGCTACTTACAACTGAAATTGCATCACAGCTCTGGAAAAGAGACTTGAGACAAACCCTCAACCTAAACCTTCCCAGAATACTTGTCAGCTATCAAGACCTACTCTTGATTAGGATTACTTGAAGCAATGTAAAGCAAAGGGATCAGAAATTTCAATATACGGGTAGCTGTTGAGAGCTAGTTACTACACATGATGTGAAGTTATGACACAATTAGTTCTGTACAATCAGTACAAAATGTGCACTTTTGTCCACTTGCCACATTTTTGACCTGTGATCAGATTCGCCACCCATTCGTAAGTCGCTTCTTAAAGTTCTCTGTCTTTAATCATTGTCATTGTTACTGTTAATATTTTCAGGTTTTTACCCATGCACATGTATTGCAGCCAGTCATAATTAGTATTTAAGTTTCACCTAGTGCTGGATCTTTACCTGTCACGAAAGAGGTGCAACAAGTGCAGTATAAAACTTCAAAGTCCTTCAGTACTAATTTAAATTGTCACTCAGAAAAGATAGTACATTTGCATAAAAATATGGCAATGTAATTCTTCATTGTAATCAAATTGTAAAATGCTCATTTTGGCATGAACATCTTTAAAGTATTGTAAGTAAAGCAAACAGAACCAAGAAAAGGTACACAAGGGACAGGAATGAGCCAACTATTTTTCAGGCTCCCAGAATTCTCTTCGCACACTACTATGTTTCAGCAGACTATAATCCAGATCATAAGAGAGTGAGAGAAATGCTAATATAAGATGTGGTCCACAACTACAGTTTTGGTGTAATTTGTGTTTTATGTTGATGTGGACCATACACAGTAGTTGGTTACCACCTTTGGACAATGTATATGGTTGTAGGTTAGTGGAACTTTAATGAAATCTTCTGCTTTTGGCCGCAACATAGAAAACATTTGTGGAAATTCAGAACACAACCAGACACAATAGTATAACACAACAAGACAAATCAACAACAGAACAAATACATACTCTGACAAAACACAACAAAGGAACCACAACAGAATGCTACATAAAAATCACACCACAGAAAACTAACAACATAAACAAAACAAAGTGCAAATTTAGAGCATGACAAAGACCACAACACTCCATCAACATAAGAAAAGTGGAACATGAAAACATTTCATTTTGCATTTATCTATATCGACTAGCCCCCAAAAGCTATTTTTGTTGGGCTGTAACTGTCCGGTCAGAAAAACAAACGTTCACAATGAAATCACAAGTCGGTTAATGTTGGATGGGAATAAGATATAGAGGTGATTAAACCACTATTTGTAATATTTTTTAAAAAAATGTCATTCATTGGTGACGTTGGATGTTTAGTAGATATATTTAGGGAAAGTGACTTTTAAAAAGTGACACTTTACCTGTCTGAGTGTTCAGAAGTCTCTTTAGCAGTAGACTGCTGGTAGAAGGTCCTGCCAGTGCTTCCCCTTAATCTGGTGTCAAAACTGCTTCCAGTATACTAACAGTGGCTTTGGCCGTTTCACAAGGTGTGTGAGGCTCACAACAGATTTCAGCTCAGGAAGGACAGCTAGGGCGGGTCCAAGAATTTAATGAACTTGGAAAGGACCAGGGTGAGGCCTGCCCATTCATAGTTAAGTTTAAGGAGACCTGAGAAAAGTAAGCCTTTTGTTCTGTATGCCCTTTGTAGCTAATTTGCTACCAGCACACTCAGAGGGGGAGCTGGTCCGAGAACCTGTTTGATTTAATTGACAAGGGAAGTAGTAGTAGTAAATAATTTATTGTTTGGTTAATGAAAACCTTGACAATTTTCACATAAAAATCAGACAGTAAAATTCATGATTATAAAAGAGCATATCTTAAAAAAATTCCTCCCTTGTGTCGATATTCGAAACAGTGATCAGTAGTTGTTGTCAAATACAGTACGTAGATGAAATCTTTGATTTTGAGATCGGACATGAATTATTACTCTTGAGCTAATTTAGATGTTTAACGTTGTGATGAATTAACTAAATGTGCAAGATTTTAGCAGTGCATTCAGTATAGATGACGAGAAACTTAGGTCCTGGGTGCTTGCTAGTTTCAGTTGTCCACCAATATTCAGTCTTGCAAAGCCACTTGGCAAGTGCGTTCTTTAAGGGCTGGTTCGGTGTGCAAATGATAGCAAGGTATGTGCCGGGTCCATTCTTATTCTAAACGCTTTCTGAAGAGTTTACTATTTCTATCTCGTAAAGTGCCTGGTGCAAATAATAAAAGAAGGTTCAACATTAATCACTGGATTTGATAAATTGGTATCACAATGAATCACGAAGTTTAAGATTGTGTTATGCATAACGAAGAATAGAGAGGGGATAGGGATCAAGGGAACATATTCAAATAATTAAAAAAGTCAATGTTTGGGGCACTGTAGTAAAAGGTGGCTTTGCAATGCTCGGTTAATCTGTATACAGCAGGTGTAGTGCGTTCCTGTTGTGTGTTGTGCTCCAGCTTATGACTTCCAGATACCAGTTGGCCTGAGTGTTTAGTTCCCTGAGAAGCGGCACTGTAAGGTTCTTTTGACTGCGAATTTAGAGATTGTTGGCGCTTGCTGCCAGAGATTTTTCCCCTGCCACTTCCATAAATCGTACAAAGTGACACGAAAACTCTACGTCTCCACCTCCGAGGCATGCCTTCACTTTTTGTCTGCAGGATCTTATCCCTTTGCTTATAAAGATGGGCTTCAGTAGCAGTCGCCGTTCAACTTGCAGTTCTCTGCAGATGCATGTTAAGTGGAAGACACTCTCATCGACCTCCCCACATAAGCGACATGTAGTCTGGGTTAGTGATCGTTTCCAGGGGGGAGATGCAACAGGGTTGGTAAAATGCCCATTCAGAAATGAAGGTATTTTTCTTTTGTTCTCCTGTTGAATCCTGCTCCGAGATAAGATTGTGGAGAAAGCCTAACATAGCTCTGCACAACGAACCATCTGGGGGCCTTTTCTTTGAGCACTGCCTTGTCTCCCACTATGAACAACCTTTTTACTGTCTTGTTTACGAGTTGCTTGAAGTAGGTATGAGACCCTGGGGCCGCCCAGAGATCCTCAAGGCCTAGATGGTCTATGGATGCTGTCAAGTAACCTATGGTTGCACATTCCTTCTTTAAGTGTATTTCGTTCCATAGATGGGTATTAAGTGTTCCTGGTATGGCCTTTTTTATCCTGTGCCAGCACTTGACATAGGCACCTTTGTGACCGATTTCTTGGGATTGCAGGCCAAATTCCAACCTAATTTGGGTGGGCAAGACATAATTAGGTAGGTTGAATATCATTCTTGCTGATCTTGATCTATTTTGTCCAGATTAGCCACGTCTCTTCCCCTCCGGCACCCGCTCCCATGAGTAATAGCTGGAATTAGCTTTGCTTGCCAAACTTATAGCAGTGGGATAAGGCTTGGGCCTACAGTTTTATTTTTGATGAATTTTAAAGCAACTGCAATTGAGTTGCCTCTTCTCTTGATGGCTTCTTTTTGTGTATTAAATGTGCGTTTGTTGTCTATTATCACTCCCAAGTACTTATATTCCTCAAATACTTCTATTGTAGTACCGGTCAAGGGCCAATGGTAGTTGGATGTTAACTTTTTTGGGTGTAGTCGCATTACCTTTGTTTTGTCAAGGTTGATGGTTAGACCGTCGGTAGGTAAATACCTGCTTGTTGTATCTAGTAGGTATTGAAGACCGATGGGGTTTTGGCTGATCAACACAAGGTCGTCTGCGTACAGCAGATTAGAAAGTAGAAGCCCTCCCATCCTTGGCGCATGTGAATTACAGATGTTCAGTTCCATCGATAGGTCTGCCATATACAAGTTGAAGAGCGTCGGGACCAACACACAGCCCTGTTTCAGCCACTTTGTTGTTAGGATTTTTCTGGACAGGAAATTACCATCTCCTAACTTTACTTGGTTCCACGTGTTAATGTGTAGGAGTATTAACTGATTTAAAAGAGTAGATGGTATTTTATTTTCCTCAACTTTGCATCAGAGTTTTTTCCTGTTGATTTTATCGAAAGTTGATGAATGGTCGATAAAATACAGAAAGAGATGGACTTTTGCTGCTTTGGCACCGTCTATTAATAGAGAGAGGGCGAGTATGTTAGTTGTTGTTCCCATGCCTTTGCAAATGCCCGTCTGATTATGGGGATAATCGATTTTTCATTTGCCCAGGATGTGAGGTCATCCAGGAGGAGGCCAGCATAGTATTTGGCCTCTATGTCAATTAGAGCTATTTACTTTGTTCTTTTCCCCTTTCTTGTATATTGGGGATATGATAGACCCCCTCCAGGAGTCATGGATGCTATCTCCTCCTGTGATTTGTACAAACAGTGGTAGTAGTGCAGGAGCCCAATAATCCGAATCTTTTCTTACTAGCATCGGTGGAATCCCATTAGGGCCCGGTGCGCCCTCCAGCTTGCCTTTAGCTATCCTGTTCTTGATCTGATGAGTTGTGAATGAAAGGTGATCATTTATTACTGGGAAGGTTTGGTCGGGGAGAGTTGCTTCAGGGATGTTGCTGGGGCTCTGCTTCTATTCTGAGTTAAAATGTTGCAGGAGGTGTGTAGCCCAAGCTTCTTCTGTCAGATGTGATTTAATTCTTTGTACATTCGGGGTGTTTAATCTATTTTTTGTGCACCAGAATCTTGCTCTGTTGTTGGACTTGGAATCATACAATAGCCTGACCCACAGATTCTCATCTGATTCCCTTTTCACTTGCCAGATGACTTTTTTCTTTTTTGCTTGTAATTGCGTTAGCTCCTTCTGAAAAATGGGATCCTGTCCTGTTCGCCGAAGTCTGCATAATGTTTTATTTATTGCATTCATGAGCTCCCGATCAAATCCACCTCAATTATTAAACCACTTACTGACAATTTAGTATTTTACTAGAGACAAATTATACAACATTATTGAGCATACTCTATGGTACTATTGTTGTCAATTTAACACACATTACTGTCTGTGGAAAGGTTTCACCTCATTAGTACCGAAATCGGGCAACTGAAAGGCAAATAGTTATCCTTTACAAAGGTTTTTCCACTGCAAAGACACATTGCAAGGCGCAGTTCTAAGTACCGTTTAATGCATTTGTGTCAGCAACCTATTTATTTATGTTCAATTCTGTGAGTTGTACTACAGATTGTAGAATATGTGACAATTATGTTAAATCCATAATTATGTTGAAAATGCAACGTCTGCAAAATGATAATTTTAGTGACATTGAGAATGCTCCAGCAAAACAAGACAGAATATCAAATCCAACAAATGTTAATATCTGCTGAGATTGTATGTGTTTATGTGGCCTACTGCAATTAAAAGTTATATGCATTGTTTGGGCCACCAATAAAGTATTTCTAACTTAAAGCTAAAACCATTGTCACAAATGTCAGCTTTGTTGGCCCACATTTATTAGGTTTTTGAAATTTCACTTGAGTATCTGCAGTATGCATATGAACCAGTATTCTCTTCATGCACACTTATAGTGATTTTCAGGTGATGTTTTGTGTGCACATGTCAGGTCTCCTTTAGATTGAAGGCTCCTCAGAAAGCAATTTAATTATGTGTAGGAAGCAAATAATAGAAGCACATGCTGTTGTCTCTTGCCCCCTTCCACAAAGGACTTGGGATTTCTTTATTTTCTGTCTTAGATATCCTGCACACAGGTGATTCACATGATATTTGGCCCATAGTTGGGAAATTAATTTCTATTTTTGGTAAGCCATTACGTATGTTTTAAAAAAACATTCTAGTTCCTAATTTTGTAATGTATTATAACTATGACTGCACCACACTATGACGTCGATTACGATGTTGGTGGGACTGACACTGACGTGCCGTCGCTACCTCTCCCACCGACATCTATATGCACGGTTAGACTGCTGCATTATAATGTGGTTGGTCGGATCACATTGCCCCAGGGACTGACTGACACCTTCCAACTTGCTCAAGGAGCCTTTTGGGTGGTGGGTCAGATCACATTCCCCACAATGGAGACTGTGCCTTCTCAGGCAACACCATGTGTATTATGGTCCACCTTTCTGCCAGCCATCAGTTCTTCCAACACAAAAAGGCTGGTGGGAAGGATTTATTGGTGCCCCTAACAGGGCCCCTGTCCCCCGTGGCCCTCTGATATGGTGCCTAGGGTGCACCTGCGGTTCCCCCCAAAAGATTCCGCATCATGTGGCAGGCTCAATGCAAAGAGGCATGTTTCCGACTGCCTCCACGGCAGTTGGATCCTGACTTGGAGGTCAGGACCGCAGACTACCTGTCAGCCAATACCTTTACCACAATCATGCCGGTCGTACACTCGTCCGACTGGCATTGTAATCAGTCCCTAAATATCTACAATATCATCATAGTGTGGACATTTAGTAGATTAAGACGTAAACAAACTAAGACTAAGCAGCTAACTCATAACTTTGACACCCTACAGTATTCCACACATGCTATGCCCATGAAATTTAATGTGAATAATAGGAGCATCTCTAAGTCAAACCAAACAACCTACCCAGTTTACTAAAGAATACTCAGAAACCATGGAAAAGTAAGAAAGAAACTGCAATTGAACTAGAAAAATGGCACTCAAAATGGGATACACTAACACTATAGTACACATTTTGCAAGTAAAAGAAGCAAAATAAGAGCCATAAAAGTGAATTCTGATACAAGTATAAATTCATATTTATGGCGCAAATTCTGGGGTAAGGCGGAAGTTTTAATTCTGCCGGCAGAGTAGGTGGAATTTTATTAATTCTGCGTTACTCTTGTAAAGTGGAATAACTTGATTCATTAAATGTCACCTCTCCACCGGCAGCATTAAAGTATGCAGTGGTTTCTAAAGTTTGGAAATCACTGCATACGTCTCAGAGCCTTTAATACTCTCCAGTAATTACCTGTTGATCACTGCAGAGTATTGAAGGGGTGCTGAGTGATATATGCAGTGGTTTACACTGCATACTTCTCGGTGCCCTTGAACATTCTGCAGTAATCAACTTGTAATCACTTCAGAGTACTCTAGGGACACTGATTGATATATGCAGTGGTTTCTAAAGGTTAGAATAGAAACCATTGCATATCCCACTCACCGACATACTTAATACCCTGTAGAGATTCAAAAGTTTTAATCCCTGCAGAGTATGTAAAGGGTGGGCACCGAATTGTATGCATTGATTTGTAAAGTTTAGAATCCACTGTATACCACACTATTTGTTTGGCTGCGCTATTTTCATACCTCAAAATGCACCCTAGCATCCTTTTTTGGATGCGAGGTTGCATTTGGCGAAATTAAAATAGCACCAGATGCCTATTTAGCCCCGCAGCGGAATTTTAATGCAGATGTGCTTACTTCAGTGGAATGAAACTCTGCCAATTCTACCCTCCTCTACACAATTCCTCGCTAGTGCAACTAAGGGCCATATAACAGCGGGGATCTTTTCTCCAGTGATCACTTTAAATCCAGATTATGTCCCTCTCCATCAGGTATTTTTATGATTACAATCTACTCTCCCTTAAATGTTTAAGGTTTTAAAATCCTAAAAAAAACATATTTTCACGGTTTAGAACTATTATAAGCTTTATGAAATTTACAGTGGACTTTCCCTGCAGATATGCTTTCAATCATCTGGAAGTTACACCAACTGGGGCTCAATATGCCATTTATTTTGTTTTACTCCATGCCTCTAATGTTAACAATACATTCATTGACAATTTTTTTTGTAAGTCGTATGAATGGAAATTAGATTTTTTTTGTTTTGAAAGTACCATATGAATCTTTGTAAAATTTTTAAAATACCAAAATTGAAAAAGAAACATTAAAGTTACAACAATATGGATTTCTTATTACAGTGTAACGCCTGACCTGCAAAACTCCAACCTGCTCTCAATTTGCTACTGTAGTGTCTTCGACACTGAGAAATAATATGTGGTTATTTATATTCAAAATATATCTCGAGGGAAAGATTACAGGCAGGACGTCAATAGCAATGTTCTCATTCGCAGCCAAGAGCAAAACAACAAACTGTTGAACAGATAAAAAAAACTGAGATTTTATTCGATTGCTCGTGGCCAAAGACACTGTGAAGTAGAAATCGAATCCTCATGCTTTTATTTACTTACCTTCGAGACAGATTGAAGACTTGCTGGGGGTCTCCGTTCTGAATGAGGTAAGTGATTGGATCGCCTTCCCGGTCTACTGCCTTGAGAAGAGAAAGACAATAAAAAAATGTTTGTGTTATATAACTATATACTAAAGACAATGTACACATTGTACACATATTGGTATAGCTCTTGACAGAACTGTACCAGCTGCAAAGCAAGGGCCTTCACTCAGAGTATGGCTATTAGATGACCTGCACGAAAAACCTTATACAGTTTTAAGAAGACCTCTCTGCATTTAAAAAAATCCTCTAGATTCCTTTACTGTGGCGCTCTCATTTCAGCTTTGTGATTGACTGTATTTTATATCTCCCCACTCGGCAGCATAGGAAAAGTGAACAACAAAATACACTCAAATTCATACAATGTAAGTTATTGGAGACATCCTAAAAGTGCAGCAAATGAAAAGGAACGAGAGAACAAAAGATGGTCTGTGCCTCTTTCAGTTATGCACGGGATGTAGGTCTTCTTTGATATCTGGTGGGTGGGAGGGGTATTTTAAGCCTCTGTCACAGTCAAAGTTCGGCTGCCCAGCGTTAAATGGGCAACACAAGAAGAGAAGAGCAGATCTGCATCTCAATAATGCCCATGGACATTAGATTGAGGTGCCAGGCGCCTCTGTGCAAACAAAGTTGCAAATGAAATGAGGAACTTAACTTACCATAGTGTGATATAAAAGAAAGCATGTCTATTAGAAAAAAGGTGAACTAATGGAAATAAGCAAGACTCCAATAAAGAATAGAGGGTCAGAGTTATTAGACATGCAAGCTACGCAGCAATACACCTTGCTGCACTGTGAGAAAGGCAGAGGGCATTATATGGCCCGATCCTGCCCTCTCCTTGCGCTGGCGCACGATGTGCTGCCTTGCGCCAACGCCACACCTGTGCGCCATGGTGCAAGGGTGCCTGTGTTGCAGGAAGGGACACCTACCTGCACCAAAACAATCCATAGAGGCGTTTCCTCTTTCTAAGTGTGCTTTAGAATGCGGCACAAATGGAAAGAGGAAACAACGAAGTGAAGTAAAAATATTTCTCCTCGTTGCGCCCCCCCCTGGGAAGGCGTAGCATTTTGACACATTCCCATGTCTACTAGTATTGTTAAATCTGGTAATGCCCCAAAGTCCATAGTTGGATGCGTGGGAACACCCACGCTCTACCCATGGAATGCCTTCCCAGGGCAGAGTAACGCTGCCTTATGTTACTCAGATGTACTAAGCAATGCAGGGCCGTGCAAGGTGGCCTTACATTGTTTGACTTAAGCATTGCGTTGCCCTTGCGGCACTGACGCAAGGGCAACGCAATCCCTTGCTAAATCTGTCCCAGAATGTATTTTTTAAAAGACACATACTCACTATAACTCTACCCCCACAGCGTACAGAGCAGATGTAACAATGCCCTCGTTTCTGCGTGGAGAAGTCAATAGTTGGCAGTGTGTGTTTACCTGTATTTGGAATTGTATAAGTCCCAAAAGCAAGAAAATGGAGCAATGCGGGAAGGACCTCAGAGTTGATTAAAAACAGCCTGTCTGGTAGCAAACGTCCCAAGCTGCATCAGAAGTAAAACAGTGCTCTCTGGAGCTAAAGCAAACGTTCTTTCCAAAAGTTTGAGGAATACATACACTGTGTAGATCAGACAAATATTTTTGTGCTCCAATTTCTTCCCTCTCCTGACCTGAGGCAACCTTTTACTAAAATGACAGAAGGGAACTGTAGAGGAGAACTTTCTGAATAAAACAACATCTTAGCCCAATTCGAACCATCCTCACCGCTGTTTACACTTTGAAATAAATAAGGCATTCCACTGCTCAGCGTTATGTTTCCCTTGAACTATAGGGAGTCCTTCCTTTAGTGACAGGAAACGTAATTGCATTGACATTGTTGGTGGCCACATGAGTAATTTTACCCATCTTACAGGGGGCACAAATATTGAAGTCGGTACAGGTCCTTTTGCACAGGTTCAGGGCAATGTTGCTTCTTTGCTGGGCATTTCTATGATGAACTTTGCACCGACGACTAGTAAAACAACTTTTGCATTGCATGCCTGGGGCAAGAATGGGGTATTTTTAACTAGTAAATAAGGGCAAATGTTGGTTCGAAATTTACAATAAAACTGCCAAAACTGCTGCAATTTACTTGGTCTGTCTGTTGATCCTTTAAAATTAGGTATGCTTTTAGTTATAGGGTCTGCTTGCATGGGCCTTATCAATCCCTGTTTGTCAACATGTCAACAAAGCTTGTTGTAGAAAAAAATGTCATTTGGTGTCAGTGAACAGTTCATGAAAATCCTTGCAACCTAATTTGCAGGTGAAGTATGTGTGATATCTCATACGTACACCACGATTCTGGAAAAAGGACTTCGCTGAATACATCATGTGCGTGTCAGGGGCGTAACACAGGCCCCCGCAGCCCCCGCGGTGCGGGGGGGCCCCAAGCTCCAGGGGGCCGCCTCAGCACTGCACTCACCATAATTGGTATGATTCCTCAAAATAGGTGTAGACCTAAACCGTTCATATCCGTGCAGACCTTCATTTTGGAGTATTTGGTTGATTCACAAATACTATAAAGCCACACATGTAAATTAGGGGTCAAATTTATCAACATTTTACACTGATGCAACGTCAATAAAAGTGACATATACCAATGCAAGCCCCTCTCAGGCTCCCTGCTTGTCGTAAAATGTATTTCAACAATATGTGCCGCTGTGATTGTTGGGAAATATGAAGCTGATCCACCCCACTGCCCCCAATCTGACTTATGTGTATTAAAAAGGAAGGTTTAGTGAAGAGAAGTCACAATAATCCACTTCAAGCTAAGGATTATAGTCATTGCTTTATCCTTGTTCAGGAGTGCATAGAGACTCAGCTTGGTCCAGTGCATGAATAATCAAATGACCCTTCACCCTCTACATATATCCTTCCCCATGCTTTGAAACATCACAATCCATGTGCCAGACATGGTATTCTGCCACACACTGAGACATGAGTGTGAGAACTATCCCTCTCCCTGTCCCAATGTCAATGCTCCAATTGTGCCACACACAACACTGACATGTCACGCACTAGTGCACACACAAACACCCTGCTATGTATATACAACACACATTTCCCCTTTAAAAAAAACTATATCTACATATTAGAGAGTACCGGAAACACATAAACTGATACACGCATGTCCCGATCAGGTTAATACAAAATCTCTCAATCTCACAGGAGGATTGCGCTCTTTAACAGCTCTTGGCAGCCTAGAATGATCCAGGAATGCATCCGTAGATGCACATATAGGGTTAGAAGAGTACTGCATACATTCCTCCTCACCCACATCCAAAAACACATTTCCCTGACTTTCATTCTGAGCATAATCGTCACCTCTAAATAAAGACACATGTCTAAAATTCCACACATTGCCTCCTTTAACCTGCACAGTATTCTTGAACACTTCAATAACCTTTGTAGGATCTGACCAAGAAGAGGTTCCTTTGTTGCCAACTCTCCCTTTTTAACCGGACCATGTCACCCACAACCGCTTTCTGCCTACACCCAAAACTTTTTTTTTCCATTAATGTCTCTGTCATTTTATCCTTCTATTTTTCCACCCTACCTCATATAGCTCTAAAATCTATTTCAGCTAAATCAACCCAGTGTCTCCTCTGATTCATCAACCACCGTGGAACTAACCTAGTGCTAGGCGTATTGTCCCTGAGTAGTTCAAAAAGACTCACTGAAGTCAAAGAATTTGGCATAGTCCTGGAAGTCAATAACACAGCCTGTAACACTTTCCTCCAATTCCATTACCCCCTTTACAGAAGGCTAAACAGCTTCCTTGACCACACGGTTGAACTATTCCACCTGACCATTGGCTTCTGGATGGAACACCGCAATATGCCTATGCACAAACCCACACTTACCAGGTACCTTTCCATGTAATCACTTATAAATTCAGGACCATTGTCCACCACCACATTCTGGGAAATGCCATCCCTACAAAACACCTAATCCAGGAATTTTACCACACTCTCTGAAGTGACATCCTTCACCATCTTGATTTCTGGCCATTTAGAAAAATAATCAATCATGACAATACCAAATGTCTCCTGTCTAGTTAAAATGGAAAATGGGCCAATAATGTCCACCCCAATTCCTACCATGGCGCACAAGGTAACTCAACCGGACTAGGGTCAGATGGTAAAGTCTTTGTAGTTTTATCACTTAAGGCACAACTTGTACACTTGCCTGATGTTCAACAAATGAATCGATCACCGGCCACCAAAAATTCTCTCTGAGCCATCTCCTGGTGCACGATGTACCTAAATGACCCTTGTGAGCAATGTGCACAATGACACCCCTGAAATTGAAAGGAGGTACAAATTTGTACCCTTTGACAACTATACCATTTTCCACCACCAATTCTTCATGCACCTTTAGATAACTCAGTAATTCTCCTGATACCTTTCGCTTCTCTGACCATCCATTTCCAATAAATTGAGTTACCTTGCTCAATACCTGATCACTTTCAATTTTTGCTTACCACTTAGCCTTTGAAATACTGGAATGGTTCACACTTAACATATTCCCATTGTGCAAGTTGAAAGTGACTTCACACTCGTCCCTTTCCATACATGACTGATCCTCATATGGTAGAGGAAGTCTGGACATGCAGTCGGAATGCACATTACACTTCTCTGGGACATGCTAAATGCGATACTTAAAATGTTGTAATCCAGAGGATTATCTAGTCAATCTTGCTGACATGGTATGCCCTCCTGCAGGTGCCATTATATGAACAGTCTTTAAAACACATTTTGTCACCCACAGAAAATGTCTAAAATGCCAAGTTCCCCAAATGCCCGCCAGTAACTCTCTCAATACCGCAATCATTTTTTTTCAGCTTCACGCAAACCACGAGACGCTTATGCCACAATCCACTCTCTCCCATGTTCGCGCTGCATCAATACCCCTCCAAGTCCACCACTACTCGCATCTACCATCACAATCTATTTCTTCCCATTAACAAATGGTTTAAGACAAGGAGCTCCCACAATCATTTCCTTAACAGCACTGAACGCAGCTGTTTTTTTTAAGAGACCCCCTAAAAGGGTCCAACTTAGAAGCAAAATTGGGGATACATTCACTATAAAACTCTTTGAGGCCTAAAAATGCCACTATCTGCTCTTTAGAATTGGGAATAGGTGCCTTTACAATGTTCTCAACATTGCTGTATTTAGGTTTAATTCCCACACCACTAATACGATGCCACAAGTATTCCAAGTGTTTCTTAAATTTGCATTTTCCACCCGTAAAGTGAGACCCTTGGAAGATAATGCTGATAATACACTTCCTAAACAATTATCATTTTTCTCTTTGTTTTCACCAAATACCAATATGTCATCCAGGAAAGCTATCGCCACCCACATTTCCCTCCAAGGTCTCGTTCATCAGCCTTTGAAAAACTGATGCTGCACTGGCCAGCCCAAAAGGTATTCTGCAGAACCTAAAAATGCCCTCAGGAGTATTAGAAGCGGATAGATTTTTAGAATCATCATCAAGATAAACCTGATCGTAATAACTAGCCAAATCTAAACACAAAACCACACATGCTCTAGCCAAGGTAGAAACCATCTCATGAAGATTGGGAAGAGGATGCGCATCCAACCATATTGCGCTATTGAAACTGCGCAAGTCCACACCAAGCCTCAATTCTCCTGAAGATTTAATTGAAATAACAACCAGAGAAACCCAAGGACAATTCTCCACCAGTTCAATTATGTTTTTCTTACATAAATCTTTCAACAATCCCTTTAATTTTTCCTTTACATTAGTGGTACATTCCTTACTCTGTGCCTCAAGGCACAGCATCATCACACAACCTAATATTATGCTTAAATTCTTTTAATTCTCCAAGATTATCGCTAAAATCTAAATGAAATTGTTTTTTTAACCCCTTAATGAATGTGCTCCCTTCACCACTCTTCAACTGTCCTTCATTCTCACTACCATTCCTGACAATGTAAACAGGAGGATCTGACCTTAGTGCGGCCTTTGACACGGTCTCCCACAAATCCTTCTCCTAGGAGATCGGGGTCAAAGGCACGGCTCTGGCCTGGTTTGCTTCTTTTTTATCAGAACGCTCCTTCCAGGTTCATGCCCCCCCCACCAGTCTAGTAACTACCCTCTTAGCTGTGGTGTCCCGCAGGGCTCTGCCTTAAGCCCCACGTTGTTTAACGTGTGTGTCCGCCCTCTGGCCCTCCTGGCTAAAGAGCGAGACATCAAGATGGTATCGTACGCGGACGACACCCAGCTGGTGTTCACCTTCTCCAACAACCCTGCTTTGGACCAATTGAAATTTTGTGCCGATGTTCTGGCCATTGCAGATTGGATGGCAAACAACTATCTACAGCTTAATTCGGCAAAAACTGAGCTACTCGTGGTTGACTGGGACACACCCAAGTGAGATAATCAGTGGTGGCCTGCGACCCTGGGCACCCCTCCCATGCCAAAAAACACAGTTAAAGATCTAGAGATCCTAGTTGACACCACCCTCTCATTTGAGCCCCACGCAAAAAAAGTGGCTGGCACCTGTTTTGGTCTTCTGCTCGGCCTAAAGCCCATTTTAGGATTTTTTGACGTGACCACCTGCCAACTGATAGTCCTATCAGCGGTCCAGTCACGCCTGGATTACTGTAATGGCCTTCTACTTGGCATAAATAAAACAGTCACAGCAAGAATCCAACGGGTACAGAATGCAGCTGCTCACACTCTGTTTGCCCTCCCTAGGAAATGTCATACCTCGAACCTCCTTTGCCGCTAACACTGGTTGCCCATTAAACAGAGAGTTCAGTTCAAAACCCTCTGCACCACACAAGATTGTACATGGCCAAGGCCCCCAAATCTTGCAGGGACTTTGCTTCCCCTATACGCCTCTGCGTACATTGTGCTCTACAGATGCTGTGCATCCCACGGGTCCGCCTATGTAGAGCCGGGGGTCGATCTTTTAAATATCTGGCCCCTGGACTATGGAATTCCATCCCTCTGGATGCCCGCTGCAAACTGGACCACTGGGTTTTCAGGAAACTGATCAAAACCTGGCTGTTTGCTTCCATTTAGCTTCATCCCCCTCTTGGTCTCCGGTCCGCCAGCGTTGCGACGCTCTGTTGCTGGGACAGCCATGCGCTATACAAACCCACTTAAAATAACATAACATCTGCTCTTGGTCAAGTTTTATGCCCATCTCCTACTGGTGAGGCCAACCTAACAGAGATTGTCCATTCCTAGCAACATACACCTTGTCACGCGTGCGCCTCCCTGAGAAGTCCAAATCAGCCAAAAAATATCCTACCAAATCTATTTTGTGTCTAGTGTACCCTAGCGGTATCATATCAGGAGAAACAATTTCCTGTTTGGCCATTTCTCCTTCACAATATCATGAAAAAGAATAGTGTGCCATGCACACGAGTCAACTAACACTGGAATTTACACGCCATAAAAAGAAATCTTGCAAGCTGGAAATTTTGTTACATTTTTCCCATCGCTAATATTGAGAATAGTATTGGGACTTTGTTAAGAACCATCATACTCATTTTTCTCATTATCCCAGGTTTGAATCACATTCGCTTTCCAAAAAGCTGATCTGCACACTCTACTAAAATGTACTTTCCCCCCACAAGTTGAGCAATTTTATTTACAGATGGACAAATGTGACTTTCTGCCACACCTGTAACATATTGCTCCAGTCCTTTTTCCATCTGCCTTTTGCCACAAAGGTCTCCCACATAGGCATCATTCCAACTTTCTGCCCCACTATTTTCCTGGTCTTATTCCCACCATTTTTGAAACAATGTGAACCCCATTTCCTCCATTCTCTGTAATTTCCTTCAGAAACTTCTCAGAATGTTCAAAAGACTTAGCAATTTCAATGGCTGCATTCAATGACAAACCAGAAGTGGTCAATAGTCTCTATTGGATTTTCTTATTGTTCGTTCTCTTTAAAATGTGATCTCTTAACACGTGCTCAAATGTGATGTTCTCAAAATCACATGTAACTGCTAATAATTTTACCACTGTTACATAATCTTCTATACTTTCCTCAGGCATTTGTTTCCTAGAATACAAAAGTGTAACGTTACATAACCACATTCATTTTCCTACTATAACAAATATGTTGTTTTGCAGCATTTGCATTCAAATGTCCGGCAATAACTAAGGAAGGTTTTTCTATCCCTTTAGACCTATACCCCCAAACAATGTTTCAAAAGTGCTAAATGTCTTTCTGGCTCACAATCATACCCATCGATCACTTCCACATTTGTCAAAAACACAGCTTCCCATGTTTCCCAATCCATGGGTGGTTCACCTGGCAACACCAGGAAAGTAGGTGGTGGAACAATTTCTGATATTTTCCCCAAAGATAAAATAACTTAAATACAAAATGGAAATTATGACAATACAGACCTAGAAACAAGTTAAATAAATAAAAATAAAAAAGTAAATATATATGTATTTATATACACAAAAAACAGAGTTTACACCACAGAAGAGCCCACACAGGTGAGTAAAGCTTCAAGATTTTAATGGAGGCTGCAGCGTAGGTAGAACAGATGTCTTACAGCTGATGCTAGCGAAGTGTGTGAAGGATGGCACAGCACCCCACTGGGGTTTTATTGGATTTATTTATGTAACGGAGTGCATGACAACTCACTGGAGTAATACTAGGTTGGCACTACAGATACCAGGAGGCCAGGCGAGGGGCCACGCCCACTGGAGGCGGGTATCAGGATGTAATACAGGTGCCCAAACTGCCAGGCATGCCTGTAGAAATCAAGCCTTCGGCAAAGTGCAGGAGCACGAAACGTGTCGGCTGTGAGTCATTTGTTGTGAGGCCTCTGTTCTACCTACGCTGAAGCCTCCATTAAAATCTTGAAACTTTACTCACCTGTGTGGGCTCTTCTGTGGGGCAAACTCTGTTTTTGGATATATATATATATATATTCACTGAAAAAACCATAGGTTTCAGGGGCGTTATAGTTAGCTGGACTTTTCACTCGTACAAAACCATTGAAATTCCCCCGTTATAGTTAGTTCAGCTAACTATAACTCGAGCGCCCACAATGCACTGCTGATGACGTCACATATTACATCACTCATGACATGGTCAGTGACATCACTCATGACAACACTGATATGGCGCTTACTGGACGTACCAGCTAACTATAACGCCCCTGAAACCTATGGTTTTTTCAGTGAATTTCTAAGGTTTTTTAAATGCTAATTCCTAACTATAACGTGCCTGAAACCTATGGTTTTTTCAGTGAATTTCAAAGGTTTTTTAAATGCTAATTTTTAAGTATGCCTACAGAGATAGGACATGTGAAGAAAGAAGAAAAAATGCACAGAAAGAAAAAAAAGAAATGCAGAAAGAAGAAACAGAAGTCCTCAAAGACGAAGAAAAGTGCAGGAAGAAGGATAACGTGCAGAAAGAACAAACAGAAGAGCAGAAAGAAGCCTTGTTGCAAAATCATCCTGTACCCTCAACTTTTTCAGACGGATACTGGTGGTAACTGAGTCTGACTAACCAGTCCTAGAGCCAGTGCTATGTTAAAAGACACTCAGAATACAGTGAAAACACCTACATACACTAGGGAACACTATGCGTTGGGGTCCCCCTGTGATCAGCATGACCTCCTCTGTAAGCCCCTAGTATATAATAGGGCAGGGGATTAAAACGACCTCTTAAAACGCGCCACAGGGTGTGTTTGCACACGTCACCTCAGGCCCCATCCCCTCACTTCCCCACTGTGTAAACACGCCCTGTGGCCGTTTTAAGTTGGGAGATTAAGTCCCCTTGAATCCTGAGGGTCCCTAGGGTCCAACTAGACCACTAGGTACCTCCAGTAAGCGCCACAGAGCTGTGTTGCAGACAGATGTAAAAAGGGGCACGGCCTAGACCACCTCTCTGCAACGCAGCGCAGTGGCGCTTACTGGAAGCACCTGGTGGGCTAGTTGGCCCCCAAGGTCCCTCAGGATTGAAGGGGAATTAATTCCCCAACTTAAAACGCACCACAGGGCTTGTTTGCACACGTTAACTCAGGCCCCGTCCCCTCCCTTCACCACTGTGTAAACACGCCCTGTGGCCGTTTTTTGTTGGGAGATTAAGTTCATTTGAATCCTGAGGGTCCCTAGGGTCCAACTAGCCCACTAGGTACCTCCAGTAAGTGCCACAGAGCTGCGTTGCAGAGAGGTGTAAAAAGTGGCATGGCCTGGACCACCTCTCTGCAATGCAGCTCAGTGGCGCTTACTGGAAGCACCTGGTGGGCTAGTTAGCCCCCAGGGGCCCTCAGGATTGAAGGGGAATTATTTCCCAAACTTAAAACGCGCCATAGGGCGTGTTTGCACACGTCACCTCAGGCCCCGTCCCCTCCCTTCCCCACCATGTAAACACGCCCTGTGGCCGTTTTTTAAGTTGGGAGATTAAGTCCCCTTGAATCCTGAGGATCCCTAGGGGCAAAATAGCCCACTAGGTACGTCCAGTAAGCGCCATTGCAGAGAGGTGTAAAAAGGGGCACAGCCTGCACCACCTCTCTGCAATGCAGAGCAGTGGCGCTTACTGGAAGCACCTGGTGGGCTAGTTGACCCCCAGGGTCCCACAGGATTGAAAGGGAATTATTTCCCCAACTTAAAATGTACCACAGGGCGTGTTTGCACACGTCACCTCAGGCCCCGTCCCCTCCCTTCACCACTGTGTAAACGCGCACTGTGGCCGTTCTAAGTTGAAAGATTAAGTCCCCTTGAATCCTAAGGGTCCCTAGGGTCAAACTAGCCCACTAGGTACCTCCAGTAAGCGCCACAGAGCTGCGTTGCATAGAGGTGAAAAAAGGGGCGTGACCTCAGAACACCTGTCTGCAACACAGCTCCCTGGCGCATACTGGAGATACCTGTTGGGCTAGTTGACCCTCAGGGACCCTCAGTATTGAAGGGGAATTAATTCCCCAACTTACAACTGGCCAGGAGGCGCGTTTGCAGAGTGCTGCTAGGAGGGCGCGATGCCGGTCTTTTATTTATTTTATTTTTTTAAGAAGGAGGGCTGTGTGGCCCCCCTTCTTTTTCTAATTTACTGGCCCTGGAGACCCCATCCCCCAGGGCCTGCACCCTCAATTTTTTTGGTGAAAAAAATAAATTTGGCCCTCCCAAGGCCTTAATCAGCCCCGGGGAGCCCAACCCCTGGGTCATGGCCTTTTTTTTTTAAAATTCTTTAGGAGGGGGCTGCGTTGCCCCCCTCCTCAGGCCACTTATGGCCCCGGGGACCCCATCCCCCGGGGCCGGCCTTTGTTTTTTATTATTTTTAAAAAATATATATTTATAGAAACACCTAGGACATGCTGGACAAACCGTATGTACCTATCACCATGACGATTTGCGTGATATTCATTAAAAGGCGACTATGCATAGAATGAATCCACATGGAATGTATTTACACCGCTAGTGAAGCTCTGACGTGTCTGACGCCCTACCGTGCCTAATCCCGGTGCCCCCGCTGGTGGGTACTCTTCAAGTAGACACCCTTGGCGTTTATTTATACAAACATGGGTAGCTATTGACGGGCACATTTAATATACACGCACACCAAGCCATTCAAAGGGGATTCGACAAAAATTCGACCAAACTATGCAAGAACCCCCCCCTCACGGTTAATAAAACACACATCCACCGCCGGATGTGTAATACTTTTTATTTTACTCTCTGGAAAGGAGACGAACCTCACTTGAGAGTCACAGCGTGCTCCTGGCTGAGCCCAATGCTGTGTTACACCCACCAGTGCCCGCCGAGTGCCTCACACCTCTGTGTTGTATTTCACCAGCTAGTGCGTAAGTTATGACACGCTCTAGCCCATGTGCACTGTAACACCACCCCGTGAATATGTCATGCCACACTTGCCTTCACACGGGTTAACGTGCCTTCCTCGATGCCTATGTTATAACGCACAGTGCTATGCCATACATATTACAATCTGGGATCCATATCTTTGTCACAGTGCATATGCAACGTTACACTTCCCAGCACATATTTTATATTACAACTTTAGAGACTAGTTAGGTTACACAACACTGCCCTGTGCATATTACACTCCAAGGCGCATATCGCATAGCACACGCTAGTGCCTGTGCTATCTCACGCTCTCCAATGAATCTGTCATTGCGCACAATATATTGCATATTATATTTCACGCCCCGGTTCATCTTATATCACACTTTTTTGTGCATAGTTTATACCATATACTATATCTAGTTTTCATTTTCAATCGTGCTCCCAGGACTATCTTCTATATAACACTGCGTCCACCTACCCTTTTCACGGGCATTACATTTTGCGATGGGGGTGGAGGGTCAGAGGGTGTTTCTGCCAAGTGAGCCCGGAGTCACAGTCACAAACGTCCTGTTCTTCCTGAATAAAAGTGAGATTATGCTGCCTACTTGTTCATATTTTAAGTAGTTCGCACAGACACACATTTTAAAAACAATAAAGTTCCTAATACCCACCTTCTCTGATCAGTTAGCTTGCTGTCCCACCCACCTCCTCCCTATCCTCTGTTGTCTGAATCCACGGTCTAGCCTCCTCCCTCCTGCCATGCATGGTCTTATGTGCTGCCACTGCCCTCCATTTAGCATGATGTACCAGTCCACTCCTCCTGCCCTCCATTGCCCAATTCTATGGCCCATCATTGACCTCCTGCTTAGCCTCTGTGCTTAGCTTGCTGCCCCTATTCTCCTTCTTCTATTCTGCCCTCTTTGTGCATGCCCCTGCTCCATCCTTTTTGCCCACCATGTTCCATGGACCTGCCACTTCTATCTACTCTGAGTGTTCTGTTGAGCTGCACTCCCCTCCCACCTGCCTAGCATTGTCAGATGACTGTAACCTGTCCCTGCCACCTCCACAATCCCTGTCCACATGCCATGCCCCTATCCTCTTCCTCCTGTCCTACATGGTCCATTGTACTGCCAAACCCTTCTGCCCTCCCTGGTGTGTTGTGCTGCAACTGCTCCTCCTGCCTGCCCCGTGCGGTCTGTTGTGAGGCCCCTTCCCCTGAACTTTCTTGTCTGTGCACCGGTCCTGACCCTCCCTTCTATCCTCCATCGTCCTTTGTGCATGCCCCTGCACCCTCCTTCTTGCCCATCATAGCCATTGTGCTGCCACTAACCCTCCCACTTGCCATGCATGGTCTTCTGTGCTGCCATGGCCCCTCCCACCTTCCCTGTGTGGTCATTTAGCTGCCCCTGACCCCCTCCCACCTTCCCTCCATGGTCTGTGTGTATGCCATCACAGTCTCACTGTTGCTCTTCATGGTGTGTCTTGCTTCTAGTGCCCATCCTGCCTGACCTCCATGGCTATCTTGCTGCTCCTGCCCTGCCCCCTTGCCCCCAGCCCTCTGTTTACATGTGCAGACCCCTACTCCCTCCCTCCTGGCTTGTCTGTTCTATTGTAATGCCCCTGATCCGTCCCTCCTGCACTTTATGGTCTGTTATGCTGCAGCTTTCTCTCCTGTCTGTCCATTATGGTCAGCTAGCTACCATTGCCTCTTTCCCCTCTGTTCTCTGTTGTCCATGTGCATGGTCCTGTCCCCTCCCTATTGCTTTCTATGGATTGTTGTGCTGCACTCCCATCCCGCATGCGCTGTGTGGTGTATTGTGCTGCTGCAAACCCTGATGCCTGCCCTGTAGGGTCAGTTTGGTGCACCTCTCCATGTCCCTCCTGTCCTCTGTTATCCAAGTCCATGTCCCTATCCCAATTCCTCCTGCCTACCATGATCCAATGTACCATACTTGCGAACATTTTGAACTTGGTAAGAGGGAGATTTTGAAAAAAAACTGGGGTATTGATTTTCCCCTTTGAGTTACATTGAAAAAGAGGAGATTGTAGACAGGAGACAGATCAAATAAAGACCATTTGAGCTTAAAAACATTGGACGTTTCCTGGCTGAAACGGGTCTGTTGGCATGTATGGTTGTACTACCACTGCCTCTTCCTTCTGCCCACAATGGTCTATTATATTGCCACAGCCTCTCTTGCCAGTCCTGTATTGGTGGTTTGTTGCCCCTGCCCCCCTTTCCACTGCCCTCCATAGTATGTTGTGCTGCCACTGCCCTTCCTGCCTGCCCAGTGTGGTCAAATTGTTGCATCTGCACTCTCCTACCTGCCTTCAATTTTCAGAGTCCGTGCCCCTGGTCTCTGCTTCTCAACAGTATCCCAATGAACAACTAGATTGCTAACATTCTATATTTATTACAAAAGTGTGACGTCATCTTGATGTAATCAAAACTGTAATACCTAGAGTATTTCCTTTAGAAATTACATATATGAGAGGGTCTTATTTGCATCAAAATTATGGTTAGTGCTCTAAAAAACTAAAATGAGGACATATTTTCTGAGTTTTCAAATAGCGACAAATAACTTTTACATTATTTGTAATCTTTATGTTTTTTTATCCAGTTGACCACTTGATTAAATGTTGCACCTAGGGGAGAGGATGTGGTGTTACTTCCAGAGCTGCAGACTTTGCAACTGGGGAACCAGGTTGGAGATTCTGCTTCAGCTCAACATTCTGTGATTCTGGTCAAATCATTTAATCTTCCCATGTCTACAACCAAAATGAATTTGATCTTGTGTGATGTAACCAATGCTCATGTAAAGCACTCCAATACCTGACAAGTCTGCACTATATAAAACTGCAAATACACAAAAAATAAGTGTTTTGCACACTTCTGTCATTGGGCTACATGTGGGCTACGTCTGGGTGATATTTGTGCTGCATTTGGGCTCTTTTGTCTCTGGTGGCCATCTTGGGAGATTTATTTGTTATGAAGTTTCCTAATTTCCTCATTTACTGCAGTCTACTCAGTAGGAAATGCTTTCAGTTTTTTACTTTGATTCCATCAAGAAGGTATTCAGATATGTCACACACACATTTGCCATCAATTCTGAATGTTAGCACTCTAGTTGCTCATTAGATCACTGTAGTAAAGCTACTGCTCACCACGGAAGTCTGCTGCTGGTATTCAAAGTGCATGTTTCAGTCTGCATGTCAGAATGTTTTTATGAAATAGAAGAGGATTTGAGAAGTCACTCAAAATGTGCCCTAATTTTTCTTTCTTCAGCACTAATCATAATTTCTATGGCAAAATAAACCCCCTCATTGAGTTCCTTTTAAAATTAAATGTTTTAAGTGTTACCAGTTAATTCCAATCAAGATGGCTTCAGGTGTGCCGTACTTTTGTCATAAGTAAGACAGTAAGCGCTCTAGTTGTTCGCTAGAACACTCTGGGACATTCTGTCATTGGGCTATACTTGGGCTACATCTGGGTGATATTTGGGCTACATTTGGGCTCTTTTGTCTCTGGTGGCCATTTTGGGAGACTTATTTGTTATGATGTTTCCTAATTTCCTCATTTACTACAGTCTCCTCAGTAGGAAATACTTTCAGTTTTTAATTTTGATTCCATCAAGAAGGCATTCAGATGTGTCACACATTTGCCATAAATTCAGAATGTTAGCACTCTAGTTGCTTATTTGAGATCACTGTAGTAAAGCTACTGCTCACCAGGGAAGTCTGCTGCTGGTATTGAAAGTGCATGTTTCAGTCTACATGTCAGAATTTTTTAATGAAATAGAAGAGGATTTGAGAAGTCACTCAAAATAAATGTGCCCTAATTTTTCTTTCTGCAGCACTCATCATACTTTCTATGGCAAAATGAACCCCCTCGTTTTGTTCCTTTTTAAATTAAATGTTTTAAGAGTTACCAATTTATTCCAACCAAGATGGCTTCAGGTGTGCCATACGTTTGTCATAAGTTTGTCTAGTTGTTCTTTAGAACACTCTGGGAAGCTGCAGTAGAACACAAAGGAATCAACTGACAGTCCCTGCCCTTGTTGGATGTACATGTTTTACTGAGAATGTCAGACTTCATTCTCACATGACTGAGAAAGATAATGTGAATTTACAGAAAATATGCTCTCAGTTTAGCTTATAGATCACCTTCCAAACCTCTGTGTGAAAAGCATGAGAAAATAGTTTTCTCTCAAACATGATTCATGATATCACAGCAGAAGGCTTTTTCACATGGTAAAATCACCATAGAACACACCACAATTCCTAAAATGAGTATGGTACCATCAACAAATGATTTATAATGTAACTAAAGTCTTAAAACCTTCTATTAACTGCAATGCTTTTTAATGCGGTGCTATCATGTATATTGGTCCCAAGATGGCTGCCAACACTTCTTGGATAAAGTGCTGACAGCCAATCAGATCTCACGGTGAGATGTGTGGTTAGGCTCCGCCCAGATATATATATGATTTTACTTTTGATTTTCTCAGGAACTACTGAACAGATTGACACCATATATGCAAAAGGCACATGCCTGACCTGAGGACTACCTCTTTGCCAAATTTCAAGTAATTCTGTTAAGCCGTTCGGGCTGTACCTTCGACTAAAGGTCCTATGGGAAAATGCATGGGGAAAACGCATTTTGGGACCCCCCTTTTTTCTCAGCGCCCGCTTGAAGAATCACCGCGAGACTTTCAGGGTAGGAGCTGAGCGGAGCGCCCCATTAGTTTTGAAAATTTCACGAAGATAAGTCAACCGGCGCCAAAGTTATTCAAAATAGAATTTTCAGATTTCCTATGGGAACTCGGTCCTAACTATAACTATCTACTGGAGACCGCCAGTAGATAATATAAATAATTTATATTTTGTCCCATCTAACTAAATTTTTCCATTAATTTGATTGATGAAATATGAATCTCCTCCTCCTAGATACTGTGCATAAGAAACTACATGTTATGATGTGACATTGTTGCACCGTATTTTAACTCTTATTTTGTTTTGTTTCTTTGCAGGAGAGAATTTTCAGATTTCCTATGGGAACTCGGTCCTAACTATAACTATCTACAGGCGACCGCCAGTAGATAATATATATATATATATATATATATATATATATATATATATATATATATATATATATATATATATATATATATATATATATATATATTCACTGAAAAAAACATAGGTTTCACACACGTTATAGTTAGGAATTAGCATTTAAAAAACCTTGCAAATTCAGTGAAAAAACCATAGGTTTCACACATGTTATAGTTAGCTGGACATTTTACTGATAAAAAACCAATGAAATTCCCCCGTTATAGTTAGTGCAGGCAACTATAACTCACACGACCGCAATCCTCTGCTGATGCTAATACTGTATTTAGACACTTATTTGCCCATGTCTTCTTTCATTAAATTTTAGCTATACATATATTACAAATATTTTTTTTTCATAAAGACACATATGTCATCAGCAGAGTATTGCGGTCGCGTGAGTTATAGTTGCCTGCACTAACTATAACGGGGGAATTTCATTGGTTTTTTATCAGTAAAATGTCCAGCTAACTATAACATGTGTGAAACCTATGGTTTTTTCACTGAATTTGCAAGGTTTTTTAAATGTTAATTCCTAACTATAACGTGTGTGAAACCTATGGTTTTTTCAGTGAATTTGTACGGTTTTTTAAATGCTAAGTTACTTTACGCCATTCGTGGCGTGCGCGCCCACTTAACGCAGTTCGTTCTGTGCGCGCACGGTGCGCTTCGCGCACCGTACGCGCACAGTGAGCACGCGGTGCGCTTCGCGCACTGCGCGCCCACTTTACGCAGTTAGTGCCGTGCACGCACGGTGGGCACGCGGTGCGCTACGCGCACCGCGTGCCCACGTTACGCTACATGGGCCATGTACGCACGATGCGCTTCGCGCACCGTGCACACATGGAGGACATATGATGCGCTTCGTTGTGAAAGGTAATATTTTAATTTTTCACATGTGTAATATGCCATGCACGAATTGTGCCCTTCGGGCACCATTACCACATGGGGTGGTGAAAGTATGGATATTTTATTTTTTTTTATTAATTTTTACCGTACGCGTACGGTAAGCATAATCGGCGAATTTATTGAAATAATTAAAATTCCGTTTTTGGCCTTGGGGGATCTTTGAGGACACCCTCAACATGGCTAGGTGCTTAGGAGCTGTCTAAAGAGCCCCTTTACATGTTTTTGGCCTTTGTTTTTTAACCCCCTCTCAGAGTGCGAGAGAGAAAATGGCGGCCGCCACTTCCTGGTTTCGAACGATTCGAATGTTTACTAAGATCTAACAGCCAATCAGATTCGCGCTCGCGCACGGCACCGTACGCGTACGGTAAGCTTACCGTAAGCGCACCGTAAGCTGCCACAGATATATATATTGATTTAAATGCTATTTTCTCAAGAACTACTGAACAGATTTACACCAGACCTACAAAAGGCACTTCCTTGACCTGAGGACTACCTCTCTGCCAAATTTCAAGTAACTCTGTTCAGCCGTTCGGGCTGTAGCTGTGTCTAAAGGTCCTATGGAAAAATGCATGGGAAAAACGCGTTTTGGGACCCCCCTTTTTTCTCAGCCCCCGCTTGACGAATCCCCCCAAGACTTTCAGGGTAGGAGCGTAGCGTAGCGCCCCATTAGTTTTGAAAATTTCGCGAGGATTCATCGACCGGCGTCAAAGTTATTCAAAATAGAATGTTGCGGTTTTCCTATGGAAACAGGGTCCTAACTATAACTACCTACTGGCAAACGCCAGTAGGTTATATATATATATATATATATATATATATATATATATATATATATATATATATATATTCACTGAAAAAACCATAGGTTTCAGAGACGTTATAGTTAGAAATTAGCATTTAAAAAAACCTTAGAAATTCACAGAAAAAAACATAGGTTTCAGGGGTGTTATAGTTAGCTGGCCATTTCACTCATACAAAACCATAGAAATTCCTCCGTTATAGTTAGTTCTGCTAACTATAACTCGCGCGCCCGCAATGCACTGCTGATGATGTCACATATTGCATCATTCATGACATGGTCAGTGACATCACTGATAACATCACTGATGATATCTCAAATGACATCACTGATGACATCACTGATGACATCATCCAGTGAATGTGGTTTAGTTTGAAATTTAAATATGTATTATATATATATACCAATCTGTATTGAAGATTGAGTGGATATATAACTGTCTGGAAGGAGGATTTAGTAGCTGTCTGACTGTCCGTTTAAGTGAGTAATGAAATGTGTGTCACTTAATACATGGATTAGTAACTAAACTATGTGAATGTATGCATCACTGTCTCTGTTGTTGTATAACATGCTGCATCAGTTGGTCACTAACTACATGAGTGTGTATATGAGTTATTAATTAGTTGAGTGAGTATTTGTATGGGACACTGAGTTTGTGTGTGGTTGGATGGGGTGTGTGTAACTCTATGCATAGATGTGTGAATGGTTGATTCACTGGGTGTATAGGTTTAAGAGTGCATGTGGAAACAGTTGTTTGGGTGACTGAGTGTATTTTGTTGTGTGTTGGTGAGCGAATATATGTTTTAGTTGTACATCTTCAACAAAGTAAAAAAAAAAGGCATTGTATGTGAGAGTTGGTGTATATAAATAAGTATGTGTAAGAGTCAGTGATTGTGAGAGTAACTATATGAATGAGTGTATAATTGTAATGGTGATTTTTTAACATATTAACTATGTGTTTGAATAAATGAGGTGTTGTTGGATAATTGTGTAAGTGAGTAAATGTAAGTGTGATTAATTTTTTTCATGAGTGAGTAGGATGACTGCATAACCGACTAAGATGACTGCTGATGTGTCAATGTCTATATATGTGTATAAGTGCATTTGATAGTGTTCTATTAATTAGTGACTGCATGTATAAATGATTCTGTTGTTGAATGGGTAGTTGTGTGTGTAGACTTAGGAATCAGTGAGTGGGTATGTAGTAACTGGTATTGTGTGTCAATGGTTTCAAATATGATACTCTGTATTTTACAGTGAGTGATGAAAGGTTATACTAATGTATGATGAGGTGTATCAGATTGTCATGTGGATGATGTCATCAGTGATGTCATCAGTGATGTCATTTGAGATGTCATCAGTGATGTCACTGACCATGTCATGAATGATGCAATATGTGACATCATCAGCAGTGCATTGCAGGCGCGCGAGTTATAGTTAGCAGAACTAACTATAACGGAGGAATTTCTATGGTTTTGTACGAGTGAAATGGCCAGCTAACTATAACACCCCTGAAACCTATGTTTTTTTCTGTGAATTTCTAAGGTTTTTTAAATGCTAATTTCTAACTATAACGTCTCTAAAACCTATGGTTTTTTCATTGAATTTCAAAGCTTTTTTAAATGCTAATTTCTATCTATAACGTCTCTGAAACCTGTTTTTTTTCAGTGAATTTCAAAGGTTTTTTAAATGCTACTTTTTAAGTGTGATAGTAGTTATACCTTTTTTTTTGTACTGATTTTCTACAGTTTTTTAACTGTTCATTTATAAATATTTTATTCATTAAATAACATTATATATTTTTCTGAAAAGTGCAAAAAAAATTAAAAAAATTCAAACTGAAATATTGATTCATTTTTTTGTTTTAATTTTTTATTTTAATATATTTATATAATTTTCTTTAAAAAAATGTTTTTTCCCTGAGTCGCGCACTCAAAGCATACACATCACGGTGGGTGCGCGGATTCTAGCCGCTATTTTAGAAAAGTCGCTAAGGATCCGCATATGGCTGCGTGTTTTTCAGTTACATCATATACAATTAATATTACGTGATGTGCGCGATTGGTATGCGACCAGTCCGCGACTCCTGCTCCCGCGCATTCGCGACACATGCGCATTATGGTACGAGATGCTTGCGCGGTGGCGGGTCCCGTGTGATGTCATATACGTGCTGGGGCGCGCTGGGTGCGCAACTCCCGCAAAAAAAAATTATGTTCCAAATGATATGTATGTGTCTTTAATATACATATTAGGGCAAGAGATTGTCTAAGATAGTCATAAAAATAACATATTTGTACTTATAATAAACTTATATTATTTTTAAATATATTTTCGCAAAGTCGGGTGCGTGCATCGTGAGTGCAGAGAACCAGGTCAGCAGAGGTGCTGTAGAGCCAGAGAAACCAGGTCAGCAGAGCCGTTGTAGAGCCAGAGAACCAGGTCAGCAGAGCTGCTCTAGAGCCTAAGAAGCAGGTCAGCAGAGCTGCTCTAGAACCAGAGACCCAGGTCAGCAAAGCAGCGCTAGAGCCAGAGACCCAGGTCAGCAGAGCTGCTCTAGAGGCCGAGAATCAGGTCAGCAGAGCTGCTTTAGAGTCATAGAACCAGGTCAGCAGAGCTGCTCTAGAGGCAGAGAACCAGGTCAGCAGAACTGCTTTAGAGCCGGAGAACCAGGTCAGCAGAGCTGCTTTAGAGCTAGAGAACCAGGTCAGCAGAGCTGTTGTAGAGCCAGAGAACCAGGTCAGCAGAGCTGCTGTAGAGCCAGAGAAACCAGGTCAGCAGAGCTGCTTTAGAGGGAGAGAACCAGGTCAGCAGAGCTGCTTTAGAGCCAGAGAACTAGGCCAGCAGAGCTGCTTTAGAGCCAGAGAACCAGGTCAGCAGAGCTGCTTTAGAGCCATAGAACCAGGTCAGCAGAGCTGCTTTAGAGCCAGAGAACCAGGTCAGCAGAGCTGGTCTAGAGCCTAAGAACCAGGTCAGCAGAGCTGCTCTAGAGCCAGAGAACCAGGTCAGTAGAGCCACTGTAGAGCCAGAGAAACCAGGTCAGTAGAGCTGCTTTAGACGGAGAGAACCAGGTCAGCAGAGCTGCTCTAGAGCCAGAGAACCATGTCAGCAGAACTGCTTTAGAGCCATAGAACCGGGTCAGCAGAGCTGCTTTAAAGCCAGAGAACCAGGTCAGCAGAGCTGTTGTAGAGCCAGAGAACCAGATCAGCAGAGCTGCTCTATAGCCTTAGAACTAGGTCAGCAGAGCTGCTCTAGAGCCAGAGAACCAGGTCAGCAGACCTGCTGTAGAGCCAGAGAAACCAGGTCAGCAGAGCTGCTTTAGAGGGAGAGAACAAGGTCAGCAGAACTGCTTTAGAGCCAGAGAATCAGGTCAGCAGAGCTGCTCTAGCTGACACTGACTGACTGACACTGACAGACTGACACTGACTGACTGACACTGACAGATTGACACTGACTGACACTGACACTGACTGACACTGACACTGACTGACACTGACTGACTGACACTGACTGACTTACAATGACTGACACTGATTGACTGACACTGACTAACTGACACTGACTGACTGACTGACTGACACTGACCGACACTGATTGACTGACACTGACTGACTGACACTGACACTGATTGACTAACACTGACTGACTGACTGACACTGACTGACACTGACTGACTGACACTGACTTACTACTCTCTACTACTCTATTACTCACTCTCTACTACTCTCTCTCTACTACTCACTCTCTACTACTCAGTCTCTGCTACTCTCTGCTACTCACTCTCTACTACTGTACTACTCTACTACTCACTCTCTACTACTCTCTACTACTCACTCTCTACTACTCTCTACTACTCACTCTCTACTTCTCTCTCTCTACTAATAACCCTCTTCTACTCACTCGCGACTATTCTCGACTACTCACTCTCTACTACTCACTCTCTACTACTCTCTACTACTCACTACTACTCTCTTCTATTACTCTCTTCTACTCACTCTCTACTACTCACTCTCTAATACTCCCTACTACTCACTCTACTACTCTCTACCACTTACTTTCTACTACTCTACTACTCACTCTCTACTACCCTCTCTCTACTACTCACTTTCTACTACTCACTCTACTACTCTCTACTACTCACTCTCTACTACTCACTCTCTACTACTCACTCTCTACTACTCTCTACTACTCTCTACTACTCTCTTTCTACTACTCACCCTCTACTGCTCACTCTACTACTCTCTACTGCTCACTCTCTACTACACTCTCTACTATTCACTCTCTACTATTCACTTTCTACTACTCGCTCTCTACTGCTCTCTACTACTCACTCTCTACTACTCGCTCTCTACTACTCTCTACTACTCACTCTCTACTACTCACCCTCTACTACCCTCTACTACTCACTCTCTACTACTCACTCTCTACTACTCTACTACTCTCTACTACTCTCTCTATTACTCACTCTCTACTACTCACTCTACTACTCTCTACTACTCTCTCTATTACTCACTCTCTACTACTCACTCTACTACTCTCTATTACTCTTTACCACTCACTCTCTACTACTCTACTACTCACTCTCTACTACTCTCTCTCTACTACTCACTCTCTACTACTCACTCTATTACTCTCTACTACTCACTCTCTACTACTCTCTCTACTACTCACTCTCTACTACTCTCTACTACTCACTCTCTACTACTCACTCTCTACTACTCTCTCTACTACTCTCTACTTCTCACTCTCCACTACTCACTCTCTACTACTCGCTCTCAACTACTCTCTACTACTCACTCTATTACTCCCTCTCTACTACTCTACTACTCTTGACTACTCTCTCTACTTCTCACTCTTTACTACTCTCTCTACTATTATCTACTACACACTCTCTACTACTTGCTCTCTGCTACTCGCTCTCTACTACTCTCTACTACTCACTCTACTACTCTCTAATACTCACTCTACTACTCACTCTCTACTACTCACTCTCTACTACTCCACTACTCTCTACTACTCTACTACTCTCTACTACTCTCTCTCTACTACTCACTCTCTACTACTCTCTACTACTCACTTTCTACTACTCTCTACTACTCACTCTCTACTACTCTCTCGACTACTACTCTCTACTACTCCCTCTCTACTACTCACTCTACTACTCACTCTCTACTACTCTCTACTACTCACTCTACTACTCACTCTCTACTACTCTCTCTCTGCTACTCACTCTCTACTACTCACTCTCTACTACTCTCTACTACTCACTCTCTACTACTCACTCTCTGCTACTCTCTACTACTCTCTACTACTCACTCTACTACTCACTCTCTACTACTCTATACTACTCACTCTCTACTACTCACTCTCTACTACTCACTCTCTGCTACTCTCTCTACTACTCTCTACTACTCTCTACTACTCCCTCTCTATTCTCTATCACTCACTCTCCACTCTCTACCTCTCTACCTCACTCTACCTCTCTCTCTACTACTCTCTACCTCTCTACCTCTTCCTCTCTACCTCTACATCTCTACCGCTCTACTTCTACACCTCTACCTCTACACCTCTACCTCTCTTCCTCTCTCTACACGCACACACATGCACATATATATGCTTATATATGCATATACATTTATATATATGTATGTATATATATACATACATATATAAACATATATATAATCTGCATATCTATATAAATACAAATATAAATGCATGCATACATATACATATATGCATACATATGCATGTTTGGTACATGAAAGTTTGAAAAACACTAATACAAGCAAAGCTAAAAAGCCACCTAATTACAAACAGAATTGCTTTAACTTAAACGAGGGCGAGACCTATTGCATTTTCAATGCTTGTTTACTTTGTTCCATCAAGAAGGCATGGGCTATACTTGGGCTACATCTGGGTGATATTTGGCCTACATTTGGGCTCTTTTGTCTCTGGTGGCCATCTTGGGAGATTTATTTGTTATGAAGTTTCCTAATTTCCTCATTTACTGCAGTCTCCTCAGTAGGACTTTTTTTCAGTTTTTTACTTGGTTCCATCAAGAAGGCATTCAGATGTGTCACACATTTGCCATACATTCTGAATGTTATCACTCTAGTTGCTCATTAGATCACTGTAGTAAAGCTACTGCTCACCAGGGAAGTCTGCTGCTGGTATTCAAAGTGCATGTTTCAGTCTGCATGTCAGAATTTTTTTATGACATAGAAGAGGATTTGAGAAGTCACTCAAAATGTGCCCTAATTTTTCTTTCTGCAGCACTAATCATACTTTCTGTGGCAAAATGAACCCCCTCATTTTGTTCCTTTTTAAATTAAATGTTTGAAGAATTACCACTTTATTCTAACCAAGATGGCTTCAGGTGTGCCATACGTTTGTCATAAGTAGGACTCTAGTTGTTCTTTAGAACACTCTGGGAAGCTGCAGTAGAACACAAAGGAATCAACTGACAGTCTCTGCCCTTGTTGGATGTACATGTTTTACTGAGAATGTCAGACTTCATTCTCACATGACTGAGAAAGATAATGTGAATTTATAGAAAATATGCTCTCAGTTAGCTTATAGATCACCTTCCAAACCCCTGTGGGAAAAGCCTGAGAAAATAGTTTTCTCTCAAACATGATTCATGATATCACAGCAGAAGGCTTTTTCACATGGTAAAATCACCTTAGAACACACCAAAATTCCTAAAATGAGTATGGTACCATCAACAAATGATTTATAATGTAACTAAAGTCTTAAAACATTCTATTAACTGCAATGCTTTTTAATGAGGTGCTATCATGTATATTGGTCCCAAGATGGCTGCCAACACTTCTTGGATGAAGTGCTGACAGCCAATCAGATCTCACGATGAGATGTGTGGTTAGGCTCCGCCCAGATATATATGTGATTTTACTTTTGATTTTCTCAGGAACTACTGAACGGATTTACACCATTTAAGCAAAAGGCACATGCCTGACCTGAGGACTACCTCTTTGCCAAATTTCAAGTAATTCTGTTCAGCCGTTCGGGCTGCACCTTCGACTAAAGGTCCTATGGGAAAATGCATGGGGAAAACGTGTTTTGGGACCCCCCTTTTTTCTCAGCCCCCGCTTGACGAATCACCCCAAGACTTTCAGGGTAGGAGCTGAGCGGAGCGCCCCATTAGTTTTGAAAATTTCACGAAGATAAGTCAACCGGCGCCAAAGTTATTCAAAATAGAATTTTCAGATTTCCTATGGGAACTCGGTCCTAACTATAACTATCTACTGGCGACCGCTAGTAGATAATATATATATATATATATATCTATATATATATATCTATATATATAATTTATATTTTGTCCCATCTAACTACATTTTTCCATTAATTTGATTGATGAAATATGAATCTCCTCCTCCTAGATACTGTGCATAAGAAACTACATGTTATGATGTGACATTGTTGCATCGTATTTTAACTCTTATTTTGTTTTGTTTCTTTGCAGGAGAGAAGGAAGGGACCTACTCACTTACACAGGTCCCCTAACCTTTTCTTCGATTGTCACTTTTGGGATCACATTTTTTTGAGAAAAAAAAACTTTTTAGCACCTGACTGGGAAAACCAACTAGATATATAATGAATATGAGACTGGTTTGTTTTTCTTCATATATATAGAAAGCTGGATCTGTTTATGTCATTGGGATAGGCGCACATGCTTTGCTATTTGATAACCCCTTCTTTAGCGCTCACTATGCAGACATCAGAGGCATAATACGTCTCATATTGAGTTTAGCACTATGCTAATCCTGTTTTTCCTTGTGATGTCTCCTACATTGGATACGTGATGGACATTACAATTGGATAGCATGATACTATCCTAGAGCCAAGACACTTGTCTTACTATTGTTCCTTTTCACGTGTACAGCGGCATGGCACTTGTGTTTTCACATGGTCAATCATTTTATTTCACGTGTGGATCAAGCGCAATGCACTAAGCCGTTATCTTAGAATTTTCCTTTCTCGTTGATTAAGACACTGGTTTATTTTGAACCAGTTACATTTTGTAAATATCTGTGTTGGCATTAATAATTTGATGCGAACTGAGCCCCCTTTCATTGCAGGCATTGGCAACATTATACATTTTGGCATCAAATGTAACACGTTAGAATGTGGATTTCCCATAGATTCGTGCAGTTATCTTTTGATGTAATAGTAATGAGGGGGTTTCCCTAATTAATTTACCACTCCTGTTTTGACACTCCAACATGGCCACCAAATGCATGATATATTTTGCAATGTCCTATGTTTATGTTGTTGGCCAGTCGTCTGATGCTATAAGACACTTTCTATGTTTTGTGCACTGAAGTACACGTGATCAAGGCTGCGGATGCAGTTGAAACGCGTTGTGGTGGACTAAACCTGGTTGTATACGAACTTGATTGGGGATTGTTTTGAACCTGTGAGCGCACGTATTTGGTGGAACTTTTCGTGAGGACTATTGCCAGCCCGCTCCGCTCAATTTTTCCGGGGGCCCACGACTCTGCAGGGCGGGCTCTGAAAACAGGAATGTAGAATCCTGTGGTAAGTATTACAGCACAAGAAGAGCCCACAACTTCGGCATCATGTCAAGCTGACTTTAATACGTCTTAGTGTGGCAGCATCAAACAACTCATTAAATCCCTACGTGTTTTGGCGCGAGAATGCGCCTTGGTCACAGGTGAGTGTTCAAATGATCATGTGATCACAGTTCTCTACTGCGAGTCCCAGAATGCATCAATAATCCATTCCTGCAATACGGCATGGCATTACACCACATCCTTGCGGTTTATCCACACTGCTTACTGGTGATAAAAATATGTATAGCACAGTGCTCTTAGCTGCCACACACCAATACTTGCTTGGCGAGAAAACACGAAGATTGCCCAAAAGAGGACGCCTCCTCTCCCTTGCCCCATTCTTTGCATTTGCATTATCATATGTTTTGTCATTTTGTCTTGCTAGTGCTCTAGGAGTATTTTCAACCAGAGCGCTCCCTCATACATTCACACAATCCTGCTGTGATCATCTCATATCACAGGACCCTGACAAAATGTGTTATTGCTTTGCTACGCTTGTCACCTTTCCTATTCCGCTTAACAGGTCTCCCTCAGTGCTTTATTTCCCCACGAAGAGTGTCCTCAGTCTGGGTTTCTCGTATACTAACACCTAACAAGTGCCAGAAGATGTTTCTATTTTTCTACAATACTTTCCCTGCAATTTGGCCCTTTTCCTCTGCTATGACACACTCTTGCTTAGTTCTAGTGCAACTAAATAATTGCATGACAGAATTAAGCTATAATACTTGACAGATCCAAAACATTTTGGTACTTATTTACAGGCCCCTTGCGCCACTTTTGCGTCACTTCTAACATGGGAAAAGTGACGCAAAAGTGGCGCAAGGTGCTTGTAAATAAGCCCCTTTGTGTTCTTGGTACTGGTGAATTGCACGTCAGACGGTGCCAATAATTAAAAACCTATTCGCTTGTCCTATGTAAATTGAAGCTTTATCTCTTAGCTTTGTTGCTAGGCAGAGTGCTGAAAGTCCACATCTTACTTCAGTATTTGTGATGGAAACAGGTGTATGAAAATCTGAACACTCTCTCTGTGCTCTGGCAGCAGTTTCTAAACAAGTGGACTTGATTCAGCAAGGCAATGTCGGACTTAAACAGACGTCTGCAGCCAAAAAGGTCTTGATTTACACCAGTCAGGAATTCACAGAAGTATTCCTGGCGGTGTAAGTGGTTTTCCTACTGTTAAAATCTCTTCGGGGTAGTATTACAATATAGTGACCCCAAGGAGTGGGGAGGCATGGGTAGAACTAACCTGGTTTGCCTTGTGAGCTTGTGAACCTCAACATGAACTCACACACATTGAGTTTGTGGACATTCATAACCCCCTACGATCGCTTTCCGTCCTAGAAATGGTTGGAGTATTACTTTAGCAGCATTAATATTAGGATTAATATTATTATTGTCATTATTTTTAATCCCACATTCATTTTGGTTCAAAGGAAATCCCCAGAAGATAAAGAAGCACAAGAAAACAAACACGACCATCAAACAAAAAAACCACACAGCAACTACTCCACCGAATGAAGGAAGAAATCCAAGTCAAAGGCTGAGCAAAGAGATAGTCTTGTTTGCCTTCTTGAATGGAGAATCATTTTGTTTCTCCAAATATCTCATTCCTAATTGTGGGCTCCACTGCCATAAACTTCCTAAATCCTGCTTTTTGCGCTCTGAGCCACTTTAAACAATATAGTGGTACTTGAGCAAGGTGTCCTCAATGGAGGGAAATGGGTTGTCATTTCCAAGAGAAAAACGGTTCCTGTTTCATGATACCTTCTGTGGACTAGACAAGCTCTCTTGAGTGAAAACCGTTTTCCTATTGGCAGCTAGCACGGTTACCCTCTGGAAAGTGAGTCATGATTGCCTCAGTGCCATGTTTTGCAGGCACTTTACCTTAGCACTATTAGGCATGCCCCTGTAGACGGTGTTGCAGTAGTCCACAAGAGTGAGGATATACGAACCATCCACTAGACCAAACATGTTCGCAGGGAATATGGAACAGATTTTTCATTGAGTTATGAAGAGGCTATTGGGGCAGTTAATTTTGGCTCCAGTCTCGCCATTATTGATTAGGCCTCGTATACGTATAGTTTAGGGACTTTTGTACTCGTTTGGTGTGATGTGACTAATGAAGTGAAGTGGACTTAAAGCCATATAGAAAGTACGTTTGCTATGTAACCTCCAAATTTTTATTTTTTTTGCAGAGTTTTATATAGCGTGACCCGAATCCAATCAGGTATCAGAGCGCTTTACATAGCACCAGTTACGTTACATTAGGACAGACATTCATTCTTAGGCACGGGGAGATTAAGTGATTTGCCCAGAATCACAGGATGTTCAGCGTCATTACCGAGACACGAACCCAGTTCCCCAGGTCCGAAATCGAGCACCCTAGCCGTTAGGCCAACTCCTCTCCCTATTTATAATGTGTGTACACTAATGCTTCTTTTACAGTAACAACAAATTGCAGTTCTCACGTATAATTAGACATGTGCGTTTTACCACATTGATTAATCTGCATGTATTCACGTATTTACTTGAATGTATCCTATATTTATGTTATAATGGAACATATATCAATCAGAATTTTACACACTTAATGTGATTGTCCATGTATTTGTATTCACTCAGTTACAGTGTGTATTGAGATCTTAGCTTTGCTAACTTGACCTAAGGCTTTAATCATTTGGGTTACGCAAGGTTTAACCTTCAACAGGAATGCTTTTGGGTGCAGTGTTTTTTTTTCCTCTGCATGTACCTGGTACAATGACCTAATGAATGGAGAAAGGCCCATTGTGTGAACAAGATAGAAAAGCATGAGGGGAGTTTAGGGCAATAAATATTGATGAGCAGAAGGGAGGACTACTGTCTGTGTGGAATGAGGAGATGGATTCAATGGTAGCTTCGAATATGTGGCTCAAAAAAGAAGAGTTACAAGTGTAATTTTGTACTGCTATGTTATGTTTCTGAAACTGATTTATATTACTTTGGCCTTGAATTTGTAGTAAATCCATACTTAATCCTACTTATCGACTCTGTGTTACCAAATGGGTTACACTGCAATTTTGAATGAAACCTGAACCTAACTCTTTTATTCCTCAAGCACCCTAAAAAGATCAGCTGCAGGGGGGTGAGAAAAAAGGGCCCATCTACTGTGTGTCAGCCCTATATCCTATTGCCCAAACCTTCTGTATTTGAAAGATAAATGATAGTTGTTCGTAAACAAAGCTCCCCAGTTCTTTACTGTAGAACCAGGGGTAGTGGCTAGAGATCAAGCAAACAATGATCAGTTTCCACAGCCATAGAGGAGCACTTGTAGCTTATCCCCATTTAACTTTAAGAAATTGCTGGCCATCCAGTTCCAACTGCACAAAAGCCAGTCTCTCAGCCTTGTGATGGGATCATTGCAATGTTTTGTAAATTTCAGGTGTAGTTGAATATAATCAGCATAAGAAAGAGCATTAAATTGTCACTAACATTTTGCTTCAGCTCTCTATAGCATATTGCAATGGATAGATAGGACCACCTCAGCCATTGTGCACATTCGTCTAAAAAAGGTGCACTTTTGTGCAAAGGCTGGTGAGCCAATACTTTTTTCCCATAATATATTCTTTCCTATAGCTGTGTGTTCACACTGTCTTCAGGTTACAGTAATTCCACACCAGTAACCTTTTCTTTGTGTCTAAGGTCTATGAGAATTATATCATATGATGTGCATTAAAACTAAAAAGTGTTTCTATACCCTGTCTAAATATTCAGACCTGCTGGAAAGCACAGCTACCAATCGATTCCAATTACATTCAATGAGTAATTATTATTATTATTTTTATTTTAAGCCGATTGCCCCCATTTTAGATTGCAAAACACACAAGATGATGGACGGAATGTTGCACATTGGCAAAACATTTACCCCCAGTCACAGATCTGGGTTTAATCCATCATTATTTTGCTCACCACGCCACCCCAGTTCAGACATGGCCATATGCAAATCAGTCTTGACCCTGTCCCTCATGGGAACAGTCCAGCCCGAACTGCCAATCCATGTCTTCCCTGGACCGGAATCAAGCATCCTAGGACCGGTTTCGGGGTTTCACCCCTCTTCAGCCAGGATAGCTTGACTCCAGTGGCATAGTGAGCAAGGGGCCCACGTCTGGGCATACCCTTCCCACATAGGGCGATCAGCAAAACACACAAGATGATGGACGGAATGTTGCACATTGGCAAAACATTCACCCCCAGTCACAGATCTGGGTTTAATCCATCGTTATTTTGCTCACCACGCCACCCCAGTTCAGATATGGCCATATGCAAATCAGTCTTGACCCTGTGCCTCATGGGAACAGTCCAGCCCGAACTGCCAAGCCATGTCTTCCCTGGACCGGAATCAAGCATCCTAGGACCGGTTTTGGGGTTTCACCCCTCTTCAGCCAGGATAACTTGACTCCAATGGGGTAGTGAGCACGGGACACACGTCTGGGCATACCCTTCCCACATAGGGCGAATAGCAAAACACACAAGATGATGGATGGAATGTTGCACATTGGCAAAACATTCACCCCCATTCACAGATCTGGGTTTAATCCATCGTTATTTTGCTCACCACGCCACCCCAGTTCAGACATGGCCATATGCAAATCAGTCTTGACCCTGTGCCTGATGGGAACAGTCCAGCCCGAACTGCCAAGCCATGTCTTCCCTGGACCGGAATCAAGCATCCTAGGACCGGTATCGGGGTTTCACCCATCTTCAGCCAGGATAGCTTGAGTCCAGTATCGTAGTGAGCACGGGACCCACGTCTGGGCATACCCTTCCCACATAGGGCGAACAGCAAAACAGACAAGATGATGGGCAGAATGTTGCACATTGGCAAAACATTCATCCCCAGTCACAGATCTGGGTTTAATCCATCGTTATTTTGCTGACCACGCCACCCCAGTTCAGACATGGCCATAGCAAATCAGTCTTGACCCTCTGCCTCATGGGAACAGTCCAGCCCGAACTGCCAGCCTGGACTGAAATCAAGCATCCTAGGACCGGTTTTGGGGTTTCACCCCTCTTCAGCCAGGAATGCTTGACTCCAGTGGCCCATTTTAGATTGCAGCATGTTTTCTTTCTCTCTTTTTGCATATATATGAAACAGAAAAATGTAAAAATGTAACATCATTCCAGCTTGCCAATGCCAGACCCAATGACATTAGGGCTGCTTGTTTACCATAGGGACAATTAGACATGTCTTAAAAAGTCATACTAGGGGCAGAAGAAGACAACATTAATACATCTTTAACGTTATTTAGATCGTTTGCTCGGACGGAATATTTCCCTTTGGCTTTCACCAATGACCTCAGATTTGGATTGCTATTGTTGGGAGTTTGTTAATTTCAGCTTTTGTCATATTAACTCTATCTGTTTAACGGAAATCTTAAAAGGATTCCTTCACTTTATATGCCTTCAAAGGCACACATTCTGATTTTACCTTAATTTGGATAAACAGCCTCAGATGAAAATCCCTCTATTAAAATAAAACGCCTTCTGTTTATATTGACATAGCACGTAGATGGGCAAATCCAAGATCCCCAAAGCACTGCCCCAGACATATATCCTCTACAAGGGGATTTTTAGGGGCATATGTACAAAACCTCATCACCACATGAACATCACTTTTTGTGACGCTTCCGGGGCAATAGGGGCTTTTCCTTATTTACAAGGCAGCTAAGCCATTTAACATAGTTTAACGCTGCCTTGTAAATAAGGCCCCCTTTCACGCAATGCTCAGCATGAAAAGGGTGGGCAGTGGGTGTTGCGGTGGTTGTTCCACCACAACACCCATTGATTTTGACGCTGCCCCCTATTTACGAGAGCAGAGTAAATATGAGGCAACGTCAAAATTAAGACCAGGGAAATCCTGGTCTTAAGTTGGTGAAATAAGGAGAAATGCTTTAGTTATCTTCGTTTTTGCTTTTTCCATATGTGCTGCCTTGTTCAGCACACTTGGAAAAAGCAAAAAGCCTAGGATTGTTTTGTACAGGAAGGTCCCCCTTCCTGCACATAAACAATCTTTAAAAAAAAAAAATCCCTTTTTGTGACTTCCATGTGTGCTGCATTAGGCAGCACACATAGAAGTGACAAAATTCCATTCAAACATTGTTTATGTGCAGGAAAGGGGACCCTCCTGCACATAAACAATTTTCCCCTGCACGCAGACACCCTTGTTGGCGCTACACTGCTAAGTTAATATGGTGCAGCCTTGCGTTTCTGAAGTGGCGGAGGGAGGTGTTAAGCCATGACAGCTAACACCTCACTCTACCACTTCCTTGTACATATGCCCCTAAGTGTCTTTGCCAACAGAAAATACTCTAGATTTAAACAGCTATTCACCAATATTTTTTGTATATATTTTTTATTAGAGTGTTTACAAACAAAATGAACACTTTGCACCAGCATAATTGTACCAAATCAACATTATCTATGGTTTTTTTTTTAGAAGAAAACATTATGCGCAGTCTCAAATTGGATGAAACAGAGCATTAACAATTTTGCAACTGTAGCGAGATCTTTGTTCAATAGGTAAGTCAGTACCTCTCATACATTTTGTGCTTCTTTTTTCCTTTTCTCCACCATTCACTCAATGCCATTTTGACTGTCCCAGTACATGATATAAACAATGTAATATTTTTAGCTGCCTATCTTTTTGACAAGTGTCCATACGGCTGGTATGTAGATTTCACAAGATTTCTACCAGTCAAACATACATTTGTCTGCAACTAACAATACCTGAAGTCTTGCTCTCCCTTTTTTTAGTACTTGGCATTCTAAGTCATTTAGATTTTATATAATTTAAGAAAAGCAGAAAAGGCCAGTGTCAGACAACACACCCTCTACATATGCTAGACAGTTGATTTTACACAATTTCAGCATTTTACACATGCAGTGATCTACTTAAGTGCTGCAAAGATTTAAAGACTATGGTAACTCCCTACTGGTCGGTACAAGGGAAGGACTTCACTCAAGGCTCCAGTTGGTTCAAAACAAGACAGGTCGCCTTGCTCTGAATCGTCCCCCCAATTTCCATATGAACCCCTTCTTCACCTGCTTCACTGGTTGCGTATAAAAAAAAACACAGTAGTATTGAAGATCCTATGTCTGGTCTTTAAAACACTGCAGGGTAGGGGAACAGTCTATCTGAAAAACAAATGAAACCCTTATATCCCACCTGACGACTTAGATCCAGCGACCAGTTATTATCCTAAAAGGATAAATAGTGCCAGACTGGGTGGTCGTTCCTTTTCCTACCTGGCCCACCATCAATGGAACAAACTGCCTTTCTATATTCGTTCCTGCACTAACGTTATTCAGTTCAGAAAACTCCTCAAAACCTGGTTATTCAATCTCTAACTGGTCATGGTTTTGCTTCTGTTGTTTGACACTGCGGTGCCGAGAGATCCTTTTGGGGATGATTCGTTGCACTTAACAAATAATAAATAATGATAATAATAAAGTAGTCAACCTTGATCCACCCGAGCTCTATTTGCAATCTCAACTAAAGTCCCATGTTCACTGCACCTAATAACATTCTTGGATCTATGAAGGCTATGGCCATATTTTATTCCATATCATTTACCATCCCTACTGTAATACAAATCAGGTACATGGTTGGATAATCGTATTTATTTTGCTTTAAGCAATAATGGACCCCAATGATAATTCCATTAACTATACAAACCATTCTGATTATTGCGCATAAATCATGCTTCAATATAGCTTGACTTGAGTGTCAATGAGCAATAGTTGTCAATAACAGTTGGATTATCTTTAATCTTCTTCCTTAGCACTGCCTTGCTCTACTTTGCATCGGGTAGGCGTTACATGCATGGACCATGGGTGTTCCCATGCATGCACCCACGCATTATGACACTGACCCAGATTTACAAAGACTGTAAACCTGGGGTTTGTTCCAAAATGTTGCACCTAGCTAGCAAAGGAGAAATATATTTTTTCTCCTCGCTAATTCCTCTTTCTACACAGAAAGAATAGGAAGCCTCTATGGGTTGTTTTTGTGCACGAAGGTGTTCCTTCCTGCACAAAAACAATCCTGCCTGTAATGCAGGCACATTTTTACTACAGTTGTGGCACTAGGCAGCACACAATGCAGCAGTGCAAGGAGAGAGCAGAAATGCAACTTATCTATGCCTGGGCGGTGAACTTCGCTCCATTCGCGGAGTTTGCAGAGTTTCCTGCACTCCGCACTCCGCGGAACTCGCGGAGCCCGGGGAGTGCAGAAAACTCCGCTTCGCAATGTGCAGCAGAGTTTTTTCCCAGCTCGCGATCGCAAACGGTAAGTTTGCAATCGCGAAGGGTAAGTTTGCAAGCATTTTTACCCGAGCAGCAGGAATACCACCACAAACTGCAGTTCTCACAGCACTCCGCCACTTGGTGAACTTCGCTGAGGTTTTTTGTAACTTTGCGGAGTTCAGCGTAGCAAAACTCCACAAACTACGCCCAGGCTTATCCATATCTTTGTAATTATGGAGCAATTCTGTGCTCTCCATTTAAAGTAATTCAGCGCAGCAAGTTCCCTTGTTGCACCACCTCTCGTGCTATCATATTAAATGAGCCTTATCTTTCACCAATAGCACAGTTTTTGCAATTATCACCCAGCCCGGGGACGCCGCAGTACAGGTAAGTGTTTTTTTTGTTTTAAGTAATGTCTAATTAATTTTTCATAGAGGGGGGAAGGCAGGAGCTGGCCAACTCCACTCCAATGCGGAGTGTGCGGAGATTTGCCTACTGCATGATCCGCGGAGAACGTGGAGTAGGCAAATCTCTGCACGCTCCATTGGTGGAGCGGCGTTCTCCGCCTGCACCTACAGTCCACTCATTAGACTTTGGAGTGCTTTAAAGAATTTTATTACTGATCAAAATATGCAAAATGTACAAATAACTTTAAACCAGGAAATGATGTTTTACTCACAAGTTTCTGTTCAGTGTTCATAACCAATACCAGCATGGCTCTCTATGACATGATCAAGCAATACCACTGCAGGGTGTAGGAGTGTGCATAGAGTGGCAGGTGAAATGGCAGGTGCTGCAGGGGAAAGTTCCTACCATGGTAAGTGGGTGGCAAGGCGGCAGCAATGCTTGTGGCAATGACCGGTGTCAAGGGTGTGCATTTGGCAGAGGTGTAACTCTGGGGGGGGGGTCGACGGACCAGGGCTTGTGGCTCTGGGCATGGTCCAGGCTTGTGAAGGTGGGAAGAGGAGATGTGAAGACGTGCAGGAGAACAGGTAAGGAGCAGGGGCAAGGGAGGGGAGTGGGTGAATGCCTCTGCTAGCTTCAGAAGGGTTGAAGGAAGGGGAACAGAGGAAATGGCAAAAGATGACATAGCAGAAAGGAGTAAAGAGGCATTAGAGAAGGAAAAAAAGAGGCAAAAGCTGAGAAAAAACAAGGAATCAAAGAGGCATGAGTGAAAGGCAAAAAGGGGCAAAAATAGTCAAAAGCCGGAAAAGATAAAAAGAGCAAAGAGGCACAAGTGGAAGGCAAAAACAGGCAAAAAAATGGAGAAGATTGATGAAGCAAGAGTGAGAGGGGAGAGCAAGAGAGGGTAGAGATAGAGTGAGGAGGTAAGAATCAGGAGCGCATAGCTAGGTCCAAAGGGCCTTGACTGGTAGGAGGACCAGTCCAGGTAAGTGCAGGAGTTGTGGCTGGGCAACTGCACAATGTGGTCGCACTGCTGCTGCAATTAAGTAGGTCCTGGGAGCAATGATATGTCAAGATGGAATAATATAGGTAGTAACGCAAAATAGGTTTTCAATAGGTTGCAATAGTCAAGGGTGAAATAGGAAACACCCATTACTCCCCATTTGGGCCTTAGTACTTGGTGTTTGTGCCTTGGTGCTGAGAAGATATACTTTACGATACATATTTTCACATTGTTCCCCCTACTTGCGAGTTTCAATTTGAAATCCATACAGGAGAAGGTCATTTTTTTCTAGAGGCATGTCCTCACCCATATATGATAATTCACGCTTACTCAGAAGCCTGAAGAGTGACCCATCTTTGGAGAAAAAAACCAATGCATTCCAAGATAGAGGGATAGAAATGAGATGGTGAAAATTTAGTGAAAATAAGTGCACAAGAAAGGGACATGCAATAACTGACAAGTAGAACTTTGTTGACCACAAAAAAACACTGCAGAAAGAGATGATTAAAAATCTTAATGAGAACAACTGAGATAAGTGAAATAGCTGTTAAACTGGTCAATGACATTCATTATGGAACAGAAGGCATCTTCACGACTATCCTTTGGGAATTTGTTTGGTGTGTAAAACGAATTGGAGAGTAAAGAAGATACCCATGTTCAGTACATACTCACAAAACACAAGACCCTGCATCCCAAACTTACTCCCCACTTTAACCATAGTCAACCCACAAAAATCCAAAGTGTTCTTTCAAAGGTTCTGAAACTGTTCCCTTACTTCCCTTAAATCTGTTTGCGTTTTAGGTTTTGAGACACTTGTACTCCAATTTTCCCTTGCTCTGTATTAGCTGCTTTGCATGTCCAAGTGTTCTATAACATGTGCTGCTCTTTATGTTACCACATTGCAGAGTAATAATTGTATACTTGCACTACAATTAAATATGTGCTTCAGGGTAAGTGAAGAATATGTAAAGTTGTAGTGTTGCATGCATGATTGATGAACATGCACAAAACGCAAACACATAACACAGAAATTGTATAGTTTCTGCATGTTGGACTTTTGAAACCTATAGTTTCCTCTCTACCAGTGTCAAACACTGTGATTGGTGATTCCAGATTATTAGTTGTTATTTGGTGGTCTTTCACATATGGCAGTGCACGATTATTTGAAGACATAAGACACACTATAGAACGATCAATTCAGTGAAGGTGCATTGATGTTCTAGCTCAGTCATTCATTCTCAGATATTTACAACTACTCGACTAGCAGTGCACCATGAACCGGTTAGCAAACATTTTGTTTTCAGAGTAGGTAACCCACTGTTTTTCCTCTTCCTTTTCCAAACCAGCAATAGATTTTTGGACAACATTACACACTGCACATGAATACTCTGGGAAAACGGAATAGCTATAGTACCTGAAGATTTAAGAGAACAGCTCCAACCCGCATTGCTTCGCTAAGTTCCAAGTTGTACATTGACTGTGGAAAGCGAGGAGGGCTCTGATTATTTGGGGGTAGCACCTCAATGTAAACAGTGGTAATGGAACTCCTGAAAAGAAAAGAGAAAGAAAATCATCCTTGTAGGCTGTGTTAAATACTATGGGGTTTATTTATAAGAGCTCTGCATCACTTCTGCACCATGTAAAGTGGTACATGCATGATGCAGGGCTCTCATAAAGATTTATGAAGGCATACACAGCTACTCTGTTTGGCTTTGACTGTCTTCATAAATCAGGCGGCACTTAGCAATTTGCTGTGATGCCTTACTGTTCGTCCAGGAGGAGGGCAGGGGCGTAGCACAGGCCCCCGCAGCCCCCGCGGAGCGGGGGGGGCCCGAGCTGCAGGGGGCCCCCTCAGCACCATACTCAGTCCTGAGAGCTCCATAGTAAATACGGAGTGGGGGCCCCTTTATGTTCTTTGAAGGGGGGCCCCCTCAACTTTCGTTACGCCAGTGGAGGAGGGCAATGGGCATTGCAGTGGGTTTTCCTATGCAACACCCATGGAATTTGATGCTGCCCCAGATTTACAATGTGGTGTAACCCTTGGGCAGCGTCAAATCCATACGCCTCCCAAGGTGAGGCGTTACGAGGAGAAATACGTTTATTTTTCCTAGTTTTTTTCCTCTTTCCATGTCATAGAAAGAAGAAAGCTCCTCAAAGGATTGTTTTTTCTGCAGGAAGGTGCCCTTTCCTGCACAACAACAATCCTGCCTGCAACAGAGGCACCCTTGCACCATGGTGCAAGAGTGCCTACAGTGGTGGTAGGCTGCCAAAACAGTGCCAGCGCAGGCAGAAAGGTCAGGAATGCACTGTATTGCTTAAATTCAGTGCATTCCTGCCTTTTCACTTTGGCGTACACCAAAATGCCATGAATGAGGCCCTGTGTCTCTAGTACCATAACTGCTTGCACTTTTGCTTTACAGCCATTATTACATCCTCATTTGGAGTGGCCTGTAATAATCAGGTGGAAAGACCACCTAGGCAAATAATGTTTGCAAAAGGCATTGAGGAATAATGTGCAAAATCAACCTTTTGTTAAAGATGGCATTTTACTTTATGACTTCATCATACAGTTTTACAGGAGTTCTGCAAAGTGCGTGCACATAATGAAAATCATTCCCATCCCTCTTGTATGTGAAAGGGTGCAGATTGACGGTGAATTCATGTGTTACATGCAGGATGTATGTAATTGGTAAGTGCTGTTGTGTTAGGCTGCGCTGACCAGAAGTACACCTCACTAAGGTGGATCACTTGTGACTATTGTGTATGAGCACAACAGCTCATATATCTATTAATGTGATGAGGATAAGCCTACCGTCATCATGCCTTCAGAGCACACAAAGGGTATTTGGTGGGACACTACATTCCTCCCTAACTTATAACTAAATTATTCAATCCCAGTGACCAACATGATAATCAAATACAACTCAGTAAACCATATGTCACTTAGCATCTGAGAAGGTTGATGCATTTTTTCTGTGGGTGCAGCTGGTTCAACCAAGTCTTAACACTTACCGTGGTGAGGTACTGTAAGTAATTGGGTCATTAGTTGCAAAGGTTGTGGGTCCTTCAGTCTATAGGTATCTCCTTACTCAGAATCAAGTACCAGATCATAGTACTTGCATCTTTCAAGTTAGTGAAACAGAGCGGCCCAAGGCCTAATCAGGGGGCAGCTGGGCAAAATGGAGGGCCATTAATTGTTTCTTTAGGTTATGCTGGAAATCAGCCACGGCCCGTACAGGAAACAGCGATGGGGCGGTGGGGCCATGTGGGGGGGATTTCGAGAGACGATGCAGAGTTAAAATTAAATAAATAATTAATTGTCCATTGGCATCGTCCCTCAAAATCCCCACGCAAGCGGCCTCACCGCCCCACTGCTGTTACCTGCACGGACTGAAAGTGATTTTGTCTAACAACAGTGGTGGAATTTTGTGGCTTTATTTATTAAAAGTTGTAAAAGATAAGTTCTTATTCCACAACTCGACTGTGCTAGTGGATGCTAAAGCCGTGGACAGATATTGATTATATATAGATTTTTTTATAATTTTGAACTTCTGACCGTAGAGCTTTGTTTAGTGGGGATGGTCCGAATTTATTTTTTATTTTGTACCAACATTTTATTGCGGTGTACATTCTCCCTACTGTTTCATTTATTATCCCAAATTCCAGATGCACCTGCGGTGCTGACACATTCTGGGATATTCGAAAGACCTGCTTATATATTGTGGCCTGTAGCTTGTTCATAAGTGCAGTCTTTTCTGTGAAGGAATGTGCTAGCATAGGATATCGTTTAGAGTATTTTTCAGCTATTACAAATAACGGTGGTTTGTAAGATGGACCCTAAATTTTGTGGGCCAATGTGCTGAAAGCTAATGCTAGTGTGTTGGCTGTTTTTGACATGTAGTTCTTCTGTTCGCAATCATTGAGTCTGCTGTTAATGTAAACTCCCAAATACTTGCAGCTGGCTACTTCTTCCAGAAGCTTTCCTTCTAACCAGATTTTCTGTAAAGGGCTTATGTGGTTACTAATCAGCATGGTTTTTGTTTTTGATATGTTTATTTCCAACTTGTTAGTGGTGATATACTCATGCATTTCAGCCAGTGACCTCCAGAGGCTAGCTTGAGTTAAACTCATTAGTACCACGTTGTATTCATATGAAAGATGAAATAAAGTTAGCTTGCCCAAGCGAGGTGGATGGGAGTTGGTGTGATCGAGCTGGTGTGTCAGACCAGACATTAACAGGGTGAACAGCTGTGAGGCCAGCACACACTCCTGCCTCGGCCCCTGTTTGTGGTGAGTTTTCTTGAAATCCTGAAGCCATCACCCAACTTCACTTTTATTCAGGTGTGGGTATAAAATAGCATAATTCCTCTTCCAGTAGTCTATCAGGAATGTTCCAATCTCTTAGTTTCCTCCAGAGGATGTGATAATCTACACTATCAAGGCCGTTTTTAAGTCAATGAAGCAGAAGTGTAGTTTTTCTTTTTTCCCTTACATTTGTCAGCTATTAGTGCGAGTGCCAGAAAATTTGCTATCATCCCGGTCCCTTTTCTGAAGCTGTCTCATTGGCTGGGATCAGGTTGCGCATGTGGGACCAGTCAATGAGGTCTGCTATGATCAAAGATGCGCAGTGCTTTGCTTCTACGTCCAGTAACACTACAAGTCTGTAGTCTACCAGGTTCAACCTATCTCCACCTTTATAGATAGGCATGATAATTGAGACTTGCCAACGTGGTGTCCTGCAACTTCTTTGAATAGGATGGATAAATAGTTACTCCAAAAAGCCAGATCGCATTTGAAAATAGTCTGGGGAATTTCTGTTTGGTCCCGGTGCACTGTTCCTTCTGCCCTTGTGTATTATGTTGGTTACTTTTTCTACTGAGTAGGTCAACGGATTTGTCTTATTTGCGGGATAAGTGCTGTTTCCTTCATTGATTTTGCTGGATTTAACTGTTGTTTCATTCCCCTCATATCTCGTTTTGGTTCTTTTTCTTCCCATGAAGTTTTTTTTGTATTCCTTCATCAGGCAACGCACATTTTCCCATGCGGTTTAATGGGGTCAGTTAATCTTAGTTTCCTGGCTGCTTTTCTTAATTTTCTTTTCAGTCCTTGCAATTTACATGATGTTGTGTTGTAGGCCGTTCTTGGCACATGCCTATGGCCAGCCAGCATTAATCATGTCAGATTTGTTATGAATTCTGTTCAAGTGCCTAATAATTCGGTTTTCTCATTCCAACTGAACATTTCTAGTTCCTTTACTGCAGGTACTAAAGTTTATTGTTTGTCCACTTCAATCACTTTAAGTTGATCAAATCTATGCTCCTGACCATTGCTGGGGTGATACTGTGCTTTGGAGGGCTGAAGCTAAAATGTATATATTGATGGGAGTTATTGCTCAGGGTGCTAAATTCAATTGAGAACTGTGCTAAGAATGGCATAAATGATAGTGTAGAAGTCTAGATTAAGTTGGAGTTAACATCTCCTGTCAGAATTACGTTCCATTCTTCTGTCTGAATTTGTTGTGGGAATTTGGAAGTAGAGTTCTTTTTTTCCTGACTTTTGGGTGAACATGTGTATAAATCAACAGAACTGGGTTTGATTCGGAGGTACTCCGGTGAGTAAATTTAATTAGTTGCAGTACAGGGACAGGGGATTTCAACTGTTCAGATTTGATATTTAAAGCTGTGGACACATAAACTGTGAATCCCCATTTTGGATGGCCACATGGCTCATTTGTTCTGTGCCCACACTGTAATGGATGGCGCCCTCCAAGGGTAGTATGGCCGGTGCCCATGTCTTTTGGGAGTATCAAAACAACAATGTCTCAACCAGTAATTATAGGGACAATTTTAAACAAAGATGCATAAGTCATAAAGGAGGGAAACCAAGAGACCAAAGTATGAAAAAGTTTTTTAGTTATTATTATTATGCAAAAGAATTGTAACAGCACTATAATACAATTAAATCAAATTCTGGTAGCCAAACATACACCAGTTGTGTACTGACCGTGCTCGGTGTAAGTGATAAGTGCAGTGACACAAGTGATATATACAGTGTGGGCGGCGCAAAGTGAAAGGACAACATTAATCATGAACAAATTACAAAAACACAATAAATAATTTGCAATAAGGTATAAATCCTTAGGAGGCCGTGGGTTACACTGGGATGTCGACGGCGTTTCGACCTTATGCACTTAAGGTCATCATCAGGACAATGGCTACAATTTGAAGAGTGCTGCAGAGAGGTAAAGAGAATAAAGAGTGGGTGGATCATCTTTTAAACTAAGGAAAGCAAGGAGCAAAAAATGGTTTAATAAAGACAGCAGTCAGTGGTGCGGGTAGTGAAAGTAGGGTAGGGCGGGGGGAAAAGGGGTGTGTGGGGTGAGGGCAATTGGGAAAAAGAACGTGTAAATTTGGAGTTGAGGGGGAGGGGGGGAAAGGAAGGAGGGGGAGGGAGAAAAGGGGATGAATTGGGAAGGAAACGAAGGAAGGGGACGAGGGGGAAAGGTGTATTATCACAAAGGGAGGAAAAGTATGACTAAAGGTACAACACAGTGCGGTGAGCAGATGTAGGAATTCACCTGAGTGCTGGTCTAATGAAAACGCACAAAGCGCTAATGCCCGGGCGATCGTCAGGAACTTCTACATAAGACGGTATCACGAAATGCTTTGGAATGCCAGAACTACGTTCGGGAACTGTGAGGAAATTGAAACTGGTTAGGATTCAAGGTAACCACAGGTCGGAGGGGCAAGGTAATTTAGACTAAAATGAACAAACGTACCAAATTGGCCGATATGCTGGGTCCGTTACAGTCGTGCAGTCAAGGGTCCTGTTCATATGGACAGCCTACAATGTATGAGAATTGTGCCCAAATCTACAAACCAGGAGATAGCGGACATTAATCGCGGGCCTTAGCTCAATTATTAATTGGCGTTAGAGTAATAAAAAAGTAATAATAAATTAAAATAAAAGGGGGCCCTTACCGACTATTATGGGTCAAAGTCCAACCGGTATGTCCAACACTGAAGTTATCCCAACGGGAGTACGTGAGCGTGCCAGGGTAGCACGACGACCGCTAAGTGGAGCCAATAAACTCTTTCCAGGTAGACCAGACGAAAAATCGCCGGCAGAGTGAGCGGAACCAATACGCCAGGGTGACTGAATCGCAAACCGCGATAGAATCATGGTCTGGAAATACAGCCAATTGCGGAAGTCAAAAGCGCGCAGGCGCGCCCATCAAGGGGAACTACTAGACCGTAAACATACGGCTGACCCAAGTGCCCCAGGAGAACAAGTAAACAATAAATAACCGATGTAAATGCACTTAAGCAGACGGGCAAGGACCGGATGACAGGAGCGGGTACAGGAAAGAAGGAATAGGTCTTGACTGAATGTTAGGGCTAATTAATATTAAACAAAAAGTCGAAAAGCGGGAAAGGGGGGTGGAAGAGGGGAGGGAAGAGGGGAAAGAGGGGAAAGGGGCGCAAAGGGAACGTGAAAGAGCGAATTAAGAAAAGAAAGGAAATTGAAGGCAATTAACATTAGAGAGCTCACATATATAAACAATATATATACAACAAACACATTGGTCAACAAGTGTCTAATTTGAACTTGCTAAAACAAGTATCCACATGATCATCAGTTGTTACAATCAGAGGAAAAGGTTTAGATTAACACAGTAGCTTAGACCATCAATGTAAGCAATCCACAGTATAACAAACAAGGTACACATAATAGTGCCGTGGTGGTAAACGGAACAAACATTAAGCCCCTCCTACATCCGATATAGTGGGAAAAGAAGTGGAGGGGAAGGGGATACAAGTTCTCATATTAAATACCCGCTGTTGCTTTCAAGTACAAGGAATTAAAGCATGCATAAATCAGAGTTTTCTTATGATGTTGGCATAACAGAATTCCATTCATCAAGGGAGTTAAGACCACAATTCACAGTGTTGCAGCGCGTGATCCAGCGACATTCACATCTATTCAGTAGAAGTTGAAGATCACCGCCTCTAGTTGGTATTTGTGGACGATCGATTACCTGCCATGTGAAATCAGATTCTGTATGATTAAATTGCTTGAAGTGGGTAACCAATGGAGCGGTCTCCACACAGCATCTGATGCGACTCTTGTGTTGGCTGATTCGGTGCTTAATCATCTGGGTAGTCTGACCAATATATAGCAAGTTGCAGGGACAGCGTATAGCATAAATTACATTAGTGGTCCGACAATTTGAAAAATGCTTTAGAGTATAGGTGCGATCAGTTGTAACAAAGGACTTGGTGTTAAAAGTAAGGTCGCACGCGGTGCATGTCTGGCATTTAAAATGGCCAATAACAGGAGGCAAACCCCACATAGATGTAACTGATGGAGTTATACTTTCTTTTACAGGCCACGTTATTGCGTGTACCAGTTTGTCTGAGAGGTTATCACCTCTTTTGTAAGAGAACAAAGGCGGGTCCTTGTATAAACCAGACGTCCGAAGAATTGTCCAGTTTTTCTTGATTATTTTCCCTACTTTGTTACTCGAGGGACTGTATGTACTGACAAATGGAATCCGTTGGTTTTGGGTTCTTTCAGAAGGGGATAGGATCGTTTCCCTATGAGAATACCAGGCTCTCTTAGAGGCCCTGCGTACCAGATGTTTTGGGTATCCTCTACACAAAAGATTTTCAGTCAAGGTAGCTGCTTCACGTACATAGTCTTTTTTCCATTTACAGTTCCTTCTGATTCGAAGGAACTGCCCATATGGTAAGCCGTCACGCAAGCCTCGCGGGTGGTAACTAGTATACATAAGCAAGGTATTACGCTCCGTGGGTTTTCGGTAAAGTTTAGTACCCACTATGCCATCCTCACAATGTAGAGTCAAATCTAGGAAAGGTAGATCGTTTGTTCTAATATCTGACGTGAAGGTCAGATGCTTCTGACAACCATTTATCCAAATGATAAATGATTCCAAATCTTCATGTGTACCATGCCAAAACAAAAGAACATCATCAATATAGCGACGCCAAAGTCTGACATTAGTCAAAAATGGATTAAGGGTAGATAGAACAAAAGTAGTTTCAAGATGGTAAACATACAATATTGCAAAATTTGGAGCAAAGCACGCCCCCATTGAAACTCTCTTTACCTGCAGATAAAAGGTGTCTTTGTAAAGGAAGTAGTTGTTGGTTAGAGCAATATGTAACAACTCTAAAATGAACTCGCTGGGAATACGGACAGGTCTTTGTCTAGTATCCAAGAGATCTTTAATAACAGCGAGTCCTTCAGCATGGGGAATATTTGTATATAGAGATTCTATATCTAGACCAACCATAAGATCAGAATCGATATTGAATGGCAAATCCTCTATAATATTGATCAAATGTGTGCTGTCTCGTACAAAGGTGGTAGTTGAAGGAACAAATTCTTTAAGAAAAAAATCAATATATTTTCCCAATGGCTCCAAAATTGAGCCACATCCGGAGACAATAGGTCTACCGGGCGGATCAGAAACATTTTTGTGAACTTTTGGCAAAACATATAGGACCGGTGTTCTAGGGTGAGGTTTATTCAGAAAAGCATGTTCTTTTTTTGTGATAATTTCCAAAAGAAGAGCCTGATTTGTAACTATCAAAATTTTGTCACGAATTTTAGAAAGAGGATCAGACGGCAAAGCCGAGTAATGATTAAGATTACTCAATTGGCGCATTATTTCTAAGTCATATTTGTCATGGTCCATAATGACTATTCCGCCACCCTTATCTGCTGGCTTTATTGTTATCCCTTTGTTGTTGCTCAAACTATTAATAGCCCCTTTCTCCAGAAGTGACAAATTATAGGGAACAAATTCAAATTGTTTTTTCAATTCCGTTACCTCATGTAACACTAGTTTTTCAAAGGTTAAAATGTCCGATGGCATCATAGATGTAGGAGGCACAAAGGAGGAAGGCAAATGAAATTGTTTCTCATAGGGTCTATCAATGCTTGATTTGTCTGCAAAAAAGTATTTCAAACGGATCCGTCTGAAAAATATTAGAAGATCTTCCTGTAATTTAAAAAAATTACTGTGATCCGTTGGTACAAAGGAGAGACCCTTTGAGAGCAACGAGGTTTCCTCAGTAGATAAAATATGCCTAGATAAATTGAATATAGGTATAGTCATATTGGAGCATACTGTGTAGGGTATTAGGGCTCTCTCATCAATCATTGGTGCACTTAAAGACCCTGTAGATGTTACCATAGATGGTACCAAAAGAGGAGGCGTACATACTGACTGTAATGGTGGATGGTATTCCATCAAATTAGTTAAAGAGGGTTGTGAGATAGTGACTTCAAAATTTACTGGGGTGGACCCCATTGGTAAAACTTGCGGCGAGTTTGACGCTCGCCCGGATATTGGTAATGGTAGTTCTGTCTTTGTCGACCTCGACCACGTCCTCGGTTGGTTCCTAAAAAACCAGCCGGAAGAAGCGGTGGTGGGTGCGTTCTGTTTTGCAAATGGTCTGAGCTAGATCCTTCACCGGGGTCTGAATCTTCAGCAGAAGTGTTGGATGAGTCAGAGAAGGTTATAATCTGTTTATTTCTATATCTTCCCCAATTTCGGTTTCTTGGAGGTTGATAAGGGGTATTGTAGAATGTATCATGTAAATAAGGATAAGTCTGATCTTTTTGATAGTTCTTAATGTCTCGTTGGATCTTGTTGACTTTTTTGTTTTGCTCTAGGGTGTTAAAAGTCGCAATAGTAGTGTTAACTTTCTCCAAGAGACCCTTGGCATCAGAAATCGTTGTCTGCTAAGATAATTCTCTCAAATTCAGCTATTTCTTCAAGTTCCTTCTTGCTATGCTCTATTGCAGTGTCAATACCTAAGACCATCCAATGTCTCGAACAGGTAGTCGCCAGATGACTAAAGCCCTGTCGAAACTTGGGGTCCTGGGTAAATATTGCTGGAACGTTACGTATTTGTAAGCCCAATGGAATAGTGTCTGACTTTAAGTACTCTGTAAGCATACGAGCGTGTAGGTCAGTGCGGATCTGTTTCTTCTTTAAGTTTTCGAGCTTCTCTAACAACGCCCTGGAAGAGTTAGGGGCTACAGGCAGAGGGGTGGAAGAATGTGACAGTAAAGATGGTCCACTGAGAATACGTAAGATATAATCATCAGTGTAAAAGGGGGTCTCTCTAGAAGACATATTATGACAAGTATTTGTGCATAATAAACCACTATTAATGGGTAATGTAGGACTTCTACTCTCGCAACCCAGCGGTCTAGGAACGTGAAACAGGAGTAAACCCGTATACCCAGTTGAGACCGGGTGAATTATAGTATCAAAACAACAATGTCTCAACCAGTAATTATAGGGACAATTTTAAACAAAGATGCATAAGTCATAAAGGAGGGAAACCAAGAGACCAAAGTATGAAAAAGTTTTTTAGTTATTATTATTATGCAAAAGAAATGTAACAGCACTATAATACAATTAAATCAAATTCTGGTAGCCAAACATACACCAGTTGTGTACTGACCGTGCTCGGTGTAAGTGATAAGTGCAGTGACACAAGTGATATATACAGTGTGGGCGGCGCAAAGTGAAAGGACAACATTAATCATGAACAAATTACAAAAACACAATAAATCATTTGCAATAAGGTATAAATCCTTAGGAGGCCGTGGGTTACACTGGGATGTCGACGGCGTTTCGACCTTATGCACTTAAGGTCATCATCAGGACAATGGCTACAATTTGAAGAGTGCTGCAGAGAGGTAAAGAGAATAAAGAGTGGGTGGATCATCTTTTAAACTAAGGAAAGCAAGGAGCAAAAAATGGTTTAATAAAGACAGCAGTCAGTGGTGCGGGCAGTGAAAGTAGGGTAGGGCGGGGGGAAAAGGGGTGTGTGGGGTGAGGGCAATTGGGAAAAAGAACGTGTAAATTTGGAGTGGAGGGGGAGGGGGGAAAGGAAGGAGGGGGAGGGAGAAAAGGGGATGAATTGGGAAGGAAACGAAGGAAGGGGACGAGGGGGAAAGGTGTATTATCACAAAGGGAGGAAAAGTATGACTAAAGGTACAACACAGTGCGGTGAGCAGATGTAGGAATTCACCTGAGTGCTGGTCTAATGAAAACGCACAAAGCGCTAATGCCCGGGCGATCGTCAGGAACTTCTACGTAAGACGGTATCACGAAATGCTTTGGAATGCCAGAACTACGTTCGGGAACTGTGAGGAAATTGAAACTGGTTAGGATTCAAGGTAACCACAGGTCGGAGGGGCAAGGTAATTTAGACTAAAATGAACAAACGTACCAAATTGGCCGATATGCTGGGTCCGTTACAGTCGTGCAGTCAAGGGTCCTGTTCATATGGACAGCCTACAATGTATGAGAATTGTGCCCAAATCTACAAACCAGGAGATAGCGGACATTAATCGCGGGCCTTAGCTCAATTATTAATTGGCGTTAGAGTAATAAAAAAGTAATAATAAATTAAAATAAAAGGGGGCCCTTACCGACTATTAGGGGTCAAAGTCCAACCGGTATGTCCAACACTGAAGTTATCCCAACGGGAGTACGTGAGCGTGCCAGGGTAGCACGACGACCGCTAAGTGGAGCCAATAAACTCTTTCCAGGTAGACCAGACGAAAAATCGCCGGCAGAGTGAGCGGAACCAATACGCCAGGGTGACTGAATCGCAAACCGCGATAGAATCATGGTCTGGAAATACAGCCAATTGCGGAAGTCAAAAGCGCGCAGGCGCGCCCATCAAGGGGAACTACTAGACCGTAAACATACGGCTGACCCAATTGCCCCAGGGGAACAAGTAAACAATAAATAACCGATGTAAATGCACTTAAGCAGACGGGCAAGGACCGGATGACAGGAGCGGGTACAGGAAAGAAGGAATAGGTCTTGGGAGGCTATCATATCATACTTATCCCATTTCGGAGGTGGCTTGCCATCTTCTAGCAATTTATTTGCTCCCTCGATGTTCTATGAGATTAGATGTAAATCATGTGTCTTAGACTTTCTTGCAGAGTGCCCCCAAGGTCAAACTGCCTTGTGCGCCTTTAGGGTGACTGGAAGCCAACTCCATTGCCTTTAGCTTATGTCTGTATTCATATTCTGGTTGGTGTAGTTGTTGCTCCTCGTTGATATATTTAAACTTCTTCCTTGGATGTTCTGAAGCACACCACAGTCTTTACTGGATTTTAATTTTGATGATTGCTTCATTTTATGAAGAGAGTTTTAAATCAAGGGTTGGGGGTAACGTGATGTAGTATGATTAGAGTATTTATGGCCCATGCTTCAAATTGTTGTGTATCATAAAGGGTGAGGAGTGCTGTTTCCTGTGGTTGCCTCGTAGTGAGGGTTTGTTCCATACGTTTTCGGACTTCTGGGATGAACTCTACTGAGAGAAGATCCGAGGATTCTAGATGTTTTAGCCCTGAGATTTCTGCTATCAGTTTTAAACTGTTCCCTCTATTGAGGATATCATGCGGACCCTGCGAATTGTATTCTGGTGTTAAAATTATTTGTTGCATTGCATTTGTAAACGAGGGAGAATGTATCCATTTTGTGTGTGATTACTCAGTGTGTTCCTGATAGGTTTAGCTTCTTGTGGTTTTCAACAATAACCAATTAAGGCGTTGTACCGTCCATTATTATGTTGACTGATGGCTTACCCTCTTCTGGGTAAGTGGAGGACTGACCCATCTGTGGATTCTCTGTCTGGTTGGATGTTAATTTCCATGTGAGACATTTTGTTCCATAATGTAAGTCCTGTTCTCTGGTCCGTGTCTTGCTTTTCTTTCACGTTTTTTTGTCATCTCATTTGGCTGCCCATTTTGGGCTCGTCCGTACTTGCACTTTCTATTGGAGTCTGCTTGAACTCTTCCAATATTGCCCTACTTGTTTTCTGCTTTTTTGAGGTTCACTCATTTTCCCAATGGGCTGGCAAGGGTCAACAGATTTCCCTTCTTGCTTTGTGCTATATTTGATATTTTCTTCTGGGCAAGAGAGAGAATTATTAGCCAGATTGGCTTTTTTGGGGATTATTATCTCTTCCAATATTGCTGGTGGGGTGTTTAATTTGTCAATTACTGGGCCACATGCACAGGATGCTTGCAATGGTGAGTGGACAGATTGCACTCTTACTATTAGATATGTTAATCTTTCCAGCTTGGTCTTAATGGCTGAAATATAGGTAGCTATTATATTAATTAGATTAATTTGGATATCCAGTTTGTCAGGTTCCATTATAAGTGCCTCTGTTGAAGCTTGTAAATGATGCAGTAATGAGATGTAGAGGCCAGACTGGCCACCCACTTCATCATTCTGCTGCCCTTGTGCTGTTTTCAGTTCAATCCCTTTTTGACTGCTATGGTTGATATTTTGCAGAGTTTTTGAGTGCGGTTGAGGGAAGTAAAACGAGGTATTAAAAGTAGTTGTTGTTGGGACATTTATTAAGTATAACCTCATCATTTTTTGTTGTCGTGTTGTGATCGTTTTTCTCTTGAGCTCTTTAGCTTCGCTCACTTGATTAATTATTTTTAATTCCGTGGCCTGTAAGAGATCTTTTTTGGTTGAGAGGGTGATTGATCTCAACTATGAATTTTCCGAGTCCTCCTCAAGTGCCTGTACATCTTGTTTCCCCTGGGTTATTTCCTGTTTTGATGTGAATCTAGGTGTGCAATGTGAAAGCTTTACCTCATCCGTGTGTGTTCGTTTTTGGAAAGTTTGTTTTTGTTTTCTTATCTTCATGGTTTTCATATAGTCTATGTTGTGGTGAGATATGTGTCTCACTCCTCTCGTTCACCTGCTTATTGAGGGGAAAGGATCTGTAGGTTCTGCAGCGTGCATCTGGACCTTAATGGTTATGGTTTTTGAGTTTGGTTTGTTGTTTTCTACTTTATTAAACTCTTCCTTTGTTGGTAGTACATCTGATACCTCTGAGTCTTGATCACAGTCATGCCGTTGGCTGTGTAGTTGTTCTATTTTCTTCTCTTATTGAGTTGGACTCTGTGTTACACTCTAAGGAGCCTGTAAAAAGTTCCATTACATCTCTAGACATTTAGTAGATTTTTGGATCTTTTAAAAATGTCAATTTGGAGCTTATGTTCGCTTTACCACTTGAGCCCGCTTTACCAAACAAGATTAATACTGGCAATATGAGGGGGCTCCTTTGTATGTGACATGATTCACTTATTTTTTTTATCTTGTTAGTATTTGATTTTTTTGACGCCCCCTTCTGGTTAGGATTCTTCTGCCTCAGCTGCTGCCTAATTTTTCCTGATCTCATTTCTTTTTTGGCACCTCTTGCAGTGGACCTGACGCATTCTGCCCTTTCAGTCATCTCTAGCATTTTCAAATGTTTGTGCTTATCACTTGCCACTTGTGTAAGTGCGCTTTTTGCTGATGGCTTTGCTACTGGCTGAGTCCAGAGTCTAAAGGGGAATGGGGGACTTGGACTTGTCCGGGGCTCACTGAGTGTGCCCACAATTCACATCCAGACCTCGCTCTGCCACTTTGCATGGGCTGATTACAGCCGCTGCTCTTGCTGTTTGGATTGTCTACCTATCTGGCCCACCCTGCTGACACTCCTCTGACACGTCATGCCTCTGCTTCCCTTGGGAGATCAATAGGTCCTGGATTCCCAGTCCTCTGAACTTCGACCTACCCGACCTCCTCCCCTCTTTGTTTTCTGGCTCGCTGCCAATTGTCTTGGCACTCCTGGATGTGGCTAATTCTGATCTGGACAGCACCCCCTGTACCGCCGCCGTACTCCTGCACTCCAAGACTGCCAGACAGCCAAACTGCAGGGCAAAGGCGGAGGGGGAGAGCAGAAGGTTGTGGCATCCCTGCCGTTCCCGGTTAATAAATGCCTGATAGGGGCCCACGTACCGGCTCGGCACTCTTAGGCTCTTAGGGTGCTGAATCAGGCTGGACGCCTGTCCAGGCAGAAAGCAGGAAGGAACCTTGTGAGCGGCGAAGTCAGTCGACCAGGAGCCGGAGGCCGGAGGAGGCTTGCCCTGCTCTCAAGCCCGAACCCGAATACAGACCCTAAAGAGACACCTGTGCCTCCTCTGACATGCCCTTCTAATCTTCCACTGCTCGAGCACTGCATCATGATGTCACTTCCTCACCTTTAAAGTTCCGCTCTGACTCTGTCTATGAACTTACATATACTGCCACTCAATTGTGTGTCGTATAGTGTGATAAGCCACTCACCCATCCAAAAGGACTTTGTCAGGCAATTAAGTTTTCGATATTTATTTGGGGGATTAAAGAAAACACAGGAGTTCTAGGTTTATCAATACAAAGATACTGAAACTCTTAATGGTTTAGTAAACTCTGATCATTCCAGTTAGATAGTTTGCTATTATACTGTATCTTAATCATCAAAAATATTTGCGGAACTTGCAGTTGTAGGAAGAAACACTAAACAAATTATGATCATTGCAGCCCAGAGTAAAGATGTACTGTTAAAATTAAAAAAGCTAGAGCAATTGAAAAAATGTGAGCGTCCAAAATGACGGGAAGGAAATCATTGAAGTGCTATTTAGATGTGGGGCATGTACAGAGAGGATTGATGATTTTTATTGTCCCAAGTTATGACAACCCAGACCTAGTGATGTTATGAGAGTGGGCGGATAATAACTGTGAATCATCTTAGCACATAATGGGAATACTAATAAAGTACGCTGATTAAATTGAGAAAAGCCCAAACATTTAGAAGAGATAAGATAGATTATGAACGGGGCAAAATATATACCTTTTCAAAGAAATTTGGCAACATTCTACGAAAGAATTTAGCTGAAATAAACAGACAAAGTTACAAGGTTTTACAAGCAGAACCCTATAGTGAGGTGAGCTCCAAGGCGGACACCAATGTTGAAGAAGGTGCAGCGGATGGGCCAATGGCAGAAATTCCATCTATAATTGATGAGTTGCATTTTTTATGGCAGGACTGTTGTCTTAATCTATGCCAAGGGATCGCCAATCATACAAAAACCAGCAAAGAGGTCGAGGAAGAGGAGAAAATAAACTGTGAAAGGAAAAGCAACCGAAAAGGAAGAGCAAGTAAACACTTGCAACTATACCATTGTGAATTTAACTGATATAAATTTAACACATGAAGAAGAGAACCTTTTAGCCCTAGGATTGTCTTTTTGCCAAGAGCAAAATATGAATTATGCACAAACAAGAATAGACCTTTTCAAATGTATAAGATATATGAAACTCAAGAAGTTGTCTCTAGGTCAACCCAAATAGAAGAAGGTCAACAAAATGAACACTGAGTACCAAGATTAATTAAAGGTAGCCAATGTAGGACTCGTGAAAGAACTACAAGAGTTAGAGTGAAATCCAGCAACAGAGACTGACATTGTAGTACATCAAGGACTAGATGTATATGGTGGTGTACTAATGGAATTTAGACCATGTTCAAAATTTACACCGGCAATGCCATAAGATACCTTAGATATTTTCAATGGACTAGTGACCCACGACCTGAAGAATTTCTACATCAAAATGGAGAAATCAGTAATGAACAATTCAAGAAATACCATGCACTAATGAGCAGCATGGCAATGCCATGGATTGCATCATCAGAAATTCTGATAAGGGCATTAATTTAGCCCTTTGGCTCATGAACAAATAGTTGAGTGAAGCATACAAACAATTGAATAATGTTTTGTATCACTCTAGAGTTCCACAAGATATCCTGAAAATGATGAAGACACAGTATAAAAGTGAACTAGCTAATTGGAGAGATCACATTTTTTTAAACCATGAAGAGTATCAGTTTCTTTGTACTGATAAACTTAGAACTCCTGTGTTTTATTTAAGCCCTTAAATTCATAAGGACAGCATTAATCATCCAGGGTGTCCCAAAATCTCAGTGCTAGGAAGTGCATTGGAAAACATCCCCAAAATGTTGACCATTTTTGTGAGATTTTGTAATGAATTTGCACTCTTACTTGAAAGACTCATGAAATTTAAAAAAAAAGAAGTTTAATATCCCCTGGGAAGAAGAGTATATTCTAATGACCATAGATATAACAACATTATGTACTAGTATACAGCATGAGGATGGCTTGAGAGTGGCAAAGTTATTTATGGGGTCTAGGCCATTGAATCTTTGGAAGCACAAAAAAGATCCTCGCTATGATCAGGAAACCTCTGGTTTAACCAGCAATTGTTTCACCAGATTAGAGGGACTGCTATGGGTACCTGTTCAACCCTAGCTATGCAAATCTGAATATGGCTGGTGGGAGAAGCATTATCTCTAGGCTGAATTCATACAAGACTGGTCACAATCTGTGGTTTTATGGTATCAATTTATCGAAGACATATTTGGGATTTGGAAGGGCACAACAGATAGTGCCAGATGATTGGCGGAGAGAATCAGTGAGAATAATTTGAATTTACATTTTCCAGCACACTGAGTATTACTGAAGGGAATTTCCTGTACCTAACAGTATATGTTGGGAAGAGGAAAAAAAGAGGCAAAATTGGTCAGGAATCCTATGGCTGATGACACTTCATTGCATGCCACTAGTTTTCATCCATGGCATCTCATGAAAAGTAGCCCTTGTGGGGAAATCTTAAGGGTCAAAGTAAGTTTTAGTGGAAAAAAAGAAGAGGACAAGGCTCTAGCAGTAATGATGCAGCAATGTCAGGAAAGGGGGTATTCTCAAGCCATTACCGAAGAAGCAAAAAAGAAAGCTAAGGTACAATCTAGGGAACAATTAATATGTGAAAGGAAGAGCAAAAGACCTAAGAAATCTATGCAATTTATGTTGATTACCACTTTTAACAAATAAGAGGGAGCTATCTGTAAAAGAATTCAAAAGTATTGGCATCTAGTAAAAAGCAATCCTGTAATAAGTAAGGAAGCTCCGAGAAGGCAAGGTGTGACATACAAAAGGGCTAGATCTGCGAGCGACTCTCTAACAAGGAGTACCCCTGAATGTAGCAAACAAAAAAAACCTGGCAAAGGAAAATTAAAAAGTTTTAAAAAGTGCAGCAAGTGCAAAGCCTGACAGTTTGGGATCAATGTGAAGTAGTACGAATCACTCTTACTCAAAAAGCCTAAGAAAATAAAAGGCCTGTTTAATTGCAAAATTGATCATGCAACATATGTGTTACATTGTCCATGCCATCTTCTGTATGCTGGGAGCACTGCACTTCCAGTACAAAACAGAATTTTACAGCATGTTCAGACAATCAATAACAGAGATAAGACCTACTCCATTTTGAAGAGAAGCTTGAGAGTAAAACTACTGGAAAATGTTGTGATCAATGCTGTACTAAAAAGTAATGGAGGAAGGGGACAGGGGGAAAAGCCTTAGACAATTAGAATTTAGACATATTATTGAGTTGAACATGAAGACACCATGGGGATTGAATTGTGAAGAAGATCTCCATATGTACCTATAAAATCCCCCACCACATTCTCTATCCACTTTAGCTATAAATAGGTATCTGAAAGTTATTTCGAATATTTTTACTTTGCACATCGCACTTTGGTTTGCACTGGTTGCTTTAGTAGGATTGCACAATAGGAAAAGAGCCACTAAAATAAATAATGCCCACAGGGGCTGAATGCATTGTTATATTTTAATGAAGTAAAATTGTCTAGAACCCTGTTCAGGGTGCCAGTGTTCACCAGATTGTAAATACAATCCCACACAGTAGAAGTATACTAAGAATAAGAAGGTGAGGTTGCTGCACTCAGGAAGGAGGGTGCCACTTTAACTTTAATGAAGATGGCACCACCTAGGAAAGAGGAATGTCCTGGTCTGTTAAGGATACCTCAATTACCGACTCAATCACAAATGGCCAATAGGAAAGAAGGGCCACCTGATAGAAGAAGTGATGAGAAATTATTTGTTAAAACACCAAATCCTAGCACTAGTTCTATCACACAACACCAGAAAGCTATTCCCGGGTATTGCCCTCTCAAGCTTATTGACGTAGAGAACTCGAGAAATGCTTTGTTAGGTACTTGTGTTAAGGGTAATTTAGGGAGAGTGGATAGAGATAAAGCAATATTAGATGGAAATCTTGCATTGAGGTCGGTGAGGGATGGGATTTATATGAAGCAGGGAGATCAATGTGATGGAAATGTGAACTACCTTACGAATGTACCCAAGCTTGCTCAGGTGGGGTTTGAAGACCAACCGTCAGTAAAAAATAAGGTCATCCACTGTTACTCTATAATTAGAGATGACATTAAATATCCAACCAACCAGGGATAGCAAGGGATATGACTGAGGTGGGGTTTTACGACAATGACATGGTCACTGGTCTGCTTTCAATGGAGTCCCGCACTATTCTTATGGAAAATACATCGATCTTAATAAAATATAGGCGACCCCTGGGTCCAGAGGTAGCACATCAGATGACTAACATGGGAGATACCCGCTCAGGTTTGGACAGATCTGCGTGACTACAATCAACTGAAATTTATTTGGTTAATTCGGGGGATAAGCTAAATTCACTACTTTCTAAAACATTAGTCACTAGCCAGAGGGTGGGTGAAAAGGCGAGTAATTTAAGAACCTTAGTTGGACTAGATAGCAACAGCCCAAATAAAAGCACTAGAAATAGAGATAAATGGCCATTGGTTCCCCCGGTCATAGATCGTCCACCAGCTAGTGCAGTAGGTGGTTTGATCCGTGGCCCTGAGTCAGAAGGTGGGATAGTCTCTGCTTATGATTTTCGGATTTTGGTGTAGAATGTGGCTGGGATCCAGAAATTACACAATTGGACCCCGATTGGTGTAGCTTTGTGGACACTTTTGATGTTATCCTTTTCCAGGAAACATGAAGCCTGGCCACCCCTTACAGGAGCGGTTATTCAGTATATACAATTGACACAAAAAGGAAAAAACAGGGTGGACCTTATGGAGGTCTTGCTACTTGGGTAAAAACCACATTGGGATTTAAGCTAGGCTTCTAAATGTTGATACAAAGGATATCTTGGCACTTGAGCTGACCTTGTTCTGTGTGTGGAAGTCTAGAATATTTAATGTTTATAATGGAGTAGATTGGGCAGTAGAGGAAACAGGCACTATGTACAAGTTAGACGATGCCCTGCCAAAATATTCCACCCCACCATAGTTACAGGCGATTTTAACTGTACTTTTAAACCTTTTATTTCTTCCCCTCAAGACCTTACTGAGGATTGGGATTGCTCATGGTCTATTCCCCCTTTAGATCTTCCAACAGTAAGGTGGTCAAAGAGAGGAGCACAGGTGCTTGCGCTAACTCTACAACATGAGCTTAGAGCTACCAATGGTCGGACAAAGTTCCAAAAGGGAAACATACCTTTAATAGACCAGGTAAAACCAGCAGAATTGACTACTGTCTAATCACCCCAAACCTTTGGCCCCAATTAGTCGACATGACAGTGGTGAAAAGAACGGAAAGTGACCACTATGCTCTCGCTCCTATTCTGTCAATAGAGGGTCCTCTGCAGCCAACTCACAGGTTACATCCCGATGTGGGTATACTTACTACTGCAAACAACCAGAAAGCTCTAAAGTGGACATGGGTGGAGAAACATCCAGAAGCCTTAGAAGCAGTGAAGGTTAAAGCAAGGCAGCTGATCAAAGATCTAAGCGTTCTTTGTCCTAAAGATGCCATTGTGACTTTAGGACCTACCCATGATCTTTTCTTCAATGAGATAAGAGGTTTATTGAGCCAACCAAAAAAATCAAGCAGAAACGGGGGACAATGTATTGGCTTAAAGCATGATAATAAGAGCCCCTGGTTCAAAAAGGACTGTAGGAAGGCAAAGGGGGTGCTTATTGGTGCACTTAAACGAGGGGTTCATGTAGAAATTTCTACCTGCAGAGCTGAGTACAAGAAGGCTATCGATAAAGCAAAAAAGGAGTGGGAGGGTTCACTTTGGGCTTCCCTACATACTGCCCTATCAGATAATGACCCCAAAGGGTTCTGGAGACAAGCTGCATACTGGCTAAAAGGTGAAGGACATACACTTGAATATACTGTACAACCTAGTTATCACACTAGAGGAAAGATTAACAGCAATATCTTCCTGTGTGTCGGCACGTGCCCCTGGCCCAGACAGAATCCATAATCATCTGTATAAAGAAGACAAAATGCTGTGGGGTTTATATATAAATCTGATTACCAACTTGATTTTGACAGGTGCCCCTATTCCACCCTCCTGGCAGATAGCTGAAATAGTGCCAATTTTAAAAAAAGGGAATCGATCTTCCCCTATGAACTATAGGCCCATTAGCCTTATTGATTCCCTTCAGAAAATCTTTTGTAAGCAGGTTTTATGAAGGGTTCAGAACTGGATAAAGTAAGCAAAAATTGTGAGTGACTTTCAGGCGGGCTTTGGTTCCAAAATCAGCACATTGGACCAGATGTTTCTGTTGATCTGTATTTATTGGAAGGAAATAGCTGTAAAGGGTGGAAATCTCCATGTGGCCTTTGTCGATTTGCATACGGCATTTGATTAAGTCCCACACGAAAAACTTTGGAGGATGGGCCTCCCAATCAATATTTAATTTTTTTTTATTCGATTACACTCAGAAAATTCAGCACAGGTTAGGTGGGGTGCCAACAGTCAAGTAACTGAAACCTTTCCAGTCAAACGTGGAGTGAGACAAGGATGCGTGTTGGCACTGACCCTTTTTACTCTTTTTATTAATGGGGTTGCTGAGTTTTTAGATAGAGATGGCTGTGATGCTCCAAAAATAGGGTTAGAAAGAGTTCCGGCACTACTGTTTGCTGACGATACCCTCTGAATCTCAAAATCTCCACAAGGGTTGCAGCAACTTTTAAATTATTTTTTAAAGTTTTGTAAAGAAAGAGGGCTCAGCCTAATTGAAACAAAGACTAAATTCATGATTTTGAACAACGGTAGAAGTGCAGCAAAGACTAAGCCAATGTGGCCTGGTAGTACCAAATTGGAGCAGGTTGAAGCTTTTAACTAATTGGGTATCCGACTCACTCCATCTATTAACTGGTGCCCACAGGTGGAAAATCAAAACTACAATTAATATAACAATGTGCCCACATAAGTAAAATTCATAGGAGGACTGTATCTAGGCAAATTGCTCCCGCCCTCGAAATGTATAACACTAAGGTTTGGGGCGGGGGACTGTATGGTGCTGAGCTCTGGGGCACGAGTACCCAAGTTTCCTTAACTACAGTAGAAATTTGTTTTCTTAGATCATTGGTTGACCTTCCTGTCAATTCCCCCCTGATTACCTTCCACTTCGACATTGCTCACAAACAACTAAAGCATAAAGTAAATTATAAAATGTTATCAATTTGGTTTAGGCTGTGGACAACAAAAGAGTTGGATCCCTACCGTGACGCCATGAAGGATCTCTTAAGACTCCCCCAGTCTGAATCAACTAGACTAGGGATGGAAGCTTCTGGTCTAGCCCAGAAACTATGAGTAGCATCTCGAGGGAGAAGTTGAAAAAAAATGTACTGGGGAAAAAATACTCCAAAGGGAATTGGCAGAACATTTCTCAGGTTAAACAAAATATTTTCTATCCATTAAAAGTTTTCCACTGTTTGAAACATCAATAGAGGAAATTACCCCTCCGCTGGCACGCAAGCTTTTTCTACAGTTTAGATACAAGACCCTACCCACTAATCTTTTCTGCTCTCATTGGTGCATGTGTCCCCCAGTGGCTGATCTATGCCCTGCGTCTAAAGCTTGTGCATATTCTATTGTTCATTTACTCTTTTTCTGTCCCTATTATGCCCTAATGAGAAAGAAATTAATATTACCCGTATGCAGAGCTGTTGGTCCGGGTCATTACCTTGAAATTTTGAGGCTATTGTCTACAGATACCCGCAGATTAATAGTCTTTGGTATTTCTCGCTTTTTCTGTGCTCTATGGATCAGACGGGGAAAGTTAATGCAATTAACTTTTTTAGATAATTCTTTTTATGTATGACTCTTTATCAATAGGAAAATGAATTGCTGTATCTTGTGTAGTGTAATTATTTCACGAAAATGACTTTTTTAAGGATTTTATGTATTTCTTATGGAACCTGTGCCTGGATGTACTTTTTTGAATCTTTGAGATTGTAATAAAGTCAATAATGGTAATGGAATAAGAATGCATGATGTAACAGTGCCCATCATAAAATATTCCCACTTTGGCTTGATTACAACTTATGTGAGATCAACGAATTTCATGTGTGGCTCACACAAAAAACGGGTAAGACAATGTTTCAATTTTAGTTTAATGTTTATTTTTTGTTCCTTTTAAGTATTTAGATATTGAATTAGGTTTCAGCATTTTTATGAATCTATTTATACCTAAGATGTGAGAACAAGGGCCTTATTATGAGTTTCGGCGGTCCTAGAGCGACCAGCACGAAACTGCTCCGCTCCAGATCTGCAGAAACTCTCAGTCGCCAGCCCGCCAGATTTCATTTCATTTTGCGGTCTGTCGAGTGGGGGGTGTGATGATCCCACGGCAGTTCTATTTAAAGGCTCATTGTGAGCCCTAAACAGCACCACCACGGGACTGCAAGTGCACGTTCCTGCATGCGAAGGAATGCACCTTGTCATGCAGTACTTCCCAAGCAGGAACTGGGGGTGCATAACTACACGGAGGCACAACAGGTGCCCCCCTGCATGCAACCCCATGCACAGAGGCACAAGGGCGTCTTGCCTCACTGTCTCAATCTTCATGGCATTATAACCACACTGAAAAGGGTTGCATTGAGGCAACTCAAAATATGCTTGTTGGTGCCGCTGTGGCACAGCCAGCATATTTTGGCCTCAAACTGCCGCCAATCTGCTGCAGTATCTTTTATCCACAGTGGGACAGTGGTTCAGTGGTGGTCTGTCCACCATACCTATTAAACGGCGGGTGGTTTGGCAGTGTGGCAGTGGCCAGACCGCCACCACAACAATTGAGTCCCATGGAAGCCGTAGCCATAATAAGGCCAGGGTGCACCATTTCATGCAGTCCTTCTAATGCAAGAAGTGGAGGTGTATAACTACAGGGGGCACAACAGGTGCCCCCCTCTATGCACCCCCATGCACAGAGGCACAAGGGAGCCCCTTTCTTGCCTCACTGCCACCTTTTTCATGGTGTTACAACTGTCATGAAAAGGGTGGTATTGAGTCAACTCAAAATATGCTCGGCAGTACTGCCGTGGTACTGCCATAATATTTTGGCCTCGAACTGTTGCTAAAGTGCCGCAGTATCCTTGATCTGCGGTGATGGCAGCGGTTCAGTGGTGGTCCGACACTTATAAGACTGCGGGTGGTCCCAGAGTGTAGCAGTGGTTGGACCGCCACTATGACTACAGTGGTCCCATGGACAGCTGTAGTCAGAATAAGGCCAAACGTTTTTAGCTGCATAAGTTGTTATTTTTACTTGAATGTATTTTCACATCTGTTGTCTCTCTCCGTGAAGGCAGAAGTAATGTGCACTTTAATTGTTGTACCTAAACATGGTACCACTGTTGGTGAGCAAGACTGCATGGCAGCCGAAACACGTCAGCGGAAGCACGAGAGAACTTTTAAAATAAGCAAGATCCTTTTGTCATCATTGGTTCTATGCATGTTGTGCAAGGAAGGATATATATATATATTGTTTCTAACAGGATTCTCCGTTCCTGTTCTCAGAGCCTGCCCTGCAGAGTTGGCGGCCCCGGTCAAATGGAGAAACTGGTGTTCATTCAGTGGAGGGGCATGACTCGCTTGTTAACCACACCAACGAAAATGGACTTCTGTGGCGATTGGGTGTTGGCTAAAAGAAAGGGAGACGAAGGAGGTGTTCCCTCTTTCTGACAGACTACGATTTTCCACCTCAAGCAAGCAATCTTTGTGTGTGGCAGAAAACAGCACTGTGCTTTTACTTTTTTAACCAAGTGCATTGTGAAATACAGAGGATTTTCCTTGCTACAAAATTTGAATATTGGTGCATTTTGGGTAATGTGGTCTTATCGATGGGCCACTGACCACTGGGACTTTATTTAACTCACCTGTGAACAAGGCGAATGCGCGCCGAAACGCGTAAGGTTAAGAGTTGCAACTGCCATACTCAGACCCATTAAAGTGTCAGCATGAGAGGATGTCGCTTCTGTGGGGTCTTCATTTTCTGCATTGTTTCTAACAGGATTCTCCGTTCCTGTTCTCAGAGCCTGCCCTGCAGAGTTGGCGGCCCCGGTAAAATGGAGAAACTGGTGTTCATTCAATGGAGGAGCATGGCTCGCTTGTTAACCACACCAACGAACATGGACTTCCGTGACGATTGGGTGTTGGCTAAAAGAAAAAAGAAAGGGAGACGAAGGAGGTGTTCCGTCTTTCTGACAGACTTCGATTTTCCACCTCAAGCAAGCAATCTTTGTGTGTGGCAGAAAACAGCACTGTGCTTTTACTTTTTTAACCAAGTGCATCGTGAAATACAGAGGATTTTCCTTGCTACAAAATTTGAATATTGGTGCATTTTGGGTAAAGTGGTCTTATCGATGGGCCACTGACCACTGGGACTTTATTTAACTCACCTGTGAACAAGGCGCATGCGCGCCGAAACGCATAAGGTTAAGAGTTGCAACTGCCATACTCAGACCCAATAAAGTGTCAGCGTGAGAGGATGTCGCTTCTGTGGGCTCTTCATTTTCTGCATTGTTTCTAACAGGATTCTCCGTTCCTGTTCTCAGAGCCTGCCCTGCAGAGTTGGCGGCCCCGATAAAATGGAGAAACTGGTGTTCATTCAATGAAGGGGGCATGACTCGCTTATTAACCACACCAACGAAAATTGACTTCCGTGACGATTGGGTGTTGGCTAAAAGAAAGGGAGACGAAGGAGGTGTTCCCTGTTTCTGACAGACTACGATTTTGCACCTCAAGCAAGCAATCTTTGTGTGTGGCAGAAAACAGCACTGTGCTTTTACTTTTTTAACCAAGTGCATCGTGAAATACAGAGGATTTTCCTTGCTACAAAATTTGAATATTGGTGCATTTTGGGTAATGTGGTCTTATCGATGGGCCACTGACCACTGGGACTTCATTTAACTCACCTGTGAACAAGGCGCATGCGTGCCAAAACGCGTAAGGTTAAGAGTTGCAGGTGCCATACTCAGACCCAATAAAGTGTCAGCATGAGAGGATGTCGCTTCTGTGGGCTCTTCATTTTCTGCATTGTTTCTAACAGGATTCTCTGTTCCTGTTCTCAGAGCCTGCCCTGCAGAGTTGCTCTCCATGCCACTGGAATCAGGCTATCCTGGCTGACGAGGGCTGAAAGCCCGAAACCGGTCCTAGGATGCTTGTTTCCAGTCCAGGGAGGACCTGGCTTGGCAGTTAGGGCTGGACTGTTCCCATGGGGCACAGGGTCAAGACTGATTTGCATATGGCTGGGTTCAAACTGGAATGGCATGGTGAGCAAAAAAACGATGGATTTAGGCCCAGATCTCTGTACTGGGGTGAATGTATGACATTGTTCTGCATTCTGTCCATCAATTGTTGTTTTTGCATTTGTCACCCCGAGTGGGAAGGGTATGCTCAGACGTGAGTCCCTTGCTCTCCATGCCACTGGAATCAGGCTATCCTGGCTGACGAGGGCTGAAAGCCCGAAACCGGTCCTAGGATGCTTGTTTCCAGTCCAGGGAGGACCTGGCTTGGCAGTTCGGGCTGGACTGTTCCCATGGGGCACAGGGTCAAGACTGATTTGCATATGGCTGGGTTCAAACTGGAATGGCATGGTGAGCAAAAAAACGATTGATTTTGGCCCAGATCTCTGTACTGGGGTGAATGTATGACATTGTTCTGCATTCTGTCCATCAATTGTTGTTTCTGCAGAGTTGGCGGCCCCGGTAAAATGGAGAAACTGGTGTTCATATATATATATATATATATATATATATATATATATATATATATATATATATATATATATATAATCTACTGGCAGTCGCCAGTAGATAGTTATAGTTAGGATCGTGTTTCCATAGGAAATCCGCAACATTCTATTTGGAATAACTTTGGCGCCGATTGACGAATCCTCGGGAAATTTTCAAAATAGGTGGGGCGCTCCGCTCCGCTCCTTCCCTGAAAGTCTCGGGGGGATTCATCAAGCGGGGGCTGAGAAAAAGGGGTGGGTCCCAAAACGTGTTTTCCCCATGCATTTTTCCATAGGACCTTTAGTCCAAGCTACAGCCCGAACGGCTGAACAGAATTACTTTAAATTTGGCAGAGAGGTGGTCCTCAGGTCAGGGATGTGCCTTTTGCAGGTATGGTGTAAATCTGGTCAGTATTTCCTGAGAAAATAGCATTTAAAAGCATATATATGTCTATAAGCGTGCACCGTGCGCGTACGGTAAACTTACCGTACGCGCACGCTGCCGTGCGCGAGCGCGATTCTGATTGGTTGTTAGATCTTAGTAAACATTCGAATCGGTCGAAACCAGCAAGTGTCGGCCGCCATTTTGTCTCTCGCAGTCTGAGGGGGTGAAAAACAAAGGTGGAGAACGTGAAAAGGGGTAGGGTGGACATTTCCTGACCCCCTAGCCTTTGTCAGGGGGTCCCAGAAGGACCCCCAAGGGCCAAAATTTCTTTTATTATTATTATAACTCAAGCGACCGCAATCCTCTGCTGATGACGTCAGATATTACATCACTGATGACATATGTGTGTTTCTGAAAAAAAATATTTGTAATATATGTATAGCTAAAGATTAATGGAAGAAGACATGGGTAAATAGGTGTCTAAATACAGTGATGTAATATCTGACGTCATCAGCAGAGGATTGCGGTCGCGTGAGTTATAGTTGCCTGCACTAACTATAACGGGGGAATTTCAATGGTTTTTCATGAGTGAAATGTCCAGCTAACTATAACATGTGTGAAACCTATGGTTTTTTAAGTGAATTTGCAATGTTTTTTAAATGCTAATTCCTAACTATAACGTGTGTGAAACCTATGGTTTTTTCAGTGAATATATATATATATATATATATATATATATATATATATATATATATATATATATATATATATATTCACTGAAAAAACCATAGGTTTCACACATGTTATAGTTAGCGGAAATTTTACTGATAAAAAACCAATGAAATTCCCCCGTTATAGTTAGTGCAGGCAACTATAACTCACGCGACCGCAATCCTCTGCTGATGCTAATACTGTATTTAGACACTTATTTACCCATGTCTTCTTCCATACATTTTTAGCTATACATATATTACAAATATTTTCTTTTCATAAAGACACATATGTCATCAGCAGAAGATTGCGGTCGCGTGAGTTATAGTTGCCTGCACTAACTATAACGGGGGAATTTCATTGGTTTTTTATCAGTAAAATTTCCGCTAACTATAACATGTGTGAAACCTATGGTTTTTTCAGTGAATTTGCAAGGTTTTTTAAATGCTAATTCCTAACTATAATGTGTGTGAAACCTATGGTTTTTTCAGTGAATTTGTACGGTTTTTTAAATGCTAAGTTACTTTACGCCATTCGTGGCGTGCGCGCCCACTTAACGCAGTTTGTTCCGTGCGCGCACGGTGTGCTTCGGGCACCGTGCGTGCACAGTGAGCACGCGGTGCGCTTCGCGCACCGCGCGCCCACTTTACGCAGTTAGTGCCGTATGCATATATATATATTACCTACTGGCGGTCGCCAATAGGTAGTTATAGTTAGGACCACGTTTCCATAGGAAATCCGCAACATTCTATTTTGAATAACTTTGGCGCCGGTCGACGAATCCTCGCGAATTTTTCAAAATAGGTGGGGCGCTACGCTCCGCTCCTACCCTGAAAGTCTCGGGGGGATTCGTCAAGCGGGGGCTGAGATAAAAGGGGGGTCCCAAAACGCGTTTTTCCCATGCATTTTTCCATAGGACCTTTAGACAGGGCTACAGCCCGAACGGCTGAACAGAATTACTAGAAATTTGGCAGAGAGGTAGTCCTCAGGTCAAGGAAGTGCCTTTTGTAGGTTTGGTGTAAATCTGTTCAGTAGATTCTGAGAAAATAGCCTTTAAATCAATATATATATCTGAGCCAGCTTACGGTGCGCCTACGGTACGCTTACCGTACGCGTACGGTGGCATGCGCGAGCGCGATTATGATTGGCTCTTAGATCTTAGTAAACATTCGAATCGGCCGAAACCAGGAAGCGGCCATTTTCTCTCTCGCACTGAGAGAGATGATTAACAAACAAAGCACAAAAACATTTAAAGGGGCTGTTTTGACAGCTCCCACACACATAGCCATGTACAGGGAGTCCCCAAAGATCCCCCAAGGCCAAAAACGGAATTTATATTTTTTCGCTAATTTCGCCGATTACGCTTACCGTACGCGTACGGTAAAAAAATATTTAAAAAAATAAAATATCCACACTAACCCCACCCCGTGTGCAATTGGTGACCTAAGGTCACCAATTGTGCATGGCTTATCAGATTTGTAAAAAACGAAAATATTAAAAAAAAAAATATTAAAAAAAAAAAATTATCCACACTCTCTCCACCCCGTGTGCAAATGGTGCCCGAAGGGCACCATTTGTGCATGGCTTATAACTACTGCGAAAAATTAAAATATTACCTTTAAAAACGAAGTGCATCATATGTCCTCCATGTGCGCACGGTGCACGAAGCGCATCGTGCGTACATGGCCCATCTAGCGTAACGTGGGTACTAACTGCGTAAAGTGGGCGCGCGGTGCGCGAAGCGCACCGCGTGCTCACTGTGCGCGCACGGTGCCCGAAGCACACCGTGCGCGCACGGAACGAACTGCGTTAAGTGGGCGCGCACGCCACGAATGGCGTAAAGTAACTTAGCATTTAAAAAACCGTACAAATTCACTGAAAAAACCATAGGTTTCACACACGTTATAGTTAGGAATTAGCATTTAAAAAACCTTGCAAATTCACTGAAAAAACCATAGGTTTCACACATGTTATAGATAGCGGAAATTTTACTGATAAAAAACCAATGAAATTCCCCCGTTATAGTTAGTGCAGGCAACTATAACTCACGCGACCGCAATCTTCTGCTGATGACATATGTGTCTTTATGAAAAAAAAATATTTGTAATATATGTATAGCTAAAAATGTATGGAAGAAGACATGGGTAAATAAGTGTCTAAATACAGTATTAGCATCAGCAGAGGATTGCGGTCGCGTGAGTTATAGTTGCCTGCACTAACTATAACGAGGGAATTTCATTGGTTTTTTATCAGTAAAATTTCCGCTAACTATAACATGTGTGAAACCTATGGTTTTTTCAGTGAATTTGCAAGGTTTTTTAAATGCTAATTCCTAACTATAACGTGTGTGAAACCTATGGTTTTTGCAGTGAATATATATATATATATATATATATATATATATATATATATATGCTTCCTGGCAAACACACACACACATGTTTGTGTGTGTGTTTGCAAGGAAGCATATATATCCATCTATATATATAGGAGGAAACCCCAATGTGTATAACATGTAAAAAATATATATTTTATTCGACATTCGTGAATCTGTCGCCTCTGTCAGCACTTATGCAGCCACTCCCAGAGCCACACAGACACTCATACACTGACTCACACAACCCCTCAGACACTCATGCACCCACTCACATACCCACTCAAAGTCTCATGCACCCACTCAGAGTGCCATCCACCCACTCACAGACAAACTCAGAGTCGTCTCATGTACCCACTCAAAGATCCACACAAAGACTCCTACACATGCTGAAGGACACACTCAGATACTCATACACCCACTCACAGACCCAATCATCCACCAATGCACCCACTCACAGACCCAGAGACGGACTCACATATCCACTCAGAGACTCATGCACCCACTCACAGACCTACTTAGAGACTTATGCACCCACTCACAGACCTACTCAAAACTCATGCACTCTCTCACAAACTCACTCAGAGACTCACATAGTCACTCACAGATCCACTCAGACTCTCAAACACCCACTCACAGCACAACTCAGTGACTCACGTGCCCACTCACAGACCCACTCAGAGACTCATGCACCCACTGGCAGATTCACTCAGAAACTCATACACCGACTCATGGATTCACTCAGACACTGAGACACACTCTCATAGATGCATTCAGACTCTCACACATCCCCTGACAGAGCTTCTCAGACAGTTATGCATCCACTGACAGACCAACTCAAAGACTTATACACACACTCACAGACACACTCAGAGACTCATACGTGTTTTTATAGAGTTATTTCCATAGTGATGTATCCAGAAACACATATAAAGTTATGAATTTTTAATGTGCTGGTGTCTATTGAATGTCTGTTTTTGTTTTGCGTATTCGAAATGTCATTACAAAAATTTCCAAAAATTGAAAGAAAGAGAGATTTATGAAGAAAGTGAAAAAACACTTTAGGAAATGAGGTGGATCAGAGAAGAGCCGTTGTGTTTGTTGTATGTGGGAGCTACACATAAAACAATATGTAGAGTTTTAATTTGCAGAGAAACACCCTGTTGACTTCATCTGTACAGTGAACTCCATCATTTCTATAGATCCTGTGTATGTCAAAACGCAGATTGTTATTGTAGATAGAGCCCATGTTATGGTCTCTGAGGAATGCAGAGACAGTTTTATTGACATGTTTCCTGGCTTTGTCAATCTGTGCATAGAATTAATTTGACTGCTTCCATTTCTGCCTTTGGTATATATTGGAGTACACCAAGACAATGTGAAGGAAACATTTATTCAATTGTGCAAAGGTATCCTTCATTACGATTTCCAAGTCTAGTGCAGTCAACGTGCATAGGTCATTGCTACAACAGTGCGCAATCATAAGGCCAGGGGGTTGGCAATCCACAATGCTTTTAACCAGCAACTGATGGCACTTCAACCGTTTCTGGCCAATCCAAATAATGTCCACAATAGCCAACCCCAAGTCCCTGTCAACACCTCTCTTTCTAGCAGACTCAAGCCGAAAACACATAGCTTTGGCTCACATCCACACTCTAACCATTTTGAAGTTAAGCAGCAGTAGCAGACAGGAGAAGGCTGGATGAGACAGTTTACAAAATAAAAGGCAGTTAAAATTGAGGTGTGTTCCTGGTTTAAAACAGAAACATATTTTATTGGATGTTATGAATATGCAGGTGAAGAGAATTAGGTAGTGTCTTGAAAGGATAAGTAACTGGATCTGTGATTGCCTTTGTTCAAAATAAAAAATTATAATACAGACTTGGAAGTGCTTTTTATTCTGTACAGTAAACCACATCTACTGCAGCTCATTTTAAAACTAGCGCAGCTCTTCTAGAATGTACTGAAAACTTATGACCTACTGGTTCTAGAAGGTTGCTAAGGAGACTGTGATAAGAGTGTATTGAGGGAAGGGCGTTAAAGAGAGAGTTCTCTGTTTTTAGAAATTTAAGGTGTCTAGACTCATTGATGTACAATAAGGGTTTGGTTTCCTAGGGAGGGCTTGCTAAGAAAGTGTACAGATGTTTTAAAGTCAATAAATGACCTAGGTAATTATGTTTTTGGACTTCCCTTATTTTTCGCAATTTGATAGCGACAATCGCAAACAAATCACGTTTATATACAAAAACCCTACCATATTGGGCTTCTTTATAAAAGAGCATGAAAGGGTTAAGACATATTACCATTCAAAAGTGGAGTTACCAATATAAAATATGAAAGATATGTTCTAATTTGCTGCCTTCTTCAGAGTTGCAAAGTTGAAAAGGTCTCCATTAATGATTGATCAGTATGAGAGTGGTGTGCCATTCTTATGCTTAGTTTTCACATTTCCTGAGAGTATTGAATCTATCTAATAAAAGCAGTAAAGCAATAGCACCACCTAACTCAGTTTTCAGGAATGTGAATTACATTTAATTTTGAAGAACACAGTATTGGAAATGCATGTGTATGTGAGGTTGTTAAAAGTGAGTATGAAATATATAGAAAAGTATTGAAACTTTTAGTGATGATCTGTGAGTGATAGTGTGAGTGTTTTTATATATTTAATAATAGGTTTGTAAGATGGTTTGTGAGTCTGTGAGTATGTAACTGTTTGTCTGAGGTGCGGAATCGGTGTGTGAGAAGTCAGTTCACAATGTGTTACCCTAAAACTGTATTTTGTACATGTGTTGTTTTACTGTATGCTCTAATTTCTAGGAAAAAAACTGCTTGCTAAGGGTTAAACTTATATTTAGAAATGTGTTAGGAGATCTACAAAGTTTACAACGCTTTACATGATGTGCTGCTTACAAAGAATGTTTTTCTTTGAGCTGTGGGACTTGTAGTTCTATTCATTCCATTCTAAAAGAGTACTATAAGTCTCAGAACTGAAAGGAAAACACACGCACTGTAGGTGTATATATCAAATGAACCCGTGAAACTTGACAGCTATGTATTTGACACCCTTTAGGGTAGGTGTAGGTGTTGGTAAATTATATGGCAGGTTTGTATGTCCTTAGATGCTGTGACATGCCCTTTTTAACTAATACTGAGTCACATATGTAGTATGCAAATGCTAGGCATAGTTAAAATTACAGTGTTTTACCATGGGTCAGGCCTAATAGTAAAGACCCTGTCTGTACACTGTCACTCCAAGCTGCAATTGGCATGTAAAAGCTGTTTATCAAGTCTTAAATCCATGTTTTAGTAGACATAACTCACCTCTGAGATATGGTATGCCATAAAGCATGGTGCTGTGTACTTACAATATTGAGAGATGTCGTTTTGAGTTTTAGCATTTGCCAAACCCTATGATAAGTACTACATCGAGTATACAAGCCATAATGCAAATGAGACACGTTTCCAAAGCATAGAGCCTCTTTTTCAGCCAGTCAGAGAGCGACAGAGGGACTTATACATTCACTCACACACTCAAAACTACTTATATGTAGCAGTATATTCTGCAGTTGTAGACACACCTACATATTCCATTATTCCATAACACAGGCTATGAGGTATTTACTCAGCCAGCTATATACACATTAATATAGCCATAGTGGTACATAAACAGACAGTCATATACTGGCACATTAAGTTTAACATCTCATGGCACTGCTATATCAGGACTCCTATACTCACTCAGCTATCAAGGCAAGTAGTGACACCACCTCTTTATCCATCCAGACAAATACCAGCACATTTATTTAAACATCTCCTGGAACTGGCACCGGTGGAGTCCTACACTCATTCAGATGTGTAGGCAAGTAGTGATGCAACCTCTTCATGCATGTAGATGCATTGTGCTTTAAAAATGGTCAGGCATACTAGTGCGGGTCATGTCTGTGCACTGTCACTGTCAGCTTCACTTGGCATGTAAAAATTGTTTGCCAAGTTTTATATCCATGTTTTAGTAGACATAATTCACCTCTGAGATACGCTGTGGGTTTGATATGAAGCATGGTGCTTTGCGCTCAAATGATTGACAGATGTCCTGCTGATTTTAGTAAGTAACTCATGCACTTTCAGATCCCTATGCCAAGCACTAGACAGAGTATACCACCTATTATGCAACTGACATACATGTCTCCATAGCATAGAGCCTCTCTCACCAAGTAACAGAGCAACAGAGGGGCTTATACATTCACTCACATACTTAGAAATTAATTATGTATGTAGAAACATAAAAGGCAATTGCAGAAACACCTACATTCACTTCTCATCCCTAACAAAGGAACGAGGTATTCGTTCAGCCACTTATGTACACATTTAGAGAGCCATAGTGGTACTAAAACAGACGGTTACATACCAGCACATTTTCTTAATCATCTCATTGGACTGCTATAGCTGAACTCTTATACTCACAGAGATATCTAGGCAAGTAGAGGCACAACCTTGTCATCCATCCAAACAAATAGTCCTGTAAACATGGGTCAGGCCTACTAGTGCAGAGCTTGCCTGTGTACCGTCACTTCACTTCACATGGCATGTAAAATCAGTTTGTCAAGTCTTAAATTCATGTTTTGTACACATAACTCAGCTCTGCCATACGATGTAGGTATGCAATAAAGCACAGTGCTTTGTGCTTAATAGATTGAGAGATATCCTTTTGAGTTTTAGTAAGTTACGTATGCACTTACAGACCCTTATGCCAAGCTATAGATAGAGTATATCACCCATGATGCTACTGATATACGTTTCCAAAGCATTAAGCCTCTATCTAACCCAGTCACAGAGCAACAGAGAGAGTTATACATTCATTCACATACTCAGAAACTACTTATGTATGTAGCAGTATAAAAGGCAGTTGTTGACACACCTACATACCCCTCTGGTACCTAACACAGGCACTGAGGTATTCATTCACCCATTGACATATACATTTAGAGAACCATAATTTTACTTAAAAAAGACAGTCGAATGCCTGCACATTTACTTAAACTCACCTCTGATAAATGCAGTAGTTATGCCATAAAGAAAGCTGCTTTGTGCTTAAAAGATTGAGAGATGTCCTTTTGAGTTTTACCCTAAACCAACCATAATGCAACTGGCATACATGTTTCCAAAGTATACAGCCTCTCTCTCACCCAGTCCCAGAGCGACAGATGAACTTACACATTCACTCACATACGTAGAAACTGCTTTTGTATGCAGCAGTCTCAAAGGCAGTTGCAGACACACCTACATACCCCTCTAATCTCTAACACAGGCACTGAGTTATTAGTTCAGCCACTCACAAACACACTTAGAGAGTCTTAGAGTTATTAAAACAGTCAAATATCAGCACACTTAAACATTTCATGGCACTGGTATAGGTAGAGTACCACACTCACTCAGATATATAGGTAAAGTAGTGACACAACCTCTTCATGCATGTAGACAAATCGTCCTTCAAACATGGGTCAGGCCTACTAGTGCAGACTCTGTGCACTGTCACTGCCAGTTACATTTGACATGTAAAAGCTGTTTGTCAAGTTTCAAATCCATGTTTTAGTACACACAACTCACCTCTGAGATATGCTATTGGTATGCCATAAAGCATGGTGCTTTGTGCTTAATAGATTGAGAGATGTCCTTTTGAGTGATAGTAAGTTACTCAAGCATTTGAAGACCCCTCTGACAAGCACTAGATAGACTATACCACCCATAATGCAACTGACATACATGTTTTGAAACAATAGAGCGTGTCTCTCACCCAGTCACAGAGCAACACAGGGACTTATGCATTCACTTTCATACCCAGAAACTACCTATGTCTGTAGCAGTATGAAAGGCAGTTGCTGACACACCTACATACCCCTCTAATCCCCAACACAAGCAGTGAGGTGTTCTCACATAGATACACATTTAAAGAGCAATAGAGGTACTAAAAGAGACAATAACATACCAGTACATTTACTTGAACATATCATGGCACTGCTATAGTTGGACTCTGTTAGACCTGTCTTTTTCAGCAGGTTTATCCCTAGCCTTTTTGCTTTTTGGCCTCCTGTTTTTAACCCTTTTATTGTTGGTTTTAGGACTCTGGGCACTTTAGCACTGCTAATCAGTGCTAAAGTGCATATACGTTCTGTGTAAATTGGTATTATAGGTGGGTGTTTCCATGGTTGGCTTGTTTGACTAACTACCAAGTCCCTAGTACAGTGCACTGTGTGTGCCCAGGACATGTAAGTCAAATGCTGCTAGTGGGCCTGCAATACTGTTTGTGCCACCCACACAAGCAGCCTTTCAAAGGGGCCTCAGACCTGCCACTGCAGTGTCTGCGCGCAGCCTCTACTGTCATGTCGACCTGGGAAGTGAACCTACTTGCCAGGCCCTAACCTTCACTTTTATTAAATGTGAGTCACCCCTAAGGTACGACTAAGGTACCCCTTTGGGCAGAGTGCAGTGTATGTGAAAGGTAGGACAAGTACGGATGTGTGTGACATGTCCTGATAGTGAACTACAGTGATTTTCATTTTTCACTATTGAAAGGCTATCTGTTCCATAGGATACAATGGGAGTGTACTTATGTTATGTTATCAAAATTTCTAAAAGCACGACTGTTACCCTAAGGTGTCCCGGCGCTAAGTGCTGCCCAAAAGGTTCCCGTGAAGTGCGGCTTCTATACTGTAAAAAAGACAGGTTTTCAGATCCCGTCTGAAGGAGAGTAGCCTGGTTGCATTTCTGAGGTGAGACGTAGGCTGTTCCAGGCCTTGGAGGAGGAGGTAATGAAACTCCTGCCGCCCCATGAGGCTCTCTTGACTATGAGAGTGATCACTTGTTTAGCTGTCTGAGAGCGCAAGGTTCTACTAGGGACGTACCAATGAAATCATTGTTTCAGGTAGTCAGGGTCATTACCATTTAGTGCCTTGAAAACTGTACAAAGGGCTTTGAACTGTGCTCGCTGTTTAACTGGGAGCCAATGGAGATTTTTAGTTCCCTCTTGACTGAGACCAACCTAGGTGTGCCCATCAGTAGCCTGGCTGCGTTCTGCACTACTTGAAGTTTGTTCATGAATCTCCTTTGGATGTTCAGATAGAGACCACTACAATAGTCCAAGTGTGCCATAATGAGTGCTGTAACTGCAGTCCTCAGGCTATCATCAGAGAGAAGAAACTTTATTTTCCTCAGGACTCTGAGGAGAAAAAAACATGAGTAAACAACCCCATTGATCTGATCTTCAAAACTGATTTTCTTGTCAACTATCGCCCCCAAGTTCCTCACCTTTTCAGCTAGTTCTTATAACATCTTATAAGTACAACTTCCCATTGGGACAAGATGGAAAGATGGAATTTAGTATGCCTGTATTTTATATTGTGTGTTTGAAAATACCACTTCTAGAAAGTGGGTATTTTCTTGTTTAGCCATCCTCTGTGCTACTGCTGGTTTGTGGATTGACTTTCTGGCTTTGGAGTGACTGGGGCTGCGAATGTGCATTCACTTTAGACAGGAATGGGGATTTGAGGTATTTCCTGCCTTTCCTGAATGAGTCAGGGCTGGGCTGAATAGACCTGTGCTGCATTTAGAGTAGGGGAGGAGATTTCCTAGCACCTGAATGGGCCTGGTCTGCCTTACACAATGATGTCTCGACCTCCTGCAGGAAAGCTGCTGGAACAGAACTTGTTTTGACTGAGCACAGAGCTCCTCTGCCACAGGAGAACAAAGAGAAATGCTGTATAAATATTGTGGCCCAGACCCCAGAACTTTGGGTTACTTCTGGACTCAAGAGGAACACAGGAGAAGAGCTGGGAAAGCTGAAGGAGAAGTACTGCCCCTTTGTGTGTGCTGTCTGGGGTTGGCCTGCAGTGGCTGGTTCTGCCTAGGAGAGGACTAATACTTTACTGTGTGCTATGTATCCTGCATGAAGATGATCTCCATGGGCTTAAAGTAGATCATGCCTCCTGCTCTCAGTGACACAAAGACTTCACTACCAGCTCCCCTGAGCTTCCTTGCTCAGAGTTCTGAGCTGCCAAGAGGTGCCGAATCTGTGTTGAGCCTCTGGAGGTTGTTCCTGCTGTTGGGAGCTCGAAAAAAGAGGCAACTAAGAGAAGCGCAACGTATATCCGCGCCCATTTCCGAAGCATTACCACCATGCTGCTGGAGAAACCGACGCAGTGCCTGCCACAGCTGGAGAAATGGCAGCACACTTAATCCTAAGCACCGATCCCAAAGTCCGAGATAACCGCACCGATTCCGACGCACACCCTGCATTGTGGCTGCAAGAACCAACGCATCATGGGACAGCGGCTGTGGAGACCAATGCAGTGCCCTTGCTGCCGCATCGAGAACCAACGCATTTCTGATCCACACACATTGCACCGGGGTGCCAATTCTGCAGGAACACTGGGTCCACAGTAAGAAACTGACACTCCTCCTCGCACAGTAAGAAACCAAAGCATCACCTCTCCTTCAGTAAGGAGCCAACACATCACATCCCCTGCGTGGCATTAAGGAAGTGATGCAAAACCCTCCCTGGGCATAAGGAACCATCACACCAACTTCCCTGCGGCTGTTTTTGTTTATGATTTTGACGCATCCAAGGTACCTTGTGTTGAAAGTGTTGCAACAATAGTTTTCTATGGATGAAACTGTTTGTACCTTCTAAGAATCACACTTTGATTATTGTATGCTGGATTCTTGTAGTTTTGGTCTTGTTTGGTTTAGATAAAGATTACACATTTTTCTAAACTGATGTGGTGTCCATTTGTAGTGTTTTCACTGTATTACTGTTTGTGTGCCCACATGCTTTACACACTGCCCCTGAGATAAGCTTGTCTGTTCATGCCAAGCTACTAAGAGGTTGAGCAGCAGTTACTTTAGAAGTATATCCCTCTTACCCTGACTAATAAGAAGGGTCCCTATTTACACAAAAAAGCAAACCATTGCCAACTCGAGACCCCCATAACCTTGTCATCCATCCAGAAAAAGTGTCCTTTAAACATGGGTCAGGCCTACTGGTGCACATACTCTGTCTGTGCACTCTCACTGGCAGCTTCACTTGGCATGTACAAGCTGTTTGCCAAGTCTTAAATCCACATTCTAATACAGATAATTCACCTCTGAGATACGCTTCACGTACACCATAAAGCACAGTGCGTTAAAAGAATGAGAGATGTCCTTGTGAGTTTTAGTGAGTCACTCATATACGTGCAAACCGCTATGCAAGCACTAAAGAGAGTGTACCACTCATAATACAACTGACATGCATGCTTTCAAAGCATATAGCCTCTTTCTCACCAGTCACAGAGTTACAGAGGGACTTACACATTCACTCACATACTTAGAAACTGCTTTTGTATGCAGAAGTATCAAAGGCAGTTGCAGACACACCTACATACCCCTGTAATCCCTAACACAGGTACTGAGGTATTTGTTTTGCCATGTACATACCTATTTAGAAAGCCATAGAGGCTTGAGCCGGGAGACGGAGGCTGATTGTTTGTGTGTGGAGCGCTGGAAACGTTCCAACTTGGTTCCTTGTAAAACGGTAGCGTTTACTTTTTTTTAACTTCTCACTGTGTCTTTTCATTTATGCTGTTTTTTTTTTTTTAAATATAAAGAATCTTTTATTGTATCTTAAAATCAGGACGTTTTAAAATCTGTGCCAACTCAACATAACTTTTTAAGAGCGGTAGATATCCTGCTTCTTCGTGCGGCTGCCATCTTGGGAGTAGCGTGGGGAGCAGTCTAGCGTCTGACTCCCACACGCTATAATCGGGGTAATGGCGCGTGCGCGCAGCGGGCGCGCCGGCCGGGGCCAGGGGCCATGTCCCCTGCTCGTTCCACCACTCATATATGGAGGTACAGCTCTAATTTTTTAAACAAACTAAGAAGAAAGGCCTCACCCCTATGCCTCCCCACATGCAACCCCGCAGAACAAGGATCATTCTGCCAACACTGCGGATTTCAACCTTTCCTCGACCCCACAGTTAAAAGCACTCAACGGAGCATGTACCTCCTGAACAGTAGATCGCTCCCTAAACATATCACAGAGATATCCCTGCTTTTAGATGAACTAAACCCAGATGCCATCTTCTTGACAGAAACTTGGCACCATTCCGAATCAGAACCTGACATCATCCAGGCCCTACCCAAAGAATACCAAATCTTACGTGCAGACCACCCTATTGGAAGAGGGGGTGGCTTAGCAATTATCTACAAAGACTGCTACAGCTGCCGCAGCTTTTCAAATCCATTACCCAACTGCGAAAGCCTCACTTTCTCTCTTGACTTTTCCCCCACTAGTACTTTCTCTGGGACACTTGTATACCGTCCACCGGGGACCATGGGACAACTTCTCAATGCCCTGTCTTCCTCTGTAGCCAATCTTGTGTGTAGCTCAGCAAATTACACACTCCTAGGGGATTTCAATATCCACTTTGATGACACCACTGACCACAATGCCTCAGATTTGACTATTAGTCTTGCTGCTTTACAACTTCAACAACTAGTAATGAAACCCACTCACTCTAAGGGTCACCTCCTGGATCCTATTTTTAGTAATTGCATAGATTTACTGGTGGGAAACCCCTCCCCACCATGGACGGACCATTTCCTGATTCCCATCTTTTGGGCCACTGCACATACCCTTCCTTCCTCCACTATAGTTATTCGGAAGGAACGTAATTGGTCAAAACTTTCCCAGGCTGAATGGGCAGTGACCCTCGAAGCGTCTAGACCATTTTTCAACCCTGACCCTACCCTAGCCAACGAAAACTATAATAGATGGATTTCAAACTCTTTGGATTCTGTACTCCCCATAAAATGCATTAAGCCTAAGCGCGGCACTAAGACGGCCCCCTGGTATTCCCAAGACTTGCGAGAAAGCAAACGTCAATGTAAAAAACTGGAGAGGAAATGGCGTCTGGACTACTCACTTCCCAGAAAAATCGCATATAGAGCCGCGATAAAATCTTATAAAAACTAAATTATAATCTCGCAAGCGGCCTTCTACGAAAACAAGATCAATGCAGCGGCCTCCAAGCCTAGGGAAATCTATCAAATTGCAAAGACCCTTTCAAAACTTCCAGAAAAAACCCTAATCCCCTTAATGCCCAATCCTGCTGCAATGATCTTGTAGAGTTCTTCTATAATAAAATCCAAACTATTTACACCTCCTTTCCTCATACCCAGACCCCCACATTGGCAGTTAAACCTACTGAGACAGAGCCTCATTCCCCAGCAACACTTGATAACCTTCCCTTTCTTGATTGTTCCATGCTACAGTCCATCAAGCTTCAGGTTAAATCTGGCTCTCCTAACGACCCAGCACCCCCGCGCTCTCTGCTGTCAGTCACCACACATATTCTACCCACTATACTTGATCTACTCAATGCCTCCCTAGCTACCGGGACTGTCCCGCTCCTCTGGAAACGGGCTATGGTTAAAGCCCTCCTAAAAAAAAACAACCTGGATCTAAATAACCCTGGGAACTACCGTCCAATTTCCTTATTACCTTGGCTCAGCAAGATTATAGAGAAACATGTCAATAAGACATTGACAGAGTTTCTTGAGACCAATCACTTGCTTGGCCCCTCCCAGACAGGATTTCGACCCATGCATGGAATTGAGACCGCTCTTGTCGCCGTGACAGAGGAGGCAAGGAGGATCATGGATCAGGGAGGCACTGCAGCCATTTTCCTCCTGAACCTAAGTGCCGCCTTCGACACTGTAAATCATAGCATCCTACTGCAAAGACTCACCAACCTAGGAATCTCAACAAAAGTTCTCAGATGGTTTGAATCCTTCCTGTCTGACTGTTCCTTCCAGGTCTTCGAGGGCGACGTCACCTCTCCCAGCAAACCGCTCAGATGTGGTGTGCCGCAGGGCTCTTCCCTGAGCCCTACGCTTTTTAACATTTATATGAGCCCCCTTGTTGAGATCGTCCGCCCCTTCGGGATAAAAATTGTTACCTATGCGGACGATACTCAGTTAGTGGTAGCCCTAAATCTCACCCCACACCCGGGCGAACAACAACTTAAGGCATTGTTTAGATGTGGTGACCTCATGGATGACATCCTCTTGTCTCAAACTAAATGGAGACAAGACAGAGCTGATGCTCCTAGGTAACTCCTCTAACAACATCATCAATTCCCTCTGGCCAGTGTGTCTCGGACCAACCCCCATTCCCAAGGACTCAATCAAGAGCCTGGGCATTTGGCTTGACAAATCTTTTGACTTTAACTACCAGGCAGCCAAACTTTCAGCAACCTGCATCAGTATACTTAGGCTCATCCGGAAAATTCTTCCTCTACTACCCTTTAAAGCTAGACAAATTATGATCCAGGGTCTTGTTTTGTCTCGTCTGGACTTTGGGAATGCCCTCTACTTAGGGGCCCCCCAGGCTAATAAGCTCCAGGTCATACAGAATTGTGCAGAACGAACTCTCCTTCAGATCCCTCGCCGCCTCTCTGTTAAGTCTGAATTAAGGAAACTTCACTGGCTCCCAATCAGGGAAGGAATATCATTCAAGAGTCTATGTATTGCTCATTGAGCCTTTTGGAAAATGGGCGCCATTATTAACCACTCCCTGATTTCTCCCTATTTACCCAACAGACAACTTAGATCAGCCTCCTTGTTTCTGGCCAGAGTGCCCAAGATTAAGAGAGCCAGGTCCGGGGGCCGGTCGTTCTCCTACAACTCGGCTAAACTCTGGAACTCTCTTCCCCTACATCTACGTTTAGAGTCCAACCATCTACCCTTTCGAAAAAAAGCTAAAAACCCTGCTGTTTAACAAATCAGACTAGGCTCCCTCTCCGGCCCTCCACACTCGACTGTCTATAGCGCTAGGACGCCTCAGGGTAGCTATCGCGCTCTACAAATGTTCTTTCCATTCCAAAACAGTCACATACATACCACACATTTACATGGCGCTGCTATAGGTGGACTCCTGCAGTCACTGGGATATCTAAGCAAGTGGTGGCACAACCTTGTCATGTAGCCAGACATATTGTCCTTTGAAGATGAGTGAGGCCTACCAGCCCTGTCTGTGCACTTTCACAGTTGGCTTCGATTGGGATGTAAAAACCACTTATCAAATCTTAAATCCATGTTTTAGTACACAATACACACCCCTAACACAGGCACTGAGGGATTTCTTCAGTCACATACATACACATTTACAGAGCCCTAGACTTACTAAAACAGGCAGCCAAATACTGGTACACTCACTTAAACATCTGATAGCACTTCTACAGCTGGAATTGTACACTCACTCAGATATCTAGCCAAGTACTGACACACCCTAGTCTCTCATCCAGACAAGAAGTCCTTTAAACATCGGTCGATACACAGCAGCACAGTAATAGATATGGCAGTATACTCAGTAAGTGTAATGCATACACTGCCCCCGAGATGTAAACATGAATATTAATAGAGCAATGTCAGCTTTATTATAATAAGACAACTGTTTTGTTCTTGATAACTAAAAACTCAAAATATGTAATATGATTGCATGTAATTAAAAGGTAAATGTAGTTTAGTTTCTAGTTATGTACAGACAGTCGTCGTGCCAATAAAAAGTGAGAAAAGAAAGAAACAGCAGTAAGGATACTATATCATCATAACTGAGAAACAAAGGGGCAAAATGAGTAGAAAATGGTGAAAGAGAAAACAGCTGCTGGTAAGATAACACTGACATTTCTTAAAATAGTTTGTGGACAACTGGGTAGGCAGCTAAATCAAGTAAATTAAAAAAAATTTTGAGATCAACTAAGAAAGGAGAAAAAGCATACGAGATGAAGTGTAAAAAATCAAACAAAAAAGGAGAGAGTTTAACCAGGAGATAGTAGTAGTATAAGGAAATCAGAGTTAGAATGTTCCGTAGTATAGTAATGCACAATCTAATAAGAACTATGAAGAAGTATAAAATAAAAAGAGAGGCAGTCGGAAAAAAGGTATATGTTGAGTGTATAGTTGATAAGGCCTTTGCTCTCAAGAAGAAGCTATTTATTTTGTTTCTAAACTGAATGAGGCACTGGATAAAATAGTGGTGTGTATGAGGAAAAAAATCCAAAAGAAAAGACTTGTCAATAGATGTAACTTTTGCAGAAAATTTCAGAGGTGAATGGCGACATACTTCTAGTACTGAGCTTTTCTTTAAGGAAGAAAGCTACTTCCAAAAGAACACATTAGTGCATTTAGTTGAATAATCTGGATGTTGTTATGAGATGAAGGCTAGTAGTCCTATTACAAAAGAGGTGATGGTATCTAGGAAAGTGGAAGAAGTGAGAGCTGAAGAGGTACAGGGAGGCCCCTGTATATGAATGGAACTGTAGCAGTATTTGCAGTGTTCTCAGGAATAAGTCAGGGCCAGAACTCCTTTCCACCAGCAGAGTGTGCAGAGATTTGTCCACTCCGCCTTCCGCGTAGAACGCAGAGTATAGGGCAACATTTTCCCAAGATGATCGACCCAAGTAGGAGACGGCGAGGAAGAGGAGGAGTGTAGCCCTAGGACGCCGGCATTACAGGTAAGTGTTTATTTTTTCGTTTTTAATAAACTATTATTCATTTTTAATATGGGGTGGAGGGAGGCGGGTGGTGGAGCAGAGTTTGTTCCCACTACGCCAGCTCTGCCCGAGGTTATCCAGGAATCAATTGATATATTGAGAGCTTTCTAACTTCACCTTTCCTGCAAAAGTCTGAAACTGAAAAATCAGACTTTTGCTAAATTTAGATCAATCCGAACTAAGAAAGTATCCTAATTTACAAGGACATTTATTAGCATGTCTATCAAAGAAAGTGTTCAGAAGCACCTTTCATCACTCTGGAATGTTAACTGTACACCACTATGAAATGTTAAAATTAGTTAGGAGGCTTTACTATGTTAAAATTCCTGCCCTGTGTTTAGGAGAAATGAATGGAGCTATTTTGTATGATACAGTAGCAGAGGTAGTAAATGTTTGTGATGATGCTCAGTTTTGTTTCTTTGTTCCTGAAGAGGAGTTTGGGGAAAATGAGGACTTGGTATCTGCAAGTGTGGCGGAACAGGACACAGGTATTACTGTTGATAACTTTCAAGAAGAGGTTAAAAAGTGTAACACAATCTGTTCAGAGAAACTGAACTATGTTTGTATATGATGTTGACATACTCACTACAAAAGTCAAACTTGTTATGCTATTGTGTCATCGAAAACTGTAAAAGACAACAGAAATAAGTGGCAAGAATTCACAGCTAATTTATTAGTAGAGGAATGGAATAATTGTTCCACACAACAAATTATATGTAAATACTGTTATAATAAGTAGAGGATAATAAATTGACAGTTAGAGCAGTGCATAACAAGTTAGAACTAGTTTCCGTTCTACAAAAACTTCAAGATTAAATGTGTATGAATTAATTTGTATACAATGTATACATCCATTCCAAGATATAGTCCATATGGAGCCAGGGGAGTTACTTCTAGCTGAGCTCCCTACCAAGAGCAAAGAAATATGGCACGAGTTGGTGGATGGTAGTAAATTTAAAAAAGCAACATTATATCTTGTACAACATAATATTTATTTAAAAAATATAGATCTTTTTCAAGATATAGCACATATAGAGGATGACACATCATCTTCAAGAGGTCAGATTGAAAAGGTGGATCGATACAGATCAGAAGAAATTTATGAACAGTACAGTATTCGTCAGCTGCATTCTAAAGAGATTATTGGTGATGCTACTGATCTTTTTCAAATGAAAGAAATGAAAGGAGCTCCTTTGGGTGTGTGGTAGAAAAGTTTAGAAGCTCGCTGTTTTCCGCATCTGTTTCCTAGTGGAGTAAGTGGTATATATAATTGCCAGCCGGTACAAATACCAGCAGCAGAGTACAGATCAACTAGACTATATTCAGAAGATCACAGGTTTCGCCAGTGTATTCTCAATATATTTCATATACTATTTGAGAGTGACTTTTCAGGGTTCTCTCATGCTATAAATCACATTCTCAAAACAGGAGTGAATCTGCAAAATCTCACAGCAAGAAAATGTGTTAACAAAGTGAAAGGAAAAGATGAAAACCTGGATACAGCTTGATTAATTTGATTGCCTGCCAATGTGGCACCAACAAATATTGGTATCATCGGCATGGTGGTCATCAAAGTGAAGACAGCTGGATAACTTTGCTCATTGGATCCTGCAAATGTTTGCAGATGTTTAACAATAGGCTTCACACCATGATGTCTTTTATCTGCAACAAAAGTAATCCCACCCTTGGTGAAGTAACAGATTTCTTTCGGCATAAAGAGTACCAAGCTAGAGGTGCTGCACATATCCACATGCTGGTATGGGTAAAAGATGCCCCCAAATTTGGAACACCTATGTGTCTGTTGTGTCTTTCATATAACAGTATGTGACATGCACCATCCCAAAATACGGTGCTGACAAGGGCTTGCAGTCAGACATACTCTAACACGAAAATCACCCAAAAATACATACAACCTCAGAAGAACAGACTAATTGTTTAAAGGTTCTGAATCTGACTTTCTCACTTTGCTGGCCTGTGTGATATAATGCAGGGATCAAACTTTAGGAGCAAGAATGATTTCGAAGTAGACTCTAGTTAACTGGATGGGGGAGATTGACATTAAAGAGTCACATTAGATTTGTCATGCACAATGTTGTGGGTAGGGGGGTTAATTTCAAAATCTTTCAGAGCAGAGAACACGTCATAATGTGGTGAAATGGGAATTGTGTGGGACTTTGTGTTGATCAGAATATGAACTCCTAAAAAATGGAAAATCATGCATTGCCTTTACAAATACATGCTTAGTGAACTAGACCTTCAGGACAGGAGTGGTTATTCTGACTCTGATGCTAAGATGGACCCCAGAAGCCTGTCTGAGATCTATTTCAAAGGTGTGTCTCCTTTTTCTCTACAAATTATCCACTCAATGTATTAGGAACGTGCAACTCATCACATACATAGGAGCACTTCAGCCTTACTATGGTGTCTTCTGAACTTGCTTATGAGAGTAATCAAGCTTAGGATCTGAGAACTTAACTAGAGGGAAACTTCTCTGATTCAATTGGATTCCTTGGAACCTGCTAAGAAGCTATGAATGCCAATGCTTTTTTTTTAATAGGAGCTGCCTTTTGTCTATTAACTTATGGGAACGCCACATCTTCTGCATAGAAATGGAGGACAATTTCAATTGCTAATGAATAAAAACAACTTCAAGTTGTGGTTTTAATAAGGGACACAGTCTGGTCAAAGCTTTATGCAAATGCCATACCTACAAATGGAACTGGGTGCATTTGGGATCGGCGCCACCACAATAGACATAAAATTGGAGATTGGCTCAAAGGACATAGAGACACTAAAAAAGCTTTAAGTAAGATGAACTGACTAAGCAGCGTTTGTACATACATCTGAGGGCATTACATGAAACTTTGACTCCAGAAGGTACCCTTTCCCAGGGTACTCCTAGATGCACCTGGTTTACAGAGGATGAATAAGCCACATCAGTATTCATCGCTGGCTGCACATGCACCTACTGTCAGCCCAAATGAATTGCAATTGGTTTGAACTTAAATTTCCCCCATTTACCTGAATCTGTCATATATGCTCACACAGTTCAACTCAGGGTCCCTTGTCAATTGAATAATTCTGCGTAGGGCCTTTCCAGCATTTAATTATTTCCAAATGTTAGCTCAATAGAAAGGGCCTTCTGGCTTAACCCACTAATGGAAGAAAATCTAACAGCCCAAGTGCTTAAGCCTAATAACCCAAGACCTTTCACCATTCAGACAAACAGGGGGCATTATCCATACAATGTCAGTTTTGGATATTTTCAGGCTACCCCATTGATTTACTGGACCCTTTTCACCACAATACCACCTTTGTAGGGTATTATTTTATCTGCAGAACATTTTTTTAAATAGTTGTAATCTGTTCTAATACCTTCCTGCATCTAATTTATTGCATGAATTAAAATTACTTAGAATTTGTCTAATTGTGCAAGCTTTTTATGACTTCAAGTGTATTCCTGCTTTGTTGGTTTGTTACTCATAGCGTTGCATGTCACACAGGTCAGGAGAAGGTACCATGGGTGAGTCAAGGTTAGCATTATTGAAAAATGTTGGCCCCTTTGTCATATTTTCATCCGCAAAGCTTACTAGTCAAATTTCCTAAAAGGATTTCACAACAGTATGTAGAAAACAAGTTCCATTTACACTTATAAATGTTTCTTCAGCACTTTAGTCACAGCAATAAACATGGAGTCCAGGTTCCTTTAAATGTCTGGCACACGTCAAGTCATGAAAAATGATGTATCCTGTGTCTTTTTCATGTAACCAATATAATAAGTTGAAAGTCATGTGTTCATTATGACATAAATTACCTTCTTTGCATCAGAGGAGCATTGTCAGATGCTCTGACAGTGAGCGCATAAGACTGCCCAACTGACAGAGTGATTCCTGGAGCGATGGTGATAAGGCCGGTTTTGTTATTGATGATAAAGTCTCCCTGAGCTCCAGCCAGAATTTCATATGTGATTAGCCCATTCAGCCCTTCATCTGCATCCACAGCCGTGAGCTAAATTTGGAGAACAAAACTAAAATTTACTTGAGATACAATTTTTCATAAGTATGTGTTTTTTAGCACTAAATACTAAGTGCCTTATTTAGAGTATGGCACTTGTAATACAGCAAATAGGATATATGCCACATTTTGCCAGAGTATTTGCAATCGGTCAAACTCCAAATAAGGCCCCGCAATTGCAAAATCATACATACATATATAAATACACACAAACATTAAGTGAAGAAAATGTTAATACATCTTTCCTTCAGTTCATAATATTGTGCATAGCACGTCATAAACCCACACCAAAACGTTTTCTGTATTTTCAAAATATATATAGACATATGTATATGTAAATGATTTGCGTTCGAAAAAAGACAAGTCCTTTAAAAAGATGAACACTATAAATGAGTGACAAATATCAGCTGGGGTCTAGACTGGTCTGACACTTAAAGGTTCATTCTGAAATTGTAAACATTATCATACTTTCAATATGGACACATATCGGAATTTGCACCTGAAACAGAAATCTAAGCAGTAGATTTACTACTATTTTGATCTGGGTTTGCATCATAAAAGTGATGCAAACCAACACAAAAAGTTTTTTTGTTATTTACTGCACATGAAAATTGCCTAAAAGTAACGCAAAGTAGTGCAAAGAGCTGCTTTGAATTACTTAGCGTATATGGGTCGTTACATGGGCATTCCCATGTAACCACCACTGATTCCAAACCATATGTACCAAAAACTTGAGGTAGGGTTTTGCTTCATAAATTAATGCAATTTTAAAGAAGGCACTCAAAGAAGAAATGTTTTCATTTATCCTTTCTTTTCTGACTTTGCATGTCTGCTGCACTGTACAGCACACATACAAAACAGAATATGGTTTTAAAAGTTCCCCAGTACAAAACCTATGTTACACACATGAACACACCCTTGCACTATGGGGCAATGGTGTGTGCATGGTGCCTGGCAGCACAATTCTGCACTGGCACTAGTGTGAGGGATGGAGAGAGCTATATCTCTGTTGTACGTTGTTTTCCTGCTCTCTCCTTCTCACGCACTGCAGTGCAGCATTTTGGCTGCTGTGCTACACTGCGTGAACATTTGTTAAATCTGGCCAATAGTTTTGTGGTAATTACCTCGCCTGTTTCTATTTCCCTGCATGTGTTTTTTTCAATGTAAAACAAAATAAAATGTTATCCTGCCTTTCAATGTGCTAAACTCAGAATGATGCTCTAATACTGGTCCTGGTAAATACTGTATCCAGCTTTACAGCATTGTCCAGATGTGGCATTAGCACACCAACAGGCTGCATCAGTGAGAATAAAAACCTTAATCCCCTTCAAGAACATGGATTCTCTAGCTTACCCTACTTAGGCCCCTATTACGAGGTAGGGCGGCAGTCTGCAGACTGCCAGACTGGCGGTCTGCCTGCTGCATTTGGACTGTGGGGATTGAACTCCCATGGGACCACTGCTGCCTCTAGGGATACATGATCCCTGGTAGTGGTGCAGTGGTCTGAGGCTCCTAATATGCTGGCAGTGCAGCTGCGGCACAACCAAGCATATTAGGAGTTTTATTAATGCCTCACTTTTCATGGCCTCAGCACCATGGGGTGCATGCAGGGGGGCACTAATTGTGCCTCCCTGTTTGCATGCGCCCCCAGTTCCTGCAGGCCTTGCCGGAACTGCCTTTGACGCTCCCATTTTTCAAAGGAATAGATGTGGGACCGCCAAAGAACTGCCCGCTAGAGTAAAAATAATTTGCTCTCTGGCGGGCGGTTGTTTAAGGCTTTGGCGGTCTTGGTACGGAGCAGCAGCATGGCAGCCCTGCTCCGAGACCGCTAAAGTCATAATAAGGCCTTTAGCCTTTGCTCTCACTGTAGCCAAGATATTGTACCAGATTATCATAACTAAGAACCGTATGTACAAAGACTTTTTGGAGGTTGCAAACAGCCCGATTTGCAGAATTGGGCCTTTTGCAACCATATAAAAAGCATTTTTTAATGTACATTGACCTAATTGTGATTCAGTAACTTGCTATCAAATCGCAATTTGGCTTTGTAAATTGTATTTGAAAGGGACTTGTTTATGGCTTTCCTTCCAGATACCAATTCCCAGTGCTATATATTTATACATTGAAACCAAATTCCAGTCGCAAGATATTAATATTTTACCACCTCCTCGAAGGATGTGGGTACCCATTCACAAATGAGAAATGGTCCAATGGGCCCCTTCCCCTTTGAGAATGCAAAAAAAATAGTTTTTCAGGAGCAGGCTGTGGTCTCACGGACCATTGTCTAATTAAAGTTAAAAGTTTTTTTTCTTTTTTTAAAATGCATCCTGTTTTCCTTTCATGAAAACAGGCTGCATCTAAAAAAATGGTTAATTCAAAACAAATCACAGACATGGGTGTCTGCTAACTCCAGCACGCCATAATCTCTGTGATGGCACCGATTCCTAGTCTGTATTGGTCATAAATTGTGAGTTACCTCATTAATATTAATGAAGTAGGTCGATTATGGACACCAATAGAAATCACTGTTTTAAGAAAAAAGTATTTTGTACATTAGTAATTGCAATTTCTTAATTGCAATTAGGTAAGATTCCCAATTTGGAAATCACATTTCCCTATTTTTTTTTATTTACTTCTAGCCACAAATTTTGTTTACAAAATATTGCCCCATTAGAATTAAGCATGGCAAACCTATACCCAATTGCACAATATTATTATAAATCATATTTTGGACACAAGGGAGCATATCTACAATAAAGTGGGGAAGTGTGTTGTTAAGCCAAGAAGGCTAACAACATGCTTCCTCACTTTAGAAATGCAGGGCTACACCATATTTACTGGAATAGGGTGTAGCTCTGTGTTTTCGCCTGCGCTGACGCTAAATTTAGCTGCCTAGCGCCAACGTAGGCCCCCTTGCATCATAGTTCAAGGGTGCCTGTGTTGAGGGGACGATTCTTTATGAGTAGGAAGGTCCCCTTTCCTGCACATAAACAATCTTTAAATGCCGTTTAGTAACTTCTGTGTGCTGCTTAATGCAGCACACATCGAAGTTGCCAAATGGCATTTTTTCAAAATTATTGTTTATGTGCAGGATGGGGGACCTTCCTAAACATAAACAATCATAGGCAATTTGCTGTTTCCATGTGGGCTGCCCAAGGCAGCACACATGGAAACAGCAAAAGCGAGGAGAAATAAAGCATTTCTCCTTGTTTCGCCTGTTTAAGACCAGGTCTTAATTTTGGTGCTTCCTCCTACTTACCCCGCCCTTGTAAGAAGGGGGCAGCGTCAAAATCAATGGGTGTTGCGGTGAAACGCCCACCACAATGCCCACTGCCCTCCCCTTTCACGCTAAATACAGCGTGAAAGGGGGCCTTATTTACAAGGCAGCGTTAAGCTGCTTAATGCTGCTTTGTAAATAGGGCGAGGCTCCTATAAATATGCCCCAAGATGTCTGTCAGAGGATATTTTTGCTAACGAAATTCAGCTACACATCCATAGGCACACCATAGGTTCACCGCAGATTTGTCCTGGCATCTTCTTGAAGATCACGACTCATATTAAATTGCTCACATACATCGAATATTTCCAATTATAATGTGAACAGTTCCTTCACGTACATGCTCCATGAGCCTGTCTCCGTTGAAAAAGTTTCCTCAAAAAGGGCTGTGTATAAATGTATGAAATTGTTCTGAATAAGTTACCACCTGTTTTAAAATAAGTTTGAAACAGCTCGCTCCCCCCAGGTGCTCCGAGACGTGAGAAGACCCCCCCCCCCCCCCCCCCCCAAGACATCTCTGTTTACTCAGCAGTCCCGTCTATGTACTAACGCTTCTGACGTTGCATGGGAAATCCCGTCAAGGACCTTATATGTACTGTCAGGCATGAGTCTTCACCTGTGAGGGCAGGTATATCTTATGCGTTGTCCATAGGAGTATCATACAGACTTGAACTTGTAAATACACCACAAACAGTATATCATAGTAATGTTTGCGCTTGTTAAAGAAAGGTTACACACAAAAGTACTTTCTGTGATTCTAGCAGTTGTCATGAATCACAGGGTCGTCCAGGCGCGTGATATTTATTCACTCTGATGTGTGACATTTGAAATTATTTTACTATTGTATCCTTTTCCCTGGTGGTTATGTAACAATGTGCTTCTGGTTAAATGCCGCAGGCATCTGTTGACCTGAAGATTACTTGCAGCCTTCTGTCAGCATTCTTAATGATAACAATAGATCCAACCTTTCTAAAATATGTATTTTCAAAGGCCTTCAAAATGGGCTTTGAAAGGCGTTTACTTGCAAAGGGGAAGCTATATTGCCTGAAAGGTCAGATGCCTTTTAAATTATTCTGATGTGCGGCCCCAGACTTTGTTTCCCTTTACTCTTGACTACTATTCCCCCGGTGTTTGAGACGAATACGCAATGCGCGTGTCTCTGTGCCGGCTAACCCCTGGACGTTCTACGCAGTTTGCTTAACCAATCACCCTTTGTTCCTGCAGGTCTGAGAAAGTCTCTAAATTATGCATCCCATGTCTGTCAGTGGGCACTCCAAGCGATTTCGCATTTCTCTAATGGTATTTGCTCATATCTATAAGAAGCCTGCACGAAGACAAACGCCAGAGCACGCATTGCTCGATATGAGTTCAGCAGATCAGCTAGGCGCAATGCAAACAGAAGAGGAGTGTTGAAATTCAGCCATTGTGCGTTTGGTCATTGCATGGCTTCACACAGTAGGAAAGCTTTTAGAGTGATTGAAAAGGTGCACACAGGGCGACAGGGATAGAAAGAGCCAGGATTGATGAAAGCTATGAGAAATACCCTCCTGCACAGGCTGCTTGATACTGATGGGGAACGACTAAGTGGAGGGAGTATGGTAGCAATCAATCTATAAAGCCCCAGCTGGACCAAAGGGAATCGCTTGTAAGTAAAGAAGGCCGCAGGGGTGCAGTCGCACAAGCTTGATTTATCAGATAGTGCTCTAGGCGATGGGCAGTCTTCATCTGTGTGTCAGTCGCGAACAGGAAAGGAAGGCAATAGTAATGCGTGGTAGTGGGACAGGTGAAGGCTACACGTCTGGATACTTAAAATCTGAAAGAAAAGCAATGGAAGTACCAATATGTAAGACCTCATTGTGAGTTACTATCTCAATTAGCATGAGTGCACGATGGCACCGGCTTACATGCCCAGTGCATGCCCGCAGGATTTAGGGCCAGATACCAAATACTAGATACCAAAGTTGCTACATTACCTTGTATCAAAGGGAGAGAGAAAAAATGTGCCGTATGCCCTTAGCAACTAAGATATGGTCAGGGCCACTGGAATTATGTGGCAAGAAAGTGCCAAATTATGCTATAGGATTGAGTAAATCACGTGGCAAGAAAAAAAGGCAAATTATGCGGCATAATGTGGGGCATTTTGTAATAGTATTACTTCATTATTTCATCATTTTTAAACTTGGTAACACTATCTAGGCATTGGTTGTACCTCATTAGTACCAGCTTAACACCCAAATATAGCAATAAGTAACAGAAAGGTGACCAGTCCAGCTTTGCAAAGGGCCTTCCACTGCGAAGCAACACACGTCGTCACATTTTTTGTAACTTTTTAACCATTTGACCTAGAAACAATTTTTTGGGTTAAAATCCTTAGATTATGCGGCTGATGATGGATCATGTGGCAAATGCAGCAATTCTGCAATCATGCAAAAATCACTGCAGCCAGACAATCGCCTAATATCAGTCACCCTAGATATGGTGCAGTTTTTCTATCCACCAACTCTGTCGCACTTTTGGCAGCCATGTGCCAACATGCACACATTTGTGCCATAGTGCAAGGGTATGTGCATTTTCTGAAGCATAGATTCTGTACTGGAAGGAGTCCCTTCCAGTGCAAAAACGTTGCTTTAAATCTTTTTCCAGGTTGTATGTGTGCAGTACAGTGCAGAAGACAAGCAAAGTTGGTAAAACAAGGGGAAATTAAAACATTTCTCCTCATTCTGCCTGCCTCAAGAAGGCATAAGATTTAGATGCAAATCTCTATCTACAAACATTTTGCAGATAGGGATTTTATTCAAAACACATTGGTTGCTGCACGGAAATACCCATGCACCACTCGTGCATGCTGTAGAAAGCAGCACGCATTGAAAGAGGAAAAAACAAGGAGAAATGAAAACATTTTTCCTCGTTGCGCCTTGCTATGCCATCTCTAGGGTGCCGTAGCATTCAGAGGCATCTCCAAATTTACAATTCCTTGTAAATCTGGACATGTGTCTTGTTCCATGGGTGTTGCGCAAAGTGCTGCATGTGAAGGGGCCTTATTTAGAAGGAGAGGAAAAATCACGCAGGGTGGCTTCTCCTCTCCTTGTAAATATGGAGGAGCCCACTGCGCCACCAGTACGTCACGAAAAGTGACGTACTGGTGGCGGAGGGGGCTTGTAAATCTGCCCCTTTGAGCACAATGTTGGAAGGTATTATAAATGCTTATGAACCACATATTTCAGTAAAAAGGTGTAAAGTAGGTTTCCATAACTGACATCCATGTGTAACAGTATAACAACTGGTATAAGCCAGTGAAATAGATGCAAAAAATGTTCATTTGTATAACGTATACTCCTATGCTTGTAGGCATTCCCATGAGTGTTACAGAAGAGTGGTTAGAAAAATCTGACACAGATGTGAGAAACATCCACATATGTGTATGTTAATTGATACTTACAAAAATTTATAAATGCACTACCGGTACTAATCTGTTAACTTACATTGCACATGTTGCAGAAAGTGTGGGAAAGTGAACCATTTATCTGTATTTCACTGGGATACAGGGCGAGGAAAGAGCATGGAAGCAAATGCTTTAAGTGGGATAGAACATGACTGGTAAACTTAATTAGAAATGTGTCTATTTGCCCTACATGAAACTGGCATATTTTACAGAATGTTCAAAACAAGCAAATGTAGGGCTTTGACAATTGTGATCGAAGGTCTTATTTGGAGATTAGAGGACAAGATACTCAGTGAAAAAGTGGTGCATATCTAGCACTCCGTACTGCAAGATCTAGAGGCTAGCATGAAATTGTAATACACAGGGCAGGATATCCGCCATGTTTCTGATGGAGTAGCTCATTCTTCAAAATGGCACCAGCTTAAATTGGGAAGTTTACACAGGAGTAGTACAACAATTGATGTAGACATAACATAAAAAATGTCTTTCTCAGTAATTCAGAGCCTATTCTATTTATATCCTTCTTAATAGTTCAGGCAGGCCACCACTTCAGGGGAACTTGAGGCAGAAAGACAATGTGCATGTGATGTAACCCATATGGCAGAACAGTTAGCTTGAGAAGTTTGGCTTAGTAGAGACAGAGAGGCAGCCGTCACTATAATATTGAGTGGGAGAGTTAAAACTCTAGGGCTAGATCTGGTAAACAATGATTACCAATTGTGGACAGAGTTCAGAAGGTTCTCCTCAGGCTTGCATATCCATTCTGATCCAAGGCATGCTGTTCCCTGGCTTTGGCTTGCCACTATCAGTCATGTCATTCTGGGCCACCAGGCATGAGGCTAAATGCTCAGCAGGATGCAGTTGCACAGTAGACGGATGCCAAAGGATGGAAGGAAAACACTGCATGCAGTGTTAGGAAAGGTAAAGAGTTCTAGAGCTGGGAGGACACCTCAAGCACAATCTTTATAAAAACATTCCGGAGTCATTAGCAAATAAAAAGACTCCGAAAATCAAAGCTTGTTTTCTGGCTTATATACCTGTTGATATTAATATTTTCAAATCAGCATGGATATGCTCTTTGCTAAATTTGATCTGGAGGATGGGAAATTTGGTATCAAGTTCAAGGATGGATATTAAAGTGTAAAATTACAAAATGAGGTGAACTGATCTGATTTTAAAGTTGTATTTGATTGTAAATCAATTTGCATGCTATGCAGGAGGATAGGGAGAATAGTGTGTTTTATGGTCTGTTGATTTTAGGGAAGTTGAAATTGAGGTGAGGGATGAGAGCACATGAACAGGTAATTGATAATTTTGAATTGACTGGATCATGAGTCAGTAGTTGCAGAAACTAATGCAGTTAGATGGTTTTAAATAAACTAAATAGAAGAATTGTGAATTTCAATAACTATCTATTAAAATATGTGTTTTTGACAAACGTAAAGTAATATATTGCTTTTTGAGATGGAAAATCTGTATTTTTGTTTGTGTATCAGGTGATAGACCTTTCTTAGAGATGCTGAATGTATATTAGCAGATAATATTTTGAATCTCTGGAGACACGACTGTATCATAATGAAAGATATTTTAGTTTATATTTTTAATTCATAGTTATGACTCTTAAAACATTGGAACGTTTACTGATGTCTTTTAATATTAGATGTCCTAGACAGGAGAACGATGGAAATTTCAGCAGACCTAGTATGCTAAATCTCTAGCAAGCAAAGTAGGGCTTTGCCATAGAAAACGAGAAAAGATTATTGGTGTAAGATGCATATATAGCTCTCAATGTATGATCTAGCAAAAATGTTTTTTGTGATCTGGTCATTAAATGAGATTATTTATTTAACAAGTGTATTTTACATTAACTCTAGTGTGTCTTCTCATAATATAGCATGCGCCTATAGATTCTTATGGTGCAGGATGTTTGCTTCAACATGCTTGGAGACCACAAAACCGTTTCATAAGTGAGCTGCCAGACCCCAAAAAGCCATTTCTCCAAGGTGTCAATAATGTTTAATGTTTGAATGGAGACAGAAGACTCATAAATGTAGCTGGAAATAATGTGAAAACACTGCAAGAAAAAATAAATATTTGATACTATTTATCATCCATTTTTATTGCACCAACATCCGCCAAAAACGGGATGCATGCACTATATGGAAAAGTATAAGATGACAAAAATGAGAGTTAAAAATAATCAGGTTTTGGAAGCGTACTAAAAGAAAGCAAATATTATGCTTTAACCCCAACATAAGGGTACGAATTCCACAGAGAACCTATGTTCATCAAGCTTGACTTCTCATCTGTTCAACACTAATCAATCCCAGGGTCTCCATAAGCATTTTAGCACATGATCTCAAGCTTAAAAAATGAATGCAAATTACCGTCTTCCTTTTTTCAAATGCTGAAGTGACTCGCCATGTTTGATTTTAATTTGAAATGCCTTTCTTACGTTTAGCTTTCCTGGGATAGGCTAAACATGATTTCCTCTTGCTGTGTGGTACTTTGCAGAGATAGGTTAGCAGACTAGCAGCAAGTTTATTAATCAATCAGGAGATCCAATGATAATCCTACATGGGTACAGAATGGGACTGTCAAGAGAGTACTGGCTTTGCTAAGTAGCTATAAGTAATAATGAGTGTGGCCACTACAACTTTTGCTTACTTCTTTATTTCCAAATCAGATTTAAAAAAAAATCAGCAGAGTTTATTTTACCGGGAGAGGAGAGGGGAGAAGGTGGGGTGGGGGGATTTCATTGTTTCCAGATGTTTATATATTGTAACTTGAGGTTATTTACCTTTTATTATAAACCAGGGTGAAAAGTTGGGACTTACTTTCTTTCAAGATGCACGGGTTCTGGGTGATATATAGCTGTATTGCCTGAAATAAGGAATGGAAAATATGCTAGTCCTGGTTCAGACAGCTCAACTATCTGAACACAACTTAGGTCTCATCAACAGAGTTAGGAAAGGTTGTTACCAACATCCATAAAATGTAGCTTAGTAGAAGTATATAGATTATTATTAAGATATATGAAAGGGAGCCATCCTAGAGAATTATTTAGCTAACCACAATAGAACAAGAACATTATTCACCTATGTGCACCCTAGGTTGTCTATTTCCTAAAACAGACCTTCCTAGTTAAATGTCCTAATGTGTTGTACATGTGTTCTCACAATTCTGCGGCCACAACATTTTGCATAAATATGGAGTTGCTGCATTTGCCATTTAATCCATCATCTGCTTCATAATCTGCAGATTTGAACAAAAAAATGGTTTCTAGCTGAAGCAGATCAAAAGTTACAAAAAATGTCATGAGATGTTTGCACACAGAGCCAGGCCTTCAAAAAGATTAACTGCTCGTCTTTCAGTTGCTTATTTCTGTATTTGGTTGGTAAACTGGAATTAATTAGGTGAAATCGTTGCCCAGACAGTGTTACCATGGGCAAAATTGACAAAACAGTAGAGTAATATAATCAAAATTATGCCACACGATGCCACATAATTTACCTTTCCGTACCACAAAATTGAGCCATGCTGCCTAATCTGGTGCTCCCCTGCCACATAATTTCAATTGCCCTGGTTATAGAGCAGAGCCAAGAGACTCAGGGGTATATTTACTATGAAGTGGTGGAGTATGGCGTTAGCTTCCTTGGCTTAACGCCGCACTCTGCCACTTCTGAAACGCAAGGCTGCAACATATTCATAACATATGGTGCAGCCCTGCGTTTCCCCCTGCGCTGGCGCTAAATTTAGAAGCCTAGCAGCAACACAGGCACCCTTGTACCATAGTGCAAGCATGTCTGCTTTGAGGGGAAGATTGTTTATGTGCCCCTTCAGCCACAAAAACAGTCTTAAATGGCGTTTTGTACGTTTTTTTGTAACCGCGTATTGCAGCACACATAAAAGTTGTAAAACGTCCTTTTTTTATGATTGTTTATGTGCAGGAAGGGACACCTTCCTGCACATAAACAATCTATGGCCTTTTGCTGTTTCTATGTGTCCTGCACAACACAGCACACATAGAAACAGCAAAAACGAGGAGAAATTAAACATTTCTCCTCTTTGCACCTGTTTAAGACCAGGTTTTCCCTGGTTTAGTTTTGGTGCTGCCCCATATTTATGCTGCCCTTGTAATATGGGGCAACGTCAAAATCAATGGGTGTTGTCGTGGAACGCCCACCGCAACACCCATTGCCACCCCTTTCACGCCAAGTATAGCGTGAAAGGGGGCGTTATTGACAAGGCGGCGTTAAGCCATTTTACGTGCCTTGTGAATAAGGCGAAACCCCTATCGCCACAACAACATCCTCTAAAGTCACGTTGGTGTGAGGTGCAGTTTGCTAAGTACCACTTTTACTCATTGTCAGTCCCATTTGTTTTTGAATTTGCTCAATTACTCTCCACCATTTTTCAGGGAACATCCTCACCACAAAAATGATATTTTATACCTCCCTAGTATTATATCTGGTTAAAGTCCTTGCCTCTTTAAAAGTGTGTATGATGTGAACATAAATACATTAGTAGGTCAGACAAGTTACGTGAATGGCCAAATGCCCAATGCAGTTGGTGCACTGTAGGAAGGACCGAATCTGGTTGGGCCATATGTCTTTTTTTTTAGCTCACTCACCATTCCTTTTATTTTATATAAATACACACTCAATAAGTGAGTTTATCTGGGGAAAACAAAAAACAATTACCATGACAAGCACACCTTTTCTCCCTGCCTATTTGGACCAATCTTTGTTTTCTCTGCCCGGGACTGAAAGACTTGTATGTTGGTCTGAGGCATGGAAATTAGTGATGGTGACTTACCCGAGAGGGGTCTCATTATGGCCCACATAACCCTTTGGGTTTATTTCAAAATAATACTTTCAAGGTAGGTAGGTAAATTCTTTATCATTATTTTGACCCAATCTATAAACCACTATACACATAATAATAAAGCCCCTGTACCCTACCCCTGCTATTCCCCCAGATCCTATTCCCCAACTTTAAAACCCACCTACACCCCATATCAACCCCCATAAAAGATACAGCATAAAAACACATATTGCAAGTTTCCTGTGGCAGTGCTCCTCCTCATGATTGATGAGGGAATCTGCCAGCCCTAGGGAAAAAAAGATCTCAAACAATTCTTCTAGCCCAAACCAGCTTTATATATTTTGCTGATGCATAAGCCACGTCAAAATATTAAATATTCATGGGAATGCCAGTGTCTCATTGTGATGACATACATTATATTTTAAAAACAACAGTTTTAAAAACAGACATCATAATCTTCAAAAATGCACGCAATCCAATAAGAGATGTCATTAAAATTTACAACACGTAAGCAACAGGTGCAGATTTTTCTAGTCTCAACAAGTGCGTCAAACTCATCCCCTTTTAAAAAACAAAATTTCAATGCTTCCCAAAATTTTAATAGAAGCATGCACAACTGGGAGAATGGCAATGTGGCTATATAGGGTTAACTCTTACCATTGTCCCAGGATCTAACATATGGTTCACTGAGGATTTTTTTGAAAGATAACACAAATCTGCTGCGCTAGATTCTCTCCTACAGGCTACTCTCAACTATCCCTTTGAAAGGTGGGAAGGTGGGACCCCTCCATTATGCTACATTTGTCCACGTTCAACATGCCCTGATTTTCAATAATCCAGCTCTGACTTGCGCAGCCCACTCTAGATCACTTCCTGATATTTCTATTGCACAGATGCTTGACACCTCATAAACCTCTGAGGTCCGGAGCATATCATAAAAGTGGATGGTAGCTTTACAGGCTAAACAATTCCACGCCACCGAAAGTCCCTTAAGTCGTACTGCTAGGCATGTTTTGCTTTTGGGTAAGCCTGACAGTTTTTTCAGGCATTTGCCCTCACAGGTCTCTGAGCTTGCCTCTGTCCCTAGTGTCAGCAATTTCGCCCCATATAAGCATTAAGCGCTTAAGCTAACGAAGGTATTGAATATGATTGGAGGGAGACGCCCAAAACCGGAAGTGAATCGCGATCGCTTCCCCTCGATCTCCTCGGAGGGTTAGCGCTCTAGCATTTCACCCTACATAAACTCATGCCTAGTCAGATGCGTGAGGGGTCCTTTTACTTACACCAGCACAGAACTGCATATGATCAGAAACTCTCATATCAACAGAGAGCTGCCCACTAATATGTGCCCCATCTCTAAGGAAGTGATGGGTCCATTCTCCTGCAGGAAATGCACTTACCAAACTGCCACAATCCCCCCCCCCGAAGAGCTAACACGAAACCCAATCAACATCCAGACGATGCTTCTTACCACGCATTAACCGGCATGGACAGAAACTGCTTCCTGGCCAATGTAAGATACCTCCCTAAACATGCGGCCAATATATGGGACCTACTGTCCTCTAACAGTCCCGAGATTGGTTTCTTAACAGAGACGTGGACTAAACCCCACTCCAATCCAGACATAGCGGTCGCCCTCCCTGAGGACTATCATATATTAAAATTAGATAGACCACACAGGATGGGGGGAGGAATAGCTATAATCCACAAAAACTCTACTACCATTTCCATATTAGATCACATAAGTAACGATCAGTTAGAGGTAATGATCTTCAATATGACGATACACCATAACACCCACTGAAAAGGAGCCTTAGTATATCGACCACCTGGACCTCTAACCAATACCACCACACAGCTCATTGAACTTATATCCCCACACGTAATCTCCTCTAGAAATTTTCTTCTCCTCGGAGACCTCAATGTGCATAATGAAATCGCAGACAACGCAGATGCCGCATCCCTTTTGTCTGAACTGGCAGCACTCAACCTGACAGTAATAAATAAAGACCCGACCCACCAAGCAGGGCACACATTAGATATCATCTTAACCAACTCACCGACTTATCCTACATAGCTTCTACTCCCCTGACATGGTCTGACCACTTCATGGTCGAATTTAGAATCAACAACCACAATACTCTCCCGGCTCCCAAATGCTACCCCAATAAAATCTACAGGAAATGGAACCTGATCACTCCCACTCTCTTTGAAAGTGCCTTCAGCCCACCCCTCCATGCAGAAGCAGACAAAGTTGAGAATCGCCTAGCCACCTTTAATGCTAATCTGCTAACCACCTTAGATAGTTTAGCACCCATGAAACAATGTCGCCCCTTAAGCAAACGATATCAGGCCCTATTGTACTCGAGTCCCTTACGACTAGAAAAACGATCCTGCAGAAGACTGGAACACCTCTGTCGCCGCTCCCAACAACCCTCAGATAGAGCTAATTACAAAGTAGCTCTGAACCACTATCACTGCAATCTAAAAAATGCCAGGAAATTCCATATCGCAGTCTCCCTCGAACAAGCTGGGAACTCTCAAAAATGCCTCTATCAGATCCTAAAAACCTTCACCAACCCCCTGGCCTGTGACACGGCACCTGTGCCATCCCAAACACTATGCGACAATATCGCCAACCATCTCACACAAAAAATAGATTTAATCTATAACAAAATCATGGCAACCACCAATCCCCAAACTAATCCAGGATTCATATCCCCTTACATCCCACCTGCCACTGACTTTTTAGACAACTTCCCTCCTCTGTCCATAGAAAACTCTGAAGCTCTCCTAAAAAGCATTAAAACTGGATCTCCACTTGACCTGATGCCGGCCAAAATTTCCGCCATCCTGTCCAAACAACTTGCTGCCCCCATCTGCAATATTCTCAATAGCTCATTGAAGGAAGGAGCTCTCCCGCTCGAGTGGAAAACTGCACAAATTCTCTCAATAAAAAAAATCTCAGTATCTCACCAGAGGACGTCACTAATTACCGTCCCATCTCACTGCTCTCTCTTCATACTAAAATCTTAGAGAAACACATTAACACCCACCTGTCCAAATACATTGAATCCACCAATACCCTGGATCCCTCACAATCTGGATTCCGCCCCAGATATAGTACGGAGTCCACTTTAGTAGCAGTGACGGACAACATTAGGATGCTTCTGGATAAAGGTCAGGCGGTGCTTCTTGTACTGCTTGACCTTTCCGTAGCATTCAACACCATATCCCATAAGATTCTTATCAGAAGACAAGGCGACATAGGCATTACAGGGAATGCACTAAAGTGGCTAACCAACTTCCTATCAGATAGAACCCAGACCGTCAATCTAGGCCCCTACCACTCCAGCACCACCAAAGTCACCAAAGGAGTGCCCCAGGGATCCTGTCTAAGCCCCACCCTGTTTAATGTTTACGTGGCTCCCCTGACGAAACTACTAAGAAATCTGGGCTTTACCCCCATATCTTAAGCAGATGACACTCAGTTACTCCTCCCACTCGACAAATCTGACTTTAAAACACATGAACTCTTCTGCGACGGAATGAAATCCATAGCGGAATGGATGAAATCAAACTTTCTTCAATTGAACGCCACCAAGTCTGAGATAATCCTATTTGGTGACGCCAATATCAGGTGGTCACCTAGATGGTGGCCAGAGGAACTGGGCCCCTCCCCTTGCCCCAATTCTGTGGTGAAAAACCTGGGGGTCCGACTGGACCAAAAACTCACCCTGAAAGATCACGTCTCGACCACCATAGGAGCCTGCTTTCACATCCTTAGCATGCTCAGGAGAGTTTTCCCTTTTCTTCCACTTTCTACGAGGAAAACTCTCATCCAGGCATTGATCTTAAGCCGACTAGATTACTGCAACGCGCTTTTGATCTCAGCCAATGAGAAAGACATCAACAGATTACAGGTCGTTCAAAACACCGCCGCCCGCTTGGTGACCAATGCCCCCCCCTGCATCCCTCTGTTGAAGGAATTACATTGGCTTCCCATACGTAAAAGGATTAGTTTCAAAGTATGCTGTATGGCATACAGAGCAGTATACAGACTGGGTCCCAGCTACCTCAATAACAAATTTGTTAACTATGTACCCCCCAGACCCCTCAGATCAGGCGAAAAAGCCCTGGTATCAGTCCCACGCTTTAAAAAGTTTCGCCTAGGCGGCAAAGCTTTCTACCTACTCGGCCCACGCCTCTGGAACGATCTCCCCATACGCCTGCGTCAATACACAGCCTATCTTACCTTCAGGAAACTACTGAAGACTTCACTCTTCTAAATTAGATCTCCCTCTTTCGCTTACGTGGCCACAGCGCTGAGATACCCTTATGGGGTGATTCGTGCGCATTACAAGTGAAGTAAATAATAAATAAATTGAGTTGGGAGCATAGCATTATAGGCAGTAAGAACCAGGGTGTGAGAAAGACCTTCGTAAGTGGTTTTGAATTTGACTAGGCCACCGATAGTGGCCAGGGCACAAGCCTCCAACATTTCTTTGTACACGGCCCAATGTATTTTATTGTTAAACATCATACCTAAATATTTATACGAGATTACCACATCCGCTGAATCATTACCTAATACCCACTTATATGGTTTAAGCTTTTGACCGAAGGTGATTATTCTCCATTTTCACCTTTAATTTATTAGCCGCACAATACAAACTAAACTTTTGAAACTTCCTTTGCAGGCTCACCTGTGTCAAATCTAAGATAGCCAAGTCAACCGCATAGAGGGCACATGGAATTCGTCTACCGCCCATCTTCGGTGAGAATGATTTTGTATTAACAAGTATGCATGGCAAATCTGTGAGGACTAATGCAAACAATGTAGGGGCCAGGACACACCCCTGTCTTAGTCCACTGCCCAACAGGATTCTGATGGGAAGGGGCCCATTTAAGTTTAGTTCCACTTAAGCCCAATTCTGATGATGCAGCTCCTGGAAATTTTGCAAGCAAGGTACAAGAAATGTTCAGGTGGTGCAGCTATTCCCACAATATTGTGCGATCCACTAAGTCTAAAGTTAAGCAAAATCTATAAAACAGCAAAAAAGATTCTGTGTCACTCCCATTGCCTTCTACCCAAGGGCACATAGACTGAAGCAATGGTCTAATGTAGAACGGCCTTGTTTAAACCCTCCTTGATCCATAAAGACAAATCTTTAGGACTGTATCCATTCATTCAGTGTCTGTTTCAGCATCGTGTTTAAAGAAATAAGCAAGTTGGTTCAAAGAAGAACCGAATATTTTAAAAAGATCCAAACTTGCTAAAAAAGTAAATCAGTGTACTGGATCGTGATGTGTACTTATTTACAAGTGGTTTATAGTTCAATAAATAATACACATAAAAATAATACACAGATATTTGGGGTAACAACACAGTGGTCGAGTGTGCAAGAGTGCAACTGGAGTGGTAATAATACGAGCAAAATAATCCACAAAACCAATGTTTGTCAGTTATGTGTCTATCATGTGGCCAAGAGATGAAACTTGGTTCCAACCATTAATGGACTTCTTGAACAGTCCAATGGTAGGTCAATGGCTATGTCTGAACCTCATCAAAGGATTCCAAGAAATCTTCATCAATACATGATATCTAGACATTTGTAAGTAGTGACCTTTAAACAATTTAGCATGCAAAACCCAGTGATTTGGTTGGGTGCCCCCAGTCAGCAGAATGCCAGAACTGGTGCCTATTATGTAAATTGCACACTTTCCCTGTTTGCACCCTGGTGTACTATAAAAGAAATGCGCTGGGCGCAACCAGACAAGGTGCACCCTATTCCATAGAATGCCTCGCCCCCAGGGCAGCCACAAACTTGTGCTGCCATGAGGGCAGCACATTCAAGTGAAGTATGGAGCGGCTTAGAAGCAACCGCTCCTTGTTTCACTGTGCAGGAGGCAACCTGCCTACAGTTTTAGAGGGGATTAGAGATCCCCTTTCAGGCGGGTGCAGTGAGTGACTGCACCCACCTACAAGGGGATATCCGGTGGGTACATAGCCACCCCTTTCCTTCCTCCAGAGGGCTGCAGTGCGCCCCTGATAGCTTGTTTGTCTCAGTACCAGCATCTGTAAAATGGCATGGAGGTAGAGGCAAAGGGATTCCCCCATGCAAATGAGGAAACACCCTCTTGAGAAAGAGCTGGTGGTTTATGTGCGCCCGTGCTTTCAATATTACAGAAAGGGACGCACAAGTGTCTTTGGCCCCTTCAGTAATACCAAAGAGCATAGGGCGCGCAAAGCGAGTGCAAACGTCCTTCATGCACCCGGGGCTCTTTGTGTAATACGGACCATGGATTGTAAAGTCAATAGCAGCTCCGTGGTGTACAAGACATCAGTTCAATGGTTTCAGATGGAAGAGCCATCTGAGGCTTTGCCATGAGACAAGCTGCGGTCCCCTAACTTTAAGTTTGATGGAAGACCTGGGGGTTTGGTGCAGCAGGACCACCACCAGTTTAGTGTGGGTCTTTCCTTCCACCGAATTTTAATTGAGACCATTAACCATCTGACACTGTACAACATCCTAATAACTGCGAAAATATTTAAGATCACTGAGCAATTATGCATTCTTTCCCATCAGTGTATCAAATATTGTAACCTAACAATTAGCATTATTTTCTGTACAATACTTAAAAAATGTAAAATATCCACAGATCCAGGATATGTTTATGTTTGGCCACAGTAGTAGCTTTTGCTGCACATCACTCTCCATGTGAAAGTGCCTATAATTGTTGCTCTATTCAGAACCGTGGGTAATGGGTAAGATATACCCATCAAAGTAAAATAAACAGAATAATATTTCTTTCAGTTCAACATTGCTTTCATATCTGATACTAGATGCATTGCTTATTTGAATTCACATCTACTATTAACACAGCAAGTCCTTACAATTTGTCACGTGACAAACCATTGAAAAAGATAAGGCTGGAGACAAAATCTTTATTTTCTAGAGTGCGTGCCTCATGTTATTGTAAAGCTTCCACTCACAGAACATGTGATTGCAGATATCGAAAAAACACATTCAACTCCGGTTCAAAGGCGAATAAAAGAATAAGAGAAGCGAGAGCTGTCATCCTCTCAGATTTTAGTGTTCATTGTTTAAAACACTTTATTCTATCATTCAGGCTCTGTAAGCTATCGGTAGGTGTCTTACCGTTAATGCTGGCTGCACAAGAGGCATCAGTGATCAAAAATATTGTTGTTGACCTTAGGTCACTGGTAACCAAGGTGTTTTGCAAAATATAGGTGGCTATGTGTTAGATCAGATTATATAAGACCAGATCAACTCTGTTCAAGCCCTTTTCAGCACTATAATATCACAGGGCGAAAAGTAAGCATTTGGCTGTCGATCCCAGATGTAAGGAATACATTATTTAAGTGTAAAATACATAATAGAAGTGCCCTTTCAACAACTTATGGTATGCTTAGTTTAGAACCGATTTACAAAGTCTGCAAAAATAAACATTCACGGTTATATTGTTGCATAGCACTTCAGCAATTTCTAAGGGCAGTAAGTACCACATGTCTCTATTATTTGCGTCAATCGTCTTGTGCACCTAATTTCCCATTTTTTAAATTTGACTCTTTAAAGGACTTTGGCATTTTCTTTTGTATCAGTCTAATGGTTATTTCTACTAGAAATGTGTTCCTTGTGTGTGTGTGTGTGTATATATATATATATATATATATATATATATATATATATATATATATATATATATATATATATATATATAACCTACTGGCGGTCGCCAGTAGGTAGTTATAGTTAGGACCACGTTTCCATAGGAAATCCGCAACATTCTATTTTGAATAACTTTTGCGCCGGTCGACGAATCCTCGCGAATTTTTCAAAATAGGTGGGGCGCTACGCTCCGCTCCTACCCTGAAAGTCTCGGGGGGATTCGTCAAGCGGGGGCTGAGATAAAAGGGGGTCCCAAAACGCGTTTTTCCCATGCATTTTCCCATAGGACCTTTAGACACAGCTACAGCCCGAACGGCTGAACAGAATTACTAGAAATTTGGCAGAGAGGTAGTCCTCAGGTCAAGGAAGTGCCTTTTGTAGGTTTGGTGTAAATCTGTTCAGTAGATTCTGAGAAAATAGCCTTTAAATCAATATATATATCTGAGCCAGCTTACGGTGCGCTCACGGTGCGCTTACCGTACGCGTACGGTGGCGTGCGCGAGCGCGATTCTGATTGGCTCTTAGATCTTAGTAAACATTCGAATCGGCCGAAACCAGGAAGCGGCGGCCGCCATTTTCTCTCTCGCACTGAGAGTGTGGATTAAAAAACCACGGACAAAAACATGTAAAGGGGCTGTTTGGACAGCTCCAAAGTACCTAGCCATGATGAGGGAGTCCCCAAAGATCCCCCAAGGCCAAAAACGGAATTTTTATTTTTTCGCTAATTTCGCCGATTACGCTTACCGTACGCGTACGGTAAAAAAATATTAAAAAAAAAAAATTATCCACACTCTCCCCACCCCGTGTGCAAATGGTGCCCGAAGTGCACCGTTTGTGCATGGCTTATAACAGGTGTTAAAAATTAAAATATTACCTTTCAAAACGAAGTGCATCATATGTCCTCCATGTGCGCACGGTGCGCGAAGCGCATCGTGCGTACATGGCCCATCTAGCGTGCCCGCGCACCGCGTGCTCACTGTGCGCGCACGGTGCGCGAAGCGCACCGTGCGCGCACGGAACGAACTGCGTTAAGTGGGCGCGCACGCCACGAATGGCGTAAAGTAACTTAGCATTTAAAAAACCGTACTAATTCACTGAAAAAACCATAGGTTTCACACACGTTATAGTTAGGAATTAGCATTTAAAAAACCTTGCAAATTCACTGAAAAAACCATAGGTTTCACACATGTTATAGTTAGCGGAAATTTTACTGATAAAAAACCAATGAAATTCCCCCGTTATAGTTAGTGCAGGCAACTATAACTCACGCGACCGCAATCTTCTGCTGATGACATATGTGTCTTTATGAAAAAAAAATATTTGTAATATATGTATAGCTAAAAATTTATGGAAGAAGACATGGGCAAATAAGTGTCTAAATACAGTATTAGCATCAGCAGAGGATTGCGGTCGCGTGAGTTATAGTTGCCTGCACTAACTATAACGGGGGAATTTCATTGGTTTTTTATCAGTAAAATTTCCGCTAACTATAACATGTGTGAAACCTATGGTTTTTTCAGTGAATATATATATATATATATACATACACACATATAAACAAACACCAATCCTTCTCACAGTGGGTAGAAGATTGTGCCGAGCCCAAAATCCATTTTCAACACGGCTTATTCAATCCAATACATGTGGTAAACAATGCATGTACGAGTGATTTTATGGATGAATGAGTGGATGTGTGTGTAGATCTAGGAATCAGCGGTCTCCAAGGTCAGAACCTACCCAATCACTTACAGGGAGGAAAACAGACCTGCGGAGGTAATACAAATTATGTATGAAAAGCCCTCACTCACCAACCTGGTTGGTGACATGCTTCATCATCGGGCTCCACCGGGCATGGCCGAATGCCATCCCAGTGTGCTGCAACGCCAGGTTACTGCGGAGCGGGGTTGTGTGTGGTGACAGTGAATTTAAAATTCCCAATTAAGTCAAAAAAGTATTTTATTCGTTTTGCTAATTGGAAAATTAAAACATAATAAAAAAAGGAGTGATGGTCAAAAAAATATAACAGACCGGGTTCACTCCATGGCGGTCAACATGTTTCTGCCTTTATGTGTAATTTACAGGCTTTCATCAGGACCAGAGTGGAAGTGTGGGTGCCCCGGTGGTGTGAACGCGCTAAGGTTCACCCTCCCGTGGACAGTTGTGTGAAAAATGATATAAACACAGGAAAAATCCGCCAAAAACTATAATGGTGGAGAGAAACGAGTTTACTCTATAATGAGAAAGGAGACATACATACATAAGACAAAACACAAAAGAATCGTAAGTGTGCGTAGTCTTGACATTATAAAGCGCCATATTATAGGCTCAAACATAGTGCGTGGATGGGGACTGTGCCAGTAATCCGTACCTCAGGTGCATCAACAGTGTGCTAACAGTGCACCTAGAATTAGCCAGATACTGGTGTCAGGGAAGTAAAAGACTTCACCTGAATAGCGTGACTAGCGATGTATCACGGAATCAACGTGGAGTCATAATGCTACGTGTGAGACTAAAAACTTTAGCAAGGGCCAGGAGAAAGATGAACGCGGCCCGTGAAGCATTCCTGGTAGGTAGAAATGCCGAGGGGAGTAGAGAGGTTCTTACTGTGAGGCTAGACTGTTCGTCGCCTCAGGGATCCCGGGGTGGAGGTGCGAGCAAATATGGCACACCCTGGAAGAAACAAGGTTCCTAAAAGCAAGGGTGCAAGAAGGAAGCCCGTCCGCTGTTTAAAAAAAAAAGGGACAACTCGATAAAGGAAACTTTATGCGGTGCAAAGCGGAAAAGCATGATCACTGGCATTCTCCTCTGAATGAGCTTGTGGACGTGCGCTGCACAGACCGTCCCCCCTATCTGCATCTAGTGTTTAATACAGACACACGTCTTTGTTGTGTCAAGCGTGCTCATGCTTTTCCGCTTTGCACCGCATAAAGTTTCCTTTATCGAGTTGTCCCTTTTTTTTTTAAACAGCGGACGAGCCTCCTTTCATTCATGCGTTCTATTGGCTGTGTCTTAACCTATCATTGCACAGCTTGGGAGGTCCCGTCCCTTTAATGAATTGACGAGCCTTTTGCCTCCACGCGTCCTATTGGCCGGGGCTTATCCAATCACATCTCAGCATGCGATGTGCTGCCCAATCACCGACGGGCTTCTGTTAGCACACTGTTGATGCACCTGAGGTACGGATTACTGGCACAGTCCCCATCCACGCACTATGTTTGAGCCTATAATATGGCGCTTTATAATGACAAGACTACGCACACTTACGATTCTTTTGTGTTTTGTCTTATGTATGTATGTCTCCTTTCTCATTATAGAGTAAACTCGTTTCTCTCCACCATTATAGTTTTTGGCGGATTTTTCCTGTGTTTATATATCATTTTTCACACAACTGTCCACGGGAGGGTGAACCTTAGCGCGTTCACACCACCGGGGCACCCACACTTCCACTCTGGTCCTGATGAAAGCCTGTAAATTACACATAAAGGCAGAAACATGTTGACCGCCATGGAGTGAACCCGGTCTGTTATATTTTTTTGACCATCACTCCTTTTTTTATTATGTTTTAATTTTCCAATTAGCAAAACGAATAAAATACTTTTTTGACTTAATTGGGAATTTTAAATTCACTGTCACCACACACAACCCCGCTCCGCAGTAACCTGGCGTTGCAGCACACTGGGATGGCATTCGGCCATGCCCGGTGGAGCCCGATGATGAAGTATGTCACCAACCAGGTTGGTGAGTGAGGGCTTTTCATACATAATTTGTATTACCTCCGCAGGTCTGTTTTCCTCCCTGTAAGTGATTGGGTAGGTTCTGACCTTGGAGACCGGTGCTTCCTCGGATGGTGAGTGCATTCTTGAGATTACACTGACTTCGTTGGTTTACACAATTTTCCTCGAGGGGATCAGTCGTGTTATTACCCTTCCTCTTTTGTTGTTACTTTACGATCTAGGAATCAGTGCATATGTAGTAACTGGTATTCGTGTGTCTATGGTTTCGAAAATGGTAGTCTGTATTTTACAGTGGGTGTATCTCAGGTTATATTAGGGTGTGAGGAGGTGCATCAGATTTTCACATGGATAATGTCATCAGTGATGTTATCACTGATGTAATTTGAGATGTCATTAGTGATGTCATCAGTGATGTCACTGACCATGTCATGAATGATGTAATATGTGACATCATCAGCAGTGCATTGCGGGGGCCCGAGTTATAGTTAGTTGATCTAACTATAACAGCGGAATTTCTCTGGTTTGGTATGAGTGAAATGTCCAACTAACTATAACGTCCCTGAAACCTGTGGTTTTTTCAGTGAATTTTTAAGGTTTTTTAAATGCTAATTTCTAACTATAATGTGCCTGAAACCTATGGTTTTTTCTGTGAATTTGAAAGGTTTTTCTAATGCTAATTTCTAACTATAACGTCCCTGAAACATATGGTTTTTCAGTGAATTTCAAAGGTTTTTTTAAATGTTAAATTCTAACTATAACGTCCCTATTAAGTCCCCTTGAATCCTGAGGGTCCCTGTGGGCTACCTAGCCCACCAGGTACCTTCAGTAGGCGCCACTGAGCTGCGTTGCAGAGAGGTACGGAACCGATGCATCACCTTCCCTGCAACTCTTTTGTTTGTATAGCGTTACGCATCCAAAGGTACATTGAACATAAGTGTCGCATTTACCATCTAGAGAGAGCTAAGCTACTTCTACCATTTTTGAGTACAGTATTGTGGAATTTTGTCGTTTGTGGTCTTGTGATAAGTCTATATAAATAATACTTATTTTTATACTACAACCTCTGTGGTGTCCGTTTGTAGTATTGTCACTATATTATTGTATGTGTTCACAAATGCTTTACACACTGCCTCTGAGATAAGCCTGTCGGCTTGTGCCAAGCTACCAAGGGGGTGAGCAGGGGTTATTTTTGAAGTGTACCTCCTTACCCTGACTAGACGCAAGGGTCCCTATTTGGTCAAAGGTACCTACCTCTGCCAACTAGAGACCCCCAAATCTAACATTGGTGGTCAGCGGTGAGGATTCTGGACTTGCACTTGTGACTCATATACAGTGATTGGTGAACAATACTAGTGAGTGCAGACCAAAATGCAACCACATACTTTTGGTGGAATGTTTTTCCTGGGATTTCCTATTTTTGCAAAGAACTGCCAAGTTTAATCACCATGAGTAAAGCAGCATCCATCGCATCTGTGGATTATGATTTTGAAGAGGAGAAACTAGAAAGCTACAATGTGAAACAGCTAAAGCACTTTGGCAGGAGATTTAAAGTTGCTATGACCAGTCTCTCCAAGAAGGATGAGTTCCAAAAGGCGCTGAGGGCCTGGGTGGAACCAAGAAGTACCCCATAGCATATGGAGGGGGTTGAAGATGAAGAAGGGCAGCTGGAAGGGCCATTGGGTCCAGGGGGGAGGAGAGCACCTTCCCCAGTAGGTAGCAGTGTTTCTTCCAAGGGCTTGTCCCCAGGAGAGCTGGAGGACAGAAAGAAGAGTAGGATGCATGAGAAGGAGCTGACCAAGCTCACGTTGAGTGGGCAGTTAGAATTGGAGTACAAACTAGGAAATTGGCCCTAGAGGAAAAGAGGATGCAACTGGATCATGAGAGAAGTTAGAGGGAGTTGGAGTTGAAAGTGAGGAGTTTAGAGATTACTCCCTCTGGTGGCAGTACACCGTCCGTGCCTGTAGAAGCAAGAGTGTATATCCCTAAGGATGTGGCGAAAGAGATTTATAAAAATGATGACATTGGGCAGTGGTTCAAGGCCTATGAGGTAGCCATGTCCTCCCACCGGGTCCCTGAGAAGGATTGGGGAGCGGGGTTGTGGGGACGGTTCCTTAGTGAGGGGCGGGATACCTTGTTGGACTTGCCCTCTGAAGTCCACAATTCTTATAGCCACATAAAAGATGCATTGATGTCCAGGTATGGGTTGACTCCTGAACTGTATTGGTAGAGATTCAGGAATTGCAAAATGTTAGAGGGCAGTACCCGGGTAGAATATGTCACCTTTTTCTGAAGACCATTGGATGGTTGGGTGAAGGGTAGCAAAGTGAATGATTTTGAGGCGCTTTTTGATTTAATTGCATGGGAGTACTTGTCAAGTAATTGTTTTTCAGAGCTATGCCAGCACCTGATTGATAGTAGGCTGACTAACCCTAGAAAGCTTGCTGACGAGGCGGACCACTGGGTGAGCACCCGGGTCCACAAGGGTCATGTGGGAGACTCTGCCAAGGGTGGGCAGGGTCCGCAGCAGAAGAGTGGGGAGACAAGGGTAAACAGAGGGAGTTCCAGAGAGGACCCCAAAGTAATTCCCAAGGGAACCAAGGGAAAGTTTACCTGCCTCCCCCTGAGAAGAAGCAAGGGGCCTGACAGGTAAGCCTGTTCAAAGAGGGCCCCCGGCCTGTTTTAAGTGTGGCCTAGTGGGTCACAGTTCATCCCACATATCCCCAGTTTGGGAAGACAGCACCCACTGGTGCACTTACATGGCAGTTGTCTAGTGTAGCCCTGGGGGAGGAGATGGGAGCCCAAGATGGGTGGGGTCCCGCAGATATGTCCCTTGTCTCTTTAGGAGACTGTGAGGTGGTCCCCAGGACCCAGCTGCCTGATAACACTAAGAGGTAAGGCAGTGGGTGACCATCAATGGCCATAGAGTGGAGGCTCTGAGAGACACCAGAGCCAGTGTGACAGCTGTCAAGTGTCACCTGGTGTCCAAAGAGCAGGTGGTCCCCAATGCATTTTACCCAGTTGTTGCCGCTGACAACACAGAGAGCCACTGCAAGGTGGCTCAGGTTTCCTTTGAGTGGGGGGGTTCTCTGGTACTCTTCAAGTAGCTGTGAGGCCAGCCACACCTGTTGACTGTCTGTTGGGTAACGATTTGGAGAGCTCCCTTTGGGCTAAGGTGGAGCGGAGTGCCCATTTGCAGATGTTGGGTCTGCCTGACTGGGCGTGTGTGACCACACGGTCCATGGCAGCCAGTAAGGGTGTTCAAGAGGACCTGGAGCCTGAGAGGGAGGCGCAGGTGCCTGCCTTAAAGAGAAGAGGCAGGGGGCTTGGGAAACCGGCCCCCTAAGTTCCCACAGTCCAGGAGGAGGCAGACCTTGAGGGGGATGCCCTGGAGCCTATAGGGGACCAGGTAGCTGAACTGGGGGACCTGCCTGAGCTGACCCATTGGCAGCAGGAAGGAGGACACTCCAGGGAAGAGTTCTGCGAGGAGCAGAAGAAGTGCCTTTCTCTTGTGGGTTTGCGGCAGCAGGCTGCAAACCAGGCAGCAGGTGATCAGTCTGGATCACATTGGAGTTACTGGGAGAATGGTCTCCTGTATAGTGAGCCTAAGGTTGCTGAGCCTGGGTCAGCCCGTGTGCTGGTGGTACCCCAGCGCTTCTGAGCCTTCATACTGGGGCTGGCTCATGATGAGCCTTTAGCAGGACATTTGGGGCAGGACAAGACCTTTGAGAGGCTTGTCACCCACTTTTATTGGCCCCAAATACGCAAGATTTCAGACTCTCATTTCAGGACTTGTCAGACTTGCCAGGCAAGTGGAAAGAGTAAGAGGAAGCAAAATGCTCCTCTCCAGCCATTCCCTGTGGTCAGCACGCCCTTTGAACGGGTAGGTGTTGACATTGCGGGGCCACTGGACCCCAGGACAGCCATGGGCATAAGGTTCATCCTGGTCTTGGTGGACCATGCCACCCGGTACCCGAAAGCCATCTCTCTCAGGACAGTGACGGCCCCCGTGGTGGGACGGGCACAGATGGGAATTTTCTCCCATGTGGGGTTCCCTAGAGAGGTGGTGTCTGACCGAGGCACGAACTTCATTTCCAAGTATATGAAGTCCCTGTGGCAGGAGTGCGGTGTAACACACAAGTTCACCACTCCTTACCACCCCAAGGTAATGGGCTGGTTGAAAGGTTCAACCGGACCCTCAAGGGCATGATTATGGCTCTGGAAGAACCCATGAGGTGTAAGTGGGATGTCATCTTACCATGCCTTCTCTTTGCTTACCGTGAGGTGCCACAGAAGTCTCTAGGGTTCAGCCCCTTTGAGCTTCTCTATGGTCACCCAGTGAGAGGACCTCTGAGTTTGGTCAAGGAAGGCTGGGAGCAATCTCACAGGAAACCTCCCCAGGATTTATATATAGACATGCTGGCCTTCAGGAACCAGACAAGGCTTTTCAGACAACTTGCTGAGGTGAATCTGGAAGCCAGCCAGGAGGAGATGAAGTGGTGGTACGACCACAATGCCACTCTGGTGGAGCTTCAGCCTGGTCAGAAAGTGTGGGTCATGGCCCCAGTGGAGCTCTGCGCGCTCCAGGAAAGTGGACCAGACCATTTGAGGTGGTGGAGCGCAAAAGTCCTGTTTCCTACTTGGTGGACTTGCGGTCTACCAGGAACCCCTTGCGGGTCCTGCATGTCAACCGCCTGAAGCCCCACTTAGAGAGGTTCGAAGTGGGCATGCTCTTAGTGACAGATGCTGGAATGGAGGAGGAGACTGAGCCTCTTCCTGACCTCCTGTTGGCGACAGAGCGAGATGGGTCTGTGGATGGTATGAACCTCTCTTCCACCCTGATGCTTGAGCAACAGAATGTCACCAGTTGCTGGGACAGTTTTCTGATCTGTTCTCTCTGATTCCCAGTGTCACTAATTGGTGCGTCCATGATGTGGACACTGGAGACAGTCCTCCTGTTAAGCACAAAACTTACAGGGTGACTGACAGGATGAGAGCTTGCATCAAGGAAGAGGTCTTCAAGATGCTTGCGTTAGGGGTGATTGAGTCCTCTAACAGTCTGTGGATGGTATGAACCTCTCTTCCACCCTGATGCTTGAGCAACAGAATGTCACCAGTTGCTGGGACAGTTTTCTGATCTGTTCTCTCTGATTCCCAGTGTCACTAATTGGTGCGTCCATGATGTGGACACTGGAGACAGTCCTCCTGTTAAGCACAAAACTTACAGGGTGACTGACAGGGTGAGAGCTTGCATCAAGGAAGAGGTCTTCAAGATGCTTGCGTTAGGGGTGATTGAGTCCTCTAACAGTCCTTGGGCCAGCCCAGTGGTCATGGCCCCAAAGGCTACAGCACCGGGTACCACGCCAGAACTCCAGTTCTGTGTGGACTACCGAGGGCCTCAATTCAGTCACGAGGAATGACGCGCACCCCATCCCCAGAGTTGATGAGCTCATCGATCAGCTAAGGGCTGCCCGGTACCTCAGCACGTGTGACTTAACGTCTGGGTACTGGCAGATCACCTTGACTGATGGGGCAAGAGAGGGGTCAGCATTCTCCATACCAGAAGGGCACTACCAGTTCCGGGTTATGCCCTTTGGGATGAAGAATGCCCCTGCCACCTGTCAGAAGTTGGTCAACCAGGTGTTGGCTGGACTGGAAGAGTTCAGTGCCGCCTACCTAGATGACATTGCAGCCCGTGCTCCTGGCACCCAACTTCTCAAAAGAGTTTATCGTTCAAACAGACGCTTCAGAGCATGGTGTGGGGGTTGTTTTGTCACAGATAAATGAGGAGGGCCTAGATCAACCTGTAGCCTTCATCAGTAGAAGGTTACTTCCACGGAAACAGAGGTGGAGTGCGATTGAGCGTGAAGCCTTTGCTGTGGTCTGGGCACTGAAGAAGTTGAGACCCTACTTGTTTGGGACTCACTTCCGGGTTCAGACAGACCACAGGCCCCTCATATGGTTGATGCAGATGAGGGGTGAGAATCCAAAGCTGTTGAGGTGGTCCATTTTCCTACAGGGGATGGACTTCACGGTGGAACACCGCCCTGGGACAGAACATGCCAATGCTGATGGTCTGTCCAGATTTTTCTGCATTAGTGATGAGAACTCCCAGCAGGTAGGGTAGTTCTCCCCACCTTTGAGCTGGAGGAGACACGTGTTAGACCTGGCACCATTGGCATTGGTCTCCCTTCTATTTTTGCTGTTGCCTCTGATGTTTTTGCTGGTTGTAGATGATTTGGGCACTGTGCCACTGCTATTCTGTGCCACTGTGCATGTGCTACCTATGATAAATTGATATATGGATTAGTGACTCCGTGATTGGGTTATTTGGTTTATTGGTCAGACCCTCGTACAGTGCACCATGGGTGCCCAGGGCCTGTAAATAAAATTCTGCTGGTGGGCTTGCAGCACTGGTCGTGCCACCCACAGAAGCAGCCTGTAAAGTATGTCTCAGGCCTGCCATTGCAGAGACTATGTGCAGTCTGGTACTGCCATGTTGACTGGCAAAGTGCACCCACTTGCCAGTCCCTAAACCTTCCCTTTTCTTCATATCAGACACCCCTAAGGTAGGCCCAAGGGCAGGGTGCATTGTAAGTATAAGGTAGGACATGGCCTGGTGTGTGTGGCATGTCCTGATAGTGAATTACAGCCATTTTCCTTTTTCACTATTGCAAGGCTACCTGTTCCCGATAGGCCAGAATGGGCAGTTTGATTATAACATCTTATAATGCTAACTGACCCAGGGAAGATGGTAGGAATTCGAGTTTAGTATGCCTGAACTTAGAATGATAAAATACATCTTGAAGTGAAGTTGGTTTAAAATTCTGTGTTTGAAAATACCACTTTTAGAAAGTAGATATTTTCTTGCCTAACTATCCAATCCTTCCTCTGCTAGGTTGTGTATTCCATGTCTGGAGTTTGAGTGACAGGGGCTGGGGGATTCTAGGAGACATGGTGAGTCAGCACAAGGCTGAATAGAGAGATCTACACGGAGTGTGATGGGAGGAGTTGCACCTGGGTCTGAATAGGGCTGTGCCTTCCTTCCACAATGCTGGCTCCACCTCCAGTGGTGCGTCTGATGTCTCTGGCCCACACAGTCATAGGAAAGAAGGAGTCATCTAAACAAAGTGCTCCAAGACTGACCAGAACTGGTTTGGACTAGGCAAAGACTTCTCTGCCTTCAGAGAACAAAGAGAATATGAGTACAAAAGAGGGGACCCAGACCTCAGAACTTTAGATCACTTTTGGGAAAAAGGAAGAACCTTTGCTGAGGAGAGGAACCAGAGAGAGAGACTGCAGGAGGAGACTATCCCTTTGCTGTGTGCTGTTTGGGGGATTGGCCTGCAGTCGTTGCCTGACTGCCAAAGAAAGGAGAAAGAAACCTTGTGCTACTTTCATCAACTTGTAAAGGATCTCCAAGGGCTTGAAGACTGAGCTTGCCTCCTGCTGAAGTGTCAGGGACAACAGACCTCACTAACCAGCTCCCCTGCATTCCCTTGCTGGGAATTGAAGTGCCTGTTGTTGAGCTGGGCCTTCTGAGAGACTGCATGTCACTGGGAGCTGGAAGTGCGACTAAAGACGAAGAAGCGTGTCACCGCCACAGCAGTTGTCATCGCATCGGCGAGAAAGCGTGCCGCCACTGCCGCTGTCACTATAACATCGCCGAAGCGCCTCGCATCACTGAAGAAGAGTGTCGCCGTTGCAGCAGACTCCGTCGCATCTCCGGAGAAGCCTGTTGTGTCCGCAGCAGCTGTCGTCGTATCGCTGAGGAAGCGTGCCACCGCTGCCGCATCGCATCACCGATGCGCCCCGCATTATTGGAGAAGAGTGTCGCCGTCACAGCAGACGCCGTTGCATCACCAGAGAAGCGTGTCGCAGGGCCTGTCACGGCTCAAGAAGTTTCACCAAGTCGCCGCAGGGCCTTCGGGTGTGCATGCATCACCCCTTCATTGTCGCAACATCAAGAAGACGCCATTTTGTTTCATTACACCGGATCTTCATCGCATCACGGCGTTGTTAGTCGCATCGCCACAGAAGCGCAGTAAGAATCCAACGCATCACCTCCCCACGTGGAGAAGAACCAACGCATCACCTCCCCTCTGGTAAGGAACTGACGCATCACCGTCCCCTACGCAGCAGTAGAGAACAAACGCACACCTCCCCCGGAGTAAGGAACTGACGCATCCCCGTTCTTGCGTGTAAGGAACCGACACATCACCTTCCCTGCAACACTTTTGTTTGTATAGCGTTACACATCCAAAGGTGCATTGAACATAACTGTTGCATTTACCATCTAGTAGATATTTACTTTCTGTGAGCTATTTACAGAAAAAAAGAGGTCTAAAATATTAATGTTTTTAGATTACATATGTTATATTGAGTATGAGTTATATAAATATTATATTGTATCATGATCTGATCATGAACTGCTATGACAAATTTCACCTATGCAATAAGACGATGTCTTTTTAGGGTAATGCCAATTAATTAAATAATCCTCACTATTTTATACTTGTAAGCAACTTGGACTAAGAATTTAATCTTGAACAGGGTGCTAGATATAGAGGGCCCATTTTAGTCTGTTACAAAATGTACATAGAAACAAATTACTTATAGTTATATGTAACTATCATACTAGGGATTTGTATTCAGCACTTTATATCTGTATATCTGTACATACCTCGTCCAACCTTTTAACATCATTAATTTATTATGGAGTTGTGTTGTGATTTTATTTGGATGTTGTTAATATGTACTTTTATGGTTCTTCGAACCGAAATAAAGTTGAATGATGATGAAGTAGGTATTTTGGTTGTTGTGGCGAGCTACATGTAGTGGAAACAAAAGGAGGGGAACGGAGATCAAGGGTTTTTATATTAAGGTCCAGCATAAGTACCCAAGCGACTATGTATAAACAAAGTGTATGCAGTTCCTAACAAAAGAGAGCAAAGACAAATACTAACTGTAAAGAAAAGAAAACACCAGTAAAATACAGGAGAGTGATCTCCTTGTTGGAAAAAGGCCCTCACACACCTGACAAGAAGGTGTCTTGCTTCATCATCGGGCCTGCTCCTACTCGGGCCGGCGTTGCAATGCCCGATCAGGCGCCCGTGATGGGGCCTACTTAGCGGAGATCTTTTTTCCGAGGCCGATAGGTGAGGTGCAAGTGAAGGTCTTGGTGTAGGTGAATGTGAAAGTGTGTAACGAATTTAAAATAGGGAAAAATATTCCAATCAAGATAATTTTATTGAATATGGTTCTTCCCCTAATTAAAAATGAAAAGAATCGCGTATGGACACCCAATGTTGTGCTATTATACGCTGAATTGTGAGGTCAACATGTTTCTTGCCCTGTTATCAATTCGATGGCAATTCCTCAGAACCTAATAGAAATCCTACCTACACATTTTTTGGTGGTGGACACCAAACACATATAGTGAAAAGTGACCACCCTTACAGCACCCTAAAAAATGTGAGGGTACCTCTGGTGTAAATAAAGTTAAATGTAACCTGTAAAGAATAAAAACAGTTAGAACAGTCAAAGATATAGCATTGTAATACCACTTAACGCAAACCAATATTATTGATATAGCAGGTGACAGTGCATCAAACGCATACAAGAAGCCCATGGGCTGTGACATGCTTGATGCAACCAAACAATCATCAATGGATCGAAATATGTTCAAGTGATGGATAAAATAGTCATAATTGTCACAATGGGCAAATATAAGACAAAAAGAGACTAGTGTAACCAATGGTACTTGCAAACATAAGGTAAGTCCTCACCCTTGTTTTTTATGATCCGGGCCATAACAGTACCGGTCGCCGTAGACACTGAATTCTAGTGCCCTGATGTATGATAGAGAAATGTTAATTAAAATTGAAAACATGAGGGAAAGCGCAAAGGTATATAGGTGTCCTAGTCAGGTAAAGGACCAGATGACATATGAGGTAAAAACGAGCCTCCTAGGATCATGAAAGAAGGTGGCGTTCTGAGGCAGATTAAAGACATAAACCAAAGGTAGTGACAGGTAAAGTGGTTACAATAAGGAGTACACCACCTATCCGGTTAATACGGATCGCCCAACAGAGCTCGATGTACGAGGCCTACATTGCGCGACTCAAGAATAAGTAACAACCATTATTGTTGACTCAGTGCTGTTGAAAGAAGGAGGAGAGAGCGCTTACTTAACAAAATGTGTCTAACGCCCCCACATCTTATTAAGAGAACAAAGTCTTAGTCATAAAAGGAGTAAAACACCAGCATATAGCGGAAAACATGGTGAGCTAACACAGGAGGCAGGAGCGTAGAGGCGTCTCGAAGCATAGCGGACTCATTACTCACGGTTCTCAGGTGGAGGCAAACTGTTTATCCTACCCCGACGGTGCTACCGGTCCAAACGATCTGTTAGATGGTCTCGGGCACCCACCATAAATACAAGTTGAAAGGCGAAGAGGGTGTGATCTCTGGGTGCTGGCGGAGAGGTCCAACACTAGTACGTCCACAGCCTAACAACAACGCCATATTAGGGCAGCAGTCACATGATACCGAGGCAGTCATGTGATCGCGAGGAAGACCAATCAGGGTCATCCAAGTAGCCGGTCGTGGTCGTGGAAGTAAACATAAACAAACCAAGTATGAGGCCGGCTACGAGGCAAAATGGGACATTAAGGAGTAAGCCCAGTGTTACAAGATCGTCTAAATCGACAAATTAAACACCCACATGAATGATGAAAAAACAAAACGAAAGCACATGAGGTAACAATGTAGAGAACAGAACTGGTCTCTAGAAAAAGGAGCCAATAACGTGAGGGTCAACATTTGTATTAGGTGACTAAATCTTCCATAGTGTGAACCTCATGCTAAAGAGGAAGAGAGTATATTGGTCTCAAGCAGGTTATTTTAGCAGGATGGTAGTGTGCAGAAATCCAATATATGTTAAACTGTTGCAGATAGTTGTATTTCTGGTAATTTTAAAGGGATATATAAAATTATGCCAGGAGGCTCCAGGGTATATCCTCATTGAGACCCATTCTGTCACAGGATAGTTTAAGGACCCATCGTTGTTCAAGGCAAAATAAGGTGTCTTTTGACATTCCTGGGTGTGCTTCTAAAACGCACCACTCGAAAGACTCAGGGAGATGTTGTCTTTCTTGGAAATGAGTCGTCATTCTGGTGTTAGTCTTAGCACATCTGAAAGTGCTCCTGTGTTCCATTATGCGTATTTTTACTTGTCTGGTGGTCATACCTATGTAGATAAAGTTACAGGTGCACTTAAACAGATAAATGCAATTGGATTTGTTGCAGTTGATATGTTTCATCAACCGCCAACTGATACCATTGGGAAGGTTCAATAGTTTTGTAACCTTAGTTTGGGGACAAACGGAACATGATCCGCAAGGGTAGTGACCCCGGACTGGTGGCAAGTCCCAAAGTGTATTCTGTGTCAAATGTCGATGTTTCTTAGGTCTGGTATGTATCAACAGATCTTTAATGTTGTTTGTACGTTTAAAGGCAAATCTGGGAGTGGGAAAAGTCAATGACCCAGTATTGAGAATACCCCAGTTTTTCTTAATAATGTTCCTTAGTCGATTAGAGTCAGGGGTGTATGTAGTGACACAAGTTATACTAGTGTCCAATTCTCTAATCTTATCCTCCAAGAGGCACTCTCGGTTGTTATTTCTCGCTCTTTTGTAGGCGTCTGCAACCACCTGTTTGGGGTATTCACGTTGAAACAAATTTTGTTTCAAAATATTAGCTTCCTTTTTATAGTCACCAAGGGTGCTGCAGTTTCTCCTGATCCGAAGGAACTGGCCGACTGGTAAATTTTGTCTGAGTGCCTTGGGATGGTGACTGCTGAATAACAGTAGGCTATTCCTATCGGTAGGTTTCCGAGATAAAGTGGTGGAAATGGACCCTCTTTCCAATCTAATGAGGAGATCGAGGAAAGGAACCTCACTCGTGGAAATAGTGTTAGTAAATTTCAGAAATGGATTGAGGGTATTGATCCAGGTACAAAATTCCTTGCATTTGATAGAGTCTCCCTTCCAAAGAATAAGGATATCATCTATAAATCTTTTCCACAGTAAGATGTTAGATAGAAACGGATTATCAGGATGAAAAATCTGGCGCTCCTCAAAAGATGACATATAAAGACATGCCAGGCTAGGAGCGAAGGTGCTCCCCATTGATGTACCCTGGGTCTGGTGGAAGAGTTGGGTGCCAAACAGGAAATAGTTTTCAGTGAGTGCAATGGTAGCACATTCCATAATAAATGACACCGGGGTGGGAGAGTCCCACTCTGCATCATTTAAGATGTCTTCAATGACATCCAGTGTTGCTCTCTGTGGAATATTGGTGTAGAGGGCCTCAACATCCAAAGTGACCAAGAGGTTCACCTCATTAGGATGTTGGGCCCCCTCCAGAAGGCGCAACACATCAGTTGTGTCTCTGACGAAAGAGGGAGTCTTTTTCACAAAGGGTTGAATGAAATGGTCGACAAATTTAGAAAGGGGTTCAAGTACAGAACCGATCCCAGAAACAATAGGGCGTCCTGGTACATGAATGGATTTTGGGGAGGCAATAGAAATAAGGCACAACAGGTTCTTTTGTTGTTAGAAACTCAGCCTCCTTCTTCGTGATCCACCCCATTGATTCAGCCGAGAATGTCATCACTGAAATCATGTTTTGTAATCTCTGTGTAGGGTTTTCTCTTATCGGAGTGTAGTTCCTTCTGTCACTCAATTGTCTCTCACATTCAGTGTTGTAATCTACTGTGTTCATTATCACTGTCACTCCACCCTTATCAGCTTGTTTGATCATGATGGACTCATCGCTAGCCAGAGCCCTGATAGCAATGGTCTCTTCGGTCGAGAGATTATGAAAGGGGGCTGAGTCAGCCTTAGTATTGAAATCCTTCAATACAGCCTGCTCAAAAGTAAGGACCTTGTTGGGAACCATAGCACTTGTCGGGGTGAACGTTGATGGTTTATGTAGTCCAGAATCATCAACGATATACGTTGGTTGGTCATGAAAAAAGGCATGGAGGCGGATTTTGCGAAAGAAGCCTTGTAATTCGCATCAATCCCTGAAAGTATCAGTCCTAGGAGTAGGGACAAAGTCTAATCCCTTCTGCAAAACAACTTCCTCAAGTCCCGCTGGGTGATGAGATCCTTGGGGAATAACAAAAATCTCGCAAGAGGGATCGCTAGCACTGAACCAACAGACGTCATATATGGCACTGGAAGAAAGGCCCTTAGCAAAGAGTTCCAGCAGAAGTGTAGCTAACAGAGCCAAGGCGGCATTAGAATACAGGCGATTTTTAAGGACAAATCCACCTGAGCCACCCAATGGCTATGTATCTGTGTTTTATTCCTGCAACCCAGGTCTTCTCAAGCTGCGCAAGAAAGTTTGTCCCATTATCTAGGGTCCCTGAAACCTGTGAAGCAAGAAGATAAACATGCCATTATAGGTATTGATGGCTCAGCCGTGGATCCAGTGGGTTCTAAGTCCCACTACACTTTCCAGTAGAGAGATACTAATCATGTGATTGTGATAGCAGTGGAGGTTAGAAACAACGGGGCAGATTTATGTTGCACTTGCGCCACATTTGCGCCGCCGTTGCGTCACTTTTGTGACACAGCAGCGGCGCAAATCCTGCGCCATGGTGCGGGGTATTTACAACGTGACGCATCTGGGAGATGCGTCACGTTGTAAAGCCCTGCGCCACATGTAGGCATGTGTTCCAGGGCAGGTGGGGGCGTTCCGGCGCAGGAACGCCTCCTAAAATTGGCTGAGTGAAATCTACAAGATTTCACTCAGTCACTTTTAGGCCCATGCTGCGTCAAAACCCTGCGCCTGCTTGAAGCAGGCGTAAGGATTGATGCAGCATTGTACAGATAGGGCCCCCCAGAGCATTGCTGGAGCTGCGTCATGCTTGCGACGCAACTCCAGCAATGCGCCACTTTTACGGCACAGATGCGTCACGCATCTGTGCCGTTTTTGCCCCCTGGTGCGCCGCATTATAAATGCGGCGCATCCATGGTGGCGCAGCTGTGGCGCATAATAACTGGCGCATCCCTGCTGATATGCAGGGATGCGCCAGTTATTATAAATCTGCCCCAACATGTCTAATTATAGAAAACAATAGGAGAAAGGTAGATGTGCATCTACACCTCTGGCTCAGGCAGAAAGTCAAGAAACTGTTCAACTTCATGTTGATGTGAGAGGAATACCTGCACATTACCAGAGGGATTCACAAGGATTCAATCTATAAAAAGATATGGTAACTGATCATCCCATAATTGGAATCTTTGGTTTCTGTTGATTAGTACTCTTAAACAAATTCGACAGACAACAAAAGCATTGCACTTTTAGATATAGTTTTCTTCTCCTGGAAGCAATAATAGAAGTTACTGGTTCTTAGTTTTTGCTCCCCTACCAAAGATAAGAAAACAGCCTTCCTCTTTCATGCCTCTTGTTGGACCAGGCCCTCTCTGTAGGCAACCCCACATTTTTACCAACAACGTTTGCTGAACGCATTTTTATTGGCCTTAGGACTCAGTGCACTTTATGCCCACTAACCTGTACTCGCTTTCTTAAACATGAAATAATTTACTGCCATCTTTTTGGTACATTTACTTATAAGTGCCTTATAAATGGTACTACATGTACCCACAGCCTGTAAATTTAATTTCTATAACTGGGCTGCTGCACTCAGTGTGCCACCCACTACCATAGCACTGTAAATCCTGCCTTTTGCTGCAGTGCAGCAGTGCAGTTTTTCACTGACTTCTCGACCTGACTAAATAAACCTTTTGCCAGACCTAAACCTTCCTTTTTAAAGCTTATACATAATCCTTAAGGTAACCCCTAAGCACTCTTCGGATGGGGTGCATGGTATTTTAAATGTAGGACATGTGTACGCAAGATTTACATGTCCTGACAGTGAAAACCTCCTAAAGTCATTTTTCACTGTTGTAAGGTTATCTTGCCCATAGATTAAAACTGGGTTCCCTTCATTGTTTAGCATATTGTTTCTTAATATTTGTAGGTTTGCATAACTTTAGTATATTACGTTTTTCTTCTCACCCCCTATTATATTAAGATTTCCAAGAACCAGATCTTTATATTTCTTAATGTATCTTTTCTTTCACCTTCAAACAGAATATGTAATATTAATATTTATAGCTATGTAATGTTTGATGTTGAACTGTACGAAGTACTGATGTTCGTTTGGTTTTAATTATTGAACCTACTTTTGAAACTTAAAAAAACTGGATTACATTATTACACTTCATAAGTGATAACTCTTTAATGGTAAAGTTGCATTTGAAGTTACTATTCTGAAAATGCTATTTTTCGAAAGTTGACCTTTTTCTGCCTAAACCAAATGTGACTTTTTGCCAGTGTCCAGGGTCACATAACTGAATTTCTCTCCAGTGGTGTTCTGTGTATTTGTTCCACGCATGGGACAAATGAGCCTTAGCTGTGGGGCAGGGAGTTCCTCTCCTGACCAGAATGTCCTGGTTGGGGTTAAACCCAGCCTGCCTGAGCTTACAAGGGTAGTCACAGGGATTTGTGCACCTCCTTCCTCATTTCTAAGGGCTGCCTGCCCTGCCATTGACAAATGCAGCTCACACCTAGAACAGTCTACTCTTTTTTACCCTAGACAATTCAGAGTCAAACCTAGAAAGCAGGAAAGTTAGACAATGGTGGAATCCCCCACCCACAGGCTAGCACTGGGAATAAAAGTGTCACCTTCAGAACCTCTCATCAGGACACTCTTTGACCCATGGATGATTCAGAAGAAGAACTGCCCTACTATATGAAGAAAGACTGGATCTTCTTGCCCTGATCCCAGGATCCCCAGAAGTGACTCTAACTGTCAGTTGGATGGCCCCCGGTTTCAGCTACATGAACACAACAAGCTTCCAGATGACTCTCCTGCAACTTACCAGCTGACCAGCACCAACTGGACCTGCCTGAACTCTGCTGTTGACCTCTGCTGGAGCGAGTCCTTTTGCTAAAAGTTGTCACTCCATGTCCTGGACCCTTGGTTGGCACCAGAGAGTACTCTTTCTGCTCCAAAACCACAAGCCCTGATCTCCAGTTGAAGATCCAGGAGTTTTTGGGCTCATCACGTCCATAAAAGGACTCCTTGTTTCACCAATTTCCCTTCCATAATGCCCCTCAATGTGAATGTCCAGAGATGACCTGCTCTTCAGATTCACTCTGAGAACCAGCACCATTGTCAACCATCTGTGTTGAAAGCCAAAAGGAAGTTCCAGCGAAGACCAACTCTTTGTGCTCATAGTGACCAACAGCAGTGGCTCAACGAGCACCTGCCTTTGACCGACAATGAAAGCTCTGCAGGTGGACTTGGATTTAGAGAAGGTAAAACCCTATACGGGGGGAACCTGGTGCCTGTATTCAACCTGCACACCATCTTGGTGACTTTTACCCGGTTTAGCATGACCAGATAACGACAATAGACAACCTGGGCCTCATTTTGATGTTGGGCGGACAACCGTTTCAGTGTTGGAACTGACCGACCATAGGTCAGCGGTTCCGGCCACCAAATTGCAATGCAACTGCACATGGTGTGGTCACGGACTCCCATTTCTCTATGGGAGTTTGTGGTAACGGAGGTTTCTGCCCGCAGCACAAGCTCCGATAGAGAAATGGGAGTTTGTGTAAATCCCTGCACCATGTGGCAGGCAGCTCACAGTGCCTGCCACACAGTGCAGGGATCTACATTGGGACACTGTAGGTGCCCCCCAAACCCCAATGAGGCGGGGGAGGTATGGGGTCCAAGTCCCTTTCCAACAGGCTTTTCATGTTGGAAAGCCTGACATGAAAAGCCTGTGGGTAACCAACATTGTTATCCCGACAGCGGAAACGATGTCCTTACGTGGCTGTCCCGACTGGCCATCAGGCTCCTTGAGCACATTGGAAGCCAGCCGGAATGACTGGCCAGTGTGACTTCTGACCGCCTAAATTGTTATTAGGAGGTTGAAAGTCAAACCTTGGATGTTGTTCTGAAAGCCTCCAACCGCTCAGGTCTGAGGCTTTCCAACTGGCATCCAAATGAGGCCCTTTGTGTTTTTGGGTGCTAATTTCACTAGAAACTTTAAAAATTCATAACTCCAGTTCAACTGATTAGATTTTTGATGTTTTGATGTCATTTTATTTAATAAATGTGACTTTATTGTTACAATTGGTTTGGGATTTTTCTTTTATTGTGTTTTCATGCTATTACTGTTTGACTGCTTGTTGGACCTGGCCCTTTCTGCAGGGTCATCCCTAAACCTTTTGCTTCCTCCCCCCATTTTTGTGCTGAATTCGTTTTTGTTAGCGTTAGCACTCTGTGCACTTTACCACTGCTGATCAGTGCTAAAGTGCTTGTGGTTGCTCCTTAAAACATGGTAACATTGGCTTATACCCAATTAGCATATTTAATGCACTTAAAAGTCCCTAGTAAAGTGCAGTACATGTGTCTAGGGTCAGCCCATCAAATGCTGCTAATGGGCCTGCAGCACTGATTGCGCCACCCAATTAGGTAGCCCTTTAAACAGGTCTCAGGCCTGCCACTACAGAGCCTGTGTGTTCAGTTTAAACTGACATATTGCCCTTTCTAAATAAAACTTTTGCCAGGCCCAAACCTTCCACAGTGGGCAGGGTACAGTGTATTGTAAAGGTAGGGCATGTATGCTTAAGTTGTACATGTCCTGGTACTGAAAAACTCTTACATTTGTTTTTCACTACTGCACAGTCTACCTCTCTTATAGGATAATATTGGAGTTGTCTTATCCCATTTTATAAGAGATAACTGGTCCATGTTTGGGATATCTGAAATCCTAATTTAAAATCTTAACCTGCGGTGAAGTCAGATTTAAAATTACAGTTCTACTTTTAGAAAGTTGGCATTTTCTTTCCTTAACCATTTGGTGGCTGCAGCCTGCCTCTGGTCACATGACTGGGTGTAGTTTGCAGCTGGGCTTTGTGTATTCCTCCTAGACAACCACACACACTGGTAGCTTAAGTGTGACTGAATGGGCGATCACAGGCAGGATCGGAGGGAAGAGCTGGGCCCAGCCTAACTTACACTTGAATAGACTGTGTTCTATGTCAACACAAAGGGCTTAACAATACTGCATTGTCACTTCAGTCAGCTTGGCGAAAGGGCAGGGAAGCTATGGAATTTCATGCACTTCAAAGCCACTGTCTACAAGCTTTTCCCAGCACCAGGGCACCAGTTATAAATGAAGGACCTCAGACACCATTACTTCACTAAACCTCTGGGCTTGTGGATACTCTGCCAGGAAGAAGGACTGTTGAGCTGCTACAATGACTGCCACTCTGCTGGACTGCTACCCTGAAGGAGCTGCGGCCTTGCTTTGCTGATCTGCTGCCTGCTGCTCTCTTGACTGGAGAGGAAGAAATCAACCCATCTTGAGCCCAGGACCCCAGAGTGACTCGAAGTGCTAGATTTGTGAACTCCTGATCTGAGCCTCAGGGACATTACAGGCTTCCGATAGCTGCTGAATGTGTCTTCAGGGCGTTCCTGACTCCCAAGTGGTGCCTCTCAGGTCCTAGAACCTTGGTACAGCTCTCAAGCTCTTAGGTCAAGCTTTTGGGCTCTTTGCAACCACTAACTGCCCGCACATACCAAAAATCAGCATGACCCACCACAACCATCGATTTCCTGCGAGGAAAGTGAACATGGAGTACCAGCTTCCCCATTCATGACACTCTCCTTGCTCCCAGCGACCCTTTCCAATGCAAACAGGACACTTGGCATTAAACCTGAGAAGGTAAACCTTCAGCAGAACTAATCTGGGACTGTATTCGACCCACGCTCCATTGTAGTACACTTGAACTTTATTCTTTGGCCTGATCTTGTGAGAATAGATAGCCATGGTTGGCGCTTTTGGTAACTAGGTGCTAAATTACAGATTGTTCTTTAAAAAGTCTTAACTGTAGTTCTGCTGAATTGATTTTTGATGTTTTGATTTTGTTGTATTTATGAAATGTTGCTCTATTTTTTCAAACATGTTGTGGGATCTTTCTGTGAGGTGTTTTCACCGATTTACTGTTTGAAGTGTTGCAAAAATACTTTCACATTACCTCTAAGTTAGGACTGACTGCTCTGTGCCAAGCTACCAGGGGTTTGAGCACAGGTTAATTTTGGGTCTGCTTGTGCTGACTAGGATTGTGGTTGCTGCTTGACCAGGGCTCAAAGCCCAGTCAATCGGTAACCCAATTTCTAACACTTCAGCAAAAATACTTTCAACATTTCCTCTAAGTTAAGCCTCACTGCTTTTGTGCCATGCTACCAGAGTTTAAAGCACAGGTTCACTTAGTGGCTTCTGTGTTTATTATTTGAGTGGGGCTTGACCCTCTCAACTAATAGCCCATTTTCTTACACCGCCTAATTGAATGGTGATCAATGAAGCTCCTTAAGAAGCACTCACAATCTAGAGTAGTAGGTCAGTGTATAAAATGTGCTGTCTAATATTATGGGATTGCCATCTGGGAAGAGATTTATGGTAAAGATAGTGCTACTCTCTTTGTATTTTTGTACTTTGAAGTTAGACTTTGAAATACATCACTTTGAATTTATTTTTTTTGTTGCTACATTGTTTTAATTTTTTTCCCACTGTGATCAGTTTTCACCCCAGTCGCCTTTCCACTTTCTTTTTATCCTTTTGTCCTACTGGCATATATTATTGGTTCACTTTTTTGGTTTCTTCCAGTTCTGCTTTCTGCTCCTTCTCCTCTTTTGCATTTTCTGGTTGGGCTAGCCCTTTTATTCTTTTGATTTGTATGACTCTATCTTTCTTTCAACCTCGAAGAATTTCCCATTTTACCTACATAGCCCCATGTCCATCCAGCTGAGGTGTGTTACCTCAACATTTATTTTGGACATTGTCAGTGCCTACGCTTGAACGCATTTTGCTTACTTCTAAGTGTTGATCTTTAATTTCTGGCCTTCTGTTTCTGTGTTAAACTCCCTCACATGTATGCTTTATTGTTTAGCCATATCCCATTATCGCTTCCCCTTCTTAATCCTAATGTTTTGCGTGCTTGCAAATGAAATTGGTAACACATTATTTTGAAGTGTTACTTAGATAACAAAAGCTAATAGATGTGACCCACTTTGAGACACATAGTTAATCCAACTAAGAGGTCCTTGAAAGAGGGTCGAGATTACAGAGGCAATGATCCTTCAGGAATAAACTGGGGTCAGACTTTAGTGAAAATACTGATTGACTTATACTAGCTTGAGACATCTCTGAAATGAGTCCTCAGCAGATGACCAGAATAGCCTTTTGAGTATTGATAATAAAAGAAATCTAAAAAAATGGGTCTCAAGGTAAGGACCAAGAAATTGGTAGGTAGTGAGCATTTTTGTACTCATTGTCTCAAAATCAATCTCTGGAAAACTCTGAGCCCTTTAGTGCATTCTATAGTGATTGACAAATGTGAACAATAATTTTGGTTAAGAGATGCAACATTTTCATTAATGTCAGTCGCAAAACTATTCCTGTTGAACTAGAGAAAAGCCATCTTCAAGTTTTCTTTTTAAATCTGGCAACTGTTCCAGGCATAACCTGTGAAACATTTGTGAGTTCATTAAATGCCTAACACTCTACCAATTATAGAGCAAATCTTTTCAGGCATAATTATCCAGATTGTTTCATGATTAGGCCATGTGAGTTCACGGGCAGTCATCCGAGGTTACAGGGTACCTTGGTGAGGTTAAAGTCCGTTTGAAGGGTTAGCCTCAGGGTTTTTACTTAGACAATCTAATTGTACATGTTATGGGTGTGGTTTTGAATTTGTCTTTAATTATTTGCTTCTTTACAGTTGGCTTACTATGATTATTTGGAGAAGTCACGGGGTGAACTCTGGTCAAAGGAGTCTCTTTTCTGCTCAAGCTAACATCTGTGTAAATCTTTTATGACTCTACTGCATGTTTTTACTGAAAGTAATATCTAAAAGCCAGATGTACATAGATTTTTCTCTGAATCAGGGAAATGCCTCTTTCTATCTACCAGACCCTATTTTGCGATTTGGTAACTTATTGCTGAATCGCAAAATGGGTTAGCGATTCGGTATTAGGCAGAGGGGTTTTTAGGACGTTCCTCCCTAATAGCAACTTGCTGTGGTATGTACATTGCAAAACAATCACATTTGGTTGCCTACTTCATGTAGGTGGTAACCAATTGGCAAATGGTCAAGGGTCCACAAAAGATCCCTTCCCCTTTGTGAATATGAAGATTTTTTTTTTAAGTGCAGGCTGTGGTCCCACTGCCTAATCTTAAAAAATGAAAAGAATACTTTTCATTTTTTTTTAAACACATCCTGTTTTCCTTTAAGGAAAATGGGTTACATTGCTATGTTTTTAGCGGTTGCCAATGGTTTGCAAATTGCGACCTACCTCATAAATGTTAATTAGGTAGGTCAATTGCAACCCACTGGGAATTGCACATAGTGTTAAACACATTGTTGAACATGGCTGTTTGCAATTTCCTAACAGCAAATCGAAAACATTTTGCTATTAGGAAATCACAAATGGACGTCTATGTACATCTGGCCCCTATGTTCCATAGGGAGTTCAAAATTATTCTCCCACTTTCTTTCATAATCTGCTTTAACATGGCGCTGTGATTTAGGAGTCACAATGAAAAGATGGAAGAGAAATTTTGGAGAGTGTGCAGGACAAGGTACTGGAGTCATGTCTGCTTCTTGGGCAGATGATTTCCCTTGTTCATTTATTTTCCCATGCCACCCCGTCTAGTCTGAATGTGGGAAACTATTAGCAGGGACTGCTTTTCAGAACAGGGTATTATCTGCTGTTTCACAAGTGTGAGGTGTTGGTTAATAAACCACTTGGTGTTTGTATTCACAAAGAACTCTTGTGTCTCTTGGGTGGCAGAGGCACTAAAGATTGCATTTTAGCTTGGGCCCACCTTCATGTAAGTAAGGGCTGGAAAGAGGAAAGGAACTGATGATATTACCTGTCACAAATCAGGACATTCAGTACAATCCACACATTTGAACCTTTTCACAGTGTGAGGAGAAAATGCATCTCCTCATGCATGCTGTAGAAGTTTTGGCAGTAGGGCACAATTTCTATATGAACAAATCTAACAGCAGATGTACGTTTGAAATAGTTTCTGCATGAGTCTACCATTTGTACTTGAAACAAAGCCCAATCAAAAGCAAAGAGGCAAAATAAGGACTTTCAAATGTACAGTTGCATAATTTTGTTCCTTAAAATTGTACACCTGTTACAGTACCACATACAGAAATACAAGTACTTTGGGTACCAAAGCACATCTAGCTCTTATTTGTACTTGCATAGACCTCCAGGAGCTTTGGTGAAATTCTTTCAGAGGTATGTTTTTCCTACAGATTTTTTCTGAATTGGTAAATGAGTTGTGTCAATTTCTACTTGTTAATAAAGAAGCACCCATAAGAAAAAAACACACCAATGTGATCTAGGATCCTTTCTCTGTTTGAAATGTTCCATAAAATCTCAGCTTTACTCACGTTTTCTTTAAACTATTTCCTTTTTCATTACTTGACAGTAGTTTGGAACTTATGTTTTCTAAATTAGCTGTTAAGATTTTTGTCTATTCTAATTGCTAGCATTAGTATAAATGTTAGCATCTTTGCTAATAGTCATCAATATTAAGACTTGATAATTTGAGAGGTAATGATCCTGTGAGTCGTGAACACATAATTTAGATTCTTGGGGGCATATTATCAAGCACGAGGTTAAAATTATCGCCTCTTTAGCGGCAGAAAACTGCCACTAAAGCGGCGATAATGGGCTTGATAATATGCTGCAGAGAATTCCCTTAGAAGCCCATGTTGACACCAGAACATGGGCTTCTATGGGAATTCTCAAGGGCATATTATCAAGCCCATTATCGCCGCTTTAGCAGCAGTTTTCTGCCGCTAAAGCGGCAATAATTTTAACGCAGTTTCTTGATAATATGTCCCTAAGTTTTTTTTTACCTTCTTCCTTGTCAGATTGAGGTTACTGGTCTGTTAAACAAGGTAAGAGAGTAAACTATTTAACATGGAAAAGTATTCACCCACAGTGTTAGACTGCAGAATAAAAAAAGTGCCACATTGCGCGAATCCGCATACTGATGTAGTGTTTGACCAATTAGACATTTCCTCGTTAATTATAAGTACACCTTCCATTGCCATGGAGTCTATGACTTATATGAAGATGGATTTTGGCCACTGGTGGATTCGACTTTATCCCTTGTAAAGCTATTTGTATAGAGGAAGCACAAAGTGTATGTATGAGAAGCTGTGCTGAAAATTTATTTGAGAAAAGCAACATCTAAGACAGATCTAATTTATTTTGTATAATGGGGAAAGTTTATGCAAAGCGCTCAATCAAACAATCAAAAGAGAAAAATATATAAACTATGCTTCATACATGAAATCACAAATTTCCCATCGGGAATCCTATTTGAAGCATCAGAAAATAGTTCCTACTTAAAATTTAGATGTGGGTTATGTTATACCTGACATCCTTGTAGTGGTTCCCCGTGACTTCTTGCCTTCTGACCTCCTGTTTTGCTGACTTAATTTTTGCTGGCTTGAGGATTTTGGGCACTTCACCACTGCTAACCAGTGTTAAAATGCATGTTCTCTGTACACTAAACATGGTAACATTGACTTATCCACAATTGGCATATTTAATTTACCTATAATTCCCTAGTAAAGTGCACTCCATGTGCTCAGGGCTCGTAAATTTTATGTTACTAATGGGCATGCAGCACTGCTTGTGTCACCCACTTAAGTAACACTTTCAACATGACTCAGGACTGCCACTGCAGCGTCTGTGTATGCAGTTTAAAATGCCATTTCAACCTGGCAAGTTAACCTACGTAGTGAAAATGTTATAATGCAATCACATTTTGCAAACGTAAACAGTATATAACTTAAGTAACAAATGAACACAGTATTGATATAAAAGTAAGTGAGAATCACAGTGTACATACGAGACTGATTACATTTGAAGACTCAAGGCCAATATGGTAGTATGCTTTCAGTCTGGCCCACCTTTGTGAACCAGCATCTCTGACATTAACATACTTGCCAGACCCAAACCTTCCTTTTTATTGCATAAAAGGCCTTCCTAAGGTAGGATCTGGGCAGCACTGAGGGCAGGGTGAAGTGTATTAAAAATTAGGATATGTACTTTTAAGTTTAACATGTCCGGGTATTGAACTACTCTTAAATTCATTTCTCAGCACAGCAATGTTAACATGGGGACAGTCTTATTAAATTTTATAAGTGTAGTTTCCCATTGAGTCAAGGTAGGAAAATCGGATTTTGGTCCTCTGGGTTCACAATTTAAAAACACAGCTTATGGTGATGGTGATATTTAAATTGCAGTTCTGAAAATGTCACTTCAATAAATTAGCATTTTCTTACTTAAAACATTTGGTGCCTTCTTCCTTTCCCTGGAATACATGTGTGGGATGGGTGACAGCTGGCTTCCTGCATTCCCTCTAGACAGCCACACACAAAGGCAGATTAGGTGTGACTGAGCAGCCATCTGCATGTTGATGGGTCATCCTGAGGCAGGATGAGAATGAGGAGCTGACACTTGCATCTGAATAGGGCTGTGCCTGTCCTCATACAAAGAATTGCCTGCCCCTCTGCAGTGAGTCTGATGTCAGGACAAGAAAGGCAGGGCATTGTGCAATTCACAGCATGTCTTTGAAATCTCCATACTTCAAAGGCCAAATTAGATATAATTACTGGACCATGGCCATGATTTGAGAACATTGCTTTAACTAAGGACACTATGCCTGGAAGAGGATCTGCTGTGCTTTAGGAGGGACTGCCACTTTGCTAACTGCTTTGCTGTGTTGTCCTGCTGCCTGCTGATTGCTGTGCTGTAGGAGAGACTGCGACTTTGCTACCTGCTTTGCCATGTTGGCCTGCTGCCTGCTGCTTTTTGCCTGGGAGTGAGGAGGACTGGACCTGCTTTCTACATCCTTGAACCCAAGTTGCCTCCTGTTTTGAAGACTCAGGGCCATCAAAGACATCCCTCAACTCTGCTTCAGCTGCTGAACTCTGCCAACAGTGATTTCTGCCCTGCCAAGTGGTGCTAATCAAGTCCTGAGCCTTGAAAGTGGGTTCTGCAGCTGCTTTTCTACAAAGATCAATGTATTGATGACTTTGCACTGATTGGAACCGACGCAGTGCCTTTCGAGGCCCACCCTGTGCTGATTTGAGGACATCCCTGAGCTGTTCAAAAATGATGCGGGACCCGACTTAACGGCAATGCAGCGCCGGCATTGTAATTGGTTTGATGCCAAAGAGGGACCCAACTGCAAGGTTCAATGACAACGCCTCGCTGCATCAAGAGGGGCTGGTCAACGAGTCGGGACACGACTGTGAGGCTCGACACTGATGCATCGACCCGACTGTGTAGATCGGAACTGACACACTGGCCTGCCATCCATCGCTGTTGGCTGAAGTTTGGATTTACTCTGGTCAAGCTCAACCTCCAGTAACCCCCTAAGCACTATTGGCTTTCAAATTATTTGCTATTATTCTATACTGGTGTGAAGTCGTTTTGTGGTGTTTTCACTGTGTTACTGTAGTTAAAGTGCTGCACAAATACTTTACACTTTGCCTCTTAAGTTAAGCCTGACATTCTGTGCAAAGCTACCAGAGGGTGAGCACATGTTAATAAAGGGTGTGTATCTTTCTTACTTTGACTATGATTGTGGTCCCTACTTGGACAGGGTACATACCTCTGCCCACTAGAGGCCCCATTTCTAACACCCATAATCATGCCTTTAAGGGTGTTGTTGTACCTTTCAACCAACCCATTGGTTTGGGAGTGGTAAGGAGTGATGAACACTCCTTCTACATGGCCTTCATGCAGTTGAACATCTAGTTGATACCCCAGTCAGATACCACCTCCTTGGTGAAATCTACAAGAATAAAGAACCTCATCAGTGTCCTGGCCACAATGGGTGCAGTCCCTGTCCTCAGAGTGATAGGTTCCGGGTACCAGGTGGCATGGACCACCAAGACCAGAACAAATCTGTTGCCCATGGCTATCTTGGAATCCAGGGGCCCCACAAAGTCACACCATACCCACTAAAAAGGGGTGCAATCAACAGGAAAAGGTTGCAGGGGGCCTTGCACTTCCCCCCAGTCTTGCCACTCACCTGGCATGTAGGACAGGACCTACAAAACTCATCTTAGGCCTTCCTCACTTCAGACCAATAAGAGGTCAACAAGAAACAGTCTTGTTAACTGTCCCATATTGTCTGTCCATCACCTATAATCCTCCTTCTTCTTTTTCTTATCAGGACCAGTGACCTCCCCTTTTTGGAATATATGTAATTTTTAGAGCACTGGCACTGGACCTTCATCAGCTCCTTGTCCTTCTTCTTCCTTTCTGCAGTACAAGTAGTTTTTTTGTTGTTATTTTTTTTGTTTTATTTTACAGAGTTTTATGTCGTGCGAACCTGACCCAAAGCTCTCAGAACGCTTTACACGAGCACCAGTTGCGTTACATGAGGACACATTCACTTTTGTTAGGCACAGGGAGATTAAGTGATTTGCCCAGAATCACAGGGGTTGCGTGTCCTTGCAGAGACTCGAACCCGGTTCCCCAGATTGGAGGTCGACCGCCCTAGCCGTTAGGCCACATGCTCTCCCCTTAGTTTAACCTGCCAGCTCAAAATGCTAGTTTAAAACTGCTCACACAGGCTCTTCAGTGGCAAGCCTGAGCCACGTTCAAAGGGCTAATGAGTGTGTGGTACAATCAGTGCTGTACGCCCACGAGTGGCATTTAATTTAGGCACATAAAGTGCACTGCACTTGGGACTTATAAGTAAATTAAATATACCAATTGTGGACATGCCAATGTTACCATGTTTAGAGTTCAGAGCATATGCACTTTAGCTCTGGTTAGCAGTGCTAAAGTGCCTAGAATCCTATAACCAACAAAAACGAGGTCAGATAAAAAAAAAGGGAGGAGGAAGGCAAATGGTTTGGGGGTGACCCTGCAGAAAGGACCAGGTCAAACACCACCCCCTCCAGCCTAAACCCAGGGTAGACCAATCAATGCTTTGATGGTCTTCCCTGTTCAAGGCGATAGAACGTGTACAGTAGCCCACTACTGCGGGGGCAATTGCCTCTCTGAACCCAGTTGGATCTCTCTGTCTACAAACTCTTGGTCAACTGGACTGACCCTTGGGGACCTCTTCTTCTCACCTGTGGACCCTATCTGTGCAGCACCAGACAACAACCAACAGAGGTCACCGACAGCTGTCAGTGTCAAGAGCCAGGCCCTAGGCCATCCAGTGGACTCCAGTCTCTGTGGTTTCTCAAAATGTTGCCCAATAGCCCCAAGTGCCTTGCACCTTTTTTCCACTTCATCTCCCACCAGTTCAGGGGTGGTATCCTCAGATTGGTCGCTCAGCTCAGGGCTCAGAGGCTGTACAGGAGACAGGGGTGGGCTCTTCCTCACCCTGTTCCTCCCTCTGGGGTCCTGAGCCCTCTGCCTATGAGTGGTACATGCAGAAAACTTGAACTGTTTGCGCGTCTGTGGTGGCCGCGCCTCCCAGTTCCGGAGGCAACCATTCCCAGGTATACGGGTATCTGGAGACTAATAATGACAATCCTCTGGCCCACCCCACTCTAATGATACCAGGGCCATAGGGTGGAGGAAGTCCTGCCCATGGACTGGAGTTACCCTACACACCTGCTAGTGTACTGATTTGGGGAGACCAGCCTTTCCACACCCATGGCCCTTCTAGCCCTGGTGTCCCTTACAGCAGTGACTGGGACCCCATCCCCTGTCATCTGGTGTAAGTGACAAGTCCCAACCTCACGGATCACCAACGTACCCTCTCAGTCCACCTTCCAAATAAGGGAGATCACAGCATGGTCTATAACTTGCACCTTGGGGCTACTTACCCCTAAGGCAACATTGGCCACGCCTGTCGAGGTACCACGAGTGGGTGGTTTCTCAGAACAGACAGATTTCCCCTGTTTCTGTCTTAGCTGGGAACACTCAAAGCACAAGGTTGGAAATTGGGGCCCTTTGGCCACTGCCCACCAGAACCTCCTCACTGTTTCTCAGAAGAGGCATGGGAACCCTTACCTATCCCCTTACCCTGAGACCTGTCTGTGTCTCCCTTGATCTCCCCTCACTCTGCTGTGGGGATCCTGAACCACCATTCTAAGTGTCACACCCAGGTATACCTTCCTTTGGACCCTGGTGCTGATCCAGAGGTCCTCCGCCTTAGCAAGCTCTAAGGGTCCAGTGAGCTTACTATCAACAAGGTGCTGGCGCAGAACTGGAAAGCATGGACTGAACTGATTTTCGGTTGTAAACAAATTATACAGCCTCTGGTAATGTTTTACCTCACTGCCCTTCGCCGAACCATCCAGTGCCCTGCAAAAAGAATCTACATATTCCAACTACATCTGTTGGGAAATCTTCTGATTATCCCTGAATTTCTGTCTATCTTTCTCTGGGATCAGAGCATACTTTCTGATTAGGGCCTGATTCATGAAGGGATACCTCATCCTGTCACTCCCTTCGAGGACCAGTAGAGTGTCTCTTTCCTCACTAGGGATATGTCTCCAAACACTAGCCCCCCAATCTGCCTCAGGGACCTTGTGCTTTAGGAGCACAATTAAATAGACCTCAAACCATCTGTCTATGTCATCTCCTACCACAAAATCTGACACCAGACCCTTGAGTATATGGATCATCCTGTTAGAGGGCACAGAAAAATTGCTGCCACCATCACTGCTGGACTCCACCTGTCTGGCCTTGATGTCCAGTTCTCTCAAACTCAAATCCTGAGCCAACATCATCTTCTTTTCCTCCATGGCCAATTTTCTCTTCTCCAAGGCCTGTTTCTTTTCCTCTAAGGCCTTTTCTTTCTCCAATTTGAGCTTAGCCAGCTACATTTTATTTTCCTCTCCTCCCTTCTATCCCCTAGCTCTTTTGAGGACAGGCCTTCAGAGGATACGCTGCTCACTGGTCCGGGGGAACCTTGTCAGTCAGTCAAAGTATGCTTTATTCGAATTTCATTCATAAAAGCAAAATACAATTACATTAACAATTACATACAATGGATTAAAATACTATTAAATTACAAACAGATACAAAGCATATTTCTACAAATTACTGACTTAATTATTTCATGTATAAGACATACTGTACTATTAGCGGTAGATGGTCTTTTAAAAAGGTAAAATGGTTAGATAAAATAGATTAAAAACCAAGGTATAAAAATTTTGAATGCAGAAAAAAAAATAGCATGGGAGAGAATAGTCGGAGGACTAGCAGTCTCTTCCAAAACAAGAGAGTAGTCAAATAACTAGCAATCTCTGTCTAATCATCCACGCCCATCCTAGATATTTAGCAGTGGCTACTGAAATCCAAGGCAAAGTGCTAGTGCATATGATACGCAGGGCCACGGTACCACTGGCTGTTCCCAGGTTTTTACACATTGGGGATAGCCAGATACGCCGTGGGGTCGCGTAAAACCTGCAAACAAATAAAAAATAACCGATGATTTCTTTACTAGTACCACAAGCAGGACATCTATCACAGGATCCCTCTACCCACTTAGATGACAAAAATTTGAGGGGGAGAGCACCTGCTCTCAATTGGAAAAGGAGCTTCCTTTCTCTGGGCTTTGTTATGATGTCCCAGTATGGTTCTAGACAGGGATACATCTTGGCCACTAGGAACTCTCCGGTCATAGAGCCAGCATCCGGGTTGCTCCAACACCGGTGGGCAACCTTCTCCCAATAGATGCTCTTAAGAGTGCTTTTAGATGGAAAAATGGCTCTCGCCGGATCGTCCCAAAGTGTGCTCATACCAAGCTCAACCAAGGATGTCCTCAATGATTTTAACCATCCTATTTTGTGGGACACATCCGATCGTATAATATCTAAGAAACCCTCTGCATAGTGGGAAAGCACAGGAGTCGTCTATAACCTACGCCAATATAGGATCGGACGAAGTTGGACCAAATCTGAGACTGCTTTTCTACCCAGGTCATATTTAAGAGGCAACAATGGGGTGCTTTTAGGAACACCTGTTATTGCCCTAAGAAATTTGTTCTCTGAGGATTGAAGAGCAGCGACCTTCTCAAAGCCCCAGAGCTCAGCACCGTAAAGAGCAGAGCCTAGAGCTTTTGCTTCGTAAACCTGTAAAGCAGGTTTTACAGGTTTGGTTAATGATTTTCTGTGCTCTATGCAAATAGCACCAGCCAGTTGCCTATGTCTCAACGTAGCAATGTCAATATGATGCCGCCAACTCTTCTCGCTAGATATGTGCATGCCCAGATATGTAAAGGTATTCACTACTTCTAGCGGACGGTCATTTAAAATGATTTTAGATTTAAAGCTACGGTGGGGATTAAAAGTCATAAGCTTTGTTTTGGCAGTATTAACCTCTAGACCATACTCCCCACAGAAGTGGTCGAAAATTGACAAGGCAGACTGTAATTCACTTGGAGTTTTAGATAGGATGAGCGTGTCGTCTGCAAACATTAAAATAGGGGTTTTAATCCCGGCTAAAAAGGGTGCGTCTACTTGTGCAGAAGTCATGCGCGCAACAACATCATTAATATATAAGGTGAAAAGAACGGGAGCCATCGAACATCCCTGTCGGACTCCCCTCTCAACAGGGAAGTCCGAGGTTACCGAACCTAATCCCCCCCACTGAATTCTAGCGTAGTTGGATTCGTGTAGCCTCATTATTAAAGATAATAGGTCGCTAGGGAGACCCTGCTTCTTAAGGACTAACCATAACTTGGATCGGGGGACAAGGTCGAAAGCGGCCCGTAGGTCAACAAAGGCCGCATACAGGCTTCCTTTACCCAGCACAACCGTCTTCCATTGTAACAACGTAAAACGGAAAACCTGATCCACCGTACTTGTAGATCGTCGAAAGCCAGCCTGAAATGGTGAAAGAGCATTAATCTCTTCCACCCAATCCAGGAGCCTATTGACGATTACACGTCCCACAACCTTTTGAATGGTGTCTATAAGACTTATTGGCCTATAATTACCCGGCAAGGATCGATCACCTTTCTTAAAGACAGGAATGGTTACTGCACCCTGCCAAGATTTTGGTACTGCTGCACCCAAAGCAATAGCATTAATAAGAAGGTGGATATACTGACTCCAGCGCTCTTTATCGTTTATAAATAGATCAGCTGGCACACCATCCAGACCGGGGGCACGCCCACGAGCAACCGTATTCAAGGCCAGCAAAATTTCGGCTATTCCAAAGGGGTTTGCTTTTGGGAGATCTACACTAGCTTCCTGGGCCAAGTTATCATTGTTAGGTGCAGCATACTGGTTTTTGAAGAATTTTATCCATTCTTCCTCAGGCAAATTGTTATGATGGGGTTCGGGAAAACCCGATTTTCCCCACCTAACGATGTGCCAGAATAACCGGGAATCCCTGCTATCACTAGCTGCCTTTAACTCGGACCAGTGCTGTTCGTCCCAAGCTTTTTTAGCCTTAGATATACTAATTTTATAGTTCTTTCTGGCAGCTTGGATTAGCACAGATTGCCCCCCCTTGATAGCTTTGCTTAGGGCTAATCGTGCATCCCTACACTGCTCATTATACCACTTAGCAGGCTTAAAGGCTCTATTACCTTTGTTTTTCAAAGGTTTGAGGAAATACTTTTTAATTGTACAAAAGAGAGAATTATGTAACTCCTCAACCTTTTCTAAGCCAATGCCAAGAGCGGTGGACTGTTCTATAGCTAATATTGCTATATCGACCTGACCATTGATATCAACAATAGCCTGGTGATTAATTGCTACACTTTCCCATTTTAGTCTCCGCATATCATTTGTGGGGATAATCCGAGGAGGGACAGTCACAGAAGAGCCTAAAGGGGGGGTAGTATGGGACCACCATTTGTGGGTTGCGCACAGGGGGTTGTGATCACTCTCGATCCTTACTACAAACTCCATGTCACAAATCATAGGCCATAATTTTAAAGTACATAACACGTAATCAATTCTACTGTTATGTCGGCCATTATCAAATGTACTTGCCCCATTCCTATCACCACTAGTCCTGCCATTTAGAGCTCTTAGATCCCTTTCAAAACATAGCGTGTTTAGCCCAATAACATCAGCAGTCCAGCGCACAACCGGAGGGAGTTCTAGTTTAGGGACACCCCATTGTCGATCTTCCTCATCAACAAATAAATCATCTTCACTAATTAGGGGTTCGAATGTTCTGTTAAGGTCGCCCGCGATGGCAATTTTGTTGTTCTGGGAATGAATTTCAAGAAGACTATCCAGGGCAACTAAAACCTCGGACCTCCCTCCCCTATTACTCCGAACATAAACATTGTATATATCTAAGCAACCTAATTTATCTAAAACCAATCTGATCAGTTGGATATCATGGTTTTTGGTATCAACAACTTTGATGACCATCTTTAAACACTGGCGAACCCATATTGTTAAGCCACCCATGGGTCTACCCCTTGGGCCCTTTGTAGCGGGTACATAATAATTTAGGTAACCCTGGACAAAACAGGGTTCACATGTCCAGGTCTCCTGGAATATGCATAGGTCGAATTTATTGACAAAAGATGTCCACTCCACAGATTCCAGTTTGGAGGTCAGCCCAGAAATATTCCAGGAGAATAAGTTCCCCATAGTTCCCTGAAAATTGGTCGGGCTATTAACTGAAAGTGGAGGATCAGAAACAGTGTGATCATTAGGACAGATGTCTGTACCTGCTTTCAAAGGTAGGTATCTTGGCTCATTACAGAAAAGTAATGTATCAGATAGTGGCTCAACGGGACTCGCTATCATAACCTTGTTGTTTTCAAGTCAATCTACATCTTCAAGGTTATCTAACACCTCATATCGATTACTCAACGGGATCAAAGAGTTAGGTTGTATACAAAATGGAACCCCAGGGTTGGAGATGGGACCTGGCCTAGATCTAGGAAATTAAATGGGTTAGTTCCCAAGTGGTAATGGAAGACCTCCTATTGTTCATGTGCCAATTTAAAATATGGCTAACAGCTCTGGAGTCCCTAAAATTAATTATGATAATGTCCCCATTAATATTTTTTGGTGTTTTGCCCAACCAAGGTAGTCGCCTAACATGTAAAATTTCCCCATTGATTACGAGGGAAGAGGGCGGTTTTGACCTAACCAATGGATAACCTTGTTTTTTAGTTGTGAATATCGTTCTATGGTTCAGTCCTTTAGAGTGGGAACACCCGCAAGCACCACTACAAGAGGGACAGCTTCCAGTGGAAGGTCGATAGAAAAAAGCCCTCGCGTCTTAACCATAGGAATCAAATTACAGCTTTTACTGACAGGCATTGAACCCCCTTGTGATGGGATATTACCCTCCCGGGAATCACAGACCCTATTTAAATGAATTGGCTTTGGGATGGTAATTCTTTCAACGTAGTTATTAGTTTCATTATTTGTACTACGGTCAGCTTGAAGGGCTATCTCCTGTGATGATGGTAAAGTGGAAGGTGGTACGACAGATGCTGAAGTAGTGGAAATCTCCATTGCTGGCTTCATAGGATTCATAAATGTATCCCGTTTGGCACCCATTAGAGATTCCACTCTCTCCAACCTTTTTTCAATAGTTTTTAAACTGTCGACAATGGGTAGCATATGAGATTTAAATAGTTTATCTATACTGCCCATTAGATCCGCAATAGTAATGTCGTTTACAGAGCAAGATACAGAGGTACCAGGAAGAGATGTACTGTCAAGACAGGGAGTAGAGCCTACATCAGTATGAGCCAATATCGAATTATTATTGAATTTGTTTTTACTTTTGCATAGCACGGTGTCTATCTTCCTCCTTTTCCTGGGCAACGGGTGTGATGTTTTTGGTGTCCTAGGGGGGATAACATTCTGAGATAAAGGCTCCGTGATTTGCAATAATGTATGACTCGATGTAAGTGATTCACTAGTTATGTCAATGGGAGGGGATAAAATAGGTAAAGGCGAATGGTTAGATAGAACAACCATGTTTGGGTTACCAGGGCAGATTAGGGAATCGTTATTATCCTGGAGAGTTAAATTTTCTTGATGGGGAGGGGCACTCTTGTCTGGAGGAGTTACTTCATGAGGGGAGGTTGTATTTAAAGACATGTTTTTAATATGCTCTATCGAGTTGCGCCGCCTGACCCTTAATTCTGTAAGAGTGGCTTCTCGATCTGACCCTAAGTTAGTTTTCAGTAAATAACTATCAAGGGTACCCTTGTTAGAATAGTTAGTCATGGTGATACGATGAATACCCCAACCCCAACAATCAAATTACAAATACTTAAAAGCGTCAATGTGTTGAAGCACAAGGAGATTGGACTAATAACAGACCGCTAACAATAACAGCACAAATAAAGTTACAACAGTACTGACCAAAGTCAAAAGGGTAGGCCCAGCCCGGCCTCCTTCGGCTCCTGAGGGCTACAGAGGGCCCGCCCTTTGCCCGGGCTTAGCCCGGCACCCGCCCGCGCGCGTCCCGCGACGCGGAGGGGGCAGCGTTCTTTTGAGCGCCTCCGGGCGCTTGGATGACGTCGAGGTGCGCTAGGGCACCTGGGAGCTGTAGTCTCCCCGCACCAGAGCCGCGATGTAATGGGGCGGCAGCGGCAGGGATACACGCAGCGGAACAACAGCAGGGCTCACGGCCAGCAGGGCAGGACATCAGCAACTTCCCTTTCCCTTTCCAGCAGGTAAGTAATCAGGGCTGCGAGTTTGAGCTGCAGTTAAGTCACTGGGTGTATTTGCCTCCCGCTCGTTTCATTATTTCGGTGTCTTGACGTTTTACATAAAGTAGCCGCGTGCTTCTTTTGAAAGACGTCGCAGGTAGTACTTTGAGAGTGACGGGGTGGGAAGCGCAGGAGTAAAGTGCTTTGCTTTGTCTGTGTCGAATTGCTGTTTAAGCGGCCACACAAAATTATAGTGACAATTGCGTGAAATCTGTACGTGGCTCCCCTCTGACCTGGTGGTCAGGTCTGTGAGGGAAAGGAGGGGGGGGTGAGTGCTAATTTACCCACAGTATTTTGACAGCAGATGAGTGAATGGCCGGGTGTGCATGGTGCTAGTGGCCAGGCAAACCGCTTTTTATTTAGGCGGACCTGAGCTACGACAGTTCTGAAGCTCTGAATGTCGTTGATTACATTCTTTTTAGAAATTTCAAAACATTCAAAAAAACATTTTCTTATGTCTGGGTGAAATACATTTCACTACACAAAGTGATATAAACTTAAGCATATGTGAGATAACAAAATAATCACATACAATACATGTGAGCAAATGAACAAAACATTAATAAAGTTTTTACAAAAATTACACCAGCAAAACATTCATGTATTCTTAATCATACAAGGCAATTCCAGAGAAGAAGAGAGCTTAAAGCTTGGTCTATCATTGGGGAACTGCTGCTACACTGGATGGATTAGAACTCTGTGGGGTATATTTATTATTAAAAACCCTCAACAGAGGTCAGAAACAACTCTGTGGGTCCTTGGTGGCGTGGAAAGATGGAAAATGGCGACGCATTTCCAATCTCAGCAATCAATCAGGGATTTTCGTCAGGGCTAAAAGCACGGTGTAACCTGAACTTTTAGTGGGGTTGTTATTTTTCTTAATTGTGAAAGTTTTCTTATGTACGGGACGAGCTAATGTAGTCAAGAGAGAATTTGAAGTGGCTCCGTTTCTATGGGCAGTTACTTTGTATCGAAATGCGAAAATGCAGCACAGCTGTCGCGTTGGTTAATCATATGTAAGTCCTTGTTGTCGCGTTTCTCAAAGAACGTGTGGGGTAAATTTATAGGCTGTCCTGTCTTTCATATGTAAAGGCTCCGTGTGCGAAATTCCAACCGTCGGGGAACCAATGCTCTTTGCAAAGTATCAACTCACTAGTCCACAGTTGGTGACAAATTATCCACTGAAACCTGGTCCTCCGCCTCCTCATCCTCTATTTGCTCACCATCCTCCTCAGGGATCTCATGTGCTGCATCCCTAGCTTCTCTCCAGGCCCTCAGCACCTTTTGCAGCTCCTCCTTCTGTGTGAAGCATTTGGTAGAAACCTCAAACTCCTTGCAAAAATCCTTGAGTTGCTGTACTGTGTGCTTCTCCAACTTGGACAAATCCATGCTTACAGGTGCAATTATGGGACCTCCTCACTGGTTGAGTTTCACCCTGGTCATAAATTGTGGGTAATTGAGCTAGTAGAGCCCAGAGCCCTGCAAGAAGGTTGGTCTGGGCCTTATGAGGTGAAGGAGGGCAAGAGTGATATCATCTACTTGGTGGACCTAAAGGCTCCTAGGAACCTTTTGAGGCTACTGCATATGAATTGCCTCAAGCCCCACTTTGAGGGATCTGAGATTGCCATGCTCCTGGCCACTGATGATGGGATGGAATAGGAGAGTGAACCTCTCACTGACCTCCTATCTTCCAACTAGTAGGATTTGTCAGTGGAGGGTGTCAGCCTCTCCCCTACACTTACCCTAGATCAACAGAGAGACTGCCTCTAGTTGTTGGGGCAGTTTGCCTCTTTGTTCTCCCTTACTTCAGGACTCCCTACATGGTGTACCTATGATATTGATACTGGGGACAGCACAGCTGTGAAGAACATTTACAGGTTGTATGACAAGGTGAATGCTAGCATTAAGGCGGAGGTCTCCAACATGCTGGTGTTAGGCGCTATTAAGCCCTCAGAAAGTCCTTGGTCCACCGCAGTGATGACTTTGCGCGGATCAGAACTGACGATGATGACTTAGTGCCGATTCAAGGACATTTCTATGTAGCTCGATGATGATGCGGGACCTGACTGCGATGCTTGACGACCACACAGCACCAGCATTGTAAGCAGTTCAACGCTGATGCCGACGAGGTACCCAACTTCGAGGCTCAACAACAATGTATCACCAGCATCAAGAAGGGTTAGACAATGAAGAGGAACCTGATTTAGAGGCTCAACACTGACACATCTACCAACTGAATTGATCGGAACCAACGCATCGAGTTTTAGATGGCGATGCTTGCTCCATTCAGGGAAATCTTTCAGCAGGCCCTGCGCGGGTGATGTAGCAAGCCTGCTCTCTATCGTAGTCAGCCTGTACTTCAGATTTAACTCAGTCCAGCGCAACCTCAAGTAACCCCTAAGTGCTATTGACTTTTAAGCACCATATTGCAGTTTATTCTTTATAAATTCCTATTTCAAGTTCTGCTTATTGGATTTTTGTTGTTATGTTCTTGTTTTACTTAGATAAATAGTGTATATTATTCTAATCTAGTTCAGGGTCTTTTTGTGCTGTTTTTACTGTGTTACTATAATGAAAGTGTTGCACAAATATTTTACACATTGCCTCTTTGGTTAAGCCTGACTGCTCTGTGCTAAGCTACCAGAGCGTGAGCATAGGTTAATTTAGGGTGTACATCTGACTTACCCTTACTAGAATTGTGGTACCTACTTGGGCAGGGTGCATACTTCTGCCAACTAGAGACCCAGTCTCTAACAGGTTACATAACATCTACACTCCCACAACAAGGGGCATAAATAAATATTACACAGTGAACATTCCCATTTATGGTTCCTGCCATGCCATTTTTCATATGCATGTTTTTAAAAACGCTATTGAACCAAAACGAGGAAGAAAGAAGTTACATTTGGGCACTTAAGAATAATCATGTTTAAAAGCCATGGGTATAATTAGAGGAGTTGTTATCCAGAGTAAAGTCGTCTGAGTCTAAAATGAAGTCTGTGTGGCAGGAAACATTTTTTGAATGTCGATTTTGCTGTGCTGTGGTGGCAATTAGAGGGAATCAGCATTCTTGCATTAAATGTGTGTATAATAATACAATTGCTTTAAATTATATATATTCTTGGGATATACAATGCTCGCTGGACAGCATATTTATAAATCAAACATATAATTTGAAAATAGGTCGCAATCGTTTACATCTGAATAGTGCCCTATTATTTTCATAAATGTTTTATCACTATCACATTCAGTAGAATTGGAACTTCATACAATTATTATCAAGAAAAAAAGATGCGTGCCTTGAATGTTTATTAATTATGCCTCGTGTATGTATTTCTCCTCAAATAATGGTGATGGAACGATCGAGGCATTTCTGATTTTCTTTGCAGGTTTATGAAATGCTGTGGAATGTACTTCATAGCCAAGCTTGAATAAAAGTTCAAAAAAGGCCTTTTGTGCATTCATGTAATGTTAAGGAAAATTCGTAATAGTTTCCCTGACTTTGTTAACTTGTTTGCTAGATTAATCTGTCAGTATCTACTTTTGAAACAGAAGTGGCAGCCGAAATTCGCAAATGTATTAGAAAACGTATGCTGTCTGGAGAGGTTTACACCTTCAAAATATTATGCTTAAATAGAAGGAAAGTTGCAGGAAGTGAGCGGAGTTTGGCCCAAAGGAAGCGGTTTGAAACCTGCATGCTTAAGCGTGTTAGAGATAGTAACACACTGTGCATGTTATCCATATTCGATTCTGTGATAAACTCTGCAGGAAGAGGTCACAACAGCATAATGCACTTGCTCGCTCTCACAGTTTCCAGGCCCAGGTAGGGGTTGTTTAGCATTTCTTAATTGTAAAGTCGCTGAAACAAGTATCATTGAAATAGGGAATTGTATGATATCACGCAATTCACTGCTTTGTATTTTTTTATGCTTTGGGTCTGTGACAGTGGCATGTCGAGAGCACAGGACACTTTGCTTTTCTTTTTCTTAGGTTGCTTAAACGAGTTTCACTGAGGTGTAAATACATTATGTCTGGTTGGGTTTTCATGGCTGACCTGCCCCACTTAAGGGCACTTTTAAAGTCAAACATAGAATTCTAAAGAAGGTCACTCATATCAAAGGATGTGTATTACTGAAGACTGAGTATGAGGAGTTGTGCCTCCTTCCACCTGCTAAGACTGCCCACCAAAAAAAAATTCAAGGAATTGCTTTAATAACACCACAAGCAAAATACAGGCTCAGATCATACACACAGGGATATTCCCACAGGTTACAGATAACATTTAGCCCAGATTTGAACAAACCCACATCAGAACTATCTCTCAGGTAACACTGAACCTTCTTGCTGTGGCTCGAGACAGCACAGCTTTCCACGAGGCTTTACATAACTTACAGGTCAGACAGCAGAGCGACCTCGCAGTCTAAACAGAATTTCGGGGCATATTATCAAGCACGGCGTTAAAATTATCGCACCAGAACATGGACTTCTATTGGAATTCTCAAGGGCATATTATCAAGCCCATTATCGCCGCTTTAGCGGCAGTTTTCTGCCGCTAAAGCGGCGATAATTTTATCGCCGTTTCTTGATTATATGCCCCTTTGTGTCATTCCTCAGATTGAAGAGTTATCTCTCAGTCTAAACAGATCACAGAGATGCAGGCCATCAACAGCAGAGCTTTCCCTCTTGCTTAGGGTCACATACATCCTAAATAAATTGGGCCTATCTGAATGCCGGGATATGTACTGTCACTCTCCTTTCAACCATGCTAAGCCTATCTTAATTTTGAAGACTTTCAAGTTAGAAGAAGGGAGAGTGTATGTGTCTTTTATAACAATGTCTGCTTAAACCTGACAGACACCTCATCATACCCAACGGAAAGCGCCCATACCCATCTATTTACTGGAAAATACATTTAGAAAGGGGGTGTAACATAACATCCTTACCCCCATTTCTACCCCCCTGGAAATCTCTTTCAGGGCAACCGTGGCCCTAACCCCACGTCACTGTTGGCACAGTCCTAATGCGCAAATCCTTCAATCACATTTCCAAGCTGGGACTAATAACACACTTTTGTATTGTAAATCCATAACTGCAGGACCCTGATGCAAAGTGATGTTAGCTAAAAAAAAAGAACTGAAGGGAAACGTTGTTTGTGACACTGGGCGTCTCTGCAGATATGGCAAGACCTCTACAAATAGATATTTCCTGCAGAATTTTGTTTTAAACATACATCTTTTAAATAAAACTGTCTGGGATGACCTGAAACAACCCATAAAAATGGAAAACAAGAAACTCTTTGCAATTTATTGCTAGATCAGTGAGTTTCTCTGACATTGTCTACTCAGCCAACATGCCTTTTCAGCAAGCTGAAGCTGTCACAAACGTCTGCATCTGAATCACTAAGGCGTTCAGGAAACTAAGTGAACTCAGAACCTTACAAACCTATTGGGAAGTTTGGACTTTGGGCTGAAACATTTTATCCAAACTCATCCAGGGTAATCCTGAGCTAGTGAAAAACATGCCCAAATGAGGGGTATCAGGTACAGTGCTTTAAGATGGCTTGCCAGTAATCCGACTGAGCTCGGACAATTGATTCCGGTCCAAGCTTTAGAGTTACTTTGTGGATATGGGTATGCTACTGAAATAGACTTGCAGTTGGTTGAGAAACCTCCACCTGCATTGGAACTTAACTGCCTGGATTGGAAATAGAGCACCATTAAACAGAGAACACAGACTTATTTGCTACATTTTCCTCTGTTCAACAAGAGGGTTTTTTAAATGGGAAAGCTAGCTTTATGGCACCTCTAAGCACTCTTCTGAAGAAATGCTGCAGATGGATGCCATGACTTTGCTGATTATTGGAACTGAGAGTGTCTTAGATTGCTCTTCGAACTACCTATGTAACAGCCATGTGATAATTCATATTCAAGCTATAGTGACCACTCTCTGCTTCCTCTGGTGTTCCTTCACAACTGTTGCTTGTCACTCCACCCAGATATACCATACTTGAGGCCTTTTTGAGCTGATTTCTCATTAAATTGTCTTTGAGGTGTGTTCGTTCAAGCATTTTAACTGAACACATAATGCCATGGACAGAATGCAGAACAATGTCATACATTCACCCCAGCACAGAGATCTGGGCATAAATCCATCATTCTTTCGCTCACCATGCCATTCCAGTTTGAACTCAGCCATATGCAAATCAGTCTTGACCCTGTGCCTCATGGGAACAGTCCAGGCCAAACTGCCAAGCCAGGTCCTCCCTGGACTGGAATACAATAGCCACAATGTCATTGGAAGGGGAGTCTACATGTTACATTATAATTTAGCAGTAAAAGAAACACTAAATGTGATTCAGACCTCCTTTCATGCCTGAGTGCCGTGTTAACAAGTGCTTTTGAGCCTCACCTAGGCAGACCAGTTACTGTTGAACTCCCATTTGCATCTAGATGAGGTGTCATCAAGCCTATCTTCTTTCCTTTTAGTGCTTCTGTAGCCTCAAATGAGGTTTCTTTTTATTGAACTATTTTACTGCTTAACTCTTCAGAGTTGACACTTCATCTTGCTGAATCACAGCAGCACTGGAATAAAGTGTTATTGTGTTTCCTTTGATGATGTAACCTAATAATGTCTGGGATATGGCTATAGGTGTATGGAGGGTTTCGGGCAGTTATTTGAGTCTTTATGAAGACACTTTACATTTGGTTGAATTCTGATAATTTTTTGAGATATCATTTGAAAGTGTTCTTCCTCTTCAGATTGACTTTTGGAGTGTGCTTTTTGTGGCTTTATATAAACACTGAGCTGCACGAATGTGGCAAAGTGTTTACATATAATCGTTTTGCATTACCACAACCTTAATGCACAGTCACGCTAATGCTGTTTGTAGAAAGAAAATATGTTAAAACACAATTAGATTGACTATAGTTATGTTAGGCTGAATTTTAAACGGCTCACATTGCTTGTTAACTTTTCTTTGTGACTTGAACATTTTGGGGCAGATTTACAATAAGCTAACGCAGTGTGGTGCAGCAAGTCATTTTTCTGCGCCGCACTGCGTTAGTTTGGAAGCACAGGGATGCAACATATTTACACCAAAAGTTGCATCTCTGTGCTGCCCCGTGCGCTGGGGCACAAACTGCTGCCATTTGCTGATGCAGGCCCCTTTGGACCATGGTGCAAGGATGCCTGCGTCACGGGAATGATTATGTATGTGCAGGAAGGGACACCTTCCTGTACATAAACAATCCCCAGAGGTAACTTCCTTTTTCTATGTGAGCTGCAGAATGCAGCATGCATAGAAAGAAGAAAAAAAACGAGGAGAAAGGAATACATTTCTATTTGTTGCGGCTCCCTGGAGGCGTAGCATTCAGACGCATTTCCAGATTTACCATTTCTTGTAAATCTGGAAATGTGTCTGGTTCCATGGTTGTTTGGTGGCAACACCCACAGCAACACCAATGGAACGCCCCTTTCACGCAAAGTGCTGCGTGTAAAGGGGACATATTTACAAGTACAAGTAAAGCCATGCAGGGTGGCTTTTCCTGTCCTAGTAAATATGGGGTAGAAAAATGCGCTGCCGGTGCATCACAAAAAATGACGCACTGGCAGCGCAAGAAGCTTGTAAATCTGACCCTTTATTTCTAGGTGGGCTGGTGTGCTTATTGTTTTTCCATGAGAAGAAATTTTTTCTTTTCTTTGTGATCATCATGGAGTGTTTTCATGGACAGCACATTCATTAACCCCTTCAGGGCGGCGTGGATTACCACGCTGTGCTGAAGGGTTCGTGAGCGGACGGGGCTATGACGGAGCGGTTCCGTCATCCGCACAGCGCAACCGATGCGCATGACAGAACCGCTTCGTCATGCGCATCGAAGGGGTTAAGACATCTTCAGAGTGCAGGCTACTTCCTTTGGGGCATATCATCAAGGGCTTCAACGCCCTATCAGCAAGAGGGTGCTAACATGCGTATTTGCATGTTAGCACCCTTTTACACTACGCCTACATTTGTATTTCTAATGAGATGCAAAGTGGGCGTTCCTGACATACACTACATGTCAGGAGAGCAATAACGCGTCTTTGCGCTATCAGCAAGAATGCCCTTGCATTTTAGCAGACGTTAGTTTTTGAAGAAAACTGCTATTTTCTCCAAAAACTAACATCTGCTAAAATCCTGACTAAGCCACCCCTAACATTGGGAGTGGATTATGCTGATACGACCACAGGGTCGTATCAGCAAGGTTATCGCCCTTTTGCAGGGAACATCGCTGGGAAACCAACGATGTTCCCTGCAAAACGGCGACAACATCGCTATCTCTGGAATTTTTATCACCCTGGAGCAGCGCGTTGATGATAACGCGCTACCAGGGCGATAAAAAGCAGAGATGGCCATTGATAAGAAAATTATCACTAAGCACGGCCAGCGATAATTATCGCTGGTCGTTGCTGATATGGCCCTTTGTCTTGTTAAATGTAGTGTAAGTTTGAAAGGGAGCAGAAAGAAGCTTGTATTGTAAGATACCTTGAGAAATTAACAAGTATGTAATTGTATCATCTCATTTTAATCTGATTGGACAGCCTTATGAGAACATCATGCAGGCGTGTAAAATGTTAGAGCTTGTGTGCTTTAGAGCAGATGAGTTCAGTTTTTAGGATAGAGCAGAATAGGATATTTAGAGTACTCTCTTGTAGAAAGGACTGACTTTACTTTGTCTTTCTCTTTTGAGGTGACCCCATGCTGGTCAGTCCCCTGATTTATAAGACTATGATTTAATTTGAATTGCATATTATTCAAACCATATGCATTTTGATTAATAATTGGAGCTGACCTAGATTTTTTTTTGTGTAAACCACTAACTTTAAATAAACCTTATTGGTTTAAAACACAATAGTCTCCGTTTTTCTTGTGTAGCCTAATGTGCTTCACATACAATTGAATGTATTAATTAGTTGACGAGACTCAGGAGGAGGAGCGCCAAAATCCTTAGACGATTAACACCGCCATCAGTTCTTTCTATATTGCTTTGTTGTCCATGAATTTGTCACATATAAAAGTGCTAACCAATGTGCGAGCAATCCAGTTGTGTACACCACCTGGAAATAGAAACACAAGTAGTCACTGGACCTACTAAATTTTGGCACGATCTGAAGGTATTATTCTGTCCCAAAGCTTTCTACATTTTTCTGTCTGATGTCAGTGAAATGAGTAGTTCTCATGAGTAGTGTTTCATCCTAGTTGTATATTATTTTCCTACTTCTTTTTTCATGTTATGATGTAGTGTGAGCAACACCGGACCTTTTAATGTGTTGTTGATAGCCGTTGAAAGATGAGGAGGCATGGTCTGCATCCATATGAAGTGGAACCCTGACACCTTTGGGAGTTTTATGCAGAGGATATTATCTAGCATGTGACTATCCAAATTGATAATAATAATGAAATCCATGTTCCTCAACTGTATTACTGACATCATGTTGAACCAACAGGGACACACCCTTACATAAACGAAATATGAGAGAAGCAGAATGGCCAGACCATATTACTATTTAACATAAGATCCCTGCTGATGGGACAAAATAAACTCAATAATGCCGCAGTCCATGTGCAAACTCTGGATCCCTGGTATTAATAAGTGGAAGCACTGTGCTAAAGATAATTACCTGTTTACTTGGTTGTTAGAAATTGGTTTACTGGTTGACTGGGGTGTGAGCTCTGGTCAAGCAGCAACCACAGTCCTAGTCAGGTGAAGGCACAAGCAAAACCCAAATTAACCTGTGCTCAACTGACTGGTAGCTTTGCAAAGAGCAGTCCGGCTTAGCTTAAAAGCAGTTAAACAGTGAAAACACCACACAAAAAGACCCCCACACCACTTCGGAAAATTAGAGCTTAATTTAATGAATATACAAGACCAAAATAGCAAATACCCAATTAGTAGAACTGGAGTTATGAATTTTTAAAGAATAAACTGCAATATATCTGTATTTGTGCAAAATATCAAGCATAAATATCGAGTAACACTAATATTGAGTATTTAATATCGTGCCACAGAAATTTCATGATGCAGGAATGTTGTTGACATAAATATTGAGTTTTTGAGGTAAATAATATCGTTTTCCAGAAGTTTGTTGTTAATATCAATAACAATAATATTGTTGTAAAAAATATCATTTTTTAAATTTATATTTGTGTGTTTGAAATAATATTGTAATTGTATATGTTATATGTTGTTTGTATAATTTTCTTTATGTTTTTTTAATCTAGTTTGTAATTTTAAGTTATTTCAAATTGTAATTTAATTGTTAATAGTAATTTATAGTGTCATAGTGGGTTGGAAGGTTTATAGGGTTACAGGGTGGGAAGTTAATTAAGGGCCTGATAACGAGTACGGCGGTCCGACTTCAGCCAACTTGGCAGTCAGAACGCCCAATTAAAAGATGTGCAATGGGAACCCCTGCAAGACCACGTTGACTGTCGCCAGGAGCTGAGCACCTGTGGCAGTGTGGATAGCGGCAGACAATGGGGGCGACCACCGTTGTGATTATGACCTGCGTTTCCACCGACCTTTTCATTGTGAGGACACCGCTTTAGAAAGGTTGGCAAAAAGGCAGATTTTAGGGGTGAAAACATGTCTCCGGAGCGAATGTGCCCTGGAGACATGTTCATGGTGACACCTATGTGCACCCCCATGCTCTGTGCTCCCCTGTTCATCCCTGCACTGTGTAGCAGTAACTGTGTGGTGTCTGCCACACGAATGCGGGATGAACACAGACTCCCATTCCTCTATGGGAGCTTATGTTATGGCTGTTTACAGCCATAACACGAGCTCCTATAGGGGAATGGGAGTATGTGACCGAACAGTGTTTCTTTGCATCCACGTCGGTCTGCCCAACATTGTAATCTATATAAATATACACACATACATATCTATGTGTGTGTAAATAAGTATATATATATATATCTTTAAATATTATTTAAACTTATTTAATTATTATCATATTAATGTTACATATCAAATATTTAATGTTTTTGATATTAGTGTAAAACAATAGTTTTAAAAATACTTTTGTATATAACTTTATATGTATGGAAGAACAATATTTTTGTGATCAACATTTGTGACATGATATTTTGGTAGCACGATATTTATAGTTTCGATATTATGTTAGTGTACCCCATATAGCACCTAAAAGAAGAAAGCACCAACAGTTGCTATTTGGTCACGCTGGCCTTTGTCAAAGACAAAGTGTGGGTCAGACACAGTCAGAGATTAGCATCGCTGAAGGTTTCTCGTCTCAAGTTTTTGGTGCCAAGAGTCCCATTCGTGTTGGGAGGGTCACTGGGAGCAACATTACTGACCTCAGAATGAGCGATTGCTAAATTAACTTCACCGCAAAAGCAATTACTGTTAACTCATCAATTATTTTTCCAGAATGAGATTACAAAGTGGATATTGTTAAAAAATCCATAAGTTATTTTTTCATAAAACTAGTCCATTTAGTCATCGTGCATTCCGAATGCTCATTTTGATGTTACTGTGTGCGTTGCGTCTGCTGTGAAATGCTATCCTGTCTCATAACGACATAATGATATATCAGATGAATGTCCCATAATGCAAAGATCTATTGCTTAAACCAATTTTCCACTCATCTATCTAGCAAAGGAATCTCACGTGTTCTAATAGACTTATTTCTGAAAAGTGGCATTTGGGATAGTGTGGCACTATATAGAATAAATAAACCAGGCCATCATGTCCATTCTACATTATGCATACAATATTCAAAATATTTGTTCATCCTGGAAGTAGTCTGATTACATGGTTTATGAAAATAAAGGGTATTTCATATTTGTGGAGAAATTATTATCATAGGTTTAATAATACATTGGATACTTCTTAAGGAAAGGAAAAAGCAACATATCTCAAATGTGGATAAATGGATTAGTGATATTTGTTCTTTTGAGTCTTTTGAGAGCAATTGGCAAGATGTTCGTACATTGTATGTAGGATAAAAGTGCTACTTGAATTAATATTTATGTGTATGTTACCCTATTCTCTCCCTCCCCCTTTTCTCTTATGTTTCTTTCCCTTTACTTGTGTGCACACTTTCTTGCATGCCTTCCCACTCACTACTATGAAGACTGGCTTAATGTGTGATGATCTGCAGGAGCTTGCAGTCTGCTTAAATGGTGTGGGACCAAAGTATAGACTTTAAAATATGAACCAGCAACAATATTGAATCCACAATATAGACTTGCATAATTTTATGAATGTAAGCAGACCTGGAGTTGAAAACCCCACCACCGCACTCCCAAACCCGTGTGAGAACCACCCTCCAGATTACGAGTTTTCTCATGTCTGGGCCGGTTCTTTGGCATGAAATAGGCACAGCAATGAGAACGTCAAAGTCAGTATCTGCACGGCATGGACTGCTGCAGTCCATACCATGCAGGTACTTGGCTGCTTGCACACAGAGGGCCACACCATGAGCCCACTTGCATGTACCCCATGAACCTGAGGCAACAGGGGGCCCTGTAGGGCCCTCTTTGTTTCCTCTCTTCCATGGTTTCATGGAGAAGGAACCGCTATGTAAACCATGGTGGAGAGGAAACTTGTAATATGCTTGGTGGGAATGCCACATTCCCACCAAGTATAATGTGGCCTCAAGACTGCCGCTCCACTGCCAGGGATCTCTGATCTTTGCTAGTTGTGGTGGTCCCAGGGTGCTTCAACTGCCCGAGTCATAAAAGGGCAGTCAGAACACCGCAGCACCCCCACGAGTCTGGCAGCCCGTATACCGCCAGGCTCATAATCAGCCCTTACGTGGTTCCCAATTTGGATGAGTGTTAGACCTGGCATCTTTGGCGTGGTTACCCCTGACTTTTTGCCTCTACCTCCTGTGTTTTTTGATGCTATGCTGGATTTCGTTTTTGCTGGTTTAGATGCTTTGGGCACTTTGCCACTGCTGATCAGTGTCAAAGTGCAAGTGCTCCCTTGGTAAATTGTTATATTGATTGGTTATCCATGATTGGTATATTTGTTTCACCTGTTAGCCCCTAGTAAAGTGCACTGCGTGTGCCAGGGCTGGTGATTCAAATGCTACTAGTGGGCTGCAGCACTGATTGTGCCACCCGCAGGAGTAGCGCTAAAATGATGTCTTAGGCCTGCTTGCAGTGCCTATGTGCAGTCCAGGACTGCCATGTCGACCTGGCCAGTGCACCCATTGACCAGGCCTTATCCTTCCCTTTCTGTACATGTCAGGCATCCCTATGGTGGCCCTAGGTACCACCCTGGGCTGGGTGCAGTGTATCTGAAAGGTAGGGCATGTACTGAGGTGTGTAAAATGCCCTGGTAGTGAATTACAGCCATTTTCGTTTTTCACTGCTGAGAGGCTATCTTGCCCATAGGATAGAATGGGGAAGGCTGTTTACATGCCTATCTTCCCATAAGGGCAAGATAGAAAATCCAAGTTTGGTATCTCTGTGTTCAGAATTTAATTATACATCTTTTTAGCAAGATGATTTTTAAATTCACTGTGTGAGAATAGCACTTTTTAGAAAGTAGCTATTCTCCTGTTTAACCTTCCTGTGTGCCTGTGTGCTGGTTGGCTGACTGGTGTCATGTGATGGGCTGGGTGGCTCCAGGAGCCTGGATGAGTCAGCAGCAGGGTGAATAGGGAGATCTGCTTTAGGTGGGTGGGAGGAGTAGTCCCTGGGTTTGAATAGGGCTGCCCCTGCCAGCACAAAGCTGGCTCCACCCCCTGCTGGCCAGGCTGAGGACTCTGCCTCTGCTGGCACAAAGAAGGCTCCACCTCCTGCTGAGCGTCTAACGACCCTGCCCCTCACTCTGAAAGGAACCAGGTTCTCCAGAGCAGAGCACACCCAGGAACCGGTTTGAGCAGGGGAATCCCCCCACTGAAACACAGAGAGACAAAGACTTGGAGGGGTATAAGAAGAGGACCCCAGACACCTAAACTTTAGATCACTTTGGAACTAAGAAGAAACCTCTGCCAAGGAGAAAGCTGAAAAGGACTGAAGAGGAGAAGACTGCCTGCTTGCTGTTTTGCTTTGCTGCCAAGGAGAGGGGAAGGACTTTGCTGTGTCCCCTTCTTTTGATTCTGATCTCCAAGGGCCTGAGAAGAGCTGGCTCCCTGTTAAGAAGTCCCAGGAACAAAAGGACTTCACCACCAGCTCCCCTGGAACTCTGCTGAGAGAGTTCTGACCTGCCTTGGAGTGCTTGCCCAGTCTTGGGGCCTCAGGAGGTCGTTTTGCTGTGTTTTGGGAGCTGGGAAGCAGAAGCGTGAAAAAGAGCAACTGGTACCCAACGCATCATCCGATTGCGTGTCGCAAGAACGAGAGTGCGTGGAAAATTTCATCGCGGCACCATCGCAACACGCAGGGCCCCCGCATCGCCGAGTGCGTCGAGCATCGTCCCGAAGCGTGAAGATTCCTGACATTGCGAGGGTCGTCGCAGAACCAGTTTGCGAACCGCACCACCGCCGGTGCGTGAAAGTCTCCAGTCATCGAGTGCGTCGACGCAGAGTCCCGTTCCGTGGCGCATCGAGAGTTGCGACGCCGGAAGTCAACGCTGCGCCGCGCATCGTGCCACATCGAAGCGTGTCGCATCAAACCTGTGCGTGAAGCTTCCCCCTAAGAAACCTACGCAACGAAAGCCAAAGTCATCGCATCCTCCCCCTACAGATCAGAGCCGGCGCATCCACCTCTGCTGCGTGAAGCAGGGCTACTGCAAAGCCTCCCCAGGATCTCAGGAGTATCGCATCGCCTTTGCCATCTTCCTTGTTATAACTTTTGGGAACCTTATCGCAACTACAGGTACTGTTGGGCACGAGAGTGTCGCATTTTGTGCATTGAGAGTCGCATTGTGCAGGACACTGACTTTTACATCCTGGAGTACTTTCTGCAAGCTCTTGAACTATCTTTAAAGTAACCTTTTGAATTATATGTTGGTTTGTCTGTAGTATTTGGTCTTGTGAAGTTTTTAGTAAAGATACCTTATTTTTCTAAAACTGGTGTGGAGTAAATCTGTGGTGTTTTCACTGTGTTACTGTGAGTGTTGGTACAAATACTTTACACATTGCCTTTGATAGCCTAGACTGCTCAGGCCAAGCTACCTAGAGGGTGAGCAGGGGTTATCTTAACAGTGTATCCCCTTTTTCCTGACTAGAAGCAGGGTCCCTACTTGGACAGTGGTACCTACCCTGCCAACTAGAGACCCCCAGATCTAACAATGAGGAAAACTTGTGATTGGATGTATATACTGGCTCAATAAATACCGACCTCCAGATTCTCCAAATTTATCAGGGCTGATAAATAACATATCTCTGGGTAGGCCTCTCTTAATGAGAACATGTATTGTTGAGGGTTGGAATTCTGCCATGCAACCACTTGGATGAATGGTTAACATCAGTGTAGTATTTTTCCTTCTGACTTAGGAAGTTTTTTCTCATTTTGAGTGAAACCCAAGTCAAGTCTCAAGGTGTTGCTTGACAAACTACTGTTGAATTTGTTTTTGGATGTTTAAAGCCTTAGTGAACAAGTCACACATAAGAGAACACTTCCTAGCTGGGGCAACCGATCTGGACACATATCTGGAAAATGCTATAGTATGAACACAAGTATGACTTCTATCAAGTTAGTATCAAGCCTAGATGCACTGGAATTACCAGCTAATGAGGAGCAGCAAAAAGCATCTTTTTTAAGAAGTCTTGATGATACCATCACACAAAGTGTGTTTGAAGGTTGAAGTATTAGATTTGAAGCAGAATATGCTGCTAGATTGAAAAGCTGATGTGGTAAAGGCAATTGTTCTAAAGTACAGTTTCAGATTCAAAACAGGTTCCAATGAGCCCAGTCTTTTTGGAAAATGATCTCTCTCTTCCGCAGCACCTTTTAGTTTAAGAACCGTCTCTTGTCCCCTGCACCTAGACTTCAAAGAGCAAGTTCCTCAACATGCAGACTGTTCCCAGCATAGCAAGACTCTACTGCGCCAGTGTACCCATTAGGAAAATTCATTCTCTTCAATTTGATAGTTGAAAGCTGAGAGGGCCAAAGACTAGGGCTACGGTTGAGCAGGTTTTCCAGAGGTTCACTGACAGATACCAGGATCCCTTCTTAGCACAGCAAAAAACAATGTCTCATTTTCTTCTTGATGTGAGACTTCAGTAAGATAAGCATGTTTCTTAAAGATAATATTTATTTGCTCATTCTACATGTGTCCTAGTACAATCTCTAAAATTTTTCCACAGTCTACATTCATATTTCAGCGAGAGTATGGTGTGTTTCAGAAATCTGAGAGAATAATGTGTGGCTCCAGAATTTGCTAAGAGACAATTGAAGAAATAATCTAAAATGGTGGCATTTCCAGAAAAAGAGGTACAAATCACCCCAGTCCACCAACTCCTTCCCATGGAAATGATTTTATCGCACTCTCCTTTTGAACCATTTTTGTGCCTTCTGGTATAACCCGAGTGGGATTTTCAACAGAGCAGAGTACCTCTTGGTTCGACACCCACATGAAATGAAGTAGTTAATAGCAAACTAGTCAACTTCAAGTAGGCTGGTCCAGGACCAAGCCACATGCTCCTGCCTATTTTCTGGGTGTTCCCTGCTATCCATTTGATGTTCTCCATTGTGGCCGAACAAAGCCCATCGCATCTGACTAGAACATGTGAATGAGCATCCCTCTAACACAAGAGAGATAATTACTGCATTACTTTACCTTGTTTTGCAAGGGCAGTCAATATTCTATAGCTCATAGCAATAAACATCTGAATTCGGATCTGATATTCTAATGCTATCTGATTTATACATTTTATGTTTTATTAAAGAAGGGCACAGAAAACCATTTAAGGTCAATATTTTACATTTCTGAATGAGATGTAGACTCCTGGCTGTCCCTACAGCATTATTTGGTAAGATTCAAGTGTAGCTCTGTGGGATTAGCACTCTACTCCATAGAGCCCCAACAATCTTCACGTATGCTATTGATTAGTGTAAACAATACACCAGAGTAAGCTCATGAATTGCTGTTTTGTGATATTTTAACAGCTACTAAAGAAATTCTGCAGATCAATACAACGTCTGGACAGACCCCCCACTACCACGAGCTTTACTGGAAATAGAAAGATCTATTGTTTAAACCGTATATATGTAGGTAAGATTTGTTTAGCGGGTGCAGAACAAAGAGCAACGTCAAAATTTAGAAATCAAAAAATAATGATAGTAGAACCACAGTAGGCAAATAGATTTCCTCAGCATGGCTTTTTGTCTATTTTCCGAAAGCGCCAAATCCATATTTTATGTGTCAACGTAGTTCTTCATTTCAAAGTTTGAGTGCACAAATGTCTGTCTTATTCTTGCTGACTGTTATGATGAACATCGCTGCCTCCAGCGTTTGTTGGATGTGAAAGTCATCCTGTAGTGGCAAAGGTTGATATCTTTGGCCTGGGGCAAGTGCAGGGATTGTCTTTGTGGATTTGGGCAATTTTATTTTTATGACTGCAATCTGCTTCATGTATAGTATTGCCAAGTTGCAATTTGTGTTGGAAAGTGTTTATGTTAGCATGTTTGGCCAAAGCATGTGCCTTGAAGTGATATTATTCACAGAAGTTGTGTGTGTGTGTATGTGTGTGTGTGTGAGAGAGAGAGAGAGAGAGAAGCTGGTCAAATTTGGCATGTATGACGATAAGCACTTATTGTGGTTGTGCGTGTATGTTTTGTGTGGGGAAGTGCATTTTATGTGCCTTTGTACTGCAGTAGCTAGACATTTTCAGCATATGAATTGTCTTCATCTTTATTTCAAGTGTGTGTTCGATCATTTTCCTTAAGAATATTATTATTAATATATAGCCTTAAGTGATGTTAAATTTTGAAATTCATATTTTTAATATGATTTGTCATTGACATTCCAACTAGAAATGATTTGTTGTAACCCCTGCATGGAATTGTAGCATATGAAATGGATGAATGTTTTGGTGTGAGTTTTTTATTGATTTACACTAAAAACCCTATCAATCCACTAGGTTTTCTGAACATTATAATGTAGCAGGTAATATTTCAGTGCTTCATTCTTTGTTTCAACCATGCAAAAAATAATATCAGACATGATTGAGGCTGTGTATCTCCCAATGCCAGAACGTATTGTTACGTTTGGAAATCAGATTTTGAAAAAACATCCAGTAATGCATACGACAACCAGACATTTTCCTTCAAGGTCAGCATAACATGTTCTGTCAGAAATTGAAATGTGGAATGAAATTGCTCGCCTAGTTATCCTCTAGGATAAGTTTCTGCCCCCATAAGACAAATTACTCAGCCGTATAGGATTTTCTCTTATAGGTTCTTGAATTGCAATTCTTATTTCCCCAAAGGATTCCCATGCGGTTGCTCATTTGTCTGAGCATGGTGTCCGTACAAACGAAATATGTTAAATTACATGTGAACATAAAATGATGTCAAAAGTATTTAATCTCTTTACAGTTATAACTTGTGTGAGACATTCCATGTTGGTAAAATGAATTCTTAAGGAGGTCTTACATAATTATGCCTACCCACTGCTAGTAAAGCAGTTAGTTAAATAACATTTAGGGGCCGATTCTGATCCGGGTCGGAAGGGCACCAAACGCGATCCGGCCGGAAAAACTACGAGCTGTACGTGTGTTTTCCGGCCAACTCGTACAGCCGTACGAGCGAGCCAGTACGATGTGAGCTACATGAAATTCACTGACCGAGTCGTTTCCGGGTCTGAACCGCTCCGTACATCTTGGTCGTAAGCTAACCGTAAGCTAACCGTGGCGTACAATGGATGCGATTGACGACCGAGCCAGTACGATGCACGCGTTGGACAGCCTGTGCGAGCCGGAGTGCCCGGCTCGCAAAAGCTCCCGGAGTTGGACTTCGGGGGTCCGCGTCAGACCCCGCAACACCCGCAGCCGTACGACTTGCACACACTTGACCTATTGGTCTCCCCAACACAGGCATGTATGGTGCGGATGGCACTGATGCGTACCCACTGTAGGGGGCGCACTTGTTCGAGATGTACCCATTCAGTCAATGGGAGCGCATGTACGCGTCGTACAACTGCCTCCCATTGACTTCTATAGGAGTCCGACCGATCCGAGTCCGACAGCATACGTGAGCTCGGTCGGACTGTAGGGGTCCGGCTCGGTCGGAAAACCCTCCGGATCCGACTCGGTCGAAGTGCTTTCCGACCCAGATCGGAATCGGCCCCTATGTTGCACTTAACAATATTAAAAAAAAACATGTAGAGGTTTGTCGAAAACTTTCTTTTCTGTCACATATGGTCTGCTTATTGAACTATTTCAGCCTACTTAAAAAAACACCTGGGTGAGGGCAGACGCTTTGGCCATTGTGCCTAGGGCCGACTGAGCTATAAACCAGGAGGATCAAGGGACATTTCCTGTCAAATGCATCTAGTTCAATAGGCAACTGCTGGAGCCCTTGCTGCTTAATGAGACTTTCTGAAGGATATCAAGGATGCTGCCCCTCTTGGGCTGAGAGGGTCCTGAGAGACTTAGTCACCATCTGAATTACTTTGAGATAGCTAGGGTCACAAACTTTGGCTTCTTCTGAAAAATATGGAGAGAAGACCAAGGAACAGTATTCCATTGTTCTTCAGTGATGTAGAGAACAGGTTATGTGAAAAATGGCTGCCCAAAGGCGAGAGAACACTAAATTCAGACATTCTGTCAAAGGAGTACAAGGTGAGCTGCATGGTAAGGTCGACAGAAAGCTGTTTGTGTGAAAGGATGCATAGCAAAGTGATATTCACATATCAATTAGACAAGTATTGTGGTTGTGGTGAGACAGATATATTCAAATGATGGGATCCACGTGGAATAATAAAAATCCCACATGAGGCGTGGTCCATAGCAATGGACAAATAGACGTCATATATGGCACTGGAAGAGAGGCCACTAGCAAAGACATTCAGCAGAAATCTAGCTAACAGAAACAAACCGACATCAGAACACAGGCCCTTATAAAAGGCGAGCCAACCCAAGCCACCAAAAATCAATCAACAAGCACTTGTAAAGCACAGCACTGTCCCCCTCTAGGAGTATCTGGGTGCTGAGAATGCCATGTCTCAGCTGAAAAGCTAGGTCTTGAGTCTCTTTCGGAGGTCCACGAGGGAGGACTGCTGTTTGGAGGAGGAGGGGCAGGTTGTTCCAGGTCTTGCTGGCGATGTAGGAGAAGAAGCGGCCCCAGCTATGGCTGCAGGGGGTGAGGGCAAGGGTGGAGGAAAGGTGTCTGGAGGGTTGATGGAAATTAGGTTGATGGTTGATGTGTGGTGGTCCCTGATTGGTTGAGGGTGTTGTAGACGTGTCCAAGGATCTTGAACTGGCATCTCCTCTGGGTGGGGAGTCAGTGGAGGTCTCTGAGGTGGGGGGGATGTGTGATTGTTAAGGTCCAGAATGAGTCTGGTTTCGGAATTCTGTCTTGCCTGTAGTCTCCTGAGGAGCTGGGTGCAGATTCCGGTGTAGAGAGTGTTGCCACAGTCGAGGCAGCTGGTGACAAGTGCCTGAGTGACTGTCTTTCATGTGTTGATTCAGATCCATCTGAAGATTCTGCAGAGCATGCAAAGAGTGTGGAATAAGGAGGCGGCGACTGAGCTGGCTTGTCATTTAATGGTCAATTAGGTGTCGAGGATGATTCCCGGGTTGCGTGCATGGTCCGTTGGTTTAGGGATTTTTCAAAGTTCAGCAGGCCACCGGGAGGCGTGGCTTGGCAGTGCAGCAAGACGGCCACACGCTAAGAGGGCTCTGTCGGCCGAGCTAATTATCCTGCATACATCCGCTCAAAATAAGGTAATCGGAAGACAATTGTGGCAGATGTAACAGCAGAGCTGCGGTACGCAGAAACTCGGAAAGCTGTAGTCCACTGGTGAGCATGAAATGAGCCTACGAGTCACTGGGCCTGCAGAATCGCACGTCTGCGGCATGCATGCACCAAAAGTGAGAGTGGGTGCAACTACTGAAGGTGCTAAGCAACCCGTAAAGCAAGGTCGAAGGGCAACAAGATGAGCTGGCAAGAGCAGAGCCCATAAACTGCGCTGTGAACCGGCACTGCAGGTGAGCCCATAAACCACCTGGAAGTGGCCCGCTGGCAACATGCTATCACCCGACTGTTGCCTGTACTGAGCTGCCACCTTCCTGGGACTGTGGCCGCACGGCGTGGTGAACACACAAATGTTCACGTACCATGCCTGACAATTCTGAGAAACCGCGTGGAGGATTCAACCGGCTTGTACAACTGGGGTGTGGTGTGCCCCATGAAGGAAAAGCCTAGAGCCTGTGGGCCACCCGGGCAGTGCAGCATGGGACCTGTGTGCAGCGCTGGGCGACAGAGTGCCTGGGAGGCCTGGACCCCAAGCAGAGCCACGTGAGTACCTCTGCAGTCCTGGTTTTGGGAGTGCCCGTATCGGGCGTCCAGGTCTCTTTCTGCAGGGGCTGATCCTTTTCTTGAGCAATGTGGTTCCAGAGCAAACTGTCCCATTTACGGTCGCAAAGAGCCCAAATGCTTGATTTAAAGGCCCCAGGAGATGTAGCTGATGAAAACAACTGCAGAACTCACTTCTGAGGCCTATAGTTTGGAAGGGGAACCTCAGGCAAGGGTAGGTCTCACAGAAGGCAGAGTCCAGCAGCTCCAGCAGAATTGTAGGTGATGGAGCAAGATTTTTTGCAAAATAATGTTGCTCGATTAAGTCCATTCAGAAGTGTGTTGTTAACAAAAACCAAGTGACTAATAGTGTGAAAATGAATAAAACAGGGTTTCGGAAAATAGTGTGAAAAATGTGCAAGAGAGAAAGGGCACATTGGTTAGTTAAAAGGCCCATAATAATTTTATGTATAGAATGAGAAATTGTTTGAAAACATGAGGTTTCATGTATAAGCGAGAAGAGACCTTTTTTTGATGTGTATTAGAATTTATATGAATAGTATGAAAGGTGCAAAATAATAGAAATGCATTCAGAAATAGTTTGTGTGAATAATTGCGTTTTTTTCTGCCTAATAACATGAGAGCATTAATTCTCATGCATTTTTCTTTGTGAACATTTACCCGAAACATGTTTTATTTTCCTAGACAAAGATGACTTTACAATTTTCCAGAAGGCCTTAAAACGCTGTTAGAGTTCATTTCCTTCCACTGACGTAGGCCTCTAAAGAACGTATTTTGTCCTTCCCTATTTCTAAATGGTTGATTTAATTGTATAGTTGTGTAAAGCTTATATCTACAGCACATCATTTCCATCCAGAGAAAATGTTTAGCTTTTGAGGTCTAACTGTATCGATCAATGTTTTAAGTGGATATGGAAGGAAGAATACAATGATTTCCTCCTTTGCTGAAGGACGATGACGACAGTCTGCACTAACAAAGAACTATAGAAATCTTAGCAAAATTAAATGAGATGACCGATCACCTTATGACTATTGTCCAATGAGATTTCTCGAAGTTCGTGAAAATGAAACATAGAGAGGGATGGACTCTGTCATTTAGGGTATAACTACTAGTGTAGGAAATGATTTTTTGGAGTAGCCGTTCCCCCATGACAGGAGAGCCTTGTTGCTTTTTTCTCTGTGCTACCCTGGCTGGCTGCTGTATTTGATATATCTGACTGAGGCTGTCCTTATACTTTGCTCTTCATCGGCTCATAATGTTGCCTTAAGCTATTCCTTTCCAGCTGGAGGATTAGCCCTACTGACCATTTGCACGCTGTGCATTAGTTTACATACAGAACTAATGAAGCATATTATGTTGTTCTTTACTGTATTCTTGTGATGGTCATTCATATTTTGAAATAATAGATAAAAGTTACTTGATAAGTAATCCAAGATTGTCATTATTGATGGTTCGTTGACAATCTGTTATACTGTGGTTAAGTTTGTTAGGCAGATATTTCTTTTGTCGTGGGTCCTCATTAAAGGAATGTCATCCATCTTTTCATTGTCAAGTCCCTATTAGCTCTACTAAAAGGTTAAACGGAGGACCTGGTATTGTTAGTGTATATTGAGTTCCTATGGGCACAAACTCATGGTTATGAAAAGATCCAGTATAATGACAACAGTGTTAATTATAAATTGGTTATAACATTTTACTGTTTCCACTCGATCATAGGCAAAGATCCTGAGGATTTAGTTCAGAGTTATACTGGGGTCAGATTTTAGTGAAAATACTGATTGACTTAAACTAGCATGATACATCTCTGAGATTAGTTCTCAGCAGATGACCAGCATTGTCTTTTGAGTATTACCAATAAAAGAAAGTTCAAGAAATGGGTGTCAGGGAAAGGAGCAAGAAATTGGTACATAGAGAGCAATTTTCTACTGATCATCTCAAAATCAATCTCTGAAAAACTCCAAATCCTTTTAGTTTGTTCTATAGTGATTGCCAAGCGTGAACCATTATTTAAATAGAGTGTCGTGTGATTGGTTTTATGCTCTTCCGAATATAGATATCAGGGGTAGTAGAATCCCCAAATGTAGTTTTCTGCATCATATATACTTAGAAAAAAAGAACTCTTACTTGGTATTCTTTTCTTTTATTTGAAGTTATGTGCAGGGGCTGAAAAGCCAGGGTTTTCTAAAGGCAGGAAATTCTCTTTCAGTTGGTGTCGATTATAGATTCCAAAAAGTCGCACGGATAAAGCCTCGAATAACGGGTCCAGATGAGGTCTGAATAACATTGATTCAGATCCTGGCTTTTAAGCCCCGGGCGAAACACGTGTCGGCTGTCTTTCTTTTCCTGCACATGACTTCAAATAAAAGAAAAGAATACCAAAGACGAGTTCTTATTTTCTCAGTATATATGACGCAAAAAATAAATTTGGGGATTCTACTACCCCTGAAATCTATATTCGTAAGAACATAAAACCAATCACACAACACATTACTTGGATCCAGGTGGTATCTGGGTGAAACCACCGTTTTGGTTTTTGCCACAACCCATAATCGGGTCATGAGACATTGTGTGTGAACCCTGGTAACACCCACCAACTAAACCATTTGCCCATTATTTAAGTAGAGAAATTCAAGATTTTGATTAGTGTCAGTTCCAAAATATTGTAGTTGAACTACAAATAAGCCATTTTCATGTTTTCTTTTTAAATCTATCATCCTTTACAAGCATAACCTGTGAAACATTTGTGAAATTGTTGAATGCATAACACTACCAATTACAGAGGAAATATTTTCAGGCGTAATTATCTAGATTTGTTATCGTTAATAGGCCCTGTGAGTTCAACAGACAGTTATCAGAGGCTACAGGATACCTTGGTGAGGTTTAAGTCCATTTGAGCAGTTTGCCTGCGGGGTTTTATGTAAACAATCTAATTGTACATGTATGGCTGAGGTTTTGAATTAACCCCTTCTGTGCTCATGATGGCCGGGAGCCGTCATGACACACAGTGGGCGTGTGTCAAAAGAAACAAATGTATAGACTATGTCTCATACATGAAATAAAAAGTTCCCATCAGGAATCTGATTTGCACGCATCTGAAACAGTTCCTACTTCAAATTTAGCTATGATTATTACACAGTGAGCATTCACATGCATGGTTCATGCCATGCAATTTTTCATCTGCATAGGTTTAAAAAGTTATTGAACCAAAACCAGGATAAAAGGAGTTAAATTTGGGCGCTGAAGAGACCTGTTGTCAATTACGGGAGCTGGTGTCCACTGTATAGTCATTGTCTGAATGTAACTATGTGGCAGGGAACAATTTTTCTCATGTCGAATGTGTTGTACTGTTTAGATGGATCAGCATTCTAATTACAAATGTGTGTTTAAAAGTACAATTGCTTTAAATAATATGTATTCTTGGGATATACAATCCTCTCTGGACAGCATATTTACAAATCAAACATATAATTTGAAAATCATTTAAAAACAAGTCCTACAACTGAACAGTGCCCTATTATTTTCATAAATGTTTTATCTGTAGTAACGTTCAGCAGTTTTTATTTTAATTAAAACTTCATACTTTTATTATTGTGAAAAATGTTGCATGCCTAGATTGTTTATTAATTATGCCTCATTTTTCTATTTCTCCTCAAATAATGGAGATGGAAGGATAGAGGCAATTCTGAGTTTCTTTACAGGTTTATGAATTGCTGTGGAATGTACTCTATGGACAAGCTTGATTAAACATTAAACAAAATACGTTTTGTGCATTCATGAAATTCCAAGAAGGATTCGGAACGGTTTGCCCGACTTTGTTAACTTCTTTGCTCGATGAATCGGTCAGGATCTACTTTTGAAATGTAATGGCAGCCGAAATTTGCAATTGTATTGGAAAACGTATGCCGTCTGGAGAGATACTTGGAGGTTTACACCTTCACAATATTATGTTCCAATAGAAGAAAAGTTGCAGGAAGTGAGCAGAGTTTGGAGAGAAGGAAGGGTTTGGAACATGCATGGCTAAGTGTGTTAGAGATAGTACCACACTGTGCATGTTATCCATATTAGATTATGTAATAAACTCTGCAGGAAGAGGTCGCAGCAGCATAATACACTTGCTCTCTCTCACAGTTTCTAGTCCCAGGCAGGGATTGTTCAACATTACTGAATTTGAAATTCCTTAAAATAAGAATCATTGAAATAGTGAATTGTATGATACCACGTGATTCACTGCTTCTTTGGGTTCTGATCTTTGGGTCTGTGACAGTGGCATGTTGAGAGCACAGGAAACACCTTTTCATTCTTCTTAGGTTGCTTAAACGAATATCACTGATGTATAAATACATTATATCTGGTTGGGTTTTCATGGCTGACCTGCCCCACTTATGGGCACTGTTAAAGTCAAACATAGAATTGTAAAGAAGGTCACTTATGTTAAAGGATCAGTATTACTGAAGACTGAGTATGAAGAGGAGTTTTGCCACCTTCCACCTGCTAAGCCTGCCCACCAAAACAAAATACAAGGAACTGCTTTAACAACACCTCATGCAACTTATAGGCTCAGATAACACACACAAGGATATTCCCGAGATTGCAAAAATGGTGCAAGTGTTAGCTTTTAAACAACATAGCTATAGCTCAGATTTGAACAAACGTAAATGCTCAGGCTCTAGAGAACATAGCTTTCCATGAGGTTTCACATACATTTCAGGTTAAGGGCTCAGACAGAAGAGCTACCTCTCAGTCTAAACAGAATTTAGAGTTTCTTTCCTCAGAGAGAAGAGTTATCTCTCATTCTACACAGACTATAAAGATATAGGCCATTAACAGCAGAGCATTCCTTCTTACTTAGGGTCACAGAAACATCCCAAATAAATTGTGCCTATCTGAGTGCCGGGACATATACTTTCACTCCCCTTTTAACCATACTATGCCCATTTTCTTACAATTGCTACAATAAGTAATTTTAGCACTCAGATTTTATTTTGTTGTTTATTAATACTTTGGAGTTTGAAATATGGAACAAAACTTGCTCTTTCAAAGGCTAGCAACATTAATCTTTTACGCTTACTCACTGTTTCTTCTTTGTCTTTTGCTCCCAGTCTCCCAAACCATCTTCTTCATTCACTGTCTTTCAAGTCCCCAAAAACTGATGAAACGGGTGGGTTCTTTGCAACTAGAAACCTTCAGGGGCGTAGCTTGGTTAGTAAGATTGGGGGGGCTTATAATGTTAAAACACATTATACAACTAGCAGGGCACATGCGAAATGATTAAGAAGCAGTGGAAAGGGAGGGGAATGGGAATCTATAAAGGTACTAATTGAGGGGAAACACAATATTTTGTAAGCTAACTTAATTTGTGAAGACTTTCAAAACAGAAAAAAGGAGAGTGTGGATGTGTCTTTTTGTTTCTGTGTATGTAGTAATGCCTGGTGAAATACAACAGACACTCACCATACCCAATTTAAAGCGAATGTACACAGCTATTTAGCAGAAAATACAATTAGTAATGGGGGTTGTTTAACCACAAACATCCCCCCCAGCTACTCCCCTGGAAACTTTAGGGTATCCATGGCAGTGACCCCAGGACACACTTGGCACAGTCTGAATGTGCAATTGCTTTAGTTAAATTTCCAAGCTAGGACTAATAACACACTTTTATAATTGTAAATCCATTACTGCAGGATCCCTGATGCAAAGTGATAGTTAAAATAAAACAAAACGGACGGGAAGTGTTGTTGGTGATACTAGGCATCTCTGCATATGTGGAAAGACCCCTACAAATAGATATTTCCTGCAGCACTTTGTTTTAAACATATATATTTTATAACCCGAAACAATTAATGAAAATTGAAAACAAGAAATTATTTACAAGACATTGCTGGAGCATTAAGTTTCCCTGACATTGTCTAAGCAGCCTCTACAGACGTTTTGAGCTAGCTGAAGCAGCCACGGCCCGTATAGGGCGTGCTACCGGGGCGGTGACGCGCCAAATGCGATGCAGCGCGCGCAACGAAATTAGTTTTTTTTTTTCCGTTACTTACCTGAAATCGGCCGTATGCCGCATTTTACAACCCCCCACCCTGCCCCTCCCCCGCTCCACATCACCACCCCGGTAGCACGCCCTATACGGGCCGTGGCTGAGCTGAAGCTGTCACAAACATCTGCATCCGAATCACTAAGGTGTTCAGGAAACATTACAAAACTATTGGGAAGTTTGCACTTTGGGTTGAAACATGTTATCCAAAGTCATTCAGGGGAATCTTGGGCTAGTGAAAAACGTGCCCAAATAAGGATTAGTAGGTACAGTGCTTTTAACTGGCTTCCCAGCAATTCAGCTGAGCTTAGACAACTGATTGTTAAGTTAATTATCTTTCTAAGGTGTTCAATTATCAAAAAGGCTTCTTGGCGCTGGCTGAATTAACAGACAGAGAGGACCTGAAGGGAGGGAGTCAATTCAAAGGTAAACAATCATGTCTTCAAGGCTTTCCTGAAAGCCAGAAGGCTGGGTATGGCGCTGATGATAGAGGAAAATCATTCCATGCTTTTGATGCACCCACACAAAGCTTCTGCCACTCAAGGCCGTGTGTTTGAATCTCAGCACTACCATTGATTTGGAAGAGGCAGATCATAAGGACCTGCAAAAGTGTACCAATTGATACTCTTCTTCAGGAAATCAGGACCTAGGTTGTATAGTGCTCTATAGGAAATGCAGAGTGCTTTGAAAGTGGCCTCTGCCTAATGGTGAGCCAGTGAAGTTTCCTAATTGACTTGGAGACCGGATGATATTTCAGGACTTTTAGCAGCACATGAGCTGCAGCATTTTGCAAGATTTGTAGTTTGTTGAGTACCTGCTGATGAGCATTGAGATAGAGACCATTACAGTAGTTAAACTTGGACAACATCAAAGATGCCACTACTTTATTCTAAAAATTAGAGTATGGAAGGTGGCAGAGGTAACAGCATTTACCTGATTCGAATAGTTCCTGGTTTTCCGAACTGTTGTTGGGAGTAGGCCTAAATTTGGTGGTAACCCCACAGAAAGCCAGAAGGAAGACTTGGCCAAACTCAGAAGTTACTTTTTGGATGCGGGTATGCTACTAAAATAGACTTGCAGTTGGTTGAGAAACCTCCTCCTGATTGAATCTTAATTGCTTTGATTGAAAATGGAGCATCCTTAAATAATGAACACTGACTGACTTCTTTGCTAAATACTTCACTGTTCAGTCGCAGGTTCTTTGTTTGGAAAAGCTAGCTTTATTGCACCTCTTAGCACTCTTCTGAGGAACTACTGAAAATGTGTTCCATGGCTTTGTTTCATATTTGAACTGTGATTGTCTTAGTTACTTTGTGAACTACGTACATTACAGACATGTGATATTTCAAATTCAGGCTATAGTGATCAGATATTGCTTCCCCTGTTGTTCCTTCAAAATTGTTGCTTGTCACTCCATCCAGTCACTCCACCCAGGTATACCATACTCGAGGCCTTGTTGAGATGCTTTCTCATTTAATTGTCTTTTAATTGTGTTTGTTCCAGCATTTTAAATGAGCACTTATTGCCATTGGGAATAAAATAGCCACAATGTCATTACAAGGGTAGTCTACATGTTACATTATAGTTTTGCAGTGAAAAACAGTAAATGTGATTCAGACCTCTTTTCATGCCTGAGTGCCGTGTTAACAAGTGCTTTTGAGCATTACCTAGGCAGACCAGTTACTGTTGAACTCCCATTTGCATCTAGATGAGGAATCAACAAGCCTATCAACTTTCCTTTTAGAGCTTCTGTAACCTCAAATGAGGTCTCTTTTTATTAAACTATTTTACTGCTTAACTCTTCAGAGTTGACACTTCATCTTGCTGAATCACAGCAGCACTGGAATAAATTGGTATTGTGTTTCGCTTGATTAAGTAACCTAATAAGGACTGGGCAATTGACATAAGTGTACTGAGAACTTTGGACAGTTATTTGAGTCTTTAAGAACCCACTTTACATTTGGTTGAATTCTAATATATTTTTGAGATATCATCTGAAACTTGTCTTCCTCTTCAGATTGACTTTTAGAGTGTGCTGCTTTCTTTGAACACTGAGCAGCACAAATGTAGTAAAGATTTTCATATTTAATGTTTTGCATTACCACAATATAAAGGCTTAGACACTCTAATGTAGTGTGCAGAAAGAAATTATGTTAAATCACACTTAGATTGATTATAGTTAATGTACGTCTGCATTTCAAAATGGCTTACATTGGTTGCCATCTTTGCTCTGTGACGTGAAAAGTTTATTTCTATGCGAGATGGTGTTCTAATTGTTTTTTCATGTGAAGAAATGTTTCAATTTCTTTGTGATAATAAAATAGTCCTTTAATAGACAGCACATTCAAGAAGACACCTGAAGACACCTGCAGTATGAAGACTACTCCCTGTATCTTATCTTATTAAAGATAGTGTAAGGGAGCGGAGAGAAGCTTGAATTGTGCTAACAAGTATGTAATTCTATCATATAATTTTAACATGATTTGACAGTCTTATGAGAATTGCATAGAGGTGTGCAAAACTTTAGAGCTTGTGTTCTTTAGAATAGTTTTTATGATAGAGCAGAGCAGAGTAGGAGATTTAGGAGATCTACTACATTGTGGCACGGTCCGGGTTATTATATTGTCCCAGAGCTTTTTACATTTTTCCTCCTAATGTCAGTGCAATGAATGTTCTCAAATAAGTATTTCATCTTATTTGTAATATGTTTTCCTGATTTTTTTTTTGTTAATAGCCATTGAAAAATGAGGATACATGGTCTGTCTTCATATGAGGTGGAACCCTGATGCCTTTAGGAATTTTAAAGAAAGACTCCTACGCAGAAGATAGTTTCATGTATGTAACTATACAAATTGAAAATAATGATGATATCCATGTTCCTCAGACATATTGCTAACATCAGACTGAACCACAAGGGACATTCACTAATGTAAATGAAATATGAAAGAAGCATTGTGGCCAAACCATTTTACTATTTAACATAAGATCCCTGCTGATGGGAAAAGCTAAACTAAAAGATGCCCCAGTTTATGGGCAAACCCTGGATCCCTAGTATTAAAAAGTGGAACCACTAGACTACAGCATGTTACCTGTTTTTGGTAGCTAGAAATTGAGTTACTGGTTGGCTGGTGTGTGAGCCTTGGTCAAGCTGCAACCACAATTTTTGTCATGTTAAGGCACAAGAAAACCCCAAATTAACCTGTGCTCAACCTCCTGATAGTTTGGCGCAGAGCAGTCAGGCTTAACTTAGAGGCATTGTGTTAAGTATTTGTGCAACGCTTCAAACAGTAAAAAAGTAAAAACACCTCACATAAAGATCCCACACCATGTTAGAATAATAGAGCTTAATTTAATAAATAGAACAAGACTAAAATGGCTTATATTCAATCAGTAGAACCTGAGTTATTAATTTTTCACAATTTAGAAGCCTGCCTACCTGCTGGTGGTCTCGTTTGCTGGTCTGCTCAGTCGGCCAGCGCTGCTGTTGCCGCTGTGGGGGTTCCTGTGGGGGTTCCTTCAGCCACGTCTCTCCCCTGCCGCCGCTGCCATAGGGGACTACAATACCCAGACTCCCTAGCGGACCCTCACGTCCTGACGCCATCTACGCGCCCGGAGGCGCTCAAAGGACCGAGGCTCCCTCTGGGGAGCGGGAAATCCACAATTTAGAAGCCTGCCTACCTGCTGGTGGTCTCGTTTGCTGGTCTGCTCTGTCGGCCAGCGCTGCTGTTGCCGCTGTGGGGGTTCCTTCGGCCACGTCTCTCCCCTGCCGCCGCTGCCATAGGGGACTACAATACCCAGACTCCCTAGCGGACCCTCACGTCCTGACGCCATCTACGCGCCCGGAGGCGCTCAAAGGACCGAGGCTCCCTCTGGGGAGCGGGAAATCCACAATTTAGAAGCCTGCCTACCTGCTGGTGGTCTCGTTTGCTGGTCTGCTCAGTCGGCCAGCGCTGCTGTTGTTGCTGTGGGGGTTCCTTCGGCCACGTCTCTCCCCTGCCGCCGCTGCCATAGGGGACTACAATACCCAGACTCCCTAGCGGACCCTCACGTCCTGACGCCATCTACGCACCCGGAGGCGCTCAAAGGACCGAGGCTCCTTGTCGCGTCGCGGGACGCGCGCGGGCGGCGCCGGGCTGAGCCCGGGCAGAGGGCGGGCCGTCTGAGGCCGTCAGAGGACGAAGGAGGTCGGGTTGGGACTATCCCTTAACATCTTGTCATAATCGTTTGATCTGGGGTGAGTCCTGTAAAGTACTTTCCTCGGTGTTGTTATATATCCATGTGTGATATGATGAAGGGGTCTACCAAACCAAGCACAAGGGCAGCGGGCATGGGGACATTGGACAATTTTTTAAAACAGGCTGAAACTGCTGTAGTTAATGAAATAGCCTTGGTTGAACGGCGATTGTCCCTTGACCCCATTGGACACCCAAGTACATTGCTACCTCCGGTAGACATTTCCTCTTCCAATGTACCTCCGGCTGTAGTGTATCCCCGTGTGATTTCTAATGGGTCAATTGTGGAAAATTGTCATCTGATTGCTACTGCCCCCTTATTTACAGATAGTACAGCTTCCTCACCTGTGGCTATACACACTAGACAGTCCAGGGCCAAAAGCGACTTGACGACTAAAGGGGGGAAAATTGTCACGGGAAAAAGAAAGGCTAACAAAAACCCAGAGGGTAGTCGGAAACAGGCGAAACAACCAAGGACTAGGATTATCGCTTTAGGGACGGAACAAACTAATAGTAGTTTCCCTCATCTAGATAGAGTGGATCCGGGTGAGAAAAGGTGTGATTGCTCTAATTTAGGCACGGACAAGAGTAGGGAGACACTTATGTCGAGCCTTGTCACAACTAGGGATGCTCACCTTAGGTCACTTACCCAGCCCTTAATGGATACTTTGAAGCGCATCGAGGATCGTATCAGTATTATCAAACTCACCTTAGTATTAGGGCGCCTAAGACAGGCCCAAGTACCACGGTGGGGGACACACTCAGTACAGTTACGGCCTCCGTTGATAGCTTGCTGAATTCAATGATTACCCCATTACAACAACCAGTTCTTTCTGTAGTGTCTAACAGTTTGGGACCTAACATTCCCCTATCATCACGAGAGATCCTGAGAACCACACATGGAAAGGAAGGGCAAACACAGATCAAGGGGGGGGGTCACATTCTTCAGTACCCCAACGTGGAGGGGATTTGGCATTACACCTACCAGTAGAAGCATGCCCTTACACTATAATCTTCGCTAATGTCCCCAAATTGGAGCCTGATAAAAAGGAACATTGGACCTCCCTGAAAAATAAGGCTCTCCACTATTTGTCGAACAAAACGGTCCTGGGTCATCACCTTGATAATCATTTTATGATGATCAGAAGGGTTCCATGGGTGGGCAAGACTGTTAAACACTTAGAGGGAGACTGTATTGTTGTAAGTTTTAGATCTCCCAGGCTGGTGAATGATATACTGAGAGAGGCAGGGTCATTGAGAATCCATAAAGAGCTTGTGAATGTTCTCCCGTTGGTTTTTTTTTACCCCCCATTTCATACCAGACCAACCCTTAACGATCAACCCAACAGACTTGGCCCTAATAATTTTGCTGTCCCAGTCTCGAATAGATTTGATGTCTTTTCCAATTTGGAAGAAAATGAGTGACTAGGGACACGAGAACTAATTATTATCCCTGACATACGGGCTGTTGTCCCTGAAGCCGGGATATCGCCAAGTAATGTCCCCATTTCAGTAAGATTAAATCAGGGATTACCGGGTTTCTTATCTAAATTGATTACCTGGAACATAGCAGGTTTAAAAAGTAAATTAGACGACCCTGCTTGGAGAGAACTAATTGGTTTGGGTGATATCATTGGCTTGCAAGAAACCTGGGACACAGAGGACACGCTGAGTATTGATGGTTATGTTAGCTTTTTTGTAGCTGCTACCCCGACTAGTATGGGGAGGGCGAAGGGTGGGCTGGTCACATTAATCTCGGCAAGTATTCCCGGGTCACTGACCCAATTAGAAACAGGCTCACCAAATTGTTTGGCAATCCAAATTTCGTTGATCGAGGGATCTGATATTTTAATTGTTAACTTTTATAACTCCTACGATAGAGTTTCCACGACTGATCACCTGACCGAGTTAAACCGTTTTTTGAACGATCACAAGGAGACTAACAAAAATAATAGTAAGAATTGTCTTACCATAATAATGGGTGATTTTAACATCCACGGTTGCTCACATAAGTGCTTTTCCGCGGATCCTCTGGGTCCGACTGAGTCAGGGGATGCACACTTTGAACATACAGTGGCGGGAGATCTTCTCGAAACTATATTGGCAGACCATGGTTTGTTACTCCCTCTTATGGAGGATGATAATATACCCACTTTTAAAGGAAATGGGAAAAATTCAGTCATTGATTATATTTTTGTTAGTTCAGTTTTTGGGGTTAGTATCAACAGTTACATGGCGACTTGGACCCATTTCAGCGACCATAATCCCGTGATCCTCACTCTTTTGAACCTCTATAAAAAACCTGTTACATCCCAGGTTAGTATGGATAAATCGGATATCCGTCCTTCAGATCAGGATCGCAGAATTAAATGGAATAAAGTTATTCCAGGCGATTTTTATAATAATCTAAAAAGCAAGGTAGGACCTGAGTTAAATACGTGCCTGGATCTTGAAGCAGGGAATGACGAGGTTCTGGTGGCATACTCTGTAATCTGCTCGCAGATCTTTGCAGACCTAAGATGCCCAGGTAAACATAAGGATAAGGCCGAGCTGGGGTGGTTTGATAAAAATTGCTCAACTGCAAATAGAAAGTTGAAGGCCGCCCTAAAATGCAAGCCTGTGAACAGGGTTATTGTTGCTGGGCTGAGGAAAGAATATAATAAAATCCTGGATACCAGGAAAAAGAAGATTAGGGAGGACGCATGGGAAGAACTCTCTTGCGTGGATGTCCTCAGAAATAGTGCCAAGTTTTGGTCTGTGGTAAATAAACCCTTTTTTCGTGATACATGTAACGATCAATTAGATTGCGGTATTGGGAAACAATCGTGGCACTCCCATTTTAAGTCAGTCTATGAAATGGGCACCTGTGGGGAATTGAGTACTTCTTCCCCCATTGTGAACCCATATACTTTATTAGTCTCTAAGACAGAGGTGGCTGAGGCCATTGGGAAGATGACAAGTAACAAGGCTCCAGGTCCCGATTGTGTCCCGGCGGACCTCTTTAAGTCTGATCTTGAGACTTGGTCCATAGTATTATCAAATGTTTTAATAGGGTATGTATCGCAGGTATTCCGGACAGTTGGTCCGAATCTGTGATAATACCCATTTTTAAGAAAGGTAGCAGGGGGGACCCTAGCTGTTATCGGCCTATCTCCCTTATTGATTCAGCAGTGAAGGTTTTGGGGCGCGTGGTTCTGGGCAGACTAACAGATTGGCTTGAAGACACGGATACCCTTTCGTGCCTACAATATGGGTTCCGTAAGGGTCGCGGGACCATAGACCAAAACCTGAACCTTCACCTATTAATAGGTAAATATACCATAGCTAAAAAAGGGACGTTATATCTAGCGTTTATGGACTTGTCCTCGGCGTTCGATCGAGTAAATCATTCGAAACTATGGGGGTTACTCCTTAAATGTGGCATAGATGCAAATATTGTGTATTTCCTTGCGGATCTACATAGAGACCTTACTGCCACTGTCAGATATGATCGCCTGGGTAATTGCACGGATAAGATTGGAATCACTAATGGCGTTAGGCAAGGTTGTATTTTAGCCCCCCTGCCTTTTACACTTTATATTAACGATTTGGGCTCTGTATTAACTGAGTCATGCAAGGATATCCCTTGGGCGGGCAAATACTCCATCCCGGCATTACTATATGCAGATGATGCCGCCCTATTAGCACGTACTGCAGTAGGGCTCCAAAACCTTTTAGACTCTTTTGCAAAATTTATGATTGCACTTGATCTTGGTGTGAATTTTTCCAAATCGCATGTCATGATCGTGGGCAGCAAACCAAAAAGAGCAAAGACCATGTTCTGTGAAGGCCACGTTCTATCCCGGGTTACGAGATTCCCTTATCTGGGGGTCATTTTTGATGATAAGTCTACCTGGGCCCCACAACTAGCAGCTAAACATAATGCTTTCGCTAGGGCAACACTTGCTGTCCTGGAGTTTGGACGTAAACTGGGGGTGAGGCCTATGCAAGCTATGTTGAACATCTATGTAGCTAAATGCACTTCTATTGCATTGTATGGCGCTGACTTGTGGGGAATCAAAAAAGTTCTTGATTTACAGGTCGTAGAAGATAAATTCTTAAAATCCTTATTATCCCTCCCCTGCTCAACTTCGGGTTACATTGTCCACCAAGAATGTGGGATAGACTATCTAGCAGACCGTATAGCTTTAGCCCCACTTTTGAAATGGATTTCAATTTGGCTTAACCCTGAACTAGAGTTGAACCATGCGATCATAAAAGATTGCTTATCTCTAGAGTATGGCAAAACTATCCCCTGGTTGAATTATATCAAGAACCTAGCCAGTGAATTGGGTCAGCCAGAAATATTTGATTATCCAAGTAACATATTAAAGGGGGACCTAAAATGGGCTAAAGATAGCCATAAACAGAGGGCAATGTTAATAAGGGAAGAAAAGGAGTTACTTAAACCCACAGTAAGGGCTCATCAGCTGATCATTACATCTAATAGCCTAGAGCCTTACTTGGGTATTGTAAATAACATGAACCATCGTTTTTTATTAATCAGGTTCAGAATGAATAAATTCCATCTTCTACTTACTGATTCCCCTGGGTGGACGAAGGAGAGGGATCTGGAGATCTGTTCTTGTGACAGATTCTCCATCAAAGACACTACGCACTTTATCTTCTTTTGCAGCCACCTGTCTTTAATTCGTAAAAAATATATTATCCCCCTTATAAAAAACAAAGGATTTAGACAGGTTAAACCAGCACTTTTGTACCTCCAGATGTTGGGTTCTCCTTGGGAGATTATTAACATAGCTAATTTTTTGGTAATCTCAATGAGGCTAAGGAAAAAAATCACGTGGTCTTAGTGTAGTTAATTTCTGATTTCTGAATTCTGATCAATTTATTATTAATATTATCTCTTAATATATTTGTACATACTATTTTAAAGGTTTTTATAATGTCTGTATTGTCTTATGTACACTGTACTTTTATGGTTTTTGCTATGAACCGAATAAAGTAATTTTGACTGACTGACTGACTATTAATTTTTAAAGAATAAACTGCAATATAGTGCCTAAAAGCATAACGCCCCAACCCCAGCTCTCTGAGCATGCTGAACCTGTCAGAGTTAAAAATTTCAGGCCAACCCTGATGGAGCACAGGTCAGATACAGTCCCATACTAGCCGTGCTGAAGGTTTACTGTCTCAAGATTTTTGTGCCAAGCTTCCTGTACACTTTGGAGAGGGTTGGGGAACAAGAAGATCATCAAATGTAGTGGTCGGCATGGCGCAAAGAGAAGGCTAGTCATCGCAGACAGGGGGACTGGAGCTTCGTGTTGGTGGTCCTCCATGGTGACCAGTGCTTGCTGTGTGAAGAGAAGGGAGTGCGGCAACTAATACTGAATTTCCATGTGATCAGCGCAGTTTCTGTTGCAAATGTGCACACAATCTTGAATTTAAGAGCTTGGACCTGAGGGGCAGCTCTTGGTGATCAGGAACGTGCTGAAGTTGGGTCCAGGAGCTGTTTAGGAGCCTGTTATTTCCCCGAGGCTCAGATCAAGAGGCCAGTAGACTAGCCTTTGAGTCACTCGGGGGTCCTTGTTTCAAGATGGTTTGCAGGTCCAGTTCTTTCACAGGCAAGAGGGCAGCAGGTCAGCACAGCAGGGCAGGAGTTACTTGTGGAGCAGCAATCCAGCAAAGTTGCAGTCCTTGTAACAGCAAAGCAGTCCTTCTTCCTTGCATAGTATCCACTGGTCAAGAAGTGTACTGAAGTGATAGCATCTGAGGCCCTTTTTTATACACAGTTGTGACTTTGAAGTATGGAAAAGCTTATGGAGGCATGCCTTTGAAGTGCACAGATGCCCTGACTATCCTGCTCTGCTCCAGACTAAATACAGAGGGTATGTAGCCCTTTGTGTGGAGACAGTACGCAGCTTATTCAGGTGTACTTGAGGTTGGGCACAGCTCCTTCCTCCCATCCTGTCAGTGATGGCCCATCCGGCCACACCTAAGCTTCCATTGTGTGTGGCTGTCTAGGAGGAATACAACATGCCCAACTGGCCAACTACACTCAGTCATGTGACCAGAGACAGGTTGCAGGCATCAAATGGTGAAGGACAGAAAATGGACAACTCCATTGTTATCCTATGGGAGAGAAAGGACTTGCAGTAGTGAGAAATGAATGTATGAGTTTTTTACTTCCAGGACATGTAAAACTTAAAAGTACATGTCCAACTTTTTAACTACAATACACCCTGCTCTTGGTGCTGTCCAGGGTCTACTTTGGGGGTGTCTTATATGTATTAAAAAGGAAGGTATCGCCCTAGCAAAAGGTTTATTTTGCCAGGTCACAATATCAGTTTAAAACTATACACACAGGCCCTGCAATGGCAGGCCTGAGACATGTTTAAAGGGCTACTTAAGTGGATGGCACAATCAGTGCTGCATGCCTACTAGTAGTAATGTACAGGCCCTGGGTACATGCAGTACACTTTAATAGGGACTTATAAGTAAGTTAAATCTGCCAATTGGATATAAGCCAATGTTATCATGTTTTGAGCAGAGAGCTCGAATACTTTAGCACTGGTTAGCAGTGGTAAAGTGCCCAGAGTCCTAGGGCCAGAAAAAACAACTTCAGCAATATAGGAATCCTGAAGGGGAAAACTTAGGGGGAAACCACACCAAGGATGCCAGGTCTAACTTGGGTTCGTTCAGATAATGCCAGTTCTAGAGGTGGTCTACCTCAGATTCCAAAGCCTAATGTAACCAAGTTTGGGAAAGATGACATAATGATTGTATCACTGCAGTCAGGGTAAAATAATTGCAAAGGTGAACAAAATCAACTACTGACTGTAAGGATGTCAACCTTTTCCCACATGTTGGCTCTGAATTAGAACCACGCCCTAACTTGGAAGGAAAAACATAAAAAGTAATGTTCTATCAGATTGAAAGAACCAGAAAACACAAGATCAGCATTGGAGATAACCCAAGACTGCATGACAGCATGACAAATATATTCCACACACATAGGCCACCCACTATCACATGAAAACTATGTTCCATGCGTAATGACAAAAACTTTGGATCTGTGATTGGCAGTAATCTAATGACCTGCACACACATCAACTACACACACACACACACACACATCCTCTAAACAGACACAAACATGCATTGCCATGTTTGGAAGCAACATAATTAAATCAGACATAAAGAGGAACAGAATCAAGCTCTCTGCGTGGACTACATAGGGTCACTCATACATCAATTGAATCAGTTGCTTACAATAATTTAAAGGACAGCTAACCTTGTCTTCCATCATGTTTTATGATTTGAAGAAGTGGAATCTAGTAACATAAATTCAGTTTCTGGAAAATGAATAAACTACTTGGGCTTTCTCATGCAATATGATATAATACTCTAAACTCAAAGTTCCATATTTTATACTACAAGTTGACGGAGCTGGATCCATCAAGTGCTCTCTGAGTGCCACCAGGGTACTTCGACAAGTGTTCCCAGGGTTCTTCAACACAAACTCCATGATAGTAATTAGAACTCATATTCTGTGATGGATTTAGGATGTCTTGCTAGAGGATTCCAGCACGTACTGTATATGGCAAGTCTAGCACAAGTAGGTCTTTCTCTCTATATTGTTGTACACTACGACACTGAGCACAAACTTAGAGATAAATTCTTAGATGAATGCACCAATGAATGCCTATGCCTCTAGGCCCCTCACTGCTCACTCCTTTTCTCCCAAATGTTATCTTCTGCAATCATTCAGAATCTGGATAAACGCATGGTTAAAAAAATGTATATAGCAATTGCCTTTTCAAGTTATTTCCATCATGAAATAGTGTTAAAATACCATGCTCTGACCATTTCTCTAACTTTTGATTCACATTTTCACTCATTTCTTAAATAGTTGGGTTTTGTGGCATTGCTTTCAATCCATATACACATTTTTTAAAGGTTTTGCAGAGTATATGTGCATGATTCACAAATAGGCTGTATATTTACATGCAACACATTCATCTATTATATTTACATAGGACACATTCCCTTATTACACATGCATTATTGTAAATCCTTTGGAAATATAAAAAGGGCTCGATTCCCAAAATTATTTACAGCTGTAAGCATTTGTTTATAGTTGAAACTAACTCCAAAATGGTTTCACCTCTGTGTAGCTGTATGTCTTGATTCTGTACCAGCTTGGAGTAGTGAATAGTGAACCTTCCGTTGCAAGGCATTGAGAATGAGTTGGTCAAGGCATTATTTGCATTTGTAGCAAGGTATCTCTAGTTCTTTCCCACCCAGGAAATGGGTGAAGAGTTCCTCAAGCAAAAGGCTGCAATAACCCCCCCTTCTGGGTTGGCAAAGAGAACATCCCTATTTTAGTGTAGGAGAAGACATTTCTTCATGGGGAAAATGCTTGCCATGGTGAAAAAGTAAACAAAAATAAAGTTCATTTCCACAGGGAGACGCTTACTGTGCACATAACTCCCCTTTTTGAAAATAGTAGAAATCACCTAACATTCTGAGTAGTGTGCTTGGAAATCTGTGACTGGTGCAGCTTTCAAGGCATACGTCTGGGAAAGGTGAACCTAAATTAGAAAGTCAAATGAGGCATCTGTGAACACATGTAAGGGAAATAATATAGAATCAGAAATGTCATGAAGGATGCTGTAGGACCTACTCCATTTCTTTCACTATTGAAACTGCTGATCTGTCTACACCAACAATTGCTTTTAACTTTTTAGAAACCATAGGCAGCATCACATAAAATGAGCAATAGAATTTCTAATTTAAGACTGGTTTTAGCCACAGCTTTAAGCTGACTGGTAAAGAGCTTAAAGAGTGATAGTTTGCCATCTTATAAATGTGATAAATGGTTCCTTGCCACGGGACCTTTAAAGGCATGTGCTACACATGGCTAAAATGTGGAAGCATGTATTAACATCTCTAAAGTACACAACAAAATGTCATACACATTGCAAAATTACAACACGCCCATAATATATCAGGGCACAATAAAACATAAAAGTCAAATTACAAACTAGCAGCCCACCCAATGTGCAACTCAACCACATTATATTGCAATAATGCGGCACAATAAACACATCAGCACAAGACCAACATAACAAATCACCACTACAACAAAATGCTACATAACAAACATGAACAAACATTTTTGCCACACTTTCCCATCTCCAGAAATCTGCTTTCATAACATGGTGGTGGAAGATGTTTGCACTAAGGGCTGCCTTATTTACAACCAGGATATGTATTAGTATCTGTCAAAAATGTCTTGGTGTTGTCCAGACCCATGACAGTGCCTGAAGAATAGAACACAAGATTCGTTTTGACCCATATTTATGACATTAATATAAACCGTCCCTCAAACAATGCACCTTGATTTTCATAACTCATTGAAGCACTTAAGGGGACACTAGTATTCAGAAAAGAGAAAATGGACTTCAGTTTACCATAATGATGATATCACCAGGCTTCATATCGGTGTAAATCTTGACACTGTACGAGATGTTGGAGAAGGTGGGAGAGTTGTCATTTGCATCAATCACCAGGATATTGACTGTGACTGGTACACTCTCTTGTGTACCATCAGATGCAATCATCTAAAACAGACAGAGAATATATTAGTGGCCTCTTTATATTGATACTGTATGATTAAGACAAACATTAAGAATAAAACATATTCAGTTTTTTCAAGGCATCAACATTTGAAAAGACACATGGGCATTGATCCATGGCTACAATGTAACTGTAGAATTTAGTCCAGTATGTGCAGTGAATATTTATTTGTCTAAGGAGAGCTGGGGGTGAGTGTCTGAAAAGTTTCAACACTGCGTCCATCATCTCCTTGTGTTTGCTTTGTTCACCCTAAGTTGGCAGGGTAAGCCCAGGCGTGGGTCCCTAGCTCACTCTGTCACTGGATTCAAGCTAGCCTGGCTGATGAGGGGTGTTACCCCAAAACAGGTCCCAGGATGCTTGTTTCTGGTTCAGGAATGAGTCACAGGGTCAAGACTGATTGCATATAGCTGGGTCTGAACTGAGTTGGCAAAGTGAACTAAAGAATGATGATGGATTCAACCCAGATCTGTGACTAAGGGTGAGCGCCTGAAAAGTTTCAGCACTCCGTCCATCATCTCCCTGTGTTTGCACATCTGTGGTGTCTGTTGTCATTTAAAAGCCAGCCCTGCTTTGCGGGCTGGTTTTGAAATAAAACTGTGTCCAAATTCGATTTTGGAATGAAAAGTTATTCCAAAGTCTAATGCTACCCTTTTATTACACATAGGTGGCCACTCACATCTGCCCTTGGTACCTAAAGGGTAGGGTGCCTTGTTATAAAAAGCAAGGACATTATAAAATATGTTTTCTTTGGCCTTGTAGGGAAAAAACAGCCAAAGTAATTTTCCCATTCTAGTGCTGATAGCTCTATAGGGTAACATAAGAAGGGTTTCTTAAACTTTAATAAAGTCTACCATTTGATTGGAGGTAGCTAGCAACTAATTCAAAGTATCAAAATAATAGTCGCAATCAATCCAACAACCTACTAGGGTCAGGCTTAATATAACTATTGCAGGAGGTCAATTTTAGAACTTACTATCCTGAAGTTACCTAAAACAGTCCTATATCAGCATCTTCTGATTTGCCAACCTCTGAAATCATGAGCCAAGCTGCTCCCTGAGTAGGTGTGAAGATGCCTGGGCTGAAACAATGTGGCCATTTGTTGGAAGAAGATTTTCTTCCTGGAGAAGCCAGGGTTGGGAAGGGGGCCAGGGAGATAAACTGGAATTTTAAGGTTGAAGCACAGTCAGAAGCCCACCTAATTTGATTAGGAGAGGGGCTGGAAAGTAAGTGAAGGGAAATGTTAGTGACACCTGTGGGTTGGGTTAGCCTGGCCTGCACTCTAGGAGAGAATTTCTCATTTTTGATTTTTGGAAAACTGTGCATTCTGGGTTAAAAATATGCCCCACTTCCCAGAAAGTGGTCATAGCAGAGGCTGACAACTTGAAATCCATTGGTAGGGTGTACCCTCTTTTGACAGCCCAGAATGGCTAGGGAATATGGGAGATCTGCAGGAGCCCCTCAGAAAACTGCCTGGAACAGCAAGAGAATAAGGACTGCCCTGCTGGACGCTTGGACTGCAGCACAGAAGGCTTACATTCAGAAAGATTGCACCTGTTGCACTCTCAAGGCTCCACAGATAAAGGACTGTGCCTGTTTTAAAGGAAAATGAGTGGACTCCCTGAGCAGAAAGAGGTAGAAAAGTGCTGGAAGAAGCCTCTTGCAAAAGCCCAAACAGAGGACATCTGACAAGCTACATTTGGATTTTCCTAGACTGGACAGGTGCATTGCGGGGGACTGAGTCCTAGTCCCCAACTGGAAAACCACTTGGCCAGGGTTAGCAGACACTGATCTGCCGAAAGTAACCAAGAACCAACTGGGCTACAGCTCCTGGACCCATCAGCAACAAGTTCCTGATCCCAAGATGCGCCTCTCAAGTAGAGAGCTCTTAGGTGGATCCGTTGTTTTCAAAATCAAGCTTTTGGACTTTTTGCAAACGCGAACAGGCCTTTTCATGCTGGAACAGCTCCGCTGGACCGAAGAATCAGCTTGAGCCACAGCAAAGTCATCACTTTGCACAGCAAGCATGGTCTGCCGGCGTGCATCACATCATGAGGCTCTAGCCTGTCGGCCTGGGCTTTGTGCCCCATTGACCACCACCAGAGATGTTCTCCTTTCGCACGGCATACTTCTCCTCTGTGAACGGTACATTTGGCACAGAACTTGAGAAGGTAAATCTTCAACTGGACTAACCTGGGACTGTATCCGACCTGCGCTCCATCGGGGTTGGCTTCAACTTTCAGATTTGATCCAGTCCAGCATGACGAGATAGCCGCAGTTGTGCCCATTACTTTTAGGTGCTATACTACAGTTTAATCTTTAAAATTAATATCTCTCATTTGCTACATTGGAAATTTGTCATTTTGGTGTCATTTGAAAGATAAAACTAGTCTCTATTTTTGTAAATTGGCTTATATTTTTATTGTGTTGTGTTTTTTACTTTAGTTACTATTTTGGTGATATTAAATGCTTTACACACCATCTCCTAAGTTAAGCCTGACTGCAAGTCTGCCAAGCTACCAAGTATTGAACAAGAATTAATTTTTTGAGACTTGACTGGATCATATTAGTGATTGTGGAATTATTACTAGCTGTAAGTACCCAACTGCACCTACTAATAACCCACCTTTCTACACATCTGTAAAGGACATCATTGAAAAATCGTGATTGTGAATAAGGTCCACCACTGGGATCAGGCAGATGTTCAAAAAGATAGGGCTCAATGAAGAGCCCTGAGTGACTCCAAAGACTAAGGGTTTGGATTTTGAACTCTGCAGTTTTTTGGTGATGGCTATGGAGAGATTGAACAAAATAACTTAAGCCATTTCATAGACTGGGCTTCAGATCCCAAGTGAATGCAGCCAGTTACAGAGCCATACATTAGAGACAGTGTTGAAGTCTACACTTAACTCTAATAAAATGGGACCTGCACTGACTTCCGGATCCAATAAGGTATGAATTTTATCTTTGATTGCCACCAGTGTAGCCTCAGGGCTGTTTAGTGGTTGAAACCCTGCTTCAATTGCACTCACTACATTGCTGTCTTCTTTGAAAGCCCGCAATTGATGATACACTTTCATTTCTACGATATTAACATGGAACGGAAGGACAGAAATGAGATGATAATTACTTAATATTGTCGGAACAGCATTTCATTTTTTCAACAAAGGGACAACCATGGCAGTCTCCTTGGCATTACGGAATATAGCCAGTTTTAATGATTAATTGGTAAATGGGAAAAGTCCCAAGTTACTAGTGCTACAAACTAACTGGAAAATATGTGCCAGTCAGGGATTTGTGGAAGAGCCTGACTTCACTTTTCACATAGATGTTTTAAAATGGTCACTGTGGATTGGATGGAAAGGGTTGAGGTAGGCGACTAAATATTAATTGAAAAGTTGCAGAGAAATATATGGCACTAACCACATATTATATATTTTGGTGATTGTTCCTACAAAATAGGAGGAAATAGAAACATGTAGCTTGTGTTGTGATGGGTCAACAAGGTTGTGTTTACAATCTTGTACACATCCCTCGTGGGGGTATCTGCTGTTTGAATTGCAGAACTATTTAAGTAATTCTACCTCTTCTTCAACATATTTTTCAGGATCTAAGGGCCAGATTTATGTCCCTGTGACACAGTGCTGCACAGCAACCAAAGTTGCTGTGCTGAGCTGTGTGACAGGGAGAGAGGAATGAAAGGGACATATCTACACACATATGCCACTCTCCTCCCCTAACCTTATCACCAGTGCACAATCAGGCTGCCAAGCCCCACGCACACACCTTAAGAATACAGTGCAAGAGTATCTGCTTGAGCCCAGCATAGGAAATGTAGTAGAAGAGTGCCATTCCAATACAAAATACTATGCCTAGACAAACTGTATAACTGTTCTTACTTTCTGAGTCTTGTGCAGTGCAATAAACATGCAAAGTAAGAAAAGAGAGCAGAAATAAAATTATTTCTCCTTTTAACTCCTGCTTCAAAGTGGCTTTATTTTTTGGTGCAAAACCCTGTCTACTAATGTTAGTATAGGGAGTTTTGCATCAAGAAGCTTGGGTGACAGCACAGGAACGCCCATGTACCACACATGTAACGCCTCACTGACACAGAGTAATGTAAAGCAGCGTTTTGTGCTGCTTTTACTTAATTTTAGGGAAGTTTTCCAGGCCCGGTGCCTAACTCCCAGCCAGCAGGCACCCAACCCCCCACTGCACATGGCCTTTAGCCTTGCATGGGGTTGTGAGCAGGGCATGACCTGCGGCCAGGTCCTGAACTCAACCCCATGCAGATGATCAATGGTGTCATTTTTAGTAAGGCAGACCTACTGACTTTGTCAAAGGGTCAAACACTCAATTATAAAAAGTGGGGGGTTAATCAAGGGGTCAGCAGATCAGCATATATACTTTCTAAAAAAGTCACCATTAATTATAATCAATTGTATATTTTATAAATTCACATATTGCAATACTTAACAATAGTGATTCTTACAATGTGTTTTCAATAAAGCATTTTTAAACATGTCTTTGAGGGGCCAATTCACAGAACTAACTTAAGACAAAATCCTAAACTTACTACTTTTGGTATTCACAGAAGGCATTTAGTAGTAGTAAAGTTAGGATTTTATCTTAAGTTTGACTTCAGACAATCTTAAGACAAAATCCTAACTTTATTACTACTAAATGCCTTCTGTGAATATCAAAAGTAGTAAGTTTAGGATTTTGTCTTAAGTTAGTTCTGTGAATTGTGCCCTGAGTGTTTTTGAACATTTATCAGGCTATATAGTACAATCATTGAACCAACTACAATGGGGCCCTGCACTCCAGCTCAAATAATTTGTTAAGCTCTCCTGGGGTCATAAATTAAATGACCCAAGAGCTTTTTTTTATGTTGCTGAGGGTCTGCTGCACCCCCAGTAGCGCTTCAGAACATTAAATAAAAGCTTGGTTGTGCCCCTGCTTTGTGTACAGGCAAAACCAGAATCTTAAAAATATGACTGAAAAGTCCTTGCACGTAATTATGGGGTGCTCTTTGCTGGAGCAGTGAATAACAAATAAGTGGCTCCTTCTGCTAATTTATTATTTTTTAATGTTTTTGGTGCACTGGTGTCCACCTGGGGCACCCACACTTTCTTTTTCTTTATTTTTATAAGTTGGGGGCCAGGAAGGAGACCCAAATCCTCCACAACCCCTGCCAGCTCCAGACCTGACACGCATATGAGGTGCACCCACAAATTGACATAGTTGGGGACCGCAGAGGGAGCCCCAGAGTTCCACTGGCCCCTATCAACTTGCCAGCCAGCACCTATTGTGGTGCTGGCAGGAGCCGACTCAGGCTCTTTGCTCCCGCCTGGCAGGAGCAGCATGTTTCTGTGCTTCCACCTGGGAGAGTGTCGGCAGGGTATTGTGAAGGTTAGTCAAATGGATTATACAATTGTTGCAAAAGTTATTAGCAAACCAAAAATCCATTTCCTATTGAAACCTGGTCCTACGTATAACTAAATAGTGATAACAGCAGAAAGCTAGGTCTTGGTTCAGGAATAATGTTTTTTGTGATTTGGTGCAAATATGTTCAGTAGTTTTGAGAAATTGGGGCTCCAAAATATTATACATTTAATGTTGCGGAGGATCCGGAACTGAGAGAATTTAAGATAAGATCGGGTTATCTGCCACAGCATTAACAAGTATGAGGCTGCAACAAATGTATGACTCAGGGTCTGAGTCCCACAAGAGAGCAGGCAGGAAACGGTCCTGTGCTCCCATCAGCAGGAGCAGAAGTCTGCTACCTCCAGATGGGAGCACATAAGGTTCCCTCTTGCACTCATGGGCAGGGAAACAGAATTGCTTAACCCCTTCAGTGCCACGCCCTTTCCCCCTCCTGTGCCGGGCGTTGCACTAGTGGGTGGGGTTCATGACGAGATAGTCTCGTCATGGGCACAGCGCAACCGTGCTCCATGACGAGACCATCTCGTCATGGGCACTAAAGAGGTTAAAGTCTGGCAGGAGCAAAATAAAAGTTGTCCCAACTGTGTGGGTGCAATGTCAGATCCATCTGCACCCTGGATGGGTAGAGACAGGGAAGCCCCAACATCAGACATGTTGGCCAACTCCCTGAAAAATACCTCAGCCCCCAACAAAGATAATGGTATGGTGTGCACAGGTAGGCACAATGGCACCTGAGAGCATTACAAAAAAATGAAAAAAAGAAAATGTGTGGCCGACTTCTGCACACCTACGGTCGCGTGAGTTATAGTTGCCAGCACTAACTATAACGGGGCAATTTCACTGGTTTTTTATCAGTAAAATTTCCGCTAACTATAACATGTGTGAAACCTATGGTTTTTTCAGTGAATTTGCAAGGTTTTTTAAATGCTAATTCCTAACTATAACGTGTGTGAAACCTATGGTTTTTTCAGTGAATTTGTACGGTTTTTTAAATGCTAAGTTACTTTACGCCATTCGAGGCGTGCGCGCCCACTTAACGCAGTTCGTTCCGTGCACGGTTTTTATCAACTTTAATAAGCCCTGTACATTTGGTGGCCTTCGGCCACCAAAAGCACAGGGGGTGGGGTCAATGTGGATAGTGTTTTTTTTATTTCGATTTTATAATTTCATGTTGCCAAAATTTAGTTTTTTTTACCTATTAATAAGCCCTGTACATTTGGTGGCCTACGGCCACCAAAAGCACAGGGGGTGGGGTAAGTGTGGATAGTGTTTTTTTTATTTTTAGTTTTTTACCGTACGCTTACGGTAAGCGTACGGTAAGCGTACTCGGCGAAATTGCCGAAAAAAAAATAAAACCGTTTTTGCTCTTGGGGGATGTTTGGGGACTCCCTCAACATGACTATGTGGGAGGGAGTTGTCAAAACAGCCCCGTAACATGTTTTTGGCCATCTTGTTTGATAAACAACACTCAGTGCGAGAGACAAAATGGCGGCCGCCGCTTCCTGGTTTCGGCCGATTCGAATGTTTACTAAGATCTAAGAGCCAATCAGAATCGCGCTCGCGCACGCCACCGTACGCTTACGGTAAGCGTACGGTAAGCGTACCGTAAGCGGGCTCAGATATATATATTGATTTAAAGGCTATTTTCTCAGAATCTACTGAACAGATTTACACCAAACCTACAAAAGGCACTTCCTTGACCTAGGGACTACCTCTCTGCCAAATTTCTAGTAATTCTGTTCAGCCGTTCGGGCTGTAGCTCGTTCTAAAGGTCCTATGGAAAAATGCATGGGAAAAACGCGTTTTGGGACCCCCCTTTTATCTCAGCCCCCGCTTGACGAATCCCCCCGAGACTTTCAGGGTAGGAGCGTAGCGTAGCGCCCCACCTATTTTGAGAAATTCGCGAGGATTCATCGACCGGCGCCAAAGTTATTCAAAATAGAATGTTGAGGTTTTCCTATGGAAAAGGGGTCCTAACTATAACTACCTACTGGCGACCGCCAGTAGGTAATATATATATATATATATATATATATATATATATATATATATATATATATATATATATATATATATATATCCACAAGAAACACCTCAGAATGGGGAGCCCCCAACCCTGCAGGGCGGCCTCTTTAAGACGGGCACGGAGAGGCCCAACAAATCCACCCCAGTGAAGAGAGACATGTAAGAGGCCCACTTCAGTAGTCAGAAAACTTTTAATCGGGATTTCAGCATAGCGTTCCCGTAGTCCCTACTAGTTTCGGCACTTGCAGCCTTGATCACGGGCAAAAAGTCTCACCAGAGTGTCTGTGCCTACGGAATTTATAACGTTTGCAGTCACCTGACTGATTGCGGCATACAGTTCCCAGAGTGCATCATATCTTGCGGGTAAGTGTTATTTTGAAAGTTCCTCATTTCGGATGTCAGTCGGTAACATACTGCTCAGCTCCCTGATGCACTCGCAATTTTATATATATATGTAGTGAATACAGTATGGTGCTTGCTATGTGTGTGAAAGGCCGGTGCCTCAGCCAAAACACGTCACAATGGCTGTGTTACTGGAATAAATGAGAGTGGTTTATAACTGCATCCTGTGCTGTGTCGGAGCTTGTTTTGTATTCCTGGAACAGGTCTTGGTAATAATGGGTTTTCGATGTGTTGGCATCAGAGTCCGACATGCCACCTTGTTCAGGATCACCGCGGCTGCCAGCGCATAGTAAAAGGATTGTATGAGACTACATACCGCAGTGGCCCCTAGCTTTGATCAGCATATAATGCAGGCTTCCTGTGACAGGTGTGTCAATAGGCAACCGAGGCTGCAGGTGAAGTTTGCTGCTGTAATTGATGCAATTGGGAGAGGGGCTAGCAGCATTCAAACTGCGTTGACTGGATCATCAGTACCATCAATTGACTTTCCAGCACTTTGGCGGCCAATTTGCAAGAACAGAAGGAATTACTGAATTAAGGATGCCATGCTAATTTAGAGCAGGTATATGAGGAACATCAGCAACCCTGATGAATATAACTAGTGCCACAGTTGGTTACACATGAGAATCAGTAGATTTGGATTTATGCGAAAGCATGTATTGTGATTGTTGACTCAAGACATTTTTAGACAACCTCTTCTTAATTTGTCATGGCATCACTTGAAAGAGAGACTGATGGTTTTCCCAGAACACACTTATGAATTAAAGCACTGTAATGACCTCGGACAAAAGTTAATTAAGTAATTACATTTTTTTCCCTCTTTAAGTTCTTCGAATAGTGAAGTCATGGAAATGGGTGCACTATATCATGATGAATAAGAGTTAAACAGACAAGATGTTTGACCTATTTTTGAGCATCATGTTTAAGTACTGCCTAGTTGTAATGCATATGTTTGAGATTTTGTTGTGGAGATTCTTCACTTGTTTATGGTATTTTAACCGGAGTTCTTCTCTTTTGAAAACAGAAAGTGTACAATCACTAGACTAATTGCATTTTCATGATGTAACGGTTGTCAAATAATAATATAGATGCTCAGACTTTTTTGACATTTTTAATATTTTGGCATTAGAATAGAGGTTGGCTGCATCAGTAGTGTTCTTCTATGTCTATGCATCACGTGCACTGTTTAACATTTTAATGCAGTATGGCGCCTGCTATGAGTGAGAAAGGCTGGTGCCTGGAATAAATGAGAGTGGTTTATAACTAAATCCTGTTCTGTGTCAGAATTGGCCCAATTGAACAACATGGTATCACAATCCGGTTAATTTTGCTCAAATCCTGCACAATCCTGTAGTTTCTATTTGGTTTCTGAATTCACTTATGAGGGGAATTACACGGGCTTCCCATGATCTCCGATACCCTCGGGTCTGGCCAGCGCTATATAAAATTTCAAATAAATAAAATATAAATAAATTAATAATTAGTGATTCACTAAGTAGCCTGCTGTTTTGTATTCCCGGAACAGGACTTTGTTGGAATATATATATATATATATATATATATATATATATATATATATATATATATATATATATATATATTCACTGAAAAAACCATAGGTTTTAGGAGCGTTATAGTTAGCTGGACTTTTCACTCGTACAAAACCATAGAAATTCCCCCGTTATAGTTAGTTCAGCTAACTATAACTCGCGCGCCCGCAATGCACTGCTGATGATGTCACATATTACATCACTCATGACATGGTCAGTGACATCACTCATGACATCACTGATGACATCTCAAATGACATCACTGATGACATCATCCAGTGAATGTGTGTTTTTCTGAAAATTACATATGTTTTATATATGTATATCTCAAGTTCGATGGAAGAATAAATGGGTATATAAGTTTCTAAATGGATGATTTGTTTTTAGGAAAAATTGATTGTATAACTGACTGATTAAGTGTATCTTAGTGAATACATGGCTTAGTGAGTAATGTTTAAATATGTAAATATCTGTATCAGTCTCTCACTTTGTGTATAAGTGGCTGCATGGGTTGGTGAGTAGCTACATGAGTGTCTATATAGGTTATTAGTTGGTTTTTTGAGTATCAGTATAAGTGTCTGATGTCTGTATGGTTCGGTGGGGGGTATTACGTAGTGCATAGGTGCATGAATGAGTGACTCACTGTTTGTATGTGTTGAAGACAGCATGTGTGCAGGACTGTATGGGTGGATGAGTGTGTGCATGGGTGTGTTAGTGAGTGAATGACTGTCTCAATAGTGTCTCTATGAGTAACTACATATGTTTTAAACTAGTATATGTGACTATTGGTGTATATAAGTGAGTATATGTGAGAGTGAGAGATTGAAAGAGTTCCTGTATGAATAAGTATGTGTTTCTATAAGTGATTGTTAAAAAGACTAAGTATGTGTAAGTTTCTGTAGAAGTAAGTGTGGTGGTGTGTATATAACTGTATATGCAGGTAAACGGATGTTTGATTCTTTATTAGCATGAGTGACTATGTGTGTGAGTAACTTTATGGATGAGTGGCGTTGTGTAACAGGATGTATAGGTGTAAGAGTACATATGATGAGTGAGTACATGTATGAGTGACTGTATAGGACTGTCGGTGAATGAGTGGATGTGGATGTGGATCTTACAATTACTGAATAGGTTGTTGTAGCTGGTATTGGTATGTCCATTGTTTTGAAAATTGTAATTTCTATTTTTGAATGTGTGTATCAAAGGTTATATTAGGGGGAGAGGAGGTCTGCCACTCTATCACAAGGATGATGTCATCAGTGATGTCATGAGTGATGTCACTGACCATGTCATGAGTGATGTAATATGTGACGTCATCAGCAGTGTATTGCGGGCGCGCGAGTTATAGTTAGCTTAACTAACTATAACGGGGGAATTTCTATGGTTTTGTACGAGTGAAAAGTCCAGCTAACTATAACGCCCCTGAAACCTATGGTTTTTTCAGTGAATTTCAAAGGTTTTTTAAATGCTAATTTCTAGCTATGCCTACAGAGATAGGACATGTGAAGAAAGAAGGAAAAACGCACAGAAAGAAAAAAAAGAAATGCAGAAAGAAGCAACAGAAGTCCTCAAAGACGAAGAAAAGTGCAGGAAGAAGTATAACGTGCAGAAAGAACAAACAGAAGAGCAGAAACAAGCCTTGTTGCAAAATCATCCTGTACCCTCAACTTTTTCAGACGGATACTGGTGGTAACTGAGTCTGACTAACCAGTCCTAGAGCCAGTGCTATGTTAAAAGACACTCAGAATACAGTGAAAACACCTACATACTCTAGGGCACACTATGTGTTGGGGTCCCCCTGTGATTAGCAGGACCTCCTCTGTAAGCCCCTAGTATATAATAGGGCAGGGGATTAAAACTACCTCTTAAAACACACCACAGGGCGTGTTTGAACACGTCACCTCATGCCCCGTCCCCTCCTTTCCCCACTGTGTAAACATGCCCTGTAGCCGTTTTAAGTTGGGAGATTAAGTCCCCTTGAATCCTGAGGGTCCCTAGGGTCCAACTAGACCACTAGGTACCTCCAGTAAGCGCCACAGAGCTGCGTTGCAGAGAGGTGTAAAAAGTGGCACGGCCTGCACCACCTCTCTGCAACGCAGAGCGGTGGTGCTTACTGGAAGCACCTGGTGGGCTAGTTGGACCCCAGGGTCCCTCAGGATTGAAAGGGAATTATTTCCCCAACTTAAAAACGCGCCACAGGGCCTGTGGGCGTTCTGAGTTGAGAGATTAAGTCCCCTTGAATCCTAAGGGTCCCTAGGGTCAAACTAGCCCACTAGGTACCTCCAGTAAGTGCCACAGAGCTGCGTTGCATGGAGGTGTAAAAAGGGACGTGGCCTCAGAACACCTGTCTGCAACGCAGCTCCCTGGCGCATACTGGAGATACCTGTTGGGCTAGTTGGCCCTCAGGGACCCTCAGTATTGAAGGGGAATTAATTCCTCAACTTACAACTGGCCAGGGGGCGCGTTTGCAGAGTGCTGCAAGGAGGGGGCGTGGCCTCCGGCGCGATGCCGGTCTTTTATTTATTTATTTTTAAGAAGGAGGGCTGTGTGGCCCCCTTTCTTTTTATAATTTATTAGCCCTGGTGACCCCATCCCCCAGGGCCTGCACCCTAATTTTTTTTGTTGAAAAAAATTAATTTGGCTCTCCCAAGGCCTTAATTGGCCCCGGGGACCCCAACCCCCAGGTCATGGCCTTTTTTAAAAAATTTTATTCTTTAGGATGGGGGCTGTGTTGCCCCCCTCCTCAGGCCACTTATGGCCCCGGGGACCCCATCCCCCGGGGCCGGACTTTGTTTTTTATTTAAAAAAATATATATATATTTATAGAAACACCTAGGACATGCTGGACAAACCGTATGTACCTATCACCATGACGATTTGCGTGATATTCATTAAAAGGCGACTTTGCATACAATTAATCCATGTAGAATGTATTCACACCGCTAGTGAAGCTCTGACATGTCTGACACCCTACCGTGCCTAATCTCGGCGCTCCTGCTGGTGGGTACTCTCCAAGTAGACACCCTTGTCGTTTATTTTTACAAACATGGGTAGCTATTGACGGGCACATTTAATACACATGCACACCAAGCCATTCAAAGGGGATTCGACAAAAATTCGACCAAACTATGCAAGAAACCCCCTCACGGTTAATAAAACACACATCCTCCACCGGATGTGTAATACGTTTTATTTTACTCTCTGGAAAGGAGACAAACCTCACTTGAGAGTCACAGTGTGCTCCTGGCTGAGCCCAATGCTGTGTTACACCCACCAGTGCCCGCCGAGTGCCACACACCTCTGTGTTGTATTCCACCAGCTAGTGCGTATGCTGTGACACTCTCTAGCCCATGTGCACTGTAACACCACCCCGTGAATATGTCATGCCACACTTGCCTTTGCACGGGTTATATTGCCCCATCTAACGTGCCTTCCTCGATGCCTATGTTATAAAGCACAGCGCTATGCCATATATATTACAATCTGGGATCCATATCTTTGTCACAGTGCATATGCAATGTTACACTACCCAGCACATATTTTATATTACAACTTTAGAGACTACTTAGGTTACACAACACTGCCCTGTGCATATTACACTCCAAGGCGCATATCACATAGCAAGCGCTAGTGCCTGTGCTATCTCGCGCTCTCCAATGAATCTGTCATTGCGCACAATGTATTGCATATTATATTTCACGCCCCGGTTCATCTTATATCACACTTTTTGGTGCATAGTTTATACCATATACTATATCTAGTTTTCATTTTCAATCGTGCTCTCAGGACTATGTTCTATATAACACTGCGTTCACCTACCCTTTTCACGGGCATTACATTTTGCGATGGGGGGTGGAGGGTCAGGGGATGTTTCTGCTAAGTGAGCCCGGAGTCACAGTCCCAAACGTCCTCTTCTTCCTGAATAAAAGTGAGATTATGCGGCATACTTGTTCATATTTTAAGTAGTTCGCACAGACACACATTTTAAAAACAATAAAGTTCCTAATACCCACCTTCTATGAACAGTTAGCTTGCTGCCCCATCCACCTCCTCCCTATCCTCTGTTGTCTGAATCCATGGACTAGCCTCCTCCCTCCTGCCATGGTCTGATGTGCTGCCACTGCCCTGCATTTAGCATGATGTACCAGTCCACTCATCCTGCCCTCCATTGCCAAATTCTATGGCCCATCATTGACCTCCTGCTTAGCCTCTGTGCTTTGCTTGCTGCCCCTATTCTCCTTCCCCCTGCCCTCCGATGTCTTTGTGCATGCCCCTGCTCCATCCTTTTTGACCACCATGTTCCATGGACCTGCCACTCCTATCTACTCTGAGTGTTCTGTTGAGCTGCCACTCCCCTACCACCTGCCTAGCATTGTCAGATGACTGTAACCTGTCCCTGCCACCTCCACCCTGCCTGTCCACATGCCATGCCCCTATCCCCTTCCTCCTGTCCTCCATGGTCCATTTTACTGCCACACCCTTCTGCCCTCCCTGGTCTGTTGTGCTGCAACTGCTCCTCCTGCCTGCCCCGCGCGGTCTGTTGTGAGGCCCCTTCCCCTGAACTCTCTTGTCTGTGCCCAGGTCCTGACCCTCCCTTCTATCCTCCATGGTCCTTTGTGCATGCCCCTGCACCCTCCTTCTTGCCCATCATAGCCATTGTGCTGCCACTAACCCTCCTGCTTGCCATGCATGGTCTTCTGTGCTGCCATGGCCCCTCCCACCTTCCCTGTGTGGTCAGCTAGCTGCTCCTGACCCCCTCCCACCTTCCCTCCATGGTATTGTTTCTAGTGCCCATCCTGCCTGACCTCCATGGTCATCTTGCTGCTCCTGCCCTGCCCCCTTGCCCCCAGCCCTCTGTTTCCATGTGCAGACCCCTATTCCCTCCCTCCTGGCTTGTCGGTTCCATTGTAATGCCACTGATCTGTCCCTCCTGCCCTTTATGGTCTGTTATGCTGCAGCTTTCTCTCCTGTCTGTCCATTATGGTCAGCTAGCGCCCATTGCCTCTTTTCCCTCTGTTGTCTGTTGTCCATGTGCATGGTCCTGTCCCCTCCCTATTGCTTTCTATGGATTGTTGTGCTGCACTCCCGTCCCGCATGCCCTGTGTGGTGTATTGTGCTGCTGCAAACCCTGATGCCTGCCCTGTAGGGTCAGTTTGGTGCACCTCTCAATGTCCCTCCTGTCCTCTGTTATCCGAGTCCATGTCCCTACCCCAATTCCTCCTGCCTACCATGATCCAATGTACCATACTTGCGAACATTTTGAACTTGGTAAAAGGGAGATTTTGAAATAAAACTGGGGTATTGATTTTCCCCTTTGAGTTACATTGAAAAAGAGAAGATTGTAGACAGGAAACAGAACAAGTAAAGCCCATTTGAGCTTAAAAACATTGGACGTTTCCTGGCTGAAACGGGTCTGTTGGCATGTATGGTTGTATGACCACTGCCTCTTCCTTCTGCCCACAATGGTGTATTATATTGCCACAGCCTCTCTTGCCAGTCCTGTATTGTTGGTTTGTTGCCCCTGCCCCCCTTTCCACTGCCCTCCATAGTCTGTTGTGCTGCCACTGTCCTTCCTGCCTGCCTAGTGTGGTCAAATTGTTGCCTCTGCACTCTCCTACCTGCCTTCAATTTTCAGAGTCCGTGCCCCTGGCCTCTGCCTCTCAACAGTATCCCAATGAACAACTAGATTGCTAACATTCTATATTCATTACAAAAGTGTGGAATGCCTGACATCATCTTGATGTAATCAAAACTGTAATGCCTAGAGCATTTCCTTTAGAAATTACATATATGAGAGGGTCTTATTTGCATCAAAAGTATGGTTAGTGCTCTAAAAACCTAAAATGAGGACATATTTTCTGAGTTTTCAAATAGCGACAAAGAACTTTTAAATTATTTGTAATCTTAGTTTTTTTATCCAGTTGACCACTTGATTAAATGTTGCATCCAAGGGGAGAGGGAGTGGTGTTACTTCCAGAGCTGCAGACTTTGCAACTGGGGAACCAGGTTGGAGTTTCTGCTTCAGTTCAACATTCTGTGATTCTGGTCAAATCACTTAATCTCCCCATGTCTACAACCAAAATGAATGTGATCTTGTGTGATGTAACCAATGTTCATGTAAAGCACTCCAATACCTAACAAGTCTGCACTATATAAAACTGCAAATACACAAAAAATAAGTGTTTTGCACACTTCTGTCATTGGGCTACATTTGGGCTACATCTGGGTGATATTTGGGCTACATTTGGGCTCTTTTGTCTCTGGTGGCCATTTTAGGAGATTTATTTGTTATGAAGTTTCCTAATTTCCTCATTTACTTTGATTCCATCAAGAAGGTATTCCGATATGTCACACATTTGCCATAAATTCTGAATGTTAGCACTCTAGTTGCTCATTAGATCACTGTAGTAAAGCTACTGCTCACCACGGCAGTCTGCTGCTAGTATTAGAAGTGCATGTTTCATTCTGCATATCAGAATTTTTTAATGAAATAGAAGAGGATTTGAGAAGTCACTCAAAATGTGCCCTAATTTTTCTTTCTTCAGCACTAATCATAATTTCTATGGCAAAATGAACCCCCTCATTGTGTTCCTTTTTAAATTAAATGTTTTAAGTGTTACCAGTTTATTCCAATCAAGATGGCTTCAGGTGTGCTATACTTTTGTCATAAGTAAGACAGTAAGCGCTCTAGTTGTTCTTAAGAACACTCTGGGACATTCTGTCATTGGGCTATACTTGGGCTACATCTGGGTGATATTTGGGCTACATTTGGGCTCTTTTGTCTCTGGTGGCCATCTTGGGAGATTTATTTGTTATGACGTTTCCCAATTTCCTCATTTACTGCAGTCTCCTCAGTAGGAAATACTTTCAGTTTTTTACTTTGATTCCATCAAGAAGGCATTCAGATGTGTCACACATTTTCCATAAATTCTGAATGTTAGCACTCTAGTTTCTCATTAGATCACTGTAGTAAAGCTACTGCTCACCAGGCAAGTCTGCTGCTGGTATTCAAAGTGCATGTTGTAACACTCAATCAGTCGGAACAGTCCTCATTGAACCTGTGCACCTGCCTCAAAGAAGTAGACAGTTGGATGAGTGCATCGCACCTCAAACTCAATGGCGAAAAGACGGAGCTCATGCTGCTAGGGAATCAAACATCATTCAATCCCAACTCATTGTGGCCGTCTTGCATGGGACCGGCTCCTATACCTAAAAAAGAAATAAAAAGCCTCGGTATCTGGCTCGACCACGAGCTCTCTTTCAAAACCCAAGCCAGAAAAACCGCCGCCACTTGCCATGGTCTTCTTCGAACTACACGGAAAATACTGCCCCTCCTACCTGCCCACTCAAGAAAGCTCCTGATTCAGTCGCTTGTTCTCTCTCGGCTGGACTACGGCAATGCCCTGTATCTAGGCGCCCCCGTATCGGTTATCTCCAAACTCCAAGTGGTCCAGAACTCGGCAGCAAGACTCCTCACTAATACAAAAAAACGTTGTTCCGCCAAACCCGCTCTAAAAACACTTCACTGGCTCCCCATACAGGAGAGAATACAATTCAAGGCCCTCTGCATCACACACAAAAACCTGCAGGGCAAGGGTCCTCCGATCATTAAGAACCTGATCAAACCCTACAAAGCCGCCAGAAATCTGCGGTCAGATGATCTCTACCTAACCGATACACCCAGAATCAAGAAGGCGCGGACAGGCGGACGCCTCTTCTCATACAATGCATCCCGGCTCTGGAACGCACTCCCTCCCCCATCCGCTTGGAACCCAACCTCCTCACCTTCCGCAAGCACCTAAAAACCTGGCTATTCCCGTAACGTCTCCCTTCCTCTAACGATAGTCCGCAGTGCTGGGATGCTCCCGGGTAGCCATGCGCTATATAAAAATCTTCTCATTCATTCATTCATTCATGTTTCAGTCTGCATGTCAGAATGTTTTTATGAAATAAAAGAGGATTTCAGAAGTCAAAATGTGCCCTAGTTTTTCTTTCTGCAGCACTAATCATAATTTATATGGCAAAATGAACCCCCTCATTTTGTTCCTTTGTAAATTAATTATTCCAATCAAGATGGCTTCAGGTGTGCCATACTTTTGTCATAAGTAAGACTTTTAGCGCTCTAGTTGTTCTTTAGAGCACTCTGGGAAGCTGCAGTAGAACACAAAGGAATCAACTGACAGTCTCTGCCCTTGTTGGATGTACATGTTTTACTGAGAATGTCAGACTTCATTCTTACATGACTGAGAAAGATAATGTGAATTTACAGAAAATATGCTCTCAGTTTAGCTTATAGATCACCTTCCAAACCTCTGTGGGAAAAGTATGAGAAGATAGTTTTCTCTCAAACATGGTTCCTGATATCACAGCAGAAGGTTTTTTCACATGGTAAAATCACCTTAGAACACACCACAATTCCTAAAATGAGTATGGTACCATCAACAAATGATTTATAATGTAACTAAAGTCTTAAAACCTTCTATTAACTGCAATGCTTTTTAATGAGGTGCTATCATGTATATTGGTCCCAAGATGGCTGCCAACACTTCTTGGATGAAGTACTGTCAGCCAATCAGATCTCACGATGAGATGTGTGGTTAGGCTCCGCCCAGATATGTATGTGATTTTACTTTTGATTTTCTCAGGAACTACTGAACAGTTGACACCATATATGCAAAAGGCACATGCCTGACCTGAGGACTACCTCTTTGCCAAATTTCAAATTGCATGGGGAAAACGCTTTTTGGGACCCCCCTTTTTTCTCAGCCCCCGCTTGACGAATCCCCCCGAGACTTTCACAAGAGGCCCCCCTCCATGGGCATTTTTATGCCCCGGGGACCAGCCCCCCCAGGGACAACCACCTTCCCAGGGCTTTAAATAAAATGAGAAGGCAGTAGCGCAGACCCCCGAATCCCTGGGACCACCACCTCCCTGGTACTTTTGTTAAATTATAGTGGGGGCCACGTGGACCACACCGAGCCCTGGAGACCATCACCTCCCGGGGCTACAGTTAACATTAAAGAGGGGCTCCACAGAGACCCCCCAATCCCCAGGGACCACCACCTCCCCAGGGCAAAATATAAGATATGAGGGGGCATTGTGGGTTCCCTCCTGGAGCCATTAATGGCTCTGGGGACCGACTCCTGATATGTCTTGGGGTGCCCAACCCTCGAACATAGCTATTTGCTTTTGCTTGGCAGAAGCTGACAGCTTCCACAAAAGCAAACACTCTGCTACCATGGTGCGGGAGCTGTCAAAGTGCTCCCGCTTAGTGGAAGCAAACGTTTTGTGTCAGCGGGTAGGGAAAGAGATGAAAGCATTGCTCTTGCATGCAGGGAACTGCATTTCGAGCAGCTCCCTGCGTGCAGCAGCAATGCTGGCTCCCGCAGGAGGCGAGGAGCTGGCTAGGACTGCAGGGAGTCTTGAGGCTCCCCCACAGGCTCAGGGTAAGGGACAGAATGAAGCAGAAAGAGAAGAACTAAGGTCAGAAACAAGCCAAAAGAGGCAAGGTAAAGGTGAGAAATGAGCAGAAAAAGGCAGAGTAAGGGTCAGCAATGAGCAGAAAGAGGCATGATAAAGGTGAACAATTAGCAGAAAGAGGCAGAATAAAGGTAAGAAACAACTAAAAAGAGGCAAAGTTAAGATCAGAAATGAGCAGCAAGAGGCACAATAAAGGTGAGAAACGACAAGAAAGAGCCAGAATAAAAGTTAGAAACGAGTAGAAGGAGGCAAAATAAAGGTGAGAAATGAGCAGATAAAGAGGCAAAATAAAGGGCAGCAATGAGCAGATAGTGGCTGAATAAAAGTGAGAAACAAGCAGAAAGAAGCTAAATAAGGGTGAGAAAAAAGCAGAAAGAGGCAGAATAAAGGTAAAAAAGCAGCAGAAAGAGGCATATTAATGGTCAAAAACTAGCAGAAAGAGGCACAATATAGGTGAGAAATTAACAGAAAGAGGCAGAATAGAAGTCAGATGCTAACAAAAATTGGCAAAATAGAGGTCATAAACAAGCAGAAACAATCAGTCTAAAGGTCAGAAACTAGCAGAAAGAGGCCAAATAAAGGTCAGAAATTACCAGAAAGAGGCAGAAGAAAGGTCAAAAACGAGCAGAAAGAGGCATAATAATGGTCAGAAACGAGCAGAAAGAGACACAATATAGGTGAGAAATTAGCAGAAAGAGGCAGAATAGAAGTCAGATACTAACAAAAATTGGCAAAATAGAGGTCAGAAACAAGCAGAAATAAGCAGAATAATCATCAAAAGGGAACAGAAAGTGGCAAAATAAAGTTGAGAAACGAGCAGAAAGATGCAAAATAGAGGTGATAAATGATCAGAAAGACGCAGAATAAATGTCATATATGAGCAGAAAGTGTTTAAATATATGTCAAGAGTGAGAAGAAAGAGGCAAAATAACAGGCAAAATGAGCAGAAAGAGAGAAAATACAGGTGAGAAAATAGCACCAAGAGACAAAATAGAGGACGTAAACGAACAGTAAGAGGCAAAATAAAGGTCAGGAGTGAGCAGAAAGAAGCAAAATAATAGGCAGAATGAGCAGCAAGAGGCAACATAGAGGGCAGGAGGAAGCAGAAAATGAGAATAGGAGGCACAAAACCAAAGGCAGCAGAGGGTAGATGAATGCTGGTAAGCTGGACAAGAGGATCATCACACGGGGAGCTGGCACCAGGACCTGCTCCTGTGTGCACCCCTACTTTTTTACCACGCGCCCACTGACAGACCCACTCATATATTCGCATACCCATTCACAGGCCCACACACCACACCCTCACAGACTCACTCAGAGACTCATGCACCCACTGACAGGCATACTCAGACACTCATGACCTACTCACAGATCTGTTCAAGCACTCATTCACAAACTCACAGACCCCTGAGAGACACACACATACACTCACAGACCCACTCAGAGAGTCACACATGTACCCACTCACAAACCCACTTATAGACTCATATACCCCAATTCACAGACCGACTCAGACACTCATGCACCCACTCATAGATCCACTCATGCACTTACTCAAACACCCACTCATTCACCCATACCGCCACTCACACAGCTACTCACTCACTCATACAGCTGGTAACAGAGCCACTCACTCACCCATACAGCCACTCACACATCCATTTAGTCACCCTCAAATCCAATTACATACCGATTCACACATCAGTTCTTTCACTAACACACCCACTCATTCATCTATACATCTACTCAGACACATACTTACTCAGCAAAACAGCCACTCACTTACCCATACACCCACAGAGCCACTCACTTACCCATATATCCACTTACACACCCTGTCACTCACTCATAGAGCCATTCACACAGCCACTCAGTAATACATACAACCACTGACACATGCACTCATCCACCCATAGAGCCACTCACACAGCCACCACAGTCCTTGATACATTCACTCACACACACTCACTCACCCATTCAGCCCCTCACACAATCACTCACTCACACATACAGCACCTCACATTCCCTTATATTCACCCATACAGCCTCTCACACACCCATACAGGTGCTAAGACACCCACACCCACACTGATACAGACAGTCACAGTACCACTCAGATGACATATATTAGAAACAGCATCACTCATTAGTAGTACATAAAGAATAATAGTTTAACTTATGCATAGCTTAGTATATAACTTTAACTCTCAGAAACTTTTACGAAACGCTTACACTCACTGGATGATGTCACCAGTGATGTAATTTGAGATGTCATCAATGATGTCATGAGTGATGTCACTGACCATGTCGTGAATGATGCAATATGTGAGGTCATAAGCAGTGCATTGTGGGGGGTTAAGTTATAGTTATCTCAGGTAACTGCTGAATTGCACTGGTTTGTATGAGTGAAATCTGAGCCAAACTATAACGTCCCTGTAACCTTGTTTTTTTCCGGTTAATTTCTAAGTTTTTTAAATTCTATTTTGTAACTACAATATCCCTGTAACCTCTCTGGGTTTTAATTTTATAATATCAAACTACTAAGCTTTCAGCATCCTATCATTTCAATTAGGTTTCTGAGCGAAGACGTGATATACATTCAGCAACCCTGGCAGACCAATCAATCCTAGCTTGAACTTGCCCAAATAGGCTTTGTATTGGTACATTGATGAACACCTCTCATGTGCTCTACTTATCAACACAAAGAAATGTCTTTTATCTGCCATTATGAATGGCCTCATCTGGCTCATCACATATTTGGTGGTCCAACTATTGACCCATATGATCTACATACATTGGTGCCCCAGAGGAACTATGTGCAGCACATCTGTGTTTTGTGCCCAAATTAGATATTGATTATGTTGAGGTTGTCATCAGGTAGCACATCCTTATGACAAACAATTCACCCTAGAGTGATTCATGTTTAACTGTGGTTATCCCTTGGTGAATCAGTTGTACACAAGACAATGCCATTACTGAATATGAAAATCCTTTGCATATAAATTGCTATATAAGCTGTTCAAAATATTAGGTCTTCATTTTATATTCATTGATTTAACAACTTAAAAGAATAGTCTATGTAAGGTGGAGAGACTGGTTCAATGACTATAACACATTAGCAACTAATTCCACATCCTCATAACAGCTATCATATAGCTCTTGAGAGAATATGAAAGAAAACCTGTTTCTAAAATTCAGAGATTAGATGCAACGTTATGTTTTTGGACATACTTGCCAATTACTGTTATTGGAAGTGACTGGTGTTTGGATTAACTTGAACAAGGATCAAAGTATTTGCATATTATTGTCAAAATAAACAAATCATAAAGTACTGTTTTATTGTGCAACCTTTGAATGTCTCACATCATATATTGATGTTGTCTCTGGTATGAAAAATGCAATTAGAATATTTAATTTAATTAACTGAACTATGAGTAAATAGTGCAACAAACCAAATAGGGTTTTTATAGAAATGTAACAAATGGGCAATTAAGATGTCATTTTGCAGCACTAATGGACTCATTTTGAGTTTGGAGGACAGCTTACGCCATCACTAATTTGATAACTATCCCATCCACATTACAATTGCAAGAGGATATAAGGCAGCTGAAATAAGGTGGACAGGTTATCCAACACGTTTGTGACAGTGTAAGCTATCCACCAAACTCTACGTCAGGCCCTACATTTTTTTTCTTTAACATAATTGAAGTTATGCTGGTAAACACAATCAATCAGTCTAATTTAAAGAAAGGAAATAATTAGCGAAACTCTGCATCATCTAAAAAATCTGCAGAGAAGCTAGATGCAGCTTAAAACTCTCTAAGCCTTTCAAGTTTCTTTAACAGAAAAATCATGTTACTTCATAAACAGATTTTCTTTGGAAGAAAAGTTGATACTTCTAAATCTATTTTACAGATTGCATGGACCCTGGGAAAGATCCACAAATGTGGTGAAATATGAACCATAAACATGGGACATAGTTTCAGGAAATGCTCTGATGCATCAGTGTTAGACTTGGCATACTTGGTGTAGTTTCTTCTGACATTATGCCTCTATTTTTGATGGTATGCTGCATTTCATTTTTGCTGTCCTAGATTCTTTGTTCATTTTGCCGCTGATGATCAGTGTCACAGTGCAAGTGCTCCATCTGTAAATTGTTATTCTGATTGATTATCCCTGTTTGGCATATTTGATTTACTGGTAAGTCCCTACTAAAGTGCACTGAGTGTACCAGGGCCTGTAAATCAAATGCTACTAGTGGACCTGCAGCACTGATTGTGCCACCAACATTAGTATTACTGTAAAAGTATCTCAGACCTGCAACTGCAGTGGCTGTGCGCAGTTTTAAACTGCCATGATGACCTGTCAAGTGCAATCCCTTGCCAGGCCCCCATCTTGCCTTTTCTTACATGTAAGGCACCACTCAGGCAGGCACCTGGTACCCCCATGGGCAGGGTGCAGTGTAGGTACAAGGTAGGACATGTGCTGGTGTTTTTTACATGCCCTGATAGAGAAATACTGCAAGTTTCATTTTTTTTAGTTTTGAAAGCACTAACTGTCCCATAGGCTAACATGGGAGTTAGTTTGTTACATCTTACAAGTAGAACTTTACATTGGGACCAGCTAGAGAAATGGAGTTTAGGCTCTCTGAACACAGAACCTAATAACACATTTTTTTGGGGAGATTGTTTTTAAACTGTGTGTTTGAAAATGCCACTTCTAGAAAGTAGGCATTTTCTTGTTTAACCATTATGTGTGCCTCTGCTGTTTTGTGTATTGACTGTCTGGTTTTGCAGTGACAGGGGCTGGGGATATAGTCACTGTACCGGCGATCCTGGAGGCACCTTAGGTTTACGGATCAGTTTTCCCGGGGCTCATCTGTCGCCCCCGCCCCAGTTGGTCTCTTTCCGGTACAGCCTGGACCCACGTAAATGCGGGTTTGACGTATGGGACACGAATAATACGTGTTCCCTCAACTTACGATGGGATTATAGGATACACCTGTTCCTGTATCTCGATTTTTCCTCTTCTTCACTAAGGTCCTGAAGAAGCGCTAAGGATCCACTAGGGACCACGGGCAGCGCGAAACATGTTGACCACCCACTTCACATCCTCACTCTCACTCTAGAACCTCACACACAGGTTGAGAGCAGTAGGATTGCCTACCTTTTTCCCCCCTACTCATTACGGTGCTATTTAGGCACTACTCCCGTTAGATTTTAGCCAGACCCGACGGACTCACTAATAAACCATTTTGGGGTACCAGAGGGTCTTTTTAGCCTCACCACGTCATTCACTATCCCCACACACCCGCACGCACAACTACGGCTACTCCAATAAAAGATCTCCGACAGAGAGCCCTCTTGAAGGGCCCGTGAGGGACTGCAGCGCCACCCCCACGAGGAGCTTCGCCCTATGATGATGCTTTGCACCCGCAAGGGTGTGTGAGGGCACTTGGAACACCGTCCAGGAGTATCTGGTCTACACCACATACACAACCACGAACCTCTTCCCAGTTGCTCTGTCTCTTACCTCTCAGGCAGAAGACCATACCGGTACTGTCTTTCTTAGGAACTGTTACCCCATTGTTTGTATATATTCACTGTAGACAGCCACAAAGGGGGTTGATGTGTGTCCTACCTTTCTTTGGTGACTCATAGTTGGGCTAAATAGGCCTTGGCTGCATTTAGAGTGGTGGGAGGAATTCCAGTAGCGCCTGAATGGACAGTGTCTCCTCTGCACATTGCTGTCTCCACCTCCTGTAGTGAGGCAGCACCAGAGAGTACAGAACTGGTTTGGACTGGGCTCAGAGACCCTTGTCACAAAGAGACGAGAGAGAAAATGGGGTACAAGTATTGGACCTGAAACCCCAGAAGATTAGATCACTTCTGGACTCAAGAGGAACATTTGACAAAGAGAAGAGCTGGAGATCTGTGCAAAGGAGTACTGCCCCTTTACTGTGTGCTTTGCTGGGTTTGCCTGCAGTTGCTGCTTCTGCCAAGGACAAAGACGGGGGCTTTGCTGTGAACCTGCTTGAAGAATAATCTCCATGGGCTTGTGTGTACTTTCCTCCTGTTATGAAGTCTCAGGGACGCAAAGACTTCACCTGCAACCCACTGACCAGCTCCTGTGTAAACTTCTGTTTTCGAAATGGCAACAATTCTAGTTCCTGGGCACTGAGAATTGTGTGCTTAGTGCTGCAAAGCAAGGAAAACAACTTCAACATCATTAGTGATGTCAGTGATGCCACGTCTTGCACCGACGCCGGGGGCTCCGCTCGTGAAGTGCACGGCGCACCGCCCCACCTGCACCACAGCTCCGACGCCCCTCAACACCTGCAGTCATCAGCCTTCCCAACGCCAGTGCTCGCATCAACACCAGCGTTCGCATCAACGCCGGCGCTCGCACCAATGCCGTCACCCCATTATCGTGGAGTCAATAATGACAAGGGTGACTTCATAAACTTTTCGACTTTGCAACTCATCATCGGATCCGACGCCTCACTGCCAATGCTGCCTACTTCCCCTGTCCTGGACTCGATACCTCACCTCCTCATGGACACAACGCCTCACCTCCCCCTTAGCAACCAGGGAATCGGCCTCGACCTCGGCACTGATGCCTCACCTCCACGTCTCATCATCCATAGACTTTGTTTACCAAGGTACAGTTGTTTGGGGATCCGTGTGACTCCATGCACAAAACCTAGCACCTCTTGGTTGGCGCCCTACTTTGGATTTATGCCTGTCATGATGTCGTAACAGCCCCAGGTGGGGCTATTTTATTTCTACAAGTTATAGTATTGAAATAACTATTCTAAAAGTCAGATTTTGATACATGTATGGTATATTTTTGTCGTTTTGGTCTTATTTGGTTTAGATAAAGATACTTTATTTTTCTAAACAAGTATGGTGTTCATTTGTGATGTTTTCACAGTGTAACTGTGCCAAGCTTACAAGGGGGTGAGCTGGAGTTATCTAAAGCGTGTATCCCCCTTACCCTGACTAGAAGCAAGGGTCCCTACTTGGACATAGGTACATACCTCTGCCAACTAAAGACCCCATTTTCTAACACTCAGTGTGCTAAAATGTAAGCATTTCTGGTAAATCCACTCTGTGTGTCGTTTTCTGAAATATTTTAAATTCAATTCCTTTTCCAAAACTGACATCTTGGTAAAAACAGGAGGTAGCTGTTTGCTGCCATCCATAGAGTCACTCTGCATTCCTTCACTGTTCTCTCCTGCTTCCTCCCATCCGTAGGTTGCCCAAGCCCAGCTACGTACAATTCATTATAGCTTCTTTTTGTGGACTGTTGAGTCCAGATTTATCAAGGGCTTGCGTTGGCCTTGCATCACACAGGGTGAGGTAAGGCAACAAAATCCCCTAAGTCAAACATACTTAGGGATGTATAACCACCTTGTGTGGCTCTGCGTGGCTTAGTAAATCTGAAGTCTTACAAGGTGGCACAAGTCACTCCCTTGTGTTACTCTGCATTGGGAAGGCATTCCATGGGTGGAGTATGGGTGTCCCTATGCATCCACTCAGGTTTTTGGCGCATTCCTAGATTTACTATGATTAGTAAACCTGCACATCCTTCAAGATGATACACCCTTCCAACAGAGGCGTAACGAGGAGAAATGTGGTTATTTCTCCTTGTTATTTCCTCTTTCTATGTGTGCTGCATTCTGCAGCACACATAGAAAGAGATAAATTACTCTGAGGATTGTTTTCAGTGCAGAAAAGGGTCCCTTCCTGCATGAAAAACAATCCTTAAATAAAATATATGTGTTATACTGATTTATAGGTCTTAATTGGTGAATGTAAACTTTTGTTATTCAAGTAGTTAAGACATTGTAACACCCTAAACACTGCAAAATATAATCATATACATTCCACTGAATTAACAAGAATTGAGTTGGAGTACTTTGTTGCTACACTAAGACATGGAATCTCTTTAATGGAGTTCTTGCAATTCTCAGACCATCTTTTTAGTTTTTTCGTAAACTGAAGCCCTCAGCAGTGGAAGCATGTGCAAAAACGGTACATGTCTGTATTCGCCAACTCTCCGGAGAAGGTTGAAAGAAATAGATTGGATTTCGGTCTCTTTCAATTTGTTGTATTGACAACAAGGGTCACACTTGTCAAATATGATATGTGTTCTTTTTCCCTCAAGGCAACACCTTCACACTCGAACCAGAGGACATTTAGTCTGTTTGTAAAATTATCTCATGATGAATATGGACATGATTGAAACAATGCATGCTTAATGTAGTGACATTCATAATAGAAGTGCCACTTCCCTTTTTTCAAATACATATATTTTTTTACTTCAGTGCTTCCCTTAACATTGCTCTCTTCCTCTTTGTAATGACTCCCTTCTTTTTCAGTCAATATTTTTTTTTATCTTGGTGCAAAGTACTGTCATGACGTAGGTGGTCAGAGGGGGTAACTACTTTTCAAGCCACTGATTTTTTAGAGTGTCCGACTCCGTTCCTTCGAACAAATCATTTTTTAATAGATTTTAAAACAAAACGGCCTTCTTTATTCATGAAGATGCAGCTAATATGACGAATTATACTAATTGGCAAAAGATGCTGGATTTTTCCATTTTGCTACTTTCCATATCCGACATTTAGTTTAAACTTAAAAGCAAACACTCCTGATATCAACCCCCCCCCCCCCCTTTCGATTTGTTGATCTGACAAGCTTACCTAATTCTTCTCTCAGCCGCCATTTTACATTTTAAGTTAGTGATGTAACACCATTTTTTAACTGAATCTCTGCACTACGGGAGTTTGAAAGAATTTGAGCAAATAAATTCAACTTAAATGCACTGTGGTTTGTGTCTGCGACCTCTTTTGTATTTCTTTTGACGAAATGGACATCTCCGGATAGCAGCAATTAGGGGCATATTTACAAGCAGGCAATAAAAAATTATCGCCGCTTTTGCGGCCGTTTTCGGCCGAAAAGCGGCGATAATTTTATCGCCTAATTAGCAAGGCCACGCTAATGCGTGAAACCTTGCTTTAGCGTCAGGATTCCAAACGCTCAGCTTTGCATCTCTAATGAGATGCAAAGTGGGCGTTCCTGACCTATCATGACAGGAGAAATGTCGCTAAGCAACATTTCTCGTATCATCAAGCCCCACGCTATGAACCATAGCGTCAAGAAAAGTAGCGATAACCCCTGTTATCGCTACTTTCCTTACGCCTGCTTCAGGACTGACTTAGCCATGATATTCTATGGAAGGTGAATATCATGGCTAAGTTTGTGAGTCCCTATCAGCAAGCTAACACCACATTGCGTGAGATTATCGCTGGGTTTCCAGCGATAATCTCACGTTAGGCAGTTAGCGTGAGGATTTTTATCGCTGAGGAGATAAGCGTTGTAATAGCACGCTATCTCAGCGATAAAAATCCACGTTACCCGGCGATAATTATCCTAACGCTAAGAGCGTTGAGCGATAATAATCGCCGGGTGTTGCTGATATGCCCCTTAATTGTTTAAATTCCTCGTAAAGCTACGCAAGGGAGATATTCTTCTACCCGGGGACAGAATTAATCAGGCAATAAAACTTATTGTTTCGGAACCATGTACCAACCAAATTAAAATGAATCTTTTCCATCGTTATCACACCCTAAATTGAAAGGTCTTTCCATTCTGTCACCACTTAAAGAAAAACTAAAACGTCTTTTCATTCTGTCACCATTTAAAGGAAAATTGTTTCAGCACTCGCTCACTTACATTCTTTCATATGTCTAATATACACTTAGATGTAAGAGACATCATTCTGGTACATGTCCCTAACGCCAGGAAATGTTATCATGGGTGTGTGCACTTAATATTGTTTTTATCTTGTGAACTTTCTGCAATAATCCTGAAAACGACTTTGAAGGAAGTTTTGAGCATGTTGGTCTCACACAACAATTGGTACTTTCCTGTCCCTTTTAAGTTGTTTTGAGGAATGAAAATATCACCAACTAGATGGAAGAAAATCAGCAATGGGGATATACTTTGCTTGCACGTGCATAGTTTTATTGTATCCCCACCATTTCCATAATGTATAATGCTTTGTTTCATCATGAATGGTATAACACCGCTTCCATCGAATCTGAAATTAACATCAAACAAGCATTTGCAATGCAATAGGTCTCGCAGTTACACGAGTTTAGAGCTATTGGCATTGTAAATGACAATGCCTTTTATTTATGTTTTTAAAACAAAAATAAAAGGCATTAGTATTTGCAATGTCAGTAGCTCAAACTCGCGTAAATGCGAGACCTATTGCATTGCGAATGCTGTTTGGGTAGGCGCGGGAGATTAAGGGGCATATTATCAAGCCAGGCGATAAAATTATCGCCGCTTTAGCGGCAGAAAACTGCCGCTAAAATAGCAATAATGGGCTTGATAATATGCTCTATGGAATTCCAATTGAAGCCCATGTTAGATGTCCTTCACATCTAACATGGGCTTCAATTGGAATTCCATAGAGCATATTATCAAGCCCATTATCGCCGTTTTAGCGGCAGTTTTCTGCCGCTAAAGCGGCGATAATTTTATCGCCTGGCTTGATAATATGCCCCTAAGTTATTTGCCCAGAAGCACAGGATGTTGAGAGGAGACTCGAACCTGGTTCCCCAATGCCAAAGTCGGCAGCTCTGGGGTTACGCCACATCCTATCCCCACCTTTTACTGCAATATCATAGGAGTCTCGAGTGATCCATCGCACAATTATTGATCTAGTAAGCTGTTCTTAACTTAGGACATTCTGGTTAACACAAGAGACACCATGGCGTTAGACTGTGTTTAACTACCAGCACACACTGAGCATTCCATATCAGCCGCGGCCCGTGGAGGGAGTTCCATGGGGCGGAAAGGCGGGGCGGGGGAGGGGCAGGGTGGGGGGTTCTAAAAACCGGAATATGGATAATTGCAGGTAAGTAAACAATAAAATAAATAAAACAAATTTCGTTGCGCGCCCTGCATCGCAAAATGCGATAATAGTGCAGTAGGAAGGACTATTTAAAGCACATGTTATAGTTTTTATTGATATCCCAAACTAACAGTGAGAGTTGAAATTGGCGAGTGTGTTACCTTCCCTGATATCGGTGAGAAGTTTGGACGGAGGGTTTGGCACTACCCCTGCCCCAGCATTAACCACACTTAAGCGCATTACATTTTAGCATTTTTAGTCATTACGTTTAATTGTAAGGCACAGCAGGCGTGACTGTTACAAATGTACTGGAGCCAACCCACCAGATCTTTTTAATATGGCTGCTTTCTGAGACGAGTCGTTCTGCGAATTATATTTCACAAGTAAGAGAGTGGAACTAGCCGGAATGTCAGTTGTCCGCCCTTTATTATATATGTACCAGTGGCGTAACAATAGGCCCCGCTGTGCGGGGGGGGTGCGAGATGTACATTTACAGCGATTACAGGACAGGCTGCCGGCGAAGATTCTCGAGCAGCCCTTCCTCACGAGCAGCCATGCCTGCACTGGACAGGGGCGGGGCGGGGCCCCTGCCCCAGAGACAGCAGTGAGACCCCCACTCACCACTGTCCAGCGAATTACCAGCAAACAACCCGACAGTAGAAAGCAATTACTCCCACCCCTCCGCCCCCTCCGCATCATCTGTGGGATGAAGCCCTCTCCATTTCCAAGCATATGGTGCAATTAATGAGACTTCTGTCGCTACATCTGTCCCCGAACTCTCGCACTCTGGCGGGAGAGGAGATCATCTCACCATACGAGGCCCCGGACAATATGATGCATGAAAGTGGTGCGCACACTGGCAGTCTTGGCTATAGGGATTTCACAGCTGGCATGAGAGGCTAGCAGGGCTGCGGCAGGGTCAGTCTAAATCTGTCAAGCATCCTAGCGACAACCGGGTTCCTGGACGCTGTCCGCCTCCCCACCCCGCCCTGTGCAGGAAAGCGAAATCACCCCTTGAAGAGAACAAGCACACAAGTGCAGCCATTCTCTCCTTAAAGAAAATAGTGCTCACACACTAATTAATGACGGGTAAAGATGCCTGCAAGGGATTTTATTCGAAGAAAGTTCTATGGTTATTTATATTGGACTTACTCTACAGGTGAGTCTTATTCGAACAGACACCCAATTGTCATCTAACAAAATCAATGAATGAATATATAAAGCACAAAACACTGGAATATCTTTTGTTGAAAATAAAAAAATATTTATATATATGTAGATCAAGTTAAAAAGGAGTACACATGAACAATGAATTCAGCAATAATTCATGAAAGTGGTGAAATCAAATTTGTTCTAAAATTCATGAAGAAAACATCTATTCCAACAAAAATATCAATGACATATCTCCTAATGAGAATAATAATCACTGGATACAATCAATATTTTGGAAGTTGATGATGGAGTCAACGTTTCGGTCTTAAATGGCGTCAGTCCGTCAGACCATCTTCAGGACAATGGATATTGCACATGAGAAAGGACCCTATTCTTTGTCAGACTCAACAAGATAAATCCTTGTCGTGGAGCTATGTTCAACCCAGCTCATATAGATATCAGAGCCATCACTAATCCTCAGATCAAGGTCAATCCAGTTTTGTTGTGGCAATATAGAACTCCGTCTAAATTAATGGCGGCGATTCTTGGAGGGAATCTCAGCACCTCCAGTCTTAGTGTCCCAACTGTATTTATCGCGGGAAGGATAAACACTGGCGTCAGTACAGAAAAACACTAATTAATGCATCCCGTATAATACCGCTAGTAAAAGGGCAAATCCCGGTGGGCGGGGCCAAAAGGAGACAAGGCGGCAACAAGGAGGGACTAAGAAGCCTGCTTTACAATCAGAAGCCAGTGTTTCGCATGGAAGATGACGCCAGCGAATGAGATAGATCTGTATTGATTCCAAGAAGCTCTCGAATGACGAGAGCAGTGCATGCCCTGCTTTCGCCAGCCGAGAATTAAAAATGAAGAAAATTAGACCTTACATAAGACAGCATTATTAACATAGAAATGATGCTGTGGGGTAATATATTTGACGGTCACGATTTATTTGCAACTCCTCTGTTGTCTTACAATACAACACTCCAACAAATACTTTACTGCGAGTACACTTAACTCTGATGCTTGCTATACAGTGCCTCTGCCCTATTCGTTCTTTCTGTAATGGGTATTATTGCTTGCTTTAATATGCCTTACCCTCATTATTCATACTTCAATCACCCCAATTCACCCCTGCTTCATGTGGAGAACAAGAATCCACACTTATCAAATGTTTTCTTCCTACACTGTGCCTGTGTGTCTTTATAATTCTTGATGCAAAAAAATTCTTTTTTTTCTCAAGTGGTGTGCTTATGTGGCTAACTCGTGCTTCACGTGCTGTGCATGTGTTTCAATGGCCGTTCTGATAGAGTGCCTGGGTGCATGATTTATGCTCACCCAAGATCGCTTGACTGCTCACCAATTTTTCTCATACTGTCCTTTTTTTTCAATCACCCATACAACTCTGCAGTGCTCTCTTGTTTGTTTTACCCTTCATCCCTATAGTGTGATTACATGCCTCAATATATATTCTGTTCTTATGTGACTCGTGCATTCATTTTATACTACGCGGTTTGCTCACCCATTCTTTCTGCACTGTGCGATCCATTTTCTCTATGCATTGACAAACCCTTTCTTCAAGTAAATGGATATGTAGCTCACCCATTCATCCATTATAGTGCTTATTTGATTCACTCTGGTATATTTACAGTGCTTAAGTCCATACATAGGCTTCTTTTATTAGACAAGTGGTGTTACCCATTCCTGTTCTCCTGGGCTTAGAGGACTCACCTACTGTTCTTTGCATGAGCTGACACAACTTTCATTTTTACAGAACACTTGCCTCATCTGTTCGTCTTGCACACTGGATATCTGACTCACTCATTCGGAACTACTACATAGATAACTACCGACTGAATGTGCAAAATTGATGAATTGTTGATAAACAGCACGTTTTAGTCACCTTTCTTTCTATACAATGATTGTCTGTGTGCGTTCAGAACCCATGTTGCATATCTTGCACTTTTGAGCCTCGACATTGTTCCTATACCATGCATACAAACGCTCATTTTAATACTCCATCCATTCTGTAGGGTATCAATGAGTCATTAATACAAAGGTCTTCCCCCTATGCAGTGATGCTATACAGTGTTTCGACTTATGTGTAATTTGAGAAAAGAGGGTCTCTGAATCCATGTATGGAGTTACTGGGTGTGTATGCAACCGAGCAGTGTGAAAACTCACATTCTAAGAGAAAAGCACAATGTGACTGCATCATTAGTTTTAGTAACCCTCTCTGTTCCTACCCAGGCAGTATTCAATGATGCCTACCCACGTCTTGTGCCTAAGTAAGGTGGCACCCACCATGGGTTGCAAACCACTAGATTGGCAGCCTCCACCTGAATGCACTGCGATCCACACCAACACAGACAAGGCAGTAGCAAGACAGACAGAAGCTTAGCCCCTCGAGGCTCATAAATCACTCTATCCTCCAGAGGAAGAGGTGTGCCATCAGCGCTAGGTCTGCGAGACCTAAAAAGCGAGTGGAGCCAAGTGCAGATTACAATCAAAACCTAAAAACACTGTGAATGGCAGAACCGCTGTTGGTGTCTGTAGGGGGAAATTCTAAAGAGAAGACCCGGACATACTATGGGTTCCAGCAGATTTGCGGTTATTTCACCGTGGGTCAAACACCGACATACTCTAGGCGAGAATGTTTGCCCTGCGATGGTTGCCCGTGTTCTCTTTTATTTGGGGGGGGCTGTGCCTCCACTCACTCTTCCCACCCTGTCTTCAGGAACTTTGCCACATGCATCTGCCATGAAGTGTATTTATGGGGCGCAGTGCAGGTGGGGAAATGTCCGTCGGCAGTAAAGGCATGCACAGAGGCTGCATACCATCCCAACACCTGCCTCAGCAAAAGGAAGGCACACTACATCAACGTCTGCGTCTTTCCTATGAATTCTTAACTACTGACTTGCTTCCTCCCTACCCCCTACATCCAATCCTCTCATTTTCATGATACAAACACAATCGGATCAGATCACTGACCACACTGTCACTGACTGATAGTAAAGACCGGGGATGGCTCTGTGGTTGTTGCATATCCAGAAACAGCTGGAAATTCTGGGTTCGAGCACAGTACGTTCTGCAGACCTTTGTAGTCTCTGCATTAGACATGTGGAAGGCTATAATAGCGAGAGACGTCTTTGCCGTGCCTTGACATGCATCTCTCTGTATGTTGGTTGCATATACTTCAGCATACAGTTAAAGCGGTCTATAGCCAACATAAATATGAACAGATTTTTCTTATCCAGGGCTTCGTAAAACAAGCGCCTGTCTGCCTTGTATAGCATGTGAGCACGTGGTGGTAGCGTGTGAAAGCTTACATCGCTAGAGAGGAGACGCCATGCGCGTGCACCTCACCTGTCCGTGCGTGGACATGGTTTGTCTCCCTTTGCTCACCAAACCCACAACAATAGTCTCGCCAAGGCGGAGCAGCACGCATGCGCTGCATTCGCTAGGCGAGACCTAAAAATGGCACAGCGCATTGATGCTCATGTTATACCTTCTTCCCAGTTCAAGTCACAAACGGGTATCTTCCAAGCCTTATTGTGATTGTGTAACCAAATTAGATTTCCTTGCTTATCTTGATTATCCGTATATAAAAATCAAATGTAATTCTTAACCTGAGGGAACATATACATTTATAATTATTCACAGGAGGATTGCATGAGTTGAACAGGAGGATTGCATGAGTTGATCTGTTGTCACCCTAGCATGTACCCTAGCCAATAGACAACATGACAGACCACAGTTAAAAGTTCTTTGTACTATTTTCCAGTGCCTGGAGGACAATTATTAGCAACAGAGCACTACAGATTATTGATTCATTCATACAAATACAAAAATGATTAAGAATCGCAATAAGATGATGTTGCTTACCGAGAATGTGTATATCTGTTGCCGCTCCCTGTCAACCGGCTGGAGCAAAGTGAGGTACCGTGTAATACCAGACAGGGTCACAGTAAAGTAGGTGGTATAGTCATTTAAGGATAAATGTAGTTGGGGGTCTTTTGTCTGAAAAACAAAGTTAAAAGTATATTTTCCATGAATTGCACAGACAGCTTTAAGACATATTTTAGTGAATAAGTAGTGCACTCTACAAATTCTATATCTGTATAAAAAAAGGAATCACACTGATTGAAAATATATTGCAGAGTAAAATAACCAGAAGCAAAGAAATACCATTATTGCAAATTGGACTGGATCAATAGGCCTAGGTTAGTCTTTCTTGTCATTCTTGAGAAGCTTCAAAGTGGATTGAAGAATTTTACACTAGTGATTTTGCTGACTTTGAGATGGAAGTAAATGAATGCATTTTAGAGACTAGCAATGACGTTATTTTAATAGGGTAGTATGGCTTAGACCACAGCGTTAATTAGGGATTTAGCCAAATAAAAGTGAAGTCATTTCTGTATCAGGCGAATGTTAAGGAAAGGGAATCATGCAGCCCTAGAGCTGAAGTGATCAAGGATGATAGCTGCATACTGTCTGGACTTTAAGTACCTGACTGAAACAAGGGGATGACAAAGTCAGATTATGGGCGAGGATTGGAGAGGAAGGAAATCTGTGTATCTGTCCTGGGGGGATTTTTCTAAGAAGGTTTATTTAAATGGCTGGATATCAATGAATGCGGTAAATGATTGTACTTGCAGAAAGGAAAATGGAGCATCACACATAAGGTGTATAATTCATGAATCAAGGAGAAAGACTGATTTCTATCTAGCATTGTAAATTTACGCATCTATCAATGTATCTGTTTTTCTGTGTGAATTTTTAAACAGAAAAACACAATGAAAATGTACTAGCTAGATTTAGGGTCATATTTATCATCCTATCACACAATGCAGTGCAGCGCAGCACAGCAAGTTACCTTGTTGTGCTGTACTGCATGATAGGGAAAGGTGCCTTACTTAACATGGCATGGAGTATTTTAGCCTTTTCCCAGTGCTGGCGCACAATGTGCTGCCTAGCGTCAACAAAGTCATTCTTGCACCATGGTACAAGGGTGGCTGCATTGTTAGCAGGATTGTTTTTGGCAGGGAGTGGCATCTTCCTGCACAAAAACAATGCTCTGAGGCATTTTCCTCTCCATAGAAAGACGAAATAACAAGGAAAAATAAATATATTTCTCCTTGTTACACCCTCCCTAGGGATGCCTAGCAGTTTTGGTGCATTCCCAGGTCTACACTTATGGTAAATATGAGAATGCGTCAAAATCCATGTGTTTTGTGTAGGAAAACCCATACACCAGCAATGACTCCCTGGGACAGAGTAACGCAATGCAGTGATTTGCATTCCGTTACTCTGTTTTTTTCAAGTCACTCAGGGCCATACGTAGCTTGATAAATCGAATCTCAGGGGTTGAGTCTCTTTTGCACCACATTGCGTGGTGCAAAAGCAACACAACCCCTGGATAAATATCTCCCTTAGTTTTTTTAATATGTGTAGTTGATATGTTAAAACAGAATTTATAAACAACCAGAGATGAGATAAATAGCTTGCATATTTGAATACGCTTACTTGCTGCTTACAATAGCTAATTAATGCAAGCCAATTTAGAGGAAGAACTCTGCCCCATCCTTCCATGCTGTAAAAGAAAGGTGAGAAGAACACTGGAGAACCCTTATTGATTGGGAAGCAGCAATGGTTCTGACCCAATAACTTATTCCACTAAGCTTTCAGTAATGTTCCCCTTTGATGGTCAGTCAATAGGTAGATAAGACGATGCACAGGTAGCTAATACTCGCCATTCAATAGAAGTTTGGTATTCATTAATAGATAACATGATAACAGTTTAAGTAGGGTTCTAAGCTTAAATTCTTGCCATTCAAACTCAATTTGTTATTTATATTCCATTACAAAATATCAGGTTGTTACAACACAGAAACAAATATAATAAGAACTTGGTGTAGAACATAACTCTAAATGGTGTCAACATTACCTACATCTAAGCATTGTTTAAGGTAACATTAATTTATTGGAATGTCATTACATAATAGGTGATACGTATCTTATAAAAAGATAATAAAAAATAAATTTCTGCATCATTTTTGCAGTGCCAAGATGTAGACTGAGATTAAGATGCTGCCCTATTAAAGAACTATTATACAAAAAGGGCAACCCAATAATCCCCTCGGGACTGGGTATAATCAATACCAAAATACAGAGGTCCCTAGAGGAATCATTTATCTATTATTTCATATTTCAAAAAATGTCACAAAAGTGAACACAATTTATCGCAATCAGGGAATTTCTCATAAAGCAATATTGTAAAAATATTTGCTTTAATCCAATTTTAGAAAAACATTCAATTTATCATGTACGGCAACCAAAATACTACTAATTTCATCCATATATTTCACAGTAATAGTACAACACCTTTTGCTTTTTGTACATATGGGTAAAAAATCCACCATATATCAAACTCAATCAGATATTTTCACATTGCTTTCATTATGCATCAGAGAACATAAATACAAACAAAAAGGTGTGATAGCGTCGACGTTTCAGTCTCTCTAACGGTCTAGAAGATCCACAAGACCATCTTCAGGACAATAATGTTGCACAATGAATCTAGTACAATAGAGACATAAACAACATATATAGAAAAACCCTGAGTTCAAAAGTATTGTCTGCTCAACACTCCAACAATACATGGACAACTCATCCCTAGTCTGTGCTTATACGAACCAAGTGCCAAGTGAGAGTGATAAATAAAGTGCTATACAGACCAACATAACCAGTAACCATGCTCTTTAGCTGAGGGTCATACCTAACCCAATGATGATTCAAAGTGACCTACACCACACCATCAAGTGACACCACATCATCAACATATAATCTTGAATTGTAAACTGGCATTCATGAAGTAGGTAGAAAAGAAAAAATACTGTAGACTCCAACAAGGCTCTCTGGTTTTTGCTGCTTTCCCTTTCTGTGAGAGTTGCTGCATTACAGGTAAAGCGCTTGAATGTGTCACAATTATCACAATACAGTGCCTTCCAGCCTTTTCCCAGCCCGCACACAATGGGATGTCTAGCACCAACATAGGCACTCTTGCACCATGGTGCCTGTATTGCATGCAGGATAATGTTTGTGCAGGAAGGGACACCTTCCTGCAAAAAACAATCCTGTGAGGCATTTTCCTCTTTCTCTCTCTGTGCTGCAGGAAGTAACAAAGAGAAACAAATATGTTTTTCCTTGTTACGCCTCTCCTGGGAAGGTGTAGCACTTTGGTGCATTCCCAGGGCACGTTGCATGGTGCAAAAGCAAAGCAGCCACTACATAATTATGGCCCCAGCATATTAACTATGCAGTGTGGAAAGGATCTGTAGGTCGGGGCAATATTTCAGTAAAAGTGGTATTTCACTTCAGATCAATGGTTGGTGCCTTGCTTAGGGAGGTTTGAATGAGGATGAAAGTAAAATATTGACATTTATATATGTTTTTTCACAAGTATATCATGCATTGACAAGCTTGATTAGTTAGTTTAGGAGGTCAATTCATTTTTATAAAGAATCAATTAATTGGTCAAAATTTTCAGAACATGGGACACTTTCCAGTACTGGAAATAATGTATCTTCATCTGAAATTAAATTGATTCAGCTTAATATTTAAAGCGTCAGAGTTGGAAAGAACGCCTCTGTATTTGAATTTGCTTTCATATCAGATCACCTGAGGTGAGGCATGAGATAGATATATGGGACAGTTATTCATTTACAGATGTTGCATGAAGCTTCAATGAGATGCACAAACGATTTCAACATTTGTGCCTGATTTTGTATTATCCAAGTAGCAGCAGTGCAAGCTTGTGGAATGAAAAACAGGGCACAGACATAGGTTGGGCGAAGAGAGCCAGGTTGCAGAAACAGACCACACAAATAGTCTTTGCATACCACATATGGCCATTTCCATGTTTCTATTGATTGGGATATCTTTCAATACATGCATTGTGCCTTTATATATAAGTATCTATTGCCTCTCAAACAAGACATGTAAATGAAGCAAACATTTTACCTCACCTGATACTCCAAACTAGACCAATTCCCAATACGAGGGAGGGTATATTAAGGGGCAACGCCACTTTCTATGATTGGATGACAGCATTGTCTACGTTAATTGTAGCAGTGTGCATGTATATGGTGTTTCTCTTCCTTGTATTCTGTTTTAATACCCCTAAAATACTTGCTCTCGTCTCAAAGTGATAGAGCATACATGTGTAAAGAAATGTCTCTTTTTTAATGATCAGCTCCATTTTTTGTGGATTGATGCTTCTGCTTTTGACAATTTGGTTTGGGCTTTTGCTAACCTGGCCCCAGCACCTGTGCCCGGACCCCTAAACCATGTTGAAATGAATATCTACCTTACCTATAGGTCCCTAATATATTAAACAAAATGTGCCTCGGGCCTTTAAGTTAGGTGTCACTAGTGGACTGCAGCACCCATTAGGCCACCCACTAAAGTGACGGTGCAAACTGCAATTGAACCTGTAAAAATAAACAGTTTTTGACAGGTCAAAACTCCCTTTGAAATACTATCAAGTCCCCTGTACATAGGCCTTATAAGTCCTAATGGTATTTAGAAGTAAGACATGTAGAAATATAAGGTTACAAGTCTTTAAAGGAATAAAAAGCTTCAAAAGCTATTTCCACTGTAGCAAGGCTAGCTGTTCCACTGCAAAGCATGAAATTAAAGTATTACATTTAATAATGCTAATTTCATCTAGGAAAGAGAAATATAAATCAAAGACTCTTTTTAATAGGTATGTCAAATTCAATGTTACAGTAAAATCAAATTTTTATAACTGTTAAGGAAAAGTTACCTTTTCTCTCACTAAAACCTCTAGGCAGGCTCTGCACAGAGGGAGAATGGTTCTGCCATTTTGTTTTTAGGTAAAGAGGCGCAGTGTGACATTGTATATTGTAAGGCAGACAAGACTGCAAACATGGTTAAGGTTACCTCTGAGAACTTTTATATATTGATCAGGGAGGGGGAGGAGTCTCCTTACCCAGAAGCTAGTGCCAGAACTAAATGTGGAAGCCCCGGGGTACCTTCTTCAAAACACTCTGGACCTTTGTAAGAACAGAAGAAGGACTGCACTTGCTGTTTGAGACCTCCAAGGAGACATGAGAGGCTTGACCTGCTCCCATTTGTACCCATAACAAAGAAGTGGATTCTAAAGGTCAGTTGGCTGACCTCCTGCTAAGTAGGAGCGGCACAACAAGTTGCAAGAAGCTCTTTTTCGGAAACTCCCAGACTACCAGTTCCAACTGGACATGCCCTGGAATCTGCTTATAGATTCTAGTAGAGTGAATTTTGATCGCTAAGGGGCATATCAACGAGCAGGCGATAAAAAATTCTCGCTGCTTTTGCGGCCGTTTTCGGCCGAAAAGCGGCGATAATTTTATCGCCTAATCAGCAAGGTCACGCTAACGCGTGAAACCTTGCTTTAGCGTCAGGATTTCTAACGCCCAGCTTTGCATCTCTAATGAGATGCAATGTGGGCGTTTCTGACCTGGCATGACAGGAGAAATGTCGCTAAGCGACATTTCTCCTATCAGCAAGCCTAACGCTATGAAGCATAGCATCAGGAAAAGTAGCGATAACACCTGTTATCGCTACTTTCCTAACACCTGCTTCAGGACTGACTTAGCCATGATATCCTATGGAAGGAGGATATCATGGCTAAGTTTGTGAGTCCCTATCAACAAGCTAACGTGAGATTATCGCTGGGTTTCCAGCGATAATTTCACGTTAGCCAGTTGGCGCCAGGATTTTTATCGCTGAGGAGATAAGCGTTGCTAATAGCACGCTATCTCAGTGATAAAAATCGGCGCTAGCCGGCGATAATTATCCTGGCGCTAAATGCGCTCAGCGATAATTATCGCCGGTTGTTGTTGATATGCCCCTATGTGATGTTATTGAGGTCATGTGACCCTTGGCTGTGTCAAAGTTTACACCTCCTAATCTCCTGAAACACCTATATCTTGAAAACGTTTTGGCTCTAAAGACCTCTGGAAACCTACCAACTCAAACTGACGAAGGAGCATTGCCATTGAGAAAGGATTCCAGTTTCTCCCGCTCCAAGGCTTTCCGTTGTAGCAAATCTGTTTCAACAGGACATCGTAAAGAAGGGTTATCCAGTCACGTGGACCCCTGTTAGGCACTAGCTTTCAGCACTGCACAGCCGGAGTAATCCAAGCTCCAAAAAGTGACTAAGTGTGAACACAGAAATCTTTACAGGGTGAAGGTGCCATGAGCATCTGGCCAGAAAGGAACCTTTCCTGGGTGCAAATTTTGAATTCCTACTGCTCTAAGCTCTCCCACCATAAGTCAATGGCTTTGTTAGGACCTCCTTCAATGGCTCTCTGGCCTCTTGGAGCTCCTATGGGCCCAAGCCTGCTATCTTGCCTTGATGATTTCTGACTTTTATTTCAGAGACTAAGGCCCAAATTTAGAAATATTTTGAATCAGGTTTGTGTTACTCTTTTAATGCAGACCCGGCACAAAATCTCTTTGGGGATTTTTGAACCAACACAAATTGGAATTTCTGTTGGTTTGAAAGAAACAGTAACGCAAACCAGCGTGAAGCAGTGCTTTGCATTACTGTGCTTCAAGGGGGCGTTCCATAGGTAGTACATTGTTGTTCCTGTGCAACCACTGTTGGAAAGTGGGTTATTAGTAGTGGTAAATACGCATCTACCACTGGCAATAAGGCCACTTACACAGTCTAGGGTTCAGAATATGCCTCAGTAATTATTCCCATGCTCAACAATTGGTAGCTTGGCTGCGAGCAAGCAGGTAGTCTTAACTTAAGAGACAGGTATGTAAAGCTTTTAAAAACACCAATTCAGTGAATAAGTAAGACACAACACACAATACAAATCCCACACCAATTTATAATGATATGAAATATTATTATCTTTACAACAACACTAAAACTACAATAATCCAATGTAGGGAACAGGAGATATAAATTTTCAAAGATTTAGCACTATATTGCACTTAGAAAGCTATAGCACCAATTTGGGACATCTGGTTGTGCTTCACCAGGACAAAGTCAAAGATTCAGGCTGACAGCGATGGAGCCCTGCTCAGATACCCCTCGTGGTAGGTCTCATTGAGAGTTTACCTTAGGACTTCAAAACATTTCTGTAGGTTTTTCTGATGGCCTCCCTCGATGCTCTTCACTGGGCCAGGTTTGGTGAGGGTTCACCGGCTTGCTTTCCAGGGAGCTTTTCAGCGGGAAGAACTATCAGGCTTGGCCGTTGAAAGTGGGCTGCTTGTTTCTCGCAGTTGAGTCAGTCCCCTTATGGAACTTTTTCCTAAAGTTGCTCCAAGCTTCTCAAAACTTCTGGAACTTCTTCTTGAAGTTCCTCTTAAGGGTCCAAAGTGTCCAAAACACATTCCTAGGGTCTGGAATTTCCAAGATGGTTCTTGAAATGCTGGGACCACAATTCCCGCAATGCACCTAGACACACCATTACAAATCCACTGGATGTACTCCAGGCAGCGGATTCTTGGTGGTGATGAATCAGGTGAGCTCTGTTAACCTGTAACTTGCAGGAAGTCCACTCTTTATTCCTCTGGAAACAAAGCACATCCAATGGAATGCAGTTCCAGATAGTGCGGCAGGTGTGGTCAGTCAGAATGCAGGGTCTGAGGGTGCAAATCAAGTTTTCAGCTTGACAAGTCTTCTTCTCTTAGTTTCAAGCAGCAGATCTGAGAGGTTTTGCATCTCTCACATATTTATTCAGTGTTCTATGAGGTCATGGAGGAGAGGACTCCTGTTCATTGAGGTGCAGGGCAACGCCCCAGACCATGACCATATTCTCAAAGTGTGGCATAATCTTCTCCCAAAAAGCACTAGTCCTCCAAAATTCAGTATGGCTAAACTCTCAGAAGAGGAGCAAGAACTAATTAAACCAATCTCCAGTATGACTCATCTACACAGCTCTCCTCCCCGTACCATCTGCAAATTCCTGCCTTAAACCTGCCACCTATCTGAGTCAGAGGGCTGAGGGGGGAAAATGGACCTGGCCATTTCTGCCTGTCCTCTTCCCCTTTGAAGCCCCATGCTTTACTACCTCCTCCCCCCTGCTCTGGTCTTCCTGTGCAGCAGAGCTCTCTCTATCAGATAGCTTCTCTCTGGGTGAGCCATATATCACTTCCTCTAAGCAGCCAGGTTAATCCGATTAACTCTGACCAATCAGGGGAGACCACAGAAAGGCTGAATTTTGGCATACAAACAAGAAAGTCTTCTAACTTATTTTCTCTATAATTTAGGATAAATTCAACAATAGCATCTTGTTGAACTTATCAATCCCATTCTCCTAAGTCCTTGAATTACATTTTCAGTTAATTCCTAGCGATGGTTATGGTTCCTTAAACCATTACAATGTTATTGTAAGTGGCTTGGGATCAACAATGGGGAAAATGAAATGTGCAATTTCTTCAACATCAGGGCATATAACTACATCTTGTATAAAGGCTCTGTTTACAGTTACATGACCCTCACCCCCATTGCCTGGACACCTAGGGTGCACTTTAGGGGTCCTGAATATGCAAACATAGTGTTGAGCTTCACTCCACAGTGCTCCTAGCAAAATGTTCAATTTTGTTATACCATGGCATATAAAATCTCTTTTATAAGGGCCCTCCTCATAAGTACATGACCCTTGTGGTATCTAATATGCCACTTTTTAAGTCCCCCTACCACTAAAGTCAAGTTTGAGCACAATTTACATTTAAAATAAGTGCTGCAACACAGGGCTGCTCTTAAAATGACCTCAGGCTCTCAGCAGTTCACACATGCAAGTGCAAAAGAGTTGCTGGACTCTAATCTGCCATGCCCTATTATATAGTAGGTACTTATAGCTAGTTTTAATCCCCCTGCCCTATTATGTACTAAGGACTTATAGGGCAGGTCATGCCAATCATAGGGGTACCCTAACACATAGTGTACCCTAATGTTTGTGTGTGTTTTCACTGTGATTTCAACATAGCATTGGCCCTGGGCCTGGTTAGACAGAGCCCAGGAAAAGTCAATTTCCACCCGTACCAGTCAGTAAACAAATGGGTGTGCACAGGGCACACAGGATGTCTTTGCAACAACCACCCATTTTGCGATGCAGCGCGCGCTTCGAAATTGATTTTATTTATTTAATTGTTTACTTTCCTGCAATTATCCATATTCCGGTTTTTAGAACCACCCCCCTGCCCCTCCCCTGCCCCACCTTACCGCCCCACGGAACTCCCTCCACGGGCCGCGGCTGCCGGTTACCCTATGGGGCTTGCAGCTCTGTAATTGGGAAAAATACTTTTTTCTTGCCACGGCATATAAACACATCTTTTATAATGTCCTGCTTTTTATAACAATGCACCATACCTTGGGGCATCTAGGGTAGACCTTGGGGGTGACTTATATGCAATAAAAGGTAGTTTAGGACTTTGGCAGTACTTTTAATTCCAAAGTCGAATTTGAACACAGTTTTACTTTAAAACCAGCCTGCAAGGCACGTCTGGCTTATAAATGACATCAGACACCACAGCAGTGCATACTTAAGTGCATTAGGTCCACTGGAGTCTTTAACCCTTTATGCACTGCCATCTACCAGGGACTTACTGATAGGCTGTGTTGGCCAATTAGTATTATACCAATTACCATATACCTTTTAAGGACAGAACATTGGCCCTGGACCTCCTGGTTAGCATATCCCAGGACACATTCAGAGTCAGTAACCACCAGTATCCTTAAAAATGGGGGTGATGAGAGCAAAAAGGATGACTTTCTTGCAATATTGATTCCTGCTCACTGCTATTCAGTAACAAGGGGTCCCTTTGCAAAGGAGAGATTCTTAGCTATTGGCTTTAAAAGTGATTGAAATGTTCCTAAGAAATATATTCACCCTGCTGTGCACTTTATATGCTGACAAAACATGTGTTGACATACATGTGTAATAATTTGTTGTTTCCCTCAACATCTGCTTGTGGCAGAAGAGTTTATGGTCTCGTGCTTGGTTTGGACACTCAGAAGCAGCAAGATATACCCTCACATCAAACAAGCATTGGAAATGCAATAGGTCTCGCGTTTGTTTGAGTTAGAGCTTTTGGCATTGTAAATGTCAATGTGTTTTACCTAAGTGTTATGGATTGTATGTATGTTGGGTGGTAGTGGAATTATGTGGGTTGGATTGGATTAGTTAGTTGTGGAATTGTTTAGTGTGGAATTGTGTGGTCTGTAGTGGATTTGTGTAGCGGAATTATGTGGCATGGTATGCTGTGGAATTATGTGGATAATATTTATACTTTATTGATTGTACTGAAATTATGTGGAGTGGGATTGTGTATTGTGGACTATAATTATGTGGAATGGTATTTTGTGTTGTGGAGTGGTATGTAGTGGAGGTAATCATATGGTGTGCTGATTAAATTTTGCGACATGATGTGGAATTGTGTGGTATGCATTGGATGTATGTGATGTATTTTGTAATTGTGTTATTGGGTTGAATTATGTGGTTTGGTGTAGAATTATGTGGTGTGGATTGGAAATGTGTGTAATTGAAATGTGTAGAGTGGAGCAGTGTGGACAGCTTTGCCTGTTTTGTGATGAAAAAATCAAATAGGTAGTAGCTAAGCTCTAGATGCGTGTTTGTGGGTGTTTTTAGAAATAAGAAAATGTGCAATAAGTGCACAGAGAAATGTACTTGACACTGATTTCGGAAAAAACACATGTGCACACACTAGGGCAGGGAGATTATGACAGTAGGATCCAGACGTGTGTGCAAGGAAACATCACTACATACTCAAGGAAAGTGAAAGATTGATTCTCAGATTACAACAGGGAGACACCATACAGTCACACCATTCTCATTAAGACTATTCCATACCACACCATCCTTGTGTAGACCATTGCTACTCGAACTGTTCCATCTCAACCACTTGTTAGATTCCTGACTCCAATTTCTGTATACTTTGTCTACATAAAAGCTACGAACATACACGTGCCAGATACGACACCTCCGGCGTTCCAGTATGTTGCCACAATATCCTTGTCAGAAATCGACAGACAAATATGGTTATCGGTTACCAAAATATCACCACATTGAAATACATAACAGAAAATCTCTACATAATGGGATAGTATTTTTGTAAAAGATATATAGGGCACGATATTTATGTCAACAATATTTTGACATATGAGCGACCTTCCAACCTCTCCTTTACACCATTTCTATTTGGTTACAACTTTAACAGCCAGTTCACTTTGCAAAGTGTCAATGTCAGAAGTAGACTCAAAACATTATTTCTTCTAACCAACCAACCATTCATTTCAACCTCAATAGCATGTTCACAAACTGAATAGTGGCAGAAAAAAGCCATCTAGAAATGTACACTTTTCTGAAAACATTGAGACAACCCCCCCAGTTCTGCTCTCTTCCCACAGCATTTATGCTGCCTAACAGAGCAGAAACTGCATGAACACCTCCATACATATATGGTCAGCATGTACATCACTTCTTTCTAGTCTCGTTGCACCTGCATCAACAGAACAGCCTCACTTCCTGGGACTTACTTGTGGACTTCCATAGCCATGCAATCACACAATTATCCCACCTAAACCTGTAGTAACACACACAATGCTTAGGTACTGCTGGTGTTTACAGGTTTTGGTGGACAACAGCCATTTCAGTGACAAAGGGTGACAGCGGGGATGCAAGAGAAACTTCAAAAGTGATATAAACGACAGAAAGTGCAGGAAGTCTAGGCTTGGGCATTTGGCGGAGCAGCTCCAAAGGAAAGTTTTGGGGGCCTACATTTATGATGTGTAATAACTAATCAAGAAGCACATCAACAGCCAAAAATGTGCAGTAACAAGAGGTCTCAATAGCCCAGATCTTGCAGCAACATAGCCAAGAATGTTCAGTAATACATGGATGGTCAATCCAAGCCTGCAATGACACATGTGCAACCACACACAGCCAAAATGGCAAGAACCTAAATCAATGTACTGTCCAGAAAATTCATTTTTTGCGTTATTCAGTTGGAGGAAACCAAAAAAGTACAATAACATGCAGTCCACATAGCCCACAGACTGTATACAAGCACTGACAGCCAACAATGTACAGTGACAAAAAGACCATTCAGTGCACAACCAGCTCACATGCATGGTCAGTCAACTCTGAATAGTGACACCCAGTCTACACAGTCCACTGCCTGCTCACATCCACGGACAGCCAACATTGTGCAGTGAAACCCACTCCACACACCACACAGCAAGCTCACATGCACTGACAGTCAACTATGTGTAGAAACACACAGTGTAGAGTGCCTGAACCTGCTCACACTCACTGACAGCCAACCATGTGCAGTGACACACTGTATAGACAGCCCACAGCATGCTCACATGCATGGACAACCATCAGTGTGTAGTGATACACTGTCCATACAGCCCACAGCCTGCTCACATGCACAGAGAGCCAAAAGTGTTTAGATACACTCAGGTCATAGAACTAGGAACCTGCATTTTCTGGGCTGAAGGGGTTGGGTGGGTCGTGGTGTTATCAACGTGTACAAAACTGTAAATTCTACTCGAAAATGGCCCTGTGTAGCACAAGAGCTTGATGTCCTGCAGTCTGCACACCAACACGGTGAGATGCCTATCAGAGTTACTCTTTCACTCTGACACACAGACGTTTTTAGGCGGGACGTATTTCATTAGGTGCCTCTAACATGTCAAGTGCTCAAAATGGCGGGCAGGCACTATGGGCAAAAAAGAGCTTTTCCCTGCATTAAACGTCTGTGGATTCACTGGTACCCTCCATCTGTAGACTGAAAGCCATGCTCCTGGTGATGGAAGGAAGGACGAGGCTTTCACACCCACCAGGAGGCATACACGCCTCTATACATTATACACCTAACTCTACCGTGAACGTGCCGTGCATGGCGTGTGAGCAGCAGGACAGATGGATGCTTTTAAGAGCCAATTAGACAGAAGCCCAGACCTAAAAATAAACAATAGCACATTTAGCATGTTTGTAAAAACCTTTTAAATACATCTCTAAAACTCCCTTTCACAACGGTCATTCTTGCAATTGTCTACACACATCCGTCGAAACTAGTGAAGAGCAGGAGCAAAAAAAATTATATATTTCAGTGGAAGACAGATGTTATTAATTAAATTAAATCAAAGACTGGTTGGCACATTAGACCACCCACTTGCTCTAATTTTTTATGGTCGGAAAACAGAAAACCCCTGAATTTTGGTCAGAAAACTTCCATTGCATACATAATGCAGGCATAAATCACAGGGAAAATAGAATTATCGTCAACCGGACAAGATTAGCGGCAGCAGCATAATATGAACAGGCTGTAGCAACAGACTTCTGCAGTCCATCACAGCTCCCATCTTTCAAACATCCCCAACGAAAGTAGAGTGAGGAGACAAACGAAAATGGAAAAAATGGACCAAAGGTAAACAGAAACAGAGACATTGATGTAGTGTCCTGCTGGACACGTTCTAGTGTTCTGCCTGTTTTTTATCCCACACTTTACACCCACCCATCACAGGCGTCACCGGTCAGGTGACCCTGCAAATAAAAGGGCCTGGTGCACGTGCCCTGGGCCAGTTCCACATACCGTGCATCTGTGTGGTCATTTAGTCAGCATGTAGGCCTAGGGCCCAAGACACCACAATTTAGAGTCTGTCCACCTCCAACACCCAATCCCACTCCGTGACAAGAGGTCATTTTTCTCTTGACCACAACTTGAATAAAAATATTGAAGAAGACTTTTATAATATTTTTGATATGGTCATGTGGTATATTGTCAACAATCTAGGATTTGTACCACACAACACAGTGACAAATCATGTTGACGTTTTAATAAGATGTACAGGTTCTGAATTTCTTTACTCCAACATAAAAAACATTAGTAAGAGGAGAATATTTAAAATAAAGACACTTCCAAAGACACTTCCAAGTGAAAGCCCTTTGCAATATTCTTTAAATAACATTAATAAAACGATCCTAGTAACTTTTTAAAGAGAATGGCACGCTTGAATTTTAAGTAGAGCCAGTCATATGGCAGGATTCAGTCTTTAAAAGCTGCAATTCGCGGGAGTTGACGGGGTCTAATACAGTTGTCTATTTTACAAGCATAGTGATTTAAGAAGAAGTTTGTATCAATTATTATTTATGACACAATGGACCTCTTAATCAGCATGGGAGAATTCATGTACAATGAGATAGGCATCCATTTTCAACTGCTCTAAAAATGGTCTTGGTCTTCAATAATACAATTCGTGATTTTGAACCTACAACACCATTGTCATTGTTATTGAATCCCTTGTTAACGATGCACAATTGTTTAGTTCCATGTAATAGTCGAAACAGTATCATCATTTGAGATATTTCACCACTTTGAATGACATACACATTTCTCTTTTACCAAATTCTTGCATCTATTTATATATCACACGGTCAACACTCTTTTAAAATGATCATTGTTTAAGCTGTCCTTGTCAGCATAGTCTTCAAAACTGGAATCCATATTGATAAATTGGCCGTGGTGTTTCTACAGGTAGTCCACCGTCAGGTCGCTATGCTCTGATACAGAAACTTGGGGGCTTATTTACAAGCCCCTTGAGCCGCAGGCGCGTCAGTGATGCACCGGTGGCGCATTTTGCTGCCCCATATTTACAAGGACAAGAAAAGACACCCTGCATGGCTTTTCCTGTCCTCGCAAATACAGACCCTTTACACGCAGCACTTTGCGTGAAAGAGGCGTTCCATGGGTGTGTGTTTCCACGCAACACCCATGGAACCTGACACATTTCCAGATTTACGGGAATCGTAAACCTGGAAATGCACCTGAATGCTACATCCCCCGAGCAGGGAGGTGCAATGAGGAGAAAAGGATGCATTTCTCCTTATTTTTTTCCTCTTTCTATACATGCTAAATTCTGCAGCACATTTAGAACGAGGAAATCACCTCTTGATTGTTTATGTGCAGGAAGCTTACCATTTCTGCACATAAACAATCATTTAAAAAAAATTACGTTTTACATGTTCTATGTGTGCTAATGCAGCACACATAGAAGTTGAAAAACGCCATTTCCACCTCTATGTGGGAAACCTTCCTGCACATAAACAATCATCCACATAACGCAGGCATCCTTGCACCATGCGTCAGAGCATGGCAGCTAATTGTGCGCCAGCGCAGGGTACAGCAAAGGGATCCATCATGCCCTTGTAGATATGACGCATCCCTGTTCTTTGGAATTGCAGCTGTGTGGCGCAGCCAAAGGGCTTGAAGTGCGGCGCTGCAGCACTTTCTTGTAAATGAGGCCCTAAATCATTTGAGTTCTCCATATTGCCATCTTTTCACTGAAAACTTTATAATTTTGAGATCTACATACTTTGGCCAATTGATTTCGAGTCTCTGTAGGACAGAATAAGGTAGAGTGGGACCATTTCACTAAAATTAAGTACATATGGATATCCCGTAAATGGCAATTGACTATTTAATCACATAGTCAAACAGTGTCCCTATCCAGTTTATTTACTTCTGTTTGTGGCCATTAAAAAGGTTTTTTTAATATAATTTTTTTTAAGTTTTTCCCTTTCCCTTTTAGCAGCATATGTCTGAGGTACTGTGCCATTCGTCACCTCTTGATTTAAGAAGGAGATTGTTTTAGCTATGTCTTCTCTCTGAAGCAATTTGGTGAGTACTATAAATTTTGTTCAGCCTCTGGATAGTCAAAGTGGTTCTCACTGCATCATGACGCAGACTACGATACAGTAGTACAACCAGATTGTTATTTTCACTCCACTCTTAAAATGCCTGAGACGCAATAAACTGTCCATCAGGGAACAGATCTCCTAGTACCACCACCTTCAATTTTATCAATAGCATGATCATTAGCTGTGCAAGTAATGGAAGGAGGAAGGGGATATTGTCTATTGACAGGATTGGGGAGTATACTCTATACATTTCCAAATTGTTTACAATCTGTCACCAAGCTCTGGTCATATTGGCCAACACATCCACGTCTTCTGGAGATGGTTTTCAGGCTATTACCATAGTAAATGAGTCTGGCCTGACAAGATCTCTCCCCAACATACCATGTATGAATCTGGCATGATACCAATATTGCGCATAGGGTGCCTGTGCCACAAGATAATAGAGTGATGGATCGGACCTACCGGTATGCCCTTGTCTAATTGTTGTGTCAGTACTGACCAGTGTATACATCGCTGCTTCTCGCCCCAATTTAGTCTGGTGAATAATTGTGGTTGTTGATGGAATAAGCTGCTAGGCAGATCTATCGGAATGTTGACAAACAGATGGAGGAATTTCAGTAAAATTACAATTTTTAATTATAGTTATCCTCTCTAGCAATGATATAGGTATATGTCATCAACTATCTTCTTGTGTTTTAAATGATTTGAGGGTTACCAGAAGTTTCGTCTTGCTATCTCTCTCATATCTCTTGTTACATGGACAGCTAAATGTTTAAAACCATCCGCTATCCAGCGCAATGGATATTTCCCCTGCCAGGGGCAATGGATATTTCCCCTGCTAATGGGAATATTTACGACGTGTCCCAGTTAATTTGTAGGCCCGGGTAAATCACAAATCATATGATGTTTCTAATGAGAGGATTCATAGTTACCTCTGGATGCTGAAGGTACAGGATTACAACATCTGTGTATAAGGACAGTAACACCGGCCCCACCAAAATCGCCCTATAGGATTGGAACTCTCGTACCCTAAATGCCAAAGGCTCCACTGCCAGGGCAAAAATAAGGGGGCACAATGGACATCCTTGCCGCATTCCCTTAGTAATCAGGAATCCACCTGTGAGAGCACCATTAACTCACACCTGTGCAGTTGGGCCTGTATATAACAATTCAATAATTTTCAAGACCTGTGTCCCAAGCCCCAGCCACCACATAACTTCTCCCATGAAGTTCCCCTCCAATGAGTCAAATGCCTTTTTAGCACCTACTAAAAGCGTGTCTGCCAGAAACCCAAATTCTACTATTTAACAGAGTCATTAGTGTGCAAAAAGTGGGTGTTGTGGACCACTGTGGTATGAATCCCTCCTGGTCCTCTTTCATCAATCGCTGCATTAGTGGTTGTAGTCTTTGAGCTAGTATCTTGGCAAGAATCATATTAGCAACATTCAATGGTGACATGGGTCGGCACTAGCTCTGGCTTCAGGAGCATTGTTATAACTGCCTCTATTTTCATTTGTAGTAGTGGGCCTACCTGTATTACTTTATTATATACCCTGAGAAATCATGGCGCCAAGACTTCCACATAATATATATGAAATTTCCCCAGGAAACCACCCCCTCCAAGTGCTTTTCTGTTAGCTAATGCTGCTATATCCAATTTTATATCTTCTAATGTTATGGGAGAGTTGAGCAGCTTGCAGCCATGCAATTGCCACATTGTGAAGGTATTAGCAATATCTTGCTGCATATACGATGCACTGGAGGAATACAAGAACTTGTAATATTTGCAAAAGGTCACTGAGATGTCCTTTAGGGATCTTTTCGTAGTCGCTTCTTGGTCCTGAATACTTGCTATTTGAGTGTGTGGTCCGTGTTCGTTCACCACCCTCGTTAGCATCCTACCCAGCTGGTAACCTTCCTCAAAAGCTCAGGCCTTTGCCTGTGTTCTTAAAAGCAGAATTTCCCAGTCAGCAGTTTTGTGGAATTCTTCCAGATTCTCCTATGTGGAGGCCAGCAGGGAGGGGCCATGAGTCTCATCATAGTCAGTTTGCAGTCTTTTGATTTTGCCTTCAAGCATCTCCAGTCATGATCTTAGCAACCTAAGGATACAAGGGCTCTTGGAAATATACACTCCCCATATGTATGTTTTTAAAACATCCAACAGTACACCCACCTTAAATACAGAGACAGCATTGCATTTAAAGTATTCTTGGAGACCTCAGCTTTAAAAACTGGGTCTCTAAAATCACTTCCATCAGCTGCCATGGCATACTTTCTCACAATGAGCAGGGTACTTTGAGTATCAATTCAATTGCAGAGTGGTCTGATAACGTTCTTGATAAGATGCTAGCTTCACATAATTCCCATGGCTGTGGGTTATGCTAGCCAATAACCAATTCCTGAGATAGTATCATGAACTGTAGAGTTGAATGTAAATGTGGTATTTTGTGGGTATAATGTTCTCCATGCACCTCACAACACATAGATGTCCATAAGCTCACTAAGAGCTACTTCTGCCTGTGGGAGAGAGATGTGGCATTGTAGATTAGTCCTGTTCTTTGGATATTGCTACGTTAAAATCACCACCCCAAATCATTGGTAGGTTGGTAAATTTGTGGTATTTGATCATAAGGGTATTAAATAAGTCAGGGCTATCCATGTTTGGTCCAAAAATGTAGAGGGGAACCAGGGGTGCATCATGTATGAACCTCACTAGCAATGTTCATTGGCTTGAATGTCTACCATCAATTCCTGCAGTGTGAAAGGTACTCTACTGTGGATGAGCAACACAACTACTCGGGAATGAGAGTAATATGCGAAAAACCTATTCGGTCCAGCCACACTCATCACCAAGATCCAGAACACCAGACTGCCACCTCTTTACTCCACTGGTGCTCTGTTTGCAAGTACACCTCCACTCCATGAGGTGAGAGTGGGGGCAGTGGCTTACCACACATCACAGCACTGCAGAACCTGTGCACCTCAAGCCCAGAAGATCCACCACAGGTGCTTGCCCAGGACTGCAGCACAATGGCAGAGCCCCTAAGTGAAGCTATCTTGCTACCCAGCCTTAGCGGGACCCTCGAGACTCTCAACCGGTCTCCATTGCTGCTTATCTCTATTTCTGCCAGACACCTTTGCTGCTACATACTCTCACAGCAGGCTGCCAATGGGCAAGATTATGTGACTAGATCCGAGGGAGTAATTGACATCTCATTGGGGTGCTAAGGGCTTCGTCCTGCTCATGCTGCCACTTTCAGTGATTTCAGTGGGCTAGAAAGGGCAGATGAAAGCAGCTTTCCCATTTGGGCCGGGAAAGCTTACCAATCAGGCCGCTATCTTGTGCGCTGCCTTCTAGCGCCCTGCCAAGTGGCTTTGAGTCATGTAATGACCACCATAGGTAAATAAGCATAGATTAAATGAAAAGTAGAAATCAAAAAACACATGATGGGTTTTGTTTCACTAATTCTTCTAAATTTATGTCACTGAAAGCAAGGTAATATAACACATTTAATTCATTTTCATTTCATATCTCAAAGACTTCAGCTTCAAAAAGTCCCAGAAGCAGCAGCAAATACTAATTATTGTTTTTAAAGGCACACAAAACAAAGATTGAATTGATACTTCTCAACACATTTTTAACTATGAGGCACATATTCAGTCAACTGCAGCTCTCCTCATCCATTACTCAGACACAGTCCTCAAGGGTGCACAGTGGTATTTGATTCCACTCCCAACTAATTAATGAAATAGAAATGCACAAGCAAATAAAGAAGAAATAGCAATTTCAATTTCACAGGATCTCAAAGGTCTAAACAGCAAAACATTTCCAATCTGATTCAGGAGATTAAAACATAAGGCAGTAAAGTGTAGGTAAGTAGGGGACCTGGGGGAGATTAACAATATTTAATGTAGCAGTGAGTTATGCAGCAGTTGTTAATCACAGGTTTAAAAGACAGAAATTTAATTAAAATAAAACGAAATGTAAGAAAAAACCTATTTCCTCTGCCAGTACAGAAGTATGCCTAAAGTGGGGGTTTATTGAATTATTAACAGTTTCCTACTGAATTAGTTTGCTTTGAAAAAGAAAACTAGTTTATAGAACGAAAACAAAAAGAGAAGAGATCAGACACTGAGAATTCAATGTTTAGAATGTGAGTACGTGCCACGGTCCTGGCCTCCTCATTCTTCTCACCCACCTCAGCACTGCATCTTACATTATTGATAGGAAATAAAGACACAACAGAAGGTTTGGATTGAAAAAGAATTGTAGTCAAACTCTTTTTCAGTGAGAGTACAACTGTAAAGTCAGTGGCGACTCTTCAGCTAAGGCGGAGGAGAGTCAGCCCACTGTTCTTTGAGCAGTGCTACAAATAAAATAAAATGATAATAAATAGACGGTATTAGAATTTTATTTTTGGATGTGGGACTCGGAGCTAGGTCAGGATGCGGCAGGGCAGGGCTGAGCTCGCCAGAGCAGAGTGAGGAGTGGTTTGCACTCCCTAAATGCGCACAACTGTTTGGCCAGCCCTCTTGACAGTCATGTACCCATAGCATGTTCTCCACCTGGCTTTGTCGTACAGTGGTGGAGTGTGGTACAGTGGTGGAGAACATGCCCAAGCTCCCAGGCACTGCCTGAGAGGCCAAACAGGTTGCTCAGACCAATCACAACGCTGCTCATGCAGCATCATGATTGGCTGGGAGAGTCCAGGAGCCTGGGTGCTTCCGGTGCTGAGAGAAGAGGACAGAGGAGAAGTGTGTGGCAGGAAGATACATTTAATTTAGTGTTTTTGTCATCCCACCCACCGCCACTGGGTAAAATAGGAAAGCACATCCCAAGTGGGTGTATGTGAAATGCATGTGTAAGCTTTCGGATAATTACATGAATTTCAGCAAAAGTTTGCGCAAATAGGTGCAATGTAAATTCATCATTTAGCATAATATTTTGTCAAGAAATGGCTCTGGTTTTTGATGCAAGGATGCATTTCTGGTTAAAAAAATAGAAATCCAAAAGCACTCTGCATGACTGCCACTCACATTCAGTTGTTCCTGTGTGTTTGTGGTACATTTCTACCACAAATGGAAAATTATGTGTCATAATGGTCTAATTTGGGGGGATTTAGCATAACAAGCATAACATGACATTCCTGAAAGTAGGATGAGGCAAATTATGACAGCATCATTTACATTTCATCTAGGCCTCATTTTAACACTCCGATGACATGACACAGTCTGACCCAAGATGGGAAAACCACTTCCCTGTGCATTGCTCAATTCATTATGCACAGCTGCAGCATGCTACTTCTGTTGTACTTACCACTAATGAAGTTGATGACAGTGGATGAACTGCCTCCTCTCAAACTGCGACAAATACTTCTCTATACTACTGACCACCACCAGATCTACTGCCAAGATTCAGGGTGTTTTTCATTGTGCTGCCTATCCACTGGAGTCGCTTCCTTAAGATAAACTCTAATACTCCTAAGGCAATTTCTTCATTCAGCAGCAGCTAAAGAAGGCTCTGCTCCTGTGGTGCCAACACAACATCATGCCATTCCATGCTATATTAAGTCATGTCCTGTCATGTCATTTAATCTGTGTTTTTATAGCGCACTAATCGCCCATTAAGGTATCCAGGTGCTCTGTAGTAGGTGTTTTAGGCTATCCCTGGGGGCTTACTTGAAAAGGCAGGTCTTCAGCTTCTTGTAAAAGTGAAGAATAGAGGAAGTGGCTCTGAGTTGTGTGGGAGGTCGTACTGGGCTTTAGATGCCAGGTAGAAGACAGCACGGCCCCCTGCACTGCTTTTGTGCATGCATGGAGTATATGCTACTGAGAGACCAGCAGAGTAGAAGTGTCTGATAGGCTGGTGGAAGGGAACACAGGCAGGGCCAGTGTTGTGGGGAGCTTTGTAGATGTGTGTGAGGAGCTTAAAGTGTGCACGTTGTGTATCAGGAGCCAATGGAGTTCACTAAGGTGTGGTGAGATGTGAGCTTGGTGTGGGAGGGTGAGGACTAGTCAGGCTGCTGCCTTTTGGTTGGTTTGCAGTATTCTGGTAGGCTGGTTGGTAATCCCTCCATAAAGGTTTGGGTGATCATTTTCCTGGTGTTTTTGTGTAGCCACTTGAACATTTTCTATAGCATCCTTAGTGTGCTGATGCAGACCGTGACCACTGCGTTGAGTTGTCATGTCCAGTTGTTGTCTATGATGATTCAGAGGTATCTTGCTTGGAAATAGGACATGGGGTAGGTATAAGGTGAATAGCACTCTTCACAATGCAAGCGTTTACAAAACATGCATTTAAAATGCAAGTTGTTACAACAACGCGTTGTTACATCGCATGCCATCACAACGCAAGTTGTTACAACAACTTGCTGCAGGGGGTGGGCGCTGGAGTTTGGAATAGTATCATTTACTATTCCAACTCCAGCGTGTGCAACAGTAGGGAAGGTGTTGGATTGAAAATCCAACAAATCCAACACCTTCTGCCCCCTACAGCAAGTTGTTATAACGACTTGCGTTGTAATGGCATGCGATGTAACAACACGTTGTTGTAATGAGTTGCATTGTAAACGTATGCATTGTAAATGCTGTTTACCGTCCAAGGTCTGTGGACAACCAGGTGAAGTCCCATGGTGAGACATTCTTCCCAAAGATAACCACTCCCGTCTTGCACGATTTTAATTTGAGGCAATTGGATTTCATCTAAATGGCTACTTCTGTCATGCATGTGGTGAACATTGTTCCAGATTTTGGGGGTTTTCTCTAAGCAGGACAGTATCAGTTGCGTGTCGTTGATGTAAGTGAGGATGTTTTTGTTGTGAGCTTGTATGATGCAATCCAGCGGGGTCATGTAGATGTTGAAGAGTGTCGGGCTGAGCGAGGAACCCTGCGCGATCTCATGCTTCAGAGTGGGAGGGTACATGCTGGGAGTTTGGGTTCCTTGGATGGGGAAGGAGAAGATCCATTCAAGTGTGAGCCCTTGGATGACTGCTTTGTGGAATCTTTGTATTAGGATGGAGCAGGAGACGGTGTTGAAGGCTGCTGATAGGTCTAGAGGGATGAGGGATGCATTTTCCCCTTGTTTAGGATCAACCGGATATCAGCCATTGCTGCTGGTTTTTGAGCGGAATTTGTGGGCCTATTTCTTTGTTCCACTCTCAATCATATGTCACTTTTCTGGCATTCACTTGGTCCCTCTGATGGATCTTGTATTGTGGCACTGAGTGGTTGGATATAAGAGATCTAGCATCCGGATTTCCAATTAGGATCAGGAATTGGATAACTGATTCACAAATTAATATTTAAATTCATGTATGTGACTCTCACTACCAGACTATATAAATAAATAGCTATAACTGCTACTCCGAATATTCTAAAGTAATCGGACAAAAATCAAGCAAACCCATAGTTCGGTTGAGGCAATACAAAACAATAGCATTAGCACCTGATGATTACAGATCTCCCTATATCGCTCTTTCCATGTCATTAATTAATACACTGGAATGCACAATCAACTTTAGGAGACAGGTCATGACAAACTCAGAGTTTATTATTTAGATAAAGGTCAAATTTATCAAAGATATTCATAGAGTAGTACATCATTAATGAACACTTAATATTTAAGGAGTGTTAGTCAATTTAATTAGCTAAGGGTGGTAATAGGATGACAAAAGCTCTAGATAGTTCAGCAAGGACACAAGCCATAACAGCACATAGGCAGTGAATCATCGATAAAGAGTCCACGAATGGGATACACAGTGGTGTTGTTAGTCTGAAAGAAAAGCATGTAAAGTCCGCACAGTTCCAAAAAGCATTGTCTGGTCAGGAAAGTAAGTGCGTTCTGCCAAAATCTCATCTGCCTCTCCTTCACATCAATGTCTATTATAATCCTCTAGTTCCGGTGGTGACACCGCCTTGGTCACTTCATTGTGTCAGACCACTCAGTCCATTGGTCAGTTCATGTAGGATGATTGTCGTGAGACATAAAGAAGAGACATATTGTAGAAAAAGGTGGTACAAGGCACATACTTTGTCTGATCATCCGTTATACGTAAACTTACAGACAATGATCATTTAGCAGTAGACACACGAATCAGTTCAAGAGGACAGTTTCCCATAGCAAATGTTCCCAAAGTGTACTTTGTTGCAGACAGTCCTTGTAAGTTAGTGAGAACTCTTCTAGTGAGACATAATTTAATCACATTGTAAGTTTGTGAAATGTTCTCATGAGTGTAAGGCAGTACAGAATATAGAATAAAATAGGACTACAATAAAGTCAATTTAAAATGTGCAGTATATAAAGTAATAAAAATATACATTTCATAGAAGAAGCTTATAAGCACTCAGTTTACTGTTATTTGTTGGATTGCAAAGATCACATAAAGGTATGGCATATTAACGCATTTTCAAAGTACTAACGTGCAAAATAATTTTAAATCATAAAATATTAATATTGTTTCAACGAATTTACATTAGTACATATATAAAGCTCATAACCTAAAGGTTTCAGAACAATTAGACTAAATATGACTATGCAGCACCAATTTTTCTCTTGTCACTTTCGGTTCACATTCTCACATATGCAATGATGAAATTCATAATGAAACCCTTCTATATCACACCAAAAATTATCTAAAACATGTTAGATTTCAAAAATTCTTTACACACATTATTATTTCCATAAGTACGGTTAAGAATCTTATAACACATGAATATCCCACTTTAGCTAAAGCTGGTTATAAATATAAATATAAACCTATATCATTTAATATATATGATTTATATATATGATTTCATTTATCCTACAATTCATGCTTTTACAATTCATGCTTTTACAATGCAGTAACGAAGTTTTATCACATATTATTTTTCATCACTCTTTACCATGTGATTAGTGCACGTTTATTAGTGGGTTACCAAAGATGTCTCATAATCAGTTTAAATATGTATCAAAGGGTCTAGCTGCTTATCAGCTGCATCACTGTAATGGTGGTTTTTGTGCTGTGGTTGGCTCCGAATCCTGATTAAGTGATGTTGAAATGTAGGTGTTTGGCGAGGTGGTCAGAGAGGCTTTTGTTAGTAGTTTTACCACGGCTTCGGCTGGGCGAAGAAGGAGGGATATTGGTTGGTAATTAAGGAATAAGGTCAGGTCAGCTGAGGGTTTCTTTAGGAGGGCATTGTTAGCTGGATGTTTCCATGGTTCTGAGAAGTTGTCTTCACTGATGGAGGTGATGAAGATAAGGGTGAAGGCTACTCTGAAAGTGATTGCTCCTTTTTCAAAGGTGTGGTAGGGGCACGGCCCTAGAGTGAATGTTCATCATGATTGTTGTGCTCTGTACTAATGGTGCCCCATGTGGTGATTGAGTTGACTTCCTTCGTCACTGGGAGACGTCTGGAAAGGGACCAGAGGTCCAGTTGTGGGGGGACGTTTCTCTATATGTTTGTGATTTTGGTGCAGAAGTTCAAGAGTTTGTTGTACAGAGCTTGTGATGGGCTTATGTTTCCATGACAGCTGTGGGTGTGGTGAAGTCTTTGATGATTCTGAAGATTTATTTGCTGATGTTGGGAGCTGCTGCTTGTGCGCTCAGCTAGGGCCTTCTTCCTGATTTTTGTTGCATGAGCTGGTATGAAGGCATCTTTTTCCACTTCCCCATTGCTAGTTCTCCATTTCTGTTCCAGTTGATTGCAGTGTTTTCAGTGTTGCTTGGTCATTTTGAGGTCTTCTATGTGCCAACTGACTTGTGTTCTGGATATTGCTGTGTTGCTTTGTTTCATGGTGGCCAGAGTGTCAGTGCAGTTTGTGATTCACTTGTTGAAGTCCTCGATGTCACATACCAGGATGACTGTGGGTTCCAGTTTCATCTCGAGGAGGGCAGTCATCCAGTCCACATCTGTTAGGTTGTTCTAGTGTCAGCATGCTTGGTCTGCTCACAGAGCCATACTGGGTTGTTGGATGTCGATTGTAAAATTGACTATTGAGTGGTCTGTCCGGGTGACAGGTCTTACGGCGTTGATAATAATGTTGTTGAAATGTGTGAATAAACGTAAAAGAAGAGGACCCCACTATATAGATGAGGTTCCTTAAGGTAAGGAAAATTCAATCAATGTAAAGAATTAAGGCAACCATACTATAATTGATAATTAACAAATATTACAAACAGTAATAAATGGAAAGAACTAAGGCAGCAACAACTCTTTATAAAAATTACAAAATATTATTTATTTAATTCTTAACAATGGAACAATCTCTAATATACAGACACTCACTTTCATGTCCATCAATCATGCTTGCATACACTCTCAAAACAGTTTTAAAACATTATTGAAATAGAAACATTTTCCACAAAATTAATAGATAGACACAATGTGTAGGGGAAAGATTCCAATAAAACACAGTGGCACAAAATCAAATGACTGGTGGTGTTCTACGCGTGTTTCGGCACACGCAGGTGCCTTCGTTAGGAAGAAGGCCACAGTTGGAACTTATGAAGATTCTGTAAATAAAAAGTGTTGCCTTGTAAGAATTACTTTCCAGGATATATAAAGGATACTAATGATATTAATAATCAATAGAAGTTGTTTGCATTGAAATTAAATAAGACAAAAAGAGAAAGAAAGCAGTGCATAATATGCTGCCTAACTAAAATACCGCGTGACAAGGTTTGTGATGAGGAATATGGAATTGGATAAATGACAGTGATAGGAGATATGACCCATGACCCAAAATAAATGGTCAAAAGAAGACAGAATGGGAAAAAGAGTATTGAAACCATAGATGAAAACCAATGGAAACCTACTTGAAACAAGATACCATGTGTAGAGATTAGTAATAGATAAATGTTTTATATTTTACCTGTTGGATGTAATATAGGTAATTATAGTAGCCAGTCGTTCTCTAAGATGCTATATAGGCAGTGTAGATAATTGCACAACTGTGTAGGCTTTTAGTCTGGGGAGTATTTCTTAAATGTCTGGGTGGTAATTACCTCACTTATCAGAGACTGCAGCTAAGTTAAAGATGCTAAAATAATGTCTGTTGATAATTAATTAATTCAGTGACGGTTTAATCCTTTTCTATAAATATTGTGCTGAAAATGGAGACGAATAAATAACCGGACTGTGAGTCCACATATGGCATGATAATAAACATTGACTAATAAGAGTTTGTAATACTGTTCTCAGTATACCTGTAAGTCAGTATCTGGATTCTTAGCAATAATTTGTTGTGACAGATGAAGGTAAACTGTCTCTATATAGGTTGAGATACTGGGAAATTTGTGTCGTCTTTTATTTCATGACTAAAGGAAAGGAAATAATGTATTTACCGATGGATATAACAAAATACAGGTCTAAAATAATGTAACAATAGCAACCGAATATATCACAGGGTTAACTAAGCTATGTTAGTCCTTGGAGCCCTGTAAATAGCGTACTTACTATTTGTTAGTTCGATGCAATAACGGGACCTGAGATGATGTCAGACGTAATAATGAGGGTTTCTGTAATAAACGACGATAAGAAATGTGTGTTAAGAATTTATTATAAGAATAGAGAAGAATGTTATGATGTAGTCTTTAGTAAACATGGCAAAAGACACTTTTTAACCAGTGCAGGATATACCTATACTAAAAGCAATAAGTGAAAGGCCGATTATGCGAGATGACCAAACGGCTACAAAGACAGAATGTATATCAATATTGGGCAATACATATGTGCCTGAAATATAGATCGTGAGTGCAATCGTAGCGATTTCGGATGATATGTGCTAAATTTACAATAAACTGACTGTTGAAAGGCTTTGAGTAGGCAGCTCTGAGGTATTAAATAAACACTGCCATAATCTTATTTATACATATTATACTGACAAAATGACGCTAAGTAAAGTAGTCGTACCATACTTCAATGGCCGGCTATGTGTGCGAGCGGAGTTAAGGAGATAGAAATAGCCACAGCGTATACTTACGGTTTTGACGACGTGGAGCCTCCGGATATGGGGTTCCTGTGCACAGTATCTCTAAGTTGAGACTAACCGAAACAAGCCAAGATGGTCCCGTTTTAAGGATAAAACGGATATCACATGATATATGCGGCCAATCGTACGCCGAGTTTGAATATGTAGTTTTGTCAGTCGGCCTGTCAAGCCCCCTCAGTCAAGCTTTATTGAAACAATGTTGCAGACAATAGAATTACAATATGAGGACTTGAGTTTGAATATGTAGTTTTGTCAGTCGGCCCGTCAAGCCCACTCAGTCAAGCTTTATTGAAACAAAGTCGCAGACAATAGAATTGCAGTATAAGGGCTACTGTGCTAGATTGGTTACAAAGTGAAATTACGAAGTAAAAGGACAGCGATAATTCAGATTACATGAAACTGGTAAAGTGAAAGCTTTATTGAAACAAAGTCGCAGACAATAGAATTGTAGTATAAGGGCCACTGTGCTAGAATGGTTACAAAGTGATATGAAGTAAAAGGACAGAGATATTTCCGATTACATGAAACTGGTAAAGTGAAAATATTATTAAATAGCATAACACGAAGAGGAGATCTCCAAGATGGTGTTTACTTCATGATGGGATAATTTAAAATGCACTGTTGTTAGACACCTACTGGATCATACTAGGAACGATAAAAATTAACGAAAATGACTTACACAAAACGATTTTAGAAATAGGGGGGGATGTGGATTAGGATCAGAAGATACTTGAAATTGTAAGGACTTCAGATAGTAACATTTGAAGGTATATGTTACCCTGGTAAAGGTAGGAATTGAAAAACTCTTAAACATAGAACAATGGGAACAGGTGCTGTATGTAGCTATGGAGGACTTAATTAGCTTTGTATCGTATTGCCTGTTCCCAAGGAATTTCCTGGTTTAAACCATGCTTGACTGTATCCAGAATAAATATCCAAAATATTTCTCTTATTTTTCTTGTGGCATCAGTATCAGTGCCTGCTTTGATATTTTTTTTTCCAGGATTAGTCATTTGATGTCTTCATGGCTGTGTTTTGCCTCCATATAGTGTTTAACTAAAGGGGCAGCGGTCTTTTTAGTTCGTATCGCAGAGTGATGTTCTGTCAGACGTGTGGCTAATGTTCTGGACGTTTCGCCAACATATTCCAATCTACAAGCGCATAATAGCAAATAAACAATGTTTTTTCTTTTACAGTCTGTGAACGACTTTAATGTAATGGTATAACCATTATGTTCAAATATGTTTGTTGTTATAGCGCTTTCGCATGCTTTGCATAGGGAACATTTATTGTTACCGTAGATAGGGGTAGTGACGTCTAGAGTCTTTTGGATAAAAGATGGTATTAGTTTCATTCGCGAATGTACAATCTGGTCCTTCAAATTTTTATTCCGTCGATGTGCAAACATTGGATGTGGCAGTATATCTTTTTTGTCTGAGTTGGTGTTTAAAATATGCCAATTTGCACATATTATTTGGCGTACCTGTTCATTTGCTGTTGAAGCCTGGTTACGCATACTAATTTAGGAGCACTCTTGGGGGGGTGGGTTTCTAAAAGATGATCCCTATCATAGAATATTGCACGTTTGTATGCTTCTCGTATAACTCGTTTAGGGTATCCACCTGTGGCAAATTTTGTCTTCATAGTTTCTGATCTTTTATCATAGGCAGTTATATTGGTACAGTTTCTCCGTAGACGGAGAAACTGTCCAAATGGAATGCTTTCCTTTAGTTTTTTCGGGTGGAAACTATTAAAATGCAAGAGTGTGTTTCTTGCCGTAGGCTTCACATAGAGGTCTATTTCGAGGACCTGATTGTTTTCTCTGATTTGAATATCGAGATATTCAATATTTTGGGAGCTGGTGTGAGCTGTGGATTTAAGATTGCAATCACAAAGATTGATCCACTGTAAAAATTCATGTAAAGCATTCGATTCATTGGTCCAAAGGAAAAAAAATCATCTATGTAGCAAGCCCAATTTTGAATGGACTCAAAAAAAGGGGCTACTTCATTATATATATGGGTCTGTTCGAAATGTGCCAATGTATATCTATTTGCTACAGTAGGGGCGCAAGCTGCTCCCATACTTAAACCTTTTGTCTGTCTGTAGAGGTTACAATTAAAATCAAAGGTGCTTTCTTCCAATACAATTTTAAGGGTCTCTACAATGTGTATATAATATGTATGAAGAAGAAGACAGTGGCACTTGTTCCCTGCAAAAAAACTGCCCTCACTCACAAAATTGTGACATGCTTCATCATAGGGCATGCTACAAACACCCCCCCCCCCCCCGCAGACCAACACCTGAGATGGAGCAAAAGGGAGAAGACAATACAAGCAATGAAAATTCTTGGGATCACAGAAGAAAATGTGCAGCCAGTGAGTTAAAACTAGCTCAGATGTGTACCCACTTCCAAATTCATTCCGGGCCATCCGGATTGAATTTCTCGATATTCAAATCAAAGAAAACAATCAGGTCCTGGAGCTCCCTTCATTAACCGAGTCCGAGGTGTCTGAGAAGGTGGTAACCAAAGAAAGAACACATCCATATCTAAAGGAACACTTCTTTAAACAAGGTGAATACCAAGAATCTGAGCCGAATGACTACCAATGGCCTATGAGGAAAGTTACCACCTTCTCAGACACCTCGGACTCGGATAATGAAGGGAGCTCCCATCATTATTATCCTGATGGAAATAGACCTATGAGCTCAACTAATCAACCTTCTGGACAACCTTTTTTAGGTAAACGACCAGCACGACGAGGCCCATGGAGGCCGAGATATCAGTCCAGATATTAGGATACCTTCAATCGGGGCAACTTTCAACAGAGCAACCAACATTTTCTGGTAACAAGGAATGCCCAGTATTGGAGGCCGTAGCGGCCATACCTATTTTTAATTTATCTAAATAAACATTGCCAGATTGTACCATCTCACTCCTATCTAAGGGTCTCTCCTTTGTACCTCATACAGGCATTAATATTTTTGAATTACACCAGGACATAATGGCATTTTTTCGCAAAACACGCTTGAGGAAATATTTTGCTAATGGCGAAGACATACATCATAACCAAGTAACCAACTGCTCAGGTCTACGCCCAATAGCTACCTTTACTCCCACATTAGACCAGCTGGGACCAGAGGTGGACATTTTTGAAATATTGTTCTTAAACGCCTCAAAACATCAATCACTCCTGCATTTCGTCCTCCACCTAACTTAAACAAAGTGGAGCTAGAGGATTTAGTCACTTTACAACATAATTCTGAAGTAATTATCAAGAACTGTGACAAAGGAGGTGGTATAGTAGTAGTAGATGCGGCCAAATACACCCACGTCATGCAAGATCTGCTAAGTGACACTACATATAACCTACCTGTTAAAATAGACCCTACTTCGAGAGTCCAAAGAAAGATCTATAATCTTACAAAAAGAGCATTAGATAGAGGTACTATCTGTCAAATGGAATTTGACTATTTAAATATAGAACACCCCAAAATGGCAGCAATATATAGTGTACCAAAATTATACAAAGATAAACACAGAAGGGCTGTGGTAAAGGAGAGAGGATGCTACGGAGCAGGCAAGGAGTGGGGGGAGGAGGGCTTTGGGAACAGAGAGGGCTGGAGAGCAGAGAATCTCACAGAGAGAGAGAGAGAGAGAGAGAGAGAGAGAGAGAGAGAGAGAAAGAGTGAGAAAAGAGTGAGAGAAATGCCATAGGAAGGCAAAAGACTCAGAACATGGCACAGAAATGTCACACAGAGAGTGACAGAGCTTGAGAGAAATGTCATAAAAGGCAAAAAAGCAAGAGAAACGGCACAGAAAAGGCACAAGCAAACAAAGTGAGACAAATGGCACAGAAAAGTCCCAAAGTGAAAATATTATTAAATAGCATAACACGAAGAGGAGATCTCCAAGATGGTGTTTACTTCATGATGGGATAATTTAAAATGCACTGTTGTTAGACACCTACTGGATCATACTAGGAACGATAAAAATTAACGAAAATGACTTACACAAAACGATTTTAGAAATAGGGGGGGATGTGGATTAGGATCAGAAGATACTTGAAATTGTAAGGACTTCAGATAGTAACATTTGAAGGTATATGTTACCCTGGTAAAGGTAGGAATTGAAAAACTCTTAAACATAGAACAATGGGAACAGGTGCTGTATGTAGCTATGGAGGACTTAATTAGCTTTGTATCGTATTGCCTGTTCCCAAGGAATTTCCTGGTTTAAACCATGCTTGACTGTATCCAGAATAAATATCCAAAATATTTCTCTTATTTTTCTTGTGGCATCAGTATCAGTGCCTGCTTTGATATTTTTTTTTCCAGGATTAGTCATTTGATGTCTTCATGGCTGTGTTTTGCCTCCATATAGTGTTTAACTAAAGGGGCAGCGGTCTTTTTAGTTCGTATCGCAGAGTGATGTTCTGTCAGACGTGTGGCTAATGTTCTGGACGTTTCGCCAACATATTCCAATCTACAAGCGCATAATAGCAAATAAACAATGTTTTTTCTTTTACAGTCTGTGAACGACTTTAATGTAATGGTATAACCATTATGTTCAAATATGTTTGTTGTTATAGCGCTTTCGCATGCTTTGCATAGGGAACATTTATTGTTACCGTAGATAGGGGTAGTGACGTCTAGAGTCTTTTGGATAAAATATGGTATTAGTTTCATTCGCGAATGTACAATCTGGTCCTTCAAATTTTTATTCCGTCGATGTGCAAACATTGGATGTGGCAGTATATCTTTTTTGTCTGAGTTGGTGTTTAAAATATGCCAATTTGCACATATTATTTGGCGTACCTGTTCATTTGCTGTTGAAGCCTGGTTACGCATACTAATTTAGGAGCACTCTTGGGGGGGTGGGTTTCTAAAAGATGATCCCTATCATAGAATATTGCACGTTTGTATGCTTCTCGTATAACTCGTTTAGGGTATCCACCTGTGGCAAATTTTGTCTTCATAGTTTCTGATCTTTTATCATAGGCAGTTATATTGGTACAGTTTCTCCGTAGACGGAGAAACTGTCCAAATGGAATGCTTTCCTTTAGTTTTTTCGGGTGGAAACTATTAAAATGCAAGAGTGTGTTTCTTGCCGTAGGCTTCACATAGAGGTCTATTTCGAGGACCTGATTGTTTTCTCTGATTTGAATATCGAGATATTCAATATTTTGGGAGCTGGTGTGAGCTGTGGATTTAAGATTGCAATCACAAAGATTGATCCACTGTAAAAATTCATGTAAAGCATTCGATTCATTGGTCCAAAGGAAAAAAAATCATCTATGTAGCAAGCCCAATTTTGAATGGACTCAAAAAAAGGGGCTACTTCATTATATATATGGGTCTGTTCGAAATGTGCCAATGTATATCTATTTGCTACAGTAGGGGCGCAAGCTGCTCCCATACTTAAACCTTTTGTCTGTCTGTAGAGGTTACAATTAAAATCAAAGGTGCTTTCTTCCAATACAATTTTAAGGGTCTCTACAATGTGTATATAATATGTATGAAGAAGAAGACAGTGGCACTTGTTCCCTGCAAAAAAACTGCCCTCACTCACAAAATTGTGACATGCTTCATCATAGGGCATGCTACAAACACCCCCCCCCCCCCCGCAGACCAACACCTGAGATGGAGCAAAAGGGAGAAGACAATACAAGCAATGAAAATTCTTGGGATCACAGAAGAAAATGTGCAGCCAGTGAGTTAAAACTAGCTCAGATGTGTACCCACTTCCAAATTCATTCCGGGCCATCCGGATTGAATTTCTCGATATTCAAATCAAAGAAAACAATCAGGTCCTGGAGCTCCCTTCATTAACCGAGTCCGAGGTGTCTGAGAAGGTGGTAACCAAAGAAAGAACACATCCATATCTAAAGGAACACTTCTTTAAACAAGGTGAATACCAAGAATCTGAGCCGAATGACTACCAATGGCCTATGAGGAAAGTTACCACCTTCTCAGACACCTCGGACTCGGATAATGAAGGGAGCTCCCATCATTATTATCCTGATGGAAATAGACCTATGAGCTCAACTAATCAACCTTCTGGACAACCTTTTTTAGGTAAACGACCAGCACGACGAGGCCCATGGAGGCCGAGATATCAGTCCAGATATTAGGATACCTTCAATCGGGGCAACTTTCAACAGAGCAACCAACATTTTCTGGTAACAAGGAATGCCCAGTATTGGAGGCCGTAGCGGCCATACCTATTTTTAATTTATCTAAATAAACATTGCCAGATTGTACCATCTCACTCCTATCTAAGGGTCTCTCCTTTGTACCTCATACAGGCATTAATATTTTTGAATTACACCAGGACATAATGGCATTTTTTCGCAAAACACGCTTGAGGAAATATTTTGCTAATGGCGAAGACATACATCATAACCAAGTAACCAACTGCTCAGGTCTACGCCCAATAGCTACCTTTACTCCCACATTAGACCAGCTGGGACCAGAGGTGGACATTTTTGAAATATTGTTCTTAAACGCCTCAAAACATCAATCACTCCTGCATTTCGTCCTCCACCTAACTTAAACAAAGTGGAGCTAGAGGATTTAGTCACTTTACAACATAATTCTGAAGTAATTATCAAGAACTGTGACAAAGGAGGTGGTATAGTAGTAGTAGATGCGGCCAAATACACCCACGTCATGCAAGATCTGCTAAGTGACACTACATATAACCTACCTGTTAAAATAGACCCTACTTCGAGAGTCCAAAGAAAGATCTATAATCTTACAAAAAGAGCATTAGATAGAGGTACTATCTGTCAAATGGAATTTGACTATTTAAATATAGAACACCCCAAAATGGCAGCAATATATAGTGTACCAAAATTATACAAAGATAAACACAGAAGGGCTGTGGTAAAGGAGAGAGGATGCTACGGAGCAGGCAAGGAGTGGGGGGAGGAGGGCTTTGGGAACAGAGAGGGCTGGAGAGCAGAGAATCTCACAGAGAGAGAGAGAGAGAGAGAGAGAGAGAGAGAGAGAGAGAGAAAGAGTGAGAAAAGAGTGAGAGAAATGCCATAGGAAGGCAAAAGACTCAGAACATGGCACAGAAATGTCACACAGAGAGTGACAGAGCTTGAGAGAAATGTCATAAAAGGCAAAAAAGCAAGAGAAACGGCACAGAAAAGGCACAAGCAAACAAAGTGAGACAAATGGCACAGAAAAGTCCCAAAGAGAGTGAGAAAAGAGTGACAGAAATTGCATAAACAGGCAAAAAGAGCAAGAGAGACGGTACAGAAAACTAAGAGAGAGAGAGGAAAGAAGTTAGAAAACGCCACATAAAAGTCACAGAAATGGCATAAAGAGGCAAAAAGCCATCTTATGGGAATAAAGGTTCAGCTGGCCTTCTGCTACCGCTCAGCCCATATCTCCACAACCCCCCATCTTCCAGGTTAGGGAAACCCTTGTTGTGGAAAGGATAATAACTGCATTACCAGTGGTATTGAGAGGGCAGTGCAAATTCTAATGTTTTCAAATTATCATAGTTCGTCTAAAGTCATTGCATATTTTGCATGGCTGTAAGTGTACCTAAAATATTTCTAACTAACTGAAATTGTGCCACTCTGAATCTGGCCTCAGTGTCAACTCTGAACAACTACCTAACATAGAGCGAATAGATGTGATAAGGGCAACTAAGTTGAATCTGAGGCACACATTTAATTATGTGGAGGCCATTTTTGTTGCCTTTTTACCACACAGAAATTATTCTACAATTTCCTTGAAGTGCACAAGACAAGATCAATAATTTTCAAATTGGTCCGAGGATTAAGACATACTTCAACAATTGAGGAGATTGGCAACACCAAATACAATCTTCCGTATAAATGGTGTGAAGGAGGCTCTAAAAGGAGAGTGAGCAACCACCAAATACCGCTGCATCCCAGGTCACTCCCAGCTTAGATCTTGAGCCTAAGTCATATATGAGGACTATAAAATAAAAAATAATTTTTAAAAAACTACGAAATCAGGGACAAATATGCTCAAGTGTCCCACTGTGTCTCACAATTTGCATATGGAATTCACGAAATGCTCCTGAACAGAAGCCCAGTTTTGAAATGAAGGTCACGGTTTAAAGTCGCAGTGCTTTTTGCTGGTAGGTCAAAATTTAAGAGATGAGTGGATTAGGCACTTAATGGTATCAAACAAAACACAGAACAATCCAAGCATTTTTGCAGAAATCTGCTGAACGAAGAGATCTGTCAATTCTGCAAATAGTGATTTAGTGGGAATTTTTGGTTCAAACTACTAACAATGTTTTAATCTGGATATATAATTACACCTCTCATTCTGAAAAGCTGTAATAATTTGGCTATCTAATATATGATTGAAATCCACCACCATTATGTTTACAGTATCTCCAAGCCAGCACTGAAACATTCTAAATGTGGCCACTCTTCTAGCATTGAATTAACTAACCATTAACTCTTGAATTGGTCACTTCAAAAATGGATGTTTATGTGGATCATACATTAGTTGTTAAAAGAGCACATCTCCATGAGTCCACCAACACGAGAACAGAATAAACCTGTTTATCAAAACCTTACACCCACTCACCTTCTTGCTTCCAGCTAGGAATCCTCCGAATTATGAGTCACACTAAAGGCAGTTTCACGCGATACAAATGACCCATAACTATAATTTAAATGTGATTGAATTAGCCGTCATCACATCGCAGTTCCTTTACAATGCGGTCGATACAACGACCGCGTTGTTAGAACGCAATGCCTTTACAACGCAAGTCATTAGATCGACTTGCTGTAGGGGGCGCTCTAAAATAAGAAATAGCATAATTTACTATTCCAACACCTTCCCTACTGTTGTGCAGGCTGGAGTTGGAATAGTAAATTATACTATTCCTAAGTCCAGCACGCTCCCTACAGCAAGTCGATCTAATGACTTGCGTTGTAAAGGTATCGCGTTCTAACAACACAGTCGTTGTAACGACCGCGTTGTAAAAGAACGCGAGGTGAAACCATGTGTAGTAACATGCTATATTCTTAGCTGTAGTATTATCAATTTCTGGTGTTATAGATTTTCTAATGAGGTGTTTTGATAATGACTTTTCCTACAGCAAGTGATAGCTTCCAATCAAAGAAAATAAACTTAAGGCATATGTGAAGCATACAGAAATTGGATATTCTTAGAAATGATATTTATAAGTGGTTATAAATATATAACATAACCCTAATCATGTACAAAAATAATAAATTAATCTAGTACAAAACATGTACACAATAAGCATTCACTGAAACAAAATAAAAACTAAGCACTGTTGCCAGTGCTTTCGAACAGTTTTATCAATAGTTGATACAGCTCAGCCAGGCAACTTGCTATGCTGCACCGCGTCAAATGAAGACGGCAGGAATGCACCATATTTACTAAGATATGGTGCATTGCTGCTCTCTCACTGTGTTATCGTACTATGTGCTGCCTACAGCGCTATGCCGGCACACTTGCGCCACGGTGCAAGGGTGCCTGTGTAGCAAGGAGGATTGTTTTGGTGCAGGAAGGGACACCTTCCTGCAGAAAAACAATCCTTAGAGGTGTTTCCCTCTTTTTAAATGTGCTGAAGAATGCAGAAAATTTAGAAAGAGGAAACAACGAGGTTGAAGATATTTCTCTTTCTTCCGCATCTATCTGGATGGCGTACAATTTTGATGCATTCCCAGGTTTACTGCTCTACTGTTGGTAAATCTGGAAATGCACCAAAATCATGAGTAGATGGTAGGAACACCCGGAGCAGATTAAAGGAAGGCAGCGACTCAGCTGCCTTGCTTTACTCTAGATTTACCAAGCCACGCAAAGTCACACAAGTTGGCTTTCCGTGGCTTAGTAAATTTGACTTAAGGATTGCATTGCCCTTGCACCGCCCTGCATGACGCTAGGACAATGCAATCCTCTGATAAATCTGACCCTCAGTTTCTACTAAGCAAGTATTCACTTTTACTTCGATGGCAAAAGAAGTAGCCCAGGAAAGAAAAATGTTTGGAAATATATTGTATGTTGTATTTTTCTGATATGAAACAGTCTAGTAGTGGAGAGTCATAGGGTTCGTTGTGCTTTAGTGAAGCTGGCAGAAACCTTAACAACAGGTCCTATTAAAAGCAGTCAGAAATTAATACCCCTTTGTATATCATCGACTTACGTTTCAATAACATAGGTCAAGCCTAAGACATTCTCTGATATTAGTCCTAGGGGCAAATGTCCCTTCACTGGAAAGCACTGGAACGTTTGAGTTTAATAATTTTATTACAATATTGTACCAGGTGGAGGAGAGCAATATTAGAGGTGTGAGCAATTGCGTAGAATAAAAAGAAATAATGAAAATGATACAAAATGTTGCCATTTGTTGCCAAACACATCTGACAGATAAAAACTGAATACTCACATTCCAAAGTCACTAAAGATGTGAGCAAAAGTATTAGTTCACGAAGAAAAAGTATCCTTAACACAGTTTCTGCATGAACCAATCTTCTGCATGATATCTGGTGCTCAAACCAGACCTTAGCAAAAAAAGAAGCGGGCAAAATTATGTGCTTGCGTGATTTTTCTAATTTAGTGTGTAATGCAAAATGTCATGAATTATGCAAATTACTTGAGAGTAATGAACATTTTGCATAGATCTCTACAATATGTTAAGGAACTGACAGGAATAATATTGGTCAGCCATGGGCACATTTTGTTTGATCACAAGAGTTTGTAAAATTGAGGTAGGGCATTCTTCATCTTGGGTTTTGAAAACCAAGACTTCCTTAACAATATTAATAGGAAGCAGATAGTCAATAATGTGTTGATGTACTAACACATTGCATTGGGGTTGCATCACTTTTGTGATGGAAACCCACCACAAAGTGTTGGGGTGTAATAATTTACTATTTAATGCAAACCAGGATTTCCATTGGAGTTTCCCAAAGTAACACAAAGTTGAGCTATGCTCTACTTTTCTTTACTGGGTTCCAATGCAACCACTCATGGGTTTTGATGCCAGTCACTATCTAGTAACATTCATAAACAGGGATTTAAGACAAAAACTTACACCTTGACAAGGCAGGAATTACGTGAAATGTTTTCATTTAAATGTAACTATGGTTGCTGAGATGCATTGTGTCAAATATTAGTAAATCTGAGCCTAGGTTCTGATATGGTGGAGATTGTGAATCTTCTACACCAGGACACAATTGCTCATGTCTTCTATGAAACAATTAGGGGACAGGCTGAAAAGATAAATATTGGTCAATGTGGTCACTAGGAAGAAACTTTAACCACATGACTGGTTAAGAGTTTTAGAAGCAAAATGAGGTCGATATTATGAATTTACCTACAGATGTTCCTGAAGCTGTGTGGCCATCAGACACCAGCACTGCTCTATGTTAATGATGTAAACTTGTTTGGCAAGACACAAAAACACCTCATTAAGTTCTTACAATCTTCCATTCTTATTGACTGATTAGGAAACTAGAGTTCAATCTCCAGTAATTAGTGACCTAATACCAGTAAACATAGTATCCAGAAAAAGGTGAAAAATCAAGTGAGGATATGTAGCAAAGTTAGACTTTCTACAAACCTGAAGTGAACCATTGTTACTTTTGGAGAGTTTGGTAAAAACTATTCCAAATTTGTGTCTTCTTCTTCGTCTGGAATGTTTAAATGTCAATGTTTTTAGCTACGCAATGTACAGAGCTTGAACTAATATTTTTAAACGTATTACTTGTAAAAAATCACTATTATATATCACTATCAATTGCACACTTCACCTTCACTCATGCTGTACTGAGATGGATGTGGGCTGTAAGAACAAATAGATTGCTCTTCATCCTGTTCTACTCTTGGGAATTGCAGAATGCTTTTTATATTGCTCTTTTCACTACCCCTCTAGCTAATAACATATAATTATGGGCTATCTTGTAATTGATAGATCAAACAAATAAACATGTTTTCACAGCATTGAATTGGTCTATCTTTTTTATGACCATCAACTAATTAATAAACAGACAAACTGAGAATTGTATCCTCTTGGCACTGGATTGAAGCTACTATTCTTGCCAAGGAAAGCAATAACAAGATGGTACTCCTGCAAGGGGAAGCTAAATTTACAAGGGAGAAAAATGTGCCTTTGTAAATGACATACTTGCTTAAATGTAATCCCACTTGGTGCACAACTGTGGTCACAAGACCTGCTGTAGTTTGTTTAACATATTATGTTGATAAGAGTTTAGGAACTTCTGATCACTTCTCCTTTGTTTGCCCCTGTTATACTATTATTAAAAAAACAAATTGTTGTTGCTAGCAGTAATAAGTAGCACACCATATCACATTAAATAGACCCTAACACTGTGCCAGTCTAGTGATAATTGTATTGTTGTTCACGCCAATAATTTAATACAGATGTAAGAAATGTAGTTATTAGTTGTGCAGGATGTGAGGCCTGTGCCTGTAATAGGTCCACAAAACCCCCATACTGGACTCCAAGCACTCCATTGTAGAGCTTGACTCTCTCAGGGTAGCAAAGCAGAGCAGTCGAAGGCCTACTCAGTGGAGGTGGTGTTGGCTAGTAATCACCATTTGCTGGCACGCAGCAATAACTCTAAATGACTGTCCAATCTGTGCTTTTGCTTTAAAATAAATATGTGTATGTATACTGCTCCAGAAGGAAAAGAGCATGCACACGAGGAATGCAAGGAATAAGGCTTCTTTTAATGAGATTGGCCTCCCATGACCCAGCAACCAAGAAAGACGCATTTCGGCTACATATATATAAATTTCAACAAATGAGTCCAAAACGAAGGGCGCACTTTGCACAGTTGGTGCTCTCATCGGGGTGGACTACCCCCGCAAATTATTAGCCTTCAACCAGAAAATCACGCTGCACTTGCCTTGCGCTATAGCCAGGTACTTTATTGAGTCATAGAGTAACTCAGCCCAACACTCCCACCCACGCGTTTCGACCACACTGGTCGTGATCACGGTAAACCATAGCATATATATAGCATATAGAAATACCTTAGGTGACATTCTGCAATCACATTTGACCGCTAAAGGGTCATGACCCCCAACCCCCAGTAACCCCATCATCATATGGGGGTATCAATTAAAACAGGCCACTTGGCATTGTAAAGGGTCAGCATATTAAAAGACAAATAATCCATATATCAAATATACCATGATTTCATGCAACCAATAGTAATTATGTGTAAATGCAATCTGTACTGTCAATAAAGCATTTTTAAATTGCTCAGTAACTACTGTCAACATAAATGGTTAAGAAAGCATTGAAAATAAGCATGATATAGGTCTGTGTTTTCACTTTCATGCCACATAAAATGCAAGCATAGAGCCAGTCCTAGAGGGCACTGCTCTCCCAGCCTTGTGATTGTTTGAAATATAGTTGAAAATCTAAGTGGTCATAAATTCTGTGACCCCAGCAACTTAGAGTAACTTTTTAAAAGCTACTGTAGGGGGCTGTTGTGCCTCCTGTAGTTCTCCACAACTTCACTGGTGGAGCCTTTGTCCATTTTGGGGCCACCACAGGTAGCAGACTTGCATGAAAAATAAGCCCGGCAGGGCATTATGCGGTGCTCCCAGTCTGGGTTGTGAATATTTCATTAGAGGTTTGGATGCTTCCTTGACTGTCACTTTTGTTTTTCTTCCCATTTGTAATTTTATATTGGGGTGCCCAATTCTACGCAGGCATTCTGCACAGCCTCTTTTGTTGGGGGCAGCTCGAGGAACTCACCCTCGGATACTTCAACTGGCTCCACGCCCGGCTAGCATTCTGGACTGCCAGTGCGTGAGATGACAGCATGCTTCTCCCCTGCATGCTCCATCGGGCAAGGCATCTTACTGGCATTGTGACCACCCCACGTCCCGGACATGGGCATGGGGAGTGGGAGCCATGCTAGCGCAGTTGGGGGCCCAGCAATGGAGTCCTGAGTCCATTTCTTCTTTGTTAGCGGGGCACAATGGTGCTCCCCTGCACTTGCTTTGGCACCCGGGGATCAGGAGAATTGTAGTGGAGCTCCTCCACTCTGCTTATTGGAAAAGGTCAAAGGTCATCAACATTAAAAAGGTCATAAGTCAGGCCCTGTTGTGCCAATTGGGGGGATCCTGGGTCATTTTACTCCTGGGGTCCCGCTTTAGCCACCAGGAGCAGTACCAGCAGGCCTTTGGCCTCCATGGTGGCATAACGTGCAGGAAGCTGGTTCCCCAGGCTTCCTGTGCCAGTCTTTCTCCTGTTATTGGACTCAGGTGCTCCACTCATCGTTTATGGGAACAGAGGGTCAGATCTTCCCCATCTAATCCTCAGAGGGTGTAAGCAGGTAGCCTCACTGGCCCTTGGAGAGACCCACCGGTCCTGGCGTCAGCTGTATGCAGAGTCCTTAGTCGTTTTAGGACATCAGGTGGCTTGTCTTTCCAGTTTTCCATGGCTGTTGCTGCCATCCAGTTCCAGTAAATAAAAACACTCTTGTTTCCATGTGCAAGTGTTTTTACATGGGAATGGAATGTTCTAGATTACAGGCACCTCTGGCCAAACCTAAATTGCCAAATAACCTATCTATCCCTGCCCCAACCCTCCTGCACAGCATGCTGGGACTGTTCAAGTTGGCACCATCCAGAAATCAGTGAGCACATCTCCTCCGGGATCCTCAGTTCCATGCCTAGTTGACATCACTGCCAAGGCCTTTCCCACCAAAACTTCAAAGAGGACCCCCCTCCTCTGTTGGCTCTGGTTGTCTGGGCTTCCAACTTTGTTCAGCGGACCTGAGTTATCACAAACATGGTACAGTGTGTCAGCTAATTAACTGATGCAGATTTTCTTCCCATCGATTCCTCCTCAGGAGTTGAGGAAAGCACTGTTAATTACTCATTTCAGTGGGGAGGACTTTGGTCCCTCTGCTGGGGAGCAGAGTAATTAACTTGGCCCAACAGAGTGACAAATGTAATGTGCTCTGATCAGGACCTGAGCCAGAGAATTATGAACATTTTGGATGATCCATGAGATGTACATGTATGATCCTGGGACCTGCGTAGTCAGACTGAGCGCATATGTTTCTACCCGGTTTCATACCTCTCAGGACTTTGTTGGCCAAAGGGAAGCAAAACAGCACTCTAAGGCAGATTTACCCCCATATGTATAATATAGTGTCACAGAAGACAAAACCGTAAATCACACTGACCTTACACTACAATTGTAAGGTCTAACCCAGGTCCGTATCTAACCTGGCTGACTGCACTCTGCACTAGGCAACCTGTGTGCAGCTACCAGGCTGCACATGGCAGTAGTCTCTCATTCACAGCCCTCAAACATAGGCACATGCATGTGCACACATGTTCTCGCGTAACCAGCCAAGTGCCCCTCACCCTTGATGCAGCCCATTTTAAAAGGTGGACACTAGTGGTAACCACATTCAGAGGGCGCCCCCAATAAAGATGGTAGAACCACTAGGGGTTTCCCCAATGGGAAGGACGTAAATATTCAGCCCTACCATTTAGATATACCCCCTGATTGTTCCCCCTATGTTGTGGTTTTACCTGGAGTTCCCGAATTGAAATCTGGCACTGTCGAGCTGTATGACCAATTGAAAAACAAGACGATTCATTGGTTAAACACCAATAGACCCCTCCCCAGAGAAATACACTCTCAGATATTATCAGTTAGAAGAGTGAATTGGGTAGGATGTAGAGCTAAAAATTCCCCGGGTGATTGTATTGTCATCAATTTTTGAAACCCGAAGGTAGTGGAGTACGTTTGTACAGGCCCTCAGACCTTTCAAAGATCCGCTATAAAAGCCCGGGACCTGAGTTATTTCTATAACCTGCCTGATCATATGCCTAACTATGGGTACCACAAACAGTATAGGGGAGTCCCTGGTAAGCCGATCCGGTCTACCGGGTGGGCAACAGGGGAAAGTAACGACCCCTTACAAGGAATCCAACTTGGTAATAGGTTCAGTGTTCTGGACCTGGTAGACTGACTACCTCCCACCCATCCTGATCAGGACGAAACCCCTGTTGAACAAACCAAGCTATGTCAAACAGCAGGAGGGGGACTCCACCAGTCTCTTGACCTAAGAGGGGAACTAGAGAGTGATAATGGGCCAAAGCTCCCCCTAGTTAAACTTGTGGGGGAATTAGAAAGGAATGCAGTTGCATCAATAACACCCTTAATAGACTATCCTGCAGTAGGGCGAGTGACAGAATCTGTTCCACCAATGACTGAAACTCTAACTGTAGCTGTGGGTGAGGGAAATGCTAGTCGGAGCATCCAACCAGTCCCAGGTGGCCCAAAACTTCTATCCTGGAATATTGCAGGCCTTGTGTCTAAACTAGATGAACCAGATTGGGGGGATTATATTGATTCACACAAAATCTGTTTATTCCAGGAGACATGGGCCGTAAATCCCCAATATAGGGTAGGGTTTGTGGCGTATTGTGAGGCGGCCGCAAAGGGACCAAAAGGGAGACCATCGGGGGGGACTATGTATATGGGTAGCTTCCCATCTAGGCTATCAGATCAAACGTGTGGATACATACTCTCCCGATATAACATGCACAATCCTGACACATTGCAAATTACCCCATTTAACAATTATAAATGTCTACTCCCGCCCTGTGAATTACGGTGGGACTTCACGTACCCTAGACCTCCTCTCTAATCTTTTGAATTCATTAGCAGGAACCACAAACTTTTTAATTGGTGGAGATTTTAACTGCCATTTTGAACCCCTCGAGGACAATATCCAATCTATAACTAGCGAGGAAGACAACACCTGGTCGATACCGGCTCCTAGCATGTATTCGACAAAGCGTTGGACCCCTCTGGCTCTCCAGTTGACTTCTCTAACCCTGACTTTTTCATTAAGGGCCTGTAATGGACGGTTTCCGGGAGATAATCTCGGCCGATCAACTTTCAAGAGGCCAGATCGGGTAATATTGATTGATTATATCTTGATCAGCGTAGAACTCTGGCATAGTGTGGAGGGAAGCGAATCAGATGGACAAAAATTATCCACTCGAGGGATGCACTGCCCAAATTGTACGCAACTATTATACCCCTTCTAGATCAGGCCAGCCTTGAAGCGCAACACTTTCCTATTCCAAATAGTGCCAGCAATGCCGGGAGAATCCATCAAGAGATGGTACAGGCTCTCTCTAGTTTTTTTTCTAGTAATGTTTTTATTAATAATAAACCTAAACTTCTAAGGGATAGAAAATCATGGTTTAATAAGAGTTGTAGAGAGGCAAAACAACTTTTGTTGAACTCTCTAAAAGAGGCCGATAGCAAGAATATTCGGGATGCCAGGTTTCTTTTAAAAAAAATTACAGAAAGTGCAAAGGCAGAGTGGGAAACCGAGAGATGGTCAAACATTAAGATGGCTTTGGAGCTAAAAGACAGTAGAAGTTTTTGGAATTTGGTCCATCATGGCCAAGCCGAAGGTAGGACTGTCATTGATCCTAACATCGATGAGGATATATGGCACCAGCACTTTAAGGAACTTTACTCCAGTCCCCTTAACAATGTAAGTGCGGTGAAGCTGTTGCCCTGCCCCTCCACTCCTGAGTCCGTCTGTGATATTCCCCTATGCACTATGAGCGAGGTTACCTCTGCCCTCGCAAAACTCCAGCCAAATAAAGCCCCCGGACTGGATAGAATTCCTGGGGATTTATATAAAAGTGAACAAGTAGTTTGGGCCCCATACTTATTAGCACTATTTAATGCAATTTTGTATGGCCTACCTGCACCAGCAACATCGGCTGGCGCTGAGATCGTTCCAATTTTTAAAAAAGGGATCGCCGATCGAACCAGCGAACCAGAGGCCTATTAGCCTTATAGATGTGTCCCAAAAAATCTTTGGGAGGGTTTTGCTGGTGAGATTGCAGGATTGGATTGAAGATTCGGATGTCCTGACCCCGCTGCAAGCAGGCTTTATACCCAAGATCTCAACAATTGACCAGTTATTTAGACTGCAGCTAATATACTGGAAACATGTGGTCTTGGAAAAAGGGAGTTTATACCTTACCTTCGTGGACTTAAAATCTGCGTTTGACCTGGTTGACCGTGACCAGCTGTGGAAGATACTGCTGGACATGGGAGTAACACCCTACTTATGTCTCCAATTCAAACGCCTCCACGAGGGCACATATGCCAGAGTCAGATTTGGCAAGAATGGTCAACTGACAGCCCCCTTCCCTGTTGGTAAGGGGGTGAGGCAAGGCTGCGTTCTTGCTCCTACTCTTTTCTCCCTCTTCCTAAACGGCCTAGTTAATGACCTCTTGGCCGCAAAGGATCTGAATTCGCCCAAATTGTCGTCCCGCAAGTTTCCTGCACTAATGTTTGCGGACGATACCCTGCTCCTCTCGAAGTCCCCGATGGGGATGCAACGATTATTAAATGAATTTAGTGAGTTCTGCAAAAAAAGGAATCTTGTGGTTAATATAAATAAAACTAAATATATGGCTTTTAATTCAGCACATACTAACTTCCCTGTTCCCAATTTTAATAATATACCGCTAGAGCGGGTCCAGACCTTTGAATACATGGGTGTCTCCCTAAACGACAAAATGGGTTGGGGTACCCAAATCGACAGGGCGAACCTGAAACTAACCCAAGCAATAGGTGGTATATTGAAAGTTCAGAATAGTTGTACCCAAAAGATCATAAGTCCCCCGCTTGAAATATATAGAGTGCAAGCGCGGTCGGCTTCACTATATGGGGCATAACTCTGGGGACATTGCCCAAAGCATGCATTGACCCTAACTGAAAATAAGTTCATTAGGCAAATCATGGCGCTTCCAGTAAGTACCCCGCTAGTTCCTTTGAGAATGGACTTGGGTATCCGCCCAGTGGTGGATCTGATTTCGAGTCGCCCATTGCTTTACTGGCGTCGACTATGGAGCATGCCTGAGCAGAGACACTACATGGAGGAACTCAAAGTGGTAATGCTTATACCGGGCGCTGTTAGAGGTATACCCTGGTTGTCTTTTGTGAGGGACTCTTTGCGCGACATGGGAAGGGGGCATCTATGGGATGCACCGGAAGAATCGTGTCTAACTACTTCCAAAAACTGTTTGGCAAGATCATTGAAAGAGTACCAGCTGAATAAACTAATTGGGGCCACCAGAGCAAATAGTCTAACCAATGCCTTCATGGATTTGAAGCTAGATTACCAGTTTGAGCAGGTGTTAGACATAATACAGCCACTGCTAGCCAAGAAGTTGTTCCTCCAATTTAGGTATGGAACCCTTCCACTTCTGGTAAAAACAAATAAGTGGGTAGGGGACCTGCCTAGCCGTTGTCCTGGATGTCGCAGGGAGGAGGAATCAGAGATTGATGTATTATTCTTTTGTCCGGCATATTAACAGTCTAGGTCTAAATGGATCCTACAACTCTGCAAACATTTGGGAATAAGGGAATTTCGCCAATTTTATAGAATTCTCAAATCTGATATGAATCCACTTTTTGTTGTTGCAATTTCGAAATTCCTTTTGGCCATGTGGATTAAAAGAAAGTATCTGTTAAAAGTACAAAATAGTTAACATCGATATCCTATTTTGCCGCAATTATAGAGCGCAATGCTACTGTTGTAACTATTACATGTGAAATAGATCAAGCTCTTCCCACTGGCCACACTGGCAATCGAAGATACTTCCAACGAGGAATGGCTTAATGATATTTTAAAGTTTTTATATTAATTTATAGTATTAAATTCCTATTTGTAACTATTAGTAACAACGATAAAGTATCTTTTATTCTGCCCTCCTGAAGCCCTGGCATCTATAACTATGTATATACAACCCTGTTGATACTATCCCTTTTTTACTTGATCGGAGTATGTTTTTTTTAATGCTGTAAAAAAAAAATTCTGTACTTTTATGGCTGGAATAGCCGCAATAAAGTAATAGTGATTGATTGGTAACCACATTCAGACCATTTACCATGCGATTACAGTGGGTGAGACTCAAGAAGTGAGGCTCACCCACAGTAAAAGTCTGAAACCCGGGTGATAAAAAAGCAAAAAAATGTTGGTGTACTAAATGGACAGAACCCATAGTACAACAACGTACTTTCATCAATCATGTAAAGTTACTTCAATTAACTGCTGAGTCCTTGACCGCCTAACGTGTGATTTGTTGCCTTTTTTCTATTACACCCTCTTTGTGCCCTAATAATTTTTCTTACCAGTGTACAACTGTGTTTACATGTCCCTCCTCTTACACCCTACTGTCTTCTTACCCACTGCAACCTATCCCTACACCTCTCCCACCTGGTTTATCCTATGTTACACTCTCGGAAGGATTGTTCTTTTTCAGTTTTCAACAGCTCTCGCTGTAAGTTTGAAGGCTAACTTCACTTAGTTATTTGGACAGCACACTACTATCATCAGGTTATGTGTGCTTTATAACAATATATAATTTAACAAATAAGCAAATGATTACTTTATCAACAATTTTTTACTTTGAACAAAAATGTATCTAATGTATTCTGCTTACTTATATATATGTATGTAAAATGAATAAGGGCTTTTTTAGAGGTTGGTTGGGGAAAATTCATTGGTCAGCAGGGAAGCACATTTTTTTTATTTATTATGAAAGTCTAAACCTAGGAGTGCTCCAAACATTTGCATTTATATCTGTTGAACTGTTATTTTTCATTTAATGTTTGAACTATCTTTGTACATAAACGTTATTTTGATGTGCAGGTTTTTTCTAATCCATATTTATGGATAGGATTATTCAATGTCTGGGCCATTTTAAATGGCTCATTTTAAATGCACACTTGTCTCTAAATTTTTATAATGATCCTTATCAGAAGAGACCGTTAAGGAGAGAAAATAATGTAATACATTGTGCGCATATCGAGTTTTTTTGTGTAAGGTGGTTGGTAACTGTCAAAAAAGAAACAAGGGGACTTATTTACAAGAAACTGAAGCATCTCTGCATTAGAGCAGCGATGCGTCAGTGTCCTTGCGCCAGGAAAAGAAACCCTTGCTCCACCATGTATGCATCATATTTGCAATGTGCACACCATGTCGCAAGGATTGACAGATGGGTCAGGAATCCTGACACATCTGTAGGCGCAAAAGTCACGCATTGCTGGAGTTGTGTCGTAAGCCTGACACAACTCCAGCAATGCTTGGGAGAGGCCTATACTTAATACACTGTGTCACTTCTTACGCCTGCTCCAAGCAGGCATAAGGTTCTGACTCAGTGGCATCCTAGATTGGCGCAGTGAAATCTTGTAGATTTCACTGTCTCACTTCTACGAGGCTTTCTCATGTGGGAACGCCCACCCTGCATACATTATACCTGATGCAGGTATAATGTGGTGCAGGGGTTGACAACGTGACGCATCTGCCTAGATGCATCACGTTGTAAATAGCCCGCAACCTGGCGCATTGTTTATGGTGGCTCAAAAGTGTTGCAAGCGGCTTGTAAATAAGCTCCGAAATGTGGCTTCCCAAATGCAGTTTGTCTTGCCCAAAAAATACCTGCCACTGCTAGAAGCCATGTCACTGGATTAAACTCTGCACTAAGATCCACTCAATCAAAGAATGCAGGTATTTGTCACTATGAAGTCACAAGAAGATTTTCTACAACCTGCCATAGATCCTGGGCATTGCAATCTAATTGAAGTTTTACCTGTATTCAATCTGAAAGCACATGAATTTTAAAGGCTGTTGTTCCATTAATTGCAGCAGTTGGCATGTTTATATCTTGAAGACTCATGGTGCAACAATGATCCCCGAAGTCCGTCACATAAAATTCTGTCTCTGATTCCTCATCACTCTTCTATGGTTCTATACAGGTTAATGAAGCTAGCCCAACCATGTTGCATGAATTTCTTTAGACAGAATAGTGCTACTTGTTAGTCAAAAACTAATATTACTGTGTATATTTCTAAATAGGCCCTTTCATGGATCTAGGTTCTAGGTTATGTAATAGACTTTGGCAATGGCCATAATCCTGTAGTACATTTGAAACTTGTTTTTCAATGGCATTACTAGTGTTAGTAAATTTGAATTTTCTGTAGACTACTCAGTGCGTGATTTGAGCCGGTGGTTTCTGGTGCTTAGCACCAGTACTTACATCAGCATCGGTGCTCAAGTTTCACAATAATTTTTGGTAGGCACAGAGATGAAGTGATTTGCCCTGAATCACAGGATGTTGAGCCAATGCCGAGTCTCAAATTTGGTTCCCCAGCTCCGAAGTTGGCAGCTCTGGTCATTAGGCCACATCCTCTCCCTTCTTCCTGGAAAGTAGTTAGCTCTGCTTTAGGCAGGCTTACAGGAGAAATGTGCTGGTGCAAGCTGCCTCCTGACAAGAGCCCCATCACTTATGTTTTTATAAATTAACCACTGAGTATGCTAGCACTTCAGGTACTCACACTGTTGATTTAGGTAGGTTGGTGACTATTGTCTGTTTCTTAAATTCAAATGTTTTTTTTCTGGTGACAGATACAGTAATCAGGTTTCTAATATCTGGGGAATGTTAATTTTGCATATCCATTCCTGCTAATTGTATGCCTTCTTCCTTATGTATTCTGTCTATGCAGGGCTAAAGGTAAAAATGTAGCCCTGAAATAGGCCCAGTGGAATCAGGAGGTGGGATGTTTGCTCTCATACTTTTGTGTTTCAAGATCTGAAAAAGGATAAGAGGTTTTTTTGAACAATGTAAGATTGCACACATGATATTCCTTGTAGAATGTATAACCTGGAAGATAATGTTAGTTTCCCATCACTGATTAGGTGTCCCATCTATAATCAAATGTTGTGATGTTTCATCCCCTTCAGTGCTCTCAATTCTGCTTTCAAGTTTAACATGTATCCAGGGCTTTAAGTTGGATGAAAGAACTGGGGGGTCTCTCAAAGGGGCGTGTCCAATCTAATTAAGGGCGTGGCTTAAAAACAGGTAAGCTAAAAATCTGTGCTTAGCATAGTGTGTCGCCCGACTTGAATTAGCTGTTTCTGTTATTGCATCCAGATATATGATACAACAAGTAACATCATACCTACAACAAGTCAGGACTATTGACTTTGTCAATGGTTGTTAGTTGCATAGGAGAAATAAGCAGGAACTACGGCTTGTATATAATAATGCAAACGCTTCCACTTAAAGACCTGGTGACACCACGACAATGTTACTGCTCCTGAGTTTCAAAAAGAGAATGGAAATCCAGAGAAAAAATGACTCTCTTTTAAGGATTTCCCTTCCCCTACAACGCTCTCCTGGCATGAGCTCATACCATCACCTCTCCTCTAGTGATAAGTGAGTAGTGTGAGCAGCGCACATCGATGTGCCTGTTGTCACTGCAGTCCGGAGAAAAACGGACCCCCTGTGTCAGGGCACAAAATAGAGCCCGATATAGACCCGTTTCAAGGTTCCCAACATTACCCTCCATGTTGTCTACTTGAACTTCTTGGAGGTTTTTGGTTTATGCTGCATGTGATGGTCTTAGTGCAATGTTAGGTGGGCCAATAGATTTCTGGGAAGGCTAATTTAGCTGCCTTGCTCCGGACATTGTTCAATGCATGTATGTTGGTCTTGTTGGGTTGAACCTGCTTTTCCTGTGAGTGCAGACTTTTTTGGTGAAAGATGATCTAGGAGTAGTGTGATCCTATTTTATGTTTAAATGACCCTGTTGTCTGCTTCATAGTTATGATAGAAAATTATGCGCACAATATGCTGAGACATATTGTGCATTACAGTACCAGTTGGTCATAGAACAACCTTTTCACAGGGTTGATCCTCTCAGAAGTTCTATTTTCTAGATCACCGGCTAAAAATGTTGTGCCAGTTCAAGAATTGTATCCAGAAGTGACCCATCACAGCATGTCATTAGATAATTAGCATGACAATGGAAGTGATTGTATGTAAAACAAATCATGCAACTCTCTTTAATTAATATGTACACTTCAATCTGTATCTCTGCACGTGAGTACTTTTAGGTGTACATTACTTACTGATTTTATAGTCTTCTCATAGACCCACTCATCCTTAATGGCGTTTAAATTTGCCATATTCCTTTAAATCCTTCGGAGAGAGAATCATTTCGCCTGGTTAGTGTAGAGTGTCAAGTATTTTTTTAACCTCAGGGGATATTTATCAACCAGATGTTTCTGTGCAGATCAGTTACATGACTGGCTTGGTTCTATGTTTACGTGATGTCTGATTCTAGGACATATGGTCAATCTGAGTCCCATGAGTTGGAGCTGATATTGTGCGTTCTCCTGTGTTTTTTAGCTCAACTCTAACTTTAAGTTATTATCTGTAGATTCTCATTAACAACACAAATAGATGGGTGGTTCTCCTGCTTCCCATTGCTCCCTTTCTCCCTCTATGCTTTGTTTTTGGTTAATGCATCAGCCCTACTTTAACTTTAAGTTAATATCTACAGGTTATCATTGTCTGAATAAATGAATGGTTAGTTCTCCTGCATCCCATTGCTTCTTTTACTGTCTTTGTCTCTTTGTTGATAGTGTCAGACTGGTGGCCCAACATAACATGAAGCACTAAAGTAGAATTGTTGGAAGATTATGGGATTGTTCAGTGGAAGAAGGTGACACAGTCGAGAAAAAATGTTTCTCGAATTATAATGAGGCATATTAAATAAGTCCTAGTTGAAAATAGGGACATTTGCAGTGCATGAGTATTCTATGTTGCTGTATTTTCTTGGTGGCTCATCATCATCAGTTTGTCACTAAAGGAATTGCATAGTCAGACACAATGATCATAAATCAGGGAGGTGTGTGGGACTACACCCAGAAAAAACATATGAGATCAGAAGTGATTCAAATAATGTATAAAATGATGGTGATGCATTCCTTGGTTGAACTGGTTCAGTTATTCCCAACTGTATTTTTTTTTAAATTTGATATATTCCACTTCTGGAACTTTGCACCGGATGCGCTAAGCCTTTTGTTGCCTCAAACCCTGGTAGTAGTATTCCCCATTTTCCTGCACACCCCCTTGTACCTTCCACATTTACTACAAAAACCTATACCTGAATTTACCATCAACATTGCAGGGGCGCCCACACAAAAAACACAGGAGGAGCTGAGGTCTTTTGCCACGGTTTGTGAATAACATTTTGTAGTGTGTAGGTTGTGCTATTATAGTACTACTTTATGTACTACAAAATGCGAATAAGCCCCTTATCCTTCGGTCATTCCTTGCATGGAGCCAATAGTTAACCCCCTGCAGCACACGACCCCGGTAAATGTTTGCATTTAATAGATAACAGTCATTAGAAAAAATGCTGCAGGTGTACACGGAAGTGTTTGGAAGTAAAACTGTGCATGCACTTTAGATATATTGTGTTAACACTGTTTTTCACACAATATATCACCTTAATATTTCCTTAGTGTTAGTGAAAGGTGTATGAGACCTTTAACAGAGTTGTGCACTATTAACACCAACATCAGAGGCATCAGAAAGAATGAGGCAAGGTTGTGTTCATTGATGTAGTCAACCATTCCAGTGCATGTTCAAACAGTGATGATTGACTTTAGAGCAGACATTAAGAACATCCATTAACACGTGATGGATATTGTATCCTTCAACACCATACTTATGCAAGGAGCAGAAGTGTGAGAACAATTCCAATAACAAACATGAGCTAGAAGATGAATAGCAAGTCATAACCAGCCATGCCCTCATGATTATGTTGATATTAACTGAAGTCTCAGAAAAGAGAAGTGAGTGAAACAATCCAGAAAGAAGGGGACAGCACAGAGCAAGCAGAAGAGCAAACACAACAACACAGCACACGGAGGTACAATGTAATATCACACAACAGGCAAAATACCTACAGGAGTGGCATCTGGAGCAAGCTACAAGCAAAATGTACATATACATCAACATATGAACATAAATCAGATACTTATTAACATATTGCATAGAAAACACACCGTTAAAACGTTACACAAACTGAATTAATAGACGTTAAACACCTTATTCCATAAAGTCGTTTTCCCTAATATGGTATACTTGTACCATACATTCTTAAATTAGCCTTTGCTTTCCATGTTACAACTTGAAGGTCACATAGCTTAGCCCCAGTCCCATTGCTGGTCTCAGTCCTATAGATTTTTGTCTGACTGTTCAGCTCTCTTGGGCAGAGACGTTTTAAGGCATGGGCAAAGTGGGCTCTGGCCGAGGGCCCCAGCCTTTCAGCAGGCCCTCTGATAGAGACAGCTCTGTTCTACAGTCTTGCCCTGATGACCTTGAATAATTGTTTTGAATACCGTTTTCCTTTAATTCATTTTAATGTGGGTGATTTGTGAGAGTCTATTACAGACATTTTGCAGGGAGGTGTTGTGTTTATGCTTTATGCAGCATACATAAGAAAACTTTTCTTTTAGATTAAAACAGGACCTCTCATATGAGAAATTGGAGGGTGCCACAGAGATTATTTGTCGTAATGTTAGTGAGCTGCTTTGGTGTTACAATATTGCCACTATCCCTGAATATTAGATGTAAAGACATTCAGAATTTGGACGAGTGTGCCTGTGCCAAAGAGGGCACAAAAAAGCTTAAACTGGATTATAAATTCAATGCTGTTCTGATCAGGGATCCAAACTACGTTTGGCCCATGCACCCAAAATCCTTAAGATGTCCCTGCTCTTGGGTTTAAAAGGGAAAGCCTGAAGTAAATAAATATCGGATCTGAGGTCAAAACAATGTTCTAGAAATTGAAAAATGAGAGGATCTCAACTGCTTAGACAGCAGAGGAATAAAAACATTCCACAAATGCATATTTTAAAGTGAAAGTTGGAACAAATTAAACTCATTTTGTAGTACTTACAGTTAAATAGATATCAGGGATAATTCTAGAATGGCAGTAACAGTATAATATACTGATGAATATATCAGAAAAGACTGCAACTTGGGATAAACGTTCCCTGCGAATGCTCTATGGATGTTGCAGTGTTGCAAAACCAGAGGCCACTAAAATCAAAGTAGATATTCACAGTGAGTGTTCTGTGGATGCTAAAAATATAAAGTGTGGACCACAATAGAGGCATTTGCAAGCACTCTGAGTTGCTCGGCACTCAGAGGGCAGTATTGATAGCAATTCATGATCAGGGCATTGGGGTAACCTTGCTCTTGTACCAGCACTTGTGTAATAGTATATCAGGCAAGATATGACCTGAAGTGTGTTGTGTGAACTCACTTGATGTTTAATTTCTATGATAGTTGCATGTATTGCCAGTCAGAACAAAACCACACTTTATGAGAACTGTGAATCCCTCAGTACAAGAATCTGACTTCATGGTAAAGGGCAAACAGGAGGCATTGTGAGAACTTTAAAGGTATTTAAGAAATGGGTTATTGTTACAGGTGCAAGTCAGTGGCATTGTAAGAGTTCTTCCAGTGACCAAGTACAGGAATATCATTGTATTTTGTAGGTCAGAAAAGAGGTGCATTTTATGACCTCTACTTAAATGTAGGTTGTACATATTAGGTAAGTTACAATTTTGAAAATGCTACTTTTAGAACGTTGGCATTTCTTGCCCTTATCATTTGGTGCCTCATGACATTGTCCTGGGTCACATGACTGTGATTTCTGGAAGACAATACTGGTATAGCCCCTTTATTATTATGGGTCAAATTATGGAGCACTGACCGGGCCATTTTTTTAGGGAAATTCTGAGGGACTGTTTAAACCTAGATAAAATGAATGGCATTCCATGGTTGGCATATGCAAAAAGAGCCCTTTTTGACTCCCCAGAAGGCATAGGCCCTCAGACAAAAAAAGAAGGGTTAAAGAGGCTTTTGCCTCTTTTAGAGAAAAAAGGAGATTTGGAAAGTTTCTCACCTCGAGTGCTACCATAAATGTTATGCACATTTTTAATGGTGCCGGAATTGATTGTCATTTAACTTGGATAGGAGATCAGCAGCATAGTTTTTATCTGACAAGGTTAAGACTAAATTTGATTAATCATTTAGTCGCCTTTCCTTTGGCCAGCTCTAGGGTCGCCTCGGGCACGAAGTGTCCATGTGATGCCATCCCCACTCAGTCCACTGCACACTTTATGCTGTTTTGTACATTGTATGTCCCAATAAGATCTCGATTTTTACATCCAGCACTTGTGCAGAGTCACTTTACCTCACAGAAAGAATTGCTGCTATAAAACTCAGTAAACACGGAGGCGACCTTGGCACTGGCGGAGGTGCAGGGCTTACCCTGCTACGAGCAGCCCCCTGTGTGGCAGACAACCAACCTGTGACTGGGCCCCAGATTACGACTGCCACATGGGGCCTGGCTTTGAGAATACGAGAGGGCCGCAGAATCGGAGGTGAGGTGGGGAAGGGGCCGCAGCACCTGCAGCTCCTGGGTTGCTCTGTCACAGTATTGCTCTGCATGGTACTCCCCCCCACCTGAATTCTTGACAGGAGGCATGCACCGGCCTGCCCAGCATCCCTTCAGAGTCCTGGCTGGCGTGACTGGCCCAGGGGCCAGTTCACTGAGGCGAATAACGCATTCACGTGTTTGGCTGGAGTGACCCGGAGGCTGGCTGGGCCGCAGGAGCAATTGCATTGCCAGCGGAGGTGCGCGACTGGCGGTGTTCCTCTGTTGCCTTGACCTAGGGCCCCCTGGGGTCATTGATGAAGATGTTGCCCTCCCTTGCCCACGCACACTGCAGAAACTGTTGCGCCACAGCATTGGAAGGCCCACTTGGACTGCAAGCAGGGGTGCAGGTGCGACATCCGAGGCGAGGAGGGAGCAAACACAGCACCCCAGTGGTCTGTCCCAGGCATAGTGGTACCTGTGGGTGAGGGTCCCCCGGGAGTAGTCTACAGGAGCCCCCTCCGCTTGCTGGCCCTGGTCAGGGGAACCCCTGGGTCTCTGCCCCCCTCGCCCGCATTTCATCACACGTGGAGGCTCCACAGGATCAGCTTACGCCTCAACGGATAGCCCTGTCAGGAGACGGGACATACTGTAGTGACCCACCCAGCTGTGATTTCACCCCTCCATTCTCGCTCCTAGCCTCTCACGCTTGCCATTCTGGGCATGCTTGCCTCTAGCACAACAGCAAATTCCACACATATAGGGCCATGGTCGCCCCTAAGGGCAGGAATGACAGGTCGGTGAAGGACCTCTTATTTAAAACTACACAACAGCCTGAGGGCCAGCCAGGATTGGGGCATGCGGACGACACGGAGGGTAGCGAGAGCCCGAACGCCCCAATTAGCCGACCCTACCTGAAATCACTTTTGTCCTCCCTCTGGGATGACCTGTCCACCATGAAACATGAACTGAGGGCCGATCTCCGAGAGGTCAGGCATGATCTGGACTTCCCAGATGAGCGCGTCCACACACTCGAAGACCATGAAACGAGCCGCAACAAAGAAATTGAACACCTCCAACAAGAAGTGCTAAGTCTGTGGGAATAGAATCAAGATCTCCAGGCCCACACGGAGGACCTAGAGAACAGGTCCGGGTGGAATAATATCCACATCCGAGGCATGGCGCACACAGAGGGGGGTGGTGACATTGAGGCGCTGGTCACAGGCCTTGTCCTCTTCATTCTCGGGGAACCCTTAGAGTTTCCGATTAAGCTGGATCGCACTCATAAGGTGGGCCCTAGGAGGGCAGCCTCCACACACCCTGCGGACATACTGACCTCTGTCCATGACTACCAATTGAAAGAACGGATTCTTCGCGAGGCCCGCAGCCACCCGGACTTTACGTATACGGGGCAGAAACGTACACTTTTCCAGGACTAGGCTGCCTCCACTCTACTTAAACGTAAATCCTTCAGGCTGATTACACTACACCTCAGGGACTCCAGCGTAAAGTACTCCCGGGGACACCTGTTCAGGCTGATCTTCCACTACAAAGGGGAATTGCGACAACTCCGATCACTTACAGAGGCCTACAAACTACTAGGTATCGAGGAGCCTGCAACAGATGAGCCTCGCACGGACTCTTGCCCTCGCAGGCACCGGAGCAGTCATGGATGGACCACCATTAAGCCTCCAAGCCCAGCAGCACGCCCTGACCCGGACACTATAGCCAAGGAACGGCAGGCCGTGCTGTCGACCCTCGCAGAAACCTTGACGGAATGAAACAAAATCTTGCTTCAGTCACAGTCCCCGCTCTACTTTGCTACCTTGAGACACACTGATAGCCCTGATGTTGTTTTTAAGGGACTGCTTGGTGGGAGTGGGGAGCTAATGGCAGTTGGTACACCTTTCTTTATTTTTCGTAAGAGCAGGACGCTCAGGACATTGACTCTTGTTATTATTGCTTTTTTGTTGGGGTCTCCTCCCCCTTGCTGCGTTTACTTTGAATTGGGCTCGGCCGGGGGATGCTCTCACATTTTGGGTGTCATGTCTGGGGTACTGGGGGGCTTCCCTCGCAAGGGCTGTGCTGGCCCTAACACACCGGCAGAAGGAGATGCACTCCACCACTTAGATAGATGAGTGTCACCATTCTGAAGCTGAATATGAAGGGGCTTAACAACCCCGTCAAACGCAGAGCTATCTTGTCTTATCTCGAAAACTCTGGATTCATACATAAGGCGATAGGGGATTTGATGTCTACACCTGATCGACAAACTTTTATAGGGGGGACCTGAACACCGTGTTTGACAGTCAACTAGACCGCTCTGTGTAGAGACAGGGTCAGACTGGAGCTCTTTCCGACACCTCCCACCAGTGGTTGCAGGACCTGGGGCTGGTAGATCTGTGGAGGCACTTCTACCCTCACACACTTGACTACACCTTTTATTCGCATGCCCAGAAGACGTATGCACGACTAGCTTACTTCCTAGCGACCCAGTCTCTCCTTCCAATTACACAGAACTCAGAAATTGAACCTCAGGCATTCTCAGATCATGCGACCCTTACTGCAACATTGCTGTTTCCCCACCTCTCGCCCGCCATACTCCTGGAGGCTTAGAGACGCGCTCCTAAACTGCCCTGAAGTTATGACACGCCTCACCAAAGAATTGAACAACCTCTTAGCTACTAATGACACTCAGGACACCTCAATTGTCTCCCTTTGGGAAACTCTCAAATTGGTAAATCGGGGTGACCTCATAGCCACATAAGCTGCAGATAATGCGGCGAGCAGGGCAAAGAGGGCTGAACTATACAAACAAGTACTTGAACTAGAAGGAATTCACAAAAGAACAGGAGACCCCCGTATCTGGAGGAAGCTCACAGCAGTGCTGGCCCAACTGTCCAGTCTTGACCTTGATAGGGCGGAATATGCCGCTCTGCATTTGAAACATACATTTTATACTGGAGGGGGCAAATGCGGCCGTTTACTGGCTCATAGGTGCGTGCGCAGCGGCAGTCAGTGGCGGTCATGCTCCTTCTGACTGATGGGGGTTCAGAGCACATGCGGGAAAGAGATATCGCTAACACGTTCAGGGACTTCTACGTGGCCCTGTTCACTGCTCAGAACCCTTCCAAGAACTGCCAAGGCTTGACACATTCTCGGTTGCCTGATCTAGCTGCCACCCTGAATAGCTCCATCCGGATCGAAGAGGTCATTTCAGCCATAGCTCATCTTAAACTCCTTAAGTCTCCCGGTCCAGATGGCTTTACCGCCATCTTTTACAAAACTTTTTGTCCTATTCTAGCTCCCATATTAACCCAACTTTTTAATGCTATTGATAATAACACTCAGCTGCAGCCAACTATGCTCTTGGCATTGATAACGGTATTACCCAATGGATACTGTCCGTCCTACAGGCCGATATCCCTGTTAAACATTGATTTAATATTTTACCGGCATATTCACATTTAGACTGGGACCTATGATGCCGGGACTCATAGAACTGGACCAGGCTGGGTTTGTGGTGACTAGGCAATGAAGTGATACTACTAGATGGTTACTGCATCTCTTGGATAAATCCCACCGACAATCCGAGGAACGTGTCTTCCTGTCGATAGATGCTGAAAAGGCATTTGACAGGGTCCACTGGCCCATTTTAGAGACTGTCCTGGGGAAGTTTGGAATTGGGAGCCGATTCCGTCAATGGGTGTTTAGCAGTTATAGCCACCCTTCAGCCACTGTACGGGTGAATGGCTTTATCTCCGACCCCTTCCATATCACCGGGGTCACACGGCAGGGCGGTTTGCTCTCCCCCCTTCGATTTGCTCTTCATATGGAGCTGTTTGCCCAGAAGGTCCGGGAAAATCATCAGATTAAGGGGATCCTGTTTGGGGGAGAGCGGCATACCATCAGCCTCTACGAGGATGATGTCATTGCAATGCTGGAGTCTCCCCAGACTTCGGTCCCGGCTTTTTTGGCAGAGCTTGTGGAATTCTCCATGGCTTCTGGCTTTAAAGTCAATGTGACTAAATCCCAAGCGTTAGGCTTCTCCTTGCAGCATCCCTCTGTTGAAACTTTGGCCCTAGCGAGTCCCATCCGCTGGGACCAGAAGGTCATTCCATACCTGGGTATTTCGCTATCAACATCCACAGCAGAGACACTCTCTCTAAACTACACTAGGTTGCTGTGGCAGATCATGTTGGAACTTCAACGATGGTGGCCATTCAGCCTTTCCTGGCTAGGCAGGGTAGCAGCTCTTAAGATGAGCTTTCTCCCTAAAATCTTGTATTTGTTCAAAACTCTCCCGGTGGAATCACCTCCGGGCGCATTGAAACAACTCCAGTCCGAATTTGGTGCTTTTGTATCGGCAGATAAAATGCCGCAGATCAATAGGGACCTGAGTTTCAGATGCCTGAAGAGGGGGGCTGGGCATTCCCGATCTCAATCGCTATTACGCAGCAACGCATATTTATAGTCCGAGAAAAACGGGCTCTTTATGGAGCATGCACTGGCGGGAAAATCTCTTTGGAAGGTCCCCTTCCTCTGTAAGGCCTCTAGGCCACCTGGGTTGCACGGCTTCCCGGTGGCACGAGCTACACTGAAAGCCTGGGAAGCCACAGCTGTGTGTAATAACTTAATTCAAAATGGTCGAACACTGCTGACCTACCTGCGTGTTACCCCAAAGAACTGTGGTCCCTGTAGTCAGCGTCGGCGGATACACCTATGCTCGTGTCGTGAGTGTAAGTGTGAATAGCGTTAGCCATCCCTGGACACGTGTTTCGAGGTAGTTGCCTCTCGTCAGCAGGGAGTAGGAAAGAGTGTGGGGTTGCGTGTAAGCTGCTAAAATCATTATCAGGTAAAGTACCTCTCGTAGCAACGCAGGTGCGTAACCTGAGTCCGTCGACTCCCTGGCTCAGAGAGCCACTAAATTATTAATTCAAAATGGTCGCACACTGCTGACCTACCTGCGTGTTACCCCAAAGAACTGTGGTCCCTGTAGTCAGCGTCGGCGGATACACCTATGCTCGTGTCGTGAGTGGAAGTGTGAATAGCGTTAGCCATCCCTGGACACGTGTTTCGAGGTAGTTGCCTCTCATCAGCAGGGAGTAGGAAAGAGTGTGGGGTTGCGTGTAAGCTGCTAAAATCATTATCAGGTAAAGTACCTCTCGTAGCAACGCAGGTGCGTAACCTGAGTCCGTCGACTCCCCGGCTCAGAGAGCCACTAAATTATTAATTCAAAATGGTCGCACACTGCTGACCTACCTCCGTGTTATTTAGTGGCTCCTTGAGCCGGGAGAGCCGACGGGCTCTAGGTTACGCACCTGCGTTGCTACGAGAGGTACATACCTGATAATGATTTTAGCAGCCTACACAGCAACCCTGCACTCTTTCCTACTCCCTGCTGACGAGAGGCAACAACCTCGAAACACGTGTCCAGGGATGGCTAACGCTATTCACACTTGCACTCACGACACGAGCATAGGTGTATCCGCCGACGCTGACTACAGGGACCACAGTTCTTTGGGGTAACACGCAGGTAGGTCAGCAGTGTGCGACCATTTGGATTTATTAATTTAGTGGCTCCTTGAGCCGGGAGAGCTGACGGGCTCTAGGTTACGCACCTGCGTTGCTACGAGAGGTACATACCTGATAATGATTTTAGCAGCCTACACAGCAACCCTGCACTCTTTCCTACTCCCTGCTGACGAGAGGCAACAACCTCGAAACACGTGTCCAGGGATGGCTAACGCTATTCACACTTGCACTCACGACACGAGCATAGGTGTATCCGCTGACGCTGACTACAGGGACCACAGTTCTTTGGGGTAACACGCAGGTAGGTCAGCAGTGTGCGACCATTTGGATTTATTAATTTAGTGGCTCCTTGAGCCGGGAGAGCCGACGGGCTCTAGGTTACGCACCTGCGTTGCTACGAGAGGTACATACCTGATAATGATTTTAGCAGCCTACACAGCAACCCTGCACTCTTTCCTACTCCCTGCTGACGAGAGGCAACAACCTCGAAACACGTGTCCAGGGATGGCTAACGCTATTCACACTTGCACTCACGACACGAGCATAGGTGTATCCGCCGACGCTGACTACAGGGACCACAGTTCTTTGGGGTAACACGCAGGTAGGTTAGCAGTGTGCGACCACTTGGATTTATTAATTTAGTGGCTCCTTGAGCCGGGAGAGCCGACGGGCTCTAGGTTACGCACCTGCGTTGCTACGAGAGGTACATACCTGATAATGATTTTAGCAGCCTACACAGCAACCCTGCACTCTTTCCTACTCCCTGCTGACGAGAGGCAACAACCTCGAAACACGTGTCCAGGGATGGCTAACGCTATTCACACTTGCACTCACGACACGAGCATAGGTGTATCCGCCGACGCTGACTACAGGGACCACAGTTCTTTGGGGTAACACGCAGGTAGGTCAGCAGTGTGCGACCATTTGGATTTATTAATTTAGTGCCTCCTTGAGCCGGGAGAGCCGACGGGCTCTAGGTTACGCACCTGCATTGCTACGAGAGGTACATACCTGATAATGATTTTAGCAGCCTACACAGCAACCCTGCACTCTTTCCTACTCCCTGCTGACGAGAGGCAACAACCTCGAAACACGTGTCCAGGGATGGCTAACGCTATTCACACTTGCACTCACGACACGAGCATAGGTGTATCCGCCGACGCTGACTACAGGGACCACAGTTCTTTGGGGTAACACGCAGGTAGGTCAGCAGTGTGCAACCATTTGGATTTATTAATTTAGTGGCTCCTTGAGCCGGGAGAGCCGACGGGCTCTAGGTTACGCACCTGCGTTGCTACGAGAGGTACATACCTGATAATGATTTTAGCAGCCTACACAGCAACCCTGCACTCTTTCCTACTCCCTGCTGACGAGAGGCAACAACCTCGAAACACGTGTCCAGGGATGGCTAACGCTATTCACACTTGCACTCACGACACAAGCATAGGTGTATCCGCCGACGCTGACTACAGGGACCACAGTTCTTTGGGGTAACACGCAGGTAGGTTAGCAGTGTGCGACCATTTGGATTTATTAATTTAGTGGCTCCTTGAGCCGGGAGAGCCGACGGGCTCTAGGTTACGCACCTGCGTTGCTACGAGAGGTACATACCTGATAATGGTTTTAGCAGCCTACATAGCAACCCTGCACTCTTTCCTACTCCCTGCTGACGAGAGGCAACAACCTCGAAACACGTGTCCAGGGATGGCTAACGCTATTCACACTTGCACTCACGACACGAGCATAGGTGTATCCGCCGACGCTGACTACAGGGACCACAGTTCTTTGGGGTAACACGCAGGTAGGTCAGCAGTGTGCGACCATTTGGATTTATTAATTTAGTGGCTCCTTGAGCCGGGAGAGCCGACGGGCTCTAGGTTACGCACCTGCGTTGCTACGAGAGGTACATACCTGATAATGATTTTAGCAGCCTACACAGCAACCCTGCACTCTTTCCTACTCCCTGCTGACGAGAGGCAACAACCTCGAAACACGTGTCCAGGGATGGCTAACGCTATTCACACTTGCACTCACGACACGAGCATAGGTGAATCCGCCGACGCTGACTACAGGGACCACAGTTCTTTGGGGTAACACGCAGGTAGGTCAGCAGTGTGCGACCATTTGGATTTATTAATTTAGTGGCTCCTTGAGCCGGGAGAGCCTACGGGCTCTAGGTTACGCACCTGCGTTGCTACGAGAGGTACATACCTGATAATGATTTTAGCAGCCTACACAGCAACCCTGCACTCTTTCCTACTCCCTGCTGACGAGAGGCAACAACCTCGAAACACGTGTCCAGGGATGGCTAACGCTATTCACACTTGCACTCATGACACGAGCATAGGTGTATCCGCCGACGCTGACTACAGGGACCACAGTTCTTTGGGGTAACACGCAGGTAGGTCAGCAGTGTGCGACCATTTGGATTTATTAATTTAGTGGCTCCTTGAGCCGGGAGAGCCGACGGGCTCTAGGTTACGCACCTGCGTTGCTACGAGAGGTACATACCTGATAATGATTTTAGCAGCCTACACAGCAACCCTGCACTCTTTCCTACTCCCTGCTGACGAGAGACAACAACCTCGAAACACGTGTCCAGGGATGGCTAACGCTATTCACACTTGCACTCACGACACGAGCATAGGTGTATCCGCCGACGCTGACTACAGGGACCACAGTTCTTTGGGGTAACACGCAGGTAGGTCAGCAGTGTGCGACCATTTGGATTTATTAATTTAGTGGCTCCTTGAGCCGGGAGAGCCGACGGGCTCTAGGTTACGCACCTGAGTTGCCACGAGAGGTACATACCTGATAATGATTTTAGCAGCCTACACAGCAACCCTGCACTCTTTCCTACTCCCTGCTGACGAGAGGCAACAACCTCGAAACACGTGTCCAGGGATGGATAACGCTATTCACACTTGCACTCACGACACGAGCATAGGTGTATCCGCCGACGCTGACTACAGGGACCACAGTTCTTTGGGGTAACACGCAGGTAGGTCAGCAGTGTGCGACCATTTGGATTTATTAATTTAGTGGCTCCTTGAGCCGGGAGAGCCGACGGGCTCTAGGTTACGCACCTGCGTTGCTACGAGAGGTACATACCTGATAATGATTTTAGCAGCCTACACAGCAACCCTGCACTCTTTCCTACTCCCTGCTGACGAGAGGCAACAACCTCGAAACACGTGTCCAGGGATGGCTAATGCTATTCACACTTGCACTCACGACACGAGCATAGGTGTATCCGCCGACGCTGACTACAGGGACCACAGTTCTTTGGGGTAACACGCAGGTAGGTCAGCAGTGTGCGACCATTTGGATTTATTAATTTAGTGGCTCCTTGAGCCGGGAGAGCCGACGGGCTCTAGGTTACGCACCTGCGTTGCTACGAGAGGTACATACCTGATAATGATTTTAGCAGCCTACACAGCAACCCTGCACTCTTTCCTACTCCCTGCTGATGAGAGGCAACAACCTCGAAACACGTGTCCAGGGATGGCTAACGCTATTCACACTTGCACTCACGACACGAGCATAGGTGTATCCGCCGACGCTGACTACAGGGACCACAGTTCTTTGGGGTAACACGCAGGTAGGTCAGCAGTGTGCAACCATTTGGATTTATTAATTTAGTGGCTCCTTGACCCGGGAGAGCCGATGGGCTCTAGGTTACGCACCTGCGTTGCTACGAGAGGTACATACCTGATAATGATTTCAGCAGCCTACACAGCAACCCTGCACTCTTTCCTACTCCCTGCTGACGAGAGGCAACAACCTCGAAACACGTGTCCAGGGATGGCTAACGCTATTCACACTTGCACTCACGACACGAGCATAGGTGTATCCGCCGACACTGACTACAGGGACCACAGTTCTTTGGGGTAACACGCAGGTAGGTCAGCAGTGTGCGACCATTTGGATTTATTAATTTAGTGGCTCCTTGAGCCGGGAGAGCCGACGGGCTCTAGGTTACGCACCTGCGTTGCTACGAGAGGTACATACCTGATAATGATTTTAGCAGCCTACACAGCAACCCTGCACTCTTTCCTACTCCCTGCTGACGAGAGGCAACAACCTCGAAACACGTGTCCAGGGATGGCTAACGCTATTCACACTTGCACTCACGACCCAAGCATAGGTGTATCCGCCGACGCTGACTACAGGGACCACAGTTCTTTGGGGTAACACGCAGGTAGGTTAGCAGTGTGCGACCATTTGGATTTATTAATTTAGTGGCTCCTTGAGCCGGGAGAGCCGACGGGCTCTAGGTTACGCACCTGCGTTGCTACAAGAGTTACATACCTGATAATGATTTTAGCAGCCTACACAGCAACCCTGCACTCTTTCCTACTCCCTGCTGACGAGAGGCAACAACCTCGAAACACGTGTCCAGGGATGGCTAACGCTATTCACACTTGCACTCATGACATGAGCATAGGTGTATCCGCCGACGCTGACTACAGGGACCACAGTTCTTTGGAGTAACACGCAGGTAGGTCAGCAGTGTGCGACCATTTGGATTTATTAATTTAGTGGCTCCTTGAGCCGGGAGAGCCGACGGGCTCTAGGTTACGCACCTGTGTTGCTACGAGAGGTACATACCTGATAATGATTTTAGCAGCCTACACAGCAACCCTGCACTCTTTCCTACTCCCTGCTGACGAGAGGCAACAACCTCGAAACACGTGTCCAGGGATGGCTAACGCTATTCACACTTGCACTCATGACACAAGCATAGGTGTATCCGCCGACGCTGACTACAGGGACCACAGTTCTTTGGGGTAACACGCAGGTAGGTCAGCAGTGTGCGACCATTTGGATTTATTAATTTAGTGGCTCCTTGAGCCGGGAGAGCCGACGGGCTCTAGGTTACGCACCTGCGTTGCTACGAGAGGTACATACCTGATAATGATTTTAGCAGCCTACACAGCAACCCTGCACTCTTTCCTACTCCCTGCTGACGAGAGGCAACAAGCTCGAAACACGTGTCCAGGGATGGCTAACGCTATTCACACTTGCACTCACGACACCAGCATCGACACGAGCATAGGTGTATCCGCCGACGCTGACTACAGGGACCACAGTTCTTTGGGGTAACACGCAGGTAGGTCAGCAGTGTGCGACCATTTGGATTTATTAATTTAGTGGCTCCTTGAGCCGGGAGAGCCGACGGGCTCTAGGTTACGCACCTGCGTTGCTACGAGAAGTACATACCTGATAATGATTTTAGCAGCCTACACAGCAACCCTGCACTCTTTCCTACTCCCTGCTGACGAGAGGCAACAACCTCGAAACACGTGTCCAGGGATGGCTAACGCTATTCACACTTGCACTCACGACACGAGCATAGGTGTATCCGCCGACGCTGACTACAGGGACCACAGTTCTTTGGGGTAACACGCAGGTAGGTCAGCAGTGTGCGACCATTTGGATTTATTAAATTAGTGGCTCCTTGAGCCGGGAGAGCCGACGGGCTCTAGGTTACGCACCTGCGTTGCTACGAGAGGTACATACCTGATAATGATTTTAGCAGCCTACATAGCAACCCTGCACTCTTTCCTACTCCCTGCTGACGAGAGGCAACAACCTCGAAACACGTGTCCAGGGATGGCTAACGTTATTCACACTTGCACTCACGACACAAGCATAGGTGTATCCGCCGACGCTGACTACAGGGACCACAGTTCTTTGGGGTAACACGCAGGTAGGTCAGCAGTGTGCGACCATTTGGATTTATTAATTTAGTGGCTCCTTGAGCCGGGAGAGCCGACGGGCTCTAGGTTACGCACCTGCGTTGCTACGAGAGGTACATACCTGATAATGGTTTTAGCAGCCTACATAGCAACCCTGCACTCTTTCCTACTCCCTGCTGACGAGAGGCAACAACCTCGAAACACGTGTCCAGGGATGGCTAACGCTATTCACACTTGCACTCACGACACGAGCATAGGTGTATCCGCCGACGCTGACTATAGGGACCACAGTTCTTTGGGGTAACACGCAGGTTAGTCAGCAGTGTGCGACCATTTGGATTTATTAATTTAGTGGCTCCTTGAGCCGGGAGAGCCGACGGGCTCTAGGTTACGCACCTGCGTTGCTACGAGAGGTACATACCTGATAATGATTTTAGCAGCCTACACAGCAACCCTGCACTCTTTCCTACTCCCTGCTGACGAGAGGCAACAACCTCGAAACACGTGTCCAGGGATGGCTAACGCTATTCACACTTGCACTCACGACACGAGCATAGGTGTATCCGCCGATGCTGACTACAGGGACCACAGTTCTTTGGGGTAACACGCAGGTAGGTCAGCAGTGTGCGACCATTTGGATTTATTAATTTAGTGGCTCCTTGAGCCGGGAGAGCCAACGGGCTCTAGGTTACGCACCTGCGTTGCTACGAGAGGTACATACCTGATAATGATTTTAGCAGCCTACACAGCAACCCTGCACTCTTTCCTACTCCCTGCTGACGAGAGGCAACAACCTCGAAACACGTGTCCAGGGATGGCTAACGCTATTCACACTTGCACTCACGACACGAGCATACATGTATCCGCCGACGCTGACTACAGGGACCACAGTTCTTTGGGGTAACACGCAGGTAGGTCAACAGTGTGCGACCATTTGGATTTATTAATTTAGTGGCTCCTTGAGCCGGGAGAGCCGACGGGCTCTAGGTTACGCACCTGCGTTGCTACGAGAGGTACATACCTGATACAGATTTTAGCAGCCTACACAGCAACCCTGCACTCTTTCCTACTCCCTGCTGACGAGAGGCAACAACCTCGAAACACGTGTCCAGGGATGGCTAACGCTATTCACACTTGCACTCACGACACGAGCATAGGTGTATCCGCCGACGCTGACTACAGGGACCACAGTTCTTTTGGGTAACACGCAGGTAGGTCAGCAGTGTGCGACCATTTGGATTTATTAATTTAGTGGCTCCTTGAGCCGGGAGAGCCGACGGGCTCTAGGTTACGCACCTGCGTTGCTACGAGAGGTACATACCTGATAATGATTTTAGCAGCCTACACAGCAACCCTGCACTCTTTCCTACTCCCTGCTGACGCGAGGCAACAACCTCGAAACACGTGTCCAGGGATGGCTAACGCTATTCACACTTGCACTCACGACACGAGCATAGGTGTATCCGCCGACGCTGACTACAGGGACCACAGTTCTTTGGGGTAACACGCAGGTAGGTCAGCAGTGTGCGACCATTTGGATTTATTAATTTAGTGGCTCCTTGAGCCGGGAGAGCCGACGGGCTCTAGGTTACGCACCTGCGTTGCTACGAGAGGTACATACCTGATAATGATTTTAGCAGCCTACACAGCAACCCTGCACTCTTTCCTACTCCCTGCTGACGAGAGGCAACAACCTCGAAACACGTGTCCAGGGATAGCTAACGCTATTCACACTTGCACTCACGACACGAGCATAGGTGTATCCGCCGACGCTGACTACAGGGACCACAGTTCTTTTGGGTAACACGCAGGTAGGTCAGCAGTGTGCGACCATTTGGATTTATTAATTTAGTGGCTCCTTGAGCCGGGAGAGCCGACGGGCTCTAGGTTACGCACCTGCGTTGCTACGAGAGGTACATACCTGATAATGATTTTAGCAGCCTACACAGCAACCCTGCACTCTTTCCTACTCCCTGCTGACGCGAGGCAACAACCTCGAAACACGTGTCCAGGGATGGCTAACGCTATTCACACTTGCACTCACGACACGAGCATAGGTGTATCCGCCGACGCTGACTACAGGGACCACAGTTCTTTGGGGTAACACGCAGGTAGGTCAGCAGTGTGCGACCATTTGGATTTATTAATTTAGTGGCTCCTTGAGCCGGGAGAGCCGACGGGCTCTAGGTTACGCACCTGCGTTGCTACGAGAGGTACATACCTGATAATGATTTTAGCAGCCTACACAGCAACCCTGCACTCTTTCCTACTCCCTGCTGACGAGAGGCAACAACCTCGAAACACGTGTCCAGGGATAGCTAACGCTATTCACACTTGCACTTACGACACAAGCATAGGTGTATCCGCCGACGCTGACTACAGGGACCACAGTTCTTTGGGGTAAAACGCAGGTAGGTCAGCAGTGTGCGACCATTTGGATTTATTGTGTGTCATAACTTGACAACCTTCCCGTCACCTCTCACACCTATTAATGAAAATCCAGATTTCTCCCCTGGTCTTGATTGGGAGGCATTCAATCTGTGGGACAAAATGGGGCATAGGTCTATAGGGCACTTTTTCGACATGGAAGGCCTCTGATCTTTTGAGGATTTTAAATTAGATTTTAATATACCTAAAACTGAAAACTATCACTATTTACAAATCAGGCACTGGGTCGTGTAGTCACAGGTCCCTCCTGGAGCGGACTGGACCCTCACCCTGTATGAGCACTGTCTGCTCTCAAAACAATACCCAAAGAGACTTTTCACCAAACTATATCATATGCTAAGGCCCCCTGAACAGATGACCAAACACGTGGGCCAGATACGATGGGAGACTGAGCTTGGATGGAAACTGACCTCCATATAGTGGACAGATATCCATCACAGAGCCCGACATTCTGCACGCAATACTTCTAGCATAGAGACAGCCACCAAGATCATGATGTATTGGTACCTCACACCATCCTGATTGCATAGAAGTGACCCAGATCACTCTCCCATTTGCTGGAGGAGTTGTGAAGCAGAGGGCACATTACTGCACCTACTATGGGGGTGCCCTAATCTCACATCCTATTGGACACAGGTACTGGATGAGATCGACCGTCACTTTGCCACTACACTTTTACGTTTCCTGGGATTCGTGGTCCTTGTAGTCTCTGACAGGCTTACATTCCCCCTCAAGGCATGTAATGGTAAATAACTAGGCATAGCTCTGGGGGCGGCACTGCAGAACAAACTTTCTTTGTAGGGCATAGATAGGGCACCAACCTTCAAGGGATGACTCCATCGACTGTGGTATGTGCTGGGTATGGACCGCATCTCGCTTCAGGGGGATGGGGCTGCTTTTGCTGACGCGTGGTGACCCTTTGTCACCTTATTATGCTCCGAATTTCGCACACTATCCTGCCCTAGATATATGCAGCTCTTGCGCCTCCCCGCAATTAACCCCGATGCATCCCATAAGCCGCCGCATTGAGTAACAATGCACTAAGCCCAACCTTCGCTTTTAGGTATAGGCAGCTTACACGGGGGAGAAGACGGGGTGGGGGGTGGGAGGGATGCGGGAAAGTTTATTTTTGTTCCATTCGATGCTCCGCGAAGCACTCAGACAGTTGCTAACCCAAGACTGGGTCTCAACTCTCAATCCATCTTGTTTGTGGTTAAAACAATAAAAAGTCTTAAACTTAAACTCAGGAAATCCTATCTGATGTAATCCGGTCTGTTCTACTTGTGATATCTGTGTTGTTTTTAACTATTGTATTTTTTATAATTTGAATATTAAATTTGTATTTATTCTGTGGATGTTATGACCAGTTGATGGTCGAATAAAGGTCTTTTGACTTGACTTGACTTGACTTGACTGTGAATAGCTTAGCTGTTAGACTTTGAGTATTCCTCCCAGACAGTAAGACAAAGGGAGACTAAGTGTTGGCAGGATGGGCCATCCTGCCAGGATGGTAAGGACAGAGCTGCTCCATGCCCCACTTACATTTCAAAGGGCTGCCTCCTGCACACACAAAGGTGCCTGACACTAGTCCTGACACCTGACACCACCCCGACTTCTTGGCGACTTTGCAGGGGAAAGAAAGAACTTTCCAGAACCAGATGTGGGGGTACCCAGGATGTTCCCCCGCTTCAAAGGCTGCCCCCATGTACACTCCTGGATCTGTGGAATCCTTCAGATGGACTGCCTGCCCGCTGGAGGACTGCCCTACTGCTTGAGGCCTGGCTTGTTCTCCAGAGGACTGCCCTGCTGCAACAAGAGGACTGCCGTGTAGCTTGAGGCCTGCCTTGCTCCCCAGAAGGCTGCCCTGCTGCTAGAAGCATGCCTTGTTGCTTGAAGCCGAGACTACCAGAATGACAGAGGGCTAGTTATCTGGCCTCCTGTTTGACCTACATTGACATCACAAGCTCCAGAGACCATGAGCCCTGCTCCTGGTCTCTGGAGTGGTTCTTGGACCCAGGGAAGTGATGTTAGAGGTGCTTCTCCTGCCTGACCCTAGACGTTGGTACTTAGAAACAATTTCACCAAAAAGTGCCTCTTTTGAATGGTGAAGTATGGCCTAGCTCAGCCCCATCTCCTCCGGCCCTGACCACAGCGTTAGGGAACCTTGGAGTGAAGTAAGATAACAACTTGTCTTTCAAACCTCAGACAAAGACTGTTGTCTGGACCTGCTTTGGTTTCCTTCAGCTCCTGAGGAAATTTCTGTTCCTGCTTCCAGTCACTTCCCAGAAGATGATAATCCATTCCCTTATAACATCTCAGCTGAACTATGCCAATGCACTATACTGGGGCCTTCCTCTGTACCAACTCAAGAGACTCCTGTTGGTGCAGAACGCTGCCGCCTGTCTCTTACTTAATATTCCCCAACACACCCCTATTCAGGCTCATCTGAAGAAACTGCACTGGTTACCCATTTGGGAGAGAGTGAAGTTTAAGGGTTTAGTGCTTGCCCACAGAGCTCACTTTGGCCTAGAGCCCAGATACCTCACTAAGCATCTTTATCACTATCTTCCTGCCTATCCTCTGCGCTCTGATGATGCGCTACTAGCGGTAGTGACAATAACTAGATGGAAGAGATGGGGAGGCTCTTTCTCTGCGTTGGCTCTCACATGTTGAAATTCCCTTCCCTTGCACCTTTATGCTACCAAGAATGCATACTATTTTAAGCGCAGAAAATACCTGGTTATTTAATGGTGCCTTCTAACCTTCTTCTTATGTAGTGTTCAGTGGTTACAGTATCTACAGTGCCTGGACACTCTCAAAGTAGCTGTGCACATTATAAGTGCTATATGATTTGATTTATAAATGGATTTCAAACACATCATTTCATGTAATAAATAATGCATGTGCAATTGGTGAGTTGTAGTTGCTTGAGTGACATTGACATTTTATGTTGCATTGTGGGCTGTAGTGTAAGTTGGATTAAAGACGTGAAAAAAGAACAATAACTATGGTATTTCTAATGTTGGTGTAGTTTACATGTGCTGTGTGGTAGGGTACTAGTATTACAAAACCTAACTATAACTTACTTCTAACCTTTTGGGTTTTCTTGTGAATTTCATGGGTTTTTAAAAGTTGTAATTGTTTGTACACTTGTTCTTATGTTAGTAATGTCATTTAAGTATATATAAATCTTAGTTAAAATGATGATTTTTTTTATTTTTGGTAGAGTTGGGCTACAATTGTGTAGCCTAATGTAATGTATGTATATGTTTGTTTTGAAAGTACTGGTATTTTAGTTATTATTTAAAAAAGTAGTGTTTGTAAGGAGGACGTGTGTTTTGCAGTGTGATTGTGCACTTTATTTGTTTTCATTTTGTTTTTTCTTTCCACCGGTACTGCGGTACTATCTCGGAAGTGCCATGGTACTTCACGATACTGACACAGCTTCTGGTAGGCTGGAAACTTTTGTTTCCAAACCAATAGAAATCTGTTTTTTTCTAATCATTCTACTTTTGCTTTTGACCTGTTCAAACATGTGACAGTGCTGCTGCTCGTGCTGCAATGTAAGAGGAAGAGGAGGCCATTGCTGTCGAGGAGCAAGAAGTGGAGCGGCAAAAGCTACTTAAAGAGTCAGTGGTTTGGCAGTTCTTCACTCTTCCAGAGGGTGAGAAAAAAGTGAACACCAAGCATTTGATATGCTCATTGTGTCACAAGGTGATGTCCCATGCAAGCGGAGAGCAATACTCCTTGGGGATAACAGGAATGCAAAAGCACCTTTGAGCCATGCATCCCACTCATTTGGCTGGGGCAGAAAGGCGAAGAGAGCTGGATTTGGCCCAGCTGGATGATGGAACATCTGCTGGAGCTGGCGATATCACAACAACTGGACCATTCACCCAAGCACTTTCAGCATCTAGTACTTCTTCACCACCCACCATTCCACCACCTGGCTCTGCAATTGATGTCAACCCCGCAGGGGAGAGTGAACTCAAAATCCACCGGGAGCTTGTCATAGCTCACCGCTGCCCCTCCCCAAAACCCTTAGTTTTTTTTTACTGCACAGATACGGTTACATCTTTTGAGCTCACAAAGCGTGGAATTAAGCAGAATTTAGGTTTGCCAAATGTTGATATCACATGGGTGGGAGAAAGATGTTTAAGGTGGAATAACAATCTAACTCTTATTTCCTCTCTTACTGATTGTGAGCATCACAATTTTATAATTATTCACTGTGGAGGAAATTATATTGGTCATCTCACTTGTGTTTGGATTAAAATAGAGAAGAAAGTGACCTTTACATCTTTAATGACTCTATTTCCTCACACCCATTTTGTGTTGTCAAATATTTTTAAAAGGATAAAATGCAGTATTCACTAGCAAATGCGGGAAAGTATGAGAAAACGCACAGGCACATAAATAATATAGTAATGAGGTCCTACCGTGGCAACGGATATCACTAAATAAAATACTATATAACTTAACTTTTATGTACTCTACTACACTGCACTACCCCACAGAATCATCTGCACCCCCTACTATGTAATACTGCCATTTATAACAAAAGTCCAGCTGACGTTTTTTGCGCTATTCGAAATCCAAAAGTTTATGTCAAATGTATTGTTTGAAGCCCGTTGTGGGACCCCCATTTTTCCTTTGTACTCACTTGACTGAATGATGCAAAACTTTCAGTCTTCCCAAAATGAAACTGGCAGCAGGTCTGCAAACATTTGCGCACATTCCTCCAATGGGTGCAAAGTTATTAAGAGGCTAAAATTCGAAATATCCCTATCTCTGGCCACCCTAACTACAACTATGGCCTCTCTGTAAGATTTATATTTATAGTTTTCAAAATCTTAGCACTATGGAAAAGGACAGGTCTTCTCAGCAAAGATGAAGCCTGTTTCCTGAAAAATGAACATGCGCTAAACCCTTTTTTGTATTTTATCCCCAAAGTCCAGAAAAATGTAACACCTCTCCCAGAAAGACCGATAATTTCTGCCCAGAGGAGCCTTTTGGAGCCCATGTCCAAGTACGTGGACTATTTTCTACATGAACATGTCGAGAATCTCCCCTCTTTCATCTAAGATACTGGCCATTTTATATCCAAAATCCAACCATTAAATGGGATAAGGACTATTTATTTATCGTCATGGACATCAGCTCATTGTACGCGAGCATATATCACACAGATGGCCTTGCGGAGGTTAGATATTTTTTGGGCAAACGGAACACCCAATTCTATGACCACAATGTCATCATCTTACAAATAATTGAGACCTGTCTTATGAACAATTACTTTTTATTCAACAGAGAAGTTTACCAGCAGCTCCGTGGTGTGGCGATGGGGGCATGTTTCTCTCCCAGTTATGCGTGTCTCCACGTTGGCTGGTGGGAGGAGCATGTCCTCAGAAGCGACCGCAAAAACATGTTCGACACACACGTCCTCCACTGGTGGAGGTTTATAGAGGATGTCTGTGTGATATGGAAGGGGTCTGTAGAGGTTGCTGAATCATTTGTTAATGCCATCAATAGTAATGTGTTGAATCTGAAATTCACTGTCCAGATTAACAAGCAATGTGTTCAATTTCTGGATGTGGACATGTATATTGAGGGCAATTCTATCTGCCCGAAGCTTCACAGGAAGAGCACTGCTGGCAATTCCATTTTGCATGCTATTAGTGCTCATCCTGGGCATCTGATCCAGAGCATCCCCTACGGGGAATTCTTGAGAATCCGGCGGATATGTAATTCAGATAAGGACCTCTCTTGAAACGAGGCTACAAAACTAAAGAGTTACAATCAGCCTTGGACAAGGCCAATAGCCTCAGCAGGGATACATGGGTACAACAAATAACTACCACTAGCAGTTCCATTCCTGATATGTCTACACAGAATCCCAATTAACCTGATGTGGTGAGGCTTATAACAACTTATAGTTGCCAAGAAAAACAGATCAGGAACATTCTATATTCCAATTGGCCCATAGTTTTGACGGACGTAACTCTGTCTCAAACCTTGCCCAAATTACCGGCTCTTACATTTAGGCGCGCACCCTATATGCGTGATGCCTTAGTTAAAAGCAGTCCAGAGGTCAGTTCCACTACTAAGAGGTTATCCTCCATGACAGGTTTCATCAAATGTTCATCCTGTCAAGCCTGTAAGTTTGGGGTAAACACTACAGAGTATACCAAAGCATTTTACCCCATTCCTGTTAGGATCCAGGGTTTTTACAGGATTCTCCAGCATTTGCGAGCTATGGTTAACTCAGACCCCAACTATTCAGTGGCACGTCACCTAAAACTCGTTCACCAAAATAATTTGAACGATCCTAAATATTATGTGATTGGGTCAGTGACTAAATCAATCCGGGCGGCAACAGGGAAAAACAACTGCGCAAACTTGAATCCCTGTTCATTTTTCAATTATACACTAGAATGTCCAATGGATTAAACACGGGGAAGGACTTACACAATTTCTTATTGATACAGGCATTCTGTAGTGCAAACACCCTGTGACTGACTTCTTCCTCATCACGGCTCAGAGATTTCCCATTTTATCATTTTCCATTCTAAATATATTTACTGTATATTGTTCATAGATATGACTTTGTGCATTTTGCATTAATCTTATGCTTGAGGGCAATGTGCACTAGCACTTTAGTGAATAGGGGCTTCATATGCAGCCTCAAACTGTTTACTTTACATTTGCACAATTTATTTTTGTTATTTGCACAATACTTGCACTGGCACTTTAGCTTATTCTTATATACTGTTCTTGGGTAGAATGCATTAACATTATTAGAGTGCTGGATATACTTTTAAATTATAGAACACGAGCAGCACTATTGGATAAAACTGTTTTTTTATTAGTTGGAGGCACATTTTATCACTATGATGAAATTAATGAATTACATTTGTATATTTGTGCCTTTTAACCTATTTTTACAGTTTTTACCGTATTTATACATGCCTTTATTGTGATTAGTGGATTTCTATTTATTTATTATATTTGTAATTATTATGTTTATGATATGAACATTGAGGAGTTCATTTTCCGGCAAGTCTTTCAACTTTGTTCATTGCATAGAGGTGTGGTTGAGCAGTATCAACTACGAGTGTGGTCACTATTTAAGGTTCACAATTGGTCCAGCGCCTCAACTGATCAAGACCGTGGAAACGCGTCATGCTGGGCACATGCTTTCATTTTACTTGGATGCTATGATTTTCCTGATTTCCTGCAAATAAAGCACTGCATTCCTTCATTCACGTTGTGGTCTGTACCTGTTCTTCGCCGGTGGTGATCCAAGATCATGCTCTTATCCTGAAAGTCTCGGGATGATTCTTGGAGCGGGGGCCGAGAAAAAAGGGGGGTCTCAAAACGTGTTTTCCCCATGCAATTTCCCTTAGGACATTGAGCCGCAGCTACAGCCCGAACTGCTGAACGGTATTACACCAAATTTGGCAAAGAGGTAGTCCTCAGTTCAGACTCGTGCCTTTTGCTTAAATGGTGTCAATCTGTTCAGTAGTTCCTGAGAAAATTACAGTTAAATGTACATATATATCTATGGCCGCGCTGGATCCGCGCACCCTGAGCGCACCCTCCCGATCACGCGCTGAATGCTAATTGGCTGTTAAGTGGTTGTCAACATTCGAAACCAGGAACTGTTGGCAGCCATTTTGTGCCTCGGTTTAAGCGAGGCTGAAGAAGTCTGTGGAATAAGTGTGCAAAACGTATAAAGGGGGCATGGTAGAAATACCCTGACCCTCTAGACCTGCTTAGGGGGTCCCAGAATGACTCCCAGGGCCCCCCAATTTATTTATTTTTTAAACCGAAAAGTGCTTGCAGGGTGCGCAGATCCTGCCGTAAAAAAAATAATAATAAAACTGAGCTTTTTTTATAATTAGCCCCCGTGGGGCCAAATCCCGGAGGCAAAATTAATAAATTTTTAAGGGGGCCCAGAGGGGCCCCCCAGCCCCGGGACCACCACCCCCCTGGGGCTACCAAATAAATTGGGAGGGGCTCGAAAGCCATTCCCAGAATAATTTGTGACCACCACCCCCGGAGCTTTATGTATTGAGGGAGGGGGGCTGCATGGCCCCCCTCCTGGAGCCCTCGAGGGCCCTGGGGACCGCCACCCCCCAGGGCCGGCTCCTGCAGTGTCTTGAGGTGCCCACCCCAGGACACTAGTGTTTGCTATGAGAGGGCGGGAGTCTCCCACCCTCCCATAGCAAACTTGGTTTGGATTTTGAAAGAGAGAGCAGGGAAACCTGCTCTCTCTTTCAAAATCCAAACCATATTGCTTTTCCACACAGGGAGCTGCATGTCAGCAGCTCCCCATGTGGAAAAGCAATGCCGTATCCCGAAGGACACGGGGAGCCGGCTGGGACCGTGGGGGCGTTGGGGCTCCCCCCATGGTCCCCAACATTTTTTATAAGCCCCAGGGGACGGGGTCCTCGGGGATAATAAAAATTAGTGATAGGGGCTATTTTTTTTTACGGTAAAATTAGGAGTCGCGCATCCAGCGCGGTTCTCAGCGTGGCCCCCTGGTGTGGTGGATGCACAACTACTAACCTGTAGGGTGCGCGACTCCAGCGCGTTTGGTGCACGACTTCTACACCTCGGATGCGCGATTCTAACGCGTTGGGTGCGCGACTCCAAAAAAAAAGAAAAAAACAACAACAAAAAAATCTAAGTATATTTAAAAGAACGTAAAATAATAAAAAAATATATATATTTATTTAAAAAAATATATATTTATTTAAAATATGTGTAGTGTTATTTAAAAAAAAATAAGTAGATTAAAAAAATGTATTTAATGAATATAAAAAAATTTGAAAAAGAAATACATTTTAAAAATATCATTTAAAAAACCTTTGAAATTCACTGAAAAAACCATAAGTTTCAGACATGTTATACTTAAGAATTAGCATTTAAAAAACCTTAGAAATTCACTGAAAAAACCATAGGGTTTAGGGGTGTTATAGTTAGCTGGACATTTCACTCGTAAAAAACCTTTGAAATTCCTCCGTTATAGTTAGTTCAGCTAACTATAACTCGCACACCCGCAATCCACTGCTGATGATGTCGCATATTACATCATTCATGACATGGTCAGTGACATCACTGATGACATCACTGATGACATCTCAAATGACATCACTGATGACATCACTGATGACATCATCCACGTGATAACCTGAAACACTTCATCACACAGTAGTATAACCTTTAATCATTCAGTATAAAATATAGAGTACCATGTTTAAACCATTGACACACCAATATAAGTTTGTAAAAACCAACTCAGTCATTTGTAGATCTACACACACATCTAAACACTTACCTATACATTTACTCATACATGCTGAGAAAGATCAATAGCACACACAATAAATATACTTATACACCTATATAGACATTAGACACCAGCACACAACCTATTCACTTATGCAAACATCCTACTCACTTATGGAAACAATTGATCATACTTACATCTACTCAGCTACACACTTATACAAACAACACTTTATTTATTCATATAGATAATATCTCATACTTAGTGTGTTATAAAATCACTATGATAAGTATATAGTTTTCCATACAGTCACTCAAACTATCAATCAGTATCATGTATACTTATTTATATACAACAACTGTCACTAACATTGCCTTTTATATTTCTAATTTGTTGGACATCTATCATTGAAAAATATATTTACTCATCAACACACCCATAAAGACATTCACTCACCCAAACAACTGTTTTCACATACAGTCTTAACCTCATATATCTACTTAATCAATTTATTTACACATCTTTAGACAGTTACACACCTTCCATCCAACTACACACACATTCACTCTCTCTTACATATACTCACGTAACTAATAAAAATATAATATAGAGTTTCACATAGCTAGTAACCAACTTATGCAGTTTAGTTTTCACAACAAGACACAGAGGGAAACAAATATTCATACAGGTAAATCACTATCCCAAATATTTAGTGAGACACTTTAAATTAGTCACTTACACAGTCAATCACAATAGTACTTAATCCTCCATCCAGACACTTCTACATCCACTCAGTCTTCAATGTAGATGCCTATATGTATAATACTTATTTAAATATTGAACCAAACCACATTCACTGGATGATGTCATCAGTGATGTCATCAGTGATGTCATTTGAGATGTCATCAGTGATGTCATCAGTGATATTACTGACCGTGTCATGAATGATGTAATATGTGACATCATCAGCAGTGGATTGTGAGCGCGCGAGTTATAGTTAGCTGAACTAACGGAGGAATTTCAATGATTTTGTACGAGTGAAATGTGCAGCTAACTATAACACCCCTAAAACCTATGATTTTTCAGTGAATTTCTAAGGTTTTTTAAATGCTAATTCCTAACTATAACATGTCTGAAACCTATGGTTTTTTCAGTGAATGTCAAAGGTTTTAAAAATGCTAATTCCTAACTATAACATGTCTGAAACCTATGGTTTTTTCAGTTAATATATATATATATATATATATATATATATATATATATATATATATATATATTTTTTTTTTAATCAACATCACGGAGATAATTAATGATTTATACAATTTTGTGTGTACTCTTGAAAGATACAAATCTAAGATCGTCTAATTCTAATTCCATTTAGTAATGCAAAGAAATACTCACATTTCCGAATTTGTACGAAGTTTCTTTACCCTGTTATTAATCTATCGGCGGTCGTTTTGCTTTCCAAAATTGATCGTTCTGTCAGCATAGCAATAAACAAAAAATGTCTCTCTTAAATAAGCCTTGTACTTATAAGCCTTTAAGGCTCACTAAGGGATTCTACTCAATGACTTGGCTTAGAAAGGAGGTCATGAATTGAAAAACTGCTTGCAAATAAGATCTTTTTGGGGGCATACCAATGCAATATGGTGTCCGGGCCTATTTTCTGACCCTTTCCAACACAGATCTAAAGGACGCTGCAAACAGTATAATTTTCAAATGAATCTAGCTGCAATTTTATATCATCTCAGATATAGTTTTCTGCTCAACAATAGCACTTGATAAAAGCTCAGCTGGCAAACCATCATCCCACTTTATAACTCAGTCGCTAATGCAGCTGATAGAAACTGGCAGTGTGCAGTCTCATGGCGATCGCATTGTGTGCAGCATCCCATTTGTAGTCTTAGAGTAATCCCACATTTGAATACTGGAGAGCTGGAGTATCTGCCAGATGTTCTCCTTGGCCCTTCAGGCTAAATTCAATCGAACATTACCGATCTTATTCCAATTTAAATAGCAAACAAAGACCTGTAATCACAATTTCGTTAGAATGGTCCAGCCCTGACTCACAGCCATACATAAGTGAAAGGATAAATTGGAAGCAATCCCATTTCTGAAGCATGGCTCGGGGCCGTGCGTACACAATGGAGTCTGAGCAGTTTGAAGTCTTCCCTGAGCGGCTAACTCAGCATTCAAGGTATTTATGCATCTTAATTAAACCGATGCCATGTAAACAGTCTGCTTAATACAGATGATTGAGATCACTTAAACTAACTATGCAAATTGTGAAATGCTAATTTAATTTGCCACTCACTGCTTGATTAAATGCATAAAACGTTCAGAGCTTTTTCAGACATACAATGGGAGTGTCCACCTGGAGTCTAGTCAGAGTGCTGTGACACAATTGTGATGCACTCTGTCCTGGTATTAGTTTTGAATGCACACATATTAACTACTGGGGCCACTTTATCATGTCCTTACAGTCTAGGAGGTAATGAAACTCCCACATAGGCATTACACACACACACACACACACACACACACGTGTATAGATATATACATAAACACACACACACACACACACACACATATATATGTGTGTATATATATGTATGTGTATATATATACATATATAAATATACATATATATATATGCCAGTAGGTAGTTATAGTTAGGACCCCTTTTCCATAGGAAAACCTCAACATTCTATTTTGAATAACTTTGGCGCCGGTCGATGAATCCTCGCGAATTTCTCAAAATAGGTGGGGCGCTACGCTCCGCTCCTACCCTGAAAGTCTCGGGGGGATTCGTCAAGCGGGGGCTGAGATAAAAGGGGGGTCCCAAAACGCGTTTTTCCCATGCATTTTTCCATAGGACCTTTAGAACGAGCTACAGCCCGAACGGCTGAACAGAATTACTAGAAATTTGGCAGAGAGGTAGTCCCTAGGTCAAGGAAGTGCCTTTTGTAGGTTTGGTGTAAATCTGTTCAGTAGATTCTGAGAAAATAGCCTTTAAATCAATATATATATCTGACCCCGCTTACGGTACGCTTACCGTACGCTTACCGTAAGCGTACGGTGGCGTGCGCGAGCGCGATTCTGATTGGCTCTTAGATCTTAGTAAACATTCGAATCGGCCGAAACCAGGAAGCGGCGTCCGCCATTTTGTCTCTCGCACTGAGTGTTGTTTATCAAACATGATGGCCAAAAACATGTTACTGGGCTGTTATGACAACTCCCTCCCACATAGTCATGTTGAGGGAGTCCCCAAACATCCCCCAAGAGCAAAAACGGTTTTATTTTTTTTTCGGCAATTTCGCCGAGTACGCTTACCGTACGCTTACCGTAAGCGTACGGTAAAAAAAAAAAAAAAAAAAAAACACTATCCACACTTACCCCACCCCCTGGGATTTTTGGGTGGCCGTAGGCCACCAAATGTACAGGGCTTATTAATAGGTAAAAAAAACTAAATTTTGGCAACATGAAATTATAAAATCGAAATAAAAAAAACACTATCCACATTGACCCCACCCCCTGTGCTTTTGGTGGCCGAAGGCCACCAAATGTACAGGGCTTATTAAAGTTGATAAAAACCGTGCACGGAACGAACTGCGTTAAGTGGGCGCGCACGCCTCGAATGGCGTAAAGTAACTTAGCATTTAAAAAACCGTACAAATTCACTGAAAAAACCATAGGTTTCACACACGTTATAGTTAGGAATTAGCATTTAAAAAACCTTGCAAATTCACTGAAAAAACCATAGGTTTCACACATGTTATAGTTAGCGGAAATTTTACTGATAAAAAACCAGTGAAATTGCCCCGTTATAGTTAGTGCTGGCAACTATAACTCACGCGACCGCAATCTTCTGCTGATGACATATGTGTCTTTATGAAAAAAAAATATTTGTAATATATGTATAGCTAAAAATGTATGGAAGAAGACATGGGCAAATAAGTGTCTAAATACAGTATTAGCATCAGCAGAGGATTGCGGTCGCGTGAGTTATAGTTGCCAGCACTAACTATAACGGGGCAATTTCACTGGTTTTTTATCAGTAAAATTTCCGCTAACTATAACATGTGTGAAACCTATGGTTTTTTCAGTGAATTTGCAAGGTTTTTTAAATGCTAATTCCTAACTATAACGTGTGTGAAACCTATGGTTTTTTCAGTGAATATATATATATATATATATATATATATATATATAATTTATTTATTTATTTATTTTCAAATAGCTTAAACCCTTTGCCCCTGTCTATCTTGAGAGGCTATAAATAGAGTGACTACTTACTCTACTTCCTGCTTTTGTGTCTGTGTCCTACAGTGCAGTGACAGGTTTAGCTCTTTAGTGCCTTGGGGTGAAGAGTTCAGTTCAGCAAGAGATGAGTTTGCAGCAAGGGCCGTTTAGAAGCGGAGGAGGGGCAAAGGGTTATTGTTTTTGTTCCCAGCATTTCAATTGTGCAGGGATTCAAAAGACCGTGCCTAGAGGGCAATATCCTCCTCATTTTGCCCTTACTTCTCTAGCATTTCTTGGAGTGTGGCGACCCCCTCTTGTGCAACTGTATATAAGTGACACTCACTATTTTGAATATGTTGTGTCCACACAACAGGCCACCACTGTTCTCCGATATGCTGGCTGTCATTTCGACATGAGTGGGAGATGGGCAAGGGGAGTGTTTTCTGACTTCCTGTGGTGGGAAATGTTTAAGGCCGGCACACAATGCTTTTGCTCATGTGTATCCTGCGCAACCAAAGTCAGGATGGCGCCTTGCCAAGAAATACGTGCCATATTGACACTTCACCAGGGTAGTTCAACATTTAATTGTGCAGCACTCACAGAAGTCTTTTTTCGACCAGCAGTTTGAGGCCTGACAAGATCGCTTTGCACTTTTGCCAGGGTTGGTTTGAGATAAAAAACCGACCCGGGCACACCCAAAAAAATGTGGCCTGCATTATGGTATTGCCCTTCCGCGAAACACTGCTTCAGCGAAGTTCTATGAAAAGAAAGGGGTGGGGGACATGTTTTATGAACTCCACTTAGAAAAAACAAATGCACAGATCAGTTCACATTGCTGAGCCACACATGAATGCAAGTCAGACCACTTCTGCACAGGCCCCCTGCCCCTCTCAGTTTTCATACATTAACGGGCCAGCCCAGCGAGAGAAAGGGAGTGATACGTCCACCCATCTACCTCTAGAAAGGCCACTCAGGCACCCACTGAGCCGCTGGCAGCATCCTAACAGCACATACAGCCCCCAGGCTGCCCAAAAAAGAATTTCACAGCTGGAACTCGGCTACCAGCCCTTCGGCCATTTCCCAAGTGCCTGCATTACCAATCCGATCCTGACTTTTGCCCTGCTGATGTTAGACTCATTTTACTCTTCCATAGACTTTAAGTGGGGGTAGGAGAAGATGGTGTTAATTTTGGGATCTGCACTGTTCCTCTTTGCAATCTTCTATTCAGTCTAGTTTTTAGTCTGTTGAGTAGTTCAGTGTTTGTGTGCTCTCTTGGAGCTCTAAATCGTCTCCTGGTTGTTCTGTTTTATGGGGGATAATTGATTCATGCCTACTTTATTCTCTGGTATTTCTGAGTCCGCACATTTTAAAGAGCTTCTCTTTGTATGATTATACATCGCAGTAAAACCCTACAAACCTGAAATGGAGTGCCAGTTCTTGCTGTGGGTAGCATTCTCATCCTGAAGACTGAAACCCTCACTGCGTAGAATATGATTTAGTGTATGGTTTGTACCTGCTAACGCTCTTTTTCAGACATGACTTGTTCAAACACACTTTTGGTTGCTCTTGTATTTATGTAGAAGATACTTTGTTTTTTATCACCTTGTTAGTTTCTTGCTCTTTTCTTTTTACATTTTTCATCCCTGCCAGTTGTCTCGTTTTTGCATGGAGTCTGTTTGCGTGCAGGACGCAAATTTGTGGAAATCCAGTGGTTCTTCTGACATAGAATTTGGTTTGGTTCTCTGATCACAACAGACTGCTTATGTTGAAGCATAATTATCTCTACCACTAGAGGTGTGCTCTGTCATGTTTTGGGACCAGCTGTCAGTTATCCTACTGATCTTGAGCATTGCTTGCACTGTGAGTAGGTGGCTGACTGGGATTCTGCTCCTGAACTCTTTCCCAGCTTTACAATTTGGGCATCGAGGGTAGTAATATTTGGGGATTGCCTTTTTCTATCACTTTTTACTTGACATATGCATTTGATTGCCTGATCATCTTCGTGGACTCATGATTTGAAGAATGTTCAGATACCTCCTCTATTTCTGTTCCATGTTGGGGAGCCTGCCCTGAATCTACTGTAGGATAATATTTTTGGGGATGCTTCTATGAGTCACATTGCCTTCTCACTAGTGAAAAGTCAATAGCTTTCATAAATTGCCACTTGAGGTGTAATAATTAATGGTTCTGACTTTAAGCATGATAGTTAAGAGTTAGGTCCTTGTCATGTCTACAAGGTCTTTTCTATCTGTAAGAGGTTCAGGGTATGGTTTACCTGTTCCTCTTTCAGTTTTAAGAGAAACCGGCAAGTTGTTTTTGTTCCTAATCAACAGATATGCTAGTCTCTCTGGTATAAGGCCTTCAAGGAGGTGGTAAGTCCTTGCCCTCTCCAATATGTTATTTCCATGCATATCTCTCTAAGAGGCGTAGCTGTCATTGCTCTCTTGTTTCATGAAAGCAGGGATGTAGCTTAGTCTCTGAGATTTGGGTGTGAATCTTAAACTAAAATGGTGGTGGGCCCTGGGTGGAGGTGTGAGATGATCAACATGTGAAATGGACTGCTCCCAAAAGGAGCAGGATCGGTACTGATTTGCATTAGGTGGGCATCTGTCTGCAGTGGCACAGTAGGTGAAAAAATATGAGTTGAAAGGCTACCCAGAGAGATTGCTATTGGTTAGAACATTTGCAAACATTCATCCCATCACCTGTTTTGGGTGTTTGATTGCTAGTAGTATGTCTGGAAACCTGAGACTGGCATAGCTTTGCAAGTCAACTACTGCAATGTTTGTGCATTCCAAACAGTAGTAAATTTGCACCTATTCAAAGAATAGTTCTGTGGGTGCAGATATACTACTTTTTCAGTAAACCAGTCTCTATATAGATCTAATTTTCAGCACCCCAAAATTAAAGTTAGGGCTCTTAGTAAAATAAGAATAACAAGAAAAACTGACACAGACATAGCAGACCCGACTCAGTGTCCCCGAACTAAACTACCAAACCAAGAATGCATTTGGAGAATGTCATACCTAAACACTGCCCCTAGAAGCTAAGCCACAACATGCCATATATGGGCCTGGTAGTTATTACTGGAAACTCATGACTACTGTCAAGTACAGCACAAAATCCTGTAGTACCTGCCCTGGGATCACTTATTTGAAAAGTATTTTCACGACACACACCTTTCTTCGTCTCTCAATCAATCAATCAAACATTTGTAGAGCGCACTACATACCCGTGAGGGTCTCGAGGCACTGGGAGAGGGGGCGGGCGCTACTGATCGAACAGCCTGGTCTTGAGTAGCCTCCTGAAGGTCAGCAGGTCTTGGGTCTGTCGTAGGCTCAGTGGGAGGGTGTTCCAGGTCTTGGCGGCGAGGTGGGAGAAGGATCTCCCGCCGGTGGTTGTTCTTCGGATGCGCGGGACAGTGGCAAGTGCGAGGTCGGTGGAGCGGAGCTGGCGGTTGGGGATGTAGAAGGAAAGTCGTCTGTTGAGGTAGGCTCTGGCCGGTCTTGTGGAGTGCTTTGTGTGCGTGGATGAGGAGCTTGAAGGATATCCTCTTGTTGACGGGGAGACAGTGCAGGTTTCTCAGGTGGGGGTTGATGTGGCCGTGGCGTGGTATGTCGAGGATCAGTCGTGCCAAGGCGTTGTGGATGCATTGCAGTCGTTATATGAGCTTGGTCGGGGCTCCCGCGTAGAGGGTGTTTCCGTAGTCGAGTCTGCTGCTGACGAGGGCATGGGTGACTGTTCTTTTTGTATCTGTCGGGATCCACCTGTAGAACTTGCGGCGCATGTGGAGGGTGTTGAAGCAGGAGGAGGAGACGGCGTTGACATGCTTGGTCATGGAGAGGTTGAGTCGAGGATGATTCCAGGTTGCATGCGTGGTCGGTGGGTGTCGGGGCTGCTCCCAGTGCCCGTCGTCCACCAGGAGTTGTCCCAGGCTGAAGGGTTGGAGCCGAGGATGAGGACCTCCGTTTTGTCCGTTTTCAGCTTCAGTCGGCTGACTGTGGAGGTTGGCTTTGGCGGTGATGGGGTCCTTGGTGAGGGAGAGGATCAGTTGAGTGTCGTCGGTGTAGGAGATTATGTTGAGGTCGTGCTGTTGGGCGACGTGTGCTAGCGGGGCCATGTAAATGTTGAACAGTGTCGGGCTGAGGGAGGATTCCTGGGGTAGGCCGCAGATGATCTTGGAGGCTTCGGATCGGAATGGTGGGAGGCGGACGCTCTGGGTTCTGCTGGAGAGGAAGGAGGTGGTCAATTCCAGGGCTTTGTCTTGGATCCCTACGGCGTGGAGGCGTGCGTGTAGTGTGCAGTGGCAGACGGTGTTAAAGGCGGCGGAGAGGTCCAGGAGGATATGGGCTGTGGTCTCACCGTTGTCCAGCAGGGTCCTGATGTCGTCGGTGGCTGCGGTGAGGGCGGTCGCGGTGCTGTGGTTGCTGCAGAACCCTGACTGGGAAGGGTCCAGGATTCTGTTTTCTTCGAGGTATTGGGTTAGCTGTCTGTTGACGATTTTCTTGATGACCTTGGCTGAGAACGAGAGCAAAGAGATGGGCCGGAAGTTCTTGAGGTCTCTAGGGTCTGCCTTGGGTTTTTTGAGAAGGGCGTTGATCTCGGCGTGTTTCCAGCTCTCGGGGAAGGTCGCGGTCTCGAGGGAGAGATTGATGACGTTGCGCAGGTGGGGTGCGATGGAGCTGCTGGCTTTGTTGAAGATGTGGTGCGGGAATGGGTCTGACGGGGAGCCAGAGTGGATTGTGCTCATGGTCTTGATAGTGTCATCGATGCTCACACTGGTCCAGGCTAGCAGGGGGTCGTGGTCGCTGGTGTGCGGAGAGTCTGTTGTGTTGCTGTCTGTTGGGGCTGTCTGGGTGTTGAAGCTGTTATGGAGGCCTGCTATCTTGTGGTAGAAGAAAGTGGCGAGGGAGTCGCACAGGGCTTGCGACGGCGGGATGTCGCTGGTGTTGGAGCTGGGGTTGGAGAGTTCCTTCACGATGTTAAAGAGCTCCTTGCTATTGTGTGCGTTGTTGTCGAGGCGGTCTTTGAAGGAGGTCCTCTTGGCAGTCCTGATGAGGTGATGGTGGTTGCGGGTGACGTCCTTGTGGGCTGCGTGGCTGTCCGGAGCCTGCTTGCTGTGCCATTTCTTCTCTAATTTCCGGCAGGCTCGCTTGGAGGCTAGGAGTTCTGGGGTGAACCAGCTGGTCCTCTTGCTGGTGTCTTTGTGGGGGGGTTTCTTCAGTGGGGTGAGGGTGTTGACGCAGTCGTAGATCCAGCGTCTGAGGCTGTGGGCAGCTTCGTCAGTGTTGGAGGGTTCGGTGGGTGGGCTGAGAGCGAGGTTTGCGTGTAGTTGGTCTTCGGTGATTTTTCTCCAGCAGCGGTGAGGGATCTGTTGGGTGCGGTGGTGTGTGAAAATCTGTTATGACAAAATCTGATGCCAGAGGTGTCAAATCGGTGTCTATAGGCAGAGCTCTGTGTTTCCAGTGTTCAGCTTTTACATATAATTTAAACAAGTGACAGACGGTCTTTTGTGAAAAGCCCAAGTCGCAAATAGAAGTGCCAGCAAATTAAATAGTGAAAGCTGAGCCAGATCTAAGCTAAGGATCTCGCTTGGCTCTAGGAGTCCATGCATGAGCCAAACCATGAAAAGGTTTGGCATGTATATTGTGCATCAAACATAATGTAAAAATATGGTACGGTGTCTTCAAAATTCAAGAACTGTATTTCTCTAACATGCGGAAGCATTTCATATTAGTACATTCGATTAAATAACTGCAGTGCATATATAGACCTTTAGGAAAGAGTGATAGTTTTTATACATGAACTTAGAAAGATGAATTGCTCACCTGACAATGACAATGTCATTGGTGAACTAAGAGGCAAGTCAGTAGTCATGTAAACCCTAAATATGGCCTACATATTTATTATAGATGGGGCAACAGTATAGACTCACAAATCATACATAAGAGGTGCTTGTGTAGCACGGATCTTGAGCTCTCATACGTGACAGAACAGAAAAAGGAACCTCTGTGAAATATAATGTTTATCTAGGATTACACTATTTGAACAAGCTGGGATGCCAGTATAGATTCCAGGTCATGTGCTTTCACATTTTGAAGATTAGCCAACAGATGATTATCTATGTCGCTCCCTCTCTCCTGTTTTCCATGAAATGTCACAGTTTGGACTTTTATTTTTGGATCACGACAATAAAAAACCCACACAGACATTCCAGTCTCAGGTCCTCCAGACCCAACTACCAAGCAATTATTTGCGGGTTGTTACACCCCAAACATCCCCTTGAAGTTACGCCCCTGCACGAAAGCTGGGTATACTTCTACTCCAGATCGTTCTTTTTGCAGGTTTGACTAGGGGGAGTGATTATCCCAGGATCTAATTAACTTAGCAATGGCCGGGTCCTAAGCATGTAGTGTTTTAAGGGACTGTGGTTTCTGGAATGGTGTCTTGGGCAGACATCAACTCAGAGTGCATCTATGCCAGTTGTAGTACTTGTACTATTATTATAGCGATTTTATGGTTTGGTCAGGCTCTTTTGGTTGTTCCATGAGTGCTTCTGTATTCAGTCTCCACTGTGAGGTCTGGTTCTGACTTTTTCTGATTCTTCATGTTGTTCTCATAGTCCGCTCTGGGGTGTGGTGTCACAAGGGCTCATTCTCAAAGTCAGGATCCACTCTTCTATGTGGTAGGAAGCTAACTTCGGATTCCACTCAGACTCTGGGACTCTGAACATGCTCTCTGTCTTGGGCATTGTGTCGTTACTATTTGGATGTAGTTTTTGATTCTGCCACCACTATGCCTTGTTTGACCTCTCTGAGGAGCAGCAGCTCATGGGGTGGCATACCAGTAGGCTTGATCTAGTGATTTTCAACCTCATCGACTGGCTATATGGGTCTAAGGTTAAGTAGTCATCCCTTGGGAAATGGTTTGAGTGCTGTTAAAATGTACCCTCTTTGCACTTATAAACACTCTCTGGGGAGATAAATGACGGAGTTCTATCCTCCCTCCTCTGAACACCATAGGTTTTGTTAGTATCTGGCCTTTCACACTTCTGTTGTTGGAATTTATATGTGGTTTGATTACCAGTGGCTCTCACAATGATACCTGTGGGAAATATAGACCAACAGTTTCCTCTGCCATGCAGGGCCTGTTTTTGGCATTCCCATTGTGTTTCCCATTTTCAGGGCACCACTGTGGAAACATCAAAAACAAAGCCCGCCAGACAGGAAGAAATTCCTAATCTGGCTGGTGGTCTAGCCACAGCTTTGGAGGTGCGGTTGCAGAGCGAACCCGGTGATTCACCGCCATAGTCGTAATTAGGCGCATAGTGTTGTCACTGCAAACTCTGTGGTTCTCAAAATCACAGGGCTAGAACTGCAAAACAGTGTTTTGTGATATTCAAATCCCCTTTTGAGGGTCAGGAAAGTCCATTTGACTCACAGAAGGGGTTCTATGGCTAATTCAGAATCATAATAAGAAGGGGGTATGAAAAGGACTGTCCCTCTTAATTTTAAGTTGCAATGACAGATATCAATGATTAGTTACTGCAATTGTGATGTAAAATATTCATCAGCTACTTTATCTGAGCTTTGGTGGTATTGGATGTTCAAAGTAAGGTAGGTGCTATCATTGTGGGACAGCTTACACTTTGTGAAGTGTTTAGGGTGCCTTGGGAGGCACCTAACGTTGTCCAGGGAATTATTGCATGCTTTCCTGATGGCCTCTCAAGCAGAAAACAAGTAAACATTTAAAGCAGCACCTCTCCCTTTAAGGGGCACATGCTGCTTACACAAATCCTTTTAGTAATGTGAATGCTGTTGTTTAGGTCTGGTCTCCCTTGCCGACCACCATGGCTACACTCGTTGCCAGTCACAGGAGCTCACAATGAGGGACATGACAAATTAGTATTCATTAAAAATGTTATTTTGATACTCTCTATAAATGGGAAATGTGTTATTCAAGCTCTTTGTACATAGGTCACATACAAAATTGCATCTCTTTTCGCAGACCAGCTGGTGTGTAATTTGTACATGATTTGTGAACAAGTATAAGAGCATCAGACCCAAAATTACCTCCCTGACTGACATTGTAAAATCCCAAAAATCTTTTCAAAATATCAGTATAATGAAACTAAATGCTACTTTATCCATTGTGTCATATTCTCTAGTAATAGTGGAAACTTGCTCTACCCTTCCCTTTCTTCAATTGAATCTCAGAAACGGTGGATGATTTACTAACACTGATGCTTCCTAATATAATATTGTAATTCTAATAAGCTATCCTGTTAAAAAACAACATAGAATTCCATATTCCTAAACATACCAGAAAATTCATTATCATATTTAAGATTTAAGAAGATAAGCCAGCAATTAAAATCGTTCAGTCTGAAAATTGCAATGGCTTTTGATTGTACATAGTCCTGGATTAAATGGTTCTTAAAGGAACCTAAGCACCCTTAGTGGATTCTAAAAATACCTATCTGGGCCCAAACCCATCGTTGTTTTGCTCCCCATGCCATTCCAGTTTGAACCCAGCCATATGCGAATCAGTCTTGACCCTGCTCCCTATGGGAACAGTCCAGCCTGAACTGCAAGGCCATGTCCTCCCTGGACTGCAAACAAGCATCCTGGGACCAGGTTTCAGGGTTTATTAGCATCCTCCAAGCATAAAACCTTGTTCTCAATAGTTTTGTAAGCATCCACAAATTCAAGTATTTGTTGCTCAATGAAAATAACTTTTTGTGTTGACTTCTCAAATTTGGCTGCTTGGACTGTTTGATTACTATTAACCAAATGCACTTCCTTTAGAATGGTCTTGAGAATAGAATTAGCGGATGCTGATGGAAAGGTCAGAATTTCCTTTGGATTCTTCAGCTTCAGATGAATGTTGAGTACCCAGAGCATCGGAGGACATATCATGTTGTGCAACTAGATCCAGATCCTTAGCTGGGCTTAATTTTTCTTTGAACATCATATTAGAAGGGAAAAAATAGAATATCTGTTGAATTGCCCCTTCTCAGGTAGTGATAGATGTAGTACAAAAGTAGCATAGCTTATTGACGAGTTAGAGTTTAGACCCTGCAGCGTTTTAGTATGCATTGATACATTTAATTCCAGAGTTTTGGCTTTAGCCAGCATGTTCAGCGCTCTTTGAGTTCTTGTATACCTCATTTAAGTCTGTTCAGGCAAACTGTTCATAATGTTAGGTAGACGGCGTCTTGTAGGCAGTGAATAGGTTTTTCTATTAAGCCCAATCGAGTCTATAGAAACCATTTGTATTGGCCAAGGTAAAATGCTTGCTTCTCCTCTATCTTGACTGCAATCAGTTTTCCATTTGTCTCTAGTTCTAGTTCCTTCTAAATGAAGTGCTTTGTTAGAATGCATCAATAGTTTGCAAATAAGGTGCACTCTCATCACAAAAAATAATAAAAGTTGAATATATTTTTATGTTTCTTTTCTGAAACAGTTCAGAAACTGAAAAAGTTACACTTTTGAGAAGTGTATTAATTTGCAGAAACATATACTTGGTTGTCTAAATTGCATGTGTTCAAGTTCTAAATATTTTTAGAACTGCATTTATTTTGATGCAATTTAAAACAGCAATATTGGAGAGAGAGAGTCTAATTTTACTGGCTTTTTGCGGATTAAATTTGAGTTATGTTTATCAACACCAAAACAGTTTATTATACACAGTAAACATCTGCAATCAAATGCAACCCTCTTTATTAGAGATTCTCATGATGTTCCAGCTCCTATAATGATTTGGTTTTTGTGGATGGGCAGACAGTTCAATGTGAAAACAGAATAATTGTTCAATTTCCAACCAGTGCTACATATTTCAAATGCCAAGTCTCTTTGCCAGTATCATTTTGCTATGATATAAATGACTACTTCTCGTAATTTGTTTCATATATATTCAACATAATCATGGCCACATTTGGAATATTGCTTTTTCCCAGAATGGTACAAGGCAATAGAATAAGCATTCTCTTAAATGTTTCAACTATAAACACCTGCCAAATTGCCGCCGAATTTTCATGAGTACAAAAGTAAATCTGCCTTTTCTCCATAGTCACTCCAGATTTTCCATCTTTTTCTAAACCCTATATTTTCATTTTTTTTTATTGTGTGAGGTAAAATGCCCAAGTTTTCCCTTTAAGCATGGTTAATTTGGCTTATTCCCTGATTGACACATACTTGCCTTAAGTCTGCAGCGTATGGTGTAGAAAATCTTCCCAGGGACTAGAAGTTACATGACACCTGTGAACTGCAGCACCTATTGTGCCAGCCACCCAGTGGACCTGTAAAACATGGCTTCAGTCTGACTACAAGAACCTAAACACTTGCGGGCTGAATACGATGTCAGTCGTAAAGCCTCCGAACTAAGGCCGAAGAAAAACAAATACGAATAATCTATATTCAATATGTAGAGGTCTGCAATTGGTTGAAGAAATGCAGACTTGTTAAATAATAAGGGCTTGTCTTAAAGTTTGGGGGACCTGTACTCTGTGACAAATGTGACAGATATTCTGTCTCCCTTATTATAAGTTCCTCACCTGTGTCCTACTCCTGATCTCTTATCAATCATACTATATTTGTTCAGTAATATATACCCTGTTCTCCTGTTCACCATTTACCTAATTACTTAAATGTATAGCTCCTGCCCCTGTTTATTTATCTTGATTTGTACAATGCTCTTGTTGTTTGTACTTTGTATATTTCATATTTTTGTTGCGCTACCTTTCATATGCTTTTATTCCCTATGTGCCTTATACTATCCTTATCTTGTAAAGCACTCTGATACCTCTGGGTCTAGCCAGCGCTATATAAAACCTTCAAAATAAAATAAATAAAAATAAAGTGCATTAATCTTAACACACAGGTGTACAGAATATCCGTATTGACTGCAACTGAATTTCATTCTACCATACTCTAAACCAGACCCAAAGTTTCTAATGTACAAAAGCATTAGATTTCTTACCAAATAGCTTAGTGAATGGCACAGAATGGAAAAGGGTGAATACAATATTATTATACAAATTTGAGACAAATGATTGACAATATCGTATAGACTTATGAAAACAAATGTCTAACGGGTGTACGTATACCAATTATTTCAACAACAAAAAATGTGAACTGGTATATCACAAAGCATGATAAGAAGTCTCACCTCTTCTACGTCGTTATCTAAGGCTATTATTTTCAAGGGAGCTGTTAGATTCTGGTTGGCAGAGATGGTTGTACCCACAGGAGAAGATTCCAAAATGAAGCCTTGATATCCATTTACCGTGAAGAAAGGTGCTTGGTTGTTCTCATCAAGGATATCGATATGCAGATTGGCAAATGCTGGAAGAGGATGGCCGTTGTCTTGCTCTGCCTAGACAAGAGAGAGGCATGCATTAAGGGCAGGAAGGAACCCAGCCGTGTTTATATTTCCATAGCTGTGCAATGATCAGCAGATTGATAAAGTTTCAAATGATCACTGAAGTTTACCTCCCTTAATTAAACTGCAAAGGACATATAAAGTACCTGTTCTGTGGCCACGGACAATCACTGAGTTGAGCTGCATTCCTGAAAGAACTCACACTGTCTACGGTGTATTTTTAATTTTTTATTTTACAGAGTTTTATATAGCGCAAACTTGACCTGAATCGGGTATCAGAGTGCTTTACATAGCACCAGTTGCGTTACATGAGGACACATTCAATTATTTTTGTTAGGCACGGGGATATTAAGTGATTTGCCCAGAATCACAGGATGTTGAACGTCATTGCCGAGACTCAAACCCAGTTCCCAGATTGAAGGTCAACCGCCCTAGCCGTTAGGCCAACTCCTCTCTCCACAAAATAAGTTGTTCCACATGCACTGCATATATGGAACACAGTTCATAAACACAGAGATCCTTATTACTAGATGCCCAATAATTAAGGGTAGATAATGGAGCTTGAGATAATGATTGTGTGTTGTATCCCCTAATTACAATACAGCATGAGTTTTTTAGGCCACCAATGAGGAATAGCATGTGGGACCCAGATATACTGGGTCCAAGAATGCATGAGGTTCACATTTCAACTTTCAAGGGCCATTTGTGTGCACAATTGGTGTTACCAGGTTCACTACATACAATTAGTTAGGGTGGTATCCCCTGCTGGATTACTGCTCCTCATGTTTCATTATGGGGCCCAGAGTACTGGACACCATTTCAGGTTTCCAACCTCTGATGCCCATAAATAATGCATTAACTTACAAAATTACAACATTGGCACATGCTCAGTGACAGTGTGATCTCTTAAAAATTGAGTAAACAGCTCTGTTCTGAACCAAGTCTTTATCACATGACAGGTTTAGTACATGGCACCAAAGGTAATAGGTGATTTTGAACTATACTTTCTGTCTTTTTAAATTATTTCCCTTTTTAGTAAACTCAGTTGCTGACTGAAGCAGATCAGATATGTTTTAACACATTACTTACTAGAAATGTTAAAGTGTGTTTATTTCAAGTGCTAAAAAGGTTACACATTGAATGTGGTGCAAAAGTAACCAAATACCTGTGCTAGAAGAAAATAAGTTATAATTTTTTAGAAGTCTATCCTGAACATAGAGATAATGGTGCCCAGCAACACATTCGGTCTGGAAAGAGATTACGTGGACAGTTCATTAACAATTATCATAATGCATTAAATAAAACAATCATAGAAACATAGATTTCAGAATATTCAAGTTCCTTTTTGTCAGAATTCTTAAATTATCCAAAGGATACTGATCACACTGGAGATAGTTTACAACATGAAGTAGACACACAAAATAATAATTACAAGGTAAAAAATCATGTCACCAGTGTCAAAATTCATGACATCTCCATTACAACACTCTTCATGATTTTAGATTACATAAACCTGTTAATAGTGATGTAGCTATACACCACAATACATGTATGTTAAAAAACAAGATCGAAACACTTTTGTCAAAATCTCCTGAGACAACCTCTCCATCAATCTTGAGTAAGGATTACATAGTCAGGCAGGCCCTGGGACCTAGGCCTGAGGTTACTGATTGACAGATCAAAAATGGGATGGCACAGAACCAGCAAATGGCACCAGTCTTGAAGAAAGCTCCACCTCAGAACCCAGAGGGTCTCCACCCAGTCCTAACAGCAGTGGTCAGGTTGTCTGGCAGCATCCAGACCTCAGAGAATGCTTCTATTGCCAATGAATGGGCCACATGGCCATCCTATGCTAGTTAAAGTTGTATCATGAGCAAATATCGATAAGCCTAGTCCAGTCCCTTGCAAAATCCCCATCCACATTATCAAGCCCAAACCAACCCGAATGCACCTTACATTGAGCCGCAGGGAAATCATTCAACAACCACACCACTGCAACAAGGAACAGATGATTGGCTGAACACATGGCAACAGCAGCAGCAGCCAGGGAACCCAGCCCAACAAGAACCAGGGCCACAACCACGACAGGGAGGGGTGACTGTCTGAAGAGATAATACCTTTACGCTAATGTAAATCCCAAATACACAGTAAGTCTAAACCCCAACACAAAATCTTCCTTTTGTTGGCACTTCAGAACTCATCTCAAACAGTAAAGAATAGGGACACAAGAATAGGAGAAAATTCAAACCTTTAATTCTGTTCGGGAAGCATTGAGGGCTGTGGTACATTTTATTGATCGGAAATCTGCGCTAGAGTCCACCATTTGGGTGCCAGTGGGACCCTAGGCCCCCCTCTGTTGCTGATCCCCTGGGATGACCCCTTGTTTGTCGGTGAATTCACATTTCAGCAAATAGTAGTAAATAGTAATAGTAAATAATAGTAAATAGAGCTTGTCTTTTGTTTGAGACTGAATTAAGATTTTAACAATTCTGAAACTTGACAGTAGGTGGGGACAAAAATGAAAACACTGTTGTAGAGCAGTGTTAGACCTGTCACCCTTAGGGTAGTCTTCCCTGTTAGAAATGGGGTCGCTAATTGGCAGAGCGAATGTGCAAAGTATTTGTGTAAAACTGAAATTAGAGTAACTCAATGAAAACACCGCAAAAAGACTCGACACAGGTGTAGGAAAATAAAGAATGTTACTTGAGTAAAACAAGACCAAAATAACAACAATCCAATAAGTAGAAGTTGAGATATGCATTTTTAAAGATTAACTGTGAGGTCGAAGGGGACTGGGGAAAATTCAAAGTTCAAGCGTCAACGATGGAGGGCAGGTCTGCTACAGGGCTCAGACAGGTCCACTGAAGAAATACCCCCGGTGGAGCTTTTGCCGATGTTGAAAGCCTACTGCATCATTGTCGAGTCACACAGAAGGGGTCCCACATTGTCGCTGAGTGAATGCAATGCATCATTGTTAAACCATGCAGTGCGTCGTCATCAAGCCACGCAGGCTGTGGATCCATTATCGTTGAGCAGCCTTTGCGTCGGTGTCGGAGGGCGATGCAGCAGACAGTCCCCTGCAGTCGAGGTGCTGCGTTGGTTTTTACAGAAATCAGTTGCAGAACCCACTTCTAAGGCCAAGGACTGGAAGGGGCACTTCGAACAAGGGTAGGACTTATAGAGCCCAGCAGGACTAGGATTGCAGGAAGTATTTTGTGTTCGTGAAACGTCAGAAAACAGGAGGCAAGCCAGCAAGCCCTTAGAGTCACTCTGAGTCCAAGTGAGATGGGTCCAGTCCTTGTCCTCAGCTGGGCAGAGATCAGCAGGCAGTAGTGAAGCTCAGCAAAACAGAGAAGCAGTTCCTTAGAACAGATGGTTACAACAAAGTGGCAATCCTTACAACAGATCAGTCATTACTCCAACAGAGTTCTTCTCAAGTCCAGTAGTGTGCTGATTTGATAGGGTCAGAGCCCTGGAACTTATACCCAAAGTGCCTTTGATGCAAGTTGTGACTTCAAAGGACTTCTCTAAAGTGCACAATGATCCTTTTCAACCCAGTATTTTTTGTCAGGCTATCTGTGGGGGGCAAGCAGCCTTTTATGTGGGGCACAGGACACTGCCTATTCAGATGCAGGTGTGAGTCACCTCTCCCCCTACCTACCCAGGATGTCTATCAGAATGCAGTCCTCTGTCACATCCAGCCTTTCCTGTGTTTTGCCGCTTTCTAGAGGGAATACACAAAGTATATCTGTCACCCATCCCAGACATGTATTGGAAATAGGCTTCAGGCGCACAGAGCAAAGTTAGGAGCAGAGAAATGCCCCCTCTCTAAAAGCGAAATTTCTAAAATTGTAATGTCAAATCCAACTTTACAACTAGAGATGATTGATCACCATCATTCCAAATATATGAAATATGAAGAAGCTACTCCTCTCCAATCAGGCATTACAGCTTAAGAGTGTTCTAAGGAATCAACAATGCTAGCCTATAAGAGGAGTAGGCCTCACAGTGGTAAAAAATGAATTTAGCTGTCACTATGAGGACATGTAAAACTTAAAATTATGTGTCCTGGCTTTTAGTTACATGGCACCCTGCCCTTAGGGTCACATACGGTCCAACTTAGGGGTGACTTAGGTGTAATATTAGGGGAGTTTGAAGGCTTGGCAAGTGGCTTTAAATGGCCTGTAATCAAAAGGTTACTAGTGGGCCTGGAGCACTGGTTGAGCCACCCACACAAGTAGCCTTTCAAACCTTGCTCAGTCCTGCCATTGCAAGGCCTGTGTGTGCAGTTTACTGCCACTTCTACTTTGCATTTACAGCCCTTTGCCAAGCTTTACACTCTCCTTTAATTACACATAATTCACCCCTAAGGTAAGCACTATGTAGCCCATAGGGCAGGGTGCTGTATAAATAAACAATAGGATATGTACTTTTGAGTTTTGCATCTCCTGGTAGTGACAAACACCCAAATTTGTTTTTTACTACTGAGAACATTAAGAATTCCTCAATACAAAAATGTAATTCCTGATTCAAAATGAGTAGCTGTGTCATGTTTATATCATTGGAATGTAATGATAAATCCTGTTTACTGGTGAAGTTGGATTTGACATTACTATATTATGGCACTCTTAGAAAGTGGAAATTTCTCTGCTGTGACTGCTCTGCGTGCCTCCAGCCTGTCTCCAACTTATGTCTGGTGTGGTTGACAGCATCAATTTATGCATTCTCTCTAGACAGCCGCAAACATAGGTGCGTATGAGCAATCATCGCATTCTGATGGCCCTTCCTGGGAAGGAAGGAAGGAGGAGCTGACATTTTCAACTGAATAGATAGTTTCCCATCACTACACAAAGGGCTGATTGCCCCCTACTGATTGTCTGGAGCCAGGGCTGAAAAGTAAGGACCTCTATTCACTTCAAATATCCTTCTTTGAAGTTACCCCCTCTTCAAAGTCACAACTGAGTATAAGTACTGAGTCTCTGACCCCTGCTGTATTGCTACAAGGACTGCCTCTCTGCCTGCTGGACTGCTGCTCTGGAAAAACTGTTTTACTGCTCTGCTGTACTGCCCTGCTGCGTGCTACCCTCTGCCCTGATAAGGAGAGAACTGGACCCACCTCATTTGAACCCATAGTAACTCTAGGGGCATGCTGGCTTTCACCCTGTTCTGAAGTCTCAGTGACAGCAAAATTGATGCATCAAATCCATTGCGTCGATTGGAACTGATGCATCCTCTCTGACGCATTTGCTGCTCATTTACATCACTTTGATTACTGTGTGGCTCGACAATGACACATTGGCCGCACTGCAAAGGGTTTCTCCAACAAAGCTTTGCCGCTGCATGTATTGGAACTAACGCATTGCCTACATCCAAGTGAGTGAAACATACCTTTGTCAGCTCCTTGCATAGGGCCTTCAAGGTGAACGCAGCCTCCATCCAATATACCTTTTCAGCTGGCCAAGCCTGGCCCCTGTATTCGACCCGTGCTCCATAGCGGTCATCCTCAATTTCGGATTTACCCTAGTCAAGCACAACCAGATATCCCAGGTTGGCGCTTTAAGACTCTAAGCACTATATTTTGAAATAGTCTTTAAAAAATTCATAACGCGGGTTCTACTTATTGGATTCTTTGCCATTTTGACCTTGATTTACTCAAAATCAATTTTTCTAACCCTGTGTTGAGTCTTTTTGTGGTGCATTCATTGTATTACTCTGTGTGTGTGTTGCTCAAATACTTTATACATTGCCTCTTTAGATAAGCCTGACTGCAAGTGGTCTAGAGTTTAGTCGAGGTATCAATGATGGATGACCAAACTGAAATTATATTCAAGCCTGATGATCTCTGCTGGAAGGGATATATGCAAATGGAGCTAACTTCATAAAGTAGGTGTCTCCAAGGCATTACATTATGATCATCTATGAAACAGGCAGCCAATGGCTGCCCACAATATCAGTGAGAAAACCTTTTATTTAGGACATTTAGAAATGGGCAATGAGTTGCATCTAAGATACTGAGAATCAATTCTGCTTCAAGCCCCTCCCACTCATAGAACATTCGTTTTTGTAGTAATGACCATCTTTACATCTCTATCAATGTTACTCTACTTATTTCTCTATTACTTGATATGATTGGGCACTGAGCCCAGGCTTACTTATTGTTTTTAGTAATAATATCCTTTTATCTCTATTTCATGATCCTGTGACCACATTATTATAGTTTAAACAACATTTCAGTAGCTTAGTAGAGAGCATTTTAATACTTATTATTCCTTCTGCAGCACTAGATTTTTTTGCTTTTTTTGACCAGATACTTATCCTAAGGTGTACATACTCCATCCACTCCCTGCAGCCAAAGTCAGGCGTTACCAAGTATGGTACCAGAATATATCAGTTAGAATACTGTCTGACATAAATATCATCGACAGAAATGTCACCCCATTGGAGTTAGTATTGGAAAATATACACTCATTGACATGACATCATTGTAAATGATATTTAGGACAAAAAAGTCAGAAGATGTTTTTAATCAATTTTCTGATATACAATTCTTTGCCAAGAATTAGATCTCAGGTACAGATGGCTAGTATTTTGATGAAGCTGAAATTTAATTCCAAATGTAGGAGTGCTTCATAATCACGTTTAGAGTGAACCTGTATATAATCATTTGTTGTATTAACATGAAGTGTTTAAATTTGAAATGTATTAATATAAATATGTGGTGTATTTTATGCCACTGATAAGTAACAAGGAGAATTAATGTAGAAAGTGAATGTAATTAGCAGAAACATTAACATGAAGAACTCGTGTTGTGCAACTGATAATTATTCATGTATTAAATGTGCTTAATAATTATGTTATTTCATATATGTGTAAATGCATTAGTTGAACTTGCACTAGTGTTATGTGATTTCATAAATCTTATATGTTGTTTCTCTTATGTTAGCTGAAATGTGTAGGCCTGAAATGCAAGCCCCAGAGTCTCTCACTTTAGAATTAACAGTTTGAATTTGATGTGTGCTGTAAAATTTGTTCTTTCTCACGTTTTGTGTTGCTGGTGAAGAAGCGCTCACCTAGATAGAATATTGTCTTTGTTTTACTAGTCAGAACAGGTGGGAAGATGTTACAATCGTGTGGTTGAGTTGATAAAGAAAGACCATTGTGAGAGAGAGCACCCAAGAATAGCTCTGTCTTTGATAGCTTTATGCTACTTGACCCATGTGCTGACACCTTCTTATCCTGGACAAACTTCTTTGAGAGACTCCATGTGCTGACACCTTCTTATCCTTCCTCTTGAAAATGCTTATTTAGGGATGTCACCTTAGTGCTAGTGTAGAGATAGAATTAATTCTTTTCACCCACCAACCCTCGATGCAGGGAAATTTATGATTCTCTGTATTCTAATTCTTTAATTAATTGTGCTGCTTATGCTGCACTGTCTAAACTGGATGTGCAGATTTGGCTTCATGCTGATCCCTCTGTATTTCTATACACTTGTGTTGAGGTGTCTCTGTGTTCAGTTATTTTTGCCTTTGTAATAAATTAACTAACCCTTAGTAGTTGTCGGTGAGTTATTATGTATCCAAAAGAATCATTGGCTAATTGATTGTTTTCCTATGAATTTTCTCCCCTTTACACTTTCATCAGAGTGTGATTCCAGAATGGTCTAAAACTCATGGGCCCGACCTTTCCAATGTCCAGAGTAATGCAAACGCTTGGGCCTTCGGGAATTTACGATTCCTTTAGACATCATCTTGTACCATTGGTAGAAGATCTTTTCATGCTCCTTAAATTACTTCTCATAATGATTTACTGACCAGAAAATGATAGTAACAATTTGAAGTCCTAGTAGCTGCCTAATTAGGATGAAATGATAAATGCCACACATAAAGGTTTGAGTATCTGATGCCGAAAAACTTCAAAGCAGAGCAGGTGTGGCCAATGCTTTAGCCACACGTTGGTTGCACGTATGAAGTTAGTGAGCAGCAGCTAAGGGATGCCAGTTATGTAGTTCAATGGTAACCAGTAAGATGGAGAAAGAGCAAACAATAGTGTGGCTCACTCACACTCAGGTCTCTACAGTGTAGCCGGAATGTGTTTTTATCCAAGAAAAGCCATCAATTAGAGGTAACCTTGAACCCCCATCTAGTGCATAACAATGCCACACAGAGTGAGTTAAACACAAAATAGTGTCCTGCAAACATCATCACCCCTATTTACTCCTTATTGGCAGTTTAGTTACCCAACAGTTTTATTTGTCCTACCCCAAACAACAGCCAAAGTGGTTTGGTGGTAATCTGCAGATGCTACGATCTCACCTCTCCATATGATGAGCGTTCTTTTACTATACCATGTGGAATAGCTGCGTATTCTCAAAGATTCAATTAAAATTGTCATACTAGTTGATTCCATAAACACAACAACAGTAATTAATGTGCTTATTTCATAATCCAACATATAAACAGTGTTATTCACAACCTAGATTAGATATAGCACTTTCTTGACATAAGATCTTTATTTCACCAGGAACAAAATATTTATTGATCTCCAGATCCCTCTGTGAAGGGTTTGCATTGCGGCTGCTCCTCCGCTGCAAAGATAATGATTTAAACCAACAGCTAACTAGTCCCAAGAGGTGACAGAGAAAAGGCAACAGACAGCAATCCTTATATGTCCTTTATTTTTTAATGCATGACTAAACAGGGCCTACTTATGTGTGGAGGTTGTCACTGCACTCGTCTTCCACCTTTCCGTAGGGAGGTCACACTGCCCTTTCCTCTCTCCATTACCTCAACTGCCTAGTCTTTCTCCAGGCAACTAATGTGCCATGCAGCTCAGCTTCTAAGAACACTGAGGGTCAGATTTACTATGTTTTGGTGCAAAAGAGCACAGCAACCAAAGTTGCTGCAATCTGTTGAGTCAACAACTGAGAGCCAAATGCACAGTATCTATGAAGATATAGCACTGTTTTTGCCTCCTGTAGCATTGGCACACTTAGACTGCTATGTAAAAATGTGTTCACCCTTGCACGATAGTGCAAAATTGTCTGCACTTTATGAAGCATAGGTTTGAACTGGACTGGAAACTTTCCAGAGTAAAAATTATGTGTCAATATTTTTCCCACTTTGTTTGTATCCTCAGGACTGGCTTTAGGGAAATGCAACTGGAGCGGCTGCACTGGGTGCTGACCTGGGAAGGGGGCGCTGACCTCAGGGAGGGGGCCCTGTGTTTAGCAATAACTTACAATTTAAAAACAGCTACAGCAGAGTTCCTTGGGTGTTCAGATTTCAGGCAACATTAAAAATGTCACAAGAACCTTGTGATTAATGTTCCCGCTACAGAGAAAGCGAGATCAGAGTGTTGTGTAGTTCCAGTTTTGACTTTCCATAAAGTAGCACAGTGGGTTAATATGCCTGCTGCAAAGAACGTATACCATGCAGACCACTAGATCTGTATTTAATGTGGACAGCTGAGTAGATTACTGCTTTTGTCACAGATATCCTTTTGTTACCGCAGTTCATAAAATACAACCCTAATGTAGAACAGTGACTGCTGCGAACTGTCATCAGAGAACCTCAACCTTAATATAGAAAGAACAGTGACTGTTGTGAACTGTCATCAGAGAGCTGCATGAAAGCTGCATAAAATAGGTTAGGATGTTCTGGGTTTTTACCCAGTCTTTCATTATCTATTCCTAATATTGCTGGAAATGGTTTGTTTGGTTAAATATACTTTTTTATTAGCAAAGCCAGCCTTTGCTAGTGCTTTAAAACAAATGAAATGTATGTGAGAGAGGGCCTATTAAGAGATGAGGGGCACTTTTGCCTGGTTGTCCGTGGTCGTGAGGGAATCCGAGAAGGGGGGGGGGCAAAAATGATTGTCGCACTGGGCGCCAACAGCTCTAAAGCCGACCCTGTCTGTCCTGTACAATGCGACTATACATTCACATTTGGAAAAATTTGCACTTTTAAAGCTTCCTCCACTGTTACGCCTGCCCAATTCGGCATAAGTATTAGGCGCACATCTCTATCTACAAATGTTAGTAGATAGGGATTTGCATCAAAATCCCTGGATGGTTGCATGGGAACACCCCTGAGCCATCCATTGTATGCCGCGTAGTAGCTCAAAGTAAAACACAGCACTGTCCTAGTTTTCTAGTCTAGCCAATTAGGACCTAATTTACCGCAAATTGGCATGAGACAGCACCGCAATTCTTCACCAATGTGAAAGGGCAGGAATGCACAGTATTTATGAAATACAGTGCATTCCAGTCCTTTCCCCCTGTGCTGGTGCAAAATGTGGTGCCTAGCACCAATGCAGGCACCCTTGCACCGCGGTGTAATAGTGTCTGCGTTGCATGCAGAATTGTTTTTGTGCAGGAAGGGGCATTTTCCTGCACAACACTATCCAGAGAGGTGTTTTCCTCTTTCCATGTGTGCTGCAGCACACATGGGAAGAGGAAACAACGAGGAGAAATACAAATATTTCTCCTCATTACGCCTGCCCTGGGGAGGCGTAAGGTTTTGGTGCTGCACAAGGTTTTCATTATTAAGTAAATCTAGGGCAGCGTCAAAATCCATTAGTGTTGTGTGGGAAAACCCACCGCAATGCCCATGGAACGCCTCCCTGGCGCTCTGTAAGGCAACGCAGCGACTTGCGCGGCTTAGTCTTACTCCATATCTATGAGGCTATGCTGCCTCGCCTCATAGTAATGGTTGCAACGTTTGCGTCACCGGAGCATCAGAAAAAGTGAAGGTCCGGGGACGCAAGCGTCTCAAGAAATGCCCCTTAGTGTTTTTTTTCCTCTAGGTTAAAGGAGACGTTCTTTAGCATTGCACAACAGAAATCTACCATGTTAAAGCATTCTTTTTGATTGTTAAATGTTTTTCTCTGTTTGAAGGAATACCTGGAAAGCTAGTGAAAAGGTCTGCTTCTTAAGGTATTGATCAGTTCAATCTCCTGCACTCAGAACATGCGTGAGGACCGACGGCTAGTTAAAAGGTACTGTTTTATTCGTTTTGGCTAAGCTTGCATAACCTTTATTACTCTCTCTGTATAAAACAGTTACTAAACACACTGCCAACATGTACTTGGAACTGCTTGTAAATGCACTCTAGAAACGGCCAGATTAATTGCTTGAAGGCTGCAGTTCTCAGAGCTGTGATGCACTCGTAAAGAAAGGAGGGGACATAATGCACTGTGGGTAATTTAATGGCACTCATTATTATCTCATGTCATCAATCCAGACACACTGTCATCGGTTCCTGAATATGGCGCTTGTTCTTCTGCTGAAAATCAAACACGTTTGATCTGCTTGAAAATATAAGGAAAGTATTTTACCAACAAAACGCCTGCCTGGGAGAATTTAATTGTTACAGGAAATGCATGCTGACAAGCTGACAAACGCGCCCAGTTCTAATGGCATTTGTTGTTCATATAGTTTAGCTAAAAGCAACGTGCAGCTGTAGCTGTGACCTAAGCAGAAAATACATATATCTTATATTTATTTTTTTTTTCAAATCGTTTCTGTCAAAGGAGGACAGAACCATTCCCCTATGTGCGGTTGGTATAGAAGACTTTTAATAAAAATCAACATCTCGCGAGTAAAATGAACGTGATTGAATTAATTGAGACCACTTCCTTGGCCCAAATAGTCAAGATCTTACTGGAAAGGATCGCAGGCCCAAATTTATTATTTTTTAATGCACCACAATGCAGCAAGCCAAGAAAGGGAAAATGCAGGGATGAGCCATATTTAACATTCTATGTCGCATTCCTAGTACTGGCACACTTTTGCTGCCTAATGCCAATGTTGGCACCCTTGCCTCATGGTGCAAGGGTGGCTGCGTTGTAGACAGGATTGTTTGTGTGCAGGAAGGAACATCTTCCTGCTCAAAAACAATCCTAGAGGTATTTTCCTCTTTCGATGTACGCTACAGAATGCAGCACATGTAGGAAGAGGAAAAAATGAGAAGTAAAGATATTTCTCCTCGTTACGCCTCACCTGGGGAGGCGTAGTATTTTGAAGCATTTCCACACTAATGGTAAATCTGAGAATCTGCCAGAATCCATTGGTGGATAAGTGGGAACACCCACATTTCACTCAAGGAACAACTCCCTGGGGCAGAGTAATCCAAGGCTATGATTTGTGCTGCTTTGCATTACTCTAGATTTATCAAGCCCTGCAGGACCATGCAAGGTGGCCTTGCGTGGCTTGATAAGGCTCCCTTCAGTTATACTTTGCCCTTGCGCCACTTACATGGCGGATGGTCCTTGATAAATCTTTCCCACAGTGTACAAGTTGCAACTACCGGATGCCTCCCCTTAACCAAGCAATGACCAACATAGTAGCAGTGTTGCCAACATTAGCTCACTTTGGAGACCCAGGGCCCGACTCACACAGCTATTTACATCGAAACATCTAACTCACAAGAGGAATTTCCCTTTTTATGAATAGAAAAGCACTTTTGTAATTCAGAAAGGTTTTTTTTTGTATTCCCAGAATGATTGACTCACACTGGTTTATCCAAGAGTAAATCTCCTTCTGTAAGTGGGAATTGGGGGTGTTTGAAGGTGGCAATGACCTGGAAGTTTGAGAACGCCCACAAACCTCTTTCCGTCTCTTTCCCATCATTCACATGTTTAGAGACTTACTTCCAACAATGGCAAGAGGAAACCCATTTCTAGGGTGGGCAGTAGAAAGGACACCCCTTAAAAATTAAAGGAATGTATGTAAAGAGGTTTCTCCACGGGGCATATATTTTCAATCTGTTAAAAAAATATTTAAATGTTACTCAGAGCGGTTGCATTAGTTTGCTATTTTCCTCACGCAAAAATGTAACCAGAAAAAAAGAAATTAATGAAACTTTTTTAGTCTTACACCATGAATTGTCTTACTTTACTGATTTAACCTTGAAAAGTTATTTGAATTCCAACCAGTTGTAAACATGCCACCTGCCCAGGCACATTCACATTCATTACAGAGATCCCCTCTGGCAGGATCCTTAAATATAGCGGGTGCTCCATTGCTACCCCGTTGGGCAGGTGGACCACCACCCAGCTCTAGCTGAGCCTCTTGGTCTTCTAAATCTAGACCGTGTTTTATTACCAGGAAAGAAATTATAATCCCTTAATTAATGTATTATTTCCAAATTTGGTCAATTGTGCTTTTAGTATGTAGAATAGATCAACAAACAAAAAAAATCTTTCCCAAAAGGGTAATTTAAATTAAGTGGTAAACTATACGATTTTGTTAAAATTATATCGTTTTTTAAAGTAACATATCGTGAAGTGGTGAAAACACCTTTGTAATTGGGGAGCATTATAATCTCATTCCATCGAACATAAATGTAAATTTCGGCAAAAACTGAAGGCTATTTGCTTTTAACTACCTCTTCGCAACCTTCTTCCTAAGTACGCATATGTCTTTGTCACAGCAGGTTATCCCTGCTCCCTGGATTAAATCCCGTAATGAACACATTACAAGGAAGCACATGATGAAGATAAGTAGATAATGTAACCAATTCAATTAATCTCTCCGATAAAAACTACAATGCCCTGGAGCAGAGCACAATTGATCACTCAGATTCTCAATTAATGAAGTTATAAGACATTAGTTGGCTCATCACAAAAAGCAGAAGCTCTGGGCTGGGCTTTTCAAGAAGATGGCCCCTGGCAAGGAAGTGATTCGACCTTAACTTGACTTTCCTTGAACCACATTGAGATGACCCTCAATGGAAAGTCTGTATCATATGACACTCGCTATTTTATGATTTATTTTTTATATTTCAGCATCTTTTTTAAATCACAAGTAGACTTAGAATCATTAAATATGGCGTTCTTAAGAGTTACTAAATAGATTTTTGGTAGAGGGGTTCTGCCTACTCAACAGCAATGGCTTAGAAGGTATTTGCTCTTTCTAACTCACAGAGACTCTCATTGCACTCACAAAAAAATGCATTATCTGGAGAAAGCACAGTTCAGTTTAAAGAGCAACATGAAAGTTCTAAATGTTCCATTGTAGGGAATTTAGAGACATGCCAATTTAACACGTCTCTCCTAAATGTTAGGGGAATATTAGGCCCATAGAAAATAAAAAAAATCCACAAAAGCAAAGAAGTCAAGGCGAAGTGCACCAGTGTTGTAGTACCTTTGGTGTTACATGAGGCAGACCAGATTCAACATTTAGAGAACTTTCTAAAGATCAGAGGAGAGCATTAAAGCGAAGGAAACTAAGTGCATAAATAAACTGCAAGAACAACAACAATAATAATAATAACAAAATTATTCATAACAACAACACTAATAATATTAATAGCCATTATCATCATCATCATAATAATATTAATAAAAACATTACTTCATCTCGCAGCAAAAAAAATCAAGTGATGCTTTTTTCTTGCGTCTCAGTAAATTTATTGGCAAATGCCATTTCAGGGGTGAGTAATTCCCATGCAGACTGCAAATTAATTCCGACTAATAATAATAACAATCCAATCAGCAAAAGTCTGCAATATGCAATAGCTCTCAGACTGGCGATAGGTAACACTCTTCAGAATGACACCGGATACGGACAGACGTTATGCAAGAACACTACCGACTGGCATATGAAGCATGGCTGGCAATGTTTGGCACCCCTCAAAATCCAAAAGGGGGAACCCCTCCGACTGTGAAATGTGAAAGCACCCTGCAGAATGTTAATAGGCAGCATCCCTCAGCCTGGCAATATCTAGAAAACATATATATATCAAAGGAATGAGAACGAGCTTGCTACCATCCCAATGTACTGTCATACATGTGTTTCACTCATCTCTCAAACACACCATTTGTTTATTTAAAGATCCCTCATCCACCAACCTGATTGGTGGCATGCTTCATCATTAGGTTCCCACCTAAGATGCCATATGCATCTTAGGTGTGCTACGATGCTTGATTACTGTGGAGCTAGTTTCTTTTTGTCCCGTGGTGAATTTGTAACTACCTCCAGGATATCCCCCCTTAGGGAATATATTTTAATTGTGGCTTCCTTGGGTAGGATTAAAAACAGTGATACCTGAAGTGTGGTGAAAAATGAGGGATCTTTCACATCCTAGTTTTAGGTCGACATGTTTCAGCCAAATATGAGTGCTGTTTGAGTCACAGTGGGTTTCTTCAGGACCAAAATGATAGGGAAAACCCTAGTCAGTAAATGCACACACACTAAGTCATGCGTATGAACGCTGGATCATTTGTAACTTTCGATTTACACCTAACTTTTTATTGAATCTAAATAGGGATATAACAAGAAAGACATTATGCATGTATACATGGCATTTTAAATCAACAATAAAGATTGTGCAGAGCTGGCACAGCGCACTTGTGCCATGCAACATGCTTATCAGGCAAGACAAAAAAACAGCTCTGCTGCAATCAGGCATCGTAGCACACCTAAGACGCATTCAGCATCTTAGGTGGGAACCCAAAGATGAAGCATGCCGCCAACCAGGTTGGTGGCTGGGGATCTTTTAGAAATCTTAATGGTTTGTCGGAAACATCAGTGAAAGACATGTATGACAGACATTGGGATGGTAGCAACCTCATTCTCATGTGCTTGATATATACATACGGGGAAGAAGAATTCACTCTTTTCTTCTTCTCACTCTCTTCTTTACTTATAATATATAGAAAACTAGAAAGTTGCCGAAAGAAACATAACTGACAGTGGCAAAAAGCAGTGCACCTATGTCTGGAAATATTGAGCAATTTACAGAACATCTCTGACTCACAAAATACAGCAGCCATGAATGTGACAAGGTTCAGCACCCCTCACTGTGGAAATTTGCAGCACCCCTCAAACTAGCAATATGCAGCACTCCTCATACAGGACCTGCGCAAGCCCACTGCAGACTGGCCGCATAAAACTTGCCTCAGACAGGCAATATTAAACACCCCTCACACTGGCAATTTTTAGCATCCGGTCGACTGCCAATATAAAACAGCCCTCATAGTTGCACATTTCGATAAGTCTTATTCCCTATGTATGTAGATAACCTGAACATGTAAAAATGCAGCAGTCATCAAAATGGAAATACGCAACACCCCTCACATTGGCAACACGCGGCACCCCACAGGCTGTAGACATGCAAAACCACTCAGACTAGCAATATGCGGCACCCCACAGGCTGTAGGCATGCAAAACTACTCAGTCTAGCAATATGCCGTACCCCCCGAAAGGCAATGTGCAGATACTCTGAGAATGTCATGTAACAACCACTTTCTCCTGTATAAATCAGTTACACAAAGAATGTCATTGATTGCAAAGAACGGTATCATTAAAGGAACACTATTTCTTATTTTTGGGTCTGGACTGATATCTTAAACTGTCTGCTAGCCTCTTTTATTTGCAAAATAATAATACACAAAATAGTAATGTGTCTATATTTTGAGGGGTCTTAGGGCACCCTTCTTCAGTCACTACCCAGCTGGGCTGTCATTTTGGATCAGCCAACAAAACAGCAAGCACAGAATGGTACAATGAGTCAGCCTCCTTCATCTCTTACCATTGTTGCAAGTGTCATTCATGTTGGTTGAGCCAGCTCCGCAGTCATTTGGATTCTGGTGTGTCAGAAAGTGTGACTGTATTTCTGGCACTTTTTCTGTGAGAGCACAATGGAAAGGAGCATAAAAGACTGATGAAGGGGCCCATCTCGACTCACTGCCATCTTCCCTCATAGAGGTGTTCTTTGGAGTAAAAGTGGTGGGGAGGCAGAGGTATGGACCTGCACTCAGAGTATGACTGCAACTGTAAAAACCTATTAAAGCAGTATGTCAACTGTTTAATTACTGGAGATGTGTCTGTCTCATATACTTCATGTGCCATTGGAATCCTTACGTGATAGTGCATAGGGCGCTTATCATCTGTGTTCTGTATTTATGGTTGCTTTCCCATTGTAGTCCTACCTCTATGACTATGACCTGTCCTGATTTTTGTTTTCAAAGTCTGGCCATCTCAACTAGAACTGGACTGCTAATGTTTCACTGGACCACAGGAAATCCATTGGGACAAAACTATGGTGCATACACTAACAGCAACACCTGCCCTCTATACAACTAATTGCTGAATAGAAACCAAGAATTTCCAACTGCAACTAATTATGTGTAGAAGATGGCCATAGTGCAACGTGGTGTTCCAGCCTGACAGCGCAATACACTTCCTAACTACACGTATTTGTTTTTCTGCTACCAAAACTCAGTATGTGCAGAGCCACCAAATTCCCCCCATGAATTGACCTTGGATCACAGAAGGTGGTGCAGGTGAAATCAGGTTCTGGCTCACAGTGAAGAGGTGAGGATGCATGTAACTGACAGCAAGGGGGTGGAGCTGGGTCTTGAAGCCCCTCAATGATCAGCCATATTTACATGGCAGCCATATTTGCATGCCAAATAATTGTATAGGGGACTGCACTGCCTGATCTGCATATTACCCTTACCTCAGGACCGTCTTCAAGCTTTATCATGAGGTGGCTATCACAGAGAGAGGATGGTTAATTTTCCAAAAGTTGTCTCATTGCAATTTGAGGCCAGAGAGAGTAGCACCTTCTTCTCTCTTGTTGTGAACACTGAGGACAGATAGCTTTGGGGTTACCCTCTTTAAATTCATCGGGTGCTTTGGGTGAGCAGCATTCTAAAGACAGGTGAAAATGTTGTCAATGCACACGTTCAGAAATAATCATCAGTCGTCTCATTTCAGATCTGTGTACAGGTGTTAGCTGCAATGCAATCACTGCCCAACCATGTGTCATGGGGCATTCATGGGAGGGAATGGGATTTGCAGTAAAATAATCTTGGAAATCAATTTGCAGAGGCTGGGGTGGGCAGTTCCTCAAAGTTTCTCAGAACTCTTTCATTGTGGTCAAAGTAAGCCCTCTGCTCTAGTTTTTGCATCATTTCTATCAACTCCCACCCCCCCCCCAGTGCTATTTAGAAAGCACAAGTCAGAATAAAAAGCAATATAAAAGCAAGAAACAATGTGAGATAATCAAACACACAATTCTATATTAACCTCCTAGCCCTATGATATGAATCTGAAAGAAACACATTTGCATTGCTCATGGATTAATCAGAAAAAACAATTCTCCACTGCCTGCTGTTAAAAGCAATTTGATTGTTTAATGTACCCTACAAGGCGCATAAATCCAAAAAGGTTTCTTTTGCTCATACATTTATATTCTTACTTATAGGATTCTTTAGTTTCATAGAACGGTATGGAATGCATTTTTATGAGAGGTTCTACCAAGGAATCTAGAGCTCAGCGGTACAGTGGAACTAAATCTTAGCTGTTACACAGAAATAATAAAAATGAAAAAGAAAGCAAGAAACAGGAAATTAATTGTGACAGTTTCTGTTGCTTTCTTAAATAGGTTATTCAATCTTCTCCTGGAATTGACATTTTTTCATCACAAAGTACAGAACTACGCCTCATACATACTACCCCAAACCAGTGGAAGAGTAAATCCAGACATGCGAGTATTATGCTCTGCTTGGAAGCAGGGAAAAAATCAATATTATGTCCTCTAATTACATACCAGGATTTTCACTGCTCAAGTCAATTTTTCCTGTGACAAAATTTTATCCCATCCATCCTAGAAAAAAATGCTATATCTAAAGTCTGCATCTGCAGACCCTCTACAAGTACAGAATATATTTGCATCCACTACTCTCTTCAATTGTTCTGTGTGGGTTATGTTTCGCCTGGCTTCCATGTTCGTTTTAAAGCACTATTATTTCTAAAGAGCTTCTCTTCCACACTGATTTTCAGTTTCATCACCAAAGGCTAATTAAATCATGCTACACTCTCTGTCAAACTTTACCTTTTCTCCCTTCAGGAAAAAGGATGATTTCCCTAAGCAGAACAAATGAAATATAGGAATATACTTTAGTCCACATTTAAACTTGATTGAATGTCACTAGTAAATAATTGATAAAACAAGAGTTCAATTGAAAGAGCAAGATGGCACCTGAAAGGAATGCAAATAATACATAAGGATTTCCAAAACATATCAAGTACAAAGGAGTGAAGTAAAAGGCATCATGTACAAGACATACTTAGAACAGTGTGCACAGATCAAGGGCCATTGTTGACAAACTGTTATAAGATCCTACGCGAGAAAAAAGACGGACATCCATTGTGTGTTCATGGGGGTTTAGTAGTAGCACCTGATCTTTTGTAGCACATTTGTTCGCATACACTTTACTACAGTCCTCTCCGACTATTTCACAGTGTTCAATGTCATTTGGTACATGATTTCCTTCTAACCCCTGTGTGTTTTGTTTTGATTGCTGATAGACCTTTCATATAGGTATGCTACTTTATAATTTCCTTTTACTAATTCTTCCATTGGATAATATTTTATATGTTTTCTATATGCATAATTTCAATAAAAATTTTTGAAATAAAAAAGAGTTTGGTTTTTTTGAATTGTGCAGAGAAAAAGTGTCAACACTCCCTAACTATTATTCTCGAGTTATCTTACCATAGCAAATACCAAGGGGCAGATTTATGTTTCCTGGCGCATCCCTGCAAATCAGCAGGGATGCACCAGGAAAGATGCGTCACGCAAGTTTACCCTTGCACCACCACAGATGTGCCGCATTTACAGTGCAGCGCATCATGGCGCAAGGATAAACAGATGCGTGACGCATCTGATGGCATAAGGGCGGTGCATTGCTGGAGTCGTGTCGCAAGCACGACGCAACTCCAGCAATGCTCAGGGGCTGCCCACACTGAACATGCTGCGTCATGCCTTACGCCTGCTTCTAGCAGGCGCAGGCTTTTGACCCAGCAGCGTCGGAAAAGTGACTCAGTGAAGTGTCACTTTTCCGAGGCTTTTTCCGACGGAACGCCCACCCTGCATACATTAAACCTGACGCAGGTTTAATGTAGTGCAGGGCTTTACAACGTGACGCATCTCCCTAGATGTGTCACGTTGTAAATAAGGCGCAACATGGCGCATGGTTTACGCCGCCGCTGCATAACAGAAGTGATGCAACGGCGGCGTAAATGTCTCGCAAGGGGCTTGTAAATCTGCCCCCAAGACATTACATTTTGGGTTGTTGAACAATGGATAGATTCAGGTAGATGTGGGTGGACGGATTTATGTGGATAGAGGAAGAATTATGGGAGTTCCTGGGTGGACATATGTATTGGTGTGAGTTGAAGGATCAATGGACATATAACGAATGTTAGGCGAATAAGTTGATGCATGTTTGTCTGTGGTATTAACTTCTAACTACCTCGGGATTCAGACTTGGAGCATATATTTAAGCATCCACATCATCCGCTGGGCTATGCACCCGGCCACACATGACCCACAGTCTTGGACAATCTGGAGTATTGCTAATGGCAGGATATTATATTTTCACAATATAATTTTACCGGAAAGGTAGTTCCCAACATCTCCTGACATTTACAAGGATCAATTGTCATGTCAAAGAACTTTGACATGGATGACAATCCGAAACACGCAGTCTTTTCCTTAAGAACCTTTTTGAAAATGTAAAGCCCTGAGGAAGTGGTACTTTACTGTGAAACACATGAAACAAGTTTTGCGCTACAAAGTAAATAGCAAAAAAAAGTATTGCGTTGGATAGCAGCACTTTTGTGATGCTAACCCAGGGCAAAATGTTTGCAAATCTCCCCCTTCGTGTGTGAGTTCCTTTTCGCACTGTTTCCCTACACTTTACTGATATCTCTTCGTGAGGGAAAGCTGCACTGATGCTGTTTCTCATGTGTGTCTTTGTAAGTATATTTTTGCATGTGTTTGGGACACGATTTCACCCCTTTTTTGTCGGTGTGTATTTGTGGCTTGCTCGAATTAGAGGTTCCGACTGATCAGTGTGTGTTGGCCAATTACACTGCTTCCTTCTCCCTTTTCTTGAGAAAGCTTATATGGCTGCTGCATGTTTTCCCTGTTAGCTGCGAGGAACACATTCTCCTGTTTCCTATATTTTTGCTATGCCAAATGAAAGTGTAATTTGTGTGCTATTTTAAGTATCATTTGGGTTTCCTGGTTGTGTGGGAGAACATTGCATTTCGTTCCCTGGGTGTGTGGGAGAACATTGCATTTCGTTTCCTGGGTGTGTGGGAGAACATTGCATTTCGTTCCCTGGGTGTGTGGGAGAACATTGCATTTCGTTTCCTGGGTGTGTGGGAGAACATTGCATTTCGTTCCCTGGGTGTGTGGGAGAACATTGCATTTCGTTCCCTGGGTGTGTGGGAGAACATTGCATTTCGTTCCCTGGGTGTGTGGGAGAACATTGCATTTCGTTGCCAGGGTGTGTGGGCGAACATTGCATTTCCTGCTGTGTATGGCGCGCTGATGGGAACGAACCTTGCACTTCTGTTTGTCCTGCAGGGCTCGTTCTCCCTTTAATGTGTCTTGAAGTCTTGCAGCCCACATTCTATTCCTTGCGAGTGTGACTTGTGGACCACTGCTGGCTATGTTGTGCTTGCAATGTGTGTCTGGGGACAGTTGTGAAGATCGTATTACTATATATTGCCTAAAATGTTATTCGTGTCGCTGCTACCTGGAAATATTTAATCTGGGTGGGGGGGGGGGGGGGGGGGGGAGTATTAATGTGTATTTAACCTAACCATAACTGGAACCCCTTATCTCTTCTGCCAGTGACAAATCTGTTCATTTAGCATTGGGTAAAACGGACAGAAATGTAGACCAAGGAGCCTATGTCCCGGATTTGTTTTTGACTCAGATAAAAGCAGAAACTTTTAGAAAATCACAGGTGTAGCAGTGGTTAATTTGTAAAAAGAAATACGTGTTGGGGCTCTCATAGGTAGGCAGCTTGCACTAGCCCATATTGCTCCAGTTAGCGCAGCCGAACACAGAACCATGGCCAGAGCTGCAGACTTCGAAGCTGGGGACCAGGTTCGAGTCTCGGGGTCAGCTCATCATCTTGTGATTCGGGGCAAATCCCCTACGGTCCCCGTAAATAAATGTGTCTTTAACTGGTGCTCATGAGATGTTGATGATTAAGTGCAAGTGCTGAGCACTGGAAACCACCACCTCAAATTAAGCACTGAGGTGTCGGCCTGATGTCTTTTGCACCAAATCCTCGTGCAGAGAAAAAAGCATGGACAAGCAAGAAATCAAGTAGCATGTTGCCTGATTTACATATATGTAACAAGCCTGCTTTATCCTAGAAGCACCCCTCACATGTCTTACCTCTGTGTTGATACTATTCATTCAGATGTGTAGTTGAGGTTGTATCCATGATAGAAATCATATGCTAGACACTGCGCGGATGTCCTTGCATCATAGTGCAAACCTGAGAGTCACTCAGAACAACCATTTTTGGCACAAAATCAGTGCAGCGCTATTTTCTGTCTTTTTCGCAAACCAGTGCTTCCAATTTTTCACACAGCACACTGTTGCATGAAGGATAGTAAAATATGGGTTCAAAGTTCAAAAGACTTTTGGGAACTGATCACGTTTTTAATTTCGAGTCAAGCCAATGCACTAGTTCACAATGCCAGGTCAGTCTTGAGACCTTCAAAGAGCCATTGTCTTGTGAGGTCTCCCATGATCCTCTTTCCATGTTATGGAGCAGCATTAATGAAAGAAATCTCTGAATGGAGATAGTTAACATAACGTAATGGCATACCGAGACTTTCTGAATAATATCATTGTCTTTCACAATGGGAATTTTGTGAATCGCAATTATCAATCTCATGAGCAAAGAGCTTTCCTGGAGCCCGACAGCTGTTCATCAAAAATGCAGTGATCGTCCTTCTCGAAAGCAGATTTAAAAACTAAAATTGATTTTTAAAATGCAGATCAAAAAAGCTACATTTTAACACTCATTGCTAGAAATGGGGACTCGAGTTGGCAGTGGTTTGCTGCCTGTCCTAGTTGGGACCCTTACTCAAGTTAGGGTAGGTACGTTACACACCTAAGATAACCCCTGCTCACCCCTTGGAAGCTTGCCGCAGAGCAGTCAGGTTTTCCCCAGAGGCAATGTGTAAAGTATTTGTTCACACACACACAAACACACACATACACACACAGTAACACAGTGAAAACACTGCAAAAGAAGTACACACCAGTTTACAAAAATAGTCAATATTAATCTGAATAAAGCAAGACCAAAATTACAAAATCCAACATACACAAGTCAAGATATACATTTTCAAAGATTAAATGAAGTCAGTTCTTAAAAATCAATGGTTGCACGCGATCGGGACAAAGTACCTTAGATGGATCAAAAATCAAGGTGCAGGGGTTGTGAGGTGCCAAAAAACAGGCGATGCATCATTTCCTTAAAGCTATAGAGGAGGTGAGGCGTTGGTTCCTTACTGCTAGGCAGGAGTAGTGATGCATCAGTTCTTGACTGTCTCAGGGGAGATGATGTGCCATTTATGGACATGTGGCCTCAGTTCCTTACAGCGGTGTGGGGTCGATGAAGAAAATGGCGCTCAGGGGCAAAGTGTTGATTTTGCATCGAAAGGCAAGTTGTGCTACTTCGATTCTACGGTGTTGAAGCAAGTGGGGCCATGCGTTATGGAGTTTGATGATGCAGTGCTTGAGACTCACACAGTGACAGTTCTTCGGAAGTGCTGTGATGAAAAGTTGGGGCCTGCGTTGTAAGCCTTGGTCATTACATTAAGCGGGAACCACGCTCTGGTGCAGGCAGGAGCGATGCGTGAAGTTTTGGCGGTGCAGCACCGATCCCGAACAATGCTTGAAGTTGATGCATGGATTTTCTGCATAACATCAACAGAATTCACTTCCTAGGGTCCTGGAACTGGATTTGGCACCACCTGGCAAGTCAGGACTCTTAGCAGAAGATCGCAGATACTGGCAGGTAAAGTCTTTGATGGCCCTGGGACTTCTTACAAGGAGTAAAGCTCAACTCAAGCCCTTTTAGAGCCTTGGAAACAGGATACAGTGAAGTCCAGTCCTTTCACTCTCAGGACAGAAGCAGCAAGGAGCAGGCCAACACAACAAAGCAAACAGCAAAGTGACATTCTCTCCTGACAGCTTTTCAGCTCTTCTTCCGGCCATTATGTCCTCAGTCCAGAAGTGTTCTGAGTATATGGTGTCAGAGGTCCAGTACTTATACCCATTTCAGCCCACGAAGTACGCAAACTTCAAAGAAAAGTATTTGGAGTGCACAAGACCTTGACATTCCCTGCCCTGGCTCTAGACACACTACAGGGGGTGAAGACTTCTTTGTGTGAGGACAGGCACAGCCCTATTCAGGTGTCAGTGTCAACTCCTCCCACCCTATACCTCAGGAGGGCCCATCTGCCTGGTGATGGGCCATCAGGATATGCAGGGCACACCTGAGCTCCCTTTGTGTGACTGGCTAGAGTGAATGCACAAAGAGCCCAGAAGTCATTCTGACCCAGATGTCTATTCAGAGACAGGAAGAGACACAGAATGGTTGAAGTAAGAAAATGCCCACTTTCTAAAACCTGAATTTTTAAACCTGCAGTTTAAAAATGACCTTTACTAAAAGATAGATTTATAAATTGTGAATCCAGAGACACCAAAATCCAATTTTCTATCAGCTCCAAATAGGCAGACACACTTGAAAGATGTTACAAGGCAGCTCCAATAGGAGGGATAGGCCTTGCTGTGGTGAAAAACGAAATTGACAGTATTTCGCTACAAGGACATGTAAAACACGACAATACATGTTGTGCCTTTTAAATACACTGCACCCTGCCCATGGGGCTACTTTGGGCCTATCTTAGGGGTGACTTACATGTAATAAAATGAAAGGTTTGAGCCTGGCAGGTAGGTGCACTTGCCAAGTCGAAATGGTAGTTTAAGACTGTACATACAGACACTGCTGTGGCAGTTCTGAAAAAAGTTTGCAGAGTTTCTCATGTGAGTGGCACAATCAGTACTGCAGGTCCACTATTAGCATTTGATTTACAGGCCCTGAGCATACACATTGTACTGTACTGGTGTAGTGTAGTCCTAATAGTACCCAGTAATTCAGGACCTACGCTGTTTGCGGATAACATATACTGTGGGTCTGGTGGCAGACTGACTCCGTGCACCCCACTGCATATGTTAGCCTATGGTTTGCATTAGCTATCTCGCAGTGCCAATAGAATCTTCTGTTATCAGAGAGATTAGTTTTTGGCAACCCTAGAACACAAGAACCTCAGACTCGTGGAAACAATATACTACTTTTCACCCATTCACTCGCGCATGCTTGTTTTGATCTCAGAGAGATACAGAGAAGAAACAGTTGCGCGTTTTTACAAAAAAAATGTATTGTACCATAGTTCTTCTCATGTAAAATAAGTGCGCTGTTACAACTGTAACACAGTAGCAGAGAAATAGAACCAGCAGTACAGTGAATAAAAAGGAATAGTATTGTTCTACCATTTTTCAATAGTCATGAACACATACATGAATATGAAATGCATTTATAAAATAAAGTGCGTACTCCTAAGATACCTGACTAGATGTACCTAAGTGTACCTAGCATGTGAGTAGGTGCTACAGAGCCTAAGCCTAAGAGCCTATTAGCCTATGAGACTATGAGCCAAGAATCCCACTAGGCTTTAGTCGAAACCCCATACCTGAATAGTGAGAGTGTGGGACTTTGTCCTGGACACCCCGCAAGGGATCGTCAGACCACTGTCAGCTGGAGCAAGGGCATGCCGGAGCTGCAGCGTCTCTGGTCAGTGTGTCGACCTTTAAGTCTCGGTTCCCTCCTGCGTTCTGACAGCAAGAGGTGCTGTATTTATACAGTCTATGTACGTGTGTTACCCATTGTTCAGTATGAGGATAACGTTGGGTATTAAACCATTTGTGTCGATGGGAGAGGTGAAGTATACCTCCTGGAGAGTGTACTCATCAATTACTCATATGTGCTAAGGATGACGTCTTAGCAATATCGATTGGGAAAAACCCACCCTCGGCATGGAACTAGGTGAAAGGTTTAGTCCATAAAAGGCTGCAGTCCTTATAAGGCGTGATGTCCCTATAAGGCATTCTGTTCTTATTTGGAGTTATGTCCTTATAACGCTTGTTCATATGAAATAAGGGGGAGATGATATAGGGAAAGTGTACGATGTTCCCTAGACCTATATTAGGGTACCGATATGAAATATAACACTAGAGAAATACTAGTAAATCAAATATGCAAATCATGGCCAAACCAAATTCTTTTACATTTTAGAGAGGGAACACTTGCACTCAGTAGCACTGGGCAACAGTGGTAATGTTTCCAGAGTCTGGAAACCGACAAGTATAAAATGCAGCACACAGTCAAAAACATGAAGTCAGAGGCAAAAAGACAGGGGAAACCATGCCAAAAGATGCCAGGTCTAACAATCATATTGTGCAGCATTTCTTTATATGTATATGCGTATATGTTTTTATGTGTATGTTTATTTTACTCATTTCTATATAGCTAGTTGTGTATTCCAACTTGCAGCCAATCCAATTAAGAAAACTAATGAAAAGTATGCATACTTATTTTTTAAGGCTGCTGCAAAGCATCTCATTTGTACAGAATTAACCGCAACAGTCCCTTCCCTAATTATTGTAACCAGTTAATTTCAGCAGTCAACATGTCCATTGTAAGAAGAGAGCAGATGCACCATAAAATCGTTAATGTGACAGTTAAATCGCATCGGACCGACATTTTTATATGGTTTTCATTTTAGGCTACGAATAAAAATACTTCATATATAACAGAAAAAATAGGTTTTATTATCTATTTTCGGCTATATAAACAACAACAAAAAATGTGTTGGGCCCATGTTTTTCCCTGATCAAGCACAAGTACACTTTGTTCATTTCCAAATAACCAAGAAGCAAAAATTATGCTAATGGATTCGAAATGTTCTAATTTCTGCCAAATTGCTGAGTCAACGGAATGTGGCAGCGGTTGAATAGTGAAGGATCACCTGACAGATGAAGTGAACGCTTTAACGGATCCTATTGCTGATAAATAAGGTAAAATAGGAATCAATAAATGTGTCAATTTTTGCATCAGATCAAAGTGTTGTCACATCAAATGTTTATTGTGAACATGATGCTCCTAATTCACAAAGCAATGTGGGTGCTTAAGACCTGAATTAGACATCGGGCACACTGTCTCGATTTGCACCATAGTGCACACTTACCTTGATGTTCCTGTCAAACACTGTGACAGTGCATTCTATTGTACTAAAAACGTCTCTATCTTCAGGTCTGGTACGTACTCTGGCAGGTTCGTGCCTGCCCTGAGGAGAGAGTATTAGTGAAAAACAGAGTTATAGATACAAATCACAGCTCAATTTTTCACTGGAGGGAGAGCGGCCTCCTTTTGAAGAGGGGACATTGCACCTACCTTGAGTGGGCAGCGGCGTAGTTAGCCATTCTGCCGTCCATGGCAGTCCCTGAGTTGACATGCCCAGCGGCTGCATGTGAGAGCAGGGGGGGTGCTCACGATTCCCAGACCGCCACCCCGCCCCACTTCCCTTTGCTACGCCACTGTGAGTGCGGTTGCCTGGGTGGTCCCTGAGACTCGCTACCTACTCCAATGGAGTGCCCTAAGGTGTTGCACCACCTTCTACATGGCACAGATTCAGTGTGCCTCCTGACAGCTTCTTTGCTTTTGCACCCCTGTCTGGAATATCATGTGGATGCCATTGCAAAGGGTTTGTTTGCTAATTTTACTGGGGTGGTGCCCCCATACAAATTAGTGACCCTTCTTGTGATTGGGCTGTTGCACATGTGCTGACTTGATAAATATTATAGAAAATACCGCACAAGAGTCTGCGGTCCCTACTCTAATATGAAATAGCCGCGTGGTAACATAGTCTCAACATCTCAACAGGCACCCTTGATTATTGCACCCCAAGACAGTTTGTATAACACAGTTAGTTGCAAATGGCAGTATTTGCAAATGGCAGTTCAAGTTTGTTATTCACAGCATATAATTCTGCACTATGGTCACATCTAAATTACACAAATATGGTGTAATTTTACAGTTGACTAAATGATTTTGCCAGCTCAGTGACTAGGTATTGTTGTCTTTGGATACATCTACAAACTCATAGGTTTTGAGTATTCACAAAATGGCACATGGGAGTTTCCCACCCTGAAAATGGTAGAATGTTCTCTCCTTTCACTGGCATGTATAAATGGATGTTCGCTTTGTTAAGGCGAAATAAAACAGATGTAATGTTTCTGGTGAAGGCATTTCTCCATGTGAAATAATATTTTTCACCACCCAAAAAGTTGCCATGTGCAAATATTACTACGGGGGCTTATTTCAGTGGTCCCGACCAGCCCATTCTAATGTGACCAAACACTGTTCGGTCACATTCACACTTTTTTCAATGGGACCCTGTGTTATGACTATAAACCGGCTGTAACACAAACTCCAATGGAAAAAAGGGAGGTGCAGTTCATCCCTGCACCGCATGGCAGGCACCTCAAGGTGCCTGCCACAAGGTGCAAGGATCAACAGGGGGCTCCATAGGTGCCCCATTGGCCTTCAACCGGGGGCCGTGCACCAAAGGGGGACCTGCTGGAGGCCCCAAACACTCTTTCCGACATGCTTTCCATGTCGGACAGGCCGGCTTAGAAACCATGTCGGAAAGCACGCATTGTAATCTCAAGGGTGGAAAGGCCAGCTGTGAGAAGTTGGCCTGGTATATGCTGGTCACTAGTTAAAGTGGCCACCTTGCACCAGTACAATTTGACTCTTATGGTAGATAGGTTTCAGACAACCTTTTAAAGAAAGCTATCCTAGTGGTAGCTGTGGAAAGCAGCCTTCAGGCTAAGTCGCTAGAGGAATGTAAACCAGCTTGTTTTACCTTATAATCTCTTGAATCACTAAATGAAAGGACACCACACAGGTATATATATAAAATATATATGTATTTATTACTAGACACACTCTACTAATCTCTTTATGAGATTAGAAGTCAGGAACATATGCACAAATCAACGTTTCACAACAAATTAAGCACTTATATGGCTGGGGCCCTAGGGGCGTACCGGACCATATAGTAAAAAAGAGGTATAAGAATATTGACTTGTGAAGAGACAAGGCCTAGGGCCTTCAGAAGCACTGGGGCCTCACTAATCCTCCCAAGGCAGGTAAGTAAAGGACCCACGGGAGACGTATGCAGTGTGAGAACACAGCCGCGGATCCCAATAGACTTCAATGGAGCAAGAGCGGTTGGAATTTTACATTTTTAGGATACTTCAGGACAGTCTACAAGCAAGTCACTTACAGGGTAAGTAGTTCTAGAGCCAACACACACAGGAGCACTGTAGTGCTGGAGTTACCTCACCCAGGGAAGCCTGCTGCATAGGTGTCTTTTGGTGTCGGATTGCGGTGTCGTTTTCAAAGGGAGCCAAAGAAGACTTGCTGCTTGTGAAGACAGAAGAAGTGTCCGGTGGAATCCAAGGCTGGATACAGAAGAAGGAAGCCCTGAAAGCAGAGGAGACAGTGTTCAAAGTCACTTGCCAGTGACCCGGGGCCAGGAAGCTGGATGTCCACAGAAGTTGGGTGATTTCAGGTGATCATGGGTGTCTTGACTCTTCAGCCACGAGGTCCAGGAGGTGTCGACGATGACCAGGAGCTGGATTCGCTGTGTTCCACAAAGTCGGCAGCTTACTGAGGTGTCGGCAACCGGATTGGAGCCAACAAGCCTTGGCAACAGCAAGTCTTGTGGACAGTGAAGAAAGTCAGCGGTGCAGACCAGCAAGATCTGAGGGACTCACCCAGCAAGGGTAAGTCAGGGCAGGCCTAAAGCAACCAGGGGAGCCCTTTGGTTCTGTAGAAAAGTCTTCTGGGGACCCACAAGCCAGCCGGCAAGGGATCGTGAAGATGCCTCAGGAGGATTCACTCAACAGGAGCCCATGGTCACTAGGGACAAAGTAGGCCTCTGATCTTCAGTGGAAATCCTGCTGGAGGCTTGGACCATACGTGGTCCAATGCACAAGCTCATTGAAGATCGTGAAGGGGATGCATTCGACAATAGTGTACGGTACCTGGGTATTGCTGTTCCTCATCATTCGTGGGGTCCACTTGCCTCAGCTTCACTGGGGACTCACGATGGCCATAGAGAAATCAGAAAATCCACTTTTGGGGCTGCAGGGACTTTGGACTCTGGCGGGAGCAGGAAAGTTTGCGACCATTGATTCAAAGTTTTGGTGCCTGCCAAGCAGGGGAGTCACTCCTTGACTCCAAGGGAGATTCTTCAGACTTCCAAAGGTAGTGGAACGTCGAAGGTCCAGGATTCTTCTTCAGAGCATCGTCCAGGGATATCTAGTTTGCAATGGCAAGGGTTCCCTAACTTATACTACAAGGAAGGGAGGGACTAGCTCTATGACCACTCCTATGGGAGGGTCAGGGGAGTGGGTGGCTACACCCACTTCCCTTTGTCCAGTTTCACGCCAGAGCAGGGGCTGGTAGCCCCTGAACCGGTTTCAGCTGGCATATGCACAGAGGAGCCTACTGCCCCCCACTGCAGGACTTCAAAGCACTCTAGGAGTGCACCCACCCAGCCCCAATATACTAAATCCTGTCTGGAAGGTGGTTAAACCTCCCTGTGACAGGATGCCTATTGTTGGGCCTCCTCCACTGCGAGTTTCGGTCAGCAGCAGGAGGGCAGTCCTGTGTCTGTGCTGGTGGCATCCATTTTGTGATGCCTGGGCTCTTCGAGATTCTACCATGTTATCACAGTGGGTACATGTCTATCCCTCTAGAAGGGTGGGATCATACTCCCACACCCGTTACTGGTGTGGGGGTATGATTTCTAAGCGTTTGACACCAAACACAACATGTTTTGAGGCAGCCATCCCAAAGTTAGAATTTACCGCTAGGTTATAATGCACTTACGAGAGAATATGGTTTAACCGCATCCACAAACAGCTACAGAGAATGGACTCTGAGAGCTGCAGAGGGGCCCTGCTCAGGCAGAGGCACCCCCTCACATGGAAACCAAGCACCCTGCCCTCAGGATTGTTAGGGCCCGCTTTAGGAGTGACTGATAGGTTTATATGTGTGTGTAAGGTGAGATATAGGGAACCTATACCTCAGTGAGGAGTGCTAACACTACCTCACCCAGGCTGCAGTAGCAGGCCTGTGGTGTCAGATTTAGTCTGCTTCCCAGGGGTGGCATAATACATGCTTCAGCCCCTGGTAGGCCTGTGAAGTACCTATGCCCTTGGTACCTAAGGTTCCATATACTAGGGGCTCATAAGGTTCCACAATATCCAATCACTAGTGCATCTAATATGCACTCCAAGTTGTTTAGAGAGAACAGAGAGGCTGGGGCCCTGATTAGCAGGGACCCAGCCAGACTATAGCCAGAAACCTGTGTAAACATCAGAAAAAAAAGTGGGGGCAACATAAGTGCAGATCCTACTCTCCTACACCAGCCATTGAGATTACTGGCCGGCTTCCGTCTGGCTGACGGGCTCTCCGAGCCCATCGGAAGCCAGCTGGAATGACCGGCTGGTTAACTTTCAGACTGCCTCTATCATAATGAGGTGGTTGGAAAGTAAACCGCATGGCCCATTACGATGCGGTCCGGAAGGCTCTGACTGCAGGTCGGAACCTTTACTGGCCACATGGTAATTGACCCCTAAGTGTTAAATTATGCCAATTTCAAATGCGCTCCTGTTATATTTCCAAAACTGAGTATTCCTGAGAAACTGCAAATGTGCTGCTTTCCAAAGTGCTCTTGGGTGTCTTTGCGAATTCCAAGACAGTTGGAAAATTACTTCTGACATAGGTGTAACCCTGTGGGAACAAACCTTTGACGTTTTTTACCATTCAGATTAGCGGAATTTGAAACAGTTTGCTTCCCTGAAGGTGAGCCTAATATTTACCTTACAATGCATGTGCTTTAAATCTTGTTCATTTCTTGGGATAACCTATAGGATGTTGGCGACCTGGGCCGATATCATGAACGTTTACGCTACCATGGTACATAGCTGTGAGTTTGTTTTTAAGAAGTTGCACAGTCTAAAGTGCTTACAATTCTTTATGAACTTCTCAGGGTTAGTGCATGAGCTGCAGTCAGCACTTCTCTGCATGTTTCTGAGCTGTACAGTCTGCATCTCATGCACAAATAAGAAGCATTTCTTAGTTGAGGGTATGCTGTGTGTCAGCGTACCCAAGATATAATTCATGTTCTCTGTTCTTGTGCACTCATTCAATAATAATTTGCAACACATCATTGTAACTAGTTACATATAGATTAGCATGTGGCTGCAACAGCACTAATTAGTGGTAAGGGGAACAGAACCACTTAGGTTGCAGTGTCCAGTGTAGGTGCAGGACGGATGGAGTCATGGGATTTCAGGTTGACCACACAATGTACAAAAGAGGTCTGTTTCATTTACTTGTATGTAAATGTATTCTGTGTGAACATCCTGAAAAATTGACATGATCTTGAATTTCTAGCCATATGTTATCCAATTCTGAATTTTATCACACACACACTGAATATAAGAAGAAAATATGCTCTGTAATTTAAGGGATTCCAGTGCTTTAATATTGAAGTGTGCTTGGTGATAGCTCCTTTTAAGATGATTTTTATGAAATGTTCTTTATTTATTGACCATGATTTTTTATTCTGTGCCTCTTGTAATGGGGGAGTATGGAAATTTCGTGTTTGATGTATTATCGTTTTATTGTGATACAATGCTTTTCTGACCCTGTTGTTATTGTGTCTTTTTGTGCTTTTATGGTCGATTGACCGAATAAAGTTGTTTGACTGACTGACTGACATGAATCCAACCCTCATGCATCTATGTGGCCCCTCTTACTTTAGCAGTGCTTATGGTATATCAGTGCAATGGATGTAACATGTTTGAGGTGGGCATGACTTAATAAAAGTTCAACCCTTCCAGCTTTACTTCCAACTGTGCTTCATATGCAGACATTTAGTTATGATCTAGTGTGGCACCCTGATTGCGATGGGAATTGTTTAGCCCTTCGTTCCTAAGATCTATGCAACCTATTCCAATACGCTGTAGAATACTTATGCTGCTATTCAAGCTGTCCAATCTATCAAATGCTGTGACCTCTGTGTACATCATCTATATATCTTGTCCCATTTTTATCACTTCTAACTGGATGCTTCGATTTTTGACTGTCCTTGCTCATCATATGTTGTAACCTTGTCTTTAATAAAGCAATCTATCACCACTTTGGTTCTTGTCTGTGCTACAGAAAACCACAAATACATAGAGTTCTATGTGATTTATCATCATCGATAAGGGACATTTGCCACGTTTCCTAAAGTATGTGCACTACAGCCAGATTTGTTTCCACTCAGGCAAATGTCTTTAATCCTCTAAATATTGTGACCTCCGTGTGCATCACTTAAATATTGTTCTCCTTTTATAACTCCTAACTAGATACTTCAGTGTTTTGAATCACCGTGCACGCCATGTTTTTATAGCCATGGCCAATATAAAGAGCTCTGTCAGCCATTTTAATCTTGTCCTAACTATAGGAAACCACAATCAATAATGTATTGATGTGATACATCAGCAGAAGCGTGGGACTTTCACTTGTTTTCACACAGTAAGTGTTCTGCCAACTGCTATTGTTTGTCTCAGGAAGGTGCAGGACCTATTTCTAACAAAGCCTCTTTGTGTGCCGGTATATGAGATGCATCTAACTGTCAAAAGTTGGTAAATTGGTGATACATTTAGCATCTTAATATGAGGTTCAAAGCAGTGCTTAATTTGAACTGTGGTTTTCGGTGCTCGGCATAAACACTTTATTGTCAACAGTGGCACTTATGAGAGCTGCCACATGGTGGCGCTGTTTGTGTAATTTAGAGATAAGCAAACACATTTTTTTTTTAATTAATTCAATATACATAACTAACAACTAATACCTCCTGCCCAAGCCATTCTTTTAGCTTTGGGGGCCTGCAATAGTCTGAATTGTCACACTTGTAGGAGTGTGATGGTGAGTACTTGTGCTGGTACTGTCATTTTTAGTGCTATCAGTGTCAATGGGTGGTGCAAGCTGCGGTGGCCTCCTGACGAGGGCCCTGGCACTTATGTTTTTTTAAAAATTAAGCAGTTGCCAAAGTACTCTCAATTCGGCAAGTGACAGAAGCTAAGAGCTGTTGCTAACATTGAAGATGCTGCGGATGGGTCACAGTTCTCAGTATGACCTTATACTTTAGAACAGTTTTCCAAGTTAAAAAGTTATACATAAAGTACAGTGCTATCCTACGAGCTATAAAGATCTGGGTAATGCCAAAAACTGTATCTCAGATCTCCAACAAGGCTCTGCATCAGACATTTATGGAGCTGTAACTGTGGTAATCACATACAAAATCGGCCTCACATCATACTAACATCTCCAGGCCAATGAGATCCCAATTCACAATCAGTAGTTTTATCCTTTCACTGTGTTCAACAAAGTACATCAAAATGGCAGAGGAACGCAACAATAGAGTTGTGATTGTGAGCTTATCCAATTATTTTAAACTCCACAGTAGAAGTCAACAGGTTTCAGTACAGTACTGTTAGAATACACCTGTCCTTCAGCGTGGTTCTAGGTTTGTTCCATAAAAGTCCAAATGCCATGGAGGGAGAGAAGGGGTCCACTATCATATTGCAAGAATGGTGATCATGCTGTCCAGCGGCTACCAGCAACACTCTTCCATCTATACAGTAACATGTGTACTGAGAATTCATGGTACTGTCCAATCTAAACACAGCAGTCAAACTCAGAAATGTTTCTAAAGTTTTATTGAAAGTGTGGCATCACTGGTCAGATATGCCCATACTGTGCCATTGAAAGCACAGGCGCCCTCCTGTGTGACAAGCTGTCCTGCCTCAATATAAATACAAGCGCGCGAATGGGAAGTGCTGGTTGCAGCCATGCTGAGAGTTAACAAGCTCTGTTTGTAAACAACATTAATCTGGCTACAGAGAGCTTCAGCTTCTTGATGCTAAGAACCTAATGAGCTTATTGAAACAGTAATTGTTTTGTTATTTTACTGTTTGAGTACATTCTGAAAACAGCGTGTGTCAATGCAAGTTACATCACTCTGTGAGTGCATCAGGGCTGCAGAAACAGTCTGGAAGGGTCAGCCCCGCGTACAATATGAACACCTGCCCTGTGACAACATGGGCTCCAGGTGTAGGCAATATGATAACAATTTTAGAGTTCTCTGGACTCGATGCACTTGGACAGTAAAAACAGTGATACACAAATTGTGCTGTTTGTGAAACGAAAGAATGGCTGAATCACAAAACATTTTACCTGGCGCATTTTCATGTCCTCGGTGGCAAGGTAAGGCAGAGTTTGATTCAAACTACTTTTTTGACTATTATGAACGCACTTTTCTTGAAGTGGTGATGTGTGAAAAGAATATTTGTGCATGCATGCTGTGCTACATTTTGTTCAAGTGGTGATGTGCTTTTTGTGCTGCTGTGTTTTTGTGCTGCAATATTTCTAAGTGATGATTTGCAAATATGTTGTTGTTTTTCTACATTCTATTTTGAATGTGTTGTTTTACTGTGTTGTTTTATTTGTGCTGTATGTTTCTTCTTGTGATTTTGTCAGAACATTCTGCCACATTTTGAGTCTAATGGAACACATTGCTTTACATTTCCAGGGACAAACAACCATTTACCACTGTCCAAGTTGGTACAATACCACTCCTCTAGGTATTCAACTATATAAGGCATCAGTCACCGCAAAACTAGGGCTGATAACTTTTCTTAAATCCAGTACCCACTTTAGGTAGTACAATCCGAGTCTTAAATTAGCACCTACAGTGCTCATTGTATCTGATAAATCCATTTCCCCTTCTTTTGTTCAAAGCTTGGTATCCATTTTTATGTGTTTGGTTTGTTCATTTCAGCATAATTTAAGACATGCACCTTATAGTCTTCACCCAGTACCAGTGTGAAAAAGTAAACAAGCATCGACACGGCCAATAACTTGAGGCTATCTTTAGATGAGCTCTTATTTTTGCAATGGTTGTACGCTGAATGGAAAAATAAAAGCAGTGTATTGCAATGCAGATTAAGGAAGCAACTGAGACACTTTTGAAGTTGGAGAGAAACAAAGAAAGAGAATTGTTAAATATCTGATAATCACAACAAGCAGTATCCTGGGAGAGGACATGATAAACTCAAAGACAGGGTAAGGATATTTGGTTGCTGCCTTTCTAAATATTTTCATACAAAAAGGCAACATACTGCTCAAACAATGTATGGTAATCATGAACCCTGAGATTGGCTGATACCACAACAATTTACAGTGTCCACTTTTGTTCTTGGTGCTCTTTAGAGCAGAGCTGCCTTAATTTTTCAACTCACTATATAACTGTTTATACAAAACACCATGTTGTTTATCAGTCTTCTGCAAATGCTGTAAGAACCAGATGTCAATATTTCCCAGGTTCATTTCACAAAATTTAACAATCTCAGAATAATCAAAGGCTTAGGGCCCGTCACCCTAGCAGTGTTGGGACCGGCTGCCAGGGGTGCGGCGGTCCTCCACCGCCAATTAGGATGTGACGGCCACTCTGGCGGTCGCATCCCGCAACTTTATCATTGCGACGGGTGCTGCTGTGAGCAGCACCCGCCGCAATGCCAGAGACATGTTGTACATTGCATTGCACAACGTGACAGGCACCGCGCGGTGCCTGCCACCTTGTGAATGGCAATGAAAGGGGGTACCATAGGTACCCCCCAAGTGCAGCCCCCCACGCCCCCGGGGGCCAGCAACGGGCCCCCACAGCAAAGGCCTAAACTGCCAGGCACCTTAATATGGATGGCAGTGCCTTCCAGGCGCCGCCACCATATTTTGTCTGATTTCCGCCCACCCGGCAATCGTGACGATTGCCGACCGGTGGAAAAGTGGCAGATGGACTTTCCATCCGTCGCGGTACTCCCGCCATGGTAATATGGCGGGGGTAAATGTGGTTGTGATGGCAGGCGGATCGCCACCGCCGGGCGGGCGGTGCCGATACGCCCGCCATCATAATCGGGCCCTTAGTTGGACTTGTCCTGATCTGAACATATGAATTATAAGAATCATCTGGTATCTCACTGTTGCACCTGAACCCAACAGGTAGAGTTCCCCCAAACTTTTTACTTTGTCCTCCTTGGTTTTGCTGATTCTCTTGTGGTGGCCTTAGGGCCCAGAGCACTTTCCCACTGCTAATACAGTGGAAAAGTGCACATGCCTTCCTACACGCATTTGGAAGTGGTACATACCTAGTATCTTAAATGTGTGTGCAGCCTGCCATTGCAGGCTGGAGTGTGCTCTGCATTGATGGTGCTCTTAAATACCATACCAGTCTGTCATTGCAGGCCGGTGTGCGCTTTGCACCAATGGTGCTCTTCCATACATGTCCAGCCTGTCATTTCAGGCTGATGCACGCAAATGTGTGTTTACTCAGACAGGCCTGTTTAAGTCACTAGCCATCCTGAGAGGACATTTCACTTCCACATAAGTACCCCAAGGGTACATCCTAAGGGGTGAAGTGAGTGGTAGGTGAAAGGCAGGGCAGGTGCACATGTGTGTCCCGGCTCAGGTAGTGAGCAATATTCATGTAAGTTTTCGCTACCTATGAGGTTTGCTCTTCCCCTAACCTAACATGGGAAATGGTTGATATTACTTCACGCTGCAATACTGAATTGCAGTGGAGTAGCCTCAGGAGATTTGCTGTCATTGGATTTGCGGCGACAATACCTTGCCAATAGTCAGGGTGGCTTTGTCATGATTCGCGTACAAATACCACACTAGAAATGTGGCATTTCTCTCCTCTGTATCTCTTTGTATGCCTTGGTGCTTGGTGTCAGTCCACACTGGAGGTTGATAGAGCACATCTGGCACTCCTCAGCAACAGCTATAAAACACTGGGCACTCAATTGGAACATCCGGCCTCTGCCATTTGCTGGCCTGGCTGCAAAGATTGTAGGAGGAGGTTTTGACACTTGGCCTCTGGAGCCAGATTGTGTCTCCACTAAAGAATAAGATCTACATTCAACGACTTCATGGCAGACAGGAGGAAAATTTAAGGAGACCCTTTGAACCACCCCCAAAGCCACACTCCACTATAACTATTGGTGCCATCCTGCAGCATAGGGTGAGATGCACATCAGGGACGTGAGATCGGAGAGCCTGGACCCATGTGGTGCACATTACCAGAGGACTCTGTTGTGCACAAGGAGGCTTACTGCCATTGAAAGGAGGCTGCATGCCCTTCTTGAATAGTGGCTGGCCTGGGTCGACTACCTTCTTCTGTGGGGCACCATGAAGTGTGTTCTCCAAGGGCTTGGTCAAGCTTACCCCCTGTTCGCTCCCAGGTCTTGTGGACATCAAATATCTCATAAGAGGGAACCACATGTCTACCAGTGACATCTGAAATGATGTGCCCTCTCAAGTGTCCACATCATCTGCTTGATTCCAGCTGGTAATGTGGCTTGGATGTAGACCTAAGAACTGTGCCAGGAGACCGAATCGCCTTGTGTGGAGCCTGATGTCTGTCCTGCATATAAGGCGTGTGGTCACACATCGTGCGGACCTTAGCACACATAAGCATCTAGTTGGAGGTGAGTGGATCCACCGATTGCCGGACCCAGCACAGCCTGCTATGTCGTTAATGCCTCCTGCATGCTCACTGCATGGGGCATTCAATTCACAGTTTGCGACCCATCGAACGAGGGGGCATAACAGCAGTAGTGCTACCTACCCCACCTGCTTACTAGGACCCTAACCAAAAGTGACAACTGCTGCCTACGACTTGTTGAGAGGACTGGGGTGTCTTCAAGATTGTCCCACAGATGGGTGTGAGATAGGTGGGGTGAGTTGGAGGGTGGTGCGAGGCTTGGGCCACAGGATCTGCAGAATGCAACCAACTGACCACCTGACAATCAGTTGCATGACATTAGGGATCTGAGTGTGTATGCGTGTGAGTGCTTCCGTATGGACTTGTCTGATATCCATGGCACAGTGTAACGGTGTGTAGTGAGTCTGTGGGTGTGGCATTGACCATGGGGATTCGCCAGTGATTCAAAACACTGGACCTTGATTTGCCCAATACCTTGATTTCTTGCCACAAAAGCATTACATTTGACATTGGTTTTCCCTGCGCGGCCATGGCCCGTGGTGCTGCTAAAAAGTGATATAATTTTGTGTATGTACATATTTCTGATATCATTGTGACCCAGGGTGCCCACTCAAACTGTGTGGTATTAAAGTATAAGAATTGAAAGGGTGGGCCTGGGGTGGACCATGAGTTGCACTGCATAAGAGTGCTGGGCGGGCATGTGTATTAGGATCGTTCCCATGTGGGCATATTGCTAATGTAATATGAACACGGCTGGGCCTAGTATTGCTAGTAATAATTTTGAATGTGATTTATGCTCAGAAATACATGATGTTCATTTTGCATTGATTATTATGTGCGTTGAATGCAGATGTTATTTACATACATCACGTGTAAAGTCTCTTTTGTGACGCTCAAGCTATTAATTGTGAGCAAGTGCTGTGCTATTGCTTTACACATTGCCACTGCGGTAAGCCTAATTGCTCTGTGCCAAGCTACCCAAGGGTGAGCTCAGGTTATACAGTGTGTGTATTTACCTGCCTCTGATGGGAGCAGTAGGTTCCACCTTGCTGGGGCATCACCTCATTCATCTGGAAAGCGCCAGTTCCAGCACACCATAATCTAGCTTTCCGGTTTACATGGAGACCTTCAAAATGCATCCTTTCCTGTCATGGGGAATTCTTGCCTGTGTGCATGTCATATTCAGCAGTAAGCCATATCAAAGTGCTTAGAAATACCAGAGTTGAGGTTTGAAGAACTTTATAATGCATGAGTTATTATTTTTGTTAAACATAACACTAGTTACATCACATAAAGAATTCAACTTTATTGTGAATATTATAGCTCACTCCCACTTCCAAACAAAGGTATTAACGCAAAAAGAAGGTTGTAGCCTCTCAGCATTCAGATACCCCAGACATCATATGTTGTATTGTATTAGCATTTACACACTACATTCATTACCCATGCAAGGTCAAAAGGAAATTCCCGATGGTGAGGTGACCGTCAACTCCATGGTTGGTAGCGTTGTTCTTTTGATTGGTGTTTGTGGGAAGATCTTTGGTGTTGCATGTAAGGCTTGGTGGTGTACTTCAAATGATTTTTAAAGTGAACCAAGCTAGGTACATCCATTATATTCAAATGCCTTGAACAAGCCCTCCCTTGGATGCAGGTCATTCTCCTTAAGTGGGTGTCTAATCTTGACTGTAAGGTTGCATTGATCAGAATTGCACTCGATCCTGCTTTATCTCAGGGACACTAAATAGTCAAGTAAACCAAATGTGTGATTATTTATGGTCCAGGGAAGTGTCTGGCAGCCTTTATTCCAGCTTTTACAGGGAATAGTCTCATTATTGTCAAATTCTCTTTTTTAGTTTTTACCAAGTAACTCATATGAACATACTACACGAATACATGGCATTGCTGCCAGGATGGAGCCATGACCGCGTGACCCAATCCTATGACATCTACATTCTGCCGAGTGATTTGGCTGCCAACTGCTCAGCTTGTCCAGAATAAAGCCTCACATGAGATGTGCTAATGTGGTAGGTTCTACTCTCGTTACAGATTATTGCCAACCTGATACGAGTTTTGTAGATCACATTGTTTAACTTTAATAAGGGCACATACAAATTCCAAAATGTAGCAGTCTTGCAAGATGTGGTGGACTGCTTGCTGCATAGGAGCAAAGCAGTATAATAGCATGTCGACTATGCTTCTGATTGAACACGATTTAGTAGCCTTTTAGCATCAGGCACTGTGGACTGGTCAGAACATTATATTGAAATAATAAAGCTGAGCAATTGAATACGGTTTTACTTTAAGAGATATTTAAAATACTGATGGGTGCATTCTCTAATGTCAAGATTAATCTTAGAAATTAACTGATGTTTCTAAAGGATGTTAAGGAAATCATGTACTTGCTTAAACACACCTTAAAATTGTATCCTTTTTGAGAAGTAAGGGAAATTAACATTGACATTGATGCATGAGAAAGATGTACTGCTATACATGACACTGTACGCATGCTAGCTTTTGAAAGGGTAAGAGATAGTTTTGTTTCCAGATTTTCATTTGCCCAATATGGGCACCCCAATTTCAGTATGGCAATTCTGTCTTCCCAAAGCACTCTGTGGGTTGTATGATCAAAATATGTGGCCACCAAAATCTCAATAGTGACTTGACTGGCTACCACTGGCTCTCATCCACTCAATGAACAGAATGAACAGAATGAGGATACATCCTTACACATGACCTTCCTCCCTGCCCTTGCAACAGGCTTGAATCCACCTTTCTCTGGACCATGCGGCTAGGATTCGCAATTACAAATACTTTGCTGTAGTTTAGCAGCATTGACAGGTCATTTTCTATTCCCTCCAGGTGTCAGTGTCCAGGGTTAATAGTATTCTCAAACTGTGGATAGCACAGTTTTTAACTGTTTGATTTTAAAACTTGTTAAATGACTACGTTGAGTCCACAAACCTGAATGTGCATAAAATGCGAACCCAACTGAAGTTAGCTGCCATGCGTCATACCTTCTCCAGCGGGATGGAACACTGATGGCCAGGGGCCACATATGAAGCAGTATAAGGGGCTTGGTAAGAACACCTAGGGCCTGCATGCTAGCATGAAAAATGCTCTCAAACCAGGTTGGGTAGCAAACTCCAGCCATACTATGAGTGCAGTAGTGACCTCACACCCCTGTGCTTTGGTGTCTCAGCACATTGCCAGAACATTTACTCCTGCACCTCTGAACAAAGAGGCCCTTAAGAAGAAAACAAATTGCTAAAATCCTTGCCTGCACATCTGCTGCTCATGGGTGTAAATTCTATGCATGAAGTGAAAAAAAGTGTGAGACTATAAGTGGAAACAAACATATTAAACCTCAGAATATGTCAGCACTAGCAGAATCAGACCCCTAGTGCATTCGCTTAGAGCAATAATTATGAGTGCTAGAAAGGGCCAAGATGCACTACTGCAAAAATCTGAGGGACCTGACTGCTATTGGACTGAAGATGGAAGTGGGAGGAAGGTGGATCAAATAGAATTAGTCATAATATTTATGCTTCATAAAATGTATTAAATGTATAGTAAATGTACAGGAAAAATCCAGTGATAAAAGTGTGCACTTGTGTTATGTCTGAAATACGTTCTCTACTCACATATTTGTTTCTGTATTCTTTACCAGCACACAGCATGTACTCCTCATTGATGCAGTTTATGGATTGTGACAATAGCCTCCCGGTGCATAATTTGTAAAATAATAAGTGGCAGTGTACTCACCAGGAGGCCACTGCAGCTTGCACCACTCATTGCCCACGCCATCGCTGCCAATGATGTTACCAAAACAACTACTAACCACCTCTCGCCTGCAAGTGCGACTGTTCAGATTTTTCCAGGTCCCCAAAGCTGAAGGATTGGCTGGGTAGGCAGGTATTTGTACTTTTTATTGCATATTGTATTCATGAACAACCGCTGTTCTGCTCATCTCTAAATTCGATGAGCAGCGCCTCCATGTGGCAGAACGTCATAAGTCCGGTGTTCACAATTAAGTGCTGGTGTGCCAATCTTGAAACCAATTGATTGCCGGGGCCGAGCACCGGAAGACACCGACTCAAATTAAGCACTAATCTTGTCTCAAGGAAAATAAAAAAATTGAAAGAGTAATTATGTGGCAAATTGTCAAAATTCATTATCTAGCATTTCTTCTGCAAAAGCATCCTTGACTGAACCACATTGTAATCACTTTCAACAGCTTAGCTGTTGCAACCACCACTAGGATATCCAGCGTAACGGGGCAGTGTGTGTGTCTCAGTATTCCTCACCTTGCCTAGTGAACAGTAAATACTGGTGGAGGAAATACCAGGCCATTTAGCCCTTGTACTACACAGGGGAGGATGGTCTGGTAATGTGTAGGGGAGGGTATAATTCATGTAATTCAGTGTAGCATAATCATGCGGAAAAACCTACAAATTCTGTGAGATTACACTTGAATTAGGCTAGAAGAGTAATTCTTCATTTAGCCCTATTACTTATCGCAAAAATGCTTCAAGTCTAAAATGGACACAAGGACGCATTTTGCTCTAATAGAAAGCGCTAAATGCCACAGACCATAAATAACAAGCACGTGCAATCACACTCACTACATTTTCTCTTGGGGTAGGACTTTCCCTCAAATTACTATCGACATTTAGCTCCATTTGCTCAGCGCAAAATGCACCCTCAAATCCAAAATGTACACGAGGATGGATTTTGCACTAAGAAACATTGCTAAATGCAGCAGAACCCAAATAGCTACTGCGCTAAATGTGCTCTCACAATAAGTTTTTTTCCTCGCGATTTGCTCTTTATTACCCAAGGAGGAGTAATAGCATAATTATCGCTAGTTTTGCATGAAAGAGTAATGCAGAGTTACTGACTTTACTCAAATTACTCCAGCGTAATTGACATTCCACCCAGGACTAGTAATTTTGTTACACAAAGAGGTAGAGTTGTTCCTTGACAAGTTGATATGTGTGGGTCATCAAGAAGGCACCGGGAGGCAAATCCTGTATCCAGCACTGCCTTCCCTCAAAGGATGGCACACTGCACAGAAACAGACGAAGGAAAACACTGATTTTGTATGAGTAGCTTTAAGACACACATAGCTGAGTCTTGCGTTTCAGAGCTCGGGGAAGTCAAAGAGTTATGTAAGTATAGCTAGGATGTCATTAAAACACTTCTCCATTGCTGAGCATCATACATGATTCTACTGTAGTCTCCTTTTGATTGTGGCCTCATTGTTTTTCCAGCCCTACTCCCTGTAAAACATTTAATGGCTTCCTGGAGGCAATGGTGCTGGAACAATTTCTAGAGGGGTGTGTATTGCTATCAATTATAAATCACCAAAGTTACAGGCTTTGTGCAAAATCAAAGTACTACATAAAGGACACATCCCTCAAATGAGGCACTTCCATTCAACAGATCTATGGTGGTATTGTACTACGTGTTCACTGGTGCTTTTTGAAGCACATTGTTCGAAATACATGAGTACAAGTTACAATGGTAGTGTACCTTCATGTATAGAGTGCATATTTTCCATTGAAATGTCCTTTTGGAAATTCCCATTAAATTTGCATGCAGCTTCATTACTAAACTCTTATTATGTACAAACAATAACATGTGGCGATTTGGTTTCTGTGCGTACTTATCACATAGGTAAAGTGTCTTCGTTTGTTTTTATCCTTCTAAAATCTTTGTATTCATCACAATTCAGAACTGGAAAAAAACAATACACTTATTTTTGCTCTTTACTTGCTGCTGTTACATTTTGAAGTATTTGTAAAGCACATTTAAAAGTACTTCATTTTTTTGTGTTAGAAAACATTTGACAAACTGCAGTTTTGTCCTTTTACAGGCTCTGTACCCAGGAAGGATTGCGAATTGTTGCAAAAACCACTCTCCTTGCAGTAAGTGAAAGGAAAACTAAACACCAGTCTCCATGTTAAAAAAAGAATAATGAGCTGAAAACATTGCTAATGGTTTGATTCTGTCTTTGCCTGCACAGCAAGTGCTACACAATAAAAACCAAATTGAAAGGCAGTGGTGGCTGGTGACATTTGAAAGTGGTGAGGCGTAAACATTGGGCATGACTTTTAGATAGTGAGCGATGTGAACAAGTTCAACGGACATACCTGAGGTCCAGAGTGAGTCCTTCTCCCAAGATAGAAAGAAATAAAGATTGGCAAATGGTGCATTTTAAAGCTATGAATTTAGCAATAAAGCAAGGTTTATAAAGCAGTATTCTTGTATTATTAAACACATAAAAAAAACTGCCCCATATGTCACACAGTTACTGTAATGTGTAAATTGTAGAGCATGACATCTTTGGCCCTTTACAATGTATGCTGGCCCAGTGTCTTGCACTGCATGCAGCATTACATTTGGAAAAATATGCTCTAACCAGACTTCGAGAAGCATCCACAGCTGCTGGCTGCAACTAGAAAATATTGGGGGCTCTCTATTAAGGAACATGTCAAATACATTTCTGTGATTCCAATAGTGTGCCATCTGACTGGTATTTTGGTTTCTCTCTGAGAAGTAATTGTATCCAGATAAATGACACAACAACTGACATTCACCTAAAGCCTGTCATTATGATTGGCTTTGTCAATGGGCGTTAGCTGTTTAGGCTCTTTAAGATAAATGAGTAACAACAATGACTTGTTATAAATAATTAACATTGGAAATGTTTCAATTCTGAAACTGTGAGTCTGTGAATTGAATAGCATTGAAGCCTGTGGAAGGAGTTTTGGCCTTCAGTTATGTGTGCTTTACATTAGATAAGTATCCTCTTTTTTCTGCATATGTTGTCCATCTACACATCTTCAACCACCTGTATTTCCTCTTCAGCATCCTCTTTTCATTCTTTCCCAAATGCACTTCCTCGCATCTCTGTCACTTCACCCCCCTAAACATGCACTGCACTTCCTAAAATTTAAGCACTTTAATTTCTCTTATTTTGACATATGTGTACCTCCTTCACGCACATATCCACCGAATTTTATTTGCAAATGGAACACATAAACATTGTTCTGTGTGCTCTGTAGAGAGGCCAACCCACTGACAGGCACTTTGTTTGGCTTCAGCCTTAGCGCTTGCGTGCTCAATCAAAGCCCCTCATAAACACCTGGCATGGCTCAAGCATCAAAGTATGCACAGATAAAAATTCAGCTAATCAATGAAATTATAAAATAGTTAACTCTTGGGTAATGCAAGATTATGTAAATTATGTGAAATAAGAGAAGAATTCAATTGCTGAAAATGCATTTCCTTAACATTTTTAACATTCATTGTTTTCAAGTCAGTCCATGTTTTTGGCATCAGTGTTAACTTACAGGCATGAAGACAGCCAGTTTTAATGTCATACATCAGAGAGCGGTCCACTGTAAGTACATATTTCTTGCCATGCGTGACTCGGATCTTTGGATCAACTTCGCAAGGGAACATGAATCCTTCTCATTATTTGGATCCTTTTTATGGGGGAACATATAGAGCAGCTCCACTTCTAACGGAGGGAGCGATCTGCAGAGAGGGCCTAGGGTGTCACAGTGGGGAGGTTAGCATGATCAGGGGTCTCAGAACAATAAACATAACACAACATTAGCATGCAAACAATGACCATTACTGAGAACAAGGCACCAGATCAGACGTGCTTGCATCCACTCTCATGTATGACGAAATGGTGGGATCTATGCCTTTGAATGACGGATGTGTGAAATAACGCAGGGATGAAGTCTCCGATGCCTGAAACTGTGACGCTGATTGTGTCACTGGCCTACAGAGTGCACACAGCCATCGACCACAATGGCAATGAAGAGCTCTAAAACAAAATCCCTGCATCCTGCATCACAGTTCAGAACATTGATTTACTGCCTGGCTTATGTCTCCTTCTTTGGAGCGAGGCAGGGCAGGCAGCCTGAAACAGGCAGCCCTGACTTAAATACATTGATTTATTTAGAGATACGATCGTATCTCGAAATAAATCGATCGATTTAATATGTTTTTATGTAAATATATAGGAATTTCAGAGGGGCGCAGCCCCTGAGCCAAAATGGAGAAACCGCCCCTGTTGAAAGGGTTCTTTATTTATCATTCTCTATTTGAACTCATGCAAGATTATTCTGGGGGTTGTAGCATCCCCACACCCCTAGTTACAGGGCCCCTGCCGGGAACTCTCTTGTGTGTTACATGCAGGTGGTAGGGCAAGAGGAACTCTTTATGTTCCTCTTAATGCCACCTATTTGTAGTGCAGAATGATGCAGCAAAAGAGCAGAATACCATCACTCACAATTTGGTTTGCCCACTTTAAGTATGCTGTGTTGTTGGCTAAGCCAAAATGTGGCTGACAGTTACAGAAATCAAGGTAACATATATCTCTAGCAAGGACCTAGAAGTCCCATGCATCCCAAGCACTGTATAACGAGCCAGTGGAGTCGTACATCAAGTCTTGGTTATATTTCCATATGAATCAGTGTTAAAAAACGCATGCAATGTACTCTATTAAGAAACATTGTAAGGACTGCCTCAGTACTCAGGTTAGCAAGCATGTTATAAGAGGGTCAGTACTGTGCACCACAACAGTTTCCCTTAACCATAGTCAAACTAATATTAATTTAAATAGTTAATTTTTGTGTTCTTCTTTGTTGAGATTTCTTAAGTCTACTATCATTTAGGTATCTGATGGTTGCATTCAGTAAATACTCAATCAATCAATACAATTTGTATTCAGAAGCATGAAAAGCTCCCATAAAAGCAGAAACAAAATACAAGTGAAATTTAAATGACAGTTCAGAACATTTTATAAGAAAATGTGCTTAAAGTACATAATAATAAAAAGCAGAAAGTGTAAATTAGGGAGAAGATAGCAGCATGGACTTGCGTGCTCGCACAGAAAGTTAAAAAAAAAAGCTCCTGTATACAAAATAGCATCCATTTCAGATAAAAGTGATACAAATCTGAAGGCAGGTCTACGTTATCCAATATTGCAGAGGTACTTTTTATAAAGGAGTATTAAACACATTTTTGTGTAACATGCATAAAGTTTACAAAAGAACATGAAAGGAAGCATGTTGTGTCCTGATGAATTATCACATGGGCAATATTATGTATGTAGCCCAGCGGGAAGCGAAGCAGATACTTTGCAGTATCATACCTAAATCTAGACAATAAAGAGTGCTGTCAGTCACTTTGAACACGTCATATATAGTCGGCGGAGCTCTCAGATTCACACAGATTTGGGTATTTAACAACAGTTATCTGTTCTGCCAAAAGCTTTACCCGCCAAGTTTCCTCAAGATTATAAAAAGCACTGGCCACGCTGTTTCTGTTAGTTTTATAGCAGGTTGATGGGTCCGTAAAAAAAAATTCTATCCTAAATTTGCTATATACAGCTTTAACATGTGCAATCCAAAGGTTCTCTAACCCTTTGTCTAAGGAAAACCGATCAGCTAATATGTCTTTCCTTAATACAACTTCATCATTTTTCCAGATTGAGAGCCATAATAAGGCTGGCCGGACCTTAATCAGGTCTTCTATGAAAGAGAGCCAAAGTTCCTTGTGACACATACAAATCCAGGCAGAGAGGGGAACACATAAGATTTTCTGGAGAAATCTGTAATCCTCTCTTTGGATGGCTGCACTGTTTGAGATTCCCTCCACCTCAGCCCCATATATAGCTATTGGTATGCATTGAGACCTATACATTCCCAACAGAGGAGTGAAACAACCTACCCACGGGGTTGAGGGAGACTGCAAATGGACCAATTGTCTGCAAGATTGGATGACAAGAATTCTGAGCAGTAAAATACATGTCAAAATAAAGAAAAGTATTGATCCTGCTTAATGAATGATTACCAATTACCATAGTATGGAGGGATCTACACTTCGGCCCCAACAAAAAGATGTGAGATTTTGAGAAGTTGGTTTGTAGATCTAATGAGGCCATTAATACTCATTTTCATTTACCTAAATGGGTCATGTGCGTAAGTGTGCAGATGTGTGTGTGTTTGTGTGCAGCTCTGTGTATACATGTTTGAGTGCAAGGGTGTACGTGTGTGTGTGTTTTAACAGCCGGTATGTCTTCATTCTGACAATTTGGCATGTACAACACTTTGGAAAACAATGTGTTTGTGGGAACACATGTACTTTTTCTAATGATAATTTCTGTCTTTTGAAGTTCATATCCTATTTTATGTTGGCATATTTGTGCAATGATGCCTCTACAAGGTGTGATGTGTGGTTGTGTTGTTCTCAATGTGAGTAGATGTGGAGTCAGGAAAATAAAATCTACACTAAGGAATATATACTTAGTATGGTATAGTGGTAGACAATCTTCTGGAATTAATATAGTTGGAGGCTGAGTTTAAAAAACTTAATATTGTGGTAAAACACCAAGATGTAACTTGGACTAACAACACATGTGTGCATTAGATTTGCGTTTTTAGCTGGTAGAAAGTAGGGGGTGGTGTCAAGTCAAAGACAGTATGTATTTTTTATTTGGTCTCAGAATATTTTCTTTTTGAAGGCAATCTATCTGTGTCTTTTTATTTTCCTAAAAATGAAAAGAAAAATGGACTGTGAAAGGTAGCAACGTAGCCAAAAGTACTGACTCTTCGATCATGCTAAAGTATTAATTGAAATTAACAGTAATAATCCAAAAATATATAAAACAAGACGTGTCTGAATGCCTGTCTCTGTTCTCTGACCGATTGGTGTATACTTGTATGCTTCCTCTCATGAGATTCTTTTACAAGTGCAGCATCACCTATACTCTATTTACATTTATATTACTGTAGCCTAATTCCTGCACCTTGTACGGGCGAATTGTGCCTCCTGAATTTAAGTTAGCATGAAGTGCGGAGCATTACCTTGCATCTTAGACAGTAGTGGCAGTTTTCTGGAGCTTTGAAATGTGCACTGCAAGTAAATTAATGCTAGAGTCTTGCGTGAGGTATCTGGAAAATCTAATTTACTTTGAAAATAGAGAGCTGTGTTGAATATTGTTCCCTGAAAGTAGAGTACTTAACTAGTATGACCAACCTGCCCAGGGTTTGAAGACTTCAAAATCAACACAGCATGCCAGAATCCAATCTAAAAATGTTCCAAGGAAAGCAATAGAAGAAGCTGTTGGATTACATCATCAGTATGGCATCCAGTGGGGAATTATGGTGCTGAAAGTAACATGTAATTAGTTTGCAAGTGATTGTGAGACAAATAAAGCTATAGGAACTAAACAATGGCTGATTGGTCAGAGTGGTGGTCATTTGCACCCATTGAGAACTTGCTTCAGAATCAAAATCGAATTTTTGATGAGACCGGTCCTGGGGAAATTTCAATCAAATAAAGCAACTTGGTTAACAAAAGTGTTGCAAAACAATAAGAACTGAACATGCAGCCTATGATGAGATATACACCTACAGAAGATACTCATGAGATTAATTTAGTAGGGTTAACTTAAAATAATAATTGCAGAAAAGTTAAAGTGACCCCGCTCCACATCACTGTGGTATATAGATGCATCGAATTGGAGCAAATAATCAGATCAATATTGGAAATTTTGTGACTGCATAAATAAAAATTCATTACCAGCAGAAAGGTCTGTGAAATGTCCAGTTGCCTAGACTTATCCTATTGCTACCAGGCTTCCAGCTAATGAGACCCGACCATTGAAAGCAGTTCATCTGATCTGAGCGGATTTTTTGTATTTTTAAAGCACCAACACAAAACTAGTTATACTGGCCATGGGATTCTCTGCTTTATGTAAAATCTTGAAATGTATTCAGTGCAGAAAGTGCAGTTTCATTGTGCGATTATCACTAAATTAAATATTGTCACGGTCTAGTTTCCGGGTACTGCATGCTGGTGATTTTGGCGACGGTAGTGCCTGAGGATTTAGATCTGGTCTGGCTTTAGCGCTGGTGGCGCCTGGTACGAAAATCATTTTGGTGCCCACACACCCCATGACTGCCTCCTCGGATTCTCTCACTTCCACCGGGCAAAAGTGCCCCTTAGCTCCCCAATTATAAAGTATTGCTAAACAGAGCACCCTCCCCTGAAGTCCGCGCCCCTGCGATAGGTCAGTGCCCATTGTGACCACACCAGTCGCACTGCCCTAAAGCCAGCTCTGATTTAGATTCTCACTGCCACTTTAAGTACGAAAAAAACACTTTATATAGTCGTGCTAGCTGCAACATCCTTTCTCAATGAGCTTTTTTAATGAGAAGACTCTTGCATCAAGCATTTTGTTCCACCAGTGAAAGTCAAAATGTCAGTAAGGTTCAATTGCAGCACAATTTACTGGATTCTGCGTGTTTGAGTTTGCAGTGTACTGCCTACGGTTATTTAGCGATTTGCTGTTTTTTTTGTTGTTAAGGGAGAAGCTAGTTGCGAAACGTGTTTGTTCCACATGCACGCCTGGCCAAACGGCGACATGTTTGATATGAATGTTCTATTTTAAAAAGAAAGATGCAGGTGATAAAATGCAGGAACAAACTTAGCAAGAATGCTAATGATTGTAGTTCCAATCGCTGAGAAACTCCTATAATGTTCGGGTCACCAGATGCTTAAACACTGATTATTCTCGCATGAATGTAACAGCTGGTTAACATCTAATTAAGCACAATGCATGTGATAAGTGCGTCATTAGGCAGTAGATGGTTGCCTTTCTGATTTCACACAGTGGAGATTTCTAAAGCAGAGAAAAAGATGGGTATTGAAGGAGAGACGCATTGAGAACGAGGGTGCTTTGAAAGTTTAGGTTCAGTGGAGATAGGTGGCCTGGTATGGGGAAAGTACACTGTATAGTTTTGTAGTGTTTTGCACTAATATTTATATAGCACTTTCCTACCTCAGGAGAGGTCCAAGGTGCTATTTGGGTGGGGGATACATCGCATGCCATACATCACATGCCATTACAAACTGGTTGTTACAACGACTGCGTTGTTACATCGCAAACCATTACAACGTAAGTCGTTACGACGACTTGCTGTAGGGGTCAGAAGGTGTTGGATTTAAAATCCAACAGCTTCCCTACTGCTACACAGACTGGAGTTGGAAAAGTAAATTATACTATTCCAACATCTCGCGCCCCCTACAGCAAGTCGTTGTAAAGACTTACGTTGTAATGGTGTGCAGTGTAACAACGTGGTCGTTGTAAAACAGCGTTGTAATGGCACGCGATGTATCGCATGCGACGTAGCATCGCATATTCTTTGGGTGGACAAGGAGCTAGCTCCTCAACATGTTTAATGTATATGATGCTTCCTACCCCGAGAGATTTCCTGAAGCCCTGTTTTGCATTGGGCTCCTAGGCACCCTGCAGAGATCGTTGTTTCATGTTAGAATAGTGTATCTTTAAATAACTGGTGTTGGACTTGGCCCTCTCTGCAGAGTCATCCCCAAAACATTTGTCTTCGTCCTTCCTATGTTTTGCTGAATTCATTTTTGCTGCCATAGGACTAGGTGCACTTTACCACTTCCAACCAGTTGAAAAGTGCTCATGCTCACATTAATAAAACGAATTTTGTTGCGTGCACTGCATCGCATTTTGGGATGCAGTGCACGCAACGAAATTTGTTTTATTAATTTATATGATAACTTACCTGTAAACCTCCGTAATCCAGAGTTTACTACCCCCCACCCTGCCCCTCCCCCTCCCCAGGACACCGCCCTGCAGTTACTCCTACTACCCACCGCGGCTGTTTCAGCTGCTATAGGTAACATAACTATTTTATTTGATTTACCTTTCACTATTACTGCACTTGCCACTGTGTCATCTTCTGCTATGAACGATGCAGGTTTTACCGTCTATTGGGCTACTCAAGATGTAACGCAGAAGAGGAATGAATCAAAGGAGTGACCAATATAGAGTTTCTGTTCTGAGATCTCACGTTCATACAGATTTTAACACAGACATCTGGCACCTGGAGAATTACAGCAGTGACCAGAAGACTCAGTACACCTGATGCTGTCATGATCCTATTTTTCCATTGACATCTTATTAGATGTCTTGGAAGGGCCTCAGGATCAACAGAGCAATGGGGTTATCAACCTTTGACAGAATAACAGTGGGTACAAATCAGTTGCTTCTACATTGTAATCTGTCCTGATGTGTAATACAATGCCTCACTTTTTATGGATGTAAGCAAGGAACTAGTTCAATGTTTGGTGAAAGAGCTGAATCCATGCCCTGGACAACTAATACCTCTTCTCTTGATAATGGTTTACTTTTGTAACATGTCTTGGGACCGGCTTCATTAGAAAAAGTGTAAATTTGGATTTGTTATTTCGGGTCCCACTTTAATATACTTTAATCATTTTTAGGAATTTACAAAACCGCCCAAGAGTTCACAGGGAGAGTTGAAAATGTTTTGTGAATTTCATTCTCGACAAAGGCACTGATATTTAAACAACTTGTACTGCTATGCCGTGCATAATTGTACTAATTGAATCTCAACACACATGTGAATAGTATTTTTTTAATTTTTTTTATCCATGTGGAAAATAGTAACCCAAATACCCCTCCAAAGTTTGAAGGTGCTGTGTTTCTCTTGCCATCTTTGAAAGGGATTTATTCTAGACTATTTCCAGCATGGACAATGAGCAGCAGGAACTGTGTCCATGGTCCTAAACTGATTTTTGTGTTTGTTCACAAACCTTTAAGGCACATCACGCCTTGAAACAGCAACACCCCATCCCATCCTTTGGGTGCAATTTAGTACTACATAAAAATATGTTATTGTTAGAAAATGTTTTATTAGTTGGGGTGCATTAGGGTAGGGCACAAGAAATAAAGTCACTATTTTGCAAGGTGTGGTCAAAGGTTTCAGTAATTTAAACCTGAGCTCAACACCTGGTAGCTGTGGCACAGAGAAGACAGGTTTAACTTGGAGAAAATGTGTAAAGCATAGAAGTGAGCTGCTATGGTATGTTACCTTACATTATTATGTTGCCTTGTATTATGTTATATTATTGTTGAGTACGATTGAGAGTGGGCTCCAGGAGTTATAAATACAGTTCTAAAGCTGTTTGAAATCGGCATACAGAAATATTTAGATCAGATTCTGTAGACTATGCAAAATATATGCATAGCAAGAGTGTGAGACTATTTTTGTGAATGCAGGGAGTGGAGCTACTGAGGGATTGCTATGGACTCTATTGTACATATCCACAGTTATCTATTGGCATTTCCAATAATGTATGGTCATGCCAATCTAATGGATAGCACACACTGCAGAATGCAGAAACAGCTCACATCACGACTGGGCCTCTCTCTATCATCAGGTAGTAATACTTGGGATTCGTAACATAACATAGCATAACACAACATAAAAAGAACCTAACATCAAATGTGAAGACCATTCTCATCTCACTTCAGTCCCAATGCTTGCAATAAACTGGTGTCTCAATGTTTCTTTGACATCTTTGCTGTGAGAAAATGAACCAATGGCATTGCATCTGTAGCACTGTTTTTGGGTGTCAGTGTAAGGTCATTACAGCTTCTGATCATACAATTGAATTTTAGCTAACAAATGTTATTTTGCACTATTTTTAGATAAGCTATATTAGGCTCTGTGATAGTTTATAATACTTTCTATTACTAGCACCACACTTTCAAATAATAAAATAATGTAGACTAAAATCAATAAAATGATCATGTTCAATTATGGAACCTCGGAAATCAAATGCCAGGCTGTCGAGATTAATAAATGTGAAAATATCTTTCCGGCCAGGTTATAAATTTCTTTCAAGTAACTTGGGGATCTTAATATACTTTCTGTTATGTAATTGTGTCCCAAATACACGGTTTGAACCATGATTATGAATAAACAAAATGCACCTCAAAGTTAGAATCGGAAATCCTGACATATTGCCACAACTTCTCATGGTTCTGCAGGTGCCATTCATTTATTTGATAGGAATGCTTGTCATTTCCCAAAGTACTGGGCAATAATCGGTGGAAGAAAAAGCAAAGCATGTGTGATTGTGTGTTTGTGTGGGTTTGTTTGTATGTATGTGATAAATATATGTATAGCGTGAACCTAGCTAGAGTGCAGCAATTTGCTGAATACTGGGCGAAATTTCTAAGATATGATTCATGGTCATTTACAAGGAGGGAGGATCACATAGGTTTGACTATGTAGGGAGGCAGTACTCTACAGTCCTTGTGGAATTGTTTTCCTGGTCTTTTCCTTTCTGTATTTTTTTGTCTCCACTGAGGCAATGTGGTGGTTCCAGGTTCGGTGATGGCCACGCGAGGCTAGTCATTTCATCTCCAGGTTAAGGAGCGCTGTTTCTGAAGGACTTGTAAGTGACACAGCTAGACTTGAAAGTCATACAGACTTGGAGGGGGCATCCATGTAGACCAGCTTTAATTAGTGGACTGATGTGGTCAAACTCTGACCTTGAATAACAAGTCAATATTTTTACATGGTCTCCCATTGATGTCTTTCTCAATGGATCGCTTACTTGGACTTTTATTACACATAAACTGATGGGTTCACAAAATAAAGCTAAATAAGTAAGAGTAAAAAACTATCCTGATAAAGCTGCAGCTAATCTCCAGGCCCACCTTGTCGTGACTCATAGGAGGTAGGCCCGGACCAGAGCACAACTCTTGACCCTGCATTTTCTGGTGGTTCTCCAAGCATATCAGCAGCAGGCAGGGCTGGCTTTAGGGCAGTGCGACCGGTGCAGCCGCACTGGGCGCTGACCTGGAGGGGAGAAGCTGACCTCAGGTGGGAGGGCTGTGCTTAACAACAATTTATGATTTAAAAGCAGCTGATGCAGAGTCCCAAAAGCATCCAGATTTCAAGCAGAAATAAAAATGTCAAGATAACTCTTCTGAATAATGTTCCTGCTAGAGAGAGAGATTGGAATGTTGTCTAGTGGTAGTTTTGACTCACCACAAAGTAGTGCAGAAGGGTTGATATGCCTGCCGCAAAAAACAGTTCTGTATTTAAAGGGGATAGCTGAGTGCATTAGTAAAACCAGTCTTTATCAGAGCTTTAAAACAAATGAAATGTATGCGAGAAAGGGGCTATGGAGAGATGAGGGGCCCCTTTGCAGAGTGGTAGTGAGGGAATCTGAGGAGGAGGTCATGGAGGGGGAGCGCTAAAAAAGATTGTCACACCGGGCTCCACCAGTGCTAAAGCCGGCAGGCAGGTACCTCTTGTTCTGATACACAAAACGTTTTGTTACCCAGGTGAGCTAGGAGATGAGCTCAATGACGCTCATAGACTACCGATGCTTCACCCACACCATCCATGGAGTACTATTGGCAACGCACTGGCGTAACGAAGCTCGAGGGGGCCTCCCTACAAGGGACGTGCAGGGGCCCCCTCCAGGCTCAATCAGGAGCTCTACAGCCCGAGTGCTGTCCTGCGGGGGCTCCCTGGAGCTTGGGGGCCCCCCGCACCACTGGGGCTGCGGGGGCCTGTGTTACGCCCCTGTGGCAATAATGGTGCTTAAAGGAAAAGTACATCACCTTGAATCATATCTATACTCACTGTTAAGGACAGGAATGTGATTCTCTACTCCATTGCAAAGGTTGTACTCCAAACTAAATTGCCGTGCCTTAATTACATCAAAATGCGCCCTACACAAATACTAATTAAAAATAAAATAATCAGTGGAGTGCAGGGGCCTGCAATGACGTCAGTGGACAGCTCGGTAGACAGCCAATCTTGAATAATGCTAACTTGCAGCCGGTACATTCTCTTCTGAACTTGCAAAGGGGCCCATTTCCCCCACAGATAAGTCCATGGTATGCAAAGACCTTCAATAAATAATTAATACATTAATTAATAGGTAAATGATAAAAATAAAAATAACATAATATGAGCGAAGGATGCAGATCTTGCCTCATCCTTCCTGTGCGAAGGACGAGCTCCTGCATCTGACACACATCCTGGTCAACCTCCGAGTGCTCATTTTGCTCTGGAGGCAAAGGCGTTTAGGCAGAGTATTTGTATGCACACAAACACATTATTTACATATGCAACTTTGCAAGCACAAAAGACACATTGAATCCAGATGCATTAGCGCAGATCGTGAAAAATCCTATTCAAACCGAACTTATACCGACATGGGGGCAGATTTACAAGCCCCTTGCGCCACTTTTGCGTCATTTTTAACATTGTAAAACTGACCGAAAATGGCGCAAGGAGCTTGTAAATCTGCCCCATGGTATTTTTTTCTGCGATCTGTGCTTGGTCGCCTTGATCAATATAGAAATATTATCAGCTGTATTTTTGACTGATAAAGTTGCAAATAACAAATCCTAATAAATCAGAAGCGAGTCTGACCCCTCAGGCACTATTGTACCTTATGAATCATGCACCAAAAACCTTTCTCTGAGACTTATTATAGTCCAAGTGGGGATTTCTCTGAGGAGTTGCTTGTCAGAGCAGCCTCTGACTACCGTACATCTCTGAGTCATACGTGATGTCTTAATGGCCAATCTGTCAACAGAAGGAGGAAGTGAAAGGACATGTGGATTTGGATTAAACATGACCATTGCATTTTACCTCCCCTGCTTTGCTTTTCTAAATGACAATGTTCACATTTGTTTTGACTAGATTCTCCAAAATTGGAGTAAAATGATAATTCAATTTCACGTTCTCAAATCGGAAATATTGCTGCAATCAAAGATTAATTCTGCTGTACAAAATGGAGAATGAAATTAAGCACACCAGTGCAGGCAGGTGATGCAAATGTGGAGAGCTTTGAGACACTTAAGAACTTGTGACCTTGTCTAGGAGGATTTGGCATAGGGCAGCGCCCAAATGTTCTTGCGGCACTGCCTTACGCCAATTTAAAAGGGCAGAAACGCACCGTATTTTTGAAATATGGTGCATTACTATCCTTTCCCCCCAGTGCTGGCTCACAATTTGCTGCCTAGAGAGAACACAGGCACCCTTGCTGCAAGGGTGTTTCCATTGCAGGCAGGATTGTTTCTGTGCAGAAAGGAGCACCTTTCAGCACAAAAACAATCCCAAGAGGCTTTTTCATCTTTTTATGTGTGCTGCAAAATGCAGCACACATGGAAAGAGGAAAAAATCAGAAGAAATACAAATATTTCTACTTGTTACACCTGCTCTGGGGGAGGTGTCAGGTTTTAGCGCTGCCCCAGGCTTACGTGATTAGGTAAATCTGGGGCAGCATCAAAATTCATGTTTGTTGCATGGGAACACCCACCCCAACGCCCATGGAACGCCTCCTTGACGCAGAGTAAGGCAATGCCACGACTTGCACTGATTTGTCTTACTCCATATCAATGAGGCCATGCAAAGCCATGCATGGTGGCTTTGAGGCACCTCATAGATATGATTGAGAGGCTTGCGCAAACAAAGTGACGCTCCGTGGTGCAAGCCTCTCATAAAGAAGTACCTTAGTTCTGAACAAACTGCTAGCTTTGACAGCTGAATGGATCCCTGAGCAGTTCTGTGCTACAAAGGCATTATTCAAGCAGGTGGCAAGTTGCTATTTTTAAAGATTAATACTTGGACATAGTATACACTTGACTGCACACAAAGCAATCATTTAATTTAATGATGTCTCTTAAAGTGTAATTTGTTATCAGTGCACAACTAATGTTGTTTGCGATAAGTAAATAAATGCATTTTGTAGAAGAGTATCGATATCCACCCCTATTACTTATAAGACAATAGGGGGCTTATATACAAGCCCATTGTTCTGCAGGTGCATCATTTTTAATATGGGGAAAAGTGATATACCTGTGGCGCAAGAGGCTTGTAAATAAGCCCCTGGGAGTGTTAGGGGATGGGAGCAATGAAAACTCCCGTGGATTCTCGCTCAAAGTCTGATTTACTAACATAGCATGACTTAGCTTTGCATGAAGCCCTAACATTAAAAGTAATCTGTCTCAAACAAACTGCTACGCATCACATATAATTTCTATAAAAGCAAAAATCTGTCATTTCTTATCACTGAGTAGTTATCACATTAAAATTTGTACTTAGGGTACAAGTCGAGTACAGCTTTCATGCAAAGCCCCGCTGATTCGCCATTGCAACATAGCACAATGCTTAGCAGCATATTACATTTTTTTTACCGGTTACATAATCAGTACACAACTCTCCATATTATGGTGACACACAATTTGTTACCATTCCCATAATGCAGCAATGCAGACATTCTAGCAGTGCTGCTGTGCACGACATTTGGCAAATCTGTGCCATAGTCCGTGAAATGTAGAGCAGGGTTCTCTTATGGATTTCGTTGACAGACCTTATAGTCAATGATTACAAATGAAATTGTGGTACAGGTTTTAAGTTGGTTCTGCACTGGTCTAGTATAGGTTGAAACAAGCGATCTATCAAAGAACTAGAGCTCCACTAGGGTGAGTTGAATATGCCCATCTTTTGGTGTTTTTCCCCTTGATTTTTGCCTTCTTAGCTGAACTCATTTTTGTTGGCCATACGACAACAAAGCACACTTTACTCCTGATAAACAGTGGTACAGTGCTTGTGGTTTCCCTTTTAAATATATAAAAAATGGTATGAACCTAATTTGGATGAATAATTTACTTATAAGTCCCCAGTATATGGTACTATACGCACCTAGGGGCTGTAAATAAAATGCTACTAGTGGACTGCATCACTCATTTTGCCACCTACAAAAGTAGCACTGTGTGTGCAGTTTTAATCTTTTACCAAGCCTAAACCCTCCTTTTTAATATGTATTAGTCACTCATAAGGTAGACTCTAAATGACTATAGGGTACAGTACATGGTATTTAAAAAGTATGCCATGGATAATTAAAGGTTTACATGTCCTGACAGTGAATAAACCTCCAAAGTGGTTTCTTTCTGGCTCTCCAATAAAACAGCACTGGGTTACTTTATAACACCTTATAATGCACACCTTCAGTATGGGAGCAGACAGAAAAATTCTTCAAAGACTTATTTGAGAAGTAATTTTAAATTCACCCTAATGGAAAAGTCAGATTTTAACTTACTATTTTGAAAATACCACTTTTAGAAAGTTGCCATTTTCCTGCCTAAGCGAAATGTGCTTTTTTTTCTCAGTACTGGCTCTCCTTTCGTGTCATGTGTATTGCTCCCAGATAGTAGATAAAGGACCTGGGATGGAGAGTTCAGGGTCTTCCTGGCAGGATAGCTGGGGAGGAGAAGCACTCAGTGCTGATCACACTTCTAAGGGGCCTGTCCTGTTCCACACAGAAGAACCTGACACAAGGCCTGCCCCTGCCTTTGATTCACTAGAAAGGTTGGAGCCACACTCAGAGGCAAGTGAGGAACTAAGTAGAACCAGTTTTCACGTTAGACAAAGGGGTGTCTCCCACCCACAGGCTGGCAGTGGGCATAAAAATGGCATCCACAGAACCAGAAATCAGACCACTCCTGGATCTGTGAAGGTCAGAAGGAGGATTGCCCAGCTGTCTGAAGATCCTGAAGGAAGATTGGACCTACTTGCCTTGAACCTATAACATGGGAAGTGATTCCAAGGGTCAGTTGACTGGCTTCCATTTAGAAATGTAGCATACAACATGTTCCAGAGGCCTTTCATGCTTCTCAACTGACCAGATCCAACCGGACCTGGCCTGGTCCCCTCTGCTGGCTTTTATGGCAGTCAATCTGCATCCCCAGATGCTGTCCTCAAAATCCTGGCTGGAGTCATAATGCACTTCTCCCTTCCTAACTGAAGGTTTAACTGGGACCAACTCCGAGCTTGCAGAACTGCACATTTCCAGACTGAAATTACCACTGCATCCAATGCAGAGTGATGCTGAGCAAACCCTCAATGTCAGTTTCACCGGTTCCAACACAGAGCCGCACAGCTTCTCTCCAAAGGCATCACAGTATATAATGAGCAATGCAGAGCCCCGCAAAGCAGCCTGCATCACCCTCACTTCAAAGTCAGAAGATAAAACTTCCAGCAGGATCAACTTGGTCCTGCATTCAGCTCATGCTCCATCTCGGTTGGCCTGAAGTTGTGACTAAGTCCAGCGCAACCAGGTACCTGCAGTTGGTGAATCTTGCCTTTTTGCTCTATTTTCAACCTTACACTGAAAACATTTATAACTCTGGTATTACTGATTGGATACTTGTCGTTTTGATGTCATTTTATTGACTAAATCTTACTTTATGCTTCACAATAGGTTTCAAATTGTTAGTATATTGTGTTGTCATTTTATTACTGTATGAGCATTGCATAAATACTCTACACATTGCCTCTAAGTTAAACTTGACTGCTCTGAGCCAAACTACCAGAGGGTTAAGCACAGATTTAGTTAGTGACTTATGTGGTTCACCTTGACAAAAATTGAGATTTTTATTTGAGGTGGGTTCTCACTCCCCAACAACTAATACCTCAATGTTTTGCAAAGTGGTTCCAAAATGAGAGGCAACCTCACTGGAGAAAACAATCTACGAAATAAATGACCAACATAAACATTTTTCAACATAAACATTTTCATTTTGATCAGACATCTGATGGAAACAGAGGCAATCTACACAAGACCTCAGAGGCTACGAGTCTTGGATCAGACCAATTGACTTTAAGAAAACCAAGAAAGGGCCTTGGTCCCAGGGGAGGATAGAGGATGGGGAGGATCACTTTTGGACAGGGAATAACTTGTGTGTGTGGTAAATTTGGGGAATTACCTTGGGATAGAGACATTGGGCAGTTTAGCGGTAACTTTTGGGGAAAGGTAAAAGGAGGAAAGCAGAGAAAATAGGCTTCACTGTGAACACTGTCTTGTTGTGACCATGTCGGATCCTACCCAATAAGAATTGTTGAAAGTAAATAAGGGTTCCCTGGCTTTAAAGTACTTTTTAATTTGGAGACATACAAGCACAAATACACAAGTATTCCACATCAATTAATAATTTTAGGCTTTATATGAAAAGATTTTGCCCTCACTATGTCTGGGAACATGTTTTAATCCATATGGGCATTTGTTTCTTTTTTACAAGCGGGCATCATGGCTCTGTAATAAACTTGCTGCACTAACATGTTGGTGTTGAGATTGAAGCCCACCAAGCCAGGTTTGTTCTTTCATCCTTCGGTGGTGAGCATAATGTGTCCCATTGCTTTGGGTAATATTAGCATGTTAATAACACACCTAAGAAATGTCAGAAATGCAAGGAGAAACACTGTCTAAGCAACTAGTTATTATTGCTTTATAAAACACTAAATTGAAAGAGTATGCTTGTTTGGTTGCAGTTTTTACAAATAGGTGAATCACAGTTATATTCTGACAGTATTGATTTGTAACCCCTTGCACAGAAGAAAGTCAACTTGCATCTTATTGCAATTTAATTGGTTGTAGCACTTGACAGTTGTATGGCCAAGATCATTTTCGTTTGCATACCTGATCCTTGTTAATATCAAGAACTCCATCAGGAAGGTCAAACCCATCCAGATGTTCCATCATTCTGGATGATTGACTCGATAATGAAGCATGCCAGGAACACATCGTGGGTGAGAGTTCCTATCAAAAAAACCTAAAGGGTATCTTTTTCTCAGGGAATTTGGACTTTATAGGGTTACCCTCTTGCCATATTTCTGGGATCCACGAACCTTATTTTATGAAGTAGGTTGATCAGTTTGGGAGATGATAAGATACCCTTCAAACTCCTCCATTCCCTTTTCTGTGTTAATGCAAATTTGAAGATAAGAATAACATTCATTTTTGCGGAAACAAAAAGTAATGCCCTCTTTCAAATAAGGTGATTTGATCATTTGAAAACATATTTGGTCTGTGGATGGGTCAAAGTGCACATCACACACAATTTATATTCTGTGCTGGTCAATTAAACAGGGCATAACTTTTTTTCTTACTATTTTTGGAGCTTTTTATTGGGTTATGAGTAATTCTAAAGATGTACTTTCCCATTTGTATGGATTCCAGAGCTGCCAGATTCATAGGGAAGGTACTTTTTGATAGAACTCTTTGACACTGATTGACAGGTGTCATACAAACAATGCACATTGATATACTGAAAGTGTTTTAAGTACACTTCTCTCAGCTTCTGCTATGGCAATGGTAGACATTGATAGGTTTGGATCCAAACAAAAAGCAGCAGTTTTGTAGTGAACAGCTGTCTCATAAAGAGATCAGAGCCAGGAGAAAGAGAGAGAAAGAACATGAAACCTAAGAAAAAGGCAGCACCTACTGTATGTGATACACACTCCAGGCAAATCAATTTCTGGACACACCTCCCTGACAATTGACAGACGTAAAGAAAGAATATAAAAGGTGCACACTGGAAAAATATGTTTTAACACTGATGCTTGACAAAGGCATGTTCAATATGTAAGAAGAGAGCCAAAGACAATAAGAAAGAAGCAAATACAGTTTCAAATGCTATGAGAAAAATTAGGGAGTGATCCAAGAAAGTACTTGAGCTTAATATACAGACATGAAAATGAGTCATTGGGAGAGAAGCGAAGAATATCTGCGCACACGGTTTAGAAATATACAACAAAAGACAATATTATGTACAGCATACTTGGAGGCTAGAGTGTGATGACACTGACTAGCTTTATGGGAAGAAGAGAAAGGAATAGCAGTTAATAACTGCAACCAGAACCAGTACAACATATCCTCGACAACATATATAGACATACACATCTTTCCTCGCGAACCATGGAAGCATATATAAAACTACAATAAGAAACAAAAAAGGAAGCAAATAGATGTGTACAAAATATAAAGACTGGTGGCATAGCTAAACATGAAAGGAATATGCTGTATAATAACAGAGAAAATAAAGAGCTTCCTGGATGCCCTTCCACAGAAAAAAGAAGTGGACCTGGACTAAAACCAAAGATATTTAGAAGAAACTAGAATCACCTGAGCTCCAAACAAGTAAAAGTCTGCAATCAATGCCCAAATAAGGCTGCATTAATAGGAGGCAAGGCTAAACTCACAATTGTAGCAATACTGAAATTAAAGAATTACCAGTCATTATTCTTCTGTGTTAGACCATTAATTACTGTTGAAACCAGGTGTCATATATTGACTATATCAGAACATATCTGGGAGGCTGGTCTAAATACTACCAGGAAATACACACCCTCAAAATAGAATTGGACCATACCAAACACTTTGGAGTTAAAACAAATAAACAGAACTATAGAGAAACAGAAATGAGATCTGATAAATTAATTCAGGACTAGTGATAAAATACTTTGACTAACTGGAGCGGGGAAACATGTCACCTAGATTACTGAGCTATAGGATGGGAATCAAATTGTATACCATGATCAAGGCATTTTAATGACACCTTAGAGAAAATCCAAAAAGAGAAGGGTTATTACTATTCATAATAAACATAGAATTGATGGGATTACTACTAACCCTGGGCGTAGTTCGCGTAGTAGCGCTACGCGTAGCTACGCAAAGTGCACGTCGCACTACGCGAGATACGCGTAGCACTACGCGAACTGCATAGTGCGCTCTTCGTGATGATTGCACAGTGCCGGATGCTTGTCCACACTGTGCAATCATTGAAAACAGCATCTTGCACAGTGCGAGCTGTCGTTTTCTGCCGCTCAAGTAGATTTTTACTCGACCGGCAGCTTTCTCAACGCGGACTGGTAGTTTCTCATTGCGAGCGGTCGCGAGCATACGCGACCACTCGCAATGAGAAACCTGACCACCCCGCGTTAAGAATCTCGATGGGAGGTTTATTTCCCACTCTCGCGATCGGCAACTTGATGTTGCTGATCGCGAAAGAGGAAAAAGTGTCGCCGGGATGTCATTTTGCGCGCTCGCGGTCGCCAACTTGACGTTGATGACCGCGAGCGAGCAAAAAATGCCAACTACGCTACGCTACGTAATTTTGCAAAATACATCAATATATGATGGATCCAGAAATGTCAGCGAATGTGGCTAAAATGTAATTGCAATAATCTGCATCATATGTGCAAATGACAAGACTAATGCTGATATAAGTGAGCAAGAGCTTTTAAACTATTTAGGTCATTATTGCGAGAGACCCAGGAAAAGACCAGGTATCTCCTCACCTCTGATGTTACCTCTATCGATTTATAGATAAAGAATAACACATCTTTGGGTGATACAATTTCTTTTATAGATTGAATGAGCTTTTCCTCCCCTCTTTTCACATAGATGTACCCTAAGGTAGATACACCTAGTTTTCATATTCTTCTTATCTTGTTTATACAGGTGATATTCTTTATCTCTAATCTAAAACCTTGATGATCATACGGTGACTGTTGGTTCATTCCGTGTTCATATACGGGTCATTCATCTTTATAGCAAATGTCCTGAAGATGGTCTAGCGGATGCATACAACATTAGACCGAAACGTCGACAACCGCACCTATCATTTGTAATATTGGATTGAAGAACATGCTGTCTGTTTAGTCGGTCACATTATCCTATGAATGTTTTGAAAAGGTGTTCACAATTGTAACAATGAGGTGTTTGTAACATCGAATCATTGTTCCCTCTGGTTGCATTGAGCTCTTTTTATGGAATATTGTTTGTCTTTTCTGTACCCTTTGCAATTTTTACCTAATATGAATTTATCTTTTGAATACATATACCCTTGTTAAAAATTCTTTTGAAGATTTGTTCATATGGAAATAATTAGAATTGCATCTAAAGAAATTGAATTATAAGTTACTGGATATTAGTTAGTGGATGTCAACACTGAATGCAGAAATTGATGTGGATATGTGGTTTAACAAATCCCTTGTAGGCCAATATACCTGCTAATGTTACAAATAAAGCATGCTTTAAAGATTTAATTTTTTTTTTATTATTGCACAAATTCAGCCACGGCCCATGTAGGTAAGAGCAGTGGGGCTGGGTGGGGCCGGGTGAGGGGGGATTTCATGGGTCGATGACAAGGGAAAATTAAATGAGTAATAATTTTACCTCGTCATCCTCTGGCAAAATCCCCCCCAACCGGCCCACCGCTCTTACCTGCATGTCCCACAGCAGCACAAATTATTAAACAAAGTATCTGCTCAATATGTTCCTTGGTTACTGGGTACCTTCATTTTATGTGATATACCATAGAACTTCTGCTCTGCGTGGCTAGGGACATGGAAGTCAGAGGGTGACTCCAGTGATCACACTGGGCTTTCTTTAGCAGAAGTGATGCTGTACATAGAAAAGCACAGCAGCATGTTTAGGAAATGATGGCATGGCCCAGCCAGCTCCAAAGCTGGAATCATGAAAGAGGAGGAGCTGGCAGGCAGACCAGGATGTGGGTGGACAGAGTTGAGTGCAGATTGGAAAAGCCTGCTGCACACACACTCTCTAGCAGTACACACCACTCTCCTCCTGCAGCTCACACAGCACTCCTGATGATGCAACCAGCACCCACTAACACATTCACCAGCAGCAGGATGGCAGGAATAAGTGGTTAGATGAGCTAACTGTGACAGTAGATTGGCTGTATTGTATTGTGAGGAAAGTCTCATCCTCTTTCTAAAGGCAGCAATGTCATCATGTCAACGTTGTGGCCAGCATACATATGATGATTGCAGAATCAGATTTGCCTGAGAGCATTAAAGAAAAGCATACTGGAGTGTTGAAAATAACAAAAAGGCATGCCTTTTTAAAGCCTTCGCCTCTTTTTCTGGTATCACACAAAACAAAATTGGATGATCTGACCCCCTGATGGTTTACCTAAGGTTTGCAGGACTACAGGGTGGTGATCTTAAAATCAGACTGTCCTTATCTGCTAAGGGAAAACCCAATGGAGCAGCAGTCTTAAGGTCAGACTTCACCTTCAGGTGCAGATGAAGCACTAAGAAAATACCTGCTGCAGGAAACGTAGCAAAAAAGTGATTTGTATCCTATTAAAGTGCCTTTGAATTCAATGTGACAGTGTGTATCGTTTTCAGATTTAAAATATTCCCATGCATTGTAGAAAGAGCATGCACCATGAGGTTGGATTATGCAAAAGCATCAATTGAGGGATGTACACTCTGCTGTATTGATCCATGTAGTGATTGACAAAGTGGCAAAGTGATAGCTGAAAGGGGCTGGCCAACATCTGAATGGGGTTATTCAATGTCCACTCCCTCTTTGTAGGAAGCTACAAGGATTGCACACAGTTGAACTGTCATGTTAGTTCTAAATAAAAGTTCACGCAAGGCATGCATCATCAATTAGTCTGCATTCCTGCGAATTAAACACACCAGGCAGAGAAGTGATGAGAGGTACCTAACACAATGAGCATTGCCTTAACCTTGCAACTAGTGCCCAGGCCACTGGGAGTGCCACTAACCCACAAGTCAAATAATGGAAAAAGAAGAACAGAAAGCTGTTTTAACTTCATTAACCCTTTCCTCAACCATATCAGTTGAATATATAGCCTGTGCAACATTATTCTCTTTTTTGAAATTTTATTAAAGGATAATAGTCTGTTCAATACAGGCATGCAGGTCAAAACACGAACTCAGTAATGATAACTAAAATTATGTGGCACAGATATAATCAGAAGGTGTCCGAACACATTGCCTTACTCCCGGAACAAATATTCACCTAGTTGTATTCGCTAAAAAATAAGGAAAACAAGAGAAAATAAAAGGAAAGAAGAAAACCACTCATGCACTAAACAATATAAGCTTCAGTAACCCTATGGATAGCCCCATGATCCAAACTATCCCTACCTTATAGGCTAATATGGGGTGGCAAAATATGGCAGGGACATCCACCCATCTATTGGTACGTGATTTTGAGTGGTTTGGAGGACTTGACATCACATGTACCATCCGTATCATAAGTGATAGGAAGGGTCCAAATTATACAGCGAATGTGGATAACTTGCCACAAAGGACACAAACACTCTCTGTGACATACATGGCAAGAACCATGCCAAGAATGTAAGCCATGTCATGCATGCGTGCAGTGTAAAGTAGAATAGGGATAACTGTTGGGGAGGGGGTGAGATCAAGGTATAAGAGTCTATGATAAGCAAGGGCAACAGATGGTTAGCGTGCGAGGATGAACAAAATGAGCACGGAGTGGAGAGTGAAGAATATCTGCCCAGGATCATAGAGCCCTTTGATATAACAAGTCACAAATATATATATTGGAAGGTCTCATGGTGCTGCCTCTGAAGACTCCAGAGAAAGGGCGCGCTGCATCTGGACAGCTCTAGACTGTCCTGTAATTTGAAATTCTCCAATAAGTTGCTCATAAAAGTCTGCAGTGTACACTTCAATGAACCATTCATCATGCATGTGTAGGTGGGAGCTCGCCAGTGTCACCTGATGCACAGTTTAGCAGTGGACAATGCTGATGGTAGCAACCTTCACCTGTGTACCGCAATATGTGGCATATCAGATGTGTCATGAAGCACGAGCAAGTGTTTCGTCAATGGGAGGTGAAGATTTAAATTCACGCTGGGTGTTTGGCCCACTCCTCTCCAAAAGCAGAGAATGTCAGAAAAGCCTTAGAAGAAATGGGTCACATCATAAATGCTGACGAGGCATCTTCAACAAATAGAATGATACAAGCCCAGTAGCAGTACTACCAGGGGTGGCTCCTCCGCTATGGTGGAGGAGCATCGTACCACTGCCGAAAGACAGCCGATAAAAGATAAAATAATGATAAAATATTCTATTATCATTTTATTTTTAACTTTCTCCCCAGTCCGCCATGTCGACTGCGGGGCGGGGCCATCCTTTCTATCTCAGTGTCGTCAGCTAGGGAGGAGGAGTGGTATGCGCATTTTAAGTGCGCAAATCTGTTTGGCAGGCCAAAAAGACATGTGCATTTAGAATTTTCCATCTGTGTTGCAAAGCGGGTGGAGAAGCATAGGTCCTCAGGTCCTAACTGAGCTGCATTTCAGCTCGCTCAGGCCAATCATAACGCTGCTCTCTTGTGAGAGCAGTATCGTGATTGGGTGGAGACAGGTGCAGAGAAGCAATGAGGTAGAGGAGGGCTGAGGAGCATCGAGGTGGTGACAGGCAGCAGCAGTGGCAGGTAAGTTCTTTTGTATTTTTTTTATCATCCCCCCACCCCATCAAGTGTTATTGGTAGTAGCCACTACTGAGTACTGCAGGGTTTTGAAGATATAGAATTTCATTCGCTTCACGGATCCCCTTATCCAAATCAACCTCTATAGTTTCCTAGTCCTGTTCTGTGTAGTCTTTCCGCACTCGTTACTGCAACTTAGTGCGAAGGTGCAAGAGAAGGAGACCTGAATGCAGGTGTCAGATTAGCATGTTACAGAAGCCTGCCATCACTCCTCTATATGGGCCCCAGTGTTTTTGGTTAATGTAAGAGTGAAGAGTCTGGGAGAGCCTAAGGTTTTACCCCCAACACACATTATGCAGATAGTGCAGAAGGTGCAAACACATAAATGTTTGTGAGTGGGTAAGTGAAATTCCAACTGCAAGGTGCGGAATGATTTCAACTCACTCTCAGACACTAATTGATCGAACATCAGTATCCCAGCAGTTCTCCATGTGTCCCATTATACCGGATGCCAAATTTTACATAGTGTTGCATTCAGGGGAAGCCGGCACGGCTCGTGGGTGGAAGGTCGGGCGCTGGAGGGTAGGGGGGTTACGGAGTCGGGATGCAGGCTGCTTAAAAAAATATATTTAAAAAGAATAAAGCTCACCCTGATGCTGCAGGGTCCCACATCTTCTCTCCTGCCTGTGTCTGACTCCAGTTTGGAATAGGAGGCAGGCAGCCAGCCTCCCACCCCTAAGCCAAACACAACGGTCCAATGGAGCATTGTGATTGGTCTGAGTGCCATTATATGGTGCTTAGCCAGGGGCAGTAGCGATTGGCAAGCTCTCCATGTAGGCTGTTATGTAGCCAGCATGGAGAGCAGGGGAGTGCGCATGACTGTTTTGGGTGGCCTGAGACGGCGGACCAAACAGTCACTGTGCACAGGAGTGTTCTACCACTCCTCCCCTGCAGTTCCACCCGCCCTCTCATGCACTGCTGCAACAGGAGGAAAGAATTACATAATAATAGCATTCCTTTATTATCAATTTATATTTTTTCCTTTCTTTGCTTCTCCTGGCAGTGATGCGACGTTCCTGCGCCTTAGCGGAGGAGCCACCACTGGCTGCATTATTCCACAAGGGTGCTGTGTTATGGAGCCGGGGTGACCATTGAGGAATTTAAGCGCAAGGTTCCATATTTGCAATGTATTCTGGATCATGGGACTGGGCAACGCCGCATTTGGGATTGTATGTTGCTACAGTGAAACAGGAAGTTCAGTCCCTTAGTACCATGTGCTTCCTAACTCTCCTTGCAGATCCAGAAGGTGAGAGTGGCATGCATTTTGGGACATGAATATGTCATTTGGGAGTGGTGCAGGGTGGTGTAGTTGTCGTCAATACAGGGTAGCCTGAGACCCTCACAACATCTGCGGGTGATAGGTTAAGAGATCTTCAATCTTGGTTTCATGTCCCCCCATATAAAGTATTTGATGCCCTTGTTGATGTATTTCAGGATTGGTTTTTCAACTAAAATTGGTAGCATGCCCAAGAGATAAGTGAAACACAGTGCTATCACCACTTTCACTGCTTGTAGCCAGGCCCATAATCAGAGAATAAGATTATTCCATTTACTGTATGAAGCTCCGTCTGAGCGATAAACGGTTCATGGTTGTCAGTGAGTATCATTCCCAGTTCTGTAATATTAAGAATCCCTAAATACTCAAGTATATCCTTCTGGCAGGTAAAAGGACACCCAAGTACTCCTGCTATGGTGGGAATTTGAGACATGGGCAATGCTTCTCTTTTATCCCAATTGGTTTTTTAACCTCAGATTTTGTAAAACTCCATTATAAGAGTCAAACATGGCTGGGAGAGTTGTATCTATTCTGGTAATGGTTAGTAAGATCTCATCAGTGTAAACTAAGATCTTGATGGTACAGATGTGGTGGGGACCACCTCTATTTGTGTGGTTTGTCTAACGGTGGTGCCTGAGGTGGCATTGCCAGAAGAAAGCGAAATGGTCAGAGAGGGCAACACTGTTGGGTTTCCCTTGTAATCAGAAAGTGGTCGGAAAGGAAGCCCCTACTGTTCACTTGTGCAGTAGTACCAGTATACAGCCAACCAACATCCTCTGTCAACAAAGTCATCAACCAAACACATAAATTCTAACATACGAAACAGATAATTCCATTCTATACGGATGAACGCCTTCTTGATATCAAGTGGTAGGGTTAATGTGGCCTCTGGAGAATATTTAGACAGCTAAAGAAGGTATGATAGGGAGCGCCGCTGGTTGTGAAACATTTGCACTGGCATGTATCCCACCTGAGAGGTATGAATTAGACTGGGGATGACTTTCTTTAAACATGTGACCAAAATACATGTAAGGATCTACCACAGAGCAGTGGGCATTTTCCTGGTTTTGGGAGGATGGCTCTCTGGCTCTATTGAAGATGGACAGCATTGTACCTGTATGAGATGCCTCCTGAAAGGCAACATAGAGAAAGTCAGCATCTTCTTTAACCCATTTATAAAATTCAACCAGCAGACCATCCTTGCTGGGTGCTTTGTTATGCAGTGGGAAGGAAATTATTTGTACTATCTCTTCTTCGATAATTTTTCCCTACAACATAGCCCTGCCATCATCATTATAGAAGGGCATATTCAATTTGCAAGAATCGCCTCTGGTGATCCTGTCTATCAAATCAGGCTCCCCTTTTGAGCCCTGTCACCCAATATTATTACATGCTCTTATTGATATCGTTAACCCCAATATAAATAAAATAATAAACTCTTCTTTAACAACAGCCAAGATTCCGGCGGATTGGAAACTTGCAGCTGTAAAGCCACTCCAAAAGAAACAGCTTGCGGATCCTGCTACTCTTTCCAATGTGCACCCTATCTCTCTCTTACCAAGTGTGTAAGACAACAGAAACATTTGTCAATATTCAACTCACAACATATCTGGAGGAAGCAAATCTGCTCCACTTCAAGCAATCCAGTTTCAGAGCTCAACACTCTACAGAATCTGCCCTATTGTGTATGGCCGAAACCCTTAGAGCAGCCCTGGACATGGGAAAAAGAGCAGTCCTGGTGTTGTTAGACCTGTCGGCTGCTTTCGACACTGTCTCACACGTCATTCTTCTAGACCGTTTGGCATCCTTTGGCATTTCTGATATTGTCCTAGCTTGGATAAAGAACTTCCTGAAAGATCGCAGACAAGTGATCACACTAGGCCAATACACCTCACAAGAAAATGCACTGCTCTCAGGGGTTCCCCAGGATTCGAGTCTTATCCCCACTCTCTTCAATGTCTATATGGCTCTACTGATCAGGCTGATATTGTCCTTTAATATAGAGACTTTCTCATATGCGGACGATATGCAGCTTATTCTGGTCTTGGACAATAACACCACTCAGGCGGAAGAAAATCTCCGCCAGTGCCTTACCGCGTATTTCAGTTGGATAAAAAATAACCATCTTAAGGGTAATTCTGTAAAAAAGGGAAATTCTACCTTTAGGCCAAGAAAACTCTTTTTCTCCTAAACTCTGGTGGCCAGTGAATACCACCCTTCCTCCAAACACAGTAAATGTGGTGAGGAACCTGGGAATAAAATTTGATACCACTTTATCTTTTAAACCGTGGCAGTTGCAGGTGCCTGTTTTTACATTATAACCAATTGCGAAAGGGGGACCCCAAATACACAAAACTGAACCGGTTTATGCGGGGTAAGAGACAATCAACTAAAGAGAAGAACCGGAACCGGTTAGGAAAATATATATTCTTGTGCCTGAGGAAGGTCCCTGTTATAAAGCAAGACAGAACTGGAAAAGGAAAACAGAAGAATGTGCATCAAATGTCCAATTGGGATATCTTATTTTGTTTATTTTTTCCTTTAAGTTTTTTTTAAATACAGTGATTCATTTTAGTTAATACAAAACACATTTTTTATCAAAAAGATATACATATAAATGAATAAAACATACATATGAAAAACATCAGTGTATATATATTTACAATCGTGAGAAAATATAAGAAACCAAAGTTCAAGGCCCCTTAAACACACACTCAGATTCATACATTAACGCATTCAATCAAAATCACATTCATCAATACACATCACATTTAATCTAGATTATCCTTTGGTATTTAGATGGATATGGTCGTTGGTGTATCTTCCAACGAAAGCCAGGTGGTATTCAAAGAAGGAGGTCGCCAAATCAAGCGCCAACGCGCGTTTCGGTATCGGACCCACAAGGGGATCCCACCTTCATCAGGGCGGACCAAGGATAATGGGGGGCAAGAACAAGACCTGGGTATTGTAAAAAAATAAACACACATAAACCAAAAATAGCGTCATCAAGTTCTAACAGCAATAGAAATTGTTAAACGTAATTATCTTACAAAGAGGGCATTCATGTAGTTTAATACACAAACATTTTCCAGTTACTAGTGGGTACAAATAAATCACAAAATTATTTAGCATGGCCCAATGGGTCCAAAGGTGGCTCAATCAAACACTCACAAAGAGATTATTAAAGTTGAGTAGGAGGAAAATAAAAATAGAAAGACCCCAGCACCAGTGGTAGAACAAATTGGTATTATTTCTTCCAATTTGTTCTACCACTCTGTTGGAGGTTTCTACCTTTTGTAATCTTTTTCATTTTGATCCTGGTGCTGGGGTCTTTCTATTTTTATTTTCCTCCTACTCAACTTTAATAATCTCTTTGTGAGTGTTTGATTGAGCCACCTTTGGACCCATTGGGCCATGCTAAATAATTTTGTGATTTATTTGTACCCACTAGTAACTGGAAAATGTTTGTGTATTAAACTACATGAATGCCCTCTTTGTAAGATAATTACGTTTAACAATTTCTATTGCTGTTAGAACTTGATGACGCTATTTTTGGTTTATGTGTGTTTATTTTTTTACAATACCTAGGTCTTGTTCTTGCCCCCCATTATCCTTGGTCCGCCCTGATGAAGGTGGGATCCCCTTGTGGGTCCGATACCGAAACGCGCGTTGGCGCTTGATTTGGCGACCTCCTTCTTTGAATACCACCTGGCTTTCGTTGGAAGATACACCAACGACCATATCCATCTAAATACCAAAGGATAATCTAGATTAAATGTGATGTGTATTGATGAATGTGATTTTGATTGAATGCGTTAATGTATGAATCTGAGTGTGTGTTTAAGGGGCCTTGAACTTTGGTTTCTTATATTTTCTCACGATTGTAAATATATATACACTGATGTTTTTCATATGTATGTTTTATTCATTTATATGTATATCTTTTTGATAAAAAATGTGTTTTGTATTAACTAAAATGAATCACTGTATTTAAAAAAAACTTAAAGGAAAAAATAAACAAAATAAGATATCCCAATTGGACATTTGATGCACATTCTTCTGTTTTCCTTTTCCAGTTCTGTCTTGCTTTATAACAGGGACCTTCCTCAGGCCCAAGAATATATATTTTCCTAACCGGTTCCGGTTCTTCTCTTTAGTTGTTTTTACATTATAAAAAGCCTAAAGAAATTCTTCGATCTGATTCCCATCTCAGCAAGGCAAACAGTTGCCGTCGCCCTAATTACTTCCAGTTTAGACTATTGTAATAGCCTCTATGCAGGTACCAACAAGTCGGTCCTACACAAACTGCAAATGGTCCAGCATGCTGCAGCACAGTTAGTGCTGAAGTGGCCTAGGAGGTCATCCGCTTCTGCGGCGCTAGATATACTCCACTGGCTGCCAATCCATAAACGCGTCCAGTTCAAGGTCCTTATCATCACTTATAGGGCATTCCATTCCTTGGGACCTCAATATCTTCTAACAAGATTCAAGCGTTACACTCCCTCCTGAAGTTTAAGATCATCAAATACCTATCTGCTGAAAATGCCAGCTTTCAGACTGGCATCGAAGGGAGGAAAATCACTCACAGTGATAGGCTCAAAGGCATGGAATAAACTTCCTCTTCAGCTCCACCAGATCACATCTGAGACCCTTTTTAGGAAGGCCCTAAAAACCTGGATTTTCAGTGCTCATGATACACTCTCTGCAAAACTCTGACCTGATTCCCTGTTTCTTATCGTCAGCAGTTAGCCAGGCCTTTGGTTTCCAGCTCTGGGTTCCGTTTTAGCGCCATGATGCTCCTCGGAGTGACAGTTGCGCTCTATAAATGTACTATTACATTACATTACATTACAATGTGGCAAAGATGGAGTCTCACCGGGCCCAACGAATCCCGAGAGGTCTGACAGTCCCCTTGAAACCACTGTAATGTAAGAACAATTCAAAATTTGTCGAACGGTGGTACGCCATACTTAATAAATGTTCATTAAATTTAATTTTGCTCATCATAGAAGAGCTTTCTAAAGTACTGGAGGAACTCAATAAAGAAATAGCACAATCTAAAACTGAACTTCAAGGAATGATGGAAAAGGAAGATTGGCAAAAAACTTTAGATGATCTTAATACACAACTGGATTAGTAGACGGAGGAAACGAATGAATGCAAAGTCCGCAAATGCAAAAGGGACACCATCGACTACAAGATGGGAGAAGTTTATTCATGGGTGGAAGTATACGCCAGGAGACGGCAGAACAAACCTTATAACGCAAATACGGAAACTGAAACTTCTTCCTCTGAAGGGGAATCCAGATCTCCGACGCAAAGGAGAATTGTAGAGCAACCTTCCACTTCAGCAACAACACAAGCAACAACAGGTGTGCCTTTTTTGGGGGAAGTCCAAAAGGACAGCGAAGATCCAGGAGGGGTAAAAGACATAGATCAAGCCGCATCCAACTTGAAAATTCCCACAACAGCGGGCAGACGGAACAAGGGGAAGAAAACATGAATGACAATCAATGGGTCATTAACATCTCATCTTACAAATTAGATCAGATGGAAATTCAAACCATACAGACAGGCACTTCTTATGTACCAACACATCACACCGACAGGTTGGAACTTGATGTCAGTTTATTTAAGCTTATGCGTAATTTGAGATTGCGACATTTCTTCGAGAATATGGTACAGCCTCAAGACAAAGAAGAAGACAGACAGCTAAATAATCTAAGGAACAAAAGTACTTATCTGGCACCTGTGACCCACAAAACATTGGATTCCTTTGAGAATTTAGTCAAAAATGACATCATTGAGTTTGATTTAAAAAAAACTTTCCAAAATACAGAATCTTTCTAATAACAAATTTAACATACTCAATAAACTCTCTAAGAATCCTAACATCATCTGTCAAAAGGCAGATAAAGGGGGTGCACTTGTGTTAATGGATACATGTTTTTACTAATCGCAAGTAAACCTGCATATAAGTGACAGAGAGACATATTCTATTGGGATATAACCCAACTGAACGTTTTCAAGAACAACTACTCCAAATCTTAATCAAGGCAAGTGAAGGAGGAGTCATAACTGAGAAAACCCAAAAAATCTTAATACAACTTCATCCAAGAACCCCAATCCCATACATGCTTTCTAAAATCCACAAGGACCTTAATGTCCACCTTTTCGTCCAATAGTGTCAACTAAGGGGAGCATACATGAGCCGGTAGGCACATTTTTGGATGCACACTTACAAGAATTTGTGATTAAGACGAATACTTATGTCAAAGACACCACTGACTTTCTGAACAAAATTGAACAAATCAATTTACCCCAAATTGAAGAAGTATGGATGTGTACCATCGATGTAAAATCCTTTTAAACCTCTATTCCGCACAATTTAGGGATTGAAGCAGTTGAAGAGATTCTCTTGGGTTCACAATTGAGTCTCTTTTTTTTTTTGTTTGCAGAGTTTTATATAGTGCGAACTTGACCCAACTCCAATCAGGTATCAGAGCGCTTTAGATAGCACCAGTTACGTTACATGAGGACACAAATTCATTTTTTGTAAGGCACGGGGATATTACGTGATTTGCCCAGAATCACAGGATGTTTTAGGGTCATTACCGAGACTCAAACCCAGTTCCCCGAGGTCCGAGGTCGAGCACCCTAAGTCTTGATTTTCAAGTATTTCTTATGGAACTTCTAGCAGTCACACTGTATCAGAGTTATTTCTACGCAAATACCTTTATGAACGTGTTTGAGAACAGACCCATCTTGAGTTTGGACACTTGGAAGAAACATGCCTGTTTATTTCTATGTTATATTGATGACATTTTTTTATTGTGGCATGGTACGCACTCGTCTTTAACATCTGCTTTGGAACACTTGAATACAATCAATGATCGCATACAATTCACCTACCACATTGATAACTCCTCAATCGCATATCTGGATGTATTATTGATTAGAAAAGGGAACAAAATAGAGACCACTTTATTTAAGAAACCGAAATAATCTATTGCATTATCGAAGCTTCCACCAACTCCCGCTGAAGAATCACTTACCTTTCTCACAACTGTTACGAGTAAAAAGAATAGTATCGGAACCTTCTGAACTACAGGCACAGACTGACAGCATGGTATGCCATTTTCAAAAACATGGATACCCGAAAGAGATTCTTCAACAAGCGGTGATGAAATGTACTCTCAAAACTCGCAGAGTATTATTACAACCGACTAGAAAATCTGAACAATCCAGAATGGATTCAAACAACTGGTGAACACCCCCACCCACCTTGCAGGCCACACGCTCGACTCCATCTTCTCTGCCAGCAACCATGTATCCTTCAACCACTCCAGTGAGCTACACTGGACCGACCACAGATGCATCCACTTCACCTTCAAAAAGACTACATCCCACCACCGCACGCAACAAATCCCCCGAAGATGCTGGAGAAAGAACACCACAGACCAACTCCTCTCATCACTAAACAAGAACCCGTCAACCGACACCGCTGACACCAACGACGCAGCCCACAACCTCGCACAGTGGATCACCAACTGCGCCGACGACCTCGCTCCACTGAAGAACCTCCCTGGCAACACCGGCAACAGGAAAACCCCGTGGTTCACAGATACCCTCAAAGACTCAAAGAAATCTTGCCGAACCCTCGAAAAAACCTGGCGCCACGAACGAACTACAGAAAACATGACAGCCCTCAAGAACGCTACCCGCGAACACCACCAGCTGATCCGCACCACCAAAAGGACATCATTCAAAGAACGTCTAGACAACAACACCCACAACAGCAAGGAACTCTTCAACATCGTCAAAGAGCTCTCCACCCCCAGTGCCAGCAACAACGACATCACACCATCACAAGAACTCTGCGACTCCCTCGCCACGTTCTTCCATCGAAAGATCGCAGATATACACGACAGCTTTAGACCCCAGACTCCGCCTCCAGTCACCGAACCAGTGACCCCCAACACCTCCCTCAGCACCTGGACCCCCATCAGCACTGAAGACACCACCAACGTCATGAACTCCATCCACTCCGGCTCCCCCTCTGACCCATGCCCCCACCATATCTTCAACAAAGCCAACAACATCATCGCACCCCATCTCCGGAACGTCATAAACATCTCCTTCACGTCAGCCACCTTCCCCAAGAGCTGGAAACACGCAGAAATCAACGCCCTGCTGAAGAAACCCACAGCGGACCCCAAAGACCTCAAGAACTTCCGCCCCATCTCTCTTCTTCCCTTCCCGGCTAAAGTCATCGAGAAGACCGTCAATAAACTGCTGACTGCTTTCCTCGAGGCAAACAACTTGCTCGACCCATCCCAGTTCGGATTTCGAGCCAACCATAGCACCGAGACCGCCCTCATCACAGCCACCGACGACATCAGGACCCTGATGGACAACGGAGAAACAACCGCCCTCATCCTCCTGGACCTCTCAGCAGCTTTTGATACAGTATGCCATCGCACCCTAATAACCCGCCTCTTCAACATTGGGATCCAAGGAAAGGCCATGGACTGGATCACCTCGTTCCTCTCTGATAGAACCCAGAGAGTCCGCCTCCCTCCCTTCCACTCAGCGGCCTCCGAGATCATCTGCGGCATACCCCAAGGCTCCTCGCTCAGCCCAACTCTCTTCAATATCTACATGAGCCCCCTCGCTGCCATCGCACGCAAACACAACATCAACATCATCTCCTACGCCGACGACACCCAGCTGATACTCTCCCTCACCAAAGACCCAGCCACCACCAAAACCAACCTCCAGAAAGGAATGAAAGACGTCACAGAATGGATAAAGCTCAGTCGCCTGAAACTGAACTCAGACAAGACTGAGGTCCTCATCCTCGGACAATCCCCATCCATCTGGGATGACTCCTGGTGGCCCACAGCACTGGGCTCTGCACCGACACCCTCGGACCATGCACGCAACCTGGGATTCATCCTGGACTCCTCCCTCACGATGACCAAGCAAGTCAACGCCGTCTCGTCCTCTTGCTTCAATACTCTGCGCATGCTCCGGAAAATCTTCGAGGTGGATCTCCACCGAAACCAGAAAGACCGTCACCCAGGCCCTCGTCACCAGCCAAATGGACTACGGAAACACCCTATACGCAGGAACCACTGCCAAACTTCAGAAACGACTACAACGCATACAGAACGCCTCCGCATGACTCATACTCGACATCCCTCGCCACAGCCACATATCCGCCCACCTGAGAAACCTGCACTGGCTTCCCATCAACAAGAGGATCACGTTCAGGCTCCTCACCCATGCACACAAAGCGCTCCTCGACATGGGCCCCGAATACCTCAACAACCGACTCTCGTTCTACACTCCCACCCGCCAGCTCCACTCCGCCAGCCTCGCCCTCGCCACCGTCCCACGAATTCGCAGAACAACCACCGGAGGAAGATTTTTCTCCTACCTGGCAGCCAAAACATGGAACTCCCTCCCCGCACACCTACGACTGACCCGGGATCATCTTACCTTCAGGAAACACCTCAAGACCTGGCTTTTCGAGCAGTAGCAGCACCCCCCCCCTTCAGCGCCTTGGGACCCTCACGGGTGAGTAGCACGCTCTATAAATGTGTTTGATTGATTGATTGAGTATCAAGATACTCCACGATGAGTCATTGATACAAGCGATCTATCAGAACACACTGGCCATTATTGGCATGCGAACCAGATTTCAAAGGCATTTTCTGCAATGAACCTATGTTTGCCTATACCAGAAGCAGAAATATTCAGTAACTTTTAAAACCAACTGAAAGATCACACTCGGTTTCATACCAAGGGACTGTCACTTGTCATAATTGTAGCAGCTGCCATAATATTATTCAGGGCAATACCATCATGCATCCCATGAGAGGAACACCGATTAAGTTACACGTGAATGCCACTTGTGATACTGCCAAATCGGACGAAAAACATCAAGTCAACTGTAGCTACCCATTTCAACGAGAGCCATCATAATATTGCACAGCTGCGATTTACCATCTTGGAAGATGTGAGAAAAATTGAAGGAAAAGACAATGCCAATCTCCTCTTACAGAGGGAGAATAATTGGATTTATCGGTTGGATTCAATGAAACCGAAGGGACTAAACGACCACTTGGAATTTGCTTGTTATTTGTGACTGTTTAGTTGAACCTTGAACGAGTTATTATTGCATTCACTGTTTTCATTATATCTTTCTATCCTTTACTTTTTTTTATCCCTCACTGTTCCCTTTTTTCCAGCCTTGTTTTCGCTTAGCTTTATTACTTATAGATATTTTGCAACTTACGTGCACCAACTCTTGCTATCTTCACTTTTATTCATTTTCACTAACGCACACCAAGGATTGTTTCATCACAATATGGCGCTCATTTTTTAGAACCTTTGCAACACCCGCGAGCGGTTTAGTGTTTATCAAGTAACCGCCAGTCCTTTTTCACTGTTTGCGACCTTTAACTAACCCTGATGTAGGTGATACGGCTTAACCTAATGCCGAACATTTGGAACACGCCGTTAAGACGCGTTATTCCACCGGAAGGTAAGACACCGGTGTTTGAGCGGGAATAGATGGAGACTATGAGTCACACTCTGGTTTTATAGTGTTTACTTGCATGGCGTAACTCATGTGCATTTACAATGCAATGTTTGTCGAACATACGCGCACTGTCTTTTTTCACGTTTTAAATGCAAGGCGTTTCCAATGGAGCTACAAAACCGGACTCACCTGTATGCATGAGAACGTCTTTTAACCCTTCACCAGTGTTAATGTTTTCTCAATCACTGTCTAGTTTCATGAGTCACACTCACTGTCACGGTCCGCACGCATTTTTTCACCGATACCGATTTTTCACTTCCTTTCATTTAGTTAATCACATCACGCATAGATCTTTTACTTGAGACATGCATTAAACGGCATGGTTGGAGACACTTAAAATGAGCATGGCTACTTTAATTTTTGTTTTGAACTTTGACACACTCACAGAAATCGAGCAAGCATTATGAGGAATTAGTTGTATTATTCAGGATGTGGTCCCCCATTTAGTCCATTGTTTTGTTTCTATTTAGATTCCCCCTGACGAAGGGCCTCCTATGTGCCCGAAATGCATTGGGATTAATGACAAAGAGGGATTAATGATAAAGAGTCTGATAGTTATCAAAGGATGACTCAAACACTGCTGAAACACAATGAATACATTTTTATGGATTGAATAAAAATCGATATTCTACATCGCATCTGACATTTTTGGCTAAAACATTTGGATACATAACTTGAACTTTAAAAATCACTCACGCAATCAACACCACTGCGCCCAGAGGGTCGTGCTCTAAGGTTAGAGGACGCATGAATGGTTATGTTGATTTGAACACTCTGTGGTCTAGAGAGTGAAACCTTGGCACGCGACAACTTGTACAATCATTATAACGAGCAGCTTGTGGGCAATCAAATCCTTTTTTGCATCAAAAGATGGAGTCTTCCCAGCCAACATCATTTTAATAGTTGCCAAATACATTTGCAATGATTTGCGTATCTCATAGGTACTGCTCTGATTCATCAATAATCACTCAAATGGCAGTCACCGCCTCTCTCCGCTGGAGTTGAGCCACAAACAATCTTTCCACTTTCTCATCTTGCTCACAGTGTTGGGCTTTAAGTCTATAAAGCATGTATTCTGGTTTGGAAGTATACAAATCATTAGGGGCCATTTCACCCTTTTCTAGGGCCCTTCTATTTGACATCAAAGGGTTGGTAGGAACTATCCATGTTTGAGCCTTAATTTCCCTTTACAATGTATATTGCTCTTATACCTTCAGATTGTTTGCCTGAGCAGCATCCCTCATCAACTGACCACTGAGAGTGGCCATAATATCCATGCTGTCTGGACAGAGCCCTCATTGTCTGCACTGTACGCATGCATTTAATTTTTCAGGAGCTCCTTTTCCCGGAGTTGTTTTTAGTGTGCTATGTTGAGACACCAGACTTTACTGATTGGTTTACTAATGGCCCAGTTTACCATCAGGCTCATTGGATTGCAATCTATGAAGGAGACTTCCAATGTGCTAGAATCCAGCACAATTGGTGGGGTCAGGTGGGAGGTAAAAAGTAGTTAATTCATCATTATGTGCCAGATACAGCTGAAAAGTATGTATATTCCTTGTCCCAGGTGTGCTAATGGTGTGAAAAATTAAGGAGATCCTGGTTAGCCAGAATGTCTCACAGGATAGCCCTATCTCTGTTATCATGGACATCAATCTGGCATATGCGGTCAAAGACAGCAACCAGCACTATGTTCCAGCCCCCCCCAGTAAAAGTATAGGATGTAGTCAGCTCCCTCACAACACTATTAAGACCAAGAAAGAACTGCTCCTGCTCCTGTTGGAGCATTAACAGACCCCATACACAGTACTTTGGTTCCAATTCTCAATCTTTGTATTCATAAAGCACCTCTCGTCGTCAGTCCAGGTGGAGAGGACTGTACATTAGAGGGATTTCTTGTTGGCACTGGGGCAGGATGATCAAGGGGAAGTGGGTGACAAGGCACACGAGAACTGAAGAAAAACCCAGCCCATTTCCAGCTTCTCAGCTTCTTTTGTTGTCAAGTATGATTCCTATAATAAAACGATATCTGCCTTCTTTGAGGGGAGATAGGCTAGCACTTTCTTCCTCCTGATAAAGTGAGTGAAACTATTCACACTGAGCATAACAACAGTTAGAGGTCTAGTAGCCATGGTGGGCCCGTAGATGAGCAAGTAGTGGCTCTTGAGAGATATATGATGTCTGACATGAGTCACTACTAAAATTGAGAGATCCCCACTGGTGACGCTTGCGAGCAGAGCAGGGCATTTGGGGGCTGAACAAGTAGCCATGGATAAACAGGGTGAGTGAAACAGTTGAGGGGGCAGAGGGGCAGAATAATGCTAAGAAATGGGCAGGGGAAGGTACTGGCTGGGGTTGGTGAAAGACCGAGACATTGTGATGTGGCCTCGGTGTTGTCAAATAACTATAATGGACCACAAAAATATGCACTCACTATAACACTGTCAATGGTGTAACAATCTCTCTTCACAAGCCAAGATGAAACTCAGTGGGGGGGGAAGCAACCCAACAAAGCAGAAGTCATAATTCAAGCCGTCAAGATGTTGACCGTGACCAAATGGCCATGGGTTGCCAGTGGGTGACAAGTGGCCTCCAGGGCATTGTGAGGCAGGCAGAATAAGTGATTGAAGATGTGTGGACTCACATGAGTAAAACCAAACAATGTGGGGGAGAGGATGGATGCTGAAGACAGAGAGATAATATTAGAATCACTAAAAGTAATAGCACAGTCCTCTTTTAACCCCCTAAAGGAAGAACCAAAATTACTTGATTGCCAGTCACACAAACATTTGTCCCGGGGCGTGTGTGAGCAGGAGGCCAGGATCAGATACATTGCCAGGCCTCCACCAAAAACTAACCCAATGAGTATGAGGAAGGGTGTGGGTGTGGGAGAACTAGACCCCATGACTCCAGATACAATGGCAAAGTATTGCTACTACAAACAAGGGAAGGATTGCGAGCAAGGTAGGACTCAGTCATTAGTCCGCTAGCATTTCATAACCCATGGAAAATGATGCGCCAGAATCAGTTTGAGGACTCCATCCCCTATAACTCTGCACCAGTGAGCCCAGGAGGTGGGGCTCTCCACAGCATGCTTTTCAGCACAGGAGGCTTTCCGCAGCACCGGAATTCACTGCCTCTATTTGGAGACTCCATCCGCCATAACTCTGCATCTGCAAGTCCAGGTGGCAGGGCTCTACCACAGCGACATTTTAAGCACAAGAGACTTTCCACGGTGTGGGACATGCCAGCATCTGTTTGAGGACTTCATCATTCATAAGTCAGCGCAAGTGAACCCAGGAGGTGGAGCTCTACCAGAGAGTGCTTTTAAGCACAGGAGGCTTTCCACAGTGTGGGATGCGCCAGCATCTGTTGGAGACTTCATCCCCCATAACTGTGCACCAGTGAGCTTAGAAGGTGGGGCTCTACCACAGAAATCTTTTAAGCACATGAGGGTTTTTGTGGCATGGGATTTGCCTGGGATGTGCCAGGGCACATGCTCGTGTAAAGACTGGGTCAAAACAGGCCAATTTGCGTCCCTCCGTGACTGCAGAAAGCCGGCCAGGGCCACCACTATTATCTCAGGACAGCCCAGTAAGATGGGTAAATGTAAATTCTGTAAGAACTCCTTGCTACCAAGTAAAAGTTCTTGCCACAAATCTTCAATTATTTCCTTTTCGGTTTCGGCAGTGGGAGTAGTGACTGAAGAACTTCCACTGTGGAGCAAGAGCTGGGAAGACTAGTCCCTAGGCAAGAACAGAATTCTATGGAGGTTGGGGGAACCCAATATTTTAAATTCAACATATGGTAGATCTAATTTGGGGCACATTTGGGGCAATCTTGGTGTTTGTCTTGGTGCTAGAGCTTTAACTGTGGTGGATGAGGTTCAGTCTATTTTCTCTAAAAGTATCCAGGGAGCGCAGAACCCTCCATCTGACTCAGCTCTGCTAGAGCCCATTAAACCAAGGTATGAACTTGCTCAGCTTCCTTCTTCTGGTCTTAAGTGTGATTCCTATAAGACTCTTAAGAAGAAAAAAAGGAAACTGGTTGGCTCCCCTTTGGACCAATTACTGTTGATGTGTACTCTCAGATAGAAGGCCTAGTTACCAGGTCATTAAATGATTGTGCAGCCAGAACTGGGGCAGTGGAGATGGCCGTGTGTGCTCTGGTAATTCAATCAAACAACCAGATGCCTCACTTGGACTCAGCTTCTAACAATAGAGCCCAGTAGTCATCCTCAAGTTTTTCTATACCCTTGAATGCTGGGAGCGAGGCATCTAACTTTGTACTGCCAACAGATACTGGAGGAAGAGTGAGGAAAGAGAGCTCAGTTGGGGCACATTTAGATTGACGAAATCACTGGAGTAACCCTTTATGTTCTAGTTTGTGCGGTGTGATAGGCTGCTAGACGAGGATAGCACACTAATATCTAGGCCTCCTCACGAGGCCTGCACCTGTAACAAAGCTAATCCCATTATTAATCTGCCCATTGATGCTATGCCATATGTGGTTGTGCTGTGTAAAGCTCCCCATTATAGAGGACAGGGAGACATCTGGGTGGGGGGTACAATTAGCCCAGTACATTATCATAGTATAGAGAGTAGGATAGATTGGGTTTGATGCAAAGCCTTTTCAGGGTGACTTCATTTTGAATAATTTTAATATGTTAGTTGTTGATATGTTTTGGCTCAGTCAGAAGCTATTAAGGAAGTTGGGTTTCTCCATTAAGGGAATGTTTTTAGAGTTTTTTGGCAAACTCTGCAGTGATTCTTGTAACGCCACTCACCAACCAGTAATGTCCTGCCCCTTCATGACCCTCCCCATCTCGGCTAGTAAATAAAAAGTGCCATCCATTGCATTATTCTTCAGTGCCCAACAGGTTTGACCCCATTAATCTGACACCCAAATGTGGTTGACACAGTCTAAATGAAAGAACTGTTTTGTACCCCTGTGGATTGGCGGCCAGAGCTGATGGAGGTTCGGCCAATCTTGCAATCCTAAGCTGGAAAATAGCAAGTATTTCATTTAAGAAAACATTGATCCTCTTTGGATCTAGTATATCAATCCTTTTCATATCATATGTTTTCGGGAGACTTGGGAGTCCACAACTTCATTTTGGTTAGATGGTTTCAAAGCTTTCCAAATACCCCCTATCCCCTCCCCTGTGGGTTAAGCAAAGGGTGGGCTGATTATGTTGATTTTGTTACCTACCTATAGCCAGATCATATCAATATAGCAACACGAAAAAGATGATGGACAGAATGCTGCACATTGACAAATAGAAACACAAAACAGGAGTTTGATCCAATAAGGCTTATAAAGCGAGAAGGGATCAGTTATAAGACACAAGAAATATTTTTTTTAAAACACACGGCCATTAACCCCCTGGTTAAAGCATGGGGTTATATAACCTATAGTATGTTACCACACTCAGTAACATTCCAATAATATTGATTCTTCTTTTTGAAGGGAGATTAAATTATTGATTAAATCACAGATAGAAGGTTTATCCTTGAGGTGGTACTCCTAATATATCCCCATGTAGCAATGCCAACGCATTTTGACCTCATGAAATGTAGCGGTATAAACAAATCGCTTTGGAGGTCATCAACAGGGCAATAAAGAAAAGCTTGTTCAGTCTAAATGCAAAGTAAGAAATAAAATATATAAGGCAGTACAAATCTTGCTTTTATGGACCTGAGGCAAGCTTTCGATAGAGTTAACTGAGTCCAATTATGTGCTCAATTAGCCATGGGTGTGGAGACCAATATTGTAGCTTCTCTTCAAGACTTGCAAAATAAGTCTCACTAATCTTTGAAATATTAAGAAATATTAGATTTTGAGGCAATCAAGAAACAGAGGCACATAAGGGAAGCAGAACAAGATGTGCATTATGACGTCTATCAATCACAATGAAAAGGGAGAGTCGGGAGAAACCCCAGTCCCCCACATCCATAAAATAGTATACATTAGACCAGGATGTGCGCAGCTCTTAGGGGGCCATTTTGGTATCAAAGTATGCTTTATTCGAATATCATTCATAAAAACAAAAAAAAATACATTTACAAAGACAATTGCATACGTGGTTAAAAGAAGTATTAAATTGTGATCAAAGGATCAGATACTAAGCATACACATACATTTTTTATCTAAAACGTGACCCTGCGGCGTGTTGATCTTTTGGCGGTAAATGGTGAAAAATTTTTAAAACTCAACTAAATGATGGAATAGGGATATTTTAAAACCCATTTAAAAAAAGCAGAGAAAATGACATAAAACATAGGAGAGAATAATCAAAAGACTAGCAGTCTCTCCCAGATCATGAGAATAGTCAAACGACTAGCAGTCTCTGTCTGATTGACCACGCCCAGCCTAGATATTTTGCAGTGGCTACAGAAATTCATGGCAAAGTATTAGTTCGTATGATACGCAGGGCCACGGTACCACTGGTTGTTCCTAAATTTTTACACATCGGGGTCAACCAGTTACGCCTAGGGACTGCGTAAAACTTGCAGACAAATAAAAAATGACCAATAGTTTCTTTACCTGAGCCACATACAGGACATCCATCGCCAGAACCCCCTTCCCACTTAGATGTCAAAAATTTAAGGGGAAGTGCACCTACTCTTAGTTGAAAAAGAAGCTTTCTTTCTAAGGGCCTTGTTATAATATCCCAGTATGGTTCCAGACAGGGATACATCTTTGCCTCTATAATATCTGAAGTCATAGAACCAGCACTTATGCTATTCCAATTCCGTCGAGCAACCAGCTCCCAATAAATGTTCTTTAAAATACTTTTAGATGGGAAGCTGGCTCTCGCAGGATCGTCCCAGAGTGAGCGCAAACCAAGCTCATACAGGGATGTCCTGAGTGCCTTTAACCATTCTATTTTGTGATGAACATCAGACCTTATGATGTCTAAGAAACCATCTTCGTAGTGGGAAAGAACAGAAGTCATCCATAACCTGCGCCAGTACAAAATCGGGCGCAGTTGTACCATGTCTGAAATTGCTTTTCTTCCCAAGTCGTATTTAAGGGGCACCAATGGAGTACTTTTAAGGAGTCCTGTTATTGCCCTAAGAAATTTATTTTCGGAAGATTGAAGTGCAACAACCTTCTCAAAGCCCCAGAGCTCAGCACCATATAAAGCGGAGCCTAGAGCTTTTGCTTCGTAAACCTGTAGAGCAGGTTTTACAGGTTTGGTCAATGATTTTCTGTGCTCTGAGCAAATGGTACCAGCCAATTGCCTATGTCTGAGTGTAGCAATATCAACATGATGTCGCCAATTCTTCTCGCTAGATATGTGCATACCCAGGTATGTAAAAGTATTCACTACTTCTAGCGGGCGATCATTTAAAATAATTTTTTATTTAAAGCTACGGTGAGGGTTAAATATCATAAGCTTTGTTTTGGCAGTGTTGACTTCTAATCCATACTCCCCACAGAATTGGTCAAAAATGGATAAGGCACGCTGCAGACCACTCGGGGTTTTAGATAGGATGAGCGTGTCATCAGCAAACATTAAAATAGGAGTTTTTATCCCAGCTAAAAAAGGAGCGTCCACTTGTGCAGAGGTCATGCGAGCTACCACGTCATTGATGTATAAGGTGAAAAGGACAGGAGCCATCGAACATCCCTGCCGGACTCCCCTTTCAACAGGGAAGTCCGTAGTTACCGAACCGAGTCCTCCCCACTGAATTCTGGCATAGTTAGATTCATGTAGCCTCATTATCAAAGACAATAGATCGCTAGGGAGACCCTGCTTGTTTAAGACCGTCCAAAGATTAGAGCGAGGGACAAGGTCGAAAGCGGCCCGTAGGTCGACAAAGGCCACGTACAAGCTACCTTTACCCAGCACCACCGTCTTCCATTGTAGCAGGGTAAAACGGAATACCTGGTCGACCGTGCTTGTGGACCGTCGAAAGCCAGCCTGGAATGGTGAGAGGGCATTTGTCTCATCCGCCCATTCCAGGAGCCTATTGACGATCACACGTCCCACAACCTTTTGGACGGTATCAATAAGGCTTATTGGCCTGTAATTGCCTGGAAGGGATCGGTCACCCTTCTTAAAAATAGGAATGATAACTGCACCCTGCCAGGATTTTGGTACCGCAGCACCCAAGGCTATAGCATTAATAAGAAGGTGAATATACTGGCACCAGCGGTCCTTGTCATTTACAAATAAATCAGCTGGCACACCATCAAGACCAGGAGCTCGACCACAGGCAACCGTGTTCAGGGCCAGCATAATTTCAGTAGTGCCAAAAAGATTCACTTTAGGGAGGTCAACCCTAAGCTCCTGGACCATGCTGTCATTTTTTGGAGCAGCATACTGATTTTTGAAAATTTTTATCCATGCTTCTTCGGGCACATTATTGTTTGGGGACCCCGGAGAACCAGCTTTACCCCATCTAACAATATGCCAAAATAACCGGGAATCCCTGCTGTCACTGGCTGCCTTTAACTCGATCCAGTGATGTTCATCCCAAGCTTTTTTAGCCTTGGATATGCTAGTTTTATAGTTCTTTCTAGCGGCTTGAATTAGAGTGGGTTGACCCCCTTTAATAGCTTCACCTAGGGTTAATCTTGATTTCCTGCATTGTTCGTTATACCATTTGGCAGGCTTAGGAGCTCTATTACCTTTATTTTTAACAGGTTTCAGGAAATACTCCTTGATCTTATAAAAAAGAGCATTATGTAATCCTTCAACCTCACCTGAGCCAATTCCAAGTGAATTTAGGTGCTTTATATCTGATATTGCAGTGTCCACCCGTGAATTGATCTCGGCAATGACCTGGTGGTTGGTTGCTACGTTTTCCCATCTTAACCTCCGCATATCGTTTGTAGGGACGACCCGTGGGAGAGCAGTCGCAAAAAGACAAGGGGGAAAAATGGTATAGAGCCACCATTTATGAGTGGTACACAAAGGATTATGGTCGCTCTCTATCCTCTTTACAACCTCCATGTCACAGATCAAGGGCCATAGTTTTAAACTACATATCACATAATCAATTCTAGTGGTATGTCGACCATTGTCAAATGTACTTGACCCATTCCTGTCGCCGCTAGTCCTACCGTTTAGGGCTCTTAAGCCCTTTTCATAGCATAAAGAATTTAGGGCTATAACATCTGGAGTCCACCGCAGAACAGGTGGAAGCTCTAGTTTGGGAACACCCCATTGTTGATCCTCCTCGTCACCGAATAAGTCATCATTATTGAGTAGGGGTTCAAAAGTTCTGTTAAAATCACCCGCAATGACAATGTTATTGTTTAAAGAATAGGTGTCGAGTAGACTACTTAGAGCGACTAAAGTATCAGACCTTCTTCCCTTGTTACTCCGGGCATATACATTGTAAATGTCCAATCTTCCCAATTTATCTGATTCCAGTCTAATTAGTTGGATATCAGGGTTATTAATGTCAATAACTTTAATAACCAGCTTTAGGCACTGGCGAACCCATATTGTTAATCCTCCCATGGGTCTGCCCCTAAGGCCCTTGGAAGCCGGCACAGAGTAATTAAGATATCCCTGAGCAAAACAAGGTTCACATGACCAGGTCTCCTGGAATATGCAAAGGTCATAATTGTTGACAAAACTAATCCAATCTGCTGATTCCAGTTTGGAAATCAGCCCAGCAATATTCCAGGACAATAAGCTCCTCTTAGTTCCCTGGGCATTACTGGGGCATATAGTGGTCAATGGAGCATCATAGACTTGCTTAGGACAGATGTCTATAATTGCTTCCTTTTGGAGGTTTGTTATCTTATTTCTAAAAAGAAATGGATCAAGCATTGGTTGAACAGGGCTCGCTATCATGACCAGATTGTTATTAAGTCAATCTACATCTTCGAGGTTGGCTAACACCTCAAAGCGATTTCTCGTCGAAATTGGGGCATTTATTTGGTTACATAGTGAGGTCCCAAGATTAAAAGTAGAAACTGGCCTAGTTCTAGGAAAGAAGTAGGTTAGTTCCCAGGTAGTAATAATGGACCTCCTGTGATCTGTATGCCAGTTTAAGATGTAATTAACAGCCCTGGGGTCCCTGAAGTTAACCAGGATAATGTCTCCTTTTATGTTTTTTGGTGTATTACCCAACCATGATAAACGCCTAACATGTAGAATTTCCCCATTAATGTACGAGGGGAGGGGACGGTTTTGTCCCAACCAGTGGATAACCTTGTTTTTTAATTGGGAATATCCCTCTTTAGCCTCGCTCTTCAAAATGGGAACACCCGCAAGCACCACTACAAGCGGTACAGCCTCTGGTGGGAGATTAACAGAAGGAGAATCGTGCATCTTAGCCATAGGAGCCAAACAACGAGTCTCACTGTCAGGATTTACAACCCCAGGTAATAGAGTATTTCCTCCTTGGCATGGCATGTCCTTTTTTGGCTGGATTGGCTTGGCAATACTGGTTCTTCCTGCGTGGTTGTTCATAGCGTTATTTATACTACTCTCACCCTGGCTAACTATCTGGTGTGAAAGTAGAGTGGAATATAATACCGCAGGAACGGACACAGTAGAAGACGGCATTGTTAACTTTACAGAACTCTTACATGAGTCTCCTTTGCTAACAACTATAGATTCTACTTTCGCCAGCCTTTTTTCAATGTTTTTTAGACTATCAAAAATGGGTATCAAATGGGTTTTGAACAATTTGTCTATGTTGCCCATTAGTTCTGCTATTGTGATATCGTTTACAGAACAGGATACCGAGGTACCAGGGAGGGGTGTATCAATGGCATCGTGGATGGGACTATTAACAGTATGAGCCAGATTCGACTTATGGCTGAGTTTGTGTTTGCCTTTATTTTTACAAATTACTGAATCTAGCTTCCTCCTTTTCTTTGGTAGTGGACCTATTCTTTTTGGTGCCCCTGAGAAAGTAATGTTTTGAGATGACGGTGCCACTATTTGTAAATCGTTCGATACAGCTGATGGAGAAGTTGCCTCTGTAAGACATAGTGGGGTAGTAAAGGACAAATCTTCCAATGGATCATACATGGAAGGATTACCAGGGGGTATTGACATGTCAGTGTTATCCGAGCAAGATAAAGTCTCATGATGGGAAAGAGCGCTTTTATGAGGTGAACTAACATTATGGAGCAAATTTGAAGTTAGAGGCATATTTTTTATATGCTCTACAGAGCTGCGACGTCTCGCCCTTAGTTCGGCAAGGGTCGTTTCTCTGTCTGCCCCGGGATTAACTTTCCAAACATAGCCATCTAATGTACCCTTATTGCTGGTCATGATAATGTAGCTAATAGACCGCAACCCTTGTGAAGCAAATCTAACAATACCTGGACGCAAAATTTAAATAACAGTGCAATACGCAAAGCAAACATAAAAACTAAAACCACGAGTGAGAAATACCGCAGAGTCACAACAATACCGCATAGAGTCAAGGGGGTGAGCCCGGCCCGGCCTCCTTCTGCTCCTGAGGGCTACAGAGGGCCCGCCCTTTGCCCGGGCTTAGCCCGGCGCTGCCCGCGCGCGGTCCCGCGATGCGGTGTCAGCGTTCGGTTTTAAGCGCCTCCAGGCGCGAAACCGCGTTCGGCGTCTTCCGGGTCCGCCGCTAGGGCCGCTGGGTATTGAAGTTCCTCCGCGCTGGGCTCCACACAGGCCGGAGCGGCGACACCAGGACAAGGAGCACAGCGCACCAGCACACCCAGGGGACTGAAGAGAACACAAGCAGCGGTAAGCACGACAGTGTAGGCTCTAGGGAGAGATCACCCACTCTGCCAGTGTCAGCGTTCGGTTTTAAGCGCCTCCAGGCGCGAAACCGCGCTCGGCGTCTTCCGGGTCCGCCGCTAGGGCCGCTGGGTATTGAAGTTCCTCCACGCTGGGCTCCACACAGGCCGGAGCGGCAACACCAGGACAAGGAGCACAGCGCACCAGCACACCCAGGGGACTGAAGAGAACACAAGCAGCGGTAAGCACGACAGTGTAGGCTCTAGGGAGAGATCACCCACTCTGCTAGTGTCAGTGTTCGGTTTTAAGCGCCTCCAGGCGTGAAACCGCGTTCGGCGTCTTCCGGGTCCGCCGCTAGGGCCGCTGGGTATTGAAGTTCCTCCGCGCTGGGCTCCACACAGGCCGGAGCAGTGACACCAGGACAAGGAGCACAGCGCACCAGCACACCCAGGGGACTGAAGAGAACACAAGCAGCGGTAAGCACGACAGTGTAGGCTCTAGGGAGAGGTCACCCACTCTGCCAGTGTCAGCGTTCGGTTTTAAGCGCCTCCAGGTGCGAAACCGCGTTCGGCGTCTTCCGGGTCCGCCGCTAGGGCCGCTGGGTATTGAAGTTCCTCCGCGCTGGGCTCCACACAGGCCGGAGCGGCGACACCAGGACAAGGAGCACAGCGCACCAGCACACCCAGGGGACTGAAGAGAGCACAAGCAGCGGTAAGCACGACAGTGTAGGCTCTAGGGAGAGATCACCCACTCTGCCAGTGTCAGCGTTCGGTTTTAAGCGCCTCCAGGCGCGAAACCGCGTTCGGCGTCTTCCGGGTCCGCCGCTAGGGCCGCTGGGTATTGAAGTTCCTCCGCGCTGGGCTCCACACAGGCCGGAGCGGCGACACCAGGACAAGGAGCACAGCGCACCAGCACACCCAGGGGACTGAAGAGAACACAAGCAGCGGTAAGCACGACAGTGTAGGCTCTAGGGAGAGATCATCCACTCTGCCAGTGTCAGCGTTCGGTTTTAAGCGCCTCCAGGCGTGAAACCGCGTTCGGCGTCTTCCGGGTCCGCCGCTAGGGCCGCTGGGTATTGAAATTCCTCCGCGCTGGGCTCCACACAGGCCGGAGCGGCGACACCAGGACAAGGAGCACAGCGCACCAGCACACCCAGGGGACTGAAGAGAACACAAGCAGCGGTAAGCACGACAGTGTAGGCTCTAGGGAGAGATCACCCACTCTGCCAGTGTCAGCGTTCGGTTTTAAGCGCCTCCAGGCGCGAAACCGCGTTCGGCGTCTTCCGGGTCCGCCGCTAGGGCCGCTGGGTATTGAAGTTCCTCCGCGCTGGGCTCCACACAGGCCGGAGCGGCGACACCAGGACAAGGAGCACAGCGCACCAGCACACCCAGGGGACTGAAGAGAACACAAGCAGCGGTAAGCACGACAGTGTAGGCTCTAGGGAGAGATCACCCACTCTGCCAGTGTCAGCGTTCGGTTTTAAGCGCCTCCAGGCGCGAAACCGCGTTCGGCGTCTTCCGGGTCCGCCGCTAGGGCCGCTGGGTATTGAAGTTCCTCCGCGCTGGGCTCCACACAGGCCGGAACTGCGACACCAGGACAAGGAGCACAGAGCACCAGCACACCCAGGGGACTGAAGAGAACACAAGCAGCCGTAAGCACGACAGTGTAGGCTCTAGGGGGGTATCATGCGGTTGGTGCAGTTCACAACAATGCTGGTGTGGTCAGTTAATCCCGAGGTGACGGAGGGGATGGCGTCATCATGGGGGTTGCATGTTTCAAAGGTGAACCGGATTTAACCTGATGCCAGGTAGCATGTTTTATCTCTTCCACTGTTTTAAGTATATTTTCCCGGTCAGAGAATGTACTTGGGCAGCAGTTGTGACGCCCGCTATACAGTTTTGGTGTATCTGCGTGGGCCTGATATCAACTTGATCAGTGAAGGACGGATACTATATCTATGCTCTGATGATCCATATTAGAAAGAAAGCAGGACAGATCCTCCAGATCAGTGAAGTATTTAGGAGCTTCATCTTTTGTCACCCACTGGTCCCAGGGTCCAGAAGCCCTTATGTAATATCTCATTTTTTCAGTTGTGGACAAAGAGCAATGAAGACCTTGCACTAGACATTAGTGGCAAAAGAGAAGTCAACTGAGATATGAATTCTATGACCCTCCACATCATAAGGGCCATGTTTGAGTGCTTCATTGGGAATGTGGCATGCGTGCTTATGACAGGGAAAGAGGACTATCAGTTGCCTGGACAAAGCTATCCTCATTAGTGAGGAGAAATATTAACATATTTTATATACCCTTTGTATCTCCAATTGTGGTGAGAAAGGGAGACCATTGTAATGAGGTAGGAGGTCTATAAGGAAGGCCTTTGTGTCAAACCCTTTAATTTTCTGCAGTATGCAGAAAAAAATACGTTGTTGCACCACAAGGTCCATAAGCTTCTGTTTGAGGTTCCACACCATGTATTCCATGTTTTCAAGGCAATTAAGTTTCTCTTCAGCACAGGTCACTCAATGTTCAATCTCAGCAACTTTTTCATGGAATGAGCTGATGTGCACCCTGATGGGTTTAGCATCTTGGGTAAGATCAGTAGTCTTAGTGTCCATTCGTCAGTAAGTGACCTCCTTACAGATTGTATCTAACGAGGCCTCCTGTTGCTGTGGTGGGGTGTAAACCAGAAGTTACCTTCCCCCACCACATCTGTGATAAGGAGCTTCTGCTAGGACTTGCCTGAAGCTATGGCAGATAAAGGAAGGTACTATTAGGGTGCAAGGTACCACCAGCCCCCATCGGCCACCTCTTGGAGGAAATGTCACAGCAATAAATGGTAGGACGTTTGGCTCAGGTATTCCCACTGGTGGGTGTTAGGCTGCGTTAAAGCATTGAGTACTGAGTAAAGTTTGGTGGGGGAGCTACTGTTCATGCCAGCAAGTAGCAGGCCCATGTGGTGAGGGTATAAGGTGTTGCTGTCTCCAAATCTTTTTTTTTGTTGCAGGTATATATAGCACAAACTCGACTCAAAGGTATTGGAGCTCTTTACATGAGCACCAGTTACAAGACAAAAGAACACATACATATTTGGTAGGGCTGGGGAAATCAAGTGATTTGTCCAGAATCACAGGATGTTTAGTGGACGGCAAGATTCACACCTGGTTCCCCAGTTCCAAAGTCAGCAGGCCTGACCATTAGGTCACATCCTCTTTAAGGGGCAATAATGGTGGACAGAGATCAGTGAAGGGAGAATCCCCAAAGGGAAGCCAGGTATGGACCTAAGGACGAATACTGCTTGATGAGCCTCTAAGCAGGAAGTTGACGGGTGGGTTGGTGAAAATTAAAGTAACATGGTCAAAGGATATTAGGCCCAGTTAAGGACCCCAGGATTGTGTGGGAAGCTCCCTTTCCCTCGTATCAACCATTGGTTGCTAAAGCGGTTGATACTGCTCCTCTATCAGACCCTCTAGGCATTGCCACTCACCTTCATCCAGCCACATTACACTGACACTGCCTGGATGGTTGTTTGTCTTGCAGTGGTACCCCAGGCCAATGCTGCCCATCTGGATGATGCCCAGGGAGGCGAGAGGTCTCCCACTGGCACCAGGCACCATCAGCGAGCCGTGTCTCCAGCATCAGTGCCAGCAGAGGGCGACAGAAGGATCAGCATGTCATTGGCCTGTGATGCCGAGACACGCGCGCTCAGACACTGAGTAAGAAGGCACCCAATGACATACTCGAGAAGGTGACTATCATGCAGGGAGCAACCACCATTCCAGAAATAACTGCAATTGCTGCGACATCTGCCAAAAATGTTTTGTTCCACCTTTTGTCACTGGAGTTGCACAGAGAAGGAGCCATCTTGTTCTTTAGAGTGACTCCACTCTAATAGCATGGCCATCCTCCATTTGAACTCCCAGATATGCTGCCAGGACTAATCTCACTGGCTTAGGTTAGTTGGAGATATGAGTGCTTGGGTGAGAATTTGGAAAACCAATGAAACTGCATTATATTATATAGGCCCCTGGGAGAAAGGTTTTATGGTGAGAAGATGGGCTGCATACATACAAAAAAATGTATTCTAAGTATACCTATCATGACACCATTATTATAAACATTGTGCCTTATGTACATTTAACCAGCAGTTGATTTAATTTATAAAGTAATATGCTACTAAAAACGGCAGCAATATTTTAAAGCCACTTCTGAATTGCAGTATAATCAAATATGGATTTGTAGAAACCATCACAATCATAACCTTTGTTAACTTTCTGGTTTTAATGAAATGCCATGCTGTTTGAAATTGCATAATTAGTCCAGAAAGGTTGCCTGCTGGAATATGTAATATTCTAATTAATTATTCTAATTGTATTAGTCAAGTGATTTCCTGATTTGCAAAGAAGAGACTTAACCTCTGATTTGCAGAACTCCTGCTGGGAAGTGCTTAACACCATTCTTGAAATGGATCAGCAATAATTATAGCAAAATGCCCAACTAATTCATGTTGTTTCGTTCTCCACAAGTTGATACATTTTGCATAATAGTTACAAGATGATGAAAGGTATGGTGCTCAATTCAAAAATGCATTCTAAACAAGATTGGCAATTTTGTTGTTGTCTGTGAGCGGAGAGTTTTGTGCCACCTTGCTTTGCTAGAGTAAGTGATACGCTGTGCTTAATTCAATTGTTCAGCTACCACACAATATGATAGATGAAGTGCAGGGTATGGGTGTTGTCTCATTAGAACATTCCAGTATAAGGGAAGGCATGCTTCTGGAATGTTCAACAAATACTGAGATATAGTACCACTGATATACATTTGGCAAGAGTTAGAACTCTGACCTGTCGAATAGGTTCTCCACTTTGCATAATGTGATAGAAGCTTACACTATTGAATACCAACCCCCAGAATATTCAATGTTCAATATGAAACTTTATTAGAATACAAATTGTATTCATGAATGTGCGGTGCAAAACAGTTAAGTACATACAGTTTATAATTAAAATATTAAAAACAAAAGAGAGAGAGTGTAATTTTAACCATTGGATCTTTTATTCATGCTTTGTTTTTAATATTTTAATTATAAACTGTGGAGTGATTGCTATTGGGGAGTTGGTGCCTGAAGGGATATATTCAAAAGGTATGGACTACATGGTTCAAGACTATAACAGCAAATTGGAGGAAGTTGACCTTCGTGTTGGGTCGCATGTAAAGTGGACTATTCTAAATGGTTCCAATTGAGTTTTTGTACTGTCAAATGACACAAATGTTATTATTGTGTTACTTAGATTTGTTGCAAGGTTCATAAATAAAGGAGTGTCAGAGTTTTGGGTACGTTATGTAACAGGCGAGAAAAGACACTTAATCCTGCTTCATATTCTGTACAAGAAACTTGATACTGAGATGCCCAGTGTTCCTATCAAGGCACACATTCTTACCGGTGATGACACTATGAGCAAAATTGGAACAAAGCATGGAGCTTTAACTGCTGAACCTGTGAATATTCTCAAAGGATTTGCTGAGACAGGAGAAGAATGTTACTTTAAAGACGTAGAAAAATACCTTGTGCTTGTGTGGAAAATGAGTTCTGACTGCAACACATTTGACTGTCTTTGGTACAGTGAGTTTAAGAGATCAGCCCGCTAAGTGACTTTCCACCAACGTCATATTCTGTGCGTGGACACATTAAAAGAGCATTCAAAAGATGTGTACATTTTTTTGATCACGTATATGTAGCAAAAGATCAGTGTGAATTTGGTAGGGAAGATATTGTTGGTGTGGTAAAACCTATGAAATTTCTAAAGCCTCTACCCACACTCTGAAAATGTACCATGGGTGATTGCTGAAACAAATAAATAAAATGAACTATGAAAATGTGTCTAAAATGGACGTGATGAACATTATTTTTTTTCAGATTCAGATCATAAACATTGCTCGGTGTATACATATAAGGAATAAAAACCATTACTGTTTGTTTCATCTGTATATATGTCTCTTCTTCCTCTATTATAGCTGCTATTTTGGAAAATGGTGGCAGGGTTGCTCCGAAGAGTTACTTTTCTGCCTCATAAGACTACTTGACCCCCAAAATCTATGTTTTGGCACCAGCATGAAGTATATATATCTCATGGTTCCTGAGATCACTGCAAGACATCCGCAATTTTTAAATATGGCTTCTTGAAATATTTGGCTGGATTAACAATTTCGACCCAAGCTAAATTACTTCTCTAATGATACAAAATCACAGGGGCCAGGACTAATATGGAATTATGTCAATCATGCCAAGTCAAGTTCCTATCATGACTCTTCAATTGTAATGTTCATACTTTAATAACTTTATAACTAAGTATTTTATTAGGAGTGCTGTCACATAATTCTGTGTGTGTTCTGATTTAGATGTTTACACATAAAGTTCCACAAACATTTATTATAACTGGTAAGTTCAGACGCACTACTTCAGGATTTTTTGATCAGGTTTTCATGACAGATTTATCTTTTCACTGATTATGTGGGTACCTGCATTTCGAGCAGCTGTGCCTTCCGGTACTGGACAGTTTTTTTTGTGTTAGTTCAAGTGTTTCTTTTGATCTAAGTGCATCCTTTGAAATTAGGATTATTCAGAATTTTTCTATGGGCTCCTTAAGTCCTTCCAATCGTGAACTACTATCTGGTGGCTTCAATGTTTTCAGGAAATCATAATCCCTAGGAAGGCCCACTCAGTTTGACCCTGGGATGAAAACGTTGAAACTTCAGGGAAAGATGTTTGATTAATCTAATTATTTCATTTCTACTGTATCCGACTTAATTTAGTTTCTGTTTTTGAGATTTCCTTCCTGTTTTTTACTCTTGATTTCACTTATTTTGTGCAAAGGTGATGAGTTCCATTTAAATTTAAGGCAACTTTCTGTAGTACATATCTGGATTATAATCTGATAATCATGAATTCTCGTTTTATTTGCCATCTCTTTGTCATTTTTTAGTTACTGAGCCGTTAAAAGGGTTGTTTATAAAACTCGATTTGTTCTTCAACCTGGACCCAAAATGTTGAACTCTAAAAAGTGATAAAACAACAGATCAATCTAAAAGACAAGTTGTTCTTATTTATAGGTGGTCCTTTAGTAAATTCCAAAGACGATGCATTATGAGAATTCACTTATCAATATAGAAAGTCAAGTTGTGCATTAATTTCTTATGTCAATGGTAGTGTTAAACATAACCCCGGGTGTAGTTTGCATACTGGCACTACGCGTAGCAGCGCGAAGTGCACTTCGCACTACGCACGCTACGTGAACTGCGTAGTGCGGTAGGGAAATGCTGTTCGCACTGATTGCACAGTGCCAGATGCTTGTCCGCACTGTTCAATCATTGCAAACGGCATCTTGCACAGTGTAAGCGGTCATTTTCTGCCGCTCGAGTAGATTAGTACTCGAGCGGCAGCTTTCTCAACGTGGACTGGTAGTTTCTCATCGCGAACGGTCGCGAACATACACGACTACTCTCAAGGAGAAACCTGACCTCCCCACGTTTAGAATCTCGCTGGGAGGTCTATTTTCCACACTCGCAATCGGCAACTTGATGTTGCTGATCGCGAACGAGGAAAAAGTCGCGCCGGGATGTTGATTTTGCTTGCTTGTGGTCGCCAACTTGACGATGAAGACCGCGAGCAAGCAAAAAATGCCCGCTACGCTACGCGTTTTTGCACTGTGCTATGTGCAATTCACGTAGTGCGTAGTAGCGCAAACTACGCATGCTCCGCGAGCGTAGCGTAGTACTATGCCATGGGTTAGTTAAATACCTTTCCAATGAAGGAAAGAGGAGCAAACATTCATCTATTTTGTGGGGGATGGGTGCAAGAAAGCAGGTTTATGCTTCAGGATCAAACTTCTCTTCTGGAAGGAAAAACTAAGTTTGTAATATATCATTTACATATTTGGGGTCATATGCTGAATCTGGTTTTAGTTCTTTGAAAGCATAGAACTGTTTGATTGCATTTGTTTTTTTCTGAAATTGCACCCTCTATTGGGCATATATTATTTCACAAAATCTACGAAATAATGTATAAACTGCTGACAGCACAGCTCAGAAGCACAGAAAGGCAGATGTAGGCCTATGTTTCTCAGCTTTGTTGACTGCAGATCATACTCAAGCTCAGAGATTTCCTGATTGAATATTTGTTCTGTAGGCAGCACCATTTCTGGGAAGAAAACTAAGCAATAGACTTATTCAGCAAAGGTGCATTGCAAAAAATGGGATTATCATGCATCCTGAAGGTTTTCCACCTGAAGAGCATGTTATAAATTTCCAAGAAAATTACAGTTGTCATAGATTTTCTGGGATTTTTCACAATTGGGTAAGAATCATCTTCATGATAATTGCAACAGTAATCACTATTTGTTTTATGTTTACGTCTTTCCATGAGGGAAATATTACTTATTTTCTGGTAAACTGACATTTCTGGGGTGGTCTAGGACATGAAGCTTGTGGAATTCTTTTATGATTCCTGGCTTCCATGTGAGCTATCTCCTCAATTTGTTAACTAGCATAAAAAGAAATCATAGTAAAGCCTCTGTCTAAAAAAATAAAAAATTGATAAAACATGATCCAAGAAACAAATTAATTCAGAAATGCATTGAAAATAATCTTTTCAATTAAGCATTAGCATACGTTTCTAATTAAAAAAAAAAGTGGGTTGTGCATTGTCTCCAAACCCTGGTAAATGAATAACGTGATCAATGGTAGAAACAATATTACTTATTTTCATAAAATTAGTCACTAATGCATCATTCACAAACAATATTCATAGAACATGGAGAGCAATATAAAATCCATAAACAATAAAATACAGTAAATAGCAATTCACCAAATATAAATCCTTAAATACAATTCAACACAATACAAAATAAATAATGTCTAAAAATAACATATTTGTGATGGGATTAATTAGAAACCTCCAATATAATACATGCTCAAATTTAAACAAAATATGTTTTTGTGAGAACAATCTCAATTCTAGATCAATCCTTGAATTATTATACTATTGCAGCTTAGTCTCTCAGAAGAGTATTATTAGCAAACCAGATGAAAACAATTCTTGATAAATTCTAAACCTCCTTATCACGAGTAATCAACATGTTACATTTTTTACAGAACATTGTAAGGCAGGGATCAGTACAACAATAGTTAATACACAATAAATCTTTCTCTAGTCCAAAACGTGATATACAAAAAAAATCACGTTTTGAATATCATCTTTAAAAAAAAACTTGTAGCCTGAATATCGACTACTAATGCAAAGTGAAAGTAAGTATATAAAGGTAAGTATGGATTTACTTTACTTAATTCCACATATGAATTTTGATGATCTATATATGTTGTCAAGGCCCACAGGTTTGGAAAAAAGTATAGTAAATCTATATTTACCTATAAATACTTCCCTTCACAATATTTTAATTGTATACATTCTAGCTACAATATTGTTGTGGTCGGTATTCTGACATATAACCTTAAAACATAGATATTTCCAGGGAAAAACTACTCACCTAACAATTAAATTATGAGTTTACAGCAGCACTACAATCAACTAGTTTGGAGACATTGGCAAACAAGGGACAAACCAAGGCAACAGCTTCAAATGCCTTTTTTAACTTTTTGAGAGAAAATGCCAAATATAAATGGATTGTCTTGAAATGTAGATACATTGTCATGCTAAGGTAGGAAACATAGTAATATTTTAAACAAAATTCCCTGGAAATTGCCCTAAATTGAAAATTGGATGCATAGCCTTAGCAATGTTTCTGGGAATATACAAAAGGAAGTTGTGCCCAAAACATGTAAGATTTTGCTAACAAAAACAACTCAGGGAGTTTTCATTGTCACCTATGACTGGAATAGGTTTACCATAATATCACTGCCCAAACCCCTAACCAATAAAGCCAGAAAACACAAGTTCCGAATGGCAGTTTGATGTAGTTCAAATTACATTTCAGCATTATAAACTAAGGGCTGTGCTGTCCTGTAAATGTCCTCTCCCCATGTTACAGGCCCAAATGGTAGAGGAGGATCTATAAGAAGAGAGTTGATTTTTAATGACCTATACTGCCCTATTCTGAATGATTTTAATGCCATTAGAAAATAACACGCATTGAAACCACCATTCTAAATGCAACCATCATGGACAAAAATAAAAATATAGGTATGTTGGCAGAGAAGCTCTATACCAATATTTATTTACCCTCCCTCACTCTATTGTCTTTTATGGAGCTCCCAAAATAATTTTTTTTAATGAGGTCTAACAGATTGGTTCAGGGAATAATACTGCTACCTCATTGCCACAGGAGTGATCTTATACCATGAAAAAGCATTTTACTACTGATATAGCCCATGGCGTGCTGGCAATTATTGGAACAGTTTGATCATTGAGAGTCAAATGATCAAATTGAAATAAGGAGAAGCAGAAAGAGAAACACTTAAATGTTCTATCACAGGGTCCATGGCAGCTATTATTCACCATTTGACTCACCCTCTAGGTCATTATTGACTTCAACAGAGCTTCTAATATTTTTATTACAGGCTGCAGGCAGAACTGATGGGATGGTTTGATGGAATGGTTTGAGAGACCTGCTTTAAAGACCTGCACAAAATCTGTATTGCCAATCAAATTCTTAGATTTCATGGGTTATACTAATTGTCTATTACTAGCAATATCATTGAAATTGTTTTTCTTGTGACAAACCAAGCAATTCTTACCCATCAAAACATCACAGTAAAGAAGTCTGCTAATATTGTACGTTTTTGAAATATGGATTTTTTTTCATGAGATGGTCTCATTTTTGGAAGTACTGCGTTTGTTTAGTGACATAGTTCTCCACTTTTGCTTGGCATTGTTTAATCTAAATACTCCGGGACCCCAGTGAAAAAGGTGCAGTTCCACTCCTGTGTGAGTCGTGATTCTTCTTCAGGAAGCAAAGTTTTTAAATAGAGGTTTGTCTGAGATGAGTAATTGTGTAAATGATCCTGTGGTTGGCTATTTTCTGCTGCCAGTTATTCCCATAGTTGCAGTGCTCCGAAATAAATAAATATTGATCACGCATATATGTATTGGTTTTGTTAAGTGCCAATATGAATGCGCAGTCCACAATTCAAATTACTCTGTGAGACCTGATATCCTTGGCGTGGTATACCTCCAAACCTTTTGCCATCACTGCTCTTATATTGCTGAACTTGTTTTTGTTGACATTAGAACTTTGCTAACCAGTGCTGCATTGTTTGTGCTGTTTCCTTCAATCATGGTGAAATTGGCTTACACCTAATTGGCACATTTAACTTACTTTTGAATCCATACTAAATGGCACTATATGCATCCAGGGCTTGTAAATTGAATGCTATTAGTGGGCCTGCAGCTCTCAGAGTGCCACTCACCCAAGTAGCCTTTTCAAAAATGTCTCGGGCCTTGTACTGCAGCCTGTAGTGCAGTTTTAAACTGTCATTTCGACCTGGCGAAAGAAACCTATTCCCAGGCCTAATCATTCCTATTTAATACATATAAATCACACCCAAGGTAGGCCCTAATGGCTCATAGGGCAGGGGGCATTGTATTTAAAATGCAGGACATGTGTACTTAAGGTTTGCATGTTTTGGCAGTGAAAAATGGCTACAGGCATTTTACACTATAGTAAAGTTCTACCTCTTTTATTAACTAACACTGGGTATCCTTATTACATGTAATAAGTGGTAACTTTGGATTGGAAGCAGATAGAGATATGCTGTTTGTACTCAAATAAATTGTAATTCAAAATACTCTTTAATAGTAAAGTTGGATTTAATGCCACAACTCTGAAAATGCCACTTTAAGAAAGTTGGAATTTCCTTGCCCTAACTAAATGTGCATTCTCTCAGTGTCCTTGGTCACATGACTGTGAATGTCTCTACTGTTGGGTTTTGTGTATTCCTTCTAGACAGTGACACATAGGGGGCTTAGGAGTGGACAGATTGGCTCATACTGGCAGGATGACTGGGAGGAGCTGCACCCAGCCCCACCTGCACTTCAAAGGACACTGCCTCATACACACACAAAGGAATCTGACCCCGGTCATGCACTGTCTTTTGTCAACCCAGGCTTCTTTTAACCTTAATGGAAGAAGGGAAAAACTTTCCAGACCCATGTGTAGGGTGAGTGTAGCATAGGAAAGATCACCACTTCAAAGCCAGGCAACAGGCATAAACATTGAACATCCAGAGTTACTCATCAGTACACTCTTGAACCTGCGGACTTTACAGAAGAAGGACAGCCTTGCACCCAGAGGAATGCACTGCTTCCACCGGAGGACTGCCCTGCTGTTGAGGACTGCCTTGCTCTCTGAGAAGTAAGAATGGACCTTCTCCCTTTATCCCAAGCTAACCTGAGTGAATCTAAGGGTCAGTTGGCTGACTGCTTGTCTGAGCTATAGGGACAAAACAAACTCCAGATGTCTCCCAGCAACTGCCCAGGTGACCTTCTACACTGGACTTGTCTTGGCCTGCAACTGGACGAGCCCGAGCCCTGTTGGCTTCTGCTGAAGTGAGTTCCTGATCTGCAAGAGGTGCCTTCCCAGGTCCTGTACCCTTGACTGGAATCAATTGAGCTCCTTCTAGGGAGGAATGTGAACTCCTGAAGTATTGGGTCCTACTTGACCACAACCGGGACCCTATGCAGTGAGACTCTGCTGCCCGCGACAACCGCCAATGCGAAGTTCCGGTGAGCCCGACTCTTCGCACTACATCAACCTCCAGCGGTGTCCAGCAAAGCATGGCTCTTATTTTGCGCTACAGTAATGACGCCCATGGTGACTGCCAACACAAAGCTCCAGCAATGACCATCTGCCATGCCTGATGGGATCTCTGCACTATAGCAGCAACCATTCACGATGCCAGGTCTGCTCTTCGTGCTACAGCAACAACCATCCTCAGCGATCTGCCTGCTTATTATGTACTCCTCCGCCACGCCAGAATTTGAGAAGGTAACCTTTTCATCAGATCTAACCTGGTCCCTGTATCCTGCCCATGATCCATTTCTGTAAGCCTGAATTTGCGACATATGACCAGATAATCCCGAGTGGCACGTTGTGCTTTTAGGTGCTATAGCTACGTAAAAGTTTAAAATTGAATATCTCTAGTTCTCTTGATTGGAGTTTTGTCACTCTGGTATCTTTTTATTTATTAAAATGTATTCTATTTTTCTAAATTCATTTTTTATTTTTCTTGTGTGGTGTTTTTACATTATTATTGTTTTTGTGCTGCATAGACACTTTGCCTCTAATTTTAGCTTGATTGCTTTTGTGACAAGCTACTAGAGAGTTAAGACCTGGTTAATTTAATGAAATGTTGTGGTTCACCCGGACAAGGATTGTGGTTGTTGTTTGAGTAGAGCTTCCACCTCTCTAAACCAATAGCCCTATTTCTTACGGTATCCATTGATAATACATGGAATTCTGTAATCCATGTTTAAGTGTCATTCTCTATTTTCTTCATAATTGGCAAATTGTGACGCATCAAGTCGCCAATTATAAAAAAAAAAGGATGTCAGAATTCATCTATAATAGCTTACTACAATCAAGTTCTGACATCACAATGCCTTCTGCCAGAACGAGCAGCCGAGGGGAAAGGCAGGTCATGTCACAGAGCATAATTGCAGCAGCTGTTCAAAGCAACAAATGGAACATTGCTTTTCTTTCCTCTGATCTATTATAATAGCTTATAACGACAAACAGAAATAATGCATTTTTTATTTGCACTCCTTAGATAGAGAAAAGCTGGAATCTTCCTGCATGTTTCTACACATTTTGAGTTACTTAAGCTTTTTTTTAAAACAAACTGACCATTGAACTGTTTCTAATATCTGCTTGCAACAAATATCTAACATGATTTTGATGCTTCAATTTTGCACTGGAGGTTTTATTAGGTCAAAGCCTATTGGAGAGCACAGCAGTCTGGTTTGCTAATGACATCTTGGTCACATTTGTTAAGCTTCCCTGGGAATGCATTCTGCCAGTTGCTTCCCATTGGCTTTCCGGTATGTAACTCACATTCACTTGCTTTCTATTTGCTGGCTCTATTTGTTTTAAGCAGCCCAGATTGAGTGTGTCCCTTCTGTTGCCTAAACCCTATTTACTGTATTCTTCCATCAGTACTGGATTTCTGTAAACAGGCTTTTCAATCTTGTTCTTATTTTGTCACACAGTGCATTCAAAGACAGAGTTCAAATATCAGGCTCTTTATTTGACCATGACCTTGCCTTGAATTTTGCTCTGTCTTCCTTGGATCTTGGTGTTTACATTTCTTTCTCTGACTTCAAAGTGAGAGGATTTATTTGACAATCATGCTGGCTAGAGGGGTGTGCTTGAGGAAAGCTGCATGATGTTAGTTCATTTTCTAAAACACAACATAATTTAAATGTCTGTAAATGAACTGTAAAGATATTTCAAACTATATCAGAATTAGAAAGACACAAAAGAAGTACATTTTTGGGTAAATCTGAAGTGTGATACAAACAATTATTTTAATACGATCAATACACTAGGTGTTAACATTTCGATACATTATAATTTGTGCACTGTATAGTCTTATCAGAAAACATGTATGTCTGTACAAAAGTAATGGTCATTTCAACTGAAGATGTAATGTGTGCTACCACACCATGCAAACTTCACTTTAACCAACTCCACTCTGCACAACTCCACTCTATGCCACATCACTCCATGCCTCTCTACTCTACACCACTCTAAGCTATGCCAATGCACAACACCCCTATCTACTCTACTATGCATCACAGCACTCTTCAACCACTGCACTCTACACCACTCCACTCTGCACCACTCCACTCTATGTTAATCTACACTGCAACATTGCACTCTATGCCACTGCACTCAAAGCAATGCGCTCTACTCTGTACCACTCCCCTCTATGCCAATGCACTCTATGCCAATCCACTCTACGCCACTCTAATCTACTCTGGAGTCTACGCCACTGTGTTCTACCATGCACCACTCCACTCTATTCTGAAACAATATACTCTACACCACTGCACTCAGTGCTACTGCACTCAGCATCACTCTATTCAGAGCTACTCCACTCTACTCTGAGGCACCCCACTATACTCTGTGGCTTGCACTTTACTCTGCAACACTGCACTCTACTCAACTTTACTCAAAACTAATTAACTCTATGCCACTGCACTTTATACCAATCTTCTCTGCAACACAAAATTCTACATCACTGTACTCTACTGTGCTACACTTTACACCACTGTGCTCTACACCATTGTACTCTATGTCACTGCACTCCACTCTACTCTGCACTCCTGTACTCTATGGCACTGCTATTTATGTCTCTCTCTTCTGCACAAGTTTACGCCAATGTCTCTCTACTATACACAACTGCACACTATGACAGTCTACTCTGCAACACTGCACTCTCTGCTACTGATGTCAAAGTGACTGCACTCTATGTCATTGCACTTTACTCTTCACCACTCTACTCTATGCCACTCTATGACAATGCACTCTACACAACTCCACTCTACGCCACTCCACTCTGCATCACTCAGTGTAGTATTCCTTACAGTGTGTTTATTGGCAATCACAGTTGGGCCCTGTTCTGGCACTAGATGTGATTGCCACTATGATGTCATGTGCTGTAGGTTACCATGGGAATGGAATGTCATTACTTGAATGTTCTGGTCAATTGGGAGCTGCCCTGCTGATGGATGGCTGGGATCTTCTGTTAATAAAGGATCTTCAATCTACAACTGCCTGCCTGTTACTTTCTGCTTCAACAACACTTGGCAAAGTGATTTTCATGAATTGCCACACTGGCGTAGTCGGCAGGTCTACACTACTGCAGTCTACTCTGTACCACTGCACTCTACTCTGCACCACTTTACTCAAAAACAAGGCTCCCTATTCCACTACACTCTATTCCAACTACTCTGCACCACTGCACTCTATGCCACTGCATGCTATGCCACTCTATTCTGCTCTTTACCACTCTATTCTATGCACTGCTCTCTGCACCGCTCTACTCTGCACCTCTCTACTCTCTACAAGACAGCAGTTACTGCCACTGAACTCAATGTCACTCTACCCTGCACAACTGCACTCCACATCACTGCATGATATGCCATTGCATGCTACGCCACTGCACGCTATGCCACTCTACACCATTGCACTCTAAGTCACTGTACTCTATGCCACTCTATTTTAATCTGCACCACAGTACTCTGCACTACTGCTCTCTGCACCACTTCTTTCTATGCCACTGCATGCTACGCCACTCTGTTCTCCTCTGCACCACTGTACTCCATGCACTACACACTGCACCACTCTACTCTGTGCCACTCTTCTCTGCAAAACTGCACTTACGGCCACTGAACTCAATATTACTCTACTCTGCACATCTGCATTCTACATCACTGCATGATATGCCACTTCATGCTACATCACTGCATGCCACACTATTTTACACCATTGCACTCTAAGTCACTGTACTCTATGCCACTCTATTCCACTCCGCATTACTGTATTGTATGTCACTGCTCTCTGCACCACTCTACTCTGTGACACTGTACTCTTTATGCCACACTACTCCACAGCACGCTACTCTACACTAAGCTACTCTGAAAGGCTGCACTCTCCACCACTGAACTTAATGCTACTCTACAACATTGCACTCTCCCTCACTGCACTCTACGCCACTCTTTTCTACTCTGCACCACTGTACTCTACACCAACGCTCTCTGCATCACTCTGTCTGAACCACTCTAATTTGTGCCACTGTACTCTGCACCACTCTAATCTATGCCACTGCAGTCTATGCCACTGCAATCCATGCCACGGCACTCTACTTCACATTACTCAACTCAACGCCACTCTACTGCACTCTGTGCTAAAGCACTCTATGCCACAACACTCAGCATCACTCCACACCTCTCTAACCTATTCTTCAACACTGCACACCATTCCACTGCCATCTACACCACTCTGCACTTTGACACTCAACTCTACTCCACTCTATTCTACATCACTGCACTCTACGCCAATGCACTTGACACCACTTTACTCAAAATCAATGCACTTTATGCCACTGCACTCTATTCCAATGTATTCTGAACCACTGTACTTTATGCCACTTCACTCTAGGCCACTCTACTCCCCTCTATGACCCTGGGATCTATGAAGTAGGAAGATTTATCAGAACACAGTGCATGGTAGAGTCGTGAGTTATATTTAATTTAGTATAGATTAGACAGAAAGACAGAGATAGATAGATAGATAGATAGATAGATAGATAGATAGATAGATAGATAGATAGATAGATAGATAGATAGGTCTTTATTGCCTTTATACTGCCCATTCATCCACCAGCTTTTCTGTCCTTACAATGTTTTCATCTAAAACTACTGTGCATCTGTTGGACAATGGCAGAAACATGATTGGGCAATCTTTTTTCGGAATATTATAAAACGTAGCTTGATAATAAGATGGAAATGTAAACATAATTCAACGAACCTTAATAACCAAATCGAATTTCTGATGCAAATCTCTGCTTATTGGTTTTAGAAGAGTGACTACAGCCGTGGTCTGATTCATACGGAAATAGTCATTGTAATCCTCGGGGATTCCTGTGAATATAAAATAGGAAAACATAATTGAGAGGAAACAGTATAAAGTCATCCTTAAATAATGGGTATTTTACACGCTTTTGGCCAAAATGCTGAAAAAATTTAAATACTGTAACATGCCTATGAATTTCTATACCTCTAGAGGATTTTATGTTCAATATCACATCGTCAAGCTGATATAAAAAAGCGAAAGGTTCTCGAGAATTCTAAATTAAACAAATTCTTAAACCTATTAAAATAGGATGACCGACCCTTGATTTTGCATGCAAAAAGGCAATCCTAAAATATTCAAGGGCCGTGTACATGGCGTTGGTGTAATACCTCAGGAATAGAACTACAAGCAGCAATGAGCCAACGCTAATGTGAATTAACCAACAGTTTACAGCATGCATGAAGGGAGAGCTGTTGGAAAATTATAATTTCACAAACCCACAGTAGGTTCTGCATCTAATGTAAGTGTATTAAAGAACATACATTTCTACAAGAGGAATGCACTGTCATACCTTTGGAATAGAAACTGAATTATTTGTGCAAAGGAGGCAGAGCGAAATTGACCAAACCACAAAGAAGATAACATGTTCTGGAAGGTTTATCCACATGGATACTTGGTACTCACAAACTATGTAGAATGTTGCATGTACATTCTAAAAATCCTTTCAAGATATATTATATTGTATTTTATTGCATTGCAACATTTATATAACATCCACTAGCCTGATGTGGGGCGCTGAAGCACTTGTCTACATGGGGAGCATGCTACGCTTTGTATTGCGTGTGACTAAAAGGATGTTGTCTTATTTTTTGATCCTGTGTGGGAAGTGTTTCCATGTCATGCATGATGACCACCAAGATGCAGTTATCGTGTATTGTGACACAGCACTTACCAGTGTGATGGATAAAAAAGTGTGAAAGTTACAGCCTGCTCTTAAAAAACCTCCATCCATAAGCTAGATCAGCACACTGTCATGATGGATTTCCTCTACATTCAGACATGTATACATTCTAATCCATACACTGACAGATGCATATGCAGACACATACATATGCATTCAGGAACACGATAATGTATGCATACACAGAAGCACACCAGTGAGATTGTTTAAATCAGTTTCAGAATCAATTTATTCACCATGCTTGATGATAATATGTATTATCATAGGGAAAAACGTGCTTTTGGGTGGTGATTTCTAAATAAATGTGAAGGTGGTGGTAAACATAACAACCACTACTCCACATCGGTATATATTTTGCCAAGTTTGCTAAAAAATCTAAATTATTTGTACACACAAGGGTACATCTAGAGAGCTCATACAATATAGATTTACACAATGTGGACTAAATGTTTTCTCCAACATTCCCTAAACTTTGCTCTGTGGCAAATCCTCGTGGGTGAAATTTGGAAATTTGTCGACATTCACTTGTTTTCTTTCATGGAAACGTTTTTGATGACAAAGGCTCAATATTACGGGCAAAATATAATGGAAAATGCATTCTGCGCACCTTCTTAGATATTCTGCACCACTTAAGCCTGTTTTATTCAGGTGGAAAACTTGAAGTTTACATACGTGTTATAAAGTAATTCCGAGTATAGCCACAAAGCTACGGCTTTGTAGGTGTTCACCTATTTTCTGTGCTTTTGCAACACATTGCACCTCCTGACTTTCCATGATACTTCCACGAGAACGTTCAAAACTTGCAAATATAACGCACAAAGACAGAAAAATATGAAGGTCTTGAAGACGTTGTGCCACTTTAAATGCACATCCATATGCAGCTGCTATAGCATCTATCTGTTTTGTGTTTTTTATGAGACAGTAATGGTGTTGGGAGTGATATGACCCCATAATTTAAAGCCTTCCAGTGATGACTTGGATGTTTGTGACCTACTCTTTCCAATGTGATCCTTTGCATGTGTGGCTGCCCAGTGCGAATAATGCAAGTTTAAATACTAACAGCTTTACTTTACTGAAACACAGGGGCTTTCTAGCAATCATCAAGCCATGGCAAGGCATTACATCAAATATGTTTACCTTTCATCTGCGTTTCAGGTGAAGATGCGGTGCGGAAGTGCGGCATCGCACAAAAACGTCTTTACAATTGCTGTCCCATAAGATGGAAATGCAGTCACTTTTATTGGTCATTGTTGTTTTCTCCTTTGAGGACAGAGAAGGCAATTTAGGGACACAGAGAAGGGAGAAAATCAAGAACGGATAAAAGTGTGCTGTAGGAAATCCTTCTGCTATTGTCGCCCCTGGTACCTCTCTAAGTTCGTTTGAAAGTGAGTCTGCAGAGATCAGGAGTTTCCTGAATTGCCTTTGGTTGGGTACAGATCTCAAGGAGGAATTAGGAGTAATCTACATTCTTGGACCTTGTACTCCCAAGCACTTGCATCATTGTTTTTATCTGCTTGATCAAATGTTACTGGATAAAGTTAGCATCCATTGAGTAGGGGTTTCTAACCGAGGTGTAGTGTAAAGGTAACTTTTGTAGGATTGATAGCCTTTTGCTCCGAAGGTGTTGTGGACACAGCAGGGAACCTTCGATTTAATTCTGACATCAACTGGTAGCCAGTGGATGGCTTTTAGAGGAGGCATGATGTGATTGCATTGAATAGTTTCAGGCCCATTGTGGCTCCCTTGTTTTGTAGCCTTCATAACCTGCCAATGATCGCCTAGGGTATCAGTGTACAGGATATATTGCTAGCCAGGTGGATCACAACAAAGAGTAGGTTGATGGAGGTTGATCCCTTTGACCAAGACAGTATTAGGAGGAGTCCCAGGATCAGGTGGCCAGTGAAAGCATAGTTAGAAAGGCTCCGTTTTTCTTATTATGATTATCCCAGTCTTAGTTTCTTTCATGGACAGTAAGCACTACTTCATCCAGTAGAGGACGGGGTCCAGACATGAGTTGGGAGATAAGGGCCCTAAGGCCAAAATCGGCCCAAGAAAGGGGGTCGTGTGGCCCTCCTTCACTTTTGATATCAGATATAGGGACGTAGGGAGTCACGTGGGAGCAAAGGACGGAGCAGGACCAAGGCGAGCAGGAAACAGCTTACTGCTTCTGTGAGGAGCAATGGGAAGGGCAATCGTTCTTGGGAGCCGGCGGACAAGGGGAGTCTGAGCGTGAACTAGAGTGCGAGCCCCGACAGATGGGGAAGCATCAGGAGCAGTAACAGAAGAACTGCGCCGCGCGCCCATGCACTAGTAGTGGTGCTAGATGCTGACCGCGGTACGCAAACCAGCAACATACATCAGGACAACCCCCTGTCTCGGGAAGCAGCCTGTGCGCCATCACGAAGAGTTCACTGCCTATTGGTCTCGCCCACCTGACCCGCCGCAGGATTATGCTCGCGGCGCGAAGGGTGAAGGAAGAGCGCAATCCCTCTCAGTGGCAGTTGATGTAAAGCTTCACGGGCTCCATCGGCGCAGACCCTGCCAGTCTGTCAGTCTCTTCCAGACCCGAGTTCTCTCAGCAGACACCACGCCGAAGGAGGACAACGTTCAGTGAACACGCAATATAAAGTTTGCCTCTTCTGCTTTCTCCGAGTTTAACCTCATCTTCTTGCTTCCACCGCTGCTGCTTTGTTGATCTTGCCACGTTGTTTGAGGGTATTGTTATTAGCCTGCTGGCCTAAAGGGGGGCCGGAGATCCAGTGGCCACATCCGTTTGCGCTTCTTAACACCTACAGCGCCTCATCATCCTCACAACGGACTACAAGTCCCAGCTCCCTTTGCCCTAACATCAGGTGCTGCTGGTGAGGGGGAGGTGTGGCCACCGCGCTTATAGCGCTGCCTCTCCCACCATGGCGGGGGACGCGTGAGGGCGGTGCCCGGGCAGTGCCGGGGCAACGGGCGGGCCCGTCCTTGCCCGTCATCGCCAGGAGGAGGCCCCCTTTCGTTTGCCCTCTGGAATGCTATGAGAGCCTAACCACAAACTGAGATGTACTGTGTGTCCACCCTCCCTACTTGTAGTTACCTACAGTCTAAACTTGGCCACTGACTAAACTACTGTTGGGAAAGTTTGAAGAGTTACCCTAAGTAATCTCAATTACCCTCATTGACATTGGGGAAGAGAAAGTTGATGGAAGGTGGAGGGGGGAGGGTTGTATTGTGGGTAGAACTAATAAAGGGAAAAAGGCAGGGAAGGCAACCAAGCATCCTTGTAACAGTTGTGTACTGGACCGTATAGACGTGTTAATTGAAGAATGTGAGGATATTTTAGTATTGGACCCAAATCTGAATGCACACGGAAACAAGTCTCCCCACGGCTTAGTCCATCCTTCGTGTGTAGGCCCAGACAAGTGCCCTGCTATCCCTGCTATGTTCACAAGACGTAAGAAATGTGCCAAAGTTACAGAAGGAAGGAGTCGAACAAATCTAGCTAGGGATGGTGATTCCCCTGACAGCACCTCAAGCCCTGTAGAATTAGATGATAGTCATCCCCAAATTCATGAGTCTTTAGTAACTTGTACGAATAGGTATGCTATAGTGTCAAATACCCAAGGGGAGGGAATCATGCAGCCCCCCGTACCATCTGTAGATGACACCATAGACCCAGTTGTAAATCAAACACCGGATCTGCAGGGTATACTCCATTGGGACCATGAGAGCATTGATAGAGAATCTGACTGTGGCTGTTGGGCTCTTGACCGAAGGAGGGTCCCTAGGATCAAATCGTGCAATCTATGGAGTTACTAATCCCCCTCCACTAAGCCAACAAACTGTTCAGGCATCATTATCTGCCGAGCTAAACACTGGTGGTCCGAATAAAGCTACCGTATTGTTCAGCGAGGTGGCTAAGTGGAAAAAGTCCCTAACATCTTTACCATTGCGCCCTGCTACTACCAACGTACCCTCCACTACTTGTAACATCCCAAGGTTAGGTAATACAGAAACATCAATAGGGCATTCATCGCACGATAGGAGCATTAACATCAACACCCCTGCACTTACAAATAATCGGCATAGCACCCGAGAAGGGAGGTATGACCAGGGTATTGATAAAGCATACAATAGTCATAGAATATACATGGTGAATGTGCCAAAGTTGGATCCCAGCAAAAGTAGAGAAAGTGTAGATTCACTGACCAATAAGGCAATCCGTTGGATACGCCATGAAAGGGGATGTCGCTCAGTGATTAGAGAAGATATCACTAAGCCGCGTAGACTCACTTCCCCTACCAATCAACTGGACTGTATAGAATTAACCCTCCAGAGAGAGGAGATGGCCGAAAACCTCTTTGCCCTTGAATTTAGATCTTGTACCCTTGACTTTTCATCCATCCAGCTAAAGAGGCTCCCACCTGTAATCCAGACTAGTTACCACCTTGGGCAGCCACAATTTGGCAGGATGGGTAGCTCCACACTAGAAAGTAATGACTGACTAGCAGGAGAGCCCGGTTTACACCATGGTTGTGCTGGCAATTTAACAGTACTGCCAAGTCTACTCAAATGGTACCACCACTCATAACCCAGCTAGCATCCCAGTATGAGCTTAGCCTAATCATCTCAGGGGAGCCAAATGGTTTGGTGACCACATGTCACCCTGCTGTAAGAACTGGCAATTTAACAGTCCCAAAAGGGAGCCACACAGTCACGAATCTTAATTGCACTAATAGATCTGCTACGCCCATTCAAATGGTATCCTCACGTCTACCTCAGGTAGCATGTCAGAGTGAGTCAAGCCAAATCCCCTTAGTGGAGCCACATGCCCTACCAAGTACTTACACTAGCAGAGGCACACTGATATCATGGAACATTGCGGGGATGAGATCTAAATTCTTATCCCCAGAATGGCATGCTTTTATCAACTGTTTCGACATCTGTCTCTTCCAGGAGACATGGCTCCTGGCACCACAACACTGTGTAGGTTTCTTAAATTATCATATCCCGGCAACAAAAGGAGCTAAAGGCCGGCCCTCAGGAGGCCTGGCCATTTGGGTCTGCCAAGAAGTAGACATTAGTATAAAGGAGCTCCTCTCTAAGAGTAATGACGTACAGGTATTAAGGATAAAATTGGACCCGCTTAAGAGCATTGACATCTATAAAATTTACGTGAGGGGAACTAGAGGAGGAAAATCCCAAGTTTTAGCGCTTTGGATGAACTCCTCGAGTTGTACTCGACAGATGACAATGCTATTATTATTGCAGGTGATTTTACTTCAACCTTCAAGCCACTTGCCACTGCAGGGACGTTATAGTTTGGAAATAGGATTTTAAAAACTTACAAATTCACTTAAAAAACAAAGGGTACTGGGACATTATTGTTAGGAAATAGAATTTAAAAAACCTTAGAAATTCATTGAAAATCCCAAAGGTAACAGGGATGCTATAGTTAATAGCTACTCCTTCACCCATACAGTCACTCACATAGCCACTCAGGTCACCCATTCAACTGTTCAAAACACTTATGCAGCCACTCACACAGACACTAACTCACCCATACAGTCGCTCACACACCCACTCATACGCCAATACAATCACTCACACAGCCACCTACTCACCCATACACCTACTCACATACCCACTAACACATTCATACAGCCACTTGCACACCCACTCACACACCCATACAGCCACTCAGACACCACTAGCACACTGAATAGTGGGGGCTCGTGGGAGGGAGGTGCAGCCGTTTGGCAACATAACACACAGTGAACTCGACCATGTGCCACATGCTGGGCATCTCATCCATGATGACCACGGTCGCAGACATCCCACAACACCAACGACTGGCCTTTGTACACATCCTGTATGAATGCAGCGTGGTTTTCACTTCTATGCTCGTTCAGTGGTGTGATGTTGGCGGGTTGTGTGACTTGTGCTGCTTGTTGGTGTGTTTCATTTTGGCCATTGTTAGTCTATATGTGTGTTGTACTTAATTGTGCATGTGTGCCATTCAGCCATTCTCCCCCCCACCCCCCACTCCCTGCTTCTTCCTCTTCCTAGTGCTGTTGTGTCTATAATTTTGTTGCTGCACACATAAATACATGTAAAGAATAAATTAGAATAGTTCCTTGATTCTTTTAGGTTTCAAAACTTCTCTATTGGTTTCTTTTTAATTTTCCATACGAACCGTTTTTTTAATATTCAACAACACATAGAAGTCAGAAGTGAAACGTATTCTATCAACACACTTTCTAGAACATTCTACAACACGTGCAGGTTAAAAGTTCATCAATTTTTTAAAACTTAATGATATTTTTTTGTAACATTTTCTTGAATATTTAACGACACATGCAGGTTAAAAGTTGATGATTGTTTTAAGTTCGAACAGTGCCTTCCAAATGCAAGTAGCAGGTGTGGTTGATCTGAGCACATTTTATCCTTTGATATGTACTCCACGTTGAAACTGCTTTTTCTTAACCAATCACAAAGATGCTTTTACACAAAACTAATGTGCACCCTACTTTTAAAAAAGAATGCTTTTCATGATATCTTCAGAGATAAGTTATAGATAGGAATTAGCATTTAAAAAACCTTTGAAATTCACTGAAAAAACCAAAGGTTTCAGGGGCGTTATATTTAGTAATTGGCATTTAAAAAACCTTAGAAATTCACTGAAAAAACCATAGGTTTCAGGGGCGTTATAGTTAGCTGGACATTTCCCTCGTACAAAACCCTAGAAATTCCCCTGTTATAGTTAGTTCAGCTAACTATAACTCGCGCCCCCGCAATGCACTGCTGATGACATCACATATTACATCACTCATGACATGGTCAGTGACATCACTGATGACATCACTCATGACATCTCAAATGACATCACTGATGACATCACTGATGACATCATCTATGTGATAAATTAGTACACCTTCTCACACCCTAATATAACTTTTGATACACCAACTCAAAATTTCAGACGGCTATTTTGAAGACCATAGATACTCCAATACCAATAACTACATACCCACTCATTGACTCTTAGGTCTACATGCACCTCCACTCACTCACCTGTACAGTCACTCATACTTACAGTCACTCCGTACAAGACTATCATATGCATTTATACAGATATATAGACACTCACACACTGCCAATCATCCATTGAGGTACTGACACACCAAGTCAGTTGTGCAAATAATTAAACAAAGTCCAATTGACTCACCTATACAGTTAAACACACTCAAGTTCACTTACTCATAAAAATACTAAAAAAAATGACACTCTTATTCAATTACTAGTACAAGCACACACTCATCCATACAGCCAGTCCTGCAATCACACACTCTCACATATAGATAGTTATTTACTCTTATACACATATACACTGGGTTTCACATATGTAGTTACTGTCATATGTACAACTGAGATATACATTCCATCACTAACACACCCTTACATACACTCACCCAACCATACAGTCCATCACAGTTGCACTCTTAAAACCATGCACCCATAGAATCACCCACTCACACATCTATGCACAGAGTCACACACACCTCACCCACACATACACTCAGGCACCCATACAGATACTCAGACAACCAATCAATAACCCATAGAGACACTCATATTGCTATTCACAAAACCACGCAGCCGTTTATACACCAACAGATAGACAGATCCAGACATTCACACAGTTTAGTCACTAGTCTGCAGTAAGATACATTTAATGACTCACTTATAGAGTCAGTTACGCACCTAGAAAATCATCCATTCACACACTTGTACACCCACTCATTCTTCCGCCGGCCTTTCCCTATATATATTAAACATATTAAAACTGTTCAGAAACACATACTCAATGGATGACGTCATCAGTGATGTCATCAGTGATGTAATTTGAGATGTCATCAGTGATGTCATCAGTGATGTCACTGACCATGTCATGAGTGATGTAATATGTGACGTCATCAGCAGTGCATTGCGGGGGCGCGAGTTATAGTTAACTGAACTAACTATAACAGGGGAATTTCCAGGGTTTTGTATGAGGGAAATGTCCAGCTAACTATAACACCCCTGAAACCTAGGGATTTTTCAGTGAAAATATATATTTATATATACACACATATATATATATATATATATATATATATATACACACATATACATATATATATTAGTGTATCCACCTTGTGTTCATTTTCCTCCACTTTACGCCACTTCACCGCCCTCTCCATCACACCTCTCCATGTATGCCCCACATGACATAACATCAACCTCGTTTCATTCAAAAAACAAGGAAACAATTAAAATATTCACAAGCTTATGTTATGTTATCAGAGAGACTGAGACCCGAGCAACAATCCAGGGAATATTTCACACTGGGAATCGTAATGGACTCTGCAAACCTTCTGCTAGTTACAAAAATAAGACATTTAATTTAAACCGAAGAATAATTGCATCTTTCGTTGCTGGCATTATCCAGTGGGCTAGCACGTCAGCTTCAACGTGGCCACGTTCGCACTCACTCCTACTTGCCAAATCCTAACGCTGATTGATTACAGATGATAGAATGCTTAGCTGCTTAGCAGATACCAACCAACAAGGATGGAGAAGAGGATGCCGGGTCGATCCGAAGGTGGCTGAATGTCACGATCCTGATCTGCAGCTCGTATGGGTGGAGTGACATTGATGGGGTTCACTCGCGCCTGAAATGGAAAGCAGACAAATTAATCTAGATAAATTGCAAAAACGGTTATCAAGTCTTCAAGCTTTAATAAAAAGGCATTGTTGAAAGAAACAGTCTCAGAGAAGGACTCTGGGGACACAGTTAACAGAGAGCAGGAAACGAGACAAAACAGGAGGGGATGGGGAAGAGAATTACGGAAGAATGCTGCAGGTTTCATTCTCTAGACATGTTTTGTTGCGGTATCCTCTCTTTTGTAAATGCAAACTATACATTTTTGTAATATATACACGTACCATGCAATAAATACATAGAAACATTTTGTGATTTCGTGCTATAGTTATGACTTAACTTGTCACCAACAATAACAAAATGACATTACTATTGTAATGTTATATTTTACTACATTTTGGTAGTGAAATCACAGTGGTGCAGCCAACAAACAGTGTAAAAGTCAACCCACTTCAGTCATTGGCTAGATTCACAGCGTAATTGCATGCAAGGAGCACGTTCACACGCAAATTAGCTCTGCCTTTTAGCACTGCCTAAACCTCTCAACATGTTGCTGCATTTGTTTCCGGTCATTGAGGTGATCAGCTGCTCTTGCCAAGGCCATGGTCTGACAGTAACCTTTCAGGGGACACATTGATTGATTCATGTGCCTATCTAAAGCACCTAACATTGCACTATCTCACATGCCATTAATGTTGTTTATCTCTACATCATCAGATTGCATACAATCTCAAAAAAGCCTCCTCTGTACTCCCAAGAAAACTGACCTTCCCATTGGTGAATCTCTGTCAAATGAACCTCCCCTTACATTCGATCTTCTGCATGCCTCCTTTCTCTGAGCACAGTCTATTCTAAGCCAGATGCATTTATTACTTAACCCCGATTATTGTTTCTGCAAACTGTCAATGCCTCATTTTCAAGATCACAACTTCTCCTTTAGAAGTTATACTCCTGCAACCTAATATCCTGTAGCTAATCTAGCAAAACAGTCAGCTATTTCCATGAATTTACATGCCTACTCCCTGTTGTACAAAGGGGCATACTTATAAAAAAAGTGGCTTAGGGCCTCATGTAGGTAGCCAAATACCGGTCGGTAACGGCCGATTTTCGGTAAATATGCCGTTACCGACCGGTATTCAGACAAGTGAGATGTAGGAGTCCAAAAACCAATTTTCGGTAAATATGAGGCGGTAAATACCGATTCATATTTACCGAATTCCAAAATACCGATTCAGAGTTACCGAATACATAATTAACGAATCGGTAAATATGAAGTGGTAAATATGAAGTGGTAAAAATGAAAATGACATGTAGGAGCACTCGGTAATTAAGAAATCCAAGAAAATCAGTAAATTAGAGTCGGTAATTAACACGGATTGAAAGCAGGTGGTAACCATCAACAATGCATATAAGCAATCCCAAAATGCTACAGCGTGGACAACATGGCCGCTATGTACGTCATTGCAAGGCGCCTACGTCTACAGGCAGCAGGACTGAGGGTGTGGCGACGGGAGGAACAAATCTACAGACAGCGCATCACACTATTCCAGCTGACTGATGCAGAGATACATGAGAGGTACAGGCTAGACCCCGAAACCATCATGGACTTAATCAGGGACCTACAGCCACTCCTGGACCATCCAATAAGAAGGGCGCACGCCATACCCCCACATGTGCAGGTGCTCTGCAGCCTACATCTGCTGGCATCCGGCAGTTATCAGGTGGTGATAGCTGCGGTGGGTGGGGTATCCCAGAGTTGCCTGTCACGTTTCTTCAGGAAGTTCCTGGATGCCATGATGCAGAGAATGCACCACTACATAAGCTTCCCAAACACACAGGCTGCACTGCAGAAAACCAAAACAGACTTTTATCACATGGCACAGTTCCCCCATTTCATTGGCTGCATTGATGGTACACACATCCCAATCTGTCCACCAGCTGACACAGAGCACATCTACAGGATCAGGAAGTCCACCCACTCCATCAATGTGCATACCGAATTGAATGATTTTGGGAATGGTCCTGTGGGTGGCAGAACCCAAAGGTGGGCGTATGCTACTTACAACGAAGTCTGCAAGTTGTCGCACAGTGAGGCGGCTTCCAGATTGAGAGCTATTGACCAAGCAAACATGGAGAAGGCTTTTGCCGTCATAGATAATAGCTTTAGCACTCTCACTTCTAGGATTCATACATGAGACAATAGGCACATGCAAGTACACGGCGCATGCAATGTACAAGCCCCGATTTTGGCGTGCGTCCTACGAGGTATCCCAGTGCCTGTGATTACACCTTCTTTCACTCTGCTTGCAAACGGTATTAATTTAATTTTGATTAATGAAGCTTGCTGCGGGATGTGAGTGGGAATCCCGTACATAACTGTCTTGCATTAAGTTGTCTGCTGCAATACTGTTCTTTTTCCACCCCCGCATGTGCGGCGGGATGTTTCCATCTGGCCTTCGATTCCAACCTTGAAAGCAGAGTTCAACAAGTTGAGCAGAATAGAGCGCCATTGTCCCACAAAGAGGTGCCTTTGACTTCCTCTCGTGAAACATTTGTCCTTCACGTTGCTAATACGCGCACTGAGGTACAGGCGCCTCTGAATACTGACCTCCCCCTGCATTTCAGCTCTTTGATCCAAACTGTTATCAATGCCTCGTCCACGACCGGCCTGGCTCATTTTTTTTTACATGTGGGCTCAGGGCCCCGTGACCTCTTTCCGAACTATTTTTGGTGTAATTCCGGCATTTGTTCATTCACTTTTCTCGAGCATCTTTGGAGGTGTTCCGCTGCTTCTGGCGCTAGTGGCAGGTGTGCTGCTTTACCTTTTCGTACTCCGGAATGGCTGCTCCTTCTGTGCCACACGAGCACCTATCCCGTCTGCATCTTCTTCGTGATAGGATGCTTGACTTCTATGGTACTTTGCCATTGGCGACTTTGAGCCTGGCTTATGGATTATCCTTCAGGTATTCCTACTTCACCTGCGTACAACCTGTATTACACTGCCTGGATTGTCCCTTTGAACGGCCTCTGGATTTGTGCTTGACCAACATGGTGTCTCCGGTGCCGGATTTCGATCGACTGATGAGGCCCTTAGTGTCTCACGAGTTGTCCTGTTCTGGTGTCCGGATCATGGCGTGTGGTGCGGCGCATGGTATCCTGGGTAATTGGGACATCTCAGCGGCAGCCTACGACTTCTTGTCCAGGAGCTATTTGGAGGAACATTCCGGGTGCCCTCTGATTGTGCTAGAGGCTCCGTTGGTTGGAGAACACGTATGTTCCTTTTCTTTACTTAATTGGATGGCTGAGACTTTTAGTGGCCCTGCAAACGATTTTTTGTTGGAAGCCGTGGCCACATATGCTGCCTATACATTCATGGATTAACTGGATTGTCGTCCATTGCGCCTGTGCTACTGGACAGCACCCTGGCGCAACATTTATTTCTCTTATTTCTCGTTTTTCTCTTCCTGATGGTCGGCTTGAGTTTTTCACTATACTTGCATTGTGTTTTTTGGCATTTTATGCTGCAATGAATTGGACTTTAGGACTTTGGCGCTGCATTGGTTACGCCTTGTTCTGCTCTGACGAAACTGAACTCTGCGTTCTCTCTTTTCTTGCCTATTACATGTTGCTTCGCTCAAGGGGGCGTGTAGTGAGTTCTCCCTGAATACGTACATGCATTGTTCAGTTAGCATAACCACGTTGAATATTATGTAGCCATCTTTTTGTCTTTGCACACGACACTGCGTTTACATGTTCTTTCTTGAATAAACTGCTGACTCGAGACTTCCTTCAGACGAGTGCATTCTGTTGTTCCCATCCCAAGCTCTGCACAGCGACCTTGGTCTGTACATGCTGTGACACACAGTCTGGAATTTTACACGATGCATGTTTTCCACTCTAGGTTGTTCGACCCACTATTTAGCCATGACACACGCGCAGCTGCAAATACCTGAAAGTTGGTGCTTTTCATATCACAGACATCATGTTTATTATTCAGACCGAAGACGTGCCTTCCTGCGAGACGGCTCCTGATGCTCCTGTGGTGTGATTTCACTGAGCTGATTTTTGAGGTATGGGGTCCCCTATTCAAGCCTGAGAGACCTTCTATTATAACATGATTATGATATTGGCTACTTGGTTAAGGGAAGGTGGTAGTATCCTCGGTATTTTCCGATTCGCTAAATACCACCTCGGTATTTACCGATTCGGTAAATACCACCTCGGTATTTACCGATTCGGTGAATTCCGATTCGTGATTACCGAATGTTACCGAATCGGTAACTGTTACCGAATTTTTACCTACATATAACTTACCTATTCTAATTTACCGATTCGGTACGGCTCGGTATTTTAGAACCGGTAAAATTTATTTACCTACATGAGGCCCAAAGTGTGTTGTTAAGCCTAGCAGGCAAACGACACACTCCATCACTGTAGAAACACAGGGCTGCTCTATATTTACAAGATTATGGTGCAGCCCTGCGTTTTCCCCTGCGCTAGCGCTACATTTAGCTGCCTAGCGCCAACACAGGCACTCTTGCACCATAGTGTAAGGGTGCCTGCGTTGAGGGGAATGATTGTTTATGTGCAAGAAGGTGTCCCTTCCTGCGCATAAACAATCATTAAATGGCGTTTTGCAACTTCTATGTGTGCTGCTTAATACAGCACACATAGAAGTTGTAAAACTTAAAATTCTTTAAATGATTGTTTATGTGAAGGAAGGGACACCTTCCTGCACATAAACAATCATTGGCATGTTGTTGTTTCCATGTGTGCTGCACAACAAAGCACACATGGAAACAGCAAAAACGATGAGAGATTAAATATTTCTCATCATTTTGGCAGGGTAAGACCAGGTTTTCCATGGTCTTAATTTTGACGCTGGCCCATATTTACACCACCCTTGTAAATATGGGGCTGCATCAAAATCAATGGGTGTTGCGATGGAATGCCCACAGTAACACCCGTTGCCCTCCCTTTTCAGACTAAGTATGGCATGAAAGGGTGCCTTATTGACAAGGCAGTGTTAAGCCAGGTTAGGTGTCTTTGCACTGCACTGTAAATAAGGCAAAGCCCCTATCGCCACCACAGTGTCGTGGAGAGTAGCATTGTGGTGTTGATAGTGACTTGTAAATATGCCCCAAGGTGTTAATGATAAACTACTTTATATTAATGGACTACAAATGTACAATTGTATATTGGCTCTTACTTCCTGATGCACACTCCATGATGCCTTTACAGTTATAACCTGAATTTCATCTTTTGTCTCTGATAGTAAGACGTTATTTTATTCCTGCAGACCAAAGTTTTTAGATATTGTTTTACATAACTCTGCAAAGGATGCTCTTCAAGAGAAATTGAGAACCTTTTATTGTTACTCAGGAGCATATGTATCAACATCACCATTTGCGATTCTCAAATAGCGATTTTTAAGGAATCGCTATTTGAGAATTGCAAAACGGGATGTATTTAAAAAATTGCAAACTTTTTGCGATTTCTTAAAATTCCTTAATTGCGATTAGCAAATTGCGAAATCGCAATTAAGGAATATCTGCCCATTCATTCCTATGGGCCAGGAGACCCATAGGAATGTATGGGAAGTAATTCTCAAATTGCGAATCGCAATTTGCTAATCGCAATTTGAGAATAATTTCAAAGGTGCAAGGGTGTCAAGATGACACCCTGATACACCCCTGAAATTAGCATGTGTGGTCATATGGCGCACATACATGCCCTAAGGGCATGTATGTGCGTCACGTGGCACTTTGTAAAATTACAAAACGTGCATTTTTAAAAGAAATCGCAAATTAACACCAACTAGTAGTTGGTGGTAATTTGCGATTTCTTAAGGATTAATCGCAATCCTTTGGTGAGTGTTACATTTCATTTAAGAAATCGCAATTTGCGATTTCTTAAATGCTTACGCAAACTTAAGAAATCGCTAAATTAGCGATTCCTTAAATTTGCGTTGGGAATTTGCCTAATACATCCCGTTTTGCGAATTTTGAATCGCAAACGCTGTATTTTGCGAATCGCAGCGTTTGCGAGTAAAAATTCGCTTGATACATATGCCCCTCAGTTATGGAAAGCAAACTGTTAAGTGAAGGAGAACTGACTCAGTCAAGTTCAGCACAGAGCAGGAAGAAAATCGTTTTGTTTTCTTTCATTAAATAAATTATCCCTTAATTTGAATTAAGGTATAGCTCTCTGATCTTGTACTTAGTATTAACTTTCAATGCCCCTCTGAAATATCAGTTTGAAATAATCTAATGTGCCAGAAAGTCATGTGTTTGCACTAAGAGTGAAGAGATTCTGAGAGGTAATAAAGAAACATACTTGTTAAAGAAATCGTTTGCAAAATATTTGCAGTGGACCATCTGGTCCGCTCAAGCTAATTTTAAACCTAAACCCAGTATAGAACCAAAGTTTCTATAACATGAGAGGGGTGGAGAGTTTCAGAGGGGCACAGGATACTGTTTTCCTAGATTAATCTTCTACGTTAAAAAGTTTTAAATGAGCCCTAATGAGAAAAACCACATAGGACATTATAGGTTGTTTTCTTACATCCTCACCCCCTCTATCAGTGGCAAACTTCATCGTAGTGTCTCACTTTGGTCCCTATAAACAAGGGTGGGTTTAACCTTACTCCAAGAAGCACTTTCTATATTTCCCTACCGCGGTCTTTGACTATAAAAATACTTTTGGGCAACCCAGGTATTCCTATATTGGTAATTGCCCGGGGAATCATGAAATCAGTGGAGGTGTCTGATGGATATGATGTCTCTACACCCTAAATAAAGTCAACATATTTCAGCCTTTTACCTGTGGCCTCTAAGTATCCAAGATTTTCTGCTGGACTATGGATGGGTGAGTCTACAGTCAAAGTTACTATCACAATTATTCAGGATACATATTAATTTTGATTTGAATATGTATTTATTGACATTTTGAAATCATTTCCAAAGAAAAATCATAGAAAACATCCACCAAGTGATACTCCCCTATGCCCCCAAGTCATCTACCCGCCCTGTTCTCCCCATACCGTCCTGTGCAGTCAGCTGATAGTGCCTTGGTGCATCACAGTCATTCGCACACTCAGTAGTCACTCTAGACAAGCAGGAAGACTTTGGCTCATTGTGTTGTCTACGGATAGCAGGGTAATAATTGTCTAATTTAATAGTGTTTCAAAGTCTAAGTACACAAAGCAGCTTAAGGCAAGAAAGTTCTTTGTAGTCTCTATCAAAATATTAGAAGAGGTGACCCCACTGTTTGTTGAAGTTTTTTTCTTCACCCTGTTATAGTGTCCACGCCCAAGATCCATCACGGTCTCTTGATCCACTTGTATTCATAGGGTGGCAACTGTTGTCTCCTTAGTCCAAGGATATTTGCTTGAGTGACAAGAGCAGTTGGGAAATGAGCCTATCAAGTTTGGAATAGTGTGGATAGATATCCATAGCAGGGTGCCCCTGTAACACCACCTTGGGATCTATCAATTCAGATACAGTGAAGGGTTGTTCCTTGGGGCATGGCCAGAGTATATGAGTTAGTGTCTCCTCCTCCATAAATCCCCTCGAACACAGCAGGCTTCCCCCTCTTCATTTTAGCCAGACATGTTGAGGTGTAATGCCATCTTTAGAGGACCTTGAGCATTGTTTCTCTATCCCCTGCCTGTGATGCAAAGTGGTAAGTCCATATCATAATTTCGTCCCATTGGTCATGATCTAGTGTGCTGCCAATTTCCCTCTCCCAGTCATGGTGAAATGTGGATTTGGCATGTCCCTGCTTAACATTGAGCATATTATAAATTATGGGCGTTGCTTGTTTATCTATCGTACAATGTAGGAGATAACATTTGAAAGGGGTGAGGGCTCTGGTAAAGCCCTGTTTGATTCTATGGTGAAGTAGCCAATGGTGGAGATGCATGTTGGTGGTGCTTTTTGGTCTCGTCTCCTTCAGCTGCTCAAAATACTTTATTAATCCCTAGTCAAACATATCTCTCAGCATTTTACAGTCCCTTCTAACCATTTGCGGTTGGAGGCTCTATTCAGACCTGGGATGAACTTGTGATCCCCCCATAGACAGGGATGGAAGGTGAGGTCAGATTTGACCCAAGTCTTGTCTTATACCTCTAAGTTGACCCATGTGACGCTTATCTAATTTTACACTTTCATCAGTTTGATGGGCATTCATGTTCTCAATTTAAATGGCAACAAAATCAAAGTTCAGATTTTTGCCAAACGCTGAGGATCCCTGATTTTTTTTATTCCAATGGTATTGGCCCAGTACCTGCCTTCATCCAAGTAGTCAGAAATATCTGTATTCAACTAGAAGAAAAACTCAACTTTATCCCGAAATCAAAGAGTAAACTAAATTATGCCAATTTCAAATTTTGACAAGTAATGTTTCCCACCCTTGAAAATACACACCAAATATGCGGCCTAATGGTCACTAAATTAAGCCAGGCACATAACTGCAGTGGTTTGGATTCAGGACTGGCACACCACAATCACTAATTGAAAAACCTCTTTTTCGTTTGCGCTTATTGGAACACATTTACATTTCCATGTGTCGCTTGTCCCAAGCACTGACACTTCAATGGTGGGTGAGAAAATAAATTGTATGTCCTGCTGCTTAACTCACATGGCTTGACAGTGAATTGGCCTTGACTTTTTTGTCAGCAGACTTAAACTATATACCCCCACCCACTTGTCTTTGTTAGCCAAAGGAGCCTTATTACAGGTTGGGTACCTTAAACAAGGAGCCAAGCATTTTTGGCCAAAGCTGGCTTCCCAATTGTGCATAATGCCCACTCCCTTACGGTTTCAACCCAGTTACTTCTTTTTTCACAAACAGACAACTACTTGGTAGTTTCCACAGAGGCCTCACCGACACTGAGATCCCTATCACCCTAAAAGTTCTGTTTTAAGCTGGCATGCATGTAGCATGTTGCAAGACGCCTGTATGGCAATAGATCTCTATATAAAATAAATGAGGAAATAAACAAATGATAAAATACCATCAACCATCATATACAGAAAATGTGCATGTCATTTAAGTATCCCTACAGCTCAATTTCAAAACATACTGTTCATAATATTGCTCTACAGTGGGAACCTTGGATATTTTGATTCTTAATTTTTGACACTTCTTAATTGACACCTAAATAATACATTTGGCAATCCAAATAAAGGCATGAAAAATGTAAGTACATGATATGATCAAATAAAAGTCAGTCTCTAAAAAGAATAGAATAGAATTATGTTGTTTATTTGAAATGGAAAGCTGATCTTTGAGATTGAGTACCAGCATTGTTTGGTATTTTTAAGTTACTATACTCCTACTATTCATTTAGTCATTTCTATTACTAGTTTTTGTGACTATTGGCCCAGAAATTAAGTTCTGGAGAAGAGATATGGAAGCTTGTATGTAATCTTTGAAGAGAAGTAATTTGAGAGATTGAAATCAACTGGCCTCTTTATATTAAGGCATCAAAGTCGTCGTAGTTGTATTCTAATCCCTGACCTGGTACTCTGACAAGGGTCTGCTCTATATATCTTACTGGTTGAGGGACAGAAAACATTTCAGAATTAACTATCTATGCCTGATGCATGCTTTCTGCATGTTAAAACTTTAATTCTGTTTTCAGGGGAAATGGACAAGCAACAGGCTCTTCTATTATTATATTATTATTATATCTGAGCTCCAAATTCCCTTAAATGAACAGTAAAGAGCGAAATTGCCCTTGAAACATGTACCATTTTCCAGAAGCCTATAGTGAGTCAGGCTATTATTTCAAGCGAAAGAGACAGAGGCGGTGCACATTCAAAGATTTATATTCCACATTAATATGAAAGTAATTACTCTATCTTTGAAGAGGGGTTACTGGTTCTTTTGAATTACACAGTCAGTCCATTATCTTAATTTCTTATTTGCTTCTAATGTATTAATCATAGCTAAGCAATATATATCATTAACAACACCCATTTAGCATAAAATCTGACTGAAGTTCTAAATATCGAATCAATCAATATAAGTGAGCAAGCACACACTGAGGGCATGATTTAGATCTCGGTAGACAGGTTACTCCATCACAACAGTGACGGGTATCCCTCTGCCGAAATATAAATCCCAGGGATTTATATTTCGGTGGACAGGATATCCGTCACCTTGTGATGGAGTAACCCATCCACCAATCTGCCGAAATATAAATCCCAGGGATTAATATTTTGGTGGATAGGATATCCGTCACCTTGGACGGAGTAACTCATGCACCGATCTGCCGAAATATAAATCCTTGGGATTAATATTTCGGCTGGCGGGATATCCGTCATCACTGAGATTGAGTAGTAACCCGTCTGCCGAGATCCAAATCAGGCCCTTAAGCATTTCGGTATTTCAGGATAAACTCAATAGCAAACTGGCTTGAATTGTTTGACGGAAATAAATGCATGTTTCCTTTTGTGTAGCATCCTTGCAAATTGAATTCCCACCTATCCCTTCAAAACCAATCACCAATACTAACACTATGAACTAGAGAGGCACATTCCTTCAGCCCTCTGACTGAAATCCTCCAAAACCGAATCAGAATCTTATCTGTTATGTAGACTTTGTAATCATTGTGAAGGTAATCCTGAAATTACATAAAATACTAACATTCCAACACAATGGCAGATAAAGCTCTCTTCAAATGGCTAACAAGACTATCAGTAATGAGCACAGCTAAGACATCAAAATATAAAATATTTCAAATGCACCATATATGCAACAAAACTTTTTACTAGGTTATTAATACCTTTCGGTTATTAATAAATATAATTAAAATATTCTGCCAACTGTGTTTTATCCTACTGCACTGCAGTTTATTAATTCTATTTTGGTTCTACTTTCTTTAAACAGGAAAAGAAAAATAATATGGTACACTCTGTACATTCACTGTCAGAAGAACAAATCTAGTGGAAGGTTACTAAATTGTCGCCTGTAAGCTATTTGTGTGGTAATCACGTATTTGGACTGCAAGTGATATGTTAATCTGTTGGATTTGTTGCATGGTAAGCGCATCTATTTATTTATTCAATTCAATTATAATAAGCCCTTCTCTGAGGTCTCCAGGCCTCTTTGTATTCTAAAAACATGCACTACACAGACACTTGAGTTAAAATGTTATGGTTAAATTAATTAACAAAAGGAAATGGGCATACCGTCCACTTCAGTCAGAGATTCTGGACGATAAACATTTGAAGATGTCTGAGTTCAGTCTCACCGGCCATATCACAGCAACCCAGCATCGGTGCAAATGAACAGTGCAAATTAATTGCCAACAGTAGATTTGCTGTGCATTGTATAAGTGATCCAATTACATTTCTTTCACTTTTCTTATGCGATGTGGGACTATACTTGAAGCAAAATCTGCACAACGAAGCATGGAGACCTCACTCCCTTCACACGTCCAAGACCCATTAAGAAGCCAAGCAAGTTACGAAAGCCTAAACCCTTTAGCAGTAAAGAAGCTATAGGAAATTAGATCTAGATGTACCTTAGGTCTAGATTATGTCATCAGTAGTGTCATCAAAGATGTCATTGAATATGTCATGAGTGATGTAATAGGTCAGGTCATAAGCAGTGTATGGTGTGGGCCCATTTTATAGTTAGCTCGTTTAACTAAAATTGGTGAATTTCAGTGTTTGTTTTTTTGCTTTAAAATGATATTTTTTTTACAAGGTCTAACTAAAACGTCACTTTAACCTTTGTGTTTTCAGTGAATTCCTACGGCTTTTTTTGACGTACGTCAAAATCTTAGTACCTTACCTAACTTCAACAATGCTTTAACCTTTGTCAGATGACTTTTTTAACATAAAGCAAGGTATCTGAAGCTTTTTTAACATAAAGCAAGGTATTATTACCAGTCCTAACTATAATGTTACTTTAATCTTTCTTGTTTCAGTGAATTTCAGTTTTTTAATTAAGATCTTATTACCATACCCACCTATAACATAATTTTAACGTCTTCTTTTTTCCAGATAATTTTATTTTTTAAAATCATATTTCCCCAACTCTCTCTCTGAGCATATCGTTTGACCACGCACAGTAGGAGGTTGGACACAGGATCTGAATGCAGGTTATGGACCAACCCCCCAAGGTGGCTACATCCTAGGTGTCCAACCCCAATTAAACTGTGCGCAGCAGGGAGGTTGTCCTCCTGGGATTAGTGCAGCGTCTCACATGTGGCCATGCCTTGTGTGCACCCAACCCCCATGGTGGCAAACCTCCGGCTTTCATACAGTACCCCCCAGACACCCCCACAATATTGGTTTTAAATGTTTTATTTGATCCAGTTGTATTCTTGTGAGACATTACTGGGTCCCACTGCAGTCCTGTGGGGCTAAATGCGGCTGCATTCAGTTCCTCGATCGGGTATCCTCCTTTTTGTGCAGGTGGAAAATTAGTTCTGTGGAGAGGTGTGGCTCACTGGTTAGAGGAAGCAGACCCAGCAGCAGAGGACGGCCCGGGACCAGGGTTCAATCCCCGACGTGGCAGGGTCGTGGACCAGGGCCAGCGGACTCGATAATTCTCGCTTCGGTGCCTACTCTAACCAGGGATCACACTCGGCAACTCTGGGCATTAGCTTGCCTCATCTCCACAACGGCCCCCCACATTCGCCAGGGATGCCTGGTTTCACCTTGGAAATACCCAGGAGGGACCATCTCACAGGGATAGCCAGGATGGGTTCCCCAGCGGTCTACAGCGCCAGGACGCCTCAGGGCAGCAGTGCGCTTTACAAGACACATACATACATACACACAAATCTGTTTGCTCCACACTACATTTCAGAAGGCCCATTCTCATTACATTGGATCGATTTGCAATGGTTGAATAGTCATGGGTGAATAGTCATGCTGATCGTACCCAAGTCTGATGTATTACTATGCATGAGTAAATATTCCCAAAAGTGAGGGAGCTGATGCCTTGAAAAGTTTGCCAACATTCACAAATTTACTAGCTTGTGGAATTCACAACCATTTTCTCAAGTCTCTGATTCTGAAAACAGTTGGAGATTTACTCCTGTCATGGGCATGAATAACCCTCTTTCCAGTGTGGAAATGGACAGGGGGAAAAAACAAAAAGTGGTGAGTGTTTAGGGAAAAGGGGGCACCTTCTTATAAGAATTCATATTTTCTCTGATGGAAAACTAAAAGATTACACTAATGCAAATGCACGTTCACGTACACAATTGGCCACTGAGTACACTCATCCATGCAAAACTGTTTACTTGTGTGCTTAATTGGGAAGATCACAAATGTTTTCCTCAGGCATTTTCGGAAACCTGTGACTGTGTCAGGTTTACAAGAGTATGTTAGGAAACTTTTTTTAATTTTAAAATTATGTAAATCTGCATCTAAAGAGAAAAACCTTATTTCTAAGTATGGTGGAAAACTTTCCTTCCCGCTACTTTTACCAATTACAAGTGATTAAATAAAACGCTGCCCTCTCCCAAACTCCTCCCAGAATAAAACTTTATGAATCAGGCTCTGGCAGTGAAAATATGGCGCACAGGGATTTGTCTCATCCTTTTTATTTGCACCAGTGCAAAGTGTTGAATTATATGATTTGCACAAGGAAATCCACAAGGTTTGATTGTCAAAAGGTTTTCCTGGCTTCCTCTTGTAATGAAAGAGGAAGACAATTGGATGTGTTAATAAGAAATAGCTAAAGGGAACTTTAGGGTGTTTCTCAGGGAACCATTAGACTACAAAATAAAGGCCCTTTTGCTACAATTCCCATGGGCATGTGCTAATAATTAGAAAACAAATGAAGACACAGAGACGGCTATCCTGGCTGCAGTAGAGGAAATCAGGAAGACCCTTGACAATGGAGATTGCGCTGCTCTTATTTTATTGGACCTTATCGCGGCCTTCGTCACTGTTAATCACCAGCTAATGATACAAAAACTGAGGGAGACCGGAGTGACCTGACTGGCACTAAAATGGCTACAGTCTTTCCTCCAAAACAGGGTCTATACAGTTTTCAAAGGGGACTGCTCCTCAAAACGTATTCCGTTGACTTGTGGGGTTCAATGTTGTTCAATGTCTATATGAGCTCATTGGCTGAAACAGTATACGCATTTGGGGTTCAGATCGTTGCATACGCCGACGACACACAATTAATTATCTCCTTGAAGCAATCCAACCACCTGGACCCTGATCTAGCCACCTGCCTTGAGAAAATCTTTAACTGGATGAGTGGTTCCTTTTTTAAACTTAACGGATCTAAGACCGAACTCCTTCTTTTGAGGAAGTCTGCTCCCCCAAATGTAGATCACCTGTGGCCCAGTTGGCTAGGTCCACCCCCTGCCCCTAAAAAACGAATAAAGAGTCTAGGAGCTCGGATTGATTGCAATCTAGATTTTAGAGAGCAATCACGTATAGTGGCAGCAAGTTGTTATGGCTTACTAAGAATGTTTGGAAAGTTACTCCCCCTGCTCCCTTTTGCTTCTAGACGGCTGCTGGTACAGGCCCTCGTATTATCACGACTCGATTATGCCAATGCCATCTACATGGGAACACCCCAGGCTACCATCAACAAACTTCAAATAGTACAGAACTGTGCGGCCCGTATGCTGCTGAACATTTCCAAACGATCCTCTGCAAGGCCCGCCCTCGCTACCTTGCATTGGCTCCCTGTTCAGGAAAGAATTTGATTTAAGGCTCTGTGTATCACCTATAAGTCAATGTTGGGAAAGGGCCCACCTTTGATCCGCCCCTGGATCCAACCTTATGTACCTAACAGAGCCCTTATGTCTGAGAATAAAGGTTTAATCTTAGTCTCCAAGATTAAACGTGCACGTAGTGGAGGTTGACTGTTCACATACAATGCATCCAGACTTTGGAACAGTATCCCCCTCCACATACATTCCGAACTTGACTACCTCAAGTTCAGAAAACTTCTGAAAACCTTTCTCTTTTATTGATCTCCTCACAGTTTACATGGAGTCGTAGCGCTGGGATGCCCCTGGGTAACCACGCGCTTTAGAAATGTTCCTTCATTCATTCATCCCATTTTCTTATATTTTAGCATAGGATTTCTGATTCAGTTGACAACATGAAAATCATGTTTCCTTAGTATTCAATAAACCTATTTACCCGTGTGTTTACAACAATGTTGCATGAACCCCTCTGTCGTGTGATCTCAATTCACACAGTAAATAAGTCTCACTTTCTAAGTAAAACGTGTAATGTGTGGCATAAAACAAGATAGATGTTTCATTGACTAAAGATGTTGGCCAGCTTAAATTGCTTTACATTTAATGATATTGTTCATCTTAATTAGATTAAAAAAACCTTGTTTTTGAGTTAATAATGAGCAGGGGATTACTATCCAACTACCTCAGGACAATGGTTGAGAGGGATCTACTATATGATCTCTTATTTAGGAGTGATTCAATTGTTGAGTAAGCAAGTTTTCACCAGGATACGCAACAACAGTCTTATACCTAAGTGAAAAGCAAGATAAGTTGGCTTCATGACTCTTTCTTGCTGGATCACTGGCACAATATTGAGTAAACAATATCGTTTGACACAAATATCTTATCAAAAATATCGTTTAACAAAATATCATGCCCATATAATAATATTGGTAAGTACAATCATTGCAGAAATAAAACATCACTGACATTAATATCATCTGAAAATGTACAAAAATATTGATTTTTATTATAAATAGTGTTTAAAGTTGTACATTTTAGATGTTTTAATATATAAAGTTTATATAATGTAAATTAAAAAATTCCACTAATATTGAATACTATATATAAATAAAACATTATATAAACACTTATATGTGAGTGTGTTTTTTTAAATTTGTTTATTAATGTCAGGGAGAATAGAATACAGAGATTACACAGCAAACATAGGAGTTGAAGCATCTCAAATCATAAATTTACGTGACTGAGTACATCACACGTAGAATTGTCACTTCTCTGTAGCTGAGCAAGACAGAGAGAAGAGGAAGTGGGAAAAGTAAAAGGAAGGTCCGGGAGGAAAGTGGCTGTCACTCAGCAATATGAGTTACCCTGTTGACCGCAAGTTAGGTAGAAAAGTTTGGGTAGTAAGAGAACAAGAAAGGTGGGCACAAATAGTCCGGTTGGGGTCAAGAGGGATTTTCCACATCATCAATGATCAGGGGGTCCAGCTACGGTGGTACCCCGCCCATCATCCACAACATAAGCACAGGCACGAAGATATCCGACAAGGAGTTGCCAGATATCCTGGGGTCGGGAGTATAAAGTCATAAGTTCCCAGTAGGCAGTACGTTTTTTGTGGCAATACACAGCATCTTTAAACCAATCAGCAACAAGTGGCAGTGTGTGCCTGCGTCATCGCAGTTCTACGCTTGGCGAGCAGGAGGAGGATTGCTGTCAATGATTTTGAAGTAAGCAGTATGGTACGGGGGGCAGAGCCCAGTCGGGTTTGATAGAGAGAGGAAAAGAAGGAAAACCATTGACAGGCTGTATGGCCTCTGTGCCCATGTGCATCTCCGAGTGATCATCATATTTCTCAGTGATATAATCACTGACTCACTGATTGCGGAGTAGTAGGGTGAAAGACTTCCCTGGTCTGTCACCCTCACCATACTGTCTAGCTTGTGACTCCCTCCACAGGTAGTGAGTCTCCCACTGTGCAGCCTCCTCGAATTCAAAACAAGTTTTACCACGGATAGTGGTCAGAATGGAAACATCATGGTAAGTGAAAAATCAGAGCTTGAGCTCCTTAATCTCTTTTTCTAGGTGTGCCATGTCCTCAGGAGTGCATGGAGAACGCCAGCCTGTTTGGTAATACATGCTCCACGAATGATCACATTAAAGGCATCCCACAGTGAAGAACGTGAAATCTCAGTAGTGTCATTGTTCTCAAAGTAATTCTCTATCACTGCCCTGATGTCTCCCCAAAACACCTGATTGCACAGGGTGGCAGCAGGGAGTCTCCAACAAAACTCTCAAGAGGGACTGACAGGGAGCTGAAGCTCAGGAAATACCGGAGTATAAACAGACAGTCCTCTATAAATTTGATACCTGAGTCAACCAAGATAACATATCTCTCTTGACGGCAGCCAGTAGTCTATGCATGACCAGGAGACATAAGCAGTTGTGATACATGTGCCCTCCCTGGCATCAGCATGGCAATAGCACCAGAGGTTGATCAATTCAAAATCGTCCATAATCAGTTGTGGTTGAGCAGCAGCACAGGGATGGGGCCATCTGGTGTCACTAGATTTGTCTAGTTCAGAGTTGAGTATAATGTTAAAATCCTCTCCCCATATGGCAGCACCAGGGCCAAGATACTCAGCAAGCCTCCAGACCTCAGAGAAGAACTGGGCATCATCTAGGATAGGACCAAACACAGAAGGGAGTTTGACTGGATGATCATGCAATATGCCAGGCTAGGGGACCAATCTGCCCTGTGAGTCACAGAGAACACTGAGTGTATGCCATGGCACCCCTTTCTTAATGAGTATTGCAACTTCACTGCCTTAATTTGAACTACATGTTTTTCCCCAATCCACCCAGAACCTAAACATGCCCTTGTACTGCCCATGAAGCATGATTCTTGGAAGAAGCAAATGTCAATAGAAAGACGTTGTAAGTAAACAAAAACTAAGTGCACCAACACATTCCATGTCACAGCCCTAATTTACAGCATGTGAAGAGAAGGCTAAATAAAATAAGACACGGTCTTTCACCCTAATCTTCTGTGAAATGAATAAGGCGAGCAAAGGCAAAGTGACACAAAAACCAAGAAATACAGAAAATGTAGGCAGCCATAAAGCTGTAATCAAAACTCAAATTAAACTAAACCCCCCTCCACCCACTCTGGTCCCAGAAATGGACCAAATGCACCAGAACCACCCGAGAAGAAAACCCAAACCAGAGTGAGTTAAGTCAATTTTGGGAAACATACCTAAAGGGTGATCTAGGACACAGGCACACTACAAAATTATGTAAGCCAGGTGGCCGGAGGAAGGCACAGTATCTTTGTAGTCACCCATGAGAAATTGTGGTAGGAAATGTGGACCTTGGGCAGGAGTACGTCCACCCATAGCAGCAGGTGGAAAGAACAGCAAACTAAGAATCAGAGACAGTGTGCAGCCACCAGCCAACCATCAGACATCTAGGCCCAGTTGAAAAAGTACTGTGCGACCTTCGATTATCTGCAAAGAAAGTAACATGTATGGGGTGGAATCCATAGATTACTCAGTCTTGCTAAAACAGGCAGCAGGCAGATCACAATTATCTCTTGGCGATGCTGTCATTTTTAACAGGAGTGTCTTAATGAACTTGGCTGCTTTTTTGGGATCCATGAAGATGAGTGTGGTCGTGAATGACCTTCAGTTTGGTGGGGTAGAGGAGTATGAAGCTTCGGTGCACAGGAGGACCCGCTTAATGAGCAGGCAATCCCTGCATACGACTGAACCATTATAGTAAAATCCAGAAACATCGGGATTTCGACCCACTTATAGTGCAGCAGCTGCCACTCCCTTGCGAGGCGCAGAGTAGTGTCTCGGTCCCTTTAGTTTACCAAGCTAGCAATGATGGGATGAGGCACCATGCCAGGGGAGGCCTGGCGCCAAGCACTCTGTACGATCTCTCGACAGTGAGCATGGATGAAAGATCTGTTCTAAAAAGCATGCATAGCATATCCTCTACAAAGTCCTCTGTCCTGCCAATCTATGTAATCCCTGGAACGCCCAAAATTCGTAGATTGATTTGCCTGGAGCAGGACTCCACATCTTCATTTTTGGAGCATATCACACCCAATAACCATTTCATTCGTAGAGGTTTCTTCCTGTCGACAGTAAGCTCATCTTCACCTTCAGATGTGTGATGATCCAGTTGGTCCAGGCGATCATCGTTTTATCCACCTTCTCTTTACGTCTGTTGAACCTGTCAGCAAATAAGTCAATTTTGGTGCCGATGGCTGTTAAGCTGTGCTTTTAAGTCCACAAACATGGATTAAAATTCATGATCTGGTGTGGCACCACTCCCACCAGACGTTTCCCCTGGCATGCTGTCTCCCGGTTGCTCTGTAGCACAGGTGCGGCGTATGTTGTCAAAGGAGAAGAGGAACTGTTTAACATAACCTTTCCCCCTCACCACTCAGCGCAATCGGCCCGAAGCAGAGGCCTTCCTCCCACGTGGGCCTGTACGTAGAGGACACAGCATCAGTAACACAGTGAAAGCGGAGGAGTCGAGGTGGCTTAAATTATAGTCACTACTCACACAATCAGTTGCAGATATCTGAAAAGCAACTTCTAGTGATAGGAATGCCGCAAGGAAGGTCCAAGATAGGATTAAGACCCCCGCTCACCCTTTCGGATGCAGGGGGTATGAGCAGGTCCAGGATGAACGCTCCGCAAGGAGGGAATGCACTCAAGTGTCAATGTGTCCACAGAGTGTTGGCATTCTGCAAGTCCAGGTGTGCAATGCTGCATAGCTCTAAAGGTTGGGCTCTGCCACACCCAAAGTAGAGGGGGGCACGAGCATGCTGATCTAGGATGTCCCATGGTCTCAGACGCTGTAGGGATCGCAAGGAGGGGCACCCAGTCTCAGAAATGTAGCGATTGGCCCGCTTTGTTCACAACAGAGTTGAGGCCTTAGGATGGTTATGGGTGGAGTGGCATAAATGAGAAGGGGTGTAAAGTTGTCTAGTGAAGGCCATCTGTAATGTTTAGGGGGTAAATATAACCAGGTCTCTAGTACACATCCACTGTCAGGGATCGTAAGGGGTACTCTTGATCCAGCTGGTTGAAAAATGGCATCACAATCAGTATGTTTCATTGCCCCTTGACAGCATAATATTCAGTGGGGGTGTTTTTATCATGATGTCACTGACCATATGATTAGTGATGTAATAAGTGAGGTCATAAGCAGTGCATTGCTGGGGCATAAGTTATAGTTAGCTCAGGTAACTATAACTTCTGAATTTCACTGGTTTTGTACGAGTGAAATCTGAGCCTAAGTATGAAGTCCCTGTAACCTTTGCTTTTGACAGTGAATTTCTAAGTTGTGTTTCAATTTCCTAACTATAACATCCCTGTAACCTTTTTTTTCAGTGAGAATATATATATATAAATATATATACGCGTAGATCTTGCCTTGCTTAAACAGCCCGCCACTGTGTAGAAATTAAAAAGTGCTAAAAGTAAAAGAATACGAGAGTTTGTCCCATTTTTATCTCTCCGGCTGGGGAGATTTTGTATGCACATGAAGCAACAAGGTTCTGTCGCAGGGAAACGAACCCACAAGGAGCGCTGCATGTCCTGGTAAAAGTGAACCAAGGGAAAGGATATATATATATAATTAAGATTGCACCACCTGTTTAACGGAGATACAGGACTGCGCAGTTTGGAACTGACTGAACTTGCCTGCAGCATGGAGGATACATAATTTAAACCGGACTGTCATTTCGAGGCCCACCGGAGGGCTGCTGAATATTGAACTTTAAAGAAAGAAAAGTATCTGGTAAGACAACGGGCCCCACTGAAGGGGAAGAATTTTGCACTACAACACCCAGCATGCTAAAGTAACTTTACTCACCTGAGAGTACTCACCTGAGAGTGCATGAAAAAAACATGAATACGTGCTGAGTGCGCCTGTGCCTGCCAGCTTTCCCTATGATTAAGAAGCAGAAGCTTCGAAACGCGTCAGGATGCTAAGTTGAATTTTGAAATGCCAGAACCGGTTTTGTGAAATAAAATTCAGTGAAATTATCTTCTGTGGAGTGGCGTCTTCGCATCAGGGCATCTTGGGTTTCATATATATATATATATATATATATATATATATATATATATATATATATATATTACCTACTGGCGGTCGCCAGTAGGTAGTTATAGTTAGGACCACGTTTCCATAGGAAATCCGCAACATTCTATTTTGAATAACTTTGGCGCCGGTCGACGAATCCTCGCGAATTTTTCAAAATAGGTGGGGCGCTACGCTCCGCTCCTACCCTGAAAGTCTCGGGGGGATTCGTCAAGCGGGGGCTGAGATAAAAGGGGGGTCCCAAAACGCGTTTTTCCCATGCATTTTTCTATAGGACCTTTAGACAGGGCTACAGCCCGAACGGCTGAACAGAATTACTAGAAATTTGGCAGAGAGCTAGTCCTCAGGTCAAGGAAGTACCTTTTGTAGGTTTGGTGTAAATCTGTTCAGTAGATTCTGAGAAAATAGCCTTTAAATCAATATATATATCTGAGCCAGCTTACGGTGCGCTTACGGTACGCTTACCGTACGCGTACGGTGGCGTGCGCGAGCGCGATTCTGATTGGCTCTTAGATCTAAGTAAACATTCGAATCGGCCGAAACCAGGAAGCGGCGGCCGCCATTTTCTCTCTCGCACTGAGAGTGATTTTTAAAATATAAAGCCCAAAAACATGTAAAGGGGCTGTTTAGACAGCTCCCACACACATAGCCATGTTGAGGGAGTCCCCAAAGATCCCCCAAGGCCAAAAACGGCATTTTTATTTTTTCGGTAATTTCGGCGATTACGCTTACCGTACGCGTACGGTAAAAAATTTACAAAAAAAAAAATTATCCACGCTCTCTCCACCCCGTGTGCAATTTGGGCCCGAAGGGCACCAATGGTGCATGGCTTATTACACCTGAGATAAACTAAAATATTAAAAAAAAAATAATAAAAAAAAAAATTATCCACACTCTCTCCACCCCGTGTGCAAATGGTGCCGGAAGGGCACCATTTGTGCATGGCTTATAAAATATACGAAAAATTACAATATTACCTTTCAAAACGAAGTGCATCATATGTCCTCCATGTGCGCACGGTGCGCGAAGCGCATCGTGCGTACATGGCCCATCTAGCGTAACGTGGGCACGCGGTGCGCGTAGCGCACCGCGTGCCCACCGTGCGTGCACGGCACTAACTGCGTAAAGTGGGCGAAGCGCACCGTGTGCGCACGGAACGAACTGCGTTAAGTGGGCGCGCACGCCACGAATGGCGTAAAGTAACTTAGCATTTAAAAAACCGTACAAATTCACTGAAAAAACCATAGGTTTCACACACGTTATAGTTAGGAATTAGCATTTAAAAAACCTTGCAAATTCACTAAAAAAAACATAGGTTTCACACATGTTATAGTTAGCGGAAATTTTACTGATAAAAAACCAATGAAATTCCCCCGTTATAGTTAGTGCAGGCAACTATAACTCACGCGACCGCAATCTTCTGCTGATGACATATGTGTCTTTATGAAAAAAAAATATTTGTAATATATGTATAGCTAAAAATGTATGGAAGAAGACATGGGCAAATAAGTGTCTAAATACAGTATTAGCATCAGCAGAGGATTGCGGTCGCGTGAGTTATAGTTGCCTGCACTAACTATAACGGGGGAATTTCATTGGTTTTTTATCAGTAAAATTTCCGCTAACTATAACATGTGTGAAACCTATGGTTTTTTCAGTGAATATATATATATATATATATATGACTGAATCGCTGCCTTTCAACTTCCCCACGGGCGATGAAAAGAACCAGCACGAACTCCTCTTAGTTGGAATGACAGGATGTTTATTGCTCACTCAATATGACATAACGCGTTTCGACTGACACTGCAGCCTTGCTCACATATATATATATATTCCACAGGAAGGCGAATTTTGTGAAAGAAATCACATGAGCCCACTCGGTCAGTTGAAGCAGTTTATTCTCGGTACAGCAAACAAGGACAACGCGTTTCGACCATGCCCGTGGTCTTTGTCACATTGGTCATATATATATATTTATTGAAAAAGAACAAAGGTCATAAGGGCGTTATTGCTAGGCTCAGATTTCACTTATACAAAACTATGGAAATTCAGCAGTTATAGTTACCTGAGCTAATTACACCCCTACAAAGTACTGTTTATAAAATCACATATTACATCACTCATGATATGGTTAGTGACATCACTCATGACATCCAAATGACTTCATTGATGACATAACTGATGACATCATCTAGTGAGTGTAAGCATTTTTTAAGAGTTTATGATTGTTAAACATATGTACTAACCTACTATAAAAGTTAAATTAGTATACTAGGTGCACTACTACTGAGTGAAACTACTTCTAACATATATTATGTGAGTGGCTATGTCACTGTTTGTATTCTGGTGTGTATGGGTGTATGAGTGGCTGGCTGTATGGGTGTATATGTGTATAGCTGTGTGGGTGAGTGAGTTGCTTTGTGAGTGGCTGTATTGGTGACTGAGTGGGTATGTCAGTGGCTGTATGGGTGAGTGAGTGGCAATGTGAGTGGTTCTATGGGTTGGTGAGTGGGTGTGTAGTGACAGTATGGGTGAGTGAGTTGGTGTCTGAATGGCTGTATGAGTGAGCGACTGGCTGTGTAAGTGGCTGTAGGAGTGAAGTAGTGACTGTTTGAGTGTGTGTTTGGTTAAGTAAGTTGGTGTGTGAGTGGCTGTATTGGAGAGTGAGTGTCTGTGTGAACAGCTGTATGGGTGGGTGAGCGGTGTGAGTGCTTGTCTGGATTAGTGAATGTGTATGTACGTGGTTATGTGGGTGTGTGAATGAGTGTGTGAGTGCTTGTATGGGTGAGTGAGTAGCTGTGTTGAGAGCCTGTATGGGTGAGTGAGTGGGTATATCAGTAACTGTGTAGGTAAATATGTGGGTGTGTGATTAGCTGAATGAGTGAGAGTATTGCTATGTGACTGGCTGTGTGGGTGAGGGAGTGGTAGTATGACTGGCTGTATGAGTGAAGGGTTGTGTGATGGGCTGTATGACTCTATAGAGGAGTGAGTGGGTGTGTGAGTATTGGTATGGGTCTGTGAATGGGTTTGTTAGTGGTCATGCAGGTGTGTTGATGGGCATACAAGATGTTGTATGGGGTATGAGTGGGTTTGTGACTGGTTCTGTGGATTAAGTCATCAGTAATATCATCATTGATGTAATTTGAGATGTCATCAGTGATGTCACTGACCATGTCATGAGTGATGTAATATGTGAGGTCATAAGCATTGAATTGCGGTGGCGTAAGTTATAGTTAGTTCAGGTAACTATAATTGCTGAATTTCTATGGTTTTGTATGAGTGAAATCTGAGCTTAACTATATCATTCCTGTAACCTTTGTTTATGTCAGTGAATTTCCAATGTTTTTTGATTATATTTCCAAACTATATCATCCCTGTAACCTTTGGCTTTTTAAGTGAATTTCTATTTTTTTTAACTGGTAATTGCATTTGCAGAGTGGTGGAGAAAGGGGGCGGGCCTCTGACCAGCTCTCAGGAATCTGGCTGTATCAGACCTACTGAAGGTAACAGGAGGGCTTCTTGACCCTCAAGGACCCTCGGCAGCCAAGAGGACTTCATCCCAGTAGGCCAGTAGTGTGCCAGGAGGTGCATTTGCAGAGTAGTGTAGAAAGAGGCAGGGCCTCCGACCAGCTCACAGCAATCCCATTGTATTGGACTTACTAGAGGTAACAGGAGCATTTCCTGGCCCCCAAGGACCCTCAGCAGCCAAGGGGATTTCATCCTCCAACCAGTAGTGCACTAGGAGGAGCATTTGCAGAATGGATGGAGAAAGGGGGTAGAGAAATGGGGCGTGTCCTCCGATGACCTCTCAGCAATCCCATTGTTTGAGACTTAAAGGAGGTAACAAGAGGGTTTGTTGGCCCCCAAGAACCCTAAATATCCAAGGGTACTTCATCCCCCAACTAGTAGTGTGCCAGGAGGCGTGTTTGCAGAGTGGTGGAAAAAGGGGTGGGTCTCTGATGACCTTTCAGCAATCCCTCTGTGTGGTACTTACTGTTGGTAACAGGAGGGGTTGTTGACCCTCAGGGACCCTCAGCAGCCAAGGGGACTTCAACCCCCAACTAGGAGTGCTCCAGGGGATGCATTTGCAGAGTGGTGGAGAAAGGGGGCTTGGCCGCTGAAGATCTCTTTCGTTGATATGATCGGAGGAGACAGGACGTATGCCTGAGCCCCTCTTTGAGTAACCTGAGATTCTGGGTCCAATCTTAAGAACCTTTGATTGAGAACATAAAGAGTGATCAATACGATCGGAGGAGACAGGACGAATGCCTGAGACCCTCTTTAAGTATCCTGAGACTCTTAAGAACCCTTATTGAAAGAACAGAGAGTAACCGCATCTCAAGACTGGAGGAAGAATTAACGTTGTGCAGGAGACCTTTGCTCCTGTATGAGCATTTGCCAAACCAAATGAAGAGCTTTTAACACGCCCTGTGAGCAGCATTGGGCTTTCTTAGGCTGTCACCTTCCTGTCCCTGTCCTGATGAAGACCCGCATTGACTAGATAGTAGTGTACTTCCTGGGTTGAAACGTCGACAAATATCCCCTGGACCAGTTGAAAGACTCTGCATAAAGACCTACTCACTCAGACTGCAGACCTACTCAAATATCTGTTTTTTCTGGCCTTCTTAAATCGTCGAAACCTTCACAGTCACTTTGTATATATTACGCACCATCACTATATCACTGAGCACCGCATGTCACCTTGTCACAAATTATAATTCACTTTTGTGTCTTGACAGCCATGCAATTTAATTTGGGTATTTAGAAATGACGCAATTTATAAAAATATTGAATACCCTTTATGGTCTCTTTGTGTGTATTACTTATGATTAATTGTCATTCCTGTGAATAAACCAAGGATTGGTTCAATGGTTTAAGAAATAATTCATACCCGACAGAACCAACTGTTACTTTTGTATACGATTGCCCAGGTTCTGAGGGATACTGGGTTACCCCATTGCTATTACAGCTGAAGATCTCTCAGCAATCCTGCTGCGGATTTCCCACTGATAGATATTTTAATTGCATATCTCCAGCTTTACTGATTGGATTTTTGTTTTTCTGGTACCAGTCTGACTACTTTTGTGTCAACCTACCAGAGGGTTAAGCACAGGTTAATTTTGTGCCTTTTGTGGCTCATCCTGACAAGGACTGTGGTTGTTTCCTAAGTGTGGCTTGCACCCCCTAACCAATAACCTAATTTCTTACAATATTTCTCTTACTCCTGCTTGTCTAGGACAAGTCAAAGCTTTCACAAGCCAAAGCAAGGGCATCAATGAGTTTGCTGTGTACGTAAATTTTTAAGTCAGAAGTTTCTTTCATTATGCACATATGAACCCTCTTGTTTCTGTTAAAGAGGGAGTCCATTGTGTTTTTTTTAATTGACAGCTAATTAGTCGATCATACTGGATTGTAAATCAGTTCACTACACATTATCTAATGGCCTCATTATACATTGGTATCATCGTAACATGGTAAGATTGCATGCCAATTTTTTCCCTCCTAGACATCTCACAAGCAAAAACCTAGTGAAATGCATTGGTGGCAAAGAGTGGAGACCTTTAAAATTACTTTGGGATTCTGACATTCAGGCACTCATTCCAGACATAGGGGCAGATTATGATGAAAGTGAGACTGCCTCGACAGCCTGTCATTGGCGGTCCCACTGCCATCGTTTGCATGTTTTCCACCCACCATATTATAATGCAGAGATGGAATGGCGGTCAGCATGCATCTGATTGGCTCCTAGAGCCTGACGGCACGGTGGAGGTCCTTGCATTCCCTACAATGTTGGCGGTGCCTACCAGGCACCACCATAGGTATTACGATGTCCCTTTCTGCCCGCCTGTTGATGGAGGTTAAACCACCATGAACAGGCAGGTAGAATGGGACTTTGGGGGCCCGTAGTGGGCCTCCCTTCCACCCTGGCCCTAAGCTGTGGGCACTGGTGGGCACCTACAGATCCCTGCACCATGTGGCATGCACCGCATGGTGCCTGCCACGTAGTGCCAGGATATGTATGGTGTCCCTATTTTTGTATTACAGCAGGTGTTGGAGCCAGCAGCACCCACCGCAATGCAAAATATAGACAATGCGACCGCCATGGTGATGGTCGCATCCTAATGCCTACTACAGGACCACCGACAGTCTGTCGGGCAGTCCAGTCTGCGACAGGGTGGCCGGCAGACGAAAGTCTGCCCGCCATCCTAATCGGGCCTTTGTTCCCGATTTCCTAGGAGATTTTGTGTAGTCCTGCAGTAAACCTGTATCCTATAATTACCAATCCACATGGATTACTAATGCACTTCCTTTGCACTCTAAAAATTTATGGTATCAAATTTACAGAAACTCTTGAAACATTACGGCTGCCTGTGAACAATTCTTTTGATGCAATGTTTGGTTGGCTATGGGGAAATTCAAATTATCATTTTTTTTATTTGCACAATATACAAATGTAGCAAATTTCACTTGCCAGTATTTGACCTGAAAACTGAACATTAGAAATGTTCTTCCTAAATCAGTCTCCCACTGCCAAAAACATTTGCAAAATGACATGCTGCAAAATGTTCAAAGCATTGCATGCTTTTGTACATATTTGAAAATTTGTGAATGTGGGGTTTTTGGGTGTGAAATCTCCCTGGGCTTATTTGTTTATATCACCCAAGGGGAGGTCAGTCTCTTGTGTCTGTAGGTATGCATTTTCACTAATTAAACATGGGCTGCCATTATCTGTGGAACACATGCACATTCTTCTTTGTATAAATTCATAAATAAAGACCAGTTTCACATTTATTTTTTAGATGCCCATGTACACCAGCAGGATACAATTCTCTTCAAAGTCAGTGTAGTGGATGACTTGAATGACCACTGCGTCCTTAGCTTTCCAAGTTGGCAAAGATTTCAGTGGCGGTATTTAAGTAGGTTGTCTTGAAGATTCACCCTCTAGCTGCCAATAGACGATTCCGGTCCCATTCTTCATTAAATGACTTTTTGAAAAATGCCTTTCCAATGTCTGTAAAAGGGATTACCCCGTCTGAAGATTCCATACGGTTCATTAGACACATGGAATTAGCTTCCTGTCATGTGGAGGTGTCAGCAAACTAAACAAGATTAGAAGCTTTATTCTGAAACTCACTCATTACTAGTAAGATGGGTAAGTGGTACAGCTGGGCTCACCACATGAGTGATGGCAGTGCCACCACAGACAGCGGATGCCTTCGAGCTGCACGGCCAGGAAGCACTGGCAAGATTTAACAAGATATGTAAATGTCACTGTTAGTAATCTGGATGTAAATTAAGAAAAACAGAATGTATTAAGAACTCGATTAAAATCAACATAGCGCTCTGTAGGGGTATTCATTTCCCACCTTATTCCACTCTAAAGTTGTGTTTATTCTCACTTTCTCTGCCGTTGCAGTTTTTTCAAAGCACGTGCTTTTGTGTATATTTTTGGGGCTTGTTAGGCGCTCCTCCGATTGAATGTGGGCCCGGTTACAGGCCTTGTTTCAAGACAGAAGGTTCCGTCTTTCTCCAGCAAGCATCTCCGCTCACTAGGAAGCTCGGCGGTACAATTAACGTCACACACAGTGAATTAAATCCTGCTAACATCTGTTTACACGTCTTTAGTATTGTAGTTCTACGATTTCCCCGAATATGAAATCTCTTTACTGTTATTAAAATAATTTTATGCGCGCTCGGGAGAATTTAAAAGCCTGGAAGTAGAGGCTTTGACTCTGTCACAGGTTGAATCGGATTAAGTGAATGAACGCGCTTGCTTGCAATATTCTATGCACCCTGTCTACCCATGTTGCAGGATTAAATGCTCAAGGACTATTTTAAAAAATAATCTCCAATTATTGTAAGATAATTTGGATAAAAAGGGGTAATTAATGCATGATGCCCAAAGTTATCGGTTTTGCTCGTTTTTTTTCTATATGAATACAAGCAGAAAATACTATTCCTTTCTGTGTTTTATTTAAAACCTAAAAGATACAGAAATGTGATCTTTTTGAGTGTCCCTTCGTGTTGTCAGTCATGAACCCTTGCCCAGTGACGGTGCATATCGACAACTTGGGGAGGGAAAAAACATTTGTGATGACATTTTGGAAAACAGTTTCATGATGCGAATATGGCTGCTTAAGACACTCTTGCCTACTGACAGCGAAGTGCACAGTTGTCAGTTTAATGAATGTCCTTCATTTTCAGTGATCAGAAAACGAAATATGTATAAATAACAATATGACGAGAAGAAACTGTGGATGAACACAGACTGAAATGCCAAACAATAAATACCATAAAACTGGGAGATTTATTCAAGAGTCTATCCTGAATGAATATTTACTGTCACTATGAGCTGAGTTTCAAGAGGCTGACCATCAGAGGTACAGCGAGCCTGAAATAGCTCATTTTGCTCTATTGAACCATGACCCTGAAGACGTCGTCTCAGGATCAGAGGCCGCAGGAGCCCAATGACATTGGCTCAAGGTCCCCTTATCCTGGCTGAAGTCACAATACAGGAAATGATGGATCTCGTGTCCGCCAAACAGCATTCCTGTTTTACGACTGAAGCCAATCGGAACCATTGACCACATGAACCCTTAAGAAAGCAATACAGGGCGCGCGCTCATTCATAGTGTGAGAAAGATGGGCGGCCTAAAAACTCATCTGTGGCATAATTGGAACTGCAGGACAGGTGCATTTGTCTTCCTATGCAGTGTGCAGATTATAACAGGGAAGTCATTTGTAGGACACTGGGTTATCCGTTTGTTGGGTCATCGGGTCAGCGGGTGGGCCTGGGTATGCTTCCACAAAGCACGCGATTTATGTTATTGATAACACAATTGTAAGGGCTTACTGCTATCTGAATAACGTCAACTTACATTTCACAAAGCCTGAGTAGTAGACTGGGGAACTTCGGGGCATATCATCAAGCCCCGGAGATAAAATTATCGCCGCTTTAGCGTCCGTTTTCTGACGGAAAGCGGCGATAATTTTATCGCCTAGTCAGCAAGGTCAGGCTAACACGTGAAACCTTGCATTATCGCTCTTTCCCCCAATGCCCATCTTAGCATAACTAATGAGATGCAAAGTGGGCGTTCCTGCCCTGACATAACTGGAGAAATGTCGCTAAGGGACATTTCTCCAATTATCAATGGGCACGCTAACCTGTAGAGCGACTAACAAAGTAGCGATAACCTCTGTTATCGCTACTTTCCTTACGCCTGCTTCAAAACTGACTTAGCCATGATATCCTATGGAAGGTGGATATCATGGCTAAGTATGCCTTGCCCTATCAGCAAGCTTTCGCCATACCTTGTGCGATTATCGCTGTATTTCCAGGGATAATCGCACAATTGGCAGCTTGCGCTCTTAATTTTATCGCTTTGGAGATAAGCGTTACTGATAGCACGCTATCTCCGCGATAAAATTGAGAGTTGGCCGGCGATAATTATCCTCGCGCTAAGACCGAGCGATAATTATCGCATGGCCTTGATGATATGCCCCTTCAACTCTACGCATTTCCTATCCAAGGGATGAAGGGTGTAGAATTAAAGGGGTACCACGCAAATTATATCACTCAAACACTGCACTTCCTAAAACGAAAGGGGACAGAGGCCTAAACCGCACCTCTATTTTCAGACCTGATCTAAACCGTGCTTTTTCATTGTAATAATTCCAAATGAATAAAACGGGCTACATTTCTATAAAATAACGCCACACTTTAAGCAGACCAGAACACGTGATTAGAAACTCAACAAGGAAAAATAACTCATCTCAACCACTCTTCAAGGCCTGATACATTTGGTTACATTTTTTTTGTTAATAGTTAGGATTTACTCCTGTTTGATGTGAACAGACTAACTACTACAGGGACCACAGTAAACCTTAGGTGGACGTGGGTACTGATTGCAACAAAAACAATACCCACCAAGGTAGCATTTTGTAAAGAAAATGAAGCTTTTTGGGGAAAAATGAAATATAATTAATATCAAATGTAAAGGAGCATATAAAAAATACCATGTAAACACAGCTAAGTCAAATGATTGTTTCTATAATCTATAGCGCCAGGACACCCCAGGGTAACCGCTGCGCTCTACACATTTTATTAACATAACATAACATAATTGCAGCGATGTAGGACATAGACACATAGTTAACAATTAAGCATAAAAAACATATATGAGGCCAGTGTGCAATGGTAATCACACACAGTGCTGGGGAGTGAAATAATGAGCCCCAAATGTGATCAAACAAACATTATAGTCACAGATTCCGTAAATGTAGTTTACTGTGTGAGCCTTTTCAAATACAGTCGTAGTTAACAGAGTATCACTGTGCATCAAATTGTCAAAAGTGCCTTTGTAGCCGTATTAAGTTGATGGCGTTCGACCCTTAGATAATTCAACAGGTCATCATCTGGACCAATGAAAGTAGACTCAGAGACTCAGTTCACGCAGGAGTCTATGACTCAAGAAGTAAATATTACAGGAACCATGGGAGGATAAAGCAACCCAGCAAAAGTAATAATGATCAGGGGTTCTATGTAGTACCTGCTGGCCGATGGAAGATGCCTTATGAAATAAGTGGACATCAGTGCTGAGTCTTGCCAAGTAGTGGCATCCTAGACATGATAGTCAGGCTTCTAAGAAGTTGAGAATTGAAAAAAAGTGGCCCTGAGACTATAATGGTCCTGTTTCAGAGCCAAGGCAAAGGAAGCGCAATCAATGATTTGAAAAACTAATATCGCCTAGAAAGTGTGAAAGCCCTGCCGAGGTACAATGGGTTAGTCAAGTAGTAGGCAGCAATTTCAAAGTAAGTAAAGTGCCTGCGGGGCAATGGAATCCAAAAAGGGCCTAAGAGACTAGAAAGGCCCAGTGTCAGAAAAACCGCATACATGGTATGATGTGGAAAATGAAAGGCACACAGAAAGCCAGAAAACCTGTCCAGAGGATCAAAGGGTTGGCCTAAGGGAGTGCGGTAAAAAGGGACCATTGCTAAATCGACATTCAAAGTGAATGAGGAATCTGAAGTGTGGTAGACAAAGAAACTGATTATGGGCCCAAGAATGGCCACAGAAAACCGTGGCAACCAGCACTGTAGCATAAGCTATGGTTAACAAATCCTCAAAACTCCAGTCTACTTTCTGTTCCCAGAAGAGAAAGGGGACCCAGGTATCGCCGGATCATAATGGTAATGAAGCTTTACGTGTGAATTACTCATGCATTTTCAATAGTGGGACAGCTTACTCTGACCCTGATTCACAAAGTATTTTAAGATTCTTACTCTTGGAAAATTATGATGAAATCATAAATATGTCTACAGTATAACACAATTAAAAACACAAAAAATCCTTGGGCCTTATTACAAATACGGCGGTCCTAGGACCGCTGCACTCATAATGGCAGTCTGAACACTACGACTCCACCCGCAGTATTACAAGTGTGGTGGTAGGACTGCCACTGGAACCACCATGGTGGCACAGCAGTAAGGGGCAGGAATATGCTGTTGGTGCTACTGCTGCAACGCCGAGCACATTCTGAGTTGCTTTGCCACTGCCCATTTCATTGCGGTGATCTCGCCATGAAATGGGTGGTGGAGATGCAACTATGGGGGCCCTAACAGGGTCTCCCGCCGCTTCTGTGCCCTTTTGTGCCTCCCCTCGGAATTCCACCCACGTTCCTGCACAGTGCGGCATGCACAACATGGTGCATACCACACCTTCCAGGAACATGCTACAGGCACCGACACAGTGGCGGTATGCTGTTGAGGCTCTCCTATGAGCCTAAAACAGCCGCCGTCTGGAAACTGCAGCAGCACCTCCCTCCTGACCTGGATTAAAACCATAATCCAGTGGGCAGGTGCACCACAGGCTTGCTGGTCCTCCTGCAAGCGGTGCTGTAGGACGACTGCCGAACCCAGACGATATGATGGGAAGGAGATTGAAAAAGACCATGGGCCAGATGTACTAAAAATGTGGTTGCAAAAAGCGGTTGCACTGCTCATTCACAAACTAAGGATTTGGAGTGTGTTACATTCTGACCTATCTCTTTAACAATCAGGAGGTAGATCACAAATTACCACTCACTCTTATTGGAAGCCATCACAGGAATGAGGGCCTGCTAGGCTTAGTCTGTGAGAACCTTTAAATAAAGCACACATTTTTTAATGTAGTCCATGTATTTAAAGGAAATGGGGCTACCTTTAAAAAAAAATCCTTAAAAAAAAAAAGTTTGTTTAAGAGTTGGATGTGACCCTGCTAGGCCTCTGCTTACTCTCCAATAAACAAGTCTTTACATTCACAAACCGGAACCCTTTCCCTTTTACAAATGGGTTGACACCCCAACCCAGGGGTGGGTCACTTTTCACTGTTTTGCAATGAAGATTGATTCATAGGGTGTTGAACTGGTATTTGGGAAGAATGCCCCAAAAATGCCCCTTCCAAAAACTGATTCGTATCCATTTCTAAACACATTTATACGGTCATAAACATTTTTCTGAATTGCTATATGTGTTTAGTAATTAGGAAACAGTATTTTAAGCATTCCAAACTCTTGGATTTAACAATGTGAGGGTTTTACATCTGGCCTCAAACATTTTTACTACTAGAACCCATTTGTAATGTGCATCTCCTTCTGCAGCAGACTGCAATCATAAATCCGTTTGCATTATTTCTTTTATATGTTATAAATGAAGAAAGGGGACGAAATTGATGCTTAAAATGTGTCAAAAATTGTGCCCCAAATTCAAAGGATGCTAATAAAATGGAACAAAACCTTTCTTATTTTATGCTGCAGTCCTGTTCTTTATAGCTAGTTGTGCACATAACAGTTCCACTAGATAGCAGACAATGCCCAACAAAGCACATTAGGCAGAACGCTAAGCATATACACAAGATCAGACATTGCATATGTCCGGTTGTCTCAAAGCTCACAGTTCTACCAACCATAAAATTTAAAAAAAAAAAAAATCAAAACATGCATCAAAACACAGAAAGCAGATTCCAGTCTGTGACGGAATCCTTGAGACTTGGGCATGAAGGTTAGACACAGCCATAGACAATATCACATAACATTACATAAGATTGTGTGTTAAACACAATACATAATTACACATAATACTCAGTGGTAAAAGAAGAGAACCATCATGTCTTCATTGCTAAATACGTCAAGGCTACATAAGCGGGTAAAAAAGTGACTCCTCGCACGGAAACGCGGAACATGCAGACATCACTGCTAAACACTGGATACACAGGCCTCACTGCTAACAAGCATTGGCATAGCCAATAGGTCTCGCTTTTGGGACCTTATAACTATTTAGTTATGCAGCACAATATCCTTGGTGCATCAACATCAATTGTTGCATGGCTAAACACTTATAAGGTCCCAAAGGCGAGATCCATTGGCTATGCCAATGCTTGTTACATATTCTCCCTTCATTGAAACAAGAAAAACACGAATGATGGCACGTTAGCCATTTCCACACAAATTAGCACTGCTAAACAACTCGCCTGTTTATTAACTGGCAGTAAGGAATAGAGCCAAGGTCATCTCAAAGGCTTTTCAAGCCTCTGGCAGTCGAAGTCTCCCATTTAATGTGGCATTTTTCGGTCTGGCTATAGCCAAGACCTTGTGTTTTACGGAATAAATACGCTTGAAGTGGACCAACCAGGAGAACACCCCGCCATGAGCAAGAGGCCGCCTTCAACAAATTATGTGATGGGCACCTCTGACAAACACCGCAGTGACGTGGTACGTGCACGCAGAAGCCGCACACGTGGGGCAGCTGCAGGAACAAGGATGCTAAGAATAGTCACTCCCTGGATTATTAAACTCACTTTCGGAGCCTTCAATCGCCCCTCTGTGCCTCACTCTAGGACCAGGACCCACCGGAAACGCCTGTGCCGCTAAGAGGGGAAATACTCACACCTCTGGAAATGGTGCCACATTAATGAAATCCGAATCTTAAGCCTGGCCTAGATGTACGGCTGCTGCCCATGCTGGGGCCTGTGCTCTGCAGGGTCTCGAGGGACAGGGCATCTCGTAAGTGCTGCCTGTGGAAGCCAGAAACTGCATCTGCAGAGCTTAGCGGGTGTCAGAAACGGAGGAAGATGACAGACCCAAGAAAGAAGGAGAAGAAATATGAAGGGAAAAAGGAAAAGTTGCTTAAGAGAGGAGGAATGGGTAAAGAGGAGAAAAAGATGGGTAACAAATCAAGAGAGGAGCTAGAGGGAAAGACAGCGAACCTGAAAATAACAAAATGGGAATGGAAAAGGCCCCAAGGAGAATACGGAACAGAAGAGGAAAAACAAGCAACAAAAAGACGCGAAAGTGATCGCGATCATGGTGAAAGCGCACGTGATCGTGATGATGCGCTCTGTGCTAAGCACGCGAGGGATGCGCGCACTGCAGTGATTGGAGAGGCGGAGCGAGGCACGCGCACTTGTGCGCATAACCGCAAGCTGGTGGCCGGCAAAAGCCTTTGGTAGCACTTTTAAAACCGCTTACTAAATGTCTCGCAGTACAGCGCATGTGCTGGCTCAGGCGAGACCTAAAAATGAGGTACACAGACCTCATTGCTAAATACCGAATACGCAAGCTTCGATACTAAATATGAGACATAGAGCCTCACAAAACTACACAACGCTCATTTCTGCGCACCAAACACACAGGCCTAGCTAATAAAAAAAGGGCCCACTGGTCTCACTGCTGCAGAACAATTAGCAAGTCACTATAAACATGGGGCATAGGGCCTCACTACTAAACATCGAAACAACTGTCCCACTGCCACACATCAGTGAAGAAGCCTACCCGCTAAACCTGAAACAGACAGGCCAGACTGTTGACACAAGGCATGAGGGCTTCCATGCTAAACTCCATACACAGAGGACTCACTGTTAACCAAGAGGCACACAGGCCTCAATACTGAGCTCAAAACAAAAGGACAAGTTGCTCCAGTACCTAATACAAGACACAGTGGTCCATGGCTGCTGGGTGGCCTGTGTTTTGTGTAGCACCGTTAGCCAGTGACAAGCATTGGCTAGCAATATGTGACGTTCTGGAACTTGTACTTCGCTTTTTCTCTTGTTAGGTTTCAGTTTAAAATGTCAGGAATGCAAAGCTGTTGGCTTGAAAGCCAGAACTGTGTAGAAGTGATGCACAGATGTCACTGCTAAACACGAGGCAGTGATAGACATGCACTACTAAAAGAATGGCACATTGACAGGTATCCCTCACTGATAGACATCAGATCAAGGCATCCCACCATCAGTGTAAACAAGGTTCAGCGGCCTCAAATCAATACACACAATCCAAGCTGTTGTGTAAAGCACAGCTGGGCCCAGCAAACACCTTCCTGCTGCCTCGGATCCATGGTTTGGTTTGATGTGACACTGGGCATTATCAGAAATGTTGAAGAGGTTCATGGGGAGTCGCAAGAGTGAACAGGTAAGCTAAAGGGGTTCAAAAGGAAGAGAATATGGGTCAGCTGGAGAAGTCATGGTTAGATATGAAACAAAGATTGAAACAAGCAGCATGAGAGGGAGGATCAAGATGGTCAGTGAGATGTGCGGTAGAGAAGAGAATGGAAACATCATGAGGAGAACTGAGATGAGGTAGGGAGAACAGCAGAACTAGAGGGAACAGGAGGAAGGAAGCTCCAGGTGTGAGGCTACAGCAGGCGAGGTGAGAGGCAGAAGTAAGAATTGGCATAATAGAAGTCCCAGGTTAAATAGAAATCTACATGAAGGGAGTTGACAGGAAGATGGTGGAGCTTCAAGAGGAGAGATGAAAAGACAATGGAAAACCTTCAATAGGAAAAGAATGAAATTGAGGTAGAGAATCTTGGAGAGAGTTTAGGGAAGAAAAGTGACAAGGAGAAGGCACAGCTCCAAGAAGTGGGTGAAGAAAAATGGAGTGAAGCAACAGTCAAGGGAAGGTCACAGTAGAAGCTGATGGAGAAGACTTGGAAAGAGACGGGGTATTTCAGGGTGATCAGTGATTTAGAAAGCTGCTTAAGGATGGAGGAGAAGCTTGGAGCTAAAGAAAAGGGGGGGATAAAGAATGTCTCTAATACATGAGGAGTGTATAAGATGTTGTAGCAGAGGTGAAAGAAAGAAATGAGATTTGTAAAAAGAGATGAATAAATATTTGTAAAATAAGGGACAGGAGCAGGAGGAAATGGAAGGGATGGACACAGAAATGACATGAGGCAGAATGGGGAAGCTTAGGGATGGCTGATGTGCTGGTTTAAGAGAAAGCTGTAGGGTGATAGAGAGAACGAGTTGTAGTTGGAGGGATGGAGAAATAGAAAGCTGCAGATGGAGAGCAGAAAATGAAAGAGAAACCTGCAGGAGGAGACATGAGCTTGGGTTCTGAAAGTAGCAGATCGAGCAGTGAGCAGAAGGAGGAAAGCGGCACTACTAGAGGATAGAATGGAGGCGAAAGCTGCATGGAGATGTGAAAGGCAACCCGAGGCATGTGGGAGATACACACCGAGGAGTCATGAAGCTTGCTCAGTCCCTAATGAGGTCTGAGCTGACTGGAATGATGAGATGAGGAAAGTTGGGCTGTTGGGTAGCATGACGTTTAACTGAAATGGCCTTTATTTCTAGCATTTAGGTGGTTCTATATCAGTGAGACAGGAATTTGGAATCTGTTGCAGTTAATAATAGTGTAAGGTCCTAAGTTAAGTCCTACTGGTAAATGCAGGTAATATTTGTATATTTAGGCAAGGTATGGGTCACCAGCTCACCCACATAATCAGCAAATGTTAGTATGCCAACCTGTATTTCTCAGGGGGGTGGGAGCTAAATATTACTTCACATCCAGTGGAAATGCACCTTGTCACCAGCACCATGCCCACGTCTGGGTGAACATAAGTACAGCTGTGGCCCATGCAGGTAAGAGCAGTGGGGCGGAGAGGCTGGGTTGGAGGGGGGATTCGACAGACGACCACAAGGGAAAATTAAATAAATATTTAATTTTCCCTTGACGCCATCTGTCGAAATTCCCCCGACCCAGCCCCACCGCTCTTACCTGCCCGGACCGCGGTTGCACAAGTATGGGAAAAAATTGGAACAATTTTTATAGTCTGGAACAAGGTCTGTTGCTTACTATGGCATGGAAGCAAATTCGGTACCTGTCATGAAAGTCAGGGCTTCCAAGGATGGAAGGCTTCACCACTGTGCCCCCCTTCAGCAGGAGGGAAATGGTGTGTAGGGAGAGCTTGTGCCCAGCCAGCATAACCAGGACATCACCTTGTGGCCCAAACACTAGACCCCACATTCTGGCCCATAGTGATTATGTATTCTTTGTAAATATAAACAGTCTGTGAGACAGTGAAGACAGCAGAATACAGCTGGGAACAATGCAAGGAGTTTAGTGTTGTAGGCAAAATAGAATTTTTGCCTGCTGGAGAACTTCAAAATGCACTTATTTATGGCAGTTTTTCTGGCCTTTTGCAATATTTCGGTGCTAGCATTAGGTGCAACCCTAAGTCCATAACTTGACTTTTGAAGTGTTTTCCCTAAATACTGTACTGTGTTTTATCGATATTATAAACTGTAGCGGGAACATTCACAAACATGTGCGGTCCCCCGACTCTCAAAGACAACACAGACAGCATGTCATGAAGTTCAACACAGTGGACAATTTGCTGCATGGTTGTATTACCCACATATTCTCGTACTATGGAAGGAGTTTTAAAGCTCCTTATGCCATTCCTTTGGCATATTGAAAGAGGAGGATTCCAATATATGTATGGTGTCCTTTATTGATGCAAATGAGGTAATCCCTTGTGGCTCCAAACATGAAATGGGCATTAGTGTATTAATATAGTTCTGTGTGAAGCATTCTAACACCGCAAGGTAAAGTTGCCCTATAGAAAAACTGCAAATAAATGGTAAATAAATAAATCTACATATTTCAGGTCTCACAGTCTCAGAATGTGTGGTCCTGGACCACACTCCATCCTGTCACTGGACCCCCTGCTGACCTACTCTGGATTTCGAATAGTTCTAAATGTTACCGGGTGGTGTGAAGTTAGGGACAGCAACCACTCATGACAGGCACATCAAGATTTCTTCAAATGCTCATGGGGACAATCATGCACATCTTCACAATGCACAATGGTCGTGTTGCTGTTGTTCCATTAATATATTATGTGGAGTATCTTTGAACAAATATGGCAATGTTGGGATCTTGGTTTTCTCAATGAGCTCAGTGAGTGGATAGAGATCAGAGGAAACAAATCTAAAACTTTTAACAGGCCCAACTGAAGTTAACTTTCTTATGTATCCATTTATGTATTTATTTAGGTTTATTACACAGTACTATAAGATATATGAGAGTTGCAGGTACTCCACCAGCCATATGTCCTCCTAGGAACACTAATAAAAATAAAAGATGATCAAGTCAGGCAAAGTAGATGGCGCAACTCAATAGATGTTTCTTTGAGTCACAGGAGCAACACCGCCTAGGGGACTCATCTGTAAGTTTGAGATGGGTACAACAAGTCCAATCTACTAAAATGTCTCCTGTGTGTCCTTGTATACTTCCCTGGCATTCTTACTTTTGGTCACCAAGTGTGAGGAAAAAGTACAGTTGCTTACCTTATACATTGGGCAACATGTTTTCAATTTGATGTGGGCAGGCAGCGGATACCATTGGAAATCTGTTCTGATGGGGACCTACATGGGAAGATGTTTGATGATACTCACTTTTCAGTGGCACCAAGTGGATCCCAGGGGCACCAAACATAAGAGCATTTACTACATCATGATGAGAATAGACCAGAACCGATTTCAGAAGAGTATCAAGGGCTTTACTCTGAGGATCTGGGAAAATTGATGCCTGACAGTCTTCATCTTGTCTGGAAAGTGAGCACTGATGGTGGAGTAAGTGTCAACATAGAATCTTAGGTACCTAGCACTGTTGACAAGTTAAGAACTGAAGACATCAGAGCTAGGGCCTGTATCTACCTTTGTTTACAGTACACGGCAAGGCTCACACATTCTGGCTTGCTGGGGTTCCGTTTGATGTAGTGCTTGGACCACAGCAATGCTGTCCTTCGGACAATTTATGCTGCAGACAGTTGAGACTTTCAGATAGAGTTTTTGTTACCCGGGTACTGGTGAATTCTGATGGCAAGTTGACATAAAGGTTCCAATATATGATAAAAATCCCTAGAGAAATGATGCACCACCAACTGAAATACTTTCTCTAGGCTTGACTCAAACCTTTTCAGGGTAATGTTGCTGAAGCCAATTCAGGAGATGATTGTGTCAAGTAGGGTTCAATGGCTGATTTTGCTAAAGGCCGTGACGTGGTTCAGTAGAAGGAGGAATCAAGCTATTATTGTAAATTTGTAGAGTATCTCCAGCTGCTTGGTCATCTGCCATCTCAATACTGCTCTTGGCACTGAACACAAACTGGTAACTTGAAGGCTGGAATTACTTTTTTGCTTTCTCAGCAATCTTTGCCCAGAAATGAAAAATGGGCAATTTAATCATTTGTGAGGTCATTTGCATCGAAGCATGTCTTCTTAATGAAGGGAAGGTTAGGGCCTCTTTTGAGAGCATTAAAAAAAACTCTTGACCGAGACATGCATTGACGCTACTAAGCACACTTTTCAGGCTTCACTACAGATATATATACTTTGCTGCAGGTGATTTGATTGATATAAACTTTGTATGGCAATTCCTTTGGAGATTAAAGAAGACTTGCCTTTTCATCAATGGAGAGGTTTTGAATGTTTTAGTCTTAGAAACGCTCAAGGGTGGGATCAATATGACATTGTCAGTTGTACAATATCAGTGTCATTTAGAGAGCCTATCAAAAACTCCAACCAAATTGATGGATTATACAGACACAGCTTATCGCTACTCCACTTGGATTGGCAATACTGTTGAGCAATTAGCGTTGATAAAAACTTACAATAATTACAGAGCTAAACCATCGCTAACCAGTATCAATAATAAAAACACCTTTGGTCATAATAAGGTCTTCTGTGATACGCTGGATGATTACTTTCAACACAAGGTAAACAAGGTCTATACCAAATATACTAATACCTGGGAAGGAATGGCAGATGAACCCATGCCAGATAACTATATCTCCACCCAAGCACTCCTCATGGAATTCTCCTCCCATTCAATGGAGCTCGTAATCAAGCTAATTGAAGCCACTAAATCTGGGGCGCCCAATGATCCTTACCGGCCCACAATTTTCCAGTTGGCCCAAGCACAATTGCTATACATCTGATTACACTACCTAACGATATTTTCAAAGCCAGACACTTTCCCACTATTTGGAAAAGGGCCTCAATCATACATTTAAGAAAGAAACACTCTTTAAACCCGGTAGAAGTTAGTATCGGTCACCCTATAGCTTTACTTCTATTTCCATCCAAAAGACCTGAGCTAGCCATGAATGCAAAAGTGTCATCTTTCCTTGCGAGTAACCTGCTTCTTGATCCATCTCAGAATGGTTTAGAGGTGGTTACAGCATGGAGTCAGCACTAAGTATAGCGACTGACGAGATCAGAGAGCTAATTGACAATGGTGGGAAAGCTGCCCTTGTTCGTTTAGATTTGTCAGCAGCTCTCGACACCATCATCTATAAAGTACTGCTGGCCTCCTTGAAGAGTATTGGGGTCAGTGACTCTGCCCTGACAATGCTGGGGTCCTTTCTAGAGGGGTGAGAACAGGCAGTTTCTCCCCTTACAATTTTGCCTCTAAGCCATTCTCTCTTCCGTGTGGGGACACTCAGAGATCAGCATTCAGCCTCACTCGGTTTAATGTTTATGTTACCCTTCTGGAAAAGCTTATATGTGCTTTTGGATTCTCCATAGTGCTGAAAGTGGTTTCCATTTCCACTGACAAGCTTGAGGTAGCCACACGTTTCTGTGAATGTATCCAGGAAGTGGGAGAATGGATGAGCAAAAACTCTCGAAAACTCATCTCAGGAAAGGCAGAGGTCCTGTTAGCCGTGTCACTTCGAAATGCTGAAATCTGTTGAAAACTCTAAAGCAAATGTTCCCTTTTCTCCCTTTTAAACTAGGGAACGCAGTAATTGTTGCCCTATTACTATCTAGAATTGACTACTGCAATATCTTATATATGAACCTACAACAGCAACTGTTGCACAAACTTCAGATACTACAAAACACTGCTGCCCAGCTTCTATTAAACATTCTCAAATTTTAGTAATCCTCTCAGGCAATTGCTGACTACATTGGCTGCAGGTGGAAAACTGTGTATTTTTAAAACCTCTCTGTATGGCCCATAAAGCTTTGCATGACTCTGCACCGAAATACTTGAGATCAAGGTTCTGTTGGTATGATCCCAACAGATCACTAGGCTCTGCTTGTTCCAAAAACATAAGGATCCCACAGTTCAAAAAAGCACTCTGTGGTAGGAAGAGCATCTTTCTATCCACTGGAAAAGCATGGAGCAAGCTACCCATGCATTTAAATTCTCAGTCTAACTTTTTCCTAGTTAGGAAAGGTCTTAAGACTTGGCTATTTGCTGATTACTGGGCTTAAGAGCTCTGACAGTTCACTGGCATCAAGGCGCCTCTGGGTATTTGTGCGCTCTACAATACTAAACTTAAACTTGAGTGTTTCATAAATATTCCATCAGAACTCATCATTTATGCCTTTCAAGAACTTGTTGACTTATTACTGCTTCCGGATGTATTTAAGTGAAGGGCATGGTTTAGGATTTACAGTGTCTTGATTCGTTTGAACTGTGTCCTTCTTCTGTTACCGACTGTTCAGCTGGTTTTCTGTAGTAGATTATTTGTTCTCTCATTAAGCTGCTTGGGAATGGGGTGAAGGGCCTTTTGTGTTGTCAGATATTCTTGAATATATGTTTGGCATTGCTTCTACTTATGTCTAATGGTTGGTTTGGTGCTAAATATCTCTAAGCTGCTCCAATTCATGTCCATCATGGGACACAGTTTGTTTTGGTTGGGTTTGGAGATGTCTTGTCACCTGACAAGTGAGGCTGAAGTCATAAAATGGGTCCTTGGCATTTGTATTGTTGTTAGGCAAGGCTGTCAGAAAAGGCGTCTGCCAGGATGTGCTTGAAGAAGCTTCTAGTCATCTTTGATGGCGTTTGTTGAACTCCAGGAGATGTGTGTAGTAGGTGAATGCAATGGCAGCATGGTTTGTCCAGACTGCCTTTTGCTATTCACATTTTAGGGTTATCAGAGAGGTGCATTCAAAGTCCAAAATGCTACCATTTGTGTGGTTCGATAGCACGATGAGCCTAATAAGACTGTGATGCCAAGTTTAAGGTGACATGCTTCCTTTGGTGTTTAGTTGTAATCTGCTCATTTCAGATACTTTAATATGCATGACATTGTGAGCAAAATTCCAACATAGATCATTCAAATTTTAATCTGTTTGCTAATACTCTTATTTGAACATTTAAAGGAGTTCCCCAAAGAAGCACCTCAAAAGACAAGGCACTAAGTTTGGGGCAAGGGTGAAGATGGCATTGAGGAATAATTCTGGTAATGTGTGTGCTAATACTACTTACTCTAATCACTCAGATGCTGTGCTAGGATACATATAGTTGGTAACCGATGCCCAAATTGGACTTTATAGTACGTGGGGGTTAATTGTAGAGATATGTTTTTATTACATCACTCCCTGGCAGATTCTGAAATAAGTCTTTAGTTTAAAGGGATAGGGTCACAGGAAGTGATTGAGGATTCTTTCTCCCAGAAGGAGATGAGATGAACTATGTGTGGAAAAGAAATGAAGCAGTTAACACATTAGCAGAAGCAGAAGTGTGATGTTATTGTCAGAAAAAAAACTGTACAGCTATTGAAATAAAGTCTCATACCGTAATGTGATATTTTCAAGAAAATAGAGAAACCTCATTCCACGTAGTCTTGTTCGTAATTACAGAAAAGAGAACGTCCATGATTTGCAATAAATGTGTGATGCTCGGGGAATTGCACTAATATACTAATTATCCATGTGTATTTTTAAAAAGTGTAAGACAGTTACTCATTTCAGCATAAAGATATGATATTGAAAGACGATGTTACCTGTGAGTTGTCAGATACCAGTGTCATTATATAGTTAGTTGATTTAGAATGATTAAAGTTGTACTGAAAATTATGGAATTCTAAGTGTGAATTGATACATTTGCTGTATAACATGTTACTCTAACTAGCTAGCCGTATATCAAGTTAAAGATGTGAAGACCCGCTAACCCACAACAGCTTGCCAGTGAACTTTCATACATTTTTTAAGACAAGGCGAGTTGTTTACTAGTTGACAACGCAGCATTTTCTTTGTATAATGGTTCCCCAATGCCACGTTTCTCAAAAGTAAGCTTACTACATTTCTTCCTGCTGACTAATATTGCCATGGACACAGGAGACTAGCAATTTCCCCCCAAGTCCTATCTAACTGATGTTATCCAAACACTCCTAAAATAGCACACTGTGAAATAGCTGCAAGGAGGCAAAAAACACTTGCTACAACAAATATTTCTCATCAGTCTTTCCCCTGGAGTTAAACCACATCGTTGATGGGTGAGACACTGCATTTTCTCATAGTAAACTGTTTGAATAAGACGCGTTGGTTTTCTACTTAGTGTGTGTGTGTGTGTGTACGCGCGTGCGTGCGTGCGTGTGTGTCATAACCAGAGTTATTGAATTAATATCCTCAGCGCCTAGGATTAATGACAATATTAAAAAAATAAAGACGTTCAAACACATAGTAGAAAATGAAAATGTAAATGTCAAGGTCATGGATTTTGTTTGAACCTTCAATGAGTTCATGTGAAGTATCATCAATCATTCAGGTCACCATTTGGTACATTAAGGTAAGCACTAAGTAAATGCAATAGCTAATTACAATAATTTATAAGTAGAAACCGCCGTGCAGAATATCTAAGCTTTTGTTAAGCACAATCTTTATTCAGAGAGTGGCTGTGGAGTTCTCCTGATTTATGTGGAATATATTATTTCAAAATAAATTTTGCCCGCAGAAACATTTCAAAATCTGGAAATGCTGGGCAGATTTTCAAGGTCTTATTTTGGAACCCCCTCCACCACGCTGTACAGATTCTGAAATATCTGGATGATAAGATCAAGGGGGCAAGAAGTGATGCAGGGACCTACTCTATATGGGAATTGGCTCGCAAGGTATGTTAAACAGATTATTGTATTGTACATGGCACACTTGGTTATAAAGTTGTGGGCTGCAGTTCACAAGCCCGAAGTGTTTATTTCCTTATTTTGGAAATGTCATATGAAAGTCACCAGATTGATTCTTATAAATCTGACCAGAACAAACTGTATTTCTCCTGCTCGAGATGAGACTGCTTTATCTGCTGACTTAATAAAACTGTGTTTTGAAAGAAGTAAATAAATAAATGTGTTCATGAGTTCAAAACTATCCTGTTATTCCATCTCATGTGAGTGGAATGGAATATTAATTAATTTATGCATGTGGCACCAAAACTGTAATTAAGTCTACACCAGGTGTATTTGCCTGGTTTTTTTTTCTGTTGACGTTTTGTTGTCTCTGCATCACAACAGAACTTCCTTGTTCAGATCCTCATTCATTATACTCGTTTATGCTATCCATATTATCAAGCTAGCATCATTTACATTTACATTTACATTTACCTCGAGTTGGTCATCTATCAGAGAAGCTTAGTGCCACTTTATCTCAATAAAAAACTAAACGCTCCTTTTTTGCTACATTTATATTCCACATGTGCAACTGCTTTTTCGATTCTAATGGCATTTAATAAACATGTATTTTAAAGCGAGTAGGCAGACCTTTATTAAATGTATAACCAGATCCTATCCACTGTTCTTACTTAAATAGCCTGCTATTCATTTCCCTCTGTTTCTATGGAAGCATTACAGGTCATTATGTTTGATTAGACCTATACATGGCTTGCTTTTATAAGGCATTTATTTGTATATAGACCCACTTATTATTGTATGAATCCTCTTAATGACCCACAGTAGACCAAGCCTTTCCATTGTTTAGATGCACAGTGACACATTTAGAACATGTGTTGTTGGGTCCAGGCACTACAGACTGAAGCCTTATGTTGGCTAAAAATATTAAATTATAAATTAAAGATTAAGAAAAAGCAATAAAAAGAAGTGAGATGGAGAGAAAGTTCACTTTCCCAGGCCTTGGAAGGTGGGAGCTCTGGCCAATTCCCCACTTTGGCAGACCCTTAAAACGTCTCTGTTCTCCATATAGCAGAAATTCAGGGAAGGTTGTAGGTCGAGATAGTCATACATTGTATACTTGATAAATGTGCTGTCGAGTCACAGAACTGCCAAAGTTCGCAAAACAGAAAAAACACTTTTGCTCAGCCCTGGCAGCTGTAAATCGAGAAACGTTCTCTTTGTCCTTGTAGTCATATGTGCGTACGTGTGATTATCTGACGTAAGACAAGGTGAACAAGGAAATGCATAACAATAACGTATAGTGATTGCTTGCCATATGGCGAGTGTAAATATAGAAACTTATTGTCTCTGTGCGGTGTGAAATCAACAGGGAATGCAAATCTGCGCATGTACCTGCTCACCTCCTTGTCTAACACGCTGGGAAGTATTGTAAGTTCAAGGTAGAAAAATGTATGACTAACTCAGGCTCTGTAGAGATGTCATTCAGTTTATTATTTCTTTTTTGTACACCATGAATATTCAAAGCAAAATATGTGCATCATTACATTGGCGGCGGGAATATAAGAAGAGATGTTTAAGACTGGAACAATGGGACCAAGTGTCATATTGTCTGTGGATGTGCTATTTGTATTCCTCCTTTACCATCAATCCGTACCATGGATTGTTGCTTTCTCTCTTATGTTTGCACTTTTGCTTTAATGTAACCATTGCACATGTTCTTGTTTTTTCCTTGTGTGCATTAACTATATGAGGTGCTACTATTCAAAAGCTCTCTGAAAATGCGTGTGGCCGGCAGAATCATGTGTGAAAGATGACCAATACTGTTTGCCCTTACGAGGCTGTAAATCTGCCCATCTGCACATGAACATTGTTAGGGCACAAGAACAGTTCAAACACACAATTAGCACTGGTACCAGTCCAATTTGTTAATGTGCATTATTTTGCGTGAGCGGAGTAATGGGGTGCTAGTGGGGAGACATTAGCACATTTCAGGAAAGCTCTTAACATTGGGGCTATGTTCATGCATACTGTGAATTATGAAAGTCTGCATGATTTGCTAATTTGGGTCCTTCACCAAAGGATTCAACCCATCTGTAAGGCCCTCACTTAAATCCTTAACAACTCTCTCACTACAGCCACATTTGCAGATGCTTGGAAAAAAAAAACATCTTAGCACTCCTAAAAGAAACTTCAGTGGGCCAGAAGTCTCTGCAGAACTGCAGGCCCATTTCCCTCCTCCCTTAGGCAGCAAAAGATTTGGAAAAACTCAACAACAATAGACTAGATAAGCACCTAAACACAAACCACTTACTGGATCCCTCCCAAACTGGTTTCAGACCTAAACACCGCACACATCTCCCTCATCGCCACCAACAATGATATCCATCTAATCATAGACAAGGGGATTCAGCATCACCCATTGTACTCAACCTCTCCTCTGCCTTTTACACAAACTCTCACCCCATCCTCATCCAACTCTGCCATGAAACTAGAATTTGGGGACCCGCTCTCTGTTGTATCAGCTCTTTCCTCACAGGATGCTTTCAATCAGTTAGACTCACTCCATACTCTCTGCTGCCTCCAATCTGATCTGTAGTGTCCCCAGAGGCTCCTCCCTCAGCCCCACGCTACATAGCTCCACTTTCCAACATAATCTGAATTTATGGGCTCAGTATTATCTCTTATGTAGGTGACACCCAGCTCCTTCTCTCTGTCTCCAAAGACACCTCCAACACCCAGATACATTTCATCAACTGCATTTCTAAAACCCCAAAATGGATGAGAATCAACTGCATGAAGCTTAACTTTGAAAAAACAGAAGTGTTACTATTCGTAAATGACACCTCTCTCCGGTCCTTAGTCTGGTGGCCCTCATAACTGACACCAAGCCCATCAAACTCAGGCAGGAACTAAGGATAGTGACCAACAATCAAATCTCAATGTACAACCAGGTCAGCATGGTCACCAAATCATGATTCCACACACTCACAAGCCTCTGAGAAGGATTCATACAGCTTCTGGTCAACACCCGAAGAACTGTCATGAAAGCTGAGATCACCAGTACACTGGACTATGTAAGTGTCCTCTATGTCGGCATCACCTCACAACTCACCAAGAGATTCCAAATCATTCATAGAGAAGAAGCAATATTTACTTTTAATCTCCCTCTCCACTCTCGTATCCAAACACCTCAAAGACTGCCACAGGCTCCCTGCATACAAATGTGCCCTCATCAAGCTCCTCAAACACCTATAAAGCACTACACAAGCAAGGCCCTGCATTCCTGAACAATTGCATTAGCTTCCACAGACCCACCAGTCACCTCCATTAATCCCACTTCCTGAACACCCACGTTTCCCTCACCCATAGAGCCAGAACTGGGGACAGCACTGCTCATGCTTCAGGCAGAAGAGGGTGAGTCAGTTCTACTGGAGCAAGCACCTAGGTCCACTTCCAACGGACCAGGCACAGGAGCAGGAGGTGAGACTTTGATATCCCTGAGTCTCAAAATGGGAGGCAAGTCAGCGTGCCCTTGGAGACTAGTCTAGGTTCAAGTGAGAGTCCAGTTCTTCCTCAGCAGGGGCAGAGGGTAGCAGGCTGCAGGTCAGCACTGCAGAAAAGCTGTTCTTTCAGTGCAGCAGTCCAGCAGCGGCAGACCTTGTAGCAGCACAGCAGCCCTTAGTCTTGGAAGAATTTCTTTACACATCCAGAAGTGTCCGATTTGGTGAAGTCAGAGACTCAGTACTTGTACACAGTTGTGTCTTTGAAGAGGAGGTGACTTCAAAGAGGGGTTTTGAAGCACACAGAAATCCTCCCGTACCAGCTCTGGTTCGAGACTCACTAAGTGTTGTAATTAACCCTTTGTGTGGGGACAGGACATTGCCTGTTCAGGTGCAAGTGTCACCCCTTCCCCCCCTCGTGCCCAGGATGAGTCATCAGGATGCAGATGGCCATCACACCTACCCTTCTTTTATGTGTGGCTGTCTAGAGAGAATACACACAGTCCAGCTGTCACCCACCCCAGACATGTATTGGAGACAGGTTGCAGGCACACAAGGCTTTAAGAAGAGAGAAATGCCATCTTTCTAAAAGTGGCATTTCTAAAATTGTAATGATAAATCCAACTTTAGCAGCAAAGAAGATTTATCATTTACATTCCAAAGATATGAAACATGAGAGAGCTACTCCTCCTCAATCAGGAAATACAGCTTAAAAGTGTAATAAGGGTTTGTTAGACTTGGGGGTCTCTAGTTGGCACAGGTATGCACTTGTGACAAATAGAGGCCTCCTCCTCTAGTCAGGGAAGGGGGGTACACTCCTAAAATAACCCCTGCTCACCCCCTTGGTAGCTTGGCACGAGCAGACAGGCTTATCTCAGAGGCAGTGTGTAAAGCATTTGTGAGCACATACAGTAACCAAGTGACAACACTACAAATGGACACCACACAGGTTTTATATCAAAAATAAGTATTCTTTATATAGATTTACCACAAGACCATTAAACGACAAAAACACACAATACTGTTACTTTAGATGGTAGGATTTTGCTTAGTTCTCTTAAGTTCTTAAATGCGACACTTTAAGTCAATGTACCTTTTAGATGAGACACGCAGGGGAACGAAAGTGTTGCAACGATGTTGATGCGATTAAGTTTTTGGTGCAAAGAAACAAAGACGTGAAGATCTTCCAGCTGCAGCGGCAACACACTTTACGCGATGCGACGACAGCAGCTCCGACAGCGGCACGCTTCTCCATGGATGCGAGGCGCTTTTCTTGATGCGGTGCAATGCGACAGCTACGATGGCTGCGATGGCAACACGCTTCTTCGGCGTTGCGAGACACTTCCTGGATGATGCGAGACGCTTCCGTTCGATGCGATGCTGCAGCGGCGACACACTTTACGAGATGCGACGGCAACAGCTCTGACGGCGGCATGCTTCTCCTTCTTGAGTCGCGCTTCCAGCTCCTTGCGACACGCAGTCCCTCAGAAGACCCAACAACAGCAGCAGGCACTTCCAAAGAACTCTGGGGAGCTGGGGGGTGAAGTCTGTTGTTCCTGAGACTTCAGCAGGTGAGCAAAAGTACACACAAAGTTCCTTTCTCCTCTCTTTGGCAGTAAGGCAACCACTGCAGGCCAATCCCCCAGGTTCAGGGATAGTTTCCTCCTCAGCTTGTTCTGGTTCCTCCCTCAGCAGAGGTTCTTCTTGTTTTCCCAATGTGATCTAAATTCTTGGGATCAGGGTCCCAATATTTATACCCCAAAATCCTTTGTCCTCTGAAGGCAGAGGGGCCTTTGCCCAGTCCAAACCAGTTCCTGAGCACTCTGTTTACCAGACTTCTCCTTTCCTTTCACAGTGCAGAGCAGAAACATTAGACGCCCCACAGGAGGTGGAGCCAGCATTGTGGAAGGCAAGTACAGCTCTGGAGCACTTTGTTGACAGGATTCCTTCTCTTCATTCACTGTTCAGGGCAGAGACATCAGCCGCTCGCCAGGAGGTGGAGCCAGCATTGTGGAAGGCAGGCACAGCCCTATTCAGGTCCCAGGTGCAACTCCTCCCACCCATCTGGATGCAGATCTCTCTATTCACCACTGGGACACATCACCCTGTCTCCTGGAATTCCCCAGCCCTGTCACTCAAACTCCAGACGAAGGAATACACACAGCCTAGCAGAGGCAGGTTTGAATGGTTAGACAAGAAAATGCCTACTTTCTAAAAGTGGCATTTTCAAACACAAAATGTTAAAACTTTACTATAAGATGTATTTTATCATCCTGGGTTCAGGCATACTAAATTCGAATTTCTACCATGTTCTCTGAGTCAGTTAGGATTATAAAATGTAATAACCAAACTGCCCATTCTGGCCTATGGAGAACAGGTAGCCTTGCAATAGTGAAAAACGAAAATGGCTGTAATTCACTATTAGAACAACCCACACACACCAGGGCATGTCATACCTTATCATTACAACGCACCCTGCCCTTGGGCCTACCATAGGGGTGTCTGATATGAAGAAAATGGAAGGTTTAGGGACTGGAAAGTGGGTGCACTTGCCCAGTCAACATGACAGTACCAGACTGCACGCAGGCTCTGCAATGGCAGGCCTTAGACACATGTTTACAGGCTGCTTCTGTGGGTGGCACAACCAGTGCTGCAAGCCCACCAGCAGCATTTGGATTTACAAGCCCAGGGCACTCCTGGTGCACTGTACTAGGGTCTGACAGGTAAACCAAACCAACCAATCATGGAATCACAAATCATACATCAATTTACAAAAGTGAGCACTTGCACTGTGGCACTGGACAGCAGTGGCACAGTGCCCTGAGCAACTAACACCAACAATAACATATGAGGCACACAAAAAGAATGGAAGGGAGACCCACGCCAATGTGCCAGGTCTAACAGGGTTTCACCATGTTTACCTATGAGATGGGTAAGCCTCATAGTACTGAAAAACGGATTTAAGAATTTTTCACTACCTGGACATGCAAAACCTTATAGGTCATGTCCTATCTTTTAAGTACACAGCACCCTGTCCTATGGGCTACCTAGTGCCTATCATAACGTGGGTTATACGTAATAAAAGTGAAGTTTAAGGCTTGGCAAGAGGTTTTAAATGGCAAGTCGACATGACAGTGTAATTGCTCACACAGGCTCTGCAGTAGCAGGCCTGAGACATGCTTAAAGTGCTATGAGTGTGAACAGCACAATCAGTGCTGCAGGCCCACTAATAGTATTTAGTTTACAGGCCCTGGGCACAGTTAGCACACTCTACTAGGAACTTACAGATAGATTACATAAACCAATTGTGGATAAGTCAATTAAACCATGTTTTAGGGGCGACGCACATTCACTTTAGCAGTGGTCAGCAGTGGTAAAGTGCTCAGAGTCCTAAGGCCAACAAAAGGTGGGGGTGAGCAGGCAAAAGGTTTCAGGAAGAACACACTGAGGCTGTCAGGTTTAACACTGAGTTACCACGATTAACTCTAAATTGTCAACGTATCCAATATATGCAGTACTAACTCCTCGATAAAATGATCATTTTGTTTTAAATTTGGTTCTACACAAATAATTTGTCTCAAATGGGAATTGTCTGAATAATGTGTCAAAAATAGATGTTTACTGAATTATATTCTCACCTTCGATGTTCACTGTCCTCACTACTTTTAACAAGGTACAACTAGTGCTTAATTTGAACTGGTGATTGTTGGTGGGGTCCACCGGCACTTATTTTTGGAGACCAGCACTTATTTTCCCTCATCAGATAAATACTGAGAGCAAAAGAGGGCACAACACACAATTCTGAAAAATAGAGGAAGAGAAGGACAGCAAAAACATCACAAAGGGAGAAAGCAGGAGCCTGCAAGACTGAGTTAAAAGGGGAGGAAGTGTCTGGTGCTGGATTAAAGAGATCTGAGATGGTTTAAGACTGTGCATACTCAGTATTTGGCATGCCAACATTTAATAGGACCAGCCACGGACTTCTGAGCAGATCTTCGAGCACCGGTACTCTTTCTTTTACGAATTATGCACTGGATACAGCAGAATGGAGACAAACACTGATAAGGTCTAAACCTGACAAACAGAAATTGTAGTAAAGGATACACATGTGGGATGGGGAAAGGCACCATTCAAGTACTTATGTCACATGGTGACCGCTTTGTAGAGTTTGAAATCTTATATTTCTTCACATACTGAACTGAATCCTTAATTCAAATTAAAGAACAAAGTATATAGAATGGATCTGCATGTACATAGCATGTTTGTTGTTTTCCTTCTGCAATAGCAGCCAATACAGGCTAGCATTCATAGATGTATTAGGCTAATTAATGTTTTTTTTATTTTAGTTTGTTCTGTTTGAATTAGCTGTAGATATATATGCATAAGAGGAGTTGCCCGTTAAACCATAAATATGCCCAAGCATACACACAGTAAAGCTTAAAATGGTATAACTTGGAGGAAAAAGATTATCTCACCATGAAATGAATTATAGACCAATAACCCCTTATGTCGACAACATTTCAATTACTTAATAAATGATAAAATTAACCCCAGGACAAGTTCAATTTGTGGAACCCAAGCACCAAGGCTCCAACAGATGTGCCAGCAAGGTTAAATAAAGAAGATTTGCAAAAAGCATCCAAAGGATGTGCTAAATTGCTGGAGGGAGGCACGGATAACCTTCACCAGCAACATCAAGAGAAGGACAAAGCACTTTGTGGTTGCTGATGCAGAAGCTAAATGGAACAAAATCTCATATGGCTGCTGGAGCTAGATGTTTACCGGAAGAGAGGTGTCCTCACATGAAAGTGATATAAACAACAGAAAATTACTGTCAAACCTATATTCTCTAAAAAGAAAACCTTGCACATATCAACAACTTTACATAGAACATCGGTGTTTAGACAAATATCGGGAACAAAAATGTCATGAGATTACATTTGTGTCAAGAATATCGAGCTAAAAATATTGTGAATGTAAGTTTCTGTAGGTAAGCCGAGTTTTACTATATATAACTCCACATATATATATACCTTGATGATATATATATCTTCGAGGAACGTATATGTGGATTTAAGGTTAGTAAATCTATACTTACCTACTTGCACCTACCTTCTCTATATTTTGGTCCTCGATATTTTTGACACACTATTCTGTCCACACAATATTTTTGGTTACGATATTCTGTCATCGATCATACAACCTCTTAGATTCTTCATTCCAACATTGACAAAATCCCTAAATTCATCGATAGCATGCCTGTAGTGCTTCTTTATCCCACTACCTATGTAGACTGTATCAATTTTCATTCATCTCTTTAAAATCTTTGGAAACAGGTTAATTTCTAAATATGGCCTTTTAAACAAAAGTGCCCAAATCTTTGACCAACGCTTGTTCAACTGTTTATTTCTAACTACTCTTTCTTTCATTCATTTTTAAGAGTACACAACCAAGGTCATCAATAGGGATTGTTCCTCTCATGTCTTCTGTTCAACGTCTTTTTAGGCCACATGGCACAGATTCTCAAACAGTACCAACAACAACAATTTGCAAAAACACTTCCACTTGGAAAATTATAGAGCTATCCCAACCAACATTATGTAGAGCGTGGCCTATGAGTTTCACTCGGAGAGCTTTCTGTGGATGAATGACATTGAGATAAGATTATAGTATTCTGATATGCGGATTATAATCCGTTAGCCTTTGTCTGGCTCTTGCATCCCTCAATCAAGACTCTAAAGTAAGAAGTCCCGGGATTTTCTTTGATATTGATCCTACGTCAAGACAATGTTAAGGATGTGAACATGCAGCTGTTGCTTCTGTGAAACATCCTCTCTCTTTTACATGCTAATACTATAGTCAAGGGCTCTCATCCTAAGGTACCTCGATTATTAAAACAAAAAAGAAAGAGGCCTCCTAAAAAAGTAATTGCCATACTTTAAAGCATCTGGAATGACACAGCCAGGATGCACCTCAGCCTTCGTGATTGGGGTTACAACAAACCTGCCCTGGTTGGCTTCTAGCAGATGCCCACATTAAATTCAAGGTTTTTTGCACTGTTATAGAATACTGGGAGGGGTCTTACATACCTCAGCATAACTCAAGCAGGGTCATTCTCTCAGCATCAACCCATATGATTAACTAACAACATCCAAATGGATATGGGGCATTCAAGAAACTAGACTTTAGAATACCCTCAAACTACATTTATGATCTAAAAACAACCAATTACGATTTACACAAAAATGTAGTTTTTTCTTTAATGAAAGTGTTCGGAGTTTTCCTAATAATTGTAAGACTTGTAAAGGTTTTTCCTAATGAGTATGCAAATCTATTGAGGCACATAGGGAGATGCTTGTGTCAAGTGTCACAATCTTTTGCTTGAGCAGTATAATCCAGCAGCCAAGAAAAAAGTACCCTACTAGTATGATCAGTTATAATTCTTATTGTTCTATGCAGTGGAAATTTCATTAGGGAATATAACAAATTAATTTGCTTGTGATGCTCTTCTTTGCATTTGATCATCACGACTTGAACAATTGAGAACAATATCACAAATAGTGGGAAATGCAATGACCTTCCGATTCAGGATGATCTCCTTTTAAGTGAGATTTGCAAAAGTATTAAGAGCTCTTCTAGTTTAGTCATCACAATTTACTGCCAGCACATTTAGTGCTATATGTGTCCAAAGTTACTGTCAAGGTAGAGCTGAACACTATAGGAAAATGGTAGAAAGTTAGAAAGGTAAAAAGATTAGATTCTAGCATTCAAAAGTTGTTAAACTGTATATTGAAAACTGAATATTGCTGTCCCTCAACCTATACTTTTCTGGCTGGTCTCCATACTCACTTACCAGGGCTTCTACCATGGGGGAACTCTTCTTCCTGCAACTCTCCTCTAGAGTCAGTAGAGTGTTCCTGCCACCACCAGGAATATGATCCCATGTGCCAGTTCCCCAACTCACCACAGGGACCCTGTGCAACATTGGAGTTACCTCAAAATCCTGACCCTCTCCTTGAAGCAGGGCACCACGTCTGTGTGTGTGTGAACCTCATCCTCAGTACTGGACCTAACACTTTTGTTGCCACCATCTGAGCTGGACCCAGCCCTCCTGGCTTCCCCAGTCAAGCTCCAGCTCTCTCATTTTAATCTCATAATCAGAAATCATTTCCCATCCCTCCATCTCCAATTGCATTGCTACCCTTTCAAATGCAAGCCTCCTGGCTCCCAGCTTATTCTCCAGCTCCTCTAGATATAGACCAGGAGAGGGACTACTGATGCCTTACCCAGAGGGTACCTCCCCTCCTAACACCTAACAGCTCATGAGCCCTCAGCACATTTTCCCTTTGAATTGGCTCCCTGGTCTCCACACTATGATCCTCTGGATTCCCACTGGTTTTCCTAGATGCTACCCAGGCCCTCAGCACCTTTTGTAGCTCCTCCGTTTTGGCTAGATCTCTCAATGGGACTTTGAGGTTTTTGCAAATTGCTTTCAGTTCCTTTACGGTGTAGGTTTCCAACCTATCATCCTTAAAGACCAATTTTAGGAATGTAACAAACGATGCTCTTGACTGAGACATGATGTAGTAGATAGTTCAAGTTAAAAAAAAGGGAAAGACAAAAATAGATCAAAAAGGAAAAACCTAGTATGTTGTATGTAATGGTCTGTGATATGGTAGTAGTGTACACCAATCACTGTAGGTCAAGTGCAAACTCAAGTCTTATCCTCACCACTGACAACCAATGTTAGATATGTGGTCTCTATCAGGCAGATTGTTACTCTGTCCAAGTAAGGACCCTTCTTCCTAGTCAGGATAAGGGGGATCCACTACTGAAATAACCCCTGATCACCCCCTTGATTGCTTGGCACACGCAGTCAGGCTTATCTCAGAGGCAGTGTGTGAAGCATTTGCACATAGCACACAGTAATACAGTGAAAACACTACAAAGGGACACAACACCAGTTTTAGAAAAATAACCAATATTTATTTGTGCATATAAGACCAAAACGATAAATGACCCCCATACAGTAACCGAAAATATGCACTTTGCAAAAATGACTTTAAAATATAGTTCCTTAAAGGCGGTAGCTCCATCCGGGGCTACTGTGGTGCTAAAAACAACAGAATCCAACAGTTCCGGATGACTATGTCGGTGCAGACTGGTGTCAGTGTCAGCAGACTGGTAAACAGTATCTTCGGTTTGGCCGAACGCATCGGTGCAGCCTGGTCACGGCAACTGTCGTGGTTGCAATGTGAAGTGTAGCGGAGCGGCATGCAGTGCCCTCAAGTCGTGATGCAGGCAGCAGCTCGGTGATAGTCATCCAGCGGCGTCGATAAGACCAGGGCTGCCATTCGCAGCAGGTTGGTGATCGTTCCCGTGCTCACAGGTCCCGGTGCAAGCGATAGTACTGGCTAATGGGAGCTGGCGTCGGTTTTCCCAGACTGTGGTGTGGGATGGGGCAGTACGTCATGTGACTTATGAGAGGTGCTCCCAATCCACGGTGCAGACACGGGTGTCGAAGTCACTGTGCAGCGACATTGTCGGTGAGATAAGGGTGGCGGAGTGAAGCGAGGCAGTGCAGATTGTGGTGCCCACAGGTCATGGTGACAGCAGCAGCTCGGTGGCGGCTGCGGTCGCCTTTGTCAGTGTGGCCAGGGTTGTGGTGCGAAGTGAAGTGGTGCCCTCTGAGTTGGCTTCAGGACATGAGCCTACAGCGGTGCCGGTCATGGTGTCGGCTGCTTTCCCCCTCTGTGGCAACTGAAACCAATGTTTCCAGAGGCGGTACCCAGAGGTAAGTGATGTCTTTGCCGTCCCCAAGACTTTGTGAAAAGTAGGGAAGCTCTATTTCAAGCCCCTGGAGATACTCAGCGACAAGTGAAGAAAGTTCAGTCCAGTCCATTCACTGCCCAAGGCAGAAGCAGCGACTGCAGGCCAACCTAGCAAAGCAACAACACAGCAAAGGAGTAGTACTCATCCTAGCAGTACTTCCTGCTCTTCTCCTTGGCAGGTTCCTTGATCCAAGCAAGTTTTCTGTAGTCTGTTTTAGCTCCCTGAGACTTCCAACAGGAGGCAAGCTCTACTTCAAGCCCTTGGAGCAAAACTCCAAAAGCAGGAGGATGAAAGTACAATTCAGTAATATCTTTGCCCAAGACAGCAGCAGCAAGCAGAAGGCTAACACAGAAGAGCACGAAGAGAAGTGGCAGTTCCTCCTGATAGTTTTTCCAGCTCTTCTTCCTGGCAGGTTCCTTAGTTCATCAGTAATCTAATGTTCTCGGGTCTGGGCCTCAATATTTATACTACATGTTTCTTTGTTCTTTTGTGGGAATAGTCTCTCACCTCAGTCCAAACTAGTTCTGTCCTATCTGGCCCAGCTTCCTGGCAGGAGGTAGAGACAGCATTGAGCAAAGGAGACAGGACCTATTTAGGTGCAAGGGAAATCTCCTTGCCACCACTCTAATTACAGACCAGGCCTCTTCAGGTGCTGGTGAAATTCCTAACACTACTTTGAATGAAGCCCAGGCCTATTCAGCCCAGTCCTGACTCATCCTGGAAAGGCAGGACACACCTTGAACACCCCATTGGCTGTCTACAGTGAATGCACATTCCCAGCCCCTGTCACTCTAAAGCCAGACAGTCAATACACAACCCAGAAGAGGCACATAGGATGGCTAAGCAAGAAAATACACAGTTTCTAAAAGTGGTATTTTCAAACACAACATAAAAATCTTCTTTACTAAAAGGTGCATTTTTACATTCTGAGTTCAGGCATACTAAACTCCATTTCCCTATCTTGTCCCAATGGAACGTTATACATGTTAAATGTTACAAAGTATCTCTCATTCTATTCTTGGGGACAGATATCCTTTCCATAGTAAAAAATGAAATACAGTGTATTTCACTATCAGAACATGTAAAATGTCCTACCTCTCACATACAATGCACAGTGCCCACAGGGGTACCATGAACCTAACTTAGGGGTGCCTCACATGTAATTAAAGAGAAGGTAAGGGCCTGGCAAATGGGTGCGCTTGCCAGGTTAACATGGCAGTAGCAACTGCACACAGACACTGCAGTGCAGATCTGAGACCCTTTTAAAAGGCTGCTTGCATGGGAGGCACAATCAGTGCTGCAGGCCCACTAGCGGCATTTGACTTACAGGCCCCGGGTACACACATTGCACTGTACTTGGGGCTTAGTAGTAAGTCAAATAAGCCAATAATGGAAACACCAATCCATAAACACAATTGGCCTGGAGAGCATATGAACTTTAGCACTGAATATCAGTGGTAAAGTGGCCAGTGTTCTAAAACCAGCAATAACAGGCTCCAAAAAGCATTTTCTGTCTGTTTTAAAACTTGATTCCACTTTTACTATCCAAACAACCTCTCCTTATCTCCAGACCAGTGTTTATTGTTAACCCTAGGAATCATAAAAAAATTGCATTGACTTGACATCTCAATTGCATTGCAATATGCCTAAAGTATAATAGAGCCTCACAAATAGGTATGGTATATTGAGAGCACTTGTGTAACTCCTATCTATAGAAATTTCAATGTACCCTCTCTTTTCACTTCAGCACTATAATGAATCCCTGACCTTTATAAAGAAATGACTCCTGGCACAATCTTTTTTGGGTAGTGCAACAATAATTGCGACCTCACTACCTCCAAATCTTCTAATTATCACCTCGCTGGCTACCTTCAAAATGGAACTGAAAGCTATCCTCCTTCAAATATACTTTAGCTAAGTCATTGCAGACAATCCCCTCCATTGAGGACATGTTCATTCACCTTCTAAATGGAAATGAAAGCCCTCCTCCTTCGGTTATATTTCAGCTAAGCGTTGCAGCTATTTGTCTCCATTGAGAACATGTTCACTCACCTCTTGGACTCATTCCTGGCACAGAACTACAGTACCTCCATGTCATTGGGTGCTAAAAAATATTTGTCTTCTGTATATACCTATTGTAAAACTTGTTTATTTTTTCTAAAATTACTTATCATGTTATAATTCTAGAGTTTATTTAACTATATTTAATAATATTTGGTCATTCTTGGACCATCTGTAACTATCGGTATAATACAAAATGTCTACTTTAATGGACTCTAGCAGCTTTTGATAATTTTTGCACTATATAAATTTGTATAAATAGTTAATTAAATAAAGGGATTTATGAGTATATTTCTGAGAATATCTGACACTGATAAAACCTTTATCAATTTTCTTCCCTGGTGATGGGTCTGATGCAATTCAATCTTCAATGTGAATTAAAGACAACACTGGTTTCTGGAGAATCTGACCCTTATGTAATGATGTTGCACTCACGGACTACACTTCTTTCAATAGGAACCTCCCTGGTGGGTCATGGCAAGCCCTCATCTAACTCCAACTGAAGGAAAAACTCAAAAACACCTGCAGGCATGGCAGATTATTGAACAAATTTTCCACCTTGAAGGAACTTTTCAGAAGAGATAGATTGGTAAGTCTCAGTTATCCAAATTCTAAAAAAATAAATCGCACTAAATACCCAATTACAGTCGGCCATGAAAACTGTGCAAACTTTATTGTGCTCAATGGATTCCTTCCCTGCATGCATTGGGTGCAACGAATAGCGCCCAGTTTCAAATATTAGCCTCGAAATGTGGCCTAAAAGTTTGATTTTGGTGCTTTGAGCAAAATCTCCATCTCCATTATTCACCAGGCATTTCTCCTCTGTATATTGAGGTAGGTTTCACAAGCCAGAATTTACCTGGGAGAAAGTGTGCGGTTGTGGCTCTTACCACTCAACTCGTAATTGTGATATCTTTGGAATAAGGAATTACTGTACCTATCTCTATAGGGACAACTGTAAATGGCCTAAATGTAGAGCCATAAATTGGAAATAAGCAAAGATGGAGACTAGAAGCTTACAGTACATTGATTGCCTTGTTCCTTGGGAGAGAGAGTTACGTCATGCACAGTTTGTAAGATCCTTCTTAAATGATACCTTACTGAAGTTCACCCCTTCTAAATTTTCTCCATTGTTGACATCTATTCTGGTGTCCAAGTGGTGATAAAGGTACCTTCAAAAGATGCCCTCCTGTTCGTCTATATAAATGTGCTCTAAAACGATGGTGACATTGATTACAGAACTAGCAAGCATGGCTTGCCTAAGGCTCCCTCCCACCTCCTCAGATATAATTATTTGTTTACTTAAAGAAAGCCTGTAAGTCCTGTCATCGGGCCAAAACAAGGATATATGCTTACACATACGGGCTGGCTACATGATGTGTAGCATCACCAGTCTTTGGAAATTCTGACTCATAGTAACAAAAATGAACTGCGAAAGTTAAAAATAATCCAGTTTACATGTTCATCCCATGCCTTGTTAAGCACAAACGTCACGTTATTGTCGAGGTACCTACAGCTTTCTAAACTATCGAACCTCATTATGCACATTGAAGGTCAACAGAGGTCACGATCATTTCCATATGTTCCCTAATTGGTCATATTTTTAAATTTAAATAAAATGGAAATCAGCCCGTAATGCAATATTTATACATCTGTCAAGTGTTGGTGTTCCTGTGTCAATCATATATTCTTTTGATTACATTTCTAGTGCTTTACCCTCTGTCGTATGTTGGCTGCAGTGAAATAGTACTTCCTCTCAATGGCCCTGCATGCTTCTAAATTGCATGAGCATATTTTATTCTCCCATCGGGTATTTATGTATCTTTTTCATTACATTTCAGCTTTTATAGCCTATTTTCCTACTGTCCCAGGAAATGGCTTAAATTTAAGGATTTGGAGATTGCCCAACTTTAGTTACTGTTATTAAAATGTGTCTGGAGAGCAACATAGTATTTGTTTGAAAAAGTTTAACTAAATCCTTTGCATCAACGGTTCACATGAGCTTCTCAAAGAGGGACAATCAATTAGTATTGTAAGATTAAAGGAAGCTCTTGTTTCTACACTTGGTCGTGTTTGTTTTTGTTTTTTTTGCCATGTACGATGTCAAGTATTGCAAGGAAATGAATGCTTAACCAATGAAATCTGTTACCACGCGATAAATAATACAGGGAGGTCTTATGCAGAACTAAATTCCGGATATTTCTGGATGTGGTAATACTAGCCTCAAATTACTGGCTGGAAATTCAGGTGGTTAAATCACATATGGAAAGGGGTTCAGTGCAGCCTGGACTCTTATTCCACCTCCTTCCCCATTCCCAGATAAAGCACACAAGAGTACATAATGCATACCATGCTATGTGACATCTTTTCAATTCCTTAATTGACCTTCCCCCGCCACCGCAATCTCTCCTGCCCGCGCTCATGAAACCTTAAGGCCTTTACCACCTCCTCAGAAGTGATGATATGTTTCTGCATGAAACCTCCCAGAATAAGGAATACTGTGCAGAATGCCACTCGATAATTCCAGGGCTGCATAGTTATTGCCCATTTTGAGGGATTTAACTCCTAATTGCAAATATTTCAGGCAAAGATTCTGCCCAGAATTGGTAGCTATGCACAGGATGCATATACTGGATCACTCTGTGAAAATTACCCTCATGCCTCTTGGATCCAACACCACACACTCACCCTATTTTTAACTCACTCCATGTTCTTTTCTATCCATGCTTTCTCCTTTTGTCGATGTGTCTCTTCCTCTTTCTTTCCCTCTTTTCTGCCTCTCTCTTGCTTGCTCGGGGTCAATGCCCCACGTGCCCAAAATGAGCAAAACCACAGGCTCAAATTAAGCACTGCATGTTGTATTCTCTTTGTAGTTCTAAACATGGTATGTGAATACAATTCCAAAAAACGAAATACTGCAGAATTCCCTGGTGACACACATTTAGGTTATCAGAGCTGAACCACACACTATTTCAGCAAGGCAGGTGGCATCAGCCAGTAATTTTGTTTTCTTTCACATTCCATAGCAATAAACAAAATGCTTGATTTAATGTTTTACAGATATTTTATGCTAAAAGACTATTATATACACCTGCTGTTTTAAATAAAAGTATGCTATGGAACTGCAATGAAAGTGGACTGACCATTTAATCATCATGAATTATATAAAGCATTTTGTAAATCGTACCCATCAGGACCTGACACACTGTTATTGCCATTTTGACGAAATGTTAATAATTAAAAAATTATATTATGCAGAAAATTGTTTGAAAATGTAATGATTGTCTTCACTGCCACCAAACCTTTGGACATCTACGCTCTGCAGGTCTCTCACTAGCACACACCTCACACATTTCCACAAGGAGAGCATGGGGCCGTGCCTTCTCGTATCTGGCCCCTAAAGCCAGAAAAGATTACCAGAAAAACGACAGGGCCTCCTCCACTCTTCGTCTTTTCTTTCTTTCACAAGAAGCTGAAGACCTGGCTTTTGAGTAAGCCCGATGGCTGGCCTCACACACCTGCTACAGAGTACCGGGATACCCTCTCGGGTGATTATCGTGATACAAAAATACTGATAACATATAATACCATTATATTCAGAATTTAGGGCTTACTACAAGTACCACATTGTGGAAGCTATTTTCATAGTACCGGATTTAACAACCCAGGGGGTCCTGATAACAGCATAGGTCACATAATTAGTTAGGATTCTGAGCTGAACCATGGGAAACCCCAGGGAAATTGGGAATTTCCAGTGTATTTAGTAATCCCAAGTCTGTTACCCTCAGTAATGCCTCATTCTTCCCTGTAATTTCCTACGAAGTGTTCAGCTGCTGAGAGCAGCCTAAATCTCTGTGAGAAACATAAGAGATGTATGATGGCTCCACTGACCTTAGAGGCCAGTAACTCTGTTGCCTACTCCATCAAAATTTCTTGGGAACTCGTAATGAGGCCAAAAGTTATGAGAAGTTATTTTTTATTAGAAACTCCTATGTGTCAATTCTCAACAGTTCGACAAACAGCTTTGTCCTTTCCACAGCCGTCCAAGTAGACGGCCACAGAAACTTTAATGAAGATGTTGTGAAATAAGCGGTAAGTGCCCTGAGGAGATGTTGTTGTACAGCGGTAAACACTATCAGGTCATCTGGACCCACCATGTTGTTGCTTCATAAATTGATGGCTTCACTGACCCATTTTGGTAAAAAACAATGAATATAGTTTAATGAATCAAAGCCAAGTGGGAAAGGGAGAGAAATACTCTTGCTGTTTAACAGTGTCCTCCATGCGTCTGGTCTCTGAAAAAGAACAGTATTACATCAGTATCTGATCACAGTGTTTAAATTGCTTTTCTTGTATCTGACAAGCTTTATAGAAAATGTCTCCAAAAGAGCACCTGTGTTGAAAGCTAAATGAAATGTATTATGAAATATGGCTCTCGACTGCATGTGGCGGTATAATCTTATGTGCAATTCAGGCAAAGTGGGGAATTCAATTTGAAGATGTCATTTGCTACAATTTGATGATTATGATTAAGGAACCGTATACAGTTCCTGCCTGACATTTTCCTTTTAAAACCTGAATCGTGCAATCACTGTGGTCTTCCTTCATCTGACTTTGTCACATTGTTCAGGCTTCAAGTGTTTTCTTGGTGAAGGACAAAAACAACAACCGATGACTTACAGCAATAAGAAATTATAACATGTTGCGACTAAATTATTTGACATGTGCCTTATGAGGTATAAAGGAGCGTTCTCTGCTTCGTTTATCCATTTCTTCAACACAAGGTTTAACATGGAAATATAAGAGATTTAGGGGCACATTTATGAGAGCCTTGCGTTACCGTTTGCACCACGCAAAGAGCTACATGCATGACGCAAGGTTCTGAATCAGATTTATGAAGCCACTCAAAGCCACATTGCATGGCTTCGAGTGGCCTCAAAAATCTTAAGTAAGGCAACGCAGTGCAAATCGCTGTGTCACCTTACGCAAGGGAGCAGTTCTATGGGCGTTACAGTGGGTGCTCCAATGCGACTCCCATAGGTTTTGAAGAATTCCCAGATTTACAAAGACTTGTAAACCTGGGAATCCATCAAAATCTTATGCCTCCCAGGGCAGGTGTAACAAGGAGAAATATCTTTATTTCTCCTCGCTTTTTACTCTTTCTTTGTGTGCTGTATTCTGCAGCAACAATAGAAGGAGGAAAACAACTCTATGGATTGCTTTCGTGCAAGAAGGTGCCCCTTCCTGCACAAAAACAATCCTGCTAACAACACAGGCACCCTTGCACCAAGGGTGACTGCTTTGGCCTGCCGAAAAGGCGCTAGTGAAGGGAGGAAAAGGACAGGAATGCACCATATTGCACCATATTGGATAAATACCTTTTCACTTTGATGTAGCAAAGCAACTCTTTTTTAATTAAACCAGATAGATGACAGCTTAGTTTGGAATGTATATAGAAATAGGACAATAGAAGCATCATGCTGCCAAAATGTTATGGTCAAATATCGAGGACAATTATATCGAGAAGTTAAGTTCATATAAGTAAATATAGATTAACTGTTCCTAAATCAATATCTACTTATCTTGAAGATATATATATAGTCAAGGTACAGATATGTGGTGTTTGGTAAAGTATACCTATACTTACCTATGTAAACTTAAACTCTGCATATTTTGTTTCTCAATATTTTGTGTATGTTGGACTTGTTATTAAGGTGGAATACCATACATTGTGCCCCCTGTGATAACTGCCACCTGAATAATGAATCCGCTTTTCTTCTCCTTAATTATGGACCTTGCTTGGATTTCAGTATTGTTGGACCAGGCCTCTACCTCATATCAGGGAAGGGATGCTTATTATTTGTAAGAATTATTTTTTTAAACAAACTGGCAGATTATGATTAGCGGTTTTTCAGATGTTACAAGTTCTCATAATTTCCAGTATTCTTGCATTTCGTGTTACCACAAAAGATATACAAATTAGCAAAACATTGAATGAGCCCAGACCATGTTCCAGTGCCAAACCCTTGATGTCAGTTTTTTCCATTCAAAATTATTAACGTCCATTAAAATGACATATTATCTCATATTCATCCCACCAGCAATCGGTCAAGGGAACCAAATATCATTCAATGACTAGCTATGCTGGTTATATGCAATTTCCCTGAGTTCTGCATAGATTGAACAGCTTCTTCTTTCTCTTTTTCTAGTAATGAATTTCCTGTCAATCTGCTGGCAATAAACCGGTCTACAGGTTCTGAAGATTTTTTTTTTTTTGTCCTCATTTGACTTACCCTCAGTATGGGAGATTTCGACCACCTTACATGGCCCAAAAGCGTAGAATGTTATAATGGTGGCGTACATGACCCATTACCGGAGGGGCTTTCAACAACTCCATCTAGGTATGTTACAACCTACAGGACCATTGATGGACCTAGGCAAAAACTCGGTCCAAGGAGTATTCAAGGCATAATCATAGGATCCGGGGAAAAAAAAAAAAAAAAACCCGGACATTAACGCCAATTGATCAGAAAATTCCAAAAAGCTAAATTTTGTTTGCTACAGGCTCTATTAAGGTCCGCTTTAGATGTTTCATATAGAGACGAGAGCCACCCAGAGTGTGATGGGGCAGTTTCCTCTGTCCAATGTATACAAAATTGCCTTCTGGCTAATAAGATTGCGTAGAAAAGAAAGGATCTTGCTCTGCCAATGATGTTATCTTCCAACCCAAAGATGATAAGTGATAGGGTTATTGACAAGGATACATTTAAGATAGAATTTAAAGTGTTCTTCACTTCCTCCCAGAATCCAGCAATGACCGGGCAATCCAAGAACATATGAACGTCGCAGGCTTCCATAAGGTCACATTTATTGCACTTCTTATCTGGAAGAAATTTGGAAAGTCTCAACGGTGTTATATATGCCCGATGCGCTGAGAATAGATGGTTTCGTTTTAGCCATGACGGTTTCACAATTCTATGGAGGAGGCCGAAAGAGTTTAACCAAAGCTCTTCACAGTGAAGACCGGTCTCCGCCCCCCATAACTGGTCTGGAAGGAGAAGCTCCCCATCAATTTCCTCCAACAGCTGCCAATACCATGTGGCTACTTCTTTCCCGCCCTGTGGTTGTTCCACTAGCCGTTGCTCCAGTATACTAACCTTCCCCATGTGGGGGTCTTTACGCCTTTGGGATCTCGCCCAACTTTCAAATTGAATGTATTTAAAACTAGAAAGCCCAGGGCCAACCTGATCCTGTAACACATCCCAAGTTATTAGTGATCCTTCTTTAAATAGCTGACCCCATCTTATAATACCAGCTTGTTGTATTATGAAAGACAGACTATCCCTCAGACATGGTGGAAGACCAGGCGAGTCCCAGATTGGAGAAAAATTGGAGTAGTAGGACAGCCCCAATCGTTTTCTAATACTAAGCCAAGTTTTAGTCCATGACTGCAACATTTTTAATTTAATTTTTTTGAAGAATTTCTGACTCCCAAATTTGGACATGAATCCATCCGCAGTTAAATTCGCCCCCATTAACATAGCTTTATACATTGATCCTGTAGGGAGATTAGATGGTATTTTTAAAAGCATCCTAGAGTGTGACAACAGGAATGCCCAAGCATAATATAATAGATCTGGCAGAGCAAGCCCACCCTTCTCCCTTCTTCTCCTTAACTTTTTCCAAGCTATTCTAGTAGATTTGTAGTTCCATATGAAGGAGTTGATTTCTTGTTGACATTTTTCAATTATTTTATAATCAAGTGCCAAGGGGATTGCGTTAAAAATAAACGTAAACTTAGGGAGAATGGACATTTTTACCAAATTTACCCTACCCGTTATGGAGAGTGGCAAATGCGACCAAGATTTTTAAAGTTTTTTAGTCTCCATATATACTCAGTTCAAATTGGATTGTCCGATGCTGCCCACATCTTGGGTAACTCTTATTCCTAGATAGCGCATGGATGTCGAAATATTTACTCCCAGTTGTATATCAGGAAGGTTCCAAACCATTATCTCGGTCTTACTCGAATTGATATCGTAGCCCGAGATATGGCCAAACTCTTCTGTCCGTTTAATAACCGCAGGAAATGCTTTTGATGGGTCAGATGTAAAGATCACAATGTCATCCGCATAAAGTGCAACCCGCCTTTCCCATTCTAGAAACTTAAAAGATGGAATGTTAGCATCCTCTCGCAATAGCTGGGCAAATGGTTCGATGTATAAGTTGAAAAGGAGAGGGGAAAGCGGGCATCCCTGCCTTGTGCCTCTAGTTATATTGAAGGCATCTGTCAGAACGCCATTAATCAGCAATCTGGCCACAGGGGCAGCATAAAGCAGTTTTATAGTTCTACAGAAGCCATCCCCACAATTGAATTTTTTAAGTACATCACTCAGGTAGAGCCAATTGACCCTATCGAAAGCCTTAGTTGCATCTAAGGTAAGGGTGGCTAAGCGTATGGAAAAGGCTGTAGCGATGTCTTTGGCTCCTATCAATTGATGTGTTAAATCTGAAAGTTGTCGTCCTTTAATGAAGCCTTTTTGGTCTGTATGGACTATGGTGCCAATGACACTGGCCAATCTAGCTGAGAGAATTGCTGTAAAACTTTTGTAATCATTATTTAATAATGATATTGGTCTGTATGACCCACATTCGAGTGGAGATTTCCCTGGCTTCGGAATAAGTACAATTGTGGCCTCCCCCCAAGATTTGGGTGGCACCTCTCCTTTTATTAGGATTCCATTAAATAGGGTCATCAGGACAGGGGCGATAACATTTTCCAAAGATCTATAAATCTCCCCCGGCAGACCGTCTGGACCAGCCGCCTTACCTTTTTTTGATTGTCGAATAGCTTTAATCACCTCAGCCTCTGTGATATCAGACTCTAAAGCCTTACTTTGCGATGTCGAGAGGGTTGGAAGCTTGATAGCTGCCAGCCATCTATCTCTTGCCTGCTGATCATTGGGGAGGTCCTCCCTATATATTGCCTCAAAGAATTCAAAGAAGGCACTACCTATATCTAGGTTAGTGGATCTTGTCACTACCTCCCCTTCTATCCTGATTTCTTTAATAAATTTGAGGGCTTGGTCAGATTTTATCTTCCATGCTAGCACTTTCCCTGCGGCTTCGCCAAATTCAAATTGGGAAGTCTTATGCACTTCCCATCTCTTGTTTACTCTCTCTTGTAGGATATTATTAGGTTGTACCTTCCGCTCAGCCAATTTTTCTTGATCCTCTGATGTTCCTGAGGATGAGCCAATCCTTGACTCTAGAAGTTTCATATCAAGCTCAAGGCTGGCCACCCTATCTCTATATATCTTCCGCCTAAAAGAGGCTCTGTGGGTTATCTGACCTCTTAAAAAGGCCTTAAATGTTTCCCAGACAACAGCCGAGCCTGCAGAGTCCCTATTTATATAAAAAAAAATTAGTGACTCAGCTACCAAGAATTTGACCTCATCCTCCTCAAGCAAGAGAGTCCGGTCAAAAGACCAAGATGGATAGTTAACGGTGTTTCTAAGGCTCAAAGAAAATGCTAGTGCAGAGTGGTCTGACAAGTGCGCAGGTAGATAATCTATCATAGTCAGGGTGTCCTTTAAACCATAACTGAAAAGGGCGTAGTCGATTCTAGAATTATGTTTGAAGCGACTATTCCGAAGAGACACCCCTATCTTATTACCAGCTCTTTCTCTCCATACATCGGCCAAGCCAAGTTGTGTCATGATTGTAATGAGAGTGTGTCTAGATTTGACGGAGCTACTAGATCTAGATTTTACAGATTTATCCAACCTGGGGTTAAGAACGATATTAAAGTCCCCCATCCAAATCACTGGATCTTGAGCTAATACTAGTTGGTTTCTGACCGCATCCAAATATAGTGGATCATCAGAGTTAGGGCCGTAATAACCAACTAAAATATAAATCTGAGCATCCAACGAGACTCTCACTAACAGCCATCTCCCTGAGTGATCTTCTTTACAATCCAGGATTTGAGCTTTTGCGGATTTTTTAAAGATGAATATGATCCCCCATCTTCTTAAAACAGAAGCCACTACCCTCCTTAAAAAACAGAGGTGGATCGATAAATGTTGTTCAACAGACCATAATACAGGTTCTCAAGATTATAAAATACTTTAGCCCCCATAGGCTCTGGCACCATGTGCTCAATTTATTTAAATCGAGATACACATTTTTTTCCTGCCTTTGTATTTGTTGTTTGTGTTGTCGCCGCTGCTGGTTATCAGTTTTATGTCTCTTCTGTTTGTACATCAGCGGAGCCTCTTGTGTTCTTTTGCTTGTGGGTTTCATTACCATTTTATACACAAGGGATGTGCTAAGAACGTTTACTCAAGAGATTAAAGTAAGATGTGAGGTAAATACCCCAAGGAGCCATGACTAACATAACTTACATAGAGGACGGGTTGTCAGACATGGAAACTGTGGATAAAGTGGGAGAGCAACCTGAGATGATAGTGATTTGCAACTTAAAGCTGGTTCCATCTACAATGGTGGAATGCTCATGCTTGCAATAATTCTCACTAACTGGCAATTGCTTGGGTCACCTTTCAGTCCATGGTTTTTTACCCGTTTACACAGAGATCAGGCGTATGCAAATCACCTTTGGTCCTGCTACAATAAAAATTGTCCAACACAAGCACAGTAAAAATAGATAAGCTTGACCTGGCAGACCACATCCCCGCAGAACAGGACATAAAGTGTCTTTGTAAAGCATACGTTCACCCATGGGCATCTTGGTGCTGAAGAACAGATGTTTTTTGTTACCCAACGGTACTCATTTTAGTGATCTCAGAAGGATGAAAGGCTCAGTGGACCCGCCAGGATTTGAACCTGTGACCATGAGGTTAAACACAGGACCTTACAGTGGACGCATTAGTGCACTAATTATTCCAAACAAAAGGTTCAGAGTGTACAAATTCCGAAAGCAATAAAGACATGAATTTATGTAAGCATAAAAAGAAAAAGAAAAAAGAAAAAGAAGAAAAAGGAGAGAGACATTTCACTCGAAGTTTAATAATGGGATTTAAGGATGTATGATTAACGAATTTAATTATTAATATCTAGTACTACGATACCATTTATTTGATTTTGCCCGTTTCAATATGGCGCAGAGGTTCAACTGCGGGCAATGTGAAGTCCTTTCTCCCTTTTTATACCCCTCCACGGCGTCTTTAAATTTGGTGGAGACATTTTGACGCACTGAAACTGCTGCTACTTGTCCTGTGATTCGCCGTGTGGTGTTTAAGTCCCGGTAAGCGCCCCTGGCTTTTGTTTTTCGATCTAAATGATATGCATTTTTTCACCACTCTTAACTTTGAATATGTCGGGTGGTGTCAGTGAGGTGGGCGCGAACCTCTGCACAATTGATTTTAAGTATATTTAGTAAGACGTGGGGAGGCTTGATTTACCTGTCTGAATAATACATAAAGGCAAGATTTTGTATTTAGGGCAGATTTCTCTCGTGTACAGCCCTATATAGTGTTGTATATAGAATTAATCTCGTCACATCTACATGAGGACGAAGTTTTTTGCTCTAGTAATGATTGTACATGCATTTGAAGCTGGATACTAAGTTGCTTTTCGAACGTTAACATTGGGCTAGACATTAAATAAGTTTATCCCTCTCTTTCCCTTTCCTTTTTATCCCCATTCCCCCCCTCCCCTCCTCTCCCCTCCCCCCCTTTTCATCAACCCCCCTCCTCCTCCCTCCCCTCTTTTCCTCTGTTGTTCAGCCTGGATTAAGTACGGGGAAAGTTGAGGACGATTTGCTCGCTCCGTGACACCTTGAATTTGTAATCATTTCTGACTGGCTCCTCAAACTGTGGTTGTTGAAGTGACCCTTTGAATTTGCCAAATATTTCAAGTGGCTTCTGAAACTGTGGTTGCTGAAGTGAACTGACAGCGGTATCTAATCTGTTTAAGATAGAAGTAAGTCACCTCTGAAGTTAACAGGTGGCAGGAATTGACCGCACACTGATTTCTAGTCGGCTATTATGTATCTCGTGTACGGCTATTATTATTATTTCAAGTACACTGGTGGTTCTTTACTAATAATTCTTAATTTGGTATGGTTGAAGGTTTCTTTCCTCAAAAATCTTTCAAATTCTTGTTTTTTTCTTTTCTTTTTCCCCTCTTTTTTTAAAATAATACTGTTTCTTTGGCCCTTTCTTAAATTTATAGGATGTAATGCAATTTTTGTAATTTTAGATTACCCATTTAGGATGCTCAGTATATTTTATGTCCTGAAGATGACCATGGATTAACACCAAAGGTCGAAACGCCGTTGACGCTATTGTGGCCGCAAATATTGGAGGACACACCTTTTGTCTATTGGAGTTTTATGAAAATTTTGTAAACTCCCTTGTTATGTACTCATCTCCTTGTCTGCCACTTGTCTGGTCATGTATATGTTCTTATGTTAAATGTACCAGCTTAATACACTGAGCTGTTTTATTGAATACATTTTGTATGTTTTTCTATTAGGGTCTCTCTCCTTTTTCTTCTTTTTCTTTTTTCTTTTTCTTTTTTTGCTTACATAAATTCATGTCTTTATTGCTTTTGGATATTTGTTTTTGAATTTGTACACTCTGAACCTTTTGTTTGGAATAATTATTGAATGCCCCTGGTTCAGGTGGTTTGGGCTGCCCTTGTGGTGGATAATGCATTAGTGCACTAAGCCACCCAAACATCAAGCGTCAACAACCTCAGCCTTCTTTTTTTTTTTAGTTAAGCCTCAATAACGCTGTCTAGCTTAAGTCTTGTGGCACAAGGAGCAAACAATTCAGTCCTGAAACCTCGTGTTCTTAATACACTGCAAACTCAATATGCATAACCAAAGCAATCAGGTTACAAAGACCTGTCTCAACCAACTCTGTGCTCAGCGCAGACGTTTTCCCTTCTGCTCTTTCTTGCATAGTTTGACAGCAGCTAATGCCTTTGTCCATTCAGGAGTTAATGGCGGAAACGCAAACTATTTACACTCTAATCCATCGAATTAAAATCACAAATGCCTGTAACAAATGCTGTAGTTGGACAGAGACACTGCTACTTTCATTCTAGGCAACAAGAGGTAGAAAAGACAATCATGCATAGATCTCAGTGACCAGAGAAATGGAAATGGAAAGGTATAAGAAGAGGAAGGTACCGACATTTGAGAGTAATTCCCCCTTGAATTAACAACAGTTAGCTAGTGAGAGAAATGTGATGCTTTTATATATCTCTGAAGATGTCATTACACAATGACTTACACAGTTTCAAGTAAATTAAAGATTGCTTTTTACATAGTCAGTCTCCCTGTATGGGAACCCTATATGTAGCTATCACAGCATGATTCAACTTCTTGAAATATTTCAGCACTGCTATCGCTCAATAATCTAATACAGGCTTCACTGAGTCAATAGGTGCATCCCAGCCGTCAGTTTCAGTCAGTATATATTAAAATGGTATTTGCTTGGAAGAGAACAAAATACAGCATAACATAAATGTATTAGAATTAAAGAAAGAAGGGCCTAAGAAGGGAATGGGAAGTCTGTTTGTTAATTAGGATTTAGTAGTGATGAAATAGAAGTATCTGCTAAGTCAATCCAGATCCAACATTTTGATGGAATCCATTAGTCACACCTACCACAAGTGATCCATATTTTTTAATTCTTAGGACAGGGGACATTTGGGAATGGAAACACATTCGAAAAGTCTAAGGTAGACAAATAGGGAACATACATTTGAAAAATATTGCAAAACTTGTCCTCAATTTGCTATTTAATAATTGTTGTTTGTGCCAAGTATGAAGGACAAAAAAAGTGTGGAAAGGGGTTATGAAGAGTGAAAGTGAAAAGAACAAAACAGATTCAATAAAATGTCATAATTTTTATAATTGTACCAGACACCAGTGCTAAACCTATTTGTGACAGAACTATGTAGTTCCCAAAAACAGTCATAATATCGCCTCACTGGGGTCAAGCTGAAATAAGTTGTCTTTATTAATTGAGGTTTGCTCTGCTATTCTTGTCATATAACAAACTTCATGATTGAATAAACGAGCACTTATCTCTGAGAAAGTCTTGCAGCCTGCGGTGCATGTACCATAGTACAAACAATCATTTGATTGGTCATACTCTGGTAGCTACAATAGTGTAAGTGTGAGTAGGGTCCTTATTTGGAATCTAGACTTAAACCACATTGAGAGCTATGTTGTTTGTACAGAAAGATAACATTTCCTCGGTATCCAGAATACAGCATTGCAAGTCTATGAAAGGTAATGCTCTATTACTTACCGGTAATCTTCATTACTCCAGGTCCCGTTGTCCTCATCCCATTCATTTACATATTGGAGATGACCATCCACAACAGAAAAAAGACAGAACAATGCTGGTACACTAACCCCGCCCCTCCCACAGGGAGTATATATACCGGCCTAACCCAGCATTCTCCCTGTTCTTTTTTTCTGTCTTCCGACAGAAAGGATGTGAAGTTTGCTCTTACCTGCTGTTGGTCATCTCCAATATGTAAATGAATGGGACGAGGACATAAGGGACCTGGGGGTAATGCATGGTGCAGAATGTTAACTTTGATAGTATTTGTTAGACCTGGCACCTTGGCGTGAGTTTCCCTCCCACTTTTTGATGGTGTGCCTCGACTGTTTTGCTGGTGTTGTCCGCTCAGGGCACTGCGCCACGGCTAATCCGTGCCGCAGTGCAAGTGCTCCCTAAGTAAAGTGTACCTGTAATTGATATCCATGATTGGTTTATTGGATTCACTGTCAGTCCCCAGTAAAGTGCACCAGGGGTGCCAGGGCTTGTGAATGCCAATGCTGCTGGTGGGCTTGCAGCGCTGGTTGCGCCACCCACGGAAGCGGCCGTGTAAAGTGTGTCTAGGGTCTGCCACCGCAGACCCTGTGCGCGGTCCGGGACCGTCGCGCTGACTGCGCAAGTGCCCCCACTTGCCAGTCCCTAAACCTTCCCTTACCTACATATTAGCCACCCCTCTGGTAGGCCCAAGGGCAGGGTGCATTGTAGGCATAAGGTAGGACATGCCCGGATGTGTGTGGCATGTCTTAGTAGTGAATTACAGCCATTTTCGTTCTTCACTATTGAAGGCTACCTGCTCTCCATAGGCCAGTATGGGCTGCCGGGATCACGCCAATGCTGTGACCCCAGTGGACTCAGAGAGCATGGTAGAAGTGTCAAGTTTGGTATGCCTGAACTCAGGATGATAAAATACTTCTTGTAGTCAAGTTTATTTTAATATCCTGGGTTTGTAGATACTACTTTTAGAAAGTTAGTATTTACTGACCTGACCATCTCAGTCCGCCTCTGCTGTGTGTATGTGTTCTGCCTGGCAACAGTAAGGAGCAGGGTTGGGGAATCCCCAGAGACAGGTTGGCTGCCAGGTGGTGGGTAGAGATATTACACCTGGATGGGTGGGAGGAGTACACCTTGACTCTTGAATGGACCTGTGCTCTGCCACCACAAAGCCGGCGCCACCCCCTGTGGGGCGGCTGATGTCTCTGCCCTGCTGCTGAAAGGAAAGAGCAGAGTCACCATAACAAAGTGCTCCAGAACTGGACTGAGCCAGGCCTAGGCCCCCTGGCGCTAAAGAACAAAAGAATCATGGTATAAAAGTAGGAGCCTGGCTCCTAAGAATTCGGAATCCTGTTTACCACAAAGAACCTCTGCCCGACTAGAAGGAGAAGGAGACGCTGGAGGAGCTGGCCTGCTGCCTGCCTTGCTGAGAAAGGAGAGGAAGAGACTATTGAAAAGACTTTGCTACTTTGTGCTTGAACATTCTCCAAGGGCTTGATCTGAGCTTGCCCCCTGAACTGAACCCCAGGACCAGTGGGTTCTCTGTGCTTCTTGCTCGTCCTCCAATTCGAGCCGTGTGTGCATCCCGCTGGAAAAGAGACTGCGCCCCTCATCGCCCCTCCTAGGGCCGTGACACTCAGGAGCTCGCCTGCCGCAATCCCGTGAGAGCCCCGCTCCGTCCGGAGCCGCTCTCTGTCCCCGGGCCAGGCCGCCTGCACCCCTGTCACCGCCTGCCATTGGAGTGCGCCGAACGCGCTATCACCCCTCCTGCCGGAAGCCGTCCTACGACTGCGATCCACGCCGGGTCATCCAGCTGCACTGACTGTGCCCTGTGACCCCGCTTCGCTATCCCCGGACATCTCAGGCCGCGCCGCCCCCGCTGTGGAGACCCTCCCGCACCGCCGTGCCAAAGGGTCGCGGGCCGCGCCTGCCTACTTGCCCACACCTGCTGATTGAGGACCCAAGAACACTTCCCGAAGTTGAGAGTCGCACCGACCTGTGCCGACTCTCCTAATCACGAAAGAAGTCCAGTATCGGGCTCGGGGCCCGCAACGCCTTATTTCCCCGTTCACAGGAGCCGATCTCTGTGAGTACTGGAACTACAAGTAAAGAGACTAAAAACTATCCATTTGAAACTACGAACCAAGAACATTTGCCTGCTGTATAACCTGGTGGCCTAGCGAAAACGTTATTGGTCTTGTGATAAGTCTGCTGAGACATATATACCTTATTTTTACATAAAGAAACGTATTTTTATATATATCCAAGTCTGGTGTCCGTTTCTGGGGGGATTAATGTATTTACTGTGTGTATGATTGTAAGTGCTTAACCAACAACGCCTGAGGAATCGCCTTGGCTGCTCACGCCACGCACCTAGAGGGTGAGCAAGGGTCATTCAAAAGGGGTATCCTGCGCCCTGACGTGGAGGAGAGGGTTCCTGCTTGACACAAGGGCAACCTTGCGCCAACCAGAGATCCCCGACTCTAACATTGGTGGCAGCGGCTGGGATTTCGGATTTGCACTTGTAATTTGCATACAGTGAATTATTAATCACCAGATAGTGAGAGCAGACCAAATAACGCAGCCACAGGTTTTTAATTGTTGAACTTTGTTGAGACATCTGCCATTACTGCAACCATGCCTGGCTCACTCTCTGCTGGAAGAGCGCTCTCCGTGATTTCTGGAATAGATGAGGTGGATTGGGAGAGACTGGAAGGCTACACGATAGAGCAATTGAAAGGCTACAGTGTAAAATTCCGAGTTCCCCATGCTGGATTCAAGAGGAGAACCCAGTACGCCAAGGCGCTAAGAGCCTGGAAGGAGTCACGAGACCCACGGAATGCGGGGGACATCGTTCCACCCGACAACCTTGAGGAGCCCAGCAGAGTCCGGTCGCCAGAGGAGCTGGCAGACAGGGCAGCAGACAGGGCGCATGCAATGGAGATGGCAAAGTTGGCAGGACAAATGGAAATGGAAAAGCAGAAGTTGGCCCTGGAGGCACAACAACGCCAAATGGATCATGATATCAGATTGAAGGAGTTGGAGCTGAAGGCGAAAAGTTTGGACACCGCTCCTTCTGGTGGCAGCACTCCACCGGTGCAGGTAGAGTCCAAGGTGTACATCCCCAAAGATGTAGTAAAGGAGTATTTTAGAAAGGATGACATAGGGCAGTGGTTTAGAGCCTACGAGGTGGCCATGTCCTCACACCGGGTCCCTGAGAAAGACTGGGGAGCGGGGTTGTGGGGAAGGTTCCTTGCTGAAGGGCGTGACACACTGTTAGATTTACCCTTAGATCTCCAAACCTCATACCCCCATATGAAGGAAGCTTTAATGACCAGGTATGGGTTAACTCCGGAGCTATATAGACAGAGGTTCAGGGAGACCAAGAAGATCCCTGAGAGTACGTATGTGGAATATGTGACCTTTTTCTGCAGAGCGCTGGATGGTTGGGTGAAGGGTAGCAAAGTGAATGATTATCAAGGGCTGCTTGATTTAATTGCATGGGAGCACTTGTCCAGTCAATGTTTTCCTGAGCTACGCCAGCACCTGATTGATAGCAAGCTGTCCAACCCGAGGAAGCTTGCTGAGGAGGCGGACCGCTGGCTCAGCACCAGGGTCCACAAGGGTCAAGTGGGAGACTCCGCCAAAGGTGGGCAGGGTCCCCAGCAGAAGAGTGGGGGGGACAAGGGTAAACAGAAGGGGTTCCAAAAAGGCCCCCAAAGTAATTCCCAAGGGAACCAGCAGAAGGGTTCTCAGCCTCCCCCACCCCCGCAGCAGAACGGGGCCCCGACAGGTAGACCTGTTCCAAAGGGGCCCTTCAATTGTTATAAGTGTGGTGATCCGGGTCACATTGCCTCTGATCCTAAGTGTCGCCTGTTTGGTAAGACCGCACCCACTGGTGCTCCACCCCGGCAAGTAGCTAGTGTTAACTTTGGGGAGGAAGTAGCAGTCCAGGAGGGTGGGGGTCCCGGGCAGATGACCCTAGTCTCGCTAGGAGACAGTGAGATGGTCCCTGTAACCTACCTGCCCTCTAACACTAAGAAATATGGGCAGGTGGTAACCATCAATGGAAAGAAGGTTGAGGCTCTTAGAGATACAGGAGCCAGCGTGACCTCGGTGAGGCAACACCTGGTGTCTCAAGAGCAAATTGTACCCAATGCCTACTGTAGGGTTGTCAATGCTGACAACGTAGAGAGTCGTTGTCCAATGGCTCAAGTTCCCTTTTAGTGGGGGGAGGTCTCTGGTACTCTACAAGTCGCTGTGAGAACGGACATGCCTGTAGATTGTCTGCTAGGGAACGACCTGGAAAGCTCCCCTTGGGAAAAGGTGGAGAAGACCACGCATCTGAGGATGGTGGGTCTACCCGACTGGGCATGCGTGACCACCCGGTCCATGGCAGCCAGTAGGGGTGTTGAGAGGGTCCTGGAGCCTGAGGGAGAGGTCCAGGAACCGGCCTTAGGGAGAAGGCGCAGGAGGCGCGGGAAACCGGCCCCCGAAGTTCCCACGGCCCAGGGGGAAGCAGACCCTGAGGGGGATGCTCTGGAGCCTACCGGGGAACAGATTGCCGAACTGGGAGATCTGCCTGAGCTGACCCATTGGCAGCCAGAAGGAGGTCCCTCCAGGGAGGAATTCTGCAGGGAGCAGAAAGAATGCCCTTCTCTCGTAGGTATGCGGCAGCAGGCTGCAGACCAGGCCAATGGTGTTCAGGCCAAAACACACTACGTGTACTGGGAGAGTGACCTCCTGTATTCCGAGCCTAAGGCTGCTGAACCTGGGTCAGCCCGTGTGCTGGTGGTACCCCAGAAGTTCAGAACCTTCCTACTGGGGCTGGCTCATGATGTGCCGTTAGCAGGACATTTGGGGATGGACAAGACCTATGACAGGCTTGTCACCCACTTTTACTGGCCCCAAATGCATAAGAATTCAGATTCCTACTGCAGAACCTGTCAGACTTGCCAGGCAAGTGGTAAGAGCGGAGGGAAGCATAAGGCTCCTCTGCAACCTTTCCCTGTGGTCGGTACGCCATTCCAACGAGTGGGTATTGACATTGTGGGGCCTCTGGACCCCAAGACAGCCCTGGGCAACAGGTTCATCCTGGTCTTGGTGGACCATGCCACCAGGTACCCTGAAGCCATCCCTCTGAGGACAGTGACGGCCCCCGTGGTGGGACGGGCACTGATGGGAATTTTCTCCCGAGTGGGATTCCCTCTAGAGGTGGTGAGCGACAGGGGGACCAATTTCATAGTGTAAACCAACGAAGTCAGTGTAAATCTCAAAGAATGCACTCACCATCCGTAGAAGCACCAGTCTCCAAGGTCAGAGCCTACCCAATCAATTACAGGGAGGAAAACAGACCTGCGGAGGTAATACAAATTTTGTATGAAAAGCCCTCACTCACCAACCTGGTTGGTGACATGCTTCATCATAGGGCCCCACCGGGCATGGCCGAGTGCCATCCCAGTGTGCTGCAACGCCAGGTTACTGCGGAGCGGGGTTGTGTGTGGTGATAGTGAATTTAAAATTCCCAATTGAGTCAAAAAATTATTTTATTCGTTTTGCTAATTGGAAAATTAAAACATAATAAAAAGGAGTGATGGTCAAAAAAATAACAGACCGGGTTCACTCCGTGGCGGTCAACATGTTTCTGCCTTTATGTGTAGTTTACAGGCTTTCTTCAGGACCAGAGTGGAAGTGTGGGTGCCCCGGTGGTGTGAACGCACTAAGGTTCACCCTCCCGTGGGCTGCTGTGTGAAAAATAATATGAAACACAGGGAAACATCCGCCAAAAACTATAATGGTGGAGAGAAACGAGTTTACTTGTGAGGCTAGACTGTTCGTCGCCTCAGGGATCCCGGGGGAGAGGTGCGAGCAAAAATGGCACACCGCCCTCGCTGCTCGGCACCCGTTAGGAACCTACACCGCCTCAAGCCACCGGGTCCGCATATATGAAATCCCTGTGGAAGGAGTGTGGGGTAACTTACAAGTTCACCACTCCTTACCATCCCCAAGGAAATGGGTTGGTTGAGAGATTCAACCGAACCCTCAAAGGCATGATCATGGGCCTGGACGGTCCAAGGAGGCGTAAGTGGGACGTCCTCTTGCCATGCCTGCTCTTCGCTTACCGAGAGGTGCCACAGAAGTCTCTAGGGTTCAGCCCCTTTGAGCTTCTGTATGGTCACCCGGTAAGAGGACCTCTGAGTTTGGTAAAGGAAGGCTGGGAGCAATCTCCCAGGAAACCTCCCCAGAATGTATATAGTTACATGCTGGCCTTCCGAAACCAGACTCGGCGTTTCAGGCAACTTGCTGAGGCAAATCTGGAAGCCAGCCAGGAGGAGATGAAGCGGTGGTACGACCGGAATGCCACTCTGGTAGAGCTTCAACCTGGACAGAAGGTGTGGGTCTTGGCCCCAGTGGAGCCGTGTGCACTTCAGGATAAGTGGACAGGTCCATTTGAGGTTGTGGAGCGCAAAAGTCCTATCACCTACTTGGTGGACATGCAGACTCCCAGGAACCCTTTGAGGGTCCTACATGTTAACCGCCTTAAGCCCCACTTAGAGAGGACCGAAGTGGGCATGCTGCTGGCCACTGATGATGGAATGGAAGAGGAGACCGAGCCTCTTCCTGACCTCTTAGTGGCCTCTGAGAAAGATGGGTCAGTGGATGGAGTTAACCTCTCACCCACCCTGACGCCCGAACAACAGGAAGATTGCCGCCACTTGCTGGGACAATTTTCCGACCGATTCTCCCTGGTTCCGGGTGTCACAGATTGGTGCGTCCATGATGTGGACACAGGAGACAGCTTACCTGTGAAGCACAAGGCTTACCGGGTAACTGACAGGGTCAGAGCTTGCATTAAGGAGGAGGTCTCCAAGATGCTTGCGCTAGGGGTGGTTGAATCCTCCAGCAGTCCTTGGTCCAGCCCCGTGGTCTTGGTCCCAAAGGCTGCTGCGCCGGGAGCCACACCTGAACTCCGGTTCTGTGTGGACTACAGAGGACTCAATTCAGTCACGAAGACTGACGCGCACCCCATCCCCAGAGCTGATGAGCTCATTGATCGGCTGGGGGCTGCCCGGTTCCTCAGTACGTTTGATTTAACGTCTGGGTACTGGCAGATCGCCTTGACCGATGGGGCCAAAGAGAGGTCAGCATTCTCTACACCAGATGGGCACTTCCAGTTCCGAGTCATGCCATTTGGGATGAAGAATGCCCCTGCCACCTTTCAGAGGTTGGTCAACCAGGTACTGGTTGGGCTGGATGCGTTCAGTGCCGCCTACCTGGATGACATCGCAGTGTTCAGTGCCACCTGGCCTGAACACCTGCGCCACCTCTGGGAAGTGTTGATGGCGCTGCGCCGAGCAGGCCTCACGATCAAGGCAAGCAAGTGCCAGATCGGGCAGGGTTCCGTGGTGTACTTGGGACACCAAGTGGGGAGTGGCAAGGTGGCACCCTTGCAACCCAAGATTGAAACCATCCTGGCTTGGGAACCCCCCAAGACGCAGACCGCAGTGAGGGCCTTCCTGGGGCTCACTGGGTACTACAGGAGGTTTGTCAAGGGCTATGGAACGATCGTTGCCCCCTTGACAGAGCTGACTTCTAAGAAGCAGCCCAGGAACGTGATTTGGACTGACACCTGTCAGAAAGCTTTCGAAACCCTGAAGACTGCCATGTGCACGGCGCCCGTGCTCTTGGCCCCTGACTTCTCCAAGGAATTCCTCGTCCAGACAGACGCTTCAGAGCATGGTGTAGGGGCTGTTCTCTCACAGCTGACTGAGGAGGGCTGGGACCAACCCGTAGCCTTCATCAGTAGGAGGTTACTTCCACGGGAAAGTAGGTGGAGTGCAATTGAGCGAGAAGCATTTGCTGTGGTCTGGGCGCTGAAGAAGCTAAGACCCTACTTGTTTGGGTCTCACTTCCGGGTTCAGACGGACCACAGGCCCCTCAGATGGTTGATGCAAATGAGGGGTGAAAACCCGAAGCTGTTGAGGTGGTCCATCTCCCTACAGGGTATGGACTTTACGGTGGAACACCGTCCTGGTACAGATCACGCCAACGCTGACGGTCTGTCCAGGTATTTCCGCCTTAGTGACGAGGAACCCCCTGGGCAAGGGTAGTTCTCCCCACATTTCAGCTGGAGGGGACACGTGTTAGACCTGGCACCTTGGCGTGAGTTTCCCTCCCACTTTTTGATGGTGTGCCTCGACTGTTTTGCTGGTGTTGTCCGCTCAGGGCACTGCGCCACGGCTAATCCGTGCCGCAGTGCAAGTGCTCCCTAAGTAAAGTGTACCTGTAATTGATATCCATGATTGGTTTATTGGATTCACTGTCAGTCCCCAGTAAAGTGCACCAGGGGTGCCAGGGCTTGTGAATGCCAATGCTGCTGGTGGGCTTGCAGCGCTGGTTGCGCCACCCACGGAAGCGGCCGTGTAAAGTGTGTCTAGGGTCTGCCACCGCAGACCCTGTGCGCGGTCCGGGACGGTCGCGCTGACTGCGCAAGTGCCCCCACTTGCCAGTCCCTAAACCTTCCCTTACCTACATATTAGCCACCCCTCTGGTAGGCCCAAGGGCAGGGTGCATTGTAGGCATAAGGTAGGACATGCCCGGATGTGTGTGGCATGTCTTAGTAGTGAATTACAGCCATTTTCGTTCTTCACTATTGAAGGCTACCTGCTCTCCATAGGCCAGTATGGGCTGCCGGGATCACGCCAACGCTGTGACCCCAGTGGACTCAGAGAGCATGGTAGAAGTGTCAAGTTTGGTATGCCTGAACTCAGGATGATAAAATACTTCTTGTAGTCAAGTTTATTTTAATATCCTGGGTTTGTAGATACTACTTTTAGAAAGTTAGTATTTACTGACCTGACCATCTCAGTCCGCCTCTGCTGTGTGTATGTGTTCTGCCTGGCAACAGTAAGGAGCAGGGTTGGGGAATCCCCAGAGACAGGTTGGCTGCCAGGTGGTGGGTAGAGAGATTACACCTGGATGGGTGGGAGGAGTACACCTTGACTCTTGAATGGACCTGTGCTCTGCCACCACAAAGCCGGCGCCACCCCCTGTGGGGCGGCTGATGTCTCTGCCCTGCTGCTGAAAGGAAAGAGCAGAGTCACCATAACAAAGTGCTCCAGAACTGGACTGAGCCAGGCCTAGGCCCCCTGGCGCTAAAGAACAAAAGAATCATGGTATAAAAGTAGGAGCCTGGCTCCTAAGAATTCGGAATCCTGTTTACCACAAAGAACCTCTGCCCGACTAGAAGGAGAAGGAGACGCTGGAGGAGCTGGCCTGCTGCCTGCCTTGCTGAGAAAGGAGAGGAAGAGACTATTGAAAAGACTTTGCTACTTTGTGCTTGAACATTCTCCAAGGGCTTGATCTGAGCTTGCCCCCTGAACTGAACCCCAGGACCAGTGGGTTCTCTGTGCTTCTTGCTCGTCCTCCAATTCGAGCCGTGTGTGCATCCCGCTGGAAAAGAGACTGCGCCCCTCATCGCCCCTCCTAGGGCCGTGACACTCAGGAGCTCGCCTGCCGCAATCCCGTGAGAGCCCCGCTCCGTCCGGAGCCGCTCTCTGTCCCCGGGCCAGGCCGCCTGCACCCCTGTCACCGCCTGCCATTGGAGTGCGCCGAACGCGCTATCACCCCTCCTGCCGGAAGCCGTCCTACGACTGCGATCCACGCCGGGTCATCCAGCTGCACTGACTGTGCCCTGTGACCCCGCTTCGCTATCCCCGGACATCTCAGGCCGCGCCGCCCCCGCTGTGGAGACCCTCCCGCACCGCCGTGCCAAAGGGTCGCGGGCCGCGCCTGCCTACTTGCCCACACCTGCTGATTGAGGACCCAAGAACACTTCCCGAAGTTGAGAGTCGCACCGACCTGTGCCGACTCTCCTAATCACGAAAGAAGTCCAGTATCGGGCTCGGGGCCCGCAACGCCTTATTTCCCCGTTCACAGGAGCCGATCTCTGTGAGTACTGGAACTACAAGTAAAGAGACTAAAAACTATCCATTTGAAACTACGAACCAAGAACATTTGCCTGCTGTATAACCTGGTGGCCTAGCGAAAACGTTATTGGTCTTGTGATAAGTCTGCTGAGACATATATACCTTATTTTTACATAAAGAAACGTATTTTTATATATATCCAAGTCTGGTGTCCGTTTCTGGGGGGATTAATGTATTTACTGTGTGTATGATTGTAAGTGCTTAACCAACAACGCCTGAGGAATCGCCTTGGCTGCTCACGCCACGCACCTAGAGGGTGAGCAAGGGTCATTCAAAAGGGGTATCCTGCGCCCTGACGTGGAGGAGAGGGTTCCTGCTTGACACAAGGGCAACCTTGCGCCAACCAGAGATCCCCGACTCTAACAGTATTTCAGTCCGAAGATGTTCGCAGTTTAACTCTGTCTCTTCTGTAAGTTTGGCAGTGCAGTGGCAGCGCAGTATCAATCTATTATTGAGGGAAATGCACTATTTAGTGTTTATTAGTTTTCACACTTCAAAGGAAAATTAAGAGAAACCGAGTTGTTTTAATTAAATGATCTGCTCATTTCTTAGGTAGGCACCTTGATTTTTAGTACAATTGAGGGATTCCATTAATATGCACATTTTTACATAGAATAGTTCGATTTATTTATCATTTATTTAACTTGTTTAGTGTGGTCAGTATGTTCCCAGTACAACCAGCTTTGTTGGTATTCATCAAAATATAGAAGTATCCTTTAACTTGAACCCTGCTTTCTATGTGACTCAGCATGTTTTCACATCATTCTTATAATCTCTGTGTCTGTTGGACAGAATCAGGTATTTTGAATTTTGTGCAGAGTCTCTGCCCTAGGCAAGGGCCTTTATCAAAATATAAAGTAGAGCCAATCACAAATCCACCCAGAGAAGGAGTAAGGTCACTCTTTAATCTGTTGTTCAAGAGTGAACTGAAAATTTGAGATTAACTCAACCTAAATGGCGTGCTCAGTATGGAGACAATGAAGCTGATAAGCATGAAAGCCCAGTTCTTACCATCAAAGACATATTGATTAATCCTTCTGCTAACCATTTCTGAATCATCTGGAGACAAAGTGCACGCTTATGCCCTCAAGTGACCTGTTAAATGTTCTATGGACCCACCTTAGAGATTGATTACTCTGCCAGGTCAGAATAGATCTGTTAGACAGATCTACTCTAATGGAATCAGCAGTGCATGATGTGTGATGGTTAGTCACAATGAAAGCATTACCTTGAGTGCAGGAGGCCTGTGCATAATAAACAATCAACACTACTTTGTAGGGATAATTTTTCGAGGCTTCAAAAAAATAAACATAGAATTTTGTTGTCAAAACTGTTCCATTTAAAAGAGCGCATCAGGACCATGAATTCAAGGTCATTCCTAATGGTCAGAATGTATATAAGGTTTTCATAGGCAGCATAGCTTCTGTGACAGAGTGTTTCCATGACGCCCTGGTCAACGATCATGGAAATGTTTGCGCCAAAAACAAAACATTTAAGCCTTAGCGATTTTAAGATAAAGACACTGCAATATTGTTTTTAATAACATGGGTCCAAATGAAAATCAGGCCCTAAATTACTGTGTACAAACTGCAACCAGGATTTGTGCATCCATTATTAACATATTTATTATTTGATTAATTAAATCATTACAATCCACATATAAAACCCGAAACTTAAAAGATATTAGAGAATATTTTTCACTGAGCTCCTCTCATCGTCCTCAATAAAAAGAAACCAGTAAAATTTTTAAAATAACATTTCTTCTACAACAGGGTAACCTTCACTTAAGTGAAACCACATGGCGGCATAATATCAATAAATATGATTAATAAAAAATAGAGGTTACTTCTAAAAGCAGCAGGTACAACACCAACTTGAAAAAAAGCATCCCAAAGTTAATGTACAGTTCAAAGTAACAACAGTCAATAGTTAATGACACGTCGTTGAATTTGGGTTCCATGTTGTGAGGCTGAGGCTGAATACACTGGTTTTGCTGGAGAACAGCTTCAAAGATGTAGCATTATTATAACCATCTGTGCTTATTCCCTGGTTTTGACACGGGCCTGGAATTTACTGATTAAGCTTGCGATATGCAAAATGGATAAAGAGTGTAAAGCTAATATTTAAAGCTGTGTTCTTCGGATTCAATGCCGCGATGATACCCTGCCTACAAGACCGGATTCAAAATCTCCTCCACTCTGGTCTCAGTTTTGATCTGCACAAGGACAGCAATGCTGGGCAGAGGCATACAACGTTCTCCAAAGACTCAACCGATTCTCCGCAGCCCCTGCACAGACGCTCATCTGATGTGCGACGCTGAAGGGGTAGATGTTTCAAAAAGGGGTACTCCCCCAGTCTAAGTGCCATAAACCACAGTTTTAGATACACTGGGTATTTGCAGGGCAGATATGATGGAAGAGAAGCCAACTGATAAGAGTTGATTACTGCCTATGCGTGCTTGCATTTGGCAAGGGTCACTTTGTCAGAAGAATAGGAACACATTCGGATGAGCTTCTTGATAATTATTTTAAAAGCTGTATTACTTGGGTTGAGATTCCAGAAGTCACTTGCTGATAATTGCTGTACGCATTCATGAAAAAAACGACTGTATGACCCGCCAAGATTGCTAGAGCTGATATCTGACCATAACAATGACTCGAGGGAACCAGCTCCAGCCTGCCTTAGCTTGTTGTACATTTTTAGATAAGCACCTGCGCTTAGAATTTTATACCTGCTCTTAGCATTTCATAGTTCAGAAGGCCTAGTTCTAATCGAATCTGTGCAGCAGATGCAGATTTTGGCAGCTGAAGAACTCTTTTATAAATCTTGGTCACATGTTGGTTTAATGTAGTACTGAGTTTAGCCAAGGAGATTTCCAAGCTGTACGACAACGTGGGGCCTACTTTATCTCTCATGACTTCCAACCATTAAAGATTTTTAGGATGTACTAACAGGTTAGTCCATAAGAATTCAAATCATAGTGGGCCACAATTCAACCTACCGCATGAATATTAATGTGGTAGATTGCAAATTGTGATTCACTACAATTAGAGGCCATCAAAATGCTGGTGGCTTGCTGGAGCTAGCAGTCAACCATGTTTGTGATTGCAGTTTTGGTTACAAAGAATATTTTTTTCTTAATGCAGCCTAATTTCTTCAAAGAAACTGATCTGTTTTTTTAAAAAAATGGTTTCATTTGCAGTGATCCCTAGACTACCGCCTACTCTTTAAAACACTTTTTTTCATTCACAAAGGGACCACTTCCCTCTTACAAATGCATTACTACTTCCTTTGAGGTTTTGGTAAATGTTTGATAATTTTTCAATTTTCAATGGTTTGCAGAATTACATTTTAGAAGTCATAAAAACGTTTTTGGGCTCCTAAAATGGGACTAGTACATAGGATTTTTTTTTTAACTGCCCCAATTGCAGATTGCAGTTTATGCTACTATTAAAATGCTTAGTTTACCTGGCCCTTAATTCTAGGCAATTGATTAAAAGAGAAGGAATCAATGTGATGTTAGAAATAATGAGAAAGCCTTCAAAGCAATAGTGTTTATTGGATTTTTACAGATGTTCATAGGGGGTCCAAGGCAAGAGTTCTTAAATGAACAGTGTTCTATGATGTACACCTAGTTCAATACATTGAGCTACACAGAAGCCTTCAGAGTACTACTGGCTGATTCCTAAGCACCATATCATTCACAGAAGCACGTAGCAAGATACTAAGGTCCGCTTATCTGAGGGAAAAACAATGAGTGCAGGTAAACTGCCCTCAATACTAGCAACAAACAAAAAGAATGAGCAGGGAGCTAGAATCCATTCCATCCTTCAGGCCTTTGTAAGTGAACCAAAATTTGTAATTGAACCCTAAACAAGGTGTTGGAGTGTAAAGCAACATTTAGAGTTGACAAGGCAGTGTCAAGCATTTGTTCTCCGTAGGATGGACCTTCAACCCTACAAACGTTTATGCTATAAATTACAAAAAAGGGCAATCTTTGTGTTTTGGACAATGCAGGATTGCAAGAATGAAGAAAGATGAGACTTTATCAAGGGTTGAAGGTGCCCTCCTAAAAAACTAGTCAAGATAGGTAAATGTAAAGAGCACATGAAATAACAACTTGCTTTTCTGGTTCTAAAACAACAATCAAACTGTGATTGCAAGCTTTCATTGTATTGCACTTTTCAAAAATGAGAACCATGATACTACCCTTATCTTGATGGTGAATCAGATATGGCTCCACAACCGAAGAAGATCAGTAAGGATGCTTGTGATGGAGCAGGTAGAGCAAAATGTTGTATACCACCTCTATTTTGCATGAAGGTACTAATTGAATAACCTACTTATTATAATTTACTAATTGTGTGCTGTGATATATTAGTCTAACCATTTGCATACACAAATTACACGTGGGAACTTGCTATTTGCATGGCAAACTAACTCTAATAATTAAAATATGTACGCATATTAATAGTAGTACATGTGGTAATTAGATATCGCATGATTTATGTTACTTTTGTGACGTTTGCATGTTCGTGGAAGACCATAAATGTGAATATATTGCTTTAAATGTCGCTATATGCTAGGAAAATCCTAATACATAGAGGGGATTAGTAAGGGTATAACTGTAGAAGCATCATTTCTTTGTATTAATTATATTTTGTGTTTGTTTTGCTTAAGTTGACATTTGGGCATATCGCAATATGGCGGCAGAAACCGAGTTCAGAAGTGGCCACCGTCTCGTGAGTGCAAAGTCTACTGCGCGGACTCGGATGGCTCCGTGAACTTTCAAACAACCTCTGGACACCCTGTCCCTGTCAAGGATAGGATATTGGTAGACTGCCAAGACCCCGGACACTAGAAACTGGTATAAATGAACAATAGAATCATACAAGTGAAAATCGAAACTTTGCATCATCAGTATTAAATCATCTCCGGAAACGCATCAGCAAAATCCATGTGAACCCGGACTGACTAAAAATCGGACGTTTACCATTAGCCAATCAACGAACATTCCCCGCCCAAAAATGTTTCATGTTATCCTGAAATTTATTATAAAAGAGTAGTAGAATAGGGAGGGGTTATATCTCACATTCTGCGGTTACTATGACTGCACACCCTCTTTGACCCCACAGGCGATGACGGATGCTGGTACGACTTCTGGTCCTTTGGCGATCTTTGGGACTGTAATATGCTGAGCAAAGGACTTTCGGACTTTGAGCTTTGGCCTGCTTTATTTGGACAATTTAACGACTAAATTCGGATATGCAGAGCCAAAGAATTAGAGAAAACCCAGATAGCCAGAATAGGTAAATATGATGTTCTGTGAGTTAAATAAATTGATCTAGAAAATTCTAAACTTTTGATGAGACAAATGCTATTATTAATTACAATGAAATTTTAGATAAACAAAGATTGATTAACAGAAATTATGAGTTTGTGGTTTTTCGTTAAAGAGAATAAAGGATTCTGAGTTTTAAATGTGTTTTAGCTGGTTCTAAATCACCATCAACCAATCCAACTAATTGGTCCGTCGACCAAGTGGGTTGAGTGCCTTGATGTTTAGGATTAGGAATCTAGGTGGCGAATGTTAATGTTTATTTTGTAAAGTAACTTTTCTTTCCCTATAGGTTATAAGTAAGGCTCCCAGAAATCTGGTTTTACGGATTTTTACAGATAAATACAGATAAATACAGACAGAAAACAATGTGTTTTCTGTCTGCATTTATTATTTAAATGTGGATAAATACAGAAAATCGGGCTTCTTTTAATAGACTTTCCGTGCTGTCTTTCAGGAAATATAGCCCAACAGCTGAGCAGATGGACAGCATGGGAAATTAAAAAACAGGGTGACATTTCTTTAAATAACAGCCTATGTCAATCTACATTTGTTGTAAAATGCTCATATTTACCAGTGGATGTACTATTATGTAATATTTTGCCGCTTAAGTAGCTAAACCACGACAGACATCAAATTATGACTGCATGTCTATCGGTTAAAAAAATATGGAAATGTACAGTTTTGCAACTTTATTTATCTGAAAAACACAAAATAACTATGGATAAATACAGATAAAATGGCCCAAAAATAAATATGGATAAATACAGACGGAAATGTTAAAAAAATAAAATACCATAAAACCGGGAGCCCTAGTTGTAAGGTATTCCCCCACATGTCCAGCGCAGCAGCAGCATCCTTCCTCCAGTGTGTAGACCTTTGAATGAGATGCGTGAGTTTTGGTGTTATGGGCCCCACCAATGAATGTGTGTGCGAATGAGTTAGTGTGACGACAGGTCTGCGACGTAGGGAGGATAGTTGTGCTCTTTCTTTTTCCCCCGGCTTTTGCGCTGGATCACTTGCCCAAAAGGTAGGATTCATCTTAAATAGCGAACTAGGAGATTCATTGCATCCAGAAGCTCTGGAATGTTTAGCACCTCCATTTTGGTGTATAAAACATTCTGGATTCCAATTCTGCCTTCAGGCCTCTTGCCAGCTGACTACATAAGACTGTGCCACCCACATATTATTTTTTAATATATCCCCGGGCGGTGGCGGTCCCCGAGCCTGTGGGCGGCCGCGCGGCCCCCGCATTTCCTTTGTCTCCAGAGGTGGCAGTCCCTGGGTCTGTGGTAGGCCCCCATCATTTTTTATTACCCCAGGACCTGGCCTAACCAGGGGCCTAAATTAAATGAAGCACGGAAGTCTGCACTGCATTTTTTTTTCCATGTTCGGCGAAAGTCGAACATCCAATGCTACTCCATCCCATAATTTTAAAGAAAAATAACGTATTTTTGGCCCTTCCTGTGGCCCCCCCCCAAGATTCCTAGGGGTCAGGGTGATTCTATAATGCCCCCTCCCCCTTTTTTTATTTTTTGTCCTTGTGACTTGGTTCAACAGAGTCACAAAAGTCTGCCAACAATTCCTGGTTTGAAGTGTAGGCAGCCAATGAGATCTCAGGCAGGAGATTGGGAGGGGTCGTGGATCCACTGCAGCCACAGTTGTATATCTCAGAAATCTTTACATTTCTCAGAACCTACTGAATGGATTTACACCAATTTACAAAAAGGTAACTTTCTGGACCAACAGCTACCTTTTTGTCAAATTTGCTGTAATTCCGTTCAGTTCGGGCTGTAGCCGTGTCTAAAGTTTCCTATGGAAATTAACATGGAGGAAAAGCATTTTGCCCCCCCCCCCCTTTTTCTTTGCCCCTGCTTAATGGATCAACCCAAAACTTTCAAGACAGCAGCTAAAGTTACTGGTGTATTAGTTTCAAAACGTTTGTGAGGATTTGTCAAACAACACCAAAGTTATTGGCAAATGAAAAATGTTTCCTCCTATGGAAACAACGTCCTAACTTTAATTATATATTCAATTAAAAAGCCAAAGGTTACAGGGATGTTAGAGTTAGGAAATCGAATTACAAAAAGTTAGATTTCCATTTCCTAACTATAACTACCCTGTAACCATCAGTTTTTTTAAGTGAATTTCTGAGGATTTTCAAATTCTATTTCCTAACCATAATGTCACTGGAACCTTTTTTTTAAAAAGTGAATTCCTAAGGTTTTTTTAACTAGTAGTCGGTTATGATGAGTGGTGGAGAAAGGGCGGGTCTCCAACCAGCTCCCAAGAATCCTGCTGTGTCGGACTTACTGGATTTAGCAGGAGGGGTTCTGGGCCCCGAAGAACCCTCCTAATCCAAGAGTACTTCATCCCCTCACCAGCAATCTTCCAGGAGGCGTCTTTGCAGATGTTAGATCTGGGGGTCTCTAGTTGGCATAGGTAAGTACCTTTGTCCAAATAGGGGCCCTTACTTCTAGTCAGGGTAAGGGGGTACACACTGTTGATAACCCCTGCTCACCCCCTTGGTAGCTTGGCATGAGCAGACAAGCTTATCCCCAAGGCAATGTGTAAAGTATTTGCACCAACACCCACAGTAACACTGTGAAACACCACAAAGGGACACCACACAGGTAGTTATAAAAATATCAATATCTTTATATATAGCTTAGATCAGATCAAAACGGTAGCAAACTGCACATACATATAAATAAAGTTTCTCGGTCCTTGAAAATGATCCCTTGTTATGTTTCTAGCCAAAACAAACTGGTAGATTTCTGTTGACAACAGCTTACTTCAGTAATGTTCCTTGTGTTCACACAGTTCCCCTTTGTAACACAGTTCACCTTTGTAACTTTGGGCTCACACAGTTCACTTTTGTGGTTATGAAACGTGGCGCTTCCGCTGTAGCGGTGGCGTGTGCATCGGTACCGCTGGCTCTGGAATGCGGGAATTAGCAAATCAACCTGCCGTCCCCACAATGCACGCGAGCCCGCTACCTGTGTTAGTCAGTTGGTAACACTTGCCGGTTCTTTAAAACAAAAATCACCCCTTGGTTGCCAGGCATGAGTGCGTGCTGTACTGCTCGGTTCTATTTACCTTAGTGCAGCACGGCAGGAGCTCAGCAGTCCGGGTGATTTCTCCTTCGGGATGCTCCCCGGCCTCAGGCGCAGCTCCGCTTCCCTTGACGAGCGTGGGGAAGCCCTCGACGCTGGGACCAATCCCAGCGTGGCTCGATAGTGATGTCAGCGGAATCCCTTGAGGCTGGAGCCAATCCCAGCGCGGAGTGGAACGTGACCTCAAAGGCTGATCTGGCGCAGCGGCTCGTACTCGGGTTCAGCTAATCCTTGGTGGCCCCCGGTTGAGCACGGGCACATCCCTCAGCGTCGGGGCGATCGGGGCAGAGGCAAGCTTTACAAAGGAGCACATGCTGAGCCCCAGCGCACACACACAGCGTTCTCGTGGGCCGGAGAAATTCCTGAATACCTCAGGCTTCACGAAGGATCACCAACTGCACGCAGAGTGCTCTCATAGCCCCCGGGCTGGCGGGAATGCCAGCAGGCAGGGCGCTCTTGCAGACCTTGGAGCTGGCGGCGGTGAAAGCAGGCACAGGGCTTCTCGGACTCCTCACGACCACGCACTGAGGAGGTCATGGAGAAAGCTCCCTTGGGCAACACGGGCTCCTTGTAAAACACACGCTGGGTGCAAAACACATGCACACAGCACGGGACAGATGATCCCTTGAAAAACTTTATATCCCTGAGTTTTCCTGAAACAGGAGGACAGCTCTCATCAGGCCCTTGGAGACACTTGGACACAGCTCACAGCAAAGTCCCTTCTTCAAGCAGGTGGGGGGGTACATAGCACACAGCAAAGTCCCCCTTGTCCTCTTCCTTAGTGGAAACAGCAAACTGCAGGTCAGCCCCAGAACACACAGCAAGTGCAGTCTTCCTCAGTCTCTTCAGCTGATCTTCTTGGGCAGAGATTCCTCTTATTGCAGAAGTAGTCTAATTTTACTGGGGTTTCAGCTCTTACTTTTATACCCCAAAAGTCTTTGTTCTTACATGTGTGAGGGGTCCAGGATCCAGTCCAAACCAGTTCTAGGTGCTCTCCACCAGGGCATGTCTTCTTCCTTTGTGAGTGTGGGCCAGGGCCATCAGACGCACCACAGGAGGTGGAGCCAGCATTGGGGAAGGCGGGCACAGCCCTATTCAGACCCAGGTGCAACTCCTCCCACCACTCCAAATGCAGATAGGTCTATTTAGCCTAGTGCTGACTCACCCAGCCTCCTACAGCCACCCCCAGCCCCTATCACTCACAAACCAGACAGTCAACACACAAACAGGCAGAGGCACACAGAAAGGTTGAACATGAAAATAACCACTTTCTAAAAGTGCTATTTTCAAACACATAATTTAAAAACCATGCTCCCTAAAAGATGAGTCATCAAATTCTGAGTTCAGGGATACCAGACTTCATCTTCCCATCTTGCTCCTATGGGGAGATATGCAGGTACACATGGGACACAGCATTCCCCATTCTATCCTATGGGCAGGATGGCCTTTCAATAGTGAAAAACGAATTTGGCAGTATTTCACTATCAGGACATGTTACCCACACTAGTACATGTCCTTCCTTTCACATACACTGCACCCTGCCCAGGGGGGTATCTTGGGCCTATCATAGGGGTGTCCAATGTGTAAGAAAAGGGAAGGGTCAGGCCTGACAAGTGTGTACACTGGCCAGGACAACATGGCAGTTCACAGGCTGCGCACAGGCACTGCGGTGGTAGGCCTGAGACACATTTTAGGGCTACTCAGGTGGGTGGCACAATCAGTAATGCAGGCCCACTAGTAGCATTTGAATTACCAGCCCAGCACACTCAGTGCAATTTACTAGGGACCTACTGGTAAAACAAATATGCCAATCATGGATAACCAATCACAATAACAATTTACAGGGAGAGCATATGCACTTTAGCACTGATCAGCAGTGGTAAAGTGCCCAGAGTCCTATAGCCAACAACCACAGTTCAGGAAAAATAAAGGGGGAAAAGCTAAATGTTTTGGGATAACCCTACAAAAAGGGCCATTTCCAACATCAGGGTGGTGGAGAAAGGGTGTGTGACCTCTCAGCAATTCTTCAGTGTGGGACTTACTGGAGGTAACAGGAGGGTGTGTTGGTCCTCAAGGATACTCTAGAGCCAAGGGGACTTCATACCCCAATAGGAATGTGCCAAGAGGCACTTCTACAGAGTGGTGGGAATGGGTGCATGGCCTCCGAAGCTCTCTCAGCAATCATAGTGTGTGTGACTTACTGGAAGTAACAGGAGGGCTTGTTGGGCCCCAAGGTCCCTCTGGAGCCAAAGGGACTTCATCCCCCAAACAATATTTCGCCAAGAAGAGATGTAGAGGAGTGGTGGAGAAAGGAGATCTGATGACCTCTTAGCAATCCATCTGTGTGGGACTTACTGGAGCTAACAGGAAGGTTTGTTGGCTCCCAAAGAGCCTCAGCAGCCAAGGGAACTTCATCCCCCAACCACTAGTATGCCAGGAGCCACGTTTACAGAGTGGTGGAGAAAGTGGGTGGGGCCTGTGGTGACTTCTTGTTCCATTGCAGTCCCGGGGACGCCATCCCATGGAGTCAGGCATTTTTAAATGGGGTAGGGGGGCCGCTCGGTCCCCTCCTCTGGCCAATTTCGGCCCCGGGGACCCCATCCTCTAGGGTCAAGCCTCTTCTTTAAATGTATTTTTTTCATTAAATAAGGGGAGGGGGTCCATGTGGCTCCCCTCCTAGGCTGATTTCAGCCCCGGGGACTCCATCACCTGGGACATGGCCTCAATTGTGGGTGCCCTGGTCCCACCCAGGGCACCCAGTCGTAACTGATGGGGACCGTGGCTGGAGACTAATAGCCCTTGTGGTCCCTGCTGGCTCCCCACCTCCTGCGGGAACTGGCATCACTTTTACACATAGGAAGCTGCTAACATGCAACATGTGTAAAAGCAATTGTGCTCTGTTTCGTCCATCTAGAGCCTTAACGTACAGTTTGCTGTGGCTTGTACCTGTATTCCTAGTAGCCTTAACATAATGCAAAACCTCCAGTCTAGAAGGAGGGGAAGGGGAGAACATCTCCCAACTGATGCCTCATTTCGAGACTCTGTAACACTGTTGCTGTCCATCTGTATATTCAAAGCATAGAGAGAAGTTATGTATTCTTGCCATTCCATGCTAGTAAAACTATTTATATTGTGCTTAGAAAAGGAGACGCTATTCTCCTCTATAGTTTCCCAAAAAGCTTTTTGATTTTTCCATCGCACAGCTTCTGTGAATTTTACCCAGACGTTCTCGGAAATAAGTCTTTTTTTATTCTTACCCACCAAGTTCTTCTTCTTTTCAAATGAGAGATCCACTTATTAGGTTACTTGAAATAAAAGGTAAATTGCCTTCTTTGCAGGTGAGTAATAACTTTGTTAAAAACAATGTACTCAAATAATTAGACTGCCTTATGGGATTTTTACATGGGCTTCCTACCATGTTCGATGTTTGAAACCACACCCACCGTGCTCCAATCTAGACTGAGAATTATAATTGTTAAATATGAGCAGACTGTATTTAAGTTTAAAAATTATATACAAACATGCTTTCACTTAAATGTAAGTGCCTTAATAAAAGTTACCCATTATGCTTTGTTTGAAAGACATCCGAAAGTATTTATAATTTAATAATATTATGAGCAGTTGAGGTAGCATTGAGATTTTGTTGATGTTATGTGCTATGCTATACTCCGTGTGCATTCAGGTTCTTCCAAAAACCTTTGAGAGTTACCCCTTTGGGATTACTCAGTTCTTCTCAAATATTATCTGAAAACTATGATAATTTTGCAGATTTTTAGGGCCAAACTCCATGGCAATAAGTTATGTCTAGTTTACTCATGTGGACATCTTAGATAAGTGCACCTTCATGCCATTTGGCATTGTTCTACAGTGTAACTTTCATTACTTTGAAGTTGGCCTGAAATGTTGTAGCAAAAGGTATTGTAACAAGATTCAAGATTGTGTTTTTTTAACAGTGTCCTTGATTTCTGGTAAAAAATAAATTTTAAAAAAATGTGATAGAAGTAAAGACTCTGAAAACACACTTTTTTCATATTCACTGTGTTACCACTGAACAGTTTTCAAGATTAACATAATTTGGAAATGGGTAATTCATGCAGTTGTGAAACTAGGGAAAGTAAGCTTCGACTTATGCATCCATTTTGATATCAAGTATCCTGAAACTAGTATGCTGTTTGCACAGTGGTGGGCTGTGTATATGGTTAATATCCTATGAGAAGCTCTGGTTTAATGATTCTTTGAGATGAAGGCACAAAAATGTGTTTATGCTCCCATAACAACAAAGCCATGTTTAGGTCATTACTCTATAATGACTCAGTTAAAAAAAAAAAAAACATAACTCGGACTTTCTTGAATTAGGACTTCTTTACTGAATTACATGAATGAAATTTGCTCTGAGAAGTAAATACATATACCATAAAGGTTCCTGGACTTGTGCTATAGTAATATTTAACTACGTGTGTGAAGTGCACACATGGACAGTGTATCAAATTAGGGAAAATATGCTTTGATTTATATATCAGTCGTGATATCAAGTGTCCTGATGTCAGTATGCTGTTTGCACAATGGTGGTCTGTGCAAAACAATATGGTTAATATCCTACGAAAAGCTCTGGTGAAATGATCCTCAAGTATGAAGGCGCAAACTTGACTGACAGTTTGTCATACGTGCTTATTCTCCCATAACAATAAGGCCATGTTTAAGTCATTACCCTATGATGCTTCAATTAAAAAAAACATAACTCTGGGTTTTCCTTGAAGCAGGACGTATTTACTGAAATACATTGAATGACATTTTCTCCGAGAAGTGAATACATATGTCTTCAAGGTTCCTGGACTTGCATTATAGTAGTATTTTAACTAAGAGAGCAGGTGCAGACAAGGAACATGTGTTATATTACGAATATTCCGCTGCCCTCAGGGCAGCTGTGAACCAGTGTGCGCGCTGTTTGAAGCTGCCAGTCTGACTTCCCCAGTGCAGATGGTAACATGCCTGCTTTTGAAATGAGAAAGGAGAGCCCCTGCAGGTAGGTGCCCAAGGGGCTGCATCCGCAGGCAGGCCCAAGAGGCCGTCTTTCTCCCTTGCAGTGGTCACCACTGGGGGATGCATTGATTGTGTGCTACCTTTTTATGGTGCACAGTCAGTGTGCCTCATGTCAGTATCATTGTCATCCATAATGCAAAGGGACAGTGTTTATCTCATTTGCATAATGTTGTGGCACCATGCTAATGAGGCAACGCCCCCCGTTAGAATCATGCCAGCACCATATGTGCACTGTTGGTATCTGTATAAGAGAAGGGGCCGCACAAGTATTTGCACCACCCTTTGGTAAAATAATAGTGCACTAGGGTTAAAGAAAGCTGGTGCACTCACCCATAGTGCCCTTCAGGCACTTTATGTAACACACCCCAGGTGTTCATTTGTAAATTAGTTTAATACAATGTTTACAATACTTTAAGTAAAGTAATATCTGAAATGAAGTTACAATTTTGAACATCTGGCTGAACAGTACATTGTTATGTGGCCAAGCCCTTTTTATACATACTTTACAAATGTTTTTATGAGCCCCAGGAATGTTTGTGTAATATGAAACCAATCTGAAATATGGCACTTTCTAACTTGATAGACATGCGTTAATTTCTCTGTGTTGCACCAGGCAACTGTTCGCCATTTTCAGTTTTAATGATTAGGTCAGACTCTATTCATAGCTTCATAATTCAAATTGTGATCTTGCAATATTAGTATGAAAAGAAAAACTTCTGCAGAGAGCAACTTTTTAAAATGCGTGCAGTATCACGTAGTCCACACGTTAAAGTCAAATAACCAAATACAATGATAACCTCTTATCTTTACCTTAAGCATTGCATAGTAGTTTGGGCCAGACATTATGAAGTGCAAATGTTTTTGTAAGCTCCTTTGACTTTTAACTGAGAAAAACGCATTAAACCTGGCAGGTATCTTCTAAACTACCTGTGTTCTTTTGTAAAATGGCGCTTAAAGCCACAAATTGAGATGTAGTCAGGGTAAGTTCATGGCCAATTACATTGTAACTTAGCGATAGTCTGGCTCACCTAAAACACATTCACCTAACCCTTGCTGTTTCTTAAAGAAAATGAGTCGTTTTGAATGCATGTTAATTACAAAACCTGAAAAGAACTCAGCAGAGACCAGTATAGATTATCTCCAATTAATCTTTAAATGGCAGTGAGAGCTAAATTAGCTACAGGGTAGTGTTCATTTTTCCGCCATTAACCTTAGATTGAATTTGCTCTTGTCAATAATCAGCTGTCACTCACACATTGACATCTGCAGATGCCTACAATCCATCAATGCCTTAATTTAAGGCAATGCTGAATTCCTTATTTAAACACTTGTAAAGTAGTACACAGATTATATTGTTATAGCACAATTAGTGCCTCTGCTAACCAAGCCTTCTGTTCATTTCCATTCATTTATTTCCCCTATCGGTTTTGTGGTATGGAAATACTGACCTCCTTGCATGGCTTCATAAATCGGAAAATAATTCCATCGAAAAAGTTGCAGATCAAGAGCGAATTAGCATATATTTGAAAGTCGCTGAATTATTAAATAGATGCTATTTTGATTATTGCTCGGCCACCTTCCATTGTAACCTCGGTTACATTGCAAAATATGTACTTCAATTATTCCAGTCTGTTCAAAGCGTTGTTTAATAAATATTTTTTTTTTACTGGATGTGCAAGGAACAATTAAAATACAATTAACTTTATGGGATAAGTTTATATAAAAATACCTATGTTAGTGAGAGCCTCCCGTAGCAAGACAGTGAGGAGTGACAGAAATATGTAGTGCTAATTTATGCGCATACAAAGCATCCATTAGATGTGTGCAAGAGAGGTTACCCTTGTTATGGCTGCATTTGTTCAAATGTACAGTGCTTGAAAAGTCCACGCTACAGATCCTAAGATCAACAGAACAAGTAGAGCGCCAATGTGACATGTGACAATGGCCTTTGGTCTAAGTGCCTTCAGAAGTCTGCTATGTAATGCTGCTTAAATAGTTCATGGCAAACATATTGTATTCCACATGTACTTTAAGGCAGGTAAACATCCCTCAGTCAGGAGCTTCTTTGGCTCAGGAACCTTCAGCGGTTAGTTTGAGACATTTGCAATCACATTTGGTATCAACCCACAGGGGAATTTTAGTCTCACTTTCTTTCTGTTGGCTATTTGGGTATAGTCTTTTCCCTCAATTGGAACATATGATGTTATGCATGGTTTTAAACTTACTAGACCACACAGCTGTGGATACTGTCGAAAAATTAGGAGACTCCTCAAGTAAGCAACCATTCAATGTTGCCATTTGGTGAACAGTTCCAACAGGCAGGACTTTACATCATCAGAGAACTCATATCTGTGCAGGGGTGCTTGCCCGTTTCAGCAGTTATATGGCAGGAACACCAATAGTGTATATCTACTATGATATACACATTTAGTCAGTGGTGAGTGCTGAGAATATAAAGAGGTGGGGCAGTGGGGGGAATAATACTAAATAAAAAAGAAGACTTACCTGCTGCTGACGCCGCCAGTTGCCTCGGTGCTCCTCTGCTCCATGGGCCACACAGCATAGACTCCCCGCCCAATCCAGATCCTGCTCTCATGCTATTACCAAGCATTAGGGAAGCGCTGGGATTGGCCTGAGTGGGCTGGTTTGATGCTCACTCAGGCAAAGGGAGCTTGTGTCTTTTCTCCACCAGGCTGTGCAACACAGCTGGGTTGGAGAAATATAAATGCTCAATATAAGTACTAAGATGGATGACCAAACCAACGAGTACTTACAGTGCCTACCACTCCTCCTCCCTGCCATGGCCATGCCCCTCCCCGCCCTACAGTCGCATGGCTCAGTCAGTCACTGAAAAATACATTGATAATAAAATTGCTTTATTATGATTTAATTTTTCAACTGCTGGCTCTGAGCAGTGGGGCACTCTCCTCCACCATTACAGAGGAGCCGCCGCTGCGTTTGGTGTTATGGTCACAAGACTGCTGAATGCAGTAAGCACCCCTGCATGGACAGGAATAGGCTAATGATGAAACGTTCCAAGTGAAAGACAACAGGTCATGAAACATTCCTTACGTATGATGTCTCCTACTTTTTTTAATAGTTTCCATTCCAGTATGGTCTAGCAAGCTTAAAATCCTCTACAAACCTAGATGTAAACAGTTTGTCTTCCCCTGTGTTTAAATAACTGAAGGGATACAGTGACAGTGAATGTTGTGGGGAGTAGGAATAAGGGGTTTATTGATGATGTTCGTTCAACAAAATCTTTAAGGCACATGGAGATTAACGGCAGGATTTTGAGGTTTGCAGACAGGTACTCCGTCACCAATGGGACGGATATCCCATCTGCCTTCTGCCTTATTACAAGTGTCATGGGATGTAATATATTTGTAATAAGGTGGATAGGATATCAGTCACATTTGTGATGGAGTAACCCATCCACCAAACTCTAAATCACGCCTAAGTGATTTGCTCAAAATCACATGATGTTGAGCGGAGGAGGACCCAAGCGTCATTCCCCAGTTCCAAGGCAGGCAGCTTCACCTGCTAGGCCACATCTCCTCCAACATCTCAGAGGAACATTATATGATTTTACATAGTGCATTAAATATAGTTGAAAATAAAATTATTTCTTCAATTGGGATTTGAGTGACAAGCTATGTTTGAGCATTCAGCTATTTTTAAATTGCAAGTATGTAAAAACTAGATAAGCACAGGAGACGTACAAAGGGCACAAAGTGACTTTAATGTATAAGCAACTCTAGAGGTGCAATAATGTACATCTTTCACAAGAAAATGTTTTACTGATGTGGTTAGACTAAATGATGCTCCATTCAGACAGAGCTCTAGTGGCATGTGTTGTGCAGGATGTAGATATTTATAGGTATTTTGTGAATAAACAGGTTACCTATTCACAGAAAGGTGTATGTGGTAAAAAGGAACTGGTATTTTTGGGAAGTACTGCGTGGGAGTATACAACACAGTTAGTGAGCCTAGTGTATGCAAGAACACAGTAGGTCATGGTTTGGATATCATTGTTCATGAAAAGTTGAGAGTAGAGCACAAGGAACTGAAAAACTTGCAGGACCTTAGAATAGAGTTATATCAGCATAATTCACTGTGTGAGTGGTATGTTTCAAAGATCTTCTTGGAGAAGGAAAGAAAACTACAAGCACAGCAATGCTGGGATAATGGATTGCATGTGTGAGCATGCAGAGTTGCGGGAAAGGATAGTAGAATGTGACACAATTGGTTATTGTGGTTGTCAAGTATGCTTCAGAAGAGACATCAGGACAGAAGGAGGCTTGGAGTTCTTGCAATTTGGGCCTTCGTGTTTCCTTAAGGCAAACTGAGGTAACATGGCAAGTTAGGTATCATTGTAATCTTTGTACTTGGAAATGTTAGAGTTTGTTTGGGTGCATTATGTCTTTTTGGGCATATTTTGTTGGTTGGTTATTATGTTTAGGGTGAAATGGATAATAATAAGTTTGTTCAGGCTGTGGAAATGGAGGAGATGTGCTCAATCCTGGGTAGTTTTGTAGTGATGTCTGTGTCTTCCGTGTCTAATGACTGTGACCCATCACTTTTGACTTGGTTTTGAAATGTCAGACTGGATAGTAAATTCAAAAGTTGAAGTTGTGCGTGGGTCAACTGATGTCTTCTTCTGTTAGCAGTGAGTTTCTTGTTAATTGAATAAAGAAATGTATTTCAACATTGATGTTCCATCTATTTATATCTTGTATTCTATCATTTGTATGGAGCTTACTACCCTGATGTGGAGCTCTGAAGTGCTTATCTTAATGGATGGCCCACTACATAATGTGAGTATGAGGCAGTAAGAATGTTGTTTTGTTTTGAGTTTCAGTGAGAAATGTTTCTATTTCGTTGGTGATGACCACCAAAGTGTGGTTATCAAGTAATGGGCCAAGGCACTTGGCTGTGTAATTGATGAGGAAATCTGTCAGAAAGACATGCATTTTTGTTGTTTGTGGTATTTTGGCAACAATGATTAATTTTATAGGTGCCTTTATTTTGTTGGTATTTTTTTTCTTTATGTTCTCACTCCAATTTCCTATGCTGGGTATCCCAGGAGGCCGTCTTCTCTGTGATCTCATGGATCTGGGAAGGTAACTGGTGTGCAGAATGATGACTGGGAATTAACCTGGATAACAGATTTCCTTTATATTATTTCTGTTATGAGTTGACAGTTAAGGATATTTGCCATAATATTCTGTGTTACAAACATCCATTTGTCATAACAGAATGTTGATGTACAGAGTATGTGGCTATAGGGACCTGCACGGTGGACAGCAGTGTTAGAGTCCTCTGGTGACTAGAGCTGTGTGATAGATCTCTGTCATCTTCCCAGATCGGTGTGAGTAGTATTGAGTGATTAATTAGAAGGACTGGAATAGCCTGTACCTATGGTCTCCAGTTGCCACTAAAGGATGTTCATTCATTATATGGATGTACCGCTAAAGATGAAGGATCAATTGTAAATTAGCATATGGTAGCATATGATGACCACAATGCGGAGAGCGCAACTTGCACAGAGAGAATGCTCTAGGACTGCACAAGTATCTGGCAGTCGCTAGTTGGGATACAATACTAACAGACTTCTGGGCCCCCATGAAAGACAGTGATGGGAGTTGACCGAACCAGTAAGTGGGTAAGGGTTGGAAAAATAGATGATGGTCATCTCCCCGAGCTGACTGTTTTTTATACTGTTACACATCTCCATTAACTGAGGTCCCACTGGGCTGTATCTCCATCTTCATAATCACAGCTGCAGCTGATCATGTGCCTGGCATGTGTGGGAGGGGGTGGAAGGAACTGGCAAGGGGGAAAAGAAAAACTGTTAACACAGGCTCCAGTTGTTATGTGGAAATGTGGATTTTCCTAATCAGTTATGTCCCCTATCTTGGACCCCAACGGTTCTATATGCATGTTACAAGTACATGTATGTTCCCTCCAGTTCCAGTTTTTAAGACGCAAACATATGTGTGTCTACCGTCGACATGTTCTCTGTCAGATCCGCCATCAATGGGCTGGATATTTGATTCCTAAGTATGAAAGGCCACCGACTTTATATGGCTAAGTTACTCCATTTTTACAGTTCAGGCCAGTAGGCCCGATTCTGTCCTCAAAGCCTTTCCCTGCTCTCTGTCTCTGACAGCTTCAGCTTGAGCTCGCATCTGTATCCATGAACTTTGTCCTACTCCCTGTGCAGCTAACGGTGCCTGCCTCGGCCAGTCTTCGCCTGCCTGCCAAGAAGCTGTATTTCACCTTCGAATTATCTATTTTGCTCTCCAGCCGATGCATTCCTGTCTAGTGATTTAGGTAAACATTTCCTTTAGCTCACAAGCAAAGGACTCAGCCTTTCCGTCCTCCTGCAAGTGATTCATAGCCCTGTTGCCATGGAAAGTTTTCTGCCCCTCGCATCTCATATAGACACTTAGGCGCTTGTACACGCGCACACAGTTAGTATAGAATAGATTCTGTCCGAGAGTCCTTCCTTGTGGATAACATAGTTCTCTAAACATAGGATGTTAGATATGATTTGGGATTAGGTTGACTTGACCCCCCAGACTTCTCGTCTCCACATGTAGAGCTAAATGTCAAGTCCCCTTCACCCCCTAGTTGCACGTCACTCACACGTCATACTGCTGCGCACGCATCTATGTTAAGTATTATCGTATAGATCCACCTATGTAAGATAACCAGAGCCAATCATGTTTCTTTTATTCCTTATTACGCCTAGTTTCGATTACGTACCTGTGATGTCACTTTTCTTATCAAATGTTACGCCTTCTACATTCGTTTCATTGTAATGTACTTATTATAAAAATGCATGTCTGTCAATAAAGTATTGTACTTCACTTCCTGAACCCTCGTGGTGACGGAACCTGAAGGCCGCGACTCGAGTCGGCCATTTTTGATGGAATAAAGCCCATTTAGAAAACCTCTTATACCACGGATTCTGCCTCTTGTTATTTTGAGCTATTTTACTTTATTTAAAGATTCCGTATGAAATTCAGTCCGGTAAAGAAGATTTTATTTACCACATAATGGCGCCCGAACAGGGACACTTTCTCATCTCACGCGCCGGCGGTGCGTTGCAGGCCCGGTCTCCTGCCACAGCTGGACGGACCATAAACGCGTACCAGCAGGATTTCCTGTAAGCTCCCTCCGGTCAAGCGGGGGCGACTGAGGCTGCGATCAACCCAGACGAGGCGGTGAGAAGCGCGAAGTATCCCGACCAGAGCCTAGCTGAGAGAGCAAGATCCGAGGTATACAGAGGCCCACCAGGTTTCTCGAAATCCCGATGTCCAGAGGGTCCGCTGTCCGCAGTCATCGAGTCCTGTCCATTCTCTGAGGCCTTCCGTTTCAAGGAGCTACTCGGTGAGTACCATCGCCGGGGAGGCGTGTTGACGCGCACATAGGTTGTGCCGGTCAAGACGGATTTGGGTACACAAATCCGGTCTGCACTGTTTAGCAGTGTATATGTACTGTTTAGCAGTATATCAAGTATTCCGAAGTATGCAGTTATTGTCAAGAATTCAGCGTGGTGATTAGTTAGGCAGACTGTCATCATTGTCGGTCATTGTTAAATGTTTAATGTTTAATGTTTTTCAGAAATGTCTTGCATATTGTGGTATGAATGATTGTTCATTGTACACTGTTCATTATTGGGGTTTTTTTCGTATAAAGTAAGTTCAAGAGTAAGTATCAGATCAGTTGTCAATATGCCGCTCTTCTCGAAGTTAAGACAGATTACTACCAGAAAAGGGGTGCTTGAAGAAGCAGTTCCTATTCCTCCTAGGGACACTCCAGGGCATTTTATGTACCATAAGCATGGCTTAGATGCCATATTGTTTCTTGATCTATGGGTAGATTATACCAAGGAATTGCCGGAAAGTCAAAGGTGGCCCGTAGCGGGAACCTGGGATGCAGAATGCATCCTGAAAGTGGAGGAAGAGTTATGGAAAAGAAAGGTCAGACAGTCACAGAAAGACGCTGTTGAGTTATGGCGTAAAGAATCTCATAGACGAACAGAAAAAGCACGTAGACAAGAAGAGAGGAGTAAAGAAAGTTCAAATAAAGTTCAAGAAAATCTATTAATTAAGGAAGGTATCCGAGTGAAATCAGAACAAGTAAATAGACAAAGAAATGCCCTTATGAATGGTATGTATCCCCTTCTAGCCGAAGGACTACCTAAGGCTGCTCCAGAGATGCCAAAAGACTTGCCACCCCCATTATTTCCAATTAAGGTACATCCAAAGGGGCATCCCAGAACCGCAGAAGATGTTTTTCTTTCCTCATATCTAGACGACGCAGCTCCCGAGTATGCTAACGCCGCACCACATAGACCGTCTGGTGTAGGTGTTCAACGTCGGGATCAGGTATCTGTCCCCGTGCAACAGCAAGTCCCGACACAAGCTTCGGCAAGCACATCTGTTTCCGCATCTGTCTCCGCAGTCGACTCTACAGAGGTATCGACACCCATAGTTGCTGTGTCACGTTCAACGAACCCATTCACACCCGACGCCCCAGATGGGGCCACGGGAGGTGCTAGCATTACCTTTACACCACCTAGAATAAATAAACTTGTCTTTCAAGAGTCAGCGCATTCACGTACACCTAAATTCGTAAGTGAACGTACGCTTAAAGAACTCCTTGTAAATTGTAGATATGACCCGGTAGTTGGTAAAGAGGATGAAATGGTCCTGGCATCATTACGTATCAGGCGAGCCGCAGAGTATTTAGCAAGGTTACCAGGAATGACTACGCATCTAGATAACATATATCATTTTGTTCAAACAGGACGAGATCCAGGATGTATTAACAGAGCTATGGAATTCCAGAAAGTAGAGATACAGGGGGAACTGTTACGTTTCCTCATAAACTGTGTGATCAGAAATCAAGACCGTCCGGGGGTAGACCCGAATGCAATGCTTATTCTTACAAGATGGAGTCAGAATATATCAGAAGGGAGACACGATAAGCAAAATTGTATAATAGCCATGTGCCGAAAAATCCGTAAAGAAATAGAGCGTATTCATGAAGAGAGATTGGGAACAGACGAGTTCGAGCAAGATGAAGTGTCCGAATCAGGGAATTCCGCAAGACAGTCAGAGACCATAGCCTATGTAGGCAGAGGAAGATCCTGTGAAAATACTAGATGTTTTTCTGATCCCATACACTCAGTATGCCCAAATAATAGCAGAACGTATCCGACGCCTATTATAAATCTGAAGTCTCCTGAACATTCGTTTCAAGCCGCAGATAAAATACTACGAGAACGAAGGGGTTACCACCTCCTCGACTCCATGGATGAGCAAGAATTAGCCAGATCAGCTGTTCACTGGATTGAAAGTCCTGAAAAATATGGTGATGAGACCGTAGCACACACGTTTTTTAATCTCAGTATAGATGAACAACGTTTAGCTGGAATCTATATGATTCAGCAACTCCTCATATTATATAAGAGCCAACATGCTGACCCTGGTCCTTTACCTGATATATTAACGGAACTACTCACGAACAGATGAGAGGTTCTAGTAACAAGCTAATTAAAGAGATATTAGTGTCACGTAAGCAGTATGTCCTTTTTGTAAGTCCGGATTCTCTCTCGCCGCCTCGCAGAGAAAGAGCGCCGTACTATATGGATAGACAAAATCCCCTACGAGAAGTGCACCCAATAAAAGGCGAGGACAATGAGTTTCACCGTGTATTTGTTTACACACCCATCTCAAAAATGGAATTATTAGAAATGAAAAAAGTAGTACCTAGTCATGACAAAGACCCAGCGGGTTTCCACCGAGAAATTAAAGACATGTTACTGATGGGAGAGTATACCTTTCCTGATATTATGACGATATTAAAGGTGCTTTTGCCTGCTGGCATTTATGAAAAACTGAAAGAAAAAGAGTGGGAAGTGGGTGACCAAAAGATAGACTGGACAGCATTAGCAGAGGAAGAAAGGGGCCGAACTGCAGGTTCAGGGCTCGGGGATAAAGTTAAACTGTTACCAGGTTTACTAGTACAGGTACTGCCACGTTTATTAACTACAAAAAAGGAAGATTGGGGTGCAATCACAGCCTGCAAACAAAAGCAAGATGAAGACACAAGCGATTATTATGCTCGATTTGAAAAATGTTTTGGTATAAATAGTGGTATAAAAGCAAGTAGTGACTCATATCCACATTTATTTGTGACAAAATTAGTGGAAAATGCATTGCCTCCAGTAAAGAATAGAATATTGAAATTCGAGAGTACCTGGCAAAGTAACACTCCGTCGCAAATGCTACAAATGTTACAGTATCATCACAATAGAATTAGGGATGAACAAGAACACGAGCATAGACGCATGAAGGATACAAAAATGAAAATGCTAGTTTCTCAGACAGTACCAGCAGATGGTCACAAAAAGGGTGTGACACATTCTGGTGATTCTGCAGTTCCTGTAAAAGGAACCTGCAATTACTGTAAACAACTAGGCCATTATGTACACGATTGTCCAGTCCTGAAACGTAATATAGCTACAGGTATTGCAAAGGAGAGACCACGATTAGTTAGACAAGATCAGAATGAACAAGGAGCTATGCAGCATGGACAGTCCATGCCAGTTCAACAGCAATCCATGCCAGCCTCACAGCAACCCATACAGTTTGTGCCAGCTGCACCACCGTTGCCTGCTACTGCCACACAAACCACAACACGACAAATGTATCAGACTGCACAGTATGAATACCCTGAGTATCAGCGTTACGCATGAACCAGCCTAGAGAGCGAAGTTGACTTACCGCTTATCGAGATTCCTGTAGATCAAGAAGGACCTTATGTACATAGTGAATTATTAGGTCAAGATAGAAAATTCTTACTCGATACAGGGGCAAGTCGAACAACCATAAAACGTAGTGAAGTTCCAGGGGCACCCCTCTCAGGCTCTCAAAATGTTTCCCTTGGTTTTTCAGGAAAACCTATTGTTAATGAAGTATCACAGCCTCTACCACTTACGATAGGACCTTTGACACGAACTACAGATTTACTGCTTACTAAATCATGCCCAGAAAATCTGTTAGGAATTAAAACTCTGAAAGCACTAGGAGCCATAATATGTTGTTCTCCGGAAGGAGTAAGGTTGTTTTTACGTGATTTTAAAGGTCACTATGTGTCTAGAGACATGGATCCCCGACTACAGACTTTACCAGTACATCTATGGGCACAAGGCCCTACGGATGTTGGCTGCATGAACATTACACCCTATCGAGTCACACTGAAAGCAGGAGTGGTACTACCACGAATGCGACAATACAAGTTACCGCATGATGCTGTAGTGGCTTTGCTGAAAATCATTGATGAGCTGATTGCCCAGGGAGTAGTTGTAGAAACAGACTCCAATGTATGTAATTCACCGATAATTCCGATTCTTAAACGAACTGATCCTACTGCCCCACCAGTGTACCGATTGGTTATTGATTTGCGTGAACTAAACAAGTGCATTGTACCACAATTCCCTGTGGTCCCTGATATATCATCATTGCTGACAGCAATTGATTCCGAAGCGACATTCTTTACTGTAATCGATCTCAAGAATGCCTTTTTCAGCGTCCCAATAGATCCGGAAAGCCAATACTTGTACGGATTCAGTTTAAATGGGCGCAGCTTTAAATTCTCACGCGCTCCCCAAGGATTCACAGAAAGCCCCAGCATCTACAGCCAAGCACTGAAACGAGAACTTGACAGTATCCACATGCCAGTCAATACTGCACTGCTTCAATATGTCGATGATCTGCTGATCACCGCAAGAAGTGAACCTGAATGTGAGAAAGCATCACTGACAGTTTTACAATTTCTAGCCGAAAAAGGGCACAAGGTGTCCCCCTCTAAGCTGCAATTCTGTGCCCAGCGAGTTGTTTATCTTGGACACTCGCTGGACAAGGAGGGGAGGCAGCTTACACCCGACCGCATTCAGTTGATAGCTAACATGCCAATACCCAAGACACAAAAGGAGGTGCGGGCTTTCATAGGCCTCACTTCATATTGTAGGCAGTGGATCCCTCAGTACGCATTTCTAGCAAAACCACTCATTCAGTTAACCACACAGGAGGCAGCCACATCGACTGTTCTCCCTTGGACTCAGGAACATACACAAGCTTTTGAAAGCCTAAAGGAAGCTTTATGTCAAGCACCTGTTTTAGCAACACCATGTTATAGCAAACATTTTACACTCTTTGTTACAGAACGCGAAGGTACTGCCTTGTCAGTACTCACTCAGGATCAAGCAGGATCACGCAAGCCATGTGCTTATTTCTCCAGTACATTAGATCCCGTAGCTCAGGCTTTGCCTGCATGCCTGAAATCAGTGGCAGCGACAGCTTTAGCAATCAGACAAAGCGATGCCATAGTATTAGGACACCCATTGACAGTACAAGTACCACATGCAGTAGAAGTTCTTGTGAACCGAACACAAACACAACACTTGACCATAGCAAGACTTACCGGTTATGAACTGACATTGTTTCAACCACACATAGAGATCCGACGGTGTAATACATTGAATCCTGCTACACTATTACCTGTAATTGGAACAGACCCACTAGCTCATGATTGTGTTGAAATCATAGAAATAAAGACGAAACCTAGACAAGACTTGACAGACGTTCCATTGTTAGATCCAGACCTGACGTTGTACGTAGATGGATCGTGCATGAGAACAAGTACAGGAGACTTAGTGGCCGCGTATGCAGTCACAACAGACACTGAAGTTATTGAGACAAATTGTATAGATACTTTGTCAGCCCAAGCAGCAGAACTTATTGCTCTAACACAAGCCTGTATTCAAGCCACAAATAAGAAAGTTAATGTATACACTGACTCACGTTATGCATTCGGAGTTGTACACGACTTCGGCGTGCTGTGGCGAGAGAGAGGTTATTTAACCTCCCATGGTGCCCACATTCAGCACGGACCCCTCATTCATGCCTTGTTAGACGCAATACATCTACCCATTGCTATATCGATTATGAAATGTAAAGCACACACGAAGGTTACTGATACCATTTCTCAAGGCAATGATTTAGCTGACAGAACAGCTAAACAGACTGCTCAGAATAGCACATTAGACATGACAAAGCCAATAGTTAAGACACCAACACAGTGTATGACAATTAAGGATCCCGCACTTGACGTAATTGACATACAGACACATGCCACAGCAGAAGAAATAAAGAAGTGGACTGAACTAGGAGGGATCCAGACAGATCAAGGATGGATGACGAAGGAGAAATCTGTATGGTTTCTCCCTGATTCCATGGTTCAAGCCATTATAGCTACAGTTCACAGTCCAGCACATTTAGGAGAGAAGGCTATGCTAGACAGCATTCAGCACATTTGGTTCAACAAACATTTACGAGCAGCAGCTAAACAAAAAGTTCGTACCTGTATGATATGTTGTCAGTTTAATCCAGGAAAGAGTGTTCCCGTAGAGCAGGGTGGATTTCAGCCTCCTGACCATCCTTTTGAAGTCCTCCAGATGGATTATATTCAGATGGAACGTTGTCGAGGATTCAAATATGTTCTCGTAGTTGTTTGCGCTCTCTCCCGTTGGACAGAGGCGTATCCCGTATCAGATTACACTGCCCCGACTACTGCCAAACAGCTAGTTCGAGAATTCTTCCCACGGTACGGTTTACCACGTGTTGTATATTCAGATAACGGCCAGCCTTTCTCATCCGAATTAATGAAACATGTCTCGCTTTTGTTGGGATATCAGTGGAAATTCCACTGTGTCCGACACCCCGAGGCAGCAGGTCTCGTGGAACGACATAATCAACTTTTAAAAATCAGACTGTCTAAAATATGTCAGGAAAAAGGTGTGGACTGGATAGTAGCTTTACCAGTTGCGCTATTTTACATGAGGATGGTAGCACACTCTCGAACAGGGCTATCCCCTTATGAAGTGATCTTTGGTAGACCACCGAATATGTGGGGGACGCCTATACCCCGTAAAATAACTGATGTTGACTGTAATATGCTGACAGATTACCTGGCTTCCTTGATGTCTGCACTACAATCTTGTCGTTCACAGGTAATCGCAGCTTTTCCCGACAACACCGAGGTGAAACCTCATGATGTAATTCCCGGCGATTATGTTCTCGTCAGGAATTTTGATCGGAAAACCCAACTAGAGCCAAGGTGGAGGCTTCCTAAGTTGGTCCTGCTGACAACCAGAACAGCTGTGAAGATCGAAGGGAGAAAAGGCTGGGTGCATTCCAGCCATATAAAGAAATTTCATGGACTTCCTCCGGACACAAACAATACTCCCCGTGTGTCTTCCCCCATTGACTCAAAGCTACCTTTGGCTGAAGCCAGTAGCACCGAACTCTATAAGCAGAAACTCAGGTCCAGATCCAAACTGTCGGACGATTTGATTGTTTAAGTCCTCTCCAAGGTGAAGCGGTTGAATCTGTCCCGACATGTATCCCTTAGGTCTGAATGATGTAGAGTCCAGAATCATAATGAAACGACATGCTTATTGTAAATTACTGCGTAGCCACTGTGTTGTGACTTTATTAATTTTGTTTTCCGTGAGTTTTTTAATAGTTACTGCAAGCATATTGTTGCATATGTATTATCCTGTTTCTAAACGTGCTTTCAATATAACTGATGAACATTCTTTTAGTGACCTACCCCCACATGAGTTGTCCTATAGACTTGCGCTGCGCAATAACACATTCATTAGTATGTTGCATCATTCCCATCAGACTAGTAATGCCACCAATTGTTGGGTGTGTGGCCGACTCCCTCCCTATCAGAATTATGAAGGAGTCCTGCCATTCTTTCCACATCCGTTCACACACAATGGCTCCTGTGGAGCATGGTTTAGTTTATTAAATTCCATAGACCCAGACACAGCAGTTTATCAACAACATTGGATATGGGGAAATCTGAATCTAGTTTTATTCAAAGTCTGTCACCCTAATAAGGAGGGTCACCCCAGTAGAACAGGAACTGATTTAGAAAATGAAGTGTATAAATTAGGTAATTTTACGCCTAATCTTATGATTTTGAATGTCAAAACCGAAGTTGAACTAATTCTGCCCACTATGTCAGTATTTCCAGTTAAGGGTGAATTATGTGTAAGAAAAGTTGGTTCCATACACATGGGCCATAGCCAATGCGTTACTACAGTAGAATATAGTGATCAAGGTAAATCTTCATTTAGAGCTTCTCGCCATTCTTACTTTATATGTGGTCAGACTGCATATATGCGTCTGCCTCTAGATTGGGATGGTACCTGTTACATAGCATTCCTTTTGCCACCTGTTTTTCTAGCTCCCCCTGATTATTATCGAAATGTTCATTTAGTACACAATAGAGAGCGAAGAGATCTCCCAGTTGTCGATTATACTGAGACGGCATGGGACAAGTATGTAGATTTCAATAAAGGTATCTTTCCCTATATAGGTACAATATCAAATAGTAAGCTGATACGCAGACTCACCAAGACTCTTGAAGCTGTAGTAAACGAGACTATAGCCGCCCTAGGCAATCTGACAGAGGAACAATCAGTGATGAGAATTGTTGTTCTCCAGAATCGTCTTGTCCTTGACGTCATCCTGGCCGATAGGGGCGGAGCTTGCAGGGTCATCGGATCCAGCTGCTGCATATTCATACCAGAAAATTCGCCATCTGTATATAAAGCTATAACACGCCTTCATAAGATTGTAAGCCAGATACACGAGAATCCAGGCACTTGGACGTGGTCCGGGTGGTTTTGGAGTGTGATATCAGCCTGGGGATGGAGAGTTCTATCCTTCCTAGGTATTGGCCTTCTTATGCTTTTCAGTTGTTGTTTATGCCTGCAATGTGGACCAGCGATTTGTGGTCTGTGTGCCACATCATGCATTCCATATCACAGTTCTCGTTCAAAATGCCGGAAGAAGAAGGAAGAAGAAATGATGCTCCATGAGCAAATCGATGGAATGATGAAGATTGATATCTCTTGAAGGGCAAGTAGGGGACAAGGAGGGAATGTGGAAATGTGGATTTTCCTAATCAGTTATGTCCCCTATCTTGGACCCCAACGGTTCTATATGCATGTTACAAGTACATGTATGTTCCCTCCAGTTCCAGTTTTTAAGACGCAAACATATGTGTGTCTACCGTCGACATGTTCTCTGTCAGATCCGCCATCAATGGGCTGGATATTTGATTCCTAAGTATGAAAGGCCACCGACTTTATATGGCTAAGTTACTCCATTTTTACAGTTCAGGCCAGTAGGCCCGATTCTGTCCTCAAAGCCTTTCCCTGCTCTCTGTCTCTGACAGCTTCAGCTTGAGCTCGCATCTGTATCCATGAACTTTGTCCTACTCCCTGTGCAGCTAACGGTGCCTGCCTCGGCCAGTCTTCGCCTGCCTGCCAAGAAGCTGTATTTCACCTTCGAATTATCTATTTTGCTCTCCAGCCGATGCATTCCTGTCTAGTGATTTAGGTAAACATTTCCTTTAGCTCACAAGCAAAGGACTCAGCCTTTCCGTCCTCCTGCAAGTGATTCATAGCCCTGTTGCCATGGAAAGTTTTCTGCCCCTCGCATCTCATATAGACACTTAGGCGCTTGTACACGCGCACACAGTTAGTATAGAATAGATTCTGTCCGAGAGTCCTTCCTTGTGGATAACATAGTTCTCTAAACATAGGATGTTAGATATGATTTGGGATTAGGTTGACTTGACCCCCCAGACTTCTCGTCTCCACATGTAGAGCTAAATGTCAAGTCCCCTTCACCCCCTAGTTGCACGTCACTCACACGTCATACTGCTGCGCACGCATCTATGTTAAGTATTATCGTATAGATCCACCTATGTAAGATAACCAGAGCCAATCATGTTTCTTTTATTCCTTATTACGCCTAGTTTCGATTACGTACCTGTGATGTCACTTTTCTTATCAAATGTTACGCCTTCTACATTCGTTTCATTGTAATGTACTTATTATAAAAATGCATGTCTGTCAATAAAGTATTGTACTTCACTTCCTGAACCCTCGTGGTGACGGAACCTGAAGGCCGCGACTCGAGTCGGCCATTTTTGATGGAATAAAGCCCATTTAGAAAACCTCTTATACCACGGATTCTGCCTCTTGTTATTTTGAGCTATTTTACTTTATTTAAAGATTCCGTATGAAATTCAGTCCGGTAAAGAAGATTTTATTTACCACAGTTACGTCAGCTTTTTTTTCATATGATGGTCTCCTTACATTACTATTGTGACGGTGTGCCACACTGGAGAAACTTCTGCAGACTCCTATATGGGGGCCTGACTAATCCGCTTACTCAATACCAATTATTTGTTGAAGGCATTAATTGTTGACTGTACAATATAATTTCCATGTACGGTATGGACAGCATTTGCGTTTGAACCTCCTACCTTGTCTTTATATATTATGTCGACAGAGCGTATTAATTACCAAATGTAATAAAGAGACTCAAACAAAAAAATATGGTAGCATATGGTGACACAGGTTGAGAATGAGAGATCCGAAAGAAAGAGTAGAGTTACTGTTCACCATTTTGTGGTTAGAGAAACAATGGGTCCATCCTGTTGCTGTTGGTTTCTAAGTAGCATGTTGATGTTCTAGGGGTGACTGTCTTTTCCCTATGGAATTGGAGGTGAGATGCACCTGTGGTGGCTATCTGCCTAGCTGATCTCTTGGTAGGCTTAACATAGAGTGATAAGCTCCTATTGCCCAGTAGTTCAGCTGAAGCCAGCAATGATAATCACTTAGAGTCCAGTAGGTGGTTTCTACCTAGCGGGGATAGCGTTTAAAAGGCTAGTACAAGCAATCCTCACCCTGTGGAATTATATAAGGGTTTTTACACAGTTAAGCCAATCCCATAGAGCCCAATATAAGTTACCCCTGCAGTGGTTAGTTTCTGCTGCCCTGGAAGTAGAGAGGCAGGGGCTCTGTCCCTATGACCTTGCCAGACCCTAAAATGGTCCAAACAGGCAGTATTCCTATCCTGTCACCCATTTTCTGGGATGATGCCACCTGAGTTATTGACTTTTGAAAAAGTAATTCTAACAGGAATCGATAAACTGAAAGAAAATACTAAATTCATTCCATACAACATCAGTCTAGATGAGAGCAAAGCATTATTGGCTTTAAAAAATGACAAGACCATCGTTCTGAAACCTGCTGATAAAGGCGGCGGGATTGTTGTACAGAACAGGGACGACTATGACATCGAGATCAGAAAACAAATAGGAGAAGAAAAACACTATAAAAAACTGGATATGAATCCCTTAGTGAATATTAAGAAAGAGATACTTAAAATAACGACGGAAGGCTTTGAAGAAGGATTTCTGAGTAAGAAAGAGTTTGAATTCTTAAATATCGATTGTCCTAGAACTCCGGTTCTGTACACCCTCCCGAAAATACACAAGAGTATTACCCACCCTCCAGGGCGTCCTATACTATCAGGATGTGGTTCAGTTCTTGAACCCATTGGCCATTTTATAGACTTTTTTATAAAAGACTATGTTCCTCTTCAAGAGACCTATGTAAGAGATTCAATGCACATGATTAATCTATTGGAAGATCGACCGTATGACATCAACAAAGACCGACTAGCGACACTGGACATCACCTCATTATACACAAACATACCTCAGCAGGAATGTATACAGGAGATCCAGGATTTACTTGATACTAGACCAAAACCTCATCAGGTACCCACTTCTTTTATTGTCACACTTTTACAAATTGCATTAACACACAATTACTTTGTTTCGGAAGGCAAGTACTACCAACAGTGCTCCGGGACCAGTATGGGCGCAATTTTTGCGCCAAATTTGGCGAATATCTTTATGGATAATCTAGAACACAAATTTGTCCTCACTAATGCCAACATTTACCAGTCAAAAATCAATTGTTGGAAAAGATATATTGACGACATTTTTTTGATTTGGTCTGACACAGTCCCTGAGTTTAATAATGTTGTCTCTTATTTAAATTCAGTTCAACCACACCTTAAGTTTACATCCACCATACATGACTCTTGCATTGCCTTTTTAGACCTTAACATCTCACATGATGAAGGCAAACTCTATACTTCATTACACAGGAAACCCACTGAGCGTAATACACTACTCGCTTATAATAGTCACCATTCTCGTGCCTTGAGAGATGGATTACCTCATGGACAATTCTTGCGAATACGTCGCAATTGTACCAAGAAAGAGGACTATATGAGAGAGGCGTGTATTCTACAGGACAAATTGTTGACCCGGGGATATCCAAAAAGGTTAGTAAAGAATTCTTTAAAAAGAGCCTGGTTTTGCCCTAGAGAGACATTACTTACTCCTAAAGAAAAAACCAAGGTTGACAAATTGATCTGTGTCACCACGTTCGGTATCCACACGAATGCCATTCGAAAATTGGTCACAAGAAATTGGCACATCATTCAAAATATAGACTCTAGCATTGACGTACCAATGTTTGCCTTTAAAAGAGGCAAAAATATTAAGGATCATCTTGTAAGATCATCGATGGAGAGTCCGTGCCAAAATTTAAGATCATTGGAATCAACCTGGGGCTTACCAGATGTTAAAGGTCACTACAAATGCGGTAATTGTGTCGCCTGTGAATTTACAGTAAACACCAAAAAATTCACTCATGGGAAAGTCGATCAATTATTAAATTTCTTTGCCAACTGTAATACTAAAAATGTAGTGTATTGCATACTGTGTCCGTGTGGACTACCGTATATTGGACAAACCCAACAAATTGTTAAGGCACGCATAGGACAACATCGAAGCAGGATCAGGAACTCTGTTCCCAATGCCCCATTGGTCAATCACTTCGAAGAGAAAGGGCACACTGCTAATGATATTCGCTGGCAGGTAATAGATAAAGTGATTGCTCCGAAAAGAGGTGGAGATCTGTCGCAGATATTGCAACGACTAGAGTGTCGTTGGATTGAACGCACTAACTCCATACTACAGGGACTGAATACAGCTGAGGAATGGCGAGGGTTTATTACTACCCTTTCCTAATCAGTGTTGCTTGTGTACCTAGCATTTCCCTTAACACACTTTTTTCCTAACATTATTCCAACTGAAAATCCAAAGAGTCCATGTGATGCTTTTCCATAATTAGCCTGATTTGTATATGTGTGACAATGGGTGATGTATAAAGTATAAGGTTAGGGTTCCACTGTCACAGGTATTAAATAAGAGTGAATGTACATTATTATAATCCCTTTGACTGAACAGTTAACTATTGATTGAAGCATATTGTCTTGGATAAGACAACGATTTTAAACCTTGCTGTAGTGTTTGTCATGTATGTGCATTATTACTTGTTGTTTTAAAACAATTAATTTTTTCAATATTGTTTTCTTTTTGAATTGCAACATTCACTGTATAGTGTTCAATTAACCAGAGTTATTGCTACCGCTACATGCTAGAACCGATGTCCGTACATTTAAGCCTGATATTGGTAACCACTGTACCCTCGTGCAACCTAATAATTTCTACGATAATTGTTTTCCTATACCGCTACCCTCATCAAGTTCCCACTGATTGATTACTGCCGTAGAATGCAGGACCGCTTCCGACGTTTTTTAATGACTGTGTACACTTGTAAATTGTCCACCACCTTGGCATAGTGGATACTCAATCCGCAAGTGCCATTTCTTATGGGTTCCTCTACTATTTTTTACGTAGCGGCTAAGAACGGAGTTCAGCTTTCACTCCTTCCATACGACCAGACTGATCTCAATTGTAAGCCTCCTAATTAAACTCGACTGAGTGTCTACAGGTCCGGGTTACTTAGCAACGGCACGTTCGCGTCTTAACACTACCACTGTTCGACGCTCCCTATTGGTTCTTCTTTAGCGAATCAGGCTTAAATTTTCTATTCACGGTCCAATCGCTGTGATCGTACCTCGCAGACAGGACCTTGTTCGCCTGCTGCAGCACTTCGCGGGATACTCGGAGACCCGGAAGAAGGGAGAGAGGTAGGAGCTGTTCTTCCACTTCATTGGTTCCCGTCTTAAGACAATTACAGAGCAAATAGGCTTATCTTCATTATAGATCTTTTAATACGACCGTCCCCCGCTCTTGTGTCTTTTTTGCTATAGTTGATCGGACTCGCTTCTACAAGGCGACAGCTATACAAAAGTTTGGAAATTCGGTCGGTGTGGTATATTGAAGGACCCCTACATCACGCACAAATACGATTACATCGATTTAAAGTGGGCCACTGCCTCCGTGTGAGTCTCCTCTCACAGGGGTGAGTAGAAATCCGGGTATTTACTTGATAAATTAATGATCAGATCATGGTAAGGATAATAATGGTTCTCTTTTGTTCTTACACAGCACCCGGCTGGGTACCTGTGAGTATATTTTATCCTTTCACTTTGAACACGGTGTCACTGTATATACACCAGTCCTGGACGTTAAGGTAGAGAGTAGCACCACCCATTTTCTTTTCTTTCCTCTTTTTGATACTTTTTGGCCCCCTTTTTTGACACACATTCGTTATTCTCCTTTCAGGTGTCCCTATATTAGACAGTCCTGACGAGACCCTCTAATTTGGAACAGGGTCGAAACGCCGTTGACGCGATAGGCAAATCACTAATCAACACCTATATTAATTAAGTGTTGTTAATTTGAATTATTAATTGTATGTGATTGCCTTTGTAAAGTGAAATCAAAACCTTGTTTGTATGTTGTATGGTATGTTAATTGTTTGTTTAAGGTTTTTTTCATTGGGACACTAATTTGTAATTTGTTTGTTTAATGTCAAAATTGTATTGTATATCTATGTGCACCTTTTGTGTAAATATTCTAGTAATATAAACGAAGATCATTCTTCACAAAAAAAGAACCAACGTGTATGGCTTTGCCTTTTCTTCTGACATCTTTTACAATCCCCGTTTCTTTTTTTATTATTATTTTTGATTACATACTATATTGATAAGTATTAATCCGCATGAGCTATTGTTTCCTTACAGCACACAATACCCAGGCTCCTTGTGGGTAGGGTTTCCTTGTTTCCCAATCGAGACCCATTTTCTGGCAGCTGGGCTGGACACCCTAAAAGATTTGAGTAGGAGGGAAATCTATAGTTTCAGATGACCTTGATTCAGTGGGAGCTAGGCCATAGTCAAAAGAAGAAACAAGACCAGCTGTTTTCTGTAGTGTACATTCATTCAAATATCAGAAGGGAGTTTGTACTCCCTCCTATTTTTATTTAATAGCTTCTATGTTGCAGATCTAGAATCTAACACTTTATTTTTAATATGCATGCCTTTCTCCTGCTGCATTTCTTAAGGTTTAAAAGGGGCAGTACCGATAGATCTATAATCTCCTCTGATGCCCAGCTGAAAACACAAATGTGAACAGAGAAAGCAAAAAAGGAAGGGAGATACAGGCATTGTTCGGAATAAAATGGTTTACATAACCGTCTGTTTTTTTTAATAATAAACAGCCTTCATATGCATGATTGAAGGTGTGTAGTGTGAATATTTTCTAAGATTGTGTGATTGAAAAGGGCAATAGAGTGGCATAATCAGGGAAAACAGGGGAACATGTTTAAAAGTCGTATGATTGTAGCAGAAAGCCATGTAGCACGTCCCAGTAGGAGAATGAGAGAAACTATGACATGACTACCCAGTTCAATGCCATAAGCGCCTCGTGTGTCCATAGTCTGAAGAAGCTGAGGAATTCACAATTCAGACTCCTCACTCACACTATCAAGGCACTAAATAACACTGGCCCAGCATATCTCAACTATTGCCTCTGCTTTTGCAAATCTCCTAGACACTTCTGCTCATTCAGACACCTTCTTGCACAAATTCCACATATACAAAAAACCAGATCCAGCATGTGCGACTTCTCCGACATTGCACCTAAAGCATGGAATGACCTGCCACAACACATTAGAGCCCCTTCCTCATTTCTTGATTTCCACAAGAAGCTGAAAACCTGGCTTTTTGAGTAGTCCCACTGGGCCCTAGGTGTGGCTAGACTCACACCTGCTCAGTGCCAGTATACCGTCTGAGGTGATAGTGCGCTTTTCAAATCTGCAAACACATAAACCTAACTAATAAAGGGCTCAATACTGCCTTTTGAGATCACACTGTACTGAGTTCAAAATTGCCTGCCTTACTTCGAAAAACACTTGGTCCTGGCTACTTATTTCCAAAGAAATGCCCCTGTTTTCCATGCTGCTATTTACATAGCAATGAGAAAGCTCTGCATATGGTATTAGAGTTCAACTTCCAACACTCTAGGTGGTCCCTAATTCTCAGAACAGGCCCCAGTGCCTGTTAGCTGCTACCACAGGAGACTAAGCTTTCCCTATCACTTACCATCTTCAGGAAACAGTTTAAGGAGAGTTTATTTGAGTAGGCAATATTTTAAAGCCAGTGCGAAAAGACCCAATCCTTAATTATGACCTGTGCATAAACATTACATTATTAATCCAACACCTGTAATTACAGATACCACTTAGCAGATATTTCCTAAGTGCAGGATGTAGGAAGGGGGCTCTGTATATACTATACCAAAATGAGGTATAGCGTGCACGGACTACAGTGGAACCCCAAAGGTAGGCAGAGGTAAAAGTAGATAGCACCTTACTCTCTATTTATGGTAGTGTGGGCAAGCATTAAGGCTTTATCAGAGGGTAGGGTTAAGCATTTGTTGTATACACTCAATCAGCAAATTATGTCACACAGTCAGAGACCGAACTCGGACCTATTTGATTTGTATAAAATATTATTTAGTTATTTTATTTATAGAACTAAGCCAAGCCTGGTAGAGATAAGTAAAATAAATGTTTAGCAAAATTGTATGCAGTGATTTACAATTGAATGCAGGTTTTAATACAGTTGATTGAAATACAGGTAAATCAATATGTCAAAATTACTTTTCAGTTACTTTTCAGATTACTTTTTAAGTTACTTTTTCTGCTGATATGCCTAGATGGTAAACATCGTTTACAACGATGTTTACACATCGCATGCCATGACAACACGGTCATTACGACCGTGTTGTTATATCGCATGCCATTACAATGCAAGCAGTTATAACGACTTGCTGTAGGGGGCAGAAAGTGTTGGATTTTAAATCCAACACCTTCCCTTCTGTTGCACAGACTGGAGTTGGAATAGTAAATTATACTATTTCAACAATCAGCACCCCCCTACAGCAAGTCGTTGTAATGACTTGCATTGTAATGGTCTGCAATGTAACAACGCAGTTGTTGTAATGACCACATTGTAATGGCATGCAATCTAAAAGCATGCGGTGTAACATGGCCTATTCTGCCTAGATATCACGCTGGAACATATCCTAGAGTAAAGGTAAGTAAATCAGTTTTTGTACATTTACAGTTTTTCAGTGTTTCATACAAACCAACTCCACACTTGGAGCAATTTTCAAGGAAAAAGAGTCAATATATTCCTATGGAGAGAAATGACGTTAACGATTTGCAGGTAAGTACAAGTGCGTGGGAGTTGGTATTCTGGGGTTAGAACCAGGGTTCCCTCAGGGTCGAAGATGCATTCTCAAAGCACCCTCAGCTACACTAGGGCAGCTGGGTGCGGAGTGCTGAGGCCCAATGTTATCCAATGGAGGATAGGGGTCCTCCGGTTGGTGGCTGCTCAGGAGCGGGCCACAGGGTTGTGGGAGCAAAGCTCCTGGTGCTAAGCTCAGGGCAAAGGGGGATCCGAGATAGCATCCAAAGTACACCCACAACGGCCCTGGGACAGATGGATGAACGGTGCTGTTTTGGCAGGGGGTGCCCTGTTGTTTTCGTTGGGGATTCTCCGGTTGCAACAAAGACTGCTGGATCGAGATGAAGATCTTCTGGAGGTGACCACTGGTTGGAGAGGTAAGTTGGGATGCCTGGAGATGTTAGGACACCGTCAGTTGGGCCACCCAAGGCCATGGGACGTTGTGTGGAGGGGTGTCTTTAGGTGTCGGGTTTTCTTACCAGCTCCGTTCCCGGTCGTCCTCCAGAAAGAGACTGCAGGCTTTGTTTAGAGTGTTGAGGTAGATCAGAGATACCCAGATCTCAGCTAGGTTTGCTGGGGAGACCTCCTTGTGGTGTTGGGCCACTCGTACTCGGGCCATAGACGTCGGGTGCAGAGTGGTGCAGGCCCAGCATTTTGGCTGGGGCCAGAGTCTGTTGGTGAGCAAATCCGGTGCTCACTGGAGACAAAGTCTTGGGTTTGAAAGGCAAGGCATGTTCTTCAGGTTCTTGAGGCTGTTGGCTGCAGAACATACCGGGATTTTGCTGTGGCAGGTTCAATGTGGGGACAGACCAGTAGGGCTAGGGCCAAGTCAGTGGATGTCCTCCTCTTTTTAGCTTCAGCACGGCTTCTTCGATCCTTCTTCTTCTTTTCTTCTTCGTCGGTTCTTGTCTGCGGAGGCAAGGTTCAGGGGAGCCCCTAAATACTAGATTTAGGGCCGCTACAGGTAAGTGAATGTTGGGACCAATGGGTCCTTTATTTGGGGTGGGTACACCCCCTACTATGCCACCCTCCAGTGGGAGGGGGGCATATGCCTCTCTCTGGTTGGCTGGGTCCCCCCATCTGCAAGATGACAGGAACTGAGAGTTGTGCTTCACCTCACCTCCCCCACCTGAGAGGTGGGGTTGGCAAAGGTGGGCACACCTCCCTTCCTCACTTGGTTTTGCTGCTGATTCTTCCGCCTAAAGTTGGGTTCAGGTGGGAGCCATTTGCTGGAAGCTGCAAAGGTCTTGGGTAGCTCACAAAGGTGACAAGCAATTGAAGATTCATAGCAAAATCTGCATGGGGAAGAGTCCTCGGGTACGATATCCCCATTCAGTTTGTAATTCTTACTCAATCAGGTGAAAACTTCCGGTTCCCTCTGAATCAGAATCACAATCCCACTCATCCAGGGCCCCACTTTGGTAGCTTATGTTATACTAATGCAGTGAGCAACTACGTCAGAAAAACTATGTCTGTATTATAATTATAAGAGACAAATTGCTGTTATATCTTTCATAGCTGATCCATTTAATGTCTAATAATTGGACAGCATTTAAGTGCACATGTATGCTACATTTATCTATCCAATTCATAATTAACATGTGTGCATCCATAGGATATTAAATGTAGAATCAATTTACCAATCAATGATAAGGATACTAAATTACCTTTGTAACTTCTGGCGATTAATTGATAGTACACAACGGGCAATCACTCAAACTTCTCTTTAACTGCTACAAAATAAATAAGTGTTTAAAATGCATATTTTGGCATAACAGTCTACCAATGCCCCTTAGGGATAATATGCATTGTATGCTTTAAAGCCTCAAAACCCTGCAGCCCCCCAAATATCAATAGAGAACCCACTCCCATTGTCTCCCATTTGCTAATTTCTGGGGGTCAGAGCCCCCTAGACATATGCTCCCATCTATAGACCTCATGAGAGCCTTAGGAGGCACAGATTGAGTGGGTTAAAGCTAGGCCCAATTTAAATCTAATACATGTGTGGATCCTCACTGCTAGGAAACACTACATCACTTCCGGGAAGGAAGAACATGTGATGAAATGTATTTTAAACAGAATGCTATCTAATATATTTAATTTTCGCGTTCTGAGGATCAGCAGGCAAAGTCTGTAAATCAGTACTCTGTAGCATGACAACATTTTAAAATGGGGCCTGCAAGGATGACAATTTCGAGTTACTTGCGACTGTGGAAGCATGAGAGTTCTTTGTGATTAGATATCCTAACTCCAATGACAATCTCTAGGAGCAGGGTGCAAGTCCTAAAAAAAGAAGTGGGGGTACTCAACAAGTTAGGCAGGATGGGTGTGACATCATTGGTGCGACATCACAGGAAGTGACATCACTGGGTGTTACATCAGGTAAAGTGACGCTCTGAACAAAAGCAGACAATGTGCAGGGGCGGATGAAAGTGTCCCAGAGTCAGAAAATGACACCAGACGGACTCGGCATATTGCTGTGAATTTCAGGAGAACGTGACTCTCTGCTAATAGCGGCCAGCTTTGCAGCAGGGTTGACGGCGTCAACCCTCTGAAAATAGTGGGCAGACGGCGTCTACCCGCATCTACCCTCACCTCGAGCCCGGCCTAGGAGTCACGACTGGCCAGCTTAAAGCTAGGCCCAGTTCATAAACAATACGCGTTTACCAAGTAGTGTCCGACTGCTAGGAAAATGAAAAACTACTTGAGAAGGCAGGGAGAAAAAGGGGTGAAGTTCATCCAAATGTGAACAAAATGCTCAAAAGTACATTTTAAACGCAATAAATTCAGATATAAACTTTCTTTTGTTCGAATTAAAGTACACATTGATTAACTCAGAATCCCTAGGCGATGCTAAGTATCACAAAGTAGGACTGTGAGTCACATCTGTTCTTCCGTTCATTCAATACCCATGGTACACAACTCACTATAGGTGTATCAGGATGGAAAGAGCAAAACACATAACGGATTCCTGCAGTTAAAAAAAATACCTATACAAGTTCTCCGTTTTTTATTTAAAAAAAAAAAAAAAAAACAGGCAATCCAATCAACCCATCGTCATGATGAGTGCGAAGTAATAACTAATAAAACAATAATGAAAATATTATAAGCTAATTAGAACATACAGTGCATAGGGTGAGAGATAGAAATCCCTCCAGACGCTGGTGTCAAGGTAGCAGTGTCCTGGTTCCCATGGCAAAGTACCATGGCATTCGAGGGGCGCGCAAGCCCCCCCCCCCCAGCAGTACTAAATGCGAAGTGGCATTTCAGATGAGCTCCACTGCTGTTCCTGCCCCCCAGGGAAGAAAATGTACTTAGACATGTGAACACGTTCCTATAAATGTCATAGCCGAAAATCCACCTTAACTTGAAAGTTTAATTTTGATTAATTATTCTACTTTTACACATCCTCGGGATATGGCACGAGGCATTCTCTTTCTCTCACCCTATATAATAAAGCGCCCGTCTGGTCTTTCAGACGGGCCTGGCAGCTGAAATTATCTCTTGCCGAGAAGTGGCATCATGAGGAAGATGAGAAATGTACTGATAGGCGAGCATTGTGGAATTATCTTACCTGAAGGTCAACATTACGAAGCCTTTAAAAGGTTCAAACTTCAAAGTGACATAAACAGATTAACGGTATCACTCCCTGGTCCCCCTTAGGGAGCTTTAATTGACTGGAGTTGGTGGGAGCGAGGATAATGTGGTGTGTTTTTAAGGCATGTAAGGGAGGGTGGGGTGTTTTAGTTATTGGATTTTCTGGATGTTATTAGCAAAATAAAACATAAAAAGTGTTCTTGGACTGATGTTGTGTCTACAAGTAGTAGCAATGTTTCTCTGCCTTTGAACCATGTATGAGACTGCCAATTGGAATGATGCAATTTGTTGATTGTAGAGGTAGTTGGTGTGTTTCGGTCGCATATTTATTTAAAGACAAGAGACTTGACATAATGAACAGATAATCGTTTTGGTGGCTTCGTCAGTAAAACCAATATGAGAGAGATCAAAGGAAATATTTAGGGCCATATGTAGGTAGCCTAATACCGGTCGGTAACGGCCGATTTTCGGTAATTATACCGTTACCGACCGGTATTTAGGCTTGTGCTATGTAGGGGGAACATTTCAGGATTAGGTAATTTACCGAAACGGTAAAATTACCGAATCAGTAATTTTACCGATTCGGTAAATACCGAATCCTGAAATGAGATGTAGGTGACACTCAAATGAGTGATGTGTAGGGAAAATAATTCGGTATTTAGCACCAAATATATGTTGGTGCTAAATACCGAATTCATTGCAAAAAGCAATATTTTGCTGGACTAACAGTGCCATGTGGCAGACATACATGCCCTTAGGGCATGTATGTGCGCCACATGTGCACACATGCAGGACTCAGGGGTGCAACAGGGTGTCAATGTGACACCCTGCCACCCTTGAATGTGCTCCCCCCATTACCGAATCGGTATTTACCGATTCGGTAATGAGGCATACCTTCCCATTGATTCAATCAATGGGAAGGTATGCCTCATTACCGAATCGGTAAATACCGATTCGGTAATTACCGAATTTCTCCGATTCGGTAATATTTACCGAATGATTACCTACATACGAGTTACCACTTCTTAAATACCGAATCGGTAAAGTTCGGTATTTAAGAAGTGGTAACTTGTATGCTACCTACATATGGCCCTTAATCTTTTCTTCGTGGTATTTTCATGTATGAGATGTTAGCTTCACTCCTTTGTGTCAAGTGTTCCTCTGCTTAATATGATATATTTGCTATTTATCCATAATTTGGTATCTGACAAAGACAAAGCAAACTGCACGTGCCGGACTATTTCAGTATAATTCAAGAGCGCCAAAGGAGAAACATGCACAAAATAAAGTGTTTCTACATTAAAATTACCACCAGTAGTAAAGTAGTGCGCAGCCGATATTAAATTCCATACTGAGAATAGCGGGTCGTGAGATTGTAATTATACACTACCAACAGTCATGAAAAACTGCAATGGGAAATAGCGTCAGGGTAATTACCACTGGTGAGCAAACATCCATAATGAAGGAACACATATTTACAAGTTTGTAGTGCATAGCCTAATACACCTGGGCCCAGATTTACTAACAGTTTAAGCAACACAGTACAGTGCAGGAAGTTGCTATGCTGTGTTGCCGAAGGGGGTGTTGTGTATTTCCTACCAATCCGTAGGATCTGCACATTTGTTGGACAACATAAACTAGGGGCTTGGTGCCTAGACTATTTCTGTACAACCCGCAGGATATGTTGGCCTGGAGACAAGAAAGCTTCAAGTGCTACTGCAAGCCCCCCCTAACCTTACCAGGGAGCGAATGGTTTTTGGCAACCATTGAAACATGACAACCCTGACTCCTCAGGGATCGTGGTAACAGTACAGAGCCTCTTGCTCAGTCACTCATGCTCACTCATTCTCAGAGAAGTATACAGAGAATACACAGTGGGACATTTCCAATAAGTTCATTGAACCTGCATTATTCTTGTATAAAATATGTGTGCTGAAATGATTAATAGACAGAAGCAGATAAGAGTGATTACAAGCTTCAAAAGCGAAAATAGTAGATATAGTTCTACCTGGTGCTAAGACAATGTATATATGCTGGCATATAAAACAAGGGAGTAATCAAGCATACCGCCACTATGAGTACCTAGAGTGTGTGAGTGTAGAGCCAATAATCCCCCCAAGGTCCGATCCTACCTGTTAGAAATGGGGGTCTCTAGTTGGCAGAGGTAGGTACCTTTGTCCAAGTAGGGTCCCTTGCTTCTAGTTAGGGTAAGAGGGATACACTCCTAAAATAACCCCAGCTCACCCCCTTAGTAGCTTGGCACGAGCAGACAGGCTTATCTCAGAGGCAGTGTGGAAAGCATTTGTGAACACATACAGTAATACAGTGAAAACACTACAAATGGACACCACACCAGTTTAGAAAAATAAGTAATTTTTATCTAAACCCAAAACAAGACCAAACGACAAAATTCCACAATACATTATCACAATTATCCTCAAAAATAGATTATTCAAAGAAATAAAGTCTCTAGCAACAAATAACTCCACCTGGAGTTATTACAACGTTGTGACAGATGAAAATCCCAAAGTACGGCGCTGACTGCGAGGTGTACGGCGTCGGGCCCGGAGTCAAGCAGACCCACAAAGATCAGTACCTGGAATTTGATCAAAGCAAAGATGGTGCACGGCGTCGGGAAGGTGATGCTTCATTGGCACCTGCGGCGTCGGTTCCTTATGACTCCAGGGGAGATGATTCCTCTGTTCCTTACTGCAGCGCAGGGGCGGTGAGATGTCCGGTCCTTACTGTGTAAGGGAGAGGACGTCACGAATGGTGGCGAGGCGTCAGTTTCTTATGACGGTGCGGTGTCAATGGATTCGGGAGTCACCCACATCGAGGATCGGCTCTGCATTGATGAAGCACCGTGTCGGTGAAGTCGGGGCTGCGGTGCAAGGGGGAACGGTGCGTTGTGGACGTCACAAGCGGTGTCCTCAGCTCCGATGCAGGTAGCGGCCTCGATGACGACTTCTGAGTTGATGCAGCACTGCGTCAGCAGGCGTCGGGCCTACGGTGCAAGTCAGGGCGGTGTGTTTTGCTCTTCACAAGTGGTGCCCACGGTTTTTGTGCAGGTTACGGCGTCGCTCGCTGGGGTCGGTGTTGCAATTTCCTTCTGTAGCAGCTGAAAGAGCATTCCCAGATGCAGAGAGACAGACGGGATGAAGTTTTTGTGTTCCTGAGACTTCAGAACAGGATGCAAGCTCAGTTTCAAACCCTATGAGATCTTTTCTTCAAGCAGGTGACAAAGCAAATAGCAAAGTCTTTTTTCTCCTTTCCTTCGCAGTAAGCAGCCACTGCAGGCCAACCCCAGACAGGAAACAGCACAGGGGGAGTATTCCTCCTCAGCTTATCTGGCTCTTCTCCTTGGCAAAGGTTCCTCTTGATTTCCTAGAAGTGATCTAAAGTTCTGGGGTCTGGGCCCGATATGTATACTACACAATCCTTTGTTCTCTGAAGGCAGAGAGTGTCTGTACCCAGCCAAAACCAGTCCTGTCTGCACCTGTGCAGCTTCCTGGCAGGAGGTGAAGACAGCATTGTTGAAGGCAGACCAGGCCCTTTCAGGTGAAAAGGAAATCTCCTTCCCCTACTTTAAATGCTGCCCAGGTCTATTCAGCCCAGCCTTGACTCATCAGACTTCTGGAGCCACTGACATTCTCCAACCCCTGTCATCCAAAAGCCAGACATGCAATACACAAACCTAGCAGAGGCACACTGGAGGATTAGGCAAGAAAATACCCGCTTTCTAAAAGTGGTATTTTCAAACACAGAATGTATAAATCCCCCTCACTAAAAGATGCATCTTAACATTCTGAGTTCAGGCATACTAAACTTTATTTTCCGATCTTGTTCCTAGGGTCAGTTATGTTTATACGATGTTATAAACAAACTTCCCATTCTGGCCTATGGGAACAGATAGCCTGGCAACAGTAAAAGACCAAATTGGCAGTATTTCACTATCAAGACATGCCAAACATATCAGAGCATGTCCTACCTTTCACATACAATGCACCCTGCCCACAGGGGTACCTTGGGCCTACCTTAGGGGTGACTAACATGCAGAAAAGGGAAGGTTTGGGGATTGGCAAAGGTGTGCACTTGCCAATTCGATATTCATTTAATTAATTTATTTCTTTACTTACCTCTGCTTGGCCGTATGCTGTAGTTTACTACCGCCCCACCCTGCCCCTCCCCTACCCCACCGCCCCACTGCACTCCCTCGAGGCGCTGCTACTGATTGTGAGGACAATGTAAGAAATAAGCTGCTTCACTACATGGGCCCAAGCCAGGAATATAACATTGGAGAGAGCTGAACAGTGCCCTATTTGCAAATATATGGCACTATTCAGCTCTTTTCCTGGAATGGCGCACTTGTGGTAGCCTAGCGCCATTGCAGCCACCCTTGAACCATGTTGCAAGTGTACCTGAGTTGATGACAGCATTGTTTTTATGCAGGAAGGGATATATTCATGCACATAAACAATCCTTAGAGGCATTTGTCTCTTTGCATGCATGCTGCAGAATGTAGCATACAGGCAAAGAGGAAGTGATGAGGAGAAATAAAGATAATTTTTCTCGTTTTGCCAAGGTCGGGTAGGTGCACAATTTTGGGGCAGACCCAGGTTTTGTCACTTTAATAAATCTGGGTTTGATTCAAATTACATGGGAGGATGCACGGAAACACCCATGCTCCACCCAGGTAACGCCTCCCAGACTCAGGGTAATACAAGGCAGTGTAAGGCACTGCATTGTGTTGGTTTGCAGGTTAAAAGTAACTCAAGACCATGTAAATATCGTTCCGCATGGTTTTGTAAATCTCACTTAAGCACTTGTGTTGCCTTTACCTTGGGACACTAACTGCACAAAAATACATTTTAATTACAGTAACAGGACCCCTACAAGACAAAGGACTCCTTCATCATTGCTTGACTGTTTATTGACAATATAAGAAAAGATTGACGCTGTAAAATCTGGTAATGTCTTTTTCCATTTTTAAATCAGGTTAAAGCTGATCTTAATTTTGGGTGTAATAAGCATGAATTCTGTAAAGTATTTATTGGTTTAATTTAAATTGGTGTCTATAATGCATATACCCATAGCAACAAAGTCACCTTCGGCTGTCATTTCTTGTATAAGGGCTGGAAAGACATTTAATTTTTAGACTTTGTGACATCAAAGTGTTCTGAGTGTTACAGGGCTGTTCACAGTACACACTTATTGCTCTTCAATTGAAGAATTCTCGAAAATACGAATTGTATTTTGCCTCCTCAATGCTGTCCCTGTGAAGTAGGTCTTTTTTGCTCTCCATGAGCCTTTAAGGAGTCTCTTTGTATGTCTCTAGAGGTGAGACAAGTAATTTGTGAAACTGCTTTTACAGTGACTGACTCATTTTTCATAGTTGACATGTTCTCTGTTGAGCCCGTTATTGCCTAGTTTGGCCCCAGCTTCATTTTGGCTCTCTGTATGTCTTTATGATACCACCTCTTAAGTCACTTTTTGTGAGCTTCATCAGCTAAGTAAAGGTTTTGTGGAACTGATGTAATCATGCGTGACTCATTCTTTGTTGTTCGGTGCATTCTGTGTTGAACCTCATATTGCCTCAGTCTTGCTTTTCTTATTCTACGGGGACAGCTGGCCCAATGAGTTTTTATTTAAAGAAAAGTGACCTGACACACTGAACATCAAATCATGTCGGTGTTTTCGTCAGTAAAACCAGTATGCGAGAGATCAAAGGAAATGTTCATCTTTTCTTCGTGGTATTTTCATATATGAGAAGTTAGCATCAGTCCTTTGTGCCAAGTGTACCTCTTCTTAATATGATAGGTTTGCTATTTATTCATAATTTGGTATCTGACCAAGGCAAAGCGAACTTCTTGTATGTGTCCAACTATGTCAGTATAATTCTAGAGCACCAAAAGTGGAACATGCACAAAATGTAGCGTTTCTACATGAAACTTTCCATCAGTGGTAAAGCAGTACTCAGCTGATATGAAATTCCATGCTGAGAGTATAGGATAGTGATATTGTAATTATACACTACCAACACTAATACTAAAATACTGCTATGGGAAATACCGCCGGGGTGATTACCACTGGTGACCAAAACTTCAAGTTTGAAGAACACGTATTACCAAGTGTGTAGTTGCTATTCTAATACTCGTGGGTCCAGGTTTACTACCAGTTCAAGCAACGCAGCAAAGCAAGGGAAGGTGGTAACCCTGGGCGTAGTTCGCGAAGTAGCGCTACGCGAAGCTACGCAAAGTGTACTTCGCACTAAGCAAGCTACACGTAGCACTTTGCGAACTGCGTAGTACCCTGTTCGCACTGTGCAAGATGCCGTTTGCAATGATTGCACAGTGCGGACAAGCATCCGGCACTGTGCAATCATTGAAAACGGCATCTTGCACAGTGCGAGCTGTAGTTTTCTGCCGCTCGAGTAGATTTTTGCTCGAGCAGCAGCTTTCTTAATGCGGACTGGTAGTTTCTCATCGCTAGCGTTCGCGAGCATACGCAACCACTCGCAATGAGAAACCTGACCTCCCCGCGTTGAGAATCTCGCCGGGAGGTTAATTTTCCACACTCGCGATCGCCAACTTGATGTTGCTGATCGCGAACGTGGAAAAAGTCTCGCCGGGATGTCATTTTGCTTGCTCGCGGTCGCCAACTTGATGTTGAGGACCGCAAGCAAGCAAAAAATGACCGCTGCACTACGCTACGCGTGTTTGCACTGTGCTACGTGCAATTCCCGTAGTGCGAAGTAGCGCAAACTTCGCAAACTATGCGAGCGTAGCGTAGTGCTTTGCCGAGGCTTAGTGCTGTGCTGCATTGCATGAAGGAGAGGGAGTGGAATTGTGCCATATTTACAAATATAAGGACCTGTTCAGCTCTCTTACTGCACTGGCACACTTGTGGCTGCCTATCACCCACAATGCAGGTACTCTTTTGCCATGGTGCAAGTGTGTCTGCACTGTGGGCGGCATAGTTTTTGTGCAGAAAGGGATATCTTCCTGCTCAAAAATAACCTTTAGAGGTGTATTCCTATTTGCACGTGTGCTGCAGAATGCCGCAAACATGCAAAGAGGAAGTAATGTTGAGAAATATAAATAGCTCTCACCCTTACGCCAATGTTCGATAGGTACACCTTTTTGGGACAAACTCAGGCTGACCAACTTTAGTAAATCTGGGTTTGCATTAAAATACGAGGATGGATGCTCGTGAACACCCATGATCCACCTATGTGATGCCTCCCAGACCCAGAGTAACGCAAGGCAGTGCACAGTGCTGCATTGTGTTACTTTGCAGGGTAAAAATGATTCAGTGCCAACCAAGTATCGATTTGTATGTCTTTGTAACTGTCACGTAAGCACTTGTGTCGCCTTGCTTCGACTTGTGCAACTGCTTAGTAAATCTAGGCCCTGGAGTACTGGGGCTACTGGCTCAGCAAAAATAAATCTCAATTGCAGTAATAACTTATAAGACCCTTACAAGACATAGCACACCGAAGCAAAGATTGGCACTGTGGAACCTGGCATTTCTTTTACCAATTTTGGATCAGCTTAAAGCTGATCTTAATTTTAGGGGTACTTTGCATGAGTTCAATAAAATATTTATTTTGTTTAATTTTGATTATTGTCTGTAATGCATTTAGCCATGGAAACAAAGTCCCCTGCCGCTGTCATTACTTCAGTAATGACTGGAAAGTTAAAGGTTTTAAATGTAAGAATCAGTGACATTAGGATGTCCTGTCATTAGGGTTGTGCACAGAACATATTTATCGCTCTTGATTTGGACAGTTCTTTAAATATGCTGAAAATATGTCTAGTTTTGTCGCCTCAATGTTGTCCTTGGGATGCAGGTCTTTTTTGCTCTCCATAAGCCATTAAAAGGTCCCTGTATATGTCGCTTGAGATTAATTTTATGTCTTAAAAGAAGTCTTTTGTGAAAACTGCTTTTACAGTGGCTGACTCATTTTTCATAGTTCACATGTTCTCTGCTGAACCTTTTATAACCTGATTTGGCCTCAGCTTCATTTTAGCTCTCTATATGTCTATGTGATAACCCCTTTTAAGTCTCTTGCAGTCAGCTTCATCTGCTAGGTAAATGTTTTGTGAAACTGATGTAATTCTTTATAATTCGGAGTGTTCTTTGTTGAAGCATTGCCTCGCCTCGGCCTTGATTTTCTCATTCTACTGGTGGCAGCTGACCCAGTGACTTCAATGGACTCTAATAGAGTGCTCCTGGTAGTGCATTTGAGGTAGACATGTTTGAGTGTTATGCTGAGAAATAATGAATCTTCTCACATTTCAGGTTTGTTTGATTAAAATGGGCTTGCACTGAAACATATGTGGTTGAAAATCGCAATTATGATATCTGAACACTGCCAGTGCCTCTTTGCACCCTCGACAGGATTTTTAATGACAACCCCCTGATAAAATTGTGAATGGTCTTACCACTTACATTGGCCAATCATTTTTCTGTAAAGTTTATCACACCAACGGAGAAAGCGCCTCTCCCAACACATTCTCACAAAAACGAAAGAATGCCTTCATGGCATAAATTAGACTCTGACCATTTTTTATTTGTCCTTATTAAAACAAAACCGACCCTTGCTAAAAATCTAGACCAAACAGTTGCCAAATATCACCCTTGGCTAGACAGCGCAGTCAGTCAATTAGTCCGCAAGAAAAACCTTAACAAACCACAGACTGACACCCACTGAATCTGGTATTGGGAGAGGCTCAATACACAAAAACAATTGTGTTGTAGACTATAAAGATGATGGAGAGAGCACTATAATACTGAAGATAAAGACCTATACAAGAAATCCCTAAAAGAATATAAAATCATGATTTTTGAAGAAAAAATATCCTTCTTTACCCAAAAAATCTAAATAGCGAAAGATTTGCTAAAAGAGCTTTTCAAAATGGTGAAATTGTTCTCTAACATCTCTGAAAGTAGAAACGCCAACTCCAGTCAGTCTTTTGTAATACACTTGCTCAAGATGTTTATTCGGCATTTACAGCAAAGCACATAGTGACGCTAGTACATCAGAAGATACATCCTCTAGAGCCAACTCAGAATTTGTAACCTCATTTTCCCTGCTCACAACAGATTTGGGGGCATATCAACAACAACCGGCGATAATTATCGCTGAGCGCACTTAGCGCTCGAATAATTATCACCGGCTAGCGCCGATTTTTATCTCTGAGATAGCGTGCTTTTAGCAACGCTTATCTCATCAGCGATAAAAATCCTAGCGCTAACTGGCTAACGTGAGATTATCACTGGAAACCCAGCGATAATCTCACGTTAACTAGTTGATAGGGACACACAAACTTAGCCATGATATCCACCTTCCATAGGATATCATGGTTAAGTCAGTCCTGAAGCAGGTGTTAGGAAAGTAGCGATAACAGGTGTTATCGCTACTTTTCCTGACGCTATGCTTCATAGTGTGGGGCTTGATGATAGGAGAAATGTCACTTAGCGACATTTCTCCTATCATGTCAGGTCAGGAACGCCCACTTTGCATCTCATTAGAGATGCAAAGCTGGGCGATAGACATTCCCACGCTAAAGCAAGGTTTCACGCGTTAGCGTGGCCTTGCTAATATAGCGATAAAATTATCGCCGCTTTTCGGCCGAAAACGGTCGCTAAAGCGGCAATAATTTTGTATCGCCTCGTTGTAAATATGCCCCGTAGTACTCAAACTGACTAAATCTATGAAATCTGGGTCCCCCAAGGATCTTTGCCCTCCTAAAAGTCTCCAATGAGTACCTGAAATAATCTCAGCTCACTTAACAAATATCTTCAATGATATGGGTAATACAGGGTACTTCCCAAAAGTTTGGAAAAGAGCATCCATTTTACCCCTATGTAAAAAAAAACACAAAAAAAATCAATCTCCCACCTACTGGTTGTCACTTCCAGCAAAGATCATCGACAAGGCAGTGAACCAACAGCTGACAGCCTTCATTGATGCAAACTGCCTTGTAGATGCTACACAATGTGTCTTTAGAAGCCAACACAGAACATAGGCTGCACTCATTTTGGCCTCTGAGAATATAAGAGCCACCATTGATAGAGAGAAAATGGTGCCCTAATCTTGTTAGACCTCGAGGCAGCATTTGACAAGGTCAATCATAACATCTTGATCGACTGACTTCATTCACTGGGAATCAGAGGAACAGCTCTCGCCCTCTTAACATCTTTCTTGTCAGAACGAGAAAAATGTGCAGCAATGGATGATCTTATATCAAACTTTTTTACCCTTCCATGCAGTGCTCCACAGAGTGCCTCTCGAAGCTCCATCCTTTTTAACCTATATATTACACCACTGACCAAACTCATAAAATCATTTGGGTTCCCAGTTATTTCCTACACTGATGACACCCACATTGTTGTCTCGGTCTCAGACAGCCCAGATCACACGGCCACCAAACTCTGTAACTGCATGAAAAACATTTTAGACACGATGAACAGCATTGGAGACTGGATGAGCAACAATTGTTTGAAACAATTCAGGAAGACCGAAATTCTCCTTTTTGAAAATAAAGAATCCTTTTGGTCCCCTAGCTGGTGTCCCCATGATGCGTGTGACCTTGTCAAAGTGGGTTGAAAAAGTAAGGAACTTGGGCATCATCTTTGACGATAGACTGACTTTTAACAGCATGGTCAATCAAATTGCCTCTTCCGTTTTTTTACATCCTAAAAATAATCACAAAAATTCTCCCTTTCATACCTACCAACCTTCAAAAGACAGTCTTTACAGCATCAGTCCTGTCTAAACTGGAATACTGCAACACTCTGTAAATTAATATGCAACAAAAGCTATTGATTAAACTAAAAACACTGCAAAATGCTGATGCATGTCTCTTGTTTGGACTACATAAACATCATTCAGCAACTTTCGCAATTAAAGGTCTACACTGGTTATCTATAAAAAAAAAATTGCCTTTGAGGCTCTGTATATGGCCTTTAAAGAACTGCAGTACACTGGAACAGATGCCTTAATTCAAAACAATTCTTGGTATGTCTCCACTAGAGCACTACACTCTATGGCTTCAAAAAATGTTGTAGTTCCCAAATTCAGGAAATCCCATTGGGGAGGCAAAAGTGTTATCGTTAGGACAGCCAAGCTGTGGAACTCTCTTTCTCTCCAGCTGAAAGAACGACCAATCTTCTACATTTTAGGACAGCCCATAAAACTTGTCTTTTTAAACAATAATTCCTTTTTGTTCAGTTATATTTCATTGGCAAACAACCACAGTTCTACATTATAGAAAAGTGCCTGCTTTTGCGTTGTTATCCCACACTTTTTCCCTGATGTGATTTCGAACGGTAAGTACACTGGGTCTCTGTTAACCAGGTTCCCAGTGACAGATCTCTTTCACAAACACTGTACCATGATATGCACAACTTCAGCTACCCCTGTAATACCCTGGTAAATGGTACCCCTGGTACCTAGGGCATGGGTACCAATGAGCGTTATCTGGGGCTGCAGCACAGGTTATGCTACCCAAGGGACACCTTAACAAGGCTATGCACTCTGCCATTGCAGACTGAATGTCTTGGTGCAGAGAAAACTGAAGAGTCAATATAGGACACCCCCATACACTGCATGAGGTATAGGTAAGTCACATCTGCTGCATCTTGTCTTAATAAATCCTCACTGCTGCCAGTGATGGATTTATTAATAAATTCACAAAGGTGACCCTTTTAGCACGTATCAAGCACTGGCGTGGTTCCTGACTTATTTTTTGCCAGCCTGCCACTATCAGCCATGTTTCTAACCTCATGGGGTGAGAGCCAGTGCTGTCAGAGGACAGAAACAAAGCCTACTCTAGGCAGAGATGCTTCACACCTCCTGCAGGACAGGATGGACTTCCTGGGCTGGGAGCATCAAAGGTGATGTCACCTTTGAAATCCAACCCAGGAACCTTCACATTGTAGGAGAAGCCAAACTCCCTTTCCTGCTCCACTTTGATGGAAGGAAGGAAAGGCACAAACATTTGTTAGATTAGGAGGAGGCTCCCCTCTGAGTCTACACAACCCCAGGGCAGGGCAGGTGATGTGAACCTCATCCTGAATTTCCACCATCTTAAGATGGTGGAAAAACAACCTAAGAGGGCTATGGTACTGCCTCTTTCCACTGTAAGTGGTCACTAGAGGGTGTAGGCACTGTAAAGGTAGGTAGCCCATTGGCTACTGCCTGTCGAATCCATGCAACACCTCTAAATTCACTATTTAGGTGGCACCCTAAGATCTGAACATCAGATTCACTTAGAAGACTGAGAAGACCAGGACAAAGAAAACCCGCTGCTCGAGAACTGAACCCGTGCTGCAGAAGAAAAAGGTGCCAAACCATGCCTGCTGCTCCCAAAACTCAGCAATTGCTGTCGCTGTGTCATCCTGAAACCTGAGAGGATGGCAAGAACCCCAGAGCACCTCCAACCTTCAAGAAATTGCCAAGATCTCCCTTGGAGTGAGTTATCACTTTCCTGCACACTGCAGGCACCAATCCGTGAAGTCCGGTTTGTCGCCTTGCTGCTCCTCGATGGCCTTGATGCAGCACCAAAGCAAAAAGAGGTACAATGGCTCTGTAGGATCAGATCTATCACCTAGTCTATCGCCAAGTTTGGGGAGACCATGACCTACAGCAGCCACGGTGTACCAATACTTAGGCCACTGGACCCCCAACAACAAGCACAAAGAAGAAGAGTCCACTTTGGACTCCCAAAGCACTAGAAACAAGCACCCATTTAATGATGTTGACACACTAAAGGACACATCCTGAGTGGCCCAGTTATTCCGAGATCACCTCTCAAAGTTGCCTGCACCTGACCGTGAGGAACTAAAGATTCATGATGCCCGGCTAACATGTTTGCTCTGCACCCGGCTCCACCGGCCCTGGCATTGACTAACCTGCTGTGCCCTTCAGACTTACATGTAAGTCCACCTATGAAGTGTGTTTTCATGTGGCCCCCTTTGTCTTAGTGCACCAGTTTCCAAGACCCCCAACACTCTCCTCTGCCCAATCTAAAATGCTACCGAATTTCTCCTACTGGAATCTTGGACCTGGTCACAACATTGACCAAAAACGAGAAGGTGAACTTCATGAAAGCTTTGCCTGATATTCAATGCATGTTTCTCCTTTTTCCCCTATTGTTTCCTATTGTGTATAATTGCCCATAAAAGTGATATATTTTCGAAAAATTGGAACTCCGAAAAAATGCTTACAGTAGAACTGTGTTTGTGGTCTTAAAAATTCTATAAAAATCAATATAATTTTTGAAAATTGGTCTCGGATTTATTCTTGAGTGGGTGTCCATTTATTGCCTCTGTGGAGTACAACAAATGCTTAACACTACCCGCTGATAAGGCTAACTGCTTGCACACCCAACCACAAACAGAGCATTAGAATTATCTGCTTTTACTTCTGTTATCCCTTTGGGGATTCTCTGTACTCTCTGTACATTGCACTTCTTTTTAATTCATTATATAGAGCCAGATTCCTTCATAATCGGTTACCTTAACACACTTTTGGGTGCACAAGCGCTTTATAAAAATAAATAAATTAACATGTATATTATACCAGACACTCTTCAACACGAAAAGTGACAAATAGAGAACACAGGGTACAAAATAGGACAACAACAACATCACTTATGATATGTCACGCCAAAACTAAAAAACAGAACCTCTAAATATTTGGTCATTGCAAACAAAGGCTGTTGATCTACTTCAAGTCTCAAGTTCATGCATAATATCATGAGCACTGGCAGCATTCATGGGAAGTTAAATCCAGCAGTGCATTTTCCCCTGTTATGGAAGAAAAACACATCTACACACCACAAATACACAATGCAGCAATACATTTGATTCTGAGCAGGTGATGGAGTTTATATCCAGCAGTCAATGCTTCACTGAGATTTCACTCAATTAATACAAAATATCCATAGAAAATGATTGTAACTAACATCAAATCTAAGCAGTCTCCAGAGCCCAGGTACTTAACTCAGGAGAAATTGTGAGAGGATGGCAAAGGAGAAAAGGAGTGGTATTCTAAGACCTGATATAGCATGCAAGATTGGAAAAGGGATCCACTGGGTAAAGATGACAACCATTTGTGACCAATGTGTGAGATCACAGATGACTTCAAAGGGTGCATTAATTCTGCTCATAACAAAGATGACAACATCTCTGATTATTGTGATAATGATGCTGCTCAATATGTGGTTATCTCAAGGTAAAGTTGATCAGTCACGTTTCATGAACAAGTGAAGGTCAACACGCACTAGAGAAAGCACATGACAAGTGAAACATCACAAGTGAAATGGGTTCTGTGGAATATGCAGCCAACATAAGTGAAGCACAAATAGAAGTGCACCAATAAATGCTCCCAGTAAATATGAAGAGCATTTATAATTCAACAAGAACAACAGATATATTTCACTACACGGTTTATCTACAATACTGGAACATCCCAGTTTATGCACATGTCACTGGATGAGGGAAATAGAGAGACACCTATCTGCTTGTTATATAAAACAACATAAGCATCACACAGATCTCTATTCAGATGAGGAGGAAGCCAATAATTCAAGGGGAACTGAATAAACCTCAAATATCTATGACATTCTAGCTCCATTGTGAATTCTAGTAGCACTTGACTTCTTTCAAACCCCTATAACATATAAAGAAGAATAAAAGCTTTGCTCTGCAGAGTGCTAAATGGCAATTTTGAATTCTCATTTTCAAAAAGACAATTGAATATATAATTGAAAATGGTTTTACACCAAAATATTGTAATTATTGCTTCTTCTTGAGAGATGCTCTTAAACATTAGGAAAATTGACCAATGTGCATTTACTAACCTAATTTCTATTGGCTATTTGCAAATCAAGCAACTTAGCATTGGAATGAACACATGATATTTGAAATCTTATCTAGGACTAAAAACAACCATTTTCCTAATACCTTTGACACTATCTGCTAACAGTCAGAAACATAGTCGAAATGTACAACATTTAATTGATCATTTAAAGATGTTGTGGTTTGTTGGCCAGGCAGAACCTTTAAACAAGGCAGCGCGCAAATCATTGATAAGTAGATTGGAGGAGCATTAACACTTGCCTTCCCCTGTTTGTAATTATAAAAAACTAAGCATGTAGTAGGCCTGATTGTGCAGTCGGTGGGACCGCCACCAACAGTTTGTTAGTGGCTGTCCCACCGGCAGACATGCCTTTGGTCTGACTGCTGCATTAGGATGCAGGTGGTCAGACTGCAGAGGTCAGGTGAAAAGATCGTCACCTCCGACAGGATCTAGGATCTCGTCAGGGTGGTGGCCGGAATCGTTTCCCCTAGCCTGGAGGCCAGTGCCTGCACAGGCAACGCCATATGGATTATGACATCCCTCTTCGATAGCCTTTTCATGGTGGTCTGACTGCCATGAAAAGGCTGTCAGAAACGGAGTTTGGGGGCCACAAGCAGGGCCCTGTCCCTCATGGACCAGTGTAAAGTGGCCCAGTATGCACATTCATGCACCGTGTGCCTGACACCACATGGGGCAGTGTAAAAGAGGACTTTTCTGTCCGCCAGGAGTGGGGCACAACATGATTGGGTGGTCGGACCACCGACTGCCTTTAGGTCGGTCTCTTGACCAATGTGATTGCGGACGACGGTCTGACTGCCCATTATCATAATAGGCCCCAGATTTGCCAAATCCATTTGTCTTTTAACACAGTGCCTGCTTCTCATCCCAATACAGGCGGTTTTAATGATTATTTTGAGTGGGAAGACCGCTGCCTCCGACAGGCTCAAGGAGTCCGTTGGGGTGAAGGTCAGACTCTAATCTCCACAATGGAGGTGGTGCCTGCCCAGGCATCACCGTAAGGATTAGGATGTCCATTTCCGACAGCCTATTCATGACGGTCCCACCACCATGAAAAGGTTTTCAGTAAGGTACTTTGGGGGCACCAAGCAAGGTCCTGCCCCCTGTTGGCTACTGCTAGGTGGCCAGGGTGCACATGTGGTGCCCCCCAAATGTTCATGAACCCTGCAGCCTAGCACACCGTGCATGGATGTTTGAGAAGTACCTTTTTCTACTGCGGCTTCTGCTGCAGCTGTTTTCCTGGCCGCAGCAGAAGCTGCAGTAGAATAGTGCGAGCAGGACCATCAATCTCTTGTCGGGGGTCCCCTGCCCGTGGCGGTGATGGTCGGACGCTCAGCTGACCACCATCGTAATCAGGCCCTAAATATTACAGAGCTGGTTTTGTCTAAATTGAAAGAGTCTGCCTAAAAAACAGATTACCAAAACTAGTCATGGTGGTGTTCAATATATATTTTCAGTGGCCCACACTGCAAATACCAGATCCTTGGATACATTAACAGCGTATGTTTTCATGCTATCAGGGTCTTACAGCAAAATAAAGATATTATCTAGCTAAACGTAAGTCACAAGAACGATGTAAAATGTATATTGAGAGTTTCTTTTGGAAGGGCAATTGATAGCTGTATTAACGCTTGCACAAAATAAAAGGTCTACCCATTCTTAGCCCCCTGAAAATCACCATTATTCACATGCCTCTTTATGTGACTCGAAGTGTCTGTCATAGTCATAGGAAACAGCTGAGATGTAAGGCAACGCATCCCATGAGGAGCTGTCACAGGCCTGAGAGGACAAGATTTATATTGATGTTGGTTTTTTTGTGTGTGAGAAGGATGTCAGTACAAATAGCCAAGGGGTTTACAGAGGTTAGGGTGAAAACATGAATAGGAGAAAGACACATAATGCCTGTTAAAAGGAATACATGTACATGTTTTGTGTTTTTTTTTTTATACAGCTTGGAATTTGCCATTGATTTGTCCTGTTGTTTTTGATGGTGGTCATGGTTAAAACTGGCATAACCTGCAAGCTGTTAGTCTAACCATTATAATGAACTTCATGCGATTCACCTTACATCTTACTAACTATGCCATCTTTGTGTCTTGGGTCATTTTGTATGTTGTGAGTTATCCACTTGACCTTGCTGCTGAAGATGGAAAGGTTGGATCTTGTGACTTTTACTTTTTACCTTCTCAATACCATATTAACACTGAGACAATCCCATGTGTAACAGTGGAACTGTCCTTCTGCTAACGTCTCAACAATGAGTGACCAATTACAATTGAGGAAACAAATGAAACCCTACCAGCTCAAGCAATACACTTGCATCCTCTTCATGATTCAGCAACTAACAGGGGGGCATATCAACAACAACCGGCGATAATTATCGCTGAGCGCACTTAGCGCCAGGATAATTATCGCCGGCTAGCGCCGATTTTTATCGTGAGATAGCGTGCTATTAGCAACGCTTATCTCCTCAGCGATAAAAATCCTGGCGCTAACTGGCTAATGTGAGATTATCGCTGGAAACCCAGCGATAATCTCACGTTAGCTAGTTGATAGGGACTCACAAACTTAGCCATGATATCCACCTTCCATAGGATATCATGGCTAAGTCAGTCCTGAAGCAGGTGTTAGGAAAGTAGCGATAACAGGTGTTATCGCTACTTTTCCTGACGCTATGCTTCATAGCGTTAGGCTTGCTGATAGGAGAAATGTCGCTTAGCGACATTTCTCCTGTCATGCCAGGTCAGGAACGCCCACTTTGCATCTCATTAGAGATGCAAAGCTGGGCGTTAGAAATCCCCACGCTAAAGCAAGGTTTCACGCGTTAGTGTGACCTTGCTGATTAGGCGATAAAATTATCGCCGCTTTTCGGACGAAAACGGCCGCAAAAGCGGCGATACTTTTTTATCGCCTGCTTGTTGATATGCCCCAGGGTAACTCCATGCACCAGGCCTTTACTGCAATGCAAAGAAATATTGCGGCTCCATTGTGATTCATTTGTGTTTGCCAGTAAAATGGACCATTCCACTACGTGCTACAACTAAAAATCTAGCTTTATCTTAATTCCTACAACTGGTATTGAAACCAGTGTAAATTGTACTTGATTCCCGTTTGTATAAATGTCTAAAGTCAGTGCAAAATCCTGTGAAAAATCATTACTTGAGTATTGATGAGCTTACATTTCTCATTTAAAAGTAATAAATCTCTTTCTAGTGACGTGCAGCAGCATCCTGTAATTGGGAGAAATAAAACAATTCACTTTCCCTCCTTTTATCTGCTCTTTTAAACGAGTTTCTCATTCATTTAATCAGCCTCACCGTTCTAAAGTCAGCCGCACATATATAAAAAATGTATTACCTGTGAATCAGCACTTTTATTATTTGTTTGCCTTTTTATGTGTCACTTGTTTATTGTGACATTTACTTAAAAGCAGAAAAACCTTATCAGTAAATTGCACGTGGAGGAAGCACAGTTTATATAGAACCAGCACAGAAATAAAGAACCCATAAAAATGATTTTATGGGCATCGAGTTTGCACCAGCAACCGATCAATAGCCTATCAAGGCTCTCTGTTTTGACTTTGCTGAGGCATTCCCATGAAAATGTTGTTAAAAGGTACTAGCAGCCTGTCCCAGGAGTCGAATAAAAAAGAAACAAGTCGCCAAGCAGAGATCACACAGAGAAATGAATGTCAAAATAAAAACAAACAAAATATCTGGAATCCATCTTTCATTTGAGAAGGTACTTTGGTAAAGTGTTAACCTTTGAAGAAAATCTCCTATGGCATTTGGAATCCTTAAAATCTGTTCCTTTCCCGCCTATAAAGCATTCCCATTCATTACTTATTAAGCACCTGCTAAAATAAAAACTATGAATAATACGAGCAACTGTTTGCTTTTTGGAAGCCTTTTCACTCAATTCCTCTGAAATGCTTTTCAGTTCTTCGGGACAATACAAATGCATGTCCGCTCATTGTGTGTCTGTGCTTAATGTAATTAGCCGAATTGCTATTATTTGCCAACTGTACATTAAACAGTTTGAATTTAACAAATAAATGGGCATGTCTGATGCTGTTCATTCCTGCGACCGATAAGTATCTGTCACAGAAATCAATCCTCATTTATCTCTTTTCCAATCTGATGAGTTCAGGGTCCAATGAGCCTCCCATAAAACCCACATCAGACTAGCAAACAAATAATCCTTTGCAAAGTGCTTCGAATTGATTTGTGCCTGCTAGAGCTGAAGGGACTGACTGCAGCGTTCGAGGATGAAGGCAGATTTCTGGAATCAGTTATAATAAATAACATTGACACAAGGTCTGCTCCCCAGACTGTATACCGATTGACTTTTGCATATTATCCAAGTTCTGAAATAAAACACTATAGAATTATCAGGCTCCAGTAAGAGCTATTAGGAGAAGGTGTGTGCCTATATGGGCATTCTGAACTAGGATAAAAGCCTGGAGGGACAATTGCTAATGGATGCATAGGGAGACACATGGCACAATGCAGTTTGGTGATGCACTCACAGGCCTCTGTAATGCATGGTAAATAGGTGCTATGTTTCCTATCGCATGCGCCACGCGAGCACCCTGGCAAAACTGTAGTACATCTACATTGGTGCGTATTGTTCTAGTTGGGCTTCCCAAAAAGCAGTGTCTGATGCTCAGTAACAACTTCTCCCAGGTATTCTCGCGTTAGCATAATACCCTCTTTCGCCAAAATTTACTGGGAAGTATTAAGACAGTGGACAACTCTCTATGGTTAATATCAATTGGGGAGGGCAGATGTGGCATAATCCTCTTTATGGTCAATATACAGAGCGCGTAGCTTGCATAATCTCCCTATGGCAAGTTTCCATTCGGGAGTGCAAAGGTGGCACAGTCCTCTCTATGGCCGATGTCTAAGCGGAGTTTGGAGGTAGCATAATCCTCGCTATGGTTACTATCCACCAAAGAGAAAGTTGAGACCGCATAATCCACTCTATAATCAATATCCGCCAGGGAGGGAAGAATTAGCACAGTCCTATCTAAGGCTAAAACCCACCAGAGAGTGCAATAAGTAGCATAATCCTTTGTATGCATTCACAGTTGAGGTGTGGGGACTAGGGGTCATATGTATGAACACCTTTTCCCATAGACACAGTATGGGTAAAACCCTTTGATTCATCTGGCCCTAGGTTATCTGTGCCTGGTTTTAATAATTGATCAGCACACAGCAATGTTTGATACCTGGGAATGGGAGAAGCTTTTGAGTGCCACAGTTATGTACCTCTTGTTGAGCTCATTCATTCTGGGATCTGCAGGATGCCAACGTTGTGTTGGCTAGATTTGTTAATGGTAGGGTTTTCTCACACGTTTGAAGAGACAAGATGAAAATGGTCTAAGTATGGCTAAAGCTCATGTCATCTTGTCACTTCGAAGCTTTCAGATGTATGATCCCTAATAAAAGAGGGTTTATTCAAGACAGTATCCTGGTGGTATTTTTCACTACAAACATAGGAGCATATTTAAAAGCCCCTATTGCCACAGGAGCATGACTTTTTCTGATATTCCTGTGGCGATAGGGGCTTTGCATTATTCACAAGGTGGCATTAAGCCACTTAACATGGCTTAACGCCACCTCGTAAATCAGGCCACCTTTGATGCTACACTTAGTGTGAAAGGGGTGGTCAATGGGTGTTGCGATGAGTGTTCCAACGCAACACCCATTGTTTTTGACGCTGCCCCACATTTCCATGTGTCGAGTAGATATGGGGCAGGTCAAACATTATGACCGGAGAAAACCTGGTCTTAACATGGCGAAATGAGGAAAAATGCTTAATTTCTCTTCTTTTTTGCTGATTCTATGTGTGCTGCATTGTGCAACACACTAGAAGAAGCAAAACACCATTGATATTAAATGTGCAGGAAGGTGTCCCTTCCTGCACATAAACAATCATTAAAAAAAATGATGAGTTGCAACTTTTATGTGTGCTGCATTCTGCAGCACACATAGAAGTTACAAAAAGCCATTAATTATCGTTTCTGTGTGGGAAGGGACAACTTCCTGCACATAAAGAATCTTTTCTGCAATGTAGCCACCCTTGCACAATGGTGCAAGAGTGCCTGCGTTGGTGCTAGGCAGCTACATTTTGCACCAGCGCTAAGTGAAAGGCACTGGTGCCCGTGTCTTGTGAATACGGCGCATCCCTTTTTTTGGAAACTGTCGGAGCGTGGCGTTAGCCTTCTTGGCTGAACTCATCGCTCTGACAGTTTCCTAGTAAATATGCCCCATAGTGCTATAAAAAGAGATTTCCAGCATCATAGATTGGTGTAATATGGCATCAGAAATGTTGCATACACTGGCCACATTTATGTAAACATTTTGAGGCAGAAAATATATTTGATCCTTTCTTGTATTTTTGGTAAATATAGACTTACCATTTTGTATGATTAAGCAATCAATTTTAATAAAGAAAGTATTATCCTAGTAGGAAGATCTGGAAGTAGAAATATCTTTTAGATAAACCCAGTCAATAAAGTATATGATTATGCAACACAAATTGTAGGTATTAAACATTTCTATCAAATACTCATACTTTGAATAGCTGACAGTATATCCAGGTGTGATGCTTCCAAAGGACACATCACCAGTCTTTTACACATCTACAATAATGAACACTTATAATTCACTGAGAAAATGAGATACTGATTTAAAGCTACACTCAAGGAAAATGCAACACATTTAACACACTCTGTATTTGCTGTGGTGTGGATATCCATACCTTCTCTTGAAGAGACCAAATCATCCCTATTTAATTGAAGTATTCCTCAATCTAGAATATCTAGAATATTCCACAGACCTGCTGCTAGAGCCAAATAGCAGAGTCAATGGCAGCTAAGAGAGCAGAATTATATCAGCTACATAAATAGAGAAAAAAGAAATATCTCTTCTGATCTTGCTTCCATGAAATAAGTAGTAGAAAGGAGACATTTATAGCAGCATGTTTTTGCACAGCTACAGTTACAGGAAAGTAGTACTTTTTCTCCACATTAGCAAACATTTGAACTGTAACTGTTTTTTTTAATTGGCTTACATCAAACTACATAGAACATGATTTTACACCAAATGACCATATATATTTGTGTGCTTAATTTCAAACTAGAGATTCCATATTGATTATACATGTCAACCATACTAGCTCCAGTGATGGAGCAATATAGCAAGGATTTTAACTTTGAGATGGAAGAGTAGTACTGCTTATTGTGAAAGTATATTAAAAGGAATAAAATGGCCACTTTTTTAAGTTAGAAGGATGAAAACAAATCCATTTGGTATTCTATAACCTTCTAAAGGAACTCAGAATTTGGTTTCAGTGATTTGAAATAGGCAAATAAGTCTACATGCAAGTATTCATCAGAATGTCACTTAGAATGAAAGAGGCAATGGAATATGTTCTCATTTCAACCAGAATTTAACAAATGGGCAGTATCATTCTGCACTAGATGGACATTTTTAAGCAACGCAATTCTAACCAATTTGTAGAGGTCTGTAAAATAGCCTGTTGCATTGGCCTAAAACCACTAACAATCACTTCTAGTTGTGGTGTTAATAAAATCACAACATATCATTAAAATAACTCTGGCTACAAAACGAAAGCTCTGATTAGAGCTGTAACCACTGCCCTAAAATGTTATTATTTACTTTTTCTATTGTGCCACTGTACCAATCAGTATGAGAGTGCTTTACATAGAACTTGTGATAGACACATGCAAAATACGTTTACAAACGCAGCAAACTGGGTGAGTAAAACCTTAAAAGGAACAGGGGTGTTGAGGTACATGGAAGTAGGTGTAGGAAACCATGTAAGGCATCAATGTTTGCAAAGAACTTTAGAGGGTGAATTGGGGAGGAGTAGTAAAGGATGGAGGCAGAAGGACCAAGAAGGCTAGAGGGAGGGAAAGGGTCTATTCTCGATTCACTTATCAAACAGCTCTATCGTTGATATTGATAAGGAGCCTGTGGACGGTGATCCTGCTCAGTCAGAGTAGCTGGGTGTTCTAGATGCATGGTGTATATCCAGAAACTGTTTGCCTTTGAGATAATACCCCGAAAATGGTCCCAGGAGGCTTGTTTCGGTCCAGGGAAGACCCGGCTTGGTAGTCGGGGCTGGACTGTTCCCATGAGGATCAGGGACAAGAGTGATTTGCATTTTGGCTGGGTCTAAACTGGGGTGGCGTTGTGAGACAAAGAACAATGGATTTACCCCAGATCTGTTGATTGGGGAAGAATATTTGTATGCTCTGCATTCCATCCATCATTTGAGTGTTTTTTGCTTTCGCGCCCTAAGTGAACCGGGTATGCCCAGACGTGGGTCCCTGGCTCACTGTGCCACTGGATTCAAGCTAGCCTGGCTGATGAGGAGTAATACCCCGAAACCAGTCACAGGATTCTTGTTTCCAGTCCAGTGAGGACCTTGCTTGGCAGTTCGGGCTGGACTGAGGAACAGGGTCAAGGCTGATTTGCATGTGGCTGGGTCCAAACTGGGGTGGCGTAGTGACCAAAGTAAAATGGATTTAACCTAGCTCTGTTGACTGGGGGTGAATGTTTGATTTGCTCTGCATCCATCTATCATTTGTGTGGTTTTCGTCATTGAGTTGGGGCTGTTAGGGATTTCAGGAATTCAAGAGTGAGAGAGTTCTTGCTTTGGAATACTTTTGAGCCACCTGAATTCATTATTAGGTCTGCTTAGTATCTTGGTCTGCTTTTGTAAAGAGCTCTGAAACTGAGACAGCAAAAGTTGACTTTAGACCCAGTCATTGTCTGTCACTGAGGTGACAAGCCTTCACATGTAAAGTGGTGATGCCTTTTAGCTAAACAATTTTTAGGTATCAATGAGTATTGTCAAGTTACTGGTAACGTTTTATTGGCCAAAATATACAGCAGCAGGTCTAACGGATCAAGATACAGGTTGAAAAGAACTGGAGATAAGATAGAGCTTTGGGGGCCTCGTATTACATGTTCTTTTCTTTATGTATCTCTTCCTGGTTTAAGTAGATACTGGTGTCCATTGAGAAAAGATCTGAACCAGTTGAGTAGTGAGTCCCTGAGCTCCATTCTGCAATTGAGTGTTCGCAGGAGAATGACATCATCAAAAGTCCTAAATGTGACAGATAAATATAGTAGAACCAAAAAGCATAGATGCTCTTGTGAAGTATGTGACAGATGTCATCAAGGATTTTTATTGTCACCTTTTCTGTGCTATGGTGTGCTCTAAATCCAGATTGGGAAGGTGACAGCAGGAAGTTGTCATCTGCATATTTATCCATTTGCATTGCTATGCCTTATCTAACCAGGGTAGGTTTGCTTTTGGTCTGTGTTTAAAATATTTGTTTATATTGACCAAGCATTGAGGTGATTTGGGAGTCATTGTTCAGCAATCACGCTAAGCAATGGATAGAGTATACATGGAATCTTCTGTATTCTTCCTAGTATTTAGCAGGGTATGCCTAGACGTGGGTCCCTTGCTCACTTTGCCACTGGATTCAAGCTAGCCTGGCTGATGAGGTCTGTTAGCCTGAAACCAGTCCCAGGATGCTTGCTTTCGGGCCAGGGAACACATGGCTTGGCAGTTTAGGTTGGACTGTTCCCATGAGGCACATGGTCAAGACAGATTTGCATACAGCTGTGTCTAAACTGGGGTGGTGAAGTGAGCTAAATAATGATGATGGATTCAACCCAGATCTGTGACTGGGGGTGGGTGTCTGAAATGTTTCAGTGCTCCGTCCATCATCTCCTTGTGTTTGTTCTGCAGTTTAGGAGCATGCATGTTAGTAGGCTAGAGCTATTGATTGTGGTATATTGAGCAGGCAGTCTAGACGAGGTGCACATTCTAGGGATTCTATTTCTGCCCGTGTTTACTGGGATAGTGGACAGAGGAGTGTGACTCATATTCTGGATCATCTTGATGTACGATTTTAAGAGAGCTTCGGCTTCTGAATCAGATGCCTGTCTGCAAGCTCATTGGGGTCTGTAGGATGCATTGTTCAAGGGAATAGTGGTCCAGTAGGGATGATGGCTGATATCTGGAGAACATATACATAGAGACAACTTATCCCTCCTATGAGTATGGTAGTGGGTTAACTTGGCCTGGATAGGAGGATACTTTTTAACAAGTGAAAGGTCTGTAGCTAGTGAGTCCTGTTTTAGTTCTATACGCTCCAGGTGCTGGGAAAGTCTATCAGTGAAGTTTCTATCTCTAAAAGAGGGTGTATATGCATCCGGTCTCGTGGTTAAGGATGGCGAGTGAGCTTCACTATAAGGAGGGCCTTTGTCAAATAGGTTGGAGATGCGGACATTTTGTGAGAGCAGAGAAGGGTCAGCATTGGTAGAAAGGGATGAGCCTGAGGCGAATGGTCTGGAGTTGGGTCTAGCGTCATCAGGTTCTGGGTGTATGTCTGTGAGTTTTGATACCGTAAATTTGTTGGTTTGCGAGGGTGCCGTTGAAGTCAATCTAGTAATTACTTGGTGAATGCGTGTGCCACCGGGGCAATACCATTGCTTGGTGCATCAGAGGGTTCAACAAGGGTGTGTAATGAGTCTGTGGAGTCAGCGGGGTGTGAAGGTTCAGAATTGGCAGGAGGTGGGAGAAGGGAGAGGGGAGATTGTGGCACATGGCTATGTTGTGATAAGCTAGCTAAAAGAGACGGGAAGTGCTGGTCAAAGACTGTTTTAGGTTATGGTCTGTAGTTTGTATAAGTATGTTACCTGTCCTAAAGATAGAAATGGAGAATTCCTCTCTACAGGTTAGGGTGGGGGAAGTGGTAAGTTTAGTACCGTAGGGGATTTTGATAGAATTTGTGACTTTTAGGTAGAGAGGTAAGAAGTTTCTCCAATTTTGCAGGTCGTTTAGAGTAGAAGACGAAGTTGATTTTCTTGTTGCCATTGCTCACGCTGTAGTAAGTATCAGCTATTAGTTTTTACGGAAGTTGTTTGAGAAGGCTGTGTTTGAATTTCTTTTTAGCGCCTTTAGATAGATTATTAGGATACCTGATGTTCCATGAGTTGGGGCCATACCTCTCAAGTGCAGTGACACTGGATTTGGGGAGGCAAATACTAAAAGAATTCTTGGTGCTTCTGTCTGCCTTTTTGTGTTCTTCATAAGTTGCCCTTGACTCTTCTGGCAGCCAAAGGCCCTTTGATCTTCAGAGAAAGGTATTTCACATGTACTCAACAGACTGGGAGAGTAATTACTAGAGGAAAGGGAGCCTGGGATATCCAAAGAAGAATCCCTTTTGTGAAAATCATTCCTGGGCCATAAGTATAATTGAACAACACTTTTAATAAATATTACCATCAAAAACAAATGTTTTCTGAGTCCTTCTTAAAGCCAACATGTGGAAAATATATCTGTAATGAGTAAATAGACCTTTACAATACAGAAAGGCTTCCCTGTCGCGCACAGTAAAATGGCAATTTTAATTCTGTCTGCATTTGACATGCCAATCCACATATTTATTGTGTCTTCCCTTTTATACAATATGCACTCATCATGCCTTGTGGCCCCAAGCAACTATCAAGGGATGATTCACATAAAGTGAAAAGTGAGCTTTTACACATGCCAAAACCAATTTTGTTTGACATGTGCTTGTTGCGTCTTTTGGTTGCAGTCATTCAGGCTTGTAATGAAAGTCCTGAAGCCATGCTTTAAAAGACAAATAAGTAAGACCATACAGCAGGCTGCCTCTGCCATATGATCCTTCTGCTACTGGGTACTTTTTAGTGCCTTTGACAGATATGACAGTGTGAATTAACGCTTGTTGCAATATTTATGGGGCAGAGTACATGCACCCGGTGGGGGAATGCTTAGCCGCATTGCTGTGAGTCCAATATATCTGCACATCCTGCCAGAAAAAAAATGTGCACTTTCGTACACAAGGGAAAATGCAATAGAAACAGGAATTCTGGCACAATTCCAGCAATATGTACTGTATCACTTCTTGGCTAGCTCTGCACGAAATTATGCCTAGCTCCCGGTCGACTGCTTTCATAGACTATCATTGGTACTCAGTGCTAGTTGGCATTTTTTTCATTTAAACCTTTAAAAATCATTACGTCCGGTCCCCCTTAATGGTTTTTCATTTTGGTGTCATTGTTTTTATTACAATGTTCTCTATTTTTCTGAATCAGTATGAGAGTTTTATTGCTTGGTGCTTTGAATGTATTACTGTTTTGGAACTGCATATATATTTTACACAATGCCCTGTGTTAAGTCTGTCTGCTCTACGCCACAGCTACCAGGGGTTGAGCTCAGTTTATTTTTGGTGACTTTTGGGGTTCACCCTGACAAGATAATTTTATTATTACTACTGGTATTATTCGTTAAGGTGGGTGACTGCCAACCTCAATTAATAATAATCAACTTTCTTGCAGTTAAACTAATATTTACATCATTCTTGTGCAGTTGGGTGTTGAATGCACTTGTCTTAATTTCTATGCACACTTTGGATGCTGTGACTCAGCGTCCTTTGTCCCCCATTCACTAGAGATTACTAAATCTATTTTATGAGCATCACTCTGATACCCAAGCGAAAGTCACAGAAAAACCTCTATGTACTAAGGTCATTCATTTGATCAGTCTTGCAGACATACATTGGGTCATGACGTTGAAGGGTGGGTCAGAGAATGTGTTGACACTGAGTAATCTGTTGTCTTCCTTCTAGAAGGATTTCAGGTTTGAGTGTATGGGCTGCTGCATCATGTCTGTGTCACTGGGGCACGATATACTTGGGCCATTTCCTGGAGCTCTGTGAGGGGACTGCCAATCTCCCTTTACTACTGACATCTAGGTAGACAAAGTGGGGAGAGCCATTGCAGTCGGCGGCCGCTGGTGACCACGAGTCCCAGAATCTCCACTGGAGCATGCGCCTGCAATCACTTGCAATCATTCAAGTGCTACAATAGCATGCTGCATCGTATCTGTGTCACTGGGGCAAGATTGACTTAGGCAATTTCCTGGAGCTCTGCAAGGGGACTGTGAATCTCCCTTTACTGCTAACATCCAGAAAGGCAAAGTTAGGAGAGATGCTGCAGTCGGCAGCCACTGGGACCACAAGTCCCAAATTCCACACTGGAGCTGCATCTGCAATCACTTGCAAGCAATCAAGCACTACAAAAGCGCGCTGCTGTCCCGTGGTGCGTCCTGCAGTGCGGGACATACCTGGGCGAAAGCTGGCTAAAGGGCGGGCCAATCTGCCCCCGTCTGAGGCCGTACAAGGCTAGGCAGGGCCCCCCTCTTGGTTCCTCAACCTACCTGCTGCCTCACAAAGGAAGGCTCAAATTTTGCATTTTCCTGGCACCATTAATCTATTTTGCCCGGGAAAACACTCCCCCCCCCCTATGTCTGGAACCTAAGGGAGTTGCATCTGCCTCCCTCATCCCTTCTTACCTTTCTAGTGCACTGGGAGCGATTTTGACTGAACTTGAGCTATTAGAGATCGTGATGTTGTTTTTAAAATTGCTCAATGTTCCTTCAGAGGCAAGATAAAGTTTATTATACACTTAATTAAAATCATTGCAATTCATACAAAAGAGCTTAAAAGCAATTTCCATTCTCTATTAAAACAGGAGTTCATATAAAAAGAAAGTTCATGACTGGCATAGCTGAGATTTCTGGCAGTTGTCTACAGGTAAAATATGTTTGATCTCAGAAATGTATTTTACAAAACGGGCAGCCATCTAAGCTGGGTCACCCCTTATGCACTCCTCTAGGGCCTCTTGACATGTCCGCACATTGAGGATGCACCAGATTGGATGCAGCAAATAGGTCCGCAAGGGGTGCAAGGTCTTGCAAATGCATAACACATGAATTAAGGTTTCTTCCCCGTTGCCGCAGAAAAGGCATTGAGAGGGCGTGTCTTCCTTATACTTCTGGCCATACTTGTATGCCATCAGGGGGATTAGGCCAAAGCGTAATCTTAATAAAAGATGTGTCACTGATGGCTTCATGGTAAATGACAAATAGTGTGGTGGAGTTTCACGAACATAGAGTTTTGACACCCAGCTACCATGGGAGAGATTTTTCACGGCAAGTGCATCATGTTCCACTGACAAGATATTTGCTTGTTTGGTCAGTACTTTTGCGACCGTCCCTGTGGGTAGTGAGCTGGCCTCTATATCTTGGGCTTCAAGTGCATCCAAGCAGTGTGTTAAGAATTTACTCCAGGTGGTTCTTGGGTTGTTTAGCAGGGACCATTTGCAACTCTTTTGTGTAGGTCATGGGTCTTTTTAGTTTTTGAGCAGTAGGCAATAAATCTTGCTTTCACGATCCAGTGTTGGGATGATAGGCTAAACTCCACACGGATTTGGGCGTGAGAGGTTGAGTTGGGTAGATGGAGCACCCTGCAAAAGCAGGCTGATTGCACTCTGTCTAACCAAGTGAACATTTTCTCTTTGAAGGTTAGTGCGTCAAAAGCTAAAGTTGGTAGACGTTTGGCCCCTATCACTCAGATTAACAGCAAGAAATTGGGGTAATGAAGGGCTTTCTTGGTTCTTAAGAAGGCCCCCTGCAGGCAGCAAGCCACTCCTTGATTTGCAGCAATATGCGGAGCCGGTCTTCCTCTATGATCTATCCAGACTCCCAGGTACTTATATGCAGCCACTACCTCTATTGATTTCCCTTCAATATACTGAAAGCGCTTTTTTGCTCGTTGTCTCAAAAGTATCATCACCTTGGTTTTGGCAATGATGATCTCTAAAACGTTTGTTTTGCAGTAGGAGGCCAAAGAGTCAAATGTTCCTTCAAACTCTGCTTCTAGACTCATAATTTAGGGAAGCACTACTCCCGTAGGTACAGCCACGGCAGTTCAGCATAATCTCACAGTTGTGCAAATTGTCCCCAAAGCAAATCCTTGTGTTGTGCAAGCTGATGCAAACGGCTTATCCGTCCCATAAGTCCCTCTCCAAATGCATCTAAATCTCCTCCACTAAAGCGCAAATGAAATGCAGGAAAGTCCAGAAATGGTGAGGTAATGTACAACAAGTTAATTTCAAAGGGTTCTCTACCATCTACTAGGCTGTCTCCCACTACTCATCCTGACCATATATATATTTCAGTCATCCACAGTAGGTGCCAATCTTATCTGGACAGGATGGAAACATTGTTTAAAGACCTGCATTCCTCCATTTTGCAATATTTGGAGTTACTAAATGATAAACTCCAAGCTTTGCACTATCTTTATGGAAAACATTCACCGCCACCCACCTCCCAGACAGCACCAAGTGGAACCAGTCATTAGCCTAATGTTAAGGCCAACAGCATCCCCACATCAGCCAGCTCCTCAGCCTCATTAGCAGAAGCTCAACAATCATCAACACCAGTAATCTCAACCCAAACTTCTGGTTTGCAGGGCTCTACCGCTAAAGAAGCTTCACATCAAGAAAAAATAGTGGTCCTGTGCCAGCTCATTTCTGTAACACAGAATGCCTTCAACTACCACCTGATTATACCCCTTATTTTATTGTTTTAATGGGAGTGCCTCCTGTTTCTAACCCAGAAGACTGGGTTTCCCTCATTGTAGAACTGTTCATTAGATTGAGTTTAAATCGGGGTGGGCTTCATCATCAAGGTCTGCTGGGTTAGTTGGGTTGGGTGGTGATAGTACTTGTGACAGTCTTCTCCTGCTGACCCCCAAGCAAGCTCATGTTTTCTATCTACCCAATCAAGCCCTCCTAACAGAGCCTATCTTGTGCGCTATAAATGCCCCCATGACCAATAGGTCTGGTGGGCTATGACTATTATCGTGGAATGTTGAGGGTATTACTAACAAACTGGAGAGTGAGGAATCGTTGGAAATTATGACAATGAGGAATTGTTGGAAACTATAAGACATAGTGAATTGCCATGAAACATGGGCTACCAACAGTTTCCTTGTTAATGGTTTCCAGTATTTATGTGTCCCCACCATACCATCAATATCAGGTCTTTCTAAGGGTGAGTTGGGCATGTGCATTTCTTTGAAACTGAAAATGTTAAAACTGGATGTTTGAAGTGAGATATTGGTTTTGTGTTTGCCTGGTTCTTTCACATTGCTCTTCATTAATTTCTATTTCAATGTTTTTGTAAATCACTCGGTGGACTTGCTCTGGAAACTGGAATGTTTTATATCTAATTTTACTGAGCACCACCCAGAGAGGGTATCCGTTATTTGGACATGAGATTTTACCATTCCAAATGCCCCTTTCCAGGGGACAATGTTTGTAGTTTTACAAATTGGCAGGTGGTCGACTTATCTCACTTTCTTCATACTCGCTACCGGCAAATCTTGAATTATATTATTAATCAAACACAATTTATTATTTAATGTGGATCTCATTATGAATGTTTCAGACTCTATTCCAACCTTTATAGGCAGAGGTGGCGGTTCAATAATCAGTTTATTTTGTTCTCGTCATTATTAGCCTAGTTGGTGATGGACTCTATGATCTTGCCCTCCAACTTGAGCTATCATCATCATCATCATCAAAGAACTTTATTATGATCACTTAGGATCATAAAAGTATGACACAAAACACATCGCATACACAAAACGAAATAACACTTATATATTACACAGAATAGGCATAAACTTACAACAATACATTTTATTTTTCCTATTAAAAAAGTTCAGATTGAATAAAATAGTAACGTCTAAAACAATCAAATTCCTCTATGAAAATTAAACACCCCTCAACAGTACAACAAAAGAATAAGTACAATCCATAGCACAGCAAGAATAAAGCAGATTTATACATGTTTTACAAGCATGATCCACATTTCCCTTTGAAATTTAGCCAGGCAAAAGACAATAATCTTTCTTGTGTCGGTTTGTAATATTCTAATCGGCTCATGGCACTTCCTTTACCTAGGTTTCTGCAAAGGGAAAAAATCCACTTAGTACAAAGATATTTGTAGTATGGTAAAAAAAATAATAGAAGGATAAGCGTTTCTGGCCTCATATGACAACCAGTACAGAGGTCATCAGCCGTGGTGGTTTCTTTTTGCCTATGCTTAATAAACTGTTTTAAAGGTAAGGATCCAAACCTAAATTGAAGGTATAGCTTCCTTGCTAATTGGGGGACAATTTCTTTGATAGTATTCTCATATAGAGCCCTTGGTTTAAAGTCGACGAAGGCAGCAGATAACTGTTAGGCCTGGAATCCTTGGTGTGGGTTTCCCCTGTATTTTTGCCTTGCCTCCTGTGTTTTACTGTTTTTTTGCTGGTCTAGACGCTTTGGGCACTTTGCCACTGCTGTTCAGTGCCAAAGTGCGAGTGCTCCCTCGGTAAATTGTTGTCATGGATTATTTTTTCCATAATTGGCTTATTTGTTTTACTGTTAAGTCCATACTACAGTGCACTGTGTGTTCCCAGGGCATGTAAACCAAATGCTGCTAGTGGGCTTGCAGCACTGACTGTGCTACTAACACAAACAGCCTTGCAAAAGGGTCTCAGGCCTAGTGAAAGGGTATCTGTCCCATAGGATAGAATGGGAGTTTATTTATAACATCTTTTAAATATATCTTCCTATGGGGACAAGATAGGAAATTAAAGTTTAGTATGCCTGAACTCAGAATATAAAGATGCCTCTTTTAGTATGGATTATTCTTACATTCTGTGTTTGAAAACACCACTTTTAGAAATTGGGTATTTTCTAGCTTAGCCATCCTGTGTGCCTCTGCTAGGTTTGTGTTTTGACTGTCTGGCTTTGGAGTGACGGGGTGGGGATGTGCATTCTGTTCAGAAAGCCACTTGGGGGGGGGGGGTGAAGTGTGTCTGGCCTTTCCTGGGTGAGTCAGGGCTGGGCTGAATAGACCTGGGTTGCATTCAGAGTAGGGGGAGGAGATTTCTTTCACACCTGAATAGGCCTGATCTGCCTTCGACAATGCTGTTTCCACCTCCTTCTGGACATCTGCACCAGCGAGGACAGCACTGGTTTTGGCTGAGCCACCAGAGAACAAAACATGTTGTACTATAAATAGTGGGGCCCAGATCCCTGAACTTTAGATCACTTCTGGAACTCAAGAATAACCTCTGCCAAGGAGAAGAGTTAGGAAAACTGAAGAAGTACTGCTCCTTTGCTGTGTGCTGTATGGGGTTAGCCAGCAGTGGCTGTTTCTGCCAAGGAGAGGATAAAGACTCTGAACGGCACTACACATCACTCCAGAGGGCGCTGCTTCTTTTTGACGCTTGAGTAGATATTCTACTTGAGCGGCAGCTTCCTCAATGAGAACTGCAGATTTCACAACGCGAGTGGTCGCGGGAAAAGGTCTAGCATGCAATTTTTCTCTCTCACGCTCACCACGAGCCACGCAAGAGAAAAAACTTTTCGCCCACCCTTAAACCGACAAACCAATTCAACACAACATTGGAAAAAAGAAGGACAGAAATGAGAGAGAAAGCATAGAAAGACCTATGCAAAGCTTCTGATTTAAGGGATGCAAAGGCTTTCTGGAGGTGATTAACCACCCCTTCTTTGCAGATAATGATGTTCCAAATATTGCTTACCATGTCCCCCCCGAAAATTGGCTAATCCATTTCTCATGATTTCTTTGATAACCCGATCATAGAACTTCCGGATACTGGCTCCGCTGATATTCTGTTTTCCTTGTTGAATCATTTTTCCCATTCTGTATCGGTTGCTAATTCACCTTCTTTCTCGACTATTGTTTTTTTTTTTTTACGGAGTTTTATATAGAGCGAACTTGACCTGAAGGTATCGGGTATCAGAGCGCTCTACATAGCACCAGTTGCGTTACATGAAGACACATTCCTTTTTGTTAGGCACGGGGAGATTAAGTGTTTTGCCCAGAATCACAGGATGTTCAGCGTCATTGCTGAGACTCGAAACCCGGTTGCCCAGATTCAAGGTCGACTGCCCTAGCCGTTAGGCTGATGTCAGTGACATTGTGTCTGCAATCAAAAAGAGCACCCTGGGCAAAGCTGCTGGCCCAGATGCGGTTACAATTGATGTATTTTGCCGAAGCATCTCTTTTTGGGCCCCATTAATAGCAAATGTGTTTCATGCCCTATCACAAGTCAAAATCCTTAGCTCATGGAAAAAATCAATTATTGTCCCAATTTCCAAAAAAAGGGCTACAGATGAGAATCAAAATGCTATCAACCCATCTTACTGTTGGTCTCCTCTGTCAAAATATGAGGTAGTGTAATCCTTCGGATATTGGAGGCCTGAGCGGAAGATACGGGTTTTCTTACTGAGGTCCAATTTGGCTTCCGACCAGGCATAGGTATGGTCAAACAGTTCCTCAACTTGCTCCTTTTCTTGGGGAAATATGTAAAGGCTAAGAAAGGTGCAATACACCTAGCCTTTATGGATTTGTCCACGGCATTTGATCTATTGGAGAGGGGCCGGCTGTGGGAATTTATGAGTCAGGCTGGGGTGAAGACAAGTCTGGTTGAACTGCTTAAACGTTTGCACTAGGACGCCATAGCCCAGGTAAATTTTGGCCCTGTCGGGGAATATAATCCCACTTTCAAAGTTGCCATGTTTGTTAGGCAGGGGTGCATTTTAGCCCCTATCCTTTTTTCTTTTTTACATTAATTCATTGGATCCAATCTTACAAAGCAAGGGAAAGGGCCTGACAAGGATAGGTGATTGTCTGTATTAATGTATGCCAACTATGCTGTGCTGCTTCTGTGCACAGACAACGGGCTCCAGCACTTGCTGGATACATTTAATGATTTCATGCATGATCTAAGAGTCAACCATAAAAAAAATATTTATGACACTTGGCCATAGAAACATGTGCACCCATAGACTTAGCATGGATTGCGCGGTCATCACAAAAGTATCACATTTTAATGACTTGGGTATTCTGCTGGATGCAAATTTTAACTGGGTGACACTCGTTGAAAAGAGAGGGCACACAATGAACTGTGCAGTCAAGGCTATTTTTTAGTTTTGCTAGAAGAAGAAACCGGTGATCTCCGATCTCTTTACAAAGCTAAATGCATCACAGTGGGTACCTACGTGGCAGGGGTATGGGGGTATGCAAACTGCAACCATTTAGAAGCAGCTAAAAATACATTTCTTACCAGACTGCTGGCAGTCCCAACTTGAATTGCCTCCCTTATCACCCATACGGAGGTTGGTCTTCCGTTTATCGAAGAAACGACCAGATTAGCCCCTCTTTTATTAAGGGCTACATTTTGGAGTTCTCCCCTTACCAGGGGGCATATTATCAAGCCAGGTGATAAAATTATCGCCGCTTTAGCGGCAGAAAACTGCCACTAAAACGGCGATAATGGGCTTGATAATATGCTCTATGGAATTCCAATTGAAGCCCATGTTAGATGTCCTTCTCATCTAACATGGGCTACAATTGGAATTCCATAGAGCATATTATCAAGCCCATTATCGCCGTTAAAGCGGCAGTTTTCTGCGGCTAAAGCGGCGATAATTTTATCGCCTGGCTTGATAATATGCCCCCAAGTTTTCCCACCGTGTATTAGCCAACGGCATTAATTTGGATGACAGCAATAATATCACTTGGCCGGCCTACGGCAGGAACAATTTCACCGACCTGGGAGTCCCACGTTTGTCTAATTCCCCCAGTGAGATTACAGGGAATACAAAATCTCAAATTCGTTCCCTCTTTCAGTCACATTACAGCCTGAAAAGGCGGAACAAAGCACAAGCTATGGACACTGACCGCTCCCATATGACTGCGCCTGTGAGGGTCGAACCTTATCTAGTATTGATCACAATCACGAACATAGATTCTATCTTATATGTTTCAGGCTGGATACTGTCCACTTCTTGGCTGCTGTCCCGCAGCAGGGCAGCTGGTTTTCGTCTTTACCCTGCTGCCCCTGCGATCACGTTAGTAAACAATCTACAATGCATTTTATGATTTTTTTGCAGCTTTTTTGCAGCACCCAGTTTCAAATTCTTGCGACCAATTTTATGTTCTTTTAACTGCAGATCGACCCGTTAGAGCCTTAAGATGCTTCAGTGCCTGTCATCTGAGTTTATTTGTCATTCAATTACTGGTTTTATTTGTCACGCTTTACCGGATTAGGGGGGACCTTAGGGCTTCCATAAACAATGAAGCTTGAAATTGCTAGTAATTGCTCTTTTTTATGTCTGTTTTAGTGTGCATCCACCGTAAAGTGTGATTGTCATTCTAACATCATCTGTGCTGCACTTTTTACTGAACATTTTTTTTAATAGTCCTAAATTGTACGTTACATCACTGATTGCATTTTAATCTTGTTTTTAATTGTGTGATTATTTTTCAGTCTCTTATGATCATCATTGGTTGACTAAAGTTTTACAGTCTACCTGATTGAGTGAAATCACTCTTGGCTTATCAGTGACTGAAGGTGAAATGGATCTGTACCAGAATCTGCTGCAAGTTGGACTCACCTCTGACCCTCACAGGTCAGGAGCATTTGTAACTTGCATGTAGGCAAAAATAACTGGAAGAACAGTAGTACCAATGTTCAGTCAGTCAAATGCTGCCTGGTATCTCCTAAAAGCATATAGGTGTAGATAGATTTGGCACCAGTTGAGATGGTTGGCACGAATAGTGCACATTTACATGAGTATGTGCTACTTGAAAGTGGGTTGGTGACTCTGCCCCAAGGCATTTGTTTACAGACATGATAGTGAATGTGTGCATTTTTAATCACACTGGGCCAGTAGCAAATACCGCAATATCTTTCTTAACCTTGATAGGAGTGAGAAACACCCTTAATTCAATGCATTCCAAGGGTGCCTCTGGCCCAAATAGCTTACCTGCACCTGTGTTCAAACAAAAAATTGGGAAATAGGCCCAAACTTTATGCTAACGCTACAAAAATTGCCTGGATGCAAATACCATTCTAGAAAGTTGAGAGTGCACACTTCTGTGCCAATTCATAAAAAGGTGACTGCTAATTCCCAAGGAAACGATTGTCTAATAGCCCTCCTGGACACCAAGGGAAATTGTTTTGCTAAACTGGTAATGAATTGGAGAACTGGGTGATGGAGAGTCATCTTAATCCTTTCTTTCAATGAGTTTTTGCTACACTTTTCTATAACATCATTCAACCAAAATTATGGGCCAAATTGTCAAAATGGATAATGCAACCATCCGCATGTAGCTTTCAGTGCACTGATATCCTCTTCTACATATAAGTGAAACAGGAGTGGGGCTAGGATGCATCCATGTCTTAAGCCCTTATTTGTATAGATTGTTTCTAGCAGCACCTATGCAAGATGGATGTATTTTTGATTTGTTCCTCTTCAGAAGTGAACGTATGCCACTCCTCTTTAAATTAATATTGATAATTTGCTGTTCTATCACACTCAACACAGTACAAAATGAAACAGATAAAAAGACATATCTAATATGCCTACGGTCTCACTTTAACTTTCCTCATTATTATTTGTTTAGCTTAAACAGAAACATTTTTTATTTGTTCCATGATATTACAGTAGCATAAACGAGGAAGCTGTACCCTACTGTATTTTTATGCTGTTTTGTGTTGCATGGTGTGTGTGTGTGTGTGTGTGTGTGCGTGCGTGCGTGCTTGCGTGCGTGTGTGTGTGTGTGTGTGTGAGAGAGAGAGAGGGGGATCCATGCCAAAGTTTTTACATTCTGCCTTAGACTTTTTTCCGGAATACAGAATCCTCCAGCAGGGTAATAACTAAGGATGAAGTTGGATAGGGTCCTTCAAAGTTAAGTTGTATACATCATCATTGAACTCCTTCCGAAACTATTGGCTGTGGTGCTAAAAGCTCGAATTGGGACAAAGCTCAAATTTGTGACCACTGTAGTTGGTTCATTGCTGGCATGGATTTGTCGCCTTCCCCCGATCCGAGGATTTATCTTTGACTTTTGTTTCTTTTTTGTCTCACAGTAAACTCCAGTAGGGCAAGGCTAGATTGTGTCGCCTGTCCTATGAAAAAGTTAATTATTGGAGCATTGTTTGTACCGATACTGGCTACTTTCTCACTCTTTGCCAGTCCCCTTTTGGAGCAATTCCTCTGCACTTTACTGTAAAAGTTACCATAAGCCCTCAATCTGAGATGGCTGAATGCTTCTGCCACTATGAGTGCTTCTGCTTCTCCCACAATACTCCTTATTTAGATGAGGCATCCTTAACTTTAACTCTTTGGTGTGACTGAGTAGCTATCTGCATCCTGATGGGGCATCCTGTGCAGGATGAGAGGGATTAGCTGACAATTATATCTGAATAGTCTATGTACTGTCCCCACACAAAGGGCTGCATTCCCCACTGTAGTGAGTCTGGAGCCAGAGCTGTGATGGAGAACCCCTGTGCACTTCCAAGCCCCTCTTTGAAGTCACCTCCACTTCAAAGACACAAATGGATATAAGTACTGGATCTCTGACCCCATCAAATCAGAAACTACTACTGGACCTGTGAAAAGCTAGGAGGAAGGACTGCTGTGCTGCTGCAAGGACTGCCACTTTGCGGGCCTGCTGCTCTGCAAGAACTGTTTTTCTGCTGTGCTACCGTGCTGCTTGTTACCCTCTGTCCTGCTGAGGAATGACTCGACTCATCTCACTTGAACCCAGAGTGGCTCTAAGGGCATGCTGGCTTGCCACCTTTTCTAAGTCTCAGGGACATAAAAGTCTTCTCATCCTTCTGTAACAGCACCTTGCCTTCGCTTGCCGCAAGTCTTGCCTACCAACTGGTGCCAATCTAGTCCTAGGGCTATGGAAGTGGGTATAAAGTGCTGCAACTGTTGAAAATCCACACATCGATGACATTGTGCCGATCTTAAATGGCTCATTTCCCTCAATGCCAATGCATCACCACTACTGTACGTACTGCAGACCTTGCACCGCTGACTGCATGGTGCATCGCCTCCATTTCCTGACACATTGCCTAGGCCAACGGCTTAACAACGAACCATCTCCGATTTGCGCGGCTCAACCATGACATATCGCCTTCTATCCTTCTGATTGACTCCGACGTATCGCCCCTTTGCTTCTTGCATCTTGACTCCTTCGATGACACATCTCAAGTACTTTTCAGTGGGCCAAGTCTGGTCCCTTTATCTGATCCACACTCCATCACGGTCGACCTGAACTTTTGATTTACCCAAGTCAAGTGCAACCAAATGTACCTGGTTGGTGCTTTACACACTATATTTTCATGTATTCTTTAGAAATTCATAACTCTGGTTGTACTTATTGGTCTTTTGTTGTTTTGTTCTTTTTTTGTTCATACAAATATACTCTATTTCCTAACATGGCGTGGAGTCTTTTTGTAGTGTTTTCACTGTGTTACAGTTTGACGTGTTGCACGAATACTTTACACATTGTCTCTTGAGTTAAGCCAGTCTGCTCTGTGCAAAACTGATAGAAGGTGAGCGCAGGTTAATTGTGGTGTTTATCCAATTTACACTGACTAGGATTGTGTTTCCTGCTTGGGCAGGGTGCATGCCACTGCTAACGAGTAACCCAATTTCTAACATCTCCTAAGAGGTACATTGCAGTCAAATTCCCTGCCTCCCTGACTTGAGAAGCTAGGCTGTTTTCCTCTGGCAAGCAGGTTATTAACTCTAGTTAGGAATTTGTATTGGCCTCTGGAGGTATGAGGGCTGACTGAACTGTTTTTTAAGCAGGTTCTGGCTCAGGCTGCCCAAAGCAGATTTGTATTTTATTTTTCCTCTAAAGTTAGCAAGTCACCGTTAAGATTTAAATTTGAAAACTGAGTCAAAAATAACTTTAATAAATTTTTCTGACGTTTAAGATGTTGAAATATGGGATAATATGTACATTATACAGGCTTACAGCTGGAGAATACAGCCCCAACTTGCACTCTGAAAAACAACTTTTTGGACCTCAGTAGCGCCTATGATCGCAAAAACAGGTCTAAGCTCTGGGATATCCTTGGGGTATTGGGACTGTCAGCTCAGCTGATTGATTTTCTTAGAGCCCTCCATACGGACATAAACGCTTGTGTCAGATACGGTATGGAGGGGGAGACAACCGAATCATTTAGCCTCCCACGGCACCAATTTTGTTTTTGATATATATAAACAGCCTGAACACCTGCCTGTTTGAAAATGGGGTTCATCTGCCTACGGTAAAGTCAGTTAGTGTGCCTGCCTTGCTTTATGCTGGCGATGCCGATTCGATGGCCAGAGTGGCAAATGAGTTGAAGCTTTTGGTTGATAGGTTTGTTAATTTTATGGATGATCTGGATCTACGTACAAATATTTTAAAGAGTCATTATATGGTCTGTGGGAGGAAGGCTGCAAAAACTAGACCCATTGATATTAAGGGGCAAAGAATTACTAGGGTTTCCGCGTTTCCTTATTTGGGTGTTTTATTTGATCAACAGAGCAACTGGCTTTCCTGTATTTCCAGTCGTTGCACTAAATTTACCCAAGCCTGTTGTGCCCTGTTTAGGTTTTCTCTGTCGGTGAGTAACAAGCCTATTTTGCCCCTATTGTAAATCAGCGGAATGAAATGTCTCCCAGTCTTGACATACGGTGCAGCCATTTAGGGGTACCGTAAGTGCAGAGTGATCCAGCAAGAAGAGGACTGATTCTGTAGAAAACTACTGAGGATGGGTCCAAATTGTGCCTCTTTTTTTACCCACGAGGAACTGGGCTTGGATTACGTGGAGGATCAGGTCAAACTGGCCCCACTGTTACTTTGGATTTCAGTTTGGATTGATGACAGACTGTGGTTCAACAGGAGCTTGATTGAGGACAGTTTGGAGTGCACCTATGACCAAAAGATACCTTGGATAAATTATATTAAAACCACTGAACGTTCACTAGACTGTATAGCTAATTTTAACAGGCCATATATTCTTAAAAAAGGTGACTGGGCCTTTTTAAGGAGCGGATTTCAAACAGATTTAAAAATGAGAGGGAAACTAAGGAGTTGGAGAAACACTCCTACAGATCCAATCTGCTCCTGAAATCCATTGCTGGCACTGAACCTTAACTTACAGTAGTTAAAAAGTCTAGAGACAGATCATTGCTCACAAATTTCTGTTTGGGTTCCATCCGGACAATGATCTGTTTCCCTCCGGGTCAGTTTGATCCCCACGCACTTTTATCTTGTCTTTGTAATGGTTGTTCCCCCAAACCTTAATACACCTGGTTTTATTCTGTAAGTTTTATGAATTATTGAGTAAAAGATACCTTTTACCATTTTTAAAAGAAAGGGGCTCTATGGAATTTCGACCTGCCTTTCTACATTTACAGCTTTTACCTGACCAGGTGGTGATGCAGGCGGTCACCAGGTTTTTGAATGGGGCCGTACGTTGGAATAAAATAATGTGTGCCTAAGAGTTAATTTTGTGTATGATAGGCTGGTTCGCTACTTTGAAATTGTATCTAAATGTTAATAGATTGTGTAACCTCAAGGAAATGTATTGGATTGTGTTAATAAGGTTTTTAAGGATTTTAAGTTTTTTATCTTCTATGTTTATGATGCATCATCGAATAAAGATTAATAAAAGAAAAGAAAACAACTTTTAGGCCTAGAGTCAATATAAAGGCATTTTTTCAAATATTTATTCTGCCAATTGTTTACATATGCACCCTGCCTTGTGGAATTACAAGTCATAATTTAGGGTTGACTTATCAATATACTAAAAAAGATGTTTTATATGACAAATGAACTCTTCTCCCATGTACCACTGGAGTGCATTTAAACTGCAGCCCAGCTTGCCCAGCATGGTGCACTTGAAGTAATATATTTGTGTCATATATGTGGTTGGTGTAAATATACCTGCAGGCCACATATGACATTTATCTTTATTACACTTGAACATTTTCTGTGCCATCTACTATGGACTTTTAGAAAAATTAAATAGATCAAGTGGGTGAAACCAAGTACCATTTTAGTGCCAGAGCACACACAATTTGGCACAAAGTAGTAGTGTTAAAGTGTAAACATTTATCATCTTTTTGACTGCCTCAAGGAGGTGCAGGATTTTGCCTGTGTCTACAAATCTTAGTAGATAGGTTTTTACGTGGAAACCCATGGGTGGTTCGAAGGGAGTGCCCATACACCACGCATGGAACGCCTCCGTGATGGAAAGTCATGCAAGGCACTGCATTACGCAGCTTTGTCCTACTTTTGGTTACAATCCAACACAAATTGTGATTTGCATTGAATTGTAAATACCACCACTACACTTTGTGTTGGGTTTGTGTTAAAACAGTTGCATAAATCCAATGTAAAGTGTTTGTAAATCTGAGCCTGAGTGCTCAGACAAATGCAACAGAACTTCTATGTTTAACTCCATAATATATGTTTTGTGTGCTAAAATGTTTGCATACATTTCATACACTAGTTCTCCTAGTCTGTCATGTTTTTTGGATAGAACCCAAAAAAAAATCCTCATTTAGGTGCTTTAAAGCTAATACGATTTTGTTGATTTCATATATTTTTGTTTGTATTTTATTAATATTGCTTGAATTTAATTGCATACATAAAATGTTGATGCCTTCAGTACAATCAGCAGCACCTAGAGACTATTGCTGCCACCATGTCTAGCAAAGAGTAGTGTGCACCATTTTCCCATTAATGTCATGTAATTGATTACCACTTAGTGCATCATTATTAGTTTGATGTTAAAATAGGGCGGTAGAATGTGGCCTGGTATTACTATTAATGGGTAGTATTACCTGCCATTATGCAGGAGTACACTGCTATCTGTAGGCTGTTTGCCTCCTGTTTTTCCTGAATTTCTGTCACCTTTTATCTCACAAATAACACTTCCTCTAATTAGATGAAATGTGTGACTTGCAAAGAAAGAGCAGTAGCTCCCAGTAATAACACATAGGTACACTTGTAATCATGACAAATGATATCTCCCTGAAAATCAAACAGCCATACCACTCCACACTATTTGGAAGCAAAGCCTAAAAGGTGCAGAAATATGGGTTGTTTCTCGTAAAATGTGTAAATAATATTGAGCCGTCAACCTCTATGTCATTCATTTTACTGCCGAATATGTAAACTACTAAGGAGTTTGCATTACAACGTGACCAGTACAATGTGGTGGTAATATCAGGCACAGTATTATCAATACTGAGCAATATAATCTATCAGCCATAGCAAGTATGAGGCCCAAAACACACAGGCCCCGATTCACAAAGGAAAAGTTATACGAAACTCTAACTTTACGACTTTCAGTATTTACAAAGGGCATTTACTGCTCGTAAATGCCCTTTATGAATACCGAAAGTCTACCTTTACATTTGTGAATACCTGAAGTCTAACTTTACATTGTGAATACCGGAAGTCTAACCTTACATTTGTGAAGATCGAAAGTCGAACTTTACATTTGTGAATAACGAAAGTCTACCTTTACATTTGTGAATACCGGAAGTCTAACTTTACATTGTGAATACCGGAAGTCTAACCTTACATTTGTGAAGATCGAAAGTCTAACTTTACATTTGTGAATAACGAAAGTCTACCTTTACATTTGTGAATACCGGAAGTCTAACTTTACATTGTGAATACCGGAAGTCTAACTTTACATTTGTGAATATCGAAAGTCTAACTTTACATTTGTAAATAACAAAAGTCTACCTTTACATTTGTGAATACCGTAAGTCTAACTTTACATTTTGAATACCGAAAGTCATGAAGTTAGACTTTTGTCTCACTTTACCTTTGCGAATCGGGCCCGCAGACTATAGTAACAGCGGGCTGTTTACCACAGATTCTTCCAGATTCCGATCCCTTTTTCACTCACATTTTTTATTTGCTCTGATCATGTGGCATTTGTAATAAAACATCTGGTCATACTTGTGATCATGCAGTGTGGTATTGCCACTGAAAACCATAGAGTAATACCACTCTCCTCCACTTCCATTTCCTCTTCTCAATAATACATAGCACTTGGAAAGCAATACCACTATACACTACTTCTATTTATTCTTCTCTATAATAAATAGCACATGATAAAGCTATGTTAACATGCTGCGCCATTCAGGTTAAAATGATGGGCCTTTTATAGAGGAACACATTCAGAGGACCGCCTTAGCCCAATCCATTTAGGGGTTTCATACAGGGGTATTTTTATATTGTGATTTTTGAAGGATAATTCCATCCTCTTTGAAGATTCAATTGACAAAATTATTCCCTGAGCATTGTACTGGGCTCTCTTATTTCAGCCTCTGACAGCCTACTATCAGCGGCTTTTTGGTGCAGCTGTAACAAACAGCACAGAGGGACCTAGTTAGTATTCCACAGCGCTGTTTGAAACGCAGACCTGAGACCGGATAGCAGACATTTCAGAAAATACTGTCTTTTTCTACTTTGGTTTCAGGAATTGCATGTGAGTGCCTCACATTTATTTTCAAATGTGTGCAACACTCAGCTAACATCTTTTAAAAACATAAGACAATATGTCCCTTGAAGCATGATCATTTTTTTCTGAAATTGCAGTGATCGAAATTGTAAGGCTTTAGTTATACGTGATATGCACCGTTGCCCTGGAGATTGATGCGCGCATTGCCCTCAGGCAGCCTAGAGGTGACGTACTGCATGGAAGCTTGGAAAGAGATTTTAAAAAGACAGCTGCTGTGTGATGTCATCACCACAATACTTTGTGGCTTTTTTATGAGAGCCCAGGGTCACTTTTGCACCAAGTAAAGCGGCCCCTGAGTGAAGCGGGGCATTCGATTTATGAAGCCACGCAAAGCCAACCTGCATGCTTTGAGTGGCCTCATAAATCATGAGTAAGGCAATGCAGTGCAAAATGCTGAGTCGCCTTACTCTGTTTCCGGGAGGGGTTCCATGGGCATTGCAGTGGGCTTTCCCAGACAGCACCAATGGAATTTGACACTGCCCCAGATTTACAAAGTCATGTAAACCTTGGTAAGAAAAAATTAGTAGGCCTCCCGAGGTGCGGTGTAAAAAGGAGAAATATGTTTACTTCTCCTGAGTTCTAGGCTGCTGAAGCGCAGGGAGAAAGGACAGTAATGCACCTTATTGCTTAATTGAGTGCATTCCAGCCCTTTCCCTTTGGCATAGGGCAGTGCAACAAGGTGCCTCGAAGCGCTGCAATATGCCAAAATCTCATAGATGAGGCCCTAAAGTCCTGCTTCATTTTTTCCCATAAAGTTTACTTTCATGTTGTAAATAGAGAAATAAATACATCTGACAACCCAAACATGCACAAACTAATATAGATGTGCAGCCAAAGAAGAACTAATCCTGCCGGCAATGTAGCATTAAAAAAAAATATATAACATCAAAAAACTAAACTATAATTGTAAATTACAATTCTCTATCTTGAATGTTTTCTTCCAGAAAATAAGTGATGATTCTTCTTGACAAGTGTACATAGCAGGCAACTGATCAAAATTATCACAAACCAGTCTTACGAAAATAGAGCAGGTAGGCGGGTTTCTGTCATTTTGTTTCCTTTACAGGCTTTTTTAAATGATCAACTAATGTAATGGACTGAGTTTTGAAATTTGCGCTTAGACTTCCGACCTGGGAAAGCAGAGCAGTGATAAATTGGGTCCTTAGCTCATATTTGGTGGCCTAGCCTGAAAGAAATGGTACATATTTACAAGCCCCTAGCGCCACCGGATCCTCGCTTTTTTTGATGCTCCGGTGGCGCTGTGTGCTGGCCCATTTGTACAAGAATACGCAAAGCCACTTTGCATGGCTTTACATGTCCTTGTAAATATGGTCCCCTTTCAAGCAGTACTCTGCATCAAAGGGGCATGTTATGGGTGTTGCTGTGGGTGTTCCCACGCAACACCCATGGGTTTTTGACACGGCCCCAGATTTACAAGGATTCGTAAATCTGAGACAGCACCAAAAACGAACACCTTTCAAAGGGAGGTGTTAAAGTGGCGCAATGAGGAGAAATACTTTAATTTCTTCTCTTTTTTTGCACTTTCTATGTGCGCTGCATGCTGAAGTACACATAGAAGGAGCGAAACACCATTATTGATTATTTTTGAGTAGGAAGGTATCCCTTCCTGCACAAACATAATCAAGGGTGCCTGCATTGGCGCACTGCTGCTGTTTGTGCAATGGCGCAGGGGTCCACTGAATTCTGGTAAATACTGCAGATCCCTACGTTTTTTTAAATGACACAGCTACGCGCAGCAAAATTGCTTGCAGCACCACGCGGCGCCACTTCATTGTAAATATGCCCCATGGTTGCACTCAGAGAAGCAGCCTTAGGTTTGTGTGTAACAAATGTATCAACTATAGGTTCAGAACTAAAAAGAATTGCAGGACGGAGGACAAGATGGGTGGTCGGATAGATGGATGGACATTTTTTTACGCATTAGGGTTAACCGCATTACCTGCACACCGTGCAACATTATGTTGTATGTAGCAACCATTTTCATATTGCAATGTCACTATTGCAATGTCACACATGCCATTCTATCCCAATTATTGCCTATTTACCATTTACCACGTATGAATCTATTCTATACAACTAATGTACAAAACGACAATCCAAACAATTACTTTGAAATGTTTTTGTATTTACGTTTTTGTTAGAGCCCAGCTCTTGCAACTTATTGCATAAATTACCAGAGGAGCGCAAAAGGTGTTTGCGTCAGTTTTTGCCCAGCTCGTTCAATTCTCTATAACTGAAGGTCCACAAATGTTTGCACAACTCCGTCTGTAATACAAATTTCGCAAACACAAAGTATTGGAGAATTGTTTCAATTGCATTGGAATAGTCCCACAAAAATAACAAAAAAAGCTTTTCTTTGTACAGTTGATCTGCAGTACAGCAGCAGGTATGTGGGTAAAATGTTAAGATGTTAACTGCATGCCACAAACATTTGATTAATAGGGGCAATTGCGGATTGCACCCATGCTTCCACATCCAGAAATATGTCATGCACTGAGAGTGCATCAGGGCACCAACTCTACGCGTCGTCACATGGCATACGACACTGTAGTCATTGAGGAGGGCTTTGAATGAGCCCACAAGGATGGGTGAGATCTGTGGCAGCTCCCAGACTCATAGGGAATCTCAGAGCCCACTTCAAGCATCTCTAGGACGCCTGAACACAAATACATAGCTGCAAGAGAACTACCACTGATCACAAGTTAGGCATTGTTAGGTGTAGATATACAGGGTGGTTGTAAAACAATTGGGTCAACTTGGGGTAAACACTGAGGTCCATTGGCGCACCATGAAAGAACTGGGCAGTATCATAAGTGCCCTTTTGGCTTTTTAGCAAGTTTATGTGAACTTGTGGTTTTAAATGCAATTTTTGAACCCATGTTTTTCAAACTTTTCTAGGGGTAGGACACCCCACCAAACCCTTCTAGATGATGCAAGGCTCACTTTGCTTGCTCACTGGCTGGAATTTGGGGCAAGTGTTACACCACAGCACTTCTAAAGATCACCAGCCGCAACAGTTTTTCTGATTTAATATGCATATACGTAGTAAATAATTTGCATCCAGAGTTCAATTGACATGAAAGACATTATCTTAAAAACTGGCAGAATGAGCACTATACAAATCTAATGATAAAATCGTTCATTCAATTGGAAACTGGAATTACATTCAGTGTGCAGTGCTTTAAAATAATTCACCTTACCCCTGTTCCCTTCAAAGTCACTCTCCTATAGCAACTCAAGCTGCCCACTGTTGGATCTGGCCCTCCCTGTAGTGTAACCCCCAAACATTTTGCCTTCACCACTCTTGTTTTGCTGAATTCATTTTTTGTTGTCTTTAGTGTATGTACCCACTGCTAGCCAATGCTAAAGTACTTGTGCTCTCGCCCTAAAACATGGTAAATTGTTCTACAACTTATTGTGACACTTACGTTACTTGTGTATGCCTGGAAAATGGTACTAGTTATACCCAGAGCCTGTAAATTAAATGCTACTTGTCGGCCTATAACACTCATTGTGCCTCCCATTAAAGTAGCACGTTACATCTCAGGCCTGCCACTGCAGCCTGTAGTGGAGTTTTAAACTGCCATTTCACCTGGCAACTTAAACAATTGCCTGGCCAAAAGCTTCCCTTTTAATACTTATAAGACACCACTAAGGTAGGGCTGGGTGCATGGTAATTAAGTAGTAGGGCATGGTTATTTAAGTTTTACATGTCATGGCAGTGAATTACTCTTAAAGTCTTTTTTTTCACTGTGGCAAAACCTGTCTTCTCCATCGACTAACACTGGGTTACCTTATTACATTTAATAAGTTCTAATTTTGAATTGGGTGCAGATAGGGATATGCTGTTTAGACTCAGATATATTGAAATTTAGAATCATTTTTAATGGTAAAGTTTGATTATGAGTCACAATTTGGAAAATTCCACTTTTAGAAAGTTGCCATTTTCTTGTCCTAACAATTTGTGCCTGGGTTACATGATTGTGAATGTTTCTGCTGTTGGAGTTGGTGTATTCCTCTCAGACTGTCACACAAAGGGTACTAGTTGAGGGCAGGATGGATCATCCTGCCTGAATGGCTGGGGGCGGAGCTGTGACCTGCCCCCTTGCACTGCAAAGTGCTTACCTCTAGCACGAAAAAAGGAACCTGACACCAGCCTATTGTCACCACAGACAGTGTGGAGTCATGACAGAGGATGGGCAGAACATTCTAGAAAGACCAGAGTCTTCTCTGCAAGTGGCCAGCTGATCTGCTGCACTGGGTCTGCCTGGACCTGCAACTAGACCTGCCTAAGCTCATTTGGGTTCTAGCTGGAGTGAGTTCCTGATCACCTGGTCCTGGACCTTTGTCTGGCTCCTCCAAAAAAGAAGAGGTGAATGTATGTAGTTTGAGCTCCTCAAAACCGCGAGTAGGCATTTCTGTGCTGAGGCCATGCTGGCCGCGAAAACTGCCAACACAAAGCTCCAGTGAGACCTGCTCTTCATGCTACAGTGTCCACCTGAGACATAGGGCAACTTGAGGTCTGAAACCCTGCTACTGTAACTATACCCTGTAGTGACTGCAATGCTAAGCTTGAGGAATGACCAACCACGAGGTTCAACTGGCTCTTTGTGCTGCTGCAATGACCCATGACATGAGGCCTGCTCTTGGCGCTACAGCGACAACTATCTGCAACTCCCTCCCTGATCCCCACGGCCTCCTCCAACAAGAATGGAACTGTTTACACCGGACTTCGAGAAGATAACGTTTTCATCGTGACTATCTTGATCCCTGTATGTAGGCTACGCTCCATCTCAGTCACCCTGAAATTGTCACTTTCCCCCAGTCTAGTACAGCCAGATGACTGTGTGTGGCACCTTGTGATTTTATGCAAAAACAACAGTTGATGGCCAGAATGCAGAACAATGTCATACATTCACCCCAGTACAGAGATCTGGGCCTAAATCCATCGTTTTTTTGCTCACCATGCCATTTCAGTTTGAACCCAGCCATATGCAAATCAGTCTTGACCCTGTGCCTCATGGAAACAGTCCAGCCCGAACTGCTAAGCCAGGTCCTCCCTGGACTGGAACCAAGCATCCTAGGAGCGGTTTCGGGGTTTCACCCCTCTTCAGCCAGGATAGCTTGATTCCAGTGGCATGGAGAGCACGGGAATCACGTCTGAGCATACCCGTCCCACTCGGGGTGACAAATGCAAAAACAACAGTTGATGGACAGAAGGCAGAACAATGTCATACATTCACCCCAGTACAGAGATCTGGGGCTAAATCCGTTGTTTTTTTGCTCACCATGCCATTCCAGTTTCCCCTTTTTCCATCGCTTTGTTCGCCCTAAGTTGGCAGGGTATGCCCAGACGTGGGTTCCCTTGCTCACTTTGCCACTGGATTCAAGATAGCCTGGCTGATGAGGGTTATGAACCCAAAACTGGTCCCAGGATGCTTGTTTCTGGTCCAGGGAAGACATGGCTTGGCAGTTCGGGCTGGACTGTTCCCATGAGGCACAGGGTCAGACTGATTTGCATATGGCCATGTCTGAACTGGGGTGGTGGAGTGAGCTAAAGAATGAGGATGGATTAAACCCAGATCAGTTGGGGTGAGTGTTTGATTTGCTCAAACGCTCCGTCCATTATCCCCTTTGGTATCACTTTGTGATTTTAGGTTCTATTTTTACTTACAACTTTTAAATTGAACAGCTCTGGTTCTACTGACTGGAATTTTGTCATTCTGGTATCATTTTATTTATTAACAATCATTCCAGTTTTAAAAATTGATATGGGATTTTTCTTGTATTTTATTTTCATCTTATTACTGCCTGTGTATGGCATAAATACTTTACATATTGCCTCCAAGGTAAGCCTGACCGTTTTGTGCCAAGTTACCAGAAGGCAAGCACAGCTTAATTTAGTGACTTTTGTGGTTCGCCCTGGCAAGGATTGCGGTTGTTGCCTGAGGGCGGCTTCCACCCCCTTCACTCCCTCAACCAATAACCCATTTTCTTGCAACGACCCTCTAGAACTTTGTAAGAGTCAAGGGCCCTGTATGAGGTGAGTATTTTTGCAGGGCTCAGCTGCGCACCTGTTTTGTGTAACAGCATTTTCTAAAGCACTTACAGGTAACTCTGAATTATTCTGAGTTAATTTATTCACTGCTGACAGCTCAACTCCAAAACAGTGAGCAGTGATTTCATGTCTCTATGACCAAGCTGTACTTTCTTTAACACATACATTAAAGATACAAATTCATAGCTAAATGAAGGCACTTTAGAAAATGGAACCACATAAAAAGAAGTGCACAGTTGTGCCCTGTGCTAAAACACATCTTCTTGCTACAGCGTCATATCTTTTTGCATCCGTATACCCCTCTAATTAAATGCCTTCACCATAGAAGCTGTAACATTACATAGGCTCTCATTACAAGTGTCCCATTAATTAAGGTGATATTTATCGCACCTGATAAAATTCAGCTCCACCGATTCAGAATTTATCTGGAAAAATGAATACCACCAAATTTCGCTGCAAAATTTGCATGATTTGGTAAACACCAGCCAAAAATATTAGCTGGTTTGATCTGCTGATTTTTTTGCCAAAACTCATAGTCGCGATATGTGCGTTGACCAATTATGTCAATACCCAGCTTTTCCCATGGACCTTGTGAATACTCAATCGGTGAAACACCCACCGAAAGTGGTTTGACAGTCTTATCACTTTTGGAGCAGAAAGCACAATTCCTAACCCATTTATCAACCATGCTGTCAATGCAAGGCCACCAGTAAAATTCTCTTAAACGTCTTTTGGTACATGACATGCCCATATGTCCTTCATGGGAAAGATTAATCAAATTGTTTCTAATTCCTAGTGGGGGTACTATTTTGTCACCCCTACTAACAAAACCATGTGAAAACATAAGTTCGTCCCTTATTTTAAAAAACGAACTGATATCTCCACTTAGCTTCCTCTCCTCCGGCCAGCCAACACAGAGATAATTTATCACATTGTTCAGTGTGACATCTTTAGACATTTCACTATCCCACAACTCTTTTGAAAAACACTTGATCCTAAACTGTGGTTAATATCCTCCATAGTGAATGCTACATCACATTCTTCTTTTTCCCCCTCTAAATCTGGGACATCGGACCAAGGCAAAGACAAACGTGACATACAATCTGCATGTACATTCATCCGGCCAGGAATATACACCACAGAACACTGATATTCCTGTAATTTTGCGGCTAGTCTTGCTAACCGCGCTGTAAGTGTTCTGCCCCCACCAGCTGCTAACATATTAATCAGAGGTTTATGGTCTGTCCTCAATTGGAACTTTGTTCCCCACAAAAATTGCCTAAAATGTTGTGCCGCCCAAGTACAAGCGAGCAACTCCCTCTCAATTGTGGAATAGTTAAATTCTGCCCCTCGTAGCGACCTAGAGGCATAAGATATCACAAACTCCTCTCCAAAGTTCTTCTGCATCAGAACCGCCCCTAAACCTGTACTGCTAGCATCCACAGCCACTATACATTCCCCACCAATTTCAAATGGTCTCAAGAAAGGAGCAGAACTGATATCGTTTTTTAGAATTTCAAAGGCTAAATTCTGTTGGTTACCCCAGATGAATTTCGCATTTTTCTTTAATAACTCACGGAGAGGAAATACTTTTGAAGAATAATTCTTCACGAATTTGCTATAAAATTCAGTCAGACCTAAAAAAGATAGCAACTGCTCTCTATTGGTAGGAGCCGGTGCTTTTTGGACACTCCTGACATGGTCTACTTTAGGTTTAATTCCTTCACTCGATATTTCATGTCCCAAATATTCTACCCTACTTTTCCTGAACTTACATTTAGAGAATTTCAATGTTAGCCCTTTGTTTTGTATGGCATCTAAAACCTTTTTTAAATTAGCATCATGTTCCTCGAAATTTCTCCCAAAAATTAAAATATCATCCTGGAATGCAATCGCACCAGGACAATTCTCCAACACCTCTTTCATGATCCTTTGAAAGACTGAAGCTGCACTAGCTAATCCAAAAGGCATCCTTAAAAATTGAAACATGCCTTCGGGTGTGATGAAGGCTGTTAGAGACCTAGATTCCTCATGTAAAACAATCTGATGGTACGCACTTGCCAAATCTACAGTGGAAAACACACACGCACCAGAGAGTGTTGATATCATCTCATGTATGTTTGGCAAAGGATGTCTGTCGATCCAGATCTCTTTGTTTAAACTGCGTAAATCTACACACAAACGTAAATCACCATTACTTTTGAGCGAAAGAACCACCGGAGAAACCCAAGGGGAAGATTCAATTGGTTCAATAACATTTCTTGACACCAAATCACCTAATATGTCCTTCAATTTAGTGCGATAGGCCAAAGGTACATTGCGTACTCTGTGTCTTACGGGCTGAGCTGAATCTTTCAGGATAATCTTGTGTTTAAAATCAGTGTACTCTCCAAGAGTATCCTGGAATACTTTAGGATACAAACTTTTTATGGTGTGAACAAATGCTTCATCCTCTACCCCAATGCTGTATACAGGTGGCGAGGCATTAGGATCCAACTTGATCCCCAACTCTTGTTGATGTGGCCATCCCAAAATGGAAACTCCCTTGGTTGCAACATATAATTTTCCCTTGGTTTTTTTTCCCTTAAAGTCAAAATCTGCCCAAATAAAACCCTCCAGATCTATTTTGTGTCCTGAATAGCTACCTGGTTTGATATCCGGAGGCAACAATTGCTTTTTACCCCACAATTTTTTAAACAGCTCCATACCAATGATAGAGTACCATGCACAAGAATCGATCATCATAAGCACTTCTTTGCCATCAATAAATATTGTACCAGATGGAAAGCCCTTGCAACTACTCCCAGTCACACAAGAGATGCAATTAAATTCATTGAAGTCTGTGGAAATTTCTTCTTCATCACACGTTACACAATTAATTTTTTGCATTGACCTGCACATTTTCCCAAAATGACCTGTTCTCTTACACTTAATACAAATTTTACTCCATGCAGGACATCCTTTATAGTTGCCCACATGGTCAAAACTACCACATCTATAACATATGATGGGACTTCTTCTGTTAGGCTTATTGTCTTTAAAACTAAAATCTTTTCTGTTGACAAACTGTGGCCTTTTAGTTGTAGTTTGGTTTTTAACAAGTGATACCTCGACTACAGGATCTTGTACCTTAATGTTACATATTGGAGCCTGGCCCCTAATTTCACTAACAAATTTTTCCGATTGTTCAATGCCTTTGGCAATATTCACTACAGCAGTTAATGACGACTCGGTTCCTAACCACAGCCGTTCTTGTATTTTTTTACTCTTTGTTTTCATCATTATCTGATCCCTTAACACTTGCTCATAATTGATAGTATCAAATGCACAAGAGCCTGCTAATGAACGTAATGCAGATACATAAGTTTCAATAGACTCATCTTCTTTCTGTGCGCGGGAATAAAATTTAAATCTTTCCATTACAACATTGGTTTTTTTCCCAAATCTAATACTCATTTTTTTAACTGCGACCTCAAAAACATTTACTCCTTCAGCACTTTCCAAAGGGGGTAAGTCGTCAAACTCTTTAATACCTTGACCCCCAAGACAGTGTCTCAAGAGATCTAGTTTCCTTTTGGGAGTACAACCATCCTCTTCCAGGACTTCTACATAGGCTATAAACATGGGATACCATAGGTCCCATTCCATTTTTGGTTCGCCTGCAGAAGGCAGGAAATGTGGGGGGGCGGAAATGTTTGACATATTAAATGTGAAGTGAAACTCTTACACTAAAAATGCAATTGAAATAATAAAAAAAAAAAAAAAAAAAAATTACTGTGGATATATTTCACAAAATCATTTCACACTTTGAATAAAACATCTCCCTGAAGAATATGGCACAAAAGAGAATCAATAACCAAACGAAACACTAACAATAATTAACAGCCGTTGTAGACTTGCAGTATAAAACGCGCTAGTGGTTGAGTAATCCCTTGAAAATGGCTGCCAAACGTATGATGAAATCACGCTCTCAGCGTGTTGCGTGTAGCGCGTGTTGCGTGTTACGCGTTGTTCATCGTCATTCAATCGTGAAGATGCAGATGCGCGAGGACTGAACCATGGCGTTCCAAACACCGTTAGATGTGAGTTGTTTTCTTTTGACGATCCATGAAAGTTTAAAATAACGTAACGAAATGTATGATGTCCGCTAATCCCAATTCCAGCCGTACACCCTCACGAGCCACGGTCTTCACCAAAGATCCGGAAACGAGCAAAACTTCTCAGTTAAGAGCAGGTCTCTTTATCCACAGGAAACGGGTAACTTCTTAGTTTAAAAACGAACACCAGTTTCTCTATCCACAACGCTCAGATAGACTTGACACTTGACTCAGGGTCAGTAATTCTGCCGCAGGTGCAATCAAAGCACGGTTAATTAATCAGCCGCTGGTGCGTACGAAAACGCACTTTAATGAACACACAAAAAAAAAAAATATATGTTCCGTCTTGGTCCAGTGAACGCTGTTCTCCCTTAATCCCGATCGTCGCCAATGTGAAGAAAGGAATAACGTAGCCAAATCAGGTTTCCAGTTGGGTTTATTCCAAGTAGGGAAGAACAGCTTAGACAACCACATCCAAGACGCACGTAGCTCCAATCCACCACCCGTTGCAAGTGGAACATGGAACCCCGCACGAGTGATAACATTCTGTACAGAGCATACCACAGATACCAGTTATGGCATACATCGCAATTAACTGGGCTACTTGTTAAAGGAGCAATAGTGTCTTTATCAGCTCCTCATACAACACATCCTACAACTTGAAGAGTTTTCTCATATCCCTACTCACTCATATGAAGACTCTGTAATCATCTAATAAGGTCTTATTCCGAGCCATCTCTCCCAAGTAATGGGTTTCTGTTGCTATCATCCGCGAAGTTGAACATTTCAGTATGAGATGCTCTGGTAACAGGTATAGATATTCAGAAAGAAGCACAGTACATTTAAATTAAAATGAATAAGCAGCTCCGCTGCATATGACTGGGTCACAGACCACTGGAGGCTGTGATATCCCCTGGGTTCATATCATTGCTTATAATTTGTTGCACACACATAAAAGGATAATGTAATGCACCCAAGTACAACTTCTCAGCATTCATCCCTTCAGGCAAAACATGTTTATAAAGTTCCCCTAAGGCTGAATAGTCAGTGTAGCAGGTTTTACATGGGAGGGCTGGCGGTCTCTCAGAACCTGTGGGACCCTAAAAAATCCTATTATATATTAATGCAAGTTGTCGAATTGCACAACTATGAAGCCAAAGAGTTGACAGTATTAATTTCCATATAGATATCATTTGGATTTCAGCCATAGGGCACGCTCTGAGCAGTATAATATGGATTTCCAGCTAATATTTTTTTTTACTTCACCGCATGTTCTTAAGTGGCGAATTCTAGATGACTCTGTCCATACATGATCAGTGTTCTTTGTACAGCACACCATTAGTTGCTTGGGAGTATTTTCACTGTTTAGCTATTGCTCCAAAATGTGACCAAATAGGACTGAAGGAGAAATAAGTGTACCTGCCTTTATTTAAGCAGAAGAGCCGAAAATAAAGTATGCATGCATTGGCTTAAGAGACGGTGTCATAAATCTTCTTCACTAGTGTTTGGAAAAACATGGCAACCAAATGGAAATGCGGTACAAAAGGGGGTGGTGATGGACGGAGCATCAGAACCAATCAAACACTCACACCCAGTCAACAGATCTGGGTTTGATCCATCTCCTTTCTTTAGCCCACTCTGCCACCCCAGTTCAGACATGGCCAAATGCAAATCAGTCTGACCCTGTGCCTCATGGGAACAGTCCAGCCTGAACTACCAAGCCATGCCTTCCCTGGACCGGAAACAAGCTTCCTAGGACCGGTTTCTGGCAATCGTTAACACAACGGCACATTGTTGAATGACTCATTGCAACAGCTGTCATTTTTAATTAAAAAAAAAATAATAATGTATGTGCAAGAACTAATGCTAAAATATTTGCCAACATGCAAATTGGTCTCAAAATGTATCTTTGAAAACAGTCACTATAAATAAATAAATAAATCTGAAATCACCTAACAGTAGCATTGCAGGGTTTGGTAAGACTGACATTTACCCTGGGATAGTCTTTCTTCTTTTACAGCGGTGAGTCTAAACACGCTTTCAAGGAGAGGCCACTAGGGTTGGTGTTGTTTTGTCCAATGCAAAGAGTGGTGTTGAGCGTCAAGCTGCAGTATGAAGAAAAGCTCGGCAGACAGTCACAGTGGGGCCAGTGAAGGGGTCAAACACACGTCCAAAAAATACAACATGGAGGGATACCAGAGAAAGGACAGGGCCATTTGGGATTCACTGTTTAAAACAGCGGTCATGTGCTAAAGATTAGGGTTAACAAAGAATGAAAATCTCCAAATTGCTTGCAGTATACTCACATCTTGTGTTATGAGAACAACATATATGCCCATTACCTTATCAGGAATGTATTTACATCTATTTCTTAAAATTGATTAAGTTCCCTCTGTAGTGTCACCTGAAACGAACTAAACATGGTAGCTTATAGCAATTATAGAGATAGAGATTGGGATGTAAAGAAAAATAGTTTTGTGTCCGAATCAATCAAGAGATATTCAATTTAAATTGCATGGCGGTTGAGATACGGTAAACACATTCAGGAAAGATGGATTTAAGACCAATATAATGGCATCTTGGAGTAGATAGGAACATCCTAAAGATGTTCCTAAGATCACATTGAGCTCAATGGAATACAACGCAAAGCATATTCAGGAAGTACACTAAAGTAATCATTTGAGAGAAGGTCTGGCCTAACAATCAAATATCAACCTGCATGTAGTGAAGGAATGAATGTATAATGCTTATTCTAGCTGCTTTTAATGGTATTATCAGTTAGCCATGTGTTTGAGTAGTCTTAATGACTAAGTTGCAGATCATTTATAACAACTGACTAGCCCTAGGGGCCTTATAAAGGTATTTAGTCAAAATTATTTCATCCAGTCATGCCTGATTCCCTCTAAATGCCCACTATTGATGGTTAAAAGTATTTCTCAAGCATATCTCTCTTCATTTAAATAAATGTATATTTCGTTTCTAACCGAAGTCTCAATGCTTTTTATTACTTTATGTTTTTGGACGTAGTGCCATCTTAGTGTGGGCTGAGGTGTTATGTTGTAGTATTTTTTCATAAAGATGGTTCCCACTTTCTGGCCCCTAAAATCACTCTTGCTATTGCCCTCATTGCCATTCTGCAATAGGATTATATTTATGTCGGCACGCATGCTGGTGGTGCTTCGGTTGGAGGCGGCAATACTGTGGGCTCCTGCCTACATTTGTGGGGCATGCAGAAGGCAAGACTTCTTTAATGGCATCCCTTCCACCATTTAGCAATGCATGGTATTTGAAACATTAGAGCTACCATACCCCATAATCGTGAATTTCTGATGCTGTGGCATGAGCAGCATCAGGAATGTGATAGCTTGCTTATGTGTAGGGCAGAACTGTTTTTCATGCCAAAAAAGGGGTACTTCTGTAATCATGACTCCCACTCCAAACAATTCTGCAACGTCCCTCCGCTACCCTGGAGCTTAGTCACTACTACTTGCAAAATCATGTCATTATTCCAGATTACTCTGCACCATACTTAAGATACTTCCTGCCAAACCAGTGGCCACAAATCGCCTCTATCATAATCACCTGGTCAGTGTAATTTTGAGGACTTTAGGACCAAAGGCAAAAAACATTTTCGTGGCCCCTGTTTGGAACAACCAGCTTTTAATGTTATTACCCATTTTTTGCTACTTCAATCCCTATCTTGCCTAACAATAGTGAATTATATGTTAAAGGTTAATACACAAAAATACATTGAAGCGACTTAAAAAAGAAAGTTATCTTTCACAGAGGGATCTTTGGAAGGTGGAGACCCAGGGCAATGGTCCACTTTCCACATGCCTTAAAACATCCCTGCACCCATCTCAAGCTCCATTTGCCTCTCTATTTAATAATCCCTGAATTTAGCACTTAGTTGCAAGCCTTTCCCTCTACTCTCCCTTGTTGTGTACTGTATATTCAATTAATTATGTCTCTCTTCCACCCTGCTACCTGATCCTCTAATCTGTAGAATACAGACACCTGTAAGTGTCTACTGTCCACTTAACATGGATTAAACTCATTCATAGTGCTGCTTGGACTGAGACCAAGATCACCTTGTAGAGTAAATGATCTTGTGCATATATAAATCCAGAACAGTAGCAACAGGTATGTAATCACTATTGCTTTGTGTGATGTTGGAAAGTAGGATCTTCTTATTATGGTTACCCCCACTTTTTGCTAAATGTATTACTGTTTTTGACTGCTCTGACTGGGATCCTGCTAATCAGGAACCCAGTCTATCAGCTTTCTTCTTTAACCTGTCATGTTATGTGCTTAGGTATACTCCAGATTGGATACTGGGGTACCCTTGTCAGTCTCTAGTATATGGTACCCATGTACCCAGGGCATAGGTACCCCAGAGGCCTCCCTTGGGCAGAAGCATGTAGTATGCCCCCCATGAGAGGCTATGCAAAATGGAACTACAGGCCTGCCATTGCAGCCTGTGTAAGTTGGTGCATGCACCACTTACTAAAGATATAGGTTTACTATGTCTAAGGGTCACCTCACTTGAAACCTAAAAGTCACCGCTCAAGCAGGCCATTACAATTCTGAGGGCTGGGTGCTTGGTTTTAAGTGAGAGGATGCCACTGCACAAGCAGGACACCCAGCAGTCTACGGAGTCTATTCTCCTGGGTTTTTAGTAAAACAGCCATATACGACCTATAGAGGGGCATTATGTGACCGCTTGATGACCGACTCCAAAAAGGTTGAAACTAACCCTATTGTGTTTGGTCTCAAACATGTTGGAATCATTCCCTCACACCAGTAACCAGTGTGGGAGGCATGAATCCACCCCTCAGAAGCGAGCTTCGTATGTTTCCTGGTGTTCCCGGTACCAGCTTTCTAACTCCGGACAGCACAAAATGGTTGCTGCCAACCAGAGACACATTTCAGCCCTCCTGCTGCTGAGCCACTAGATAAACTGAGCAGAAGCGTGCCTTTCCTTAAAAGTGACATTAAATTAAACTTGGGCATCAAATCAGATTTAATGCCACAATTAACTTGATACCTTGAAGAAACCATTTTAGTAGTCTCATTCAGAGGTTAGCCGGGCTGAAATGTTAACCGGTAACTCAGTGTTAGCCAAAGGGGTTACTAAAATTTCCACAGCAAAAACAACAATTTGGAAGTTTTGCTGTTAGGGCATATTAAAAGTATAATTCTTACTTAATAAGATATAAATCCCTGCCTTAGTGCTCCATAGGCCATCCTCAGGGGAGACAGATATATGGTTTTTTCAGTGAATTTGCAAGGTTTTTTAAATGCTAATTCCTAACTATAACGTGTGTGAAACCTATGGTTTTTTCAGTGAATTTGCAAGGTTTTTTAAATGCTAATTCCTAACTATAACGTGTGTGAAACCTATGGTTTTTTCAGTGAATATATATATATATTATATATATATATATATATATAACTATAACGTGTGTGAAACCTATGGTTTTTTCAGTGAATATATATATATATATATATATATATATATATATATATATATATATATATATATTCACTGAAAAAACCATAGGTTTCACACACGTTATAGTTAGGAATTAGCATTTAAAAAACCTTGCAAATTCACTGAAAAAACCATAGGTTTCACACACGTTACAAATTCACTGAAAAAACCATAGGTTTCACACATGTTATAGTTAGCTGGACATTTCACTCGTAAAAAACCAATGAAATTCCCCCGTTATAGTTAGTTCAGCTAACTATAACTCGCGCGCCCGCAATCCACTGCTGATGACGTCACATATTACATCACTCATGACATGGTCAGTGACATCACTCATGACATCACTGATGACATCTCAAATGACATCACTGATGACATCACTGATGATGTCATCCATGTGATAAATTAGCACATCTTCTCACACCCTAATATAACCTTTGATACACCGACTCAAAATTTAAGAGTTCCATTCTCAAAACCATACATACTGCAATACCAATAACTACATACCCACTTATTAACTCTTAGGTCTACATACACCTCCACTCATTCACCTGTACAGTCACTAATACTTACAGTCACTTCATACAAAACTAAAATATGCATTTATACACCTATATAGACACTCACACACCACCAATCATCCATAGAGGTACTCTCACACCTAGTCAGTCATGCAAATAATCACACTCCCATTTACTCACCTATGCGGTTATACACACTCAAGTTCACTTAGTCATAAAAATAGTACCACATTCTTACGCTCTTATAGAATCATTGATACAAGCACACACTCATCCATACAGTCACTCTCACAATCACACACTCTCACATCTACCCACTTATATACTCTTACACGCATATATACTGCCTTTCACATATGTAGTTAGTCACAAATGTACCACTGAGATATACATTCAATCCTTAACACACCCATACATACACTCACTCAACCATACAGTCCATCACAGATGCACTCTTAAAACCATGCACCCATAGAATCACCCACTCACACATTTATGCATAGAGTCACACAGACCCTACCCACATAAACACTCAGGAACCCATACAGATACTGAGACAAGAAATCAATAACTCATATAGACACTCATGTAGCTGTTCACAAAACCATGCAGCCACGTATACACCAACATACAGACACATACAGACATTTACACAGTTTAGTTACTAGTCTGCAGTAAGATACATTTAATGACTCACTTATAGAATCATGTTACGCACCACAGAAAATAATCCATTTACACACTTGTACACCCACTCATTCGTCAACAGGCCTTTCCCTATATATATTAAACATATTAAAATTGTTCAGAAACACATACTCAATGGATGATTTCATCAGTGATGTCATCAGTGATGTCATTTGAGATGTCATCAGTGATGTCATGAGTGATGTCACTGACCATGTCATGAGTGATGTAATATGGGATGTCATCAGCAGTGGATTGCGGGCGCGCGAGTTATAGTTAGCTGAACTAACTATAACGGGGGAATTTCATTGGTTTTTTACGAGTGAAATGTCCAGCTAACTATAACATGTGTGAAACCTATGGTTTTTTCAGTGAATTTGTAAGGTTTTTTAAATGCTAATTCCTAACTATAAAGTGTGTGAAACCTATGGTTTTTTCAGTGAATTTGCAAGGTTTTTTAAATGCTAATTCCTAACTATAACGTGTGTGAAACCTATGGTTTTTTCAGTGAATTTGTAAGGTTTTTTAAATGCTAATTCCTAACTATGCCTACAGAGATAGGACATGTGAAGAAAGAAGAAAAAACGCACAGAAAGAAAAAAAAGAAATGCGGAAAGAAGCAACAGAAGTCCTCAAAGATTAAGAAAAGTGCAGGAAGAAGGATAACGTGCAGAAAGAACAAACAGAAGAGCAGAAAGAAGCATTGTTGCAAAATCATCCTGTACCCTCAACTTTTTCAGACGGATACTGGTGGTAACTGAGTCTGACTAACCAGTCCTAGAGCCAGTGCTATGTTAAAAGACACTTAGAATACAGTTAGAACACCTACATACACTAGGGCACACTATGTGTTGGGGTCCCCCTGTGATTAGCATGACCTCCTCTGTAAGCCCCTAGTATATAATAGGACAGGGGATTAAAACTACCTCTTAAAACGCACCACAGGGCGTGTTTGAACACGTCACCTCATGCCCCGTCCCCTCCCTTCCCCACTGTGCACCCATAGAATCACCCACTCACACATTTATGCATAGAGTCACACACACCCTACCCACACAAACACTCAGGAACCCATACAGATACTGAGACAAGAAATCAATAACTCATATAGACACTCATGTAGCTATTCACAAAACCATTCAGCCACTTATACACCAACATACAGACAGATACAGACATTTACACAGTTTAGTTACTAGTCTGCAGTAAGATACATTTAATGACTCACTTATAGAATCATGTTACGCACCACAGAAAATAATCCATTTACACACTTGTACACCCACTCATTCGTCAACAGGCCTTTCCCTATATATATTAAACATATTAAAATTGTTCAGAAACAAATACTCAATGGATGATGTCATCAGTGATGTCATCAGTGATGTCATCAGTGATGTCATGAGTGATGTCACTGACCATGTCATGAGTGATGTAAAATGTGATGTCATCAGCAGTGGATTGCGGGCGCACGAGTTATAGTTAGCTGAACTAACTATAACGGGGGAATTACATTGGTTTTTTAGGAGTGAAATGTCCAGCTAACGATAACATGTGTGAAACATATGTTTTTTTCAGTGAATTTGTAACGTGTGTGAAACCTATGGTTTTTTCAGTGAATTTGCAAGGTTTTTTAAATGCTAATTCCTAACTATAACGTGTGTGAAACCTATGGTTTTTTCAGTGAATTTCAAAGGTTTTTTAAATGCTAATTTCTAACTATGCCTACAGAGATAGGACATGTGAAGAAAGAAGAAAAAACGCACAGAAAGAAAAAAAAGAAATGCAGAAAGAAGCAACAGAAGTCCTCAAAGATTAAGAAAAGTGCAGGAAGAAAGATAACGTGCAGAAAGAACAAACAGAAGAGCAGAAAGAAGCATTGTTGCAAAATCATCCTGTACCCTCAACTTTTTCAGACGGATACTGGTGGTAACTGAGTCTGACTAACCAGTCCTAGAGCCAGTGCTATGTTAAAAGACACTTAGAATACAGTTAGAACACCTACATACACTAGGGCACACTATGTGTTGGGGTCCCCCTGTGATTAGCATGACCTCCTCTGTAAGCCCCTAGTATATAATAGGACAGGGGATTACAACTACCTCTTAAAACGCACCACAGGGTGTGTTTGAACACGTCACCTCATGCCCCGTCCCCTCCCTTCCCCACTGTGTAAACACGCCCTGTAGCCGTGTTAAGTTGGGAGATTAAGTCCCCTTGAATCCTGAGGGTCCCTAGGGTCCAACTAGACCACTAGGTACCTCCAGTAAGCGCCACAGAGCTGCGTTGCAGAGAGATGTAAAAAGGGGCTTTCCTCAGCGACTATGGTATGGGTTCTATATACCACAACAACTTGCATTACAACATGCAAGACATTTATAGAGGAGACGGTGTACATTTCAATGATGAAGGGAACAGAGTCTTCCTCTTGAACTTTAGACTCGGTACTTACTTGTAGGTACCGAAAAACACTCAATAAACACAATTGCTCTTTTTAGAGCCACCTAATATCTAAACACTTAAACGTGATTTTTATTTCTACTTTTTTTTTTTTTTTTTTTGGGTGCGCGCAGAGTGCGCGCACCTCGCGATGTTTTTAAAAAAAATTAAAATCTTTTTTTTCCCCCTTCGTGCTCCTACTGTGACCCCCTGACAATGGCTAGGGGGTCAAGAACTCCCTACCCTGCCCCATATTCACGGTCTCCACCTTTCCTTTTCAGTGCGACAGACAAAATGGCGGCCGACACTTCCTGATTTCGACCGATTCGAATGTTTACTGACATCTAACAACCAATCAGAATTACGCTCGCGCACGGCAAGGTGCGCGCACAGGGCTTGCACAGTGCGCGCACCCTGCGCGCCTATAGATATTGATATGCTTTTAAATGCTATTTTCTCAGGAAATACCGAACAGATTTACACCAGACCTGCGAAAGGCACTTCCTTAACCTTATGGCTACCTCTCTGCCAAATTTCAAGTAATACTGTTCAGCCGTTCGGGCTGTAGCTGTGTCTAAAGGTCCTACGGGAAAATGCATGGGGAAAAAGCGTTTTGGGACCCCCCTTTTTTCTCGGCCCCTACTTGACGAATCACCCCGAGACTTTCAGGGTAGGAGCTGAACGGAGCGCCCCATTAGTTTTGAAAATTTCGCGAGGATTCGTCAACCGGCAAACCGTTAAAAGTTATTCAAAATAGAATTTTCAGATTTCCTATGGAAACACGATCCTAACTATAACTATCTACTGGTGACCGCCAGTAGATAATATATATATATATATATATATATATATATATATATATATATATATATATATATATATATTCACTTAAAAAACCATAGGTTTCACACATGTTATAGTTAGGTGGATATTTCACTCGTAAAAAACCAATGAAATTACCCCGTTATAGTTAGTTCAGCTAACTATAACTCGCGCGCCCGCAATCCACTGCTCATGACGTCACATATTACATCACTCATGACATGGTCAGTGGCATCACTCATGACATCATCCTTGTGATAGAGTGGCGGTTGCGCGAGTTATAGTTATCTGAACTAACTATAACGGGGGAATTTCATTGGTTTTTTACGAGTGAAATATCCACCTAACTATAACATGTGTGAAACCTATGGTTTTTAAAGTGAATTTGCAAGGTTTTTTAAATGCTAATTCCTAACTATAACGTGTGTGAAACCTATGGTTTTTTCAGTGAATTTGTACGGTTTTTTAAATGCTAATTTATTTATGTATTATTATTTTTTTTATATATTTATTTTACAATAAACTACGTATTAAAAAATATATATATATTTTTTTGGTTTTCACCGTGCGCGCAAGGTGCGTGCACCCCGCGATTTAAAAAAAAAAAATAATAATTGTTTTTTTTTTTTTGGTTTCTCAACGTGCGCGCACGGTGCGCGCTCCCCCGCGATTTTTTATATATATATTATGGGGAAGTGGCAGAATTGCCATTGGTTTAAATGGCAAAGTCAAGCTAGTGGACTTAAAACTGCTCTTCTAGGCTGTAGTGGCAGGCTGGGGGCCATTTCATACATTGTCGCACACAGGATGGCACAATCAGTGCTGCAACCCTGGGGGACACTCTGTCTTCCTTGCCCTGGGTTCCCTTAGTACCATATATTAGGGACTCTTAAGTAATTCAGCTCATACCAATTGAGCTTAGCCAATTCAACATACATTTTGTAATGGGTTAGAACACTGGCACTGAGTTCTGATTAGAAGGCCTCAGTTCACTCTCAAGAGTTTAATAAACAAGCAGAATCAGTCCAAAACTTACCGGGTGATCATGCAAAAAGAGGCATTTCTTTACACACGTGACAGGAGTGCAAGACCATAACCGGGCCAATATATTTGCACCCACATCAAACATCCCAGGTATTTGTCTACGACAGTCTGGAATATTCTAAACAGTTAGTGCAGCTTCAAGTGTGCTGTAATATGGTATACTGGATTAGTTCAAACCTGGCATTTTAGAATGCCATTCACAGATACAAAAACATCAGTTGCTAGTCAACATTAGATAAGTCTTCACGGAGGTCACCTGCCCAAGTCTTCCATAGTCTGTCAAATGTAATTTTTGCAGTGCTTCATTTGTAAAATATTATGTGCCAGTGCTTGAGATATTTCCAAAAAGGCAACTGCTTCTTGTGTCACTTTAGGTCCCTGACAGAATTGCTGAATACTGCTCCCAATGACACCTACTTCCCATTACTGTCCTAAGATGTTACAATTTGGATTGTGCCCTGTTACCCACAGCTGTAAGAATGGCTTGAGCACCCTGGTGTTATTTTTAATGGTACATTTAATTGTTAAACACTTTTTTTCATGTGCTGTAAAAAAAAAAGACTGACAGTGCCACCATGTGGTGGACCGACTTAAATATTTAATTTAATCAAAGGAGGAAGGAAGAAGCAGAGATTCATTTGACTGCCGTTAGATAGACTCACAAATCGAAGAATCAAGCTATACCTCACAGTATGCTTAATGTGATTGAGGGTGTTCACCATACAAGAACCCTAGACCGTGGTAAGAACAGGACCTGTGATTCATTCCCCTTTGATTTTTGACTTAAATATGTGCCAGTGTTACAAAATAGGTGCCGATGCTGAGCACCAAAAACACTGGCCCAAATAAAGCACTGGATATTTGTCATGTTCACCGGTGTGTGATACTTTTGGGATATTGGCTGTTTGCTGAGCCCATTTTAAGAAGCCGGGGTGTGGGTGCTTCGAGCTACACCCCCACAGCCCCATACCTTCTTTAATATCCTAGTGAGTACACCATACCTTAGAAGTTGTCTTGAGAGGACAGGATATGTTTACTGCAAGTTCCGGAACCTGTGTATTTTCTTATCAACAAACAAAGTTGCCTACTGTGATACCCAATCACGTCCATACTGATGTAGAGAGTATTTTAATTGCATCAGGTAAATCTCTTAGGCATCTTAATGGAAGCCTTGTGCAGATGTCCTATTTATGACTGGGCTAGAAATGACTTCAGTTGTAGAAATGCCTGCCAGAATTTGCCATGGTGAAGCTCAAGGTAGCATCCCTACTATGCAAAAGCCAAAACAATTGTATTTGTCATTGATAGTTCCTGACTTCAATACAAGTCTCTATAAGACATCAACTCTTCTGTGTAATGGAATTTGACTCTTATTATTTCTCTCAAATTCTTCTAGTCCATGAAGACATTGCATATTGCTTTACCTTGAGATGTGTTATTCAATGCTCACAAATGATGGGGTGCCACCAGACCTGCTAATAAAAATTGCAGTTTAATGTTAAATCTTTTGTTTAAAATGACATCTCACTTCTTTAGCTTCATATTATCATTGATCTGCTTCTGAATTATGTAATGTTTCTAATATCTGGATCTGGAGATTGAAGTATGGAGATCTTTAAAAACGTGGCTTTTCACTTTCACTAAAAAACACACAAGATGATGGGCGGAATGTTGCACATTGGCAAAACATTCACCCCCAGTCACAGATCTGGGTTTAATCCATCGTTATTTTGCTCACCACGCCACCCCAGTTCAGACATGGCCATATGCAAATCAGTCTTGACCCTGTGCCTCATGGGAACAGTCCAGCCCGAACTGCCAAGCCATGTCTTCCCTGGACCGGAATCAAGCATCCTAGGATCGGTTTCGGGGTTTCACCCCTCTTCAGCCAGGGTAGCTTGACTCCAGTGGCGTAGTGAGCACGGGACCCACGTCTGGGCATACCCTTCCCACATAGGGCGAACAGCAAAACACACAAGATGATGGACGGAATGTTGCACATTGGCAAAACATTCACCCCCAGTCACAGATCTGGGTTTAATCCATCGTGATTTTGGTCACCACACCATCCCAGTCCAGCAGTTTTGGATGTTCGCTTAGCACTAAGACACTCCGATATTTGTGTGCTCTAGAAAAGTCTTACTTACTTATTTACAAGGAAGTGTAAAAATGTGAAAAACAATGCAACAGGTCTTTTTCATCTAGGCACCCAGGATCTGAAACAACATACCAATATTTATCAGGACAACCACAACCCGCTCCAATTCAATAAAGAGATGAGGATACTATGTCCAGATGCAGGTACCGTCTACAAACCAACGTTCTACCCAAGCAATTGTATCCTTGCATGTGATGATGCGCAGTGCTTCCCTGCCTTTGGCTAGAGTCAAGCTGTACACATACCCCATACAAACACACACACATATACAAGCAGGAAATGTGATTGAAAATAGAACAATTGAAAATAGCAATTAAATTCTGACAATATTTTATTTTGATGAAAAGTGCGGAGGGGAGCTGAGCACTGTCATAATCAGTGGTGGTCAGTGGATTCTAAAAGTGGAAGGGGGGCGAGCAAGCAAGTGTGTCTAAAATGAAGAAGGGTGTTGCAGGGTTTTTCTTTTTGCTAGCTGTCCATTAATTAAATGCTGTGTCTTTATTGAAAAATAGTGACGTAAATCAAATATGGCTGCCACAAACCATTGTATCACTGCAATCTTTACATAAAAATGTTAGCAAAGTCTGATTTTGGTGACATGAAAACCAACAGCAATCTAAACCTGCGTTCCATGAAATGGATATTGTCGTGTCCCTTGTTAATTACAGACGACAAGGACACGCAGTGATATTTGAATCGGCCTTTATTCTTCGACCCGACTTCTTTCCTCCAACTCCAAACCCTATCTGGTCTCCTCCCTTCCGCTTCCTCACTTCCGCTCCTCCCTCTCATACTCCCCGTCCCGGGTCCTAGTGTCCTTGTATTTAGCCATACCACAACACTACAGATATCAACATACATAGTCCATGACACCACTAGTTGTCTTTAATACATCAATCTTTGCAGAAAAAAAACATAAAGTTCCATTCGCCAAGCATCTGGGAACTGCTGAAAGCTTTTAAATCTCGCAGTGAAGGGAGGCCTGGGCCCGGCTGCCGTGCTAATGGTGACTCCACCCCAGTCCCCTGGCACCACCAGAGGCAGTCACAGTGAGGTGATATGAGGGGCTACCACGCTTCTGCTGTTGCAGAAGTCCTGCATTTCAACCCCACTGTCGATCAAGGACAACTCAAAGTTTAGGATTTCAAACATTCCAAGCAGAAAAGAGGAGCACTTCCTTAGCAACATATTGTTTCCCGCTCATTGAGGCCAGACGTTGATGTCCTAGCTGCCAGATTCCTTCCCAAAAACAACCCAACTCAAAGACAACCCTTCAGCAGCACCCACTTCACATTCACACTGTAAACCTGCGCGGCCTCCTGCCATTCACTTGCAGGAAGCTCTTTTGGCTCCACCCTGGGCCACAACTACCGCACCTCATGGCAACCTTATAGAGAGCTGCTAAAACAGGCCATGCCCACTGGTTCTGACATCACTGCACTAGTTTTAAATCTTGAGGTCGAGTGACACCTAGACCGGCACAAGTGCACAAATAACCCGCCATTCACCCCTCCCTCCCTCTAAACAAACACAGTCACAGCTAGCTTACTCTGGGCAATCTGCCACCAGGGCCGGACTGGCCGTAGAGGGCACTGGGCTTTTCCCCTGTGGGACCCCAGGGTGGGGACTGGTTTTAGACTTATTGGAGGCAGTTTGTGTCACTTGGGACTGGTTTTACAATATCACCCCCAGCAACGAAAGTGCCACAAAGCTTTCCACTAGAACCACCCCGCTACACACCACCCACCGCCACCCCGCCCATTCCTGGGGGCTGGACAAACTCTTTGCCAGAGCCAGTATTGGTTCCTGGTCTGGCCCTGTCTGGCACCCTCGGCTTTAAACTGCTCGGAGCGCTCCTTCTTTCTTTGAATGGTAGGGCAACGCCCCCTCGCTCCTTAATACCAGCCGCCAGTAGTCATAATGCAAATAACACACAGTAGCTACAGGATGTTTTACTAGGACTTTTTAGGATCTTCTTAATGGCGGACTTCGAGCAATTTATAAAGTGCTTATATCATATGATTTATTCCCTAGGACAGAATGTGAAGACTGCATTTAGAGCATACTACCTGCAATTTATACCTGTGCGTCTGCTTGATGATAATTTTACTTTGCTTACAATTTCCTGACCCTACATTGTTGGAATAATCAAGCATTTAATTGATAAAATTCAGAAACACACCCTACTTTTTCTTCTCCCTCACAGTGACATGTCCTTCTTTTCTGAAACTAGTCATTCCTGAACGCCATTTCTAATGGCAAACCCTGAATTACATGCCGTGTGTTGGTGATATAAATATCTTTTTAATGTTATCACCATGGTTAAAGTGTATTTTTGAACTCTTCATGCCTCACACAAGTTCAAGGTAAAACGGAGCTGCTGTGCTTGCCTGAGCGACTCACGAAAATAATGGAGCTTTGTTTACACTGCGTTATATATTGTGAATTGCCGGTGCACACAATTACACGAGGTTATTGTTCGAAGTGAATGCCAGTGAACATCTGTCATGTTCGCTCATCGAGACAATCCATCTCAGCGGAAATGGCACGTGCTGATGACAGTGGTCACAGAGATTTGCCCAGCACATGACGGGCTAAAGGCGTATTACAGAATAAACGTTAACTTTGGAGAAATCAGCTTCACGGGGCATTTCCCAGAAGAAAAACCTGTCAAGGTGAAAGGGTGATCGATTACGAACAAGTCTCTCTAATCAATAGAGGGAACCGAGAGTACAATGCAGGGACGGATTGAGGTTTGGAGAAACGTTGGTTTTATTACTGTCCATAAAATGGAGTATGTCGCCCACCCCCATGCTCTTTCGGCATACCCTAGCTGCTTAATATCATAGCAGTACTTAATTGATGTCAATTTGCTCCTATAGGGCTTATTACTAAACATATCTCTCAGAGATACTTTGCTTTAGAAAACTGTGTCACTGACCCTCCGTTGCCTTAAAGAAACTCTCTGTGGGGCGCCATGTCTGCAAACATGTGTACATAGGTGCGGCGAGCTGCACAGATGTATCCCTGGCAATGAGGGCACCGCCAGGTAGCCTTAAAGGCGGTATACTCCAATTCTTCGCATGTCAATGGACCTTTCTGATGAAAAATAGCCTTGATGTGAAAGGGGACTCCTGAACATAGGTGGGACTCAATCAACCTTTTCTCTCTACCCACCATTCTTTGTACTTCCGTCTCCCTCTCCATTGTACACCCTAATCCTCTGTCCCTTTTTACTTCACCTCTCATTCAATCTCTAGCTCATTCTCAAATACTCAGTCCTATTTCCTCTGGCTGCTTCCACCTCACTCTAACTCACTAACCCTACACCTTCCATCTTTACCTTACCTCCCCTTTTCCATTGAGTGTGTTTTTTTCTATAAGGCACCCTTTCTTACTTCACTGTTAGTTAATACTCCCTCTTCAACTTACATCTTGTCTTTCTCACTTCTCTCTCAGCCTCACATTTTTCTAATTATTGTTCACATCTTCACCACTCTCTTCCTCTCACCTCTATCTAACTGAACTCTCTCTCTTTCTCACCTCTCTTCCTCTCTAACTAACCATATTCCCTTTCTCTCCTCTTTCTCTGTCCCACATGTTTCTACGCCTCTCTTTATCCCCACATTAAACAACCCTTACTTCGTTCTACCTCACCTCCCTTTATCTGGCTCACAACACCCACTGCACCCTGTTTATTTTACTACTAATGTATTTCTCTTCCCCACCCATCACCCTATGCCTCTCTTTGCCCCTCCTCTTTATCTACGCTCATCCTACATCTTTTTCACTCTCTGACCCTCAACTTCTCCCTCCAGCTCTACATCACTATCACTTTACCATTCTCTTCCTAATATGATGACACTGAGCAGATGGAAACACTTACCATTACCATAATGATCCATCCAATGTGAGAACTGAAAAAACCACTCTAGGGGCAGGGGGGAAATATGCCACGTATAGCTATTTGTTTGCTCTGATTTTCTACACTCCTTATAAAAGTGAAACAATAATCTTCAAACTAGCAGGAACGTCATATGAGCATCCTCTGTGAAACACACAAAACAAAAAAAGCACTTCAAAAGTAGGCCACAGTGCATTCACACACTTTCTCTCCATCCATAAACTAGCTTTTTTAGAAACCGAAGCATCCTATCGGTCACTCTTTTCTTTGCAAGACTAAAATATGACAAGAGAACAAATGTAGCCATCTTGTGAAACAGGTAAAGACTGCTCACATTGGCCTCATGACAGTCACATACTGGTCCTTCCAAACACTTTGATGAAGTAGCATGATCCCATGCATGCATGCATGTGCTCAGGTGTCTCATCATAGTTACGAAGCAATACATAAATGTAACTACAGTACAATACAAATGAAACTTGTACCTCTCCTCTCTATATATCTCTACATCACGCCACCATTAACTCACTCCATCTCACCTCTTTCAATTCCTCACCTCACATTCTACCTCATTTCTTTTTTTTATTTTCTCACTACTTCACCTCACCCCCTTTACCTCACATCTTGTCTACCTCACTTCTCTCATTTAGTCCCATATGTCTAAAACTCTATGCTCACTACATCACTTTTCTCTCTAATTCACACTCACTCCTCTCTCTACACTTGTTCTCTTTATGTACCTCACATCTCTCTATTTTACTAGATCACTTCTCTTACAACTTCATTTCCCTCTTTACTTGAAATTAGTCTGTACCTCGCCTTTTTATAACTTTTCTGTAACGTATGTCCCTTCACGTCTCTCTTTTTCTACTTTGCCCTTCTTTTGTTATACCTCTTCCTTTATTCCAGCTTCCTCTCCAATCTTACTTCTCGGTTTGTACCACAAATTATCATTTACATTACATTCTTTTACTCACCTTTATACAACGCATTCAGACACCCCACCTCTCTATATCCCCTTTGTCTATAACACATAGTGCTCTACCTCAGCTCTATATTATCTCTTTCGCTACCCTGTCTCTCTGCCTCTCTTACACCGATCTCTATCAACAAATTGTTTATCTCAACTCATCCTTGCTCATTCCCACCTCTCTGTACCTTACTTTTTTCCTAATCATGTCTCTCTAACACAGCTCTCACTCTGCCTCACACATTGAGCTCCTGGTCTCTGCTATTTTGCCTCATTTTTTACTCTTTATCTCAACTCCCTGCCCTACATCCTCTACATCTCTCCCCAACACATATAATTCACTCAAATCTCCCTTCACCTCACCTTTTCTCTGTATCTTGCTTCTCTCTGTTACCTCACCCTTCCATCTCCAAACCTCACCCTCACTACCAATAACTCTGTTTTGCAACCTTTTTGTACCTGACTTTACAACCTCATTACTTAGTTGTACCTTAGTTCGCTCTCTTTCATGGTCCCTCCTTTCTACCTCAAAACCTTTTATCAATCATTACTGTCTCCATGCCAAGTCCATCTCTCTACCTCATGCTGTCTGCACTTATGACCTTTCTAAGGTCAACCTCTTCTTTATGCATTCTCTCTACCTTGCCTCTTTCTGACTTATCTCTCAGCTTACATTTTCTCCACATTGACTCTTTCACCCTAACTCAGTTCTCATAGGGCCATATTATCAAGGAACGGCGATAACATTATCGCTGCTTTAGCGGCAGGAAACTGCCGCTAAAGCGGCGATAATGGGCTTGATAATATGCCCTTGTGAATTCCCATAGAAGCCCAGGTTCTGGTGTGAACCTGGGCTTCTATGGGAATTCACAAGGGCATATTTGCAAGCATATTATCGCCGCTTTAGCGGCAGTTTCTTGCCGCTAAAGCGGCGATAATGTTATCGCCGTTCCTTGATAATATGGCCCATAGTTTCTACTTAAATTTTAATTCTATACCCCACATCATTATCAACTTCACCTCTGTCTACATTTATCTATATCCTCATTTATGTCAGTCAAATCTATTCTATGTGATATCTCTCACTCTGTTTACCTCCCCCCACCAGCTCGACCCTCTCTCCACTACTTATCTTCCTCTCTATGTTCACCACCTCTGTTTCTTCTTCAGCCTTCCACAGTTCACTTCTCTCACTTTACCTCTTGCTCCCAATGCTTCACGTTTTTGCCATTCCTCCCTCTCTCTCTCTTTTCTGACTTTTTTCCTTCCCATTCTGCCTCTCAATATCGCTCTTTCATTCTACTTCTCTTTCTTGTTACCCCCGCCACATTTTGCCTCCTTGGTCTGTAGCTCACATAATTGCCTACCTCACCATTCTCAGCTTCACCTCTCTGTATGCCCTCTCCCTCTATATTGCTTTACTCCCCTCTCTGAATCATCTGTCCCTCTCTCTCCAATACATCTATTTTTGTCTGTCACAAGTTTTTCAAACTCCTCACCTAGTGCTGTCTCTAACCCACTTCTCTGAATAGTTCACGATTCTCTACTACAGCTTTATCTATACCTCAATTGACATGTCCCCCAACTCTGTACATCATCCTTCTCTAACTATTTCATCCCTCTGACTGTGCTTATTTTTTTTTATTTTATTTTTTTTTTAGTTTTATATAGCGCTAACTTGACCCGAATCCAATCAGGTATCAGAGCGCTTTACATAGCACCAGTTACGTTACACAAGGACACCTTCATTTTTGTTAGGCACGGGGAGATTAAGTGATTTGCCCAAAATCACAGGATGTTTTAGCGACATTACCGAGACTCGAACCCAGATCCCCAGGTCCGAGGTCGAGTGCCCTAGCCGTTAGGCCAACTCCTCTCCCTGCTTACATTTCTCTGTTGTACTTCTCAGTCTGCCCCTCCTCCTTCAGCACAGTTAGAGGTTACACTCCAAAGAAATAAACCTCTGTGGAGGGGAAAACAAAATGGAATTGGGGAGAATACTGTCATAGTTCCACAAATGTAATGGTGAAAATCTTGCAGCAGTTTTGTAAATTTGAATGTTGCAGTGAATGTGTCATTGGTGATGGGTTATTTATTAAAAAATATGGAAATCTAGCAGTGCAAACCAAATTCCAATCCCTGTGTCCATGAGTCATTTTATGAAATTCTTCATATGCCCACCAGAGGGTCACCAAGCCATTTTTACTGTGTCTTTCTTCAAATGGAAGGAATATCATGGTTAAGTAATAGAATCCATGTAAATTATTCTTATCACTACACATAAACACGCTTTCAGATCCTAAGCCCAAAACAAACTTCTTTGCCAGAGCTGATTTGATGTCTAATAGCCTCCTTTTGTGAAATACTAAGAAGCAGTGAAAGAGCAGTCTGTTGAGTGGCTGTATTTCCCAAGCTCCTAAAAATACCTGTTAGACCTGGCAGCCTTGGTATGGGCTTCCCCTGTATTTTTGCCTTTGCCTCCTATGTTTTTACTGTGTGTTGTACTTCGTTTTTACTGGTCTAGATGCTTTGGGCACTTTGCCACTGCTGTCCAGTGCCAAAGTGTAAATTGTTGTCATGGATAAGGGTTTTCATAATTGGCTAGTTGGTTTACTGTTAATTTCCTAGTACAGTGCACTGAGTGTGCCCAGGGCATGTAAACCAAATGCTGCTAGTGGGCTTGCAGCACTGATTGTGCCACCCACACAAGCAGCCTTGAAAAAGGGTCTCAGGCCTGCCATTGCAGTGTCTGTGTGCAGTGTAGTACTGCCATGTCGACCTGGCAAGTGCACCCACTTGCCTGAACCTAACCTTCCCCTTTCCTACATGAGAGTCACCCCTAAGGTAGGTTCAATGTACCCCTGTGGGCAGGGCACAATGTATGTGAAAGGTAGGACATGCCCTGATGGGTGTGGCATGTTCTGATAGTGAAATACAGCCAATTTCATTTTGAAAGGGTATCTGCCCCTTAGGATAGAATGGAGAGTTTACTTATAAGTTATAACATAAGTATAACTGCCCATGGGAACAAGATAGGAAAGTGGAGTTTGGTATGCCTGAATTTAGAATATAAAGATGCATCTTTTAATAAGGAGGATATTTATATGCTGGGTTTGAAAATACCACTTTTAGAAAGTGGACATTTTTTTTGCCTAGCCATCCCGTGTGCCTCTGCTAGGTTTGTGTATTGACTGTCTGGCTTTGGAGTGACAGGGGTTGGGGATGTGCATTCTCTTCAGACACCCACTTGGGGGGTGAGGTGTGTCCTTCCTTTCCGGGGAGCGTCAGGACTGGGCTGAATAGATCTGGGCTGCATTCAGAGTAGGGGGAGGACATTTTTTCCACACCTTAATGGGCCTGGTCTGCCTTGGACAATGCCGTCACCCCCTCCTGCCGGGAAACTGCACCAGAGAAGACAGAACTGGTTTTGGCTGGGAAAAGAGCCTCTCTGCTACCAGAGAACAAAGAGAAATAGACTATAAATGTTGGGACCAGACCCCTGAACTTTAGAATGCTTCTGGAATTCAAGAGGAACCTCTGCCAAGGAGAAGAGATGGGAAAACTGAAGAAGTACTGCCCCTTTGCTGTGTACTGTCTGAGGTTGGCCTTCAGTGGCTGTTTCTGCCAAGGAGAGGAGACAGACTTTACTGTGTGCTGTGTCTCCTGCTTTTAAGGAAGATCTCCAAAGGCTTGATGTCAAGCTTGCTCCCTGTTTTGAAGTCTCACAGATACAAAGACTTCACCACCAGCTCCCCCGAACTTCCTTGCTGGGAGTACTGACCTTCCAAGAGGTGCCTGTGACTGTGTTGGGCCTCTAGAGGCTGTTCCTGCTGTTGGGAGCTGGAAAAGTAATGCAACGATGAGAAGCTCGACACATCTGCATCTGTTTCCGATGCATCGCCAGAGAAACCGATGCAGCGCCTGCCAGCGGCTCGAGAAAACGCAGCACGCCGAATCGAGTACACTAATCTTCGAAGTCCGAAATCACCCCATCGATTCAGGCGCGGCTGATCTCAGAAGTTAAGCAGGGTCGGGTCTGGTTAGTACCTGGATAAGAGACAATAGAAGAGGGAGTGCCTGTATCTAGGCCATGGTACAAGGATAATAGAAGACTGGTGTGCCACCGTCAGATGAATTATTCTGCATATATAGTGTTAATGTATGGGATGCAGAGACATGTGAATGACTGTTGCTATCTGAGGACAAGGGCAAACAATAGCGTGCAGTGCTGCCACCAAGAAAAATGAGAATCTTGTTAAGCAGAGTGAAATGGGGAAGAACTAAGAAGGCGTAAGACTGCAGGAGTTGCCGACGCAACATTAAAGCGATCTAGTACATCTGCGTTGACCATAGTGTACCTCCATAAAACCCAAAGGGAATTCTATAAGGCAGGCTAGTTTTCTTTTTCTTTTGTGTCCTGAATATTAAAAACTGTATCTCACAACACAATGAAACAACGATATTTCAATTATTCTAAAGCTTAGCAAGCCAGGATAGGTCACACTAGTGTTGTTGTCATTTAAGAAGGGGCCTATAAAATGGAAGTGCTGTTTTGTCCTCAGACAACATCAACATGGCTAAATAAACTTCATGGGGCTGGTAGTCAGGTTGAAATGTTTCATGTAGGGCTCTCCCGGCTTTCTCTGAATCGATTCAACCTATTATCTAGGCTTTGGCCAAATATTGTAAAATTAACACAATGTTCTCAATAAAGAAAACACTGTTCATAAGCAAAATCAATATTGAAATATATATGAACGGAGAAGCTAGATTTCAAGAAAAGTGTTAATAATAGTCCACCCTGCCTTTGATCGTTTGTCTTTCCTTTATTTCCAAATTCCCATCCCTTTCATCCAACTCCCTTTCTGGCTAGATCTTTGCATTGAAGTTTTCTAATCGAACCTCATAGTAATCCAAATGTTGTGTGAAATAAATATCTAAAGTTATGTTCATCTGCAATCTGTCTAAGCGCATGCAAGCTGAAAACGAGAAAAAGGGTGTTAAACAAAGCAAAGACACGTATCTTGTTTTTAAATCTGGTTCACAGCTGTATCTAAAACAGAGCAGTTTCTATCACAAGCCTGCGTACATTAAGTTCTCCTTTAACTAATTAAGCAATCAAATGTGTTTACTCTTCACTATTGACAGACTTTGAAGGCATCAAGAATGCTGGAAAACTTCCAAAACGCGTAATGGGCTCAATTAAGCACCTGCTGAAGGTTAATTTATTGAAACCTCTTACGGATAAAAATAGAATTTGAAAAATAATTGGGAAACTAGTGCTTTCCTTTGCACCTCTCCTGTGCTAAAGTCAGGACTTTGTTTACTTTGCGCTCTCTTCGACTCAACAAAACGTGCAGTGGGAATACACTTTAATTAAATGTTGGCACATCGCCACTTTATCTAATTATTTGCGGTTAAATATAGCGCTCCGTGTCACTTAGTCCACTTCAGAGAGCCGGGGAAAGAAGAAAATGAAACAAACAACGAGTTCTAAAGTTAGATCTCTGCTAAGTGGGTAAGATGGGCCTCTAGTTGGAGTTGGAATAAGTATGGTGCCTGCTTCAAAGTTTGGTTTTCAGGAGTTCCCTGAATTTTAGGTAAGCAGCTATTGTTCAGGCTCAAAAGCTAAGAGCAGGGCTCGAGTCAGGGGTATACGCAGGTACACGGCGTCCCGTCACTCTTTTCACAGGGTGGACGCCGTCCCCCCCGCCAAGAACTTGGGCCCCACGGGGCGTGGATGAAAAAGGAAACCGTTTGTGTAAGCGGTATTGTCCTAATTGCAGTATATGAAACGGCGTTCATTTGCCGTCCTGTGGCTTTAAATCACAAATCGGCGAAGGACTGGGTCAATCGCGCAGCATTCACAGCGATTCTTTGCTATCTAGTTCGGGTATTCGATTTAGCCGCGGGGCAGCTTCCTCTAGTAATGCAGAGCCCCCAGATTTCCCAGAGTCTTGCGTGAGTAGTTCCCTCAGTCCAAGTTTTTACTTTGTATACGATGTCTATATTTGCGCAGACAAAGTCCAACTCCTGACACAAAACACATTTCTTTCAGGAGTAACAGCAATTAATGGAACATAGGATGTGGCCCTACCAAAGACGTGGATCTGTCCACAGTGGCATAGCGAGTAAAACATCATATACTGGAATGCAGCCCAAATCATTATTAGTGGAGAATTTTATTTCAATCATTCGACCAATCACTTTTCTGTTTTCCTCCCTTGATCTCATATCCGCCCGAAAAAATTCAAGATTACTACTTCAAGAAATATGTAAGCATAAATGATAATATTAGCTGATGTTAGATGATATTTCACCATAGTTATTGTGAAACAATCCCTATTCCATATTAAGCAATCAAGTAATATTGCCAAAAAAGAAATGCATCAAAATTGTGCTGAAGTGCATTGAAAACTCTCAAGTGCAAAAATGGGGGATAATCCTTGTCAAATGCTAATGATAAATGTCTTAGCTCATCCTAGGGGCACATCCTGTAGGATAAATACACCACTTAAAGGGTACGATGGATGTCAGCACTGATCCTCCAAAATGAAAGACTGATAAATGTCGGCCACTCTTAGGAATACTTGTGTATACTGAATCTTGACTCCGAAAAAAGTTAGAATTTTTTCTCACTTTACCTTGTGTATGATGTCAATTATCTACTGGGTTAAATTGTTTTTAAATATTAGCTGTTAATAATGGAAGATTTTGCATAATATAGGGCCCGATTCACAAAGGTAAAGTGAGACGAAATTCCAACTTTATGAGTTTCGGTATTCACAAAGGGCATTTACTACTCCTAAATACCCTTTGTGAATCGGGCCCTTAGTATGTTTACCTTTACATGGTTAGGAAATCAAGTTAGATCCCCAAAAAAGGAAGCAAAACTGTTCAAAGCGTAATTTATGTACTGTTAGGTTTTATTTGTTTCCAGTATGTTACTCTCTAAATTTGAAGTACTGGCTCATTTCCATTATTTCCCCCTAAAAACATTTGCGAGGTGTTAATGTGAACAAGACTTTCAGTGAAAACCTCATCAAGAATCCTCGCTTTCTGCCAAGGGTATTAATATCCATGTAATACTCTTTTGAAGTTATGTTTTCTAAGAATATTCATGAATAGGTGTATCACATCTTACAGTGTTCAGTTCAATTTCAATGAGTGTTAGAAATGGGGTTTCTGGCTAGAGTATGCACCTCGGCCAGGCAGAACCTACCACTGTAGTCAGAGCAACGGAGCTACACACCAAATAAAACCCCTGCTCACCCCCTTGGTAGCTTGGAAGAGCAGTCAGACTTATCCCAGAGGCAATGTGTAAAGCATTTGCGCAACACACTCGCGCAACAGTGACACACTAGGCACACCACGAAAGAAATTCCAAACAAGGCTATATAAAAATATCCTTTGTATTATCCATAGAAACTTTAGACCATAATCACATAAATCACTGTGCAAATAAGCACTTGTCATGATGTCACAAAGATTCCTAAAATCATTTTGTCATAACAACCCATAGAGTGCAATAGGGAATCCTCCATTACACATGTTATAAAAACCACCATCCCAAAACCGTACCTGGGGTGCCAATCCTGGCAATGTAAAACATACATCATAATGTCAGGGCACGAACTGTAGCAGCTGGATAAAGCATCCAAGAGACAGGAATCCCCAATCGCTGTACACATTCAGCAGTTCCTGTTGCCATAGTGCTGGTTATTCCAACACAGGGCATGAAATGACCCCTCGCACTACATCAGGGCATAACAGGCAGGTTAGGTCAAACATCAATCCTGGCTGCAAGAGGATATACCATAACCAACACAGGGGTCATCAATGCAATGCCAACAGAGGCATATCACCATAAACATCATAAAGGGCGGCACCTGAGCTGCTATTATGTGGTATCTGGAGCCGGGGGCGTGGCTTGGCGCCCGCTGGTGATGGCGGCGTTCCAGTGAAGCTCCGAGGCAGCGGAGAGAGACTAGCCGGTTCCCGTTCAACTATCCTGGGGACGGTTAGCCGAGGGAGTGTCGGAAGATGTCCTGACATCCTCAATGCTCGGTGGAAGCACTTTTAAAGTCCCGCGACGCTGCAACTTCTGTCGTAAGTTCTGACAGGACTCACTCGGCGCGGCCGCCATTTTGGATTCGCCGAGTGACGCGCATTATGTTGCGGTTCTACACCGTTAACCTAGCGCTCCTCATGCCTAACTCCACACAACTTTAATTGACCTTCATTTCGCCTGTTCTGTCAGTTCCTCTCATTCACTTGGAGCCATTGCATCACTGGAACACATGTTTTTCCTGAAGGGCGCGCGGAAGTTGCTCTCACATGAACTGCTCCCGCTTCATACTGCTGTTTCTGTGCAGTCCGTTCAGTATTGACTTCATCGTTGCTGATATGGACCCCTCTCTGACGTTTTACTAGTGACATGTTGAGGTATTGAAGCTTACCTGGTGGCTTCCTGCGCTCAGCTCCATCGTTCGCAGTGGACTCTTGTGAGGCGGGCGAAAGGTCTTTTCTCCTCAACAATTTTTCTAGCCTCATTTTTGGTCACGCAGTTAGTGGGTGCCGTATCCCGACCATATAGCATTATATGAACACTGCTTTTTCTTTTCACAGCTCCCTTGAACGGCTGTGAAGTTGGCTGCATTCTTTTCACAAGCTATCAGATATCATCGCACTTATGTCATGTTATATCCTGTGTAGCCTTCGTCCCTACCTCTTGTGCCCTCTGCTGAGTTAGCAATTTTACGGCTTTGTTATATGGGCCGATTTAAGTCAATGTCGCGCTTGCCTCGCTCCGCCAAGCCCCAGATTGTGAAGAACTCTAAGGTTTTTTCTGCTTTTTCACAATTGGAAGATTCTTTTAACTCGTCTGGCTCTGATACGCCAATGGATCCTCCTAGGAACCCACAAGACAACTCTAAATCTAACATGAAGAGACTTAAGTCAAACTCTCTTTCTCCTCCAAAACATTCGGGGCCAGTATCCATGGAGTTGTTGTTAGAGGAGATAAGATCCTTGCGCCCATTCATGGAAGAGACCAATATTAAACTCCAGGTTCTTACAGATAATTGGTCGCAAATGGAAACAAGAGTAACTTCAATTGAAAAGTCTGTTCAGTCCTACCAAGAGACATCCTCTGCGGTCTCCACTCTGAAGTCTCAAGTCTCAGATCTCCAACAGCAAGTGGAGCAGCTGGAGAACAGAAATCGGCGCAATAACCTTCGCATTTATGGTCTGGTTGAAGGTCTTGAGGGTTCCGATCCAATCTCCTTTTTCAAGTCGTTCCTCCCCAAGCTCTTGCATCTGCCACAGGATAGGGTCCTCAACATTCAGCGTGCTCACAGGCTGGGTCAACCACCTTCTTCTACTTCTTCCTCTCAGAGACCCACAGGGGTTATCATCTACTTTCTGGAGTACACCGACCTTCTGATGGTTTTAGCGGCAGCCAAATCTTCTCCAAACTTAACCTGGTCTGGTTCTTCCCTGTTCTTCGCACAGGATTACGCTAAGGCTACTGCTGCTCGGCGAAAGGCTTTCCTGAACTCTAGAGCGGATCTGCGGGCAATGGGGGCGCGATATGGCCTTTACCACCCATGTCTGTTCAAAGTTACCTACAACAACAAGTCTACCACTTACGAAGATCCAGTGCGCCTACAGAGTTTTATTAATGTGCACAGGTCATCTGCTATGGATGCTTCCGGTCCTTCATCTTCTGCTCATGGCTGACTCTTACTTGTATTTGTCCCATGTGGCTATTGCATTCTCTCCTAGTTCATCTGAATTTTTTCTGATTTTTCGACTACCCACTGTGTTAACTATTCATTATCTATGTATGATGGTGTTCCCTGTTCTCCCTGTTAGTCATGGTTCCAACAGGCTCCCCTGATATGTTTTAATCCTTTGTTTCTCCTTTTTTTTCGTATCACAGGTTTGTGTTCCCGTATTTGACGATGTCTCTCGTTCCCTGCTTCGTCGTTCCTGGATGTGCTGCCCCACCCATGTGGCTCCTTCCTCCCTCCACCCTCTCTCGTATTTCTCCTTCGTAGGTATGTTTTTTCCCTATTCCCTTCCTTGTCTTCCTATTGCATCTGTTGGTCTTTCCCCCTCTTTTTCCCTTCTCCCTCTTCCCTTGTTCATGCTTCTGTTCATATGTTTATATTGCGATTTAGCATCTTTGACTAGACCCTCTTGTCTATTTAAGGGTTACATTTCTTGTTCTTCTCAGCTTACCCATTTTACAATTTTTTTCCTCTCTCTGGTTTTTTATTCTTGTGTCCATAATGTTTACCTATATTCTCCTTTTTGTGCTAGTGCTTTTGCTCTCACTTTTGATGCGAGTTGTACTCTTTGCCGTTCTGGCTATTCTTCTATTTCCACTTCTTCCTTACTTCTGGCTTTCTGTGTTATCTTCGACGCTGTTGTATTTTCTTCTTCTTTTCCTGCTATGGCTTGCGTTCTTGATCGCTTGCTTCCTTTCTTCCACCTCAGCGTGTTTGTACTGGCTTTTCTTTTATCTCTCTGTCTCACTTACTCTTCATGGGTGCTCCTTTTAATAGCTATAATATTCACATGTTTTGCAGATAAGTTAATGTTATGTCGTTGAATATAGTATCATGGAATGTGAAGGGTATTAATTCTCCGATTAAGCGTCAGCGGATTCTATCGCACCTCGCCAAACTAAATGTTGATATTGCATTCCTCCAAGAAACGCATTTAACTGAGGTAGAATCTGCTAAGCTTAAGCGTGGTTGGGTCGGTGAATTGTTTTACTCACAGGGTGATGGCAAACGCAATGGTGTGGCAATCCTCTGTCGTAAATCTCTTCCCTTCCAGGTCCTGGCACATGAATCGGATGATTCTGGTCGGTGGGCTAACGTCAAGCTATCACTCAGAGGTGTTCCAGTTTCTCTCCTCAATGTTTACGGCCCTACTATGGGCGAGCCCTCTTTCTGGGCTGATTTTTCCCCACTTTTAACTAAATTTGTGGATCATAATTTTATTTTAGCGGGGGATTGCAATCATCCTCTTGACCCTTTTATCGATAGGAAGTCCATGGCCCCTTATATTCCCAACAAACCTCACAAGCTATTTTGCCATGCTATTTCGCAACATAAATTGGTAGATTCCTGGCGCCTTTGTAATCCAGGGCTGCGGGAGTATACTTTCTACTCTCCTTGCCACCAATCCCAATCACGACTTGATTACATCTTTGTTTCACAGAACCTCACTCAATCACTCTTACACTCCGAGTTTGGCCCGATATTACTTTCTGACCATGCCCCTGTTCTCACAAGCGTCGATGTATTCCCTAAAAATACTGGCCCTAGGAGATGGCGTTTTAATAACTCCCTCCTTCTCGATCCCAAGTTTACGTCCACCTTTACTTCCTTTTTTGATGAATTCTTTCTGATTAACGATGATGCTACTCTCCCTGACCACACTATTTGGGATGCTTTTAAGGCAGCAGCACGTGACTTTATTATTAGTTACCTTGCGGACAAACGCAGGATTGCTCGTAGACTCACTAAAACTCTCCTTTCTGACATCAAGAAACTGGAACATGCGTATTTTACCTCTCATTCTGCTGATAGCTTGACAGCCCTTGTTGCAGCAAAAATGAAATTCAATGAGAAATCTACGGAGGATGCCTCCTTGAATTTATTGAAATCGACTGCTAAATTTTACGGGGGTCGGAACAAAGCGGGAAAGCTCTTGGCTAATTATCTGAAGGTTAAACATAATAAGTTGAATATTGAATCCATTTATGACTCTGATGACACTTTAAAACACATGGATGCTGACATTCTCGCTGAATTTTCACGTTTTTATGAGACTTTGTACACATCTGAAACCCACTCCTCTCATAGCTCCCTTGCCAATTTTTTCTCAACTATTCGCGCACCACCCAACTTCCCCATTGATCTCTCTTCTTTAGAATCCGATGTCACTCAAAAAGAATTACTCACTGCACTGCAACATCTCAAACTTAACAAAGCCCCTGGCCCTGATGGTTTTACCGTCGAATTTTACCTTCACTTTTCCAAATTGCTGATTCCACGATTGCACTCCCTTCTCCACAACTTTATTACCCTTGGTGCTTCCTCAGGGACATTTTCGGACGCCCATATCTGCCTCATACCTAAGCCTGGAAAGGACGCACAATACTGCAAAAACTACAGGCCCATATCCTTAGTCAATATTGACTATAAACTCTTCGCTAAGGCGCTGGCGATTCGCTTAGATCACCTTCTTCCTGATCTCCTAGGCGAGGAGCAGTCTGGGTTTGTCAAAGGCAGATATATCACGGATAATACTAGACTCTTATTCAACATCCTATCAAAGTCTTCCCGCTGTCAATATCCACTTGCTGCGATTGCCCTTGACACCGAAAAGGCTTTCGACCGGGTTGAATGGCACTATCTCTTTCATACTCTCACTTGGTTCGGTTTTGGCCCTAGATTTATTTCTTTAGTATCCCTATTATACTCTCATCCCAGAGCGGCGGTCTATGCGAATGGTCAAATTTCCTCTTATTTTGATCTGGGTAGAGGTGTTCGCCAGGGTTGCCCTTTGTCTCCCTTCCTCTTTAATCTCGCTTTAGAACCTTTTATGTCCAGGCTACGTCAGAATCCCGCCATTCATGGTTTCCAATTTGCAAACACCCATATCAAACTTGCTGCTTATGCAGATGAGATTTTGCTTTTTCTTTCCAACCCTACAGAATCCGTTCCTGCTTTTATGGATGAAGTTAGGCATTTTTCCTCTATCTCTGGGTACAAGCTCAATCATGACAAATGCGAGATTCTTCCCCTGACCAAATTTACATTTAAACAGGATTTCAGTGAATCTCGGTTTACTTGGTGTCCTTCACATATTAAGTATCTGGGTCTACACATTACCCCCTCTATTTCAGATACTGTTTCTTTATGTATGTCCAAATGTACACAAAAGATTGCAGATCTCACTGCTAGATGGCATCCCTTATACCTTTCTTGGTGGGGTCGCCTCGATACTATTAAAATGATGCTCTCCCCTATTGTTCTCTATACGCTTTCCAATATCCCAGTGTCTATCCCAGCGAAATTCTTTACAAAAATCAACTCAACGTTATCCTCGTTTTTATGGAATTCCAAAAAACCTAGAATGTCCCTTGTTAGGCTCATTCGTCCTGCATCGGAGGGTGGTGTCAATTTTCCTGCATATCAGAAGGCCTTTTTACTACGTCAAGCCTCCCTCTGGTTACTTGACCCCTCTTCTCCCTGCCCTCTATGGGTTAAGGTCGAACGTACTCTCCTGTCCCCATTTTCCTTTGCAGAATATCTTGCTTTCTCTCGTAAGCCCTCCTCGATTCCTACTTCTATTCACAAATACACTCTTAAACTTTTACTGTCTGTCACTCCTGATCCCCCAATGACCACTGCTGACCTCCTTTCTTCCCCCATCTGGCATCATAAATATCTCTTAATTGGTGGTAAGCCCTTCTATTGGAAGACTTGGAGAGTCCGAGGTTTGATCTGGATTTCGCAGCTCTTCTCTGGTCTTACCTTTCTCTCTTTCCCTGATATCTGCTCTTCTTATGGCCTACCTTCGTCCTTTCTCTCTAAATATCTTTTACTTAAGGCTGCTGTATTGGAGATTTTTGAGCGACTCTCGGTCCTTCCCTCTCCCCCTGTTTTATGCACTCCTACCTCTCAACTTCATTCTTTCCTTCGTAACACTCCCAAAGCATCCCTTATCTATAAGCACCTCCACTCACATGAGTCTACTAGACCTAAATCCAGAGCTGAGCTTCAATGGGAAGTTGACTTCGGATTAGAATGGCCGACATCTCTATGGGACAAAATCTGGGCAAAGCTGCGTAAAACTTCTAGAGCGGCTTCCCTGACACAATCATTATTTTTTTTTTACAATAGATTACTTCTTACTCCTTCCACACTACATAACCGATTCCCAACTACACCAGACAAATGTTGGTCATGTGATTCTCCCAATGCCACCCTATTTCACATGTTATTCCTTTGCAGGCACGTACATGCTTTTTGGTTACAAGTATGGGCTCAAGTTAATGTTATTTTTCACACCTGTATTCCTCTCTCCCCGTCCCACCTTTTCTTGGGTAGTTTGTCCCCTGATTGGGACAACGTTGATATGTGCGTTCGTATTGTTGATTTATTACTGGCTGTTGCCTTTCAACAGATTACTGTTAATTGGAAAAGCGCCGCCAACATTTCTTTTAAGGCGTGGTGGTATAATGTTTGTCATAACCATAGACTTGATAATGCCTTTGTCTTTCCTATTCAATTAGCAGCTAGACGGGCTGACCTATGGCTCCCCATTACGTTATATCTAGACAACTGTGTTGCTCGTTCCTTCTCTCCATCACCTATTCAGCAAGAAGTTCCTAAGCCCCCATGATACCCTTCTCACATTCAGTATTTGTTAACATGCTGTTTTATTCTCATGCTCTTTGCTTACACTTGTTTTTTAATGATTGATGTAATATCCTTGTTTCTTTTTCAATACCCATGATTATTGTTTTACCATTTTTGATGTACATTCTCCTATATGCATTGTATTTTCCAATCCCCTCCCCTCCCGCTTCACCTTCTCCCTCTCCTTCCTCCCTCCCTCTCCTATTGATATTTTGCATTGCATTTTTCTTTTCTGCTGCTTAATAAAATTCTTTTAAACTTAAAATGTGGTATCTGGAGCCCCTGTTCCCTCCACGTAGTCTCCTGGGCCACCTGCCCACCTACAACAGGGAATATAGTAATTCTCATCTGACACGGACACTCGAGTGCCAGTAAATGGGGCCCCTCGGGACCAAGACAAGCATGGAGGCCGATGTGAGCAGCACGGTAAGTCAGCTCTGGCCCCTCAGGACCGGAAAGGCAGTTGCAGCTCCTCAGCTCCCTCTGGTGTGTCACAAGGGTAGGGGGAGCACCTCTACTGCAGGAAATGCGGGAGACCTCACTTGGTACACCCGCGAGCACGCGAGGCAGGTGCTGCCGGTCCCCTCAGTGATGCCAAATGTTGGTTAAGAGGAAAGGAGCAAGGGGAGACTCCCTCAAGAACACCACCACTCTGCTGGGAGCCCTCCTGCAGGATTTATCACTACTATTCCAAACATACCAAACATGGTCACACTACCCCTTTCATGTCAGAAATTACCACTGAAGCACATATCAGGGAATCCCCAATGCATCCCTTTGAGAGGGCAGCCTCACAGCAGTGAGAAACCAAATAGGCTGTTTGCCACTACCAGGACATGCCACACAATTAAGACACATGTCCTAGCTTTTACCTACACTGCACCCAGCCCATAGGGCTAGCTAGGGCCTACCTTACTGGTGAGTGATATGTAGTAGAAGGGGAGTTGAAGACTTATGCCACGTCACAGCAGTATTAAACTGCGTGAGCATGTCCTGCAATGGCAGAGGCCTGAGACAGGTTTGAAAGGCTACTTCAGTGGGTGGCGCGAGCAGCACTGCACACCTATGAACAGCATTTAATTTACTTACCCTGGGTATATGGGAAACCACTGTACAAGGGACTTATAGGTAAACTAAATATGCCAAACAGGTGTAAACCAATCTTACCAGGTTTACCAGACAGAGCACACCCACTTTAGCACTGATCAGCAGTGATAAAGAGCCTAGAGTCATAAAACCACCAACAACAGGTCAGAAAAAATACAGGAGGAAGGCAAAAGATTCTGGGATGACCCAGCAAAAGGGCCAAGTCCAACAGAGAGCTATAAATTAGAACAAAGAAAGCATATGATTAAAACTATTTTACTCTAAATTATACCATTTTAGGACAAAGACAAGTTTCAAGACCTGTCCCTCAATGTTGTCACCAAAGCACAGACATTGGAGGGGATTTTTCTATGCATTAAAGTAAATGGAAATTTAAACTAACAATGATAACTTCTGTTGAGCTGTGGCACAGCGATATTTTTGTCTGTTACGCTATCCTTAATGAAAAAAAATATTTAAAATGTAGATACATATATACATACAAACTGTTGTTCCCATTTTGCTTTCATCCCCCACAGTATAAAGCATGTCATAATGGGTCAGCCCATTTCAGCTGTTAGCTCTCCTGCACTGTGAGTGACAGCATTTTTCCTTGATCACATGAGCACATTATTCGTAAAAGGAAGAGCATCTCAGTGACAAGGATGCGGAGTCGGTAATTTATGTTACTAAGTATTTTTTCTTTCCGTTCTTTATCCTTTTTTATAGTCTTTCTTATGTGCCTAAACTATGATTTCTTGTTACAGTTCATTGAAGTCAACAGTAACTTTTCATTGCACCAACAAGAGACATATTTTTGTTTACTATCCATTAAGGATTGAAGGGGGGGTCCATACCTGTTTTAGATACACCTTCCTACTCAAATTGTATTTAAATTCTATGTAGTGTCTAATCCCTGTTTCATCGTTGTGATTCAGCAGTTACTCACGCTTCTGATTTCCGCTGTATGATGTACGTGTGACAGTCAGAACAAAGCAAACACAAGGAGATGATAGACGGAGCGCTGAAACTTTTCAGACACTCACCCCCAGTCACAGATCTGGGTTGAATGCATTAATGTTCTTTAGCTCACTTCGCCACCCCAGTTCAGACACAGTTATATGCAAATCAGTCCTGACCCTGTACCTCATGGGAAGAGTCCAGCCCGAACTGCCAAGCCATGTTTTCCCTGGACCAGAAACAAGCATCCTGGGACCGGTTTCAGGCTAACAGCCCTATTAGCCAGACTAGCTTGAATCAAGTGGCAAAGTGAGCAAGGGACCCACTACTGGGCATACCCTGCCAACTTAGGGCAAACAAAGCAAACACAAGGAAATGATGGATGGAGCGCTGAAACTTTTCAGACACTCACCCCCTGTTACAGATCTGAGTTAAATGCATCATTGTTCTTTATCTCACTGCCACCCCAGTTCAGACACAGCTATATGCAAATCAGTCTTGACCCTGTGCCTCTTGGGAACAGTCCAGCCCGAACTGCCAAGCCATGTCTTCCTTGGACCGGAAACAAGCATCCTGGGATTGGTTGGGTTAACAGCCCTCATCAGCCAGGCTAGCTTGAATCCAGTGGCAAAGTGAGCAAGGGACTCACGCCTGGGCATACCCTGCCAACTTAGAGTGAACAAAGCAAACACAAGGAGATGAGGGACAGAGCGCTGAAACTTTTAAAACACTCACCCCCAGTCACAGATCTGGGTTGAATCCATCATCGTTCTTTAGCTCACTGTGTGACAGTCAGAGCCATCACAGCGGCCAGCACTAAGTCGAGGTGCACAGGACCGAGGACCAGAAGTGCCGGAGATGCAGCGGGGCAGCGGCAAGGGCCAACATGGCTGGTGTGCTCGTGCCCTCCCACAGGCAGCCAAGCTGCAGTAATGAATGCTGGATTGGTACCAGAGTACGGGCGTCCCCAATACGGCAGCGTGGCTCATTGAAGAAGGTGGCACCACTGTGGCCCAAGGGCTGTGTGGAAGTCCCCGCTGCTTGATTTCTGCATTTGCCACGCCTAGCCCTTCAGCTCCTACGAGCCTGAAGTATTAATCCCTCCAGGACCAAACAGCACTATGCGGCACTTAAATGGTACTCCAAATCTTGCCACTGTGCCTTGAGCCCACCTAGCCCCCGGAGAGCCTCACCACCAGCCCTGTTGTAGACTATGGTGTCCAGTAGCAAGGAAACCAACAAAGAATGCAATAAGGAAGGTGAGTTGGCCAGTGTGCAGGATCACAATAGCATAACTGCAACATCAGCTCTGCAGAGCTGCAATTGCAACCTGGGAACAGTGGCAAAAAGTTTTGAAATCCTTCAAAGATGTGGTTTTAGGTGCACAGCAACTAGGAGCTCGGCAAAGAGCTGCAAGCACTAGGATGGCAGTACTGTGCAATGCACCAAGGCGGTTGTTTTTAGGCAGGTGCAGCTTGTGCATGTCATGGTGTCTGCCCCTCACCCGTCCACTAACCACAACTGTAAAACCTTGTGCCTTATAAGTCACCCTTCTAACCACAAGTACAATTCCCAGCATCCTGTTCGCCTTGCCAGAGAAGATGCATCAGTGGACAATCACCTGAATATTCCCTTCAGCATTTACAGAGCCTTAGGAGGAAAGGCGTGAAGGACCAATCGGCAATCCTCTCCAGGTGAGCTACACCCCAGGGCTAAACTCCCAGTTGTATTTCAACTCCTTTCAACAAATGGCGGTCTTGGAAAGTCTCCTACAAAGGCTTGAAAGCTGTGAAGGGAACAACAGGCGGACAAGCCATAAAAGGGGGCCACAACCCCCGAGAGGGGGAAAGAAAGAACTCCAAACGCTGTTAACAACAAAAAGTGTAAAGGCAAATCCTGTTTGGCAGAATGTTAACCCATTCAGCGCAGCGCGGATTACTGTGCTGTGCTGAAGGTTCTATTGCGCGGGCGGGGCCATGACGGAGCGGTTCCGTCATACGCACAGCGCAACCGATGCGCATGACGGAACCACTCCGTCATGCGCATCGAAGGGGTTAATGTCACCTGTGGGCCGTATGTTTGAAAAATTTACAAAATACCACATAAATCTGACTTTTTAAAGGCCCCAGATGAGGTCCTTCTCTCCACACCAGGTGACATACATTTCCTCCCAGTACCAATTTACCCAACCATAGGTAATAACAGTGTCTTCCATTAGCCAATTCAAAAGTTTGAACCCACTAAGGGGACCTTGGACTTAGCAGTAAAGCCCGAGCAGGAATAGAGGAAAGAGAATCTCTGGAGCTTGATAACTGAACTGGAACTTGTCTCATTAAGGTCATGATCAACACAAACTTCCCCAGTCTATCTCCACAGCAAACGCCCACCAGACCACTATTATTAAATGGCACCCCACTACCAATTGAGGTTAGAGTAAAAATCAACAAAGGGCAAAACAACCTGGAAACCTAGATGCACCCAGAAGCATAAACTCCACGGTACCATATAGCATATGTGCCACTGGAGCGTCTACAGCTGAGCCCTGGATCCACACTGGGCTCACCCTAAATACAGCTGAATCCTCCAAAACTCGGGGCTTCCCAACAACAATAGGACCCGGGGCAATATGGGATATTCTGTTCAGAACGGCACAACTGACATTAGATGCCCTAACATACCAGTCAAACAAAATGGATGTCCAAGTGAATCTGCTTAACATGATGGCTGAATAAATTACAGGAATTGATCAGAATCTAGATGACCCTAAACAAACTGATAATCTGGGCACCAAATTAGGCTGCATCAACCAATATAGACTGTACTTGTGCACTGGTGGTCAGCAAGAACACAACAATCCCAGACGTCCTGAGCACCATCATAGAAGACCTAAAAGTGAATCTTGACATCCCTCATCTCAAAAAGTACCCACACCCGCAAGCGCTACTGACTCAGGAATGTGGCCGAAATAGTGTCTTTATTAATATGAACATGGGCCCATTTCAGGACAAAACTGTTTGCCAACTCGCAACTCCAACGGAGGAGGCAGGTGAACTTGCCAATGTCGAGGTTACCCAATGGGAGGTCTCTTCCTGCAACTTCCAACTACTTCTTCAAGCTCCACCAGTGAACATAATGTAAAAAACTGAGGAAAAAGCAACACAAGGCCAGAGAAAAAAGAGAATTATTCTAGTAATTGCCCCCTGCACTATGCAAGGAAACCAGTCGAAAATACAGTTGAGCTCAGTGAAGAGTCCACGCAAACACGAATCCACCATAGCAAGGAACCTTTAAGGAAAAACAAGCCTTATCCCTTAGTTGCTAACAAATCTGGAAAAACTGCCCCAAGTAGCTGCACCCTTGAAGCTGGTGAGGTGGGTACTCCAGCTCGAATTCCAGCTTCCAAGGAGTCCAGTACCCCGATGGAGCAAATTCAGCTGAATGACAGTCATAGGGAGGAGGCTCAACTCTGTCAAGAGTACACAGCTAACAAAAGCGGAAGCCCAGATGCTTCTACAGCCAACACAGACCAGGCTCACGTCTTATCCCCACAAAGAGTGAGTAACTGCATGGACAACAAAAACCATGCAGCTCAGTGACACTCACTAGCTACTACCAGCCTTCAGACTAGAACAACTGATCCTCTGCTGGTCAGAAAACAAAGCAGCAATGGTCTGGCAAAACTTAATCTTGACAACCCTGTCCAAATCCTGGAATCCTAACCAACAGTAAACAAATAGTTTTCACCCCAGAATACCAGTCTGGGGAAGGCACAATATTCTTAACTGTGGTAACAACTCAAAGTTGCTCCAGGCAGTCCCAACCCTTGAGAAGATAACCACAGTAGACAGAGAATCTATCAAAATCCTGGTACCTACATATGACAAGGCACAAGAATCTAGCCTCATGCCTGGACCTCAAATTGGCTTACAAGGAGAGACTACCAGGAAAAAGAGTGCTTCATCGGCTGGGCAATCAATATTAGCATGAATCGTTCTGTAGCCTACCCAGCTCCGCTTGCCTTCCAGAGGAAAGCACTCTGTTGCATAGTCTAAAAGACAACCAGCAAGCATACTCGATCCTTAGGAACCCCGTTGAAATATTGGCATCGTCCACTTTCCCGACACATAACAGACACTCCCCCACAGACAAATACACCTCTGAACGCCTAAACCTAGGCTGGCTATCAGCAGCCCTATATGGCAGAAGACAATCCTGACAAGATAAAGTACAAAAACCCAAGTTTCCTCAAGCATCTAATCTAACAGAGACTGTGCTCCGAAACAAGAAATTATTATGGACTCATGGAAAGGCTCCATAGTAACCCCACTTTTTATGTCTCGCCTATCGACGCAGGGCATGCGCTGCTCACTTGCGAGACTATTGTCGTCAGTTTTGCTTCGCAAGTGGGGTGGAAGCTCCACCCATGCTTTTCATTAGTGCGCATGAAAAATCCTTACCTTTGATTGCAAGGGAGGCATGTTTGTTCCCTCCCTGTCTCCTGTTTGCCGTGCATGCCCTGACAGGAGATGTGCACGCACACGGCGTCTCTTTTGTTTGTGGGGTTTCAGGCATTGTTACGAGGCGCAGTACCGCCTGCCTGCCTCCGGGTGGCGCCTGTACGGCTACGACGGCGATCATCTCTGCATCGTCAAGGGTGCGGCAGTTTAACTAAGATGAAGAAAATTGAGAATTCTGGTACCACTAAGACCAATAATCTCAGTATATGTATTAAAAAATGGGTATTCAGGCTCACCAGAATTGATTGAGCAGTCATCCATTCGTTGTTTAGTCTGCCAGAGCAAATGCTGTTACTAGGAAGGCTAAAATCAGAAGAATATGTGTACTGCCACCGATTGCCGATACTGTCTGGAAGTTGAGAGGGAAAGGCTACCTTACACGCCACTCAGTTTGGAAATCATTTTTGAGGTGCAGAAAACGTACACGGAAGAACAGATGCCCGTACCTGTAGAACGATGGCTACACGCCAGTTCACAACAATTAACCCTCCAGTGGTTGGGCCTTTGTATAGACATACATAAATTAAACAAGAGCATGTGTGTTTGTCATTACGTACACAAATTAAAATGAGTACGCCTCAGTATATTTGAAAAAATTAGTGTTTCTTTACTAAGTATACAGAGATTTCGCTTATTGCAAATCATAGCGTGAGCTCTGGCAGTTCTTGTTAAACTAAATTCAAAGTTATGCCGCACCAAGTTGGTCGCCACAATTTTACCTATTACTTGATAAACGCACCGGGCTCATTCCAATACTGGCAGTGGTTCTAGGCTCTCGCGGAAGCACGGAAAATTTAGCACGTGCTGCGCCATAACATGTCGAATTGCGATAGTAACGGGCTTGTAGGCGATGAGGGAACACGTGTGCGGACTGATAATATTGCTGCTGCTTTGCTCGTTTTGCATTTTGATTCAATTAATAATGTAAGCAGAAACTTTCATGTATTGCAGGCCAGTGCCCATGCTTGAGGAATTGTTGCAGTTGGCAGGGTCTCACATAAATGCAGTTATGTTTTGGTCTTGTTTCTTTGTGCAGTCACTACACTTTAAAAACAAGCATTTGCAATGCAATACGTCACGCATTTAAGCGAGTTTGAGCTATTGGCATTCTAAATAACAATGCCTTTTATATATGTGTTGCTTTTGAAAACCCAAATAAAAGGCATTGTCATTCATAATGCCAATAGATTAAACTCTCGCAAATGTGAGACCTATTGCATTGCAAATGCTTGTTAAAGGTGGTGATAGCCACTGGCCAGAAAATTGCCGCCTCTTCACCCTCCTAGACACCGAGGCCAAGCACTTGACCGGTCTTCTATTGATGGAATTATTTTTCTGGGCAGAAGGAAAACACATTGGGCCAGATGTATCAAAGGGTTTTGCCCATTCTGTGTCTATGGGGAAATGTGTTGATACATATAGCCCATTATCTCTTCTAACCAATCCGCGTTTACACAAAGGGCTGGCACCCCTTTCTGGCAGACCTGACCCCCGCCCTGGATGCAGTAAGCGCTCACGCCCCTAAACTAGGAGATATGCACATCTCGAACCTCCTGTATGCAGGCGATGTAATTCTCCTCAGCCAAACAAAAATCGGTTTGCAATGTGTCATTGATACACTATCTCAGTACTCACTAACTAACGACATGTTAATAAATCAAAAGAAAGCCAAGGTCATCGAGGTGAGTAATAGGATTCAGAAAAGGCACAAATGGAGCCGGTGAGAGCTTACCTTCAGCTTCTAGTATTATTCGATGACAAGGGCCCCTTCCACCAGCACAAGCTGGATGTGCAGAAGAAGGGTAACACCTTGCTTCCTGCTTCTGCACAGTACAAAGAATATTAGTCGGCCCAAGCTACTTGCCACTGCTAAAGGTAAAAGCATCAAAAGAAATACCGAGCATCTCTTACGGAAGTGAAGCGATTCGAGGCGCAATAATTTTTTATTTGATCTGTACGAAAATATTTAGGTCGCTTTTTTGTCTCCCCCCTTACCAGCCCAGATAAGGCTTGAGTTTTGTATAACAAATCAATTAATAGCAAGAAAAGGGGCTTATATCAAAGTATAGAAGAAAATAAAGTCCCTGTCAGTAAACCAATTGTGCCAAGCTCTCTGGCAAAAGCTCCAACATGGAAAAACGTGCACTCGTCCTGGTACCTAGAACTGGCCGTTGACGTCTGGGCACAGAGCATTATGGGAAAGGTCCCTGCTTCCAGAGTCATTTAAAAAAATGATTAATGGCATGAAGAAAAAAATCTCTGCGACTAAAGACAAGAAGTCTCTATGAAACCGATCTCACACCTGGATGAGTTTAAATGACTTAGGGGCATGTTATCAAGACCGGCGATAAAATTATCGACGCTTTAGCGGAAGAAAACTGCCACTAAAATGGCGATAATGGGCTTGATAAAATGGTCTATGGAATTCCAATTGAAGCTCATGTTAAATGTGAAGGACATCTAACATGGGCTTCAATTGGAATTCCATAGAGCATATTATCAAGCCCATTATCGCCGTTTTAGCGACAGTTTTCTACCGCTAAAGCGGCGATAATTTTATCGCTGGTCTTGATAATATGCCCCAATAAAACGTATACACCCATAGCCTTATTTGGAGGCTGGGTGGTCCAGGCATCTAAAACTGCACTTTATGAGATATCGCTTTAGCCTCGTTCCAGGCCAGTCCTACGGTGTTCCGTGCATCCAGGCCATCAAAAAGGCTTCCTGCAGACTGTGCGAATCAGGGGAAGAAAACATTGGGGCATATCAACAACAACCAGTGCTAATTATCGCTGAGCGAACTTAGCGCTCGGATAATTATCGCCGGCTAGCGCCGATTTTTATCGCTGAGATAGAGTGCTATTAGCAACGCTTATCTCATCAGCGATAAAAATCCTAGCGCTAACTGGCTAACGTGAGATTATCGCTGGAAACCCAGCGATAATCTCACGTTAGCTTGTTGATAGGGACTCACATACTTAGCCATGATATCCTACTTCCATAGGATATCATGGCTAAGTCAGTCCTGAAGCAGGTGTTAGGAAAGTAGCGATAACAGGTGTTATCGCTACTTTTCCTGACGCTATGCTTCATAGCGTGGGGCTTGATGATAGGAGAAATGTCGCTTAGCGACTTTTCTCCTATCATGTCAGGTCAGGAACGCCCACTTTGCATCTCTTTAGAGATGAAAAGCTGGGCCTTAGGAATCCTGACGCTAAAGCAAGGTTTCAAGCGTTAGCGTGGCATTGCTGATTATGCGATAAAATTATCGCCGCTCTTCGGACGAAAACGGCCGCAAAAGCGGCGATAATTTTTTATCGCCTGCTTGTTGTTATGCCCCATTGTTACCATAACTTGTGTGTGCACTGGTCTTCTGAATGAAAGGAGGGCGTTGTTTTGAGCACTTTTTAAACCAACGTGGCATTCGCTCCTGCTCGCTGGCTGTGATTGCATGCTTTAAGGCAACGGACACTACATTGATCTGCTGTTTTACAACATTTTTAAAGCTTGCTGCAGAAATCTGGAAAACTGTGAGGTTGTGTTCTTTTTATATTGTTGTGTTATGGAACTTCCCTTCTATCCAAAGACACAACGATGGTTATAACCGTCACTTCAAATTTGATCACTTATGTATGCTTAGCACGTTTACGGGCTACCACTGCGGCGGTTTTTAAAGTGGGCTGATGTATACAACGGTTTTTAATAACTATGCACAATAAAATCTTGTCTAAATTGTTTCTAATTTAAATGTGTTACTTCAAGCATGTGGCTGCCACATTTAGGCAAAGACATGGAAGGTTTCCCTTTTTCTTCGCATCACGTTTGCATTAAAAGGTAAAATTAGCATTGCACCAGCTTGTCAAGGCCTGGTCTATTTGTTTCCCAATCCTTATTTTATACAGCCACAAAGCTGACATTTCTTCCATTTCCAAGATGCTACTGTTACCCAATTAATGTTACTAAATTATCCTACCTCGAAAAGATGGATGGCTAAGCCTGCCTTAAAGGAACCCAAACTGCACAACTCCCCTTATTGGCAGCAAACGTTCGGATCACTGAGCCATGCTCCCAGCATAAAATACAATTGTTGCCTGGTAAGTGGCAACTGGGACTAAATAAATCCAGTATTTGTAAAGCGCAAACTACTCACCCCTAAGGGTCTCAAGGCGCTGGGGAGAGATTAACTCGTTTATATTCTTTCAGTGGTGTGCTATTTTGCTTCATTTTCTTGCTTTGCAGATCTGCATATTTGAGTCCACAATGTACAATGGGGCAGATTTACAAGCCCCTTGTGCCTCATTTACGCCGCCGCTGCGTCACTTTTGTGACGCAGCGGCGGCACAAACCCTGTGCCATGGTGCGGGGTACTTACAACGTGACGCATCTGGGAGATGCGTCACGTTGTAAAGCCCTGCGCCACATGTAGGCGTTCCTGTGCAGGGGGGGCGTTCCCGCGCAGGAACGCCTTCTAAAAGTGGCTGAGTGAAATCTACAAGATTTCATTCAGTCACTTTTAGGCCCATGCTGCGTCAAAACCCTGCGCCTGCCTGAAGCAGGCGTAAGGATTGACGCAGCATTAACAAGATAGGGCCCCCCAGAGCATTGCTGGAACTGCGTTGCGCTTGCGATGCAACTCCAGCAATGCGCCACTTTTACGGCACAGATGCGTCACGCATCTGTGCCGTTTTTGCCCCATGGTGCGCCGCATTATAAATGCGGCGCATCCATGGTGGCGGAGCTGTGGCGCACAATAACCGGCGCATCCCTGCTGATATGCAGGGATGCGCCAGTTATTGTAAATATGCCCCAATGTTTCCAAATCCTAGCAGTAACACTGAAGGAGACCTTCCCCTTTTTTGGGGGTTGCTTACTTCCCGTGTGGCACTAGTGAACTCCTCACTTGTCTCCAGCTTTCACCCTTTTCATCAAATGAGTACTCGCCATCATACCCGCTGTTTTGGGCTACGGAGTCCACCTGGAGGCCGATTCAGACCATTTTATGTAAACATGGAGCACTACGAAGATTTCAGGGAATGATGAAATGCGTGAATCAATGTTAATCAATCTGATCCACGTTGTTGCCCATCTTTTTTTAGCTCGTCTGTGCTATTATAAACAGGACTGCCTTAATGCAAATCAACCTGGCCATGCCCCAACAGGGAAGGGTGGACACAATACCAGATGCAAGTCAAGACAATTTAATTCTGTGCCAGATGGCGTCTTCTTCTCATACTTAAGCATGAAAAGATGCTTGGAGCACTTTCCGAAGAAAATACTATGATTTTATTAATGTAAGCGAGTTCCAGCGAAGACAATGACGTTCCATTTATTTATTTTTCTTATTCATTGTTTGTTTCAGTTAAGCACTGTACTGATTTTTATCAAACATCCAATGCAAAAATCAGGAAGGAGGTCCGAATTTTGTGGATGAAACGTGATACACGAAATAATAAAAATACAGTCAGCAACGTGGAAGTCACCTTGAAAAATGAGATTGCTTTTAATTCATCGGTCAATATTATCAACATTGTATCCACACATATTTGATCGTTTATTCTCATGTCCTGTATATATTTGTTTAGAAACAGCCATGAGAAAAAGCATGAGATGATCATCATTTGCATTTGAAGGTCATAGTTCATCCTCTTCAGCTTGTGGGTTTGGTTCCATTGCTGCTTCCGCACACCCATTATTGTCAGAGAGCTGGAAGACGGGCCTTTGTAAAGCTGTCATGGGACATGACAGCATTTTAACGTCATAGTCATAATTATTGATGTGTGGACCACTTTAAGCTCTGATTACAGTGCCAGAACGAAAAGCATGGTGATTTGGGAAAGATAAACATTTAAGTGATGTTACAGCAAAGCTGTGCTGCATGCAATCTAGCAACAATCGCTATGGAAGAACTAGTGTGGTCAGAGACCGTCATTGAATGCAGTGATATGAGGCAGAAAAAGCTAGCGTCAATTATATATGTATATATATTTCACGTATTTGGATTTTAAAAAATATACAAAGACTGGTAGATGAAATGTCGTTTTCAAAGTATGTACACTGGCTGCCCAAGAAGACCACATGAAGTAAAAGTGAGCAGAATGAAAACCATGCTTTTGCAGAAAAATGTGCCCTTAACCTCAGCCCGAGAGACTTTTGATCTCCAGGTTGCAAGGCCCTCAGCTGAGATGCAGGCACTGGTACGAACAAATTGCCCTTTCCATTTCAGAGAAATGGTACAACATATCTTTAACATGTCTGATACGAAGGGTATAGTACACCTATTTAAGACCATAGGTTCTGGACTGTTAAGCGCCTTTCAGACAGTCTTCAGAGGGATTCCAGATTTCATTCACTCCATATTCAGAAGCATTTCTGGAGGGCTTCCACTACTCCTGCTACTGGGAATCTTGATGTTAATTTTTCAGCTACACGACGGATGTCCCAGTCGCCAAGGAAAAAGAAAAAACGCTCTTGGAGCATTGTTACCGTGATCGCATGATACTCCATCTTGGCACAACTTGACTTCGGGAGCTAAGTGAGTCTTGGTTCCTATCATTTCGACCAGTCTGGATTGACTGTGTTCTGCCTGTTCTCTACAGTCTGTTTTGTGGACAAGAATGCGTGTTAGACCTCTGTCTAACACTTCCATCGGTTGTGCCACCAGACATAGATATATTACTGGACCCGCTAACGGCCCATGTACTGCAGTGTCCCCAGCGTATTCCCATGTTGATGTCAGCATTCTTAGAGCCACCGGATGCTTCAGGTTGTAAAGTACCTAAGTAATATTTCTGTGAAGATATGTAGTGTACACAGTTGGGTCCAAGTGTTATCACCTAACATGTTTGAAATTTTCGTTTAATAGGTTGTGTTTGGGCTGATAATTGATTTCAATTTATATACATCTTTTTAGGTACTCCCTGGGCATTGCTATTTTGATTGGTTACTCAGCGGGTCCTGATGAAGGTGGCTATTATCTTCTTCCTGTGCCACCAAAACGCTTCCACCACTGACCACTGATATTTAGATCCTGCTCTTCGCAGTTGTCCTGTTGGTCAAAAGAGATTATTGTCATACTTATATCTCTATTTTATTTGAGTTTTTGTTTTGTGTTTATGAATATAGTATGAGTGTTGATTGAATCAGTATGAATGTATGAGAGAGTGTGAAAATGTTCTGTTTGTGTTTAGCTCTACCTAGGGATCACATCATGGTAATATGTGATATGATATGTTATAGATAAATGTGTTGAGTATATTTATTGTATCACAAACATAAGGAAGGTGCACTCAATACAAGAGTCATTCAGATTCACAAATATTATCCGTTGTTATTTCAAATTTATTACAAATTTATTCGGCAAACAGCCAACGCGTTTCGTCCCTTTTGCCAGGGGACTTCTTCAGGGCTAAAGATCAGATGAGATAAGGCTAATTTCGCCACATCAACTCAATAATAGCCAAAGCGTCCGCAAGCCGCACAAAGTTCATCACATGTGTATCCCAATATATTCATCAAAGGTATATAGCAGCAAGGTAAATATCGTCATAGGTAAATTCTAGATTGGAAGAGGCTTCATAATAATTGCACTCCCACTTTGTAAATAGAAGTGGAGCAGCAGCGTGATAACTGGCCAGTTATCACGCTGCTGCTCCTCTTCTATTACCTTGCTGCTATATACCTTTGATGAATATATTGGGATACACATGTGATGAACTTTGCGCGGCTTGCGGACGCTTTGGCTATTATTGAGTTGATGTGGCGAAATTAGCCTTATCTCATCTGATCTTTAGCCCTGAAGAAGTCCCCTGGCAAAAGGGACGAAACGCGTTAGCTGTTTGCCGATTAAATTTGGAATAAATTTGAAAGAACAACGGATAATATTTGTGAATCTGAATGACTCTTGTATTGAGTGCACCTTCCTTATGTTTGTGAACTTTTGGAATCATTAGAGCATCTTTCAACGACGGATGCTGGAAGTGGGTGCACCGTTTCAGATATAATTGTACCTGGGAATTCAAGGGCTTAACCATTGTCTGTCGTTGGTGGCCCTTTTGTTTTATATATTTATTGTATGTCTATGAAATAGAAATTATAAATCGATAATTAATTTTGATATTTAAAGAAAAGTGTTTATATCCAAAAAGGAGGAATAAATAAAAATATATAAAATATAATGATGTATTTGTAGTACATTATAATTTCATATGGCCCTTTTTTTAATTCAATTGAATCAAACCAAAAAAGAAATATAGGTCACAAGGGGAAGTTTCTATAATATGATTGTATCTCTTCCTTACGCAAACACTTCTTCGCCAAGAAAAGTATATGTGGGTCTTGTTCTTGAAATAAAATAAACACATATGTAACCATAGGTTTAGTAGCCTGCATTGTGACATATGTATGACTTTCAGAATACAAAAACTTTCCAAAAGTGGCATGGATAGCTGCTAAAGTGCAGGATTAGAAGCGTGCCTCCACTAATCATTTGTTACATCCTATTTTTGAAAATGAGGAGGCATTTCCACTAGAGTGATTGTACATGACATACAACAATTGCACATCTTGAAATGCCGAAGCCTTTGAGAAGTTAATGAGTTTTCCTTTTTTACCTGTGGTGAAACTCCTTTGCTATACCCTAACCAGTTTTGAGGGTATTCCATTCCTATGCCACATTGAAAAGGGATTTACTCATCTGCTTATAGGGGTATATGTAGGACCATTTCCAATGGAGTAGTTTGACAAGAGATTGAGGCTGACACCCTTAATAGCCACTCCACACCTTTCGGTGTGATTTAGTCATGTATCTTATTACACAATCAAGGTTAATGATCCAGATAAGTAAAGTGATTTACGAGTGTAATATCAGCTTTTCTGAATACATGAAGATTGGCTCTGAGAATAAGGACAAGAAACACATACATTTAAAACTGAACCATGAAAATTCACAATTATAGAAATTATAAAAATAACATACTGTTCAATATCAACATTTTTTAAAAGAGCTTGATATCATGAGAATGAAACATAAGCGAAAGCACAGCCAGACACCAGTGTCCTCCGTGGGAATAAATGAAATTATCGACTAATGATACACATGTAGATTTTTTGGTTTATACATTACTTTATTTGACTACAATTCTGCCTACATTATTTTCACTTTCTTTGTACGGATGCAAAAATGAGGCCAGTGAGTCAGTGCTTAGCGGTTTTCCTTGTGAAGGTCATTGTCTGTCTCCTTTGGTTTGTCTTTAGGTTCCACACACCTGTCACTGACAGAGTCCTGACAAACTGGGCCTTTGTAGAGCTGTCATAGAACATCACAGTAGCTTGACGTCATAATCACTGATGCTTATAGCACTTTACAATATGATTACAGTGCTTGCATTGTGATTATATTGATTTCTGAGGGATAAACACTGGAAGTGATGCGACTGCAAAACTATGCTCGCATGTGATCCACTAACAGTACCTTCAGAAGACTTTGCTCCTCTCCCAGCTCTTGATGTGACCATTTACTGCAGTGAGAGGAGGTGGGAGAATACTTTTTTGCTTCTATAGCATTACTGTTGCGTATTGTTTCCAGAAAAATATTTAAAGAAACATTGAAGGAAATATAAATGTCTATGTTTGTTGTTTGACTGTCACTGGTGACCATTTATGTATTCAAACAAAATTAAAAAAACTCCAATGAAATAACAGATGAAAAAAGAGACCTTTCTGGAAAGGTCTATCTAATAATTTTGATTGCATGCTGCATTTGGGATATCTTAAGAAAAATAAATCCTAGTGAAATTCCAGTGAAATTAGAATGAGGCCTCTCAGTGCAACCAAATTGAGTTAATGTTCTTTTTCAATAAATGGTACTTCTTCTTTATCTAGGTCAAAACAATGATGCTATACATACGTGGCATTGCTCTGGCATGGGTAATCTCCTTAGAATCATATCACAGTTTAGAGAAAAGATAGAAAGACACACACTTAGGCCCTCATTATGATAGTGGATCGAACTGACCACGGTCCGCTGTTCTCACAGTCAGGAGATCGCACGGCAAGCATGTGGCAGTCCTACTGCCGCATTATGATATGATCATCGTGCTGGCAGCCAGAAAGTGCTCCATACCATGGCGGCTTGTGCTGTGGCCAAGAAAAAGAGCCGCAGCACAAGCCGCCATGGAATGGAGCACCCCCTGCACCTCCATGCACCATGTGTCATGCACCATATCGTGCATGAGTCACGGTGCATGGAGGTGAGTCGGGGCACTACATGTGCCCCAGAGCCACTTTACAGTTGACCACCATGGACGAGGGCTCTGTTTGGGGCACACAAATTCTGTTTCCGACTGCCTTTCCATCACAGTCTTCCCGACATGAAAAGGCAGTCGAAAAGGGATATTGTAATCTTGGCGGTGGTGCCAGCCTCGGCACCACCTTCATTCAGGACCACGATTCCAACGAGCGCCCCATCAGGATCACTGATTCAGCTAGATGTGGCGGTCTACTCCTGACCACTGTGGGTCCGACCGACTGGATTGAACCGATGGGCTGCTGGTGGATGTACCGCCACCAACGGCCTGTCAGTGTGCATTCCAACTGTCATCGTAATAAGGCCCCTAATTATTATGCAGCTGTTCTGGAACAGTATCCAGTATTATTGATTATGGATTAATTCAGTAATTTTCTAATTATCTTCAAAGTTAAAAATAAGGTTAAAGAACTTAAAATGTTGAAAATCATCTTCTTATGATCAATGGTGGGAAGGCTTTTGTTAGAAATTGAGTCTCTTTTTGGCAGAGGTATGCACCCTGGGCAAGTAGGGACCAAAGTCCTAGTCAGGGTAAGTCACAACTAGGCCTGGGCGGTAAATTCCGTTCCGTTCGCGGAATTTGCGAAATTTGGGTAATTTCGCGTTCCGTGGAGAACGCGAAATTGCCCAAAAATCTGCGTTCCGCGACTTCGCGAAATTTTTTGCTTGTTCGCGTTCTCAATATGCGTGTTCGCGAGATATTTCACCCCGAGCACGCAAACAGCGATCGCGAACAGGAAAAAAGTATCGCGAACAAGCAATTCCGCGTGTTCGCGGAATTTCTGCGTGTTCGCGGAGATTTTTTACCGTTTCGCGGAGATTTGCGTAACGCGATTACGCAAATTCCGCCCACCCCTAGTCACAACACAATCCTAAATTATCTTCTGCTCATCCTCTGGTAGCTTGGCACAGAACAAGCAGGCTAACTTAGAAGACAATGTGTAAAGTATTTGTGCAATAACTCATACAGCAACACAGTGAAAATAGCACAAAATAATCTACAACAGTTTAGAAAACAGAGACTATTTATCTGAGTAAAATAATACCAAAATGAAAATAAATCCTATTGGTAGAAGTTGAGACATTGAATTTTGAAGAAAAATATGCAGTAAATTGCTTAGAAGCAAGCAGTGCTGAAAAGGTTAATTTAATTCGCGCTGGACCAGGGCAGAGTCAAAGTTTGGGCTGATCGTGATGGAGTGCAGGTCAGCTACAGGACCCATACAGGCACCGGTGAACAAAATTCCTTTCCTGGTTGCAAGCAACGAAATGCACTGATCTTCTCCAGACAGTGAAATCAATGCGTTGGTCCGGATTCACGCAGCCAGATCGATGCATTAAAGTCAAGCTTAGTGGTCTGGATCTCGGATCGGTGCTGTGTCATCGTTAAACCTCACAGTCAGGTCCCACATAATCTTCGAGCTGTGCAGGGATGTCTCCGCAGCAGCACTGTGTTGGCGTTAAAGGGCACTGCATTGGTTCCGATTGGCACAGCGGTGACAATGCATCAATTTTGTAGAAAACCAGCTGCAGAAACCACTTCTGAAGCCCAGAACTTGGAGAGGGCACCTCAGGTAAGGGTAGAATTCACAGAAGGCAGAGTCCAGCAGCAGCGGCAGAATTACAGGAAGTCTTTTGTGTCTCTGAGACATTAGAAAACATGAGGAAAGCAAGCAAGCCATTGGAAAGCCCTTGGAGGGAAGACAGGGTCTATCTCTCCTTCAGCAGAGTCAGGCAGCAGCAGGCAGAAGGGCAACAGCAGAAAAGCAGTCCTTCCAGCAAAGCAGTCCAGTTGAGTCCTTTAAGCACCACAGCCATACTTCTGACTGAGGTTAATTTCAAGATCCAGAAGTATGTGAGACCCAGTACTTATACCCAAAAGCGCCTTTGATGTAACGGGTGACTTCCAAGCAGCTCGCTGAAGTGCCAAGGATCCCTTTCAACCCAGTCCTATCTGCCAGGCTATTTGGGGGGGGGGGGGGTTAACCAGTGCTTTGTATGAGGACCTGTTGAAGTGTAAGTGTCAGCCCCTTCCATTTCTCCCTTGGAGATCCACTGTCTTCCATTTAATCAGAAGAAACTGGAAGACTTGATTGACTGTACTTACACCTTCTCTAAACCCTGCTTGGAATTGCCTAACAATGTTTTTTTTCTGCTAGCCAGGGTGGTAGATTATCTAGCACCTTTCTGCAGAAAATCTTTTGCACACTGTCTATTAGACTTATGGGACAATAGTTCCTAGGATTAGAATGCAACCCCATTTTATGGATTGGAACAATCAGTGTTCCTTTCCATGTTTCAGGGATTGGAGCATCATCAACTACGGCATTAGGTGACGCATTTATATAAGGAACCCATGTAACTTATATTTATATTTTATTTATAATTAGGGTTCCGGTTTTATGGTGTTTATATTTTTGTCATTTCCGTCTGTATTTATCCATATTTATTTTTTTCTAATTGTACCTGTATTTATCACTATTTATTTTAGGTTTTGTGAAAAAATTAATCTGAAATGTGTATCTTTCTGCATTTATTTAACCAGTTAATGTTCACAGGTGCCTAAACGCCTGACAGGTTTCAGTGATATATACACACTCAGATAATAGAACAGGCACAAAATATGTTACTTTTAGTATCAAGATTGTGCAAATCAACTGCTGTTTAGAGCTCTTTACTAAAATCCCTATAGTTTTTTTAATCCCGTTGCCTGTCAATCCACACAGCCATTGCCTAGCAGTCATGATTGACAGCATTTAGAATCACTCAAAAACAACCCAATTTTCGTTTTTAGCCACATTTAAAAATAAATATAGACAGGAAAATAAATGGTTTTCTGTCTATATTTATCTGTAAAAATCAGTAAAATCGGAAAAAATTATAATTATATTCACTTGATCCAACACTCCTATATGCAGTAGGTATTTCATGAAGCATATCTTTGAGTCTCCAGCAAAGTGGGCATTGGCAGTTTTAAAAATGCTTGTCATCACATATTACACAAGAGGTCCGTGAAAGAGACTATGACAGTGTGAACGTTTTGTGAAATTAACAGGTTCTGTGCAGATAGCTGTGCTATTTTTAGTGATTAGTGAAAACAGGCTCCCAAGCGCAGCTGTTGACATCCATTCTAATGTTTTTGGAACAACAAGCTGTTTCACTGCTCCAAAGGCTGTAATTCCATTAGCAGGTTAATCTGAGTTTTACACCAGACAAAGCTTTGACAGGAGCCAAGTAGATAATGAGTCTTAAAGGAGCGTCTTGGAACATCTTACATGGCATGATTAATACCATGCCCGGAAATGCTTTACTATCTCATCACCTAGGTCACTGCCGTGGGAAACATTATTTAAATCAGAACTTCTATTGTGTCCATGCAAACAGTAATAGATCATCAGGTTGAAAATGTGTGCTTCCTTTGGTGTCTTGTTTCGGTTAAACTCTACATGCATAACAAATTGATTTTCTTCAGAAAAAAAGTATTATCCTATTGATATCATCTCTTAAAAACACACAAGATAAGTATTGGTAAGAAAAACGAGCTCTTCAAATTAAATGCACGATTCAACACTAATGCGATTGGACTCTAAAAATGAACCATTGTACTTTGTGGCCACTTTCACATGATGTAATTTAATATGCCTAAGAAACTATCTTCAAATGTAAAGCTATTGCTCTGGTTAAATATCAGTTAAACTTACAGCAGTAGCGGGCATATAAACATACATGCGGGCACGTGGCAACAAGACACACTTACGCACGCACGCACGCACGCACCCACACAATCTCTCTCTCTCTCTCTCTCTCTCTCTCTCATTCTCTTCAAAATTAATTTGGCAACATTAATGTATGGGCTACAATACGAGTGTGATAAGTAAATCCAACAGAGAAAGTAATGCTGTTTTTAACATTCGTATGCAAATAGAATTGAGTGTGGTTTTATTTATTTTATTTTTATTAAACATTGGAGCTAGGTGTCATTTTTCGGTGTCATTATCCAGGAATAGCTCCCAGCCGTTTTCCAGGTTGAATGTGATTAGCTTGCAAAATGCAAAATTAGACTGATTGGCCCAACAAAGTATGGCTTGGAGGTACAGAAATAAATAGACAAATGTGTTTAAAGAAAACCAGCACGCAGGTATATCTCCTATTTTTCGTGTGCCTTATAATATTTTTAGTATCTACACAGCGTATGATAGAAGCATTTGTTTGCTATTGTACCAAATATAATTTGTCAGCTGAACATGAAATGCCCACCCCTCTTTGATTTCGCTAGAGCCAAGCACAACTTTCTTGCACATTTTTAAGTTTTTACCCTGCTTCACCACTTCCCTACTTATGCTCCCCCTCATACCTTCATCACGAACTAAACTTGGTGTACATCTACAAAGTTTCAATTTTTGTTCGCAAAAGGTCAATTGTTGACTGAATCCAATAAATAAAATTGACTTCAAAAACTGACTGCAGCACAGAAAATCAGAGTCACCTAAACTATTTTTGAAGATGTGTTTATAAAAAAATACCTTGCAGACTGTAGGAGCTCTACAAAACTGAGAAATTGAAAAATAATCAAAAGATGTATTATAGAGCTACTAAACCCAATCATTTGAAATAGGAGTCAACAGATTCCATATTTGAAATTATGGAATGCATCATGAGCCATACTTCCAGCTCTCCCAAGGGAAAAGACTAAGGGGGATATTCTCAAGAACGTGTGTTAATTATCGCAAAATTTGCTAAACGCAACTTTGCACATCGCAGTCTATCGAGGGAAAATAATACTGTGTTAACGTTGTATTCTCAATCCTGGCGACACCATGCGATAGTCTCACGATAACGCGCCAAATGACCGTGTTAAAATGAACACGACGCCGAAAAAACGAGAAACATGAACTGGAAAAAAGTTGCGGTGTGGCCAATCGCATTACAAAACTCAGCGATAACCAGCGACAGGCTTGCAATTCCCCCGCGTCATGCGGGAAAATGCACTATAAAAACACCGAAAAACACAAACAAAATAATTCAAACTGCGTAGCAACATGGAGGAAGTCGGAGCAAGTACAGAGGACGACCAGAACCCCACAAGCCCCCAGGAGGACCTGCCTGGGACCTTGGGATCACGGAAGGGCAAGGAGAAGAAGATGAGGAAGACGAGGTTCAGTCCGCAGGAAAACAGGATCATCATCACGGAGGTGATAGAACACCAACAACAACTGTTCGTCACCTCCAACGTGCCATTGGCAAATAAAAATGCAATATGGCAGGTCATCCTAGACAAGGTGAATGGAGTCGGAGTGAGGAAGAGGACAATTGGAGAGGTCAAGAGGTGCTGGAATGATGCGATATGCAAAACCAAGAAGAAACTCGCTGACAACCATCAGGCAGCAATGCGGACTGGAGGTGGCAGTCCTGCGGAACACCAGGAGCTGGATGAGATGGAGGAAATGGTGAACACAGTCATCAGTGGGGAGAGGGTAGCAGGACTTGGGGGTCCAGACACTGCCCGACATGACCTGACACAACAGCACCAAGGTGAGTACCGAACAGGGACTGGGGGATGGGGGAGATGGGCACAATGGCATGCATGCACAATTAAGTAGAGCACACTGCACACCCACAATGACTTTTGAGCATGTCCCTGATCCCCATGGCACACTGCAGCACACATACAAACAGCAAGTAGGCACACATCCACTATGGGCATTAAGGTGTCCCCCCCCACACAGCACCAATCCCACAACCAAACCATGCACATGTGTGAAAACCGGCAAATCTGCGTGTCCGTGAGTCACACTGACATTGCAAATGACACTGCATGACGAATAGCATGGCTGCAGTCCAATAATCATGACATGCTGCACACCACGACACTGAGGTGGCTGACTGTGGAACACATCTGGAAAGGAGCAGGTCACACCCTGACACATCCACGTGCACACACAACCCCTGACGGCAACAACACATCTGCAGGTAGACCATGCCCAAGAGTCCAAATCAGCCAAGTCTGCAACATCTCATCACTGTAGAAACACAGAAGTCATTGGCACAATGTCTCAAAGGAATAAGGGGCAGCAGAATCACAGCTGCAGGGGTGACTCACGCACACATAGCAACAACAGCACATCAACATTGACGACAATGTGGTACGAAGTGCGACACTTTCACTGCAGAAGAGAGGACACAACGTGTTCTGCTTGTGCATGCAGGAAACTGTGAGATGAAAGTGTACGTGTACAATCTCACATCCCTGATGTAGTTCAAATGTCCACTGTCCAGCATGAAATAGTCAGCTCCTCCCAAACAGTCACAATGTGCATTGTCATGCAGTCTGTATGTAAACATGTACAATGCATCAACATACATGGACCACACTGTCAACCAGCATCTCCCCTTTACATTGCAGAGGGACAATCAACACCTCCTGCAGAGCAGACCAGACATCTCTTCAGTGATGATGAAGAGGACCCCCTGGACATTTGCCCCAACACCCTCCAAAGGCTCGTGGACAGCCTCCGCACCCCACCCCCAGGAGCAGTGCAGGCCAGCTGCATGGAGGTGACCCCACCCCCTTCACAGACCACACAGCAGGAAGCACCCACCACCATGGCTGGCTCCCAGCACCTCAACCAAGAACACATGGCATTCCAAGGCCAGGTGTTAGACTGCCAGAAGAAGGTGGCTGAACATGTGCGGGTGGGGTTCAACAACATGGCAGCCAAACTGGATGACATACGTGGGTGTCTGAGTCACATCAGAGACCACTTACACTCACTAATGGACACCCACAGTTTGCACCATGATGTCCAACAATCCATGCCTGACACCGCTGGAGACATGCCTCTGAGAGGAGAACAACTGCCTATTCAGAGTGGCCTCAGCAATGTCAGCCGAGAGTTGGCACAGATGATGAAGATAATGGAGAACATGGAGCATATGCATGCGGAAAGAATGGCTGCCATGGATGCACACCAGCGAAAAGTTGTTGGTATCTTCTATGCCCTGCAGATCCTCATCATGGCATTGCTGTCACTAAGGCAGTCACAGATGAATGCTGCTGGTACTTCCATACACACATCACCGGCCCCTGATGTGTCAGTGGCACACAGTGCTGAAGACCAAACATCAGCACCCACATGTCAGACAGATGACATAGAGGACGAAGATGTGGGTGATTACACCTGTGTATTAAGAAGGAGCCAGTAGCAATCCTCTCCGCCATATGCCCTGTTTCATCTTGGTGCTGCCCTCTGCATCATGCCCTGTGACAACACCTCCCACTGTCCCCTGGAACACTCCGCGACACTCACCTTGGACCTCGACATGGAATGCCATGTTCTGTTTGCTCTACAATGACACAGCAATCACACTGCAGACTGTCCTCTACCTCTTTTGATGTACTTGTCAATCCCTAAATGACTCTGGTTGGCCCTACCCTGGTCTACAATGTCATGTGCTGTTTGCATGGCCATGTACTGCTCCAGCTCTGACAACCCCAACAAATGTGAATAAAACATTCAAATTGACACAGATGTATCATGTCCATAATCAATCAAGTTTGAAAGTATGAATGAATGTATGGACATTGAACACAATGGTACACCCTGGGAAATGAGAGTAATGCGCATGTGTGACTGTGACACACATAGGCAGTGAGATGACTGGGAATGTGTGCACTAGCTGGGGCCTCAATGCACAGAAACAACACTCGCGCACTTTCACAACTTTGTCCCACGCAATGTTAGGAATAGGGCTGTGTGTGTAATGTCTAAGTCATTGGCAGGCCTAAATTAGTGTGCCCCATCACATTTGACAACAGAACATCTCTTCCCATACCTACTCACACTCAACTGGGTGGACACAGCCTGTAGTGATTGATCACATTGATACATATTGCAAGAAGTTGAACACCATACTCACATTGCTGAAGACAGGTAGGAGTACAGGTCTCTCAGCAACTATACCAACCACAATGTCTGGCTCACAGAGGTGGAGCTGGCAATAGGGACTCACCCCTTAGTGAAATGCACCAGTCAGTCACTCACTGTGTACGGACAATGCTTCTAGGGGCACGCGATTTGTCATTCCAATCAACACTAATCGCAATTAGACACTAGTGAAGTTGTGTGTGCGTGTCAGTACGGGCAAGACAAGGGCCACAACATACAGACCAATGCATCAGACACTAAAAGGCAGCATTCAGTCACAGTAGAGTTACACGTGACAGCCGTTGTGCATGTGCCCGGGATGTTCGGACAGTGCGTTGGTGGCTCTCATATCACCGGCACTCCCCAGGCCTGCGGCAGTTATGTGGATGATATGCCACATATCGGAGCAATGACTCATTTGTGTGTGAAATGTTTGGACCTATGGGTAGTTGTGTACGTAAGGGTCAAGGGCATTCCATGCAAGGTACCTCTAGCCAGGACTTCTGTGTGTGATGTGTGGATAAATTGCACTTTAATTTGCGATGTGCGTAGTGTGGGAGTCATAATCATCAGCGATGGTATCTCTCTCAGGCGTGCCGGCAGCATGCAAGACCAAAGTTGGAGGTTCAGATGTCCTTCCACATTATGTATTGGGACAAAGGTGCTTTCATCCCTGATATTACTCTGACAACTGCTTGTATTCTGGAAATGTGATGTGGCTTTCGTGCTGCAAATGAGGCTAGGCCTTAGGCTTATGGTGCACCAATGGCGAAACACACACAACAGTTGGCATGTATGATCCAAGCGCCCGAGTGGTCTTGCGCTCCTTGTACAATCCCTTTGTGCGCGGCCGCCCATCGGGTGCATGCAAAATTGCAACATTGTCGATTGCTGGCCATGTGGCGCCGACACTGCAACAGAGACACACGCATCAGTTGGTTTCCTGTCCATTCCAGAAATGAACCATGCCCAGAGCCCAGGGATAATTATTCACACCCCTACTCTGGCCTGGCGTACGTCGACCCAACCCACTCGGCTTACGTATAAAGGGGGGACATGGCTGCTTCCGCCTGGCATATCACAGGACTCAATCATAGAGTGTCCATGATTTGCATTGCACAGTTATTATTATTATTATTATTATGTGTTCTTATATAGCGATCAACTTACCCTTGGGCATATTGGCGCTTGCATTGGGAACCCGTCCTGGTTTTTCCCTGTGAGATAACCCATACTGGGCATCCCCAAGGTGAAAGCCAGGCATCCCGCCGCGGGGGGGCCGTTGTGGAGATTAAGCAAGCTTGTTGCCCAGAGCTGCATAGTGTGAACTCGTGCTTAGAGCGGGCACCGAAGCGAGAATAATCGAGTCCGTGGACAATTGGGCTCCGGACCCTGCCGTGTCGGGAATTGAACCCTGGTCCCGGGTCTGACCTCTGCTTCAGGGTATGCCTCCTCTAACCAGTGAGCTACACTTCTCCAGTTGTTGGCACTGGATACACTGCGGCCGGCACGGGCCTACCACCACGGGACGGTGACTTTTGATGCACTGAGGTAGGAGCACCGTAAGTGTTGAGCGGGTATGCAGCCTACGATGATGCGCCGTCCTGGAGGTCCGGACTGGTAAGGATTTGTGTGAGCCCTGCTGGAGCGCAGTGTAGGCCTGAGCCTGGGGCACGCGCGCCTACCGCCACGTGGCGTTGCCTCGCAGTTCACAGAGTTAGTGGCACCTAAAGAGCTGTGCAGGTGTGCAGCCTGCCATGATGCCCTGTGCACTGATATGATCTCTGCCATTGTGTAATCTAGACCCAAATCAGGTGTGTGAACTTGTGGCATGCGGTGCGGGACTGCATGATGTGGAGGCTGCCAAGGTTGCAGGACCCGAGCTTGGAGCTTGCACCGGCACCTGGTGGTCCCTCTTGGAGACATGCTAGTGGCGGAAGGTGAGCAGTAAGGCCTGATTGCGCAGGGGCAGCCAATCACCGCTGGGCGGCGGGAGGGGCTGGTGTGCCGCAGACTGTGTGCGCGGGTACGAACAAGCGCTGATGGCATGTGCAATGCGGTAGATTATACCATTCATGATTCAGGTATCTGTTTCAGATAAGGGACCTGGTGGACTGCAGTGTGTGCCGGCATGTGGTTGGAGACACACCGGTAGCGGCAGGTGAGCAGTGAGGCCTGGGTCCGCAGTGTCGGCACACTCTCTTCCTCTCCCCCTTTGCTGTCTCGCTCTTTCTCACTCTTTCTGTCTATCTTTATCTTTCTCTCTCTCTTTCTCTCTCTTTCTCTTTCTCTCTCTCTTTCTCTTTCTCTTTCTCTCTCTCTCTCTCTCTCTCCCTCTCTTCCTTTCACTCTCTCTCTCTCCCTTTCATGCTCTCTCTCTTTCTCTCTCTCTCTGTCCTTGGATGAGCGCATGACACACCTTCTTATCTTTAATTTTTGTCTCGCAGGCTGTGACTTACAGATTGTCCAGAGACTCTTCCACATAGTTGTATTTGATTTAATTTGAATAAATTGTTTTGTTTGGAAATTCAAAGATAAATGGCTGATTCGCCTTTTTCTTACCACAGATGATTGTTGATTGTTGTGATTGTGAGACATCAGGCGAATTGTTTTGTTCGGGATTTCATGCAGTTGATGTGATATCTCTTTGTCCGGGGGGGGGCCAGGGAGGAGGGGGCCTGGGGGTGGTTAAGGTGGGTGTTGTGGCCCTCTTGGGGCTCCGAGCTGCATGATCAGTGGCTCCATGGCATCTGTCGTTCTGCAGGTGTGGCTCTGGGCTGGGCTCCCTTTCATGGTGCACATTGTTGTCCGACTTAACACCAGGTAAGAGCAGGTGTTAAATCCCTGATGCTAACGCGCCTTATCGCATGTTTTGTGAACTTATCGCCGATCTGGCAGGTCATTGAGAATGTTGCAAAGTGGTGTTGTTGTGGCTTTTTGCATGGGAACTCCTACTCTGCATCTCATTAGCAACAGTTGCCGTAGTCATTCGTGGTGATGTTTTTTGTGGCTGCTTTCGCCGAAAAACTGGTGATATCGGCTTTTAGCACCGGCTTGTAAATAGTGCGATGAGTATATCACCACTTTGGCGGTGATAAAGTGCAGCTAACTCGGCAATAGGTCCTTGAGAATATGCCCTGAAAAATTATACTTTAGAATTATCCTTGGTTTATGGTTCCGGAAATATGTTTGCAGATGTTCATGAATCAATATCTATACACTCACACATGCAGATGCAAAAAATTAAGTTGTCCTTTCCTTTAAAGTTGTAGCTTATGTTAAAAAATCATGGTGCAAAGTGTAAGTTCATTTGTTCTTCCATGTACTACTAAGCTGGGGAAAAAAAACCAGCATTATGTGAGCTAAAATTCTACATTCTCAGAATATATACAATTGCAAAATCTTCCCGGATAGTGGACTTCCTGCAATTGAAAATGCAAAATAACGGGCAGCATTGTGGTTATTCTTACCAGCAGAAGTCTACAGTAACAACACGACATCAACAAACTGATTGGGAAAGTTACAAAATTCACACCCATAGACCTTTGCATTGGTGTAAATGTCCGACTTTTGGCAATACACATATATTCCTAGTAGTTTGACAGGAAATCTTAACTGAAAAGAAATTTCTACATATATTACTGGTCATGCATAATTCTGTGTTTGTGAAAGGTAGCCCGTTCTGCAAAAGAAAGTATTTTTTCTCTTCTTTGATTCCTTGACATGGAAAGAACTTCTCAAATTGGAAGCATCGTTCTCTGCACCGAAAAAATTGTAATTTGTTCCTTTGCCCTCCCCACTCTGCAAGGGAAGTTACACCAGCCCTTTGCTGCAGCATAGTTAACACTATTTACAGGGCTGGAATCGATGAGAGGTGGGTCTGTGGTTTCTAATTATTTGGGTTTTTTGAGAGGAGTGACCATATTATTTTGTAAATATTTAGAAATTGAAAAGAACGTGGTTATTGAAACCACATTAGCAAAATGGTTGATAACTGGTAGCAGTCATAAGAGAGCACTTTGAAACTGGGGCTGTGCATGGACAAAGAACAGAATATGAGGCACACCTCTAAAATTTTGTAAGAATGTACATCCTTGTAAATATTTATGTTGAGTATGTTATTCAAGTATTGGGAAGCCAATTAGTTCCACCAACAGCTGAGCTATGATTGTACAGCAATTAAGGGTCAATGGGTCTGACTTTTTAAGGAAATACTGAAAAATAAAATTAGAATTGTGAATTATACACAATTCAATGTTTTGAATATTGAGAAGAAAGTGATGCAGTTCTATTCTGGCAATTAAAACTAAAAGTATGATACAAAATTCAGCATTTACAACAAGAATATGACTTAGGCTCTTCCATAAAGCAGTACTAGATCATAAAACCCACCATTCAAGCAAGAATTACGTTTTATTCACTTGAACCATGAAAATATCGACTGATACTAGAAAAAGGTTATCTTACTGATGACTCAGTATTCGTAGAGACAATGGGCTTTTTTAAATTAAGTTTGGCAAATTGGGAACTATGAGAAATTATCTCTTTCTACATGTTCACCCCATTTATTGTGTATTGATGCTGCTGGGTTTTGAACTCTGCACAATGGGTCACTGCCGTCGAGACCCCAGTGTATGTGCTCAGACCTACTAAAGCATGAATACATTGGTTACCTCCTAATACACATATTTAAATTTCCATTAAGGCCATTGTGTATAATAAAGGAAAATACACTGGTGGCATGGAAAGTTTAATGTCAACTGTGGAGCGCAGCATGTTGTGCAATCCACTAGGGTGACAAAGAAAACACGGCCTTAGGCCTATGTCAGTGCTTCCATTTCATGAGGTGTGAAAACGACTTCTAGAGTTTAAACAGAGAATTTGGCATTTTGGAAGGAAGAACTGGGTGTGAGGTATGTGACTCCTCTCAGCTCAGAAAGGGCATCTGGAGAGGGTAAAGGAACTTCAATAACATGAAAGGGACCAGAATGAGGCCTACCTATTTACAGTTAAGTCTAAAGGGAGACCTGGAGATGAGTCTTTTGTCCTTTGGCCCTCTGTAGCCAGCTTGATACAAGCCCAGTGAGGGAAAGCTGACCCCACAACCAACTTAACATACCTGAGGAGGATATGACTGCACAATTCCCTAAACACACCCCTGGCAAGCACACCAGAAACCTCCAAGGGTAAAAAGATGGTCCCTTATTGGATTTGCCTCAGAATAGTCTACTATGGGATTGTTTGAAATTAGGCAAAGAGGATGTGCTGTAAACATGGTTAAGGAGTGATGAGTAGTCACCCCCTTCTACTGGCTGTTGAATTCCACAACCTGTAGCTCATCCACAGCTCATCAGAATGGATTTGGAAATTATGAAGAAAACAAGAGGGCTGGATGTACTGACGTTGACCACTGTAGCGACCTGAGGGCCTGGACGCGCTCCCACTTATACCCAGGGCTCAAAGTGGGAGTTTGCTGACCTCCACTGTGGCTACAAGGACACAACAAGTTACATGAGTCTTTTGTCCAGGAGTGCCCAGCATACCAGTAGTAACTGAACCTGAACTGGACCCTGCTACTGGTCTCTGCTGGAGTGATACCTGGCCCTTAAAGTGTTATCCCTGAGGTCCAGGACAGACTATTCTATTGCAAATAAATTTCAGTAACTTATCAGCCAAACTATTGGTCCACATGCATCATTTAGAGATGGCCAGACCTTAGGTTGTCTGTCCCGGTCGGCTCCCTTGACAGAAAACTTCCTCTGATGGGTCACAGCAGCAGTTTCAGGAAGGACATTACACCACCCACCGTATTTAGAGTAGAAAGTCTAATGCCTTTTATTCTGTCCGACACCACAAACAAAATCCTGTCGGTAAAGGACAGAAAAAAAAAATTATTGACCCCCCACAGCCTGGAAGAAAACTCCCAGGATGTGGGAATCATTGTTTTTTTTTGTTTCTAGAAATAAAAACTCTGGATATGTTATGTTATGTTATGTTATGTTAAATGGGACTTTTATAGCGCAACGGCTACTCCAAAGGAGTGTCCCGGCGCTTTTGTGCTCCAGACCAAAGAAAGAGCTGGAAAACATAACAGTAAAAAGAGCAGGGGCCTAAAGAGGGGGCAGATTATCGTGACCATCCATCAAACCTCAATGAAGACCATAGGTTGGAAGGGAGAAATCATGACATAAAAAGTATCCAGCCAACAACTTGACTTCACTGGGCAGGAAACCTGAAATTCCTTCTTTGAGCTTTTCCCATCAAAGACAATAGCTTCAGCTGGACTTCATACAGTGCCTACCTGACTTCAGGAGAAGTTTGACAGCTTTTTCCTGGTGAAGGATTTTGGTTTACATTTCAGAGACTAAATCAGAAGGCAAAAGAAGTTACTGGGATGATCTCTTGGTGGATCCGATCTAAACTAGTAACCCATTTTCTTACTAGAAGAGTATGCAAAGTTTTTCTCTTATACATTTACCGTAGTTATTGTGAGTATTTGATGACTACCCATAGTTTTTAAAATAACTATTTTCATGTAACAATCCATGTGTCATGCCCCATTTTAGTTGCCTTGCCAACATCTATCAAGGTTAAAGTTCTAACTAAGCACCACCTCATGAGAAAATGATACATATTTGTTAGTGTCCACTAACACACATGAAGAAATATTGCAAGTATGCAAGAAAATTGTACACAAGTGTGTAAATATAGGCAAAGCAGGAATCTTTCTGAACTAGGCTCATACCAAAAACAGGAATCTACCTGAGACTTTGCTTGCAAAATAAAATATGTACACACCCCTGCAAATTGGCCAGGCAAGTGCATGCCTAATTTAACAGCAGAAAGCCAGCAAATATGTATTTGAATAAACAACACTCATTACTAACACATTTTCATTGACAAGCAATAGCACCACTACTTCAGATAAATTCTCTCACTATTTTGAAAGGAAATTATAGAATCAGTTTGATTTATTAGTTGGATCTTAGCCGACACAATTTTGTAAATGTAAGATACAAATATAATACACAGTGGAATCAATGTATTATATGATAATCCATTTATAAATTAGTGATGCATGGATATGAAATAAAATAGGAACTCAAAAGAGCAGCCCCATATATTCACATATTTTTACATCAGTCATTGATCCTTCAATTCCATAATTGATGCCAAGGAATGAAAATGCCCCTGTTTAGCTATAATCAAAGATCAACTAAGGTTCAATTATATGGTGATGATGTTATGTTTTATTCAGCAGAAAATGTGCTGTGATTAAAAGTACAGAATTTACTATTGGTAGAAAGTTGCTCAAAGTGGTTAAAAGATCAATATGATTTTATGCAATTGAACTCTACGGGAAATATGCATAATGGGAAATCAGATTAAGACCGCCAGCATAATATACTAGACAGTTTGTGTAGTAAAGATAACAGGAGCTAGACATTCTTCAGTAAGAATGTTTTAATGCTGGTGGGTCGGGCATATTAAGTTTCCCTTCTGGTAAAATAGCGAAAGGTTGCAAGCCTTCGCAAAGTACAAACATCCCCTGCTTAAACAGACTTTGTGGACAAAGGATCAACTTTTCTGTTAAAATAAAAAACTATTAAAAAGCCAAACTTGGAAAATCCAACAGCATAGCGTGTTTGAAACTGTGATCAATATTTGCACCGTGGAAATAATAGCAATAAGATTTATGCTAAAAATTGCTCCTTCACTATTATTTTACCATTGATCCTGTGCCATATAATGTTCTACTGTCTGTAAATTTCACCATAATTCTAGCCATTGCCCATTTAATCTCATTTTTCAACTGTGTGCACATTGCAATAAATATGCAGGATATTAACTATGCTTAAAATGAATGAGGATCAGATTAAAATCATGAGATGACTATAAAGTGTTGGCAACAAATTAAATTGTTTCTAGGGGTGTATTCAATGACGGAACGCGTAAGTGGACTTTGTCAGAGTAGTAATGTCCTAGAATGTATGAAGTACAAGATAAAAAAGCATTGGTTTCAAGTAATGTTAACAACTTTAAATTTGCAGGTGCTGGTCTCTCCTTGAAATTCCCCCTCTTTGCTATCAATTTTATTCTCCCAGCCTCATTCCCTGAGCTCACTGTTTTCCCTGCACTATCTTGCTATCTGCTGCCTCTGTGTTCCCTACGGTTGCTATCAGTACTGCTTAATTTGTACTTCTCTTGAACAGCATTCAATTGTAAGTGGTTACGTTAGTGATTAATATGCCTCCTGCATACATTTTTTCACACATGCAAAACCTACTTAAACAAAGTAGGTTAAGAAAGATTTTAGTAATGGTAACTTGACATTTCAGAGCTGATGACCTCCATCAAATTTCTGAACAAAGGATAGGAGAAGGTTGATAAGGCCTTTCTTTCTTATATGATACATATTATGCAAATGCCATGAAAGTATAATGTAGGCAGGAGATCACCATAATTAAAATCCGTATAATCAAAATACCATATCTAACTTCCCTAGATGAGCGTTCTACCATGGAAACCACAGATATCTTTAGCCTCTCTATCAGTCATCAGTATTTTCTATGAAGCAGGATCCAAGACCTTGCTAGGTAACCATAGGCTGTTGAACAGCAGTGGTCCAGGTTCTCTTCTCATTTACCTCAGACATTGACAAAATAGCAAAACCCAAGGTGGATATTCCCCATCCTAAAACAGGTGATATTAGACTTAATAAAGCATATGGAAGGCATTGTTATCAAACATTCCCAAAAGCACAGCCTGTAAACTGTGAATCCTTACACAATAAATATCTGTTTGGCTGTCAGGCAACCTGGGTCTATGACTAAATTAAGTTTACAGCACACAATCAGTCCTTACATCATTTTTCCTGATTGGAAAAACAGTGTAATACTTCAAAGTATTCTCTTCTAATTCACACCCCTTCATAGCTCAACTTCGCCTCCTAATGATAATCCTACATCTTTGCATCCTTGCTATGTGGGTTGTTTTCCTATTTTCCAAATCATATTCATTCCGTTGTTCCATACTGTTTGTACATGTGTATAACCGCTTTCTGAGTCCATTGATCAATATATGTTTTTTCTTTTGCACAAAGGGCCAGAAGATCAAAAAAACTAATCAAAACATGAAACTTTAAGGTGTGTGTGACAAACTTGGCTTTTAGTTGGAGGTGCCCCTTTCACAAACAGAGTAAATTACATGAGAAATTAATTGACCATTTTACTGAAATAGTGCCATTTGTTTTGAAAATAATTCTTAGCTACTGGGTGAGGTATCATTCTAAAATAAACTTGAAAACTGTGCATGTGTGCCTTATGAGAATTCCTGTTTAAAAATGTATACTAGGCGATACTGGTAGTAAACTAATTACTCTGTAATATGAGTGTTCGAACTTGGTGTGGTTTCCCCTAACTTTTTGCCCTTTTTTATTTATCAAATTTCTTTATAGAGCAAACTTGACCCGAAGGCATCAGAGTGCTTCACTGCGTTTACAGATCGGCAATTACATGAGTTACACTTGGTGCAACTATAAATACATGGTGACAAAATGCAAGTGAGTTATACGGAAGACATCGGGATGAGTTGGTGAAACTATTTTGAGGAAGATACAGCATACATGTATATTCGATTTACAGAGTTAGCACAGCAGCAATCACACAAGTTATATGTGGAGTAAATACTATGAATATGCAAGGGCAAAAATACAATGGACAGTAAAATAGGTGGACGATATTTGAGGTAGATACAGTTCATATATAAGATGAAATTTGAGGTAGATACAGAATATATATGTATATATATATATTCACTTAAAAAACCATAGGTTTAACACATGTTATAGTTAGCTGGGCATTTCCCTCGTAAAAAAACAATGAAATTCCCCCGTTATAGTTAGTGCAGGCAACTATAACTCACGCGACCGCAATCCGCTGCTGATGACGTCAGATATTACATCACTGTATTTAGACACTTATTTACCCATGTCTTCTTCCATTCATCTTTAGCTATACATATATAAAAAAAAAAATTTTTCAGAAAGACACATATGTCATCAGTGATGTAATATCTGACGTCATCAGCAGCGGATTGCGGTCGCGTGAGTTATAGTTGCCTGCACTAACTATAACGGGGGAATTTCATTGGTTTTTTACGAGGGAAATGCCCAGCTAACTATAACATGTGTTAAACCTATGGTTTTTTAAGTGAATTTGCAAGGTTTTTTAAATGCTAATTCCTAACTATAACGTGTGTGAAACCTATGGTTTTTTCAGTGAATTTGTACGGTTTTTTAAATGCTAAGTTATGTATTTATTCATATATATGTTTTTTAAACAAAACTTTTTCACGCCGCGGTGGGCACGCGGTGCGCACCGCGTGCCCACTTTACGCAGTTCGTGTCGTGCGCGCACGGTGCGCTTCGTGCTCCATGCGCGCACAGTGGGCACGTGGTGCGCTTCGCGCACCTTGCGCACACTTTACGCAGTTCGTGCCGTGCGCGCACGGAGCGCATCGCGCACGGTGGGCACAGAGCGCTTCGCCCCCAAGGGCCAAATAATTTTTTTTTTTTTTTTGAAAAATCGCGGAGTGCGCTTACGCTGCGCGTACTTCGCAGAATTTTTTCCGTTTGGGTGGTGCACGCAGGGTGCGTGCACTCGGCGATTTTTCGAAAAAAAAATAAAAAAAAATGTTGCCCTTTGGGGTCCTTCTGGGACCCCCTGACCACGGCTAGGGGGTCAGGAACTGTCCACCCTGCCCCCTTTTCACGTTCTCCACATTTGTTTTTCACCCCCTCAGAGTGCGAGAGACAAAATGGCGGCCGACACTTCCTGGTTTCGACCGATTCGAATATTTACTAAGATCTAACAACCAATCAGAATTGCGCTCGCGCACGGCAAGGTGCGCGCACCCAGCGCGCACGCTGCGCGCGTTCAGATATATATATTGATTTAAATGCTATTTTCTCTGGAAATACTGAGCAGATTTACACCAAACCTGCAAAAGGCACTTCATGGACCTTATGGCTACCTCTCTGCCAAATTTCACGTAATTCTGTTCAGCCGTTCGGGCTGTAGCTGCGACTAAAGTCCCTATGGAAAAATCCATGGGGAAAACGTGTTTTGGGACCCCCCCTTTTTCTCGGCCCCCGCTTGACGAATCACCCCGAGACTTTCAGGGTAGGAGCGGAGCGGAGCGCCCCATTAATTTTGAAAATTTCGCGAGGATTTGTCAATCGGCGCTAAAGGTATTCAAAATAGAATTTTGAGATTTCCTATGGAAACTCGGTCCTAACTATAACTATCTACTGGCGACCGCCAGTAGATAATATATATATATATATATATATATATATATATATATATATATATATATATATATATATCCAAATGAAAGATTGCTCTAAAGTGAAGTGCCACACACGATGTTATTTCACCTGTTTAGTCATTTGGGCAGCAGCGAAGCACAGCGCACTTGTCCCAGCAGTTCTCTTTTAGCCGTCTGCCAAACGCGTTTCTGGAGGCATTCTCCCTTTCTCAATGGCTAGGCTCTGGAGGAAAGGAACAGCTGCCTTGCATTTAATGCTCGTTTTTAGACCCGTTTTCAAAGTTAATAGTACCGCCCAGAAGGGCGTGTTCTGCATGGCATTATGGTTCTTATAGTTTTCGGTAAATTAATTCCACCAGTAATAGCAGTTGTCACTTCACCTTCCTAAAATAAAATATCCGTCAGGTTGCATGTTCCAGGTTGCGCCTGTCTCGCTGCTTTCTTGTGCCCAGATGAGTAGGTAACAAAGTTCCTGAATGGTGCTCTCTCGTGGAACACACGGACCTGCACTGTCAGCAGGGGGGCAAGCTTCCTGGCCGGAGCAGGCCACTGTATATCCAAATGAAAGATTGCTCTAAAGTGAAGCGCCACACACGATGTTATTTCACCTGTTTATTCATTTGGGCAGCAGTGAAGCACAGCGCACTTGTCCCAGCAGTTTCTCTTTTAGCCGTCTGCCAAACGCGTTTCTGGAGGCATTCTCCCTTTCTCAATGGCTAGGCTCTGGAGGAAAGGAACAGCTGCCTTGCATTTAATGCTCGTTTTTAGACTCGTTTTCAAAGTTAATAGTACCGCCCAGAAGGGCGTGTTCTGCATGGCATTATGGTTCTTATAGTTTTCGGTAAATAAATTCCACCAGTAATAGCAGTTGTCACTTCACCTTCCTAAAATAAAATATCGGTCAGGTTGCATGTTCCAGGTTGCGCCTGTCTCGCTGCTTTCTTGTGCCCAGATGAGTAGGTAACAAAGTTCCTGAATTGTGCTCTCTCGTGGAACACACGGACCTGCACTGTCAGCAGGGGGGCAAGCTTCCTGGCCGGAGCAGGCCACTGTATATCCAAATGAAAGATTGCTCTAAAGTGAAGCGCCACACACGATGTTATTTCACCTGTTTATTCATTTGGGCAGCAGCGAAGCACAGCGCACTTGTCCCAGCAGTTTCTCTTTTAGCTGTCTGCCAAACGCGTTTCTGGAGGCATTCTCCCTTTCTCAATGGCTAGGCTCTGGAGGAAAGGAACAGCTGCCTTGCATTTAATGCTCGGTTTTAGACTCGTTTTCAAAGTTAATAGTACCGCCCAGAAGGGCGTGTTCTGCATGGCATTATGGTTCTTATAGTTTTCAGTAAATAAATTCCACCAGTAATAGCAGTTGTCACTTCACCTTCCTAAAATAAAATATCCGTCAGGTTGCATGTTCCAGGCTGCGCCTGTCTCGCTGCTTTCTTGTGCCCAGATGAGTAGGTAACAAAGTTCCTGAATGGTGCTCTCTCGTGGAACACACGGACCTGCACTGTCAGCAGGGGGGCAAGCTTCCTGGCCGGAGCAGGCCACTGTATATCCAAATGAAAGATTGCTCTAAAGTGAAGCGCCACACACGATGTTATTTCACCTGTTTATTCATTTGGGCAGCAGCGAAGCACAGCGCACTTGTCCCAGCAGTTTCTCTTTTAGCCGTCTGCCAAACGCGTTTCTGGAGGCATTCTCCCTTTCTCAATGGCTAGGCTCTGGAGGAAAGGAACAGCTGCCTTGCATTTAATGCTTGTTTTTAGACTCGTTTTCAAAGTTAATAGTACCGCCCAGAAGGGCGTGTTCTGCATGGCATTATGGTTCTTATAGTTTTCGGTAAATAAATTCCACCAGTAATAGCAGTTGTCACTTCACCTTCCTAAAATAAAATATCCGTCAGGTTGCATGTTCCAGGTTGCGCCTGTCTCGCTGCTTTCTTGTGCCCAGATGAGTAGGTAACAAAGTTCCTGAATGGTGCTCTCTCGTGGAACACACAGACCTGCACTGTCAGCAGGGGGGCAAGCTTCCTGGCCGGAGCAGGCCACTGTATATCCAAATGAAAGATTGCTCTAAAGTGAAGCGCCACACACGATGTTATTTCACCTGTTTATTCATTTGAGCAGCAGCGAAGCACAGCGCACTTGTCCCAGCAGTTTCTCTTTTAGCTGTCTGCCAAACGCGTTTCTGGAGGCATTCTCCCTTTTCAATGGCTAGGCTCTGGAGGAAAGGAACAGCTGCCTTGCATTTAATGCTCGTTTTTAGACTCGTTTTCAAAGTTAATAGTACCGCCCAGAAGGGCGTGTTCTGCATGGCATTATGGTTCTTATAGTTGTCAGTAAATAAATTCCACCAGTAATAGCAGTTGTCACTTCACCTTCCTAAAATAAAATATCCGTCAGGTTGCATGTTCCAGGTTGCGCCTGTCTCGCTGCTTTCTTGTGCCCAGATGAGTAGGTAACAAAGTTCCTGAATGGTGCTCTCTCGTGGAACACACGGACCTGCACTGTCAGCAGGGGGGCAAGTTCCTGGCCGGAGCAGGCCACTGTATATCCAAATGAAAGATTGCTCTAAAGTGAAGCGCCACACACGAATGCCTCCAGAAACGCGTTTGGGGTTGGGGTCTTTAGGGGAGAACTGAACTCCTAAATATTTAAAGGTGGGGTAATTAGTAGTGCGGAAGGGATTTAGGCAAAGGTCGTATTTGTGTATGAATGCTGCTCCACTGCCCCTGCAACCCTTTTGGTCACAGTGACGGATTGAGAAGCCTGATGGGGTAAAAGGTCAATGTAGGAGATGACTGGTCTTTTAGCCAGGTTTCAGTTAGAAAGCAAATGCAATATTGTGTTTTAAATATACTTTCAGCTATATCAGTGGCATGCTTGACTGCTGATCAACAGCAGTTTAGTAGCATGCAGTAAAGTGTAGGTAAAGATCTCGTATCAGGCTGACTGGGTTTGATGGTAGTTAGTTGGATGGGCGTCCTGGGAGGGCCCATAGTGTTCTGGGTTCTATTCATGCCAAGTACGACCAGGATCTTGCGGTAGTAGTGTCGGCTGGAGGCATTGCCGTAGGTGTTGCTCTGCATTACGGCTTCCCACTTCGATATTCCAGTCGTGTCAAAGTGAGTGTTTGTGGCAGGGACAGTGTTCAGCATAGATGCATGAGGTTGGGGCAGAATGTGGCCACTCTTTGCATCCTTACGTAATGAGTGATGACATTTATTCCAGAAGAGTTTATTTTGTGTTCTAGCTGGGCTCATATAGGGATCAGTTGGGAAATGGTTGGATCTTTGGTGGGGAGGGGAGTATGAGGTAAATGCTAAGGTAGAATCCAGTCTGCTGAGGTTGATGGACTGAGAGCTTGGAGTGGAGGATACAGTTGAATCCAGCCTGTTGTGGTTGATGGACTGAGAGTTTGGGATGTAGGATACGGTTGAATCCAGCCTGCTGAGGTTGATAGACTTAGAGGCTATGGGCGCAATAGATAACTTGAGGTGTGCTAAGGAGAAGGTATTGAACCTGAGGTGTCAGTGCATCCAGTAGTGGAGCTATAGGGTGGGGCGGAGGATAATCTGGGTATAGGGAGGTGTACATGCATGGGTTAGGTCTATGGGAGAGCGTGGGCAAATGGTTCTCCATGAGAAGGAGGACGGATGGAAGTCGAACCGGTTGGCATGGAATTGCAGAGTGCAGGGAACTAGCAATAGAAGATGGTTAGGTCTTGTTCAGAGGCTTGGATTAGGATATTCCTATTTCCGTATAAGGTTATGAACACTTCTCCGCTGAAGTCCTGTGATAGGGCTATGGTAAGCTTAGTTACCTAAGGGACTTTGGTATCCTTAGTTATGTGACGATGTAGGAAGTTCTCTATTCATTTGACAGGTTTCTTAGTGTAGTCAGTTTTAAGGCCTATGTGTGCTTGACTGTAGTAGATATCAGCTAATAGTTTCACTGGATGATCTCAGGGGAGTCTATGCTTGACATCTTTTTGCAGCCTGTTTGAGAGGTTTAATGGAAATTTAATGCAGTATGAGTTGGAGCTGTACATTTCTATGATAGTGTTGCGGTGGGACATTGGGATGAGGCCCTACTGCAGTATCAGCTATCCAGGGACTTCCTGTGGGATAGGATTTTCTGGGATGATTTCTTGTTGTAGTAGTGCCATTCATTGGAAGAGTGGAGGTCGCTATTTTGGAGGAGAAGGGCACCAGGTATGGGTGCGTGGGGAGGGCAGTCATCAAGAAGATTTAGTGGGATGCCTGTGAAGTAAGTGGTGCCTTTTAGCACAGAGGAGTGCCGGTGAGCCTGCTCAATTTCTCAAGTTCTAAGTGGTCGTGCTATATATGAGCTAGTGGTTACGGTAGGGTTTGTACTCCAGGTTCCCGAAAAAGCCCTCACAATTCAGGGGCATGCCGGTACTATATGTATACATAACATGGGTATGATAATAGGGTAAACATGGACTCAAAAAACATCATGCAAGCAGGAGCATTACTGCTGGTGTGGGGCAAAATTGGTTGAAACACAGTCTAGGCAATAGATGAACAGCATCAATATGAAAACACAGTGCATGTATAAGGAACCAATATTGGCATAAGGTAGACAAAACGTCTTATGCACATATATAATAGCATGTGCAAAGAGACACAGTAAGCATGCACAATAATGATGTAGGCCTACACTACCAAGTTCTGATGTAAATATGTTCAATCGTTAAACCAGTATTGGCATAGGATAGGTAGAACCAGAATGTAGGCAACAGCTAACAGCATCGTAAAAGTATACATTCATTTACATATGTAATGCTATGCACAAAGAGACACAGTGGATGTGCAGATTGGTGATACAGGAGTACAATACCACGTTCTGACATAAGTATGTTCAAGCATCAAACTAGTATTGGCATAAGCCAGGCAGAACCACTGAGTAGGCAATATATAACAGCATCAACTTGAAACCACAGTGCATGCATTGGGAACCAATATTGGCAAACATAGGTAGAATCAACAACAACAATACTTTATTCAGCTTTGCAAAAAACAATAAAAGTCAAGTTTACAAAGTATCTACCAAACGGCCATGCCTATGAAATGTCTGCCATAAATTCCACAGCTTCAGTGAAAACACTCAAGATTAGAAATGAAAATAATTATGACAGCTGGATGTGAACCTAACAGCAGACTTTATAAACTAAGAACATGAAATACAGAGTTCCCTGAAAACATTAATAAAGAAATAAAAGCAGGACGCACCTGGCTAAACTTTTCCTCGGTAGCTCATAGTAAATACAAAACATTAAAAAATGGAGCATATTCTGTGGAGACTTGCCGTCGCAGGCATAGGGCGGCAGTCTCTGACCCTTGTCTGTCCACGTGGATGGGCAAGAAGGAGCTGAAAGAGGTCACAATTGAACCTGGTCTTAAGAGATGGAGAGCCCTAAAAGATACGGTTCCGTCAATTGCACTGTTTTCAAAAGAATAAATGTACGTACACAAGGCATCCTTAGCTCATGATCTTCCCTGTCTGACACCCGTTGTCTAGAAATTAAATAGAAAAGGAGCTAGTATACTGCCCTGCCGGACCTCTCTCTGAATTGGAAACTGCAGAGTGACCATGAGATCTTTGATGTAACGTACCTCTGCCATTTTGTCCCTAAGGAGATCATGTAAAAAGTGGACGAAATCTCTATCCACCATCATGGCCGACAAAGTCTGCCAGAGCTTACTTTTGTTCACACAATTGAACATGGATGACAGGTCCATGAAGGCCAGGTTGATGGTACCGGGGCAGGCGACTGTATACTTGGGAAGGATCATAAACTGGTTCCGACATTGGTCCACTGTTCACCTACCAGGGCAGAAACCATATTGAACATCTACTAGGATGTTATTTTCATCTGCCCAGCTGATGAACCTGTCCAATAAAATGCATCCAACCACCTTGACCACTATTTCCAGCACAGAAATTGACCTATAACAGTGGGTGATATCCTTGTTACCTTTTTTTAAAACTGGAACCCAAGTAACTGGAGGGTCTGCTCTGACAGCTGCGCTAGTAGTTGAGGTGAGGCCGGCACCCACAGCTACAGATTGGAAATATAAAGGTCAGGGAGGATCCCGTTGGGTCCCGGTGTCTTATTTCTGGACAACACCAATATGTCCTTCCTTTCTTCCTTGTCTGCAATTACTTAAGCAGATTTCCCTCTTCCTACTTCACAGGATGCACTCAAATCTGGTGGGCATTGAAACATTTCCTTGAAGTGACTAAGCCTTCATGTTCTGTAATTGCAGCATCGAGAGCCTTTACAGCATCTGCTGCCAAAAATCGGGTGTTTGCTATGCTCCAAAACTTGGAGCTATTCTTTAGGGTACTTTCCTCAGTGAGCTCACTCCAGGCCTGCTCCCTCAACTTGGCCTTGCGTCTTGCTAATTCAGCTTTATACAGCCTTCTACAGGTCCTTACCAAACCAGGTTCCCTTGGTTTGGTACCTAGTGCTTCCCTCAGTTTCCTTACTGCACGAGAGCAGTCCGAATCTAACCATCTTGAGGCCCGGTCCAGGTGCCGCAGGGGCGGGGCCTTAAGTAGATCTACTATAGAACAGGAAATAACTGTTAAAGTCTCAAGGACCTCCCCTGGATCAGCCTGCAGGATTGAGCAGGTCGCTAACACCTCATGGCGCATGGCTGACAGGGACTCATAAAAAGAGTCAGGGATTATCTGTACCCACCTGAGCCTTCTGCCCCCATCTATACCATTCAAATAAAGTCAATAAAGGAGTCACATCCCCTCTCTGTAATGGTGGGAATGATAGGCTTCCTGACTTGATCTTGTTTGCACATGGCCGATGTTAGATCAAACTCATTCACTAGGATATTGAGGGTATCTCACTGTTTAGTGTGTTCTAAATGCATTCCTGTCAAACAAGGGCAACCCATATCTCTGAGACCCGTCCCACTTGAGTCCCCACATAAATGGATTTTGAAGTCTCCTACAAGCATAAAGCTAGTGTAGCGTGGGGTAAGGCTATTCAGGTTTCTTAAGAAGGAGCCCAACACAGAGATGTTACAAACATCAGGAAGGGAAGAAGTAGTATTATAGAAATTCAGAAGCAACAGCTTGTCTGACCCACAAGAGAATGACAAGGCTAGCAAACATGAATTATCAGTAGGAAACACAACCAGTCTACATTGTACGACTAAGGAGACATAGACTACCAAACCTTCCTTGAGTCTCCCCGCCCTTGAGGGGGTAGCAGGAACAAAATAAGACTTGTATCCCTCTATAAAAAAAACTGTTCTCGATTGCCCACGCTTCCTGTAGGCATATCATGTCTAATTGTTTTATAAATAGGGTCCAGCTAGAGACAGGGAACTTGCTAGTCAACCCTGCTATGTTCCATTATATCAATTTACAGGCGTTGGTAGGTAGAATCATCATATGGGCTAGTGAGCATCAGACAGGCAGGGTCACTACTGCTGGTACGAGTTGGAATAGGTGAGAATCACAGAATAGGCAATAGATAACAGCATCCATATGAGGTTGCAGTGTATGCACAAGGACCAGTGATGGCATAAGGTAAGGCAAGATCATCTTATAGGCATAGTGCGACTAGAGAAACACGGTAAACGCACCATATAATTGTGTTGGCAAACAATACAAATTCTGACGAAAATATGCTCTAGCATCGACTACTATTGGCGTAAGGTAGGCAAAACCAAAATCTGCCGTAAATTAGGTCTGGCATTGAACCACTATTGGTGAAAGGCAGGCAAAAACATCCTATAGGCATATGTGATTGAGTGAGTGTAAAAATACAAAAGCGCGCAAGATAATAATTTAGGTGCATGATACTAAGTTCTGGCATAAATATGATCAAGTTATTCTAGCTTGGCATAAAAAAACGCAACATTTACCGCCAACTCATGATGTAGTAGTGAGATCATAAAATTGGTGATTGGTAGGAAAATCCTACTGCGGAAGTATCCCAAGTGTAATTCAACTTAGGAAGTAGCCCAAATAATAAACAGATGATAGTGATTTGCTGAAATCCTACTGAGAAAGTAGCCTAAATGCATTTCCACCGAATAGGTATCCCAAACAATAGACTGAAACTAGTGAATGGTAGAAATTCTACTGGCAAAGCAGCCCAAAACACATTCTGCTAGTGGAGTAGACCAAAAACTGCTTCCAACTGAGGTAGTAGCCCAAACTAGATATATGTTGATGAGGTAGCCCAATCTTTCCTACTGAAAAGTAGCCCACCAACGAAAGGGTGAAATCAGGCAAAAGAATCTTAATTTAGGGCACCAGTGAAGGGGGCAAAGGGTGTCACTAACCACCTCAAACCATTCCCCACTCCTGTGGAGTAATCTACAAGCTGTGGCAGGTAATTATGGACTGGACCAATTCATGCTAGGGTAGACAAGATGCCAGTTAGCTCATAATTTATTTGCTAACTTGCTCAAAAACTATGTATTTTCAAAACATCGTGCCACGGGGCCTCAGTGTGCCCACAGGCGTTGGTATGATATGTGGGATCAGGGGCAATGGGACTGCCATGCAGGGTACTGGGTCGGTTTCAGTTTTTACAGAGAGACTATCTCAGTTCTGGGTGGGGTGGCAGCCAAGCGTCTACCGGTCTTGACAGTAGCAGGCACCATCTTACCTCATCATGTCAACAGAGAGGAGTATTCCCAGAGCACGATGACAGTCTCCTGACTGTCTGGTCTGCTGATCGAAAGGCCATGGTCTGCACAGAGGGGGCCGGAGCATCAGCAAAACCCAGCAGCTGAGATAAGGGGGAATGGGGGTGATCTCAATGGAGGGACCGTTGTGTCATCTGAAGCTTCCCTTCGTGTCTGGGAACCTTTGTTGTGCTCTCAGTAGAGGGACCGCTTCAGTGTGCACGGTTCTGAGTTACGCTGTCCCACGGTGATGGGACTTTATGAAGGGGTTGAAGCTTCCCTACAGGGTATTTGACCCTGATCTCTGCGGCTAGATCATTACAGCTTTGAAGCTTCCCTATGGGTTTTGGAACCACTGTCAAAAACTCTAAGTAGGGGCCACTACCCAAGGTATTGTGAAATGCCATTACCCTCTCTCCCGGAGTCTGAAATGTGTCACCTTTGTCCTCCAGGTCCTGGGCAGAGAGCGGCAGGTATGACTGGAGCAGCAGATATGGAAGAGCATCTGGGGCCATCTAGGATCCTCCGTCGTGGGGCCCTGGTCCAATTATTGCTTTCAGTGTTCAGCAAGGTGATCCAATCAAAAAATGGGATCAGAGAGTGTGTGACGGGCTGGGGCTAAACGGGGATTTATGCTTGTAGTGATCCCTTGCCTTGGGAGCCTCTGCAGGGAGCTGCAAATCTTAATCCATGGTTTGCTTTAGTGCTTTCTGACCTCCTGTTTTTGACAGTTTTGCTGAACTTAATTTTTGCTGGTTGTAGAAATCTGTGTACTTTTTCACTTCTGACCAGTGCTAAAGTGCATGTGCTCTGTATCTAAAATGTAATAACAATTGGTTTATCCCTGATACAAATGCAGGGAGGGAGTCCTGCAACAGCGTTCTAGCTCCTCCATTAAAGAAAGAGGTGCTGCTCATTCTAGCAGGGGCACACATAACCACCATGGTTTCTGAAATTCTTACCAAAAGAGAGTCTGTCAACAGGAACAACTTCCCCTTCGGGAATCAGTTACCTCCTCAAATCGGAGGTCAGTAACTGATCAATGCTTTGTGACTACTGTTCCAAATAAATGAAGCATTAGATTGCAAATGCCAAAAAGGAGTTGGATGACTTTTCCCCATCCACTCCTATTTGTGATTGGTAAGGGATCGAACAAAACCTTTAATGAGCTGGAATGACTTTTGTGACTCTTAAAGGTGAATTGGGGGGCATGGCTAGTGGCACTACAAGATACCCGCTTGACTCTGAGTCTCTTCGACCAGAAGGAGAAGAAACTAACTATGCAGAGGCGTCTGGCATCCTTCCTCATACAGAACCGGCAGCCCGGTTGCAGAGGCATTGAAGAGCAGTATGGTAAGCTTAATGAACTGTTTCTGGTCTATTTTCTACTATTATTTACCTTTTTATGTCCCTTCTCGTGCTGTCGAATTCCGGCAGCCATTTTTTTTCTCACCAGGATGGGGCACTGTCAGCTGAATTCTGTTCACACCTTTGCAGAGCATATCCACTAAGCATAGAGCTTTTATCTGGCATCCTGATGTATACCTTTCTTTAAATATGAAGGTAACACAACTATTTCCGCCACTTGTGGGCTTTCTGCCTTGAGCATACTTGCTTTACTGGTCATATTTCCTGTCTACTTTATGAGAAGGACTAAATCTACTCGCAGACTTAACAAGCCCACTGATTCCTCTTATTCTTTGCATTCTCTACCTCAGAAAGAGTGCCACATGACTGAATTCAGATCACCAAAGGGGGATAATCAGCTCTCTGCTGTCCCAAAACTGATTATACTAACCGCTCGTCTACAATTCTTCAAAAAGAGTCCGCAAGTGTGGGTAGCAAAAGACTCAAGAAAGTACGATCTCTTCCAAAAGTCTCCTTATACACTAACTCTAGTGGCTCTTATAGAAGAAGTGAAAACCAATAATACCTTCATGATTATTGAGACTAACACTACTCCATAGAAGTGAAGAGAAAAGGACTAACTTGGACAAATTTCAGTAGCTTGACAACGTTTAAGTAATATTTAAGATGTTGTGCCTCAAGTTGAGTCCACAACAATGGAGATAAGCCTCCTCAGGCAGCAAACTGAGGATTTGAAAACCATAACAGGTAAAATAGCTTATAAATTAATGGATTAATGGTATTCCAGAAGTTGAAGAAGGCTTAGATATTAGGTTTAGGCCTGGGCAGTAAACTCCGCTCCGTTGTTCTAATTCACAGAATTTTCCCACTCGGCACTCTGCTTGGAGCATGGAGTTTGGCAAAAAAAAACTCTGCCACCCAATGGCAGAAGGTAGTTTATCGGCACCCTGTCCACTTCATCAATTCTAGGCAAAACAGCCCTCCTCTACATGCGAGGCTCAGTGAGTGTGGTCGACTTCCTTCACAAAGGCCAGCTTTATTTAATGGAGGCTGCATTCCATGTTCCTATTTCATGCTTATTGAAGAAAATTCCCGCCATACAGCATGGCTAATGTCCGGACCCTTTACTCTCAAAAATGGGGATTATGTACAGTACAGTGTAATCAATCAGGGGTTTATATAGCACAACTATTCATCCGTGAGGGTCTCAAGGCACTGGGGGGGCTGCTGATCCGTCTAGGCGAAGGGGTTTAGTCGAAGAGCTAGGTCTTGAGATCCTTCCTGAATTGGCTTTGCGACAGGGATTGCCTGAGGTGGAGAGGCAGGGTACTACACATTCTAGGGCACAGAGAAGGATCCATCAAAAAAATACACAGAGACAATAATCTGACTATTTGTGTTCCTTAGAGAAGATGGGGGCATATCCCAACCTCCAGCTAACAACAAACTCATCAGGAAGAGAAGCAGAGGTCATGTGTCCCAAGGGTGCACCAAAGAAGAGCATTCTTAACAATGATGTGGCCTCACAACTTTTATTTTAGAATGCAGCACAAATCCCACCATCTTTTCCAGTCTACAAACGCCTCACTTTGATAAGGGATTATACTGTCTATGAGAGTCTGCTTCTTCCTGCAGCCCATCAACAGTTACTTCTGCTTTAGTGAGTTCTTCCTAACACTTGATCATGCAGTGGCTCTAAGAGAAGGAACTTGAGGTGAGAGGCGTTATCATGGGCTGCTTTATGCTCCTTTCATTTCACAATACTATGTTTACCTAATTTTACTAGAAAACCAATTTTCTCCATTAACATAGGCGCGTGATTCCTGTTTCCACTAGGGAACAATGCCTTTCTTGTGCCACTCAGAAACACTGCTTTCTCTTCATCCCACAACCAACACTAGCTTTTTCTCTCTTTGGACTATCAAACAATTCAGCCCTTTTTACCAGACAACTCTTTTCTTGCGCTACTGGCAAGTGATTCATTTTTTTTCCGCATTAGTCAACGATGTCTCTCCTTGCGTTCACAGGCAATGGTGTCATACACTCTTTCAGCTAGTCGACATGAATTTTAGTTCTTCGAAAAGGTAATTATGTTTTCCCCATTCCACCAGCCAACAAGGGTTCTCCAGATCAGCTAGCCAGCACATTTCTTTCCTCAATGTAAAGGCCAACATTGTTTTTGTCCCATCTATAAGACAGTAGGATTTGGGTTTCACAGCCTGTTTTTATGGTCTCCACCTTTTGGAAAATAATGCTTCCTTGCTTTCTGTTAAGTTTTTTCGATTGTTGGCTTTTGCTGCACAAGTAGAACATGTGTTTCCGGCCCAAAAGCTCTCTGTGAAGCTTGAGGTGTACATGGTGGAAATAGGGGAACACAAGAGAGGTCCCGGGCCCCTGGGCAGAGAGGAGGTAAAGTTCATCAGGAGGAGCCTGGGCAGGAGGGGTGCAGGCAGGGATGTTGGGGAGCGATGGGATGCATATGTCAGTGTTCAGTGCAAATAAGTAATAACCCTGATGGGGCCTTTCATTGCCAGGTCTGCGCAGCTGGGGAAGCAGCCGGACTTCTGGCACTGTGGGGGGCACTGCAGCTGCACCCCCATGCAATATACAAATGCGTCAATGTTCAGAGAGGAAGTTTACAAAATATGCCATTCATAACAAACAGAAAATGTAGATATAATAATGTCTTGTGATAATAGAAGTTCTCTCTGAACTATTAAATTACAAAATCCTAGTATATTTTAGGGAAATGGTTTCCCGCACACACCCTTAGACTGAAACTCGCATGTCGCACTTTCTGAAATTATACTTACACTATTGTCCCTATAAACATAAAAAACTCCATAATTAGCTTTTAAGTATATTCACCCAAGCAGATGTATAACAGAGTATGGGTGGGTGGCGAAACTCCATGGAATTTAACTGAGTTTTTGTGCAACTCTGCGGAATTCCACATACTACTACTCTGCAAGTTCCACCCACCCCAATTATATAATTTCTTCAAACTAATCTTCCTGAACTCACTGGTCTACATGAATCACCTTCTCTTAATATTCAAACAGCTCATTGTCTTTGCGGTAAAGTTTCAAAGTCAAATGAATTGTGAGCAATTATCTCTTCTTTCTACAATATATTGATCTTATGAACCTTCTTCGTGCTGCAAAATAACAACGGCAGCTCATCTGATCTGGCCACAAGATATATTTTTCACGAGACATCTCAAGAGCTACTGCCACACGGAAGAAGGAATCTCTAGCTCTTTGACCACAACTGAAAATTATGATCTCTCGCTATGGTTTATTTCATCCCTGTCTTTTTAATGTCCTCTACAAGAAGAAAACTTTCACCTTCGAACATCCAGACAAGCTACTTGACTTCTGAAAAGAAGGTACTGAAGCACAGAATTAAGGTGCAACAAATCTAATAAACACACAGTCCAATAATGTATCAGCAGTAGAGGTGAGCAAAGGTTTTTTTATTCTTCACATTTTCAACCAAGTCTTTGTATTTTGTACAACACATTCATGAAACGGCAGCTGACACGTTTCGTCTACAAGACTTTTTCAGGGCTGTGAGTTGATGTGAAATCATATGTCTGTGTGGTACTCTGCACTCAGAAGAAAGTCAAAAGACTGTGCCACTTCAAGTGTGAGTCCTAATGTGCATTTTAATTCAAATAGATCATGTAAAGTGTACCGCTGCCACCCCAGTATCCAGTGGACATGGATATGTTCCAATGACTGGCACTGGGAACCCGCAGAAAATGTGTTAAGCCTATAACAATAGTGATAGTAGACCAATCCCAAAGTGGAATTGAAGGCCAGGATGTGCCTCCTACATATGGTTAGTCTACAAACAAAGTAAAGAGTGAGCACTGATTCCTGCAAGATAACAATGTGACAATGGAGGCCATGATATGCTTTGAGTATGAAGTTCATCTCCGTAAACAGTGCTAATTGACTTCATTAGGTCGCACAGTTTAATTGTTTTGTTCATGAGTTGCATCCTGCTCTTGTTCCTCATATGAATGCTTCATTGATACATTTTATTTTAGCTATAGTTTCCTTCCTATATTAATACCTTGTCCACCTCTTTTAGGTTATCTGGTTTCTATGTCATATTGGAATTGTTCGTACCTATGTGTTCCCTGCTCTGTCTGTGTGATGATTGTTTCTTGGAATTCTGCTTTTGCCTTCTATGTTGTCAAGATAAGGGTGCCAGAAGCTCGCCCAATGTCTTTAACCAACATTATTGAGCAATATCTGCATTTTATGCTACTAGCTTCTCCTTGCTTATGATATCCAATTTCCTTTAGATAGTTCTCATTCCCGTTGTACGAGTCTATGAGTGGCCATCACCCTTTTGTGGTCCACGACTCTCTATCTTTCAATACTAACTTTTCTTTTTGATACTTATGATATTTATAGGCCCTACGACATATCCTTAACTTCTTTGTGCGGTCATTCTTGCATCCCCTTTTGTATCTTTCCTAGCCTTCCTCGCTTTCCTCACTCCTTTGCAGGATCTTATTGGGAAGTTCACTCTTTTATTGCTTTTTCTGTTATTCGTATACACCATAATACTGAATTGTATTTAAAATGTCTGATTTACGTGTCATTTCATGGAATGTGAAGGGTCTTCGAAACCCTATTAAAAGACCGAGAATTTGAACTCAGCTTTCCAAATTAAAATGCTATGGGTCTTATTATGAGTTGGCGATTCGAGAGAAGAGAGCTCAGCGGTCCAACTGCTGTATTACAAGTTGAGTGGATCGCCACTGGACCACCCTGACCGCCAGCAGACCATCGATTGCCGGGTTTGAGATTGGGGTACGGCAGCCACCATAGGGCGGTACAAGGGACCTGCACCACCGTCCATATTACGAGTTGCCTGTTCGATGAGCAGACCGTGGTGGTTTGACCGCCTGCTTAAAGGTGGCGGTGATGAAGGAATTCGGTCTAAAATCACCCCTTTCTTGTTCTTCCTGTCAAATTCTGATATGGATCCAATTCTCCAGGTCCCCCCCTTCACAGCAGGATCTTCATGTCGAGGATTACAGCCCTGTTTGCAGCAATCTACATGTGAGTCCTTTTCATACCATATACCCACTGTCAGGACTGCCCATAAATGGGCTGAGCCCCGGGACATCTGCAGTCAAAATGCACAAACAGGCATCAATATATTTGGAAAAGTACTCAGGACCGGTGCAAGATTCCTGCCTTCACACCACTGGCCAGTGGTCAACTCATAATATAGTGGTCTTTGGACAGCCAGCGCCGTGGGCTGCTGGCGTGGGTGGATGTTGTCCTACAGTGTTTGGACCGCCAAACTCGTAACGAGGTCCTAAAATGTTTTGCTTCAGAAAACCAACATAACGGATACAGAAGCCCTTTTATTAAGATGTAATTGGGTCAGATCTGTTTTTCGCTCTATTGCAGCTAATGTTAAAGGAAAAAAACAAGGAAACCCTAGAAGTCTGAAGGGACCAAGGGTGTACTTATGTTTAAAGAGCAACAGTGGTCCCTTACAAGTTAGATTATTAAAATATCACAATTTTCCAATCAAAAAATGGAATTACGAGTGTAGACAATGGACAGATACAAACATTTATTACAATTGAATTAGACGCACAAGGTAATAAACGCAGGGGGTTAGTGAGCAGACTGTGACGAGGTAATAGGTCATCAGCCGGTTTCCTTACCACAGGCAAGTGACTTAAAAAGTGACTTTTCAATTTGTGAAAATGTAAGTAAAAGAGCCACAATCAAATTGACATCTCGTACTCAACAGTTAGATACAATTACAGTATTACAAATCGGCTGATTTCCTATTACCTCGTCACAGTCTGCTCACTCACCCCCTGCGTTTATTACCTTGTGCGTCTAATTCAATTGTAATAAATATTTCTATCTGTCTATTGTCTACACTTATAATTCCATTTTTTGATTGGAAAATTGTGATATTTTACTAATCTAACTTGTATGGGACCACTGTTGCTCTTTAAACTTCTGCAGCTAATAACAAAAATGAAGTTCTCATTTTATTTCATAAAGCTTTTGATGTTGACATTATTCCCTAGCAGTGATGGATACTTCTAGATGTCAAAATTAACAACATCCCTTTCTCTATTTTCAATGTTTAGGGCCCTAATGGCACTGATACTCAGTTTAGGGAAATCACAACTTCCAAATTAATGTCGCTTGCACTCAGCCCTCCATGTTTGAAGCTATTGTTACCAGATTATGGATCCCTTTACCAATTGTGCTTCTAAAACTAAATGTATTCCAGATAAAATCCAAAAGGCTGTTTGCATTGTTTAATCAATGTGTGGATAGTATATATTCCAGATCTCTTAGAATACATGATTTACTCCCCTGTACATCAGACCAGATCGAGGGGAGATTATATCTTTTTAAGTAACAATGCAACCCAATCTGTTATAAGAACTCTGACTGGAGCACTTCAAATCTCTGATCATACTCCAGCGATGGTAGACCCAGAATTGACTACCGCATCGTCATGTTCAAATCGATGGAGATTCAGCAATTATTTCTTGCAAGACTAATTTTATCTCCAAATTTGAAAAATTTACAAAAGAGTTTTTTGATCTCAATACCACCAAAGATTCCAAATTTACCTTCATTTGGGACTCTTTAAAATAACAGCTCAATGTTTCATTTTAAATTGTGTCACATCTAAAAAGAAACTGGCAATTCAGGATTCCCTTCAATTATTTAGACTTATCAAAAATCAGGAACATGAATATTATTCATCTGATCGTAAAGACACTTTCAGGTAAAATTAGAATTTATTAAAAATCCACTAATGATGCTTTTTGCCCACTATTAAAAATTAGCGCCAAATATTATGGTAGTCCTAATAGATCAGGCAAATTGCTGGCCAATCTTTTAAAAATTAAAAAACAAAAATGACTACTATTACTGATACAGATGGTACCAAACTTTACAAAGATGCAGAGATCCTTTATTGCTTTGCAGACTACACAACCCAGAAAATACCCCATCAAAAATATTTTGACTCATTTTTTATTAACATACCTAAAAAGGTACAAACCACGCTCATTTTTGTCCATTTAAAAGTGGACATTTATATTACTGAGATTAAGGGAAGCTATTTTACACCTCTCTACTTATAAAATGGCTCTTTTTCCCTAAATTAAATATGCCTTTAAACCATTTCTGTTCGGAAGCTACTGCTCAAGGTTCCTTTTTAGAGACAATGTTATGATCTATCCCTAAAAATGAGAGATTTATCAGAAAGCAGAAATTATAGACCCATTTCCTTGATCAACTTCAATTTTAAAATATATGATAACATTTTAGCCAGATGACTCAATTATATTATTCGTTCCCTAATTCATTGTGAGTAATCTAGCTTTGTTAAAGAGTGATAATTCTAGAACATTCTTGAATGTAATTGATGACGCCATCAAATCTCTTGATCCTATTGCCCCAATTATATTGGATGGACAGAAAGCATTTCATAGAATTAAAGTGGACTTTCTCTTTAGGGCTCTGCAATGGCATAGGTTTGGTTACAAAAAATTATTACATTTATTCAAATATTATATAGTTTCCATGAAACCTCGGTCTTTGTTAATGACATGCAATCCTCATATTTTCCAGTGATGCGAGGTATCAGACGGAGTTTTCCTTTATCACCTTTATTATTTATTTTGCACTTAATGGAAAAATACATACCACACTGATATATACTGGTTATAAATATAAAGGTTTTAAGATCAAATTTACATCAAATGAAGACGATATATGTCAAATCCAGATGCTTCCATCCCCGTCTTACTAGATTTTCTTAACTCCTATTCCTCGGTTTCCAGTTACAAGTTAAGCATTTAAAAACCGGAAGTAATGCTACTTTATAAGTACATATAGGACTTGTGTGGAAGTCTATAACATTGAAATGCCTCTGTATTTTATACTCCAATTCTGACTCAGCATTACCCTGACAGAGATTAAGCACAAAATTAAGACACTTTTTGGAAAATGCTCACCATTTTTTTCTCTCTTGGTGAGGCCGTCAACGCTATAAAAATGATGATTTTACCCACTGTTACTTTTGTCTTATCAATGCTTCCTGATAAACCTCAGCAAAAATGTTATAAGGTTATCAACACTAGTTTACTTCAATGCTTGTGGAATGCAAAAGAATCTTTAGCTAGATGGTGTTAATTTCCCAAACTTTCAAAACTATCATTCAGCTTTTACACTTAAACAAGAGTGGACATTTACTTGAATACCCATTAATCATCCCTTCACATTCAAAGAATATTCTTACATATTATGTAAGCCTCCATTCTTTTCATCTCCTGTAATTAGCTATTCAGAAATTTTGCAGGACTATTTTACAAAAGTCACAATCAGCATTTTACATTTTCAAGTCCACCCCTGTTTGTTGGTTCATATCTAAAGTTGCACACAATCACAAGATGGCTTGTTATTTTACCTGGTTACTCAAGTGAATACATTAAATATAACATTTAATGGATGGTAGTCACTTTTGTTCTTTTGAAGAATTACAGTGCAAATTTCATCTTCCACATAATTATCGTAGCCAATATAACCTTTTAATTAATGCAATCCAATACACATTTCCAATCTCTTCTGCATCTGATATGCCTCTCTCAAACTCTCCATCCTCTCCCTACGATTTTACTTCCAATGTTACAGCCTCTCATTTTTATAAACAATTAATGGATTGTAGACCTACCAGACAAAAAACATCCATAGAAATGACATGAGAAAAAAACTTAAACATGCTTATACCCTTTATTATGATTCGGCTCAGCTAGCACTACTCAAACTCTTTTTTTAAACTTTTTATAATAGATTCTTCCTGACCCCAAATTTATTGCACAAGATGAAACTCACTCAGGATAGTAGATGCTGGTAATGCAATGCAGATAATAGTGATGTTTAGCATATGTTATTTTTTGTCCCAAGGTAAGAATTTTCTGGACGCAGGTATAGAATAAAATTAATTACATTTGTATAACTTCACTGCCGTTCAGCATCCAACAGATTGTCCTTAGTGGACTACATGTTTCGTGGTCACAAAATCACCCAAAAGGTTGTTTTGTTGATCTTATTGCCATTGCTTTTAAAGTTATTACACCTAACTGGAAAAATGCTAATGATATTTTGTTTAGCAAATGTTGGAATTTGTTGTGTTATATTCATAGGCTGGGCCAGTTCTACTTCTGTTCAGGTATGCATCAAAATAGACTTGTTGTGGTTGCCTTTCACCTCTTTTCTTTCCAAACATGCTTGTTTGAATTCTGACACTATTAAAATCTTTGAGGGGCTGATTCACAGAACTAATCTGAGACAAAATCCTAAACTTACTACTTTCGGTATTCACAGAGGCATTTAGTAGCAGTAAAGTTAGGATTCCTAATTTTACTACTACTAAACTGAGAAAAAATCCTAACTTTACAACTTCCGGTATTCACAAAAGGGATTTAGTAGTAGTAAAGTTAGGATTCCTAACTTTACTACTACTGAATCCCTTTTGTGAATACCAAAAATTATGATCTCTCGCTATGGTTTATTTCATCCCTGTCTTTTTAATGTCCTCTACAAGAAGAAAACTTTCACCTTCGAACATCCAGACAAGCTACTTGACTTCTGAAAAGAAGGTACTGAAGCACAGAATTAAGGTGCAACAAATCTAATAAACACACAGTCCAATAATGTATCAGCAGTAGAGGTGAGCAAAGGTTTTTTTATTCTTCACATTTTCAACCAAGTCTTTGTATTTTGTACAACACATTCATGAAACGGCAGCTGACACGTTTCGTCTACAAGACTTTTTCAGGGCTGTGAGTTGATGTGAAATCATATGTCTGTGTGGTACTCTGCACTCAGAAGAAAGTCAAAAGACTGTGCCACTTCAAGTGTGAGTCCTAATGTGCATTTTAATTCAAATAGATCATGTAAAGTGTACCGCTGCCACCCCAGTATCCAGTGGACATGGATATGTTCCAATGACTGGCACTGGGAACCCGCAGAAAATGTGTTAAGCCTATAACAATAGTGATAGTAGACCAATCCCAAAGTGGAATTGAAGGCCAGGATGTGCCTCCTACACATGGTTAGTCTACAAACAAAGTAAAGAGTGAGCACTGATTCCTGCAAGATAACAATGTGACAATGGAGGCCATGATATGCTTTGAGTATGAAGTTCATCTCCGTAAACAGTGCTAATTGACTTCATTAGGTCGCACAGTTTAATTGTTTTGTTCATGAGTTGCATCCTGCTCTTGTTCCTCATATGAATGCTTCATTGATACATTTTATTTTAGCTATAGTTTCCTTCCTATATTAATACCTTGTCCACCTCTTTTAGGTTATCTGGTTTCTATGTCATATTGGAATTGTTCGTACCTATGTGTTCCCTGCTCTGTCTGTGTGATGATTGTTTCTTGGAATTCTGCTTTTGCCTTCTATGTTGTCAAGATAAGGGTGCCAGAAGCTCGCCCAATGTCTTTAACCAACATTATTGAGCAATATCTGCATTTTATGCTACTAGCTTCTCCTTGCTTATGATATCCAATTTCCTTTAGATAGTTCTCATTCCCGTTGTACGAGTCTATGAGTGGCCATCACCCTTTTGTGGTCCACGACTCTCTATCTTTCAATACTAACTTTTCTTTTTGATACTTATGATATTTATAGGCCCTACGACATATCCTTAACTTCTTTGTGCGGTCATTCTTGCATCCCCTTTTGTATCTTTCCTAGCCTTCCTCGCTTTCCTCACTCCTTTGCAGGATCTTATTGGGAAGTTCACTCTTTTATTGCTTTTTCTGTTATTCGTATACACCATAATACTGAATTGTATTTAAAATGTCTGATTTACGTGTCATTTCATGGAATGTGAAGGGTCTTCGAAACCCTATTAAAAGACCGAGAATTTGAACTCAGCTTTCCAAATTAAAATGCTATGGGTCTTATTATGAGTTGGCGATTCGAGAGAAGAGAGCTCAGCGGTCCAACTGCTGTATTACAAGTTGAGTGGATCGCCACTGGACCACCCTGACCGCCAGCAGACCATCGATTGCCGGGTTTGAGATTGGGGTACGGCAGCCACCATAGGGCGGTACAAGGGACCTGCACCACCGTCCATATTACGAGTTGCCTGTTCGATGAGCAGACCGTGGTGGTTTGACCGCCTGCTTAAAGGTGGCGGTGATGAAGGAATTCGGTCTAAAATCACCCCTTTCTTGTTCTTCCTGTCAAATTCTGATATGGATCCAATTCTCCAGGTCCCCCCCTTCACAGCAGGATCTTCATGTCGAGGATTACAGCCCTGTTTGCAGCAATCTACATGTGAGTCCTTTTCATACCATATACCCACTGTCAGGACTGCCCATAAATGGGCTGAGCCCCGGGACATCTGCAGTCAAAATGCACAAACAGGCATCAATATATTTGGAAAAGTACTCAGGACCGGTGCAAGATTCCTGCCTTCACACCACTGGCCAGTGGTCAACTCATAATATAGTGGTCTTTGGACAGCCAGCGCCGTGGGCTGCTGGCGTGGGTGGATGTTGTCCTACAGTGTTTGGACCGCCAAACTCGTAACGAGGTCCTAAAATGTTTTGCTTCAGAAAACCAACATAACGGATACAGAAGCCCTTTTATTAAGATGTAATTGGGTCAGATCTGTTTTTCGCTCTATTGCAGCTAATGTTAAAGGAAAAAAACAAGGAAACCCTAGAAGTCTGAAGGGACCAAGGGTGTACTTATGTTTAAAGAGCAACAGTGGTCCCTTACAAGTTAGATTATTAAAATATCACAATTTTCCAATCAAAAAATGGAATTACGAGTGTAGACAATGGACAGATACAAACATTTATTACAATTGAATTAGACGCACAAGGTAATAAACGCAGGGGGTTAGTGAGCAGACTGTGACGAGGTAATAGGTCATCAGCCGGTTTCCTTACCACAGGCAAGTGACTTAAAAAGTGACTTTTCAATTTGTGAAAATGTAAGTAAAAGAGCCACAATCAAATTGACATCTCGTACTCAACAGTTAGATACAATTACAGTATTACAAATCGGCTGATTTCCTATTACCTCGTCACAGTCTGCTCACTCACCCCCTGCGTTTATTACCTTGTGCGTCTAATTCAATTGTAATAAATATTTCTATCTGTCTATTGTCTACACTTATAATTCCATTTTTTGATTGGAAAATTGTGATATTTTACTAATCTAACTTGTATGGGACCACTGTTGCTCTTTAAACTTCTGCAGCTAATAACAAAAATGAAGTTCTCATTTTATTTCATAAAGCTTTTGATGTTGACATTATTCCCTAGCAGTGATGGATACTTCTAGATGTCAAAATTAACAACATCCCTTTCTCTATTTTCAATGTTTAGGGCCCTAATGGCACTGATACTCAGTTTAGGGAAATCACAACTTCCAAATTAATGTCGCTTGCACTCAGCCCTCCATGTTTGAAGCTATTGTTACCAGATTATGGATCCCTTTACCAATTGTGCTTCTAAAACTAAATGTATTCCAGATAAAATCCAAAAGGCTGTTTGCATTGTTTAATCAATGTGTGGATAGTATATATTCCAGATCTCTTAGAATACATGATTTACTCCCCTGTACATCAGACCAGATCGAGGGGAGATTATATCTTTTTAAGTAACAATGCAACCCAATCTGTTATAAGAACTCTGACTGGAGCACTTCAAATCTCTGATCATACTCCAGCGATGGTAGACCCAGAATTGACTACCGCATCGTCATGTTCAAATCGATGGAGATTCAGCAATTATTTCTTGCAAGACTAATTTTATCTCCAAATTTGAAAAATTTACAAAAGAGTTTTTTGATCTCAATACCACCAAAGATTCCAAATTTACCTTCATTTGGGACTCTTTAAAATAACAGCTCAATGTTTCATTTTAAATTGTGTCACATCTAAAAAGAAACTGGCAATTCAGGATTCCCTTCAATTATTTAGACTTATCAAAAATCAGGAACATGAATATTATTCATCTGATCGTAAAGACACTTTCAGGTAAAATTAGAATTTATTAAAAATCCACTAATGATGCTTTTTGCCCACTATTAAAAATTAGCGCCAAATATTATGGTAGTCCTAATAGATCAGGCAAATTGCTGGCCAATCTTTTAAAAATTAAAAAACAAAAATGACTACTATTACTGATACAGATGGTACCAAACTTTACAAAGATGCAGAGATCCTTTATTGCTTTGCAGACTACACAACCCAGAAAATACCCCATCAAAAATATTTTGACTCATTTTTTATTAACATACCTAAAAAGGTACAAACCACGCTCATTTTTGTCCATTTAAAAGTGGACATTTATATTACTGAGATTAAGGGAAGCTATTTTACACCTCTCTACTTATAAAATGGCTCTTTTTCCCTAAATTAAATATGCCTTTAAACCATTTCTGTTCGGAAGCTACTGCTCAAGGTTCCTTTTTAGAGACAATGTTATGATCTATCCCTAAAAATGAGAGATTTATCAGAAAGCAGAAATTATAGACCCATTTCCTTGATCAACTTCAATTTTAAAATATATGATAACATTTTAGCCAGATGACTCAATTATATTATTCGTTCCCTAATTCATTGTGAGTAATCTAGCTTTGTTAAAGAGTGATAATTCTAGAACATTCTTGAATGTAATTGATGACGCCATCAAATCTCTTGATCCTATTGCCCCAATTATATTGGATGGACAGAAAGCATTTCATAGAATTAAAGTGGACTTTCTCTTTAGGGCTCTGCAATGGCATAGGTTTGGTTACAAAAAATTATTACATTTATTCAAATATTATATAGTTTCCATGAAACCTCGGTCTTTGTTAATGACATGCAATCCTCATATTTTCCAGTGATGCGAGGTATCAGACGGAGTTTTCCTTTATCACCTTTATTATTTATTTTGCACTTAATGGAAAAATACATACCACACTGATATATACTGGTTATAAATATAAAGGTTTTAAGATCAAATTTACATCAAATGAAGACGATATATGTCAAATCCAGATGCTTCCATCCCCGTCTTACTAGATTTTCTTAACTCCTATTCCTCGGTTTCCAGTTACAAGTTAAGCATTTAAAAACCGGAAGTAATGCTACTTTATAAGTACATATAGGACTTGTGTGGAAGTCTATAACATTGAAATGCCTCTGTATTTTATACTCCAATTCTGACTCAGCATTACCCTGACAGAGATTAAGCACAAAATTAAGACACTTTTTGGAAAATGCTCACCATTTTTTTCTCTCTTGGTGAGGCCGTCAACGCTATAAAAATGATGATTTTACCCACTGTTACTTTTGTCTTATCAATGCTTCCTGATAAACCTCAGCAAAAATGTTATAAGGTTATCAACACTAGTTTACTTCAATGCTTGTGGAATGCAAAAGAATCTTTAGCTAGATGGTGTTAATTTCCCAAACTTTCAAAACTATCATTCAGCTTTTACACTTAAACAAGAGTGGACATTTACTTGAATACCCATTAATCATCCCTTCACATTCAAAGAATATTCTTACATATTATGTAAGCCTCCATTCTTTTCATCTCCTGTAATTAGCTATTCAGAAATTTTGCAGGACTATTTTACAAAAGTCACAATCAGCATTTTACATTTTCAAGTCCACCCCTGTTTGTTGGTTCATATCTAAAGTTGCACACAATCACAAGATGGCTTGTTATTTTACCTGGTTACTCAAGTGAATACATTAAATATAACATTTAATGGATGGTAGTCACTTTTGTTCTTTTGAAGAATTACAGTGCAAATTTCATCTTCCACATAATTATCGTAGCCAATATAACCTTTTAATTAATGCAATCCAATACACATTTCCAATCTCTTCTGCATCTGATATGCCTCTCTCAAACTCTCCATCCTCTCCCTACGATTTTACTTCCAATGTTACAGCCTCTCATTTTTATAAACAATTAATGGATTGTAGACCTACCAGACAAAAAACATCCATAGAAATGACATGAGAAAAAAACTTAAACATGCTTATACCCTTTATTATGATTCGGCTCAGCTAGCACTACTCAAACTCTTTTTTTAAACTTTTTATAATAGATTCTTCCTGACCCCAAATTTATTGCACAAGATGAAACTCACTCAGGATAGTAGATGCTGGTAATGCAATGCAGATAATAGTGATGTTTAGCATATGTTATTTTTTGTCCCAAGGTAAGAATTTTCTGGACGCAGGTATAGAATAAAATTAATTACATTTGTATAACTTCACTGCCGTTCAGCATCCAACAGATTGTCCTTAGTGGACTACATGTTTCGTGGTCACAAAATCACCCAAAAGGTTGTTTTGTTGATCTTATTGCCATTGCTTTTAAAGTTATTACACCTAACTGGAAAAATGCTAATGATATTTTGTTTAGCAAATGTTGGAATTTGTTGTGTTATATTCATAGGCTGGGCCAGTTCTACTTCTGTTCAGGTATGCATCAAAATAGACTTGTTGTGGTTGCCTTTCACCTCTTTTCTTTCCAAACATGCTTGTTTGAATTCTGACACTATTAAAATCTTTGAGGGGCTGATTCACAGAACTAATCTGAGACAAAATCCTAAACTTACTACTTTCGGTATTCACAGAGGCATTTAGTAGCAGTAAAGTTAGGATTCCTAATTTTACTACTACTAAACTGAGAAAAAATCCTAACTTTACAACTTCCGGTATTCACAAAAGGGATTTAGTAGTAGTAAAGTTAGGATTCCTAACTTTACTACTACTGAATCCCTTTTGTGAATACCAAAAGTCACAATCATGATTTAGAGCTCTGAGATGGTGGTCTGTTGGTTATGCCTATTTTTTTATTAGTTTTAAAGGATGCTTACTGCTGCCTCTAATGTTGAAGCATAATAAGTAAAAGGTGTTAACACTGGTACAAACTCCTTAGCAGCAACATGCTGAATCTTGAAAGCTCTTGTTAAAGTCTGTAATGGGTGGAACTAACCTCTGATCTTTCAGGTTTTCCACAGTGACATGCAGAACCAACTTAAAAATCATAAACGTTTCGCAGGCAGTTGAAGAAACAGCCACTGCATATCATTTTCTCTATTCAGGTAATAAAGGAACAGGGTGTGGGACTGTATTAGATTAATAGTATATTAATGGCACTCTCTTCATCAAGTAGCCATGTTCCAATTCTAAACTACCTATTCTAAAATCTGTCTTCTCATGGGTTCAGTGTAGTTTACCACATCGCTACTGAGGCAGATGCTCCTCAGACGGATACTTTCTATTCATGATCTTTCTTTGTGGCCGTAGGCCTCACATTGGAGAACACAACTAACATTTCTGTCCTACCCCAAGGGCTCTCTAGGAATTACTGGAGTAAAGCATCTAGCACCTTATATTTTGTGTATTTCTAATTGAATAATGAAAAGTATGCCATGGGCAGCAAGCAAACAGAAGCCAACTGGCTGTAGGAAATACATATGTTTTAACAGATCTGCTTTCAATAATTCAACTAAATTAAGATAATTATTATATTTAGTATATGTAGTGTACAATGACATGTAGGCTTCTTGATGCTAAGACACAATCTTTGAAATATTTAACTTTGGGAGCATCATTTACTGAGGCCCTTCTCCTCACTGCTATTTTTCAAACTCTTTCTTCCTTGCAAATGTTATCTTTGTTGCGCAGTTGCACATACTATGACTGTCCAGGCAGCTCTAGAGGGGCATGGGCTTTGTATCCAAGCTGTATGTGTGTGTCCTTTGCCTCATATCAGAAACATAAACCAAAATACCTGCCTCAGATAAACTGTGCAAAGGGAAATTCTGTGGGAAAACTGGAGATGATGCGAATAGCATGTAATTATTCAGAGCAGTTATATTGGTTAAAGGGTCTCTCAATTTTCAGTGAAAGACATATACTTTATGAAATGTTTAACACTTGGGAAAATCAATAAATTTAAAGCACAGAGATGGTTGGAATACACTTGCCTTTTAAATTATTTATAGGTAACCACATACTGAATGTTCCTTCATGTCACAACTGAAGTGACAATCTGCGTTAACAACACATAATTGAGAAAATTTGGCACTGCCAGCCTATCAGACATATTGACTGAGCACCTTGATAACGGTGATCATGCAACAATGCCTCAAATTTGGCTTTGTCTTAGAGACAAGATTTTGATGCAAAGTTAAGCTTTTTAATTCAGTAGAAAAGCACAACACAAATGGGAGTGCATAGGAATAGGGACGAGGAGCTAGGAAAGCACACAGTAGGTAGCAAACTACTCTGAGAATAGACACCAGAGTTGAACAGTTGGAGGTAAGCCCCATTGTTTTGTTTTTCTCAGAATGTGAACTGAGACTGAACTTGATGTTTCTTTAAAGGTTCTTTACAGGAGGCTTCCATTTGTCACTACCAATTTTGTATTATAGAAACTGAGATTCAATTCTTTAGTTGTATGGCAAGTTACAAATAAACTAGTTAATCTGCAGACTTATATTGCAGTCCTGGTTGGGGAGCTAACTGACACTACAATAATGGACATCGATATTTTAATACATAATGTGCGTTTGTCATTGTGTGAGTGGAAGGAGGTGCATCTACCCTTTGAGAGTAAGAAATTGATTTGGTCTTATGAAAAATGAACCTCTGAATACTTGAAATAATAAGTTGAAATATATTGTGTGATATAATATGTACTAAACATATTAAAACCATTTTACTGGCAAATTGGATTTGGTTGTGATAAATGATAACTTGATGTATGATGACATGTCTGCCACCAATGAAATGAAAGAGAATGCTATACGGTCCTTTCTGGTATTCTGGCTATGTTAGAATTTAAGATTATTATGAAACCACTAAGCGGATTAATAGATGGTTACTGAATAAGTCAATTAATTTTTTTACATTTTATTTCGCAACCATGATATATGTAGTTCTCAACACTTATGTCACCCATCTTTCAGACAAACTGGATTATTACAGGGAACTTCCAAGGATCTAATACATTTTCTTAATTATGAAATTGAGCATTTTTTTAACAAAACAACAGTATTCCACAAAACAGACAAAAGTCAATCAAATAATCCCAAATGGTCTTCTGAGGGAATCCTGCTGCTAATCTGTTACCTTAGTTGTAAAAAGCATTGATACTTTTATTTCATGTACTAAAGATGTGACGCTTATTAATTCATTCTACAAACAAGTTTGTAAGGTTTACCTATTCATACAGTGGTGACTGGTTGTAAAGAGCTAAGGGCAACAAGGTTGTCTGGCCTCACTTGGGGCAGCATGTCAGCCCCCCTTTAGTGCTTGGGTAGGCCTTTAAGGCTGGGCAGCTCCTGATGGAGCTACGCTAGGTTGATGTCTCATTGCTGTTCAGGAAGAGACTTAAAACTTGTCTCTTTGTGCAAATCTAACTGCCACCCGCCCGACCTCTCTGTGTTTAACCCAGTACACTCTTGGGAGTAGCTGTGAACATTAAGAATTACCTATCATATCATATAATTGTACCTGCAGCCTTTTCCATCTTCATCTGCAGTTGTGCCAGTTGTGGATCTGCGTGCTGTAAAATTGGAACTGGTGTTTCCAGACCTGGTAATTCCATATCCAGAAACACCAGATATGTTTTAATGAGGGCCTTAGAAGTGAGTATTATTCATTATGCATGCAACCTCTGTTAAATTGAATCATTCTAAAATAGAACATATTTATTCCACTCTTAATGGTAATAGAACAAGTTTAGTTTTTGGGTGACATTCAGGGGTATGGGTCAAAATTTGAGTAATTAATTCAGATAGAGCTTTAGATGTTCAACTTAATTTGCCTAAACATTTAAGAACAACACAATGTGATCCACATATATCTTAATTTTAAACCCCACTTAGAAACAAAGCCTTTTTGCATAGAATGATGCTAAATTGAAACCATAGGAGAATTTGAATTGGCAAACAATTGAGTGATGATGACTATATAAATCTCAAACTAACTTAGTTAACTGGGAGTGAAATAGACAACACAAGCTCTGAGTTTTACCAAATCGAAAGCTTTCACATTATTAAGGAAAACTATGGCATTTGATATCCACTCTGTGTCAGTTAATTCTTAGTATCCTAGTTAAATATTGTGCATTTGTACAACAATGCCTCTCTCATAGAAAACCAATCTCTTCTTGACCTAATGATTTATGCCAAGCCATGGACAAGTGTTCTGACACAATATTTACATTGACCTTGCTGTCTACAATTGTTATTGACCTTGCAAATGTATTCTACCTTGTGGGTTTATTGAGATTTAGCAGATTTTTCGACATTGCACAGCAGGACAAACACCGACCCACTCTAGTTGGTGTTTTCCCCATGGTGATTGTTGTTTTTTATAGGGGTGCAACCCCATGCCACCGCTGCCCTGCCCACTTTGCCAACAGGCCTTTTGATGCCTACAACTGCAGCATTGTTTAATTGAGCATTGCAGTGCAGGCGGTGAAATGTCTGTCACATAATTAACACAACACAAAGTCTGCATACCTACATAGCATACTAATTAGGGTGTCCATATGAAATGTCTCAGAGTATTTACTATTCATACCACCTATCTGATATATTATCTTCAACCGCAGAACAAGGGGATGGGTGAAACTGCTACCCTGTCTAATTGCTTGGAGGTCTTTGATGTCACAAAAGGTCTCTCACCTTTGGTAGAGAGAGAAGAAGTGCCGTTTTAATTCCACATGGAGAAATCCAAATTCAGTTTGCATGATAAAACATCATTGTATCTAAGTATGTGGTATTCTCAATAATGTATAATATGAAACAAAAACACTTCTCAATAGCAGGAGAATTTGTAATGAAGGTTTTAGGTGTCGGTCTGTAATGTATTGCACCATTTTTTTCAATTACCATTATGATTTGTTTTCTGGACTATTGTTCAATGAAGTGCTGTAACAAAAATAATGTTATGATATCATGCCTTTTCCATTATATATCCAAAGCGTTTCATAATCATAAAAAGGATATATTCACAGTTCGATGCTAGCAGAGTTTTAGCATTCAGGATCCAACATTGCTATCCAACCATTCAAACAGTTCTACAAATTCTGAAAAATACGCTGCATCATCAGCTAACAAAAGTTTTCTTCATTATGCAGAAATATGGCTAGCAGTCGTAACCTCCTAACATTGCCCTACCAATGCAACTACTTACAAATGCAAAGGATCAACAACCATTAGAATGATGAGAGGTTGCCCATGTGCTAAGCAAAACCATTATGATTTAAGTAAGACTCATCAAGCAAAACAAGACATTATCCACTCTTTTGGGAAGGGACTTCATTCAACACAGAAGGCCTCATTACAAATGCCCCATAGCACACCAGGCTGCTGGTAACCGGTATTACTGGCATCATCTCAGATTAAAAATGAAATAGGAAAACACACTACCAATTAACCTATACATTTTCACAAGGTAAATGGTGCCAAAAACTGCATGGATCAAATGAGTAGAAAGGGTGAGGGAAACTCACAGGAATCAGTTTTGAAATACCAATGTTTGCAATTATTCCTCATTACAGCCTTTACAGGTTTTTAATAGGCAAAACTCTCACACATCAGAATCACTGATCCCTCTGATATTGAAAATTCATGTGTGCAGATATTTTATCCTGGTTACTGAGCCTCTTTTAAGTGTTTTTAATAACTAAACAGAGGAAACTCAATATAAGGCATCAGACATTCCCTGGGTTGTGATTTCTCTTGATTACTGACTGGAGACTAAGATGGAAAAAATCAATGCATTGAACTGTAAATTATAACGTTAAGCTTCATTTCTAAAGATTACTGCCATTTATATGTTTAAGAGATAAGCATCTTCCACTCATAGTCATCACTTGAAATATATGTAATAATTAGGCGCAACATGCACATCTGTATTGGGATGATCCATAGTCTAAATAATACTTTGTTTTAGGTAGTTTTGGCTTTCTATACATCAGTACACAGTGTCATATGATATATTTATCCCATAGTGCTTAAATATGTTTCAAGCTTCACATTCTATAGTTATTTACCAATATACTTATGTTTGACAACCATTGTGCATATGCAATTACCACTTTCATCAATAACCCTTATAAGGCATGCAATTTGTTTTAGAAATTACAGGCTAGGGAGAAGAATTAAGATGAAAACGTATAGTACTGATATATATATGTATGAGGAGCACACTTACAGGAACACTGAGTTCAGGTATGATGGCACTGTAGATAAGAGGCCGACAGTCGCGAGTGTTATTCACAAGCACGCAAGGTAGGAACATTGGCCCTAGATCATCTCCATCAAGCACATCAACTGTGAGAGTGGCTGTACTTGTTCTTCTTTCATTTGGATTCTGTGCTCGATCCTGGGCAAAAGACAATTCAAAAAATTATTCTTCATAGAAATTTTCTAATTAAATCCAAAACTTTGTTACAATACACTAGTAAAGATTTTATTTGAAATTAGAAGTTTTAAAGGAAGTTAAAATTATTAGTTGTGGAATTTGACTACATTCTTCATAGTGTAGAACCTAACTTTTTCACAAAAATGTAGCTTTTACTAATGCTACACTAGGATTATTTCTGTACAACTATTCAAGCTTTTGTGATGCTTTTGATCACAAGATTCCAATTTTTTCACCATCGGTTCGTGCGTTTAAATAATCTCACATAGTTTTTCCTCATTACTTTTGACTGCCAAATATTGACAAGAATGTAGTGTATGTGTGAATGTGCAAAATGTTTATGGCAAAATGGTACACCCATCCAGTTTCTGTACACCACACTATGAATGTTGCTAACATAGGGTATCCTGCACACATCCGTGTTCACAGTGTATATAACAATTTTCTGCTCATACCAAGACTACTACACTGTTGTTTTAAGTCTAAGGAAAACAGATAAATATTCAAGATATATGTGGCCCAATAATCAAGGTCTACCTAAGATTATGGATGATAAAATATATACATGGCTATTTGGAATGGTATCGATACAACCTCTTTCCACCAAACCTTTTAAACTTTCTCAACTTCATCTAAATAAGGGCCCGAATATAAGTTTCGGCGGTCCTGGAGCAGGCGGCGAAACACCCCTCCACTCTGCTCTAGGACTGCTGACACTCACCGTTGCCCACCTGCCAGATTACAAGTAATTTTATGGTCTGGTGGGTGGGCGGCATGGCGGTCCCATGGTGGTGCTGCTTAAAAGCTGATTGTGATCCTTAAACAGCACTGATGCAAGACCACCACTGCATGCTCCTGCATGCAAAGGAATGCACCATGTCATGTGTTCCTTCATGTGCAGGAACTGGGGGTGCAAATCTATAAGGCTGACAAAACTTGTGCCCCCTTACATTTACCCCCAAGCACAGGGGCAAGAGGGGGTCCTGTAGTATATATATATATATAGATAAATAGATATATATATATAGAGAGAGAGAGATATAGATATGTACCTACCGCCAAAGTCCCCAGGGAACATGGAGCACTCTCAGGTTCACACACATCAAATGTATTGATCAAATTTCACAGGCAGACGCGTTTCAACATCAACATGACTTTTTCAAAGCCATTACAGGTGAGTGGTTTACAATTGTCAGTTTTTATATCCATCTATCACTCCCATTAGTTAACTGTCCTTCAGTAGGTATGTTACAGCCGCATTGTGCTCAAGTCCACAATACACTTCAGTAAAGTACATCCAGATTTTAATCAGTGCTTGATAAAACTGCCTGTGAAATGTGATCAATAAATTGGGACTAGTGGTATTTCGTGCTAAGTCTTTTAGGTTAGCAAATTCCACATTGACCCATTGTTTTGCCGTTTGAGTTCAGTTATTACTTTGGTCTCACTTTGGATGTCTTGAGGGAGGTGACTTTTGATCAGTAAGTTTTGTTGAAGGGCCTGATTTAGATATGGTCTGACAGGTTACAATATCACAACATGGACGGACATCCCATCTGCTAAAATCTAAATCCCAGAGGATATTATGGGATTTATGCTTTGGCAGACTGGATATCCATCTCTGCTGTGACAGAGTAACCCATCCTTCAATATCTAAATCAGGCCATAGGTTGATTGAGAATTGATGTATTGCTCTAGAGGGATCAGCAATGCAATAATAAATAACAATCAATATAAAATGTACTTAGAAATCTCTGTGGTATGTGTATTTACAGTTAAACTATTTTCCCCAAAAACATTTTAAAAACATTTCAAGAGGACTATAACATAATTGCGCTTTTCAAGGTGACTTTATACAATTAATACATTAATGTTATACTTAAGATTCATTGGTTTTCAATACCATCCGCATGGAATAATTAGTTCTAGACAGTTAATTAGTACAAGATGCAGATCTTGTTTTCCTCCTGGACAGAGGAAGCAACTATAGGGGCCACGGGTTTGTTCTGTCCATTTGGATGTTGGTGCTTTAAGCACCAAATTACCTAGTCTCAATGCTACTGTCAGTCTTCTAACACTGATCAAGAAAATAAAGAGAGCTATGACTGGGCCTGGTTGAAAAACACTTTATCAGGATATTGTAGATGTGTTTTTAGATTTGCACAATGCACACCATCAACTGAATAGCTTCATAGAGGGATACATTCATTGAAAAATAACCGTAGCCGATCTGAAGACCAGAGTGGAAGTAGTTCAATTGTACAGCCAAGCTTATTAAGGGCATATTGAAGGCTAAATGAAAAGAAACCTTTGCTATTAGTGAATCTAAACAGTTCTTGATCTAGAAATGTTCTGAAGGTTCCCTTTGTGGCATGAATTATACAATAGCCTGATCAGACTATTTTTGCAATTACCTATACCTAAGTACTAGAGTCTTCAAGGCTTAGTTCATCCATCAGTTTCATTCTGACTTGAAATCGGTTGTTTCAATGTAGGATTTGACTTTGTAAATATAGAGCCTGATTAGGAAGTCTTTTGTTTTCATAATCCCCTGTTTACGCAATATCAGAATTATGAGTTAAGTGTTATTTAATGCATCCACTAATCAAATGCTTTAAATAACTCAACCTTTATAAAAAATTCCACAGGTCGAACTTGATGAAATTTAACGGGGGAAAATCATATTGTAATTGCCTTATCATTCAGAATGTGGTCAAGTACACACCAAAATCCACGTTATTCTCCAGACACGTGTTATAGGTTCTATTTATCAGACCAGATGAATTGCAAACAATGTAGTATCATTATTTGCCAGGTGCAATAAATAGCACCCATGCTTGTAATCAGGCCCATAGGGTCTACTTAACTTAAGGAACAGTAAGGGGCTCATTCCAATGTCGGTGGGATTGCCACTGACAAGCCATCGGTGGCAGTCCCACTGACATCTATGCCATTGGTCCCACTGCCAGATCACGATTCTGGCCGTCAGAGCGAGTTAGGCGGGAAAAAAGACTGCTGCCTCTGACAGGCTCAAGGAGCCCGTTGGGGTGGCAGTCAGATTCCTATTCCCTACTATGGGGTGGTGCCTGTGCAGGCAACGCCATAGTGATTAGGATATCCCTTTCCACCTGCCTGTTGATGACGGTCCCACCACCATGAACAGGCAGCCAGAAAGGGACTTTGGGGGCACCTAGCAGGACCCCTGTCCCCCATGGGCCTCCGCTATGGGGCCAGGGGGTCTCATGTGGTGCCCCTCAAACATCCATGCACCGTGGTGCCAGGCACCACATGGTGTGTGGCATACAGTGCATGGATGTTTGCAGACATACCCTTTCCATTGTGGCTTGTGCTGCGGCCCTTTTACAGGCCACACCACAAGCCGCAATAGAAAAGGGCATGTTTCAGACCACCTACAGGGCGGTAGCATGTCAGGTGGAACTACTAGTCGGGCGGTTATCATCCCACAATGATGGTGGTCTGATGCTTGTCTGACCGCCATTGTAAATGGCCCAAAAAGTTCCAGATACACCCAGATTTTTTTATATTTGGTAGGAGAGGAGAGATCGGTGATTGATGTTACCAGAGTTGTGGTGTGCTTTCATATATAATGTTTCAATGCCATGGGTAAATATTATCTTTAAAAGCTTGCCCATCTGTCTTATTTGGAACACTTGCCATGATGAAAACACAAAGTACTGATATTTTCCATTAGCTATGCAACTGATTTAGAAATCCAACTCCATCATTGAATTGGATTCTTAAAACCTTTTAAAAATAGTTGTTTATTTATTTTCCTATCCAATCCCATTTCAGAGATGCAATATTAGGACCTATTTACAAATTGTACTTATTTTAATACATTTTGTAGTATTCCAAAATGTACTACAAAGTGTTAGTCTTGCCTATATTAATATGTGCAGATTTCCGTACATATAAATATGGATTTTAGCACTAAATATGGGCGGGACACAGGGGAGTGAGCTGGAAAAGGGACAGACATACCACTAAAGAGGATGGGATTATGGAGTAGTAAGAGGAGTTTAGGGAAGGCGATGAAGGAGTTTAGGGAGGGACATCCCCCCTCCACACAAAATTAAGCCCAGTGCATTAATCTAGGGGTGGAGACATGTACCTTTCATTTTTGGAACAAGCTTGCACTGCCACTGTAGTGAATGGAACAATGGTGTTTCAGTCCATTATTAACATTAAACGTACTGGCCCTGATGGACTTTACACCATAAACTAGGGACTTATAGGTAAGTTGAATGTTAGAGTTCAGAATTTCTTAATTTTAAAAAGCTGAAAGAAGGAGCTAATGCACTTTATCCCTGGTTAGCAGAGGTAAAGTTCTACAGTCAGCAAAACAATGTAGGGTGCAGAAAAATATGATCAATCAGGAATGACCACAATGAAAAGGCAGATTTCCTACACCCTTAAATTGGGAACTCTAAATGCAGTACATCCATGTGACCTAACCAAACTATTTATATCAATGGAATACACAGAGGCTACCGAGTTATGGTCAGAAAGAGGTTGTTTGACATTGAATGGATTATTTTAAGATGTAGGACTAAAAAAAAAAAAATCATTTTTTCCGATTGGTGGTTATTGGACATATAAAGTGTCTGTTTACTTTTGTCAAAGCGTTTTCCCTTTAATTTGCGATAAGACTAGAATAATTTACATGAGATGATCTTGAAGGAAAACGGGCTTATTAAACAGCAGTTTTTGAGAGCCCATGAAACTACAATTAACGTGCCCATTTAATAATTTGTCTTGCTATATATTTTAAAGCAGGTATATATAGGTGCGCACATTTCACAAAAAAAGTACATAATACACAGGTATTTTCTTGAGCCTAATGTTTATTTTCTTTTCTTACAATAGAAATGTGCTCCTGTCAGCTGGTAATTACATGTCAAAATGTGTTAAAGGTAAGCAAAGAAATGAACCTATAGCGGGTAATAATTTAACAGTGTTGAATTATATAAAAGAATACTCTTGTTCTAGAAAACCATACTTCTTAAATATATGTCAAGAGGGAACAGACTACAGAGAAAACAGAGTGGAATTTAACACTTACATTAGCCTGGACTATGACCAAGTAGCGAGTTTTTTCTTCATAATTCAGTCTCCGCCTCAGCACCACTGCTCCAGACAATGTGAGAGGAATGTCAAAAGACAGATTGGATGCCTGTGAAGGGTAAAATAAAATACACAAATTAGTTCAGAGAATTTCTGATTAGCTCTGTGTGATTTTTATGTGCAATTGTGTGTATATGCATATGTGTATAATAGTATTCAAACCTCCAGTAATACTAACATATGAAACAAATGATTGCAGTCAATGTGGGTATGGAATTAATTAAATCATGTACTAAATGCTATTAGGGGCAAGGTGGAGTGAAAGATGGAAGTTTTCTTTTTATTCTGACCATGGCTAGGGATGAGCTGGGAATTTTCTTACCTATCATCACATTAGATTTATTGTGTGACTGACCAATGAGGGTGAGGGTTGAAGGTATACAAGTGATCTCTAGATAGGATCTGTCTTCTGGAGGCCCATCTCTTTTGGTTTATCACTGCCTTGTGTCTGTCTCCATGTTTCCCTGCCCACTTGACTTTTTCCCTCTCTGATTCTCTTGTGCATAAGTCTGCTTTTACCTACATCTCCTAGTCTCAGAAACATCAGTTCTCCTACATTTGCTACCAATAATTCTCTATACTCCCAATTCTGCATGTTTCTTATTATTTCTTTTACTTAAAAACTCAACAATATCCTTCCACAAAGTACCTAACCCTTTCTCCATAGGTAATGCGAAGGTCTATATAAAGTCAGAGCATGAAGACCATTAAACATTAATACCAGAAATTTTGAACTACTGTTCTGAGTAGTTGTTCTAGGGAAGAGGTCTCCGTCCATGGCTGTGAGAAGCTGGACTGGTACATGCTGTCCACTAATTAAAGTGGGAACCTTGCACCAGTCCAAACAACCCTTATGGTGATTAAAGAAGTAAAAGATAACCCTAGAAAGCTATCCAAGTGGTAGCTGTTGAGAGCAGCCTTCAGGCTTAGTCTTTAAGGAATGTTAAGCAGCTTGTTTTACCAGAATGCAACCTTATAGTATTGGTTAAATGAAAGGAGAACCACACAGTAATTGTAAAAAAGATGTATTTATTGTTATAACACACTCTAAGTATGACACAGTATCTTCTACACGAAGATACTCACAAAGCACACAATACTGTAGCACAGAAACAATAGTAAATGGCACTAATACACAGTGGGCTCCAGGGGGAGACCAAACCATATACTAAACTAGTGGTATAAGAACCACGACTCGAGTTAAGACAGTGTCTAGAGGATGTAGAATCGCTGGGACCCCAAAACCCACCCAAGGTGAGTAAGTAGGGACCCCACGGAAGACGGGTGCAGTGTGGGAACACAACCGCGTGCGCCGGACAATTCTATGGGAGAGTCGCAGTTGCAGTTTTAAAGTTTAAGGACCCTTCTGAGTGGACTTCGAAGTAGCCCCTTGGAAGTTAGGAGGTTTGAGAGCCACCCCACTCATGTATACCATATTACCAGTGTTACCTATCCCAGGGAAGGCGGGTGCTTTGGCCTGAAGTGGCGTCGAAAACTGCTGTCGATCTCTATGGAGGACTTCGAAGAAGAGCCACTGATGGGAAGAAGAAAAAGTGTCAGTTGAAATCCAAAGGTGGATTCTAGACAAAGTGTACTTGAAAGCAGAGGGGACAGCAGTTGAGTCACTCAGAAGTGACCAGAGGCTTTGTAGACAAATGACCACTGATGGGTGCTTCAAGTACGTTGAGGGGGTTCTTGACTCTGCACTCACCAGGACCAGGAGATGTCGACAATGACCAGTAGCTGGATACGAGCTGTCCCACAAAGGATGCCGAGTGCAAAGGGGGTCAGTGTCCGGCTGGAGCACCAACAATCCTTGGCAGTGGCAACCCACAAAGATGGTCAATAAAGGTTACAGATCGGACCAGCAAGGTCCAGGAGACTCACCAAACACAGGGTAGTTGGGGCATGCCTGGAGCAACCAGTGGAGCCCACGAAAAGCAGCATTTACCCTCAAGAGGACCCACAGGCCGGAAACACAGGAGTTGCTATGGGACCTAGAGCAGTTTCACAAAGCAACAGCCCACGGAGCACTTGGTGTGAGGAGGCCAGAGTTCTTTGGTGGAAATGGTGATAGAGGTTGGGGCTACTTGAAGCCCAGTGCACTTGTTTTTTCGAATGCCAACAAGCATATGGACTTGCAAAAGTACATGGTGCACAGGGATACAAGTATTGCAGCCCCCACAATGGATTCTGACCTCAGACTTGGAAAGAAGGCAGCTTGGACCTTGAGGGACTTGAAACCCACCTCCTGTGTTGCTGGAGCCTTCGGAGTCCATAGGAGCTCAGGAGCAGCAGACCAGTTAGTTGAGATGTGGTGCCTGCGATTGCAGGAAGGTGAATCCTTCACTTCAAGGGAGATATCTTCAGTTGTCCTTGATGCTCCACAGGTCCTACACGGAGCCTGTATGGTGCACGGGCACAGACAATGCTTTAGACGGAAAGGGAAAATTAGTCGGGCAATACGAAGTCCAGTGAAGTGCAGAGTGTCCAGACGGTCGAAGGCCAGTGGTTTCTTGATCAGAATCTTGTCCACGTCGAATCTAGGGTCCTATAGCCAGGTAAGCCCTTTTGTACCCACGGGAGAGGGTTGAGCAGATTCAGGGGACCCTCCCAGGGGAGGGTCTGGACAGTGGGGAGGTTACTCCCATGTTCTTTGTCCAGTTTCACACCGGGCAGGAGCCAACAGCTCTCAGGACTGGTTTGAACTGGACGATGCACACGGACACCAAATGTGCCCTTCATGCAGACTTTCAGTCGCTGGCAAGTGCACCCACTCAGGCCATAATACACTAAATCCTGTCTGTGAAGTGGTCACATCTCCCTGTGACAGAATGCATATTGTTCTGCCTTCCCCTGCTCGAGCTTGGCTCAGCAGCAGGAGGGCAGAAATGTTTCTCTGGTCGGCAGCAACCCTTTTGGGCTGCCCAGGACTAGAAGGCTGGTACCGGGAACACCAGGGAGCCCACAAAGCTAGTTTCTGAGGAAAGGAATCATACCTCCCACAGCGTTTACTGTTGTGGGGGTATGATCATAAATGTTTGACACCAAACATGATAGGGTTATTTTCAGCCATTTTAGAGTTGGTCATCACACGGTCAATCATGACACGCTATATGTTGTAAATGGCTGGAGCACTAACAAGCCGGGAGAATGGACTCCGTAGGCTGCAAGGGTGTCCTGCTCATGCAGTGGCACCCTCTCACTTAGAACCAAGCACCTTGCCTTCAGCATTGTCAAGGCCTGCTATAGGAGTGACTTATCGGTTTTAAGTGCAGTGATATAGTAAACCTATATCTTAAGTAAGAGATGCATGCACCAACTTACACATGCACAATGGCAGGCCTGTAGATCCATTTTGCATGGCCCCTCATGGGTCCAACAAGAGAGGGGGGACTTTCATGGGTGGCATAATACATGCTTCAGCCCATGGGAGGCCTCTGGGGTACCTATGCCCTGGGTACATGGGTATCATATATTAGGAAACTGACAAGGGTGCCCCAGTATCTGGAGTGTACCTAAGTACATTACATATTATTTTAGGAAGAAAGCAGATAGACTGGGGTCCTGATTAGCAGGATCCCAGTCAGACTTAGTCAAAAACAGTGTAACATGAAGCAACAAGTGGGGGTAACCATAAGAAGCAGATCCTACTTCCCTGCAATGGCCATACCTAGAGGATTATTTCTTTGGGTTGTATGTCAACATTTTGGTAACAAAAATATTTTCTGACATTACTATCCTTTACTAAAGTATTCCACATTTGGTATAGATGTATTACCACCAGCCGGGTGATATTTTGTTAGGATACACTATATTTGTGCTAGACAATATGTTGGCTACAATATTCTGGTACCATGCCATCTTCAGAACAGTGGTGCATGGTATGTCAACTCACTCACCCCACAGAAAATGTACATTATATGGCCTTTAGTTCCCTTGGGGGAGGCTGCTGGGATGCAGGGTTCTGAGGAAACTCCGGTAGACCAAGCTGCTGCTGCAGTCGTAATATAGTAGTTGGACACTTCCAGGCTGCACGTACAGTAGTCCCCTGATACTCAAAGTAGTCGAATGAAGTGACATATGACATAGTCGATAACATTTCTATGTCTGTGACCCGGGAGGAGGGGGGGAGGGTTTGTTATTAGAGTTAGGTACTCAAGGTTTGTTTATTGGGAAACGTATTCCGCTTTACGCACTGTAAGGAGTTTAGATGCAGATATCTGCTGTTGGTACATTCTTAATGATTTTGGAAATATTGTTTACTTCAGGTCTAATCCTTTCCACTTCAATTACTGTTTTAAGTGGGGAATGCTCTGAACACATTGTATTGTTGTTATCCAAGATCGTACTGTGCTGAGATATTGATGTATCTGTTCTGATTTGCTGATGCCGGATGGTTTATTCCCTCAATAATTTTTTTTTTTTTTTCAATATGGCCTTTAGTTAGGTCCAGAGGCAATCAGTCTAGTTTGCCAAATTCATTGTTGGGTCTCAACAGTGATCAGTAGTATTTCAGATAGGCAAGAGACATGCGTGCACCTCTGATCATTTGAAGCATTGACTTAAAGCAACCCTTCCTCCTTCCTTCCAGAGATGGAGCAGTGATTAAATCTGTGTGACAAATCTGTGTGGCTTATTGACTCTGTGATTATCTTCTTAAGAAATAACATTCACATTGTAAAGCAGCATGTACTTCCTTTTTTGGCCTATAAGGTATTTTCACTTGCTTATTTAGATCGCCAGCTGATTTATAGTTTGGCTGACAGATGTAAGTTTGTCAGGGCAACGGACTAAATTATTCTGTCACCCTGACAGAGTCCCTGCTTGTCAAATTTAGAAATGACTGCCATGTTGGTTCCTATAAATGCTTTTTGAGTTTGCTGCACAGCTCCAAAATATGACTGAGGCATCCATCAAACGTATTTAATTTCATTTTCAAAAAGAAAATTCTAAAGCAGGATTTTCATTTTGAAAATAAAAAAGCAATGCCCCCTTACCTTATCTCCCATGGCGAGGGAGACATTAGCCATTTTTCATTGCCATAGAGATCAACATCTGACGGCCCTTACGTTGTTGGACCGTGGGAGGGGTGTTACCATGACAGAGACAGAGTACACTTTGCTGTGGTCATAACAAAGGTCCGGATTCAGGCAAACGGATCATTATGTTGGCGGTAAGTATACTCATTCACCGTTGTGACAGAGTTTTCTTAACAACATATAAATCAGACACACAATCTCTGTGTTGGGAACAGAAGAACTTATTTCCCTGTTCAATAATGGGGCTGCTTTTTTTGGGAAGTGGAGGAGGGAAGTAGGGAGTTTGTATGGGAACGTTAGACAAAAGTGGACAAGCCTCAGTGAGACCATTTTTAATAATAAGAACATAATGCTAATTTTAGGTGTATTTAATTTAGCCTGGCTCATCCTTAACCAACTTGCATTTACATCATATGCCATCAAAGAAAGCACACTTCTATTTTATGTGAACAAACATTTTCCACATTCATGAGTTTCTTTGTCTACTTTTCCATTTCAGAAAATCAACAAAATAGAAGCTAAGTTTGTTCTATTGTTTACAGTGCAGAAATGTGCATCAATGTGCCTTCCTCACAAAGAAGCCATGCTTAGGATGTTCCAGTCTTTATAACATTTGAGGTCCTTAGTTCAAGTTAGTTTCTAGGGACTGTTCATTAACTGAACTGCCTATTGTATTTCTGTATTAGCTAAATGTCAAGTCATCTCCTTAACCCCTTCGACGCGCATGACGGAACGGTTCCGTCATGCACGTCGGTTACGCTGTGCGCATGACGGAACCGTTCCGTCATGGCCCCGCCCGCGCACAGAACCTTCAGCGTGGCGCGGAAATCCGCGCCGCGCTGAAGGGGTTAATTTCCTATGTACACCTCTTTATATATATAGGAAAGTACATGTTTTCTAGTTACCCTGGGCGGAGACCTCCGCTCTGCCCGCGGAGTGTGCGGAGATTTGCCTACTCCGCGTTCCACATGCACGGGTGTGTGCACACGCGCAGTTTTCACAGAGACGGCGATGAAGAGGAGGAGGGCAGCCCGGGGACGCTGCAGCCAGGGTAAATGGTTTTTCTTTACTTTAAAGTCTTTTTATTTAAGTTGTAATCAATTGTTAATAGGGGGGTGGAAGGCGGGTGGCGTAGCGGAGCTTTACGGAGTTTGTTCTCAACTCCGTGGCCCTCTGCATAGCCCCACCACGACCATTATGCCCGGGGTTATTTTGCAGATGTATCTGGTTTGATGTATCTTGTAGATTTGAAAAGTGATTGGTTTTCGTGAATCTATCTTTGTTAATGCAGCCCTCTCACCTCACGTCTCACCAGACTGAGGGCCTGATTAAGAAATTAGCATTGCAGGAGTGGGGTGGCACACCACCGCCAGGTCCTGCACCACCAAACTTTACCACCGCCCACCCCATAGGTAACAAGTTTTCTCGTTGTCTGGTGGGCAGTCCTTTGGGGTTCCCATGGTAGGGCCTTTGAAAAAGGCCCGGTAATGGAAATGCCGAAGCAAGTTCCTGCACGGCATGAACTGTTCAGTCCAGCCATGCAGAAACTGGGTGTGCATGCAGACAGGGGGGCACACCATGTGCCCCCCTGCATGTATCCCTATGGCCTGAGGCACCAGGGGGCCCTGTAGGACCACACAATTTCCTCACCACCAGCAGTTTCATAACATGAACACTGCCATGAGACTGCTGGCAGTGAGAATAATGTGTAATATGCTTGGCGGGGTCGCAGCACCCCCACCAGGTACATTGTGGCCTCACACAGCTGCTCCACAACCAGGGATCGCCGATCCCTGGCAGTTCGGGCATTCCCATGGCGGTCCACTGCCAAAGTTTTAATTCAGCGGTGGAACCTCCTGTGCGGCAGTGACCGCCGTGCCAAACTCGTAACCTAGCCCTAAGTGTTTGGCTTTTTTGTCTAAAGTGATGTCATAGAGAGATGTGCTAGAGCTTTTTGCAGTTGCTTGCAGAGCAGACTCAAGTTCAGGTTGTCTTTTGGTTTATACATTGACTTTCTCTGCCTTTTAATTTAGCAGAATTTGTATTAGTTTGTTTACTTACTTTATAGTTAGGGGCACATTTATGAGAGCTTTGCGTCATGCTTGTGTCACGCAATGTGGTACATGCATGATGCAAACCTCTAATTCATATTTATGAAACCACGCAAAGCCACATTTTGTGTCTTTGAATGGCTTAAAAATATGGAGTAATGCAATGCAGTGCAGATCGCTGTGATGCATTACTCTGTGCAAGGGAGGCGTTCCACAGGTGTTGCAGTGGGTGTTCCCATGCACCTCCCATGGTTTTTGACACATTCCCAGATTTACCAAACCTTGAAAAACCTGGGCATGTGGCAAAAAGAAACGCCTCCACAGGAGAGGCGTAAAGAGGAGAAATACCTTTATTTTGCCTCGTTACATCCAATTTCTATGTGTGCTGCATTCTGCAGCACACATAGAAAAAGGAAAACGCCTCTTAGGATTATTTTTGTGCATGAAGGTGTACCTTCCTGCACAAACATAATCCTGCAACAACACAGGCACCCTAACACCATTGTGCAAAAGTGCCTGCGTTAGCGCTAGGCTGCTAAAATAGCACCAGTACAAAGGAAAAGAACAGGGATGTGCCATATTGGATAAATACTCATGCCCTGTCCCTGTGACACACGGCAGAGTAGCAAGTTCACTTGCTGTGCTGCCCTGCGCCATAAAACATGTAAATATTCCCCTTAGTGTTTTTTGGCGAACTCTTTGGAGTCAGACTGTGTAGGTGCTCTTGCTTAACTATACTTTGGTTCTGACTATTTTGTATTATAGCATTTATATAGCACTTTTTACCCTTATGCGGTTCTGAAGCGCTTGTTTGCTTCAGAGATTGATCTTATGTTAATTTGCTTCAATTTTTAATGTCAACCTATTATGACTGCTGATTCCTCAAGAATTAACTTTTTGCGTTTTGTAGTGAAATTACTTTTGAATAAACCCTTATTGTTTTGACTGAGTTCTTTTCTTGAGGAGGTTTCATTTATTGGTATTGTAATTTATCTAATAAAGACTCTGACAGTTCCAATCCTACAGCTCAACCTTCTTAGCTGTTTTAATTAGAGAGTCAACACCTCCATGCATTTTTATAATACGGAATGAGCACACACCCTTCAATATACTTGTTTATGCTTTCCAGCAATGCTTCTTGATCAAGGCAATCCGGACTTACACATGGACCTGTGCTGTTCTGTGAAGTCTTCCACTGCTCTTTGAAATAAAGTATAACTTCATCAAATGCCTACCATCAGCATCCTCTCTCCCTCGTGCTCTTTCCCGGTTAAGGAACCAGCAATCTGCACACAAGTAGCAGACTAGTTCATTGTAACAGAGACTTACTCTCTTGAGCAAATTAGTTGAGATCATAGGCAGTTTACCTGCAGGCCTCACTTTTTGTGGCTTAACCAGAAACTGCATTGACACACCAAACTATCCTACTGATATTGGAACCAATGTCACGTAGGTAACAGATAGATCACTACAACTGACACCCGGCAACCTTTCTTATCTTATTACATTTTCAAGCCTGTATTCTGCTAGTGTCATGGTTTCTGAAATGTACTTAAATTGTCCCTTTGTTCTACAGTCCCATTATTCAATAATGGAATTTTAAGTTGTGCTTGCATAATGTCTGCCATGCTTGCATTCTCTTTAAGAGCTCTCCAGTTTCTGCTGTAGAATGTGCTTAACCTGCCAATCTATTTTGTCCCCCGCTTTTCTCAAGTTCTTACTCAAGCTTGAGTACATTTAAAGGACTTTAAGAATGTTCAGAATAATAACCTCCTTTTTCTGGCACCCCTTTACCCTCCTGCCCCTGTCCGTCTCACTAAGGTGTACGTTGTACAATTTATATTTTAGTTGAGTGCACGGCAGGAAGTGTCTGAGTCTCTCAGACTCACACAGTGGTTAATTTGTAAAAAAAAAATAAGTGCCGGGGCTCTCGTCAGGAGGCCGCTTGCACCAGCCCATTTCTCCTGTTAGCGCCGCCTAAAACAAAATAAACTGCCAACCATGAAAGTGGGGAGAGGATGCGGCATAATGGCCAGAGCTGCCGACTTTGGAGCCGGGAAACCAGGTTCCAGTATCGGCGTCGGCTCAATATCCTGTGATTCTGGGCAAATCACTTAATCTCTCCGTGCCTACCATAAACGAATGTGAATGTGTCCTTAACTGGGACTCATTAAGAGCGCTGGTGTTGATGATTAAGTGCCGGTGCTGAGCACCGGAATCCACCAGCTCAAATTAAGCACTGGACTCACACCTCTTATATCACTCTAATGAAGACAGCCATAAATAGCCCTCTGCATGACTAAACTTTTGCTTGATTTGGTAGTGGGTGGGAAAGAACCCATATCATTTGGTAAGAGCATGGAGACGGGTAGGATCTCTTTCTCGGCTGATTCATATAAAAGTATGAAAACACTGTTTCTTTCTATATTAAGATCCAGGGGCCTAGTCACAAAGATATTTATATCTTTAAACATATGTTTGCAGTCCAAAATACCTCATTTGCATCTACCAGGTATTTTCAAAGGGGTTCTTGGCAGGCGTAAAAGCACTCACTACTGTGGATTTCTGTGCCAGAAATCGTCAGTAGTAAATCCCACCAAGGGGTGGGGAGTTAGCATTTAAATGCATGGCTGCCTTGGGCATTTTGGAAAGCCCACAAACCAGTACATTTCCATGCATTCCCAAACTTAGATCCAACCTCATCCCTACCTGCAAATGGGTGGATATTAACTCCCGCTAAGTGTTGTTGTAACGCCTCTTTCAGGATTGGAAGGGAAATGGTTCACCTCCAGAGAAAAAAACTGGGCATGTGCACGGGAGGTTCTATTCCCCTCTGCAGAATTCTACCCTATATAGAACTCTGCTCTCTAGAATAGGAGCGCATGGGACACGTCATGTGACATTCTTATGTTTCTACCTGGGAATCTGCTCCTGGTACATCTTTCCTGACATACTAATAGAAATGTTTGTAATTAGGAAGAAAATGCTAAAGTACATTAAGGAGGAGATGTAAATGTCCGCACTTAATTTTATTATTTCATTTCCTGAATAAGGCCTTGAGCGAACTTGTGGATACAGTAGATTATGTTTCTATTTTCAGGTAATCATGGCACATGAAGTTCTCTGTCAAATGTTTCGACTACTCCTATGTCACCTTCATATGCTTCGATCCATTCAGTAATATACTTTCAGAAATTGTCTCATGAAGAGAAAGTTTGTGTGAATTAAGATTTACTACTTCTATAAATCTGGTATTCTGCCCCATGCAACTGAAGAGCATAGCTTTTATTCCAAGTGGTTTCTATTATTCCATAAATACATGCACTATTCAGTTTGACAAATAGAAGTGGGAACAGTCTGAACTGCAATTTTCCTCCACACACTACAACTCTACCACTTAGCACATCATTTGCAGTTGAAATGTAGCACTACATAAATGGTACATTCTAAAAAAAAATGCGTATTATCCTACCAGCTACTCCATTACACAAATGTAAAGAGTTACAGTGGCATTCTGTTTTTTGGGAGTTAGAAATTTGCTTTACTATATTTAATAAATGAGATCTTACATTTATTAAGCAAAAATTTTAAATCAAACTATTAACTAAGCTTTTTATCTTTCAGGGGTTTCATCCTTTTATCTATCCCATTGACATTTTCTCTTTACCCTCCCTGGCCATAGTTTCAATGGCATTGACGTAATTAAGACAAAGATCCCTAATTTTTCTAAATGAAATATGATTCTAATGAAAGATCGGCACTGCATTAGATATTGGGAGTCAAATGCAGGTGCAGTGCAGATTACCTGATGGAATACACGTAAGATATCCACCATACCTGGGCGAAATTTAAATTATGCAGACATAATTAGCAAAATTGCAGGAATATTGTGTTACACTTACTATGCAAAATCCCTAAAATTGTGCCATTATTTCACTGTGCGTATTAATTTGCATTCACAATAAATATTTACCCCAAAAGTGAAAAACTGCAAACCAACGGGAACAACAGAATGCTAGCAGCTGATTGCAGCGATTTTGTTTTCTGGTGCTATTTCGTTTGCGCAAAATGTGTCTTTGAGTCAAAGACCGTTGTGAGAACTATCTCGCACTAAAATATATAGTGCAAAAATATGGATTTGCACTTAGTGTGATTATGCTTAATCTTACAAAGTTTTGGCAAAATTTGCCATAATTAGTCAAATCAAACTACGCGAATTTCACATATCCTGATATTCACCATGCCTCAAAGTAAACACATCTTGTTTTTTGCTCATAGCTAAAGGAACTGACTCTGCTCTTCAACAAAATGCACATTTATCAGGTGAGTTTCATCATAGACTGAAATGGAAGGGCGGGATCCGAGGTGCATGCATGAGCCCTGGACAAGATTTCAAGTGTGTCTACTTGTTTACAAAGAGCACACTGAAGGACTACTTTAGATGAAGTATGATTCTCTAGAAAATGTACTGTGGCCTGGACTGACTTGAATGGTCATAAGCTTCTACTAGTCAATTGTAATATTTCTCAGATTAAACCCGAATTTCACAAGAGATCATGGGCGCTCAAGGTTCTAATCTGTATATAAGTAAGAGATATTACCGTCTCCACTGGTCTATTATTTGACATGAGTAATACAACATTGTGCATTAGTGATAACAGGAATAGAGCAAAAGACATAGGAATTAAAGTTATCAGATAACTAAAGACTTTCAAAGTCAATGGGGATTGGCTGGACGATATGGCACTTCTCATACAACAATTTTTCCAGGATAGACGATTTTTTAGAAGGTGAGAAGCAGGTAGGTAAAACAGTGGTGATGAAGATTGACAATAAAATCTAACTGAGCTCATTTTAAAAGTCAGTTTTCTCCATGACTTGATAGGCAGTAAACAGTTTAGAACTGTTCCTTTTATTCTGAAATATTCAACAACAGTAAAGATTTTGAGGTGGTAAATTGCTAATTTATGGGGTGAGAGTGTGGATTCAGAATAAGATATAAAAATGCTTTAGGAAGCTTTCTGAGCTTAGGGGAGTATAACAGCCAACCAAAAGAAGGCAGCAATTGTTTTTTGGCTTTAGGGAATGACTCCAAGACTCCGAAAGACCGACATGTCTGGTTAATGTGGAAGTGCAGAGGCGGTAGGGGAACATACAGGCAAAATATGTAATGAATGAAAGGCAAGATGGCAGCTCATCCATCTACTAATATGGAAAATAGTCAAGTTGTTCTCTGGCCTATAGCTCACAATAATCATCTGTTTATTCAAATTGCCAATCCTAAAAATGTCTCAGGACCATATACAAGTTTGGTGGTTGCATAGACGATTGAGAAGTTTGCAGAGTGGGTGCAATGTCGTTTTGCCTCACTGGTAGAGGTATTTGTTTTTCATAAAGAACTTCTGAAAGTGGTGGGTTTTTTCGGAAAAGCAAAAATTAAATAGACTTGACAGATTGGTAGAATTTTTCCTGCGCCTCGTCATTTGGTGAATCACACTTTGGGACCTTTATGCTTTTCCTGGTGTTCCAGCCATCAACCAATGGATGTCGGTGGACCACGCCAAATAGATTGGTCTGTCAGACAGGGTTCAGTATTGATATATATGTGCCTGCATTAAAATTCATTTTTTACACATGCCAGAATGTTAGCATTATCCTTAACAAATACGCTCTGAACATATCTTTAACATTACTTCCTTTAAGCAAGCAGACCTTTTTAAGTGTACAAACCAAGCCAACCTGCCTTTCAAAAAGAAAAAAAAATCCATTGTTGTCACTTTGCACAAATTTAAAGCTGATATGAGGGGAAGTGTCCTGGAGACCAACATGGCAGACTCTATCTTCTAGAGTTCTGCACAGGATCCGCAGAAATCCTACATAATCCTTTCTAAAACAGCTTTATAAGCTATTTAGGACCCCCTCCTGCGGAACACTGTTAGTGATGCTGTGGGTAGGGAGCCCAAAACGTAACCTCCACTGTACAGAGGGAGCCCTGAACAGAGCAGATCTGCCATATGGAGGCTGCACACTGAGGAGGGTTACTCTACTGCTGTGACCCCTCAATGGATGGCTCCAGAATTGCTTTGCAAAGATTGCCCTCATGCTTGGGGGTAATCTCGGCTTCTGCATTGGCGGAAGCCCCTGGGCACAGTCTCTGGAGTGTAGCCAAAGAGTGCTGTTCCTCAACAGTGTGGGACAACTCAGTGGAGTCGATCCATACTCATGTATGACCCCCTTGGGCTTTCAAATTCATCTTGATGGAAGGAGAAAATGACAGATCACCCCCTCCACCTTATAGGGTGCATAAGAGAGCTGGTAATGCCTTGAAATCTTTGGGTGCTAACTACTGGATCCCTGTGCTGGTATGTCATGTGTTTCCTCCATTTTTGCATACACAAGGAATAGAAATGTGGGAGAAATACTAAAACACACAGATCACCCACAACCACAAATCACTTTCAAAGGCAATACCCCCTGTTGGAAATGCAACAATTGCAATAACTTGATCAGAGGACCATATATCAATCACCCTATGAAAGGCCATAAAATCAAATTAAGGGTAAACGCTACATGTGACTCATCAAACGTAATTTACATGCTTAAATGTCCATGTGGAAAATCTTACATTGGACAAACAGAACGAAAAATCAATACACGTTTGAATGAACACAAAAGCAACATAAGAACGAAACAGATCAAGTCCACAGTGGCACAACACTTCATCGAAGCAGTTCACAACATTAGCCAACTAAAGTTTTGCGTCTTGGAGGTGGCAGCAAGGAAAGAAGGAAGAGGCAACCATGATGCGCTATTACAACGTGAAAACCATTGGGTCAGCTACTTGAACTCGTTGAAACCTGACGGGATGAACGAGCGCATGGAATTCCAATGCTATTTGTGAGACTGTAAAAAATGAGCCTGTATTTTGCACCTTCATTACATGTACATTTTGTCTGTTTGACAGTTGTATAACTGACACCATTTATGTTTAACCCAAGGTTTACACTGATGAATTAGGTATTTCTTTCAAACACACACAGCATTAATACACTAGGGAAATCCACTTTGGACTTAACGAATTGATTAATGAGACACCTGTACCGAGATTGATATTGTTTACCATATCCCAACTATATACACATTAATACAAGGACAACACCACAAATGAAACACTTGGCAGCCTTATATAGTCACATTAGTTATTACGTTCACATTACTCATTTATTGAATATGTACCCATAATGTATTTTACCATCACCGTTAGTTGTTGTTATTGCTTTCACTTAGTCCGCTTTCTAAGTACACTTTTCTCGCAAATGCCGTTAAGTACACTTCCGGGTTACCGACGCACACTAATCGCAGTCCTTGAGAGGAATGATGCTTAGACTAACCCACTAATATACACGATCACGGTAAGAGCTACCCACGATTTGGCTTGGGGATATTAATGCACGTAAAGCATGACTTGATGATGCGCAGATAATAATAATGAGACGCATGATTCTTTCAGTTAATTTACGCGCATCTAAACCTTTTGTAGTCAGCCTCGTCACCCCGCCGCTTCCAAAGCATGCGAATCAACCACATGTGCACTGTTCGTATGTAAAAACACCGAACGTCATCCCAACAAACAACATCTGACTTCCTTTTTCACTTACGCATGGCTTAGATATTTGCAGCTATCACTGTCACCTTATTTTAGGCACGTGAATTGCACTATTAATATTGGGTATAATCATCCATGCCAAGACCATTGAGTGTTTTACCATCACTAATTTGTGTATTTTCTTCTTTTCTACGTACGGTCCATAACACCGGTGATTCTAACATTACTCACTCACCAAACTAAGATGGAGATTAAAGCGGTATACCTTCAATCAAAAAGTTTTAACTATTACACCTGCACACCGTGGGAGCACTAAATTAGCATGTGGCATTTTTCTTGTATGACATTAACCTAAAGTTAATTACATTTATTCACAGCAAATACCCTGACGAAGGCACAATGCCGAAATGCATTGGGATTGAGGAAAATATGCATGATCCAATGCTGGACATGAAGTAACAAACTTTGTGAACACCGTGCATTGTGGGATTTGGAGTTTGTCATTAATATTGTGATGAGACAACAATATTAAACATATCAACTACAACGGACTATAAATGTTTTATTAAATCTTTTATAAGCTCATTGAATCCTGTCATCAGGACCAGTTCAGTGCCTGGGGGACACTCCCCATGAATTTGGGGGTGCAACCACAGATATATTCATTAAACACTCAATTCAGAGAGTGATACCCTGGAGCACGGCACAACTACGCAAATTTAATCATCAAACATAGCGGTGCAAAGACTGAAACTCCATTGATTTACCCTCAATGGATGGCTCCAGAATTGCTTTGCAAAGATTGCCCTCATGCTTGGGGGGGATCTCGGCTTCTGCATTGGCGGAAGCCCCTGGGCACAGTCTCTGGAGAGTAGCCAAAGAGTGCAGTTCCTCAACAGTGGGGGACAACTCAGTGGAGTCGACACATACTCATGTATGACCCCCTTGGGCTTTCAAATACATCTTGATGGAAGGAGAAAATGACAGATCACCCCCTCCACCTTATAGGGTGCATAAGAGAGCTGGTAATGCCTTGACATCTTTGGGTGCTAACTACTGGATCCCTGTGCTGGTATCTCATGTTTTTCCTGCATGGCCCATTGTAGTTTTACCTATGTTAGCCTAATTGTGCACGTTGTAGGCTGCATTTTCTTTTGCACACATTACATATAAACATGTTGCTTTTGTGCCACATTGTACTTACACATAGAACCTGCATATGTTTTCAAATTCTGTTCTTTTCCTGGGATTTAGTCTGAACACCATAGACAAGGTCAACCAACAAGGCTTCTCGTTATTCTCTCTGGTCAGGCACTCGCACCTAGACACAACACAAGAACACTGTGGCTGTTTATGAGCACACATGTCTTGTCATATAACCGAGCACAGGAGTTCAAGTACACACACTGGGCGAGGGTTCTAGAACAAGATTGCTTTGTCAGCTGAGATGTAGAATGTTCATCTGTATATGCTAAGGTACAGGGTCAGCCACTAATCTCAGAGATCTTTGATATATAATACTCTAGCTTCAGTAGAAGTGAGGGTGGTTTAGGATATTCTGTCTTATAAAATGACAGGGCTTTTTATGATATATGGTTTATTGACCTTTCAGACAGTATTTTTAGTATGCATTTGTTTGCTAATTGTGGCACGAATACTGCATCTTAGGACACAATAGTTTGAATAAATATTCTAAACTTCCTTTGTGTCTCTTGCTTATTTTATTGTGGATAATTATGAGTGAGAGAGCCAAAGGGTGTCTTGTTACCACGATCCCTGAGAGATTGTGTTCTGGGGTGCCAATTCACTTGTTTCTCTGGTAAGTTTAGGTGGGCAAGTTAGGCACCATAGCTAGTCGGACTCTGTCTCATAGGTACTGAGTGGTATGGTGACTCAGTCCCTACCTTCCGATTTTCTATGATCCCAATACTAGTTATGTTCCTGAGCAGAATCCCTGCAACAGGTGTTTTGCCTGACCGCAGTCCCAGGACAGTTTAGATTATCCCCCTGTAGGGGACTTGGTGAGTGACTTCTTCTGTCACCCAACCCTCGTGGGACACCAATTGATTTGGGGGAAGTCGGGTCGTGATTGGGAGCACCAACTATTGGGGCCCTTGGCCTGAAGATCATCCTAGACTCCATATCCTCTGCTTTTTGGAAGGCCCACACATTTCCTCCCCTCTCACTTACATGTCACTGATCATGCTCCATTGAACTGCATTTTTGCGGAAGACCAATACCTAACGCACATGGTTGACGAATAAGTCCCTTGTGCTCAAGAAGCAAGAAGTCAGGTATGCCCATCTAGCAGCCATGACACACAACTTTAGCATTAACATGGGAAAAGTTGAATCAATACAACACTATGGGGAGCATATAATGCTGTCATACACAGGTATGTGATTAGTACGGTAGCTAACCAAACACGAGAGCACCTCCATACTTGGGGAGGCAGAGGGGAATTACGGTCCAGCAAATGACTCCCGGCAATACGCTCGTCCCATATAACTTTCCATCTGATGTTATAATTGCTTTAATGCAACTACTAGACCTGACAGTATTAGGGTGGTCTTCCCCAAAGTTCTTGAATGCTTACCTTCACTTTTAGCTGTTTTCTTGTTGTTCATCTCAGGACTCTGAGCACTTTACCACTGCTAACCAGTGACAAAGTGCATTTGCTTATCCCATAAACATGGTTTCATTGAGTTATCCACAATTGGTATATTTAATTTATCTGTAAGTCCCTAGTAGAATGCACTACCTGTGCCAAGGACCTGTATATTAAATTCTCCTGGTGGGCCAACAGCACTGACTGTGCCACCCACACAAGTGCCCTCAAAACATGCCTCAGGACTGCCATTGCAGAGCCTGTGTGTGTAGTTTACACTGCGATGTCGACTTCTCATTTAAAACGTCTTGCCAAGCTTTAACCTCACTTTTATTACATATAAGTGACCTCGTAGGTAGCCCACAGGGCTGGCTGCTGTATAAATAAAAGGTAGGACATGCACTTTTATGTTTTACATTTCCTGGAAGTGAAAACCACCTACATTTGTTTTTCACTACTGTGAGGTCTACCCCTCTCAGAGGTTAACATGGGGAAACACTTATTACACTCTTAAGCTGTAATTCCTAACTGAGAAAGAGTAGGTCTGTCATGTTAAATCCCATTTTAATAGTAATGATAAATCCTCTTTGTTGGAAAAGTTGGATTTACCATGATTATTTAGAAGCGCCACTATTCGAAAAATTTCATTTCTCTGCTCATAAAACTCTGTGTGCGTGCAGTCTGTTTACACTACACGTCAGGGGTAGGTGACAGTTGGACTTTGTGCATTCCCTCTAGACAGCCACACACAAAGGAGGGTGAGATGTGACAAAGTGACCGTCTGCCTTCCGATGGGTCATCCTGGGCAGTATGAGAGGGAGGAGTTGAAACTTACACCTGAATGGGCAGTGTCCTGTCCACACACAAAGGGTTTGCCTACCCCACTGTAGTGAGTCTGGAGCTAGGTGTGGGAAGGGAGGATTTCTGTGCACTTCAAAGCCCCTCTTTGAAGTCACCTACACTTTAGAGGCACAACTGGGGATAAGTACTGGGTCCCTGACTCTACCAAATCAGACACTTCTCCACCTGTAAACAAATCAGGCAGAATGACAGCTGTGCTGTTCCAAGGACCGCCACTCTGCTGCTCTGAAAAAACTATTTTTCTACTGTGCTGACCTGCTGACTGCTACCCTCTGCCCCTGCAGAGGAAGAACTGGGCTCTCGCTTGAACCCAGATTGATCTCCAAGGGCATGTTGGCTGGCCTCCTGTTTTGAGACTCAGCTATTTCAAACTTTCCCCTCCTGCCCCTGTGCCTGGTCCATTGGAAGTGGATCCAGGTGCTTACTCCAGTGGAACTGACTCATCCTCTGCTGTGTGAAGCAGAATCAATGCATCACTGTAGTTGCGGGAAGAGAACCAGCACATTGCACTCTGAACCAGCGCATCGCCTCTAGAAACAACGCATCGGAACCGCTGCAGTGCTGCCGCTGCAGTGAGAGACAATCTACTCATCCCCACGACTGCATCGAAAAAACCCAGTGGATTGGCTTCAGTACCAATGCATCTCGGATCAGAGCTTCATCTTCAAAACTAATTCATCGCCATTTTTCCTGTGGAGAAAACTGATGCATCACCTCAAATGGGGGATCAACACTGGCGTATAACTCAGCCGCTCCCGCATCTTACTGTTGCAATACTTACTTCAGTGGGCCTTACGTGGCTCCTGTATTAGGCCCATGCTCTTCATAGTGGTCAGCCTGAACTCTTGACCTTGCCCCGGTCCAGCACGACCAAATATCCCCCTTGGGCGCTTACTGCTTCTAAGTGTTATTTTTACATTTAGTCTTCATAAATTTGTATCATGACTTCTACTTTTGGGATTTTTGTCACTTTTGTCTTGGTTTATTTATAAACTCATAGTCTATTCTTCTAAATTGATGTGGAGTCTTTTTGTGGTGTTTTCACTGTGTTACTGAATGAAGTGTTGTGGTTCATGCTTGGACAGGGTGCATACCTCTGTCAACCAGAAACTGACTTTCTAACAGCATAATTTGTGGAACCTCTCCAAGACTTATATGAAGCAGCTAAGACACACAGAGGATTTTCCTAGGATATGTGTGAGGCCCACCTAGTACCTGCATCTAAGCCACATAAAGCTCTGGATGCATGTAAATCATATCTTTCCATCACGCTGCTCAACTCCAAATATAAAATCCTGCAAAAACTACTAGCAACTCTCCTCACTCAAATAGTCATGTTTCTAATATACTCTGACAAAAGTCAATTTATGCCACATAGGGCCGCTCAACACAATGTCAGACGTGCCTTGAAAGCTATAGCAATGGTGCCCAGATTTAGGGAACCCCTGGCATTGCTTTTAATGAATTTAAAAAAGGCATGCAATAGTACCCCTGGTGATTACCTATTTGACCTATGTTAGAAAGTCATCCTTTTGCCCTGTTTACCCCCATTTTTGCTAAATTATACTGGTATTAACTGATTCTGACTGTACCCTGTGCTCAGCTAACGAGGCCCAGGGTCAGCGCTATCTGCAAAAAGGTACATGTAAACGGGTACACTCACACTTGTCAGTGACAGACCTCATAAGTCTCTAGTAGATAAGAGGCCAGGGGGTGCAAACTACCTATAAGTTCCTAGTATTCAATTGGGCATGGAAGTTTAGACGCTACTTCCATGCCTGCTGTCCCTTTGCAAAAAGAACAATTGATAGACAGAATGCTGCATAATGTGAAACATTCACCTCATACAGAGATCTGGGCCTAAATCCATTCTGGGCCTAAATCCATCGTGTTTTTGTTCCCCATGCCTTTCCAGTTTAGACCCAACGATATGCAAATCAGCCTTGACCCTGCTCCCCATGGGAATAGTCCAGCCCGCACTGCAAGGCCCAGTCCTCCCTGGACTGGAAACAAGCATCCTGGGACCGGTTTTGGGGCATCAGCCCTCATCAGCCGGGCTAGCTTGACTGCAGCGGTATGGAGAACATGGGACCCAATTCTGGGCATACCCGTCGCACTCGGGGTGACAAGTAAAAAAAGAACAATTAATGGACAGAATGCAGCACAGTGTCAAACATTCACCCCAGTACAGAGATCTGGGCCTAAATCCATAGTTGTTTTGCTCCCCATGTCTTCCAACCCTCATCAGCCAGGATAGTTTGACTCCAGTGGCATTTCTCTTTAAAATCAGTCCTGTCTTGCAACCTGTCTTTTAAACTACATTTTCAAAATTGGAATTGACGGAACCTATAAGTCCCTAACATGCAGTAGGGCATGAAAGTTTAGAGGCCCAGCAGGTTTCCTGCACTTGCATGTGTGCAATGCTGAGTGCCTGCTGTCATTTTAAAGGCAACCTGGCTATGCATACTGTCTATAAATGTAAATTGTGTTCAAACTCGACTGTGGTGGTATAGGCAAGCTAAAAGTGAAAATTTACCCTATTGTTACATATTAGGTACCCCCCGGGTCTCCCCTGGGTGTCAGAGGGGTGGGGGGTCCTTTAACTATAAGCATGGGCTATAAAATATGTTTTGTATGCCCTGGTGAAGGGGACAATTACCCATGTCATTTTCCCCCATTGTAGATACGGAGCTCCATAGGGTAACATTGCAATATTTAATTTAGCTATAAATATTGCTAAAAATATCATTCAAAGACTCAAAAGATTGGTACCGATAAGTTCAACAACTTGTCACTTTTGAAATTATCATAACTAGTACAGGAGAGATGTTATGGAACTTTCTCTTCTGTAAGGCAAAACCAAGCCTTCTAGTGGTTTCTGCTCATTGGACAGCCTTAACAGGCTTAGCCAGGATGCTTTTATTAGGCGATAAGTGGTCTTGCAGGAACAGAGGTTATCTGATGGCGAGAGCTCTGTAGCCGTGGGAGGATGGGTACTGCAGGTGGTGCTGGATAAATCAAACTGAGCTCAAAGAGGCAGCAGATCAGTAAGGAATGCCAACCGTACCTCTCCCCCACATCCTAGGTCCCAGCCAGCTAGCAGAGTTAGGACAGGAATTTGCAGAGGTCAGGGGGAGGAGAGCTATTGGAAATGACCCACAAAGTGGGTTGGTTTAGCTAGCTCTTACTCCTCTGGAGAGAAATCGACAAGTTGGATTTTGGAAGTGCAGTGCTTTTGTGGCACAAGAAGATGCCACAGTTTGGAGGAAGTTGTCTTTTGGGAAACACCCAGCATCTCATTGGACAGAGGTGCCCACTGCGTGTCGCTACCTAACACTGAATACAAATCTGAGAGCTGCATAGTCTATCAGATCTGCTGCCTGAAACTACAAAGAAAAGCCGGACTGCCCTGATGGATTCGGGACTTGCACCCAAAGGCCTATACTCTAGATGACTGCGCCGGCTTCACAATCTGGTACTGCAGACATGGGGACTGTGCTGTGCTTCAAGAGGGATTAAAGAGGGGACTCCCTGCAAGCTACTGGTTAACAGAGCCCACCTGCCTCAGCTCCACCAAGAGTCCCCATCCTGGATTGCATCCAGTGGACCTTTAAGGATTTGGTCATGTGCCTTGTGGGAACTGTGGTCCAGACATCCCAGAGACCATCTAGGAGATTCCAGACATTTGGATTCATGATTTGGACACTTTGCACCTACACGGATACCTTCAGGATGCATCCCCTGAGGTTTGGAGAACCTTGAAGAACATTGGAAAAAAGCTCCACAGTGAGAGTCAAGCTGCCCACCTTCAACGGGGACTCAGCCATGATTTCAGGTTTGTCCCACTGAAAGCTCGTAGGCTTAGGACCACCAGAATTTAACCAGGGCCTTGTGGAAAGTCAAGCCAGCGAACCCTCTCCGAATCCGGCCTGCTGTGGAGGGTTGAGTGACATCAGAAGAAAAAACCCCAGGAACGTTTTGAAATGTGAAGATAAAATTTTGATTGCGGCCACCGATTTATTGTATGACCAGGATGCCATCACGGTCAGCCTCAAACTTTGACTTTGTCCCGGTCAAGCCTGACCAAATGTCCCAGAGTAGTGCTGTATGGGCCCGATACACAAAGGTAAACTGAGACAAAAGTCTAACTTTATGACTGTTGGTATTCACAAAGGGCATAAGTAGTAAAGTTAGACTTTCGTATCAGTTTAACCTAAGTTTTGGTCTTACGTTTAACTGAGACCCAGAGTGTAGTCTCAGTTAAACTAAAGACAAAACTTAAGTTAAACTGAGACAAAAGTCTAACTTTGTCACTCATAAATGCCCTTTGTGAATACAAAAAGTCATAAAGTTAGACTTTCATCTCAGTTCTCCATTGTGAATCAGGCCCTATGTTTTTAAGCGCAGCCTTTCCTAATTGGTTGTTCCGGCACAGATTGGCTGTCAGAATCTGACTTTGGGGGACCATAGCAGGCCCCCCTTCACACGGGGCCCTCCGCATCGGGCCCGTGGGGGTACCCATGGGTCCCCCCCTTCCATGCATGCACAGTGTAGCAGGCACCATGGGGTGCCTGCCACAGGGTGCAAGGTTTACCCCAACTACCTCTTTTGTTCTCGTTCGGAACATAGGCTCCTATTGAAGTCAATGGGAGTCCAACCGACCATTTCCAGAAGCATCGTAATCATTTGGTTGGACTTGCAGAAACCGATTCGGTCGGAAATTATTCTAAAACCGATTTGGTCAGTAGAGTTTCCGGACAACATCATAATTGGCCCCTAAGTCTTCATTTTAATTTTATCCCTTTTCAGAGTGTCGCATTTACTAACAGCAGGCATCTTGCTCCCAGTGGCTGCTAGACACAGAGCCATATTTTCAACTGACAAAATACAGTCATTTTCTTTTAAATGGGAGAAATTTAAAGTGAAGAAAAATGTTTCTATGAAACATTGTCTTAATGTTTGTCCCTACTTTAAATTAAGCAAATTAAGTTTCTAATGTTTTATAAAGCATGTTTCTTCACTTTAAATTCCTCATGTTTAAACAAATGACTGTATTTTCATGTTATATATATGGCACCGTAGCTACAGGCCACTGGGAGTAAACTGTCTGCTGTTTGTAATGACAATTTGAAATGGGGAAAAAATTAAATGATGAGTTTATATAATGCATATAAACATAAAGCTAACCCTTCAGTTGAATATTCTACCATTTCAAAGTGTCACATTTACACACAGCAGGCATCTTAGTCCCAGTGGCTGTTTTTTAAATGTGTGAAATTTGGATGAGCATAACATTCTGTCTGACCTACAGTATGGGTTTAGACCTGGTCAGGGTACGGTGGAGCAGAATCTAAATATATACTTATTATCAACTAAATATACAAAGGCTTATAGGCTTTCATGGACCTCAGTTCAGCCTTTGATAAAGCTAATAGAGATAAGCTCTGGGTAGAGTTGTGGTCCATGCAGGTTGAATCTGCTCTTATCACTTTTGTGAGATACCTTCATAATGGTCTCACAGGATCAGTAAGATTTGGGACTGATGTGGAATGCCCTGAGCAATTTAACCTAAAAAGAGAACTTGGACAGAGCTGTATCTTGTGCATTTTCTTTTCATTATGTATATCAACAGGCTGGAGGGCTGTTATCTGAATATGGTCTTGACGTCCCAATAGAAGATGGAAGAGCGATCCCAACCCTCGTATACGCTGACAACTCTGTTTTGATCTCTTGTACAGATGGAGACCATCGCCTTTTATATCTTTTTATTGTTTTTATGGACAGCATGGATTTGCCCCCAAATTTAGAAAAATCCCATTTTAGGATGGTCAGACCCAAATATACTAAAACATCAGTTTTTTCAACCCAGGGACCAAATTTAAGTAGGGGGGATATTTGGGGACTTTAGTAGACTCTGGTCTTTTTTGGCAACTTCTGATTAAGAAAAATGCAGGGTGTCTAAAAAGTGCTTTTCTAATATAAATTATTTTGCTAGCCAACTAGGACACAAGCAAACTGAAAACTTGATTGATGTCTACAAAGCAACTATTATCGCCATGGCCAACTTTGGATGTGAGATCTAGGGTTATGCTCCTATTCCACAATTGAGGTGGCAGAAAATAAGTTTATGCAAGCCTTTTGGATGTGGGTCAGGGTACTCCTTCAAAGATTATATACGAAGATCTGGGTATGAGTTACATTACAGATTTTATCCATCTCCGCACTCATTTAATCTGGTTTTCAGCTTAGTTTAAGGAGAAGTTAAAACTAAACAGGTTAATTTGCTGGGATTGCCTGACCATCTTTAAAGCTCTAGGGAGACTAGGGTTAATTTCTGATCCTGATAACCTTGCTTGGGTGAAGCACGCTTTCTCTCTCAGGGTAGAAGCCGTGTGAAAGACCTTTGCCTTAACCAAGCATTTAATGTGTCAGTATATTATGGTAAAGTCAATCAACAGAATTGAACCATATATACTTCTAAAATTGTTCAATCATCACCAACATTTACTGACTTATTTCAGATTGGGCATTTTTACTAGTTACTGTTTGTAAAAGGTATTTGTTACAAAATGTCTAATTTACTGCCTTGAGCATGTGATAACATTTAAGCCTGTGATACCATGCACATTGTTCGTATCTGTGCCAGATTTAATGCCCTTCGCTATAAATTTATGGGGGACCCTCTTGTTATCCACTGTCTTGCAGAAGGTCAGACCTGGATTTTTATATTTGCAACTTTTATCTGTACCAAAAATGAATTTGTATGTGTCACAGTTTCTGGCTGGTGTTCGTAGCTCAGGTTTTTAGTTACCTGTCTGTATGTTACTATAGATCATTAACCTGTTATGTTTCCAGGAGATCTGAAATCGTTGATGGCATATTGTTGGTTTTTAGAACTCGTCCTATCGGTCCTTATTCATGGCGATGTTTTTATGTAGGGTCTTTATACATTTCTATACATTGTATTACTGATCTTGTGCATACTGCTGTGTATTATTTTCTATGATGATATGAGTGTGCACTGCATACTTGTAGAATTGTTTTATAAAATTGAATAAAGAAATATGACTTACTGACTGAGTGCTGCATCCCACTAGAAGCATTTAACTTAAAGGTCCTGGGCACATATGGTACCATGAAGTAGGGACTTGTAAGTAAATTAAATGTGCTGATTAGGTATAAGCCAAGTTTTACCATGTTTAAAAGGGAGAGTACAAGCACTTTATCACTGGTTAGCAGGAGAAAAGTGCACAGAGCCCTATAGCCCACAAAAGCAGGTTCAGCAGAATAAGGCAAAAATTGGGGAGAATGCCATGCAAAAGAGGATCATGTCCAACAATATCTGAATGAGTTCAGTGTTCTTTATTCTGGCTGGTTTTGTTCTGAATTTTCATGCTATGCAACACCATGCAACGTTATGCTACATTGGATTTATAACCCAGTAGAGTGACATTGAATTGTCTTCGTATCAGATGAAGAGCACATTATTGGCATGTCTGTTAAATATATGAAATATTCCCAATTGTTTTCGAAATGTATAACAGTATCATAGTTTGGAAAAGAAGTCAAACAATGTGAAAGTTACCATTGCTGCAAGATAAGTATTATTACACTGGCTTGGCAAGCAGTGCAGGTACCTAGAATGATCAACCAGCATCTGATTATTCCAAGTATACTTCCTGACAAGTTCAAACTTTACATTAGCCCTAAATGACAACAGCAAGAATACCTTTTTGCCCAAGTTTGCTAACAAACTCTGGTGCTAACTCTAGTGCAGAATATCAGCAGTTCAAGTAATATAATCCACAAAACTAGATATAAAGTTACTCTGGCAAATGTGGGGTGGATAGAGTAAAGAGGATGAGGAGCATAACAGCATTGAGAGGCCTCAAGTGAACTGTTGTGAGCTGAGCAGATGGAGTATATAACTGAGACGAGGAGATGCCATCCTGACTTGGCAAAATGAAGATATTGGATTCCCATGTATTGGCCACTGAAATTGTTGAGACCCAGCGGCCATTACCACAAATCACAAGATGGCAAAGTGTAGATAGCTTTCCATTGGGCTTCATGGCTAGGAAAACATCTAGGCATCCCTCCTTCATGCACCAGTCACTTACCTAACCATTGTGGTGTCACAGGCGCTGTCCTTCTCTCCTGCACTGTACTAATGCAAGTCTCTGAGCCTCATAGTCCTATTGGGTCAATCATAGCATATTTCCTTCTGGATCTCTGAGACGGGTCCACCCTTGGTTACAAGACAGTCAAACCACACTTTCGACTGAATCCTGATTCTGGATGCCCCTGATTGCAGGTCAGTGTTGGTTACTGTTCCTGCAGGAGGCCAGATGGAAATAACTTCCTGCTTGGGAACAGCATAGATACTCACTCAGTGGTGCTGGGGCAGGTGGGCACTGGTCCAAACATGCCGGGTAGCCTTAGGGTGTGGATTTGATCTGGGTCTGGATCAGATTGCTGCCCCCAATCTGCCTCAAAAGAGGCGGTATCCTCCCCATTGGTGGTCCTTACGCTGACAGCTTTTTAGTAGGCCTGGGCAGAGTTTGCAGAGGTCTGCTCTGCAGAACTCCCTGAAGTACAGAAAAAAACTCTGCCATGCTTCGCAGAATTCCTCGAGCGGAGGAATGCAGTAAGTTGCGCTGCTTGCATTGATTTTTGTCTCCGGTAGTTTGTCCAGTGCTGCAAAATCACAGCAAACGGCACTACAACAGAGTGCCCGTCTGCTTTCTACCATTCGAGTAGATATTCTACTCAAGCAGCAGCTTCCTCAAAGCGAGCGGCAAATTTCTCAACGCAAGCGGTTGTGACCAGCCGCGACCGCCTGTGTTGAGAAATCTTGCCAGGAGGAGATCTAGAGCCCAATTTTTTTCACTCATACTTGCCAATTTAATGTTAGCGAGCTGTGCAAGCGAAAAAAACTCCACTCAACGTCACTTTCACAGAATTCTTCCCCACCTCTAATTTTTAGGAGTTGGTCAATGTCCTTCTGTGATTTTTACTTGATTGCATTAGTGCTCAGCCTCAGTTGAGTTACTACACCCAGTGCACCATAGGATTGCTCTGTGTCTTCAAGTGCTTCTCCAGTGCACTAATAGAGCCACTGAGGGCCCGCCACTGAGGGCCTGCCCTGTAATTTATGCTAGTGAAGTTTGGAGGTTCTCTCTTGCCTGCCTCAGTAAGAAGTGTGGACACCTCTCTTATCCTAAAAACAGTCATCTCCCTCCATGCCTTTACTACATCGCTAGCCAAAGATCATAGTAAGGGTGGACTCACTAATGCTAGATCTGCTGCAAATCTTGTCTTTACTATACACAACCTTGTCATTAAACATGCATTTTGCTTCTTTACCATTACAGGAACTAGTCTATAAGACTACTCCATATCAAAAAGGGGAGAAGGGGGACCAGGAGCTACTTATGGTCCTGAAACCGTGCTCCAATGTCAAATACTATAACCAAAGAGGAGGGTCACTGTTACGTCGGTGTGGGTGCTGTCGAGTCACTCTCACATCGAAAAGAGAGTAATAGGAAAGAGTGGGAAGTTAAGAAAGATAGAACTAGGTCTGGGACCCTCTTCGTGAGGGGGGAAAGACATTTCTTATCTCTTGTTGACCTCACACACACCAAAGGATGTCGTGCTTCATCATCGGTCGGTTGCTCCTCGTCGGGCCGGCGCTGCAATGCCGTACGGGTCCCCCAAAGGGTCACTTTGGTAGAGATCTTTTTAAGAGAACAGCCATAAGATGAATGCGGGTATGTGGAGAGGGTCCTATGTGCACAATGAAGGTGTATGTGGGTGATGAGATAAAAATGGCTAAGGGATATCGGAAGAGGAAGTTTTTAATAGTGTAGGTACCCTTGTCATACTAAAAAACTTTTTAGTCTACAGAACATTAGCTAATAGGTGCAAAGCTATATGCGCCAAGGCCAAAGCAGATAATTAACAGACCCATATCACTACATCCTCCTTTTCCAACATAGAGCTTTATTGAATCTTCAAGGCAATGATTCAAGCTACTGCCCCAAATACTTTCCTTGTTCCTTCTCCAGGCGTTTTTGATAAACTCCAGTACTTGTTCAGCAAGTAAACTGACTCCCTCAGACTCGCATCACTGACTCCATTGTGACATACTCAGCATTAGACTTTCAAGTTTCTATTGACATAGCAACAGCACATGAGACAAATCCATCCCTTCCACCCAAGGACATTATATTATTGGAGTTTGCACCAGTGTTTGAGACAAAAGTTAGGTAAATTCTGTCCTCCTTCAAGATGTAATCTCAGAGTTGGAATACAACCACTGCCAAGGTCCTCAACCTAGCTATACCTACACTCAAGCTGATCAATGCCAACCTTGTAAACAGCTCCCTAGCCAGTAGGAAAATATTCCAGTACCTCAAACATACAATTTGTACTCTTTTCAAGATAAACTGACCACTGATCCCAGCAACTTGGCAAACTGTAATCCAGTCTAGTTCCTTCCTTGTGTTGCTAAATGTATTGAAACAATTGTCTCCAGATACCTCTCCTACCATCTTGAAATCAACGACCTCCTGAATGAAGTACAATAAGGATTTAGGTCAAGAAGAAACACCAAAAATACTCTACTAAACATAAAAGCGGAACTCTGCATGGCCTCCTACCTGACACATTTCTGTTTCCTAGTCTTCCTAGATCTCCATGCTGCATTTGACATCATAGAACATGATGTGCTCATTCAAAGGCTGGCAACTATTATGGGCATTAATAGCAAGGAACTAAAATGGTTGACTGCACTTTATTTCACGATCGTACCCTTCAAGTAAAAAGATGTTTCTTTTGAAAACTGCCAAAATCCACTTTGATGTACCTCAGAGGTCTGCACTGTTTCCAATCCTATTCCATGTCTATATGCCATTATCGACATCCATCCTGGCTTACTACAAAGTTGGGTACCGCTCATATGTGGATGACACCCTCCTCCATCTAAGGATTGTTGACAATCAGGGATGCCTCAATAGGCTTTTGACTGCTTGTCTCACCTACATTGCTGGATACAGCACAACTAGCTTTACCTCAACTGTGATAATATGAAAATCAAATTTTTCAGGATGGAAAATCCATTCTTCTTCTCCCTTTCATGTTATAGGGACCTAAGTCCTATCCCCGCTCCTGCGACTCACCCCATAATCGGGGAGTGATATTTTATCGTGATCTCTTCTTGTTATCATTAATGAACTTGTTCAGAAAACAGAATTTTTCTATTTTCAACAACTGAAAGGGATATTGACACTCCTTCAATTTTCCCAGAAAATAGTTCTGGTACTATCATTAGTTCAGTCCAGACTAGACTACTATAACATCCTCTATATCAACCTCCAAAACATAGGCCTTGCCAAGCTTCAAGAGAACAGACCCTGACAGCTTTCATGTTTCTAGGTCTGAGACGCCATGCTGACTCCCATCGAGCCAAATGCAAACGACTTGGAAGCCGAATCCTTTACCTATCCATCTGAGACTTAAAAGTGACTACTACAAATTTAGAAAATATTGAAAACTTACCTCTTCACTGTGGCATTTGGATAGACAACCTGTTTCAATATTTGTGCCTCAATGACTTTCTCTAGTTCTTTCAGTCAAACACCTATGGCCTGTTCAGACTTCTTCTTACCAAAGGATTTGTCAAGTCTTCCTCATCCCACCAGTGGGTCCTGACCAAAGTGTACAATAATCTCTCTGATTTGCATGCTTGCCTCCTTTCATTTCCCTCACTGCCTCAGTGCTCAGCACTGTAGCCTCTTTTTGGGATGGGTTGTAAAATCCAGCAGGAGCAAATGCTGACCTCTTGGCAATAGGTGATTGCTGGTGTTAGAAATAAATATTTAAACACATTTGCCTTAGGCTTAAGACATGGCCCACAGACATTTGGTGCTGAAAACGAAATCACAAGGCTTTTATATTTAACCAGACACATTCTTTTTAATAAATCATGTTGTTTAAAAAAGTTAAAACATGCAATTATAATTTATAGTTTATGTGACCAGTTTAGATTTTATCTCAACTATAGTGTTATTTTTAAATTACAATAATTATTAAACATGTATGCAGCAGTAATGTATAGTTTGTATTAAATTAACATGACATTTAAAAGTGTAGAAAGCAGAGACATATAACTAGAATAAATGGTTTCCAGCTTGCTCAGAAAAGCTTACTTTATCTTTGACCTTCCCGATTATAGATTCTGCCTTTATTTGTGAAATAAAGATGCCTCGCATAATTTACAGCATGTAACTTTGAAACCTCATCATATAATGTGCTAGTAAAATGTTTCATTTAAACAGATCCCTATTTCTAGCTGACTGAAAGGTTCATATATTTGCCATAGAGAACAGAAAACACACATATTTCAAAATGCATTATTATATTTTGTTTCTAATGATTTCCTGCTCAAATAATTGCAGATTATAGACATTTAAAATTGAGCTAAAATAACAGTTGCTTAATAAGAAGTTTAGAAAATGAAGTTCTTTTAAATAGGATCTGAACTGTGAAAAAAATCCTTCTGGGAGGCTTTGGCAGTGGAGAACCCCGCCTCCACCTAGTCTCAGGTGACCGTTGCTCCTCCCCTCAGTAATGGAGCACGCCGGACATGCTGGATACCAGCGCTGCAACTTTCGTACGCCGAGCAGTCTCCTTGAGTGAATGTGAGTGAAAACTAAGGGGCAGCCCGCTGGTGTGTGGCATTACTTACTTGGTGGGTCTGGAGAAAATTTCAGCGAGTTTTGGGGAAGCAGAGAAGCGGAGAAGTGAAAGGCAAAAGGCGGGATCCTGGACGCCAGATGTCGGATGCTCATCTCCTGGCTTTCGCACGGAGCAATTCAAAGTAGCTGCCGTTATTGTGTTAAAGAGAGGAGGTGAGTAGGTGAGGTGGCGGTGTGGTAGAAGCTGACTGGGAGAAGCAGGTGAGCGCCAATTTGTGACTGGGTGGAGTCGAGTGACAACGGCGCAAGCGGTGCTGGAGGCGGTGAAAGCGCTGCAACATTGTAACATTCTAATAGGGAAATCAGGAGAAAGGTGGCAAAGTGCCTGTTAGTGGACGATTGTAGAAAATTAATTCTTAACTACAGAACGTAGAATGGAACAGAGATGAGAAAGCAGCTAAAACTCGCGTCAACGGCTGCTAAAACGGACGACGCTGCTGCGGGGAAGGCTAAAAAACGCCTAGTTCAAGCCAGACTTAATCAGCCATCGACCAAAGTGGGGAATAAAACTCTTTGTAGGGAGATGAGCTCTAGTCCTGAAAGCTCGGAGATAGATGTATCTGAATTACAGCAAGGGCTGGAAGACCCTAATGACTCAAATTCAATTGAGGGCTCAGAATTGGAGGAGAAGGACAAGGAGCAGGAAACAACGTTAGGGGTTCTCTCATGGTTGAAAAAACAGGAGTTAAAAACCCCCAGAGATTTCCTCTTTTTGTAAAAAAGAATCTCTGAACTGTGAAAAGAATGACATGGGCAGATCCACAATAGTGGACAAAGCGAGATTACGCCCACTTCTTTTTTGGCTAAGTCTGAAAAAAACTCCTGAGCTCACCCACTATAGGGCTTCCCTTGAAGAAATCTGTAGATTTGATCGTTTTAAAAAAAAGTTTGGGTGGTTTAGCAACATCCAGACATTCCTCTCTGCGGTTGGCCTGGGGAATCTGTGGGCTGAGTCTGATACTAGTTTGTTACCCAGTAGGGACTGTGTCAAGACCTGTTACTGGAATTGGGTAGGGCAGAGAAATGTGACACAAATAGGTGGCTGGCTTACAACAGAGTTTCTAGAATGCAAGTTAGTAACTATGTATGAGCAGTATAAGGAGGTTATCACCATTCCGAATGATAGGAAGCCATACATACAATTCAGATTTGGTACTCTCCCTCTGAATTAATTTACTGCTGCTTGGCAATGAGGAGATGATGACGCATCACGTTGCTGTCATTATTGTCCAGGAGCCCATGAGACGATTAACCACATTTTCTTTGTATGCCCATTGCATAAATCCCGCGACTCAAGTGGTTAGCCCCGGTCTGCAGGCAGTTAGGTACTCAATGTCACCAAGAGGTGCTACGTACATTAAAACAGATTCCAGGCCATTATTTGCTTGTGCAGTAGCTATATATCTGGGGGAAATGTGGCTTATTAGGAAGCTTAGATTGATGAATGGCTAATTCATCTATTGTAGCTCCTTAACTGTATTTGGCCCCACTAGTTTATAGCTACAGTTAGAGCATGTTTTATAAATAGCATCTGTACCAGTGAATATGTTATTTTACCGTTTCCAATGCTTTATTCGACAGTATTGTCATAAAAGCAACACATACATACAATATTTTAAGACAATAAATATTCTGAATTCTAAAACATTAAAAACAGATTAAACATGATAACAGTCAAATACATTACGGATAAGAGTGAAAAAGGAAACTTTCCCTTCACCTTGTTTGTTAAAAACCCAATATTCAATCAAATAACCTGATCCAATTACAACAAAAGGTAACTTGCCCGTATTACTAGGGCCAAGACAGTCAAACACTCTGAGGCAACGCCCTAGATCTAATAGACCAAGCCCAGCCTAGGAATTTAGCCATGGCTATTGCTATAGGCTGTGATGGATCCGTGGTGAGTACTCTTAGGGCCTCGTCATGCTTCCTAAAACCCAAAATCTTGCAGATAGGTATAACCCACTTAGCACGAGGTTTCTTGTATAGTGGACAAAAGAACAACAAGTGGCTAATTGTTTCATCTTTGTCGAAACATTTAGGGCACTCTTTCTTGATAACCCCAACCCAATTGCCATTAAATGATCTAACTGGTAGGGCGCCAATCCTCAGTTGGAAGTATAACTTCCTGTCAAATGGTTTCTCGATGAAGTCCCAATAGTCTTCTAAAGCAGGCTTAGACTTCAATTCAAGAAACTGACCAGACAGTTCTTTTAAAGCACCCTTAGTACGCATTGAAACCATTGTCAGATCCCAATACAACTCCTTTAAAACCTTTTTGGAGGGAAAGGAAGCATTTTGGGGGTCCTCCCAAAGTTCACTCAAACCTAAATTCACCAACAGTGACCTAATTTCCCCCAACCATTTGATCCTATGGTGATGATCTGACTCCATCACATCTTTTAGACCTTTTGCATAATGTGAGAGTTTGGCCGTACACCACAATCTTCTCCAATATAAGAGAGGGCGGAGTTTGGCCAAATCCCCTATAGGTTTCCTACCCATATCAAGTAATAATGGACACGTAGGAGTACTTTGAGGGACACCGATAGCCTTTCGCAAAAATGAATTTTCAGCAATGGTTAAGGTGGATAAATTCTGAAACCCCCAAAGTTCAGCACCATAAAGAGTAGAACTTAGAACTTTAAGACCATATATCTCCATTAATGGGCTAATTGGCTTGGTAAAGGAGGTGTTAAAGTTAGCTGCAAGGATCCCAGCCTGCTGCTTATGCTTCAGAGTAGCTGTTTTAATTTGCTTAGACCAGCTCATATCTGCCTGAAGCAAAACCCCCAGGTAAGTAAAAGCATCTACTTTCTCCAGAGGTACGTTATTCATAAAAACCTTGCCCCGAAAAGACTTGTGTTCGTTAAAAGTCATACATTTTGTCTTATCTGTGTTTATTTTTTAACCACGAGATAAACAAAAGGCCTCAAATCTGCTCAGGGCCTTTTGTAAACCGCTAGGGGTTTTAGACACTAACAGAGTATCATCTGCAAACATGAGGACTGGCATGCGTTCATTAGCCAACACAGGAGCATCGGTGGGGAACTCCCGGAGGAAGTCAGCCACCCCATTCACAAAGAGCGAAAACAGGGTGGGTGCAAGCACACAGCCCTGCCGTACACCCCTTGCAACGGGGAAGGAGTCAGTGACCTCACCCTTTGAGCCCCACCTAACTCGCGCATGATTATCCTCATGTAGACGGATGATCAAGGACAACAAATCAGCAGGAATTGCTAATTTACTGAGGACGTCCCACAACCTTCGTCGTGGCACCAGGTCGAAAGCTGCCTTCAGGTCTACAAATACCACATATAGGGCTCCTTTTCCCAAGACAACAGTCTTCCAATAGATGTTAATAAACCGGAAAACCTGGTCTATGGTACTTGTAAAGGGACGAAAACCCGCTTGCAGCGGGGTAAGAATGTGTTCCTCATCCATCCATACCTGCATCTTATAAAGGATCAATCTCCCCATAATCTTTTGGACGGAGTCAATAAGACTTATTGGTCTATAATTTGCTGCAACTGATTTATCTCCCTTTTTGAAAACCGGTATAATCTCGGCCCCTTTCCAGGAGGCCGGGATCGGAGCCCCACAAGCAATAGCATTTGCTAAATCTTATGTACAGGCGCCAGGATGATTTATAATTTATAAACACGTCACCTGGGATATTATCCATTCTGGGAGCACGACCAGGAATGATTGTATTCAAAGCTCTGTCCACATCACCCAACATGAATACCTCTCCGGAGAAGAATGTTAATTCGATGGGCCCAAAGGGATGTTCGTCCTCCGAGGATGCATACTGGGGTTTGAAATATTCCACCCATTGGTGTTGGGCAACATTATTCTGCGGGGGGTCCGAGATCCCCCCCCCGGTCCCATTTAAACGTATCCCTGAACGCTTTAGGGTTTCGCGACGAGCAGGCTACTTTAAGCTCAGACCATCTTGCTTGATCCCAGGATTTTTTGGCATCTTTAACTGCTTGTTTATAAGAAATAAGTGCCATCCTTAACTTACCTGGGTCACCTTCACCTAACTCTAACCCCAGGTTTCTTCGCAACTGGCGACAATTGTCGGAGAACCATCCCTCTATTTTTTTTTTCTTTCCTCTTTCCCTGGCAATACTTAACAGATTTACAAAAGAAAAGTTTTAATTTCTCAAACAGGGCTGTGTGCATCACAGTGAATTGGGTCAGGGGAATTGGATTTCCCTCACCTGAAGCCCAGACATCAAGAACTCTATCCAGCTCGAAATTCATCTCTGACAATATTGCCTGGGATCTAGAGACATTTTCCCACCGCAAATGGCGTGTATCATTAGACACCACTAAATCAATGGGTCCTTGCGCTAGGCTAACTGGCATTAATACACCCAAAAGCCCCTCCAATGTAACAACGAGAGGGTCATGATCACTTTCTACTCGGGTAACTACAGCCATATCTTTCACACAATGCCACAGGGACAGACCTACCAATACGTAGTCTATACGGCTTGCCCTACGCCCATTATTGAATGTATTTGCCCCAATCCTGTCAGAGGGTGTGCGGCCATTTACGGCCCTCAGCCGATATCCGATGCACAATCCAGTTATTTGGATTGCCGCATCTGTCCATTTTTTTATTGGCTCAACCTCTAAAGAGGGTATGCCCCAAAGTTCATCCTCCTCTACCGTTAGATTATGGGCGATATAACCCAACGGTTCGAACGTAGTGTTAAAATCCCCCACGACCATCAAATCAGAATCCCTTTGGATGTTGTCCAACAATCTTTCCAGGGTTGTTATAACATGAGAACAACGACCACCAGGCAATCCTCTTGCATAGACATTAAAAATGCATAGAGTAGGACTTTGATCTATAATAATTTTTATGGCAAGGATGTCATTGCAATTTGTGGGTATTTGGGTAATTTTGCACCTAAGTGTCTGACGTACCCATATAACCAAGCCCCCCATGGGGCGGCCCTTCGCTTGTTTTGTCGCAGTGACCTGAAAAGATAAATATCCTTGGCGGAAAAGGGGCACTATTGCCCAAGTTTCTTGAAAGACACATAGGTCATGCATATCAATATACTCTGACCATTCAGGGTGTGCCAACTTAGAACCCAGCCCTGCAATATTCCAGGATAGGAGTTTTAAAGTTGAACATCTTTGGGTGCATGAAGTATTTAACATAGAGAAGATCATGGGTGTCCCCTCCGATGGTTCCAAATTATTGCCCCCTGCATTCCCTATGATTGGTAAAATCTCCGCAATGGAATAGCTAGAAGCACATGGGTTTCCTTGATCCGTACCAGACTTTGTCCAACCTTGACTTGGGGGGGCAGGACCTTTAGGAGTGCGTATTGAATTATGTTCAAGGGTTGTAGTTAGTGGTCAATCACACTCCTCTAAACCGGATAATGCTTCAAATCTATTTCCCAGCGGGACGCCCATTCCCCCCCTGGGCCACCCCGTCAATTCATTCATACAGGCCCTAGTCTGCTGAAAACCTACATGGGGGGCAGGGTAAAAGAATGTTAAGGGTAACGGTCTTATCTTGGAGGCCATACCTTGGTAATATGTTATTATGATTGTGTATATGAACCAAATGCAGAACATTTTCTATTGGATCTATTATTATAGAAACGACACAGATTTCCCAAAATATGTTTTCTTGCCGTTTCTATTTGAGCATTCTTTTCCCTTTTTAGTAGGGGCAAACAGTGTAAGTCGCGCCAGTCTCGGTTATATAACTTGTATGTAATATGGTACATTTGCACAATATGCACCTGCACTTTCATCTTCTCTACCTCGCTGTGAAGTTTTTTTTCCTGGGAGTGACTTATGGAGTCTACCTTTGTTCAAGACCCAAGTTTAGTTTATGACGGTTCTTTTTATGACACTATTTGCAAGCCTAGCTGTTTAATTTATGTTGCCATGAAGCTGGAATACGGAAACTGTGCTCATTACATATATGCTGCTTGTTTTATACATGTATCCTTACAGTATATGCTTTTATATTTTTAATGTAAAATTTCGTAGGGCTCCATTAAGTGTGAGTCTTTTACTTGATATACTCCTACCTTATACCCTTCCCTTATAATTTATCATTAACTCATTTTTAATCGAATTATGATGACGTTATCCTACTTATTGTCAGCTACTCCAGTTTAAGTAATATTTTAAGGCATTGTATGTGTTGGCGAATCTGTAACTTTGTATTCTTTCTACTTTGATACTCATATTAGACCGAATAAAGTTTCTTGACTGATGAAAAGAATGTGCCATAAGAAGCGGTCATTTTCACATGATGGATGGAGTGGAGAGTTGCTGGATAGCTATTGGAAGAAGACAAGAACAGACCACATGTTTGAGTTATAATTTATAAATGCATTCCTAGTTTAGGAGAGTCGGATCTACAGGAGACTTGGAGAGAGATTCCTTTAGACATAGAGCAGAGAGGATCTGGAGGGAGGAGAAGACTGGGAGACTTAGATGGAGATGTCAGATTCCTTTAGCAGAGCAGAGATTAAGCTAGAGAGATTTAGTACAAAAGAGAGGGGAGGTAGAGCAGAAACGTCAAGCGGTGTGTTAGTTTGACATGCTTTGATTAATTGGCTTTACCAAGGCTTATTTGCTCTATGCTTTACTTTCTGGGAAATTCTGCAATTATTAATTATTGATTTTTTGCTTCATGCTAATCTCACTCTTGCCTTTATTTCTTAGCTGTTCATGAGTTCTCACTGAAATCATTTTCATCCTATTTCTTGGAATAAGGATTCTTTTCTTTATGGAACACGCTCTATACACATTATATTATGATTAATACTTCCTGTTTTCTGTTTTTACTGATTTTTACACATAAATACAGACAGAAAACCATTTTTTCTGTCTGTATTTATTTTTAAATGTGGATAAAAACTGAAATTGGGATGTGTTTGACTGATTCTATATGCTGTCACTCATGCCTGTCAGGAAAATAGCTGTGTGCATTGACAGACAACAGGATTAGAAAAATACAGGGATTTTAGTAAAGAGACCTAAACAGCAGTAGACTTCCACAACCTTGATACGAAAATTTACATATTTTCTTACAAGTGCATATTTTTCCTTCAGAGTATGTATATATCAGGGAAACCTGCCAGGCGTTCAGGCACAAGTGCACATTAACTGGTTAGATACATGCAGAAATATACACATTTCAGTTTCATTTTTTCTCAAAACCTAAAATAAATATGGATAAATACGGGTAAAATTAGGAAAAAATAAATATGGATACAGACGGAAATGTCAAAAATATAAATACCATAAAACTAGGAGCTCTAAATATGATCTGTACTAACTTTATTTTTCTTTTACAAATTATGTAATCTTATTGATATTTGACTAATGAATAAAGAATCAGAAACCTTAAAATGTAATTAGAAAATAAAACCATTTAAAACTCTCATTATTGACTAAAATATTTCTTTGTCTTTGATTACCTGCTTGTGTATATGAAGAAGCTCTTTCGGTCAAAATATGGTGGGCAAGATTTGTCACCACAAGACTAAATATTGGTGTGGGTAAAGGGTGATGCTAATTGATGGTAATTTTGCCACATTTACTAAATTTTCCAAAGAGAGATTTCCACACTCAATTGTGAGAAGGAATTTTAACTGCTTCTAAATTTGAGAGTAAAGCACGAGGACAAACGGAACTAAAATGGAAATGGAAAGAATATTAGAACAGAATTTACAAATATCCGCTGAACGACTGCATGCTTGTGTTATACAGGCGAACCCTGTAGGTGTCTGGTGCTTTTGGCACTGACAATAAGGAAAAATTGAAAATAAACACTCCACTTTGGAGGTTAGTGAAAACAAGAGTTTGCAGGAGACTGACAAAGCAAATGTTCGTTTGTCAGGATACAAAAGAACCTGCTGAAAACGTGATCCTCAGTGGGAAGGAACATTCTATTCCTGTTTTTGATTTTGGCTTCGAACAACAAAAAGCAACGGAGGCCTTAAACACTGGATACAATCCAAGTTTCCAACTTTTCAGATTTTCTTCTTACTGCGAGTGACATGTTTCTGTTTGTTTATCGCCCTTGAGAGGTCTTTGAGCTCCTCTTGCCTTTGTAAAGACATGAGCTAATACCTGCCTTCCACAGCAGTATCAAAGAGTAAAGAACATGCCTGTGGAATAAACTTCCGTGGCTAGCGAGAAGGAACTCCACATAGGGAAGACCATGCATGTTTATCATGTGGTTTGTGACTATTGAGGACTAGAGAAGAATGGCTCCAGCTTAAATCAAAACAAGAGATCCCTGAAAATATGTCCTGTGTGGTGGGTATGTTTTTAGGAGTTAAAGATGAAATAATTAATGTGCCTGTGTGTTTAAATGGAACGTCGAAGTCCTCAAACTGCGAATAATAATAGAAGCCTTTCATAAAGTGCTTTACACCTCATTGCAGCCGTTTCTAAGAGCTTTGAATCATAGAAGTACTTTTCACATAATTCCGTGCTTCTCAATTTCCCAACCTCAGCTGGATGGAAGGGTCAAATACATCCCTTTGGGAGATTCAAACTCGGGCGTTTATGGCACCACCGACGATTATTGTATTCAGTCATCTTTTGTCTTCCGGATTATAATGTACTCTCAGAGGAAAATGAGAAACAAAACCTAGGACAAGAAATATGTTGAACGCTCTGTGAATATGTTTATGTGTGGCACAATCGAAGACTGCCAAAGACGGGAGCAGAACAGATTTGCTTGCTGTGCATTTAAAAAAATGCAGCTATCATCTGCCAAGGTGTAAAACCCGTCACTGTATTTAAATTCAACAGGAATCTGATGTAAAAGATTTTGTAAGGTTATCAATTACACCCCATCCTTTCCCTCCTCCCATTTCGATTTTTTTTGTTGCTTAGTTCTTGCGCAGGGCAGTTTTCTCATCAACTCCCCAGATTGAAATGTCGCGTCTGATTCCTATGATTGGATTCACATCAAGGGGCACACGTGGAAGTCTTCTGTGCTTAATTTACTGTTTGATCTGATGATAATGGGCATCGGCGGGATCACGGAATCACAATTACTGAGTGATACGTTACAGGCCATTCACTGATTATATCACAGTGGTCATAGTGGGGGTGTAATTCAAGTTACCGTGTGAAAAGACGATACATCACACAAAAAGCTACTACCACACACGTCTACAGGCCTCGTCGCCTCAGAATGCCTTTACAGCCAATAAAATTAGAAGGCTATCTGTTGTGTTGTGGGCGCTAGGCCCACATACTGCTGAGTGACTGACACAGACACAGTTGCAATAGTTAGATGACTGGCCACCAGCACGAGCACTCAGGTCCCTTTATTTGCCGGGTCACATCACTCGTGACGCCGGTGATGGATGGGTGTGGGGTGTGTGTGTGCCCACTCCCATAGGGGAGTGGCTACTAACTGTGCCTGTCGAGACACTAGAACGTGTCTCGCAGGACACAACATTCCTCCCAAATTTTAATTAAAAAAAAGTTCCCTAGTCAAACCTGTATGGAGAAATAACAATGAAATATACACCACAGGGTCGATCAGCTTCTCGGGTCAGGCATCCAGAAGACCACAGACCAGGACTGGGGACTCCAACGGTAGCAGGACGATCTCGGCGGGCCTTCATCATTTAACCTGTGTGATTTGAGGACACGAACGCTTGCTTGAAGATGTCCGCGGCACACTAGTAACGTGACTGTGGAATCATGTCCTTTGGTCCCAGATGACTTCCTTTCGCTGACCTTGAGGATGGTAGGTGGTGATTAACAACTGTTCATTAACTGGGTGCGTCAAGATCATGGTTGGAGTCTATGGTGAAAGTTCACTGGATTATTTCTGTATAGCCGGAAGTCTCTATGAGGCTATCTTGCTGTGTCCGGGGACCTGTCGGTGGGACAATGTCTCTTCCAGCTCTCCCGCCTGGGGAGGCCCTTCTTTGGGTTTGCCACGGGACTGCTGATAGGCTGCGATTGGGGCTGCGTCTGTGCCGGCTGGGGGCAGCTGCAAGCCATGAGGAGCCAGTAGCCAGTCTTTCTCACAAACCTCAAGGGTGTATGGATCTTGGTCAGGACATGCTCTCACTGCCGCAGTTCAGGTGCAGACCAGGTTAGCAGGTAGCCTCTGAGTTTTCTTGGTGGCTAGTTTAGCAATAGCATAGGACTCCACTCCATGTCTTCGAGATGGTGTCGGTTGGCACACCTGATGAGGACTGGCATAGTGGCGTTGCCAGCCGTGTGCTGAATCTGGACGATGGCGGGTGACGACTTGCCTTGATGGAAAGCAGGCATCTAGTCGGGAGTCGATCACCTGAGAAAGGGAGTGGCCAGTTACCTCCATGTTCTCTGGGGAGGCACTGGCATTTGTGAACTTGTGCGTCGTGGGCTGTTGGGACTTTGATGACGGAGTAGTGATGAACACGCTGAGGAACGTAAAGCTTGAGACTCAGTTCGCGCAGGCTGTGCGGCTTACTCTCGGACTCCCGCTGTGCGGCTGCCAGTTCCTTCTCGGGTTATCATCCTCTTCCCTTGCTGTCGCAGTGTCAGGACTCACTCCTGTTGTAGCTTGGGTTCTCGTCATCGTCCGGCCCTGCCAATCGTGACTTCCCCTTCTGGCCTCAGTTGGTTGTCCGATTCTTGGTGCGGACCCTCCGGTCACACTTCCACGTTTCTTGCTGAGTTCAGTGTCATGCACATGGAACTGATGACATTCCTGCCATTGGGCCTGGACGACAGGTGGTGACGATTAATTAGGAGATGAAGCTTCTGGATGGACGTCGTAGCCATGTTATTGCCTCTTCTGGATCTTCTCTTGCACCTCTGGCATTTGCGGTCAGGAGCAGGGATGCCACTCAACTCCAACTGCCGACACTCGGGGCTAGACGGTCTCACTGTGAAGCGATGGGAGAAACGCGGTTTGCGCTTGCTGCGGCTTACGTGTGGTTCTCCCTTGGTGCTGTCGCCAGGGCCGTCGGTCCACCTTAGTGGCTGTCTGGTGTCTTTGGAGGTGTTCTTGGCTTGTGGTACTTCGAGTCCTCGTGCTTCTCCTCTCTTGGTCTGACCGGCCTGCGTTTGTCCGGCTCTTCGGGGTGACACGATCTCCAAGCTTCTTCTGCTTCTCGCTTCTCCTCTGGGTGCAGTTACATGCATCATATTCTATCAAGGCCAACAGGCCTATTAACTTCAATGGTCTCTTGACCATCCAGGTGAAACTTCAGTCGCTCTTTTCAGCTGCATGGCGAGCAGCCGCTCATCTTGGGTGCTCCTTCTTCAGGCGGCTTCTTGACGCCCCTACTCCGGGTGTTCCCTCTCCAGGGAATGACTTCCGCGGGCAGTGGTGAGCTAGTGGGGGTGGCTGTCCACTTGTGGTGTGCAACTCTCCTCCCGTCAGCCTTGGGTCACTGACGACTCTGGCGTGAGGCAGTGTGAGGGAGGACACTGTTCTGCATTTGGCCCCTTCTAGGCTTCGTTGATGCGATGGAGACTTTTCTTGATGCCTTCGGCATTTCCCCTTCTCTTCGAGGAGGTCTTGCTCTCCTGGGTGACTGCACATGCAATTACACTTCTGGGTGCCTTTGTCGCGCACCTTGGTCTTGGCGCTCTTCTACCCTCTTCTGGGTATTCATGCTTCTGTGCGTCTGCGCAACCACTTCTCTGAGCTCTCTCTGCGTGCATCACTTCGTTTGCTTCATTGCTGCTGTGGATATGTATGGGATCTCCCTGCTGATTTCAGCAGTGCTTCTTTTCTTCAGAGAGGTTTCTTCTCCTCCTTGGCATTCACCTCTACTGACATTCATCTGGGCGTGTGTGTTACGCACCTCGGGCGGCGCACGCTGAGTCTTTCCTTGTGTGCCCTCTTCTGGCCCCAGGTGTGCCTACTTTTCGTCCTTGCTGCGGTGGTCGTTCGCCTCCAGGGTCATGTGGCGCACTCTTCTCACCTGTGATGGCGTTGTGCCGCCGCTGGCGGCGCACTCTCTGCGCCAGTCTTTTCTTGCACTTTTGGCGGGGGTAGACTCCTTTGAGCTGTTGCTCGATCAGTGATCACCTTGCTGAGGAAGATGCTTGTCGACGTTGCTGCTGTGGACTTTTAGTCCCTCTGCTCTGGCTGGACGTTGGGTGGTGGCACCTGTGCAGGCTTCATGTGGGCTTTCTGCAGAGTGAGCAGTCTATGTCAACCTGACATACAGTCCATGGGGCCGGGGACACTGTTCTGATCTGTCTATTGCTGTGACGTTTCGAGCAGCGCTCAGTTTCTCCTACTCTGTCCTTTCCTTAAGATTGGGCTGCGCCGTGACCAGTTCAGTGGGTGTGGTTACCTGATATCTCCTTTTTGTTTCGATCTGGTCGCAGTGTTGTGTTCACCTCTACCAGCTGGCTGCTTTGGGCTTGCAGTCTCCAGGTGCTGTGCTGAGTCCTCTATGCTGGACTCTGTGTAGCTGCACCGTGCTTTGAGACGTGACTGGGGCAGCTTTGGGCTACATGAGTGCTGGGTTCACAGGCTCTCTGTGCTGGGACAGCACTGTCTTCATCACTGCAATGTGACTGCCTTATGGAAGATGTGGATCCACTTCCAGTTTCTCTTTCCCCCCTTGATAGTCCTCCGGACTTTGCAGTGTACCTGGGGGTGTTGTGCATGGACAGGCATAAAACTGTCTCTCCCCTCGCGGTTCTTGTGGGTTACATCCTGGTGCAGCCATCCGTTTCTATTAGACTCACTCGTTTTTTTTTTCAAGTGTAGTAGGCCGAAATATCCACTAGGTGGCTCTCACAGTCTTTTGTTACTTGGCTTCAGCAAAATTCTCTGGCTTGCAGCATGTTAAGTGCGCTGTGACTGCAGACTGGTCATCATTACATTCAGCACAGGCAGGTAGGATGCGGGAATGCGCTTTGGCTGAGGATGCAGGAGAGACAAGCCGCGCTGTTACGGTAATGCTGTCCTCATGTTTATTTCACCATTATGCCATTACCGTGTGGGGCTTGCGGACAATGTGGTGCTCTCCGGCGACCGCTAGGTGGCGCTGTACATTCCTCCCCAGCCGCAGCAGTCCTCCTGATGGCGAGTGTGGCATCGGGGCGAGATGGGCCTCTTCTTTCACGGGCCGCATCCGGGTGCAAGAGTCTGCAACACTCTATTGGGACGTCTCCCGCCGGCCAGTAGAACCCTTTCAGACTTCCCGGCTATGTGATCGTTGCTGGAGCTGGTCTGGAAAAACTGGAAGGTAGTGCTTCCGCTATGGCACCTCCTCGCTGGGGCAGCTGGTGGTGGGCGATACAGGCTCCAGGCACCTCAGCAGGTAAGGGGGCGAAGAGCCGTTCCCAGCACTGCTGCTTCGCCCTCACTTCCGCTCTGGTGGGCTACCTGCTTTCCCACTGTGCAGTCAGTGTTTGCATCTGGGGCCTCGCTCGCTGTATCGCGCTATTGCGTAAAAAGCAGCCTGCTGGCAGTGCTTGCCGCTGCGACTTTCTTATCTTCCCCCTACCAGGGTTGAGGCCGCCACGTGGTGTGGGACTATGCTGGTGCTTACTGCGGCTTGTCAAATGTGCCTCTACTCTTCTGCCCTCTTTGAACGACCAGCATCAGTACTTCCGTGATGTCTGGACGTGCACGTAGTGGCTCTGGGGGGAACGCTCCACGATCTCTCTGCTTGTCTCCCTGGCCAAGTGTGTGCAGACCAGCGCCAGTAGCGGCATGCTTTACCGGCATAGGTAAAGGCAGGGTGTCTCTGGCTGCATTTTTCCCTAGGGCACAATGTAAAGCCAACCGGTGTCCACACGGGGTCAGACCCGCTCGTCGCCATTGTTGTGTTGTGGGTTCTAGGCCCACATACTGCTGAGTGACTGACACAGACACAGTTGCGATAGTTAGATGACTGTCCACGAGCACGTGCACTCGGGCCCCTTTATTAGCCGGGTCACGTCACTCGTGACGCCGGTGATGGATGGGTGTGGGGTGTGTGTGCCCACTCCCATAGGGGAGTGGCTACTAACTGTGCCTGTCGAGACACTAGAACGTGTCTCACAGCACACAACAGCTATCTATCCCTAGTTTGGACCTTACAGCAGCCCGTACGCACTCATTGTCAGCTCTTCCTATGTTATGTGGAGTTCCATTTCCAAACGAAGTGCCTGATAAATGGCAGGAGTCTGTAGGAGTGCATGAAAAGCTGGTGAAATGTACTTTAACCTGTTTTATGCATTCAAATTGCCTGTTGTGTACATTACCACCATTTATTTTTTTCACAGTCTAGACTTTACCTGCTGTCTGCCTCTAGTAAAAGGTTTGCAGTGAATGTTAGACTCTACCTATAGTTCAGCACTCCATTACTTTCCTAATTGGTTTGCCCTATACAAGTTAAGTTACATACCTAAATATTTAGATACTATGTGGCATATTTATTAGCATTTAATGCAACACAACAATTGATGTTCCTCCACTGCGTTGTGTGAAAGAGAGAGAGGGCAGAACTGCGCCATATTGTCAAAGGTATGGTACAGTTCAGTTCTCTACTAGTGCTGTCACACTTATGGCTACCTAGCACCAATTCAGGCACTGTTGTATCATGGTGCCCGGGTGTCTGCGATGTAGTCAGGATAGCTTTTGTGCAGGAAGAGATATGATTGTGCATAAAAACAATTCTTAGAGGTGCATTCCTTTTGTATGTGAATTTCGATTTATAATGAATGAGTGAGTGAATGAATGAATGAATGAATTTCGATTTATAAAGCGCCTGGTTACTCCAAGGGATGTGGACTGCAGAATGCAAAGAGAAAATAAAGAGGAAAATTAAATATGTATCTCCTCATTGTGCCAGCCCAAGGTAGGCGTAATATTTAGCAACAACTCCATGTTTATAAGTACTCGTAAATATGGGTATGCGTCAAGATATTGGTTGGATGCATTGGAATTCTCATGCACCACTCATAAAATCCCTGCTACTTTTTAGGGCTCGCGCTCGCGTTGCATTGCGTAGCACTGCTCGCACAGCGAGAGCCCTTTTGTAGGGGGTTTAAAACTGTACCTAGAAATTGCACATGCTCGTGCGTGTGCTTTTTCATTTTTGTTACGGGATTGGCTTGTGCGTGCGTGTATTTCTGAAACAGAGCACGCAATAGGCCAAAGGCGGGCGTGTTGCTCCGCCCATGGCCTATTAGTGTCTGTTACCCGCACAGGGTAACATGTGGTTTGCAGTATCGTGCGCAGACGTGTGCACGATAACGCAAAACACATGGCTCGCTGTGGCGCGCACGCGCGCACCACTCGTGTGCTTGCCGCAGTCTTTCAAAGCCCATAGAAGAAGAATATTTCGTAAAAGAACGCTTAGCACCATGCAAAATCCTTTCCTGCTGCTCGGATTAAACCCCTCCCCTTCCTGCTTGAGTATGGATGGTCACACTTTCTTTTTCTTTGGTGTCTTTTTACCGTTAATTTGGTGGCTGTTCTTGAATCGTTTTTAAGTCTGGTTGAAAGAGCTTTTGTTCTGGCTGCAGGGTAACCATGCACAACAAAGGAGTTCTATGGAAACACTTATGCAGACGACTGCGAGAAAGAATGGCCCTTGGGCCCGATTCCCGAAAGGTATTAACTTCGAACAGATACATGTTATGGCTGACATTGCTCGATTGTAGTGCTGCAGTGATTATTCCTTCAATTTATAAAAATGGTCACGTATTCTGCACGCGCCTTAAGCATTCGTAGTGCTATACTTGGCATTCGTATGTTTTGTCATGTCATCTTGTGAAAGTAAAATTTGCCTGAAGGAATGATTGCAGAGGAAATACGTTTAATTAAGAGTTCTTCGTTTGTATAATTGCATGAGAAGATGTAGACTAACGGCTAAAGCGGTCGTCCTCAAAGCTAGTCTCGCAGGGACGCTCAAAATCTTGTGATTCTGGGCAAATCACTTAATCTCCGGTGCCTAACAAAAATGAATCTGTCCGTCTGTAATGGAACCGGTTCTCATGTAAAGCGCTCTGATACATTCGGGTGTAGTTTGCGCTATATACAACAACAAAAAAGTGCAGGGGTTGAGTATTTTTCTCAGAAGCTCCGGTTCCACCAGATGCTGTTGTTGCCAAACACCACAGCTGCCAAGTCTTGATTTCACTCCATGCCCCTGTCTTCCACCACCCTGCGCTTCTTGAGTCTGTTATTCCATTCTTACAGATTTTTCTACATTCCTGTTATTCCATTAGTCACAGTGTTCCTATATTTCTTTTCTTTCTTCTTTATTAAATTCCTGTCTTTCTCGCTGTTGCTCTGGGTCAAAGTATATGGTGAGAAATAAGTCACGGTCCCCAAATATGAGTACAGGTGTACACCATGTGCAACCATTGAAAGAAATGATCCACTCTATAAGTTAGCTAAGGGCCATATGTACAACGCCATCACAAATCCTGAGATATGCAAAACCACAGGGTTTTACAACCACAAAATAGCTTTTCTTAACATATAAACGCCATTTTATGAGTCTGAAAATTAAAATGTTTTTACGTTTCTCTCTGAATCGCATGTAGGAGGCTCTGAAAGGAGTTTTCCCCCTTTTCTTTTGGCCATAAACAAGCACTTTTGGGCCGAACTGTCAGACAGTTTCCGAAGTTTGCAAGAGCAGCGGGAACTGGAAGAGTGCAGACGAGAAGTGAAGTGAGTCATCTGAGATGTATTATATTTCAGAATGAGCCCATAGCACCCCCTAAGCCCAGAATACACGTCTCAGACAGTGAGAATACTGTATTGTGTCAGCCTGTCAAAGACAGGCCATACGATAAACAACAAAAAACATACAGGGGCATATTTACAATAACTGGCGCATCCCTGAATATCAGCAGGGATGCATGCCCCAGTTATTGTGCGCTACAGCTCCGCCACCATGGATGCGCCGCATTTACAATGCGGCGCACCATGGGGCAAAAACGGCACAGATGCGTGACGCATCTGTGCCGTAAAAGTGGCGCATTGCTGGAGTTGCGCCAGCTCCAGCAATGCTCTGGGGGACCCTATCCTGTGAATGCTGCGCCAATCCTTACGCCTGCTTCAGGCAGGCGCAGGGTTTTGACGCAGCATGGGCCTAAAAGTGACTGAGTGAAATCTTGTAGATTTCACTCAGCCACTTTTAGGAGGCGTTCCTGCGACAGAACGCCCCCCCCCATGCGCAGGAACGTCTACTTCTAGCGCAGGGCTTTACAACGTGAGGCATCTTCCAGATGCGTCACGTTGTAAGTACCCCGCACCATGGCGCAGGATTTGCGCCGCTGCTGCGTCACAAAAGTGACGCAACGGCGGCGTCAATGAGGCGCAAGGGGCTTGTAAATCTGCCCCACACCATTTAACATTTAATGACATAGCCCAATGATATACAGGCTAAAATTATTCATATTAAAACTAAAAACAATGTACGCTGTTGACAGGGTCGCTCTAGAAGACAAACGGCCATTGATAAAGCGCTCGTGCTCAGTCCTCGGCCGCTCTAAAGTGCTAGCACTCACAAGAAATGCATTGGCTGCGGCCGGCCAACATCATATCTAATTAGAAGGCCGTGGAGACACGCAACAAATCGTCCAAAACAAGTTAAGATACAAGATCGCTCAAGGAGACAAAGAGCCATTGATAAAGTGCTCGCCCCTTGTCATCGGCCGGCTCGAAAGTGCTGATAGCCACAGTAGATATATTGGTTGGGGCTCACCAAGTAATATCTCATAGAAAGACCACATAAATATACAAGAAGTCCTCCAAAGAAAGTGAAATCACTAATAAAGTGCTTTACGAACGGGCCCCTGACTTCCCGTAGGCAGGCAAGTGAAGACGTCGTTCATGACACTGGAAAAACAATTAATAACGACTGTTGTAGTCGCTCTCCAGGCCACATATTTATGAGGAGACCTGGCTGGAAATGTGCTGCGAATCAGCGCAGACACAAAGTCAAAGCGTCCTTGCGGTGTCTTATCGGGCGAGCAATGACAAGGCAGAGATAATCTCTTCTGGCCTTCAGGGTAAAAGTACAAATCAACATAAAAGACATTAGGGACTCTGTCCCACCAAACTGCATCGACAAATATGGGAGCTGGATCCGCCCTTGCGCCCGGAGCTAGTGTGCTGTGCACCGGCAGAGGGCATCGTCTGGAGCTTAGGTACAGGGATCTTTCGAGAGCTGGGATGAGTGTGTCCAGGTATGGTTCACAGGTGAGGGTGGGCTTACACAACTGGAGCTGGTCTTCCCTGAGTGATTGACATATAATGCCAGGACCTTTCTTTAACGACCGTTCCACCACCCACGGTCTGGTTCAAACAAGCAGTTGCAATCCAATAGGTTTCGCATTTGTTAAACTTTGAGCTATTGGCATTGCAAATGCTAATGGCTTTTATTTGTTAAAAATTTTCCCAGCAGTAGCATAAGTAATAAAAAAATGCGAGCCCTATTGCATTGCAAATGCTTGTTGATTCTTTACAAACCCACACAAAGCTATGCAGAACAGGATTTGTATTGCTTTGTAAATCCCTAACTGGATTTTGCATTAGGGTTGCACCAAATAAGTGTGCACACTCCATTTTGCAGTACTGTAAAAACATTAATGCCACTGAGACAAAGTGGGCAAGAAACATACTGGACAGGAATACATCTGAGTAGTTACCAATGGCTGAGATTATTTCAAGCATTTCACCATCACTCTTTTGTATTTACAGATAAGAAATACATTATGTGACTATTTTTGTGAGTGTGTACTTGGGATGGGGGCTGTAGGCCATGTTGCAAGCAGGCCTCTTAGGTAATATGCCTGAGTAGTCTTTTGACAAGTTTGTATTGGTTTCTTTTTCAATTTCCATTTTTAAATAGTTTTTTCAAGGGAGAAATCCCATCTGCACTCTCCTCCAACATATTATACACATTCACAAAACTGACCCATCACAAAATGATGTTATGGCTTGCACGAAAATCTTTTTGTTCGCTGTTAAACACATATTTTGGTTGGGGTACCGGAAAATGCCTCTTTTTGCATGATCACCCCAACTTTTTTGGGAACGATGCTGCTGTTATTTTTGACTCTGCACAATTTCCTTTTACTAACCAGAACTCAGTGTATGTACTCCACCCCCTAAAAATAACTTCTTTTGACAGGCCTAAACCCTCCTATTAAATAGTAATCATTCACCCTTCAGTAGGCCTTAAATGTCCATAGAGCAGGGTGCATGGTATTTAAAAGTAGCTCATGTAAAAGTTTAACGGTCAACTTGTCCTTACAGTAAGAATGGCAATCTTCAAATGGAAAATTGGATTACTAATGCTCTGGATCACAGCACTAATAATGAACTATATAGTAAAATGCCTCAAACCTTTGGCTGAGTGCTATGAGGAGCTCCGGATGCTAAAAAAGACCTGCAAACTCCTTGAGCAACTCTTTCATCATAATTTCAATGCTCTGGAAAAAGCTATCTATCGCAAGACATGAAAGACTATCATAAACAGATAAAAATTTCGCGCATCCAGTTTTATGCTGATAAAATCAAGGGTGCGCAGATCTCATCACAAGAGTTATTTACCTCTGTAAAAGCACTACCCTCCCTGGATCAGGTCTCTATGTCGGAGGAGGGATGCAATATGATCACTCAGTTATTTCAGGATAAGGTTTCACATTTTTAGGATTCCTTCCCAAAATAGGTTTGAGACGCCCCATGTCTTGAAACCTGGTTCGAACCATTGAATGTAAAGATTGGACTCTCCAGGTTTAACACCTTAACTGTAGAAGATTTGTGTGCTTTGATGGGCGGGGTCAAATCAGGCTCTCCAAATGATCCCAACTGACCCATGATTTTGGGTCAGAGGAGGGAGGCTATCTTACCTGGACTGTGAGAGTTGCTTAAGAAATCTTTCACATCAGGGCAAATCCCTTTGAGGTGGAAGCAGGCTATGGTTGTGCCATTATTGAAAAAACCCACTCTGGACCCCACAAAACTAGAAAATCTTAGACCTATCTCTTTGCTTCCCTTTTTTGCCAGGTGGCTGAGAAGCATGTAAATGATCTGTTGATGAGGTTTGTGGAGCCCCACGACCAAATGCATGAAACCCAATCGGGTTTCCTTCCGGAGTTCAGTATGGAGTCGGCACTACTGTTAGCATCTGAATCCCTGAGACAGATGGTGGCAAAACTGCTGCATTGATTATGTTAGACCTAAGCGCAGCCTTCAACACCATATCCCATGGCATTTTGTTGGAATGACTATGGAACTGCGGTGTCGGGGAGACAGCCTTGTGCTGGCAAGCCGCCTTTCTTCAAAATCGCACCTTTCAGGTGGTTAAAAAATCATTTCTGTCAGAGGCTGTCTTTGCAGCAGGGGGTGCCTCTGGGCTCAGATCTGTGCCTCATATTGATCAATCTCTATATGTGCCCCCTTCTTTGGATTTCATCGAGTGTCACTGCTTCAGTATCGTATCATTCGCCGATGACACACAACTTATTATCACCCTCTCTCAGGATGAAAGAGAATCTGTGGGTAGGCTAAGCTCTTGTTTGACCGAATTGGCGGAGTGGATGGACCAGAGATGCCTCAAGCTAAATGCTGGAAAAGCAGAGATTCTCTTACTAGGGAAACTACCATCTATCTGGTCCTCTGCCTGGTGGGCGGATGTACTTTGGCCAGTGCCAACTCACAAGCCGAAAGTGAAGAATCTCAGGGTCTAGTTTGAGGCTGACCTATCTTTTGACAGTCAGATTTCCTGCCTGGTGGAAAGGTGTTTTGGAATTTTAAAAATTCTGATTTAAGTTCTGGGCCTTCTCCCTGGTGCAACCAGGAAATCAGTCGTCCAGGCAGTGGTCATGTCCAGGCTAGGCTATTGTAATGTGTTATATCTAGGAACCTCACAGGGTAGATTGGCAAAACTCCAGAGAGTTCAGAATGCAGTGGTTCCGCTGCTGCTTAGTATCCCAAGGTGGGCATCCATTGGGTCAGCTCTGGCTAAATTGCACTGACTTCCTGTGAGGAAGAGAGTTTCTTTTAAAGCAACATGCATCTTCCACAAAATCTTAAACGGGAAGATGCCTCAATACTTATGTACCCTGATAAAGTGTTACCAACCTAACAGAAGGCTGAGATGTGCTGGCATCTTGCTCACTGCTGTGCCCAGAGTGAAACAAGCGCATATGGGCGGATGGTACTTTGGCATGCTGGCTCTACATTGTGGAATAGCATGCCTTTACATTTGAGACAGGGGGGGTCCGAAGTAGTCTTTTGTAAGAAACTTAAGTCCCGATTTTTACACAACCATAGGTTAGTCCAGCATGTTACTTTAGGTTCATTCCTGGTCTTAGCATGAGTCACGTGGGGACACTCCGTATGGAGTAACAAGACTCTTTATAAGTCATTTTTCCTATTAGTTTTTTAAGGCCCCAAATGCTATTTGCACTGTAGAAGGGTTAGCTCTTCCATAGGAAAGTGTTGGGAAAAAATATTTGTAATAATTATATCTCCGCCTATGAAATAGCTACAAAGTGAATTCTTGAACATTTTAAAATATCTCTTGCAAGACCAAAACATGGTAAAATCAGATTTGTAACAACTATTTTAGGAGCCTATTTGCATTAGTTTCCAACCTAGGAGCTGAATAGCCACTTTAATGATGTGTGAACTTGCTCCAGACTTGAGGCAAAGACGTTGGGTGGAGAAAGGTATTCTGTTCCTCTGACAGGATCAAAATCTGGGCCTTGCCCATGAACCTAATTAACTTCAAAGAGGCCTACCTGGTCACAGGCCTGTGTAGCTCACACCTCCTTTGTCCCTCTATTGAGCCAGGTGACAATCCCAGTGAAAGAGGCGCTGCCCCAGAACTGGTTTTGTGTGACCACAGAGGAGGGTTGCTCATATCCCAAATCAGACCGCCAGGGTGGCCACATGAGCTCTGCACTAGTGAAGAAAGCTTCTGCTACTTTGGATTTAGTTTAAGGAGTGGCACTGTGGGATTTTTTTCAGCAGGGCACAAAAGAACTGCAAGCGTAAGTGGAAAAATGTTCACATTGGCTAGGGAGGGGGCAGGAGTCACTCTTCAACCCCCCACACTAATGAACCTGTGAAAGGGAGAAGAAGAACTACACCTTCTTTGAGACATGTAAGGAGACCTGAAAGGCTGGACCTACTCCCACTTGCATCCATGGCAAAGAAGTGGACTCCACAGGTCAATTGGCAAACATCCTGTTAAGCTAAAGGACACAACAAGCTGGTGGAAGCTCTTTCCATGAAGAACCCAGCTGATTACTTCCATCTCGGCTTGCCCTGGACACTGCTTATGCCTTCTGCTGAGCACAGTTTGAGCACCAACAGCTGTTCTTGAGGTTCCAAGGTACTGGGACCTTTGGTACTCCTCCTAAAATCCTGAGAAATGTGGGGCTTAGAAACTCTCTCACTACAAAGCCCTCTGGAGGACCAGGAGAAACCTGCTAAGTTATTTTGGTGAAGGTTCATTGCCACTTGGTCAAAGTTTTAGTTGGCTCTTGCTTTTCTACACCAGCAATCTATTTCAAAGGGACCTCACTGTAAAGGAATTTGGCTTGTGGAGCCCTATTTGACTATAGCTTGGAGCCTTGCCCTGCTAGAGGAATCTAAGCTCCAAAAAAGTGACTAAGTCTGAATGTTGAAATCTTTACTGGGCGAAGGAGCCACACGTATCTGACCAGTGAGAGACCTTCCTTGGGAATGAATTATACATTTCTCATGCTCAGAGCTTTCCTGCAAAAAATTAATGACTTCAATTGGACTTTGTCTGATGGCCAACCAGCCTTGTGGAGCCCTTCGCAGTCGCAGCCTGCTGCCTGGCCCCGTTGAGGATTTTTGACTTCCATTTCAGAGACTAAGGGCCTGATTATGAGTTTGGCTGTGTGGGAGTGGGCCACTATGCCAGCGCCCAGCTCCCACACAGTCAAACTTAACTGCCAACCTCCCACTAGATTAGAAGTTTTCTGTGGTTTGGCGGGTGGTGCTTTGGTGTCCCAGGTGGTGAGCCTTCGAAAGGCACCATAATGGGAACTCCACTGGTGCAGTCCATGCTGTGCAGGAACTAGGGTACACGCACACAGGCGGCCACAACGTGTGCTCCCTTGCATGCAACCCTATGCATGCACAGGGGCACCAGGGCCCCCTTACTTTCCTGACTGCCACACTTTTCATGGCAGGATCACTGTCTCGAAAAGTGTGGAGAGTCATAATATGCTTTGCGGATCACTGGTGGTTGTAGCGGTCACATGCTGGTTCAACTGCCAAAGTTGTAATATGGAGGGAGAGAGGGAAATGCTGGTGCAGCGGTAACTGCCACGCCACCCTGGGTTTGGTGGTCCTTTATACTGCCAAACTCCTAATTAGGCCCTCAGTCAAAAGGTGAAACTTGAGACTGGGTCAAACCTGGTTTCTGTGTCTGACCTGCAATCCATTGTGTTTGGCCTTAATTCGTGCCTAGGCAACGCTCAAGCACAGCCTGAGGAACGCAGTTGGCGTTCACTCTGTTTGCACTATTTTTATTTAAAAAGTAAAAAGTAATATCTCAGGTTCCCCTTAGTGGATTAATGTTGTGCCTTCACAAATCTGCAGTGTGGGAAGTAGAAATATTTTCATGGGAAAGCAGAGAAATATTTATATTTTCATATGAAGCGTTTTTCACATCAGAGCAATGATTGATGTTTTATGTTTGACAAATTCTAGAAAGAAGACCAATGAAGAATGGTAAAAGAAATGAATGTAGACTATTTCAGCTTTGGAGTAACAACATTTATCCATTCTTTTTATTAAATGAAAATGAATAACAAAACAATTGTTGCACAGAGGTAATTTATCCCTTAATAAACCACAATTTTTCCTCTTTGATGAAGCTAATGAAATCAAAGTTGCCATCTGTAAATATTTTATCTAAACAGTTTTGAGTTCTGTGTAGTTCCTATTTTTGTCCCATCACTTCCCACACATTGTTGTTTTATCAAATGAAAAGTTTGGATACTTAATTTTTGAAGCCCTTTCTCCTGATGGCCCATGGCCCAATCATTTTATTTATGGAATACACACACCGAGGTTACCGAATTTAATTCTGACATGCTGGTGACACATAGTTTACAAATTATGACTGCAGATGTGGGCCCAGTACATAGCAGAAGTAATATCCAGTGGTTACAACATTGTGAACATACTATCAAAAACAAAGATATTGAGAGGTAAGTATGGATAGATTTTCTACACCTGTCTCTGCATCTCCTTACCTGTATGATATATACAAACAAGATAAGTATATATAGGTAAGTACACATTTTCTGTCCTTAACTCCACCTCTACGTACTTTGACAATGTATGTACTTTGAAATGGACTGATGTTTAAAAAATGTTCTTCATGCATTTTCTTTATTTGATAGTTTTAACATTCTAATTAGAATTGTACTCCATAACTGATAGTTGTTTTATAGCTGTATGGCAAATGTATTTATCTTCTGTGGATGGGAACTTAAATGCATAAATCAAACGAAATCCCTCAGCAATGTTACAACTTTTATGGGATTCAGAAAGACTTTTTCATTCCCACTAGGTGAAAGATCTGTAAATGATATGGAAATGTGCATTACCAAATGTAATCAGGGAAATATTTTACTCCATGGATAAACACGTTCACCTTTATATCAATATGAAATGCAGGAGTAACCTCTTCCCTTTCCAGCCTTGATATCTATTTACTACTGACATTCAAGGGAGAAAATTGCATATTTTTCAATGTTGGAAAGCAACTTATGAATAATAAGTGAACTCCCATAGACCTGAACTTTCAACTCTCACTTCATCAATTAAAAAGATTTTCAATTTTGGCAATCACATTCTCAAATAATAATTTGTGAACATTGGTGATTGAAGTGAAAGAACATATTTTGCAAGTGCACTGCATTATTAATTTTAATATGTTGGAATGATGAACTGGTGGGCCTTAAGAAGGTGTCATTGCCCGGGCCACAGCCTCATGAATTACAAAGGCATGTGGTAAGCTCCTGGTTCCAAATTTAATTGAACATTGCTGGATTGATAAACTGTATGTAAGACTTTTGAGTAAAGATTACTAACTGCTAGTTCATTTTTGAAACCATCTACAATGTTACATTTGCTAAGCTAATAAGGCAATGCTTCAATAACTTCTTTTTAAATTCTAAATTTGAGTTTAAGGATAATCATTTTTTTCATTCACTTCATTTAGAAATTGACTGCAAATTTAACATTTAGTTGCTTTCTCAATCTGACCAATTCCCCTTTTAGATATTTCAGAACTCTAAGATTTTAAAATAGAAAAACTGAAACATTAACTTTCTCTTTTTCTTGTACAGAAGCTTACTGAAAAAGAAAAAATACATGTCTACCTAACTTTGACTTCAGATGCAGCCTATATACCTCAGGCACTTGAAACAGTCAGTTTCAATCATAGCAACAGAGTTGAATATTTTCATTCTCACATAGGGTATCTGAAATGTTCCTATTAAACTTATTCAGTGACATATATGGTACAGTGGGTTTACATGTATTTGTGTTCATACAATGTTTTTTTGTTATTAAGATTTAATTATACATTAAGGAGAACAAAATGTACTTACTTTATCAAGGGGGTTGTATTGAATGACATATTCTATTTGCCCATTGGGACCATCATCTATATCGACTGCACCTTCTGTAGCAAAGCCATTGAATATTGTAGTTCCAACTGGTGTTAACTAGAAAACAAATACAAACAAAATGTATTTCAAAATGCAACCACAGTTTTGTCAATGTTACAAGAGCCATACATTTCTTTACTATTGCTGTAAAAATTTCGATATAAACTAGGACATTTCTACTATTCAATTTTTATTTTTGATGTTGTTTAAGACAAAGAGAAGCCCATAGACATTTACAGAGACACCATCCTGGTTTTGTCATGCAGATAATGGCTAGTTCAACCTGGTCTAACAGCCATTTATGCCCATGAACAAAGGACACAAAAGATTGAACAGAAGAGAGGACTTGTACCATACTTCACTGTTATCTTCTAAGGCAGTAGAAATATGAGCAGATCAGTGTTGAATGTGAAGAAATACAAGTTTCAATAACTATAGTTTAAAGTTATGCACATGGCATATTAAATATAATAAAGTGCCCCATGGACCATGTATAGATGGTGAAGCAAAATAATTATTACAAATTGAGTCAGTATAAATAAAATAGCAGATAGGTGGAACTATGTAATCGGTAAGTAATGCTATTATCAAAACTCCCCAAATCATAATAAAACTAATAAGCAGTCACAGAAGCAATGCTATTGTAGGTATGACCTAAGTTACTAAAACTCCAATACCAAAATCAGAAATTTAGATGGTATAGTTGAAGGTCAGAATGTCATATATAGAACTGGTATCTATAAATATTATGTTTGAAATATTGTTATCTAAAATGTTATTGTGTGGAATATTTTTATTGTAACTCCAATGGAGTGATAGTTTTGTAGACAATATATATACATTTTTAATAATGTTTTTACTGAGATTCAGCAGGATGAAATAGAAAGTATCATCACAGAATCCACTTCTTAAAAATAAACATTGTCATAGGAAAACATGAACAATTGTTTCTGACAGACAATAATGAAAACAACAGCCATCAGTCACTATCTGGACCCGGTGAAACTTGTAACATAATAGCCCCCTCTCCCTGCTCTCATGTTGAGTGGCCCAAAATAGGTTCAGGACAAATGGTCCATGTAAATCCATGGTGCATCCATCCGCACTGTAGGCAATATTTAGGGGGCAACAACTACGTCAGATGATATTCTTACAATGCTATTCTGGTACCACCATACATTTCTATTGATTCACTAATGGAATTGCATGCAATATTTGCAAAGTTTATAAGTAAAGTCAAGTAAGAAAGTTTTCTATCAAAGATAATATAGATAAAGAGTAGTCCTAGGCCCTAATAAAACCAATAAAGAAATAACACAATATTTCATATTCTGGATCGTTCATTTATAGCACTTAGCTGAATTTGATTATCATGAGGATGTCCCAGATTTCGATCAAAAACAAATGAATCATTTTAGAGAGAATTTTAGACATAAAGGTGGAGAAAATAACATTTGTTTACATCGAGTGCCAGACTGATTACACAGGCACTTATTCACAAAACAGATTCAATAAATGTGATCCTCATTACAAGTTGGTCGGGATAGATTTGGGTATTTACCACATGTGGCAAATACCCATATCCCAGGGTGCAATATATAGCACATGCTGTAAATATCTTCTATTTCGGGATTTGATGGGAAAATGAAGCATAACCAAAGGGGATGATGGACGCAATTTTTACACAATGCAAGCTGTCATCAGCCAGGCTAGCTTGAATCCAGTGGCAAAGTGAGCAAGGGACCCACGTCTGGGCATACCTTGCCAACTTAGGGCGAAAAAAGCAAAACCAAAGGGGATGATGGACTGAGTGTTGAACAATGCAAGCACTCACCCCCAGTCAACTGATCTGGGTTTAATCCATCATCATTCTTTAGCTCACTCCAACACCCCTGTTCAGACATGGCCACATGCACATCAGTCTGACCCTGTGCCTCATGGGAATAGTCCAGCCTGAACTGCCAAGCCATGCCTTCCCTGGACCGGAAACAAGCATCCTGGGACCGGTTTCTGGCTAATCAGCCAACATTAGCCAGGCTAGCTTGAATCCAGTGGCAAAGTGAGAAAGAGACCCATGTCTGGGCATACCCTGGCAACTAAGGGCGAACAAAGCAAAATCAAAGGGGTTGATGGACGGAGTGTTGAACAATGCAAGCACTCACCCCAAGTCAACTGATCTGGGTTTAATCTATCATCATTCTTTAGCTCACTCCGCCACCCCAGTTCAGACATGGCCTTATGCAAATCAGTCTGACCCTGTGCCTCATGGGAACAGTCCGCCACCCTGTGGAAGATGTGCGGCAGGCAGGGGTCAGTAGGTGCTCCGGAGTGGGTGCTTTTCATTGTGTCATGAGCAGAACCTTTACCCTATTAACTTTACAGCTTTAGAGACTTAGGCATGGATAAGCCAAGAAAGGCTCAATTTGATTGAATCAGAAATTCAGCTTTTTACATCACAAAATAATACGGGCATTCAGCACTAAAATTTCAATGAACAAAAAGGCCAATCATGTGCATGAACCTCCAACTACTACAGTAAGATGTGCATTAACTAACATTTATGCAGCACAAAACTGTGTGACAATTAAAAGCACTATATAGCACACATGGTAGTACTTTGTGAAGTGTAAAAAAAACAAGATGCATGTCGATGATGTTGTCTGTGCTCATGCTAGAAAAGCAGTTTTAGGTTGAAATTGCGGTATGGTGCAAAGTCAACCCAGCGGTTTCTTGTGTGAGGTGTATACTTGAGACACACCAAGGAAAAACTCTCCAGGTTGAGCCACGTAAGGAGTACCATTTTCCTACAATTTCTCAGCTTTGCCTGTGTAAATTAGTGGAGGGAGGTGATGCTTCATAATAGAAAAGCATTTTATGACAGAGCTTGAATCAACCTTTATTACAAAAAAGTTTTGCAGCCAATAGTTGATTGGAGATGTTTTTTGCACAACAAAGTACCACCATGCATCATGAAGTTACTGGGGCAAAAAAAAAATTGTGGCCGCTAGTGTTAAGAAGTCAAACATTTCATTCAGAATCCCATAAAGCTAAGAAACCTAGGTGTTGGCTTCACTGTTCCACAAATGTTTATGTTTAAATAGAATTTATGAAAACAAACGTATTTCTAAAACATAACCACATACAAAATATTTTATCATATTTCAAATGGTTTCATATCCACAGACAAATGGTGTAACACTGCATAACACTGCATTAAAACGTACATCTAAAAATTGCATGAAAACATCATACAGATCTTCTTGGTGTTCTGAGTATGTTCAAATGGCATGCAAACGTCTGATGACCACCTGTAAAGTTATAGATGTAACATAAATACAAGTAGATGAGCCTGCCCCTAGAGTGCTTGCAAGGGGTAATCTCAATTCTGGCAATACCCCAAAAACAAGTTCCTGCTCGCGAGGGAAACTGATGGTCTGACATGGATTTCTCTTTCTTTGCCCACACATGACAATAAATCATCCTCCAGTTAAGGAATTAGTTGAAACCACTTTGCTTTAAGGCATTGGTATCTCTGATTAGTGGCAGCAAACACCATTATCATGAAGATGTGTAGGTTACTGCTATTTGACATTTTAAGAGAAATGTTCTCTTATATTTTCAAGACATGCTGACATTTTCATATTTGCTTTTGTGCCACTGGACTTTTTGTGGGATGCAATAATTTCAAAACATGAAATCAATTTCTCAAGCATGGACAGAAAGAAAATCCTGCAAGTGTGAGTACACTAAATAAAAAATGGAAAAATGTTTATGAGCATCCAAACTCTTTTCTGTAAAATCTGCTGGCATCTCACAGTATCTAGACTCATTACCGTCTTTATACAACATAATCAATCATCTTTTAACCCAATGTTGAATACCAAAATTGATTAATGGCATTTGCTGCTGAAAGTTTTTTCCATCATGTAAGGCCTGTTGAAAGACAGACATTTACGCATTCGTTACCACCTATTATGTTCACATTCGTTCTACCTGGGCCTCGACTTGTGACTTTCTTGCTGAATATTGGCCTAATCCACGAAGTGGCTGTGGTAAACATTGGTATTTGCATCCACTGGATGACTCATAACTGGAAAACATTTCCAACCTAAGTGGGGTTTACATGAAGGTACTAGTATATCGTAACCAAAGTGCAGTCTGACAAAATATTGTGCCATAAATATTGCTTTACAAAAATAGTGCCCTATTGAAGTTAATCATAGAAAATCTAGACCTAAGAGACAATACTTTTGTTAATGATATTTACGACACAATTTTTTTGTCATATGATATGTTGGCCAATGATAATGTGACATACAGCCACACAGAAATCCTCAACAGATACCAATATCCAGAATTATTCTTATGCCTAGGAGTTTGCACCTGTTGAATTAGAAACAGGTACACAAATCTACAGACATAAATATATCACAAATGTTCTTTAAGTGAATTTAACTTTATTTTTATTTCACCACAGGGGATTTATTTGTCCTCATTGAGAATCCTCTTCTCCTACAACACAGAGAGAAAGAAATGTTCACTGGCCATTCATACACGTGAATAATGCTTACTCCCGTCATTGACAAGACTAAATGTGCACATTTTTGGGGTTACTTTTAATATTTTCTTTATTGCTTTTAATTTTACTAGTTTTATATAGAGCTAACTTAGTCGAATGGTATTAGTGTGCTTTACATGGAACACAAGTAATTACATAGAACAACAAGTCCAGTTCAAGTATGATAACAAAATAAGGAATCTTGAGAAATACTCTTATTCAGGTATTGTCTATTTCTAATGGATCCATTTGTACTTCTGGCACACATTCCCCTCTCCGCACGACACCTTCAAGATCATGAAGATCATCCACTCTGGAGCACCCTTGGACCCCTGCCCACACCACATCTTCAGCAAAGCCGGCACCTCCATCACCCCGAACTCTGGTGCAGCATCAACTGCTCCGTCAACTCCGCCAACTGCCTGGAAGACTGGAAACATGCAGAGATCAAACACTTGCTGAAGAAACCCTTTGCCGACCCGAAGGACCTCAAGAACTTCAGACCCATCTCTCTGCTACCCTTCCCAGCTAAGGTCTTCGAAAAGGCCATCAATGCCCAACATTCCGAGTTCATTGAAGCAAACTACATTCTGGACTTTTCCTAATCTGGCTTCTGAAACAACCACAGCACAGAAAACACCCTACTCGCCACCACAGGCGACATCCGCACCCTCCACGACAGAGGAGAAACAGCAACCCTCATTCTCCTGGACATCTCGGCCACCTTTGACACTGTCTCCCACTGCACCCTATGCACAAGACTCCACATCACTGGCATCCGCGACAAAGCTCTGGAATGGATCCGCAAAATTCCTCACCGGCCAAACATAGAGAGTCAGACTGCAACCATTCCACTCTGAACCTACAGAGATCAGCTGTTGAGAGCCACAGGGTTCCTCCCTGAGCCCCACTCTCTTCAACATTTATATTGCCCTGCTCGCAGCCATCGTCAGGAACCACAGACTCAACATCGTCTTCTACGCCCACGATACCCAGCTGATCCTCTCCCTCATCAACAAACCCACAGTTGTCAAGAACAACTTCAATGATGGGATGAAGGCTGTCACACCCTGGATGAAGGACAGCTGCCTCAAGATAAACTCAGAGAAGATCAAAGTCCTCATCCTGAGCTCTACCCACTCTGCCTGGGATGACTCCTGGTGGCCTGCATATCTAGGTGCCCCCCACAGACCATCACAAAACATTGGCATTATCCTGGACTCCTCGCTCACCATGAAACTCCAGATCAAGGCAATATCATCATCCTGCTTCCACACGCTACTCTTGCTCTAAAAAATCTTCAAGTTGATCCCCACCGAGTCCAGAAAGACTATCACTGAAGCACTCATCAGCAGCAGACTCTACTACAGCAACTCACTCTACGACTGCATCGCCCAAAAAAACCACAAGAAACTGCAGAACTGGGGCGTGGCCAGCGGCATGGCTGAGAAGCTGCATTTGCTGAGGCTCCGATTGAACGACACTAATCCTGCCTGAAATCCTGTCTTCTAGCCACTAATAACACACTCACCTCCAAGCCGAGTGTGCGTCGAATCTCAGCCCTGAAGAGGAGGCCGCCTTCGTGGCTGCTGCAGCGGGATCTGGGGCAGAAACGTGATCCATACGATGACGGGGCTCGGCTGCCAAGATGGCAGAACGGATCCGATAATTACACAGTATTGCCCCGGGGCTCCTCACGGCACCGGTAGGAGGAATCCCCATACGCTGTATTGTGACTACTGCAGTGGATACCCCCGAGACTGAGTCATGCGGACCCTGCAATGCCAGAGCGGAAGTTTTCCCCATCTGGGTAGCCGTGGTAATATCTCTTGCTGCTCGGTGAGGGGGGCACCCCTTTCCTAACCACCGACCCGCCGAAGCGTGAGGTGCTGCACTGCGATCCTGCCGTGACACGAGCTGAGGGCGGGCTCATCTCGTCGCAGCGGCTCCGTGTGAACCTGGGCCCATGACCGGGACGTGAAGAGGGCCGCGTCTAAGCTGCGGACACGCCCGAAGGCGGTGAACAGCTGCTGGCATAAGAGACCACAGAGGGCGCAGTGCTGATACTGGTTTGGCCATCTCTTTGGAAAGAGAAGACGTGGGGCAGCTGGCCTCCTGCGCAGTAAGTGTGGAGCTTTCCTTTCCTACTCCACGGCCCGCTGTGAAGGGAGGTGCCCGCAAGGATCCTGAGAAGCAGTACGCTGTGGATGGACCTGTCCTGGTGCTGTGGTTGTCCCGGTGCCCAGATTTCCAACCGGGCTCCCTTGAAGAACGTGCTGCTGGCGCACCTGGGTGCAGGGTGCATCCACTAGCTGGACAGGCCGGAGAGGCCGCGAAATGGCGGTGGGTGTCCAAGGGCTGGGGGGAGTGGTGCCAGATACAAGAGATGGCCTGGGGCAACGTACATTACATGAGCACTCCAGCCCTCTGACACAGAAACAAACAATTGGAGACCAGTAGTGGTAAATCCCTGGAGAAGTTATGCAGTGCCCTGCTGGGTCTGCTGCATCCTTGTACATGGACCGCCCGCCTGTGGACTCCCTGGGGTGCATGAACTGTCCATAAGTATATAAAACTGGTCCCTCTCTCTCCAAGTGGAGGACTGCTCTGGGGTGACACCGCGCCAGACGTCGACAAGAGCTGGGACGCTGTGGATGCATGCCTGAGACGGGGCCTATGGTACTGGCTGGCCCTACGAGATCACACGGGACTGAATACCTGAAGGGTACCACAGAGGAGGCTCAGGGGAAACACCACTAGGGAATGTGTGACTGGTGAACACTAGAGAGAGGTCCCTACGGACAGAAGTGTAACACGCATCATATACTGGCCTAGCTATTGGAGAGGCGTCACTGCACCATAGTGAAGGAAGAGGACTTATGCTAGTAGCCCTTCAGTTAACATCACACGCAGGAGGGATGCGACGATCCCACCTCCCAGATACTGCTCAACATACTAGCCTCCCCGCAACAAGCTTGTGAGACTCCCACCGGTACTACCGGCCTATGAATGTGTGGACGGTAGTACACAACTGCTATATCCAACAATGGCCAAAGATAAGGAACCCAAGACGCAAAAGCAGGAAAAAATGGACAAGTACACTAATGTGCTTCCCGCACCCACAGAATCCGAAGGGGAGAATGTCAGTGCACCAGATAATGCAGCAATCCTTCAGGCAATCCATGCCTTGAGAGAGGCAATTGAAGGCAAAATGGCTGTGATACGAACGGAGGTGTCTCTCCTTCAGCAGGAAGTACGCAACATTGCAGACCGCGTCACACAAATGGAGGTTTGCATATCAGAGGTAGAAGACACGGCACATAAATCCAAAGGAGATATCAAGGAGCTCCATGCCAGCATGCAGAAGGTGATGTGAAAGGTCGATGATGCGGAAAACAGAACTCGGAGAAACAATCTCCACTTTATTGGGGTACCAGAAGGACAGGAGAACAAGGATCCATTTGCCTTCCTGATGAAATGGTTGAGAGAACCCCTACCAGGCGCCAAGATTTACACCTGTTTTCTCATTGAGAGAGTGCACATTATGCCGGCTATGAGGCCTCCTCCTGGGGCCCATCCTCGTCCCCTAATCACGCGATTTCTGAACTATCAAGATCGGGAATAATTCTAAGAGAATCGCGAAAATTGGGAAAACTCAAATTGTCCAACACCAGAATCATGATCCTCCTCGATTACTCTAGGGAGGTGTAGAAGATGCGGAAGTCGTTCGACTCCATAAAAGTTAAACTCCGGGCTCTACACATCCAATATATGCTTCTCTTTCCAGCCTAACACAAGGTAATTTTTCAAGACTCGACCCAGTTTTTTCAAAAGCCTGAAGACGCCTGTGCGTGGATCGAGGAACGTCCGAGGCTCAAACCAGAGATGAGTAGCAACGCAACGCATCCAGGGGACTTGCAATTACGATCGGAGCCTAGACCGCAGAGAACAAGGCAGAGGAGGTGTCTTGCTGCGAGGAATCTGAAGCGCCCGGGGACCACACAGCCTGGGACTCCATATTGGCGGAGAGGGGAACCCTCAAAGGAGGGGGCGGGGGGCTCGGGCCACCACCAGAGACTCGACTCAAGGGGACAGTACTCATGCTGATCATTCTGATCAAGGGTCCCTGGAGGACTCTGACGGCGACCACCCCCTGCTCAAGGCCATTCACAATGTAGAAGGATCTGGGGCGACGGCTCCGGAAATGACACCCGAACGTCAACTGCTAATGAACAAAAGTGGCGAAGAAATGTGAACCAAGGGCTAGAGCGAAGAATAGGCCGGCAAAACAGTGACTGCAAGGAGGCCCCTCACTCCTAGACCTGTTTGCACCAGGGAGAGACTGTGTGGCCTACTCTCCTGAACTGGGATAATATCCTTTGTAGCCTTGGTCATTCTTTGGGAATAAGGTGCTGGAAAAGGGAGGGTTTGACAGACTCCTTGGTGGACTCATACACCTCTGGTCATGTTGACAGTTGAAGGGTTTGACATAGCAAGCGAGAGGATGTGGGGTGGGGGGTCCAGAAAGGGGAAGGGGAGGGAGTTTGGAGTTTTTTGTTTTAAAAGATTCTCGCTCTTAGTGACAGCAGGATGTCTTACCTTACAGAGTTGGTTACAACAGGATGGGATTGGCAGGTTAGGGAACACTCCTCATATGAACCGCATGAACCACGAACACAATGCACGAGACACCCTATACCGTGTTGACGTGGAATGTCAACGGTTTGGGCAGTAAGATTAAGAGGGGCCTAGTGAACAGATACATCAAACTAACCAAACCTGACGTGGTCCACCTGCAAGAGACCCATCTCCGAGGTACCAGATGCGCATTTATTGGGAGAGGGGTTATGTTACGCTGGCTCACACTGGATTTTTCCCTGGAGCCATGGAGTGGCTGAACTTATTTAAAACAACGCATTAGTAGAGGGCAAAGCTCGCATCCAAATTCAGACCACTCAACACAGACTATACGAGTCGGGGGATAGAGCGGGGAAGTTGCTAGCCTGGCTAAGCCAGAAAGAAAGAGAAGCTAATTGGATACACCAAATAGAAGAGGCGGGGACACAACACACAACAGCACCTGCGATCGTGACGGCATTCACTGATTATCACACTAATTTATACGAGGCCCGGTTGACGACTGACAAGTATAGCAAAGATGATTATCTTAAGGCAATAGATATGTCCGTCTTGCAAACTGAGGACACAGCGATGTTAGAGGCTGAGATCAGTTTAGAACAAGTCTTTGCGGCCATTGCCAAGCAGAAATTGGGAAAACCCCGGGCAAAATGGACTGCCAGGGGAATTTTTCAAATTAAACAATAATATGATAGCTCCACGTCTATTGAACGTGTTTTTAGCAGCAAAAGAGGAGAGCGCACTCCCCCCGGTCCTCTGTCAGACCACAGTAGTGGTCATACCAAAATCAGGCAAGCCCCAGAACATTGTGGCTCCTAACGCCCAATTTCGCTCCTTAATGTCAAAACCAAGATCTTGGCCTACATACTCGCCACACGATTATTGACAATTATTACGTCTTTGGCACACAAGGACCAGTCAGGCTTTATGCCCAAACGTGCCACATGCCTCAACCTCTGTAGGCTGGTAAACTGGCTGGACATGGCCAAAGGGAGTGAGATCCCTATCTGCTTCTCTCACTCGATGCCGAAAAGGCATTTGATACGGTACATTGGCCTTTTATGAGACGGGTCCTTGTAAAATTTAGCTTTGGGCACAACTTCCTGACGTGGGTCGATATTTTATACACGAATCCCAGGGTTAGAGTAAGAGTAAATGGCGTTAAATCAGCTGAGTTTCCTATCCAGCGGGGGACCAGACCAGGCTGTCCGCTGTCCCCCTTGCTCTTTGCCCTTGTTCTGGAACCCCTAGCATGTCTGATTAGAGTGCACCCTTATTTAACGGGGTTCCAGGATTCCAAGGGACAGTTGTTGGATGAACGAATCTCACTTTATGCAGACGACATCCTATTGTATATAACTAACCATGATAGGACACTCCAGATCATTTTTCATGTAGTCAAAAAACAGGCGGGGTACAATATCAACTGGGTGAAGTTAACCGTATACCCAATAGGGGGCTGCATTGACGTGCACTCCGTACCGGTGCGCCTTCCCATTGCTAATGAGGGCTTCAAATATCTCGGACTCTTCATTTATGAAAACGAGACGAACTGTCTTACTCATAACATCCAGGGTGTTCTAGCAGATTTCCGAAATGACGTGGCTAGGTGGCGGCGTCTCCCCCTGACACTGCTGGGAAGGGCTGCTATGTTCAAAAGGATCACGTTACCCAAGCTATTATAAATTTTTCAAAACACGTACTGTAGAATACCGGAGGTACTCTTTAGGGCGATCAACAATGAACTAAGAACCTTGCTATGGGACGGGGGCCACCCCGAGATGCGCTGCAAACGCTGCAACACAGCCAGTATAACGGGGGAATAGCGCTACCGGCTGTCCGGGCTTATTATAGAGCAGCACACCTCGTAGTTATTAATGAATGGGGGCATGCCCCCCAGGACCACCCCTCATAAGCCCTGGAGGGACTCTAATTCCAAAAAAGCTCTCACCTCCCCTACATATACTTGGGCCAAGGGGGGACAAGTCTGCTGCCAGCAACGCAGAGGGAGATTGAGGCATGGAGGGAAGCCAAACATGTGATGACATGGGAAAAGAGTTTAACTAGGTCCACACCTCTGTGGGACGGTAAACGGCTGCCTGAATAGGAAAAATTACAGGGGTCAAAGGATGAGATGTTATTGGGATCACTACTCTTGGGGACATAACACGACAGGGCGCCCTGTTAACGTTTGAGGATCTACAAACGGAATATAGCCTGACGGACAAGCAGTATTATAAATATATTCAACTCTGACACGCTTGGCAGACACAAAAATCTGACATCATAGATCTCCCGGAATATGCCACATCAGAAGGCTGGTTGCTACAAGAGGAGATACCGGAGAAAGCAGTCTCATGGATATACAAAACCCTAATAAACAATATGTCCGATAACTTATTAATACTCCAAGACAAGTGGGAGGACCTTGTAGATACACTAGAGGCCATATATTGGGAGACGGCCCTAATGCACCATAGGGAGGAGGCGATCAAGCTTCTGCTACGACTGGTTCAGTTTAAAATCTTACATAGGGTATACTATGACTGGGCTAAATTACATATGATGGGTACGGCGGAGACGCCGGAATATATGCGTTGTAGAACAGAACATGGATCCTTTGTCCACACGTTATGGGACTGCCATCCAATACATAGCTACTGGACACGCATAGTGCAGGAACTCAGTAACATACTGCAGACACAAATCCCGATGGACCCTAAGTACGTTCTATTGGGAATACCCACTGACATAGACATTCCCAGGTATCAACTTCTGCTGAGTAATCTCGGCCTCGTAGTGGCAAAACGTGATATAGCCAAATACTGGGGGAGACCAGAACTTCCCACCTTGAAAGAGTGGCGGGCGGGCATGGACATGATCATGGGTGCCAAGAAGACAGTATATAAAGCATGGGGTTGCCCGAGAAAGTTTTGGAAAGTATGGCTGCCATGGCTGAGCTACTGCAACACAGAGATGGAAAATGAGGAGACAGACGTATTGGAAGGTACCTAAATGGCTCACAGGCACAGGGTTCGTTACTCTAGGCCCACACCTAGCTAAGGGACCTGATGTATGTCTAACACAAGGGGTGGGCGGCATCATAGGAGTCATGGAATAAATTCATAATGCTGTAAACTCTGTATCCTTACTAACTAAAAACCTTGTCTTTTGTAATCAATGGATACTGATCGAGATGTACCTGCTGAGTTGTTTGATGTTTTATCACAAAATAATAAAAAATATTTGGAAAAAAAAAGAAACTGCAGAACACTCAGAATGTCTCCGCCAGACTCATCCTCAATATCTCCTACCTCAACCACATCCCCGGCAACCTGAGAGACCTCCACTGGCTTCAAGTCAACAAAAAAATCAACTTCAAGCTCCTCACAAATGCCTACAAAACCTTACTTGAGGCTGGATCTGCATACCTCAACCATAGCCTCACATTCCACACACCCACCAGAGACCTCTGCTTTGCTCAACTAGTCCTGGCCACCGGCCCACATATGCACAAAACAACGACCGGAGGAAGTTCCTTCTACCTCGCAGAAAAGACCTGGAACAGCCTGCCTCTCCACCTCAGGCAATCACTGTCACTGCCTCAAATCAGGAAGGACCTCAAGACCTGGCTCTTCGACTGAACCACAGTGCTTTCGACAGATCAGCAGTCCCTCCAGAGTTTTGAGACCATCCACCTGGGATGACTCCTGGTAGCCCACGGATCTTGGATCCCTCCCACAGACCATGCACGAAACCTTGGCATCCTCCTGGACTCCTCGCTCAACATGAAATGCCTGATCAACGCTGTCTCATCATCCTGCTTCCACACGCTATGCTTGCTCCAAAAAATCTTCAAGTAAATCCCAACCAAGTCCATAAAGACTCTCACCCATGCACTCCTCAGCAGCAAACTCTACTACAGCCACACACTCTATGACGGCATCTCCCAGAAACCCCTCTATAAATTGCAGAACATTCAAACCTCCACCAGACTCATACTCAATATCCCCAACCTCAGGCACATCACCTGCCACCTGAGAGTCCTCCACTGGCTCCCAGTCAATGAAACAATCAACAATAAGCTCCTGACAAATGCATACAAAGCCCTATATGATGCGTGACTTGCGTACCTCAACCACAGCCTCACATTCCACGCACCCACCAGAGACATCTGGTCCGCCCAACTGACCCTGACTGCCGGCCCATGTATCCATAAGACCACGGTCGGAGGAAGTTCCTTCTATTACCTGCTGAATCTTCTTTGAGTAGTCGTGCTTTACAGGTCACTTGATTGATTGACATTCTATCCTCTGCGGTTTAATTAAAGAATATTCTAAACAAGCAATTTTGCTAAAGCTTTTCTGAAAGAGAGAAGGTCTGTCATAGTTCTCAGATGTTTGGAAAGCGATTTCCACAGCATGGGGACATGAATGAGAATTTTTCAAGGCTACTCTTTATTTGCATATTGGTGGCTCAAAAAGGAGAAAGCCATTGCTACATGAACATCACACATCTCTAAAGAAAGTTAAAAATATGATATCTATGGGTTCATTCTTCAGGTGAATGACTTGAAATGTTAAGCAGCAAATGGAAACCAATTAAGGGTTCAAAACTACCTGCAAGTTGTTGGTGGTAAATACCTCTAACCTTACTAATTGTGGATTCAACATTCCTGTAAAACTTGATTCTGTGATAGTTTACAATGTAAACTATCACAGAATCGAGAGTGACAGAATGTTAAGGTCTTAAACGTTTTCTGTAGTGACAGCTACTTCTGATCAGTGAAAATCATCATGAGCTACTGAAGGGTAAGCAACATGTGCATTGTTACTGACACCTTAAGACCCATCTTAACTGGCTTTAAGCCTAATGTCCATAGAGCCAGATGCAATGGTTTGATCAAAGAACTTTGACTAGGGGCACTATGACAGGGCTGCTATGTGTTTTAGAGAGAGTGTGGACTTTGGAGATGTATGAACATGTGTACATTTGAATTGGATTTATGTGTATAGAAGACTGAGAGACTGTGCCATATGTACTTGTGGAACAGGACCTACCTTTCACCATATGTGGCACCATTACATGCATAACACAAATGGGAGAAATTTGAAGTACAAAAAGATGTTCTGCAAAAATGTCCAGAGTAAGGAATATATTTCTGCATTTTAATTTCTTCAACTTAAAATAATGGCTGTATGTTTCACTTATAAATATGGCAGTGTATTGAGAAAATTACACTGAACAGTTAATTTTTAGTGGGTTGCATAAAACTCATCATTTAAATGTTTTCCCATTTCCAAGTGGCACATTTACAAACACCAAGCATTGTGCGCCCAGTGGACTTTAGATATGAAGCCATATTTATAACAGAAAAATAAGTTTGTGTAAATGGGAGGTGTTGGAAATGTCCCTTTTTGCAGGGTTATCCACAAACCTTTTGCTTCTTCCTCCTATTTTTTTCTGACCTGTCGTTGTTCGTGTTAGGACTCTAGGCGCTTTACCTCTGCTGATCAGTGCTAAAGTGCATATGCTCTCTGTGTAAATTGCTATTGTGGTTGGTTATCCATGATTGGTGTATTTGATTTACAAGTAGGTCCCTAGTAAAGTGCACTGAGTGTGCCAGGGCTGGTAAATCAAATGCTACTATTGGGCCTGCAGCACTGATTGTGCCACCCACATGAGTGGCCCTGAAAAGATGTCACAGGCCTGCCACAGCGGTGCCTGTGCGCGGTTTGTTAACTGCCATGTATTTTTTCAGGAGTGCAAGGATTTACCAACTGCAACGACTCGTCCCATCCCAGCACTTATGTATGCGGACGATGCGGTCCTTATGGCCCGCACTCGGACTTCAAAAGGTAGTCAATACGTTTGTTAATTTTATGTCAAGTCTGGGTCTTACTGTTAATTGTTCCAAAACTTTCACAATGAATTGCGGGGTCGGACTAAAAAAAAAGACTAAAACCCTTTTTATACATTCTAAGGTAATAGATAGCACTAAAACCTTCTCCTACTTAGGGATTTTATTTGACAAATCATGTTCCTGGTGTTAGGCGATAAAGGCCAGAAGACTGTTATTTACTAAATCACAGACGGCTCTGTAAAATATTAGTAGAAAATTAGGAAGACGTTCCCCCGCCGAAATGCTACAGATTTATAGAGCAAAAAGTGTGGCTACTGCCACCTATGGAGCAGGAATCTGGGGTTATGCGGGGGTAAATACATTACAATCCGCTGAAAACAAGTTTCAGACAGTACATCAACCTACATATGCCATCAAGAACTGGGCATGCCATATTTAGAGAACAACATTAATATTCAGCCAATCCTCCTGTGGGATAGAGAAGAACTGGGCATGCCATATTTAGAGAACAACATTAATATTCAGCCAATCCTCCTGTGGGATAGAGTCTAGACCTCAGAGGAGACAGATTTTAACCGTCATATTTTGAAAGATGCATTGGCGATCGATGGAGTAAACCAGATAAGATGGTTAGAATATGTAAAAATGTTCTTGTTTAAATTAGGCCTCCCCGAATATTATAAAGACCGACAAACAATGAGTAATGTGTCTAGGAAAGATCTCAAAGTGAGTTGTTTACATCACCTGGGAAAAATCAGAAACACTTTAGAATTAAAGAAATCTACGGTTCAAACATATTATATAGCCTTAGCAACTACCTCTATACAACCGTATATTGTATTTACAACTAATGATTATGAAAGGTTTCTGTTAACCCATTTTAGATTGAACATTTTATGCGGATCTTTAAGTTTTTCTGTACCGAATGATTGGTCAAGAGTTTTAAGCAAATGCCCTAAGTGATGATGTTTCGACACAATTGACGATACACATATTGTTCTTTTGCAAATTTTATTCAAATCCGAGAAGAAAATGGATCATTCCAGTACTAAAAAGATCCAGTTTGAGACAATGCCATCCAGCATTCCTATTTCTGCAATTTCTAGATAATGAATTTACCATCGCTTCTGTTACTGCGTTTTTGAAATATGTTTTTAAATATCGCAAATCAATTTTCATATGATTTTTATAACAGTGTGCTGATATAAGATAATGGTGTTTTAAATTGTTTGGATCTGTGTATGTGAACTTTTATCGTTAACCTTATCAGTTTCTGAATAAAGAATTTTGATGATGAGCTGCCATGTCGACTTGGCAAGTGCACCCACTTGCCTGGCTCTAGCCTGCCCTTTTCTTACATAAAGGGCACCCTATGGTAGGCCGCAGGTATCCCCCTGGGTAGGGTGCGGTGTATGTGAAAGGTAGGAGATGTACTGGTATGTGTTTTCACTGTGTTACTGTGAGTGTTGGTACAAATACTTTACACATTGCCTTCGGGATAAGCCTGTCTGCTTGTGCCAAGCTACCAAGGGGGTGAACAGAGGTTATCTAAAGTGTGTTTCCCCCTTACCCTCACTAGAAGCAAGGGTCGCTATTTGGACAAAGGTACCTACCTCTGCCAACTACAGACGCTCATTTCTTACATTTGTTGTCAGTGGTGGGGATTTGAACCTGTATTTGTACTTGAGCCACAGTGATTGGTGTACATCACTAGTTTGGTGCAGACCACTATGCAACCATTTACTGTGTTTTGTTTTTCGGTCTATTTTTGACTAACCATTAAAGTATCCATGCGTTATGTCTCAGAAGGATAAACCAGCAAGTGATGTTGCAGAACTGGAGATTGATATTGAAATGTTGAATAGTTACAAACTAGGTCAACTCAAGAAGTTCTGCAGGAACTTTGGATGTCCTATGAACAGCAGCTCCAGGATGGAGGAGCTATAGAAGGCCTTAAGAGCCTGGTGGGAGGCCAGAGAGGCTAGGGGAGGCAGAGGATGCAGAGGTGGAAGAGGATGCACAAGCGGATGGTTTCCGATCACAGGATCTGCCTGTGGGAAGAACAGCCTCTAGGGTTGGCAGCAATCGTTCCTCTAGCAGTTTTTCCCCAGAGGAACTGGAGGAGAACCAAAGGGTCAGGGAGCAGGAGCTAGAATTCCTGAGGATCAAAACAAAGCAGATGGAAATGGAAATCCAGGACAAGGCTTAGGAGAGCAGGAGAGCTTATGCCATGAAAGAAAAGAAATTGATCTTGGCATATGAGCTGAGAATGAGAGAGCTTGATGAGAAGTTTGCGAGGCTCAAGGCCCTGAGTGTCTCAACCAAGCAAAAAGAAATGTGTGAAGCTCATGAAGTGAGCTTAGCTGGGTTGGAGGTGGAGTCCAGCTCAGATGGTGGCCGCAAAAATGTAGCGTCTAGTGCTGAGGGAGAAGTCCAGACACCCAGAAATGTGGTGTCTTACTTGAAGGAGGGGGTTAACATACACCAGGGGGTTCAGGTTTATGAGGTAGCTCCAGTGGTGTGCAGTGTCCCTGAAGTGGATTGGTGAACTGACACAGGGGATCATATTCCTAGTGGTGGGAGTGACACTCTAATGACTCTAGTTGAGAGGTGCAGGGAGAGGGGTTCCCCCATAGTAGATGTCCTGGTATGTCTGTGTGGAGACCGCCCAGAAGAGTGTGGGTTGAGTGAGAGAGACAGTCCAGAGACCCAGAGAGGAAGACAGGGTGTGGCAGAGCCCACCCCAGTCTCTTGCCCAGCCACAGGGCACAGACCCTGGGCTGGTGGGCCAGTGTCAGGATGCCATGCCTGACTTGGCAGGAGGGAAAGTGGAGAAAAGGTCCTAGGCACCTGGGGCTACTGCCCCCCACTTTCTGACACCACAGAGGTTAGAGAGGCCTGAAAGGCATGAGGCCTGGCTCTCATCACTGACAGCTGTCAGTGGCCATTGTGGCTAGCTGTCCTGGTGGACAGAGTTGCCCCTGGGAGGGGAGCAGGAGTCACAACCCTGGGGTAGACTGAACTACACCACTGTGTTGGGCCTGTTGTTACGGTCTACCTGTTGGGATACATTTGTGAGCAAAGTAAGTTTAGGTGTGGCCCAGATGGGGTCCCCAGGTGAGGAGAAGGGTCCCCCATGGGTTAGCCTAGTTGGCCCTGAGAGTATGGATAGAGGGATCCAACTGGGTTCAGGAAAATGTAGAACATAAATAGACCCCTGCTGTTCGGGCCAGGTTCCATGTTCTGTCACCCCAAGCCGGGAAGCTCATCGAGGTATTGATTGGTCTACCCTAGTGTTAGGCTGGAAGCGGATTGTGTTGGAAATGGGCCTTTTTGCAGGGTTATCCCCAAACTTTTTGCTTCTTCTTCCTATTTTTTCCTGAACTGTGGTTGTTGGCGTTAGGACTCTGGGCACTTTACCACTGCTGATCAGTGCTAAAGTGCATATGCTCTCTGTGTAAATTATTATTGTGAGTGGTTATCCGTGATTGGTGTATTTGATTTACCAGTAGGTCCCTAGTAAAGTGCACTGAGTGTGCCAGGGCTGGTAAATTAAATGCTACTATTGGGCCTGCAGCACTGTTTTTGCCACCCACATGAGTGGCCCCGAAAAGATGTCACAGTCCTGCCACAGCAATGCCTGTGCGCAGTTTGTTAACTGCCATGTCGACTTGGCAAGTGCACCCACTTGCCAGGCTCTAACCTTCCCTTTTCTTACATTTAGGGCACCCTATGGTAGGCCCAAGGTAGCCCCCTGGACAGGGTGCAGTGTATGTGAAAGGTAGGACATGTACTGGTGTGTGTAACATGTCCTGATAGTGAAATACTGCCAATTTCATTTTTCACTATTGAAAGGCTATCATGCCCCATAGGACAGAATGTGGAATTCTTTGTAACATTGTACAAGCATATTTTCCCATAGGGATAATATTGAAAAATGAAGTTTGGTATCCCTGAACTCGGGATTTAATAACACACCTTTTAATAAAGATGTTTTTTAAATTGTGTGTTTGAAAGTACTACTTTTACAAAAGTGGCTATTTTCTTGTACAACCATGCTGTGTGCCTCTGTCTGTTTGTGGATTGACTGTCTGGCTTTGGAGTGGCAGGGGAGGTTCAGTGGCTCCAGGAGTCTGGATGAGTCAGCACTAGGCTGAATAGGCCTGATATGCATTTGAAGTGGTGGGAAAAGTAGCGCCTGTATCTAAATAGGGCTGTGCCTGCTTTCCACAATGCTGGCTCCACCCCCCTGTGGTGTGTCTGGAGCCAAGGCTCACACTGACAATGGATGTTGTGCACTTGCAGAGTGCCCCCCGAACTGGTTTGAACTGGGCTCAGAGCTCCTTGCACAAAGAGAACAAAGGCATTTTGGGGTATAAGTATCAGACCCAAAGCCCCAGACTTTAGAGCATTACTGGAATTCAAGAGGAACCTTTGCCAAGGAGAAGAGCTGGAGAGACTGAAGAGAAGTACTGCCCTTGCTGTAAGTCTGGGGTTGGCCTGAAGTTGCTGTTTCTGCCAAGGAAAGGAGAATGACTTTGCTGTGTGCCGTGTCCCCTGCTTGAAGGAGATCTCCAAGGGCCTGAAGTGAGCAGGCCTCCTGTTCTGAAGTCTCAGGGACACAAAGACTTCATCCCCAGCTCCCCTGAACTCTGCTGCTGTGAGTTCTGACCTGCCAAGAGGTGCCTGTGCCACTTTTGGGCCTCTGAAGGTTGTTGCTGCTGTTTGGGAGCTGGAAGAAAGAAGAGACTGTAAGAACTACAGAAATGGATGCATCGCTCTTCTTGCGGCTGTTTTCCCGGAGCATCTCCACAGTGCGAGTAGAATTTCCACGCATCGCTGCGCCACTGTGGGAATCGCCGCAGTGCCTGTCGCCGGTGCAAGAATTGACACATCGAGGGATCGCGGCTGAAGAGGACCGATACAACACCGCTCAACACTGCCTCGTCGATTGCCGACGCATCCCAGATTTCCACGCATTGTACCTGTGCGGCAAGTTCTTCCGACACATCACCCATGGACCGGAACCGACCAAAAGAATTGATGCATCACTACCCGTACAGACCGGATTAGACGCAACCCTTCCTCTGCGTGCAGCGGGACTTTCGCATCACCTCCCGAAGTTCTCAGGAGTGTCACATCTCTTTGTTTTCCGACCCTGCGGCTGTTTGGCTTGAGAACTTTGACACAGCTACAGGTACTTTGGTGAAATGTCACGCATTCATAGTTTTCTATGGTACAAGTTCTTGAAACCTTTTGAAAGTCATATTTTTAACAGTTTATGTTGGATGTTTGTCATTTTGGCTTATTTAGTTTAGATAAAGATATTGTATTTTTCTAAACTTTTGTTGTGTCCATTTGTGGTGTTTTCACTGTGTTACTGTGAGTGTTGGTACAAATACTTTACACATTGCCTTTGGGATAAGCCTGTCTACTCTTGCCAAGCTACCTAGGGGGTGAGCAGGGGTTATCTAAAGTCTGTTTCCCCCTTACCCTGACTAGAAGCAAGGGACCCTATTTGGACAAAGGTACTACCTCTGCCAACTAGAGTCCCCCATTTCCAACAGTAGGACTTTTAAGTGAATAAACCTGCGTCATAAAAAATTTGGCGAAATTTGGCTTAATTGAAAGAGAAGAAAGACCTTAACATATGAATCATACAGAATATTTTCTTCACTTGAAATGTGTCCCATTTGGAAAGGGAGAAAATTAACACGAAGAGTTAATCATTAAGGTAACTTTTCATTTTAATTGTCTTCCATTTAAAGCATTCCGAAACATCATTTTCACACTCCAATATTAAGTCAACAAGGACTTTTATTTAAGAGTTAAAAAGTGCTACAGTTCTTCACCTCTGTGACTGGCCAATAAATCAGACTGATCATTGCTCATTATCAGGCTCTGCCATCTGCAGCTTTATGAGAATAATATAAAGTAAAGACAGTCTTTCCTTAACTTTAAAAGAAGAATATGAACCTGGGCTTATTTAGAAATGAACTCACGGCAACAAGCTTCTTGGGAGCTACTGATCCACTGGTTGCAGACACTTGGTGTACATTGTTTGCACTCCTGCAGTCAAGTAATATGCTAAAAATGTTTACAAAATTGAAATCTCTATGTCACCTTTCTGCTTAGTTTTATTTGTGCATTTATATTGAGCTGTGTCTGTTACTGTCTAGTAAACACACTTCTCCGAGTAATGTATGGCTTGTTGTTTTGCCTAATGGTGCACTTTTCTTATTGGGAGCCATTATTCTAGGTCCGGGTCATGAATACTTCATGAAGTCATCTTTACATTGCTGACTCCATGCACATTCCTCCGTGAAAGCTCTGCCTACATATATAGGGGCATATTATCAAGAAACGGCGTTAAAATTAATGCCGCTTTAGCAGCAGAAAACTGCCGCTAAAGCGGCGATAATGTGCTTGATAATATGCCCTTGAGAATACCCATAGAAGCCCATGTTCTGGTGTCAACATGGGCTTCTATTGGAATTCTCTGCGGCATATTATCAAGCCCATTATCGCCGCTTTAGCGGCAATTTTCTGCCGCTAAAGCGGTGATAATTTTAACGCCGTGCTTGATAATATGCCCCTTATTTCCTCTATCAGCGGTGTGCAAATATTTTTTCCGTGAATGTTCACATCGACTGTTAGTTACCTACAAAAAGCATTACTGTCATGCACTGCCTAATTTGAGCCGGTAGTTAACGGTGGGGGTCACCTGCATTCATTTTCGGGGCTGGTGGGGCCCACCTGCATTCATTTTTTGGGACTGGCATTTCTTTTTCCTCATCCAACATTTCCCGAGCATAAGAGAGGGAAAACACACAGCAGAGAAAGAATGAGAAGTAGAAAGACAGAAAAACTGCCATAAAGTGAGAGAGCGGGAATATGCAACAGAGATAAAGGGGCAGCAAGTGTCTGGAAGTTGATTAAAGAGGCATGAATTAATTCCAAACTATGCAGCCTTGGTATTCTGAGCGCCAGTGCCAGATTCGAGCGTCTGAGCAAAGCTTTGGGTACCGGCACTTATCATTCAGCAAATTAAAAGCAGTGCTGTCATGCTACTGTTTTACATCACTCTGTTTTTCACTTTCTTATCACTTTAGGTCCAGCTTCTAATAATGCTTGTTCCAAGTTAATAAAGTCCATTCTTTACAGACTGTTCGATTCTGGAACAATATTGTTTTAATTTTAATGTAACTTTATTTAAATTATATGCACTTTTGTTACACAGTGTTAACTACTGAGCGAGTAAACTAATAATGTGCTAGGAGCTCTCTATGCGATCTGTAATAAAAAAATATCGATGGGATTCTCAAAGTAAGATAATGAGAGCATACATCTTCCCTCTACCCAGCAAAAAAAAATTCTAGGTAAGTCATAGAGTAGGGCATGTTCAGAAAATATGCCAGGTGTGAGAAATTGGGTTGTTGGTTGACTGGGGAGTGAGCCCTGGTCTAGCAGCACCCACAATGATGACGATGATGATGAAGCAGATTTTTAAAGCTCACAGATGCTCCTAGTAGTGTCCTGGTGTTAATCCAAGAGCAAGTCAAATTACAAAGTGAATATCCAAATTTTCAATCCCTTCCTGAAAGCAGGTTCTGAAGTTTCCTGCCTTAGTTGCACCGGAAGAGAGTTTTTTGTAGACGGCCCTAACAAGGAAAACAAGCACCCGTTAATCCTTGGCAATCTCACTCTCAGTACTCTGGCCAAAGCCAAAATGTGAAGACTGGCGGCTCCTAGCAGGGTTGTAGAAAAGAATACGTGAAGCCAGATAGCCTGTGCCAATATTGCGGAGAGCACAAAAAAACAGCACCACGGTTTTGAACAGAATTCTATTCCTTACTGGGAGCCAGTGCAAAGAGGAAAGTTGACTCGTGATCCTCGATCTCTTCGGTAGATTCATTAAGAGAAGCGCTGCAGCCACTTGAAGTCTTTGGATGGTATATTCTGGCAGGCCAAGATACAAGGTATTAGCATATTCCAGACGATATGTTATCAGAGCCTGGATAACTTTCCTGGCAGAGGAGTATGGAAAAACAGAAACTTTTTCAACGCCCTTAATACACCACAGCACATACCAGTCACTGCCCTAATCTGGGGTAAGAAAGACAGGCATCTGTCAAACGTAACTTCCAGGTTTCTAGCTGTGTCTTCATAAGACACTGGTGGAACAGAGCCATCTGGTCAGCAAGTAGACCAGCCAGAGGGCGCTGAGGTGCTAAAAAAGACAATTTCGGTTTTATAATTATTGCACATCAACTGTTTCTGATGTAGCCAGGAAAACACTGCTGTAAGGCAAGATTTAATAGAGTCCAAAGCTAGATCCTCCCCCTCCTTAAAGGAGAAGAGAATCTGTGTGTTGTCTGCATATGACACGATCTTAGCACCAAATGACTCAACAATTGGAGCAAGTGGGGTAAGGTAAACATTAAAAAATGTAGGGCTAAGGGCAGAGCCCTGCAGGATCGTGACTGAAATAGTCCTGTGGCAAGAGGCAAATGGGGGCAGCCAAACCTCCTGTTCTCTATTGTCTAAAAATGAGGATAGCCAGCTAAGGGCAAGACTTTTCACTCCAATTCGCACAAGACGGTCTAGGAGGAAGGAATGGGGCAATCCTTGTCAGGATGAGCAGAAGCCAACAGTAAACTAACCTGTGCTTAACCCTCCGTAGTTTGGCACAGAGCAGTCAGGCTTAACTTTGAGGAAATGTATAAAGTGTTTCTGCAACACTTCAAACAGCAATAAAGTGAAACATCACACAAAAAGGATCCCAAACAAAGTTAGATAAAACAGAGCTTTCTTTAATAAATAAAAAAAGACGTATTGGGGGTACGCTGTCCTTTGTGTGGAGACAGGACACTGTCTATTCAAGTGTAAGTGGGGCTGGGTCCAGCTCTTCCCTCCCATCCTGCCAGAGATGGCCCATCCGGTCACACCTAAGCTCCCCATTGTGTGTGGCTGAATAGAAGGAATACACAAAGCCCAACTGTCAAATACACCCAGTCATGTGACCCAGAGACAGGCTGTTGGCACCAAATGGCTTAGGCATAACAATGCCAACTTTCTAAAAAAGCTATTCTCAGAATTGTAATTTAAAATCTGACTTCACCATAAGTTAGGATTATAAATGTCAATTCCAGAGACACCAAACATGAAAGGGCTACATGTCCCCATTTTGAAATCACACTTATAATATGTAGTAATGTAATTCCAGCGTAACCCTATGGGAGAGATAGCCCTTGTATTAGTGAAGCATGAACTTAACAGTTTTTCACTACCAGAACCATTAAAACTTAAAAGTACATGTCCAACTTTTTAAATACACTGCACCGTGCCTTTGGGGCTGTCATGGGCCTGCCTTAAGGAAGGTTTGGGCCTGGTAAAAGGTTTATTTTGGCAGGTCAAAATAGCATTTTAAAACTGCATATGGACAGGCTGCAATGGCAGGCTGGGACATGTTTAAAATACTACTAAAGTGGGTGGCACAATGATTTCCGCTGCCCTACTAGTAGAATTTAATTTACAGGCCCTGGGCAAATGTAGTGCCATTTTTCTAGGGACTTACAAGTAATTTATTGGGTATAAGCCAATTAAACATGTTGGAAGGAGAGAGCACAAACATGTTAGCACTGGTAAGCAGTGGACAAGTGCAGAGAGTCCCAAAGCCTACAAATACAAAGTCATCAAAAAAAGAGGTCTGAAGACAAAATGTTAGGGGAAAATCACACCAAGTATACCAGGTCTAACACCAGGTTACTCGCATGTATACATAAATTATCACATGAAACATAATAGCATATCAAGAGAACTAAGCATAAATCATATTAGAATAATAGTTTTAAGTATACCTAAACATTAAAGTTGGAAAACTTGGAAAAACAGTGCTGAAATAACATCCCTTATTTTAGAACAGCAAACCACTGTAACTTCACCCAGGGTAGTCAGCCAAGATTGGAAACGGCAAGCTTCCACTCCTATATGCTGTACATATCTTGTGGTTGGAAAGAGTTAATTTCTTCAGGCATTTTCTAACCTCCCTGACACTTGAACACTATTTCTCAGTTAATATATTTTAAGTTGTACATAGGGTGAACCTAGTGTTGGTACTTAAAGTAACCTAACAAAGAATTAAGCCCCAAGCAAGCAAGCCTAGGATGCCTGCCATCTGTCCACTGCAAAGTAGTCAAACTTCTCAGAAACTGTACTCATTCATGTGAATAGCATTCAGAGTTCGGCACAAACATGTTGTGAGGTTTTGGAGTTCATCTGTTCTTGACTGACAACTTAATTGCACAATGTCATGACATTAACACAGTTAGAATATTTGTTGTATTGGCTGATTTTAGCAGGCCTTCTACACTGGGGGGCTTATTTACAAGGGCCTGTAGCGCCGGAGCATCAGTTTTTTTGTTGCTCCAGTGACGCAGGCCACTCAATCATATCTATGAGGCGATGCAAATCCCCCTGCATGGCTTTGCATGGCCTCATAGATAAAAGTGCTGTGTTGCCTTACTCTGGGTAAAGGACGTGTTACATGGGAGTTGAGTTCGGTGTTCCCATGCAACACCCATGGATTTCGACATTGCCCCAGATTTACAAAATCACGTAAAGCTGGGGCAGTGCCAAAATTTTACGCAACGAGGGAATTGTTTTCTATTTCCACTCGATTTTTCCTCTTTCCATGTTTGCTACATTCTGCAGCACACATAGAATGAGGAAAACACCTCTTGGTATTGCTTTTGTGCAGGAACGTGCCGCGTCCTGCACAAAAACAATCCTACCAACAATGCAGACACTCCTTCACTATGCTGCAAGAGTGCCTACTTTGATGATAGGTACCAAGATGTGCACCGGCACTGGCTTAAAGGACAACAATGTGACGTATCTCATAAATACGGTGCATTGCTACTCTTTTACCTTGGTGTAGGGCTGCGCAGAAAAAGAACTTGCGGCACTGCCATATGCCATTTTTTGTAAACGAGGCACTAGGTGTATGACAGTGAAAGAATCAAAAGCAGATATAGCAATTTCTGTTTTCATAGCATCCTCAGTTCTGCACAAAGCAAACATGTGTAGAAACTGAACCAGATCACGGCAACAGGGGCTTAAAGGTGGTTTTTCCTCCAAAAATATTTGGAAAAAAAAGATGGAAAATAGTGCACTTTAATGCAGACTTTTCCACCATCTCAGTTTCAGCATTCATTTCTTCTGCTGTCACTCTTTGTCTCAATCGCTCTCTTCTTCTTTTCTCTAAACATACAATTTTTGACTTCTACATTTAAATTTCTGCTCCCTCTTTCTTACTATTATCCCATTACTCTCCACTTTCTAATTTGAATCTTCTTCATTTCCTCCACCCATCTTCTCTCTTCTTATACACCTTTTCCTTCTTTGTTCACATTATTTCTTCATTTAACTCCTGATGTAGTCTTCTCATGATCGTTTCTTCTCTTTCTTCCATCCTTGGGCCTCTTTCCTTTCTTGCTTCCTTTTCCTCACTAACGTCCTATCTTGTCTGCTACCTTACTTATCCTCCTCCCTCAGAGTCCTCATTACAGACCCTACCTACTCTTTATCTCCTCATGCCTTTCTATTGTTTTCTCCTTCCTTCCCTATTCTTCCTCTCCCTCCTCTTTTCTCCTAAAATCACAACTAAGTAAAGTCCTGGGGGAAGGACGATGGTGGGTTGATTTCGCACAGCTGAGAGTATACTGTCTCTGGGCTCTCTTGACCACCACAGCACTGCCTGCCAATTGGCAGGCTGATTCTCACCGACTAACCAACACTGATCCTCACTGGCTGGGTAAATTATTTAGATTCACGGACTCTGCTGCAAAACGTTGATGCGGTAGCTTTGCTGCTGGACGTTTTACGGTCTCCCTGCATTTCTTCGTAGTTCACACAGGTTTTTGGCACTGCATTTTCTACCCTACGGTTTAGGGCTTACCCACTTCAGCATGGTGCCACAGCGGGCAAGTTCTCTCCATGACAGGCCTGCAATACAGCAAAGGGGTGTCATGCAGAAGTCGAGCAACACAAGATCAAGTGAGAACGGGGCTAGCCTCCAGGTAATAGCTACCAACCCTGTTATCACCCAGGTTGGCTGCCCCATATTAAAGTCACAGCAAAAGCCTTTATTCAAGCTGGTAGCAAGGAGCAGTCTGCCATTGGTAAGGAGATCCAGCTGGCAGAGGTCTAAATAGCCGCAGCCTCAAATGAAGGGAGTGTTCTGATAGAACTCTTTACTCCTGGCTCTTCTACAGACGGAGGAAAGAATGTTGCAGAGCCCCTGGATTAGCTTGGTTTGCAACACGATTTTAACTCCCAGGCTCTTTGTACAAATGAATCACACGTTCTGCCTGCCATTTAAACAGCAGCGAACTGACTACTGCAATTAACCAGGTCTCTCAGGATTTCATCAAAACAGTGAGTACTAAGGTAAGCACTTTGGGCAAAAAGGAGGGTGTAGCTGGGGGCCAAACAGGGGTAGCTAACTAGGAAAATATGGCTAGTTCACTAGAGCAATCTGTCACAGTTCCACCACAGCAGGCAGTGGATTCTAGCCTGCCGACAAGCTCGGCCTCTGTCTCAGTCCCTTCCCACATCTTTGATCATCCTTTTGATGGCAATATTATTGACAACACAATGGACCTAACATCAGGTCCTCTAGACTTTGGCATTAGGGATATGCATGGGGGAGGGGGGTAGCATATTAAGAAATCCCGGTAGACCATGAAAATGCTCACAGAGACTTCCAGACCTCTTTAGCAAGCAACCTTGCATCAGACAGGCAGGCTGCTGCAGAAGTGGGTTATGTCAAAAGGAGAGGTGAAACCCCGTATTTCCTGCTTGTCTGCAGTCTACTTAATGACATGTGAGGACAAACAGCCTGTGGAACAGTCCCTTCCTATGTGTCCCAATCATGAAACCGGTCCAAGTTCCAGCAAAACTTTTGCCTCCCCTTACTGTATGCCCTCCAGTTATTCTACATAATTGGTCCCTAAGGAAGTCAGTGTGGAAGACGATCCTCAAGAACCATCCTTGCTGGCAATCTTAGTTATAGCAGTCAGAGACACAATCACATAATGCGCAATCAAGAGTGGATAATGTGAAAATGCAGCGATCACTACTTGAAGGATCTGGCAAGATTACAACTATTACCACTGACATTGCTGAGCTACAACAATAGGTCGCCAATGATGAGGAGGTGGGAAGATAGACAGCTGGAGTATCTTCATACCAAAATCAAAGACATGGAGAATCGCCAGAGGAGAAATAATCTCAGGATGTTTGCAATACCGGAAGGGAAAGAGGGCGATGACCCCTGGTAGTACATTGTTCAGTTGTTCGGGAGGCATTTCCTGATCTCATGATTGGGATAGGGACTCACAAATATAGCGTGCCCACCACCTTCTTCTCAACCGTAATCATAATACACCCAATGTGATGTGTAACAGATTCTCGTCCAATTTTAATCTTTGTGGGGGCCTTTCTCTTAAAGCAGGCAATCTCTTTCAAGGCACGTCTAACTGCACCTGTTCTGGTTGATGCCATATCGATTGTAGTCCGGTCAGTCTACCATGGATCATCACTGGATGATGCATCAACTCATAGACCCTCTGGCTGTCGGGTCCCAAAGATTCCTGCAAGAGCCAGTTGGGCTCAAGATTTTCAAGGATGGACAGATTCAGATGTGCTACTCAGAACTGGATGCTGCACATTCTTTAAATCGCTAATCTATTACCTTATAAGAAGCACCTCGTAGCTAATTTCTCTTTCTGGTGCTGATGCTAGTGGTTGGTTCGTGGCTGCGGGGGCACGTTGTTGAGGGTTGCAGCTTCTCAGGGCACAGGTTAGGGTGTTGGGAACATTTCTTTCCAAAGACATAGGGGTTGGTCTGGTGTGAGGGAGTGGTTGGGGTGTGGACATTTGCAAGGTTTGCACATTAGGAGGACAACTATTTTTAATTGCAGGGGGAGGGTGGGGATGAAATAAGTCAGAATGTTCTTAGAAGGTTTATTGAGCTTACATCTTTTTTGGTTTGCCGGAATATTTGTCTGGAGAATGGGATGGTATCTTGGCATAGCTGTTTAGTATTATGGCTAAGATAAAATGCATGTGTTGGAATGTCTCTGTCCTAAACTCATTCAGTAAGTGACAGCTAGTGTGGGAGGAAAGACAGATGTATAAACAACAACTAAGATCTGTGACAGTATCTGGTATATAAGGATGGTCTATTTTTTAAGCAGTTGGGCTATTATACAATTATCTGCCCTTCACAATCTGTTTCTATAATGGAGGTGGCTATAAAGTCTGCAGAGTCTTGAGTTCAAGGTTCTGAATACTGCCTTGCATCCAATGGGGAGATGAGTGATTACACAGTTGGTACTACATTGTCAAAAATGTGTTATACGTGTGGTCTATGGGCCAAATGTTGATGAGCCTGAAGTATTAGATATGCTCTCTCTTGAATTGCTGGACTGGTCTGGGGAGTAATTATAATAGGAGATTTTAATTGCGTTATAAATTACCTCAAAGACTCAACTAACCATGTTGCTACCCCACGCATGTCTAAAACTAGGACCTCTATTAGTGAACTGGCCTATCTACATGGGTTGACAAATAATGAAATAAAGCCACTTACCTTGCGCTCGCCGCATCGCTGAATTGGCTAAGTGGAGAGCGCTAGGTAAGTTGTTTAATTTAATTATTCATTTTACATTCCCTATCCTGTTGTTTGTCGCCTTCATCCCCCACCCCTGCCCCTGCCCTATCCCACCACGCTTACCTCACAGGCCGCTACTTATCTACATAGCCAAAATTGAGGCTGCTCTTGCGTCCCTGCCCTCGGGCAAAGCAGCCATACCTCTAGAGTTTTGCAAAGTGTTTAAGGATATAATATCTATAGAATTATTAAGGGTGATTCAATATCTCTACAAGAGGGGAAAGTTCATGACACTTGAAATATAACTAATATTGTCACATTGTTTAAGAAAAGCAAGCTACCAGAGGACATGGGTTCATATTGACCGATCTCCTTGATTAATACAGACACAAGGCTATTTGCCAAAATCTTAGCTACACTCCTTCCTCCTCTCCTCTCCTCCCAGTGTCAGTTTCTCAACAGCTGCACATATTGGTACCAGGCAGGAACACTACTAGCCATACAAACACGGGAATTTTGGGACTCAATGTTGCTGGAAAATCATATACAAGAATAGGTTTTGGACTTGGCCCTTTTTGCAGGGTCATCCCAGCACCATGTGCCTTCTTCTTGTATTGAGTCTGACCTGTTTTTGTTGGTTTCATGACTCTGGGCACCTTACCACTGCTGATCAGTGCGAAAGTGCATATGCTCTCCCTGTAAATTATTGTTATGGATTAGTGATTCCATGATTGGCTTATTTGATTTACTTCAGATCTATTGTGGTACCAGGCAGGGGTGTCTGCTCTACCCCCTCCTATTTGCTCTTTATATTGAGCCATACCTGCAATCGCTGCAAATGAATGCGGGCATTCAGCCTCTGACACTTGTTGGTTGTGAACTTAAACTAATGCATACTGCTCGACACGCTTTTTGTCAACGTGGTCCGAATCAATACTGGTGCCTAATTTTAAAAAAGGTGACAGGGAAAATCCAGCATGTTACAGACCAATCTCGCTGCTGGACTCTACGTTCGAAATTATAGGACGGGTAATTTTAACTAGATTGCAGGAATGGGCGGAGGACCATTCAATTATTAGTGATGTGCAATACGGTTTTCGCTATGGTTTGGGTACTGTGGAGCAGGGACTCAATCTAAATATTATTTTAGGCAATTATATAAAGGCAAAAAGATGCAGGCTGCACCTCGCATTCATTGACTTAACTGCGGCCTAATTCACGAGAAACTTTGGGAAATTTTAGAGGGAATGGGGGTGGGAAATTCTTTGATTTTATTAATTAGACACCTTTATTCAGAAGCTAAGGCAAGAGTATGGTATGGAGTTGGGGGAATGTACAAAACCATTTAGGGTAATGCAAAGCGTGAGGCAGGGATGTGTCCTGGCACCCTTTCTCTTTACTCTCTCCACAAATCAACTAGGAGCTGTGTTAGCAGGGGAGTGCCAGGACCTGCCGCTAGTTGACAAATGTTCCCTACTAGCACTCCTGCATGTGGGTGACGCGGTCCCTATGGCCCGCACTCCGCTGGGCCTTCAATGGGTAGTTAACAGATTTGTTACTTTTATGTCTGATTTGGGTTTTTACCGTCAATACTTCCAAACATTTATTATGAATTGTGGGGTAGGCAGCAATAGGAGTAGGCATATAGAAGATAGATCTATATAGATGCCAGAATATTAGAACATTCAAATATCTTTTCTTATTTGGGGAGTTTCTTTGATCGCACAAATACCTTGACAGAGGCAATTAAAATCAGAAGGTTGTTAGGCCCTGGCTGCCCTATCTAACTTTAGTAGAAAGCTGGGTAGGCATCCCCCGGGAGAACTGCTCCAAATCTATAAAGCTAAGTGTGTAGCAATTGCTACTTATGGTGCCGGTGTTTGGGGCCATGGTCAGTCCCCTACAGATCGCAGAGAACATCTTCATCAGATCTCTGTTGGCTGTCCCTGACAGAACCTCCTCATATATCTGCCATACAGAGCTGGGATTGCCATACTTAGTAGATATCATTAATATCCAGCCAATTTTACTCTGGCACAGGATCTGGACCACTGAGGAGGCACTTCTTAAGTGTGAAATTCTGAACGGCAGTAGGGGACTAGATGGGGCAATGCAAATTAGATGGTTAAAGTATATAAAAACTTTTACCCATAATCTCGGCCATCCAGAGTATTATACCGATCCAAAAACTGTAAGGGCAATCTCCAGGAAATATCTGAAAAATATCTGCCTGCGCTGGATGGACAAAAAGAGAATTAGTACGGAAATGACAAAAACAACTGTACAGGCCCATCATATTATTTTAACTACTTTTCACATGCAACCATATTTAAGGATTGTTACAGGCGATTATGATAGGTTTTTGTTAACTCGTTTTAGACTAGGAATACACAGAGCAACGAGCTTCCCTCAATTAAATGACTGGGCGAGACCAATGTGCAAATGCCCATGTGACGATGAATCATCCCAATCAACATTGCACTTGTTCGTCCTCTGTAAATTTTATTCCACTCATAGAAGGAGATGGATTACTCCAATTTTAAGATCATTGGGTTTTAGGCATTGCCGCCCTGCTCTTCTGGCCCTCCCATTGCTAGAGGATGAATTCATTATCGCTTTTGTTACTGTTTTCTTGAAAAATGTTATTAAATGCAGAAAATCAATTATCATGTGATCACCCACAATTTTGCTAAACAAAAAAGGGAATGGTTTTTAATCAATATTAATTATCTGATATTGTACATTTTATATTTTTAAGAATGGATTTTTTACTGTACATCACATGCTTTTATGAATGTCTTGCCTAAGAATTCAAATAAAGTTTTTATTGATTGATTGAACTGCATATGCTGTCGATGTTGCCATTTTTGCTTCAAAAATAATTTTGCGAAGTCATATCATACACGAGGCAGCTAGGTTTGGAACATTCTCTGGGAACAAGCCTAATGTACTCAAAATGCAGGTACTCTTGAATTATAAGCCAGATCCACCAACCCCATGGGCATCTACAACTGTTGTATATCTTGTTATTAAACTATGCACTAGGGTTGATGATATTTTTAAATTAAATTATGAACCCTTGTTTCTTTCAGTTATGTCCAAAGTTTGGCTTTTGGAATAAACTCCTGATTATTATCATTTGTCATTGTAACATCAATAAAAAGAATGTCCTGCTCAAAGTTTTATAGGTATTTAGGGCAATTCCACTGCTGGTCCCTGATTAATTTTTTAAGGCGCTATTGGTAGTTTAAATGAGGTTACAGGTGGGCTAGACTTGCAATTAGCTTTATGAAACTCGCATATTAGCAAGCGGGGGCTGAAGCATCCTTATTTTAAGTTATATTTCTGGGGTGTACTCCCCAGTCACTTACGTAGTTTGTTATTCCTTGCAGAAACAGATACATCAACTTTTGGATATCAACTAGCGTTGGGGTATGAGTTTAGACTTTGTTTTTTAGATTGGGGGATCCTAATTATCACAAACGGTTATGATTTAAAGTTGTCAGGGACATCATATGTATATGGCACGAAATTTGCTTCAAATATTCTATACCAATGCTAAATAAAGATACGCCACTCTGGGATAACCCTGCCTTCCCACAAGTATTTCATGATTCAATCAGCAAGGCATGGGCAAGATTTGGGGTTCAGACTATCGGGAAACTCTACGAACTAAATGGATTTTGATCATTTTCTGGGCTACAGGCCTCTTTCGGTCTCCCTAATCACTTATTTTTCAATTTCCTACTAGTCAGTGAATATTTTTTATCAGGCTGCAAATACGTAAGCCACTGAGGAAACCTTCAAAAAGCACAATCTATCAAGATCTATGCCAGTATGTTACTGGTAATAATACATTACTAGCGGCAAAGTGGAGCAGAATGCTCTCTTCTGATATACTAATCTCTGTGATTCAGAGCACGCTTGAAATAGTTGACTGTTCAGTACACTCTATTAACCTAATATTACAAACTTTTAAGACTGTCCGCTTATTATTATACACTGGAGAAAATCTCAAAATGGGGTGTGAACATTGGCACCAATAGGACCAGATGCTTTAAGTGCGACTGGTTAGCTACAGATATCGTACATATGTTTGCCACGTGCCCTGCTTTACAGGGATTTTGGGATGGTGTGACATGCTAATATCATCTGGCTTACGCTTTCAAGTTCAATTATCTCCCAAAAAGATACTAATGAGAGTTAAGCTTGAACATGATTGGAGTTTCAAAAGATAGCTTTCAATATTAATAGTCTGTGCTCGGCTCTGAATTGCAAGGTCATGGGTTTATTCCTACCCTCAAAAGCCAGCCGAGTGGTTGCCTTCTCTTCGGCAGATGACGAGTCTGAACTGGCTTTCCCCAAAGTTAGAGGTCTCTCCTCTCTGAAAAAGTTTGATTGAAGTTGGGTAGGTTTTAACTGGGATTCTTTAAACTATATTAGTGATTAAATTAATGTTTGCTACTTGGTATGTGTGGTAATCATGCTATTCTATGTGATTTTCTATACTCTAGGCCAAATCCTAAATTTTGAATGTAGAATTTGTTTTTCTTTTTATTATTGGGGCATTTCTCCTATGTTTTGAATCTGAATTTATAAAATAATAAAAATAACTTTACAAAAAAATAAAAATCACAACTAAATAACCGTAAAGGTACTATTAGTGACAAATGTAGTGATGCAGAAAGGATAAAGCTGAAGACCACGTAGGGACTCACAGCAGTGAGCAGGCTGGAAACACTTGGTGACCTTAAGGCACAGGAATGGATTAGTACTAAAAAATACAAGGGTGAACCTGGAGATTGGTCACTTGACCAGTATGCCTGGGTGTGGAAGTTGTATAAAGAGAAGAGACAAGCAGCACAAAATGATGCAGCAGCCTGGCCTCATGATGATGATGCAGTACATCACTCCAAGTCATTAATGAATACCTTCCCACATCACTGACATGAGCAGAGCCATACACACATGAACCGACAATTGCTAGACTGCAAAAACAGACCCTTGTGGAGTGAGGCCAGTGTAGACTAGTGATCTTTCAATGCGGTGAGGCATAATACCTGTTGCCAACTGCAGTGATGAAGAGAGCAAGCAATTCTGTTTTAAAAAGGAATGGGGAGAGGGGGCTGGCCAGTTGACTAAAATGACATAAGTTCAGAAAGGGCACAAGTTAAACATTGCAGTACTTTCATGGTGTGGTAACTGAGCCTGACCATTCTCATGAATATTGCAGGTTCATTTGCTCTAAAGTAGTTTTGAGAAAACGATGCTTTTGAACATCATGGTTAAATGGTGGTATCTATAGCTGCTCATAATGATCAAGTTGTGCTCCAACAGGAGTGCTCTGAATGGTATCTGAGTGATTCATGCAGGGCAATGGTCGGTATCGCGGGAAGTATTTATGTGGCGCAGAAAGTCAAAGACAAAGAGATGATACAGTGACAATGAATGTGGTTGTCATAATCTGTACTGTACACAGACCTTTCAGTGCTTGGCAGGCTTGCAAGTGCAGTAGTGCAAACTCACATGTGCTATGATCATTCCAGGGAAGGTAAGATTGCTGGTGCTCCAAGACCATCAGCGCCACATGGTGAAAGGCTTTGCTTCTTTAGCGCATCTACTATGTAAAGTTACAGATTCGCAGTTCATGAAACTACATTTCCCACAATGCCACAGAACTCTCACAAACGTTGGAGGAGATGGTGGAGATCTTGAAGTTTCCTTGTGGGCCAGCACATCCTTGCTATGCAACTAGGAGCCTGTTTTCTGACCCAGTGAAATATTTGCATATTGTTGGTTTTTGTATTGAAGTGTGTTTGAAGTCAATGCTCAATACAAAGAAGTATTCAAACTATTTCAATTATAATTTGGATAAGAATTTCAAAATTGAAAAGTACTTTTTCAGAAATTATCTTAAAGGAGTATAAACTCATATTTTGTTTTACACATTTGTCTAGCAAGCTATATGCCGAAGCTTAAGAACCGCCTTGAATATATAGCAGAACCTGAGAACGTTTTTTCACAATAACAGAAGATTGTTAACCTCATCAGAGAAGGGAGTGAGAGTATGTCAAAACCCACAGAATATCAATTACTTAGATAATATTTGTATTTCAGTATCAGGAATGTAAGAGTTGCAAAGTCTAAAACAGAGATATGCTAGAGATATATCACTATTTTAGATTGTTAGATGCCTAACCACAGAGATAAGGTACTAAAGATATCTTGTCTTTAGATACCCACTTCGGCCCAGCAGATGTTAGTGCCAGCAAAAGAGGCGCCATCACCCAGCAAGGTAGAGTGATGAGTTGGAGTGGTAATATCTAGTGTGTATGGTTGACTATGGACATGACGATGTGTGGCTAAGTACATCAATCAATCAATCAGGCGTTTATTGAGTACGACTACTCACCCATAAGGGTCTCAAGGCGCTAGGTGGGGGGCAGGTTCCAGTCCATCAGGGAGGGGGCCTGTCGAAGAGCCAGGTTTTGAGGTTTCTTGCAAAGATGGGGAGCGATGTTGTCTGTCTGAGGTGGAGTGGAAGGGCGTTCCAGGCTCTGGCCGCAAGGAAGGAGCGGCCACCCGATCTGGTCTTTCTGGTGCGGGGGACCTCGGCGTAGGAGAGCTGGGCTGATGGTAGGGTACTTTGGTGTGCGTGGAATTTGAGTTGGCTGTTAGGTATGCTGGTCCGGTGTCGTGGAGGGCCTTGTGTGTGTGGGTGAGTATCTTGAAGGTGATTCTAGCCTCGACGGAGAGCCAGTGGAGTGTGCGCAGGTGCTGGGAGATGTGGCCGTGTTTTGGCAGGTTCAGGACCATTCTTGCGGCGGCGTTCTGGATGTTCTCTAGCTTGCGGACGAGGTTTTTGTTTATTTGGGCGTAGAGTGCATTGCCATAGTTGAGTCTGCTGGTGACCAGGGCGTGAGTGACGGTCTTTCTGTGTTTGAGGGAGATCAATTTGAAGGATTTACGTAAGAGGCGGAGGGTGTGCTAGCAGGAAGACGAGACGGAGTTGATCTGGCGGTCCATTTTGCGCTCGGAGTCCAGGTTGATTCCCAGGTTGTGTGCGTTGTCCATGGGGGTTGGCGGGTTTCTGAGGGCGGGGAGCCACCAGGTGTCGCTCCAGGCATCGGGGTTTGGGCCCATGATGAGTACTTCTGTTTTGTTCTGTTTGCTACTATGTGAAAGCCATCTAACTTGACCATCATTTTATGGAATAATTGTACATATCAATAGTATGGGTCTGAGTGTGAGTACTTTAAGTGAAGAAGGGAGGAGTTGGTGGTGTTTGAAGATGAGAATCTTGAGGCATTGTTTTTCAGGTGTGATTTTAGCAACTGGTTAGGAAGGATGGTTTTGAATCTGAGTGGGGTCTGCCCTTCAGTGAATGTGTGTGAGCTGTGAAGAGGTGAAGCATCCTGGAATTATGGAATGTGTGATGGTGGCTGGAAAGAATCAGTTGAACCACTGTGTGTATCAATGAGCTCCTGTTTAATGAGATTAAAAATTATCATTGCTACAATTGCTCCAGTTCAAGGTATCTTCTTTTCTTGGAATACAACACTTCTCTTCTTCTGCCTTTCCTCCTCCCTTACTTTAGTCACTCTCTCATAGTGTATTTTCTTCTCTTCCATTCCTTTCCCTCCCCTTTTACTTCCTTGAATTCCTCTTGTTAACTTCCCTTATCTTCCCTTGCCTTCCCGTTATCCTTTCAGAGACACTCCATATTTCCTTTTCTCTCCTTTTCTCTAATTCTCTGTACAGCACTTTCGCTTTCCTCCCCTTTCTATCTGATTTCCCTGTGACTCACCAAGTCAACAATTACTTACTTTTTTATGGTGTTCCATAAAACACCATATTTGGCCATGTCTGCGAACTGTAAATAATAAGAGGCAGTAGTCCCCAGTACATTTTCAATTTATTGTCTCAAAAAGGATGGAAGCTTTGCCACGACTCATGAGTTGCAGGTTTCACAGTGGTCACGGGTACAATAGTGTAACGATAGTCATTTTGCCTGTAGCCCCATAGTTAAAGAAGGCGCTGCTGAGTTTGCTTTCAGATCTCTGCCAGTATTATGTTTTTATTAACTAAATGGTGTGGATTACGTGTGTCAGTATAAAGTGTTTCTGGGAGGGCTCTGTACGGAGAGGAGGAAATATCCCTCTGGCCGAGGACCTAAATGCTTTAAACGTCTGATGTCTTTAGCTCAAATGCACCTGTGCTGTTAGACTAAGAACAGTGAGCACTGAACACATGCACAGACTCACACTTCTAATTACTCTCGTGTTTAGGGTCTTTAAAGTGTGATCCATTCCCCGAAAGGGTGATTTGAGCTTTCTTTTCACTCAGACCAACTGTGAAGAAAATCATCCTGCTGAATCAGGAAATGCAGCATTGTAGCATGTTACATTCAAGATAAAAGCAACCTTTCAGCCAGTACAGTGAACACCTGGCAAAACCATGACTCCATGCGGCATATTTACGAGAATTGTCGCATAGACAGCTTAGCAAAGATATGGTCAGATGTGGGTCCCTTGCTCACTGTGTCATTGGATTTAAGCTAGCTAGCCTGGCTGATGGGGGGCGATACCCCTAAACTGGTCCCAGGATGCTTGTTTCCAGTCTGCAGAGGAACTGGCTTGGCAGTTTTGGCAGGAGTGTTCCCATAGGGAGCAGGGTCAAGACTGATTTGTATATGGCTGGGTCCAAACTGGGGTGGCATGGTGAGCAAATAAACAATGGATTTTACTCAGATCTGTGACTAGGGGGTGAATGTTTGACAATGCTACGTATTCCGTCCATCATCTTTATGTGTTGCTACAGTGCAGCAAGTTATCTTGCTGTGCTGCCCTGCTTCACAGAGAAAAGACAGGAATGCACTGCATTTATCAAATAGGTTGCATTCCTGTCCTATCACCGTGTGCTGGTGCTGTTTTGGCAGCCTAGCACCAATGCAGGCACCTTTGTACTGTGGTGCAAGGGTGCCTGTGTAGTAGGCAGGATTGTTTTGGTCCAAGAAGGGGCACCTACCTGCACCAAAACAATCCATAGAAGCGTTTTCCTCTTTCTATTGGTGCAGCAGAATGCAGCATCCATACAAAGAGGAAAAATTAGGAGAAATAAAGAAATTTCTCCTTGTTACAATCCCCTGGAGAGGGTATGTTTTGATCCATTCCCAGGTTTACCAAGTGTCTGGCAAAACTGGAAATGCGTCATAAATGATGGGATTTGTGTGAAAATACCCAAGGCGCCACCATGGAACGCCTCTCTTGTGCAGAGTAATGCAACATAGCGATTTGTGATGTGTTGCATTTCTCTATATTTTTAAGCCATTCAAAGCCACGCAAAGCGGCTTTGCGTGGCTTCTTAAATATGATTTAAAGGTTTACATCATGCATGTACCAAATTGCATGGTGTAAGCATGGCGCAAAGCCCTAATAAATATACCCCTAGGTGCACAGCTCCAGCTTGGCCTAGCTGCACAGCACCACTTTAAAATGACGTGTACATCTTTTTAAACTAGTTGTTACTTACAACACAGTGTTGACGCTCTCCTTTCCATTCTAGCCATAGTAATCGTGTAGACGTACATTGTCACACAATAGAATGTTCTTCATTAAAATGTTGTACAATCTGTATTATTAGACCTAATTCCAGTCAGCAGTGTTATGTTTTGGCTAAGCTCTACTATACGTTAGCCAACTCATATTTTACGTTGTTATACATAAACACTTTGTCAAAGCTCAATGTCCACCTTGGCCATGGATTATTATCATATTTACAATACTTATGTGCTGACCTATTTCTCATATCAAAGTTATTTATTAACTGCTAATTTTATAAATTTGTCTTATGGATCCTACACTACCATGTCTAACATTTTTAATACATTAATAAAACAATTTTATGTGCACAGAAAGATCGTGGAATTTGTGCCCATTTGCGTTTAATCCATCAATGTTTTTTGGTGCCCCAGGTACTGAAACTTGCTCCTGGGTGCAACCGGTGTGCGTACACTATTTATGCACCCCTAGGGCACAATGGTATTACATATGGGGCCACAGGTACTTGTGTGGTCCCGTCTGCAATACCAATAGAGCTTGTGCACATGTAGCACCAACGTTATCTGCAGAAGGGATTCCCTTATTTGCATGAGGCAGTGGCCCTATGCAACTGAGGAAGCACCTTGCCTCTGCGCCCACACTATTTTATGGATGCAGATAAAGAGACAAACAGGCCCCAAGGGGGTTTTTAACAGAGCGCCACAAAAGGATTGTATACACTGTCAGTTCATCTCCTGTGGGAAGCCCTCTTGTGGGGGCAAAGGGAGTTCCAATGGGCCACCAAGACATTCCCACTCATGGCAGCTGCTGTCTGCAGTGCAAAACATGAAGCAGCTTGTAGGCAGCTGCTGAGTATTTCACTGATTGTGTTGCTCCTAGGGCAGCACCATTTTGTGGCTCATTTGAGGGTAGTGCATTGATTGTAACATGGTGCATTAACCCTGTTTGCACATAGTACCCTTGTTTAATGGGGCTTCATGGAGCACACAGGGACAATGTGTCCATTAAGTAATACAGGCCATGGCGGGCTCCAGATTACAGTCAGCCTAGTGGAGATCGGCATGCCTTCAAAGAAGCTATCACAGCAATTGCTCATAAGGCACTGAGAGATTACTGGACATTGTCATGATTCATGCAGCTACTCAACTAACATTTTGGTTTTACAAAGCAGGAGTTTTTTGGTGTGAAATAAACTACTTTATGAGTCTCACACCCTGGGAAATTTTGCCTAGGGTGTGGGGATCATTTTGCTTTTTGTCTCTTCAGGACCACAAAGCTTTCTCTGACAGTCCTCAGCTTGGATCAGACCACCCACCTTAATGAGGGTAGATAATCTGATGCACTTATATCAGAAGGCATAGTCCTTCAGTCCATCAGTGTAAGGTTTCCCCCAAAAGAGCGAGAGAAGGCATCATTTGTGAAAAGATGATGGTCCACCCAGCTCCAAATAGAAAAGCGGTTAGTTTGGAGAACAGGGCACTCTGCTACATTTGTGGCAGTGTACCTTGTCGACCAAACTATAAAGAAGACCTTTTGTGATCAAAGTATTATTTTAAAAACAATTGTTAAGTAGAGAATTCCAATCACTGAATCATTCATTCTCAAATGACTTAATTAGAAAATTGGCTACCTATCCTTATATAGATCGAATTCATAGGAATCAATCACTCTTTATCAACACTGAGAATTGAGTTACAGAGTCTAAATGAACTAGAAGTGCCCCTTCTCCAGAACAACATTATGTTTGGTACGTCTTTGTGGTACTGCTAACCACGTCTATCCAGTACATCAGCATTTTTGCACTTTGACAAATTTGTTAAATGAATGTTTAATTAATACCTTTCATGTGAGAAATATGGGTGCATGTTAATAAATTCATTATCCAGGTCTAATTGGCTTTACTTTTTGAAAATTGTCCCAGCTCCAGGGGGTCTTAAAGGCCACACCCCAACTGATATCTGCTTAGTGACAATAGAGCAACATTTATAATGTGGGTGGGCATGAGGTGCACATTGATCTTGATGAAGTGTCTGGGAAAAACAGCCCAGTCAATTGAATTACTATATAATGCTGATTGTATACTATGCAGCATTTGTATAGCACGTTCTATCATTATTGTCTGTGTACTGTAGGGAACGTATCTCTCATCATAAGTGATACAGGTTTCAAAGAAACAAATCTAGTACAACGACACACACAGCATCCACAGTACTCTTTTCACCTGATCTAAAAAATGGGTGGGCATGTTTTTCAAAATAAGCTTGATAAAGTCTCTTGGAGAATTAGTCTAGTCAGTGGAATGCTTATGCAATGCTGAATGTATGCTGTATTAAGTAATAAGCATGTATAATGCATTCAACCATTGGTGTCATTGTAGTGTAGGGAATATCATTTATCATAAATGTTAATGGTTTCAAAGTGCCAGTGTAGTACTGCTGCACACACTGCAGCCACCATCCTCTTTTCACTGGATTGTAAATGTGTTAGGTTCAAGTATTAACTCCACTTTACATATATGACACATAGTCATGCATTTGTTATTTCACTAAAGTATTTTAAAGAAGTATGAGATGTCATGTTTTGAGTATACTCATCTGTATTTTGTGCTTTAATTTCACATCCACTCTAATGGCCGATGTGCAAGAAGGAATAAAGCACATCACACATCCCTTTAGGTTTCAAATTACTTTTTTACTTTTATACACAATAACCATTTAACACACAAGACATATCCCAAAAAACACTGATTTTGTTATTAAAAAATGTTCAACTAGATACTGTTTGCCAGGCTATAGTCAAATACACAATTTTCTGGTGGATACATTGAGATCAATTCTGGTGCCAAAATTAATCTTTGTCGGCAAAGAAGTACCATATAATGTACCCATCAAACTGGGGAAACCTACAAAGTACCACCGATTATGTTGCCATATGTCAATTAAAATAAGCAGAATGCATGTTTCTGAAAAGGGTGTATGAGCAATCCAGCCTTTAAATGGGCAAAGGGTAGGGCAGTCCAATCTTATGTGCCGAGTTCTCCGAACCGACTGTGCAATCTCTGCAATCGAAAACTTACTATTAATTCATTGATTGTGAATACCAAAAAAGTGTAAACTTACACAAAAGCGCAAGTTTACCTTTGTAAATCGGGCCCCTTTTTTCTGTTTTATGGTCACATTAAATGGACTTGTATTGAGATAAATTGTATATATACTAGGTCCATTTTTCATGTTTTTAGTTTTTGGCTCCAACCGACTGTTTTCTGCCAAGAGCTCTGAGTAGTTGAAATTACAATTTTGTTTTGATCTTTTGTTTTGCTGCCTGCTGTTTAGCATTAAACACTGATTGGACTTTAGGCTTACCAAAATGTTGTGTTTTATTTTTAACAAGTTGTTTTTCCCAAAACATCACTGCCTAATGTTTCAATTTTGTTGCAATGCTCAGAAGCATTTCATAGTAATTTGTTACACTGATGGTTTCTACAATACACTGTCGCACTTCCAAATAAAATACTATTTAGTAATAACTTGTAGCAAATCAATGGAACACTCATAAGATGCCGAAAAGAATATTAGCCAGATTCAGACTTACTTGCAATACATTAACACAAAAGTTTGGTCGTGTGATTTTTCAGCGGCTGGCCACAATGGGACCTCACTGAGGCAGAAAACATGAAGCATTTTATTATGAGGATATTTTGCATCATGGACCGTGAAATTCCAAATCAATCCCACACAGCAGCCGTCACAGTCAAAGTTAATGAAATAGCAATTTGGCGGCGCACTAGGAGGTCTTGTAAAAGACCATAGTGCTTGGAAAACATTTCCAATCAAAAAACACACTGCACCAAGTGTAATGCATATCCCATATCCTCCCATAGCCAGAAATGTAGTCACAGGGGCAACTGTTGGGCGCACAGTAATGGATTTTCTGTAGCAAATGGCATTTCCACACCAATTAGTTCATGTTGCCAGGGAGCAGAGACAAACAACATGCATTAGCAGTCAATCTTACACTTGGTGACGCACACAAACATGAGCACTTCCATTGATAGCACTTAACACACAAAATAACTCTCTTATATTTGATGTAAAATAACATGGGGCTTATTTACAAGCCCGTTGCGCCACCCTTACGTCACTTTTCCCATGTTAAAAATGACGCAAAAGTGGCGCAAGGGGCTTGTGAATCTGCCCCCTTATATCTCCGAAAACTATGCACAATTTATTCAAATTAACAATTTCATCATCGATATTATATCATAAAAGAGACTTTTCCTTTCCAATAAACAGAGTTTTTTTTGTAAAACTATGTAGACAGGCACTCAGTAACCGAGGAATAACCCAGTAGTCAATAGTACTAGCCGTTCTCAAGTTAACATTATTGCAGTTCTTTTAAAAAAACAACTTTTTCTCAAAATAACAGAAGGAGACGGAAAATGCATTCAGAAACACGGGCATAACTCGAAAAGACAAATCAGTCAAATTGGATTTCAAGAACTGCTTACAACGTGCCCTCTAGCAGGAAGATTAAAAAGCACATATTTCAGACATGGGCGCTGAACAAATGGACTGGCAGCATTACAAAGTACACAAAACCTATGTGGGTTTCTTTAGCACAGCTGTTGCTATAAAGAAATATTAACTTCCCATTTCTGATATGGTCTGATATGTGTCACATTTTAAACTCTTTATGAGAGCGCAAGATCAAGATGCGATATTAATTACCTATCTATGATAATAACAATTTGCATATTATTAATCGCCAGCTTCACTGTTTCTTTCATCTGTTTTGGTCTATTTGATGGCTATGGTAACCTATGCCGAACACCTAATGCCTCATATGTTGTGTGGATTAGTAATCCTTAATTGGATTTGTGAGAAAGAGGTTTATTATTTGGGGTGAATGTTAGTGCTCTACAAGTATTAGTGTCACTATTCTTGTAAGGTCCACTAAAAGTGTGATCACTCAATACCGGGTCTGGGCGCAGCAGATCTGATTAAGTGCTGAGTTTCTCCGGAGAGCCAGGTCTTGAGGTCCTTCCTGAATTAGGTCAGCGAGGGTGATTTCCTGAGGTGGATGGGCAGGGTGTTGCATGTATTGGAGGTGAGGTAGGAGAAGGAGATTCCTCCAGTTCTGGTCTTGAGGATTCATGGGACGGTAGCCAGGGAAAGCTGGGCTGACAGGAGGTGTCTGTTTGGTACGTGGAATGTGAGGCAGTGATTCAGGTATGAGGGTCCAGTGTTGTGAAGGGCCTTGTAAGCATGGGTAAGATGTTTGAAGGATGTTCTTCTGTTGACTGGGAGTCAGGGGAGGTCGGGGAGGTATTGAGTGATGTGGGTGCAACAGGGGATATTGAAGATTAGTCTTGTTGCCCAGTTGTCCAGGACATGGTTGGTTTTGATAAAGTCAGCGATCTGGGCATTGATGGCTTTTTTGATGACTTTGGCTGGGAAGGGGAGCAGGGAGATGGGCCTGAAGTTCTTGTGGTCCATCAGGTCCGCTGAGGGTTTCTTCGGGAGGGGGTTGAACTCGGCATGTTTCTAGTCGCCAGGGAAGGTGGCAGTCTCGAAGGAGCAGTTGATAGTTCGGCATAGCTCGGGTACTATGGCGGAGGTGGCTCTGTGGAAGATGTCGTGGGGCCGGGGAACAAATAGTGGATGCTTTTCATTGTTTTTATGGTGTCATCCGTGGTGAGTGGGGATCAGCTGTGCAGAGTCGGTCGGGGGTCAGCGTTGGTTGTGGTGGTTGCTGGGGTATTGGGGTGGTCCTGGGGGTCGAAGTTGTCGTAGATAGTCTTGATCTTGTGGTCAAAGAATGTGCTGAGTCTGTTGCAGAGGTCTTGGGAGGGTGGGACATCTGTGACCTCGCTGTTGGGTTTGACGAACTCCTTGATGATGCTGAAGAGTTCTTTGCTATTATGTTGTGCGTTGTTGGTGAATCTGTCTTGGAGGGCCTTCTTCTTTGTGGTTCAGATGTGATAGCGTGCGGTGGCGGATGCTTTGAATGTCGCATCAGCTTTCGGTGTTTTGTTGTTCCTCCATGTCTTTCCCAGTATGCTTGGGATTATGGAACCTTAGTAGGCAGGGACTGAGTCACCCTACATCCTGAGTACCCATGCGCCCGTGACCGACTAGCTATAGTGTCTCACTTGCCCTCCTACTGACTCACAGATGAACAATTGATTAGACAGCCAGAACACAACACTCCAGACACTCTCAGGAATCGCAGTTGCAGGACACACCCTTTCGCTCTCACACTTCTTCTCAGGCTAGGGCCTGACCAGAACAGAATAACAAGGGCAAAGTTGTTCAACCTACCTTGTCTACATGGTCAGACTAAATCCCATGAAAGAACACAACGCAAAAACAACAGCATGTTCTGTGTGAAAGTACAGTGTGGTACAAAGTAAAATATATCTGTAGAGAAACGTCTGCAAAGCAGAGGACAATCTGCACTGTGCTCATGCTAACATAGGGAAAATGACAATGGGCCCTCATGGGACTATTACACCCATGGATAGGCTGCCAGACAGGACTGGGTTAAAAGGGATACTTCTGCACTTCAGAGGGCTGCTTTGAAGTCACCCTCCACATCAAAGGCACTTGTGGGTATAATTACTGGGTTTCTGACCCCTTAAAATCAGACACTACTCGACTTGTAACGGATGCTCTGCCAGAAGAACTACTGTGCTGCTTAAAGGACTCAACTGGACTGCTGATCTGTTTGTTGCCCTGCTGCCTGCTGCTCTCTCACTCTGCCTTCACTCCAAGTGATCACCAAGGGCTTGTTTGCTTGCCTTCTGTTACTTTAGACTCAGTAATGTCAACGTCTCTACCCCTGCTCTTGTTCCTGGCTCATTGGAAGTATCCCAAATATTTCTAATACGGATTTCAAGGCATCTCCCGTGTACAGAAGCCGTGCAACAACTGGTTCTGTTGCACACAAAAGAACTGGTTACACACAATAGAACTGGTCTGTTGTGGCAGCAAACAGACCACAATAGTCTGCAGGAGTAAAATTAGGAAATTGCATTGTAACCAGCACTTTTCCTCCAGAGATCAACGCATTGGACAGTGTATTGCTGCTGCTACAGCTTGGTGAGACTGACGCATCCCCTCGACTCTCTGACAGAATCCGGTGCAGCGCTCGATGCCTCTGAACTCAAGCACCTGTTTTCACTGCGTAGAGAAGATTTATGCCTTTTATTGTTTGCAACCAGGAAAGGTTCTTTGTTCACAGGGGCCTGCGTGGGCCCTGTAGCCAGACAACGCTCCATCGTGCAGGTCCAGCACTACCTAAAGTAACCTTTTTAGCACTACTTGCTGTGTGAAGCCTTTTTGTGGTGTATTCATTGTGTTACTGTGTATATGTGTGTGTTGCACAAATACTTTCCATAATGCCTCTTTAGATAAGCCTGACTGATCTGTGCCAAGCTACCAGAGGGTGAGCACAGGTTATCTTTTAGTGTGTATTTAGCTTACCCTGACTAGAATGGTAGTTCCTGCCTGGCCTGGGAGCATGACTCAGCCAATAATTAAATAAATAATCTGAGTCGTCAGATTATGAGAACCTAACCAAAAGGGTATAGGGAAAGCACTTGTTTCCCGAGAAACCCAAGAAAAAGAAAGAAAGGGCAATTCCTTTCTTTAGTCCCCTCACTCACCAGGGTTTCCCCACGGTGACATGCTTCATCATTGGGGTCCTCTCAGTCCTCTACGGACTGAGGCGTGCTGCGACTTGCGGATTTACGTAGGAGCACTGAACAAGACTATGTGTTGTGCAAGTGTTGTGGTGTGGAGTGGTTTAAAGTGAGTTAAAATAATTAACTAGTGGGCCAATCTAAATTTATTGTTGCTCCTAGCTAATTAATTAAAAAAGTGGGTAATATGCTAGAGATAACTACTATAATGGGTAAGTGTACCTAGCATATGTTGTCGACTAGTTTCAAGCTTCCCAAGCTCTTCATCAGGACTACACTGGGACCAGCCCAGTGTGAATACCACTCCTAGAAGACCTAAATTGGTGCATAAAATAAGTGAAAAAAACGAAAAACGCTGTGCAAATTAAGCATGCGTTATTCAAAATACATACGTAATGTACGTCTCATGGAATTCTGTAGGATGGAAAACAGACATTAGGGGAGAAAAGGCAGATTATGCATTATTGTCTTAGGATAAAAAAAGGGTGAAAACACTATGCACCAGTGTCGCAATGCTCATTATTCACAAAATATAATTGTGCCACTGTATAGTTCTCCCGACAGTACATCATTCATGCTGGCGTCTAGCTATATAGTGAATAAAGGTGATCGTGAATGCACGAAGTGCACATTTAATAGCACACACAAAGTCAAAAAATATGCGTCTGACAACATAAATTACACACAAGACAAACAAAATAACGAAAATACATACATTTTAAAAGGCAAAACTGTGCCTCATGGTCGACTGAGGGGGGGTTGGACACTCGTACACCTAGGATAAAGGTACAAGCCATAAAGTAACAAAGTACTTCAAGCGCTGTCCTGGTAGGAATTCCAGCGCAGAATGAAGAGAGTAAGAGTGGAGAACCATTAAGATTACGAGGGGCAAAGGCAACCCCCTGCTGCGTGGTTACTCACTTGTACTTGTCAGGCCACCCGCCGGAAAACACCTACTGGTACACTGCCTCGCCGACCGCATACTGACTGGATGCGAGCCGGGTGCCTAGATATCTACCTGGTGGGGGTGTGAAAAGGAAGAAGGGACTCGCCGGTTGCGGTCGTGTTCCATAGCCGCCATCTTAGTACTGGCATATATCGTAAATAGAGGGATAAGAGTAATTGAAAAAGAAGTTAGTAGTTAACAGGAACGCAAGGGATTAGCCATCCGCTGTGTGTATCTAAGAAAACGGAGAGGAAAAATTCGCTGGTTGTGGTTCCCCTCGATCGCCGCCATCTTAGAGCAGGCACCAGTTGTCAAAGTTACTAAGACGTACAAAATCAAGAGAAATTAATAATAGGCAATGTCATAAGTGTTAAATTCATCTACTCCGTTCAGTGCATAAAAAACGGAGAAGGCTAAAGAGCCTTAGGGTGTCAAATCTCGTAACTAAAATAGGTTCGGCCATCTTAGGTAGGGAAGAACGTGTAAGAAAAGGTAACCAAGCAGTGCCACACTAATTCTTTGAAAATCAATGAGTATAAGCCCATAGATTGGGGGAACTAGTAGTCCCATTAGTGACTCCATGCTAGGTTTTTAACAAACCTCCATGCTAGGTTCGACACAAAACCATATACACCTCTCATGGGTGCAATGAAAAGATAGTTACTTCAGTTGTAATCTTGCTTGTAAGGGCCACTTGAAAAATAACTCGAGAAAATTATATCACTCGTATTATTAGACCCTATAAAACGCAATGGCGTGCTCGAATTGCCAAATATAATATTTTAGGCTGATACATTTAGGGTACCAAAAACAAAGTGGTTGGATAACAAGAGGTTGCTGACAGATAACTCAGTTTGTAGTGAAATGGCCCCATGGTATATCATCATTAAGGCCGTGGTCGTCTGAACGCAGTTTAAACACCCAACGTTGTTCTTTTTCGTGTAGATTCTTCTCCCTGTTGGGATAGTTACTGACATGTTCGAGAATGACCCAGCTGAAGTCATTTGGTGTATGTTGTTTATCCAAGAAATGCGTCGTCATTTTGGTGTTATTATGTTTGCATCTGAAGTTGCTGCGACGGCCGCCTGATCACGACTACACATTTTAAACCTACGGCAAGAAACTGCCTCTTGGTATATGAGAGTTTCCACCCGAGAAGTCTCAAAGATAATCTACCCTTCGGGCAATTCTTACGTCTAAGACGCAACTGCACCACGAGAGAGGACTACAAAAGGCAAGCTCAAGATTTATCCAAAAAATTGATGCAACGACATTACCCATCATATCTTGTGTCCAAAGCACAAAAACGAGCATCCAACAATAACCGTGATGCGCTTCTGGAACCTAAACCTGAAAAAACATCGGATAAGAATGTGAAACGACAAATCTGCATCACAACTTTCAACACCGCATCTGATCTGGTGACCAAGATCATCAAAAGACATTGGCGAATCCTCAACAGTGGGGGTCTTAATCTGCAACTACCTATGTTTAGCCATAAAAAAGCAAAAAACATCAAGAACTATTTGGTACATACCAGACCTAATTCAACAAGGACGGTTGGTCCAGTACGCCTACTACACCCACTCCCAGAGGGACATTACCCCTGTGCCAACTGCAGTGTATGTCACCTAACCACAGCAACTAAGACTGTCACCTGCAACAATGGCATGACGTGGAATCTGCGATCCTTTACGAATTGCAACACTACCGGGGTAGTATACCTCATTACATGCGTATGTAATCTTCACTACGTGGGAATGACCACAAGAAAAGTGAGCACGAGAATGGTCGAACACCGCAGCAACTTCAGATGCAAACATAATAACACCAAAATGACGACGCATTTCTTGGATAAACAACATACACCAAATGACTTCAGCTGGGTCATTCTCGAACATGTCAGTAACTATCCCAACAGGGAGAAGAATCTACACGAAAAAGAACAACGTTGGGTGTTTAAACTGCGTTCAGACGACCACGGCCTTAATGATGATATACCATGGGGCCATTTCACTACAAACTGAGTTATCTGTCAGCAACCTCTTGTTATCCAACCACTTTGTTTTTGGTACCCTAAATGTATCAGCCTAAAATATTATATTTGGCAATTCGAGCACGCCATTGCGTTTTATAGGGTCTAATAATACGAGTGATATAATTTTCTCGAGTTATTTTTCAAGTGGCCCTTACAAGCAAGATTACAACTGAAGTAACTATCTTTTCATTGCACCCATGAGAGGTGTATATGGTTTTGTGTCGAACCTAGCATGGAGGTTTGTTAAAAACCTAGCATGGAGTCACTAATGGGACTACTAGTTCCCCCAATCTATGGGCTTATACTCATTGATTTTCAAAGAATTAGTGTGGCACTGCTTGGTTACCTTTTCTTACACGTTCTTCCCTACCTAAGATGGCCGAACCTATTTTAGTTACGAGATTTGACACCCTAAGGCTCTTTAGCCTTCTCCGTTTTTTATGCACTGAACGGAGTAGATGAATTTAACACTTATGACATTGCCTATTATTAATTTCTCTTGATTTTGTACGTCTTAGTAACTTTGACAACTGGTGCCTGCTCTAAGATGGCGGCGATCGAGGGGAACCACAACCAGCGAATTTTTCCTCTCCGTTTTCTTAGATACACACAGCGGATGGCTAATCCCTTGCGTTCCTGTTAACTACTAACTTCTTTTTCAATTACTCTTATCCCTCTATTTACGATATATGCCAGTACTAAGATGGCGGCTATGGAACACGACCGCAACCGGCGAGTCCCTTCTTCCTTTTCACACCCCCACCAGGTAGATATCTAGGCACCCGGCTCGCATCCAGTCAGTATGCGGTCGGCGAGGCAGTGTACCAGTAGGTGTTTTCCGGCGGGTGGCCTGACAAGTACAAGTGAGTAACCACGCAGCAGGGGGTTGCCTTTGCCCCTCGTAATCTTAATGGTTCTCCACTCTTACTCTCTTCATTCTGCGCTGGAATTCCTACCAGGACAGCGCTTGAAGTACTTTGTTACTTTATGGCTTGTACCTTTATCCTAGGTGTACGAGTGTCCAACCCCCCCTCAGTCGACCATGAGGCACAGTTTTGCCTTTTAAAATGTATGTATTTTCGTTATTTTGTTTGTCTTGTGTGTAATTTATGTTGTCAGACGCATATTTTTTGACTTTGTGTGTGCTATTAAATGTGCACTTCGTGCATTCACGATCACCTTTATTCACTATATAGCTAGACGCCAGCATGAATGATGTACTGTCGGGAGAACTATACAGTGGCACAATTATATTTTGTGAATAATGAGCATTGCGACACTGGTGCATAGTGTTTTCACCCTTTTTTTATCCTAAGACAATAATGCATAATCTGCCTTTTCTCCCCTAATGTCTGTTTTCCATCCTACAGAATTCCATGAGACGTACATTACGTATGTATTTTGAATAACGCATGCTTAATTTGCACAGCGTTTTTCGTTTTTTTCACTTATTTTATGCACCAATTTAGGTCTTCTAGGAGTGGTATTCACACTGGGCTGGTCCCAGTGTAGTCCTGATGAAGAGCTTGGGAAGCTTGAAACTAGTCGACAACATATGCTAGGTACACTTACCCATTATAGTAGTTATCTCTAGCATATTACCCACTTTTTTAATTAATTAGCTAGGAGCAACAATAAATTTAGATTGGCCCACTAGTTAATTATTTTAACTCACTTTAAACCACTCCACACCACAACACTTGCACAACACATAGTCTTGTTCAGTGCTCCTACGTAAATCCGCAAGTCGCAGCACGCCTCAGTCCGTAGAGGACTGAGAGGACCCCAATGATGAAGCATGTCACCGTGGGGAAACCCTGGTGAGTGAGGGGACTAAAGAAAGGAATTGCCCTTTCTTTCTTTTTCTTGGGTTTCTCGGGAAACAAGTGCTTTCCCTATACCCTTTTGGTTAGGTTCTCATAATCTGACGACTCAGATTATTTATTTAATTATACATACATTGGGAGGGTGAACCTAACCGTTAAAAACCTCTCTTTCCCCCCTTTTTTTTGATATACTTGATTACAGCTTACAGCTGAGGGATTTTGTACCTTGATCACAGAGTCTTAGTCTGACATCCAACATTGCACACCATACTCACATTTTTACCAACCATGGCTGAAGTGACGGGCCTTACTTACTCACAAGAAGAGGTAGACAGAATCATAGCGTCTATGCTACCTCTAGCAGGAACTAACACCAGAGATACATCCGAAGCAAGCCAATGCTGGGACGAATTGACCGAATTGAAGCGTGAACAGATAAAAACACTAATACATGGTATTATGATGACAGAGTACGTGAGAGCCAACATCGCGCCACGTGGGTTAATTGTTAGAAATGAACCCTTCATTTTTCAAAATGATAAACTATTCAAGAAAGACTGGTCTCTAATATCATGGCACTGCACCAGGGATTGGTTAGTGCTAATTATAAAAACAGCTACTCGTCTATCTGAGGAAATGAAAATAGGAATCCATGATCTTGAGATTCGTCTGAAGACCTATCAAACTACAGCGGAGCTAAAAAAACGATTGGAAGAACTCAACAAAAGCATGGCCGAATTTGAAATTGGTTTGAAAGACGCCAAGTACATAAAACTAAAAAAAGACCAAAAGAATTTCTCCCAAGAGAAAATGTACCCCTACACCAGGGACGACTATACTCCATCCAACCGCAACCCCGGTTACAACACGGACAGCGATGGCTCGGATACTGGCTCTGATTTTTCAGACCCTGGTGGTAATTACATCCCCACGAACCGAAACAGAAGATCAAGGGGAGGACGCCCTAGGAATAGAGGCGGAGCAAAGTTTGGCTGGTCCCCGTTCCAGAATGCCCCACACTATGGACCTCCACCCCCACAATTCTTCTATGGGCCCCCACATTTTCAACAGCCATATCCTCCACAACCTTACCCGTATTGGGAACCCCAGAATCAAGAATCTAATCAGCCTTTTTTAGGGAGAGGCAAAAATCCACCAAGAGGAAGAAACAGACGCGGCCAGCAAGTCCAATGGGCACAGCCACTGGAATCAGTGAGGAGTCACACACGGAGCATGGGCCCACCGAATATGCCCTCTACAAGCAACAACCCAGTTTGATAGTCAACCTATCTAACCACTCTTTAACACCAATTCAAAAAAATGTGTTGGAGAAGGGTTTAGGGTTTGTACCCACAGCAACCTTGGATAAATTTAAACTGATCTGCGAATTGAAAGAATTTATACGCAGAATCAAGTTGGAAGTTTTTTTCAAAGACAAAGAACCAGACCTTACATCTAAGACGGACACAGGACTGCACAAAAAATCTAATTTCACACCTCCTCCCAATACCCTTCCTATTGAATTACTAGCATTCGAAAAAGCAGTAATTAAGGAGATTAGGGAATTGGACCCTAAATCCATAAGAGTCTTCCATAACACAAGTAAAATTGAACAAGAGGCGATTCACCAACTCTCCAAAGACGAAACTGTCACTATTAAACCAGCCGACAAGGGGGGAGCCATAGTCCTCCAAGAGACATCAGATTACCAAACTGAATGTCTCCGACTGCTGGACGACAGAAGAAACTACCTAGCTACACCAACCAACCCAACTGAACGGCTGAGGATTGAGATTGCGAACCTGGTTGAAGAATCCCTTGTCAATGACTGGATTAGTAGAAAAGAGGCGGAATTTCTGGAAAACAAGCAACCAGTCATCCCCTACTTTTACACTATCCCTAAGATACACAAGTCTATGGTGAAACCACCTGGCAGGCCCATAGTTTCAGGAATTGGTTCTATTCTAGAACCCCTGTCTAAATTCGCCGACGCTTTTTTGAGACCACTTGTCCAAGCGACCGACACGTATCTACAAGACACTAAAGCTGTTCTGTGTCTAATTCAAAATCTAGAATTCAATCCTACAACCAGCATCTTAATCAGCCTCGATGTGGAAAGCTTGTACACCAGTTTACCACACAAGGATACACTGGACATCCTTGAGGAAGTACTCTTCGAAAATGATTGGGCTTACCACACACCCAGACATGTGGTGTTGGAATGCTGTCGCCTAGCTCTAACAGAAAATTTCTTTCAATTCAATGATTCTTTGTTCAAACAAACCCACGGTACGAGCATGGGAAGCACCTTTGCGCCGAGCCTGGCTGGGCTCTACGTACACCATCTGGAACGACATAAGATCCTCCATAACAACAACCCACACATCAACAATATCAAGTTATGGAAGAGATACATCGACGATGTGTTCCTCATCTGGGAGGGTAACGAGACGGATTTTGAATCCTTTTTTCTCTGGCTTAACCAACAAGATCCATTTCTAAAGTTCACCTTCACCATGAGCAGATCAGATTTGGTCTTTCTTGACCTTAACATATCGGCGCGCGACGGCCGCCTGATCACGACTACACATTTTAAACCTACGGCAAGAAACTGCCTCTTGGTATATGAGAGTTTCCACCCGAGAAGTCTCAAAGATAATCTACCCTTCGGGCAATTCTTACGTCTAAGACGCAACTGCACCACGAGAGAGGACTACAAAAGGCAAGCTCAAGATTTATCCAAAAAATTGATGCAACGACATTACCCATCATATCTTGTGTCCAAAGCACAAAAACGAGCATCCAACAATAACCGTGATGCGCTTCTGGAACCTAAACCTGAAAAAACATCGGATAAGAATGTGAAACGACAAATCTGCATCACAACTTTCAACACCGCATCTGATCTGGTGACCAAGATCATCAAAAGACATTGGCGAATCCTCAACAGTGGGGGTCTTAATCTGCAACTACCTATGTTTAGCCATAAAAAAGCAAAAAACATCAAGAACTATTTGGTACATACCAGACCTAATTCAACAAGGACGGTTGGTCCAGTACGCCTACTACACCCACTCCCAGAGGGACATTACCCCTGTGCCAACTGCAGTGTATGTCACCTAACCACAGCAACTAAGACTGTCACCTGCAACAATGGCATGACGTGGAATCTGCGATCCTTTACGAATTGCAACACTACCGGGGTAGTATACCTCATTACATGCGTATGTAATCTTCACTACGTGGGAATGACCACAAGAAAAGTGAGCACGAGAATGGTCGAACACCGCAGCAACTTCAGATGCAAACATAATAACACCAAAATGACGACGCATTTCTTGGATAAACAACATACACCAAATGACTTCAGCTGGGTCATTCTCGAACATGTCAGTAACTATCCCAACAGGGAGAAGAATCTACACGAAAAAGAACAACGTTGGGTGTTTAAACTGCGTTCAGACGACCACGGCCTTAATGATGATATACCATGGGGCCATTTCACTACAAACTGAGTTATCTGTCAGCAACCTCTTGTTATCCAACCACTTTGTTTTTGGTACCCTAAATGTATCAGCCTAAAATATTATATTTGGCAATTCGAGCACGCCATTGCGTTTTATAGGGTCTAATAATACGAGTGATATAATTTTCTCGAGTTATTTTTCAAGTGGCCCTTACAAGCAAGATTACAACTGAAGTAACTATCTTTTCATTGCACCCATGAGAGGTGTATATGGTTTTGTGTCGAACCTAGCATGGAGGTTTGTTAAAAACCTAGCATGGAGTCACTAATGGGACTACTAGTTCCCCCAATCTATGGGCTTATACTCATTGATTTTCAAAGAATTAGTGTGGCACTGCTTGGTTACCTTTTCTTACACGTTCTTCCCTACCTAAGATGGCCGAACCTATTTTAGTTACGAGATTTGACACCCTAAGGCTCTTTAGCCTTCTCCGTTTTTTATGCACTGAACGGAGTAGATGAATTTAACACTTATGACATTGCCTATTATTAATTTCTCTTGATTTTGTACGTCTTAGTAACTTTGACAACTGGTGCCTGCTCTAAGATGGCGGCGATCGAGGGGAACCACAACCAGCGAATTTTTCCTCTCCGTTTTCTTAGATACACACAGCGGATGGCTAATCCCTTGCGTTCCTGTTAACTACTAACTTCTTTTTCAATTACTCTTATCCCTCTATTTACGATATATGCCAGTACTAAGATGGCGGCTATGGAACACGACCGCAACCGGCGAGTCCCTTCTTCCTTTTCACACCCCCACCAGGTAGATATCTAGGCACCCGGCTCGCATCCAGTCAGTATGCGGTCGGCGAGGCAGTGTACCAGTAGGTGTTTTCCGGCGGGTGGCCTGACAAGTACAAGTGAGTAACCACGCAGCAGGGGGTTGCCTTTGCCCCTCGTAATCTTAATGGTTCTCCACTCTTACTCTCTTCATTCTGCGCTGGAATTCCTACCAGGACAGCGCTTGAAGTACTTTGTTACTTTATGGCTTGTACCTTTATCCTAGGTGTACGAGTGTCCAACCCCCCCTCAGTCGACCATGAGGCACAGTTTTGCCTTTTAAAATGTATGTATTTTCGTTATTTTGTTTGTCTTGTGTGTAATTTATGTTGTCAGACGCATATTTTTTGACTTTGTGTGTGCTATTAAATGTGCACTTCGTGCATTCACGATCACCTTTATTCACTATATAGCTAGACGCCAGCATGAATGATGTACTGTCGGGAGAACTATACAGTGGCACAATTATATTTTGTGAATAATGAGCATTGCGACACTGGTGCATAGTGTTTTCACCCTTTTTTTATCCTAAGACAATAATGCATAATCTGCCTTTTCTCCCCTAATGTCTGTTTTCCATCCTACAGAATTCCATGAGACGTACATTACGTATGTATTTTGAATAACGCATGCTTAATTTGCACAGCGTTTTTCGTTTTTTTCACTTATTTTATGCACCAATTTAGGTCTTCTAGGAGTGGTATTCACACTGGGCTGGTCCCAGTGTAGTCCTGATGAAGAGCTTGGGAAGCTTGAAACTAGTCGACAACATATGCTAGGTACACTTACCCATTATAGTAGTTATCTCTAGCATATTACCCACTTTTTTAATTAATTAGCTAGGAGCAACAATAAATTTAGATTGGCCCACTAGTTAATTATTTTAACTCACTTTAAACCACTCCACACCACAACACTTGCACAACACATAGTCTTGTTCAGTGCTCCTACGTAAATCCGCAAGTCGCAGCACGCCTCAGTCCGTAGAGGACTGAGAGGACCCCAATGATGAAGCATGTCACCGTGGGGAAACCCTGGTGAGTGAGGGGACTAAAGAAAGGAATTGCCCTTTCTTTCTTTTTCTTGGGTTTCTCGGGAAACAAGTGCTTTCCCTATACCCTTTTGGTTAGGTTCTCATAATCTGACGACTCAGATTATTTATTTAATTATACATACATTGGGAGGGTGAACCTAACCGTTAAAAACCTCTCTTTCCCCCCTTTTTTTTGATATAGCATGACTCAGCCAACCAGAAATCCCATTTCTAACACTTAATGAGCAGACCTTTTCCAAATTTTGATAAGAGCAGGGTATGAGATTTAGGGGAGAAGTGACTTCAATTAACTGTTTCTTTGAGACATCCTCTTGATCATATGGCTTTGTTTGAATTGAACATCATTTTAACTAATGCATTCATGTATTACTGATTGACATTAATTTAATGATTTCGCCTTTCATACGGGATGACATGTTATTCACTTTCTGTCTTCCTAGTGAAGCCTAATGTGCTTCACAGCTTTTAAATGTATTGATTTATTGACCAGCATGAATTGCAAACTTCAAATCTAAGTTCATGAAATTTCCACAAAGAAATGTGCTAACACAGGGAACTCCCCTTTGAAGATAATTAGGTTCCTGGACACTGCACAGATGGTCATCCAGTCAGAGGTTAGGACACCTCTCCATAACCAAGCGCTTTGTCTCGGCTTCTTAAAGCCACATCACACATCAGATGAGGAGATGGAGAAGCGGAAGCTCATTCTACAAGTTCTGGATCTTCAAATGACCTCTGGCATGAAGTTCTATTCCACTCTTGATGTCCAAGACTTTTCACGTTTGTACGAAGAGGGGCTAAAACTTCTGCAATAAAGGTATCTGATTTCAAAATGTGGTAGTAAAGTTATCCACTTCGTATATGACAAAAGATTTCTAAAACCATGTAACTGGTTAGGGGTAGCAGAAAATTCCATTATTGCTTTTTTTGGGGTAAGAATTGATGACATGACTTCTCACAGCAGTCAGATAAACTAGAATTAGAATTTGAGGGACATTTCATTCCTAAATTAGCCTGGCTGTTTAAATTCACCATCACTACCACAGCTAGAAGTAAGGTTCAATTCTCTTACTGCACATTTACACATAGGATACTCATAAACAACATTAATTATAAATAAAGAGTTATATTGTAAGAGCTCTTTTGTCAGACACCTACTGTACTTTTACTCTGCATGACCCCTAGGGACTTACTGACAGAATAGAGGGTGGTCAGCCACAACTCCGGTTTGGTGGAGGCCATCACCTTCGCCTTCCTAGGGGAAGACTGCTTGTAATGCTTTAAGATTCCAAACAAGCAGGCAATGATATCTAGAGCCCCTAGGACCCTAGCAGAACATTGAGGCCCCTAACCCTCCAGGGGGCCCCAAGTCCTTCAAGGGCACCCCATTCAGCCCAAGGTAAATAAATATCTGTGAGATATGGATGACTCAGGGGGCCCTCATGGCATTCTGCAAGAGGGCCTCATAATTATGTGTTAGGCCTCTGGCTGCTTCTCCAATGAAGGCAGTGAAGCACCCGCAAGCGGGCACCATGTTTGATGTGTCCACTTAGCAAGGTTTTTTTATGTCAATAATAAACCCCCAGAACTGCAGTTTAAATGTATGTGTTTTTCTTCCAGCATGCATAGATTACAATGGTTTGAAAAGAAAAGCATGTGAATAAGTGCAAAATCGGTAGCTTGATCCGAGCCTTGATCTCAACTGCTTATGCACTTCACAAAGCTTGCTGAAGAATTTATCATTATTGTTCGTTACAACTGTGCCTCGTGACTCCAGAGATATATATGTTCCATTTTTGCTATTGTTGTAAATGGCAGCCACTTGAGATTTAGGGTCAATGAATTCCTAGTGCAGTGCTGCCCACGATATAAAATACTTACAAGCTCATGAGTAAAGAGCCTTGAAATTACTCATCGTAGGCAGTTCATCATATATTGTACTAAAGTATACTAGAAGCAGAATTTATATAAGATGCATAAACATTGACTTTCTTCTTCTCACCTTTCACAGGCTGTCCAAGGAACACTTAATTCAATTGATATACATTAGCAATCACACAGAATAATAATTTGGGTTTTGGCAGTGATACTCGGAAGAACACACCGGGAATTTCGGGTGATATTTTAAGACTGCTACATAGTTGTGATGGTACATTTAAGCTTAATCATTCTTGTGGCGTAATACAAAAAATAAACAGCCATTCATTTTGGCCAGAAACGGGGTTATTAATGGGGGGGGGACCTCAATGAACCTACTCTGGTTATATCAAAACACAGTTATGACAGAATCTTTGTTCAATCCCTCGTAGCTATGGCACAAGCAGCACAAAATCCCCAGAGAATTGTGTGCAGTACCAAATAAGGAACACAACGCAGTTTAGAAGAATAAAGAAAAATATATCGAGAAAAAGGATAAAGATCATCAAAATAGGTTTGGGGGAACTGGTGATCTGGATCTTTAAAGTTTTAAGGCAAAATGTGTCTAGAAAGAATCAATCACTATGGAAAAACAACAGTTCACTGTGCACCAGGAGCTAGATGCACATTCAGGCTGACCACGAGGTCAGATACATTAAGTGGGTTGTCCCAGTCAAAGGTTTTAGATTGATGGATTTACCTATGAGAGCCCTGCATCAATGTTGCTCCTTGTAAGTGGTACATGTGTGACACAGGCTCTCAATTCGATTTATTAAGCCGTGCAAAGTCACCGTGGCTTCATAAATCATGAGTAAGGCAACGCAGCACAAATCGCTTTGTCCCCTTACTCTGCGCCCAGGAGGCATTCCATGGGCGTTTTGGGGTTTTCCCCACTCAACACCCATGGAATTTGATGCAGCGTCAGGTTTACAAAATCATGTAAACCTGGGAAAGCTCCAAATCCAAACGATTCCCTAGGTGAGGTGAACGAGGAGAAAAATGTTTATTTCTTCTTGTTTTTCACTTTTTCTATTTGTGCTGCATTCTGCTGCACACATAGAAAGTGGAAAACACCTCTTAGGATTGTTTTTGTGCAGGTAGTTGCCCCTTCCTACACAAAAACAATCCTGCATACAAAGGAGGAACTCTTGCACTATTGTGCAAGGCTGCCTACATTGATACTAGGCTACCGAAATGACGCCAGTGCAGGAAGAAAGGACAGGAATGCACTGTATTTCTTAAATATGGTGCATTCCTCACTTTCACTTTGGCATAGGGCAGCACAGCAAGGTGTCTTGCTGCACTGCCCTTTGCAAAAATCCCATAAATGAGCCTCTTAGTCTTCATCTGTTGCCCAACCTTCTCCTGGTCAGTCCTGCAGCCCCTACCTCCTTATGGTAGTCTTCAGGGAATCGCAGGGATAGTTCTCTTTTGTCAGGTGGGCCCTCTTAGAGTCAGGAGTGTGCCTGACGGAGGTAAGAAGGAGACCAACAACTTGTCTTTTAGAGAGCAGTACCAGTATCTGGGTGCCAACAGGACTCAGTGGTCCTTGGGTCCTTGTGCAAGTCATTATTCCACCATGAAGCAGGAGTCAGCAATACAGAGTCGTCTTCCAGCATGGCATTCACCTTCATATGGAGTCTTCCCAGGTCAAGAAATCTTCTGAGGAGGTGGTGGGGGAGCCAGATTTAACCTGTGCCAGTGATGCAAGCAATTCTACTTCCTAATCCTAGCAATTTTCTTGCAGCCCCCACCTCTTTTTGCAGCACTTCCTATATGCCTCACTGTGATATTACAGAGGAACCCCTGCTTCAAGATGGCGGGATCCAGCTGCCACAAGGCAGGCCTATCTTCTGCTTTTTGGTCACTCCCAAAACACACAGAGTCAAAACTGGTTTTCTCTCCAACAGTGGCTAAAGCTTAACTGTCTAGGAGGGTCCTGGACTGAAAAAGCCCTCCCGGGCATATGGAAAGCAAAAACCGTAGTGTGAAAGCCACCCTTAGTTATGTCAATTGCTCTTGTCCACACCCAGATAGCTAATCTCTGCTAAGTGGTCAGCACTCACAGGCACATGCATCATCATAGGGTTTTGTGATTCCTTAATAGCGATTATTAAGGAATCGCAATTAAGGAATAGCAAAACCCTATGCATGTAGGAATCGCTAAAGAAATAGCGATTCCCACAAATTCCTTAATTGCGACTAGCAAATTGCGAGTCGCAATTAAGGAATGTCTTCCCATTAATTCCTATGGGCCTCCAGGCCCATAGGAATGAATTAGAGATTGCGGGAGCAATTTGCGAGTACCAGTAGGCACTCGCAAATTGCTCCCGCAATTTCGATTGTGCAAGGGTGTCAAAATGACACCCTATTGCACCCATGTATGTTCACTCTGCACAAATGTTGCATACACACATGCTCTAAGGGCATGTGTGTGGGCAACATGAAACTTAGAAAAATGCAAATAAGTGCATTTTTCTAAGTTTTCGCAAATTACCATGAGGTCCAGCCTCATGGTAATTTGCTCACGCTAATAGCGAAATCGCTATTTTTTAAACTGTAATGCATTGCATTTAAGGAATCTCAATTAGGGATTCCTTAAATGCAATCGCTATTTAAGGAATCCCAATTTTGAGATTCCTTCAATAGCGATTTTTGCATTTGGGATGATGCATCCCAAATGCAAAAATACCGGTCCCAAAGGGGCAGATTCTGAGAATCTGCCCGTTTGCGACCGGTTTTGTGCTTGATGCATGTGCCTGTCAGTTCCCATTGGGCTCTCCTGTACCTAGAGGCAAGCCATTGTTCTCTGAGCAAACATCCCAGCCAGCTAGGTGTATTCCAAGTCTGGAGGTGGGATAGATTGCAGAACTGGTTTTCTCTTCTACTGTGACCGAGGGTGGGCTATATAGGAGGGTCCTGAGAATAAATAGGAGAAGCCCTCCCAGGCATCTCTGAGTAAAATGAGGTAGTGCAAAGGCTTCCTTTCGTTCAGCAAACGGTTCTTGCCCACTCCAAGATAGCTCATCCCTGTTACGTAGCCCGACGTAAGCACGCATTGGCCTTTACTGGTCCTAGTGAAAAGCCATTGTCCTCTAAGTCAGGGTATTAAATCTCGGGCCAAGGATGTTAGTTCAACTCTGGAGTTGTGATGATTGACAGAAGTGATTTTAATCCACTTCTTGGTTAGTCAGTGTTAACTACAATTTTACCAAGTTACTTTTATGCTTAAGTTAACATTAAGACATAATATAAAAAGTAAGCAGTGAATAACTTAGAAGCATTTTTCTGGTCCTAGAAGGGTTTTAAAAAAAATTACCATGCTGAATTCTGAGGCAAGTTTCCTACAATTTGTGGACATCAATCTAATGCATTATCACTGTTAATGCAAATGCAACCTAAGAGGTACAGGGTTTTTTAGAATAAGGTCTGGAGATTGTAAAGTAATCCTTCTGATAGGGTTTCATCTAAAAAATATATTGACTTCTAACACAACTGGAAGATTCATGTGTATAAGAAAATCAATAGACTGGACCACAGTGTTCTTGGAGACATGGAGTCATCTAGCAAACAGGGCCAATAATGATCCTTAAAATATTGATAAACACCAAATGAAGCATATGTACAGTCAAATAAACACATTTACCAGACCATAGCCACCTGAAAAGTGAAGTAACAACTAAAACGCCATAATATCAACAAACACAGCCTTCAATTCACAAAGTTTAGACCCTCATAGTAAACAGCTACTATATGATGCACCAAACACTGCCACTTCTTCATGAATTCATTGAATGGTGCTGCCATCTTGGACAACAATAAAATCTTAAGACAAATGCAAAGACCTAAATATAGGGTATATGTCCTAGTTTGTGACTTTTTCACAGAGGGACATATGATACATCGTCTTTACTTGATACTAAACCACTCATGGCTTTACACTTCCTCCAGCAGGTAACAGTGGCTACTCTAGAATGGCATGCCTGACAACCATACTCCAACCAAACACTGGTGGCAGCAACAGCTCAGGAGAGCACACACCTGGACATTATTTACTTTTTAGCGAGCAAATAGGGGTGCTAAATCAGAGATTCATGGGCCTGCATTTGAGAATCTGCTGGAGCCACATCCATTGACTCTAGACAGTTGGCTGCCTAAAGATCTACCATATAGTGCAGATAGCCACCAATAGATCACTGTCAATACTGCCTGAACATAGAAATCCCATGTTAGGCTTAGTACTACAACTTCTAAGAAATAAGATAATCAGCCAACCTCTGCTCCAGCAGCATCTAGATACTGCTGTTAAAAAGAGAACGTCTACACTACATTAACTCTATAGCACTGACATTTATACAGGTAAGAGCTTCACAGGTCCTTAAGATGTCTTTTAGGACAGACAGGCAACAATTAGCAGTGGCACAGATGCTGGGTGGCTGAGGGAGTTGCAAAGCATCTGGTGCAGGCAGACAATGGCACAGACACAACACCATAGTGAAATGCTCCAACTTAGTAATAAATTGTCTAGATAGCCATAAAAAACATACATGTACACATGTCCTTACTGTCTCTATCAAGCGATGAGCAATTAATTCACAACTCACACCAGGCTGTGACTAGGATTGTGCACAGTCAAATAGCTCAATGTTAAACAGCTTTGCATATTTAAAAAACCTTCATAGGTTAGCAAAGTATGAATATGAAAAAAATCCATTAAAAAGTGTGAAAAAAGGACCACCCTGCAACAGCTGGAACACCCCCTTTTGCTGCTCATGGCCTCTAGCAGCTCCGCACAAGCCTCACGTTTTTTCTCCAATTTTGTTTCTGCCCAATAGCATTTCCCCACCCTTGGAAGGCCAACACCCATGTGAGATAGTTAACCAGGATTTGCAGATTTCTAGGTTTGTGTGTATTAGGCCCAAACAGTAAGTTTTTTTTTTATCTTAAAAATTTTGAAATGTACATATTGCATATTTTATGTAATAGAATCCCAGTGAGTACACATAGGCATGAAACTTAGTGCAAATTGTAAATTTCTATTCATACTCATTTTCCACTGTAGGTACTCAAATGAACTTTCTTTATATGGTAAAGCTATTGAACTATGCATAGTAAAATGTGCAAAAGCACATATTTAAACTTTTTTTCTTCTTTGGGAACATATGTTTGCATGATATATGTCCCTTCCGCTACATCCCCTTGCAATTTGAAGTTATACCAATTGCCTTTTTTATGAAAGCAGATTTATTGTAGCCTTTTGCAGGAATAATATTTCATAGCAGACATAGTAGTTCAAGGATAGTTACCACCCATTGGTGGGTAAGCATTCAGAGATGGCCATTTCGCCACTCCTGGTCAGTAATTCATCACAAAATCCCTCAATTCTGCTTAAGAATTCACAGAAAAAGTATATTGGGGAATGGAATTGTTAGCTGACCTCTAAAACTTCTACAAAGTTGTGGAAATAAACATCAATACCTTACAATTATCCTTGTTTGTTACATAGAATCTTTCCATAGCACTGCAATACAACTATTTAATATGGGCATGTGCCCAGAGATTCACTGGTGAATAATCTATTTGCAACCAAAGCTTTGGCTTTCCTTATAGATTTATTTGCTGCAGGTTTTTGCTTAAAACCATCAACTACAGTGAAACATGACCCGGCAACCCATATGAGGTGAGCTCATCCTTTACCTTGTTTAACATGGAGTACTACTTGTACTCAAAACTATTGGCTTGTAAAAACTGCTCTAAATAAACTTTCAATATTTAGCAACCACACCTCCATCCTGGAGTCACACTATTTCTATTCTATGCACCAACATATGTGCCTACAGTATCTCTGTTCTGTACATGAATATAGACCTATCAATAATGGCCATCTTTTTTAAAATGATCTAAGGGTTTATGGCGTAGTATGAATAGCAGTATCATGGTATCATGGATGATGTAATTTGAGATGTCATCAGTGATGCCATCAATGAAGTCATTTAGCATTTCATGAGTGGCATAGTATTTGAGGTCATACGCAGTGCATGATTGAGGCACAAGTTACAGTCAGTTCACTAAATTATCCCTGGCATATTTCAGTAATATGTTTTATTTTTTAAATGTTAGTTCGTATCTCATTTCAACACCTAACTATAAGCCCACAGCCCCCTCTGGTTCATAATGCTCAGCTCAGATTGCTGGCAGCAGTCATAGGAGCCAGCTTTAATCCTCTATGTCTCCTGCCATCCCTGGTGGGTAGCAGGTTCTGTACTGGTTCTCCTGCTAAGACGCAGGGGAGTACAAATGTAGCTTTGTTGACCTGCATGAGGATTCCACCTCATGGGCCACTCATCTTCAGTCTTAGGTCTCCCAGGCCTGGGGGACAATGCCTCTGGTGATATGGTCCTCGCAGGGGGCTTTATGAAAAAAGAGGAAAAAGGCACTTGTTTACTTTTTATGTTTCATCTTGTCTTCACCTTACCCAGGTCACCAGGAACTGGATGCCCCCATGAACAAGGGCACCACTGAAGAGGGGACACCATGTATGCCTCCTTTCAGTGTCCATTTTCTTGTTTTCACCCCCAAACCCTTGGTTCTCTCCAGGGGTTCTGGAAGCTCCAGGGGCGGAGCACTATGCAATCACAGTCCCGGGAAGTCCTGCAGGGCAACCAAGCTCCTTTGGGCATTTTCTCAGTCCTCAGTGGTCTTTTTTGGGTACTTTTGCTGTCATATTCTTCCTGGTGGCCTGCTCTGCTTCTCCTGGACCCACCACATGGCACTGGGAGTCAGTGTGTGTCTGCCCCCTTATCTAGCATTTCATTTTTTTTCCAGGAGTCCTGTATGGCTACCGTAACATATTCTCTATGTTGTGGCCTGCCAATCAGGATCCAACCATACTCTTTGAATGTGGCAATTAGAGCATGCCTGGATACCAATGATCCAGATATCTCGAACCTTTTATCAGAGTTTACCCATCCATGCCCATCCGATCATCTTTTGAAATGCTTATTTCTCAAAAACAGCTGAATTGATCCACACCAAATAATGAAATGCACACTTTCTGAGTGGAGTTCTAACTTTTTGTCAGATTTGATGGAATTTTGTTCAGCTGTGTTTTTGCTGTATCAGAGAGAAACATGTCTCAAGGGAATTAAAATGGGACGTCCTAGTTTTGGGGCATCTTCCTTTTTCTTGCCTCCGCTTGACTGTACAATGTTAACAATTCAATGTAGTAGAACAAGTGGATTAAAAAATTTTGGTAAAATGTTTGTGTAAAATTGTTAAAGTTCTAAAAGAAAAAAAATGCCTTTTTATATGGCAAGTCTGATCTTACTATAATTATTACATCAATGGAAATTAAAGTTCTTGTTATGGTTAGATCTGAGTTTCACTGAAAAGACATTTTTGTTTGTTTATTTTTTTGCACTAGCATAACTGGTCTAAAACCTCTAGTAGTAACAAAACATTATTACATGTTCACAACTCGAATGTGTATTTCAGAACTCCAAATTCTATCAGAGTGGAAAAATGAGCCAATGTGTACCAATAGATAGATTTTTACAGATCCATTGGTATTTTGCTGGATGTATATAGTGATAAGCAATTGAGCAATGCTGTGAGAAAACAGAAAAAAGTTAATGTAAAACAGTGAATGTATATTTGTTTCTCAAAGAAATGGAGATAAGATATTATACAGACTGGACTTTCTGAGTACGTGTAAACTGAAGGCATGTCAATAATGATCATCTGGTCTGAGCTGGCAGAGTATTGTTTTACCCCACCAAACCCAAGTCATTTGCCATCCTCATCCACACCATCCGCGCCTCTTGAAGGGACTCCCTCTTTCCCCTTCCCCCACTCCTTCTATACTGAGACTGCCACACCACCTCCTGTTGAGGATATATTACCAATCAAAAACTTGTCTGACTGCCGCTCTTAACCTTCCCTTCTCTCCATCTCTACACACAGATACTTGACCCAAATATTAATGACTACACTCCTTATAGCCCTTCCCCGTGAACTGACATTACTCCCTCCACAAGTTTTGTATGCCTCTATTTGTTTCCAATAATAGTTTCATAATTAAATGCTTCGTACAACTCCCAGCAATTCCACATACTACTCCTGTCATGGACTTGTGATTTCATGCCTGTGACCGTGAACACTTGTAATTTATAATGGACGTAACTTTTTGTCAGTCCCTGAATGCAAAGTTACTGATGTACGGTACAATCTACATGTTCTAGACTTCTCTGATTGCGTAACTGTAACCACAGAATCTGCAATACTCTTCTAATGTTTTGTATTATTCCAAAACCTCAATAAAACAATAAATAATCTTTTTTTAGATATGTAAAATAAGTTAGCCAATGCTCAGCATAACAGTTTGTCATTTCTTTCCAGTCTGGTCACTAATAAGGTGTAGAAGTATACTCTTAAAAGGAGAGGTGTTTGTGCATCAAGATAGTTAAAACAGAAATCATTGTGATGGAAGCAACTGAAAAGGACTCCTTGGTGTAGGCCCCAGGCTTTGAAGCACCTCTCACAGCTTCATCTAAAGAAAAGAACCTGAGAATAAACCTGGATTCTGAGCACTACTTCACACTCTGTGTTGACATACGTGATTCTCCACTGTCCACAGTGCCTCCTGGGGTTCAAGTCCCAAAATACATAGAATCTTTCACAGCACACTACTTACAAACCAGAAAAATTGATTCTACAACTACTCATCTGATCATCCAATAGCCTTTCTGTGGCTTAAATTTGTAGCTAAGTCCTAGGGAGCTTGGGCCTAAAGCAATGGATGCCCTGGATACAAATCTGAGAGCTAGATGAAATTTCACTTTTAGAAAACTACTAAAAACAAAACTTTTGTACCGCGCCTACAACTGAGTGCATAAAAGAAAGAGGCTGCAAATGAAGAATATCAGGTACGTTTTCTATATGTTGAGATCAGACTCAAATCACAGCCTAAGTGACAATTCCAGTTTCACTTTTCAAATCTGCAACATTATGAAGTAACCCAACCAAAGCACAGGGTTTTACAAAACACCCTCCCTGAAAAATACAATTTTGTTCATTTATTGTTTGCAGTTTTATATAGCGTGAACTCAACCAAAACATTTTGAAGAGCTTTACATGAGCACCAGTTACATTACACAAGGATACATAAATTTTTTTTTTTTTAGGCATTGGGAGATTAAGGTCCCGATTTATATGTCAACGCAACGGATGGCCGGTTGTTACACTAGAATGACAGAGTATATTACTCTGTCCTGTCTGTTGAAGGGACCACCCGGCAAATTTATTGATGATCCCCAAGCTGGCTGTCATTTATAATGCATTTGTAGGAACCACAGTCATGGTGGTTCCTGCCAATGCTTTTTGCCGGTTGATGCAGAGCTCCATTAACATGACAGAGTCCTGCACCAATCAGTTTTCTTTTTTATTTTCAAAAAGAACACCCTGAAATGGTACTTTCTTTTCTGAAAATTGAATAAAAGAATGTAGAGCCGACGCCAGACACAAACCCAGGGTCCCATTCACAAATGTAAATGTAGACCAAAAGTCTAAGTTTAGACCTAAAGTCTGACTTTCCAACTAGTAAAGTTAGACTTTTGGTCTGAGTATAGACCAAAAGTCTAACTTAGACCAAAAGTCTAACTTTACAAGTAGTTACGTAAAGTTCGACTTTTGTTATAAGTTAGACTTTTGGACAAAACTCAGACCAAAAGACTAACTTTCTACTAGTAAAGTCAGACTTCAGGTCTAAAGTAAGCGCCCAATTCACAAAGTTAAACTTAGACGTTTGGTCTAAATTTTACAACTTTGGGAAATTGCAAAGGTCATTTATGAGTACTATCTTTATGTCCGCCGTCGAGCTGGATCTCCATCCTGAGTGCGGAGATACAGATAGTACTTGTTAATGCCCATTGTGAATTTGTTTACCTTTGCCAATCGGGCCCTTAGACTTCAGGTCTAAACTTAGACTTTGGTCAAAGTTTACCTTTGTGAATCAGGCCCCTAGTTTCCCAGTTCCAAAGTCGGCAACTCTGGCCGCAACCCCACATCCTCTCCCTAATGAAGGCACACAGTTTGCTTCACCAGGAAAGATGTAAATCACTAACAAATGTCTTTTTTATGAAGGAGGCACACTCTCTTTCGCTCACAGATCTTTTGACATACAACTTGTTTCGAATCAGAAAATATTGTTTACTATGATTGATATGAAATAACAATATGCTGTACCTATATGAGATATATTACCTATGTTAACGATTGGCACATTCAAACAAAAGAAATGTGTTATATTGTCATAACATTTGTCTATGATATGTTTTCCATTTCAAAATAAAGAACCTATATGTGAAACTTGAATACTGTTTAGAGATCTTCCCTACATATGCAGATGGGGAAGAAGCTAGGTTCAATCCTCAGAGAGTTCATGAAAAGCAAAATGAAAGAGTTGGTGAAATGTAGGCATCAACTGAAGCATGACATACAGCCGCAGCACATCTGTCCAAAAACCCATGACAATAGAAGCATAAGCTTTATGTATTCACACTACTTTGTAAAACCTGTCCTTGCAGGAAATACTGAAAATAAAGGATTTGTTCCTTCTGTTCAGTGACTTTTGGTGTTTACTTAGGCTTATACTATTCATACAAATCAAAACAGTGTTTGTGCCCTCTAGGGGAGCTATTGCAAACATGATTATTATTCTAAAACAGTTTATCTTGACATAACAATGAATTATCTCAACATCATCTTACAATAAAATCCAACAGTGCAAATGAATCATGATACAGTTTGCAGGTGTGAAGTGAGTATCCAAGTATCTCTGGGCCATAAATAAAACATACGATACTCATAAAAATACTATATTAATTGATTGCTGGATGTCTGCCACTGCGCACAGCATCTTCTTTTTTTCACAGCTCATTATTGGTCTTATTGGTGATGACCCAAAGCTGTCCCAGTACAATATTTCTGCTTTAACTCTCTGTGTTTAACCTCACTTAAATACCTACAAACATGGCGTCTGTGGACTTTCCAACACTCTCACTCTGCTAACACGATTCCAGATACCCTCCTCCTCCTGAGTACCAAATTGAGATTATAACAGTGATCCACAGTTGCTTCTGGAACTCCTATGAATGAGGGGATTCCTCCATTTTTCTATCCCACCATGAGAATAAATCTCATCCCATAATGAAGTATCATTCTGTCTGAAACCATTCTGATATAGACGGGCCATGTTACCAAACATTCCAGTTCCATTACTGTTTTGTGGATGTGATTGCAACCGGGAAGCTGACAGAGGGTAGCCACCTTGTAACAGCTTAAGAGAAATCTTCTGAATTCATACTGCAAAGCCTTCATACTCTGTAAGGTCTTACTAGAGTTCTATAAAGGTACAAATGGCAGCCCATTGCACCCATTGCTTGAAAGGAGCTAACCCCTGAAGATGATGCCTCTTTTTCTGACACCACACTTGAAATAAAGTGCAACATCAATCATAACGTCTTCTAAAAGTTCTCCTCCTGGATGCTAAAACAAATCACAACAAACTGCGGAAAGAGGCCCCTTTCATTTGTTTTCAAACAATTCAATTTTCACCCCAACAACTGCATCTTTATGAGTACATTTTTTATGGCTGGTCACAAGTGCTTGCTCCCATTCCCATCTACCTCTGGATGTGTGCATTATTGGCTGCCCCTTTCATGCTCAAGGCATTGCCACTCAGATTTGTTGACGGTGCTGCGTGACAGGCGTAATGCACCCAGGATAGTGTGCTGCTGAGTTGTTAGCCACCCCCATCTCCAGCACAGTCAATCCTGTTTTCGGGCCATGACCATATGTACCATCTGAGTGGTAGGCTTCAGGGGGATTCAAGGATGTATTGCAAGGTTTAAGGAAACTAAGATTCGAGTATCTGACGGATCCTGGGATTCAAAGATCCCACAGACTAGGAAGACCACATGCTTGGCTGTCCTCCATACTGATGAAGGGAAACATCTGCATGGGCTTTTGCTGTTCACCTAGGTGCCTCTGCTTGTGCTCAGTCCATCACTTTTTTTCTAGGGTCTCTGCTTGTAGGCAAGTGGATGTCATTTGTAGGTGCGTCTCTCCATACTTTCAGAGAGAGGGATGGAATATGGGCCCCTTGGCCAATTTGTGACTACAAGATGTTCTCTCTTTTTTCCCTATGAGGCCAGTAGTCACCAAAAGTGAGCTAGCGTATACAAGGTTAGTATCTTGCATGTTTGTGTGTTTTTGTTGTCTAAATCAAGTGTGTTTTACATTTGTTGACTGTTGCTCAAAAATTTCCAACAGCTAAATGTAAACTATTAGGGATTACACAGTCTTGATGAAGGTCTCCCTACCTAGTGGGCAGTAGTGAATGCTTCAACATGTTGACTTAATAGGATGGTGAGATAATAATTTCCCTTTCCATCCTATTGTACTATTTTTAGTCTTGCTCGAGAAAATCATGACACAAAAAATTATTTACCTTTTTCCAAGACATTTTGACCTCCAAAATAATCACTATAGATCTAGACAGAAACAAGTCAAACAACATATTAAGGTCCGACTAGCATGCTCAAGCCCATCTTCACAGAGATAATGTGAGGATGTAGGGCCTGATGATGAAGCATCCCACTAATTGTGAGTGAGGTTTTTTTTTGTTAAATACAATTTTTCCTTAGAATATTCAAACATACAGTACTTCATAGCATACTATACTGTTGGTGTGGTTGTATTTTGGATGAAAAACTTAAATGCTCTCTATTGAAGAATGGAAGGCCCTATGTAGAAATACAATATTGGAAATATTCTTTGATTCCTTCTCTTTGACCAATATCTATAATCTTGTTCTTTCTCCAAGTTGGAATTCCAGTCATTACCGGAGATAGGAGTTGTTAGAATCACAAGTAGGCAAGTCAAGAGCTGGAGTCCCCAATGACGGTGTGCTGAAACAAATTACCAATGTATCAAGGATAAGATCTCCACTAGTAAGGGTATTACTTGCGCCAGTGTTGTAATTCTGGTTTCCCAGCATGTATACTGATAAAGGGTGCAGATGAAGTCTAGTGCAAGGAACAACAACTATTGCTGGCACTTGCAAAGGGTGAGCAAGATATAAGCTTCTAAATCTGTCACATGCACTGCACCAGAAAGACAAGGATACTCTTTTTCTGCCATATTACAATATCACCCTATACCTGCAATTAATTCATGGCCATCTAATTCTGAACAAATCTGAAATGGAACCAGAGTTTCTCCACTTATGCCATTATTAATGTCACTGTCCCAGATCTGTCCTTAACCTGGTGCAAATAAATTACAGACCCTGAGACACGATTTAAAAAAATATATATTTAAATGATAAATCCACAACTCCCCAGGTAGAGGAGGCATATTAATTACATGCAATTGTTTTGGTTGCAAATGGACAAAACATTTGTCTAGGCGCAGCTGTACAGCAATTGGCAGTCACCGTCAGTGTCCAATCAAAGCAGAACATTCTGGCATCACTTCTATTTGAATGGGAGTGCCCTGAAATGGGGAGACAATTGTAAACTGAAGATACCATTGAAGCTCAATTCAGTTTGTAAGTCCAATCTTTTCAATCTTTAGATCCAAGATTTCTAACAACGTCGCCAAAGGGCATCTTCAAATGGATGGTTTGAATGAAAAGATTAGTTTCTGTTCAAATTGATGATAATATGAAATCCTGGAGTCAACCCTGCTCGGTGAAGTGCCTGCCACACAGTGCAGGGATTTACAGAAATTCCCATTTCTGTTTGGGAGCTTGTGCTGTGACCGGTTTCTGAACGCCGCACAAGCTTCCATGGAGAAATAGGAGTTTTCGACCGCACCATGTGTGGTCGCATTGTAATTGAAGTTTTGGGACCGTCGACCGGAGCCCGGTCAGTTCCGAACAACAGAGATGTCAGCCGGAGGCCCCTTCGACTGAGATCATAATGAGGCCCTAAATGTATTTGGAGCCATTCTAGCGTTTGTGTCAACTTACAACATTTTTTGCGGCCTACTGCGTGTGGACATTTGGGACTTATCATATATCCCACAGTACAGGAACTGACCTGGACTTAATGTTTTGACTTCACCAGACTTCTAACCCACTTATTGTAAAACCGACTTATCTTTTTAGATATATAATTGGCAAATTAACACTTTAACACTGGGGCTAGCAATTGATTCAGCAGATCATTTTCCTTTGTGGAGAAGATACTGGGAAATTTGTCAACCATTGTCATATGAGTACTTGTCTGAACTTCTGGATCAACATTCACTCTGATAAGAGACTTGAAGTCCAGTTAGTAATGAAACACATGTTGGCTGTAAAGTTTGATGTTTTGGAAGATCTTTATCAATAAACAATGCTTGGATCTAACACTTTCTGACCTCAAATTATTGGACTAAAATTATAATTAACCTCTTCAGTGCCCATGACGAGATAGTCTCGTCATGGAGCACGGTTGCGCTGTGCCCATGACGAGACTATCTCGTCATGAACCCCACCCACTAGTTCAACGCCCGGCACAGGAGGGGGAAAGGGCGTGGCACTGAAGGGGTTAACAGACTACACTTTGGAGTGCTGTGATATCTCATGTACACAAACACAATATAGAATATGCTCTGCCTTAGCAAGGTGGAAAATCCAGATTGCCTTCCTGTAAGAGACCAGCCTTGTGCATGAAGAGATATCATGAATACAGCACAGATGGAGATAGCAAATATTGGGTAAAAGGTACTCAGCATTTGTTAGGTTGTCCTTCTAGAGGTGGAATTACCATGTATTGGTCACGAAGGACAATATGTATTGCTTTTTGATTAAGGGCAGTTTATATGAGCTTCTGCTGGTACTAGGGTGTATTCATTCCCCTAGTACTGGCTATTTCACTTTCTCGCCCAGATCATGGATTTGCCTAGCCTACTGGATGCACCTACCCTGGATCATTGACAAGACCTCAATTGTGATCTTGACATAGTGTTAGATCCTTCCCTCCAGCCCCTCTCAAAGTCTCCAACCATATACCAACCTAAACAAAAACAACATTGGCTAGAACATTGATAAATAGGGCAAACTTGCTGATAGTGCCACCCAACCAATCAAGAGGATTCATTTTGCTCTGTGGTGCATGATATGCATTGCTGCCTAGATTGAATAGTCTGCACACCAGGGCTTCATACACTTTTCCTCTACAGCATTTGACCCTAAAATGATTTCTGACCAAAAACTCCTCCAGACGGTGATCGATTGAGGTAAGTCTGTGACACCTCTCTCAACAAAGGCTTAGGCAGGTCTCAATAATAAGAATGCTGTGTTTCATTATACAGTAACAGACTATATAACGAAATTCTTCAAAGAAAATAAAGTGACAGCAACTTAATCTTTAAGTTAATAGTAAACTTTTGAAGTTGCTATTAGGGGCATACGTATGCTGCTCCTTAGTTAATTTTTGAAGTATCTGGAGTAAATGTGGTTATGAAGGCTAAATTAATTTGGCTTTTATTTTACCTATTATAAACATTTGCATAGGGGGACAGCAAATCCTACTTGTGACAGGCTGGACACTTTTCTGGGAAGGTGTGCTCTGCCTAGGATCACATTTGAGAAACTATGGAGTTGTTAATTTCAGATAATGAAATAAAAGGGACCCTATGTGATTTGCCACATGGTAAGGTCCCTGGCTCATATGGTACATAGCGAGACATTTGCAGCTGACAAGCTGACTCACCCCACCAGAGAAGCATTGATCAGCTCTATTCTTTAACCATAGAGGGATCTTCAGTATATGGCCTCTTATATGCCACAATGTATTTTAAACTCACATTATAAAATATTAGCTGAGGTCATTGCATGCCAGCTTGAACTGGAGCTCCCCAGTTTGATTAACACTTACCAGACACCTTGGTGCCAGGCAGCAATATCTCATTCAATATCCTTAAGCTATTGGACAAGATCAGTTGCTTTGCTTTGCCATGGCTGCAAACAGGCTGGATAGGTCTCAATCTGGAGAAGCATTCAATTCCTTAAATTGCATAATGTAAACTATAGTACTTGAAATATTTGGAATAGGATCATACATGGACCATTGGACACAGTTTCTTCATAACTGCCACAATGCTAGAATTAAAACTAGACAGATTTTCTCATAATAATACTCCACTGGCAGATCGGATGTCCTCTGATGCTTTTATTGTTTGCCACAGCTATTGAGCCGTTGGCTGCCTGACTTCAACAACTGGGTGTTCATTGGGTGGTATCTTTAAGGTATGCTACACAAGTTGTCTTTCTATGCTTTAATAACCTGATTTACTTTAATGACTCCACAGCAGACCTCACTATCGTAGCTGAGACACTAGGGGTCTGATTTGGATGTCGGTCGGTCGGCCTTTGGCTGCTTGGTTTGAACTCTGACTGCCATATTTCAATGAGAGCAGTCAGAGTCTAAACCGGCCAGTCAATCTGACTGGCTTCCGTTGGCATTATGATGTTGGCTTCCGACAGGCTTTCCATGTGAGGCTTTCCAACATGGAAAGCCTATTGGAAAGCGACTTTGGGGGCCCCTAGAATGGTCTTCCCCCCTGGGCCTACGGTCTTGGGCCTGGTGGGCACCTATGGTGCCCCCAATAAATTCATACACTGTGTGACAGGGACCATGAGGTGCCTGCCACACGGTGCGGGTATTTACAGAAAGTCCCATTTCTCTTTGGGAGCTTGTGCTGTGGCCGGTTTCCGAACGCCGCACAAGCTTCCATAGCGAAATGGGAGTTTTCAACCGCACCATATGCGGTCGCATTGTAATTGCAGTTTCGGGACCGGAGGCCGGTCGGTTCCGCACCGCAGAGATGTCAGCCGGAGGCAACTCCGACTGACATCATAATGAGGCCCTAGATGTATTTGCAGCCATTTCTAGCCTTTGTGTCAACTGTACAAAATGTTGAACTTTTCCCTCAAATCTAGATTTGTCCTGCCAGAACTGATTGTGCTGGAGGGTGGTCTATCATGGGAATACTTGACATTTAGGCATTTGGGAAATAATATCTACTAGAAGGTGGATGGTATACATGTTGGTACCTTGGGCAAGTCAGAATCAAATTATTAGCAAAACTGTGATACAGCCATGTCACCAATCTCCAAAACAAACTAGAAATGTTGCATATAAACTAGCAATTTGTCTGAGGAACAGACAAGTCAGAACGATTGTAAAGATTTCAAAATATTTTCCCACGGCAATCTGTAAAATGTGCAGAAAAGTAGTACTTCCTAAGATTATGCAATGATATTTACACGTAAAACGCTTACCGAAGTCTAATAAAAATGAATTAGTACATATTCCCCAGTCAGGAAAGATCACTTCAGAATATGTAAGAAACTCCATAAATGTTTCAATCATATACTTATGCCAACCAACAAGAAATTTGAGATCTTTGTTAGATCTCTAGATTTCAGTCAACAATAAAACATTGAATAAATAACCAGCTTCTTATTTTTTTTATTTAAAAAATTCACTTTCCGGATTTTTGTGTATCCGATTTTAGAAATGCAAAAAGGACATTTCACTCTCTGTTTTGAGAACACTGCTCACTATATACGTTTTCTGACTGCACCACCCATTACATCTGTTATTCTGTGTGTTGTCTATCAGAAATTTAGCAGTGCTTATGCTTGAAATGGGAGTTTGTAATGAAACTGAACTCTGTATATCATTCGTAATGTATTGAAACTAATAATCTGAGTGACAGTATCGCAGCGTCACTTGTAGGAAGCATGACACAAATAACAGAAGGCCTAACAGAAGCTAATTAAAAAATGAGCATCACATTGCCAACCTTTAGATAATATACTCGTTGAATGAAGTTAACATGCAATAGCAAAACTAGTTATTTCCCGTTACTCCTGATGGCTTTGCCAATGCTTGTTTTTTCTCCTAGCCTGCCATTGCCTATGCACATACATGCATGATACGAAACCCGTAATGTTTTTTGTTTGTTGCAGATTGGTAACAAAAACATTTTTAGATCTCCACTTGCGCATAGAGGAGAATGCGGTTCAGGTATTGTTGGGGTTTACTTTTTTTAATTAACATAGCAGTTCCAGAAAAGATGCACATAACAGGAAGACACCAATAAAAGAAGAAAACACAGGGTCATAACCATTCAGCATTTTAAGGGTTGATAATGCTCTAATTCAGTGTCTGCGACCACTAAAATCCCTTTTCTTATGTACTAATTCGTTTTTAGGAGTAGGAAACGTTTTGCTGACTCCAAAAATGGCACTGAAAATTATATCGTTCTGGTATTTGGAAGGTATGTGTTGTAGACCAGTTTGCAAAACATTGATATTTTACTGATACTACAAAGGCGGTAGTAATGCACCCATAAAAGGAAATGAAAAGAAAAGTTTGTTGAAGGGTAGTCAGAGGTCCACAGGATCAGTTCCAACTCTTAAAAAACAAAAAAAAAACTTTCCTCTGAGGAAAAGAGGCTTCATATAAAAAAAGTTTACTTCGCTGAAAGACAATTACATACTGCTAACCAAAGTAGGCCACCTTCCCTGCTATGTTCTCTAATCATGGTGAGTAGAATTTGCAACATACCTCATTAATATTCATGTGGTAGGTCAGATTGCAACTCACTATAAATCAGATTTGAATAGCCGACCTAACAGTGCATAGGTCAGTATTTAACACTCTTTGCTGATCACAAAAATACTAGTCACATTTGCAGACTAATATTTTGCGACCAGATATTCATACGTCTGGTTCTAAGTATTTCATGCATTGCAAAGTCTCACATCAGCAGTGGAAGGAAAAATGCATCTAAATACTGTGGATCAAAATGCACTCTGGCCTTGACACACACAGGTGTCGGAAGCTAAGCCACTGAACTGAAACAGGTGTTGGAATGTGAGATAGATAAAATAATAACCGTCTCATGAACAAAGGTTGGACACAAAATCCTGTCTAATTCTATATTCGATACTAAAGGTTTGTTTGCCAAAAGACAGCTAAAATGTATAGTTTTGAAACGGGACTAGTGTTAGACGGTAGGGTTTCCCACATAATACGCCTGTTGTAAATCAAGAACTACCCTTACCATAATGCACCAGTATAGTGTGTAACTTGTGTGCCTTCCCAGACTGCACTGGGATCAGATAAGCTGACAAGCACAGTTTATAAGCTGGGAGCAACCGATCCCAGGTGCTTGGCTTTGTTTTCTTTGGATTGTTACAGGGTCTACCTACTTCAGGACTGCACCTTGGAATTGGACATTGTTTGCCTGTTTCCCGTTACTTTGTTACAGCATGAGGTCGCGCTGGACAGTACGTCTCTGTTCCGCGAGGACGCGCTGTTTCGTGCCCCCTTGTTCCGTGGTAGCGCGAGGGCGCGCTGGTTAGTAACCGTTGCTTAACTCCCTGCTTCAGCGCGAGGAAGGGCTGTTTGTTGATCTCTCACCCTAGGTTCCCTGCAACGCCAGGACGCGCTGCCTTTTTGTTTCGACGGGCACCAGCGCTAGGAAGCGCTAAGAATATTATATCGCGGGGTGCCTTTAAGAGCGCTAGTACGCGCTGGTTAATTTTTTCTTTTGCCGGTGATCACGTGCGCATGCTGATGCGCTGCATTCACGAGTGGATACACGCTAGCTTCAGGAAGAGCTGCGTGCCTTCGATAACACGTGACCACAATCCTATTTACCTTTTGGCTTTTTGGGAGCATTTCTACCTAGAGAGAAGACGCTCTCTTCCTCACAACCTCTGTGCTTCTGCACGGGAGAAAGTAAGTTCACTCCTGCCTGTTGATGTTTAATTGACTTTGTTGCTAGAATCGTGCCTACAACCTACCTACCTACCTGCAAAGGATTATGTAAACACTGTGACATTTCAAAGCCTTCACTCTGTGTGAGTACTGTTTTCATTTACTCTGGCGTATACTTTGGTCCTGTGATACTAGGCAGAAGTATGCCTTTGTCTACATTCCTTTTGGAGGATTCAGATACTCTCTTTTCAAGCCCCCTTCAGCTGGTTTCAGTGTAAGTGTGTGAGGGTACACAATGCATACCTATAATGAGTGGTTATAGTCTGGTATAGAAAAGGTGTTTGCCCTAACCTGTCACTCTTCTGCTTTTTTCATTACTGCAGGTTCCTTTTATCTACTGAGTCTCTCCATCTTCCCTAAAGATCAATCCAGACGCTACCTGGTGGCTCATTCTGGTCTCTTCGCTCCCTAGAGATACTGCTCCACCCTCTTTTGGTTCTAATAACAGAGGGGTGATTTATCTCGGTGGAGAGGAAAGGCGATTACTTCGCTCCTGTGGATATTGACTAGCTCTGTACAAGAAGCCCGAGACCTCAACAGAAAAGCCAAGCCCACAGTTATATTATCCCCCGAGCGGAGATGGATAAGGGCACCTCATATGATGCCCTTATGGATAACACAATGTCCCTTGTTACCCCCCAAACCTCCATGAGTGAGTTGTCAGCTGTGGTAACAAATTTACAAGCTGAGCTTAGCTCACTGAGAGGAGAAAATCAGCGCCTAGTCTCTGAGCTAGATATGCTGAAAGCACAAAGACAGGTAGAAGATAAAGCACATGACACTATTCCCAATTTCAAGATGAGTTACATTCAGCACGCACATTTCCAGGTCCTTTCTTCTGCTTCTGTCTCTACGAATGTGGTTCCTTCCCCTGCCCCAGTTAACGTAACAGTAGTGACTCCTCCCCTGACCCCTTTAGCGATGCCAGAAAGATTCAGTGGGGATAGTAGCAAGTACGGGGTATTCATGAACCAGTGCCATCGCCAGTTTTTATGTAGAGCAGCCTCTTTTCCGGATGATGCGGCGAAAATCGCCTTCATTATTTCCTACCTCAGTGGCAATGCGGCCCTGTGGGCGGTGCCTCTAGTAGAGAACGATGACCCCATATTATATGACCTCTCTAGGTTCAAAGAAAGAATGAGAAGCCTTTTTGCTCATCACTCCTACATGCAAGCAAGTGATAACGAATTGTTGAATCTTAAACAAGGATCTAAAGATCTGTTGACATATATCACCACCTTCAATAGGCTAGTAACCGAAACGCAATGGCCTGAGGAGAAAAGAACCTCTTTGTTTTACAGGGGTCTAAAGGATGAACTAAAGGACATTTTGTCACAAATAGTGGACCCCCCGGAGGACTGTTCTTCTTTCATGGGTCTAGTTGTTAAATTAGACCATAGATTAGCTGAGAGAAAAGGAGAAAAGACCAAGAGTGATTATACCCATCTTTTTCTTGCTAGAAGCGAGAAGAAAGAAGCAAAGGATACGGTTGAACCCATGCAGATAGGGGGTGTTAGGGGCCCGCTCTCTGTAGAAGAACGTGAAAAACATAGAAGATTAAATCTGTGCTTGTACTGTGGCAAGGGTGGTCATTTCGCTAGGGAATGTCTGGTTAAACCAAAAACCTCCGTGAAAACCACGGTGCTCAGAAATGGAGCGGTGGCGCAGTCGGAAAACTGAAGGACTTGGACAATACAGAGATCGCTCTTCCAAGTCCTACCAACATACAGGTCTCTCATTTTTTGGCTAATACCGTGGCTCTTGTACCTAAACATTTTACCATCTATGTCCATATTGTTAGACTCCGGTGCAACCAGAATTTTTCTGGATATCTCCTTGGCCAAAACGTTGGGGATAGATTTTGTCCCAAAAGCTCAACCTGAAAAAGTAAGAGCGGTGGACGGAACACAATTATCTTCTGGGTTAATCACATATAAAACTCCTAATCTTATGTTGATATGTGACAACGGTCATACAGACGCCCTCACCTTTGACTTAATCGATGCCCCTAATTTTGGCGCCATTCTGGGAGTCCCATGGCTACAATTACACAATCTGCTCATTGATTGGGCCTCTAGGAAAGTCACGCTGCGTTCCTCATACTGCTTGATGCATTGCTACCGGGACGCCGCCCATTGGCATACGCCGTTAAGTTGTGCATTGTTCCTGCCAGACGCCTCTGCCCTACCCCCTGCCTATGTGGAGTTTGCAGGTGTATTTGATGAGGTACGAGCTATAGCTTTGCCCCCTCATCGGTCCTATGACTGCAGGATTGATTTGGTACCAGGTGCGCAGCTTCCTGTCAGTCGGGTGTATGCACTCACGGAACCGGAAAATAAATACCTTTATGAGTACCTACAGGACATGTTACAAAACGGGTTTATCCGTCATTCCACTTCCCCAGTTTCCTCCCCTATTTTTTTTATCCCCAAACGCGAAGGTGGCCTAAGAGCATGCCTGGACTATAGGGCACTGAACAAAGTGACGATAAAAAATAAATACCCTCTTCCCCTCATCTCCACTCTCTTGGATCAAGTGCGAAAAGCTAAGATCTTTACTAAGTTGGACCTGAGGGGGGCCTATCATTTGATCCGAGTTAGAGAGGGAGATGAGTGGAAAACGGCCTTTCGCACAAAATTTGGGCTGTTCGAGTATTGTGTGCTGCCATTTGGCTTATGCAACGCCCTTGCTGCATTTCAATTCTTCGTGAATGAGATGTTAAGAGAGTATTTAGACGTTTTTGTTATCGTCTACATTGATGATATGCTGATCTACTCCCAGACTAACCAAGAACATGTGAAACATGTGAAATTAGTTTTACAACGACTGCAGGACAACTACCTGTTTGCTAAATTGGACAAATGCCTTTTTCATGTCCAAAGAGTGGAATTCTTGGGTTTTGTTATCTCCCCAGCAGGCATACATATGGACCCTGCTAAAGTAACAGCTATTACTAAATGGAATAGCCCTAAGACTGTCAAGGAAGTGCAATCCTTTTTAGGGTTTGCCAATTTCTATCGGAGAGTCATTAATCATTTCTCTGATATAGTTTCACCCATAAACCGGTTGTTAAAGAAGGGAGTCACTTCAGCTCCCATCATTCGTCACGTGGATGAAACTCAGCCTTATTATGTAGAGGCAGATGCAGTACACAGTTGGAGGGGTTCTTTCACAACGTGATTCACAATCAGGAACTCTCCATCCTGTAACCTATTTTTCTAAAACCCTTTCACAGGAAGAACAAAATTATGCCGTTGGAGAACGAGAACTCTTGGCCATTAAGATGGCCTTTCAAGAATGGCGTATTTACCTGTTGGGATCACCGCATACCATCACCATTTACTCAGATCATCGTAACCTTCAGTTCTATAGGTCTGCCCGAGCCCTCACTCCCAGACAAATGCGATGGGTCTCTTTTTTTTCCGAATATGACTTCATAATTACCTTTCGCCCAGGCTCACAACAAGGTAAAGCGGACGCCTTGTCACGCTTAGGTAAAGACCATAAACAAACAGAGGAATCTCCCATGCCTATCATCCCAGAAAACAAGATCGTAGCCGTAACCAACAAAGTTGATTCGTTTGCATCCCAATTAATGTTTGCTTTCGCTACTCTTGATAGGGAAAAGTGGTTGACAGACCCTACAAACACAATAGTGGGAGGTATGTTCTATCATGAGAACCGTCTATTTATCCCTACGAGAGAAACCTGTGACTTGATTAATAAATGGTGTCATGCTTTGCCCATGGGGGGTCATCCTGGGGGAGAAAAAACATTACTAACGTGCCAACGATGGTTTTGGTGGAAAGGCATGACTCAAGACATTGATGAGTTTATCAAGGCCTGTCCTACGTGTGCACGTCAGAAATCCTCACACAGTGCTCCTGCTGGTCTGTTACAGCCTTTGCCTATCCCCGACACACCTTGGTCTTCCATTAGCATGGACTTTATCACTGACCTCCCACCCATACGAGGCTTTACCACTATATTGGTGATAGTCGATATGTTATGAAAGATGGCACATTTCATCCCCCTCAAGAAACTACCCAACGCCTTGGACCTCACTGAAGTGTTCATAGACAACATAGTCAAGTTACATGGCTTACCTTCTGTCATTTTTTCTGATAGGGGCCCTCAGTTCATGTCCAAATTCTGGCAAGGGTTATGTAAGGCTCTTCATATAGACCATCGCCTCTCTTCAGCGTACCACCCGCAAACGGACGGGCAAACGGAGAGAACTAATCAGGTTTTAGAACAATATCTCCGTCGTTTAATAAGCACTACCTCGAACGACTGGCTCCGGGCTCTCCCTTAGGCAGAATTCGCGTAAAACAATGCCACGCATTCTGCTTTCAAGGTTTCCCCCTTTTTCTTTACTACCGGCTACCATCCAAAATTCCTGCCTCTTTCCCTTCCACACAGCGACGTACCAGCAGTAACAGGCCACTACACTCATCTCAAGTCTATTTGGGAACAAGGAAAAATAAACCTGCTTGAAGCCAAACAAACAATGAAAACACAGGCAGACAAATACAGACGCCCTTCACCAGATTACACTGAAGGAGGACAGGTTTGGCTTTCCACAAAAAATCTCCAGTTACCAGGTGCCCGCAAATTACAACCCAGATACATAGGGCCTTTCCCCATTTCTCGTATTGTTAATCCTGTTACCTTCAAGTTGGAACTTCCACCGGAAATGCAGATCCATCCCGTTTTTCATACTTCCCTACTTAAACCCTATATCCCTCTCTCCTTCCCTGAACCTCCGCCCCCTCCTATAGTGGTGGAAGGAGAACTGGAGTATGAAGTGAAAAGCATCTTGGATTCACGACGAATCAGAGGCAAGTTACAATATCTCATAGATTGGGTGGGGTATGCTCCAGAAGATAGAACTTGGGAACCCGCTGAGAATATACATGCCCCTAGGTTGATATGGAAGTTTCATGCTAGACATCCCTCCAAGCCACGACCAAGGAAGAGGCTGTTAGGGGGGAGAACTGTTAGACGGTAGGGTTTCCCGCATAATACCCCTGTTGTAAATCAAGAACTACCCTTCCCATAATGCACCAGTATAGTGTGTAACTTGTGTGCCTTCCCAGACTGCACTGGGATCAGATCAGCTGACAAGCACAGCTTATAAGCTGGGAGCAACCGATCCCAGGTGCTTGGCTTTGCTTCCTGTTTTGAGCCACGCCCTGTTTTCTTTGGATTGTTACAGGCTCTACCTACTTCAGGACTGCACCTTGATATTGGACGTTGTTTGCCTGTTTCCCGTTACTTTGTTACAGCGTGAGGTCGCGCTGGACAGTACGTCTCTGTTCCGTAGTAGCACGAGGACGCGCTGTTTCGTGCCCCCCTGTTCGTGGTAGCGCGAGGACGCGCTGGTTAGTAACCGTTGTTGAACTCCTTCCTTCAGCGCGAGGAAGCGCTGTTTGTTGATCTCTCACCCCAGGTTCCCTGCAATGCCAGGACGCACTGCCTTTTTGTTTCGACGGGGACCAGCGCTAGGAAGCGCTAAGAATATTATATTGCGGGGTGCCTTTAAGAGCGCTAGTACGCGCTGGTTAATTTTTTCTTTTGCCGGTGATCATGTGCGCGCGCTGATGCGCTGCATTCACAAGTGGATACACGCTAGCTTCAGGAAGAGCTGCGTGCCTTCGATAACACGTGACCACAATCCTATTTACCTTTTGGCTTTTTGGGAGCATTTCTACCTAGAGAGAATACGCTCTCTTCCTCACAACCTCTGTTCTTCTGCACGGGAGAAAGTAAATTCACTCCTGCCTGATGATGTTTAATTGACTTTGTTGCTAGAATCGCGTTTACAACCTACCTACGTACCTGCAAAGGATTATGTAAACGCTGTGACATTTCAAAGCCTTCACTCTGTGTGAGTACTGTTTTCATTTACTCTGGCGTATACTTTGGTCCTGTGATACTAGGCAGAAGTATGCCTTTGTCTTTGGTTTCAGTGTAAGTGTGTGAGGGTACACAATGCATACCTATAATGAGTGGTTATAGTCTGGTATAGAAAAGGTGTTTGTCCTAACCTGTCTCTCTTTCTGCTTTTTTCCTTACTGCAGGTTCCTTTTATCTACTGAGTCTCTCCATCTTCCCTAAAGATCAATCCAGACGCTCCCTGGTGGCTCATTCCGGTCTCTTCGCTCCCTAGAGATACTGCTCCACCCTCTTTTGGTTCTAATAACAGAGGGGTGAGTTATCTCGGTGGAGAGGAAAGGCGATTACTTCGCTCCTGTGGATATTGGCAAGCTCTGTACAAGAAGCCCGATGCCTCAACAACTAGCACACAAACTTATATGAGAATTATTTAATAACCATGTAATATAAGAGCTACTATCAACATAGTGAGACATTATCAGTGAGTGAAAGCTGTTAGTAAATTAAAATAATAAACATTTACATTGATATTGGAAGCACATGATAATGGCTGATCCAAAAATGCCAACCGCAACTAAAGGGTGATGTACAACAACACAGTAATTCAGAAAACAATCCAGTATCAAACTCTACATTCATATTGAGAAAAAATACATAGACACTCCCTACGCTTTTTTTTTTGCATTGCATGCCGATCTATTCTGAAAGTAACAACAATCTAAATAAAAATCTAACACACAAGATGACAAGAAGCCAGAAATGATGTCAAGTAAAATTAAATCATGAAAATTATACAGTTTCAGCAAGTAATATTTGCTTCCTTGAGCAGTGTTCAAGAGTATGTTTTTATCTTTTGGACTCAAAACACAATAATGAAACAACATCCTGATATTATGGCTTTGATAATAAAGGTGATGATGATGATGATGATGATGACAATAATAATGTTTATTGGTATTGGTAGAACTATAATTTAAAATTATTATTAATATTATTACAAGTGTTGTTTATTACAATATACATTTTCTGTATACTATGGTTTAACTTAAACCAAAACATGTAAATGTGGAACCCTTTTGAAGCAACCCAGTATTTCCATAAAATTGTCCTTTTGTTACCATTACCTGGGGTGGAATGAGGTCAACACTTTAGTCCATGAAATTGCCAGGTGGGCACAAAAAAACAAACACTCAAAAAATGTGTATAATGTTAGGCTGTATTCAGCAAAATGCTCTTTCATATCATTAAAATCAAGTCAAATATATGAGCCTGTCAAATGAGCAAAGATCAAAGTGATGGCGTTTAAGCAAAATGTAGAGGAAGACATCACTTGCATTTTTTAGTCCTTGTAACAGTACCTTTTAAACACTCCCACACGTGTACCTCTTTAAGTATATTACTGCATAGCACACCTTTTACGAATCACTTAATATAACTTTGCACACACAAACACACGCACACAATGAATGAGCACACACACACACACACACATGAATATATCTAATTACAAAATGAAATCTGCAAACAAGGTAAAACATGCAAAACACAGTGGACCCTATTCACAAACTGCATGTTGTAGTATGGTATTAGTGTTGTATTAGTACTTTTAATGTAATAGAAGTTTACAAAGTGCTCTTCACAAACCTACATGTGAAGGTCATCACCAATACCTCTCCTATATTTCATGTGCAAAGATCTCAGCAACAACTGCGGATATCTCCACAAACAATTTAGTATTAAATGTGGTAGGGACAGGTTGGAGGGGCTAGAAAATGGGAAATATTTACTACGGAGGAGTAATGGGGCTAAAGGTGGGTTTGGGAGGGGTTTAGGGTGGTGCATGAATCCACTCACAAATAGGAAATTCAGTCCAATTCACAAACTTTATTTCTATTGTTACTGCCGCCAACAAGGACCCAAAACAGTAGCAATGTACTCCAACTCAGAACTGGAGTAAGGCCAGCATCACACATAGCCAACTACAGGTACTTTAACCCTGTTCCATAGAAAATAATAGAGGTAGGGATCATTATATCCCTTGATCTGAAAGAAGCTAGCTTGTGTCCACACTAACAACTATGCTTCATGGGAAAAGATGGTTATGGGTGCCATTTGGAGAAAGGACTCACAAACTAGATGACCCCTGAGATTCCTACCACTATCAACACAAGTACAAGCTGGAAAACAATCTGTGAATCCTAATACAGGAGTCTAAATTTACACAGTATAAGGCTGTTCAGGGATTCCTCAAAAACGTAGGACACTCAGTTTACTTCCACCTTCACAAAATGTGTCACCTGATGCACTAAGAAACTGCTGAAAAAGAGTTACTACTAATTTGGAGCAAATTTCAAACTTACTTAGAATTCTCAAAGAATTTTAACAGCAGTACTGGAAATCTGCATATTTCCAGGAGTATTCAAATGTGTAAACATCTCCTCCCACAGAAATGTAGTACATTTACATTTTTTCATTGAGAAATGTTATGTGTCTCGAAGGATTTACTTTTTTATTTAATTTCTCAATGGAAATATTATTTTCAGAAGTAGAATCCCTTGCCTTACATTCCCATCTAATTTGGGGTTGTTCCCTCCCCTTTCCCACCCTGAAAATATACTCGCTCCTGCCCATCAAAGGAGTAGTTCTCTGATGATTTTCATGGTGGGAATTTACTATAAAAAGGTTGTATATATGTAAATTATTTCTCTTACTATCAGTATTATTCTTTTAATTCCATTGACGACTATTCTCTTCAGTATGTATCCATGAAATTTGCAGGGGCGAAAAGACAGAGGTCTGATACAAATGTTTGTACAAAAGTCAGGCAAGATTTGAACAGAAAATGTTTTTTAGTTATCTTCAAATTGGAATAAAATGATCCTGTAAGTTTTAACAAAGCTTGATAACTACTTAGGCAAATCTTACAATGTACAAGAATACTTAAAATCAGTAAAAAATAATCAATGTTTGCATTCCAAATCATATTGAATGTCATGTTGTTGAAACATACATTGCTGAATTTATTTGCATGAGGCCATAAAATATAAAAAAAATACAGACCTCGTTTACTGCAACATAGTACCTTTCCTTTAGGAAGCGAGGCGAATTATCATTCCTGTCTCGCACTACAATCCGTACTTCATGGTTGATGACGATACCAACTTTTTGGTTTATACACTGGACTTGAACAACAATAGACTGGATGGAGACAGGAGGCTATAAAACAAAGTGGCAAAAGCTTTAATATTTAAAAAAACATTTTTATGCTAAATGTAGCTGACATCATAATTCAATTTGAGTCCAAATAGTACTTTAGTGATTATCTCAGCACTTCACTCCTTAAAATAATAAACTTCCTGAAGGTTCTGCTCTTCATAATACCAAGGCTCACCCAGAATTCAGCCAGCTCTTTACTAATTATAGTAGTCAAAGTTACCCAGAGCTCTGTCCCTAATAATGCGCAGACTAACATAGAACTTTGGGCTGGCCGAAGGTTGTCTGAAATTTTCTTTGACAGTGGGACTTTGGATCTGGTTAGAATGGCCTAGGATAGGCTACTGGGCAGAGTTCCAGATGACTTTCTGCTCTGAGATAATATTGTGTTTGTCTGATCTCCTGACTCTTTTAGGAACAACAGAGATGTTCACTTGAGTTTCCACTTTGTATGTAAGGTGGTGTATTGGTTTGTTAGATATACTGGACTCGGCTGGATTCATGGTGATGTTAGGAGCTGGGACCTGGGCTGGCATTGAGCTATAGTCTGTGATGGTCTTTGGTCTGGGCTGTGTGCCAGGATTGAACTTCTGTTGCGAGTTGTTTGGTAAGGTATGTGGGAGACTGGTCAATTGCTTCATCTGGGTTCTCACCTGGTTTTGTCTCTAATGTGTTTTTTCCAGTCCGGAGGTATCATTATCCTGGGGTGTTGGTAGATAAGACCTCTTTCACCTGTTTGGATCCTGACAGGAGAGGTCTGAGCTTTTTGCTGGACGGTTCTCATGGGACTTTCAATCAGGGCTGAGAATTAGGCAGGACTTCAAGCAGCACTTCCAACAGAGGAGGTTATGGGCAGGGTTGGTCTCTGGTAGGAGTTAGCTAACAACCATACAGCAGAACACGGCTGGATATTGCTATGACCTTTGTTTTATCAGTGTGGCAGTGAGCATGACCAGGCACCATACAGTGCATTGCTTCTGGCAGAACCCTGTGCTTTTATCCAGCTTTATTTTACTTCGGGCATAGCTATCCACTATGCTTGACCTAGCTCTTACCTGTCCTTTGAGAGGGGCTAGGTTCAAGAATGGTCTAAACTTGCAAAGGATACAAACAGAAGTGTATGTGCATTTTCAGTAAAATTAAATGTGAAAGAAGCATAACAGCCAATTACCTAAAGGGCTTCTGTCGGTGTGCAACCAATGATGCTGGTTCACTATTGTGCGACTGCGACCCCTTTTTGATTTGCTCTCCAAAAAGCATGTCCAAAAGGCTTCATTTGATATACATGTCTTACTGCTATAGAGATTATCTGCTTTTGATAATTCTCTTTGCAGAAAATACTCAGCAACAGTTCATTCCAAACACAAATTAATATGGAAGATTCATTGGGAAATTCCTTGCAGCTTTGTGCTCTGCTGCGATGTTGTAAGGCAAACTTCACACAGAGCAGGCACTATTGGACTGTTCCACACATTACTATGACCGTTTCACAATGCCTGCACCTCCACTGGATTCCTCCTCCAAAAGAGGGGTCAGGGTTATTGGTCCTTTTAACATTCATCCTTTGAATATAACCTGCACTGATTTCATGTATGTATGTATGTTTGTATGTATGTATGTATGTATGTATGTATGTATGTATTATTGTGTTAGCAGCATATGTTTGCAGCTAATATTGTTGTACAAGGCAACTAAAACAAACAATATCAGGCAGACTGATTATATAAGACAATATGTGTACATTTATGTGCAGTGGACAATGAAAGGGGAATGTATATGGCTAAGTAGTGTTCTTTTTTGTTGAAACAGAACTGACAAATTCCTACCCGCTGACCCAGATGTCAACCTGGTAAAGCAGGCTATAATTATTAAAAGTGGTTAATCTGGCAGTTTGCTCAAAATATATTATAAAAGGCATTCATTGTCATGTTCATAGTGTTAATTTTGGAAATTTAAAATTCCCCATAAAACACACAATAGATCAATGGAAAAAATTAAATTTGAAATCATGAATAAAATTTGGTTTACGTTGTTGCATAGATCAATATATATATTTCATATGCAGGAGATGCTTTTGCATTCATAATGTAATGCACAATAAAACATATTAATACTCCCTTCTTTGACCTTTTTAGTTGTCAACTTATAAAAGCAACCAACAAAAAGTAGAAACATAGGGCCTCATTTACAATGAGTTGGCAGTGCCACAACTGTTTTTGCTACGCTGCCCTACACCAATTCGAATGGGCAGGAATGCATTACACTTACAAGATACAGTGCATTCCTGTCCTTTTTGCCTGCCCTGGCATACCATAGTGCAAGGGTGTCTGCATTGTTGGCAGGATTTTTTTTTTTAGCAGGAGTGGGCATTCTTCTCTTTCTACGTGTGCCGCAGAATACCGCAATTCCCATGGATGCCTACTTGATGCAGAGGAAGGCAAGGTAGCACTTTGCTCTCCTTTGCCATACTCCATATTTATGAGGCCATGCAAAGCCACGCTGGGTGGCTTTGTGTTGCCTCATAGATATGACTGAGAGGCCTGCGACACCAGAGTGTCAAAAAAAGTGACGCTCCAGCAGCACAGGCCTCTTGTAAAATGAGCCCCATAGTTCATATATAATAAAGAACCAAAAAGTTTTATTTCAGTTTAAATTATGGTCTATTTGACTCCCGAAGCATGAATTTAAAACAAGCTATACAGATATGAATGTGAGTTCTATCCAGTGTCTTACATAAATTGGAAGCCTCTTTCCTTATTCTTACAACAATTAATTTGAATATAGGTTTGACTCAGGATTTTCTGAGCCTTGAACATTAGTGAATTAAAAAAATTAGATGCATTTCATATTTTCTCTGGGCCATGTTATGGATACAATAAATAGAATTTGGGGGTGACCATCTTGATGTACAGCTAGCCAAAGGTAGGCTACCTAGACCAAATTTGATGTAAAGAATTCTCATTTCTTTAATTTCTTGCGAGTAATGCTGATGCACAGGCGCGCACTCATGTGCAGTTTTAACAAGGATTACCGATAGGGCGAATACGAGGAGGAAGGCAGCCCGGTGATGCTGCATGCCAGGTAAGTGGTTTTTAATGTATTTTTAAATCATGTTTAATTACTTTTTATAATTGGGGGGTGGAGGTGAGGGCTGGCCAACTCTGCTCCGCTGCGGAGTGTGCAGAGATTTCACTTCTCCACATTCTCCGCGGAACGTAGAGAAGGCAAATCTCCGCACACTCTGCGGGCATTGCAGAGGTCTCCACCCAGGGTTAGTAGTTTCATCTTTATGTACTCTTTGAGCCATTGTTTGAGTTTTAATAGTTGTCTTGTGACTATAGTTTTAGAAGATGTGAGGTATAATGCGATAAGGAAATGGTCAGACCAGTCTAGCAGGAATGGGGTATCAACTTTGACAAGTTCATAGCTAGTAATCACAAGGTCAAGGGTCCAGACTTTTTCATGGATAGGGAAGGCAGAGTGTTGCTCATTTTTATTGTTAAAGTATACAAACAACTGATGAATGGAATGCACCCACTGATTCAAGTTCACGTTACAATCCATCATTCTTTTGGGCACTCTGCCACCTCAGTTTGGACCCAGCCATATGGAAATCAGTCTTGACCTTGCTCCAGTGGGAACAGCCCTGTCCGAACTGCCAGGCCAGATCATCCCTGAACCAGAACACTGTCAACATAGAGCTAGTTCTGGCCTAATTATGGCTCATCAGCCAGGTATAGCTTGGTTCCAGTGACACAGGGGTCACAGGGCTCACGTCTGGGCATACAGATCCCATTTAGTGTAACATACTAAAGTATAAAAACAGTGATGAATGGAATTCTTGAATAATTATCAGCCAATGATAATTAGACCGGGTCTCATCCCAGTCCATCATTCTTTTGCACACCATGCAACCTCAGTTTGGACTCAGCCATATGCAAATCAGTCTTGACCCTGCTCCAGTGGGAACAGTCCAGCCCAAACTCCCAGGCTAGGCACACCGGTCCTGACTTTCTTGTGTTCTAGTTCAGGGAGTACCTGGCCTGGCAGCTTGGCTTGACTGTTCCAAGTTGGTCAAGGCTGATTTGAATATGGCTTGAAAATGTTCCTATATTAGATGAGGAAAGAATTTCATGATTCCTGCACAAACTTTACGGGATTAATTGCAAACTAAGTGCCTGACTCAACAGAGAGAGGAATATCCAAAAGAATGATAGGTTGAATGTATGAAAGTCATTCAAATTCCATAAAAAACTGTTTCTTCTGTGGTTTCCCTTAAAAAAAATTGATCCCTGTACAAAAGGTAAAAAAATACTATTTATCCCAGACGTGTGAAAACTCTGCTTTAGGTATTGTAAAATGTATTAACAAAACAAGAATATTATAAATTCAGATCATAGTAGCCAGAAAAAGTCCAAATCAAATGGCATTTGCAATAACTGAATAATGATGAAGAGATAAACATAAACGTCTCTTTTGACACTAATTTGACTATACTTAAGATATTCCACAATGTAACTCAATTTGTTATGTAGCTCTAATATGTGAGAATCTGCAGTAATGTACTTTTGGGAATGAGCAGAAAATCAGAATTTCCCTCTTCTATCCTTCAAATGCAAACATGTCTGTGACATGGCCAAATATAATGCTTATTTCATTTTAAGGAAAACGTAACCAGTCCCTTTTTGTCCATTTAGTACTGAAACTTCTCAGCAAGATGCTGCTTTCACTACTTACTAAACATGCATTTTCATGGTACACGAACATTCAAATAGTTGTGTCTGTGTGTTAGAACTGGCATCCTTGGAGTAGTTTCCCCTGGCTTTTTGCCTCTATCTTCTGTATGTTTAACTGTGTGCTGGTCTTTGTTTTTGCTGGTTTAGGGACTCTGGGAACTTTACCACTGCTGATCAGTACTAAAGTGCAAGTGCTCCCTGTGTAAATTGTGATAATGATTGGTTATCCATGATTGGCATTTTTTGATTTACTGAAAAGTCCCTAGTACAGTGCAGTATATGTGCCCAGGGCCTGTAAATCAAATACTACTAGTAGGCCTGCAGCACTCATTGTGCAACCCACATAAGTAGCCCTGTAAACTTGTCTCAGGCCTGCCATTGCAGTGTCTGTGAGTGCAATTTTAACCTGCCATGTCTACCTGAAAAATGCACCCACTTGCCAGAACCAAACCTTCCCTTTTACTACATGTAAAACACCACTAAGGTAGGCTCAAGATACCCCCATGGGTAGGGTGCAGTGTTATGTGAAAGGTAAGACATGCACTGGTGTGATTACGATACATGTGCAATACTGCCACATTATTTAGTTTTTCACTATTGCAAGGCTAGCTTTCCCATTTGAGATGCAATGTAACATTTTACAGGTGTAACTGATTGGGGACAGCTAGAGATTTGGAGTTTAGGTTCCCTTAACTCAGAATTTAAAGATACCTCTTTTAGTGACGCTGGTTTTTGAAATGTCTGTTTGAAAATGCCACTTTTAGAAAGTGGGCATTTTCTTGCTTTACCATTCTGTGTGTCTGTGCCTGCTTGTGGATTCAACATCTGGTTTACACCGACAGGGGCTGCTTGTGCATTCACTCCAGACACTCACACAAAGGGAGCTGATGCGTATTCTGCATATTCTAATGAATCTTCCTGAGCTAGAGTGGTGGGAGGAGTTTTCACTGATACCTGAATAGGGCTGTGTCTTCCTTTCACAATGCTGTCTTCAACCCCCATAGTGTGGCTGGACCAGGGAGGACAGAACTGGTTCTAGTAAGCAAGAGAGACTTTCTCTGAAACCTTCCCACTTTAAAGACTGAAAGTAGTATGAATAGTGGGGCCCTGACCTCAGAACTTTAGAACCCTTCTGGATTAAGAGAACCCTGCCAAGGAGAAGAGCTGAAGAGCTGACAGGAGGAGTACTGCCCCTTTGCTGTGTGTTGCTTTGCTTGGTTGGCCTTCCGTTGCTGCTTCTGTTTGGTGGCAGTGGAAAGGACTGGACTTTTACTTTGCTTTGGTATCCTGCTTAAGAAGATTCTCCATGGGCTTGATGTAGAGCTTTCCTCCTGTTAAGAAGTCTCAGGGACACAAAGACTTCACTTGCAGCATCCCTGAACTCTACTGCTGGGAGTTCTGACTTGCCTTGTGGTGCCAATTCCAGATCTGGGCCCTTGAAGGTTGTGTTGCTGCTCCTGTTGCTAAAAATCCACACCTCACCCTTCCAGCACTGTTTTTCCTATCAACGGGCAAAGAAACTGCTGCAGCCCAAATTCCGAGCACAGAGTCTCCGAAGTCCAAACCTCCAGCTTGTGCCAGGGGAGATGATGCGTTGGTCAGAGCTTGAGTTAGCCCAAGCTCTGACTGATGCATCATCTCCCCTGGCACAAGGAACTGGCGCATCACCTTCCAGGTGAGTAAGGAACCAATGCATCACCTTTCCTGCTCCTGTTTTCATTCTGGTATTTTGACGTATCCAAGGCACTCAGTACTAAAATTGAAGCATCCATCGTTTCCCACGTACAGAACTATTTTTTCCTTTTAAAAATCATATTTTGATATCTGCCTGGTGTATTTTTGTTGTTTTGGTCTTGTTTTGTTTAGATACAGATACTTTATTTTATCAAACTGGCGTGATGCCCATTTGTAGTGTTTTCACTGTGTTACTGTGGGTTATATAGAAATAGTTTACACATCATCTCTGAGATAAGCCTGACTGCTCGTGCAACCAAGCTACCAAGGTGGTTATTTTTCTGTGTGTAACACCTTATCCTGACTAGAAGGGAGGGTCCCAACTTGAACAGGGGCAAACCTGCCAACTAGAGACCCTAATTTCTAAGAGAGTGTGTGTGTGCGCGAGTGAGTGTGTTTGTGTGTTTTGTGCTAGTTCCTGTTCAATCACGTGCTTCAGGACCTAACAGTTATTTGGCAGGTATGTTCCCTCACTTTAAGAATGGCTTGGAAAATAACTTTAACGAAGTGCAAACCTCTAACTGAGAGGATCTTCCCTCCTTAACAGCCTAGTTCAGGTGACAGTGATCAGTTTTGATGCTTTGTGCGACTTCTTCGAGGACGTGATAGTTTTTCCAGTTTATATAAAACTGTGCACCATGTTTGATTGTCAAGTTTTCAGGAAGCACATGAATTACTTTTTTTAACACAACTAAGTGCGTATTTTCGTCAAACATCAACTGGCGTTGCAGTTTTTAGGACAGAATTATTTTTTCAAAACCGAAATTTGCAGAAATGTTCATCTATATATTTTTTTACTTTGCCTATGCAATAAGGGTAGCGAGGATGCAACGTTTCAAAAAAAGGGTGGATACAATTTCAGTAGGTTGAGATATACATTTTCACTTACACATTTTTATAGAAATGGCAGTGTAAGTGGTAAATAGCGTGTGATTGCTGAATGCTTTTGGCCAAGTAAGCCAATAGCAGCTGATTACACCTGAGTTAACATGTATAGCGTCTGGTTTGATGAGGCACTATATTAGACCTTAGGAACCTATCTCAACTTTAAAAAGAACCGGGGAAGGGAAAAACTAGTCTTTTGCCAAAGAAATGCATAGAATAAAATCAAGATTACCAATAGCTCTCAGTGCTGACACCTTCCCCTTGAAGATTACGACTTGAGCTATGTCTTAATAAGAGTATGTATCTTCTAAGTATTACTTGAGATACAAAAAAAATAGGTCACTTTGCCATCACAAATTATAAATCCACCTAGCTGTCAGTGTTGAAATTAAAAAGGCACATTATTTGTAAATAGGAAAAGAAAGGTGGCTGTAACCGGGCAAGAACAGTCAAGTTCCTTCTGTTTGTAAATTAGAAACACGCAGGTCACCCGAAGGGTCATTTCTCCACAGTGCAGTCCCCAAAGTATCTGAAAATCACCAGCACAGAAGGAAACCTGTAATAAACCCTTTAGATGAGTGATCAGTGCCACTGCTGGAGTTTCTTAACTTTCACTCAAATTGGGATCTGACACAGAGATACAATAGGTTTTCTTGCTGTAAATCAGAAGGCCATAAAAAAGTATATTTAACAGATTATTGGTACTTAAATTTGTCTTCAAAGACTCCATAATATCTAGGATATATGTTTCCAGTGAGCATGCCTATCAAAGAAGATGGTACAAATAAGGCCCTTACTAGTGACCTTTCCCAGTGATTCCTTCCAGTAGACAACCTGAGAATTCACAAAAAATGAACCTTCAAAGCTGTGTACATTGCTAGAGATAATTCATTTATTTCTTTTAATTTTTTATCATATGCTATCTGTATAACGCCACCACCTAAGCATTTCATACGGGGGAAGACCACTATGCAAAAGGTTAAGTATGTAGGTTATTATACAATCATCAGTATTAGTCCACTCCCTAGTTCATAAAATGAATTAATTGATATAGAATAATGCATTGAAAAGTTCAAGGATATACTTTTGGTTAACTTACATACTGTAATTCTTTTATGAAGGTCATTTGGAAGCACTGAAGAGGAGGGAGAGGCAGGGAGCAGTTAAATATACCACGAGCGAAAGTTATACTTGCATTTACACCACTTTACAGTTGACACCCAGACCACTGTAGAGGGCACTAAAGGCCCCAGAAGTGCGGATGGGATCCGACACTGCTCCGCGGAGGTCCACATAATGTGTCACTGCCAAGATACGGACAGTGTGGCTCTGGCGCTGTGTCAATGTCTTTAGATAGGTACTTTCAGCCATCATTTTTTAAGGGGGATGTGACCGCCCATGCTCTGCATGACAGACAACTGTCGTGGCAACTCCTAAAGGGGACTCTTGAAGGCAGACTAAATGTGTTAAGGCCCCAATGTAAGCCACAGTCTTAACCAAGCCATAGGAACTGTATGCTTACAGCACAATTCATGGATATGGAGTATGTGCACAGTCCAAGTAAATCTCCCTTTTGTAATGGACCAAGTTCCATTGACAAAGATGAGTGAGGGCTTATTTTATAGGTGGATGGACCAGGGCATCCAGCAAAAATCATCCCATCCCATTTGCTCACCTGTGCTTTTCTTGCTTCATTCAGGGTGTGAAGGAAGCTGATGTTCCTGATTGTGGAGCTGCAATCAGCATCTCTATCAGGTAAACTAGCTATTTGATCTTTGGACCAAGTGGAATAGAATCAATGTTCCTGGTCAGCTAAAAGTGGCCTCTTCAAAATCATTCCTGCTGTTAAACATTCTACTTAGAACAGCTACTGACACCAGGGTGCTCCCAGAGAGAAAAAACATTACATTTTCTACATGTGCTGGGGGAACCTTGGAGTGCTAGGTAGCCTTTGTTATGGAATTCCTAGAAAGAGCATGCCCCTATAAATATCCTAAATGACAAGAGGTCATCCGTGCTGAGGAAAAAAAGAGGTGTTGAGTGAAATTCTTGAATCAATCAAGTATTCTTGATAAGTCATTATGCTACTAAGTATTCTGAGCGGAATCACATTCAATCGGTTTTGTACACTTTGCCACACAAGACAAGAACCACTGTAATGAAACTCAGGCTTGCTCCTGCTGTTGTAGGAACAGTCTACCCTAACATTTCAGGCCAAGCCCACTCCGAAAGGGAGAACAAGCAACTCAGATCAGTTCAGGCTCAGTGTGCATGCGCAGTGAGCACTAGACCCATGTTTGGCATAGCCATCACATTTAGGATGTCACATTTAAGAAAAGAAAAAAGTTATGAGTGGAATAAATGAATGAATGAATAATTGAGCGGATGAATGGAGGCAATACCTTTAGGTGCATGTTCGCCTAGCGGCATCTTGGTGCTAAACCTGGTGCAGGAAGTCAGCAGAAGACAATTCCACAACCTAGGAGCCAGATCCTAAAAGGCCCTGCCTACGGTGAGTGGATATAGCATGGGATATGAGTGTGAATGGGAAGGGCAACAGTGCCATGTAAAACCCAATGCCTTAGATATAGGGCTTGAAATTCAATTTTCTGCTCAGAAGGGAGTCAGTGAAGTTCATAAAAGGCCCTCTCAGATAATTACATTTACATAACTCAAAGACTGATCTGACACCCAGGGTATGAAGAAGTATTGACTGGTGATAATATTGCTTGGAAGTCTCAGTTAGCAGACATTGCCCTAGTCGAGTCTGCATAGGTGGGAGGTCCCGACCACTATAACCTTCATTTGCTGTGGAATTATCCTTTTTGCAACACCAGTCATGCATCACTTCTCATTGCGTACTCTTCACAACACCGTGGCATCCAAAACCTTTAAAGCGTGGACAGTCCCTGGGGCCTAGATGCCTCGCTGGTCCTGCGTCTGGGCCTGAATGCCTTGCTGGATCTGCGTCTGGAGCCTGGAGTATGATGTGGAGGTGCTGTGGAGTCGATGAGCCATGGTGGTAGACATTGAGGTGCGGCAATCTTCCTTACCTTTTGGTGAAGTCTGGCAGGGTGCACGGAGACACGTTGTTGACCTGTGTGAGAAGAACGCCTTGAGCCCCTTGGATCTGTGAATGGTAAAGGTGCTCCTGCGCACCAACGCAGGGAGGTCTTCATCGCATTCTATGATACACCACTACACAGGGGTGCATGGAGGGGATTACCAATGGTGGGAGGTGCCTCTCTGCATCACAGGCCAGAGGAATTTGCACCGGCCGGACGCTGTGGAGGGTGAGGCCCCTGAGCTGCGCCGAACTTGTGTGGTGGGCGCACTGCAACTTCACGCCTAAGGGGGCCCAGTTCATCACCTGCATCGGGAGGATTCCCAGCGGACTCGGTGGCAACAGCTGTACCCAGGCTTGTGAAATCCCACCTGGCTGAGGCTCCTGATGGCTGAGTCACAGATTTGGAGACAATGCAGCTGATTGCGCCACGGTACCAATGTCCAGGTAAGGAGAAGGTGGGACACGTAGCAGAGGACGGCCGGGGGTCGGGTCGCCCAGGCCTAGCAACTGGTGTGACGCACCCCCAGTTGTGGCTCATCGGCAATGACGGAAGAGCATCACCCCACTGCTTTCAAGCAGACTCAGGAGAGCAGGAGCAACAAAGACACAGGACCCGGCCTCGAGGTAAGATGTCTTTCATTTATATATTTACAACACCCTCTCACATACACCCCCCCGTGTCCCCACCCCACCCAGTGTCCTTTCCAGCGTTTCCCACCTCCCAACTGTCCAGTCCCCCCCGCAGCACTTCTCAATGGTGGGCGCTGTGCGCCCATGCTCAACGGGCATACCACTGGTGTGCCAAAGGTATATATGATGTTACAATGCATATCATTACATCGCACTCCATTACAATTAGGGGTGGCAGGAATTTGCGAAATCCACTTTCGCAAATTATCGCGAAAATGTTAAAAATTATCGCAAACACGCGGAAATATCGCGAAGATGCGGAAGTTTTTTTCCCGCATGTTCGCGAGATTTTCTGTATAGTTGCGGCTCGCCAACTTACCCATGTGGTTGCTCGCAGGCGCGGCCATCTTGTTTTCAGTTGTCTCGCGGTGCATGATCGCGAGAAGAAAGACGTGATCGCGCGACGCATGACGTCACTGCGGGCGCGAACTGTCGCGAGACAGCGTAAATGGCTAAAAACAATACAACATCTCATGGAGAACGCGACCGGATCAAGAAAACTTGTCGGCGAACGCAGGGATTCAGGTAAGGCGATCGCGCGCGCGCGAGAATGTATTATTTTACAGTGCGAGCAAGAAACAAATTATCGCCAAGCTGCGGAATGTGGAAATTTTGACATTTTCGTGCTCTCCGCGGAACGCGAAAATGTCAAATTATCGCAATTTCCGCGAACGGAACGAAATTTTCACCCAGGCCTAATTACAATGCATTCTATTACTATGCATAATGCAACAGTAGGGAAAGTGCAGGATAGTGGAGATGAAAAAAATACTATTCTCACTTCAGTGAGTGCAACCCTAAAACTAACACTTGCACACCAAAAAACACCCTGGACCCTAAAATTCATCGTTGACCCCCCAAAACACACCCTAAAATTAATATTTGACCCCAAACCCCCCCCAAAATTTTTATATTTTATCCCATAATAAACCCCAAATTTCATCTCTGACCCCCGAAACCCATACCCACCCTAAAACTTAAAAAAACACCATTACTAACCTCACAATGTTTTGGAATGGAATGCGATGTAAAGACACCTGCATTGTTGTAGTTGCATTGTAAATACATTACGATGTAATGCCTGCGTTCTAATGGACATCTCCCGTGCCAAAGGCAAGCCATATGCAAGTCCGTCTGCATCCGTCTGCCCCTGGACCGTGCTCAGCAACAAGGCCCCTTCCTCTCGAACACTCCACCGCTACGATGCCAGCACCCTCCTCGCCATCAACCCTGGATGCCACATCACCTGCCAGGAGCAACCTCTGCTCCGGTCTGGACATTGCCATCGCTATCACTGATGGCTACTAAATCACCCGTAAGAACCACCCCGACCATCCAAGAGGAGGCATTGCCATCACCTACAGAAGCACACTCCGACTGACTACACACTCTAATGACCCAACGGTGACCATGGAACACCTCAACTTCCAAATCCGGACCAACCCCAACCCCATCCTCTGCGGCACCCTCATCTGCAGGCCCCCCGGGCCATGGACCCCCATTTTCCAATACCATTGTAGACCTCATTGCCCCCCAGGCTCTCCCATCCACCAACGACATCCTACTCGCTGAACACTACTTCCACTTGGACAGCCCCAGTGACCAGAACACCACTCCTTCCTGGGGAAGCTCGCCAACATCAGACTCAAGCAGCTAGTCACCGCAGCAAGCCACATAGCAACACGCGGTCGAACATGTCTCCTCTGCCAGCGGGAACTTCAACTACAGCCACACCGCCAGACTCTCCTGAACCAACCATCATTGTATACATCACGTCTTCACCATGCCCATCGTACACCACCGCCATCATCGCCCCCCTCGCAGCTGGATCAAGGCTACCGAAGAACTTCTTGTCAACTCCCTCAGCTCCACCACTCCGCCAACGCTTACAGGCGATAACACCGCTGCGCGCAACCGCCACCGAGGGATCTCCAACTGCGCCGACACCCTGGCACCCCTCAGGAAAAGACGAGGCCAAATCTAGCACCACGTTTAGCTGTGTTTGCAATGTGACACATGTAGGCATGTGTGTGACCTCGTGAAGCCCTGTGTCACATCATACTTGCATCAGGTATGATGTATGCAGGGTGTGCGTTCCCACGTGACAAGGCCTCATAGGAGGGGCACAGTGAAATCCATCAGATTTCGCTGCAACAATTATAGGACAACACTGCATCAGTACCTTACACCTGCCTAATGGCAGGCATAAGGGTGACGCAGTGCCACATGCATTGATGGAATTGCGTCATGCTTGTGACACATTACTTGTGTCATGGAGCACTGTCCAGTGAATACAGTGTATCCATGGTGTCGCAAGAAGGCCATAGTGAAAAGTGTTGCAACTCTGTCTTGCCACAGAGCTGCAACACTTTTCATGACTGAGGCTCAGGAATGCACACTAACTTATTGATGATGCGCATTCCTGCCCTGTAGCTTTGTGGAAGGGCAGTGCAGCAACATTGCTTGCAGTGCTGACCAGCACCTAATCCTGCTGAAATGAGGCCTCAAGTGTTATCTCCATTTTTAAGACCAGCTATTTTCTGGTCTTAAAAAACTGCTGTTAACTGCAGTTAGAGGCAGTTTTTGTTGGTCCTCCTGTCTTCAAGAATTCCCTTGCGAAGTGGGGTTAGCGGCTGCTTTTGCACGGGAACACCTCCCTTACATGTCATTATCGCTAACAGAAGTGGCGATCTTTTCAATGGACGTTTTCACGGGAGAACCGCCGCTAACAGAGATTAGCAACCGCTTGTACTCATGGCAGTTAAAATATTGCCACCGAACCATCAGAAAAGTGCCACTAAGGTGGCGTTCACTCGTTGTACATATGCCCCTACGGGACTTATTTATGAGTGCCTTACGCAGCCACTACGTCACTTTTTTCCATTTTAAAAGTGAAGCACCTCCGGCGCAAGGCCTTCATAAATAAGGCCCTATAACTTTTACATCTTCTCTAAGTAAAATTAGCTCTTAGAGAAGGGAAACATCAGTTACATCGCGGTCTTCACACCGCAATATCTTTACAACGCGGGCATTACAACGCAAGTCATTACAATGACTTGTGCTGGATGGCGCTCTAAGCTAAGGAATAGTATGATTTACTATTCCAACACCATCCCTACTGTAACGTAGGCTGGAGTTGGAATTGTAAATCAAAACATTCCTAAGTCCAGCCCCCTCCCACGCAAGTCTTTGTAACGACTTGCGTTGTAATGCCTGCGTTGTAAAGGTATCGCGGTGTGAAGACCGCGATGTAACATCGTATATTCCTTAGCAAACTATCTTAACTTAAAAAAACAAGCATTCTTAAACGCATTAGGTTTCGCCAAATAATATATATTTTTAAGTTTTAGCTTGGTGAGAAGTTGTGCAATATAAAGATTAGACCAAGACCATGTAGCATGTGAAAGTGGTGAAGCTGAGCTTAGAACATGTGTCCTGTTTTTGAAGTAAATAATACAGGGCAACAATAGCAATAACCAATGCTGGGGAGGTGGCACAGGGAGATTAAGTGAGGTGCGCACCAGTGCTTTGAAGAAGCACAAAGGAAGCATGAGGCACTTTATCATGCAGTAAATAAATACATGTTGCACTGCACTTTGCTTCTGTGTCCCTTCTCACACAGGGCTATCATCAAGAAATGCTTCGAGGAAGATATTTTCTTCAAAAGTGTTTTTAAAGCTGTGTTGAGATGCTGAATGGCTTAGTTTTGATTGCTGCCCGATGACTGCATAGGGTACGTGAGGAAACTATGCATAGCTTACAAAATGAGTTTAGTACCCTAACGCTATATAGGTTAGATGGTTGACATCACCTTGGAAACATTGGACTACCCGTTCCAGGGAAATGTTACTATGTTGTGGGGCCTGCCCACCCCTATGAATTGTCCACCTTGTTAGAATGGGCTGGTCAGATTATTTTTGATAGTGTTTGCTGTCTGCACTGTCTGTTACAAAGCCCCAATGGGGAAAATGCAGAAGTAGGTTACGAGAATTTTTCTTTAAGTCCTGAGCCAGTAGGTAGTTATCGGGCTGTTTCTTGGTTGGATAGTGCTGTTCACCACTGGTGTTGCAGGATTTCACTCCATTTACATTACAGTTAATCATTTTGCAAACTTGCCTTTCCTTGGGTGACAGTTGCGACTCGTCAAGGCTCAATCCCAGAGGTAGTAAATAGATGGGAATTCTAATACAGTGTGACATAGAAATCATAATTAATGAGCTCACTATACTCAAGAGCTAAAGTTTTATAAAATGTGTTAATGCAGAGGAGGTGTTCTGCAATGAAACCCCCAAAATGTCCTCTGTGACTCGTAGTCTACCCGCTTCTCGACAAATGTCTTCTGATGTTCCCACAAGTGCAAGAGTGTCTGCACATGGAAAGTGTCTACAGACATGCAAAGAGACCTGTGAAGCGGTAGTGGACAGTGGCCGGCCAATTAGAATCACGACAGTCAGAAAAACATTCGCATCTCCGAAACAGACAGATTGAGCAAATCTTTGACAGCCTGTTAGACCAATGATGATGATAACTCTAAATTGAGGTTCATTTGGATGAGATGGTTTTGAAAAATAACAGAGAGATATCTAAATTAGCATTCAGACGGGGTGCACCAGATACACTTTTCAGAACACTTAATATTGTGAAAATCAGATGCCGCTTAATGCACTTCAAGCCTTCTGGTTAGAGAAAAAGCAGGAGTGAACTGTGTAACATACAATCCCACATCTATGAAAACAAACAGCTGACCCCTCCGTGTAAGCGCATGTGCTGTGCCAAGCACTCACTGTGAATGTTTTCAAGAACAGTAGTCTTGGGCCTCTGCCTACGTCAGAGATAAGGTTGTGCTTCTCTTGGCTTCATGAGTGGAACCGGTCTCTTGGAGGTGGGGCAGCTGGTGTATAGCTGGTATATCTGCCTTATTCGATTCCCCCACCAAACCTGCTTTCTCTCTACTTTGTTGTTCACCACAGGTGTGGTATGTTTTACTAGAGGAGAACTATTCATGGCTTTTGATTGAGCATAGATGCCAAGATTTCAGATTGCTTATGTGTGACATTTTCATAATTTCAGTGTCATTATGAGTGAAACTCAATGACTATGATTGACACTTTCTCACAAGCAAAAATCAATCAATGAAGAAGAGGGAAACATATAAATATAACAAATGACACCCATTTGAGCAACAAGAAACTCTAAGATCTTAAAACTACTGCAAAGCACCAAAAATCGAAGGACACTAACTATATTATAAAAGTGAGGTGAGGCCATATTGGTTCCAGTGTTTAAAGAGCTTCACGTCATAGAGGATCCACTAGTAGAAGTATCTTCTGCTGTTCAATGCACATTCATTGAGGGCATGTTACCTCTCAGAACTAGAGTGCTTGACACCGGTGATATTTGGTCCCTGGAAAGATCAGGCATGAGGTATTGTGTGGTGATCCCCTCTCTGAAAGTGACTGATTATGAAGAGCATTTCCATCACAAATGTTTGGTTATGAGGCACTCTCTAAATCAGTGGGTGACTTGGCTATAAGGTACTCTCCAGGAAGAGTGTGGCTGGGGGCGGTGTTGTCTTAGTGATGCTGACTTGTGAGGAGATACCATTCCACCCTGTGCGGGTGTCGTTGAGTGCAAGATCCTGTTCCTGAAGTAGGTATGGTTGCCTTGTGGAGCTCTTCCCTCAAATGGTAACTTGTGTGGTTCTTTCAGCACAAGTTGACTATGAGGCTGCATCTACCACACACTCTGACTTCAGTTGCAGTGAGGGTCGGGGAGCTATCACTCATAGCAAGGCGTCAACTGCAATTGTGAGAGAGGTGGGAAACAAGGCTCTCTTCACCAGGAAATGTAGGCAGGCATGCTGCCATGAAAATAATTCTTCAGATGCATCAGGAAAAGCTGATGACAGGCGGATGAGAATGAATAATAAGGCCTCAGGAAACTGATAAGAGAAGCACAGCAAAAAAAAAACAAGCAGTGGGAAAGGAAATACAATGCTCAACCAATAGAAACAAAGGAAAACTAAAGTGCCAAGCCCACAGAAAAATAAGAAGTGAAGGCCGGGCATAACCCCTTTTTACGATGTATCAAATACAGTAGATTTTACAAGCACAGCGCAAGCACTGTGCAGGTGAAACCTAAAAATGGACAAGGACAAAATGAGTATTCCGCCACTAGAAAAGCAAAGAAGAAAATCAGGATAACCAATAGCTCTCAGTGCTGACACCTTCCCCTTGAGGATAATGACTTGAACTATGCCTTAGTAAGAGTATTTATCTTCTAAATATTACTGGAGATACAGTAAAAATAGGTCATGTTTTCATCACGAATTCTAAATCCACCTAGCTGTCAGTTTTGAAAGTGAGAAGACAAATTATTTCAAAATAGGAAATGAAAGGTGGCAGTAACCGGGCAAGAACAGTCAGGTTCTTTCTATTTGTAAATGAGAAACAAGCAGGTCATCTGAGTTCATTTCTCCACAGTGCAGTCCCAAAAGTATTTGAAAATCACCAGCACAGAAGGAAACCTGTAATAAACCCTTTAGATGAGTGATTAGTGCCACAGCTGAGGGGTGATATTCCCAGAGGTTCTTAACTTTCACTCAAATTGGGATCTTACGCAGAGGTACATTAGGGTTTCTTGCTCTAAATCAGAAGACCATACAATGTCTACTTAACAGATTATTGATTCTTCAAATTGTCTTCAATGACTCCATAGCATCTAGGATATATTTTTCTAGTGAGCATGCCTGTCAAAGAAGATGCTACAAATAAGGTCCTTACTAGTGACCTTCCCTGTAATTCTTTCGAATAGATAACTTGAGAATTGACAACAATTAATCGTCAAAGATGTGCACTTTGCTGGACCTAGTTTATGTATTTCTTTTATTATTTGTTATCTATATAAATGCACCACCTAAGCATTACAGAGGGGGAACACAACTATGCAAATGGTTACGTGTGTAGGTTATTAAACAATTATCAGCATTTGTCAGTATTTGTCCCCTCCCTAGTTAAGAAAACGAATAATTGATATAGACTAATGCCCTGCAAATTTCAAAGACATACTTTTAGTTAACTTACATACTGTAATTCTTTTATGAAGTTCATTTGGAATCACTGAAAAGGAGGGAGAGGTAGGGAGCATTCAAAGATACCACTAGTGGAAGTTCAACTTGCATTTACTTGTTTGCACCACTCTACAGTTGACACCCAGACCGTTGTAGAGGGCACTAAAGGCCCCAGAAGTGCGGATGGGATCCGAGACTTGTCCGCGGAGTTCCACGTAATGGCCCTTTACATAATGTGCCACTGCCAAGATATGGACAGTGTGGCTCTGGCGCTGTTGTCAATGTCTTTAGATGGGTACTTTCAGCCATCATTTTCAAGGGGGAAGTGACCGCCCAGGCTTTGCATGACTGATACCTTTCAAGACAACTACTAAAGGGGAATCTTGTGAGGCAGACTAAATGTGCTAAGCCTCTAATGTAAGTCACAGTCTTAACTCATCCATACGAACTCTATGCTTAAGTGCATACTTCATGGATATGGAGCATGCGCACAGTCCAAGTGGTTCTCCCTTTTGTAATGGACCAAGTTCCAGTGGCAAAGATGAGTGAGGGCTTCATTTATAGGTGGATGGACCAGGGCATCCAGCAGAAATCATCCCATCCCATCTGCACACCTGTGCTTTTCTTGCTTCATTTCGAGTGTGAAGGAAGCTAATGTTCCTGATTTTGAGGATGCAATCAGCATCTCCATTAGGTAAATTAGCTATTTCATCATTAGGCCAAGTGGAATAGTATCAGTGTTGCTGCCCAGCTAAAGTTGGCCTCTTCAACATCATTCCTGATATTAAACCTTCTACTTAGAACAGCTATTGACACCATGGTGCTCCTGGAGAGAAAATAACATTACATTTCCCACATGTGTTGGAGGGAAGCTTTGGGTGCTTGGTGTCATTTGTTATGGAACTCTTAGAAAGAGTTTGTCCTTTTAAATATCCAAAATGACGAAAAGTCATCCATGTTGAGGAAAAAAGAGGTGTTAGGTGGAATGCTTAAATCAATCAAGTATTCTTAATAAGTCAGTATGCTAGCAAGTATTCTGAGCGGAATCACATTAAAATCACTTTTGTAAACTGTCCCACACGAGACAAGAACCACTGTAATGAAACTCAGGGTTGCTCCTGCTCCAGTAGGAGCAGTCACCCTGAATTTCAGGCCAAGGGAAAGCCAGCAACTCAGATCAGTTTTGTCTTCATCATTATTGAGGTGCAATTTAATTCCTATTGCAATGTGAGTACTAGACCCATGTCTTGGCATCGTCATCACATTTAGGATTTCACACTAAAGAAAACTAAAAATTGATGGTTGAAATGAGCGAATTAATTAACGAATGAGTGGATGAATGGATGCAATACTTGTACGCCCATGTTCACCCAGGTGGATATTGGTGCTAAGGCTGGTGCAGAAAGACAGCAGAAGACAATTCCTCTATCTTGGGAGCAGAACTTAAAAGACCCTGCCTCCCGTGGGTGGATATAGCATGGGATATGAGTTTGAATGCAAAGGCCAAGTGTGCCATGTAAAAACCAATGAATTAGATACACAGCTTGAAATTCAATTCTCTGTTCAGCATGGAGCCAGTGAAGTTTACAACAGGCTTTTCTCAGATAATCAAATTTACTTAACACAAACACAGATCTGACAGCCAGGGCCTGAAGAGGTTTAGGCTGACGATAGTATTGTTTGGAATCCTCGGTTAGTACGCAGTGCCCTAGACGAGTCTGTACAAATGGGATGTACCGACCACTATAGCCTTAATTTGCTGTGAAATTATGAAAATTATCCTTTTTAATTGCCTGAGTTGATTTTCAAAAACTAGATCATTGTCAGTTAAAAAGGCTAGGTTCTTAGCCATGCCATTGGGCATGGAGTTATTCCCTGCGAGCTAACCGAGGTGCTAGACCTCTATAAAGTGTCATGGCTACAGATAAAATCCACACTTTTGCCAGCATTCTGTGTGAGAATATTGATGCTCATCTGAGTCGAGATGTACAACAGATAGAACTAAAGCATAATCTGGATCTCCTACAATGGGTAGTAAAGTCTAAAAATGAGCTGGTTGTCATTAACATAAGGGGCTCATTCCAGGCCAAAAGATTTAATGACGTTGATGAAAGTCCCATTTATGTTAAATACATTTGGAGAAAGTGATGATCATTCTGGGACTACTTACATAACTGGCATAGATCAGTAACAAATGCTAGAAATATTAAGAAGCTGACTATGCGCTTCTGGAAAGTAAAACACAAGACAGGTTGGTACTCCCATATACACTGTTCCCAGTTGCTAGGGAAAGATGGAATGTTGGCCTTACTGAATGTCACAGAGAGATTGAGCAGGATGAGCATAGTAAGGCGGCCATCATCTAACCTCATCCTCCAGTCATTAAGTACTGTGATTAGGGCTGTTACAATGCCAGTACGTGGTTGGAATCCAATTTGGACGTTCTCTTAAATTGCATAGCTTTCCAAATAGTTGTAGAGTTGTTTGGCCAGGCATGTTCCCTCACTTTAGCAATGGCGTGAGAAATAACTTCAACTAAGGACTAAGAAATAACTGAGAGGAGCTTCATTCCTTAACAGCCTAATTTCAGGTGACAGTAATCCGTTTTGATGCTCTCACAAAAGAGGAGCATCTTCTACATAAAGAAGGAGGTAAGTTAATCACACAGCTTTTTGGAAGGAGAAGGGGAGCTTGTCACTTCAGCTAGACTGACAAAGATTATAATCACCCCAAACTGCTCACATAATAAATTAGCAGTCTCCTGTCTCAGTTTATCATAACTGGATTGGAATGTTTGGCTTGGTTAAGACAGTTCTTGCAGCAACTGAGCTTTGATTTTCAGGCTGAAGAGCCTCAGGCAAACCAGCCAAATCTCACCTACTTTTGGCCTGCTGAATGTGTGGATTCCAAACCCACTTTAGGGCAATTAAATATCACAATGCTTGAACCAATCTCGTACAGTGGGAATTACACTTAGCTCCACACCAGTCCACCGTTTCTGTCTACTTTGATGCTACAGGCAAGAACCTTCCTCAAGGAAATCAGACGTTGTTCCACACCAATAGGAGCAGTTAGAACCGAAACAGTCTTGTTCTGCTGAAAAAGCAACCTCACTAACCACAAGCTGATGAGGCTTAAATAGGCTGAAATTAATCTGGGGTTACATAAAGGGGACCTTGCATGGCAGTTTTGGCTGGATTGTTCATAATAAAGCATAACCAAGGAATATTTGCATACGATTGGTCTTTGTGAGAGTGCAAGAGTGGGCAAAAAACATCAAGAACTGGAATGTGACCCAATTAATTACCAGTGACTGAGGTTAGTTCCAGAATTCCACAAATTACTTTTTTTAGTTTCACTAAGGTCAACCGTAAACATTTTCCCCCAAATAGCTCCTGACATGCTTGTGGAGTTCATTATGTGGGTAAAAAAGTCCACATCGATGGCTGACTTGAGTTTTTCTAGGCCAGCCACCAGTGGTGGAGGTTCTATATTTATCTCAAAGGTGCTGCAGTTGTCCAGAACACCTATGTTTAAATGTGATACTAAGTGCTCTTGTGCAGTGTTTGGTGGAGAATGACTTTGCAGGTGAGCAAGATGGCAATATTACCTGCCATGCTACACTAGAAACCACAATTTATTCTGCTAAAAAAATAACATTAGGACTAATAGGGTTAATTTTATTGTGTCACATGACATGTTTAACTCCACTGTGGTGGAGATAGTGCCTCGAAAAAACCATTGGTAGTCAGGCCACCAATTGTAAAGTTTTCAACCATTTTAACACCCATTTTGCTCCTTCAATGAATCTCACATATTGTATATTGCAGGACATGTTGCAGGAGATAATACATGTCAGTGGGAGCATGGAGAGCTTGTCAAGGGCCTGGGACCAGGTACACCCCCGACCAGGGGACCGTGCATCTGCCTGTGCTCTTTTAATCAAGTTGTTTAGGTTGGCAATCTTTTCATCAATTCCTGCTACATACATTGCTAGTGTGTTCAAAAGGCTGATCTGTGAGTCCATTTTGTTAGCCTGGAAGTTCAATGTCTTCACTTAACTCCGCAGGATTCCAAGCATTGTTGTCCAGAGCAGCTTTTGTGCCCTTGGAGTCCCTTGTTGATGGTGGGGTTCAAAATGGGCAGGGCTTCATTGCTGTTGATAATGAGGCTCAAATTAAGTGGTGCTTCATTGCAGTACGTGGCCTGCATATTCTCCCACTCTTTGGAATGTATGTATGAGAGATCTTTTGAAAGGACTCTTGAGTCTTATTCAGATGGGGCAGTCAGATTATCTACATTTTCCTGAGATGTCTTGCACTCGATGTCCATTTTCCATAGGTGGTGATGACGCCCTCGGGGGGAGCCTAAGCGTGGCTGGGGTAATCTTGCTGCCCCTTAGCCTGTAAGATAAAGCCACCTCAGATCCAAGCAATATGTGATTTTTCCCCTCCTCCTCAAGTTGATTTAGAAGGAGGGGTACAGCCTACCCTTCTAGTGATGAGCTGAGCAGAGGCTGCCTCAGGTCCCCTTTCTCTGTTTGTTTAGGTTCAGTCATCGTGGATGTGGCCTCTGGTGTCTCCAGTTCCCCTTGTTGTTAAGGGCTGAGAGAATTATTAGGATGGATTTTAGCCTCTAACTTCTCCTCCTGCCTGACCCACATGGCCCCGTTCCTTGAGGGGGGGGGGGGGTGTATTGGTTGTTATCCTGACCCTTTGGTTTGGAGCAGTGTCTTCGGCTCCCTACCTGCCAAAGGGGTGGCATTGCCCTTGAACGAATGACCACGGTGGGGCTTGGAGGCACAGGGAGGCCCTTGATGTTGCTATTGCTAGAAAAGATTACAGACCCTGCATCCTTTAGAAAGTAGAATTTGGTCATAATTTTTGGTTGGAAGCAGTTTGCTTTCAGATTAGCCCTTCAAGGGAACAGTTTGCGACTTCATGCAAAGTGGCTATAGGCTGCAAATCTGCTTTGAGAGATGGAGTTAGTGATATAATCTGCTACAGCGGGGCAGAGTCAACTAATAGGTCTGTCCGCTTTCTTCTTCTCTTTTGGCCCACCACTGGTCCTCAAGATTTCCCAGACCACATGGAGATGAGTGCTGGCCTGTGTCATAGCTTTGGGTGCTCTAGGATCAAATCTGGAGTTGGGGAACAATGTAAGGCAGCAAGCTGCGGGGTAGGACCAAGCTAGACCGAACTTACTTAGCCGCTTCCGCGCCTTCCCTCACAGACACCAACTGCCTAGGTTCTCTCAGAGCCCAGAGGTCTCATATAACACAGCCCAGATGATCAGCTCATGAGCAATAAGCTTGAGGCTTATGTCTTGTAATATGTAGATCACCCAGAGTCACAATTCCTAGTCGCGATTCCTAGGTCATACGCCCTGGGGTGTTACTAGATGCTGAGGTGCTGAGGAGGGAAATTGCTGTCCAGTTTCTCCTCGCTCGTTCTGTGTTGCTCTGATGTGGATACTGTGCTGTGGTGGACACTGCAGGGGGAATTGCGAGCTTGAAGTGCTTCCCCTGGTCCAACCTGAGCCCAGCAGCCTTTCGGTGAACAACAGCCTCCTGATGGTTGCCGCTCTGGCTTGTGGGTATTTGGGGTTGGCAGGGCAACTGCATGAGAGGACAAGCTCACAGGTTCTAGCGAGGATGAATCACAAGTTCACAGGCTCTAACACAGTAACAGGCCTGTCAGTTTCACTGCCACCCCCACTGTGGTGCACAGGTCAGCGGCCTTACCTTGACAGCCCACTCCTTGGATGCGATGGGGGTGGAGATGAGGCCGTTGCCCTGTGTCCCTACTCTGTTCATGCGTATGCCTGTTGTCCAGAGCCAGCGAGCAATGCCCTCGACAATAATCAGCTTTTGCGGCTCTGGGACTCACTATGCACTACTCAGCCTTTTGGTGTGCAGACGTGAGCTGAGCAAAGTCCGTGCGTCCATCCTAAGATGGATCATGGGACTGCAAATGTGGCTACAAATATGACCACTGGTGCTGCTCCTTCACCCTCCCTCCCCCCAAGCACGGGGGTTGCATCGCAGGGGCATGAGGACACCAGCGCTCTGCCCAATGAAAGGGCTGCAGCAAGAGATAAGCAGAGATCCGAACTGGGGGCCAGAGGCAGCAAGCTTTGCTGGCAAACAGTGATCAGGGTCTGGAAGTGGATGGCTTATCAGGGCATCCAGCACCATATTACACAACATGCCCCGGGGGGCAGCGGGCATTTGCGCCCACTTTGAGTGCCCCCAAAGCCCTTTGGTATTACAGAAGGGGCCGCAGACACTTGTGCGGCCCATTCTGTAATCCCAATAGCGCTGGTGCACATACAGCGGCAGCGCTGTCTTTAAGGGGGCATTCCCTCATTTGCATGGGGCTGTGCCCTTGCAAATGAGGGAATCCCTTAGCCTCTGCACCCGTGCCGTATTACAGGTGCAGGCCCAGAGTCAAAGAAGCCCTCAGAGGGCGCACTGACAGTGCACTACCGGAAAGGTGGCACACTGTCAGTACGCCTCCTGATGGCAGCCCTCTGGAGGGGGAAAAGGGGGTCCCATGGACACCCAAACTTCCCCCTACAATTGGGTGCAGTCAGTGATTGCACCCGCCTGCAAGGGAATCTCTAAACCCCTTTAAAAGTGCAGGTGGCTTGCCGCCTGCACTGTGAAAACACAGAGCAGCTACTTGCAGCAGCTCCGGTTTTCACATGAATGTTCTGCCCACAGGGGGCAGTGCATTCATTATAATATGGCGCATTTCCCTTTATAGCGCTGGGCGCAGCTTCAAAAAAGTGCGCCCAGTGCAATGAAGGGGGGTGGGCCGCATCTATAATGTGGCCCCAGGATGTCAGACGTTTATCGTCTCTCCTTCAAATCATTTGCTAATGAAAATCACTGAGAGACATAACATAAACATTCTCTACGTTTCATTTTAAAATACTATGCACCCTGTCTTGTGGGCTACAAGGCCTACACAGGGGTGACTTATTAATATTTGAAAGGATGATTTTTCCATAGTTTGAAAGGTTGTTTTGAGAGATCAGGCCACAATGGTAGGCAGAAGCCATGTTTTCCTTGTCAAACTTGTGGATGGCACCATAAGTGCTGAAATTCAAAGGTGACATTTAACCTTCTATGTATTTCTGCACCATATACAATTGCCTTTTAAGAAAATTAAATAAGCCAATTAGGAGACGTTCAAGGAAGCTATGTTTTAGGGTTCAGAGCACATGCACAGGCACCTTGGCAACAGTGACCCAGTGCACAGAGTAAAAAAAACAGAAGCATGAGTCCAACAAATTGAAGGTGACCACACAAAAGGAGGCACTTTCACTCCTAGGCCCAAACACCCAAAGGGGTAGGGTGATACACACTCATGTACACGTATTGGGTTCACGGGACCTACTGGCATCATGCAGCTTACATACTTTCCTTGATGCAACGGTGTCAGAAATTTCCAACCTTATGTACTTCCCAAATATAGCCGAAGAAAAAATGCCAAAAAAATGAAAGTTTTATGAAACAGCACATTTGTTTTCTGTGATTGAATACATAAATGGGACCTGTCAGGACTGTAATTTACTCAGTTGTGAAAACCTAATAAGTCCGGACCACTTTCAATGTTCAGGTTGCGACACTAATATCCCCATTATTCTAGATTTGTCGCCAATTCTACTGAGAGAACCCATGACTCTACATCAAACGTACAGCAACTTGCAGTTAGCCCTTATTAATGCTAGGTCATTGATTAAACACAGATACGAAATAGCTGACTTTATCAAAATAACAAACTCAATGTATTATTTGTAACAGAAACATGGGGTGATGTCACATCTGACTCCGACTTTAACATCACTGTTCCGCATGGCTACAAAGGGGCAGATATACAAGCCCCTTGCTCCACTTTTGCATCACTTTTCCCATCTTATAAGTGACGCAAAAGTGGTGCAAGGGGCTTGTAAATCTGCCCCAAAGTGTTTAGACACAATAGACAACTAAATAGAGGTGGTAGACTTGCATTGATACACAGGATTGAATTAAGTGCCCACTGTTCAATAACCTCTACGCCTGAATGTGAGGCCATTCTTTTTAAAATTACTCATTGGACCAAGATACTCTTAATGGCCTTCTGATCTACCGCCCTCCAGGCCCCAGACACAATTTTCTGGCTAATTTCCACTCATTGTTAGAGCTCAGTCTCCATTCAAATTATTTTTACGATTTAAGGAGATATGAATTTTCACCTAGAAAAATCCGGACACAGAGACACAGAGGAGCTCCTCGAAATGACATCAGAACTAGGCCTCAGACAGCTTGTTCAAGAAGCTATGCATCTAGCAGGGCACACTCTGGATGGTCTTTTTACTAACAACCCAGCTATCTCCAATATATCTACCCTTCCGCTAACCTGGTCTGATCACCATGCCATTATTTTTAGATATAAGCTCCCTCGACCCAACAGTCCTAATACGATCGATTCCAAGACCACTAGTAGAGTATGGCACAAAATTGACTCCACGACTTTGGTCAACCAGTTAGCACAAAGCCAACTGGACCTGGAGAAGGATGTGGAAACCTCAGCCATAATCTATCCTACATGGCTTGAGACTAATTTCGCAAAACTAGCTCCTACTACATGGACTAATAAAAATAGAAAAATTCCATCATCCCCGTGGTTCTCGGAAGTCCTGAGAGCAGATAAACAGGCTTGCAGAAGGCAAGAAAGGATCTGGCGCTAAAATTATGAAGCCCCGGAAAAAAATCGGTACAAATCCATGCTTTCAGATTCTTAAAAAAAAGTTGATTTTGGAGAAAAGTTATTACTATACAGTGCAGATAGAAAAAGCTGGTAATTCCAGCAAAGAACTATTACGAACCGTGAAACATTTGACTACAATTACAAAAGACGATTCCGTTAATCACAATCAAGAATTCTGCGATGCTCTTGCTCTTTCGTTTAGACTAAGGTAGATCAAATCTATGATCAGTTTGCTCACTCGACGTCAAACATTAACTTTACTGAGGAAGAAGACATTGTTAAAGCATCTTTTCTTAATTTTTCCCCTACATCTCCTATGCAAATAATTAAACTGATCTCTATGGCCAAATCAGGATCACCGGATGATCCATGCCCCCCAAGGACCCAAAAAATATTGGCCTCTTCATTGGACCTTATCTATCTAAGCTGTTTAATCAGATGGTCTCACAAGGATCCCTTTCTACTGTGTGGAAACAGGCTTGCATCTTGCCTCTTTTGAAAAAACCCAACCTGGACTCATCATACACGGCCAACTATCGGCCTATTGCGAGAATTCTTCTACCTGCGAAAATAATTGAGAAAACCACAAATGCGGAACTTTCTGCCTTTGTTGTTGATAATCAGATTTTGGATCACAGTCAGTTTGGCTTTAGAACAAATCATAATACGGAGACGGCTCTGATTAAAACCACAGAAGAAATTCGTTCCTCATTGGATGGCCGGGGGTCGACAGTTCTTGTTCTGCTCGACCTATCCGCAGCATTCGATACTGTGGATCACACCCTTCTGGTACATCGACTAAAATCAATAGGGATAGGAGGGAAAGCCCTCTCCCTTTTAACATCTTTTCTATCAGAGAGAACTCAAACAGTCCATCTTGGCAAGTTCAAGTCAGCACCTTTCACCCTCCCGTGTGGCGTCCCGCAGGGGTCCTCACTGTGCCCTACGCTTTTTAACATTTATGTGGCGGAATTGGCACCACTTTTTAATCTGATTCCCACCTCCTATGCCAATGATACCCAGTTGGTGATCTCGACAGTGGATAAAGATACCAATCACTCCCTAAAACTGTATGACTGTATGCTAACTCTGAGTCACTGGATGAGCACGCATTCCCTGAAATTAAATTCAAGCAAAACGGAAGTGATTAGGTTCGGTAATCTTTTCCCACCATGGTTCCCAGCCTGGCGGCCAGACAATCTTGCCCCCCCCCCCCCAGCTCCTGTGGTTAAAGCTAAGAACCTTGTGGTTATCATAGATGAGAAACTTAGTTTTAAATCTCAAGTTTCCAAGGTTGTGTCTTCCTCGTACTTCACAATCCAAACCATAAGAAAAATTCTCCCATTCATTCCCAAAACTTCCAGAAAGCTGGTTGTAACCTCTTTAGTTTTATCTAAACTTGATTATTGTAATGGACTTTATATCAATGTTCAATCTACTCTCCTCAGAAAGCTGCAGGCGGTACAGAATGCCACTGCAAGACTTATTATGGATATACCTAAACATCAGTCTGTTAGATAAGCAATTAGGGACCTACACTCGCTGCCAGTCGGTCCGCGGGTAAAGTTTAAGGCACTCTGCATCGCCCACAGGGCACTACATAAAGAAGGTCCAAAATTCTTATGAGACCTTTTTAGAGGGTACTCCCCTAACAGACCTTTATGTTCGGCCAATGCCAATCTGATGCCTACGGTCAGAATTAAAAAGTCGAACTGGGGGGGAGGAGTTTCAGCTACAATACCATCAAAGAATGGAACTCTCTTCCTTTATATCCAAGGATAATTCCCTCTCTTCTTGAGTTCAGAAAATAACTGAAGACCTGGCTCTTTTAGAGGTAGTTGTCCAAAGCATAGTATGTAGCACCGGCAGCGCCAAGACACCTAAGGGTATACGTGCGCTATACAAACTAAATTAACATAACATAACATAGCCTCTGGCAGAGTGAGGGAGGATTTCTTAAGAGTTTTTCACTGTTAGCAAACACACTCTCCTTCCAGGATAGTCCCCTTTTTGCTTCACTGAATTCTCTTTTTATTTTTCTGTCAATCTCTACTCCCTTTCCGTTCCTTCCTCAATGGCAAATTCCAATGTTTTCTAGTCTTTTGGCCCAGGTTAGGTACTTTCCACAAATCCCCCCATCATCATCTGTGGTACGTGTCACACTTGCAGTTTGTGATGTCATTAGAGTGATTTGACTAGTTCCAAATTGCAACAATTATTTACTTTTTATTTGGTAATTGAAATAAGGATATAGTGATCATTTTGACATTGCAAAATTATAATTTTTACATATATCTCAATTTGCAAATTAGTATTTGCAATTGTTTCTATTTTTAATTACAGAGTTTGACATTTTTTGGCCCTAATTTTTTTCACAGACAGGAGTAACACCCTTTCCAAGATGGAGATGGGAAATGAGGGAAGTTACTCATTGTACTAGTGGGAATGTAGAGAAAGGGTTTTCCCACATTGTGCTTGTAGCGAAAGTAGTAAAATGGGGTTCTCCATAATAAAAAGGTACTATTGGCAAATGTACTACTGTGGTAAATGCATGTAAGCATAAATGTACACATTTCACTTTTATGTTAGTGTTGTTATAAGGATTTGTAAAACACACTATCACCCTGAGGATATCCTGGCACTAAGCAGGTATGTGATGCCTAGCCCTGTCTATGATATGTTGGTTAATTGAAAAGTCAGATTTTCAGCTTCTTGCAGAAGTAAAGAAGATAGGAGGAAGCTCTGGTGTATGCAAATAGGAGTCTTGCACAGCAGATGTGTCTGGGTGGTTGGTGGAGCGAGATATGACTGTTCAGGTAGGTGATGCCTGAGAATAGTAGTGCCTTAATGTGTGTGTGAGGAGTTCGAATTTAGCACATTTGTGTATTGAGAGTCCAGTGGAGCTCCCTGAGGTGTAGTGTGATGTGCCTTCTGTTTGGAGAGTTGAGGATGAGTCTGACTTCCGAGTATTTCAGTATGGTTTATAGTCTTCTAGTGAGTTACTTGGTGGTCCCAGGATAAAGGGTGTTCCCATAATCTAACTCGCTGGTTACCAGGGAATGAGTAATACATTTTTGAGCGCTGCTTGGAAGCCATTTAAAGTTCTTCCTCAGTATCTGCAGGGTGTTGAAGAAGGATGCAGTTACTGCATTGTCTGGTGTACCCATGTCCAGTTTAATGTTGATGATTATTTTGAGGTTCCTGGCATGCGTTCTGGGTGTGGGTGTAGATGTACATCTGAGTTTGGCCAGCCATGAGTTGGGGTCATATGATGAGGTGCTCTTGCTGAAGATTAATACTTCTGTCTTCTCAGTGTTGATCTTAAGTCAGTTGGCTTTCATCGAGTTAGCGACTTTGTTCATGCAGGCAGTGAATTTGTTTATGATGTTGGTGGTCTTGTATGAGTGGGAAGGTATGAGTTGTGTGTCATCAGTGGAGGAGAGCATGTTGATGTTGTGTTTGCAGGTGACGCTGTCCGGAGGGATTATGTATTCGTTGAGGAGGGTGGGGCAGAGCGATGAACCTTGAGGTACTCCGCAGATAGGTTTGCGGGCTTCCGAGGAGTGTGATCCAGCAGAGAACGGGGCCTTGGATTCCAATCTTGTGCAGGCACCTGAAGAGGATGGGGTGGGAGACCTTGTCAAACGCTGCAAAGAGGTCCATGAGAATGAGGGCTGTTGTCTCTCCTCTGTCAAGTTTCAGGCAGATGTCGTCTGGGGCAGCAATGAGTACTGTTTATGTACTGTTGTTGGGCCTGCATCCGGTCTACGTGGTGTGTAAGATCTTGATTGTGCATGGTTGATGAGATGATCGGTGAGACGCTAGTTGATTTGTTTTTCTATGACCTTTGCACGGTATAGGAGGAGGGAAGATGTTCTGTAGTCTGCAACAGTGGCTGGGTCAGCAGATGGTTTCTTGAGCAGCGGCATGACAGTGCCAGGTTTCCAGGTATCTGGGAATGTGTTTGAGTTTATGGAAGCATTGAGGATGGGTGTTAGTGGTTCGCTGATTAGTAGGAGTCCTTTGGTGATAGCGTGGTGGTGGCTAAAGTCAGATTGAGCCCCTGAGTGGCTCATCTGCATGGCAGTAAGGATTTTGATGGTAGTGACAGCAGGCCTCAAGGTCATGGTTCGTTCATTGGTTGTGATGGGTAGTTGAGTTACAATGCTAACGGGGTCCAATTGAGGGTCAAAGTTGAAATATATAGAGATGGTCTTGCTACAAAAGAATTCAGAGGGCTTGTTGCAATGGTCTTGTAAGGGGGCGATGTTGTTGGCGGCAGCAGGAAGTGGGGTGAAATCTTTGATCATGATAAAGATGTTATTGCTGCTGTCACTGCAGGCATTGATGCGATCTAAATGAGCTGTGTGTTGGGTGTTCTGTATCTGCTAATGATAGCATCATAGGGATGATTTGAAGATGTGCTTATCTGCAGTGTCTTGACTTGTTTTTCTCTTAGGCTTCAGTGACTTGCCGTGGCGTTTCATCAGCCTGAGTTCCTTTGTGTGCCAAATGGCCTGTAGTCAGCTTCTTCATATTGTGTTGCTCTTGAGGGGAGTCAAAGTGTCTGTTGCTGTGGTGAGCCAGCTTTTGAGGTTCTTGATGGCTTTCAGCAAGTTGTTGGTGTGCTCAGGCTGGTGCTCAGAGAGGGCGGAAGCCCACTCCTCATCTGAGAGGCTTCTCAGCTGTGGCAGATAATTTCTGTTGTGGTAGGTCTGTGATGGTGCGGGATGAGCATGCAGAAACTGATGAGGGCATGGTCTGTCCACATCAGATTTGTTGGCTTGTCGACTGTAATGTTGCTGATTGAAGAAAACAACCTGGTCCAATCGGTGTGCTGTCATGTGGGTGTGTTCGGCAACGTGCTAGGTAAGGCCAATGTTATTTGTTAATGTAACTTGGGTAAGTATTACTCATCGGTAGCAATAGTCGTAGTGTCCTAGGAGTACTGCTGAATTTTACTGAGAATTAACAAAAATGAAACATTTAGTTCAAACATAGGTATGTGATTTTGATAAAAATTACCATCTTTTTTAGAATTAGACCTACTGTATATGTATCCACTGGAGATGAGTGCACTGCAAGACCTAACATCGCACTGATGTACGTTTACTCAGAGCAGTTAAGTGTGGCATATCTACAACTGCATATGAACTACCTCAGTTGGAACTTTTTGCAAAGTAGCATTAGTGAATATGTATTGTTAGAGAGAAAAACACAAGACAAGATGTCTATCATAGTTAGAATCAAACATCTCTGCACAGACATGTGAAATCTGTATTGCAGGTTTATTGACATGACGCAAGCGATCTAGATTGTTTTTTTTTATTCTTCCTTGACTTTTATGCATGACCACACAACCACCTGTTCTGGACCATAAGGGATGTAAGAGACAACAACTGCAGGTATTGAGTATTTCAAATTTAATCGCCTGATTTCGCGTTATTGCTGAAAGGTTATCCCATGATGGATGTCCCCTCCACGAAATTACTTGTGCATTCTATCATATGGCACTTGTAATTAGGGGAACAGGATAGCCATCGCGTTTGTGATGGAGTAACCCGTCCACCAAACTCTAAGTTAGGCAGTAAGTCATAGTTTAGCACATTTATTCATCAGCTCTGTCACCAGGACTTTTCATGGTGCTTCAAAGAGGCAGTTGTCTGTGCTGATGGCTTGAGGGCCTGTACCAGAAATTGGAATGGCTTCTCCGTTTTCAACTTTTCAAGAAAAAAGCTTATTGTATTTAGGTATTAAGTCCCATAGACTCCTCAGTACTGTTTCTTATCCAGGCAGTCCTTGGAGCAATATTCTATGGCTAATGATCTAAGAACAGCAGTTTGCTTGTCAGGGGCTACCCTGACTCAGCAACTATCAAGCGGGCTCGTTTTAATGCGCCACCTCGTCCTTACCTTGTTCTTTGTCAAGCAGCCCAGAATTCCAATTTGGAAAAAATACTGTTTTCCACTCTCCCTGTGCAATAAAATGCTCTTTCGCGTTGCTGGCAAATTAACTGTCATGGCCCAAAGGCTAAGTTTATTTTCTATCATGACCAGCACTTAAGTTGTTTTCGGCTCCCTGCTCCCGCTTCCCCATAAAACTGAATTATATCATCAGTCAACAATTAGATCTGCAATGCCTGAGCATTTAATCTTTTTCCATTCCGTTAATGTCACAATCAAAACTTCAAAATAAAAAAATGAGTGAGCTACACAAAAATAAAAGAAAGCAAGCCAGACAAAGGCAAAAAAACACACTACTTTATATTACTTTTATTCTCGGCACTTAAATAAAAGCAGGTCAAACCCGACAACTGTTCATCTTGTTATGTGGTACCCATCACACTAAAAAAGCTAAAAGTTTGTGCGCTTTTCAAAGAACAACGAACGACTTTTAATCGGTTTTATTTTACACAAGCCTAGTATTTGTTTTTAGAAGAAGGAAGTACAAATAAAACATCAAAATATGAAAAAGGGATGCTTAATTTTCAATACTGATATTGATTTTTGGAACTCACTGACCTTTCATTGTATGAATTATGCAAACTTAGTGACAATTTAAGTAGATAAATTAGGTTTTGACAGAATTGTGTATTTACTTCTGGGTTTTTTTGAGACTTGACTATTTTGTACAATTTATAACTCATAATATCATTTAGTCCAATTTTCCTTATCTTCCTATACCAAATCTACATTCTTTTTCAGAGAGCAGATCGAGTAGTGCATAATAGTATGCACACTTCCACATTCGATTTTGTACATAAAAATGCTAATTTGCATATTAGTATGCAAATGTATTCATACAATTAAGATTAGATTTTTCTTTCCAAAAACCCATCCAACAAATGTCAGAGGCTTATAACTCACATCATTCATTAATTTAATCTTAACATTCACATTAAAATGCATACCAATGTTTTCCTCAAATTAAAATTTCAACAATAAAAATTCTTAGTAGTTTAGAGGAATATATAAAAAAGGGCAAACATTATCCAAAATAATAGTTTTTAGAGTTTTGACCTAAGTAAAAAAAAAAAAAGTTTTAAAAGACAGTCTGCCTTAGGAGTCTGCTAGCATTTTACAAATATAAATATGAATTAGCATTAATCCTGGGCGGAGTTCAGCGGAGTTCTGCGAGTGGCGGAGTGTGTTAGGGTCATGCCGTTCGCAGTGATTTAGAGCACCAGGTGTTTGTCCCTGCCTGTAAAATCATAGCAAACAACACAATGCGCAGCGCAAGAGGGTGCACCTTCCATTCTGCTGCTTGAGTAGATTTTCTACTCAAGCAGCAGTTTTCTCAATGCGAACTGAAGGATTCTCAATGCGAGTTGTCATGACCTGCCGTGACCGGATTGAGAAATCTGACCACAAGCGATCAAGGAAAAAACTCTGCTCTGCATAGCAGAGTTTTCGGGAACTCCGTGTGCTTCACGGAGCGCGGAGGGTAGAAAACTCTGCAAACTCCGCGAACGGAGCAGAGTTCACCACCTAGGGTTAATTGGCATGGAGAGTGTGCACTCCGTTATTGTGTTGATCCTCTCTGATGTAATGTAATAGTTAAGCATAGTTCACCACCTATTCCATGTTATTTGGAGGTAAGCAGTTTTGGCCTGAAACGACAGACATTTGCCATTTAATAATCTGCAACTTGTTTACTCAAGATTTAACAGTTCAGTGTATGCATATGTGCAGGTGCAATTGTTGCCTATAATGTGTAAATCTAGCTAAAAAGCGAAGGGTAGGTGCTGAACACAATGGGGGAATGGTTGCACTCCATCATTCAACTATGATTGAATGAGGGATGGCAGGAACAAGAGAACATTGACATAAAGAGGGGCACATGAAGAAACATAGGTGTAGGAGTGAAGCTTTAGCCAAGATGCTTTACGAGTTAAAGTAGGAAGTGGCCAGTTGCCTGGTTGGCTGATTGGCAGTGCAATCAAAATAGGTTGGGGTATTTTGAGAGAGCTCATAAGTTGCCTCAAAAACCTTGATCATGGCTAAGGTTTTAGGGCATAGTTTTATGTTGCAGATATCTGTACACCATTCCAACAGTGACGGAGTTCAAATACTGCCAACATAAACGTCAGTCTGCCCAATTTAAATGCATATAGACCTTTGGACTGGCTACAGATGTGACTGCTCTGTCACCGCCATAGCTAAACCTCTCTAACGGAGTACGGGCCATTGGTGAAATGGCTACATGTCCCCCCGACCAATCAGGACAGGAGGACATGTAGCCATTTTCTTTTGTCCATCACCGCCAGCCAAGCCCTGGTGGTGAGGGTCAGTAACAACCAAATAATGCCCCCCGCCATGAGAGATTACTCTCATAGTGACAGGAGCATCATTCCTTTTTTTATTTTCAAAAAGAAAATCTCATTTTGGGATTTTCTTTTTGAAAATAAAAAGTGGATAGTTTGGTTCAGATTTGCATCATGCTGACACAGCCCTGCACCAAACAGTGGATTTAATTGACAGAAGCCACCATAATGGGACTTTCTGCTAGTGCTTTATAAATGACTGATAGCTTGGTGGTCATTTAGTAATTTGGTGGTTGGGAATTCCAACAGGGAATTTAAGAAATTTCCTCCATTGTGCTGGTGGGACAACGGCCCACTGCTGATATATAAATGAAACCCTTATTCCTGTCTCACTTTCTACTTTTATAGAATCTGTCCAGATGATTGACATTTTCTCATCATATATACCAATTGAGGAGGCTGACCTTCAATCGCCTTTTTGTTCGGTGTCGGGGTTGCCTTTGCTGCTTTCGGTTTGTGGCCCTTTGGTTCCAACGGATCTTTAGGTCTTACCTTCTCTGTCTTCTTCTTTGACTCCTTCGCTTTCTTTTCGTCACGGCATTATCGGCGTCCTTTTCTAGAACTTCGACGTCTGATCCTTCATGTGTTGATTCTGCAGTAGCTGCATGCTCCTCTTTGTCGCTCGTGGAAGGTTTCTTTGATGGCTGCGATATCGTGGTGTAGTGGGCTTGTCTCTGATTTTGGCGCGTCCTGAGAGTCTTCAGCAGGAACGCTGCATAGGCCTCACAGTCTTTGTCCTGGTGATCCTTGGGTAGGCAGAGGTTGCACATGGTGTGTGGATCACACTATGCGTATTTGTGATGGCACTTAGGGCAGAATTTATAAGGGGTCTTCTCCATGGCCCCTACCTCGCAATTTGTGGCCTGGAGTGGTCCTCTGGTGTTGAGAAGGGGCCGCTTCACTTCTGTCTACCACTCTGCGTCATTGATCGATCTCTTCCCGTTGATCTTTTCGATGACAATCTTCTTTTCTTTAAGTTTTTTTGGGAAAACGCAAACTTTCTTCCGAGCTTCCCATCTTGCTTCCAAACCCAATGGCGGAAAAAAGAATCTGAAGCTGGCCACCGCGCACGTCAACTTCCAGGATACCATCTGACTTCACACAGGGGACGTACCTGGCACCAAATGGTGGTCGACAGCGACCAAAACAAGAAGAAGAAAAAAAGGAAAAGAAAAGAAAACAAAGACAATTTCGGAGCCAACCATTAGATGGCAGAATGATGCACAGCATGTGAATCCAGAAAAGGATTAATGCTGTAAAAGTAGCCTGCCGTAATTGAGAAGGAAAGATTTGTTGCATGAATATCATCATATTTATCTTAAAGGTGAAGTGTTCTGACTTATGTGATGAAAAAAGGGCTGGACATGGAACAGAGGGAACAAGAGTAGGAAATATTCAAAGAGACTGGTTATGTTATGCCTACCAGTAGAGGATATTTAAAATTGCGTTGGGGAAGGTATCCAAGCTATTTCATTTGTGTGCTTACTAATCAGGCACAAAAATGTAAAGAGTTCATGCTATGTCAGATAAGCAATTTGCGATCCTGGTAGCAGAATAGTTGGACTATTTCTTCATGAAACTGTCTTTGTGAATGGAAATCAATATGAAAAATAGGAGCTAATGGTGTGCGCCTGCCTACGTACAGCAGCTATTATATTACATATTGTGAATACAGAAGAATTCATTATCTATGAAACAAACATAAATACATATAAACATGGAATAAATATCATACATAGCCGCTTCCACTTGGTGACCAAAAAATCATCACCATTGGAATTTGACCCTACAATTGTTGACAAGTGATTCATGACTCTTTATGGGTAGGCAGGTAAAAATGAATCCAGGGTAAAACACAAAGGTCCTGATTCGCAAATCTTTTATCTCAAACAGTGCACTTATTCAAACATTTTAAAAACTTATTTCAGAAAACCTGTGAAATTTGAAGGTTTTCAAGAGTACTAGAGCAAAAGTATGCAAGTTGGTATTTCTGATCATGTGCAGTCAGCTGAAATTGTGCAATTTTGTGTGATGCAATGCTTTATGAAAAATACTTTGATTACCATAGATTTATTTTTACTTTGGACTCCTGGTATTAAGACCTCTGCACTTAGTGAGTCTCACTAATGGAGTCTCATCATCTGAAAGCTTTTCCAAAAATGAACTTGAGTAATAGCCACCAGTGTCTGCCGTTTAAGATAACACCTGCTGCTATGCAGCTGCGGCAAAAGGTTCTCCTCTGGTTACACATGAACAAGTGTCTATATGTGTACAAGTGTGTGGGCCTAGTGAGGAACACTGCAGAGTGATTAGGTCCACCCCGTGTCAACAGACCGCACCCGCAGCCTCATCATCATCTTGGGCAGCAAGCTATCTATGAAGAAACAAGTCAATGCACCCTCATCTGCCTGCTCCCACACCCTTCTCATGCTCTGCAATATCTTCAGGTGTCTCCCAGTCAACGCCAGATGGACCGACACGCAGGCCCTCATTATCAGCAGACTGGATTATGGAAACACAATCTACATAGGGATCACTGCATGCCTTCGAAGAGACTCCAGACAATACAAAACTCAGTGGCAAGACTCATCCCAGAGGGACCCACATCACAACCTACTCAAGAGACTACACTGGCTCCTGATCCAGACGAGATACCACTTCAACATGCCAACCCACGCTTAAAAGGCCTTACACAGCAAAGGACCAGCTTACATCAACAAACGCCTTACCTTCCATCACAGACCAGACAATTTAGATCTGATTCCCTTACAGAAACCCCACAGATCCGCCAAACCACAGCGAACGGCACTCCTTCTTGCACTTGGTGGCCAATGCATGGAACAACCGTCCCCTGCAGCTCAGGACCGCACCATCTCTCTAACTAATCAGGAGAGAATTCAAGACCTGGATGATCGAATGAACAACCCACCAAGCAGCAGCCAACTTCTCCAGCGCCTCGATCTCTTTATGGGTGATTTGCCGTACTTTACAAATGATTGATTGATTGATTGGTTGATTGATTGAGCTTAGGATCTGAGCTCAGGTACCATGTCATGGATGAGATCCTCAATACGTTTGCTATAGCCTGTGCGGACTTTATAATTTATTGAGCATCCAAAAAGATGGTACATTTCTTTTTGCCTCCAGCGTAAGTATGTCTCTTTTTCACTGTGTTAGATGTTGTGTGAAAATTTGGCAAAGTAATAATTTAGAATTTGTGTGAAAATTTGGCAAAGTAATAATTTAGAATTAGCTCAACAATACACATGATTAATGCAATTTTTCCTATTTTTTCATATGTCCCAAGTGCAAATAAAAAATCCCTCTGCTAATATTTGCACTTCGTTTTCTTTTTGGTTTTTTTTGCAATATTTCTATGAGCTATCCTTAATGAGGTTTAGGTTTTGATCTACCCTCAGGGTCAAGATAATTGCTCTGCTGGTCACCCGGTAACTCAAAGTCTCTCCAAACAAATAGACTTCTCTTAATAGAGGAAGGAACCAGAGGAGAAATCTGCTAAGTGTATTAAGTAACAAACCTGGGTATGATTTTCTCCCAGGGTCAACAAACAGGGTGATGGGCAGACCTCTGGCACCAGTCACATCAAAGGATCCTTTTTAAGTCTTGGAGGGAATAAACCATCTTTGCAATGTCACCCAGGAAGAGAGCCAATCAACGGGGGAGCACTTGCAGGCCACATATTGATTCTTCCATTTGAGAATGCTCAAGATACTGTTCAGGGATTTGTCTGCCTCTGGGCCGCTCCTAGGAGTTGTCGATCATGGTGGAGGGAATGCAGCATCTCAATATTAGGCAGAGATGCCCACATTCTGGATTTGACCACTTCTAAAACCCCACAGAGGGAGAAACCTGGAGACAAAGGGGAACTATAGAAGAGATAGGAAGTATGCACTGTGTAGAACAATACCTGACTGGATAGGATTTTAAGTTTGTATTTCTGGGAGATTATAAACCCTCTCACCAGTGCCAGTTGTACTGGCCTCTCTACTACCTTTGAGGAACAGTTGAGTGTAAACTTCCTGGTAATGCTGAAGAAGACTTCTTTGAACCTGGCAATAGAGCTACTAGGAGCTGGGGACAACATTACTGGTTCTCTTCCTCAATGGAAGAGTAGTCTACAAAATAAGCTCCATAAAACATCCAATTGAGAAAACTGCAGCATTCTGAAGCCAAGGAGGTCTTACACAAACACTCCTGATGGCAGGAGTGTGACACTAGGAGTGTCATGAAACAAAGCTCATTCAAAAGGCTTGGTGGATTTGATGTGCTTCATTTGATCCCAGAAAGATCTTCACCTACCTCAGGGAGGGCCATAGTTCCAGGGGACGACCCAGCTTCTCCTCACTATGATACAGTATTCTTATCTCCCCATGTAGAGAGATGGAAGCACTGGTGAGCTGGCCTCTCAGGCTGTGGGGTAAAAATCCACTCTCCCCTGATCTAATTGGGCTTCCAGACCACCCCAGAATGCCCCTGCAGCATAGTGGTATCTCCCAGGAGTGTGTGGCAAGGACAAGAGTAGACAGAATAGGCAATCTTAAACAGAGGCCAGCCAGGCGCGTCCACTTCCCACTCCTTCAAAGAGGAGGTGTACAAGAAAGGAGGAAGGCTTTGTGCCATCAAAGGTTCAAACTGTCAATATCAGTCAGGTGGCCCTAAGTAGGTTCAGTGTTTAATGCAATTCTAAAGAGGGGAACTGACTGGCTCCCCTTCCAAGAAAATAAATGCAGGAGTTGGTGCCTCTTGAATTAAAAAATAAAACAAAGAAAACTCAAAAGGAAAAAGGAACAATTTGCAACCCTGCAGCAGCCAATTCTAAGGGCTTTCTGGGCAGTGCAACTCATCCCATTAGTCCTTACTGGAAAGGAAACCTTTTCATCCTTGGCATCATTGTGCTCCAGGAGGGCATTGTCACCACTGAGAAAATCGATGAGTGTTTGGTGCTGCCAGGAGAGTGGAAGACCCTCTCCAAAGACCCTGAGGGAGTTTCAAATGTGCCACCCTAAATATCCTAGGGCAAGGAAGGAGTGACACCTGGAGATGTTTTACATTATTTCAGCCACTCCTAGAACATAGATTTGTCAAAAAGCTCTGGGGTGCATCGATTCATTCTTTTTACTAGGTTTTCTGAGGTTGTCAGACAATCAAGATCATGTAAAAAGAAGAATCCACCACCAAAATGCTCCCTCATGTAATTCTATATTTATATGTTGGTTTTTGTGCCATTTTATATAGTGAACTTGGCCAAAGTACAACAGAGTATTTTACAAAAAGAACAGATGTAACACATTTTAGGCATTGAGAGATTAAGGGGCCGATTTTGAGTTTGACGAGCAGCTTGCAGTGCGACAGAAGACATCACCTACACCACACTGATGGACTACCATCCACAAAATTTAGATATTACTGCTGGCCCAGTGGCCAGCTCTGTACATTGAAAGGAACTGCAGCGGATCTTTGTCTTTTTTCATTTTCATGACAAGTGGCGGCTCCTCTGCTAAGGTGGAGGAACATCGCCCACTGCACTTTGAGCAGTGCAAAACAATAAAAATACAATTATAATAACAAGATGTTATTATCATTTTATTTTTCTGTGCCACTCAAAGCAATGTTAAGGAGGGGCGGGGCTAGGGTGGGTTCGCCACTATCAGAGGGAGCAGGAGTGGTTTGCTCTCCCTAAGTGTACAGGAATGTTTGGCCAGCCCTCTTGGGCCGGCCAAACAGTCATGTGCACTTAGCATGTTCTCCACCTAGGCTGTGTTGAACAGTCTGGTGGAGAACTTGCCCAGGCTTCGAGGCACTGCCTGAGCAGTCAATCAGTCCAGAAGCCTGGGTGCTTCCGGTGTGCATCAGAGTGAGGACGGAGGAGAGGCGCGCAGTGGAGGACGGAGGAGAGGCGTGCGGCAGCGGCGGCGGCAAAGGTAAGGTTCTTTTTCCTTTTTTCATCCCCAACCAGCCCCACCACCCCTAGACAGCCTCCACTGTTAATGACGTTTAAACTCACTGTGTCAGAAACTAGCTGCAATCATGTCGCATTTTTTTCAATGCAGCTAAACATAAACCGGGAATATGGAAACATTAGCATGGGCCATTAAAAGAAGAAGGCGAAGGAGATATCTGTCACGTTTGTGTCAGAGTAACCCGTCCGTCAAACTCTAAATCAGGCCCTCAGACGACTCTTTTTAAAGTGGTCACTCCCCCAGAGGATATAGCGCAGCCTTTGCTAATATTATGGTTTAGTGAGTAAATAATTCCATTGAAAAGACGAAACATACAACATTCAGAAGAAAAAGAATGTCTTCTCCCAATTACACAGGTGTTTCTACCATAGATACAAGCATTTGCGGGACTTATGATAGCAAACTCAGGTTACTATTGTTATATTGTTTAATTTCTATTAACCAGGCCTGACCATTTAAAAAAAGTAAGCATGAGCGTTATTTCTTTAAGAAAGTAAATTTTTCGTTAGCTATGATGGGTTGCATGTATGCAAAGGAAAAAAAATGCTTTTGACATGGGGATACATGTCGATTCCACAAACTGTTTGAGTATGGTCTGTTATTCTGACATTAACTGTAAAATTATTCTGTGGTTGCTGTTAGTTTAATAACCTAATCCAGATAACCTAAAAAGGATACATTTGCAACAAAGATTCGTTTTTGAGACATTCTTTAAAGAAGAGCCTACTTTTCATATTGACATAATTAGTTGACAATGTTTTGGGATAAGTAATGTGAGTGGGTGGAAGCAAGAACAGCTTTCATCTTGACTACTGGCTCATAGAGTGATAGGCAATAACAATATGGCAGAGTGTGAAGTTTCTAAAAAATCAATTACAGTTATTCCTTCATTTAATCTATTCTGTAGGCGTTGCAAGGAAGAGATTTGCATTTTTAACTGACTTTACATAAAAGAATCCTAACACCATCTGCAAAACGTGTGGAATGTGGAAAAGGAGTTCATAAATAAATACACATGTTTGCTTGTTTTTAAGCAAGTTGTGATATGTATTATATATGCTCTTTTTTAGGTATTGCCTGCGGAGAGCTGTAGGGGTCTTGGAAGAGCTCATAATATCACACAACCCTTGCCACACAACATACAACATACTCATAGATACAGATACAGCAAGGGGCTTTTGGACAGCCCCTTTCAGCCACGGGCTATTGTGGTTAAGCTGGCTTTAATCATTGGCTTTAAGGGTTGTCCATCAGCGTTGGTATCACCCCATGGCATTTTATGGATGTGAACTACTTAAATGAGCATTGCCATGGCAAGAGGTCTCCCTTTTGGGACCTGTTGGCATTGCCATATTTTTTGGCATTGATCTGCATCATCAAAATGTTTTTGCCAATGCTGTACATGATTGCCAAAGAAAATACAAAGTGCGTACATAACGCATTTGTGTCATGATGAGGCTACTGGCACCCACAACTTTCAGTAGGGGTGTGCACGCTCTATGACACATTGCATACAAGCATTACCACACATGCCTGCCTCCTGAGTGATGCATGCACAATTTTATTTAAATTTTTAATTTACTGATTCAAGATGGCAGATGTCTTAGCATAGTAAACAAAAAAATATGTTTTCAATTGCACTATAGCGCATTTCAGCCAGTGGAGTGACCTAGCAGCAAATGGGAGATGCCAGGCCCTCCAAGAAATATTAAAAATAAATAGACATTTAGGGCAATATAGGAGTGGGATTGGGGAAACAATTTAGAGTCAAATTGGATTAAATTAAACAAATCTAGGCGGTGGTGAGAAGAAGTAAATGAGGTAAAAATTAGGGCACAAAGAAGACAGCAACATGGAGTATGGAGGGAGTTTAGTGGGCATGGGATTCATCAGAGGGTGGGTAGCACAGATGGGAGAGAGCAACACGGAGCACAGAGCTGGGTATTTTATTTTGGAAAAGCACACAAAGGACGAGTTGAAAAACACGTGCACTCTTGTGGAGTGTGTAATAAAAAGGAATAAAATAGTTCCCTAAAATTGTATGTGGAAGGGTACAAGTCAGACATTTAAAAGGATTGTAAAGAGATTGTGTTTAAAGGGAGGGACAAACACAAGGAGTTGAAGGTGAGGCTTTTCAAGTAAGAAGCTTGAGTGTGTATAGGGCTCCCTCCTGGACTCCTGACCTCCTGCAATGTTAGCAGCTGCAGTGGAAGTGATTAACCCGGTGATTAATTGTTTTCACTCGCTCTTAATCTTTCGGGTTATTCTACTGTGTGGAAAGTTGCTAAGGAGGTCCCTCTCCTTAAGAAGCCTTCTTTAGATCCCAACATCTTCGGATACTATAGGCCAATCTCACTGTTACCAGCATTTTCCAAAATGCTGGAAAAATTGATTAATCTGCAACTTTCAGATTATTTAGAGCAGGGCAAGTTGCTACATCCTAGTCAATCTGGATTTCATCCACGTTACAGCACGGACACATTGATTTTATAAATATATGACCATATTAAGTGGTCTCTGGATCAAGGCAAAAATGCAGCACTGATTCTACTCGACTTATCTGCTGCATTTGAAACCGTCCCTCACACAATTCTTTTGCAATAACTTACCAACCTGAATTTGGGAGGCCTGGTATGAGACTGGTTGAATTTATTCCTTGATTCCAGAAGGCAGTCGGTCTCAGTAGCACTTTTTACCTCTGATGTTAAAGCAGTGAAGCAGGTTTTCCTCCAAGTTTCTTCCTTGAGTCCTACCCTTTTTAATGTCTGTCACCGCTGGCTTCATTGGTGGAGTCGCAGCCGCGGCCCGTGGAGGGAGTTCCGTGGGGTGGTAAGGCGGGGCGGGGGAGGGGCAGGGTGGGGGGGTTCTAAAAACCGGAATATGGATAATTGCAGGTAAGTAAACAATTAAATAAATAAAACGAATTTCGTAGCGCGCGCTGCATCGCAAAAAAAATGAAATTCTGCTTTTTGTCTCCCATTCGGCAAACTGATGGGAAGCTTTCTGGCCATGTCAGCTCCCCCACCCGTGTCTGTGTTTTAGGTTGCTTCATACCCTCAAAAAAGTCCTGCATCCCTTGCCTTTGCATTGAAGGAGGACTGTGATTCAGGCACTGATTACATCACAGTTGGAGTATTCTAAGGCTCTCTACGTTGGCGTGTCCGAAGCCTTGCTAGGACTTCTGCAGGTGGTATATTGCTGCTGCCCAGCTCATCCTGTGATTGCTTAGTCGGACATCAGTTTCTCCCTTCTTAAAATCTATGCATTGGTTGCCTATCAGGAATCAGATTCTGTTCAAATCTCTTTCCCTGGTTCATAGGAGGTGTTTCATGTCAGTCAAGGCTATGTTGCAGCTAGGTTCCTCCCTTATTGCCCTACCAGAATGTTGTGTTCAGCATCTGCTACCTGCTGCTTTGTTGGTAGTGCCTCGCATAAAGCACACGAGGAAAGGAGGTAACGTTTGTTCATTCTTAGTGGCCAAAGCCTAGAAACAGCTCCAGCGGGACCTTTGGATGCTTCCTTTGGATGCTTCCTTCATTGATGTATTCTGAAGGAGGCTGAAAACCTGCCTTTTCCCTTCCACCTATTAGGGTTCCGTGTGTGGGTGCGTACCTTAGCTTCAGCACCGCCCCACTCTTGAGTTACCATTCGCTCCATAGAACTCATTCATTCAAACGAATGAAAGTGACAATAAAGCCACTAAAAGCGACAATGAAATCAAACAGTGGTAAGTAATGTGTAATATTTTAGCCAACTGTAAGAGGCTTTCACCTACAGACAGCTAGAAGCTGTCTAGTAGGTAAGACCTAAAAATGTTGAGGCAACAATACAAAGGAATGCAGTGCCTTACAATACTTTCTTTTGCAACTATAGACATTGTTGGGGCACAAAGGTTACACCATCAACACCTTCCAGCCTGGGGATAAGTATAGTGAGCATCACCTCTCTAGTAATAGTGGACCAACTACATCCTTCCACCTCGTGTGGTGATCCCTTTCTCTCTATTTGCTGTTGTCTGTGCGTACCTTGGCTTTCATCCCATTTTGTTCTGTTTTTGTGCACTCTCTCTGTTTTGTGCACTTCAGTCTGTTGTTGTGCCTAATTTGGTTTCCTATGCAAACGTTTTGCATCCCTTAAATTTGTTTTTCATACATTGACTCTTGTTCTCCGTGCATCTCATGCATTGTTTTTGGACATCAGTTCTAAGCACTCGATGGCCTCTTTTCGCAGATGCATCTCATTTCTGGTTCTGTGTATCTCATTCTCCTTTTGTGCTAACTTAATTCCCCATATTCTCCTTAATTTACATTTTCTGTACACCAGGTACTTTATTTTAGTTGTCATCGTTCCATTTCTTTAAGAACAACTACAGCTAGCGAGGGTGGTTATCACAGATTTCCATGTGGTGATTTGCTTCAGTTCTTTGTTTAGTCATGTGATGTAGACTGGGAGTAGAACTTCAGTTGTCTTTGTGGGGTCGGATGGCTACAAGCAGTGCATTCTGGTGGCAGAAGTGCTTGGCAGATACATGCAGATGTGACCAGCACCTTTGTTTGGAAATAAACCCTTGTCAGTGAGCTCCAGTTACGAAAGTTGCAACCCTAGTCAGCCATAAAAACACTAAGGAGCATATTTCCAAGGGCACAACACCACAAGAACGTTACTTTTTGTGATGCTCCTGGGGCTTTAAGTCCTGCCCTTATTTACAAGGCCGTGAAAGGGAATTGGCAATGGGTGTTGCGGTGGGTATTCCGCAGCAACACCCATTGATTTTGACGCTGCCCTTATTTACAAGGGTGGCGTAAATTGGAGGTATCGCCTAATTTAATACCAGGGAAAGCCTGGTCTTAACCTGGCAAACGAGGGGAAATGTTTAATTTCTCTTCGTTTTTGCTGCTTCTTTGTGTGCTACATTCTGCAGCTCACATAGGAACAGAAAATTGGCATGAATTATTGTTTATGTGCAGGAAGGTGTCCCTTTCTCACATAAACAACTATTAAAAAATGACAATTTGCAACTTCTATGTGTGCTGCACAATCCAGCACACATAGGAGTTACAAATCACCATTAGTGATTGTTTATGAACAGGAAGGGAAACCTTCCTGCATATAAACAAACATTCCCTCAACGCAGACACCCTTGCACTATGGTGCAAGAGTGCCTGTGTTGGTGCTAGGCAGCTGAGTTTAGTGCCAGCACTAGGGAAAACGCAGGGAAACGCTGTATTGTTGTAAATATGGTGCATCCCTGCATTTTCAGAATTGCGGAGCGTGGCGTTAGCAATTTTTGCTTAACGTCACACTTTGCCATTCTCTTGTAAATATGCCCCTAAAGTGTTTTTGGCACAATAATGAATATTAATCACTTAGGAATTAAAACATAGGGTAATTTTTTTTTAGGAAAAAGGGATGGAATCAAACTGTTTGAGAATCATTTTTGAATACATGTATAGAATGAGATGTCCATCACAGATGCAAGATGAATTGATCTTATTTACAGAAATGCTTAACCTCTTCGCTGCGGCGCAAATTCCGCCGCAGTGCTGCCGCAGTGCTGGACATTCCAATCTCGGGCGTGGTCATGACGTCTCCCAGCCGTCGTCCGCACACGCCCATCGTGACTCATGACGGCCGGGAATGTTTCTTTTATCTGCGATGTGTTTCCCTCGAGGGATTCATTTTGATTCGACAAAATCATTAACATAAGATATTTAAAGTCTTCATTTTCATTGAATGTAACTAGAAAGCTCAGTGAGTAAGTATCAGTGATGACCGCTGGATTGGATTCACGCTCCTTCTCTTCCAGATGATCTGTGTACACACAATCCTTCAGACATTATGTGTCAGGTGTGCAGCTAGGCACATGTCCACAGATAACACATCACCGTGAATCTGGCTTTGGATCAAATATGCAAAGGACAATGAAAACCTGAATACATTGTCAAATAAATAGTTCCACTTCTAATCTAAATCTTTCCTTTCCCAGTAAAAGTTAAAGCAACTTGCTGAGGCTTGATATGCAAGGTTACCAGAGACCTCTAATGATGCACTGTACTCAGGATTCGGTTAAAAACAAAAGGCTGGCACATGTAGTCTTATTTCACTTCAACTGTAATAAGTATTATGTCATTTAAAAAAGGGGGTATTTAAAGGTTATGGGATGCTTAAAGGTTCAGAGTGGTAAGGGTTTTGAAGGGGTTTTTAGGGTTCAGGGATAGCGAAAGGTATGGGGTAGTAAGAGATTTACAGGGTTTTATAGGGTTGGAGGATGGGTAAGGGTATGGTCCAGTAAGGGGCTTAGGGTTTTATAGGGTTCGGGAATGATAGGGGTATGGGTTAGTAAGAGGTATAGTGGCTATTAGTGTTCAGCAAAGTGTGAGGGTATGGGGTACTAAGGGTTAAATGTAAAACTTTAGCACAGCAAAAAGAAATATATACACATATTTATATTTTAAAAATATATACACATAAAACATATGTTTAGATCAGTCAATATTACTTTAATCAATCACACACAAGTTGATGGGAGGATGCTTACAATAAGTCGAACCTCTGGCAATTGCTTCGGGTAGAATTCTAACCCATCAGTTTTTTCGCCACCATGCGCCTCAGATTAGACCCAGCTATATGCAAGTCACCCTTGACCCTGCTGCAATAGGAAAAGTCCACCCTGAATTGCCAAATAAGATCCTCCCTGAACCGGAACACAAGTAATCTAAGACTGGTTTTAGCCTGAATGGGGCTCTTCAGTTGGGTGTAGCTTGAGTCCAGTGGCACAGTGAGCAAGGAACCCACATCTGGGCATTCCCTTTGACAAAGGAAAAGTCTTCTGCGATATTACAATGCACTGTAAAGGTCAATGCATTGCACTGCCTGTGGCGAAAGGGAAAGGTGAAGGAGACGCCGAGAACCAGGGTCCATATTCGCACCTCACGGAGAGGAAAAGGATTTCTCTGTATCAAAACAAAGGTTCTTCATGGTAATTAAGACGTGTACTGACAAATAATGGCTGCTAAAGATACTGTGATCAGTGCATTCCCTTATTTAAAAGCATAGAGGCTTGTCACAATATATAATGATTTTAAGGGGAAGGATAGAAGAAAAACTTAGGTTTAAGGGAATTGGACCTCCTGATGCAATACCTTGAATTAATAATAGCACCAAGGAAGATCTCTTGCAAATTGATGATTCCTTGTTAGATCAAAACAGGTAGGCATTGTGAAGGAGTCGCAAATGCCATAGACATTCAAAAAAAAAACTAGAAATTCAAATGGGCCTTGCTAGACCTGATATCCTTGGTGTGGCCCGAACCCAAACTTTTTGCCTTGACCCCCCCCCCCCTTTTTCTGAAATCATTTTTGTTGGCTTTAGGACTCTGTGCCCTTTACCACTGCTCACTAGTGCTAAAGTGCAAGTGCTCTCTTTCTAAAGCATGATATCATTGGTCAACTCCTGATTGGCCCATTTAATTTACTTATACTTCACTAGTACATGGTTCTACATAGTACACATGGCCTGTAAACTAAATGCTACTGGTGGACTTGCAGTACTCGTGCCACCCACTGAAGTAGTACTTTACAACTTGTCTCACATCTGCCACGGCAGCCTGTAGTGCAGGTTTAAACTGTCATTTCAACTGGCAAAATAAACTTTTTGCCAGGTCTAAACCTTCCTTTTTAATACATACAATGTACACCTTGGGCAGATTCTAAACAGCTCGTAGGGAAGGGTGCATTGTATTTTAAAGGTTTGAAATATAATTTTAAGTTTTACATTTCCTGGTAGTAAAAACAAAATCTCAAATTAGTTTTTCACTATTGCAAGGCCTACCTCTCCCTTAGGATAACATTGGGTTAACTTATCACATTTGGTAAGTGAAAACCTTTGGTTAGGAACAGGTGGGAATACCCTATTTGGTGTCTAAAGAATTGTAATTTAAAATCCTGTTTGGTAAAGTCAGATTTTATGTTGAATTTTCAAAATATCCCTTTTAGAAATTTGGCATTTTCTTTCAGTAACCATTTGATGCCTGAAGCCTGCTCCTGTGTCACATGACTAGGTGTAGTTGCCAGGTGATCTTTGTGCATTCGTCCCAGACAGCCACACAATACAGAGTCTGGGTGTTGGCAGGATGAGCAATCCTGACGATGAGGAGGATGACCTGTCACCAGGCACACTTGCACTTCAGAGACACTGCTTCATCTCACACACAAAGGATTTTGCATTAGCCTATTGTGCCTGCAGACAGACTGGGACCAGGATAAGGAGGCAGGAAATTCCAGACTCCTCTGTAGGAGGAAAACTCTAGTAGCTTCTTCCACTTCAAAGTAGAAAGCAGGTATTAAAAGGGGACTCCCAGTGTTCAGAACAAGTCTGGACCTGTGGATACTACAGAAGGACTGCCCTGCTGCCAGAGGACTGCCCTGCTGCTTGTGGCCTGCCCTGCTGTCTGAGAAGGAAGACTGGACCTGCACCCTTCATTTAAGGCTGAAGTGCCTCCACGGGTCAGCTGACTGACATCCTGTTCTGAGCTACAAGACACAACAAGCTCCAGACACTTCCCAGCAACTGCCCAGTTGACCTTCTGCACTGTACCTTTCTTGACCTCCAACTGGTCCTGCCTGAACCCTGCTGGCCTCTACTGGGGTGAGGTCCTGATCCCCAAGATGTGTCCCCAGGTCCTGGGCCATTGGTGTGGAATCAGTTGAGCTACTCCTTGAAGAAAGGAAGAAATCTAGAGGTTTTGGGCTTCTTTTAACAGAGAACAGCCTAGTTCACTCCAAGAATCTTTTCCCCATGCCGAACTCTAGCGCAAAGTTCTGGTGAACCCGACTCTTTGTGCTACAGTGACTGCCAGTGATTAGTAGCAATGGGAGCTCAACAATGACCATCCACATTGCCTGACATGATCTTCCCGCTTCGGTGATGACTGTCTGCAAATCTCGGCCTGCTCTTTGTGCTAAAGCAATTATCACCTGCAAAGCTCTCCCTGCTCCTCGTACTGGACTTTGATAAGGTATATTTTTCAGCAGGACTAGTCTGCTCCCTGTCTCCGGCCCGCACTCCATAGCAGTTGGCCTGACCTTATGACTTTCACACGGAATTAGATGCCGGATAACCATGAGTGGCACTTTTAGGCACTATACTTACCTTAAATCTTTGAACTTGCATATCTCCAGGTCTACTGAGTGGATTTGTGTTGTTTTAGTGTTAAATATTTTATTACATTTTACTCTATATTTCTAAATTGGTGTGGGATTTTTCCTTGTATTGTCTTTTCACTTCGTTACCGTTAGAGAGCTGCATAAATACTTTCCATATTGCCTCTAGGTTAAGCCTGACTGCTTTTGTGCCAAGCTTCCAGAGGTTTAAGCACAGGTAATTTAGTGACTTTTTTGCTTCACCCTGATAAGTATTGTGGCTGTTGCTTGAGAAGGGCTCGCAGCCTCGCTCAACCAACAACCCAATTTCTCACATCGCTGTGATTGATAAGTCAGGTTTTTGATCCTGACAAGGTCAAACTTCAATTATATTTCTTTCAGATTCATCCCTTGTGAACATCACTGTACTAAATGGAGGTGCTAAAGTTTGAGACAGTTGACTGGTCATTCATGGATTGGAGATTCACTGGGGGTCTGTCATATTAACTATGGGTAATTGCACATTCTTTGCATTGTGTTTAGAAATGGCAGCCCATTGTTAAGAAGTGCTGTATCATAAACATATTTAAAGCGACAGCTTCAAGGCTATATCTAATTAAAATAATGAACGCTTTACTGTGAGTTTCTTCTATTGCATCCGTTTTATATTGATGAAAATGGTTGATGCGCACAGTGCTAAATTTAGCAGGCAGCTGCTTTAACACTTTCCATTTATGAATAAGAGGACTCCCGCTCTTCTCAGAACAGTGGTTGAATACTCCAAAGTAAACACAATTCTAGATGAGCATAAGACCACAGAGCCAGGGGCCAAGGCTCTGAAACTGAGGACTGCTCTTTTTAATGACTGTGAGGGCTGCAAAAATAATTGTTTCTAAACAATACAGATGCTATGTTATGTAATTGGGAACTTATAAAGCACACGCACACCACTGGTTCTCTTGTCTCTATGCTATGAAGCTACTGAATAATGAAGCAAGTATTTCTGCCTTGCAGTGATGACAGAGTGTCTCATTGACACAATAGAGTTTTAATCATTCCCAGGATGTTAAGTTCCTTTCAGATGTTGATGACTTTGTGAGTTAAACGGGTGCCAGTAAAATAGGAAAATGTGGGGGTCTTCATGTCAAGTTCAAATCCCGGCAAGGCTGACTTAATTACCAATCCTTCCGAGGGTGAGTAGTGTGAATTGGAAAAAGTCACATTTGTTAGTACGCAAAAGTAAGGTATGCAGAGCTTCATATAAAATACAAGAGGGCAGATTTCCTAACATTTTGTGTCGTGGATGTGCCACTTTTTTGGGCGCAGCCAGGGCACAAAATGGTACGTGTAACTTACAAATCCACTCTAATCAGCGCTGCTTTGCAATACTTTGCATTAGGGACTTTCCATGGATAGAGAATGGGCATTCCCAAGGATTTTGATGTTTTCCCAGCCCTCCTAAAGCTAGTAAACCTGAGAATACATCAAAAACCTATGCATCTCTGAAGCAGGCATAACAATGAGAAATATCTTTATTTCTCCTTGCTACTTCCTCTTTCTATGCATGCTGCATTCTGAAGCACACATAGAAAAAGAAAAATGCCTTTCAGGGTTGTTTTTTGCGCAGGATGGTATCCCTGTTTGTAGCAGGTCAGGGTGAAGTTTGCGGAGTTCCGCGAAGTGACAAAAAAACTCTGCTGCGCTACACGAAGTTCCACAATCAGGTGAGTGGATTAGGGACATGCCGTATGCAGTGATTCTGAGAGCCGGCTGCAAAATCATAGTGAACGGCACCATGCACAGCGCAAGAGGGCACAGCTTCCTTTCTGCTGTTCGAATGGATTTTCTACTCAAGCAGCAGCTTTCTCAACGCAAACTGAAGGTTTCTCAATGAGAGTGGTTGTGACCTGCTGCAACCACTTGCATTAGGAAATCCGATCGCCCTTGTTGGGAAATCTGTACAGGAGGTTGATTTTCCCGGCTCGCTCTCGCCAACTAGACCTTGGCAAGCACGAGTGAGGAAAAATCTCGCTGGGAGGTGGATTTTCCTCACACACGCTCACCAAGTTGACATTGACAAGCGAGAGCGAGGAAAAAAACTTGCTCTGATCTGTGGAGCAAATTTTTGGGGAATTCCTCATGCTCCGCTGAGCACGGAAACTTCTTCAAACTCTGCTAACGGAGTAGAGGTCACGGCCCAGGGTTAATTTGTAGTCATAGTTTAGTTAATATTGTGCATTTCTGCTACCTCCCTTTCATGCAATGCAGCACAGCAACTTTGCTGCATTACATTAAAAAAAAAATTATTTGTCCCTAGGTATCACATGGCTGTGGGCATAGTGGGTTACACTACTGACTCCTATCACGAAGACCTACGCTAGAAGTCTTAATGAAATCAAGCATTTGTTAAAATTTTATTGGGAGATGATCCGATTTGAAACACTCATTTCTTTCTGCTTGTTCATAGCAGATGACAACTAACTCTGCAAACAGATAACCCTAATATTAAAAATATAAACATGTCTTCTTTAGTAATTGATGCTCTAAGATAAAGTAGAATTTAAAACTATGTGTGTAATATCTGCGATCATGAAACTGTATCCAAGCAATAAACTGTAAAATTATTCATTGTTGTTATTTTAGTAACCTATTCCAGATAACTTTAAAAAAATGCATCAGAACAGCATTTCCTCTGTTTTTTTACGTTTCGCGATTTTTGTTCCTTGTTTGATTTGGGAATTAGCCCAGTACTTGTTATGTTGTAACAACTCTGTGGAGAAGTATGTGGTCGTGTAAAAAGACAGATTTCACAAATGGCAGCCATGTACCTGATCATCTGTATCCATGTCAATTTAGAGAGAGGAGCTCTGGGTCACCCTCAAAATCCCAGATGGAAAGGTTCTCAGTAAACAAAGAATGAGAGTGACAAGAATCACCCTGGAGAGAAATGTTGTTCCTTGCTTTATGTGTTATGTTGTCTGATCCACAATTTATTGTGACCTGGAATAGCAGTGAAATGCTTGTAAGAGTAAATTGGAAAAACCACGAGAGGTGAAAATATGTTGCTTAGATTTCACATCTTGCTTTTTTTCCATGAAAGCTTTTCAGTCTTGGACATTTAGGGCCTCATTTACAAAGAAGTCATGCAGCACAGCAAGTCACATGACAGGGAAAGGGCAGGAATGTGCTGTATTTAATGGACTGTAGCGCATACCTGTCCTTTCCCTTGTGCTGGTGCACGTTTGGCAGCCTAGCGCCAATGAAGGCACCCTTGGACCATGGTGCAAGAGTGCCTGCATTGCATGCAGGATTGTTTTCGTGCAGAAAGGGACACAGAATGCAAGACACATAGAAAGAGGAAGAAATTAGGAGGAATAGAGATATTTCTCCTCAGTACGCCTGCCCTGGGAAGGTGTAAGGTTTTGGCATATTCTCAGGTTGATGAGTTCTTGTAAATCTAAAGATGTGTCAAAATCCAGGAGAGCTGCATGGGAACACCCAAGCAATGTGAACCAAACAAATTCCCGCGGCAGAGTAGCACAATGAAGAAATTTGCTCTGCGTTACAATACTCCAGATTTTTTAAACCACACAGACCCACAAAAAGAAACTTTGCGTAGCTTCAAAAATCTGACTTAGAGGTTTAAGTGACAATTACTACTTAATGGGTGAGTTTGTGTGTTAGTTTGACTATGATCAATAAACATAGTGATCCACCCACAGATGTATATGTATGTCAAAATTTCCCCAGATAAAGTGTAGATCCCCACAATGGTGGAAAGTACACACTAGTTGTTAAAATACCCCTCACACACCAAAAGGGCCCTTGGTGTCATGCTTCATCATAGGGGTCTTCCCGCCTACGTGTACGTGGGAGCACTGTTATTGTGAGACAACTATGTGTTTTGTAGGGTGTGAGAGGAAGGGTCGGGGGTGAATGGAGAAAGTGAGATAAAAAATACCTGGCTCGTCGGTCTAAAAGACTTTAATATACCTATGAGCTGGTATTAATTAATTTTTATCTCACTTTCTCCATTCACCCCCGACCCTTCCTCTCACACCCTACAAAACACATAGTTGTCTCACAATAACAGTGCTCCCACGTACACGTAGGTCGTAGCACGCCCCGTCCCGTAGAGGGGCGGGAAGACCCCTATGATGAAGCATGACACCAAGGGCCCTTTTGGTGTGTGAGGGGTATTTTAACAACTAGTGTGTACTTTCCACCATTGTGGGGATCTACACTTTATCTGGGGAAATTTTGACATACATATACATCTGTGGGTGGATCACTATGTTTATTGATTGAATCTTGGGAGGACGTATCCACCTCCACCACTCAGGTTGAGTGGTACCTCTCTACTCCCCCCCTTTGTTTTCCTTTAGTTTGACTATGACCTTATTCAACAACAGATCAGAATTGTCAGAAACTCCTCAGTGATTAAACACATCATCAGCACAATTCTTTAGGGTATCCAATTATCATCGCTGCTCAATAACATATATAGGCAGCCATTGTCAAACTGCCCTCACCAAATGTGTTAAGATGACCTCAAGCTTCACATCTGTCTGGCACACCAAAAGAGTCTATAAGAAATTGGAGGTATTAGTTGAGTAGGTGGGGTAAGCAACCACCTCAAATAATAACAACAATTTTTGTTAGGGTGAACCCTCAAAGGCCCTAAGTTAACTGGAGGTCAACTCCCTGGTAGCTATGGAACAGAGCAGACAGGCTTAACTTAGAGGCAATGTGTAAAGTATGTATGCAGTACTCAAACAATAATAAAGTCATAAAACAAGTAGAATCCCAAACTAATTTAGAAAAATAGAGTAAATTGTAATAAATAAAATGACATTAAAATGACAAACATCCAATGAGTAGAACTGGAGTAATGCATTTTTAAAGATTAAGGTTCAAAATGGCACCAAGAGGGTTAAGTACCAACGGTTCTGCTATGTTGAATTTGGGTAGAGAGGGGCCCTAAGGGATTGTTGGAAGTGAAACACGTAGGACATTCTGGAAAAGTCAGCAGGGTCAGTCCTGGGAATTTTAGCCCCATTGACTAGACGGTGACCACAAACATAGTGGTTATTAATTCAGGTGCATACTTACCGTCAAAAATAATATTCCCAATTTCTCCCAATGTCTCACACTTTAAAGTGCTTCTGACACAGATACCAGTGATACTCCTCATGAGGATTTTCCCCTTTCCCCATGGCCCTGGAACTTGGAAATCTGGATGCCTTCAGACACACACACTAGTCTCCTAAGGGCCATCGCCTTTTCCCAAGGCCCCAGAAAGTGGGATCCACCCGATTAGTACCAAAGGCAAAAACCTTGGTCATTCAATCATAGCTATCATCTCAACATAGAGTAATAGAAATTAAGTAAAAAACACTGACTCTTGGACTCATGCTGCATAGATGAGACTGTCCGCTCATGGTTGTCCTTGTTTGGCCGTTTTCCTGGTAGCAGAATCTATTTTGAGGTTTGAGGTCCTAATCATCATCATACCGTCAGCTGTCCAACTGTATGTGCCCACCGCTCCTGACTTGGGCTACACTTTTGATTTTGAACCAAACCCTTTTGCTCACTCCATTGCTTGCTTTGCAACAATTATATCCTGGAGATTTTTTGAATTAACAATAACATATACAATGGGAAGAGGGGAAAACATTACATAGAGCAGTAGTTTTTAACATGGTGTCTGCACCACCTAATTATTGGATCTGCAACTGTTTAAAACGTTAAATTATATTAAGGAGATTAATAAATGTGTATCTACATAAGAAAAGAAAATGTTATATTGAACAATGTAGAATTTTCTGTAAATATGAATGAATTTGAAACTGAAAGCCAAAAATTTGGTTGGTGTTCTTTCGCTGATTTGTGGCAGCAGCTCAAGTACAGTGAACAATAGTGTTATTACAATACGGTACAATTAAAATCACTGATATGCATTGACAGTAAAGCATACAAAAATAAAAAACAATATACTAGAGCCTATCATATCACTTTGTTTTCTGAAATAAATTCAAATTTTGCAAGGCTCCAACCTTTTCATTACAATTGAAATTTAGATTTTTGTATATTTTTTTCCTGCACGTGAAACAAAAGAATTCATAATTTATATGTTTGTTTAATGTATGCTTATTTCTGTAGATTTATGTGTTTATTTGAGGTTCGACTCATAGAAATTGCTTAGGCGGTCCCCACCCCCAGTGTCAAGCCATTCGTTGGGGGTACCCAGAAGTCAAAAGGTTAGAACGGCTGCCATATACTGTTATACAAATAGTACAGGAATGTAATCCTAGTAGTGGTGAAGCTATACCAGACACTCCAGGATTAGATGCACATAGACAGGCATCCAACTGAACATGATAACTGAAAAAAAGAAAGGACAAACTAATTACCTGAGTTTGCATTGCCATCAGACAAACTGTAGACCCAACAAAGAAGGTGGGGAGAGACATCAGTGGGGGGAGATCATAGGAAAGGTAAATGGGTCAGATGGTCATAATGCAAGCCAATGTATCCGGTACAGGAGGGTGGAAGGAGGTGATTGTTGTGGGGGCTCTTTGGGATAGGCATGACATGTTGCCATGTGGCCTCAACATTCAAGAGAGAGCAGTAAGAGGAGCCTTATGCATTTAAAATTATGCAGGCTCACAGACATGGCTCTTGATAGGTTTCTGCCATCCATGCTCATTCTCCATGTAGTCAGGGTAGACTTCCAGGTAGGGGCTGTGATTATGAGAGGTAGGGAGACTAGTGTGGGGGTGTATGGCCACTATTTACTAGGTGACCCACGTCTCATGAGAGGTGCTCCCAGTTTTTGTCAAAGCTATCCAGTTTGTCATTATTTTTGTATATTACCCATTTGCCTTCCCAATATGTGATAATTTCATCTGTCATTCATCTATGTCCTGGGTAGTCCTTTGTCTCCAGTAGCAGGGTATGTATTGCATATGGCTTAGAAGACCATCACCAATCGTCTACAACATGATGGGAAATGGTCTGGTAGGTCAGTAATGCCATGGATGAATGAATGAATGAGTGAATGAATGAAAGAAAGAAAACCAACTTGTATAGCACACTGTTACTCCAAGGAGTGTGTCAGCACTCTGCACACCGGACACAGAGTGTGAATACGGCATCTTTCCTGTTTATAGAACCAGGTTTTCAATTTTTCCTGAAAATTGAACTTGCATCAGTTGATTGCAATGCTAATGGGAGCTTATTCCATGCTGACAGTCCTAGAAATCAGAAGGGCCTTCCCCTAACTCTGGTACAGCAAATCCAAGGGATTCTGACTGGGATGGTACTGGCTGATCACAGGTTTCTCAGGGGGATATAGAAGCTAATTCTTGTCCTGAGATAGCCTGCACCTGTTTTGCGAATGTGCCCTGTTGACCAACTCACATACCATTCTAATGTAATCTGCCCTATTGCAGCCTGATGTATAGCTTGGGCATTATCTAAAGAGGCCTATTCATGTCACTTTGCCAGCAACCTTCATTAGCCTATTCAACTATATGAATGCCTTTTTCTCAACTTTTAACAACCAGATATGTTCTCTGAGAAACGTCTTAGCAGCAGGTAGTCCATACTTTTATTCTTGCATGCACCGGAAAGGACTAGGGAAGATATATGTCCCCTGGAGGGTTCTGCCTGTACCATGGAGGGATCTCACAGGCCAGCCTCTTGGATTTGACAGTGGGTCATGTGCCATAACAACGTGGCCTGTAACAAGAAAGAGTTGATGTGACCAATGATCCAGGGACATTTGAAAAGAATGTGGAGTCCAGTCTCGCTGACAAATGTGTCTCCATTCTGTTATATTTCTGTCTTTTAAGGACCTCCCTATGGTGTGCTTTCGCTCATTTACATATACATATACATATACATATAATGTATTATTCATTTTTAATAGATAATGCTTTATTTTCATACATTGTATGACAATGTGTATTACATGCAATAGTATGCTTCTAGTTCATATATTCATGTATTCATTTGAATAGAAGTTGCTTACAAGAAAAGCAGAATAGCTTTAACTTTTCAAAAGGATGTTTATTTATTTTATTTATTTATTTAAAACATTTATATAGCGCAGCTATCACCTTACAGGTATCCTGGCGCTGAAGATAACTCCTAAAATAGATGCACTGGGAGATGACAGTAGGATAGTGAACAGTTAACATTTAGGAAACAGCCAAGTTTTGATCCGTTTCCTAAAAGGGAGAAGTTCACTTGTTTGACGGACATCCAAAGGCAAGCTGTTCCAAAGTTTAGCTGCTGCAACCTTGAAAGATCTTCCTCCTGTCCTGACCTTTTTAAATCTTGGTACTTTGACAAGACAGGCCGTAGTAGATCAGAGGGCTCTGGTTGGAATGTACCAGTCAAACATAGATTGCAGGGGGCCGGGCCCGACTCCATGTAAAGCTTTAAAAACAAGACAGAGAGATTTAAAAGCAATTCGTTGTTTCATAGGGAGCCAGTGAAGCTCGGCCATTGCCACAGTGGCCGAAGATCTCCTAGGCTAACCCAGGGCCAGTTTGGCAGCGGCTGTTTGAACTCTTTGGAGTCTGTCTAGCAGCACGGACGGGGCCTCGAGCAACAGCGCATTGCAATAGTCAAGGCGACTAAGAATGGTACACCTGACTATTAAGGCCCGGGCCTGTGAGGGAAGGAGTGGCAAGACCTTGCGAAGAGAACGAATAAGGGCCGAGCAGGTGGACACTGTTTTCGCAACCTGGGCTTCCATGCTGAGTTTGTTGTCCATCATAACACCCAGACTGCGAACCGTGGTGACCGGCTGTGGCTTTTCCGAGGTTTCAGGGGGCAAACTCCGCCGGGAACGGGCGGGCAATCCGTCTTCCGGCGCAGAACAAAACCTCGGTTTTGGAGGCACTGAACTGTAAGGAATTATTGTGTAGCCAGCCAGCCGTGTCTCGCAGACAGACATGAAACGATTCCAAAGGAATCGATTCCTCACCCTCCCAAGAGAGGATGAGCTGAGTGTCGTCGGCGTAATTAATTACTTTTAGCCTGTGGGATTTTATTAACGTGATCAGTGGTTTTAGGTAGACGTTAAATAAAATCGGGCTGATGGACGAGCCTTGAGGCACCCCATGGATCACCGGGGAGAAGGCCGATTGAAACGGGGGGAGGGACACAGCCTGCTTCCTATCCCGCAGGAAGGAGTGAAACCAATGCAGGGCAGTGCCACCCACCCCGGCCTCTCTTAGTCTCTCCAATAGAATCACGTGATTGACCGTATCGAATGCGGCAGACAGGTCCAGCAGGATCAAGGCTACTGCCTGGCCCCTGTCTGCACGCATACGAAGGTCCTTCATGGCAGTAAGTAGAGCTGTTTCGGTGCCATGGGCTGGACGAAAGCCGAATTGTATTTCGCCCAGGAAATGATTCTGCTCCAGATGTTTGGAGAGACACGAGCTCACCCAGCGCTCGGCAATTTTTGCCGGGAATGGTAGCAGGGAGATGGGTCGATAATTCTGTAGACACTTAGGGTTCAGAGAGGGTTTCTTCAACAGTGGCCTAATGAGAGCCTGCTTCCAGGGAGCAGGAACTAAGCCACTACGCAGGGATTGATTGCAGATCCTGCAGAGAGTGGGAAAGAGTTCCTCTCCGGATGTCTTCCAGTTTTCAGGGGGAATGGGGTCGAGAGGAGAGCCCGAGGAAATCCCTTGAGCCAGTTTATCGAATTCCGCCTCAGTAATGGAGGGAAACGCCCACAAGCAGTCCATAGGCTGGCACCCTGGGCTCACCACTCCATAATCAATGATGACGACCTCAGGGCTGGTTGGGCCGACCAGTATGGGGGAAATGCTCAGGTTTCGAATGATAGTCTCAATTTTTTCTTTGAAAAACAGCGCAAGATTCTCGCAAAGGGATTGTGTGGGAGGGATTGACTTTTTAGCGCAGTCAGGGTGAGTGAGGCTGTTCAGAATCTGGAAAATACTTTTGGAACTGTTGGCGGCTGTACAAATTGTAGAACAAAGGTAAGCAGATTTAGATTTCATAATCTCAGTTTTATATTCCAAGAGTTTGGTTTTCCAGAGTTGCTTATTAGCATCGAGGTAACCCTGTCTCCATTTTCTTTCAGCCTGCTTACAGGCCAATTTAAGGGCCTTTAACGAATCATCAAACCAAGGAGCTGATACTCTACCCTTGTACTTGCATTTCTTTAATGGAACTAAGGAGTCAATAGTTGTCGATATCCTAAGACAAAAAGCCTCATAGTTATCCTCAACTGGACAATTTGGAGAGAAACTGTCCTCCACTTGGAACACGGCACCAGTAGTTCTCCGCCTTTCCAGAGCTTTCCAGTCTCTGTACATGAATTCAGAGGAGGTACTACGTGCCGGCATTTTAGCCCCCTTACAGTTGATGTAGAATTTCAGGAGGGAGTGGTCAGTCCAGCCCATGGGCAGGATATCATTCCAGTGTACTAGCTGAGGGGTGGAAAAAATAAGATCAAGTCGATGCCCTGCTTCATGAGTGGGTTCCCTGACTAGTTGTTGCAGCCCCACGCTCTCACAAGAGAGCAAAAGATTATGCAGTCCAGGATCTAAAGGACCATTCGGCCATAAGTTAAAGTCCCCTAGAATAATTAGCTTATTGTGAGAAGTCGCCATATTGGAGAGAGAAGTAAGTAGCGATTGTTGATGCTGGGCACTGAAGGCCCCCGGTGGGCGATAACAGATAATTACCGTGAAAGTAGCTCCTAAGTGACTGTTAATTGAGAGGCAGAGGAGCTCGGTCCCGACAACCTGGTCCATATCTAGGATGTTAACGTGCCAGGAGGCTCTATAGATAATTCCCACCCCACCCCCCCACCTTTGGGTCTGGGTAGATGCAGGATTTTATAATCCTGCGGGCACGCCCAGTCAAGTTTGATTTCACAATCAGAGTGGGTCCACGTCTCGGTACAAAAAAGAGCATCTAACTGATAAGTTTCTACCAATAGTTGAATTTCAGTGGCATGCTTCGGCAATGATCTTACGTTAAGAAGTCCGCCCACTAGCAGACCCCCTGATCGCAAAGTCATTCAATGGGAGAGCAGTGTCAGCGAAAGAAAGAAGACCTTCATACGCATACTCACTCAGATTGAGCAGAGTCTCCCGAGAATAAAGTGAGGGGGAAGCTCCATGGCTTATGGTAAGTTGGGCAGAGTAGGCCGCGCTCGCCACGGTCTGGTCGCGGACGGGCGCAGACGGGCTTGCCTTAGGCGCGCCTTCGGCGCGCTGCCGGCGCGCCCGCAGCGCTCGTCCGCTGCGCTTCCAAGTAGTAGGCATTCTTATTGGTAGAGAAATAGGGGCGTGGCTTATTGTGGGGGGCGTGGCCTATCGTCTCGAGGGTGATGGCGGCGCTGTAGTGACCCTCCCTGCAACAGCGCTGGGACCGCTGTGCAAGGTAACCCCAAGACCCAAGGAGCAGCAATGAACAACAGCAAGCAAGCACACAAGTATTAAAATCACAATAGTGCAAATAGGCAAATTTTAAAATATATCCCAATGTGGCTCCCGGCTTCCGCCTCAGGAGAGCTATCTATGTTCTAGTTCATTCTCACATTACTTAACTCACTTTATTTTAAATTCCAATCTTTTTTCTAAAATAAATGTTGAGAATGGTGTGTAATATTTGTTCATAACCATCTCAGTGAGGCTGATTGGGACTTCAATGACATTCCATCTAGCAGAGCTACGAGGCTCTGACACGAGCCACCGAAGGCCATCTAAGGTTGCCTGTCTCCTAACATATTTTCCAGCAAAGACACAACTCAGAAAGCACTGCAGAGCCGGACAAGTAACCATGAAGGAGAGAAACAAATGTTTGCTAATCCTTTTGAGATACTGACCCTCAGTAAGGCAATACTTATGATGATTTTAGATTAGACATATAGGGGTTCTAAGAATTTACTTCAAATAATATATTGCCAATTATCATAATTTTAACATTGCTTGCTTATACTGCTAATATGATTTTACTGATTTCTGCCATTCGTTTTTTCATTTATTCTGTACTAAAACTGGCTTGATTAGAAAAGCGTAAAAAAATAACACTGTGAATTTCTTGTGGATATGCACTGGTGGCTAAAAGAGGCCAGAACTCACAACATCAATTAAATAATTATCCCTGACAGTCTCTGGAACTGTTACATGTCAGACAAGCTTTATCTCCAGTCTGAAATATCAAGTTTAAAATATTGGGATTCAAGAATATTGAGTAAGTAATTATATATAAGTGGTATGGATTTACTGTATTAACTACACGTGTGTACCATAAAGAAATAGATATTGTCAAGTTGCATACAAATGGAATTAGGTATAGTAAACATATATTTACCTATGTATACTCACCTTTCAATATGTTTGTCCTATTTATTTTTGCTACAATATTCCCTACCTCCATCTTAGTAAGCTGGTCCATTCCAGCCCTTTTCAAAGACTCAAAAGGGGTCTACAGGGCCACGTGTACATATTAGTAAAAAGGCAAAATAATGTCTGCAAGATTATAGTCTAATAGGGTGGTCTATAGCAGTGCTCTGCTACTAGTGGTGTCCTTGTGAGCTGGCTGGGCCAGTTCTATACAGCAGTAGATTGAGGGCGAGATTTCAGTCGCTGCCCAATAACTGCTGGGTGTGACCAAATTCTATAAAAATATCTGATAAATGGGAAAAAAAGATTCTCACTTGACATTAGCCACATAAGTGGAGCTAAATATCAATGTTGTATCCATTTGTTTAAGTCTCATAAAATGTTATCTACCTTCTGGATCAGACCACATTTTGAGGATCCATTGGGGCAAGGACTTTTTGATATACTTCACGGACCTACAGGCAAAATGCATTTTCTTACCATGTGTCTGATGCCATGAAGCTGTTAGTGCTAACCACTATGCCCAATTAGGTGAGCCTTAAAGTCACTAGTTTCGCTTCCAACCCCAGAGTTTCCTGGAGGAGAGATATCTCTGTAGACAATTAAGTATCTTTTTACATCTGATATAGTGAGATAGGTTGAAGACATCCAGAGAGGATAGCAATAGCCAACCTGCAGAGTCTGAGTGTATCATGGGGGTTTTGGTATTCTCCACACCATCGCTAGTCTGTTGTGTAAAGTGCATCAGAGATCAAGGATGTGTCAAAAGCTGAGTTGCGTTAGAGACAGGGATAATGAAAAGAATGCACCAATAAGTAGGGTTCAAGTAAACATTGAGTGTTGCATAGTAATGAGTCTCAAGCAAAACTAGTGGGAGTAGAAGGGGAGAGTGTTGTTCAGGTTAAGCATAGTATGCCTAGTCCAAATACAGAGGGGTGTCCGCTGGGAGGAAGGACAAGAGTAAGGAACTCAGAGAGTGCCTGAGGATGATGAAGGGTGCATATGAATAGGGGCTTTCTTTTGTAAGTGGGCCAGTCCTCAGGTCTGAGGGCAATGTGTGTTCATGCCACCTCAAGGCTATATCAACAGCATGACATCAGTGCGCAAGGCAAGTGTCTAAGAAGGAGCTATGGCAAGTATCTGGCACAGATATTGTCATAGGATGAATTCTGTGGCATGGGAAGATGAAACAGTAAATGGGTGAATGTTGAGGCAAATGCTGCTTACAGGAACACAGGAAGTAATGCATGTTTGATACCACAAGCCACTCAGTCATCCCAAAAGGTTGAGTGATTTTGAAGCAGTTGCTTCCTAAAAAGTATCTGAGGTAAGGACAGTCAAACAGCCCTTTTTCCTGTGTCAGTAGGAAAGGCATGGTGAAACCGGTCCTAGGAAGCTTGTTTCCGGTCCAGGGAAGACATGGCTTGGCAGTTCGGGCTGGACTGTTCCCATGAGGCACAGGGTCAGACTGATTTGCATATGGCCATGTCTGAACTGGGGTGGCAGAGTGGGCTAAAGAACTGTGATGGATTAAACCCAGATCAGTTGACTGGGGGTGGGTGCTTGCAATGTTCAACACTCCGTCCATCATTTCCTTTTGTTTTTGCTTTGTTCGCCATAAGTTGGCAGGGTATGCTCAGACGTGAGTCCCTTGCTCACTTTGCCACTGGATTCAAGCAAGCCTGGCTGAAGACGGCTGAAATGCCAGAAACCGGTCCTAGGAAGCTTGTTTCCGGTCCAGGGAAGACATGGCTTGGCACTTCGGGCTGGACTGTTCCCATGAGGCACAGGGTCAGACTGATTTGCATATGGCCATGTCTGAACTGGGGTGGCAGAGTGGGCTAAAGAACGGTGGTGGATTAAACCCAGATCAGTTGACTGGGGGTGAGTGCTTGCAATGTTCAACACTCCGTCCATCATTTTCTTTGGTTTTTGCTTCGTTCGCCATAAGTTGGCAGGGTATGCTCAGACGTGAGTCCCTTGCTCACTTTGCCACTGGATTCAAGCAAGCCTGGCTGAAGACGGCTGAAATGCCAGAAACCGGTCCTAGGAAGCTTGTTTCCGGTCCAGGGAAGCCATGGCTTGGCACTTCGGGCTGGACTGTTCCCATGAGGCACAGGGTCAGACTGATTTGCATATGGCCATGTCTGAACTGGGGTGGCAGAGTAGGCTAAAGAACGGTGATGGATTAAACCCAGATCAGTTGACTGGGGGTGAGTGCTTGCAATGTTCAACACTCCGTCCATCATTTCCTTTGGTTTTTGCTTTGTTCGCCATAAGTTGGCAGGGTATGCTCAGACGTGAGTCCCTTTCTCACTTTGCCACTGGATTCAAGCAAGCCTGGCTGAAGACGGCTGAAATGCCAGAAACCGGTCCTAGGAAGCTTGTTTCCGGTCCAGGGAAGATATGGCTTGGCAGTTCGGGCTGGACTGTTCCCATGAGGCACAGGGTCAGACTGATTTGCATATGGCCATGTCTGAACTGGGGTGGCAGAGTGGGCTAAAGAACGGTGATGGATTAAACCCAGATCAGTTGACTGGGGGTGAGTGCTTGCAATGTTCAACACTCCGTCCATCATTTCCTTTGGTTTTTGCTATTTTTGCTTACCTCATCATTGGTCCATACTTTCTCAAAGTCCTTGGGGTCGCCAGCTAGCAGTTCTCAGATGCCTTCAGTGAATGACAGGAATCCCCCTGAGGGAGAGTCTGGTCCAGGGTCTCTTTTTACCCCTTTTTCATATTTTTTTGCCAGATTCCTCCAACAGGTACAACATTTGCCAGATGCTTCTGCTTGGGATTTAGAGACAGCAGGCACTGTCAGAGGGTTGAAGGACACTGAACCTTACATGATAAAGCCAAGGGAATCTTCAATAGAGGCGGCTTTTATTTTAGTGGAAGTGATAAGCAGCAGTGAGGTGGACTGGAAGTTAGGAGGAATGAGGAGCAACACACAAGGGAGAAAGGGATGGAGGGATGTGTGGAAGAAATGAGAGGTAGACGAACAAGGAACAAGGAATAAGAGTAGTGAAGCAAATAGAAAAGAAGGTAAAGCAGGAGGGAAGAACAAGAGGGAAATGTGGGAAGGATTGAGGAGTGACACAGAAGAAAGTAGAAGGTCTCGAAGGGAGCAACCATGAGAAGACACAAGAGAGGAAAGTGAATAAGGTGATAACAATCTACGTGGAGCCAACAACTAGCCAGACATTATAAAATAGTCATTCATACACTTCAATGAAAGCTCTCTTTTGTAGCTGAAAAGACCCAGTCTAAAAGCTAATAGTCTCAGGACAGAGAGAAATACACCTCTAGGCTCAACCAAGATGAGACTGACAATGCCTCAAGCCGGTGGTTGAAAGAGGCAGGTCAAAAAGCCATTAGTTTAAGGGGGAGATCCACATTTACACTTTGTATACTGCAGACAGTAGACTCTCTAAGCTGGCAAAATAACTTTACCTAAAAAGAGTATATATGGAATAAAAAGCCATAAACTTTACAGGCAGCACTAGAGAGACAGGGAACATTTAAAAATAATTAAGGCTGGAGCCATACCTGTAAGACTTTTTTCTCAACACCCCAATCATGTATGTACATATATGGTAACTGTGGGCTACCGTCTCAAGGCAGAGTGTATTGCTGAAAGGCTGAAAACCCCATGTCACATAGAGCAGGATATGTAACCATCAGCACACATGGCGTATTGTATATGTCCAATGCGCCCATAGAGATTTCCTAGAACTTCTTTTCGTTATTCTTGTGCTTCGAGTATTTATTTTTTTGACCATGACATCTAAATACCATAATTAAAATATCAATCAATAAGCCTATTTTGTGTCACAGAAAATACATAAATCAGCCAAGAATTACTCACAATTAAGACAGTCTTGATCCCCTTTTTGGTAGTATATAAGACTTATTGGCATCAATTTTAGGTGTCTGCTAAAGACAGCTTTAGCTGTCTATTGGCCAGACCTTTAGCTTCCATTATGCATGTATTGGGTAACTCTCTTGCATATCTCCCTTTTCTTGTGTCTGCTTTAATGGTGTTTCTCCCTATTTATGTGTATGTTCTGCCTAGGAATATTTTGGTCTCACAGAGGATTTGTTGACTTGTAACTTCCAATACTGACCTTGCTTGTATTCAGTGAAGTACTTTTTTTCTGTAAGCACTCCATGGGAGTGCATGTGATTCTTGCTCTTTCCCCTTGTGCTGCTTCTCTCCACAAGTTTGTGACATCTCCGTTGCTATCCATATTACTTCCAAAACCCTTCCCATTCTCGTTGTTCTCTTTACATCCCACAAACTGTTCACATTCTCCCCCAGTGAAGCTTTGTACTTTTGTCAAGATGGCACCAGCTAAAAAGTGCCACCCGACTACTCGTAAACATTCTGGCGCTTATTTACAAGCCCCTTGCGCCACTTTTGCATTATTTTTAACATGGGAAAAGTGACACAAATGTGGCACAAGGGACTTGTAAATAAGCCCCTCTTTTTTTAAAATATATTTTAATTTAACGATCTAACATGGATGTCTGTATGTTAATTTGGTAAATTCAAAATGTCCGCTGTCGTCATGACTCATGCATGCTGTGGTCATCTTGGAATGTTTTTTTAATTTTTTTATTAAAAAACCCATTTCATAATTGCTATCACATGCGTGGGCATGTGTTTTCCTGTAGGCTCATAAATGTAATTGCAAAAAAAAAAAAACTAAGTCAATAGGTTGGCATTTTGGAACCAAGACCTATTGGCTTTTTCAATGCTTGGTGTTATTTACTATTGCAGTAATTTACATCCAGGTATAATAGCAATAAATATGTTTGGATTTCATACTTTCATAATTTGTCTTTGGAGCTTGAATAGTTTTCAACAACTATAAATGCATGCGCTGTTTTCACAGTTTGAGGGCCAGATGTCCTAACGCTTTTTGCGGGTGCAAATGGGTTTTAGACCCATTTGCGACAGCAAAAAATCGTGTGGCGCATGTACTAATCATATTTTGCAAGTCGCAAATCAATTTTTGACTCGCAAAATAGGATTAGCGACTCGCTATTAGGAAGGGGCTTCTCTTCCTAATAGCGACTCCTGAAGCTATGTATGGCTGTTTTGCGACCGCAATTGCGGTCACAAACCAGTTGCAGTTTCCCACCCTTCACAGAAGGGTGGTAAACCACTCGCAAACGGGAAGGGGTCCACTGCCTGCCCTTAAAAAATGAAACTGAAAAGTTTCATTTTTATTTTTTAAATGCATCCCCTTTTCCTTTATGGAAAACGGGCTACATTTAAAAAAAAAAACTGTTTTATTTAAAAGCAGGCCACCATCCCTGGGAGTGCCAGCCATTCCCAATAGGGTTGCAAATTACGACACACTCATTAATATGTATGAGGCATTCAATTTGCGACCCCAATGGGAATCGCAAACAGTGTCTCAGACACTGTTGGGCATCCCAATTTGCGAGTCGCAATAATATAAGAGGAAATAAGTCAGCATTAATGGAAACTATGGGCCATATGTATCAAGCCATTTTCCCGTTTGCAAACGGGCAGATTCTCAGAATCGGTCCGTTTTCGAACTGGAAAAAGCCTTTTGAGATGTATTATCTCAAAAGGCTATTGCAAAATAGAGAATTGCAAAATTTGCGATTCTCTATTTTGCAAATGCAATTAAGGAAATGCAAATTGCGGTTCCTTAAATGCAATTCTGGAAGCACCAGAATTTGCAATTTGGCTTTAAGGACTTGCAAGTTACCACCAACTTCAAGTTGGCGGTAATTTGCGATTTTCTTTAAAAAAACACTTTTTAAATTTTTTTTAAAGTGCCATATGTCGGACATCGCAAAATGTGCACACATGCATATTTCAGGGGTGCAACAGGGTGTCCTTTTGGCACCCTTGCAACCTTGAAATTGCATTCTCAATTTGCGATGCTCTAATTGGTAAACGCAAATTGAGAATGTCTTCCCATTCATATCGGCCTCCTAGCCCTTAGGAATGAATGGGAAGGTATTCCTTAATTGCAAATCTCAATTTGCGATTCACAAATAAGGAATATGTAGGATTCGCAACATTTTCAGCAAATCCTACATACATTAGCTAAAAATCGCATTTTGAGAATCGCAAAACTCTTTTTTGATAAATATGGCCCTAGGTTCCCTGTACCCATAAGGTCTACAAGATTCTAGATATTACGTCAATCAAACCATAATTACCCATAGTCAGCAAACACGAACTGCAGCCTGCTGTGCCTGTCTTTGCTTGATGGGCCTACATTGCATTCTAGAATGTTCCTGCATATGAAGACAGAAAACGACTTTGTAGACATGGGGGAAATATGAGACCATGGCTTCCAAATATTATAACCAGTTATTTGAAGGAGAATTTGTGAAGAATATTTGCAGTTACCGTATGTAGATGTGGTCGAGGCTGTGATTCAGCATGCTCTCCTAGACAAATGAAAGAGATGCCACAACAACAATATTTAATTGTATTATAGCACGGAAAAGAAGTGTTTCTTATTTATTTATTTAATTATCTATTTATATAAGGGACTTTATAAAGTGTTAACATGTCATCAAATTGAAACATTTCTGAGCGCTATAGAGTAGGGGCGGTAAAAGAAGAATGGTGAGGGCTAGGTGAAGGTCAACCACAGCCGAAAGGTGATCACGTGGGTGGAAAGGATGAAGAGCGAGTGAATAACTTGAAGGATTTTAATCAATATATAAACTGGATAGGTCTAGGACCTGTTGTGTCGAAAGGTCAGTAAAGCCAAAACACAGGAAGCGGACTGTTCAATATCCTGGCCTGATTCCACCTTTGGCCGAAGATGGAACACCACTCTCCTGTGAGGTAATGCCACTGGCTGGACAGAGTCATCGATATGGAGCTTGATCATACGACCTTTCAAATAGCCAATTCCGTTAAACAACGGCAAAAACTGGGCCAACGAATCCTCCATGTTCCATTGATGCACACTCAAAGCGAAAGTGACAAACTGTAAGCTCTCCGCTGTCTGATAGTTCAACAACATCCCTTGCCCCCCTTTTGTGACATATATCCGTGTCTTTATAACATGAGAACCATGTGCCACCTCAGCAGTAAAAACACCTGCCAAAGTAAGAGGATCAGAGGCCCCATCGTCAAAAACCTTTGTAGTGGTCGAACTCAAAACAGGAGAACTCGGCAGTGTCATCATCAACGATTTGGCCATCACATTTATTGAAGCACCCGTGTCAATCAAGGCCGGCACCGGGTGACCGTCTACAATCATATGACATTTTGGAATGCCATTTTGTACCGAACCCCCAGGGTGCAAAGCATGGATGACATGTATAGTCCCCTCCACCTCATCATCATCAATGTCTCCTTCTGTCGGTAACTGAGCAGCAACATACACCTGGTCAGACGACACAGGGACAGAACCTCGTGCAGGGGCAGAGCGACACATTTCGCAAAATGGTTGAACTTGCTGCAATTGGAGCACCTCTTCCCAGTAGCAGGACACGTACCTTTATGAGGAAAAGGACCCTGTAGCATCGGGTGGTTGTTCATCCAGGCAAAGAAGGTGTAAGACAAATGTAGTAGTTGTAATTCCAAAGTTTATTCCAGTACAGCTGAGTACATCCAGAGATCAGCAGCTCATCCAGTACAACTGCTCTCAGTTAGAATCACACTCATACACTAACATTCCTAATACAGATGTAGGTTCTATTCCTACCCACGAGCCTACTTAAAGTGATACACCATCACTACACATCTCCCTTCTTAATAATACTTCGTATTCACAAAAATACTTTTACAAAACTCATTCGCACATAGTTACAAAAATCACAACAACACAATTTACAAAATACACTACTTACAAATAACGAAACCATCAAGTTTCCGGGGAGTAGTGATGCACCTACCAAACCTGCTTACCCTACTCCCAGTTGCACAATCCTTGAAAGGCTCTTTACATTGTGCTGTCACTTCACCACTCTTACCCAGAACTTGACCATCCTTCAACACACTCCCTTCCAAGGTTTTCCCACCAATAACATCCCCCTCATCAGAGACAACTTCAGCTGCTCCATTTTGCTCCATCTGAAAACCCAAAGGTTCAGTGGACTGCGTACTCACACCCAGATCTATATCCCCAAGTCTTTCATTACCTTCTCCTACAGACGGGAAAACATCCATCCACCAATATACTCTTCTTTCCTCTGAAATATTATTTTTTTCTTTACTTTGATCATTTGACAAAGCAATGCGGCTCATATGATGGACACTACCATCATCAAGTTGCACTGTGTTCCTCATAACTTTTGTAATAGTCTTAGGTTCTGAAAATTTGGGTTGTAATTTGCTAGATTTTCTTGCAATTTTAACCCTTACCCATTGTCCAACCTGAACACACGGTTCTTTTGTACCGTGTTTGTTGTCAAAATATGTTTTATTCTTCTCTTGTGAAGCCTTCATAGCTTCTTTTACACGTTCAGCATCCCAATCATACTTTCTACTCCTGCCAATCCACCCAGGATTAATTTTACAATATGGAAATCTCCCCCGCATTATCCCAAAAGGACTCTCCCCAATAGTGTCATGTGGGGTGATTCTGTATGACCAAACTAACTTGTCCAATTCATCATCCCAATTCTTATTACCTTTCTTCGCCAATTGCAAAACACCTTTCAAAACCCTGTTAACTCTTTCTACCACTGAATTACCTCTAGGGTGATATAAAGCTGTAAACCGTTGCTGAACACCAGTACTCTCCATAAATTTTCTCATCAAGTCAGACTTGAATTGAACACCATTGTCAGTAAGGATGCGTGCAGGAAAACCCTCTCTAAGAAAGCATCTTTGTAAAAAACAAATAACTGTTTCAGTGTTCACCTTCGTCACCACTTCAACCTCAATCCACCTGGAAAACATGTCCACAAGCACAACTAAGTACTTGGTAACCCCATCTTGCCATTCCACGGGACCCATAATGTCTAAAGCGACTTCCTCCCAAGGCAAATCTGGGCAGGACAACGAAGACATTGGGGGATTGAGTGTTCTCTGTGCTTTATCCGAAGATTCACAACTGATGCACTCCCTTACAAACCGTTCAATTTCCAAGTCAATTCTTGGCCACCAATATAACGCCTTAATGTTTCTCTTGGTGCGAGAAACGCCTGGGTGACCTTCGTGCCCAATCACGATAATTTTGCTTCTCATACCATGCGGAGGTATAACTTTTCCTCCTCTACATACAAATTCCCCATCAAGGCTTAATTCGTCGCGCACCTCCCAAAAAGCTCTCAGTGCCACATCCTTTTTGCATTCATTAGACCACCCTTGGATGACTCTATTTCTGACAGTTTCCAGCGTTTTGTCTTTGTTACACTCCAAGTGCCAATCATCTCTACGCAACCCTGTTGTATCATCAAAAACACCAGCCACAGAGAATTCACACCAAGGATCAAGGTCAATTTCTTTCATAGGTAACGGGAGTCTACTTAAGAAATCTGCAATGATATTCTTTGCACCCGGTACATATTTCACCTCATATACGAAATCTTGGAGTCACATAGACATCCTTGCGATTCTCGCTGAGGCTCTAGACAAACCCTCTGTCGTCAATAGCTTCATCAACGGTTTATGGTCGGAGCGCAACAAGAATTTCTTACCCCATATGAACTTTCTAAAGTGCTCCATAGCCCAGACACAGGCTAAGGCTTCGCGTTCTATCACAGAGTACTTCTCCTCTGTGGGAGAAAGCGAACGAGACGCAAATGCTATAATTACTTCTTTACCATCATTCCCAACTTGGGACAAAACTCCCCCAAGACCAGTACCGCTAGCATCCGTCGTGACCACAGAAAACGCCTGTGGATCAAAACCCTGCAATGTGGGAGCATGAGCAATTGCTTCTCTAATGGTGACAAATGCGCTCTGACACGCAGGCGTCCAATCAAATGTAACCTTGTTCTTTAACAAATTTCGCATTTCATACGTTTTCTTTGCAAAGTTGTAAACAAATTTGGAATAAAATTCCGCCAACCCAAGAAAAGAACGAAGTTCGTCCTTTGACTTAGGTGGGGGTGCATTGAGAATCGCATCCACCAAACTGCATTTGGGCTTTATGCCTGCACAACTAATCTCATGGCCTAAATAAGTGACTGACTTCTCAGCAAACTTACACTTACTGCCTTCAGCCACCAAACCATTGTCACGGAGAATGGACAATACCTCCCTTAAAATCATGTCGTGGTGTGCTCTATCCTTCCCCATGATTAAGATGTCATCTTGGAAGACAGCTACTTCTTGTATGTGATTAAAGAGGTTGGTCATGAGCCTCTGAAATACTGCAGCGGCTGATGCCAGCCCGAACGGCATGCGCTTGAATCTGTAACACCCAAAAGGGGTGCAGAAAGTGGTAAGGTGCCTGCTGCTCTTTTCCAAAACAACTTGATGATAAGCTGCTGACAAGTCCAAAGTGGAGAACCACTTTGCATTCCTCGTTACAGACAGCATTTCATCAATCCTTGGCAGGGGAAACTGGTCAACTAGTATGTTATCATTTAGGTATCTCAAATCCACGCATAAACGGGCTTTACCATTCGATTTGCGTGCTACGACTAAGGGAGAAACCCATTCCGCAGCTTCTACTGTTTCAATGACATTGTTTTCCAACATTTTCTGTAACTCTCCTTTCACCTCATCCCTCACAATAAAAGGGATATTCCTAGCTTTGTGAATTTTGGGAATAGCTCCCTCTTTTAAATGGATACGATGGGTAAATCCTTTTAACTTGCCCATGGTACCTGTGAAAACCTCTGGAAACTCTTGTACAACCCACTTCTTAGTGTCCTCCCCATCACATGAGACTAAAACTTGTTCCTTGCTATTAGGATTCAGGATGATATGTAACGACTTCTGATCTTTCCATCCCAGCACTGGTGGACCTTCTTTAGCTACATATAGTTTGCCCACTGCTTCTCTCTCTTTGAACCTGAAAACTAACGTTCTAAAACCCAACATGTCTATTTTGTCCCCTGTGAAACTCTCAGCAGAGACATCATTGGGTTCTAACCACTCCCCAATTTTACCAACAAACATGTTGTTCCATACATCTTGTGGGATTATGGTGAATGGAGATCCCGAATCAGCAGCAAGTTGTACTACTATGCCCCCTAAAGAGATCATGCATAACGGCTTGGACGATGAATTACCAGTTATATTCAGTACTACTTTCTTTCTCTGGATGCAATTCACTTGAATATCTGCATCACTGGCAGTCGAAGAACTATCATCCTCCTCTTCTTGAACACATTTCACTTTACTATTCGTGTTCATTTTTTTTTTCCTTCTGCAAACTCTAGAGAAATGACCAACTAGACCGCACTCTAAGCATTTAGCCAATTTTGCCGGACATTTCTCATAACCTGCAGAGTGTGAATAACTTCCACATCTATAACAAATCAGACTTCCTGACCTTCTGTTATCCACATAGTCAGTTTTTTTTTTTGTAGTTACATCTGATTTACCTTTATCAAACCGTGAGTTAGTGTTATTTCTGTACACCTTTTTCTTATCACTAACTTTACCCACAACCTCACTAGTGGTCGCTTTATCATTCGAGAGCGTGGCTTTCGCACATCTCTCTGAAAGTTCCCCTTTCTTAACTATAGCAATGATGTCTTTAAGACAACTCTCTCCTTCTATCCACAATTTGTCTTGTAATGACTTATTCTTGGTGTACATTACAACCTGGTCACGGATAAGCTCGTCATGCAGTTGAGCAAATCTGCACTTGCTCGCTAACTTTCTTAGTGCGGAAACATATTCCTCAATAGTCTCTAGTTTGTCTTGTTTCCTGTGGAAAAAAGCATGCCTAGTTACAGCAATACATACAGAAGGGGAAAAATAATCATCCAAATCTGATATGGCCGATTTGAAAACATCTGTATCCCCCTCTGATCTTTCCACCTTGACCATTTCATTAAAGATCCGTAAGCCTTCGGGACCTAACGAATACAATAGCATCCTTTTCTTCCTTTCCGGAGGGAATGTTCCGCTAATGTCCTCTAAATTCGCAATGTAGTTGATAAAGTACTCCTTCCACACTAACCATGTTACTACTGGATCACCAGGCGTTGGTAAAAATTCTTTTGGTGAATTTATGTGTGGTTTTGCGAACATTCCATCGCCAGAAGCGGCATTTCTTGTATCCGAGGATGATGAAGAAGTGTCAGACGGCATATTTTTGAAAGGTAAACAAGAAAAACCAAAAACAAAAAAAAAAAAAAAAAAAATCAGAGACTGTAAATTAATGAAGAATCAAAACACTACTTCCAAACTGTTCCTCTGGAATTTCCGGACAGAAAGTGAACACCACATCCAGTTGTTGCTACAGTACTTAATAAGTTACCACTTCAAGAAACTCCCTGGTGTACTCAGCGAAAACACATAAAAACAAACAAAAAAAAAATGAGCTGCTTGAATGTCAAACATCATAAGTTAACCTTCTTTGTGTTCATAAGGATTACTTCGTTACTATTTGCCTGAATTCACATGAAATCCACCTGCTCACCTCGAAATGCTAACGAGCCAAATCTGCTGTCAAAATGAGTCATTAATCTGTGCACTTCACTGCGTCGTCTCGCTCCGTTCGTGATGCGTTTCTATGGCAACCAATTCGACGGTGTCCTGTGAGTGTTTAGCACGTACGTGATGACGTGCGCTTTGCTGATACCACGTGACGGTGCGATGACGATCCAACGCGAGGGACTGGACTCGCGGAGAACTCCAACGATAATGTTGACATTCAAACGTGAGTTGAATTTTTTTCTATTTCCCAAAGTTTAAAATTTGTTGAAATAGTTCACAGCAGCATGAGAGGTGGTGAGGGCATTAAATCCAGGCAGAGCTGAACACCAGACTAGACTTATCTAAAACGAAATGCGAGAGACCCAAACATATGATCGTTCGGTCCGCTTCGTTTATGAGGAACGTCCAGTAAATTAGCTCCAAGCTAAATCCGATATCCGCTCTTACTCGATTTCTTCTCCTCGTAAAGGATGCAGTCGTTTATGCCATTAATGCCCAAAAGCGTGTATCTTCAAAAAAAATTTTTTTAAAAACAAAATCAAGACAGATCCCAGAACGTCGCCAAAATTGTGTAGCATCGGGTGGTTGTTCATCCAGGCAAAGAAGGTGTAAGACAAATGTAGTAGTTGTAATTCCAAAGTTTATTCCAGTACAGCTGAGTACATCCAGAGATCAGCAGCTCATCCAGTACAACTGCTCTCAGTTAGAATCACACTCATACACTAACATTCCTAATACAGATGTAGGTTCTATTCCTACCCACGAGCCTACTTAAAGTGATACACCATCACTACAGACCCCCACAACCATAACAGTGCTGGGGTCATTCCATTTTCACCCAACTCTTCAGTTATTTCTTGTCAGGGACTTGGGCCGAAACAGCATTAATTGGCACCACCTTCCCCACGTGCTGGAGAGCTGCCTCCATATGGGCCGCTCGCACCTTCTAAAGTTCCTCAGAACTGCCCCGGGTCAACAATCAGCCGTAGGCATGACCGGCACCTGCAGGATAGCTTCACGTAATTTACTAGAATAACACCCTTGGATAAATTGGGCCCTGATCTCATCCGCAGCATTGGGTAACGTACAGGTGCTGGCCAATTCACGTAGATGGGCAAAGAAAGTGTCGATAGACTCATCAGGCAGCTGCCGAGCCTGACGCAACAAGAACCGCTCGTAATCTGGATTGGCCAGTGGCTCAAAATGGGCGGTAAGGGCTTGCTTCAAGGTACCATAGGTATGAGGTGGTTCACCTTCAATCACTGACCGCCACAAACAGTGAATGGCTGCGCCCCCAAGATGCAACAACATTGGGTGCCACCGTTCCTCCTCCAGGTCAATGGCATCAAAATATTTCTCTAAACCGTCCACCCACTCCTTCCAGCGGGTTGCCTGTGCTGACAGAGGACCATCCAACAGAAAATGCTCCACCGGAGGGATGACCGACATGACGACCCAACGGAACACAGCTCAGGGCACCCCAGACAGGCACCACCCCGAGACCAAGGAGATGGCCACCAGAATCCAAATGTCAAACTCAGCAACACTTGCCAAGGCTTAAAAGTTACCAGCACCAGGATCCAGGCACAGGGCAGGCACAAACCCCACACAGCCTGAATAGATGCCCCTCTCACCTCAGGGGCTCAGAGGACGACACAGGCCACGGGGCACCAGCAGCAGAGCAAAACGACCTCCACACCCAGCAGGACACCACAAATCGCCGGGCATCAGCAATGAGAGCAGCCTGGGAACCTCCTCGCTCTCGCGCCACAGGGCAGCATCAGCACGCCCACCACCAACGCAAGCCACCCGGTCCGCAGCAGCATGCTGCACATAGCCACCAGTAAGCCACGCCCCCAGGAACAGCCAGGACAGCCGAACATCGACACACGAAGAACCCAGAAAGCCAGGCACAGCTCTCAAGAGAAAACGGGACACCGCAGGCACAAGGACGCCACCAGCAGCAATGAGAGGGCGCCACCAGCAGCAATGAGAGGGCGCCACCACCAGCAATAAGAGGGCAAGGATCCAGGAAACAGCAGGAAGGAACAGCAGGACACACAGGAACACCTGCCTTTTTCGCCAAAATGTTGTGTCGAAAGGTCAGTAAAGCCAAAACACAGGAAGTTGACTGTTCAATATCCTGGCCACACCAGGCGTCTTTTATTTAATCAATAAGCCCCACCCCTAATGAGCAAACAATTAGCACCTGATTATATATACACCGGGCAGTCCATTGCTACCCCTTACGGGAAATGACGGTGACCACATCACAGGACCCAGGATGATGTCAACGAGTGAATGATATACACCATGAATGTCGCAGCACATTGTTACAAAATGGATCCGTGGCTAGAATGAGTCGTAATAAAAAAGTACAAGAGCCCGAAGTTAACAATCTCTACAACAGAGAAAACCAACAATTGTCTCAGAGCCGGAGGCGATAGTGAAATTGGATGAAGCAAAACCTGGAGTCTCAACAAAGCAATACATTGAATTATTAGGTGCAAAATCATCAGATTATCGGTGGACCTTAAGCAAGGCTCTGTGAAAGGGTAGTATTCTGCACCAAGGTGTTGGCAGGCGGCAGGCCAATTGCTTAGCTGAGGTCTGATCAGGACGACAGCCAGTAAATGAACCAGCAGGCGACTGCACATGCAGGTAGGCAATCAGCACTGAAGGCACACGCTACTTACATTTTGACCATCTTGTTTTGCTGTTCTAAATGTGGGTGGTGTATGCAGGGGCAGCAGGGGTTCACCCTGACATAATCTGGAAGTGGGCTGCATATTGGGACCCGTTCCACCCTTCCAGAGGGGGCCAAAGATGAAATGCCTGGTCTGCTCAGCTCTTGTCTTCTGCCTGTCCTGGTAAAAAATGAGTATCTGTTTAATCCTTAAATCTAGAGCGTTACTACCTGTCGGAACACATGCTGACCATTGACGGAGGAGAATTCTCGTGTAGCGTGATTTCATCTATTAAGGACATCCTAATACGAGTTGAAGTTACTCCAAAAAGCCCTTTTTGGGAGCTGGGATTTCAAAGAGGGTTCACCTTGTGAAGTTAATGCAAAGAGCATTATCATTGCAGTCACTAGCAACTTTCAAACTATTACCAGTACCCGATTCCAAGTTGTGTTGCAGTTATCAAGACCCAACTAGTTTCAGAACTAGTCAGTGATACAAGGCCGGACTGAAAACTCAAATCAGCCCTGTTAACAGTGCTTAAAGCAGCCTCACACCACTAGAGTGGAACTGTCATGGGCGACTTCATGGTTGGTTAATGTCAGCCACCCATCTTTCAAAGCAGCCCTCTGGCAAAAAAACAACCAGGAAATTGCCAGAGTGGCAGAATGGCCAGTCCGGCCGTCAGAGAACCACCTTCTCCTCCAAATCAATACAGAAGAATGATTAAGCAGCAAAAAAAAGAATATGGGTCAAAGTGCTGCAGTCCTGGTGGCAGTGCTGCTGAAATGTTTGCCACTGACTAGACGATAAAGAAAGGCGAATAAACAACTAAGGTGTGGGTAATTGTGGCAGCTGGGAAATTGGTATCTTTTGAGTGGCAGCTTGTGGTGCATTAATCGGGTGAGAGGAATAATACGTATTTTCTAATCAAGCTATCAATTCCAATCAACACACCAATGAGAAAAATCTAATATTTTGATTGTCTGTTACTAGTTTTTAATTTCATTAGAAAAGAGGTTATCTATCTAAAGCTTCAGAATAAACAAGTGTTTTTTCCCCGGCCATGCAGTGCCTGGTTTGCAGAGCTTGAATGTTATTGCATCTTGAAAGTATAGAAATAAATTAGATGTTCGATGAGTTATACGGAAAATGGACGTGTACGTACATGAGTGGAAAAAGCAAAAGTACTAATTCATCATTGATACATCCCACTGGGAGTTCTTTCAGTCTGGGGCCAGTAGCAGCAGGCATGGCGTCTGCAGGAGCCAAGGTTCGTGGAAAGCCGCCATTCTAACAGCACAGCATTCAGGGCACGCGGAGAGACGTCCACGAGCCTGCCAATGTGCTGGAGAGATTGCAGGGTTTCTTGGATCATTTCCGCCGTGCTCATTCATTAAGGGTCGGCTTTGTATTTGCAGACAAAGGCCACCTTGTCATGGCTGCCCTGAAAGTAAGCAGCCTGCTGCATTTAACAAATTCTGGGCATTCACTGAAGCAGGAGGAAGCCTCTTACAGTGGTGAGTGAATGCATAAAATGTTATCCAATGTTTACAATGTTTGGATTTTTCTTCATTTACTCACAGCGCCCGCAATGAATTGAATGAAATGCAGAAAATAAATAACGTCATCTGCCATAAAGTGAATATAGTTTGGAAACCCCTCTGCTGGCATTCAGCCTTGCTCAAGGTTATGGGCGTGCACATGAGAGGCAAAGCTCAGCATGTAAGTCTCAGACGAAGACTTTCTTATTGCTAAATGAGTGACAAGTCTTTTCAGCTCTTTTAGAGACTGACCAACCCGTGACCCCTTTTGGCTACCATCAGGCACACAAACTTCAACCGGAGGTGAAAATTACCTCTTTGATAGCACCATTATGAGAAACTACCAAATGAGTAGCTTAGGAAAATATGAAATACCCATAAATAAAAAAGTCTGACAGCTTCTAAATCCTAGACCTCCTAAAATCTTTGAAGCCAAACACAACAAACAAACATATGGACCAGATTAGCTAAATTATGACCGAAGTGCACTTAACTGAGAGTCCCTCTCTATCAAGTACAGGAGTTTCATATTGCAGTAAATATCAAACATAATTTATGGCTTTGGAGTCACAGGCCAGAATGCCAACACTTCCATAGACGCGTTAACTATGTCTAAAAAATGGGGGCGTGGGCATGCCCGCGGCAGCAACCAAGATGGCTGCCTGGCTGTGAAGCTCAAGAAACTACAGACCCTTAACTGCTTGGATAGTGATCATCTTCCCATCTAACACCATCCACTTGGTGGGAGTGTACTCCTGCTCCTGCTGATGGGGCGACACAGATTACAGCCTCACACTCTGCCAAACATGCGCGCTAACTCCCGACTTCGACAGAGACCATGTGAAGCCCGGCACTACCTCAGAGGTCCCGTTGCGACAGAGTGCACGGGTGAGCATGAGGCTGAGATACCCGAGTCTCGCCGGCGCTTCGCGCCACTCCCTCCACTTCCCTCACAAGAAGGGAGGGTTCTTACAAGACCACTGCAAGTCCTTCGGCTCCCTCCTGGCTGTGCCTCATGAAACCACCAGCGGTTCCTGCCCACGGAACTGTCCTAAATCCGTAAGATGCTCCAGTGAGCCCGAGCCTCTGGATATCACATCAAATGCCCAGTGGGTGAGCCATTACCATGGAGCTCAGACAATAGAGATACCAGGAGCAGCCATGCTGATACTCCTCCACGACTGCAACCACTCCACCTCTCAATCACAAATACAACCTGCGTGGTGCAGCCTACCCCAGCCACTCTCAAGCTAACTGCCTGCCTACGCTGCAGCAATATCACTGCTACATTGCAAAGGTGCTGAGACCATGGCCGGACTGGCCAGCCGGGCAAGCGAGCAATCCCCTGGGAGGCTGGAGCCCCAGGAGGCCGGTTTTGACACTTGGAGGCCGGTTTCGGCCTCCAGGAGTGGTGGTGCACGTTACACGATTCCAGCGGCAACTTTAAAAAGTGGCTCTGGTTCTAGCACACATTAGCACGTCTGCACATGGGGGCTGAAGTTAGAATTTTTGCCTGGACTATTTTAAGTTCCCAGTCCGGCCCTGGCTGTCACTGGGAATATGCACCCTCCAAAAGCTGGGGGCCCCTCCCCCATATCATCACAATAGCCCCATTGCCACTCAGACCTCTACCTGCACCTCCAAAAATCGCTATGCAACGCACGTTGACCCATCACAATGGTAGTGATGAAAATGTCGACCGAACTGTTGCCTCCCCACAGAGGTGTATCCTGCAGCGATTCTTAAAGGGATGTTAGTTTTTATCTTGTTTGTTCTTGAAATTCACTGGATGTAATATCGTTTAGGGGGTAGTAAGAGTGCATCTTGACTTTATAAGTCTGTGTTTGTTTTTTATTGACTGATTTGTACATATTCCATTTCCTACAGATGTGGCACAACCATTCACATACTGTCACTTCAGATGGCATCACGTGATGGCCGGGAGAGAATGGCTGAAATCGCCCTTCTCACTTGGAACATACTCAGCCATAACGAACCACGTAAGGGAAAATTAGCCCTCTCTGACCTATCCCGACACAGGATCAAAATGACTTTTCTTCAGGAAACTCACCTGCCACCCCGAGACTCAAATACATTTGCGTCCTCGTGGGGAACATATTGTTACTTTTCCTGTTACAGCTCTTATTTGTGGGGGTATGCATACTTACACATAAAAGTATCTCTTTTTCACTCACATCCAGCTTCATAGACCCTTACGGCCTATATATCATATTAGCTGGGGTTCTGACCGACAAACGCACCCTGTTGATAAATGTTTATACCCCAAATATAGATACACCTGAGTTTGTCAGGATATATACTCACTCATGGGCTGGGTTGAGGTGGACCTTATTCTCAGGGGTGGGAATTTTAATATGGTACAGAACCCTTCAGAGAACTCCACCAATGCACAAGCAAATGGCAAACCACATTCCCTGAGGGTCCTTTGCATAATGACTAACATCTATGCACTCTTCGACGTTGGGCGAATGCAACACCCCTACACCTCTAATTATACTTTTTACCCCGCCCCTCATGGTGTGTGGACAAGACTAGATTACTGGTTCCGTTCTGCAAATGCTATGCATTGGACAACTAATGTAGCACATTTGCCGAGTACATTGTCAGACCACTGCCCAGTCCGCTTGGTGCTACAGATACCATACTGAGGCGGTCTTGAGCGCTGTTGGAGATTTCCAGGCGAGGCCTCTATGATACAGTCTTCCGCTCCGAACTGCACAACTCCATCGTCAAGTACCTTGCCCGTTATGCAGGTTGAAGCGCAACACAAGTCCCCCTTTGGAAGGCCTTTAAAGTCTATATTTGCGGAGTATCTATCTCTTTATATGCAGGCATTCTGCAGGACCATACATTCCCAACTAGCTCGAGTCAAGACTGAGCTGAAATACATCAATCACAAGGACTCTCATAACCATTGATCCCCTCAACTACATGGACGCTTAGTTTTAATGTCTGAGTTCGGGGACTTGGCGGATAGGAAAATAGCATACATGGGTAAACCAACCACCACTAAAACGTTATGATGAAGGAGAATGCCCTGGCCATACTCTAGCAAGACTACTTTGCCCCCACCATCTTAGTAGTTACATCACTATGCTGCATTCTCCTACGGGTGAAAGACTCTCACATAATGTGAGCATAATGGCTGAACTTCTGCGCTATTATATACAACTGTACTCCTCCCATATGTCTGGTGACTCGGATGAGATCGGGACTTATCTGGCAGAGATCGTCGTGGGTGGATTGTTGACACACAACAGCATTTCCTAAGTGAACCTATCACCTGTGAAGAACTTACACAGGTCATAGATGCCCTAGATGGGTCTAAGGCCCCTGGCTTAGATGGTCACATTTGTACATTCTACAAAACAAATAAACATTAATTGACATCATCTTTCCTTGCCATGTATGCAGAATATCTTGAAACAGTAATTTTACCACCCACTCTGTGAGAGGCTGTGCCCACACTCCTACTGAAAGCTGGCAAAGACCCCCACCTATGCACCTTCTATTGCCCCCTCTCTCTACTCAACCTTGACAATACGTTTTTAGCTCATTTCCTCTCCACTAGATTTTTGCTTTTAATGGAACAAACCATCTCTCCCATCCAATCCGACTTTGTTCCCCACAGATTCACGTTTCTTAATTTGTGGACAATATTGCTTTGTTAAACAGGGTCTCTCCAGAGACCTAGGCAACAATGGCCCTATTAGATGCAGGAAAGGCATTTGATTTCTTCAAGTGGTCCTTCCTGAGAGTGATGTCAGTCAAACTGTAGCTTCACCTCCTTAGTCATTCTGCTATACTCCAGCCTTGTGGCTCGATTACGAGTGAAGGGTTCACTCAGAGGTCCTTTCCCTGTGGCTAGGGGGTCCAGGCAAGGTTGACCTCTATTCCACCGCCTTTTCATTATTGAGTTGGACCCCATGGTTTGCCACCTCCAAGAGAAACATATGCATCATAGTCTCCAACTCACACATGGCCCCCTTTAATTATCCATGTATGCTGAAAACATATTACTTTTCGTCCCCCACCCCTCTAACAATCTCCCACCTCTAGTTTGGGAATTTTGTGATTTGTGGGCCTCCTTGGTCAGAATATAAACTGGGCCAGATCAGAGCTCTTCCCTCTTACTGACTGCACTCAGCCTATTGCCATAGAATATTCTTTAACTTGGAGTGCTGACCTCACTAAGTACGGAGGCATACATCTGCATAAAGAGAAAGACCAGATTCTATGGCTCAACTATGGCCCTGCTATTGACTAACTCTCTACACAGGTGGAGTGATGGATTAAACTTCCACTATCCCTGGCAGGGCACGTGGCGATAATTAAGATAGTCATCCTTATCTGTTTCCTATACCTCTTTCTCAATGTTTCTATACTACTGTACCAGCATTTCTTTACCACACTATGCAGCCTCCTACTATGGCTTATATGGGCTGGACGCAAACCCCACATTCACTGGGACACATTGATTCCTCATTATGAGACCCCCAAACTCTATTATCTTGCTGCACTATGCCAATACACATATCCCTGGTATCACCCAGATGCCCATGTACCCTATCTATATTGGAGAGGGAATAACATCAGAGGCTGCTGCTGTCCTCCATATTGCTCAAGGGCATTCCCATGGATATATCTGATATACAGACTCTTTCCACCACCAGCTGGGCATGGCAGAAACTTCTCCGTGTGTTGGGAGGAGGCATCCTTTATTTACCAGCTCTGCCTCTTATCAGTAATCCCTTGCCTCCCCTTACATGTGAGAAGCTAGTTCAATGCACCCTACAATGCCACGACCTGCACACCAAGGGGGATCTCTTTCCAGATGACCATGTACTCACACTAGCTGACGGCACTCGTTTACACGATGCCTCTAATATGGACCACTTTGTCCACAATACTCTTTGCTCCTGATTACCCTCATATCCTAAAGCTCCAGATGACTTCCCCCCATTGACACTTATTATTTCTGAGTCTGACGGAGAACGGTTGATTTCTAGGTTATACTGAACCTATATAGCCATGAGACCTGAATCCTCCAAGCAGACTAGGGAAACCTGGGAAAACCATTTGGGGCAACCACTCTCTGACAAAGTTTGGTATTATTGTTGTACCTAAACTAAGCTCATCTCTATCAATCATAAACACAAATTTCAACATTTTAAATTCCAAATTGGGCCTATACCACACCCAAAGAGTTAGTGCGCATCGATCGCACATGCTCATTCCAATGCCCCAAATGCCATGCCATGGAAGCAGATTTTGCACATCTCACCTGGGTGTGCCCACATATAGGACATTACTGGACCAAAAAATTCTCCCTAGTCTTTGCTATGACAGGAGTTACGATTGAGCTTGCCCCTCTGGTGGCACTTCTGGGTTACATTCAGGATATCCCCAAGTGTATCCGCAGATTCATTGCCATTGTATTCCTACTCGCAAAGAGGGGCCAGGCACTCCACTGGGTCAGTCAACATTGCCCCAGAAACTCTGCCTGGCTGGAAAGCATGATCCATTGCTATAAAATTAGCGAGGACTGCACACAGTTGCAGGCCCTTACCTCTATACCCAAAGATATACAGCTGCCACTACGTGATTATTTGCTTCCTCTGGAATAAGACAGCTCAGACTGATGGCATAGCCCTCATTATCCATTCCTATATTTTATTTTAGGCTTGTCCTGATCCACCAAGATGCTGGACTAAGGGCATACCTCTTGCTGTTGCCATTACTATACCTGGGCTTTACCACAATCGTGCTTGCATGTATTTTAATTTTTTTTACAGAAAATTTCTGATCACTTAATTATTGCAGAGCAATGGAGCGCACTCGGCAAAACCCCCACAACTGTGCGTTTCACCTTGCGTGAGCCCATGCAGTTTGACTATTGTGTTGATTTGGTTGCACCAACAGTGATATTAATCACAAGTGGGCACCACCCTATTAGAGGGGGAGCGCTCACCCTGAGATCATACATGGGGTTGGCTTTCCACCATCACACTGCTTTCTGGTCCTGAAGAAGCGCCAAGGATCAATTTGACCATTCAAAGTGCAAAACATGTTGACCTCTTTATTTAGCTGTTAGGGGACATTGCTACCCCATAGTAACTCCAACCTACAGATATTTAATCTGACAGGGGAATCTATCTATTAAACTCAGTGTGATATCCATTAGCCAGTTTTATCTAGTTTCACACTCACTTTTCACCACGCCACTAGGACACTCTCACACTCATCAAACGGCCAGAAAAAATCAAAAGATCTCCGCTAAAGTGACCCTTCAGGGGACCCATAGGGTATTGCAGCGCCGGCCTGACAAGGAGCACCCACCCGATGATGAAGAATGACATCCCCAGGGATGTGTGAGGGCAACAAGAAATACTCTTGTTGATTGTCCCTTGGAAACTGGTTCAGCACCTAGCAGTTCCTATTTTCATTGTCTTCACCTTATTTTAATGCCTTACCAAAAACAATAAGCCCCATTCTGGAAACACTTTAGGAGGACAGGTACTGGACCTTTATCAGCTTCTAGTCCCCCTTCTTCCTTTTTGCGATACAATATTTGAAATATACTGCTCCCTGCTCTCTAGTCTGTTCAACGCCTACACTAGGGGTGAAGTACATGTATTAAAAGAGAAGGTTTGGGACTGGCAAAAGGTTTATTCTGCAAGGACAAAAATGGCAGTTTAAAACTGCATATGCAAGCTGCAGCAGCAGACCTGGGACATATTTTGCAGGGCTACTTGAGGGGGTGGCACAATCAGTGCTGCAGGCCCACTAGAATAATGTAATTTACTGGACATGGGTAAACGAGGTACCAGTTTGCTAGAGAAATACAAGTAAATTAAATGTGTCTATTGAGTACAAGCCGATTCTACCTTTTGCAGGGGAGAGAGCACGTTACCACTGGTTAGCAGTGGTGAAGTGCTCAGAGTCTTAAAGTCAACAAAAACGAGATCAGCAAAAATAGAAGGTGTGAAGGCAAAATGTTTGGGGTAAAAGCACCCTAAGGATGATGGGTCTAACAATTCCCTGAATTAAAATTAGTAATTAATCACTTGGATAGACAACTTATCTTTCTGCACATACCTTATCAAAAATAACTTACTAGTAGTTTTCAATCATTTTTGCTGCTACATCATTAAATATGATTGTTAGTTTGGTAGTCACCAACAGTGGAGATGAGTTATGAATTCTTTGGCCTCCAAATCTGCAAGACTTGGCATCTTTTGGCATGGTTTCCCCTGACTTTTTGCCTTCTGAGCCCAGTTTTGACTGTGTGCTGAATGTCGTTTTTGCTAGTGTTATGACTTTGTGCACTTTTTCACTGCTGACCAGTGCTAAAGTGCATGTGCTCTGTGCCTAAGATGTAATGGCATTTGGTTTCTCCATGATTGGCATATTTTCTTTACTGATAAGGCCCTAGTACATTGCACTACATGTGCCTAGGGCCTATAAATCAAATGCTACTAGTGGACCTGCAGCACCGATTGTGCCAGCCACATGAATAGCCTTTCAAACATGTCTCAGGTCAGCCAGTGCAGTTGTGCAGTGTGCAGTTTTAAACTGCCATTTTGACCTGGCAAGTTCACCTAATTGCCAGGCCCAAACCTTCCCTTTTATTACATATAAGACACCCCTGAGTTAGGCCCTAGGTAGCCTCATGGGCAGGGTGCAGTGTATTTAAAAGGTAGGACTTGTACTTTTGAGCCTTAGATGGTATGTAGGGGAAAACTGCTAAATTAGTTTTTCACTACAGCAAGGCCTATCTCTCCCATAGGTTACTATTGGAGCTGCATTGTAACACTGCTGCAGGGATTCTGCTCAGGATCAGAACTATGCTTGGGACCATAGGACGTTAGTAGGTAGGAACAGAGTCACCATACCACCTCATTACCCATGAGCCTGAGTCCAACTAGCTATAATGTCTCTCTTGCCCTCCTAACCATATCCTGAGAGACAAGTGAATTTAAACCCCATAATACTACACTCATGACCCTCTTAGGGATTGCGGTAACAGGACTACCCCATTTTGCTCGCACACTCATCCACAATAAGCTACAACAGAGACATTAAGGAAGTGTGAAATGTTTATTTAAACTATTGTGCTCTAGAATGCAGTTTTCATGCCACAATCACAAAACAAATTCTTAACAAAAATGAAGTCAGCATAGTCAATAAACCATATATTATGAAAAGTCCTGTCATTTTATAAGACTGATTATCCTACCTCTTCTCCCCTTCTACAAAATGTGAATGATTATACAACAAAGATCTCTGGGACTAATGGCAAACCCCATACCTTAGCATACGCAGGTGGACATTCTACATCTCAGGTCCAGCTGTGATCTCCTCTAATGAAGACTCTCTCTCTATGTATGTTACATTACTGTCCATGCCTATATGACAAGGCACATATGCTCACAAACAACAGCTGCTCTCCTGTGTTGTGTCTAGGTGCTAGTGCCTGACCAGAACGAAATAACAAGGACAATTGTTGTTTGACCTTGTCTGCTATGTTCAGACTAAATCCCAGCAAAGGACAGCATGCAAAAACAGCTGCAAGTTGTGTGTGAAAGTACAATGTGGCACAAAGACAAATGTGTTTATATAGTAACATGCGCAAAGCAAAGCGCTGCCTTTATCGTGCACAGTTAGGCTAACATGGAGTAAACTAAAATGGGCCATGCACTGAACACATGACAACACTTTACAAGTGTAACTATCAATTGGGAAAAGATAGGAAGAGGAAGTTTGGTGTCTCTGAACTGGCAATTTAGAAACACATCTTTTAGTGAAGTTGTTTTTTACATTGCAGGTCTGAAAATGCCACTTTTAGAAAGTTGGCATATTTTCTTACTTTGAACAATCTATGGCTCTGCCTGTCTCTGGAATACATGTCTGGGTTTGGTGTCAGATGGGTTTTGTGCATTCCCTCCATGCAATCACACATAAAGGGAGCTGAGGTATGGCCTGCATGTCCTGATGGCCCATCACCAGGCCGATGGGTCTTTCTGAGATACAGTGAGGAGCTGACACTTGCACCTGAATAGGGCTGTGCCTGTATCAACACAAAGAGTGGCATAACCCCCTGTAGAGTATCAGGAGCGAGGTCAAGGAAGGGCAGGGTCTTGTGCACAACAAAGACCTTTCTTTGAAGTCTTCCTACTTCAAACACTAAAAGGGGTATAAATACTGAACCTCAGACACAGTATACTCGGAACACTTATGGAACTGAGTACATTCTGCCAGGAACAAGAGCTGTTGTGCTACCAGGAGCGTCAAACACTTTGCTGCTTGCTTTGCTCTGCTGGCCTGCTGCCTGCTGCTACTTCACTGGGAGTGAGTAGACTGGGCTTGACTCTCTACATCCTGCATCTCTAAAGGTTCTCCAAGGGCTTGCTGGGATTGCCCACTGTTTCTGAAGTCTCAGGGATATGAAATACTTCACCTGCATCTTTCCACCAGCACCTGGGATCCTCTGCTGTGTGTCCTGGTCTGCCAAGTGTTGCTGAATCCAGTCCTGGCCCCTTGGTAGTGAGTGGTTGCTGCTGCAACCCAAGAAACCAAAGGATTAACACCGAAGTGTCGTTCGGAACCTGCACATTTTTTACGCTTCGCCGCTGCCAGGTCCGAAGCTGTGGACACCATTCACTGACTGCGCAACATAACAACCTCAACTTATAACACAGCCCTGACTTAGCCGATGCAGTGCCTCTGAACCACGACTGCTGCTTCTCGGACATTGCATCACTGATGTTTGCGATGCAGCATCTCCGATGCACAACCAGCCCTGCGTGGCTTTTTGCCAATGCATCATCTACAGTCCAGCATTTCAATATCAACACCTTGAATCCAACACACGGCACTCTTGATGTCAATGCATCAATGACGTTGCCTGACTACAGAACCAAGGCATAGCCTTTGAGAGTGACGCATCTCTTCCCTTTTTTCAATGCATTGTCCCTGAGCTTCGATGCAACCAAGGTACTGTCAGTGGATCTGCGTGACTACTGTATTGAGCCAGCACTCTAATGAGGTCAGACAAAACATATGGATTTGCCCCGCTCAAGCACGACCAGATAGCCCCGATTGGAGCTATTGACTTCTAAGCACTGCATCTTGCACAATTCATATTGTCATTTTGGTCTTGTATTACTCAGATAAATATTAGCTATTTCCTAAACTGGTGTGGAGTAGTTTTGCACTGAGTTACTGTAGGTTTGTATGTACACACATTTTTTACACATTGCCTCTTTAGTTTATCCTGTCTCCTCTGTGCCAAGCTACTAATGGGTAAGCACAGGTAAACTGTTAGTGTGTACTACACTTACCCTGACTAGAATAGTGGTTCCTGCTTGGACAGGGTGCATACCTCTGGCAACCAGAAACAAAATCATTCATGGTATATCCCCCTCAAATATAGTACAATCTTGCGAACACCCTATGGCAAATCATTCTTAAAGGATGTTGGGGATCACTGAATTTACAAAAATAACACATATTATTTGGCATGAATGTCATTCATAACTTCTCGATGGGACAGATCAGCCTTTTCCCCATTCTTGTCCAATATAAACACAACACATGAGGATGGGCCAGCCTTGTTCCTACATTTTACATAACTCAGCTTATAGTCCAGTGTTGTTGCTTTCATTGCCAACCAAAACCAGTAATTAGTTTCTGTAGTTTATGAATATAGCGTCTCTGGATGAACAAAGATAAAAAACGAAATAAGTGCTAGTATCTGAGCAATATAACCATCCTTACATAGTGTTCCCCCGTCTTTTTAGTTTTGGGCTTTTCAAATACCACATACATACATAGAAATTTCAGCTTCAGTTCTAATATATAGGCATGGAGGAGAGGCCATCCAAAGCAAAAAAAAGTGGCAGGGTAACATAGTGTGAGATCAAAATGGCCCATTGTAAAATCCTGCTGAATCTATGCCGACCAAGACCATATGACATTATCCGAACACATGAACGTGAAAATGAAAAACAACATGTTAGTTGATTGTTAAGTTTGATGTGTACCAAATGTTATTTACATTTTGCATTGAGACACATTTTACGTTGATTTCATACCATGTTGTTTACTCCCACAATAGAAAATATTTGTTCAGCATTTTTTAAATGTAAATGATTAAACTATGGTAAATGAAATCATTCGAAACATTTTAAGAATACAAATAGGAAAAATATTGCAAAATCTGTTTGATTTGCTTTGATTCCTAAACTACCCCTTGTTTAGTATGCGGTGGTACATTCAAGCACAATAGTAGGATTCCCCAAACTCTGGAGGACTAGGAAAAGTCTCTCAGTTAATTCTGCAATTTAGGACTTGTTTACATTTTTCCACGTCAACAGTCTGTAAATCTAGTGTAAACATAAATTACATTTGCAGTACGAATGCGCTGTAAATGACCTAAGTATTTGCTTTTCTGAGTGCTGTGATTCACCAAGAGCAGCATGGGAAAACATGTCCCAGAAAAGCTTTCTATTTCAAAAAGATGTAATTATTATTTCTAAAAATGATATGTAGCTTTGTAAACATCATCATTAATGCCATATTAGGACAGGCTTGTAAAAAAGGACTATAAAATAAAATGAGAAAAGCCTTGACATTTCTAATATTTTTACTCATTGGTCTCATCTCCTTTTATGAAGACATGGATGTCAGTGTCTTTCCACTGAAGGTTTTGCATCCGATTGGACACTGCACTGATGTCTCAAAAAGGAGCAACTTTTTAAAGGGGTAGCTATAGGCAAAAGTACTAAGTAAATAAGGATAAAGCTGAAACCCAGGCTGCAGAGCTGGTGGCAGGATTTGTAGGGAATAGCATTGTGGGTTCTATTATCCTCTGACTAATAAGTAGAGAGAATTTATACCCAATATTTCAGATCATGTATCTGTGATTTTGATGGCGTGACTCTGATACTGCTTACGGACAATATAACAGGATTGTATTCAAGTTTTTTACGTAGAGCTCCTTGCACATAGATATTTATTAAAGTTATTTTCATAGTTTCACTTGTGCGTACTTGCATTAGGTTGGAGGCTGGCCCTCTCTTGAGTATGGGCTTTGGGTATTACTCCTTAGTGTTTGTGTGGTGAAAGAAAATATAGCACTTTTTAGTCAACTGGGCCCTTTGCTTCAGAGGGATTGTACAACAGGCTATTTAACAACAGACTATCATGGTATCCGAATATCATGTACAGAAAAAATACAGATATACTATTCTTAACTCCAAATCTTTGCCCCTTAGATATATATATATATATATATATATATATATTTTTAGATATATATATGTTCACACAAAAGGCGTTCCTTCCAAACTGTCTGGGACCCTAGGAGAGTGGCGCACACGACGGCGGAGCACACCGGACAATAAATATTCCCAAAGTTTTTGCAGTGCAGCACGCTCTCAGTAATGCACAACTTTGAAAAAATTTAATATTCACTGTTTATTCCACCATGGAATAAACGGGGGATATTCAATTTTTTCGTAGTTGTGCATTACTGAGAGTGCGCTGCACTGCAAAAACTTTGGGAATATATATATATATATTTCAAAGTAAAACAAAGTAAAAAGTAATTTTGTGTCAGGTATGATATGGAGTGGGTAACAAGTGTGTAATGCATTATACATCAACCCTGTTGGTCCTTACAATAATTTTTGATGAATGCGTTTTTTCTGCATAACAGATATTTAGATGGTGGCAAATGTTGGCCCATTGTGGGCAGGAGTAGAATCAATGATGCAGTAAATTGATGGCCCATTCAGGGCATGAACTTGGGATACAAATGTATAGGATCGCGCTAAATCAGGGGTGATTGATGGGAATGAATCCCAGGGGATAGGCTACTTGCATTAACAAACCTACAGTTGATGTCTAGAGTCCATGAATTTTTCTGAGAAACAATGAAGTTTCATGCTATTATGACGTACTTGAGACATTGAGTACTTATTGGAATAATAGAATCCATATATGTGACCTTAGCATTATCTACATTTCATTCTCCCTTGGCGATCTAATGAAATCAATGAATATTGCAATTTTCATCCTACATTTATATCTTAATGTTTGAAGCATTTTAATGCGCTTTCATAAGATTTGTTGTACCTTCGTTTGTTTCCATGAAATGTAATGCACGTTTACTTCTAATTGAATTATTTAAAAACTGTAGTAGATTTGGAACTTAGAACTTATTGACATTGAAAAAAGCGTTGGCCCGAAACGCGCCTGTCAATGCTTATGACTTGCCAATAAAATACTTTATTAATTTTGGACCGGGAGTGCACTCGTTACTAGCAACACGATCCTGGATGTTGGAGTGTTTTGGTGTATAGCGGCTCACCACTGCGGGAGTGGCACCAGAGACGCGAGGTGCAGCGGAGGGTGGAAGATTTGTTTACGATATATATATGTATGTATGTATGTATATATATATAAATGTATGTAGGTATGTATGTGTATATATATATATATTTATATATACATATATATTAAAGTGACATTATAGTTTGGAGAAATGTTGAGGAATAACTTAATGTTTGAAACTGTAAAAACCACAGATATGGCCCTAGGGAAAGGGGTCCTCTCAAGTAACTATGACTCATGCCCTAAGGAAACTTTAACTCATGAACTCGCCATGCACAGTTTTCTCATCAACAATTTAATTGCAAATGTTGCAGTAATATTATCAATGATGTAATAAAAAATGTCATGCATGATGTAACATTTGGGGTAATTACCAGTGCATGGTGGGGGCGCAAGTACAATCTTATGGTCTGACCAGTAAAAATATATAGGATTGCCTGTGGCCATTTCAGGTATATTTGTGAATATGGGATCTAGTAAATGACCTTATCTATGGGTAGGGGACATTAATCGCTGTGATAGCTGTACCGCCGCTAAATCAGACAAACTATTATTTGCTTTTTTGCATTTTTCATCCTCCAGGTGTAAATTTAGGTCCCCTAGAACTGCAAGTTTGCTTTTAAAAGACTGTCTTCTGCCACAAAATCAGGGAGAGCCTGAATAAACTGGATGGCCGAGTCCGGTGCGTGGTATACCAGTATACCCAACAGTGTGAAGGTGAAGGAGAGCTCAATTATAAACAACAGGCTTTCACACCTAAGGATTCACAGGAAACCACATTTCCTTTCATCTCCTCCTTAGTAAAGGATGGTTACTACCTTCCCCTATTTCCCTTCACAGTTGCACCTGGCAATAGCATAACCCTGCGGGAGAGTCATTGCAACTTCAAGCACAGAATCCTCTCTCAGCCTTTTTTCTGAAAAGAATATGACCACTAGTTGCTTATCCTCCAGAAAAGTAAACAGCTGATGGCTGTGTTTCGAAAGTGATCTGCAGTTAAGCAAATACATCTGCCACTGTTGGAAATTTACTTTTCTTCCCTCTGGCCTGAGCCCACTATCAGATGATTTTAAATTAACCACATTTAGCTTACATTCCCCCCATGTAAAACTCACCTTGTTTGGATTAATTGTATGTGAGAATACTATGTCTATCCGTCAATTCAAAAGCCGCAACTCGCCTGCCGAGTAACCTAACCATCCTCCTTACGATACTAGCAGTAGTTCTGGCCCCTGGTCCCTGCTGGGCGTGGACGGGTGCAGATGGGCTTGCCTTTGGCATCCATCAGCACACCAGCTGCACATGTCTGCTGCACATCCAGCACCCAGTGCACCTTAATTAGCCGGGCTGGTGTTAAACTATAGGGCGCTAACCAATATGGCTCCAGTAATTGTCTAAAACAAGAAGTTTGCCAGTAAGCTTGGCCAAAACCATGTATCCAAGCTCCCACCAAGTCCATGAAGTACAAAAAATCTATTTCAAAGGATACTTTTAAAAGATACAAAATTTAAACGATACAAGCAATGTAAACAGTTTTAGCCAAAATTATAATTATAGCAGCTAAAGTAGCAACGTTTCGTGCAAACAACAAAATGCAACCTGATATGTCTACACATCCATGCCTCCATGCACACTAAGTAGCCAGGCCAGAGCTAAACACTAAAGCACTAACCAATATGGCACTTGTGCTTGTCTACGGCAGAACGTTTGGCACTAAACATGGCAAAATAACTTTATCTAAGTGAGTGTGTCTGTTTTAATCCCTTGCCCCCACCAAGTGCATAACATGCATACAATCAATTTAAAAGGAGAGTTTAAAGATGCAAGTTGTAAAAGATACAAGCAATGTAAACAGGTTTAGACAAAACAGTAGCAGAAAAAGTAGCACCATTTCCTGCAAACAGCAAAATACAACCTAACATGTTTGCGATCCGCGCCCCAATGCACATTAAGTAGCAGAGCTGGAGTTAAACACTAGAATAGAAACATCTCCTCCAGTTATGCCCCTGCACCTCTGAAGGGTGTGCCCTCATGATATCATGATGGGAATCTCTTAGAGTGATCAGTATGTTTGGATAGATAGATAGATAGATAGATAGATAGATAGATAGATAGATAGATAGATAGATAGATAGATAGATAGATAGATAGATAGATAGATAGATAGATAGATAGATAGATAGATAGATAGATAGATGGATGGATGGATGGATGGATAGATGGATAGATGGATAGATGGATAGATGGATGGATAGATGGATGGATAGATGGATGGATAGATGGATAGATGGATAGATGGATAGATGGATAGATGGATAGATGGATAGATGGATAGATGGATAGATGGATAGATGGATAGATAGATGGATAGATGGATAGATAGATAGAGATATAGTAATATTACCCAGTGGTGGTAGCCACTGGGTAGTTATAGTTAGGAGTGTGTGTTTACAGGATATACATTTTTGTGTTGCTTATAATTTTGTCCCTGTTTGACAACTCTCCACAAAACGTTTAAAAAAAGTACCACTTTTTGGCTATAAAGCGGGCGCCGAGAAAAAGGGGGTCCCGAAACACATTTTTCCCATATATTTTTCATAGGAAATTTAGACACACCTACAAATTAAACTGTCAAATGGATTTACACCAGATTTGGCAGAAAGCTAGGTCCTGGTCTAGACAAGTGCTTTTTGAAATTAAGCATATTTGGCAGACCCAACAGATATCCTGCTGAGATGTGATTGGCTGCCACCACATCAACAAGGAAGTTGTGGCAGCCATCCTATGACACGGGACTCAATACTGAGTCCTAAAAAAATGCAAGAAATAGACATTTTGGGGGCAGGAAGGGATACCCTGATGCCTTAGGCTTGATCTGGGACCCCACTTATGGGCAAAAAAGTTTTTCCTATTTTATAATGTTGTAGCAAATTTGCGGAGGATCCGAAGCAAAATGCAAAAAAGAAAAATAGAGTGGGCTCCCGAATTTCTTTTTTAACCCCCCCCCCCCCCCCCCCCCCCCTGGGTGAGCCAGGGCTTTAAAATAAAAACTGGCCCTAGGGGATGAGGTTATCGGGGTCTAAAGAGGCTCAGGGATGGAGCCAAGTGCCCCCCTCCCTTTTAACAAAAAGGCCAAGGGGGTTGGGGTCCAAAGGGACTTATAAGGCTTGGGGAGGGAGGCAAATGCTTCCCCAGTCAAAATAGATACGGCCCTACGAGATGGGTTCCTCTCAAGTAATTCTGACTGGTGCCCTGGAATGCCCTGGTTAACCTAGCCCCTTTAAGGCTACAGAAGGCCAGATGTTCAGGAGGTTGGACTCTGTGATTTTCTCTGGAACTCATGATACTAAAAGTTAATACAAAAAACTCGAAAGGGCATGAAGAAAAAACAACGAAGTCTGCTGCGACAACAATAAGGAAGCAGTTAAAAATATTATTATTTAATTAGGGAGGCTAGAGTTAGCTATTTTTCCGCTAAGATTGTTGAGGCATCAAACTCATCCTACGAGCTTTCCAACATGGTGAGCAGCCTGTTGAAGCCAGCTAAAAGTCAGACTGACACTCCTCCTTCTGAGGCTAGATGCAACATGCTCACCAATTTTTTCTGGAAAAGGTAAATAATATCCTCCTTGCACTCTTGGGGAATTGTGGCATTATTAAGCTTCCCCAGATGCAAGTAAAAAAGGGAAATAAATAAATAAATAGCTGCATGTAGCTAGTGTGACACAAGAGAAATTAACAGCCTTTCTGTAAATTAGCTAGAAGGTCACAGAAGACATTTTAAAAATCAGTTAAACCAGGATTCCCTGTTTGGACCCTGCACCTCAGTATTTAATGATGAAAGGGGGAAGAGCAGTGCTGTCTACCTTGACAGATATGTTCAACTACTCGCTACAATCTGGGACTGTCCCTCCAGCAAGGAAACACACCATTGTGAAACCCCTGTTGAAAAAACCTTACGCCAGCCATCTACACTGTGAAAATTACAGACCGATCTCCATCCCTCCAGGGGCAAGTAAAATCCTGAAGTTTGTAAATAAGAATCTTTCCTTGTTTCTTGAGACAAATTGCATTTTGCATCCTTCCCAGACAGGCTTTAGACCAGGAAGCAGTACGGAACCATCTCTGCTAGCAGCTACTGAGGAACTGAAAGCAGTCCTGGATTAAGGTAGGTCAGTGGTACTAATCCTTATAGATCTGAGTGCAGCCTTTGATACCGTCTCCCATCCTGCCTTGATTCAAAGGCTAGAGGAGGCTGGTATTTCTGGGATGGCACTTAAACGGCTTGCCTCTTTTCTCAAAAACAGAACCTTTTAAATGTGCGAAGAGACCACGCTGTCCAAAATTCCCTTCTTACAATGTGAGTGTCATCAAGAGTCATCATTAAGACCCACTCTGTTTAACTTGTATGTTGTACTGTTGGCAGAGATGGTGCGGGCTTATTCAACTGTGTTCTATTCAGATGACACACAGATCATCATCTCCCTCTCCCCCACATAGAAAAGACTTCTAACCACCTTAAGGACTGCTTAAAGCAGAATGTAGACTGGATGTCAGTGAGCAGTGTAAAACTAAGCAGAGAAAAGACAGAAGTGCTAGTGGTTGGAAATAGTCCAGCTTGTTGGCTGGAACAGGGCTGGCCTGACAACCTTGGTATACAACCCGCATCTAAATCAGAGGTCAAAAGCTTAGGTATTTGCATTGACAGCAAACTTTCTATGGAGGTCCAGGTTAGGAAATTAACATCAAACTGTTTCGGCCTACTCAGGATACTGAGAAAACTGTAAAGATGGTTGCCGAAACCCTAGGAACTCTCTGTGTCTGAGGAGTCCCAAATCTGTCATGAAAAGACTCCAGGTAATTTAAAACTCTGCAGTCCAGATTCTACCAAACATTTCAAGAGCCAGTTGGCCCCATCGGCCCTAGCGGCCTTGCACTGGCTTCCAGGCTAAACCACTTTGGGGCCTATTTACAAGCCCATTGCGCCACCGGTGCATCACTTTTTTTGATGCACCAGCGGCGCAGTGTGCCTGCCCATATTTAACAGGCCACATAAAGCCACCCTGTGTGGCTTTTCATGGCCTTGTAAATATGGCCCCCTTTCACACATTACTCTGAAATAGGTGTTGCTGTACGTGTTCCCACGCACCATCCATGGAACCTGACGCTTTCCCAGATTTACAAGGTTTTGTAAACCTGTGATGCGTCAGAATCCTACACCTCCCCAGTGGAGGCGTAACTGTGGCTCATTGAGGGAAAATACCTTTATTTCTCCTAATCTTTCCTTTTTCTATGTCTGCTGCATTCTGCAGCAGACATAGAAAGAGGAAAAAACCTCTTGTGATTGTTTTTGTGCAGAAGGTGTCCCTGCATGACTTCTCGGTGCCTAGACAGGGCTCTGACCCACCAACCTGGTTTTCTTCGGTCACTCGACCTCTCCTTCTAGGTCAAGAAATGTTGGGCTTCGGGGTCGTCTCCAAGGGATAATTTCCATGATCTTGTTTTTGCCTCCCCCTGCCAGGGTGTTCAACAGGGTATTATTGGAGTGGGTTTACGTAGGCTGGCCCAATTGGGAGGCCAGCATGGGAGGTGGGTGGATAGACGGGGTTTTGTCTGTCGTACCCTATCCCTGTGGCTTTTGCTGCATTACCACCTCCTCTTCCTTCTTCCTACTATGCTCAGGCTTAGTCCGAACATTCTTCACCTTAGCTTCTCTGCCAGCAAGCCTGCTGCTGTACCTACTGTCCCAGGTCCCGCGATGAACAAAGTATCTGCCTTGCTTGGAATGTAAGGGGCCTAAATAATGCATGTGAAGTTAGAAAGATAACGGCATGCATGTAGTGCCATAGTGTGTGTTAGAAATGGGGGTCTCTAGTTGGCAGACATAGGTACCGTTATTCAAATAGGGACCCTTGCTTCTAGTCAGGGGAAGGGGGATGCACTTCTAAAATAACCCCTGCTCACCCCGTTGGTAGCTTGGCATGAGCAGACAGACTTATCTCAAAGGCAGTGTGTAAAGCATTTGTGAACACATACAGTAATACAGTCAAAACACTACAAATGGACATCGCATCAGTTTAGAAAAATAAGTAATCTTTATCTAAACCAAAACAAGACCAAACGACCAAAACTCCACAATACAGTATTAAAAATATGATTCTCAGAAGGTAGAAACAGTTCAGTTCTAAGAATATGTGAGATGCGACACTTTTCCACAAAATAACTTGGATGTGATGAAAAATGCAAGCAAAAAGAGTCGCAGGAAAGGTGATGAGTCGGTTCCTCACACTCAGTGAAGTTGTTGTATTAGTTCCTTGCTCGGGGGGAGGTGATGCGTTGATTCCTTACTGCTGCGCAGTGGAGGTGATGCATCAGTTCCTTACCAGAGAGGAAGAGAAGCGTCAGTTTCTTACTGCATCCCCAAATGATGTGACAGACTTGACGCTTCGATGCATTGATTGACAATCTGGTGTGATGCGCCGGTTCTTCTCCAACTGGGCCTACTTCAGAATCGGTGCAGTGATCTCGGTCATCGGAGATTGGTGTACAGGATTCGTCACACGGCAGACACTTCAGCCACAAGCAGGCGCTGTGTCGATTCTTCGGCAGCGGCAATGCACTGGAAAATTTCTCTTGCACCACTGCGATGCATCAGAAACAGACGATGCTTCCTTTTTTACAGTTCTTGAAGTTTCCAGTCCCAAAACAACCTCCAGAGGCCCAGAACACTGGCAGGCACCTCTCAGCAGGTCAGAACTCCCAGCAGAGGAGTTCAGGAGGGACTGTGGGTGAAGTCTTTGTGTTCCTTCAGAACAGGAGGCAAGCTCATTTCAAGCCCATGAAAATCTTCCTCAAGCAGGGGACACTGCAAACAGCAAAGTCCTTTCTCCTGTCCATGGCAGCAAGTAGCCACTGCAGGCCAACCCCAGACAGAAAACAGCACAGGGGCAGTATTCCTCCTTAGCTTCTCCAGCTCTTCTTCTTGGCAAAGGTTCCTCTTGAGTCCCAGAAGTGATCTAAACGTCTGAGGGATGTACCCCTCTTTTTATACAGTAAATCTCTTTGTTCTCTAGTGCAGAGGAGCTCTTTGCCCAGTAAAAACCAGTCCTGTCCTCTCTGGTGCAGCTTCCTGGCAGGAGGTGGAGACAGCATTGTGGAAGGCAGACCAGGCCCATTCAGGTGAAAGGAAATCTCCTCCTCCTACTCTAAATGCAGCCCGGGTCTATTCAGCCCAGCCCTGACTCATCCACACTCTCTGGAGCCACTGCACCTCCCCAGCCCCAGTCACCTCAAAGCCAGACAGTCAATGCACAAACTAGCAGAGGCACACTGGATGGTTAGGCAAGAAAATACCTACTTTCTGAAAGTGGTATTTTCAAACCCAGAATGTAAAAATCACCCTCACTAAAAGATGCATCTTAACATTCTGAGTTCAGGCATTTCAAACTTTATTTTCCTATCTCGCAGTTATGCTTATAAGAGGTTATAAGCAAACTACCCATTCTATCCTATGGGAACAAATAGCATTACAATATTGAAAAATGAAATGGGTAGTGTTTTACTATCAAGACATGCAACACACTTCAGGGAATGTCCTACCTTTCACATACACTGCACCCTGCCCACAGGTGTACCTTGGGCCTACCTTAGGGGTGACTAACATGTAAGACAAGGGAAGGGTATGGCCTGGCAAGTGGGTGCACTTGCCAAGTCGACATGGGAGTACCAAACTATGCAGTGGCAGATCTGAGTTACATTTACAGGCTGCTTATGTGGGTGACACAATCAGTGATGCAGGCCCACCAGCAGCATTTGATTTACAGGTCCTGGGCACACAAAGTGCACTGTACCAGGGACTGACTAGTAAATCAGATATGCCAATCTTGAAATCAGCAATCTATAACAACAAATTACGGTGAAAGCATATGCACTTTAGCACTGATCAGCAGTGGAAAGTGCCCAGAGTCATAAAAACACCAACAACAGGACAGGAAAAATACAGGAGGAAAGCAATAAGTTCTGGGATGACCCTGCAAAAGGGCCAAGTCCAACAGTGTGGATATCTGTATGCCTCAGGAACTGCACCTTACTGAGACCACCAGAATGCGATTGCGAGCTGGATGGTTTGGTGAATGTCACACAGTGCTTTACTCTAGCTATGGTGCCAATTGTCATCCGCAAAGGGCTTCCATGGTGTACACAAACTGTGTTATACGATCCTCTGGGTCGCTGCGTACAACCACCCCATCCACCTTTTATCAGTTTAAGGACCCAACACAGACTACCTTAACTTCTTTGCTGAAGTCTGGCGTTTAGCTTGATCCTGGGATTGACTGGAGTAGTACGATAAGACCTCCACGGCCAAATGCTTCTACACTACTATGCTCGATCATGTTGGATAATCACCTAGTAGTTCTCTCATGCGCCAGGTCGAATAGGGATGGCACCTGTATAACCATTACATACAACACTTGGTCCTGTATTGATTTGTGGTTGGCCACCCGAGATGTTGACTCATGGATCCACCAAGTAGACCACTGCTCGCACACATTCTCCGACCACGCCCCTGTTCTATTGGAACTGGACATCCCTGGTAATATACAGCACTCTTTTATTTGGTGCCCACCCTGTGGCATCCCGAAGGACCAGGTCTTTTGAGAATAAGTGAGGGTCGCCATAGTTGATTATTTTTAACGCTGTGGGACTTCTATTGAGTACCCCACTGTCCTCTGGGAGGCGTTTAAGGTCGTCATTAGGGAGCTTTCCATTGCAAACAATTTGGAATTCTGCATACTTTACGAAGAGAATTGTCCACTCTAGAGACAGAGCTGCATGACCTTGAATTACACTATTTTGCTGAGGGGAACCTGGCCACTCTCGCACACATTAGGTCCAAGCTTGACCTCTTTGAAGAGCTTTGCACCATGGTTCAAAGGTATGTGTGTAGCTCTAAGCAACTTGTTTGTGTGGAAGCAAAATTCATGCAATATTTAACTGCTTCTTCTATGTATAATTTGAATATTTTCAAACAACAAATTAGAGTTTGACGACTCTTGCAATTGTCTTACACGTTTCACATTATGAACCTGAAGAACAAAACCATTTTTCAGCAGTAAATCCAGCAATTCCGTAAAGCATTTTTGATTTGTAAAATGGGTTTAATGACTCATTCTGACTCATAAATAATGGAGAGGTTGTGAAGGGGCATCCTTTACTTCTTGCAATTTGCAATAAGATATATCAAGGGTTTGCGAACACAATTGTGGTTGCAAACCATTGAAATCATACTGATTCCTCAAAGGAAACATTTTACTTCACCTTTGCAAATGAGGATTCATTTGCAAAGGGGAAGAACAATGTTTCCCTAATGAAACTTATCAGAAGACCTCGGGGGAGAATATAGTAATCTCAAGGACCCAAATGCCTTCACATGTGGGGCATTTTTTAAAGCAGCACCAGTTCCTTTAAGAAACATTGACTGATTCAAAAATGTGTCATATTTGGGACTACAAATAGAGTGATGGTTCTCTGCTGTTCCTTGCTGGTCACTATCCGTCTGTAACCAATCACAGGCGTTCACAATGAGTGAAAAGGCAGGTTGTTCTGACACAATCTATAGTACATAGATTGCATCACAACATGAAAGACTGGAACCCAGAGCCAGTGTGCAGTTCCAATCCAGAGTCGGTTCATGCATCTGGCCTCTAGAGAAGTACCCGCACTACACAATTATCTAGCACATGTTTTCCAGTGTTTGTTTGTCCTACATCCTTTAAACTGTCGAATATGCCCCGGCTACGACACTACAGATTAGAAATGAGTGGTGAGTCAGGCAACTCCCAAGCGCCACTGGTAGAATAATCAAAGAGGAAGGGGAGTTCCCACTCACCCGGGGTCGCATTGATGATACATGCAATAAAGTAGAAATGTTAGAAGTGGACTATGCGAATATTAATCTATAACTGTATTCCTCACGTATTGACTCTGTGTGCTGGTTACTGTATCACAGGGGCGTAACACAGGCCCCCCGCTGCCCCCGCGGAGCGGGGGGCTCAAAGCTCCAGGGGGGCCCCTCAGCACAGTACTCCGACCGGAGAGCTCCGGATTGATCCTGGAGGGGGGCCCTCCACGTACCTTGGAGGTGGCCCCCCTCCAGTTTTGTTACGCCACTGCTGTACGATGTCCCGCGTCTGCATTGTAAAGTTATGCATTTCTAAAAAAGTATCAATGAAAATATTTCTTTAAAAAAAAAAAACAGTTGAGTATGTTTTGTAAATTCTAGCATATGACATGTAGTATTTAAAAGAAGAAAGACATCAAATCCACTCACATCTCTGTCCAGGACACGGCCCGTGCTGTTTAGGTAGAGCCTCTGGGTAGCCGGTTCTAGAATCACCCAATAATCCACGTTATCCCTCAGCGATAGGGTAATGGTGGGGTTAGGTCCGCCAGCAGTTCCTTTGATTTGCATATTGTCTACCAAAATAGTGCCTGCAAAAAACAAAAAATATCACATAAAAATCGTAATTTTGACTAACTTAAAAAAGTGCTTGCACAGCCCCACTCTTCACCATCTATTAAATAACCAAACTGTGCATGATTTATCAAAGGGGGCACTGTGCTTTGAAATGCTAATTGGGGGATGCTGAAGGAGCAAGTGTTTAATGAGGGAGACATGTGGCAGCTTTCAAATATGTGCATAGAAGCTAGTATTTGCATATGAGATGCTATTTTTTCTGTCACTTTTGAACTGCTTATTCTGCAGCAGCTGAATATTTAGCCTTTCCTCACGAAAGGCAATTGGGCCTTTCATTCTTGTTTCATGTTGATGAATAGGCCCAACAGGGAATGCCAAATGCTATCGATTTTGGAGAGAACATTATTGAAGCTTAACATAAAAAGGCAAAATCGTCGACTAAAGTTTTGGATAATGCTAGATTCCTCCAATTTATAAAAAGAGTTTTTTAATAGTTCACTTATTATTTAGCTTTTTCAAAGGTTATGCAATCATCGAGATACTTATTGAGAAAACACATGGAATTAGTTTTGGGGAAACGAGAGCTATTTAGCAGATATGTAAACCATTTTATATTTGAAGGCACGAGATAGCAAATTGGGCTTTTAAACCGGCTAACCCTAAAAATGCACTTTCATTTACTTTGTTACCAGCCAGATCGAATTAAAGTCTGTATTTCGATTCTATTTCTGTGATTTGTGGTTGCTTTCTGACTTAGAATGAAGTGCAGCTGAAAACAGGCCAGCAACAGCTTGGCAAACTGAGATAGAAAACATAAAGGAAAATGTTCAACAAAATGATTCAAACTTCTTTGGCAGCCCTGAAAGAGATGATTGGAGACTGTGTGGTTTACAGTTGTAGGATATGGTGTGGCACACAAAAAATGCTAAGTGGCGTATATTGAAAGGGTGGACTATCTCTGTTTGCGCCATGATGCACCTTTACACACTCTTTCCAGGCACAAACAGGGACAGTGCACCCTATAAAAATGAATGTGCTTCTCTCAGGGCAGCCATGATCCCACACTGCTTGATGTCTGTGCCCAAAATCCGTTTGACAAGAAAAGGTGGTAGCTCCTTATCTTATTTGGCGGCTAAGTCTTGGAACTCCCTTCCTTTGGAGCTCCGCAGCCTTCAAAATCCCATCCTATTCAGGAAACAACTCAAAACCTTCTTATTCTATTAGTTTTTCTTTTTCCCTCTTCATCTCTCTTGCTGGTACCGCGCCGGGACACTCCTCCGAGTAGCTGTGCGCGTTATAAATACCTAATACAATACAATAATACAATACAATATATACAGAAGGAACTCTGACACTGCATCACCAATTTGTGGCACACTGTGAATGCGCCTCTTAAAGGTCTGTGCTTGCAGCTATATTATGGCGGGGCAGAGTCAATGAGTTTTTCTCATTTGCATGGCGCCACGCTACATGTGCACCAACGCTATTGGTAGTACAGAAGGGGCTGCACAAGCATCTGCAGCCCCTTTATGAACACCATTGTGCCCCTGAGGTACACAGATCGGGTGCACACTTCTTTTGCGCCCCTGGGGCACAATGTATAATATGGCTTTAGATGTCTTGGTTTGTTAGAGCAAACCTCTGGTTTGGAACCAGAAGTACCCAAATCCTGTCCCCGTTTCCTAATGTAACCGATTGTGAGATGCTAGGCATGCTTGAAATATAAATTTAACTCCAAAAGAATGATTTGTCTTATACATTAAACAGAGTAAGTGCTACTTAAAAACTGAAAAAGATTCACAAAACCATTTCCAGTCTCAAACCTTGTGATTCACAAAGTCACAGTCAATGAAATTGTAAAATGGGGATTCTTACTCGCCAAATGACTTCCCACTTCATAAATGTTTTTTGCCAATTATTGCAAATCACAATTAGGAGGGGGGCAATAAAGGGGCACCCCTTCCAACTATTATTGACGGTGTTATGAAGCACTGGTTTATGATAACAATTAAGGGCGCAGACCATTCTTAAAACAAGGAGGGGAGGTATCTGATCTGAAAAGGGAAAGCTTGCCCTGTTAATGATGAAGACCAATTTAGAGATTCTATCTGGTGCTGGCCTTGAATGACTTTAAAAGTTAAAAATTAATTAACAAGAACTGGGGGTAATTAGTGAATTTCGAATACATATCCCCCAACAGGGCATAATGCATACATAATATTCAATGATAATTAAGAAAACATTTGCATGCCGTATGAGTATGAGCTGCAGGGTTTTGATTGCTTTATCTGAGCTGAAGGTAATTTCATTTAATATTCTACAGCTGACTAGTATTTTGATATAATCAAAGTTAGATCAAGAGATCGGAGTGGAGACCAGAGGTGTGTTTTTCCTAAAAATATCAAATCATGTTTACATGGTTTTAGGTTACAATAAACCATCTTATATCTAAATATGTTGTGCCTGTATCAAAGTATTCTATGGCAAGGTTCCACGGATTAGCATTGCATTATAGGTACACCAAGCATGAATATCTGTCAAATTCCACAGTGAATTGTAGATGTTTTAAGTTTAACTTTGGTTCACAATTTATGGAATCTGAGAATGGCACTGCAAGGAACTCACCTTGCTACTAAGTAAGAACCTCAAGAGCAGTTGCAGTAATTCCAAGGGCATGGACATTGAAACAGTGTCTTGATGTTTAATATCCATGTGTGGTGTCAGAGGGCACCAGCTGGCAACACAAAATATGAGGGGGTGGGAACATCACTACATGGGAAATAGCGCCAGCTAAACTAAAACATGCCTCTGATAACTGACCCCTTTTAGGAAGTATGGGCTGGGTGAACAAACACATTTTGCAGTTGCAAACACTGCGATTCACAAAATCACATGGTGTGCAATTGCAAATTAGTCTTTTGAAATGTACAAAACACCTTTTTTTCTGACTTGTGAAAGGGGTAGGGGGCTGAAAGAAGTGCCCTTCTCCTATTTAGGAATTAAGGGTATTTTTTGCAATGCAGTTTAAGTGCAATGAAACTACCTTGATAATCAAATTGTGCCTAAGAAACTCCAATGAGATGTGGGCAACTCCAACTACCTATGGATTCCTCGTGTTTTACGAGGCGAGGATTAACTCTGTGTCTCTGGATATGATCCTTCTTTTTTGCTGGTGTTATTGTTTTCATTATGATTGGCTCTCATAGAGAGTAATTAGCATGAATGATTAGATTCCAAATCCAGTAGTTCACTGCCCTGACATAGCACCAGTGGGTAACAGAACTTGTTAGCCACTATTGCTGTGTCTTAATGGAATTCCAGGTTGCTTGTGCTGGGCTCTCTGGCAGCATGTCAGAGCAGTGCTAGAAAGCAGGGAGCACAGTAATTGGAGCAAAGGGAAAGGACAGAAGGTGGTGGGGGTGGATTGCCGGAGACCATGTATCGTTTTTAAAAGATTTGGGACAGGGAGGAGAGGCCATGCTATGTATGGTTCCCCCATTACTCCTCCGTGCAGCTGTTGAAAGCAGGGGCAGATGATTTTAGAGGCCATACATAATCTAAAGTTAAAGATGGCTAAAAAGGGATTATGGCGATATTTTTCACCTCAGTGGTCTGAGTGACATAGACAACCCGAGCTTCGCTCTCCTTGTCTATTTCATCTCACTCAAAACCCCTTGGTGAAAAACATCCCCGTAAGTCACTGCTACCCGTCTGCAATTCTAAATATAAAAAAGCTAAAATATGCAGCAAGGTAATAAAGCATGGGGGAAAAGCGATAATTTCACTTCTGACATATTTAACGGGGTTCGGGGTTTTAGGAATGTTGGCTTTGGTGCTGTAGGTAAAGTTGGGTAAGCTGTAAACTGAAGTAGAATGCCTTTCATTCTGATTCTATTTCCAGCACCTTTTATGTCATAAGTAAGTAAATTTTTATTGTCAATTAATAAAAATCATTACAAGCAGGGAATATATGAAATACACTAGATTGGTTAAAAGACTAGATATACATAGTACAAAGAGAAGCAATGTTAAGTGTTAATTTCTTCAATCATCATGTCGTACTGGATCATTGATATCACAAAAGTTCATCACTAAAATTGCATTCCATTCTACTGTTTACAATGCATATCATATTTTTACATTTCTTTATTAAGACATAGTTTCTCTTTATACTAGGAAAACCTTAAACACATACAGTCATTGCCTCATTTTTTTGCAGTTTTCTGTATTAAAGTGCCATGCTGGTTTTCATACTTTATGGTGGGGAAAAAAAAGAAACAAAATTGGTTTTGATCTGTAGAATGCCCCCTGCTTCTGCTCAAAGCAGGGCTAAATATGACATAAGATAGCAGACTTCTAAATAATGTTCTTCGAAGAGAGATTGAAAAAATATATTCTTTCAATATTATTTTTGTCGGCAAACGTTTGCTAAACCATTTGCCGGGGTGTTTGTGGAGAAGAACATGTTCACATACACGGGGTTCCAGTGTATAAAGTTTCAATTCTATAATCTGGCTGGTCAGTGGCATGAGACATTTTTCTTGAAGAAAACCTGAAACAGTGACGTCAAACTCTATGGCAACAATACTAAAAATATCACTTTGTTGGAGCGCACTTACCAGCTTGCTTGGTTCACCCTGCAATCATATACCCTAAAAACTTTAAAAGTATTGAAGACTAAATACTCCTAACAGTTCGGAATCCAAACACGAGTGGCAACTGTGCACGATTTTAAGCCATCAAATACACAGAGGAGCAGATGTTTCATTTTAACATACAGCATTTAACCATGCAGATGTTTCTGCCTTGATCTGCACAGCTGAGAACAGTCCTGGCTAAAACAAAGGAGCTAGCGCCTAGAGGAAACAATTCAGCACTAGGTTTCCCGGGAGCCCCATATGTTGCTTCTCTGAGCACTGGCATTCACATAGCAGAAGGTGCCTATTCTCCAACCGCCTTTCAATGTACAGAGCAAAGGAGCCAGATACTTTGAACTGCTTTCTTATCTAGCTACCTTGCTAGCTAGTAGCTGTCCATCTGTTTCCCCAAGGTCATATTCTTTTGACCTTTCGTAGCATTATAACAATGGTTCAGAGACTGAAAGATACATCTGCATCTCAGTGGAATGAACGGGGCTATTGAGTGGCTACGCCTGCATGGATGAGCACCGCCATTCTTGGACTGATAGCATCGAAAGAAATGACTTCTTCTTTTGAGCACAAACCCTTTCAGGAAGGTTTTAGAGACCATGCTACACAGTAGCTGTCCTCTGGGAGTTGTGTGCAGATAAGCAACTGGCACATTAGCCTTTGAATCAGGATTCATTGTTTGAGTCCTGAGTAAATGTTGTATTTGCAACAATACAGACACACACACACACACACACACACACACATATATACATATATATATATATTTTTTTTTTAGCAGTTGCGGTTTTACTGGCGTGCTACCAGATCGCTGGTGGTGCACAGGATATAGCGCTACCGCTAGCGCTAGAAATGTAAGAAATATGTTTCCCAATCTATTATGATTAAGAAGCAGGCACTCGTCTTTGTGGGGATTCTCCCATTTATTGTCCTGATTCCATTAGACGCATAAACAACAGAGGGACGCGTTTCAGCAGTCTTGCTGCCTTTCTCGACCTAAAAAAATGCGCCATATTGGTGCTTCTTTTAAAGCTGACACTTTAACAATAAAAATAGACGATGCACTATGTAAAATAAACATTGGGTCTGCATCAGCATGTGGGAGAATTAACATTATTACGAGCACTGCATAACTCTAAAGTTTCCGAACAAGACACACTAGTGCAAATCATTAAAATTACTTTAAGCATGATTCACCAGCTGTGCTATTTAAAGTTACGCTCTTCAGTTCATTATTCTATCCCAAATCCCATCATGCTGTCTCATGCAAAACCCGGACTGGATTACTTACGAGTCCTTAACTTTATAAAAAACAAAGGCATCACAATAATGTCTTTAGTTTAAAACCAACAGTCACGCATTTCTGCCAGACCAAGCAGAATTCCTTGGAATGCAGTCGCCCACCGTTTTGACTCGTACATCTCTTCCCAAAACACATGTTTCCAAAGACAGGCTTTTCCCTCGCTCTGAAGCAGACCGCTTTAGAAATGTTAATATCCAAGTGCAGAGGAGAGGAGCTCCCGGTGGCGACTCTATACTATTCAGGATTCCCGTCAATGTGTCCATTGCGAACCATTGACAATCCGTGAGAGGGCGCCACGATACCACCGCTAATTCGGCCAGTGCCATTTGCGGTGCCCATCTCCATTACAGGGAAGGTTATACCTGGGTGAGGAAATGCTTCTCCACAGATGAGTTTCAGTCCCCGCCAAGGGAGGTTTAGCTCCCAGCGTTGGAACTTCCCCCTCCGCATACGCATTCTCCTCATCTCCATCACCGCATTCCTTGCATGGGGGCACGCCTGTCTCAATATTTTTTAGCAGTTGCGGTTTTACTGGCGTGCTGCCAGATCGCTGGTGGTGCACAGGATATAGCGCTACCGCTAGCGCTAGCGCTAGAAATGTAAGAAATATGTTTCCCAATCAATTATGATTAAGAAGCAGGCACTCGTGTATATATATATATATATATTCACTGAAAAAACCATAGGTTTCACACATGTTATAGTTAGCGGAAATTTTACTGATAAAAAACCAATGAAATTCCCCCGTTATAGTTAGTGCAGGCAACTATAACTCACGCGACCGCAATCCTCTGCTGATGCTAATACTGTATTTAGACACTTATTTACCCATGTCTTCTTCCATACATTTTTAGCTATACATATATTACAAATATTTTCTTTTCATAAAGACACATATGTCATCAGCAGAAGATTGCGGTCGCGTGAGTTATAGTTGCCTGCACTAACTATAACGGGGGAATTTCATTGGTTTTTTATCAGTAAAATTTCCGCTAACTATAACATGTGTGAAACCTATGGTTTTTTCAGTGAATTTGCAAGGTTTTTTAAATGCTAATTCCTAACTATAACGTGTGTGAAACCTATGGTTTTTTCAGTGAATTTGTACGTTTTTTTAAATGCTAAGTTACTTTACGCCATTCGTGGCGTGCGCGCCCACTTAAAGCAGTTTGTTCCGTGCGCGCACGGTGCGCTTCGCGCACCGTGCGCGCACAGTGAGCACGCGGTGCGCTTCACGCACCGCGCGCCCACTTTACGCAGTTAGTGCCGTGCACGCACGGTGGGCACGCGGTGCGCTACGCGCACCGCGTGCCCACGTTACACTATATGGGCAATGTATGCACGATGCGCTTCGCGCACCGTGCGCACATGGAGGACATATGATGCACTTCGTTTTTAAAGGTAATATTTTAATTTTTCGCAGTAGTTATAAGCCATGCACAAATGGTGCCCTTCGGGCACCATTTGCACACAGGGTGTAGAGAGTGTGGATAATTTTTTTTTTTAATATTTTTTTTTTTAATATTTTCGTTTTTTACTTATGTGATAAGCCATGCACAATTGGTGATCTTCGGTCACCAATTGCACACGGGGTGGGGTTAGTGTGGATATTTTATTTTTTAAAATATTTTTTTACCGTACGCGTACGGTAAGCGTAATCGGCTAAATTAGCGAAAAAATAAAAATTCAGTTTTTGGCCTTGGGGGATCTTTGGGGACTCCCTGTACATGGCTATGTGTGTGGGAGCTGTCAAAACAGCCCCTTTAAATGTTTTTGTGCTTTGTTTGTTAATCATCTCTCTCAGTGCGAGAGAGAAAATGGCGGCCGCCGCTTCCTGGTTTCGGCCGATTCGAATGTTTACTAAGATCTAAGAGCCAATCATAATCGAGCTCGCGCACGCCACCGTACGCGTACGGTAAGCGTACCGTAAGCGCACCGTAAGCTGGCTCAGATATATATATTGATTTAAAGGCTATTTTCTCAGAATCTACTGAACAGATTTACACCAAACCTACAAAAGGCACTTCCTTGACCTGAGGACTACCTCTCTGCCAAATTTCTAGTAATTCTGTTCAGCCGTTCGGGCTGTAGCCCTGTCTAAAGGTCCTATGGAAAAATGCATGGGAAAAACGCGTTTTGGGACCCCCCTTTTATCTCAGCCCCCGCTTGACGAATCCCCCCGAGACTTTCAGGGTAGGAGCGGAGCGTAGCGCCCCACCTATTTTGAAAAATTCGCGAGGATTCGTCGACCGGCGCCAAAGTTATTCAAAATAGAATGTTGCGGATTTCCTATGGAAACGTGGTCCTAACTATAACTACCTACTGGCGACCGCCAGTAGGTAATATATATATATATATATATATATATATATATATATATATATATATATATATATATATATATATATATATATATGTATATTTCCCTCGTCAAAAAACAATGAAATTCCCCCGTTATAGTTAGTTCAGACAACTATAACTCGCGTGCCCGCAATCCTGCTCATGACGTCACATATTACATCACTCATGACATGGTCAGTGGCATCACTCATGACATCACTGATGACATCATCCTTGTGATAGAGTGGCGGTCGTGCGAGTTATAGTTATCTGAATTAACTATAACGGGGGAATTTCATTGGTTTTTTACGGGGGAAATATCCACCAAACAATAACATGTGTGAAACCTATGGTTTTTTAAGTGAATTTGCAAGGTTTTTTAAATGCTAATTCCTAACTATAACGCATGTGAAACCTATGGTTTTTTCAGTGAATGTGTAAGTTTTTTTAAATGCTAAGTTATGTATGTATTATTTTTTTTTAATATATTTATTTTAGAATAAACTACTTATTAATTTTTATTTTTTCACCATGCGCGCACGGTGCGCGCACCCCCGCGATTTAAAAAAAAAAAAATTAAAATGTTTTTTTCTGCCTTCGGGGTCCTTCAGGGACCCCCTGACAAAGGCTAGGGGGTCAGGAACTCTCTACCCTGCCCCCTTTTCACGTTCGCCACCTTCCTTTTTCACTCTCGCACTGAAAACAAACAAAATGGCGGCTGACACTTCCTGATTTCGACCGATTCGAACGTTGACTAACATGTAACCACCAATCAGAATTACGCTCGCGCACGTTAGGGTGCTCGCACGGTGCGCGGCTATAGATATGTATATGCTTTTATCTGCAATTTTCTCAGGAACTACTGAACAGATTGACTCCATATATGCAAAAGGCACATGCCTGACCTGAGGACTACCTCTCTGCCAAATTTCAAGTAATTCTGTTCAGCCGTTCGGGCTGTACCTTCGACTAAAGGTCCTATGGACAAATGCATGGGGATAACGCGTTTTGGGACCCCCCTTTTTTCTGGGCCCCGCTTGACGAATCCCCCTGAGACTTTCAGGGAAGGAGCTGAGCGGAGCGCCCCATTACTTTTGAAAATTTCGCGAGGATTCGTCAACCGGCGCCAAAGTTATTCAAAATAGAATTTTCAGATTTCCTATGGAAACACGGTCCTAACTATAACTATCTACTGGCGACCGCCAGTAGATAATATATATATATACATATATATATATATATATATATATATATATATATATATATATATATATATATATATATATATATATATATATATATATATATATATATATGTATATATATATATATATATATATATATATATATATATATATAAATATCCATATGAAGCTGCTCAAACAGTGAAGTGCCACCACGACGTTCCTTTTTTTGCCAACTTTTATTCAGGAAGCTGCAGCAAAACCAAGCACCCTTCGTACAGCATTGTGTCTTTAAAGCCTGTTTTCCAAACGCGTTTCTGGAGTCATTCTCCCTTGATCACTGGCGGGCTTGTGGAGGAAGGACCAGCTGTGTTGCATTCTCTCTGAGCACTTGAATGAATAGTCCCGCCCTTTGTGGGCGTGTGCGCGCATTGCAATCTGGTTCCTGTGGTTTCAGGTAAGTGAAAACTGTAGTAGTAACCGCTGTCCCCCAAATTTCCTTCAATAAGTTACCTTTGGGTTGCTTGCACTTAGAAGCGCTGCTCTTGTTGCTTTTCTTGCGCTTCGCTGAACTGGCGACGTCGTTCCTTATGGTGCTTGAATTTGAAAGCAACCGGACCTACGCAGTCAGTAGTGGGGCAACTTCGTGGCCAAGAGCGGGCCACTATATATCCATATGAAGCTGCTCAAACAGTGAAGTGCCGCACACGACGTTCCTTTTTTTGCCAACTTTTATTCAGGAAGCTGCAGCAAAACCAAGCACCCTTCGTACAGCATTGTGCCTTTAAAGCCGTGTGTGGCACTTCACTGTTTGAGCAGCTTCATATGGATATATATATATATATATATATATATATATATATATATGTTTTTTTTTTTTCACAGCATGAGACTTGTCTTTAACAATCTACAAAAAGGCTTGTAGAAAATATGTCGGAAATTTTTAAATCAAAGTCTGAACGGTAGTATGTCATACAAACACTGTATTAAATTGTGCAATTTGTAAAATGTTTAAATTAATATTTATAATTGTATTTACCAAAACATCATTATATATATTGCAGCTAATATAATGAAGTTGATACCGTTGGAAATGAATATTGCATTATCCGTACATGCATAATTCCTTTTGTATGTGGGCACATAGTGTGCACATCCTCGCGCTATATTTACCACATATTTACCACATCCGTACATGCATAATTCCTTTTGTAAGTGGGCCCATAGTGTGCACATCCTCGCGCTATATTTACCACATCCCGCCTATTGTTGGTCGTTTGGTTTGAAATACTCTTCAGGTCATGTATAACCAACACATTTATGTCCCACCTCAACTTCATTATATTAGCTGTAGGCATTCTTTATCGGCTTTCACTTTGCCGATCTCTCGTAATTGTTTCCCCGTCCTAAGTCAGGCACAATACTGGGGACAAGATGGCGACTTCACGAGTAGTTTTGCGAGACTTCGCTACGTCATCCACGCTCATATACAGGAACTCTCCCCAGTATCGGTAATATGCAGGTGAGGAGAAGACTCGTCTATTTTGGCCTGCCCGCTGCTACATTCGGGTAAGTCCACACAGCATGTTCTCTGCACGGGCCCCTTGCTTGGCTCGGTTTTGGAAATAGTCGTGTGCATTAAGTTTATTTGACACCGCCAACTCCCTGATTCACTGGATTGAACCCTCTGCCTATCCTTAGCGATCGTTCCCGTTATGCTGCCACGGGTGGGACTAGTCTGTCATACAGGCTGGTTCCAATGGGGTGCACATGTTAATCGTAGGACACCAGGATAACATAGTTCACTCTATAGATCTGCACCCTTGTATTACCCCTTATTATGAACCGGTGTCTTCCTAGTAATTACTCAGAACTGGACACATCAGGGACCACCATCTATATTACGTATGCAGCCGGGTACACTCCTTACATCCAACTTCACTTTGGGACATGTCTTTCACGAACTATGTCTGAAGGTCAGAGATGTCCTTTCATCTGACATTTTGGCATTGTGACCGGTCTGAGCACCCTTCACGCTCACAGTGTTTTTAGAACGGGTAGTTTCACGCACCAGGTCCCTTATGTATAGCATGCCTGTTCTCTGGCGATGTCCTTGTTCTCTCCTGTTTTATTTTATTATAGTGGGACCGTTCCAGTGGTCCGGTTGCTTCTCCTTCATCTATGAAGCTTTGACCCTTCCCTTCTGAGGTAAGAACCAGTATATTTTACTCTCCTGTGGCATCTCAGGCCACTCGAGTCTATTGTTGCTTGAAAATTTTGTTAATTGTGGTTCGATTTGTATTAGCTTATGCTGTTTCTTTTATTTTTTGTCTCTCTAACTAATTTGTGATTGAGAGCAGGAACTCCTAGTCCTTTGGAGGGGTACCTTTGACCCCTCTATAATATGTTTGGACAATACTTCCTTGATCGAGCTGTTAATGGGTGGTCTTTTGTTTGTCCTCTCCATTTTGTCTCCATCTTTTTAGGCGGAGACTTCATACCTGGACCCTAGTTAGGGTTTAGTATTGCGTGTGGTTGACCCAGTGTACCCTTTGATAAGAATTGAGGTACATCTACCACCTGGAGGTCCCACGGTCCTGAAGAAGTGTTGCTCGATCTTGAGCACTCATGACACAAAACATGTTGACCCCTGTCAAGTATAGGCTACCCTGATACCTAGAATCACAAGAGTAGCCTCCCTGGTTTTACCTAGTCCCAGCCCTACATAACCTAATTAAAACCGTTTAGAGGCCAGGGTCTATTTTAGCTTTTTTGAGTCCCCGCACAATTTAGGAGTCACTGTCCTCCACAATTTCACATATGGTCTTCATATAACGGCGTTCTCAGATCAGAAGATCTCCGCTAAAGATGCCGCCAGGCCCGTTGGACATTGCAGCGCCGGTCCGACGAGGAGCACCCAATGATGACGCATGACACCCTAACGGGTGTGTGAGGGCAACAAGATCTGAAATTTAAATTTCCCTCCCAGAACAGATTTAACAGCTGACCAATAGCGATCCCTACTAACTCGGCCATTAAGAGGAACTGTTCTGTTTTGTTTTTTCCATCCCAGATTAGCAGTCTATAGCTAGATCTAGATTATCCATATGGCTCCTTGGCATCTGTTCTCCCTAATTAGCAGTTATAGCTATCTAGGCATCATTTACAACTAAAATGAGATTATGATACAACTGCTCAAAGAAATAATTTACAATGTTTATGACTCCGTTTTTCATGCATGGATCAAAAATGGGCCAGCAGCTTTCACAATCCCTGAAGATTTGTCATGATGGCTTATGTACAAGTGCCTCTTGAAATATTATTGGAACGGAAATGTCCTCTGCAGGGGCAATGTTTGGTGCTAGCGTCTCAGTATTCTAGCCTCATTCACAGAATTATGCCTTTCCATAGTAATCCAAGGCCCAGAATTTATTCTGGAACCTGGAAGGTCACACAAATAGCTCCCCCCCACTGCTGCTTAAGGGAACCTAGTGACAGGCAGCCTGGTGCAGAGTCCTCACATTGAATTAATACATCCTTTACCTTACACCCCAGCAAATTCTCGTGTCCTTTATTCCTCTTTCCCAACATGAAAACCGGATTACCCCTACCTAAATCTCTGACCATTTTGAAGGTTTCGAACATTTTTTTCTTTGCAGATCTCCACTTCTCTGAAAACCAAAAACCTGCCACTATGAACAGATTTACTCACATTTAAAATTCTAACTAATGGAATCATTAATGTGATAAAAGTCCATTTGTGACCATAACATACCAACGTTTTCAATTCTGTAAATCAGGACCGGTATATTGCTATTTGTGTACCTAGGTTACAATTGGGTATGCGAATACCTTTGAGAATTGTCCCTAAAAGACAATTGAGAGTTGAAGACACTGATATTCACTTCTGTTTTCTTGCGACAAAGGGTACTAGCTTGTAGGTGCGGTCTAGGAAATGTACATGCACAGGAAGTAGCGAATGGTTTTGGTGATGTTGTGACTGTATGTACAGGAAGGGGAATATATTTGAATTTATTTTGAAACGTTGGGTCTGTTTTATTTTTGTTAATTCTGTTTTTGTTGGAAATATTATTGAGGGCTGGGAAATCATCTCAGGATCCACTGCTGAAAAGACTATAGGTTATAACTTTTGTTTTCTATTTTCAACACTCAGATACGTCAGCAGCAAGTTAGCTTAGCCACTCCAATAACTATCCTGACATCTAATGAGCGTTAACGCCTACTTTATAGGGTGCAGAAACAGAGGCGTAACTAGAGTCAAATTCCGGGGGGGGTGGGCTAATAAAAAATTTCGGGGGGGGGGCTGATTCTCTAAGCAAAAGGCAGAGTGGAGCTGCAGGGGCTCTTAGACGGGGTGAAAACCATCAAAGCCTCATTTACAAGCAAAAGGTATTTTAAAGACCTGTGAAGTGCTCGGGTGCGGCTGTGTGGGTGCCCGGGAAGCTGTCTCATCTCGGGCTGCCACACACGACGGGGGTGGGGGGGCTGAAGCCCTTTGAGTCCAATGGGCGTTGCACGCCTGTGCAGAAAGAAATATGACAACATTCCAAGACAATAATTCCTCCCGGAGCCTTTCCGTACTATTAAGCATCCCATATGATGTACCGTATTTTTTTATTGTGTTGGGGAACTTCATCCCGTGACAGGTATAAACCCCAAGGCTTCCTTCCAGGATTTATGTATGAGTCAAATGTGTAGGTTTCTTATTTTTCAAGCTAACAAAGAGACCTTCATCAACGATATGCCGTAGCCATGCTGTATTAATCACCCTTTCATGCAGGGGAATTGTTTCAGAAACTGTATTGTGAAACACCATTCTCCGCTCTCGTGGCTGCCACTTCAGTGAATTACGGTAGCTGCTGGAGCTGTGCAGGCCGGGGTGCATGGCCTCAGCAGTACCTGATGGCATGAACAGTGATAACCATGGAAGATGGGAGCACAAAACCTATGCACTCCTTTTGTCTTGCTCTGTTGTCACCAAATGCGTTGCACCTGCCGTTTACATGGGAGAGCCGCGAGGCAGTGGTTAGGAAGCTTTGCCATCCCTGCTCCTGTTGCCTTCCAGCCTCTACACAAGTGACGTCATGAGCTATGGAAGGAGGGAAGAGTCAGTATATTCCTTCCACTAGCAACAGCGTTTGTCTTACATGCTCAAAGTTACAGGGGTCCGCTTCACGAGCCATTCCCTATGAACACTTGGGCCTTGCTGCAGACTTAGGTGTGAGTTACACCTAGTTACAGAGGTGTGATTCACAAAGCATTTTTTTTAGAGTATGTGACTTACTACCGGTGGCGGCTCACCAAAGGGGTGGTGCGGGGCGGGGAGGGGAAGGGTGGTTTGTAGTAAACTCCAGCTTTTTGCGGCGAAACGGAGTTAAGTAAATAAATAAATAAATAATTTAAAAAAAATTACATTGAGCATTACGAGTTGGCGTTACAGCACGCACAATGTAAATTGTTTTATTTATTCATTTATTTACTTAACTCCGTTTCACCGTATGCTGGAGTTTATTTCCCCCCCACCCTGCCCCTCCCCCGCCCCACCCTACCGCCCCGCAGCACTCCATCAGTGAGCTGCCACTAGGGTGACCAACCGTGCGTAAATTTCAAGGACAGTCCGTAATTTCGGCCGTCTGTCCGTTGTCCGTGAAGGATTCTTTAACGGACGCCATTTGTCCGTAATTTTAACCGGGCACCGGTCGCACAACCCTAAAGCCAGCACAGCTTCTACCCACCTCCCTTCTTGACTCCGATGCTGTTGAGGTCGGGTTAACAGACTCCGATGCATTACCAAAGCTCAGATACCCAGCAGCATTGGAGAGGCATAGTGGGATGGCAACCCACGCACCTTCCGCCCTTGATTAGCTGTTAAGAGGTGCTTGACGGTGACTGAGAGGGAGGGGCTGTAGCTTCAGGAGCAGGGGCATCTATTCAGATGCAAACAGCCCTAAATGGGTCATGTCTCTGCAATTTATACGGGCCTCACACATTCCCTTTCTGCCCAGGGCCCCAAACATCATAGAACTGGCCCTGATTACACCAAGGCAGCACGTGGTTCTCTTCACTGAGCTTAATTACTGTCACTAAATTGTAAGCAAAGCTCGGTTCTTCAAACATGCAGTCTATAATGTAATAAAATTAAGAAATGGCACAAACTCACCCACACTGATTAACGAAGTATGGAGGACAATCAGTTAAATCCGTTCTCTTGGAGTATCTCCTTTAAGTACTGTACATCACACTGGGGGATGGCAAAACTAACATTTTGGAAAGAGAGCCTGTCTTCTCGTTGTCTTGCCCAGGAGGGGGTGAGGAGCCCTACCCCACCCTGGAAGAGACCAAGATGATACTAGAATACTGCATGCCCACCCTGGTGGATCCTGTTCCCCCTCCTGTGATGGCTCCTGCCCCTCCCCCCAGTGATGGCTCCTGCCCCCCCATGTGATGGCTCCTGTCCCCCCGCCTGTGATGGCTCCTGCCTCCCCCCCGTGATGGCTCCTGACCCCCCCCCCCCTGTGGTGGATCCTGTCCCAGTCCTGGAAGGGATCCTGCAGCGAGGGTGGAGTTCTTGATGGGCCTCTTCTCAAAAATGCTCAGCTCAAAATTAATATGAAAAGGTGGGCGCGTGATTAAGTGAAGGGATGGGTGGATGGCTGGATGAATTAGTGAAAGGGTGAATGGATGAATGAAAGATTGAATAGATGGATAATGAGAGAGGATGGATGGAATGATGAGTGAGTGGAAGGATGGATGAGAGAAAAGGTAAATAGCTGGATGTATGGGTGGAAGGGTAGCTGGATGGGTAAAAAGGTGGATGGATGAGTGAAAGGATGGATGAGTGAAAAGGTGGATGATGAGTGAGTGGGTGGATGAATGAGTGAAATGATGGATGGATTGATGAATTGATAAGTGCAAGGGTGGATGGAGTGATGAGTGAAAGGGTGGATGTAAGGATGGATGAGTGAGTGAAAGGGAGGGTAGATAGACAAAAGGATGAATAGATGAGTGAAGGAGTGAAAGGATAGATGGATGAGAGAAAGGATGGATAAGTGATAGGGTCAATGGATAGATTCATGAGTGGATGAGTAGATGGATGGGTGGGTGGATGGATGGAAGGAAGGATGGCTAAGTGAAAGGGTCGATGGAGAGAGAAAGGGAGGATGGATGGATGACTGAAAGGGTGGATGGGTCGAAGGATGAGTGACTGGGTGGATGGATGAGTAAGTGAAAGGATGGCTGGATGGGTGAAAGGGTAAATGGCTGGATGGATGAGTGAATGGATGGGTAGAAGAGTGGATGGATGAGTGTACAGATGGATAGGGTGAAAGGGTGGATGGATGGATAATGGGTGGATGAGTGAAAGGATGAATGAAGGGATGGATGAGTGAAATGAAAGATGGAAAGATACATGATGGATAGGTTTGCAAATGGTTAAATATGTTTGGATATGGCTGGGCTTACTTATATACTATTGTGTGACCTCCTCTGATGTGTTTGTAAAACATACCTATTGTCCTGAAGTTTTGTCCTGAATTTTGACCTCCTGTCCTGAATTTGTGTCCTGAATTTTGACCCGTTGTCCTGAATTTTTACACTCACCGTCCTGAATTTGCACCAATGCCAGTTGGTCACCCTAGCTGCCACTGATTATGCTACTCGTGGTTTATGAGAATAAGCATCCTTTTCTCTTAGAAGTTAGCCAGGACTGGATAGTCAGGCATAATGCAGGTAAGACTCGAAGCCTTCCAAAAAAGATTTTCAATCTAAGTCCCACATTCAGACTTACTGGAGATGCGACTTTTGGATTAGAATAATGAGATGATTATGGTAACGGGCCAAAGCTGGTTTTCCAAGCATGCTGCTCCGCCATGTTTTGCAACGGAGCACTCAAATTTCCAACATTTTAACAATATTTCAGCATTACAGAGGCGAATACACACATTGGGAAAGTGGTAATTTTGCAACCTCTATTGCCATCACTTAGAGTTAGTGGGACTATCCCATACAATTAGTGTTATTTCTAAGACACTGTGGGCCTCATGAATACGTTTATGATTGTTCACTATTCACCAAGATATTTTACGAGCAGTATCTTTATGACTGCAAAGTCTCCGCACATAAAAATATAGGGCAGTCCTAAATTTTTATGTGTGGAGACTCAGCATTCCTTCCTTCCTTCCTTCCTTCCTTCCTTCCTTCCTTCCTTCCTTCCTTCCTTCCTTCCTTCCTTCCTTCCTTCCTTCCTTCCTTCCTTCCTTCCTTCCTTCCTTCCTTCCTTCCTTCCTTCCTTCCTTGCTTCCTTGCTTCCTTGCTTCCTTCCTTCCTTGCTTCCTTGCTTCCTTGCTTCCTTCCTTCCTTGCTTCCTTCCTTCCTTCCGTCCTTCCTTCCCTCACTCCCTTCATCACTCCCTCACTCCCTCCATCACTCCCTTCCATCACCCCCTTCCATCACTCCCTACCTCACTCCAGCCCTTCCCCTCCTCACAGGATGGTACTATGTTCTTTAGATCCTGAATTAAAACGTCCAATAATACACAGTAATGTCAATTGATAACATGTATTCCTAGGCAACCCGTTAATGTGAGCTTGCAGGTTAAGTTTTTTTGTCAAGGAAAATGTCCAGGAATTTTGATAATTGAATTAATATCTAGAATTTCCCAAGGCATCTCTGTGTGCATCTTTCATTTGCTACAGGTGTGAAATGTGTCTACAACACATAGAGCAAATTTAACCTAGCACACAAAGTAGAGAAAAAGGTTCTAAGGTAAGCACAATGAAGTTACAGACAGTGATCCTTGAAGAAAATTGCATGACTGAATGTGAGAAAATCATTAATTAGTTGTGGTGGATTGGTTTCCACCACGAGTAATAAAGTCACTATCTTGTTATGTACAGTCAAAGGTTTCATTAATTTAATTCTGAGCTCCATCTATGTTAGCTATGACACAGAAGAGATAGGCTTTACTTAACGAAAATGTGTAAAGGATTTAGAAGTACCAAAACAGTTAAAAAGTTGAAAATGAAACGCAACCCATCCCAGTACAATTTAGAAAATAGGGTGAAAATTAATAAACGAAATTGCACCAAAATGACAAAAATCCAACAAGATAAACGGAGATATGATTTTTTTTTTTAAATGTAAGTGAAAATAGTGCCAAAAAGCACAATGGTAGTCAACGGTCATGGTAGACCATAACCTAGGCAGGATTTTAGGCCAACCTCAATGGAAAGCAGGTCAGAAATCCCAACTAGATTGGTCTAACTAGCGCCTGGAAGTAGGAAAGTTCAAAAAAGTTCTGAAAAGTGACTTTATCTTTTATCTGAGAAAAAACTCTTATCCATGCTGGACAAACCTGAAATTCAGTCTGACACCATGGGACTGCTGGTAGGATATTTTTCCTAATTGGCTCCTTTAAAGTTCTGGTTATTTGGTGCAAATGTTTTGAAAAAGATCTCAAACTTCTTTTGGTGCCCAAACAATCACAGGAGAACATTTCCAAGAGTTTCATGACCTCAGGGGGAGCACCTACAGGCTCCCCGGGTGCCGGGCAGAGGGAAGCAGCAAAATCCAGTCCAGGTCCAGTAGCCCCTAGCTAACTGGGATTCTTCACAAGAATATCCCCTTCAGCCATGTTATGTTCTTGGAACCACCCACAGGATTATTCCTATGGTTTTAGAGGCATATTCACAAAGAAGAGGCAAAATACAGCAAAAGGTGCTGCACTGTGTTGTGTCAGCTGGAGGATATCTTAAGTGCAGGGTATCTTAAAAGAAGTGGTGCAGCTCTTCTCTCTCCGTGCACTTTGCGCTACCTACCACCAATGCAGATACCCTTGCCCCATAGTGCAAGGATGTGTGCCTTGTGGTCAGAATAGTTTTTGTGCAGGAAGAGATCCCTTCCTGCACAAATTCCATCATTTGTGGCAAATAAACATTTGTGTGTCTTTGCAATTACCAAAAAGGATTTTGCATTGGGCTAAGACAAAAAATTGAAACAAAAACGAACGCAAAATCTTTGTAAACCTAGCAATCAGTTTCCAGTGGAAGAGTCTCCAACCTTCTTAGGTCCTTCTCACAAGTCACAGATGCCAAGTGCAGGAGGTTAATTCCACCTGGTATACATTTGCAAGTCCAACATTGTTCTGAGAAGACTGGATGAGTGTCCTGCTTTGTAGAATTCACCGGCATGTGTGTGTCTGACCAATGGGGTAAAGGTTCCCAGTCCCTGACCTACTCACTTTTGCAGGAGATCCTATTTGCTTTCATTCAAGCAGACCAAAATGCAATGTGTCAGGCCAAATCCAAAATAGTACAGGTCGTCATCTATACTAAACTAGGATTCTGAGGCTTGTGGAGAGAATAGGAAGTGCACTGTGGTAATCCTAATGTCCTCTGACATTTAATGTTAGCACACAGTTTGAAGCAGGCACTATACCAGCACAATCCCAGAGACATAAGTCTGGTAAGAGAAAAACAGGGTGATTTAGCAAACAGACAGGGAATACACAAAAGTGTCTTGCCATCTTGTTCTTGTCCTTTCAAGTTTGCCAGAGTGTTACATGTGACTCAGCAGGCCTGCCAGACAGGAAGTGACGCACCAGTGGCTCAAGGGGCTTGCAAATAAGCCCCTAAGTTGACAACAGACTTCCCACAGCACCTCCCTGCATATTACATTGAGCTCAAAGTAGTCACAACTGCTCATTCGGGTCAGTTCATTGTTTAAAGGGTTTCAGTTTCCAATCTTTAGTTGTCCATTCTTTTATTAAGTATAATTTTCCAAGTCTCATCGTTAAAGGTTAACATAATCAATCAAACAATATTTGGTGATTAAGTAAGTAAATTCAGCAAATCAATAAACCATTGGTACAATAAAAATGCAACAAGCGTGTTCCATGAGGAAACTTTCATATTCTAATTAAATTAAGTTCAATGCGAGAAGGATTAAAGGTGTCAGTTCAGATACCCACAAGAGTCCTGTTGAGAGAGACAAGAATAAGCATGAAGCTTTATCAGAATAACTTGGAAACTTTTCTCAGCTCAAATAACAGCAGATCAAAAAATAAACTGTGACTTCTCAGGAAGAGATGTCTAAGAATCCTCAGCAAAGAGTATTGTTGGAATTGGCCCTTTTTTCAGGGTCGTCCCAGAACTTTTTGCCTTCCTCCTAGCCTTTTTTTTTCTGACATGGTGTTGGTGGTTTTAGGACTCTCGGCACTTTAGCACTGCTGTCTAGTGTAACGTGTGTGCGCTCTCTGTGGTAAACATGGTAAGATTGGTCTACACCTGTTTGGCGTATTTAATTTACCTGTCAGTCTCTTGTAAAGTGGTATCTCAGATAACCAGGGCCAGTAAATTAAATGCTACTTGTGGGCTTGCAGCGCTGCTTTTGCCACCCACCAAAGTAGCCATTCAAACCTGTCTCAGGCCTCTGCCATTGCAGGGTCTGTGCGCACAGTTTACTGCCGCTGTGACGTGGCACCTAAAGTGTGTGCCATGTCTGTGATGCCCCTTTTACTGCATGTAAGTCCCCCCTAAGGTAGGCCCTAGCTAGCCCTATTGGCTGGGTGCATTGTAGGTAAAAGGTAGGACATATAACTTAAGTGCGTGACTTGTCCTGGTAGTGACAAACAGCAATTTTGGTTTCTCACTGCTGTGAGGCTGCCCTCTCAGGGGAATGCATTGGGGATTCCCTGATAAGTGTTTCAGTGGTAATTCCTGATATGAGAGGAGCAGTGTGGTCAAGTTTGGTATGTTTGGAATAGTGATAATAAATGCTGCGTAATAGTATGCGCAGATTTCGGATCACTATTTTAGAAATGCCACTTTTAGAAATTGGCATTTCTGTGTGCTATGTGTCTTTGCCTGCCTGATGTGTATTGCATATCTGGTTGTGGAGTGACAGGGGCTGGTGAGGTGTGTGGCTCTATAGGGGAAGGGTGAGTCAGCGCTAGGCTGAATAGGCAGATCTACATTTTGAGTAGTGGGAGGAGTAGCCACTGACCCTGAATGGGTCTGTGCCTGCCTGGGTCAATGCTGGCTCCGCCCCCCTGTGGTGTGTCTGAGGACCGAGACCCACCTAACAAAGAAGAGTAGAAGCTCTGTAAACAGAGGGCTTCAGTACCCCCAGAACCAGTTGGGACTGGTTCTCCAAGCCCTGTGCCAGGGCATTACAAAGATAAAATATAGTAAAAGTATTGGGGCTGTGACCCCATGTAAGGTGTGGTGTTCTTGTGTGCTGCTTGCCGCTCTGCTGGAAGGCCCTGTGAGCTGGCCTGCCTGGGCCCAGCTTTGCCTTTTTGGGCTCTGGACTTTGCGCCTCGTGAGAGCTACATCTTTGTTGCTGAGAGCCCTGTTGTGGGCCTGATCCCAAAGAGTGGGTTTCCACCTGGCCTGTGTGCCAGGAACAGCGTGGCTGTGCAGCGTGTGTTGGGCTGCATTGCTGGGGGCTAAAAACCATTGCGGGGACTCTGCTTCATACACCGGGCTCGGAAGAAACCGGAAGTCAGGCGTCTGTTGCCTGACCAGGGGCGGGGCTGACAAAGCAGGTAATTGCTGCTCAGCACCACCGGAAGACAGGCAACCCAGTGCCTGGTGTGAGGCAGAGCTCCCGGTGAGCCGTACTTCCGCAACGTGGAACAGAAGCCAGGCAGGAGCCTACCCCGCGCTAGCGAATGCCCAAAGAAGACAGAGCCTTGCCCGAGGGCTGGCCGGAAGACGAGAGGCCGGAGAGGAAGCCAGGCAGCGTCAACCTGTTCAAGTGCGGGGCTCCAGTGTGATCGAGGAGAGCCCCGCATGTAGTGACGGCGATTGCAGCAGGCTGACAGAGGACCGGAGCCTCGTGGGCTCCCTGACGAGTGCTGCGGTGTCCCAGATGGAAGTTAAGAAGACCCCGGTGAGTGGGGCCTGTGTCGGGCACTGCAGGTGCCAGATCGGAGGCTGCTAGAGGGAGCTGGGGAGCTCCGACCGGCCGGGAATTGGCCAGACCTCAGCCAGAAGAGACAAGCCCCAGAGGGCGCCGGGTGATTGTACCAGGAGGAGCCCGGGAAACAAGGCTCCTCAGGTACTGTTGGTGCCAGTGCTGATTTCTTTTGGGCTGCATTGAAGCCCCGGTGAAGGGGGCTAAGGAGGCACTATCGGTGCTGGTTTGTGAAGAGCACAGCTGCACCACGAGAGCGCTGTTAGCTGCAATGTGGGACTGGCATTGTGTTTTGAGCATCTCAGGGTAAATCTAAACGGAGGCCCCCACTCCTACCCAAGGAAGAGGAGTAGTAATCCTAGTCTCCAAGTGGAAAGGAACCATGCAGGACCACCCTGCGGTTCAGGGGGTGAGCGCGGAGGTGCTGAGACAGCCATTTGAGGGCCAGTGGGCTCTTGGGGACATGGTGGGCTGTTGTGCCCCTGAACAGTGATATTTACGCCCAGGAGGGACTACTGAGCTGTGTGCACCTTATCAGAGTTACTGTGGTGCGCAGGGGCTATTTCATAATTTAGGCCTAATGTATTTATGCCTAATGTGCTGCTACTCGGTGTGCCTTTACCAATGATTACTGGTTGTTGCCTCCAAATGTGAGATGTGATGATTATGCCTAAAATTTTCTGCATACGCTAAGTGCTGTACTGCCAGTAGTTACTGGTTGTTTTCTTTTTACTACTAAGTGAGATCTTAGGGTTCTGACAGCGGCCCGATTGGCCCTGTATTGTATATAATCCCAGTGTGAAGTATTGCCTAGTGCCAGGTGGCACAGTGTACATTTGTGATTATGGTTCTAATGTGTTTAAGATAATACAAAGGCTATTCTTTTATATAACCTTGTGTGGAGTTTCTTTTGTGGTGTGACTAGTGTGTCACTACCGTGTGTGTATTGCACAAACGCTTTACACATTGCCTCTGGGATAAGCCTGATTGCTCGTGCAAAGCTACCAAGGTGGTGAGCAGGGGTTTTCTTCAGCATGTAACTCCCTTGCCCTGACTAAGGTGGTGGTTTCTGCCTGGCTTAGGCGCAAGCCCTAGCCAACCAGAAATCCCAGTTCTAACAAGTATCCTCTCGGAAAACCTGGGACAGGGGACACACATCTACTTCTCTTAGTCCAAGTAAAAGAATGAGCAAGAAAGATCAATCTACCCTGCCTAGTTCTAAGAACACACTAATATAAAAATACGTTTTCTATGTTGCAACTTTATAATTCTTTTTACTTCATGTTGACCAAAAGATTTCTGCATGCTCCTGGCAACAAGTTTGCTTTACTCCCCATCTTCTCACCAGAGTACAATTGTCTTTTAACTATGCGTCCTTGAATTTTGTAACCCATCCTTTCTTGTTTTTCAAAAACTTCTTCCCATGAACCATCCTTTCAGTCATCTACATCTTTAGCGGTGAGAACCTCACTATCAGTCATCCAATATACACAAATGTCTATTCATCAACTAATAAACAGCAATGAGAAGAAAAACATCTGGTACAACGGTTGTTTAATGTAAAAAAACAAGCATATCAGTATTAATATGTCTTCTTATGAAATCATAGCATTTTTTGTTATGTCAAGTTAAGAAATCATGCTTCAGTGTAATGTTACACGCCTATAGTTTTTAAGTATTGTGCCTACTAAATTTTTGCATTTAAAGAATTTGCATTAGCAGTGTTGAGGATCTGGGGAGCGGGTCTTCTCCCTGGCAGAGCACACATACTTCATGGAAGAAGAAACCAACCACATTAAACAGGAAATTCTCTTGCTGCTAGAACAGAATATGCAAGTTCAGAGGCACCTGGACGTCTTTGAAATTAGGTTTCTGAACAATGATATCATGATTATAAATTACTGATAATTAGTGAGAATGCACACTTGTCTCACACTGAAAAAATGGGGGTTTATAACACACTTTCCCACACTAAACATATAGTTAATCCAAAAATGTATGGATTGATACTGGTGTGCACTTAACAGGGAAATCAGAATGGAAATATTTATGATTCACCTACTTTTCCTTCTTACACACTTGTTGATCATGTTCATGGTTTTAAGAGGTTCACTATACGAAATAGCATTGTGGGTCAGTAAGTACTCTACAATTGGAAGAAGACATTTTTTGCCATGTTTGTAATCATTATATGATTATGCATTCCACTGTTTCCCCATCACTCAATACCTTCTGTTGGGGCATACATGCTTCAGTTATAGAGATTTCAGTCCCAAACTATTTACCCGTGATCTTTTATATCAAGATGTGCAAAGTCATGGTTACTACACCATGGCGATTTACAAAAAAATATTCTCTTCAAACATATTGTCTAGGCACAAAGAATGGGCTAATTACAACTCGATCCTGTTTATAAATCATTAGATGTTCAGGAAAAAGATAGGCACCATTAACAAGGTTTTGAGGTTGCATTTGATTGTAGAAACAATAGTCAAACTGAAGAGAGCTCCTTTATATGCCGTGTTCGTGGGCCTTCAGTCTGCCTTTGATAATGTCACAAAGCACCAATTAAGGAATCCTGCTCAGGAGATGGGCATTCCCCTGGACTTATTAAATACCTTAATTTGTTTGCATGACAACAATTCACCCACTGTCAGAAGTAGAACTGCAGAGTAAAATACACAACTCTGTCCGGTGAGCAAAGGTGTCCGGCAAGGCCATCCGCTGACCTTTTTATTTTTACCTTGTATATAAACTAGGAGGTTGAAGAGCCTAGCCAGTGCAAGTGATTCACTCTGCCTTTAGATGTTAGGATTATAATTATTTTATTTGCAGACTGAACCCTTTTGATTTCCACATCTACTATGGGTCTACTTTCCCTTTTAAATAAATGTGCTGGTATGTGCAAAAGAAGGAGCAAATAATGAACATAGACAAGGCAACATTAATACTGTTTAGACCACATAAAAGTGTCAGAAACAACTTCACCCTGACCAATTTCAGGCTAGAACAGGTGGATGTGATCCCCTTTTTAGAGATCAACTTATCAACATAAATTTCTTGGAAGCCACATGTCTTCAGAATGAGGAGCATTTTGGCACAAAAGGTAGGAGTCATTGCCAAATTTGTTACAAAATTGGGGGGGGGGCTCATCATGTCATTTGCTTTGGAAGTTACAAAGACCATTTCTAGAGGGCCTCTCTTTATGGGGCCGAACTGTGGGGAAACTCTAATTTGGCAGATTTTTCTGTCAGAGAGAAAGTGTTCTCAAAGGGTCTCCTCAGATTTTCACCTGGCTCTCCCTCTGCATTTAAATTTGGGGGATTATGGACATTGTTTCTCATGTCAAACTTAGATCTTTTTGTATTGGTCAAGAGTCTTGGGTACAACAGAGCTCATTCACTTTAAGGCTGCTCTTGGTGATTTACTGAGTTTTCCAGACAGTGCATCTTTGGGGTGGTTCAATGTTCTCTCACATTTTTGGAACCCCCCTAGCATGAACATGCTTAGCAGTGCCTCAAACCTAGAGTCATCATACAAGCTTTGGTAAAAAGGAAGATATCTGTCTAATGCACATTATGGTAGCAAGACTAAGGCTTTTTTACTACAGAAATGCATGTGTAAATGTGAACCTTTTTTAGGTGAGACAACTCCAGTTTGAGCTAAAATGCTGCCTATTAAATTTAGGACAGGCACTCTGCCACTGAACCATTTTTTTGTCAAATGGGGCACCTCCGCATCCCAATCCGGTTGTCCATTTTGCAATCGGTGCCATTGAAGATAAGGCACACTTTGTATTCTTTTGTGCAGCATATACTTCTACAAGACGTAAAAGGCTATTGCCACTACTAAGAGCCCCAGGAGTCTGGAACTTAAATATTGCTCAGGAGACATTAAAATTTCACAAACATAGTAAGATTTTGGCTTTTGTGCACATTCACCTTTTCACTCCCTGGATTGCCAGTTGGTGGTTTGTTAGCTAATGATTATTACTGATTTATTGTTTTAAAGAATGTATTTTGCATTGGTTTAAATATGTGTTTTAAGGGCTGTTTCTGAAATAAACAGAATATTGATGATGATGATTGATGGTATTTTCACCAGCAAGCTTTTAGCAAAAATCACTACTTAAAGAAACAGTGTGGCGCCTCATGCTTAGAGGCACCACACCTAAATACTTATAGGGACCACACCTAAATAAAAATAGGGACCCCATCACATTTTAAAAGCATTTTTAAAAACTTTTGCCACAGAGTTGCTGTGTATCCGCCAATCCAGGGCAATTTTGTTCTTTAAAAAGACATTCGGTTTCCCGCACGTCGTTTTTTTAAAGCCTCCCGGTGGGCCAAATCCCAGGGTCATGAAGGAGGGGGACTCATGAAGCCCTGTCAGGTTGATCAGAAGCCCTGCGGACCACCACTTCTCCGGGGCACTTTTACCTACAAATGCGAGGCTGGTCGCTTAGCCCCTCACTGCCCCGGGGACCGCCACCTCCCCGGGCACACTGTATTTTTTATTTAAATGAGGGGGAGGCCCTACGGCATCCCGTGCTGCCCCGGGGACTGCCACCTCCCTGGTGCACAACCAGTAATTCATTTTTTCTTTTTAATGCGGGTGAGGCCTTAAGGCCCTCCCATGCAGCCCTGGGGAGCGCCGCCTCCCTGGGGCACAAATAGAGTAATGATGGGGGTCCGTTGTGGAGCCTCACCCCGTGGACCACCACCTCCCCGGGGATATTTACAAGAAGAGAGAGGGCTGCGCGCCCCCCCTCCAGGAGCTTTGCATGTCCCTGGGGACCACCATCCCCAGGGACGGCTCCAGCAATGTCCCGGGGTGCCCACGCCTGGGACATTGCAGTTTTCTATGGCTTAGCAGCAGCACCGCTACTGCCATGCCATAGCAAACTCTGGTCCGCTTCATGGAATCAAGGGTTTCGAAAATGATCTCTCTTCCATGAAGCGGAGCAGAGCTGCTTTTGAACTGAGGGAGCTGCTGACATGCTCCCTCTGTCCAAAAGCAATGCCAGCTCCCACAGGAGGCAGGGAGCTGGCAGAGACCTTGGGAGCCGTGAGGCTCCCCCTGGGGTCCCCAAGGAGCTGGTCATGCTCTGGGGGATAGAGACCCCGGGGCAATATCAACCCGGGGAGGGGGGCTGCACTAACCCCCCTCCTATTAAAAAAGAATTGAAGGCCTGGGGAAGGGGATGGGGTCCCCAGGGCCGAAATTGGCCTCAGGAAGGAGGGCCTCTGGACTCCATTCCCAAATAAAAATAATAATAAAAAATGGCTGGGCCCTGGGAGATGGGCTCCCCGGGGCCAGATATTGACCTGAGAAAGGCTGTGCGGCCCCCCTCCCATTAAAAAAAAACAACTAAAAAAAGTGTAAGCCTCAAGGGGATGGGCCCCTTGGGGCCCAAAATGGTCCAGGGAAGAAGGGCCTGCTGCCCCCCCTTCCTAAAAAAAGAATTGTTGCAACTCGCCCCCTTTTTCCACTACTCTGCAAATGCACTTCCTGGTGTGCTCCTGGTTGGAGAATGAAGTTCCCTTCACTGCGGAGGGCCCTTATGGGCCAATAAGCCCTCTTGTTACCTCCAATAAGCCCCACACAGCAGGATTTCTGAGAGGTGGTCAGAGGCCATGCCCCTTTCTCCACCGCTCTGCAAACGTGCCTCTCGGTGCACTGCCGGTGGGGGGATGACATCCCTTTGCCTCCCGAGGGCCTCAGGAATAAAGTGAACTTCTTCTCCCAAACAGCAGTGCGCACAGATGTGTGTTTGCAGAATGGAGGGGAAAGGGGGCATGGCCTCTAACCACCTCTCAGCAATTCAGCTGTGTGGACCTTGCAGGAGGTAAAAGGAGGTCTAGTTGTCCTCCAAGGACCCTCAAGAGCCAAGGTGGACTTTATCTCCCAGTAGTGCGCTAGGAGGCGCATTTGCAAAGTGGAGGAGAAAGAGGGCGTGGCCACCAAAAACTTCTAAGCAAACCCACTGTGTGGGGCTTGCTGGAGGTAACTGGTGAAGTACTTAGCCCCCAAGGACCCTCAAGAGCCAAGGGGACTTCATCCCTCAATCAGTGGATATTCTGGACATTCACATTCAGTTGTACAAGCTACGAAAGTAATTGGTAGACACCCCCTTCTTTTATATCCATTGTCTCCCTGGGCTATGCAGGGCAAAGGAAAGAGGATTGTTCAATTCTATTGTCTGACAGCACTCCATCAATCTAGCAAAAAGAGAATATTTTCAAAGATTGTCCTTAAAACCCCTGCCATGGGGTAATGTATGAGATTCTATGTACAGGTCCTACAATACAGACAAGGAGTGTATTTTTCTCCTGTTTTCAACGTGTATTCACCTGCACTCGGACTGCAAGGGAAGCTAATGGAGAGCACAGAGCCCCATGCACTTTGTTACAAAATGAAAGGAAACAAGCTAGAGCGTTGTCAGTTTTGTAGCAGTTTTACGTACAATGTTTTGAAGGCGTTTTTCTTTTAGAATCTGTAGCACTTTCTCTGCTGCCAAGCTTTTGTTAGCGAGCCGCTCTTGATTTTCTTTTTTTATTTGTGCAGGGATTGTACTAATGGACCCCTGCTGGGCAGGAAGCGCCTCCACACTGTGCTTACTTGTACAGCACTCATCAAGAGCTGAAGTGCCTCTTGACCCTCAGTAGTAGTTGCTGATGATCACTCAGCTCAAAAGTACTTATTCTATCAATCTCGCAACAATGATACGTTGAGTGCCCGAACCGCTGTTTCAAAATGGTGGCTTTCTTTTTGCATACATTTCCCTACAATTATTTGTTGACTCCTGACAGGGACTTGTCTCCTAGTTGACATTTCTATGTCTGATTGCCTCAACGGAAGCGAATTGTGGTCACCTTCATATTGGCATCTGGCTTGTGGAAATAGTATGCTAAATTATTTTTTAAAATGTAATGGTAAATATTTTCAAGCATTGAAAACCACATTTTGTCTCTATATACAGTGGTACTGGCAGAGATAGAGATCCCCATCTGAGCTTTTTTTATCATTTTTTTCTCTTCATAGTCATTCCTAGAATATGTCTGGAAATCTGTAAAAGACGCAGATTTCTGGCATGTATCTGTGGATGCTGTGCAACATCTCACCGGAGGCCCTATTGCCCATGTGTGGAAATGCATGTAGCATACAATTAGATGTAGGGGTGACCAATTATTTTTACCATCCTGGCAAGTGAGTTAGATTAGCGTAGGGAGGAGTACGCTTTCGATCGATTCCTAGGTGGGACAGATTTGGATGTTTGTGGGGGGGTTTCCTGTCTTCTAAGGCAAATCACACCTTGGGATGCCCCCTACTGACCTCCTGAATAGGATTTAAAACTGAGAGAGAGAAATCTGCATTAATAAATTATTTAACCCCAGCCAGAATTTTGGGGCAATTCCTGGCAGATATGATTATGTTTGTTTTCGTCCATAAACTCGTGTTAACGGCCACCAATTCCTTTGTCTATTTTTTGTACATCCTACTGTTACCCTAACTCCAGCCATGCATTTTACTCGAAAAGCATGACTTTCTGTTTTCAATTAGCAGTGAATTTACACCTCTAGGTGTCGCCCTTCGGGCAGGTAGCCCTTTCACATCATTATTCTGTTTCTTCTGATCTCTCTCTGCCCTGTACCACAATGGAGATCAGAGACTGAAATATGAACCCTATTGTTACTTCCAGCCGCGCGTCCCCCCGTGTGAAGCATGCATGATAGATTGCTCTACTCGAAAACTCATGATCGCAGCAGAAAATCGGAGCGACTGTGAAAGATCTGGTCCCCATGGGACGACCCACCGCCTTTATGAAAGCGCAGTTTTTCAGGCAGAGTTTTTGACGCTACTTCAAAACTGAATGGAAATTGATTCTCTTGCATAAAACATCCCAGAATCCATGACATGAAATGTGCTCTCTGTGTTTCTTCTCTGCGTGTTTCTCCCCTCCCCTCTGTAATCAATGCAGAACTTTCTTCTTAACACAGGAAATGAAATAGCCTAGAGAAATATTGTATTATGTCATGTGAGCCCTACAGTACTATGTCACCGTGTTTACACTGCATAGAATCGATCATAGTTTATTAAAACACAATGGCGCAGATTTACAAGCCCCTTGCGAGACATTTACGCCGCCGTTGCGTCACTTCAGTGACGCAGCGGCGGCGTAAACCATGCACCATGTTGCGCCTTATTTACAACATGACGCATCTAGGGAGATGCGTCACGTTGTAAAGCCCTGCACTACATTAAACCTGCCTCAGGTTTAATGTATGCAGGGTGGGCGTTCCATCGGAAAAAGCCTCGGAAAAGTGATGCAGTGAAATCTACAAGATTTCACTGAGTCACTTTTCTGACGCTGCTGCGTCAAAACCCTGCGCCTGCTTGAAGCAGGCGTAAGGCATGACGCATCATGTTCGGTATGGGCAGCCCCAGAGCATTGCTGGAGTTGCGTCGTGCTTGCGACACGACTCCAGCAATGCGCCGCCCTTATGCCATCAGATGCGTCACGCATCTGTTTATCCTTGCGCCATGATGCGCTGCATTGTAAATGTGGCGCATCTGTGGTGGCGCAAGGGTAAACTTGCGTGACGCATCTTTCCTGGCGCATCCCTGCTGATTTGCAGGGATGCGCCAGGAAACATAAATCTGCCCCAATGTATTTCGACGAACATGCATTTCCTATGTATATGCAATCCTATGGTTCCAAATCAAACACGATCGACAGAAATGCACCAATTTATTCTAAAATCAAGGAGGAATCCCTAATCAGTCAATGCTTTGAAGAATCACAAGCAAAGCAAACGGATATTAAATACAACTTGTCAGTCGTGCTTATCTTCCTGCCACAAAGATTAGCACTACAGTGATTCAAACAGCAGATGTTCTTATTATTTAATTGCATGTCACCCATTTTAACAACTTCTGGATGATTAGGTGGATCTGCTTAGACTACAACACGTGCTCCCGTACATATAGTGCAAAAACAACAATTGACAGAATGCAGAAAATGTCATACATTCATCCCAGTACAGAGATCCGGGCCTAAATCCATCGTTTTTTTTGCTCACCATGCCATTCCAGTTTGGACCCAGCCATATGCAAATCAGTCTTGCCCCTGCCCCCAATGGGAACAGTCCTGCCTGAACTGCCAGGCTAGGTCCTCCCTGGACTGGAAACAAGCATCCTAGGACCGGTTTCGGGCTTTCAGCCCTCATCAGGCAGGATAGCTTGAATCCAGTGGCATGGAGAGCACGGGACCCACGTCTGGGCATACCAGTCCCACTCGGGTGACAAATGCAAAAACAACAATTGATGGACAGAAGGCAGAACAATGTCATACATTCACCCCAGTACAGAGATGTGGGCCTAAATCCATCGTTTTTTTGCTCACCATGCCATTCCAGTTTGGACCCAGCCATATGCAAATCAGTCTTGACCCTGCGCCCAATGGGAACAGTCCCGGGAGGACACTGTGCCACTTGACGCAAGCTATCCTGCCTGAAGCGGGTTGAAACCCCGAAACCAGTCCTAGGATGCTTGTTTCCGGTCCAGGGAGGACCTGGCTTGGCAGTTCGGGCTGGACTGTTCCCATGAGGCACAGGGTCAAGACTGATTTGCATAAGGCCAGGTCTAAACTGGGGTGGCATGGTGAGCAAAAGAATGATGGATTTAACCCAGATCTCTTGACTGGGGGTGAATGCTTTGATTTTTTCTGCATTCCGACCATCAATTGTGTGTCTTTTGCTTTCTCGCCCTAAGTGCGCCAGGTATGCCCAGACGTGGGTCCTGGGCTCACTGTGCCACTGGAATCAAGCTATCCTGGCTGAAGAGGGGTGAAACCCCGAAACAGGTCCTAGGATGCTTGTTTCCAGTCCAGGGAGGACCTGGCTTGGCAGTTCGGGCTGGACTGTTCCCATGAGGCACAGGGTCAAGACTGATTTCCATATGGCCAGGTCTAAACTGGGGTGACATGGTGAGCAAAAGAATGTTGGATGTAACCTAGATCTCTTGACTGGGGGTGAATGTTTTGATTTGTTCTGCATTCCGTCCATCAATTGTGTGTCTTTTGCTTTCTTGCCCTAAGTGCGCCAGGTATGCCCAGACGTGGGTCCTGGGCTCACTGTGCCACTGGAATCAAGCTATCCTGGCTGAAGAGGGGTGAAACCCCGAAACCGGTCCTAGGATGCTTGTTTCCGGTACAGGGAGGACCTGGCTTGGCTTGTTCCCATGAGGCACAGGGTCAAGACTGATTTGCATATGGCCAGGTCTAAACTGGGGTGGCATGGTGAGCAAAAGAATGATGGACTTAACCCAGATCTCTTGACTGGGGGTTGATGTTTTGATTTTTTCTGCATTCCGAAACTTCATTAAAGGGACCGTCCCTGTCAATTTCATGGACACATCTGAATAAATCAATCAACATTCAGGGACTTATTTATGAGAGCCTTGCATCACTTTTGCAACACGTAAAGTGGTACATGCGTGACGCAGGGCACTGAATCAGATTTATGAAGCTACATATAGCCACCCTGCGTGGCTTTGAGTGGCCTCATATATCTTGAGTAAGGCAATGCACCGTAAATCGATGCGTCACCTTACTCTGTGCCCGGGAGGCGTTCCATGGGCATTGCAGTGGTTTTCCTGGGTAACACCCATGGATTTTGAGGTTGCCCCAGATTTACCAAATGGTGTAAACCTGGGGAAGCACCAAATCCTTACGCCTCCCAAAGGGAGGTGTAAAGATGAGAAATATCATTATTCCTCCTCATTTTTTTTCTCTTTATAAGTTTGGGAAAGCAGCACACATAGACGGAGGAAATTGCCCCTTAGGATTATATTTGTGCTGGAAAGTGCCCCATCCAGCACAAAAACAATCCTGCATGCAACACAGGCACCCTTGCATTATGGTGCAAGGGTGCCTACGTTGGCGCTAGGCCGCCGAAACAGCACCAGCACAGGGAGAAAGGACAGGAATGCACCGTATTGCATACATTTGGTGCAGTCCTGCCTTTTACCTTGGCACAGGCAGCGCAGCAAGATGCCTTGCTGCATTGCCCTATGCAAACATCCTGTAAATGAGGGCCTCAATATCTTAAATAAGTGTCTCCAATCAGCATAAATTCTTCATCCCTGTGGTATAATGTCAATGAAAAAGTGCATCTAAAAAGCACGGCTGGAAGGGCAGCTTGTAACCACCCAAACATTTCCCGATACTCCCATTCTAAACATGGCCTCGTGCTGCATGCTGATGGAATGGATATTTTTCCTGGGTTGATTTTGATTTCCCGTAAGGGCCTGGTAAAAAGAAGGACTATTACAATCATTGCAGCAGCATTTTTGAAGGATGACAGATCTCTTTCCTACCTGATAAGGTTGGTGATTGAATCTGACTGCTGTCCTCCACCCAGACATGTTTTAACCATTCTTATGTAAGTACGTGATTTATATCGCTTGTACATAGAAAGCATAGGGTGACTACTCTATCCTGGAGAGAGAGCACTATCGGGCAAATATCACATTTCTTTACCTCCTTAGAGGGAACCCAATTCCATATCTGGGGGACAGGGTATTCCTACTCTGCCACCTATTCTTTATTTTTTACTTTTATTCTGGAGCCAAGTCCCAAGATTGCTGCCAACACCTCCTTGTTGAAGTGTTGGCAGCCAATCAGAGCAGTGCATTTCTCTGCATGAGCTCGTCTTTGTGTGGACTTCGCAGCCACAGATATCACTATAATTTTCGGGTTAATTCCTCAAAAACTATTGAACTGATTCACTCCAAATAAGCAAAAGGCACTTCCTTGAACCGACATCTACCTTCCTGTCAAATTTGTTGTAAGTCCGTTCAGGTGTGGCTAAAGGTTCCTATGGGAATTTAAATTTCAAACACAATCTTATTTCGTGCCCTAAATTCTTGGTTCCCACTGCACGTATCACCCCCAAACTTTCGAAATCAATAGTACCCATGTGACACTTTTTGGGCAAAACTTCATGCAAATTGGTCAAACGATGCCAAAGTTAAAGCAGTTGTGAGTAGTTAGCTATAATTAGGACCACGTTTCCATACAAAAAGCATTTTTTGATTTGCCTATAATTTTTGCGCTTGTTGACAAATCTTCCCAATATTTTTCCCAAAAAGGTGTGTTGGTGATTTTTGTTGCGCACAGAAAGTTTAGGTGGTGATCGGTAACCCAGGAGCTGTGAAAAAGAGGGCTAAAAAAATCTGTGTTTTCCCATAGAACTTGTCGACAAACCTACAGCCTGAACCGCTGGAAAGAATTACACCAAATTTGCCAGAAAGGTAGATTTTGTTATGCAAAATCCACTTTTTCTTATTTGGTGTAAACCGTTCATTAGTTGTTGAGAAATGTAAGAAAATTTGGTTAGTGATATCTGTGGCTGAGGGGACGAATAATAGCAAACCTGTGCAGGGAAATGCAGTGCTCTGATTGGCTGGCAACACTTCAAGCCGGAAGTTTGGGCAGCCCTCTTGGGACTCGGCTTCAACTGAGTCCCAAAACAAAATGTAAAAAATAAAATGGAGGCAGGAAGGAATACCCTGACCACCCAGCCTTGCCATTGGGGTCCCCCTGGAACTCTGCCACAGCAAAAAAGCATTTGTTTTTTACCTTTTTGCTGTGAATTCATGACTATATTGTGAAAATTGGCAATTAAAAAAAAGCATGGCCGATTTTGCTTCTTTGTAATTCAGCCCAAGGATGGGCCAAATCAAAGTGGCAAGTGAGTTTTTATAATAAAAAAAGGAGGGGGGACACCGGGCCCCTCTCTAAGGGCTTATTTTAGCCACTGGGATCGCAAAATCCCCAGGGCACTATTCATAGGTGGGCAGGGCCGCTGGGACTGCCACCTCCCTGGGGCAAACAAAGTTTAAAAATGCAGGGGGCCCAAATGCCCCCCCACAGCCTCAGGGACCACCACCTCCCGGGGCGCTGTATAATATATCTGCCGTTGGGCCCGCTGGGCATGCCTGCACCCCGGGGACCACCACCTCCCTGGGGCAACCAATGTAAAATAGATGCAGGAGGGCCTGCATGGCCTCCCCTCAGCCCGGGGACTGCCATCTCCCAGGGCACTGTATAATATGAATGCAGGAGGGCCCTCTGGGCATGCTCCTGCCCTGGATACCCCCACCTGCACAAAGCAAACAATGTAAAATAAGCCTGGGGACTGCCACTTTCCCAGGATACTACATATTATGTATGTGGGCAGCATTATTACCAGAGTGCAGCAAAATTGACATGAGAAAAACAATTTCATTTAATGATTGCATCTAATAACTACGTTAACAAGATAAATGCCTCTGCTTATAATAACAAAGTATTTTCATTTTCAGCTTACAATTTTGAACAAATTTAACCCCATGCATCTTGATTTCGGTTAAATACAAATTGTTAAAAGAAGTATATAAAATACCAGTTCAAAAAACATATATGCAGATGTAATATATATCACTATTGTTGAAGGAGGGGAAGGGCATCATTATTCACTCAAGGCCCCACCTCTCCTGAGGCATGGCTCCTCCCACACTCAACAATGGTAATAAATATTACATCTTGAGAAACATTTTGAGAAAACAGTTTCATTGGTGATTACCCATTTGGAGTAGGAATCTAGTATTTTCAAGTCAAATATACCAACACCACATAATAAAGTTATCTCAGAAGAAAAAAAAACAATAAAGAGATTGTCATCAAGCCAGTCAACCAAGCAAGGACAGTTGTGATTCAGAACTAAGATGATTACCACATTGAGAGACACCATCAAGTCAGTAATTCTGAATACTATTGAAAACTTGGCAGAGACCCTTTGGCACAACTCTAATAAGTGATTAGATAACTACAAAAATAGGTGTTCAACTAAGGCTTGATCAGCTCAAATCAATTTGAATTCATGTGAAACACCTCACCAAGAACACCTGATCTTTACCTATTGGCAAAAACTCTGAAGATACAAGGAACCCATAGGGCTGTCTGATAGTCTTGGGAGGTCATTCTCTTATCTTATCCATCTCCAAATATGTGGACACTATGGGGTGGGTGGAACTTGCGGAGTTTCACTTTCTGGAATTCAGCGAAGTTACCTAAACACTCAGTGTGATTCCGTGGAGTTTGTTGCATTGCGCTGCTCGTGCTGGGTTCTTGTCTCACACTGTAAAATGAGTGTAAATGGCACCACATGATGCACCAAAGAGAGCAGCTTCGCTCTGCTGCTTGAATAGATTTTCTACTCGGGCTGCAGCTTTCGCCACACGAGCGGTAGTAACCTTCTGGGGCTGCCCGTGTTGAGGCTCTCACTGGGAGTTGGTCTAGTGCTCGATTTTATTGCTTACGCTAGAGAAACTTAACTTTGTTGTGCAGCACACAAGAAAAAACTGCACCACATGGTGGTTGGAGGTGTTTTTCTGGAGTGGAGCGAGTAGTGGGCAAAACTCAGCAAACTCCGCTGGGAGGAGCGGAGATTACTGCTCACCCCAGTGGACACATGCCCAAAGAGCTTTCAAATTTCCATCAGATTTTACCTCCAAGAAACAGCAAGAATTGACATAAGCCAATTAAAGGCCTGTGTTATGATGATGACATACAGCTTTTAGTCACATTCGACCTGGTCTTAGTATATACCAATATTGCTTGAGGGGATTGCATTCTACCTGGCAAATGCTCAAGACTACACAGGGTACCAATGAACTGTGTTGTCTTCCTTTCCAGAAAGGTCCTCACAGAGGCAGCCGTTCTTCATTTGTCCACAATTGTGAAGTGTTACATCTTCACCAGCAACCTTTGCCCTACCAATGTCTTCACTTGGTACAGATATATTGGTGCTAATCTGTGCATCTGAGCAACACAACAATTAAACAGCTTCTTTCTCTAGTTAAATGATCAATCAAGAGACATCAAATTCAAAAATACCTTTAACCAATACAAAATCAATTATGTACACATCTAGCTAAAAAAGCAATAGAAACTAGTGAATCCAAATCCAAATAGTGCTTTACACTATGATAGGTTTCATCCTAGAAGCCTCAGAGACAACCTTGCATACAGATACTTCCTGAGAATACATTGCAACTATACTACTAAAGAGCATTATTTCATGGATGAGAAATTCTTTAATGAGGAATGAAATCAAGAGGGATCCCATTGAAGATGTTAAATAATTCACTCGAAAGAACTTGCTTGACAACCTATGAACCACTTCTAGAGAACAGCACAAAAATACAATAGTGATATGTGTTACCACATATGGCCCGAAAATGCACAAATAAAAAAAAAGAAAATCAAAATTGGTCCCTATTGTCTTCGACCAACCACCAACTTGAGAAACTATTCTTTGCCTGAAAAAAATATTACAACCAGGGAAATCACCTTCAGAAGGGCAGAGCCATCAACTAAGAGAGACTTGAGGAATCCCTTGAGGGCACTCAATTTGCCTCCATGACATTAAAATTATGTACAAAAAGTTTTGAAACTTAAAACCAAAAAACTTGACACATTATGTTCATGAAAAAAGCTTTACATTGCAAAAACTAGTCAGGAAATCGGACGTCGATTAAAATGTCAGGATTAATATAGGAATCAGTGCAAGAAGACAACAAACTGCCATTGTGAAGCAGATCTTGGACAACACACAAAATGAGAACTAACTTAAGGAGATGATTCCTAGATGTTCCCTCAAAAGACCCACAAGGTGGTGTCTTCAAATGTACATTCTTGAATAGAAAAGTGATCTTAATCTGTATGTTTGATAACATCAATAATTGACTCAATGGACCATGCTAACTGTCCAATATATAAGTAAATATGTTTTACTCTTGTCAGACTCGACCAGCTGCCTCTCCCTGTTTCTCCCACTGAACAACCATTTAATTAAAATTGCTCCAATATGTCAACTATGTTTTCTTAAATTCACTTTGATCCTTAAGTCTGATGCCATCAATAATGGACTCAATGAACCATGCAAACTGTCCAGTATATAAGTGAGAGTTCTATAGTCTTTTCAGTCACAGCCAGACAGAGCTACCTTTTTTACCACTTAAGGACCATTTAATTCAAAATGTTCCTACTTTTCATCTATGTTTTCCCAAAGTCACCATATTGCCCTGGATTACAACTCCCATAATGCTTTCAGTGATGTGCAGACCTATATATACAAGTGCTGAAGGCATTAGCTAAACAAATAAGTTGCACTCCTGGTGACTCTGCTTGTGAAAAGCTCCAGCGCTGCTGCATATCTTCTCACTATATCACAAGGTATGTTATGCAGATATTGCACCAACACAAAAACTCTTTGTCATTCCCATAACCCTACAATGATATTGAGGTCAATTTCCACTTTCTCAACAGATCCTGTTGCACTGAAACATTACTCAACAACCTGTTTAACAACAAGGGATGAATATTGGGTGGAATCCTCTTGCAAACGCACGTATGAGTTATATGTTCCTTTTTCAACCCAATTCCTTTCATTCTTTTCTTTAATCTCCAGATGGGGCCATTATCAAGAGATCCTCCCCTCTGTTGAAGTATAAGGTTTGATACACACTTGGGCTACTCACAAAAGCTCACCTTTAGTTATTTTTCCAATGCTCCCTTCTTTAATTGCACTTTGCACTTTCCATCTGTAGAAGCACCACCTGGTTCATGTCACGAGGAGCCCCCAGATCACTGTGATTGAAACCTGTTGATTACCCATGGAAAGGAAGCGGGTCACCCGAATTTATGACTTGATGGGGCTACCAAGAGGATCCAACTTTAGCCATATACTGATCCACCTTTGATCACTGCTCCACTCCCCTTGCTTCATCTTCTAAGAGCCTCGGAAAAACAATTTAAATAATGTCTCTAATTTTGCCAAATTCGTTTATGGACTAGTGTATCAGCATAAAACTATCTATATGAAAAGCACTACAATCACTTCCATTTCATGGGTGACACTTATTTCTGCTACTAAAGAGTGACTCATTGTAGTACACTTCTCATGTAGTGATTTGTAAAGACCTTTCTCAAAGATAGACTATGTGTAATCTATGAAAATGTCTTCATAGATAATGCATGTTAGGATTATATAATCCTTGGACAACTGAGTATTCTCGTATCCTCTGTTTCCAAGTCACACAAATGTGATGGGAAGGTATTTTGTTTTTGATTCATGTATTAAGGCCTAACCTCCAAATGCTCTATGGGTCCAACCACGTTCATAACATATATTCAATGCCACCATGGACAATTACTGCAATTAATGTATTAAGAACATATTTCAAATTTAAACGAATTAATTTAGATTATGAAATATTATGACTTTATTTTTACAGCTATAATATTTATTTGGGACAAGGCAGTACTCAGTTAAACATGGGTCCTCCCTTGTTTAGATTTTTCTTTCTAATTCTACCTTACCTTGCAACAAAGTGCAGTTAAACAGTAGGTAGGTGAAATAACCCTTCCTAGCGAGAAGAACATTAGTCAAATACGTATTTGAGGAATTTTAGTCTCCAGAAACTCCAGCTGATTCTGTCTATCTAAAAGAAAACATAAACATTTGAGTCACAGAACCTCTGTACACTAAATTAAAATTGCTGATATCAGATCATTTGATGCTGAACTTCCTGAGCAATTTCATAATCAAAGGTTTGGTAGCAGCTGGGGGGAGATTTGACAATAGTAAATAGTAAATGTGATGTTAAAGTTTTTGTAAGTTAAAAGGTTAAGGGCCATATGTAGATAGCTAAATACCGGTCGGTAACGGCCGAAAATCGGTAATTTTCCCGTTACCGACCGGTATTTAGCACTTTCTAATGTAGGAGGCAGGTTTTAAGGATTCGGTAATTTACCGAATCGGTATTTTAAGAAATCGGTAAAATACCGAATCGGTAAATTACCGAATCCTTAAATCCTATGTAGGGAGCACTCAAGTGAGTGCATTTTTGGTTTAAGGATTCGTTATTTACCACCAACTACAAGTTGATGGTAAATACCGAATACCTTTTCAAAAGCAATTTTGTGCTTTTTTAAAAGTGCCATGTGGCAGACATACATAAGGGCATGTATGTGCGCAACATGTTCACACATGCACGATTCAGGGGTGCAACAGGGTGTCAATGTGACACTCTGCCACCCTTGAATATGCTCCCCCTATTACCGATTCGGTATTTACCGAATCGGTAATAGTGAATGGCTTCCCATTCATTCCTATGGGCCTCCAGGCCCATAGGAATGAATGGGAAGGTATGCCTTATTACCGATTCGGTAAATACCGAATCGGTAATAACGAATATTACTGAATCGGTAAAATTTACTGATTTTTTTACCTACATTCTATTTACCGATTCTTAAATACCGAATCGGTAAAATTCGGTATTTAGGAATCGGTAAATAGAAATTACCTACATATGGCCCCAAGTGAGCACAGGTTCGAAATCATTATTGAAAAATCATAGAATCTCATCCCCTCATTGAATCAGAAAAGGATGCTACCTTACTGTTAATGAACCCTGAGATTTGCAGGAAATATGAAGATCCTTACTCGTTAGTTTCTTACTTGGATTTGAACCTGTGACATGCACTTTGAATGCTTAGAAGGCATGTAAGGGTACCGAAAATGGTGCTCATGAGGTAATCATTTCCAGACTGTTACGTGGCTTTGGGAGTTGGCCTAAAAACAACTAAAATGGGAATACAATGGAAATATTCAGGTATATTTGCATACGTTTAGGGTGAGATTTACAAACATTTTGTGCTGGGTTCATGTCACATAAGTGACGCTAACCAGAGCAAAATGTTTTTTTTGCTATTTAATTCCAAACGCAAAACTTGTTTTGCGCTGGAAAGCACCCTCGAAGTAGCGCAAAAGAGGAGGAGGCACTGCTTTACGTTACTTAGCTCCGAGGGGCGTTACATGAGTGGAACATGGGCGTTCCCATGCAACCACCCATGCCTTTTGACACAAAACTATATTTACAAGGATTTGTAGACATGGGTTTGCGCCAAGAGTTAACTCCCCTTCAAAGGAGGCACTAACAGGAGAAATGCTTTAATTTCTCTGTGCTTTTCCGACTTTGCATGCGCACTACACTGCAGCATGCATAAAAAGTGGGAAAAGCTTTCCATTGTGTCTAGGCATAGTGTTTTGTACAAGAAGGGTACCCTTCCTGTACAAAACCAATGCTAGACTCATTAACACACCCTAGTGCAATGGCGCTAAGGTGTGTGCATGGTGCACAGCCGCTGAAATCAGCTCTTGCTAAGGGAAAGGGGAGGAGAGAGCCATATCTCTGAAGATATGGCGCTCTCCTGCTTCCTCCCTATCAAGCAACGCACCGCAGCCTCGCGGGGGCTGCGCTGCGTTGCGTGCCTTTTTTGTATATCTCCCTCTTAGTGCAAATAGGAAGGTGTCATCTTTTCACTATTACTAATAGGAAGCTGCACAGTTTGTGGTGGATTCACAAAGGCATGTAAGAGTGTATGAAAAGGACTCCTGAAGTACGACTTCCAATACTCAAAAACAGCATTCTGGATTAATCTCACCAGCATGAGTACCTGTAAACCTCCAGGTACCAGCTGATCTCATCCATAAGAACTTGTCAAAGTATCTTTTGTCAGTTTATAATTTTGCTGGAAGAGTTTACCCTTATCCAGTGCTAAATTCGTAAAAGAATAAGCGCCAAGGCCAAAGCTTTGCTAAGAATCCAATGACGGCTGTGCCTCTTTCTCTCACTCTTGCAGGTTCCTTCTTTCTTCCTTTGTCACAGTTGTTTTCAAATGTTCACTTCCTGCTTCCTTCCCCTCGCGCTGTGTCTTTCTCACCCTTCCTCTGGGTCAAGGCATGCTGAGGAAAAATAAATGCTGATCCCAAAAAGGAGTGCCGGTGGGCCCCAGCTGTAGCGACTGGATACAATTAAGCACTGCCTTTATCTCTTCATCAGGCACAATAGCCCATTAAACTATCATACTTCTAGAAAGGCATAAATGTGTCCAGACGTGGCTTATAGCTATGACTGACTCATGACTGAATATACTCGAGCCTTAGTGACCTATCGATTTTCCAGCCTACTTGAAATCTACTGATTTCTAGGGTCATCTTTGTGACAACAGGGGCCAGAATGTCTGTAAAAGTCAAAATTCGAGCATGTCTGACATTTGTCTCCCCAGACCCTTCCTCTTTTCAGAGACACTGTTCGGTTACTTTCTATACCTTTATAAAGTAACATTTAGACGCAAACTGGTTCTTCGAGTTTTGAGAACTGCACAATTTAAAATACTGCCAAAATGGGTGATGGAGCGCATTCAAAATTATGCATGTGTACATCGTCTGTCTCTACAAATGTGCAGTGTGTATGTAAGGAATCTTATGTGTGCTATTCTGGGAATCTGAATTGCCAGACATGTACACACAATTGTTGATATGAATTACGACAACAATACGTTAGGGCACTGATAAAATATTATTGCCAGTTCAAAAATAGGTTCACTCATAGAATCCTCCAATTATAGATGAATAGCATTACTAAATGTGAATGTCAAATATTATGTCACACCACTCTGAGGAATTGGAAATCTTTGCCTAACATAAACTATTCCTCTGGCATCAAATGGGTTGCAAAGCAAACTGTGGCACAATAGAAGATCTCGTGGCCTTGTCTAGGTTACAATAGCCCATTGTTAAGATATTGGAGTCCAATCTCCTTGCTTTATGCAGCTAATTCTGTTCTGCCCTAGAAATTACAGACAGGCACTTTAAAGGGTTTCCAGTTGTCAGAAATTAAACCTTTGCTAACAGACTGACAACGTGTGGTCTAATTGTCGTAGAGAAGAAGTTGACAGACAGGGGGTCCATCAATAGTGGACACAGAGGACAGCATATTCAAATTTTTAGCGGCAAGAGACCACGAAAGTGAAACAACTGGGGTCTGACAATAAAGATTTGTTAAAGTGAAAGTAAGGCATATATATATGTTTTTGGACAGCACTATATGAACATCCATGCATCGAAAGTAGTAAACTTTCTGCGTTTATTGGTTAGGCTACTATGGCCAGAAGAATTTCACCAAAAATTGAAATTTTAAACTTTTGATCATAACTGCAGTTTCTGAGACTTTAAAAATCATTACCATGTGATGTAAGTTGTTACTTAGGTGTCAGAGCGCCTTTCTGAGGGCCACAGGGCAAGGCAGGATTACTGGTCCCAACCATGGGAGTTGAGGGCTTTTTCTCGTGAAGTCCCAGGGCACGACATACTATGGATTCTGAGTAACTACTCCAAGTACCCTTTCTGCACTTGGCTCACAGGGTATGCTTGGTCTGAGCAGTGCAAAGTTTCCTCTTGGGTGTGGTGTGGACAGAGGATAGTGGACACGGACTCACAACTCAAAAGGTATGAAGCAACAGCAACAAATCACTGTTTAGCCAAATACTTACTTTTGTGAAAAAAAACAAGTATTTTATTTTATTCCGCTACTAGCATAAAGGAAGAATACAACATTCACAAACAATCACACAGTTCCTCCTTTAAATCAGGGTTCTAATGTTTCTTAGCCCATTCCCTGTTGCACTCCCCCCTCATGTTAGCGATAGTGAATATTCCCCATTCACTATTGGGCACATCCAGCTTGTGCCCCATTAGCAGTCCAAGTCTCAAGTCTACTTTGACTCTAATGTAAAGTCAATAGTGTTCCAGCGCTTTTGTGCTAATTAGCAGCATGTTACCCCGGCGATGACAGGTCCAAAATGTGTCTTACCTGCACCAGGAGGGTTGGAGCATCTGGAGTTCCTGAGTGCACCTCATCAATGGGTGCCTGAAGCAGCAGCACCTGATTTCAAGTGAGTCTGCCACATGCGGCCCAGGCAGCTGCACTTAGCGGGGGCAGGGTCATTCACTCACTGTCCCGCTCTCAAGGTTACCGGAGAGTCTCTGTGACCCGTACTGTGAGGAAAGTGTTCAATTAATGTCTCGGTAGGGTATGGTTGCAATGATCCTGTTCGGGTCATTCACCTGGGTGATGGTGCGCCACTGCCCCACATCATCCTCACTTCTCCGGCAGCAGGGTGGCAGATCTGGTTACAGTTCTTGATGCTTCCAGTGGCTCGCTCTGGCATATATAGTCGCCGTATTTCACAGTACCGGGGCTCCCATACAGTCGGCATAGTGAAGTCTTCAGCGACAGCCCTTCATGACCTCCTGGCAAGCTTCACACAAGGCTGTGGTCCTTACCTCGGGGGCAGGCTTTTCCACTGTGGCCCCTCCAGGACCCTCCTGGAAAACCAGGTCCCTGACTCAGCACTCCACTTTCTGTCCTGCACATGGGCCTTATCGGTGCAGGAGCTGTTTCCTTACACCTTGAGTAGTGAGTCCACTCTACAGGGCTCCCTACTGGACCTCGCTCCTTCCAACGCTCTCCTCTTCCTGAAACGGCACACTGGTCTCGACAAGCAGGCCGATGCTGGTGCCCCAGGCTCTATGGCAGGTGGTCTTAGATTCCCTGGGTGATGTCCCCTCACCCTACAGGAAGACTAGCAAACCTTGCGCCTCAGTCCTGGTCACTGGCAAAAGTATTGCAGAACTTCCTCCGCAACAGAGCCCGTCTGGCTGCTTGACATATGTCTGAGTCTTTGAAACTTTATTTCGGGTGCTTTGCTTTTTTTGACGTGTCCACTCCTCTGCTCCCTCTACCTCTTGAAAAGCAGTCTGTCACAGCAGGAGTGACTCCACAGTCATAGTCCCACAACATAAGAAATGAGAATGACTTCAGTTCACCTGGATATCAGCCACAGTGATTTATGTTATGTTAATTTGATTTATTACGTGCTCGAACCACCCCCAAAGGGGTATCTCGGTGAGAGACCAGGACAAAAGATAAAGAGGGATACCCTTTAAGTAGGTGAGTCTTGAGTACTTTCATGAAATGGAAGTGGTCTTAACGACTACTTAATTGTAGTGGCAGTTTATTCCAATAGTGGGGGGCGAGTAAGGAAAACGATCTGCATCCTGACCTGGCCTTTCTGAACCTGGGGACTCTAAGCAAATCCTTGTTGCATGATCGTAGGAGTCTGGAAGGGGTATAGTGGGTGAGCTTTGTGAGTTAAACAGCAGATCTTAAAGATAATACTGTTTCTCACAGGTGGCCAATGTAGGGTGTGTAGAAGAGGGGCAGATGCTCTTTCAGGGGGGAGGTTGCCGATAAGACGTGCGGCGGTGTTCTGTACTACCTGAAGCTCAGAAAGCAACTTCTCATTTGCGGATGCCAAAAGCGAATTGCCATAGTCTAGGCATCTGATACCAGTGCCTGGAATAAAGTTTTGCTTGGGGATAGTGGTAATAGAGGAAAGACTCTTCTCGGCATATGCAACATGAAACAACATGAGCCTATTGTGGCAGAGATTTTGTCTTTCATAGTGAGGGATTGGTCCAGAAGGACTCCCCAATTTTTTACAACTAGTTTGGGTGAAGGGGCCATACCTAATTCTGATGACCACCAATCCAGTAACCTAAGTAGTTGGGTCCTCCCAAATAACTTAATCTCCGTTTTTGCGGTGTTTAGCTAGAGTCTATTTTCAGACATCCAGGTAGCAATGGCTTTCATCCCCATGTATCATCTGTGTATGATTTTATCTCAAATCCAAAAGCTCTGACAATGTTTGGCGACGGGGGCCACATAAAAGTTGAAAAGCGTAAGGCTGAGACAGGAGCCCTGTGGAGGCCATATGCATCAAAAGGTCATCTCAGAGTCACAAGGCCTACCATTTATGATTCTCTGATCAGCCCCATCTCTGAATCAAGGAGCACTCATTGAAGCATACAGGGGATACATTCTTCAGTGTGTGGTCCACCCAGCGTACAAGAATGCAGCAATAAACACATCTGTCTGGGGTATCATTCTACCTACTCTGCATGTTTCACCATGAAGGCCTGGGTCTCCCAAAATGGAATCCAGGTCCCTCCATGTATTGTACCATCCACAGGCACACATACTGTCAGTGAATGTACATAACCCACACAGGGCACAGTACTGTGGCCTCCATGAACTGTACACCTCCTAGGCATACATACATCCAGCACATGCATTTACCATGCACACACTACACAGCACTACATAGCACTGTACCCTTCATGTATTGTACCATAAATAGGCACACATACATCAACGACGTCCATTTGTCATGCTCGCACTGCATTGTACTGTATCCTTCATGTATAGTACCATGCATAGGTACACATACATTCGGCACATGCATTCACAGTGCTCGCACTGCACAGCACTACATCTTTCATGTATCGTGCCACCCATAGGCACACATACATCCAACACATGCATTCACCATGCACGCACTGAATAGCACTGCATTATTCTTGCATTGTACCCTTCACAAGCACAAATTCACCCCAGCGCATATATACCACTTCTGCACTGCAAAGCACTTCACAACAAACCGATGTAGGCCACTCCAGTGACACAGTTTAAATCACGTTGATCACTATTTAGTATGCTGCCACAACCACGCTTATGCCGATTACATCCTACTGAAGGCAGTAGCCTTCCACTCATATGAGGATACCACTTTGAGTGCACCTCTTGGTCCAACAAGCCTGCAGTCTATGAGACAGACCTATGTTATTGTGCATATGCATAATTCGCATTTGCCTTTGGATGCAAATATCAGCATTAGGGATCCAGACATCAGTGCAGTTGGGCATCCAGGGCAGGGGTGGGCATCCATTACCGTGCAGTGGACCTTTCCATCCCAACAAAAGGATTTATATAGGATCATAAGGCATTCTTAGGTTCTATGTTTCGTAAGCTGTATTTACATACATGGTGAGTGGCTGTTAATAGCTATAAGAATGGAAATAATCTCTAATTAGCAAGTAGCTTTCTTAGAACTTGGATTTAGTGAATAAAAGAATAGAACAATGATGCACAGTGAAGTCATGTTCAATATAAAATAACTTTAATTAGAGAATTAATAGAGAGGTGTAAGGGAGCAGAGGAAAAGTTTTGAAGAATATTATTCTATTCTATTTTTATGATATGATTTTAATAATAAACTTTAGTACTTTGAACCTCAATTAGAGCTGGCTCATTGTTGCTAATACCAATAAATATAGTATCAGTTTTAGGAGATTATTAACAAGTTCCTTGCGATGCCGGTGCATTACTTTTTCCCATGTAAAACGTTAAGAACCAGCGGTGCAATGAGCTTGTAAAAAGACCCCTTAATGTGGGAATATGATAGGATGATTTAGCCAGTGGGCATTACTCTGTGACAAATGCTATTTCAGATTATTTTTCAAAGCACAGGTGATGCCAGTGTTTTTTATGTTTTTAATGAACTGAATAACTAGATTTATAGAAAGAGATATATAGCCTATGTGGAATAAATGAGTTTTGCAGATGTGTTTCTTTACAGTGTTGGATATTTTATGAGTTGTTCAGTACTTTAATTAAATGAAGACGAGAAGGTTGGCAATTTCGTACTGTAAATATTACAATTGGTTAAAATAATTATACAATTGCGAAACATATTAGTGCATATGAAAACGTGAGGCATGATCAGTGCTTAATTTGTGCCGGTGCTTTCCGGTGCTTAGCACCGGCACTTATCTGACAGTACCGGGGCTATTGATTTTCTCCCCGTGTGCGATTAGCCCAGTTATTATTGAAAATAAATGTATTAATGTAATTACCTGTCCTGATCTCCTTCTGTACCGAACTTCCGATGCATGTCTGCCTGGCATGTCCAGAGGATTTCCTACCCGGGGCGAGGCATGATGACTGCATCTCGTTAGTGATGTCAGTAGTGCACGCCTGCATTTCAAGGAGCATGTCGCTCCCATTGGTTAATTATGGTTGAGGACGGGGGGCTAATGGGTGGCGCGAGTGAGCTGGGGTTAGGCAGTCTGGGTCCTGACAATTCAGGTCCGTCTCAGACTGTATTGTTTATGTCATGCACAGTGTAAACTGCACGTGCGTGCGTCGTGAGGTAGAAATATAGAGGAGCCATTTACCAGCACCAGCGGTCTGCTCCTGCCAGTAACACCGAAGCTGCAGGTCAAAGGTGAGACGACGAGTATTACTGTCATGGTGTTGTAGGGTGCCACTATGTAAAAGTGTGTTTAAAGTGTTGTTGTGTAAGTATTACTGTACATCAGAAACACTGGAATCAAAGCACTACATGCGCCTCGAGGAGCTGCCTGACACCCACGGTGACAGTGTACCCATTGTTCCTCAAAGACCAGCCTCAAAGCACCATGTGCTCTGCGAGGCTTTATCTATGAAGTGACACCCATTGAACCTCGCACAGGAGGATCTGTAGCCGACAGTGTCGCGCCAGTATAGCGCCAGGGAGGGGGTTGTTGTAACAGGTAGTCTCTCATCAGTCGGCAACTTCAGTCCTCTCACAGACCCACCCAACTGCCCACTTTCTCGCCACAGGGCCGCCAGTAAGGTAAAGGCTGAGGGAAATCAGTCAAAGAAGCAGCCCGAGGGGTAAAAGGGAGAACATGCCAGATAGGCGTAAAATATAAGGGAAGGGGGAAGCCAGGAGGTGAAGAGGGAACACTATGGTGGGTGCAGTGCTGGGACGGGTTGTGTTGAGGAGGGCTCTCTGTGTTTGTGAGGGGCTCCTGAATCCCGACAGACTCCTTCAGTTTCGCTTCTTTTCAATCGGTCGAGGAGCCCCAAAAAGATGACCTGACCTCAGGAAGAGGCTTGAAGGAAGGTGGTGTGTCTTGTAGAAAAAGGCCTGTGTGAGAAAAAAAAACCTTTGTAGTAAAAGTACGGCCTCTGTGAGAGGAGAAGCCTCTACGTGAATAAGCACAATGATCTGAAAGTCTTGTATGGGTGGAAAAAATGTCTGTTGAAAATCCCGCAGGGCTGAGGACAGTGTGGTTAATGTCCTTCTGGTAAAAGATCTCCTGTGTTAAAAGTAAGGCATATATGGTATAAGGTGGCAATCATCAATATGTTACACTGTACCACAGCAGCCAAGTTTTAAGATTGCAATGTATGACATTCCAGTGGGGGTTTCAATATACTTATGAGTGACATTAAACTGGCAAATGTGTGGCACTGAGAGTCACAGTTTCTTGTGAATAAAACCAAGCAAATTATTAAATGAAAATGTTTAAATATCAAACATTACAACCTTTTTAGCAATGAGAAGCTCTAAATAGATCTTGAAACTGATGGAAACCCTTAACATGGAAGGTTACTAACCCATTGACCTTATTTTAAAATGACTTGCATATTAGCAATGCTTTTAGTTGCAGGCTGGATTCTCGTAGCGCCACACATAGGTCACATTCCCCACTGCACCATGATTGAATTCTGTTTCTCTGTGATTACACACACACACCTTCACATATGCACACATCCCTGATGCTTGGTAATTGGCAAGGCTGTCTGTTGTATTTGGAAGACTTGCTTTACTTTCTAGATAGCGCATCATAGACAAAAAACTAAAAAGAAAGTAATGAAGCATGTGCAATCCATGTTGACTAATCTAGGTGTTTTACATAAATGCCAATGTTCGGGGTTCGGGTTCAGGCATCCTGGTGGATGGAGCCAGTGGGTGGAGCTGGTAAAGTGGGTGTGGCTTCCTGCAAAAATTTGAGCACCTGGACTTCATATTTTACAAATTAAGCACTGGGCATGATTACAAAAATATAAAACCATGAAGATTTACAATTATTTTGGAGATCTGAAAATACTTCTTTGAAGCTGAGACACTGGTAGCTTTGCAGTAGTATTCTCTTTTGGGCTGTCTTGGTGTGTCCCAACACGTATATATGGTTAGCAACATCGATTCAGGACGCCATTTCACGGAGACTTTTAAGCACTAGTTAGTTCACACCGGGTATATTTATTGCCCTGCATCTTTTTCTTTACCCACACAACGAGGTGTATCGACCTCCGTTGATCGTTGTGCGATATTAGTTTCATTCAGATGTATTTGTCTCCGCAGAGCTGTCATTATTATTTTCTTGTGATCCCGCCCTACCACGAACTTTCACCTGTCACCTGCATCGACCCTGGACATTAACATCCAGTCAACACCTTTTATGATTACTGCTTTTCACAGTTGCACCCTAGAGCGAGTGAGACAGGTAATTACGGTATTTTCCATCCCTCACTCTACTCGCGTAACTAGCTCATTCAATCCTTTCCTGCTGTGACTGTTGAGTTATATACAACCTCTTGAGATTTATCTTTTAATTTACAGAGCTGCGCCGGCCACCCTTGGAAGTCCTTTCGTAGTGTGACAAGCCTTAAGTCATCAGTACTCACTCCGGACACTAATAAATGCGTTGAGGCACCTACAAGTATCGTTCGCCCTCCATATAGAACGAATGCGAATTAATTAGCATATGCACTATAACGTCTCTAAGTGAGTAACGATTAGTTTGCATGCCCATTAGGTATTTTTTGACATCCAGACATTGTTTAAATCTTTTGGCCTCGGTCTATTTTAATATTCATATACAGGCCTTGTGTGACTGGCACATCCATAGATTGCGACTTGTAGTCGATGCTTCATTTATATTCAGTAAGCCCTATTTGTTTCTATTGTTATCGTTGTAACTTAGCTATCTACATTAATTAACTAAATTGATTCACATATCTTATCAGTGTTTCTCTTTCCTTCTCTTCTTCATTTTTCTTTTTCTCTTTTTTTTTCTCTCTTCTTTGTTCTTTCTTTTCCTTTTCTTTTTCATTTTCTGCTTCATCTTCCCGTTTTCTTTATGTTAACTTTCTTCTCTATTTCTGATTCTCTCTCTCTCCACTTTTTATCATCGGTGAACATCATTTTCTTACACCATCTCCACTGCAAGTGACTAATACTGCCAAATCTGAATCTAAGGTGATGGTATTTATCCGGACGATTGGTTCTTTCCTGAGTTGTCATCCTACTTCACTCTGCTTTGAGTCTCACTTTTGGCAACTCTTGGTAAAATGTAGCACTTAATATATCATAGAACACGGTGTGTTTAAGAATTTTTATTGTTTTGTAGGAAAGAGTTGTGGCTCTTCTGATGAAGTTGCTTTCAGTTCCGAAATGCACGTTGAGAAGCTCCATTTGTTAGCCACTTCACATCGCTTGCCCTTATTTTTCTGTTGTGTTGTTCTTCATTATGTTTATGTATATGTATTCATGTTTTGTCTATTTTAGACCACCGTTGGTTTTGTGATACTTATATGATATGTATTTCACTGAGATTATGTTGTATTATAATTATGTATTGTCCACAACATTTTCCGAACGAAAATCTTTTAAAAAAATGAATCAAATAAAATTAAAAATATGTTTTAATGTAGCTTGTTCTCCTTATCATGTTTTTTTGATGATGAGTTGTTAAAGTAGTTTAACTTTTTGACTGCCTAGGAATTTTGCCGTCTACTAGCTTTGCAGTAGTATACACGTGAAAACATTTACACAAGCATAAATATACCCTGGATGGGATCTAACTAATTTCATCAAACTCCCAGTATAGAGTGCCCCTGTCTTATGAATCCAGGCAACAGAATCTCCTAGTCAGAGAATTACCAAATTGATGAAAGCACCATTCCATGAAAATCTAATAATTCTCTTAGAAAAATACACTAGGTATAGTTGAAATCTGATGTGTGTGTGTGTGTATGTGTGTGTGTGTGTGTGTGTGCATGGGTGTGTGGCCGTGCGTGTGCATGTGTGTGGGTGTGGACATGTATACTCCAGGCTTTGAGCACCAGAACGGTGCTCATAGGATGGGTTAATCCTGACAGAATCAGACAAACACTATCTTTGCAAGGACCGGTGTGTGTGTGGGTGTATGTGTGTGTGTGTATGATATATCAAAACTCACTAAGAACATCTGACAATTTCTAGCATATTAAGAATTGCAAAATATAGTAATACAAATTATTTACAACATTTAAAGAGTGTAGTGAGAAAAATTAAGTATAGATCAAAGTAATCTTTTTTCTATGTTTATTGTGACCTGTTACGGGTGGAGAAAACGAAGACCGTGAAACAAAACAGAAAAGAACCAAAGGTAAGTAGGAAAAGGGGGTAAGGAGCCAGTAGAAGTACAGAAAAATGATGGTAGAGGAGGAGAGAGGCCCTCACCATGCTCATGGGGAGAAAGGATCAAACATGGAAGGAGGAGGAACACAGGAGCATGAACGGAGAACCCTATAAAATAAGATAAGAGGGAGGAATAGAAAAAGAATAAAGCGGTTTAGGTGGGACCCCCTAAAAACATTGAAGAGGAGGAAATGTTGGGTACAATTAAACTTAGTATTCAACTAATAATGAAGAAATAGAGAACAGAGTGCAATTGGACAGCAATTAATCCCACTCACAGCTTTGGCTAGAGGGCTTTATGGTCACCATTCCTTGGTTAATGTATTACCCTTTCCAAGGTTGATGGAATAATAAATGCAAGACAATTCTTTGGGGTGTAAATCTTGTGTTTTTCCATTTGGGGGAATAGTACCATTAATGCAAGGTTGATTATGTATTTTAAGATGTTTTAAAACTCATTTAAATTGGATAGCTCAATGAGTTTTAGATTTCCATAACAAAAATCTGTTTGTCATTTCTGCAAAACAGGTTCTTTTTGAACATGGAATGTAATTAATTCTTAAGTTATAACATTTTAATTGAGACACCCGATCTTCAAGTTTGACTTTTCAGTTAAGTTGTTTTTTTAAATTAGAAAATATGGAACACCAGCAAAGAAGCTTCTTAGCCAAAAGCTAATGTGTAGCAAGATGTGTAGAAGTAAGTAAGGTGTCAGGATGGAATACTAATTGAATTCCATGGTGAAACTCACCCCTTGGCTGATCTTTGGTCATTATCTATTCAAGGCTAAAAGGCCAATAGCTCAAGGTGCCAGATCAAACACATTTGCATTTTCTGAAGCAGAACAGAGTTATTTTGTTTCTAATCAACAAACAGCTATTTTGTACTGAAAAGGCATGTGTTTGGTAGGAAACAAATTTCCTTTCATTAGTTGAATAGAAGAAATGCAGCTGGTTCTTGGACTTCAGAGCAGTAGGGCCAGGAGTCACATTTAGCAGTCGCATCCCATCTTACATTAATAAGTACATGCATGCCAGTGCAGATAATCAAGTTTGATCCTCCTAGTAGAATTTTACTGTTGATATGTCTCTGCACTCATGCAATCAATACAGTTCAGTGTATAATTGTGAACTGCATCTGGACACGATCCAAATATAAGGACACATGAAAAAACAAACTTACAGGCAAAGATTTTAACCAACTGAATAAAATTAAAAATAGTTGCAATGCGTTAAATAATCTATTGCCATAATTTATTTCAGCATGAAGTGTGTGGATGTAATATAGCAATGGTAATGTTCATTTGTAATTAAGTGACAATAAAAAACAGTATTTCCTTATACATAAAGTTTGGTCAGCATTTGATTTTTTTGGGAGTTTTAAATAGCGCAAACTCGACCCGAAGATATCAGGTATCAGAGCGCTTTATATGAGCACCAGTTTCATTATAGATGGACACATTCATTTTTGTTAGGCACGGGGAGATTAAGTGATTTGCCCAGAATGACAGAATGTTGAAGTCCCTACCGTGACTCAAACCCGGTTCCCCAGCTTTGAGGTCGACTGCTTTAGCCGTAAGGCTACATTCTCTCCCCAAGTTATTATGAGGCACAACCGCTTTTGTAATCAATTGGATGTTTAAGAAGTCTTTGTCATATCTTGCATAGTTAGGGTTTTCTTCACTGAATTCCATATGTATCAAAATTTACTACACGTTTTAACCTCGTACGTTTGGGCTGATTTGACCTGCCAAATCTTGTCAGTGCAAAATTGAAGAGGTGGGTTAGTTGCCAAGTTGCTCAGAAATGTATCCTTCATCCACCCTGAAATCGGGACCAAAGTGTAACATTCACTAAATGCATAGTGTGTGTTACCGTAGTCAAGATGGCTTGTGATGAGGGCATGTGTCACTGTTTTTCTGTTGCTGATGGGGAGCTATTTGAAGAGTCTGTGGAGCACTCAGAGAGTGTGGAAACAGGCAGAGGAGACAACGTTGTCCTGTTGTTTCAGGGAGAGTTAATTCTCCCGGATGATGCAGAGGTTCCAGCCATGGTCTTTTGGAGTGGGGGTGGGTCTGAGTTCTGATGGGAGATTCATGAGGAGGTGTGGCTGCCAAAGATCAGCACTTCGGTTTTGTGTGTGTTGAGCCTCAAGCAGCTGTCCTTCATCTAGGTGGAGAAATTTTTCATACAGTAGTGGAAGTTGGATTTTATGATGGTGGGGTCCACTGACAGCAGGAGGACAAGCTGTGTATCGTTGGCATAAGAAATGATGTTGATGTAGTGGGCTTTGGCAATATTTGCTAGAAGCGTCATGTAGTTTTGAAGAGCAGTTCTTCTGACAGAGGTTCTTTACAGGTCCAGAAGTCGATGATTTGTTGGGGTCAGAGACCCAGTACTTATACCCAGGTGTGCCTTTGAAGTGGTGGTGACTTCAAAGAAGGGTCTTTGAAGTGCACAGAGGCCCTTTCTTTCCAGCCCTGCCTCCAGACTAGCTGTAGGGGTAATCAGCCTTTTGTGTGGGGAAAGGACCCGCCTATTAAGCTCTGTCAGCCCCTCCCTCCCTTCCTGCCCATGAAGAGCCATCAGAATGCAGATGGGTGCTGAGACACAACTAACCTTCCTGTATTTGTGGCTGTCTAGAAAGAATGCACAAAGTGTAACTGTCACACAACCCAGACATGTATTGTAGACAGGCTGCAGGCACACAGAGCTTTAAGAGGAGAGAAATGTCAATTTCTAAAAGTAGCATTTCTAAAATAGTAATTTTAAATCCAACTTTACCAGTAAAGAGGATTTATCATTACCATTCCAAAGATATAACATGACACAGCTACTCCTTACTAACCAGGAATTACAACTTAAAAGTGTATTAAGGAAATTCCCAATGTTAACCTGTGAGAGGTGTAGGCCTCACAGTAGTGAAAAAATGAATTGAGGTGTTTTTCTCTATCAGGACTTGCAAAACTTAGAAGGACATGTCCAACCTTTTACTTACACAGGGCCCTGTTATATTGGCTACCTAGGGCCTACCTTAGTGGTGACTAATGTGTACTAAAAGGGGAGTATGGGGTTGGCAAAGGGTTTCAAATGCCAAGTCGAAGTGGCAGTACAACTGCACACACAGCCTCAGTAATAACAGGCCTGAAACATGTTTCAAGGGCTACTTGTGTGGGTGGCACAATCAGTGCTGCAGACCCACTAGTAGCATTTAATTTACAGGCCCTGGGTATATAGTATATGTTGGACTTGGCCCTTTTTGCAGGGTCATCCCTAAACCTTTTGCCTTTCTCCTAGCCTTTTTTCTGACATGGTGTTGGTGGCTCTAGGACTCTGGGCTCTTTAGCACTGCTGTCCAGTGTAAAGTGTGTGTGCTCTCTGTGTTAAATATGATAAGGATTGGTCTACATCTGTTTTGGCCTATTTAATTTACTTGTCAGTCCCTTGTAAAGTGGAATCCTATATACCCAGGGCTGGTAAATTAAATGCTACTGGTGGGCTTGCAGCACTGGTTGTGCAACCCACCAAAGTAGGCTTTCAAACCTATGCAGGGCCTGTGCGCGCAGTGTTACTGCCGCTGTGATGTGGCAATTAAAGTGTGTGCCATGTCTATGACCCCCTTTTACTGCATGTCAGTCACCCCTAAGGTAGGCCCTAGCTAGCCCTATGGGCAGGGTGCATTGTAGGTAAAAGATAGGACATGTACCTTAAGTGTGTGACATGTCCTGGCAGTGATAAACAGCCATTTTGGTTTCTCACTACTGTGGGGCAGCCCTTCCATAGGAATGCATTGGGGATTCCCTGATACATGTTTCAGTGGTAATCCCTGATATGAGAGGCGCACCGTGGTCAAGTTTGGTATGTTTGAAATAGTAGTAAGAAATGCTATGCAATGGTGTGCGCAGATTTATTATGACTATTTTAGAAATGCCACTTTTCGAAGTTGGCATTTCTGTGTGCTATGTGTCTGCCTGCCTGATGTGAATTGCATGTCTGGCTTGTGAGTGACAGGGGCTTGGAGGTGTGTATGACTCCAGGAGGGGCAGGGTGAGTCACCACTAGGCTGAATGGGACATCTGCATTGGGAGTAGTGGGAGGAGTAATCCTCTGACTCTGAATAGGACTGTGCCCAGCCTGTACAATGGTGGCTCCGCCCCCTGTGGTGAATTTGATCACCTAGCCCCCACCTGTCAAAGGGGAAGAGGAGCTTGGAAAACAAAGTGTTCCAAATCCCCCCTGAACCAGTTGCATCTGGTTCCCCCATGCCCTGTACTACAGACAAAGGAAAATGTGGTATAAATGTAGCCCCATGAGATTGTTATGTGCTTGTGCTTACTTTGGAGGGGACCCTCTGCTAGGAGGAACCGCCGTGGGACCCAGCTGCTGTCTCCTGGGGGTCCCTGCGTGCTGGCCTGCCTGGCTGCGCTGTGCTGTGGTTTCCCCAACTATGACCCAAGGACTTTTATCTCTGCCTGCCTTCTAGCACCTCGTGAGCGCTATATTTTAATTACCAGGAAGAAGGAGGGTGAATCCAGCAGCGCTGAGGCTGCAACGTGCTTTGAGGGAATCCCGCGTGTGGGATTCCCCCCTGCGCTGCCCGAGAAGAGCGGGAGCCTACCCCGTGTTTCTGCCGCATCCTTCGTGCTTATTTTATTTTGTGGGTGCCCAGCCAGCCTTGAGGATTTATTTGGGATGCAGGTGCCCAGCCCGCGTTGTTTGTTATAGCGGGTGCCCACCCCGTGCTCTACTATTGAGGGAAATCACCGCTGCGGCACCTTGCCTGGTTGTGGCCGGGGCCTTGCGGGCAGAAGAGCCGAGAAGTTGGCGCCTGCCAAGCAGGGCTCCCGTGTACCGGTGGGAGCTTTGCGTGTGACCTGAAGCTGCGGCCGGGAGGGAGGACGGGAGCCTACCCCGCTTCCCAGGGCGTCCCATCTAAAGAAAGAAGTCAGAGGAGTCCCCGGAAGCCAGGGGAAGACTGGCTGGGAACAGAGCCGGTGTCCCTTTGCCCAGGAGGAGCGAAGAGGATCCTACAAGGTTCCGGTGAGTGGGGCCTATAGGGAGGCAGCATTTTTGTGAAGGAGCCCTGTGGGGCTCCCACAGGCATTGCTGGTGCCATTCGGGGTACATTGTCGGTGCCCGTTGCTGATACAGCTGCCCCACCTGGCAGTGGGCAATCTGGGCTCCACCGAGGCACATTGTCGGTGCCTGGAGCTGCGTCACTGCTCCCTGGAGGCCCCGTAGTGCCAGGGCTTATTTTGTTCTCTCAGCTGCACCACCATAGCGGGCAGCTGCAACGTGAGGCAAAGTCATTTACAGTGCCTCAGAGTGGAGCTCACCAGGCACAGAGGTGCCAGAGCCATTCCCAGCTGCCCTGTGAGAGCGCAACGTTGGGGGCATTTTATATCATGAAGAGAAAGGAGTGAGATACACTCTTTGGCCCGAGCGCTTTGCGCACTTTTGGGATTCTGCTGCATTGGCAGCCACCCTGACATTTGGGATATAGGGCATTTGAGCCCTCTGAGAAGGCCAGTTGGCCAGGGGGACTGTGTTAGGAGGATAGGGCGCCAGGCCCCAAAAGTGATTTAGGCACCCTGATTTATGCCTAATGTGGTTTATGGTTATGGGGCCTATTGCGTAATGTGTTTATGCTTAGAAAGTTTGGGCCTAATGTGTTTTATGCCTGACGTAATAATGCTGAGGTCATTATTGTACCAGTAGTTACTGGTTGTATTTTGCAGTTACTTACCTGTTCTGATGGTTCTGACTAGGCCCGATTGGCCTGGTCCTGTATATAATCCCTGTGAATATTGCCTAGTGCCAGTTGGCACAGTGTAAATGTGTGATTATGTTTCTAATGTGTTTTTGATAATAATAATACAAAGGCTATTTTTTTATATAACCTTTTGTGGAGTTTCTTTTGTAGTGTGCCTAGTGTGTTGCTGCTGTGTGTGTGTGTTGCGGAAATGCTTTACACATTGCCTCTGGGATAAGCCTAACTGCTCGTGCCAAGCTACCAAGGGGGGTGAGCAGGGGTTATCTTCAGCGTGTAACTCCCTTGCCCTGACTGGAGTGGTGGTTTCTGCCTGGCTTTGGCGCAAGCCTTAGCCAACCAGAAATCCAATTTCTAACAGTATACCACTTTACAAGAGACTTACAAGTAAAATAAATATGTTGAACCACAAGCACAAACACTTTAGCACTGGCCAGCAGTGGTAAAGTGCTCAAAGTCCAGAAGTCATCAAAAATAATTCAGCAAATAGAGGAGGGGGAAGGCAAAAAGTTTGGGGTGACACTTCAGAGAAGGTCATTTATCAACAACAGTGACATTTCACATTATGTAATTTGTTTATAGTTTTCTCTTTGTGGGAGATTGGTTTGCATGGAAAACATATTGTTGAGAGCTTACTGCCTGAACCAGTTTCCTGGCAGTATCTTCTGGGAATGTTGTATGTCCTTGTGTGAAAAAAGCACAAGAGATATTGGCAACCCATTTCATGCTAAAAGCTACATTTCACAAAATGTCCATGAATATTCATGAAACAATTACTCAGTTCTGCACATTCCTAAATCAAACACACACATGGAAAGGGATTGTAGGCGAAAGTAATTTGTGAAATTGATTTCTAATGGTTTTATTAAATGGATAGCTGTAAGTCACGGCATATTGCATACACATCCACCTGTGCATGAAGGGATGTGACATTGTTTAAAGACTCAGTCCCAATAAAAGTGATGGACATTTATTTGGGGTATCAACAATATACAAACGTATCAGTCACAGGAAGTAACAAGAACTCCTTCACTCAATAAAGCCGCCTGATAACTCATCCAATTCAAGAAATAATAATATCATGCCCTCTATTATTCTACGTCAATACATTCAGAAAGCAGGAAATCCAAACTTGATATTTACATGAGAATTATGAATTGAACTGTTGGTCAAAAACGCTTAGATGTGTGGCATGAGAGTAAGCAAGAAAAACCCAAGCATTTAGGACAAAAGCCTGTCTGTGTGCTTTGAATCTGATTAACATTTGAAAACGGCCCTGCTGTCTAGTAACCTGCTTGGCACTATCTGAGAGTCTTCACAGGAAGCAGAAAAGACAGCATTGAGATCTGTGTCTTTAGAAGGCTAAATGCTCCTTTACGATGTACAATGAACACCGCGTTCATTCTAATGGCAGCTATACGATCTGTATAAATTAACTGCTACAGAAATAAAGCACTTTATGCTTGCTCCAGTCTAATCAGATGGAGGGGTGAAAGAGGGAATTCAATAGCGTTAGAGACTAACGCCTTCAGAGCTACAATTTACTTAAGGCTGAATTTAGAGGAAATATTTTTCAACCCATTACCAGTACTTTTACACAGACTTGGACAAATAGGTAGAAACATGCACTCTTATTCGTACATGAGCACTAGTTTCCACATTAGCCCTAAATTGTAGTAGGACTTAAATAATTTAGGGGCATATCAGCAAGGGCCTGAGATAATTATCGCTCAGCGCTTTTAGCGCAAGGATAAATGTCGCAGGCTAACGCTGGATTCTATCGCGGAGATAGCGTGCTATCAGCAACGCTTATCTCTCAAGCAATAGGAATCCATGCATTAGCTGGAAAACAGTGTGATTATCGCTGAAATCCAGCGATAATCGCACTGCGACCAGCAATACCTTGCTGATAGGGCAGGGTGGTCTTAGCCATGTAATCCACCTCCAATTGGATTACATGGCTAAATCAGATTACAAGCAGGCGTTAGGAAAGTAGCGATTACTGTGGTTAGCGCTACTTTTCTTATTGCTCTGCTTGTGTGCGTGCAGCTTGATAATTGGAGAAATGTCGGTTAGCGACGTTTCTCCAGTTATTTTGGCACGGAACGCCCACTTTGCATCTCATTAGAGATGCAAAGCTGGGCGTTGTTGTAAGGGGCGCTAAATCAGCAAAACACGCGATCGCGTGTCTTTGCTGATAAGGTGATGAAATTATCGCCGCTTTTCGCCCGAAAACGGACGCAAAAGCTGCGATAATTTCATAGCGCCGCCTTGCTGATATGCCCCTTGGAAGGAATATATTAATGGATTACCTATGATTGGACGAATAAACCTCTAAATGCATGAATGGACGAAAATATGATTAACATTATCAGGATACTGACAAAGCCTCATAGTAAATTCACACTGTGTGTGGTCTTATTCGGTTTTTTGGGGCGGAATTTCACGAGGTCAGATTCAAAGAATAATAGTTTGATTACAAAAAAAAACCTAGTAAATAATTATAAAAGAAAAAGAAAAACTGTTCAAAAATGTTCAAGTGATTTAGAAAAAGCCAACGCTTTACTAAAACGTTTGAGCTAGATTTAAATGTTAATGATCACATTTCCATGTTACTTACTGCAGAATCAACATAAGTGGGAGCAGGTAACATGCAACTCAAAGAAGTCTTCTACCAGTAAGAAATTCAAAATTTGAGTGGAGGAAGCAGATGCAAGTTTATCATTTCATTCTTCTACAGAGAATTTCATAATGTGGAAAATTGTGATGTTATAAAGGTTTGTACTGAAGTTTCCTGTTGCACAAACCATGACTGGAAACAACAGTGTTCGTTTCTTTATCTTACCTAATATCATTCACCCCAATAAAGTCGAAGTACACTGAATGATTTCAATGATGAAATCAGCAAAAGAGTATTACCTGGAACAATAAAGACTATAGACCTATACACCTCAGGCCTTTTAACACAAAAATATCTTAGTTCCACTATTGTACCACTTCATTTGGGTAATTGACATACATTACTTCTGATTATCTCTCACAAAAATTCCCTCTCTTGATACAGCACTGGGGGCTGGTCAATTTCTATCAACGTGTACTCCTGCAAGTTCTTGGAACAGAAAAGTTGCAACTATGGGGCAGATTTACAAGCCCCTTGCGACACATTTACGCCGCCGTTGCGTCACTTCTGTGACGCAGCGGTGGCGCAAACCATGCGCCATGTTGCGCCTTATTTACAACGTGACGCATCTTGCGAGATGCGTCATGTTGTAAAGCCCTGCCCTACATTAAACCTGTGTCAGGTTTAATGTATGCAGGGTGGGCGTTACGTCGGAAAAAGCATCGGAAAAGTGACGCAGTGAAATCTACAAGATTTCACTGAGTCACTTTTCCAACGCTGCTGCGTCAAAACCCTGCGCCTGCCTGAAGCAGGCGTAAGGCGTGACGCAGCATGTTAGGTATGGGCAGCCTCTGAGTATTGCTGGAGTTGCATCGCGCTTGCGAAAAGACTCCAGCAATGCGCTGCCCTTACACCATCAGATGCGTCACGCATCTGTTTATCCTTGCGCCACGATGCGCCGCATTGTAAATGCAGCGCACATGTGGTGGCGCAAGGGTAAACTTGCGTGACACATCTTACCTGGTGCATCCCTGCTGATATGCAGGGATGCGCCTGTCCTTGTAAATCTGCCCCTATAGTACTTGCTAGTGTTCCTTTGAAAAGTGGGAAATGATTGCATTTCTTCTCTGTGTGCTCTAAACTGACTCCTCTAGCCTTTTTGCAACTGGGGTTTCACATTTACATCGAAATGTCCCACCTTTGAGCAAACACGGAACATGCCTATATATTCCATCTCACTACAAAATTCAAGGAAGCGCACACGACTACCCTACAACCTTCACAGCACCAAGACCTGATGTCCCAGGGAAGCATATTTACCATCAGTTCCTTACATCTAGAAGCTCATGTTCATTACACACACATGTGCCTTCAGAATCAGCTTCACAAATACTATAGATTTAGGTAGAACGCGACAGAACTTAATAGCTTTAAGGTTAGAAATGGACTGGTTCTAGTAATGTCTCAAATAAAGGAAGTTAAGCAGCGCTTCTCTTGAAACCGAGCTACATTTGCAGACATTCTCCAATGGGTTCCAATGCGACTGTCAGTCTTTAGTTATAATTAGAGCAGCCCCTGTCTGATCTTTAAAGGGGAAGGGCGCTAAATATTCAATTTGCTTTGCCGACACATTTCCCAATAGATCTATTTCCTGCGTTACAGAGATGAATAGAACGGAGGAGCAATGCAACCCAGGCCCCATCAACTATTATTCATGCACATTGCTTTAATCAGCCTACAATGTTGAACCTTAGGCTGAAGGCAATCAGCATTCCAAAACGCAATGGGCTCATATGGTGCTAGAAAGTGTCACTACGTATATGTCATGCATGGAGGAGATGTTAGGGAGGTGAGTGGACTTGTTCCTCTCAGCATCACTGACATTATAGTACAAGTCAAGAGTTCATAGAAGTGGGATCGAATAGTTTTCAGTTTTATTTTTTTAGCAGTGTTTTTATAGAACAAACGTGACCTAAGGGTATTAGAGGGCTTTATATGAGCATCAGATTACAATGCAATTTTTTTGGCATGGAGAGATTCAGTGATTTGTCTAGTATCACAGAATATGTGACTCAAACCGTATCCCTCAGTTCCAAAAGTTGGCAGCTCTGACCGTTAGGCTGCATCTCCTCAGGTATTTCATGTATATACAGCATGTGCATTTTGGTATCTATGCACTGAGTATGCTTTAGATGGGATCTAGAAATCAGGTGCCATGTTATATACAGTGCCAAGGGGGTGCAGTGGGTGTGCACACCAATTTGTTTACACCCTCCTGGGGCACAGTTGTATTACAGAAGGCTCTACACCACTCTTGTAATAAAGAAAGTGCTGGTACACATATAGTGCCAGCGCTTACTTAAGGGGAGGTTCCTTCATTTACAGGGGTCTCAGAATTCTCAAGAAACTCATGAATAATCCCACAGGGGATATTGACACCTTAAAACCCGGCCCCCTGCCCTATAAATAAACCTGACCCCCCTCCCGAACCCCAACAACTATCCCCACCTCTAAATCTATCCCCCCCACACCCCAAACTTGGCCCCAGCCCCTCTTACCTGTCCGTGTTGAGTTTTCTGTCCAAACGCTTCCTGTTCTTGCTCATCCTACATCTAGACAGTGCAGTGCCTGAACCACGCATATGCGTGGTTAAGGTATATGCGTGGGTCAGGTGAGCATGGTTGAGTTTGCCTGGAAACGTGTGCATGGCTCTGCCCACTTTGTAAAGGACGTTTCTCAATATAAACAAGAATCACTTTAGATTGGAAGGAAGGGTGTACAGTTTCCTGATTGTCAATCTTTCGTTCATCCATACATTATTAACCATGCTGCCCAGAGTTGTTTTGTGCCCACTGCTAGTTGTCTTCGGCAACCGAAATCTTTTTTCTAATTTAAACATGCTGAGGTAGGAAGTCTGACCATCCCTTCTATTCCATTTGTCATAAGCATTTTTATTCAGATACATTAATATTATCTCTCTCTCTCTCTCTCTCTCTCTCTCTCTCTCTCTTTTTCTCCATCTCTGTTTTTGGTCCTCTCATATATGACTGTAATCCTCATGGTAATAATTATATAAGTTATAGTTCCTGTCTGAGGCAATTGCTAATTAAACCAGAAATGTTTTATCATTCAAATTGAATGTCCTTTTGAGCTGGTTCCCAAACTATTGTTGGATCTGTTGGAAAACTGACTCGCCTTGTTAGCTGGACATTAAATATCCATGTGCAGCTGCCTTGGTAACAGTGAACGATGTGTTTGTTGTTGTTCCATCTGTTTACAAAATGTGCTTTTCCTTGTAGCCTGTGCTGGAGGACATCTCTCTGATTAATGTAAGTGATAATAAATTGGTACCATTTGAATAGGCACAACCCACTTTTGTAGTTCACAGATGAACCTGCGCAAAAAGCAGCATTGTCAGAGTTAAAATCCAGTTGTCTATTACACGTATAGGAGTTAGGAGCTGTGAAATCATATTCTGCATGAGCTCAACTGAATAATATTTGAAAAGCCTACACATTTAATTCGCAGACTGTGCTCCATTTAAACCTTTTGATGGCCCTGCATTCCAGCTGACACACAGGGCTGGCTTGACAATACCCAGAATGATCGGGTGGAAAACCTTAGGGCCGCCAAAGAAGGGCCTCACATAGAAAAGACTTGATAGCACTTTTCCTGATTGAGAAGTGAGTCTCCAAAGATTATGTGGAGCTCAGCCCTTCAGTAGGCATTGTCCAAATGTTGATTGCTGAGAGATTTCCTTTAATGCTGAAGGAGCTGGACTGGAAAGGCCAAGGACAGACATGGAGGCAGAGACAAGCTCTGCTTTACTGACTCAAGAGTTCGTCCTTTAGGATTTTTGGTCCTATGGAGCCCTGTGATGTGTCACTACCACAAAGCATTTGATACAAAGTTTAGCAGGAAGCATGGGAATTGAATTAGACTTGGCTAGAACTCACCACAAGTGGTTGAATGGATTACCCTGTAAAAATCTATTTGACCTACTCCAACCAGGAAATCGGACTAGATTTCAGCAGGAAATAATTCCCAGCTTGCTGGACTAAAACATCCTACTTGCTGGTGAACATTATTGAGAAGTGTTTCTTGGATTCCCTATACTTTTCATTCCCCAATTTACTCCAAGATATATTACGTATCTTATATTGACCGTAAGGGATAAAAAGGGCCTGGATCAGTGGACCCCCCTTACCAAGTGAACTGTCACTTTAAAGGCTGGAGGGTGCAGAAGTTCCTGGACTATTGGAAGTAGTGCCTTCCTGATTTCTAGTGCATTTGTTTAGATTGGTCTTTTCTTGTGAATCTGGAAATGGAGTAGTGGGTAGCCTCTTCCACAAATAAGGGGGTTATTATATGGACCCTGGGATTAGCCGCCTGTACTGGTCTCCATAGAGTGTACATTAGAAAACCAGGAAGGTTATGGAGGACTAGTCTATGGTGGCTGGGGCATCTGGATCATTACTCTTCAAGAGGAGGAACTTTCAGGCCATGAGTGGTAGCAGGACTTTATAAGCAGCCCACTTTCCTTAGAAAGGTGCTTGGCAACTTTCTGTGATGTATTGACTTCTTTGCTATCGCTTCAGTTCATTCATCACTGTTGCGTCCATCACTATTGTTGCTTGTTTCACTTCTCAGTTATCTGAAGTTCTTACCTGAACCCTGAATTGCCGCCAGACTACGATTTGATATAATTTGCTGACAATTTACCCGAACTCTGACGTGCATCTGGATTATGTTTTGATATTGTTTGCTTTTCTTGATTTTCCACTTTTTCCCTAAATTTCAGGTTCACTATTGACCTTGATTTTCACAGTTGTTACTGGTTTCCTTCAATTATGTCTTAGATTCCCTGTGACCTAGCATTGTGAAGACTGTAACCATGATAACCAATATCTTCTTTTCTAAGATTACTTCAGAGTTTATGCAACATAGTAAAACCTTGTTTTTATACCTTTATCATATGTTCAGAATTCAACTTGACAATGCTGATATGAATCTCCTGAGGTACAAGAGGTGTGTGGTTAATGAGAGCACACCATTTTAGCTGTCTCTACTCTCTCTCATTTTCATCCCTCCTCCACTACAGAGTTTAGACCTGTCATTTGTGATCACACAGGCATGGACGGATCAACGTTCTAGGAAGTGGGGTGGATTGTCTTCAAATTCTGTTGACCAAGACCTGGGAATCCTGATGAGTGGAAGAAGAGAAATCAAATATGAGGTCACTCCTGAAAGTGATTTGAAGACTTTGAACTATATTAACACAATTTAAAGTGGGGACTAGGGTAAGAAGCTAAGCGTTCACAAACAGAAATCAACCTATATGGCTTCAACTTTGGTTCTTTACACTCAAATATTTTTCTGGGAGAAGTTTGAGACCATCCCAGGCATCCTGCATCAGGGTTTATGAAGCTTTTTCTTGCTCCATAGTTCAGTTGTGCCCCTCTCTATGTTACGTCTGAAGGCAAAAACTCCTTGTGTGATCAAACATCATATTAAAACATATGCTTAATCCTGGGTAGCTTGGCACAAAAAACAGTGAGACATAACTTAGAGGCAATGTGTAAAGAATGTATGCAGCACACAAACAGTAATAAAGTGAAAACACAACACAAAAAACTCCCACACCAATTTAGAAAACTAAAGTAAATTTTTATAAATTCCTTGACACCAAAATGACAAATATCCAATCAGTAGAACTCGAGTTATAAATTTTCAAAGTTTTTAGTAAAAACTAACACTTAAAAAACATCTAGTTGCACAAGACTGGGTTAAAGTAGGAAAATATGTCCGACCGTGATTCAATACAAGAAGCGTGTTGGGCACGGTCAGAGCTTACCCTAGGAAATTTTGGGGAAAATGGTCTGAGAAGTTAAAGCTCAGCGCAAGAAAAGCTGAAGGAGGTGTCTGAGGAGGGAGTGTCATCGTCCGGGAGCTTTGGTCCAAAGCCACACTGAAGATTTCTACATTTGGACTTAGTTTCTTTTTGGAAGTCGAAAATCTCTAGTGGGACATTGCAGAAGGCTGTAGTAGAAGACAGTTACAGGGGCTCAGACACTGCTTTGGCAAAGGACTGATGAACAGGATTTGCTGCTGTGGAGAACAATGTAGCGGGAGAAGCTGCAAAGTCAATACGACCGACGATACACCTCTGGTGGATAGGCGAGCAGGTTGGTTCCGGTGTCCTGCTGGTTTTCAGTGCAGTTTTTGGCCAAGTACTCAGTTTTGGGATTTGCCAATCTGGGCACCTTTAGCACCACAGTACAGGACTGGTTGGACACCACTTGGGGGGGATGGGGGCTTCAGGACTCACTCTGGGTCCAGGTGCTGGTTCAAGATAGTGAGAGCCTTTTGTGTCCCAGCGACTCTGAACAGAAGGCCATCAAAATATCCCTTGAAGTCACTCTCATAGTTTTGGGTTTAGATGAAGATGCAGTGCTCAACAGCAGTACTGAGGGTTCAAGGCAGGCTCCAGGCAGCAGGGCAGTCCTTCCAGGTACAGCAAAGCAGTCTTGCAGAATGCACAGCAGGTCATAGCAGCAGCCAGTCCTCTGAGAATCTTTCTGCAGGTCCAGGAGTGAACTGAATAGTGGGTCTGAAAGTCCTATTTTTATAAGCTGGTGCCCTTCCTATGGAAGTGGGGAGAAGCTCCTAGAATGGTTCTTGGAAGTGCATGGAATTTCCTGACTCCCCTGTACTGGCTCCAAGGTGACTGCAGTGACAATGTGAAGGTGATAGGTCATTTGTGTTAAGGCCGAGAACACCATATTCAGCTGCAACTAAGGGCTGTGCTCAACTCCCGCCTCATTCTGCCAGCAGATTGCCTATTTAGGCACACCTTATCCCTCTATTGTGTGACTGTCTGGGAGATATTCCCAAAGGTTAACTGTCAGCTACACCGAGTCATGTGACCCAAGACAGGCTGCAGGCACAAAAGGGCTAAGGACAGGAAAATGGCAAATTTCTAATAGTGGCATTTTCAAAATTGAAATTAAATATTCGACTTTGCCAATAAAGTGGATTTTTCATTACAATTTATAGATACAAACATGAACTGGATTCCAGGTCCCAATCAAAAGTTAATCTAATAACAAATGGAGAGGTGCACCAGTGTAGATCCAATAAAGAGTCCAATTTATATGATCAAATATCAACTGTTTGTTATATCTTCTTAAATCCAAATGAATGACAAGGTCCAGCCAATGCGTTTCATTCCAAAACAACTTGAGAACTTCATCTGGGCTCAATCATATTGAATACTAATGTATCAAGATGTAAGTGATATAATAAAAAATTATTCCATCCAATATGCAGTAGTTTTTCAGAAATGGACCAATAAGTATTAAGTCATTGAACTCAGCAGTCATGCATTCATGATATGTATCAATGAGTTTTCACCACAGGCACTTTGATAAGCGTCCTTGCGTCCTATTAACACGGTCCCGGTCCAATAAAAAGTTAGCACCCCTTAAATGCAATAAGGCAACCCATTATTATCCTATGGGGCATGTAGGCCTCACAGTGGTGAAAAATGAGTTTAAGAATTTTTCACCAGCATGTAAAACCTTAAAGTACATGTCCAACATTTTAATTGCACTGCACGCTGCCCCATGGGCTACCTAAGGCCTATCATAGCGGTGGCTTACATGCAGTTAAAGGGGGGGGGGGGTTAATGCTTGGCAAGGGGGTTATATTTCCAAGTCAAAATGGCAGTTGAAAACTACATTCAGGCTGCAATGGCAGGCCTGGGACACATTTTAAAGTGCAAATTGTGGATAGCACAATATGTGCTGAGGCTCACTAGTAGCATTTAATTCACAGGCCCTGGGTACATTGTATCTGGCCCATTTTACAGGGTTATACCCAGTCTTTTTGCCTTCTTCCTCTTATTTTTTCTGACCTGATTTTTGTTGGATCTAGGGCTAAATTCACTTTACCACTGCAGATCAGTGCAAAAGTGCATATGCTTTCTGTCTTAATTGTAATTGTGGTTGGTTTATCCATATTTGGTATATTTGATTTATTAGTAAGTCCCCAGTAAATTACACAGTGCCTGTCCAGGGCTTGTAATTCAAATGCTACTAGTGGGCCGATTTTGACACCCACTAGTAGTTCTGCAACCATGTCTCAGACCTGCCACTGTAGTGTCTGTTAGTGCAGTTTTAAACTGCCATGTCAACCTCGCAAGTGCACCCAATTGCCAGGCCCAAACCTTTCCTTTTTCTACACGTAAGGCAACCCTAAGGTATTCCCTGGTATGTGCATACATGACCCGATAGTTAAATACTGCCAATTTCGCTATTGCAAGGGCTATCTCTCCCATAGGTTATCATTGGAGCTGCCTTGTAACATCCTACAACGGTAACTTTCAATTGGCAAGAGATAAAGATTTGAAGTGTGGGCTCCCTGAGCTTAGAATTAAAAAATGCATCTTTTAGTGAAGGAAGTTTTTAAATTGTCTGTTTGAAAATGAAAGGGATTAACATTCTGTGTTTCTGCCTGCCTATGGGATTAATATCTGGTTTAGACTGACAGCTGGGTTGTTTGTGCATTCACTCTACAGTCACACAAAGGGAGCTGTGGTGTGCCCTGCATATCCCGATGGCCCACAACCAGGCTGATGGTCCTTCCTGAGCTAGAGTGGTCAGAGGAGTTGTCACTAACACCCAAATGGGGCTGTGCTTGGTCTCTGACAATGCTGTCTCCACCCCCCTTTAGTGTATCTGGAGCCAAGGCAGGGCAGGGCAGGATTCTGTGAATAAAGACTTTAGTTTGAAGCATGCCTACTTCAAAGACCAAAAGGTGTATAAGTATTGGCTCTATAACCCCACATCTTTAGAACACTCTGGACTGAGGACTCTGCCAAGAAGAAGAGCTGAAGAGCTGTCAGGAAGAGTACTTCCCCTTTGCTGTGTGTTGCTTTGCTGGGTTGGGCTGCAGTTGCTGCTTCTGTCTTCGGAAAGTGAAAAGACATGGACTTTGCTTTCTTGTATCCTGCTTTTCCAAGGTTCTCCAAGGGCTTGTGTGTGCTTGCTTACCATTGGAAGTCTTAGGGCCATCAAAGACTGCATCTTCAGCATCTCCATTGCTTGGAGTTCTGACCTGTAAGTGGTGCTAATTCCCGTTCTGGTCCCTTGGAGTTGGTTCTGTTGCTTCAAGACTTGTAAATCCATGCATCGCCCTGCCAGCAAAATTATTTCCACAGCAAGCTTGCCGTGCAGTTGAAAAACCAATGCATCGCAGTGGCTGAAAAATCGATGCAGCGCCTATTCGCAGGCTGAAGAACTGCCGCAGCTTGAGTCCAGAGCACCAAAACTGACATCGGAGACCCCTGCCCTAACTTCGATGCAGACCCTGCTGTGCGGCTAAAAGAATCCACGCTTTACCTGTCTGCGGCGGTGGAAATCGACACATCACCTGTTTTGCCATGGCATCGACCCACAGTGCCAGGATTTTCTCAAGCATCACACCTGTGTGACAAGTTTCCAACTCCTCGCCCCACTGAAAGGATTCACCCCTGGAAATTGACGCTTCGCTTCGCCTCGCAGTAAGGAATCGAGGCAACACTGAACTGATTCCTCTGGAACTCAAGAGCAAACACATCACTGTGTTTTCTGACCTTTGCAACTGTTGTTCATCTTGGATTTTGAAATATCAAAGGTGCTTTGTGCTAAAATCATGCATCCATATAATTCTAAGGTCAGAATAGCTTAAACCTTTTAAAAGTGATGTTTTGATTTATGTATATTTGATTTTTGTCGCTTTAGTCTTGTTTTGTTTAGATAAAGATTGGTTATTTTTCTAAACTGGCGTGGTGTCCAATTTATAGTGTTTTCACTGTGTTACTGTGTGTTTTATGTACAAATGCTTTACACATTGCCTCTGAGATAGGCCTGACTGCTCGTGCCAAGCTACCAAGGGGGTGAGCAGAGGTTATCTTGGGTGTGTAATCCCATTACCCTGAGTAGAAGGATGTAGTGAATGAGCCACTTTTGTGGTCTGACACCCTATGATGACCCTCAACCACCACCATTTTGTACTGACTTAAGTGTGTTATGTTACCCTAGCCTTAATGTAGGATGGGTTTGCATATGCCTGCTTCTCTTCTGTCCTGTAATCTTGCTGTCTTTTAGTAGAATAGTCTTGCCAAGAATAGAAGGTGTGGGATGTTGAGGTGCAGTGTTGTGGGTGGTGGTGCACACATGTGCTCAATGTTGGATACTGAGGGATTAAGTGTATAATGTTACTTGGGTTAGGTGAATTATGACTTTGACCTATTGGCTTTGACGTGGTCTAATGTCATCCTGCCTTCTGACTTTACCTTGCTTCAAACTTTTCTGTGTGCACAGTGGTGCTTGTAAGTTGTGTGGATGAGAATTATAGGTGCTGACTATTGCCTTTGACATGGTTTCATGTCATCCTTGCTTTTCTGATTCCATCTTGCTTTGGGCCTTTGTGTGCATGGCTTAACTAACTCCATTTTAATGACTGAAGCCATTTTCTGTGCCTGCACGAAGAAGAGGGCATGTTTTGCTTTCCTCCTGTTTTTCACACTGTACTGACTAGAGAGAACTGGTTCTTATCAGAGGAATGTACATGGTCTGTCTCGGAGCCATAGCAAAGGCCTGATCAACCATTGCAGTGGCCTTGGAGCAGGCTGGTACGGGCTCTTATGAGAACGAGGGGGCGAGGCTTGCTAGAAGCTTCGTTGTGTTTGAATTTGTATTAAAAAGGGAAGCCTACACTGGCCTGGTGGAAGTTCACGCCGTGGAGCAGACGTGCTGTCACGGAAGAGTGGAGCCTGGTGTCACCTCTGAGCTTTCGCCCGGTTCAAGCAATGGACTCCCCTTGAGCAAAGTAGGGTGAAATGATGGAGCAGTAGGTGAGGTGTCTCTGCTACTAACTGTCTCTTGATTCTTTTCTAAATTCTTTCCTTTCCTTCTTATTTTCTGATTATTATATCCATACATATATATATTTCTACATATATATTTGCCTTGATTGTGTTTCAATCATACTATTGATATGTTAGAGTCTGCTATGATAGGTACATTTGGCTTACCGTGTGGTGCTATTTACTAATAAATATATCCCAGATATACCAATTCGTCTTTTCCTTGTAGCAGGAGGTGTGGACTCTTCTTGGCCAAGTATTCTGTTGTAGAAGGATGGGTGAATTCCCTACTAGCAGGTAATTGTGTTATAGCAAGTTGTTCTACTCCTGGCAAGTGATGTGCAAAGTATGTTTCATTCTAGAGAAGTGCTGTGTATATATTGTTTTCTTGCCTTGCCTTTGGGGGAGTGTTGAAAGTTTGCCCACCTTAGGAAGTGCTGTGTATATGTTATATTCCATAAGTTTGGAACTGATATTCTCTCCCTAGGAAAGTGACGGTACATACCTTGGTCCAGGGGAGATCTGAGCATTACAAAGGAAGCATCCCTACTTGGACAGGGTGCAAGCCACTGCCAACGGTAGACCCCCATTTCTAACAGTATACCACTCTACAAGGGAATAATAAGTAAATTAAATATGCCAACCAGGTATAACCTAATCAAACCATGTTTACGGCAAAGATCACAAGCACTTTAGCACTGGTTAGCAGTGGCAAAGTGCAAAGAGTCTGAAGGTCAACAAAAACAAATTTCTCTCTAAACATAGGGCTCTCCATTCCCGGATACCTGTGTGGGTATCGTTATGGTATTCTCATTTAATACCTGTATTGAGACAGTTAGTGCCTGCCCTCTACCATGCGAAGTACATGTTGGTGAGTGGGAATGCTTTATCTTGGTGCTGCAAACTTATATATGGCCATTTAAAGGTTGTGCAGACTGGCATGAATGGATTTTCCTTCCCTATTTTGTCTAGACTGTTCCATGATAGCAGATAGACTGTACTTAGATTGTGGTCTCACTGTACTGTAGGTTCAACCTTTCGATTCAGGACGCTTATCCGTGGGGCTTCTAAGAGTTTGATATGCCGAGTCCAATGACTGTACTTCTGTACTGGACAGTTATTTTTATGATAAGTATGCCTGAAGTCATATCATGGTATATTTTTTAATTGATGGGTTACTTACTTTGGCCACTCCAGCTTTTTTAGGGGACAGCCGTGTGCTAGGTCCGCTATTGAACCTCTGAGTTACAGTCATTAATAAGAAAAAATTGATTTCTTTGTGCATAATTGTGAACATTTACTTATGACAGTATTTTATAGATTTTCTCCATATAAATGTGAAGAAAAACAGCCTGAGTTTTTGCCAGATTTTATTTTAATATCATCTCTAATCCCACATATTGCAGGGGCTACAGAAAGCAGACACCAAATCAGGTTCAATAATTTGCAATGTGCACTACTTTTTCCACCAGATTCTAGTGTGCCCTGCCCCTGGTTTATTAATCAGTAAGTAGGTAATATTAATCCTCAAGAACATTGGTGGCAGTTAGAAATGAACTGGGCAGTTTATCACAGGAGGTTTTCACATTCATTTAACGAATGCTTTGGCGAACTGAGTACATGTGATGCAATGGCAACCTTTGCAAAGTACTGTGCCTTATTATTCATTCACTCAATAGATCATTGTAAAAGCATACTATCTTAAAGGAGTGGCATTTCATTCAAAATAAGGGGTTCATTGATTCCAAAGCTCATACGTAGTATGGAAAATATATGAACAAACAATCAGGCCAGCTTATGGCATGATTTGCAGAATCCCCATTATTTATTGCTCCTGTTTTTTTTCTCTGAAGATTGTACTATGCCATAAATGTTACCAGCTCCTGCATAAGTTAGCAACATAAACAATGATATATAACCACAGTTTCCTACATTCAGATGGACATGCACTTCTTTGTCTTCTATTATTTTTAGATTTATTCTTCCACACTTGACAAATTGGAAGAATTCGAAACACTTTCCAAACCTTCAGTTCCATAGTTAGTACACCTATTTGTTTTTTTAAAAAAGCTGATAATATTTTCAAGTAGGAGTCTTATTCCTTTTGTTTTTGAAATGTCAATCATCCATCACATTTCTCATGCTCAGATATTTCTCACATTACATCTAAGGCATTTTTGCAGAGTGCAGGTTAATCCTGAAGCACTTTCCACAGTTGATAGATGTTTATTGTTACCATACTTAGGGCCCGAACATAAGTTAGCCAGATCAGTATACTGAATTACAAATGGCCCTGAACTTGATTTTTCTGGGTACAGGAAGATGGAAGCCTGTCTGGAAAATGCAGTGGGTAAAATCTGATGAGTCTCAGGCTGCAACAGTGGTTAATTTGTAAAATAAAAGTGCTGGGGCTCTCCTCGGGAGGCAGTGTTAACAGGAGAATGTGCTGGTGCAAACTGCCTCCTGACTAGAGCCCCAGCACTTAATATTCTGGAGAGGATTTGGCATAATGGTTAGAGCTGCCGATTTCTGAGTTGGGGAAACGGTTTCGAAACTTGGCGTGGCTCAACATAATGTGATTCTGGGTGAAAATCATGTGCCTTCCAAATGAATGTGTCCTTAACCGGTGCTATATGCACCGGTGCTGAGGATTAGGTGCCAGTGCTGAGCACCAAAAAGCACTGGTTCAAATTGAGCAGTGGTGCAGTCCAGCTTCGGCCTGTGGCCTGATCCTGACCCCCTGCCAGGGCACTCCCAACAGCCTCTGATGTCCCTTGATTCCTTCCCCATAAGTCACCTCCCAGCCCTTCACCCTGTACCAGTCCCCCCACTTCCATTTACCATCTGCTCAGAGCACTCAGAAATGTTAGCAGATTTGTCCCAAGAATGGGGATCTGGTTTCTGATGTAATTTCCAGTTTCAAGGCCAAACACTGGTAGTAGCTGAATTTATGTGGTGGGATACCGACCAGAATCATTATTTCTGGCCACATTGTATACCTTCAAAAAAAAAATGCCACTTCATAATCGGGCCCTTTGTGTCACTCACATTATTGACTTTGTAAAGATGAAAGGCTTGGTATTCTTTCTGGGATTTGAAACTGTGACTATGGAGACAAAGACAGATATCTGCAGTGTATAAGTTTGCCCATGTGTCGATCTCCAAATATTAAGGTTGGATTTCACATACCCTATGTATTAATTTGGTACATTTGTTAAGGTCTTAGAATACCCAAAGCTAAGTGATCAACATACAAATTTATTTATTATGTTCCTGTGCTATAAAAATATAACTTGCACAAAGTATTTAAGACTGATCTCTGGTTAAATGTGTTTATAAAACTTATTGAACTAAATATTATCTAATTCGCAGATGTCTTTAAAAAAACCATGGCAATAGGCAAGTAATAAGTATTGCTTGCAGTCATTCCAGGATAAGACTTTTACTGTAGACTAATAACTATGAAATATTATTCAGAAGTATTTTGACGACTATGGATGTTTCGCATATCTTACACTCATCAATACTAATTGAGAAGAAGATGTGCATTCCTGGCAGGAAAGGCAACATTAAGAAATATTTATGACAGCACATCCTTTTGAACATTTACATGGCCTGACTGGAAAATGGAGAAAAGAGCATTTCTCAAAAACACTGAAATATGCTAAATATTATAAAAAAGTCAAGGACATATTATTACAGCCAAATCACTAGGGACTGGTGAGAGCATTTAAGGTAATTCTGAATGATCATTGAGGGTGATTTTAACAGCCCTCTGTATATTGCATTCACACATGAGTGTAGACTGCAAACACTGCTGACAATGAATTTGGAGAATATATATTAGTTAGCAGTATAAACATGGGTAAGAAAGAGAGGTAGCTCTACATATACCAAAAAATATCCACAAATGAGCTATTGTATGAGATGACTTTACAGACCTGGGTATCTATTCATGATGGCAATCAGTAATGGTGTCAAGATTTTCAGTAATCCATACAAAATAGCATTTTGCTAGATGGATCTCTGGCAATAAACTGAAAAAAAGTATGGTACATTTCTTTGAAAATTGCCCTGCATCACTTGGTGACATTGCATGCTGCTGTCCCACAGTACAGTATAAACGCACTGTTCCTGCATGCAGTACACCAAAAGATAGTTATAGTGTACCCCATCAAGCAGTGTAAGTAGAGCTTCTGTTGGATGTTCGCCATCATAGTTGTCAGTCATACCTGGCTCCAAGGCCCCAGTGCTTTATCGTGGTTAACTCTCCCAGCATATCTCAGTACTCCAGAATATCTGTGCATGCTCCACCAGACAGAATCAGTCCGGCACCTTTGCATGCTTCCTCCTTCAGTCTCCAGAACAGAGGACTCTGTTGGACTTTCATCATTGTGGCTGAACACCTCATACCAAAATGCCTTTGATTAGTTCCCAAGCCTGCTCTTCAGCATGGCCAGCTCTCACGGCCTGCTCCAGTTCTCCTGAATACCTGCACATGCTCCCATGGATAGTAGCAAAATGGGGGAGATCTGTGCCTGAGTTAGTGCTTTAGATGCTCACTCCTGACCTTCATATGTCTCCTGGGCTCTAGGGTGTGCCTCTTCCTTTATCCGCACCCTCAACATTACAATTGTGGCTGACTGTGTCCTCCCCACCTACGCTTATTTGTCCTGCTCTTCATTGGGGCCAGCTCCCCCAGCTTCCGGTATTGCGCCGGAAAGCCTCTAAATGCTTCAGTGGGTAGTGGCAGCTGGGGGGTGATTGGTCCCTGCTCGGGGGAGGGGGTGCACTATGCTATGCCTTCTACTGCTTCCTTCATGGGGATCCTCACCCAGGCGTCTTTGCAAAAAGCACCCAGCACAAGGGCAGTTTCCTCTATTCGCCTGTCACTTCCTGGTATTTCGTGACCATGCCTTGTTACTCTGCCTGTACCTTTATTATTCGAGCTTTACCCAGACAATCTTGGCTGGCATGGGCTTCTTTCCCTTGACTTTGCACTTCATATCTCTTATCTTTAGGCATATTTCTGTTCATACACCCCACAACGATGATCCAGCTAACTGAATCTTCCTTTTCTGCATTCCTGTTTTCTCCTACCCCTTTACTTTTTCTATTGGTCTCTGGAACATATGATAATTTTGCAATAAACACATCACCACACTGAGTACATTTATTTCCCTCAAACTTCAGTTTTTGTGTCTCACCAAAACTTGACTTGGTTGCCTCCTTTAGACACTGCAGTTGCTTCTGCTCTTAACATTTAAGCATCTTTTTCCAACTGTTCCTTCCTTTCCCACATTGGCGGGGGATCAGCCTACTTTTTACACACATTCCCCTATTCCCGCCTTTGTTAACTTCCTTACGATGTCGGGTGGAAAACCATACGACAGCTAGTCAGAGGCTTTCCTCCCGACATCTATGGTTTCTGTCCAACCTCTGTATTATAATACTGGTGGTCAGAGGGAAATCGCGGGAGGATTCTGCTCCGCTTCTGACGGGCTCAAGCAGTCAGGGTGGCTGGTGGATTGATAATCCCATAATGACGGCCGAGCCAGCCTGGCTGCGCTGCCGGGATTATGATGTCGTTTTCAACCTGCCCTTTCATGGGCCCTTTCACCCGCAATGAAATGGCAGGTGGAAAGTGACTTTTCGAGCCCCTAGTATGGCCCCCTTCCTCCTGGCCTTCTTCTATGGGGCCAGGTGGGCACCTCTGGTGCCCCGAAAACATCCCTGCACTGTGTGACAAGCACCGCATTGTGCCTGCCACGCGGTGCACGGATGTTTGAAAACATAAACTTTTCAATTGTAGCTTGTTCTGCGGGTCTTTTCTGCCAGCCGCACAAGCTGCAATTGTAAAATGAATGTTTCCAACTGCCGATAGGGCAGTCACATCCCAACACAGTGGGTGGAACCCCCGACCTTCCATTCCGCTATTATGTCAGTCGAAGGCTCATGCGGACCGACATCATAATTCGGCCCTTAGTCTAGTCTAGCATGCATTATTGTCTGAAATGATAACCCATGGTTAAAGTTTTGAACTTCTGCTGACAAGAAGACAAAAATTGTGCACATTCTCACTGCATGAGAAAAGCATGAACAAAGCTAGCTAACTATACTATATGCAAGTAAACTCAATTAAGCCTGATTAAACCACGCCAAATTAAAAATAATCCAATGTCCAAGAGTTCATATGAGAGTGATTAAATTATTTAATCATATGTTGGGTTTGTAAGGGACAGGGATAGTATTAGGCAAATGGTATTATTGACTGTTTCACTTAGCAGATTTTTCTTCCCCCTCCCTTTTGCTCCACCCCAGGTGTTGGTCTGCGCAGGGGTGTTGTTTAGCAAGCCTTATGATGAAGCATGCTACAAATTTGTGGGTGAGGGCAGTTTTTCAAATGGACAACTCTTACCACATTTAGTTTTGCTTTCCTATAACTCAACAACGTCTTCCTAGCTTTACCTTTAGAAAGCGATATAGCTGCTGCATAATCACATGTTCATCCTCAGCCTCTAAAACGTCAGTGCGGCTTTATAGAAAGTACCACATGTCAGGTTTGTGGCTCTGAGATCAGTCAATGCTGTCACACATTCTTCTCATCTATGTAAGTGAGAAGCAGCACCTTAAATAAATAGCATAACATAATCCATTGAATTGGGTCGGCATCAATTTCTACTCTCCATGCCTGCCCCCCTCCTTACTTTTTTTGTTCCTCCCTACTTCAATTTTCTAGTATTTATGAAATCATGAACCAGTTTAAAATTGCATGACCTATTATGATTACAATATAATGATACATAAAGCAGCCTGTAGTTTCTTCCTCATTATCAAAGGTGAATTTTAACGACAAACAATCACTACTTAAACAAACAATATTTTACTGTGTGTGCTAGTGAAAGGTGGAATTATACAAAGTGTAACTATATAAGCCACAACATTAGATGGAAAATGCAGAAGCATATAGGTAGATTTCCTTCTATACTGTGGCCACTGAAAGTGGGACAAACCTGTCGCAGAGCCTGCCTGCTTTCCGACATAGAATTGCTGTGTTGCTTAGTACAATTTTATCAAACTAGCGCTTCACCACAATTCATTTTCAATGATTATACAGAGGTAGTTCTTCAAGAGCTTCATAAGGATTTGTGATAATTTACCCAAAATGATAAATCCAGATGAAGTAAAGAAAGTCGAGTCAAGAGCCAAAATGATCAGATTCAAAAACTCTGGACTTGATCATTCTGAGTCCTCTCACAGAAGCTGCAGGGGCTGAGGCTGCAGGCAGTAGCATTGCCCAGCCCCTGCTCACCTTTTGAGCACTCTGAAGAGGGCATAGGTGCTCCCCTTAGACAGCCGCAACAGTCCCATATAAATTTAAGACCTGCTCAGAGAAGGTGGAAAACTTATGTATTTTTGTTGAAATGGTGGAAACTGCATAGAAAAACATCAGAATAATGTGTGCTCGAGGAGGTATTCCCTGCCATTGGGGAACAGCTCCCAATGGCTGTAGATACCTGATAGTAAATTTAATTCCAGCCCCCCCCCCCCGCATCTCTGCTGCAACAGCCTGACCAGCTCGCAATGAGGGCCCAAACCCTTCATAAAAAAAATCTCTTTTTATTTTTCTTTACTCATAAATTCACACTTAGTGCAAAAACAAATTACATCAACATTTTATTTTTATACAGCTCAGAAATCTATATCACTGTAAATATCTTTTCAATCATATTCATATACACTGCTAATCCAAATATTTTCAGCCGTCTCTCAATTTCAAACCTACCCATTTAAAGTATATAGTCCTTGTTTGATCTTACATTCTTGGCGTAGTATTCCCAAAAACGTTTTGCATTCACCCCCTGATATTTGTTGAAGCCATTTTGATTTGCATTATAACTCTGTGCACATTACCCCTGCTAACTAGTGCTAATGTGGTTGTGCTCTCTCCTTAAAATATGTTGGAATTGGCCTACACCTAATTGGTACATTTAATTTAATATTAAGTCCATAGTAAATGGCACTACCTGTACCCAGGGGATATAAATTAAATGCTACTGGTGGGATGCAGCACTCACTGTGCCACCCACTAAAGTAGCCCTTTAAAACATGTCTTAGGCCTGCCACTCAGCCTGTAATACAGTTTTGTCTGTCATTTTGACCCGGCAAAATAAAGCTATGACTTTTGAAACATGGAGGAAGGCACTTACATTTCACACTGCCGGTTGCAGCTTTATTAGGTAAAAGAACACATTTTGCTTTTCGTGAGCTCTAGGGAAAGGGGTCGAAGTATGCAATTTGTGGGATTTAGTATTTTTCTTATTTAGTTTTGATAACAAGCACATGTGTGGGTTAAGAAGGAGGGGGGCTATGGGAGACTTCGGGAAGAGCAAGTGTTGTTGAAAGTATGATTTAGATGTTTGAAGCACATTATGGTTTTGAATTGCTTTTAATGTGAGCACTCATGAGGTGGGTTAAGGAGAGAGATTATGGGGAGACATCGGATTGGTTGTTGTTGACATTTTGATTTACTGGCATTTACCGTGCTGTTTATGCACTTTTTTCTGATATATTGCAGTACCCCTGACGAAGAACTAAAAAGTTCGAAATGCATTGGGATATTTTACTGTGTTGGCTCAAAGGAAGGTTGACTGCACGTGTCTATTTTTAAGCTAGAATTGGCAGCATATGACATCTGAAAATGCGGAATAAAGTATTCTATTTCAACCTAAGTGTCTCTGGAGTGATCTCATAAGCATTGAATACATGGATTACTTAACAGCTATAAAGTTTGTGGATTACTATGGATTACCTTGGATAAAAGAGAAAAATTTGGTTTACTTCAAGAGGAAAAGTTCCTAATTTCAGCAGTGCAGCAGCTGGGGCGACAGTATCGCCCTTTTGGCATTATCAAAATAAAGCTTTTGCCAGGTAACCCTTCTTTTTAATACTTATGAGTCACCCCTAAGATAGGCCCTAACAGCTCCTAGGGTAGAGTGCATGGTATTTAAAAAGTAAGACATGTATTTATGTTTTACATGTCCAGGCAGTGAAAACTCCTAAAGTCATTTTTCACTGTTCTAAGGTCTATCTCTCCCATTGACTAACACTGGGTTACCTTATTACATGCAATAAATGCTCAATTGGGAGCAGATAGAGATATGCTGTTTCCACTCAAATTAATTGTAATTTGAATCCTCTTTAAAGGAGAAGTGGGATTTTAAGTTTCAATTCCGAAAATGCCACTTTTAGACAGCTGGCATTTTTTAGTCCCAACCAATTGTGCCTTTCTGACAGTGTCCTGGGTCACATGACTATGATTAGCTCTGCTGATGGGGTTTGTAAATTGCTTCTAGACAGAGAGACAAAGGCGGCTCAGGTGTTTACAGTATGGGCCATCCTGAGAGAATGGCTGGCAAAGGGCTGTACCAAGCCTTGCTTACACTTCGAAGGGCTGTGCCTCCAACACACACAAGGCAACCTGGCACCAGGCCTACCTTGCTTTTTAGATGTCCTGCTTCTGGCCACTGCTCGAGAGAGTCCTGATCCCCCAAAGATGCCCCCAGGTCCTGGACACTTAGCTGTCATTAGTGAGAGCTCCTTCTAAAAAAAAGGTGAAAGTCCTGAAGTCTGGTTTCCTTCCATCTGCGAATGGCTCAGTTTTACACCGAAACTCTACCACCTGCCAGCCGAGAGCAACCATCTGCAACATCCAGCAATGCAAGACCTGCACTTTACACCAACAGTGACCATGTGCAACGATCAACCAAAGCAAGGCTTCAGTGATGACCAGCTCTTCAGGCTACAGCAACAAATATTTGCAACACTCGATTTGCTCTTCATGCTGAAAGCCTCCTCCTCCTTGGGGCCTGCTCCAACACACACACAACTCTTCGCACAGTTGTTGAGAAGGCCGTTCTTTGGTGGAACTAACCTAGTCCCTTTACCAGACCCACACTCCACAATGGCCAGCCTGAACTGGGGTGGCGGAGTGAGCTAAAGAATGATGATGGATTAAAACCAGATCAGTTGACTGGGGGTGAGTGCTTGCAATGTTCAACACTCCGTCCATCATCCCCTTTGGTTTTGCTTTGTTCGCCCTAGGTTGGCAGGGTTTGCCCAGACGAGGGTCCCTTGCTCACTTTGCCACTGGATTCAAGCTAGCCTGTCTGATGACGGCTGATTAGCAAGAAACCGGTCCTAGGATGCGTGTTTCAGGTCCAGGGAAGACATGGCTTTGCAGTTCGGGCTGGACTGTTCCCATGAGGCACAGGGTCAGACTGATTTGCATATGGCCATGTCTGAACTGGGGTGGCGGAGTGAGCTAAAGAATGATGATGGATTAAACCCAGATCAATTGACTGGGGGTGAGTGCTTGCAATGTTCAACACTCCGTCCATCATCCCCTTTGGTTCAGCCTGAACCTTTGCCTTTTCCCTGGTCCAGCACAACCAGATACCCACGAGTGGAATGTTCTGCTTCTTAGAGACAATTTTCACTAAAAACATTGATACTTTACACATTTCCTCTAAGTTAAGCCTGGACTGCGTTCGTGCCAAGGTTTTAGAGGGTTAAGCACAGCTTAATTCAGTTATGCTGGTGGTTCACCTTTGGCATATTTGCCACAAGCAATACAGACAATAATATAGCTGAGTCATATAAACGGGCAGCCACACAAGCATAGGGGGCATACGAGCGCTGTTGATGTTAGAGTGTAACATTGAGAGGCATAAGGTGTGTCATGATGAGGAGTAGGGAGATACCAGCCCAACAAAATTCCCTTCAAGTCAAAGGGAGGTGGATGCCACTGCGTTCTAGTCTGTGTCTGTATTATGGGCAAGGGATCCCACAAAGCGGGGTGCAGGACCCCTTGCTGCTGTGCCTCTATGCAAGAAATAGAAGGTCAACAATATAACAGGAGAGCATAGAAAGTAAGGGGAAGGGAGAATAACTAAACTTGATTGACAAGTCTCCAGCCATGAAGCAGAAATTTCAGGAATGTGAAGAAAAGGAAGGGGAGAGACCTGGGGTCTACAGTGTCACCTCTGGTGTGACCCATCGATGGAAGCAAGGATGCGCCCGAGTTCACAGTCTAGTCAAACAAGTGGAGCACATGAAGTTTGGGCGGCTGGAGGCATAGATATTCCAGACAGGACATACAGTCAACAAGCGGTGTGCAGAATGTTTTGGCAGAGAAGGGCAATTTATGAGTCAATTGCTCCATTGCCAGATCTTTGTGAAACAGGACGCTACAGGAGGGGCAGAGGGGGATTGCCTGGCCAGGGCTATTAGCTGTTTTGCGACACCCATCATATGCCTTATTAGCTACCAGTTGATTTTGGGTTATTGCTTCCAGCGTCTTTGGACAAATACCCAGAATAACTGTGTGGTAGTCTGCCAGAATCAGGTAGCCTAGGGTGCCTTTTATGTGACTCAGAATCTCCTTCCAAAATATGGTGATATTTGGAAATGTCCAGCATATGAGGTGAAAGTCATCCAAATGTGCTCCACACCTTTAGCAGACGGCTGAGATTGCAGGATAGATAGAGTGCAAGCGGGCAGGGATGTAGTACCATTGTACCATAATCTTATAGGCCTTTTCTTGATCAGGAATGCTTCTGTGCAGTTTAGGGATTTTGCGTCACAGTAATTCCCAGTGTTTTTGCGAGATATCTGGGGGCAGTCAAGGGTCTATTTCAGATGGTACGGGTGGCTAAGTAAGAAACGACATTGTTGCAGTATATCATATGTCTTGGAGACAAGGCCTGAGTGCCCTGGAAGTTACAGATCGGAGATTCAAAAGGTTTAAGGGAGCGAGTGGTGTAAAAGTGTTAGGAGGAAGCAATGCCCAATGACTCAAATAGAGGTATTGATGTTGTGACGTGATGGGGAGACAAAATTCAGTTTTGCAGTGGTCAAAAGATGTGATAGTCGGCCATGAAAATGGTCCTGCAGGATTCTGCATGCGCCCCTGATCCAGTCCAGGAAGAATCCCTGAGATAAAGCAGGTGTGAAATCAGGATTGTGTGCTATTGAAATATTCGGAGAGGGGAATGTGGTTAGGCACCCCAAGTTGCTAACTTATCCAATATCTGCAGAACTGTCTCTGTTAGTGGTAGCTATATAAATGCTTCAAGGGCTCTGTGATCCTTGTTCCCAAAGGGAATGTCCATGGTGGCCTGGGATTGCCTGAGGCAGATAGCCAACGTCTCCACCTCAAGGGCCTAGAGCAGGGTGTATGGGGGAAAGCCCTCATGAACACCCCAAAACAGAGGGAAGGAACAAGCCGATTGGCCATTCACTCAGAAGGCCGCAGTGGGTGCCACATTCTGCTGTTTATGTTGGGGCCTAGCACTATTTTCAGGCGAACAGCTCGTAGGAAGGCCCAACTTACCCTATTGAATGCCTGCTCTGCATCGAGGGAGAGGAGGAGAGCAGTGATGTTATGCCGGTGGACCTTTTCTACCAGATGCGCGAGATGCCAAACATTGTCAAAACACTGTCTACGCTTCAAAAAGCAGATCTGGTCAGGGTCTACCAAACCAGGCAGAAGGGTTTCTAGGCAGTTAGCCAGCATTTTAGTGTAGTTTTTTGAATCCATGTTTAATAGTGCTATCAGACGGTAGGATGAGCAGAGGGTCTGATCTTTGCCCGGCATGAGGATGAGCATGATCTCTGTGCTGGACATCGTCGGCATCAATCCGTGGTATGGGTAAAAGAGTTGCAAAGCTCAATCACGTGATATTGTAGTTGTGGAAAGAAGACAGTGTATAAAGCGGCCATAAGGCCATCCAGGCCCGGAGACTTACCCTTGAAGAGTTCTTTAAGGGCCCTTCCAAGTCACGAGCAGAGTGGGCATCCAGGGGCTGCCCAGGGCAGTCTTGGAGGTAGAACTCAATAGAAACTTGGTTTCACCCCCCACAAGCATAAAGGTTCTGGTAGTAGGTCTGAAAGCCCTCCTGTTTATCTGATTTTCTGATGGCCCAGCCAGAGCCTTGATGTTTATCTTGGAGATATGTGATCGAGTGTGTGATGGTGTATCCTCTATGCCAGAAAGGTGCCCACCTTATCCCCCATTAATACTTTTCTTTGAGTGCTAAGAATGAACGCTCAACTTTGTTGACCCTATGCACTCGAAGTTCTCCCCTCAGTATAGCTAGTTGCTGCTTAGAACATAATATGGGATGCTTCTTGTCTATGCATTCCAAGGAGCGGATCTCCTCTGTGAGTTTTGCTTCTAAGAGGCGCACTTCCTGAGCCCTTTATATGGAGATAGGGGACATAACACCACATATGGTGGCTTTAAGGCCATCCCAGAGCATGTGAGGGGGGAGTCTGGGAGGGAGTTGAGACTGAAGTATTCAATGATACCATCTTTGATGGAGGCCTTATCCACTGGGTCTCCCAGGAGTTGGGGAGAAAGACACCAGCATGGAGGCTACCATGTCTTACCACGTGATGTGCCCAGATATGGAAATGTCAGAGATCTGAGAAGAGGTCAGGACCCTCAGGAGGAAGTCGGTTATGAACAGATAGTCAATGCAGGAATAAGAAAGGTGAACATGAGAGTAAAAAGAGTAGTCTTGTAAGTCTCTCTGAAGGTAGCACCAAGCGTCAACCGGTCCAGAGTCTGCCAGCCCCTTATCGAGCAGTCCATACATGGCGCCTGTACCTGGTGTTTTCCTGTCAAAAGCAGGTTCCCACACTAAGTTAAAGTCACCCCCCACTATGAGATGCCCTCTGGCAGGGCCCAGCTGCTCTTTGAGTACCTACCGGATGAACGCGTCTTGAGATTGATTAGCAGCATACAGGTTGAAAAAAGTCCGTGTGTCCCTACCTCTCTCGATCATTAGCATCAGGACCCATCCACCTGGGTATGTAGTGATTTTGGTTAATTTAGAGTAAAAACCCCTTTTGAACAGAATGGCAACACCCAGCATTTTAGTGTCGGCGTACACCCAGTGTTAGTGACATTGAATGTATCATGCGGTGGCAGTCAACCCTGAGCAGATGCGTTTCTTGCACACAATTTACATCAGTGTCCTTCTGTATGAGGTATCACCAGTCCTGCTGACATTTGCTGGGGAAATGTAAACCTCGGATTGCTCTCTCTAGAGATTTAGGGCCCACAGGAAGCCAGAGCTTGGACGATCTGCATTCTACACAATTCAATTCCAGTCAGGCTATGCCCTCCCCATGTGACTTTAGATATATGATTACACTTGTGCTGTAAGACACATGTGAAAAAAATCAAAATTCGGAGTCCATGCATACAATAACCATTTGAAGGAAGGGTTAGAGGTGCTGGTATTTCACTTTATATAACAATATAACAATAATGCTTCCCACCCTGCTTGTGCTACACAAAGGCTATCAATGTCAGAGATAAAGAACTGCATTTAAATACATATTGTAACAAATGTGATGTTATGTCAAGAATATGCTATCTCTGTGGAGAGCTTAAGCATTCTCTGCTATACCTAAATTTAGGTCGTCCAAGCCCATTTAATTTGATGTGCTCTGATATTGATAATATACACCGTTTTCCTGTCTGATGTTCATCAAAGTAAACAAATTACTTTTCTGAACTCGCTCTATTTTCTTGGACCATAACATTTTATTATTATATGACTCATATCTGAGACATCCATTACAATTTTGAAATCACACTTCTTTTGGTGACCATCCACCACATGAAACCTTTCCTGTGCCAAAACTCACGTTTGGTTGGTGAATGGGAAATCCTGGTATGTGAAGACCAGCCTTAGCTAAAGAGTCCCCTGATGGATGCACAAACGGTTGTATGTGATTTCATAGCAAAACAAATGAATGAAATACAATTACTGAGAAACCATTTCACCTAACCTGTTTATCGGAAATGTTCAAAATTCATAGAAACCTATTCATAGAATGTCTTTTTCTTCAAAATTGGCTATGCATGCTTACGTTTTGAGATGCAATGGTTGCAGGTAGTACTTTCAGAAACAGATTTGTCTGAGGTATTTATTTCAGTGCTTTATTTCACCGGACTTTATTTCAGAATGTTTTACATTGTCAAACAATTACATTGGAGTCTTTTAATTTACAGCCCCCTCACCACCCCTAAACACCACCCATCCCCGACCCCTCAAAATCCCAAACACCATCCATTCATATCCCTGTAAACCCATCACCACTCCTAAACTACACCCATCCCTGAACTCTAAAACCCCTTTCTACCCCTAAACTTCATCCATCCCAGAAACCTAAACTCCTCACTAAACCTAAACTATATCCATCCCTGACCCTTAAATTACATCCATCCCTCAATGAAAACACTTTCTGGCTCTACATACCACCCATCCCAAAACCATAAAATCGCTCACTAGCCCTAAACTCCACCCGTTCTTGAACTTTGAAACCCCTTCTCTACACCTAAACCTAACCATTTACCACCCTTAACTTACAGCCGCACCTGAACCCTAAAAGATCTTTCTACGTCTAAACCCCACCCATCCCTGACCCCTTAAAACCCTTCACCATCCACAAACTCCACCCATGTATTAACTTTAAATAAAGTCACTGCCCTCAAACACCACCCATCCATGACCTCTAAAAATCCTTCACCATGTCTAAACTGTATCCATCCCATCTCATTTTCACCCATCCCTGAATCCTTAAAACACTCAGAACCCAAAACTTCACCCAACCCTGAACCCTAAAAGTTTTTCAGCACCTCTAACCTCTACCCATCACTGAACCTTAAAAATTTCCACCAGCCTCAAAATCCTCTCATTCATAAACCCTAAACTCCCTCAACACCCCTATGCTCCATCCATCCCAGAACCCAAAAAACACCTCACCACCCTTAAATGTCACTCATTTATTCTGTAAACCCCTCAACACATCCAAACTCCACCCGATCCTTATACCTAGAATACCCTCTCCCCAGCCCTAAAATCCAGCCATCCATGATCCCTGCAAATACCTTTCTATGTTTGAACTCCACCTATTCCAGACGCCTAAAACTACTCATCACCCCAATCATTACCTGCTCCTGAACCAAACAAGTACTCACTAGCCCAAAACTTCCATGAAGTTTAATGTAATTTGGATATTTCTTTCAAAATATCTTTCCTTTAAAATGTTTCCTTTAATTTTTGATTTATTTATAATTCCTTAAAATGACCTTTCCTCAAAATTGGTTTTCCGTTATTTGGTTTTATAGAATGTGTTTTTTCGGTTTTCATTTTTCCATTAATTCACATACATCATCAAAAACATGGAGCAACAGGATGCAAAATATTCATGTGTTGTGTCAATCTATGATGTAAGGGGTCTAATGTAGCCCCTGATGCTCCTGTAAGGTTAGATGCCCAAAAAAAGCTGGGCCTTTTGCCTTCCTGTGCAGCTAAGGCCTTTGTATATATCTCTGATATGTTTTGATAGAGTATATAGCACCAACAATGTTTTGCATCCTTTGGTAGTGGACAGTTAATTTCTTTCTAATGTTCATTAATGGACAACATTTTTAAAACTTCACCCAATAGTCCACCTGGAGAGCTTCAGACTTGGAAATCCAGGATAGTTTTATTATTTCCTCTGCGCCGTAGAGTCAATTCAGAATGGAGTGTGAGTGTTACAATCAATTAAAATAACAAACAACATAGCGTACCATAAAATAGGATGGCTAGACATGATAAACCAGAATGTGGGTGCCATGTCATAAAATATATCATTTGTGTGCAAGGGCTAGGCTTTACCATTGCATGTAAAACAACAAATGTCTGGGCTCACCTAAAGGGATATTCCTTATTATTATTGTTATATTTCCTTCTCAAATGAGGGAGAGACAGTTGAAAGTGTCAAGGAAATTCCTCAGGACCCTCAGTACCTTCCTTGCGAGTATGCGTATGCTGTTGCAGAATGCAAACACCCAGTTGGAGTCTCGATCATCCACCCCCTAGACACCTACACTAATGCCAGTATATGGATACTTGGCACAGATCTTGAGAGCTTTGGCCACTTCAGTGTTAGTTGGGCTTTTTTGGAAAATCACTTGAGAAGCCCTGAAAATGACCAGTGTTTAAATGCACTATATATTACTAAAAGTGAATGACTGACAATATTAAAGCATGTACGAGCTTACTGGTGTGATCAATATTAAAATGAACATGACTGGATATCACTGATGTACCTGAATATCTTTATTGTGTTGGTACAGGATGTTTTGCAAATGTGAAGGACAAGCAGGAAAAAGAGTGGAAAAAATTACATATAATTGACACTATACATTGTGTTCAGTGGCAAATAACCCTGAGCTTGAGAGTTCAGGGTTCATTCAGTTGTTCATACAAAGGTATACCAATTTTTAAAGTGATGCTCTCCTCACCAAGGAGTAGGATAACATGTCTGTGGAGTTACTATCTCTGCAAATGTTATGTACATAATTTGCAAATGTTTCTCATTGATATATGTGAAACTTCTTCACTTTAATTTTATATTAAGGGAAAAGTCAAACCCATCTTCTCTTTCAGCTAGGGCATTGCTTTATTTAATATTGTCTACCCTGATTCATGGCCATCCACTTTCTAGGACATTCTGGATGATAAAATTATATTTTTCGTTTACAGGCCCAGTTAAATTATCAATCACCTTTTAGCAAGTTCTCAGAATTTGATGTCTTTCAGTATACTACTTCCCACTTGGCTGTGTTTCCATCATTTTATGACAACTAAATGCTATGATCTAAAGGGGTTCGATTGAAACTAGTGAACAAAGTAGAGCGCCCTGTGCAAGACGTGCTTGATGATCATTGCAGTATTTTACATCACTGATGCAGAGAATGTCCCATGACCCATAGACCTTAGCATGGTTTTGATGTACAGAAGATGTAATACGGGGTGTTCAAAGAATGCCCATGAGTCAGATAGCCTCCTTAAACTTGAAGACTCCCCTTCAGGCTTCAGCTATGATAGCTTCCTCCTCATATAAAGGTTTGGATTCAGTTGTACTGTTTTATGGCACCTCAAATGTTGAGGTAATTTTGGGAGAGGCGCACCTCACAGTCAACTGTGTGATCAACATGTACTTGCCTGTGTTATGCCAACTAATCTCATATGCAAGCTCCTTCTCAAATGTAGAGTTGCATCAGCTTTGGATGTTGGCTGATGAGGTCTTTTAATCTGAAGATTGACAACCACCCCAAAAACACTATTTTGCTACTCTGCTTCTGCATGGTGTTTTTGTTCTTGTTCCTCAATCAGCTATCCTTGGGGATGCTAGTGATTGTTCAATTTCCGAACCCTTCATATGTCTCATCTAATTACCATAGGTATCACTCCCTTATTTCCTCTACTAAATGAGGGTATGAGGTTGTGGTGACAAAGCTAGATGCTGATAATGTCCCTGGGACATTGCAATATTTTTGGTATTCGAGCTGGTATAATTATGTTCCCTGGGTAATGAAGGGCACCTTAGCAAACAAAGCTGTCACATATTGCGTTTCTTAAGGAGGTTTTTTTTAATGTTCTCTCACTTGTTATGCTTTTGGGAATAAAAATAGCAGATGTGACCCTTGCTGTAGCCATGGGGTCCTTTCTTTCTATCGCTTGTGATTGGAGTCATCTTACAAAATAGATAGTTTCATTGAGTACGAATCTTGCTCACGGTCACCTTCCCAGAAAGGAACATGTTTAAACAGCAATAAACAGCAAATAGTAGTCCAATGCCAACATTGAGTCTTATTAGAAATGGGGTTCTCTAGTTGGCAGAGGTAGGTACCTTTGTCCAAATAGGGACCCTTGCTTCTAGTCAGGGTAAGGGGGATACAATCCTAAAATAACCCCTGCTCACCCCCTTGGTAGCTTGGCCCGAGCAAACAGGCTTATCTCAGAGGCAGTGTGTTAAGCATTTGTGAACACATTCAATAATACAGTGAAAACACAACAAATGGACACCACACCAGTTTAGAAAAATAGCAGGCCTGGGCGTACTTCGCAGAGTTTTGCTACATTGACCATCGCGAAGTTACAAAAAAACTCTGCAAAGTACTGCAAGTGGCAGAGTGCAGTGTGAACTGCAGTTTGTGCTGGTATTCCTGCCGCTCGGGTAGAAATTCTACCCAGGCGGTAGCTCCCGATCGTGAACTTACTGATCGTGATCGCGAGCGGGGAAAAAATCCCGCTGCAAATCGCGAAGCGGAGTTTTCTGCACTACGCGAGCTCCGCGGAGTGCAGAAAACTTCGCAAACTCCGCGTGCGGAGCGAAGTTCACCGCCCAGGCCTAAAAAATAGCAAATCTTTATCTAAACCAACAAGACCAAATACGATAAAAATCCAACATACAATACTCTTGAAAAATAGTACCTGTTCGAAATAACCTTTAAAGTGCAGGAAAATCAATAAAACACAGTTCTTCTGACTTGGTAGCTCCTCCTGGGGCTACCGCGATTCTGTATATGACAGAGTCTAACAGTTCCAGCCAACTGCGAGTGTGTGAGACCAGGGCTTGTGTTGAAGGGTGAGACGGTGCTCGCTGCAGTGCTGGCAGGTCACGGTACGGCAACGTAGCCGGATGATGTTCCGGTCATGCAGCGACGGAGTCGGTGACGTCCTTGCAGCGTGTAGCGAAGTATTACGGAGTGCGGTGTCCACAGGACCTGGTGCAAGCAGCGGCTCGTTGACGGAGTCGGTGAGACCAGGGTTGCGTTGCAAAGGGAGAAGTGAGGCGTTGTTCTCAGCGGTGCTTTCAGGACCCGGAATCGTGCGACGGACTCAATGACAGAGTCGGTTACCCTTTTCATCTGCGCCGACAATCAGAGACAGTACACACAGACACGGTGAGGTCTTTGCTATTGCTGAGACCTTGAGAACAGGGGGCAAGCTCACTTCAAGCCCTTGGAGATCTTTTCATCAAGCAGGGGACAAAGCAAGCAGCAAAGTCATTTTCTCCTTTCCTTCGCAGCAGGAAGCCACTGCAGGCCAACCACAGACAGCAAACAGCACAGGGGCAGTATTCCTCCTCAGCTTCTCCGGCTCTTCTCCTTAGCAAAGGTTCCTCTTGATTTCCCAGAAGTGATCTAAAAGTCTGGGGTCTGGGACCCTCTTTTTATATCCAAAAATACTTTGTTCTCTAAAGGCAGAGAGTGTCTATACCCAGCCAAAACCAGTTATGTGGGGCACTTTGCAAGTGCACAACAACCTCCATTGTCAGTGTGAGCCCTGGCTCCAGACACACCACAGTGGGGCAACGCCGTCATAGTGGATGACAGGCACAGCCCTATTCAGGTGAAGGTGCTACTTCTCCCACAACTCCAAATGCAGACCAGGCCTATTCATCCCAGCCCTGACTCATCAGACTTCTAAAGCCGCTGCCCCTCTCCAGCCCCTGTCATCCAAAAGCCGGACATGCAATACACAACCTAGCATAGACACACTGAATGGTTAGGAAAGAAAATACCTACTTCCTAAAAGTGGTATTTTCAAACACAGAATGTAAAAATCACCCTCACTAAAAGATGCCCTTTAACATTCTGAGTTAAGGCATACTAAACTTTACTTTTCCATCTTGTTCCTAGGGTCAGTTATATTTATAAGATGTTATAAACAAAGTCCCCATTCCGTCATATGGGAACAGATAGCCTTGCAATAGTGAAGAACTAAATTGGCAGTATTTCGCTATCGGGACAAGCCGCACACATCAGGGCATGTCCCACCTTTCACATACGATGCACCCTGCCCACAGGGGTACCTTGGTCCTACCTTAGGGGTGACTAATATGTAGACAAGGGAAGGTCTAGGGACTGGCAAGTGTGTGCACTTGCCAAGTCGACATGACAGTCCCAGTCTGCACACAGGCTCTGCAATGGCAGGCCTGACTCACAGTTTACAAGCTGCTTCTGTGGGTGGCACAATCAGTGCTGCAAGCCCACCAGCAGCATTTACTATAGAGGCCCTGGGCACACATAGTGCACTGTACTAGGGTCTGACAAGTAAAACAAATAAGTCAATCATGGAATCACTAATCCATAACAATAATTTACAATGGGAGCACTTGCACTTTGGCACTGAACAGCAGTGGCAAAGTGCCCTACGCATCTAGGCCAGCAAAACGAAGTCCAACACACAGCAAAAACACAGGAGGCAACAGCAAAAAATGGAAGGGAGACCCACACCAATGGTGCCAGGTCTAACAAGTCTGTTGCAGTGACTTAAGTGGACTAACACAACAGGGCTATCCCTTCCATTGGAATTGGGCAGACACCCTCGGAGCCTTTCTTGTGATACTACTGTCATGGCTACTCTTATGTGTAGCAAGATGCAGTACTACGGCGCTAACATCCAGCCTAGCGTACCCTGGGAATTCATACTAGCCTGCCTAAAGCTACTTTGCTGCACATAGTAACAACTGTCAGGACCAGAGAGTCACATGCTTTTATACTCATCTGGTCCTGCATGTATCGACCACAACCTCATCTTCAGAAACAACCAAAACCCACCGGTACCTACAAGCTGTGATTTTTAAAATCCACCCATTGAACTGCTGCTGGTGATTCTTCTGGAGGCAACCTTTTTGAGTCAAATCAAACTCTCAAAACATTTGTGGTCTCTGGGCTAACGGGCCCGTTCGGGCACCCATTAAGTGCATACACAGAGGAAGAAAGAAGAGCAGACAACCTGAAGTCAATGGGACGTATCTTACTGCATGCCTTGTTACACCAACTAGATCTGTTAAACACTCACCAAACACTGCCGTCATCCAATTTAACAGGCTTATGCACTTTCGTGTTTGTGGGTGACCTCAGAAACAGCACCACCCCTTAGCAGCAACACAGAGCATCCCAAAGTGAGAAACCCACTTTATCAGGGCGGACAGGGGGTAGTGTAATTACCAGTGTGTACCTAGGAGGCCTAGGTACACATAGACCGGGTCATGACCACAACAGGTTGGGCCCATGCTATGTTTTTGTGCATCCTTAAATGGTGGAATGGTGTGCTGTCTGCAGAGTCATGAAAGCAGTGTCAGGCGAAGAACTAAAGCCTTTAAACCAGGATTACACCTAGTGAACTCCGATTCAAAATCTAAAAATATAATGCTTCTTATACAAACCGGATACCTCAAGAGGGACAGTCGGTAAACCGGATGAATCTTCTTACACGTTCAGAATAATTTTTAACAGGAATAGAATATTTTTCACCTCTTTTAACAAGCACATGATTTCCATTTCCTCCTCCTTTATTCATAGTGAAAGGATTTCTAATAAATCTGATTGTTAGGCGGTTTCTAACAAACACAAAAAACTCATTTTTTATTCTAGTATACGAAGCTTTTGTCTCTGAAGTTCAATGCGAGATTATTTGCCCGAGTTCAAAATTAGGTTTCTACATGTAAAACAAAGGATTATGAATAACTTAAAAGAGTAAAGTGGAAAGGAAATATGATGAAATATAGAACTTCTAAAATATTCTCTTCAATGAATGTAATTTAATCATGCAGAAAGTCTTGTCAGCTCACATGTCAGAGGAACAACACATTTAAAAGAATATATCTTTTCTTTTGCCTCTCTAGTGACGGCATCCAGCTTCAAGGTTTTCCTTGAAAGAAGACCTGGGGCTAGTGTGGTCGATATAGCAAGTTGCAAATATACTTCAGTGGCTTGTTCATGTAATACTAATTTTTCGTGATCATGTATGCTAAGGTTTTCATTCTTTCCCGAGGTGTGTATAGATTATTATGGGCCCGATTCACAGAACTAATTTAAGACAAAATCCTAAACTTACTACCATTTTGGTATTCACAGAAGGCACTTACTCATTTTGGTATTCACATAAGGCACTTACTCATTTCGGTATTCACAGAAGTTAGGAGTCCTAACTTTAGGACTCCTAAATGCCTTCTGTGAATACCAAAAATCTTAAAATTAGGATTTTTCTCCGTTTAGTAGTAGTATAGTTAGGACTCCTAACTGTAGGACTCCTAAATGCCTTCTGTGAATACCGAAAGTCTTGAAATTAGGATTTTTCTCAATTTAGTAGTAGTAAAGTTAGGACTCTTAACTTTAGGACTCCTAAATGCCTTCTGTGAATACCGAAAGCCTTAAAATTAGGATTTTTCTCAGTTTAGTAGTAGTATAGTTAGGACTCCTAACTTTAGGACTCCTAAATGCCTTCTGTGAATACCGAAAGTCTTAAAATTAGGATTTTTCTCAATTTAGTAGTAGTAAAGTTAGGAGTCCTAACTTTAGGACTCCTAAACTGAGAAAAATCCTAATTTTAAGACTTTCGGTATTCACAGAAGGCATTTAGGAGTCCTAAAGTTAGGACTCCTAACTTCTGTGAATACCGAAGTGAGTAAGTGTCTTCTGTGAATACCAAAATGAGTAAGTGCCTTCTGTGAATACGAAAATGGTAGTAAGTTTAGGATTTGTCTTAAGTTAGTTCTGTGAATCGGGCACAATGTATTTATGCTCTGTGCTTAAAAACGAGGAGATTTCATAATGTAGGCCATGCATCTCACCATGTAAAATCCTGACCTCAGATTTTCTTGGTTCGTTTCCAGAAAGTATGGGAGGCCAGGCAGTGAATAATTTGTAAAAAATATAAGAGCGCTGTGGCTCTTGTCATTTGGCTGCAGCAGCTCAGCTCCCGTTAGCTCTGCCTAAAACAGAAGCAACTGCTAACCATGAAAGCGGGGAGAGAATATGGTGTATGGCCAGAGCTGCTGACTTCAGAGCAGGGGAGCCAGGTTCGAGTCTCGGCGTCCGCTGACCGTCCTCTGATTCTGGGCAAATCACTTAATCTCCCTGTGCCTACTGTACTAAATGTGTACTTAACCGATGCTCACGAAAAGAGCCGGTGTAGATGATCTGGTGTTGGTGCTGAGCGCTGGAAACCACAGGCTCAAATTAAGCGCAGCAATATACACAACAAGAATAAGAAAAAGAATAAGCTAATACAGCACACCCATCATAAGTTAAATTTGGTCCAAGAAAAGAAACAATGTTGTGGACATATGTTAATCCAAATTCAATAAGTCAATCCAAACAATCTTGAACTTATACAGGGAAATCCAATAATGCACAGGACATAATGGGTAGTCCACGAGACTTCTGTAGAAAACGTTCCTTTTATTAATTTTCTGAATAGTTTCCAGCGTATACAACAGCCAACACCTGTTTCGTCTGTACTAATCAGTATTCAGACTTTCTCAAGGCTAAAGATTGATTCTTAATGGATACGTAGTCAAACCAAGGTTGGTAGAAGATCCACACGTAGTCATACGACTAATAATTAAGAACAGTCACGAACAGAAGAAAACTGTGCTAAGTTTGAAATACAGCCTGAGCATAAATCACAAATAATGGCTGATTGAGCATGAGTCCAAAGAGTGAAGTTCCTAATGACAAAAGAACTAAGTAAATTAAAAACAATATATGTTGCTGTAAGAAGGACGTTCTTCAACCATGCCGCTTTGAAAGAAATGTGGAACAGCAGAGAGATCAAGGCAGTAATGTGTGAATAGCCTAATGAAGTAGTGCGATTCCACTAAACAACACACCAAATATGGTGGACCAACAACAGGAGGAGTGGCCTATCAAAATTAAAACAAAGGCCAACAGAAACCCTACTGAAATGGTGAAGTTCCATATATCAACGAGTTAAAGCTGTCGAAAAAACGGTCCGACCATGATACGTCAAGTCATTTTCTGTCCACAAGTCACCGCCGAGCCTGACGCGCGTGATAACGCTCATAAATCGACACGGGTCCATACACAACAAGGATATTGGCTTTGTCAAAGGGTCAAGACCTCGTAGCCCTCCCCACAAGGGGTTTTTGCATTCCAATCTGAAGAGCATAATCTCCAACTCTGGGAATGCTTAAAAATGGCATCAACTTTTCCTGGGGTCACGTTATATAGATCCCAGTAAACATAGGGCTAATTTGAGGTTTTCCTTTTTCAGGGTTACTTCTAAGCTTCCTGAACCCCCCCTCCCCGATGGCAGATACATCACATGCTGGTGCTGCCCCTGCCCACATTGGAGCACCACCATGAACAATAATATTGGGGAATAAGCCTACAAAGGCCATTATGGGGCACTCTTTGTGAGGCTCTGGCTGCTCATATATTATTCTTTTTTTTTCATTTAGTATTTGTTTCTTTGGGTGTCCTCATCCAATCCCAGACATCCACAGCTTGTTTTTCTTGGAGAAGGCTGTGGGGGGATCCCCAGGATCTTCTAGCCCACTTTCTTCCTACACAGAGACCCTATCATATGGGGCCACGCAGGAGCTGGCTTCAGTCTCAGTTTTTCTTACTTTTTTGAGAGTGGGTGTCCTGGTCCCACCAGGATCACCCAAGACTTCTTCAGACATTGCAGGCCACTGAAGGAGGCCTATGGCCCCTGCAGCACTGCCAGCTCCTCAGTTACACGGGACACCACAACACACTGTGAGTGATTGGGGGGGCCATTGCTGCCATGGCCCATCGACTCCCCTGCCAGCACTCATCCCATCATCCTGCAAACCTATGTTCCTATGAACGTGGGCAGGGAGTTACATTTCTGTTCCTTGCCCTTGCTCTCCTACGATGGGGTCCCTGTGACACTGGTATGACCCGAGCCCCGGGGATGGGGTATCCTAGGCCATATTATGGTTCAGGGAAGGGTGGCGTATGCTCCCCTCTTCAACTCAAATCTTTTATTGACCCTAGATAATTGGGTCCCCGGGGCCATTTAATGGATCAGATACGCCAGCCCTACACCCTCTCCCCAAAGTAATTATATCTTGCTCAGGTGATGTGGTCCCCAGGTTCTATTAATGGCTTGGAAAGACGGGGTGCATCTTCTCCTTCCGAAGATAATGACATCAGCCCCAGGGGCTAGGGTCCCGGCAGCCTTTTAGTGGCACAGGGAGAGGGACCGCATGACTGCTTCCCTCTAAAAGTACTTTATTGTGACCTCAGGGCAATGGCCCACTTCTGGCGGGATTTAAAATGAAAAGCTTACTCTTGTTTAAAAAAAAAGAAAATCAGGACACAGGGACTCAGTTCCTGAGTCCTAAAATGGATGCCGCAACATCATTGTTGATTTGATCATGGTCTATTGATCCGTCGGGTCCATGGATCCTCAGTGGCATGAAATTATATACATTTTTAACCTTAATTTCTCAAACCCTACTGACAGATTTACCCTGAATCACAAAGAGCACACTTTCTTGGTGAAGACCTAGATTTCTACCAAATTTGGTGTAATTCCATTTTTGTGCTTCGCTGTTCAAAATTGCATGGTGAAGATGTGTTTTGGGACCCCACACCCTTTTTTTTGTCCCCTGCATTCAAGGAAGGAGGTGAGACATTTTTTGTGTAGATTCCTCAGACTGTACCAAAGTTATAAACAAACCAAAAAAACAACTTCCTCTGGAAACTTGGTCCTAACATAACTACCCAGTGGTGACTGGCACTGGGTAATATAGAAATATATGCACATAAATATATACAACATCATTTAAACATTTAAGGCAGCCTGTGAAATAAATATAGCTAAAGTCTGAGGAAGAGGTCATGGTTTACGGAATGTCTCAGTTGCTCCACTTTTCCTCTTCACACCACATTTTTCTGAAGCCCCTCAATTAGACACTCTTTTTCTCCTGACAAAGTGAGGGCCAGCACAAAAGCAGAAGTCACTAACATTCTGGAATGGGTGTAGGGGTCAGTGAGCCCTCTAGTAGTCCTTAGTCCATCCCAGTTTTACTGGTGCCAACGGTGACCCCACCGGACGCCGCCCCAGGACTCAATTTCTATGTTGACTACAGGGGGCTCAACTCAGTCACCAAGCCTGAAGCACACCCTATCCCCCAAGCTGATGAGCTCATTCATCGGTTAGAGGTTGCCATGTTCCTGAGCACTTTTGACTTAACTTCAGGGTACTGGCAGATTGCTCTGACCGAGAGGGCTAGAGAGAAGTCAGCCTTCTCTACCCCAGAGGGCCACTCTCAGTTGAAAGTTATATCCATTAGGCTCAGGAATGCCCCAGCCAACATCCAGAGGTTGGTAAACCAGGTCTTAGCTGGGATGGCGGCCTTCAGAGCTGCATATTTAGATGACATGGCAATCTTCAGCAGCATCTTGCAGGACCACCTATTTCACATACAGGAAGGGCTTCAGGCTCTGCAACAGGAAGGCCTGACTATCAAGGCCAGAAAGTGCCAGATAGGGCAGGGATCTGTGGTGTACTTACACCTGGTGGGAGGGGAAAATCTGCAGCCCCTCCAGGCCAAAATAGAAACTATGCTGGGCTGGAAGCCACCAACAACTCAAACAGAAGTGATGGTCTTCCTGGACTTCATAGGGTACTACAGGAGGTTGTCAAGGAATATGGCACCATTGTTTGCCCCTTGACTGAGCTGACTGCCAGGAAGAACCCCTTGAAGGTGCTCTGGACAGAGGCTTGTCATAAAGCGTTTTACTCCGTAAAGCAGACCATGTGCTCAGCCCCAGTGCTCAAGGGCCCTGCCTTTTCCCAGGAGTTTATTGTCCAAACAGATGCTTCAGAGCTCGGTATAGGGGTAGTCCTAGCACAGCTAAATGAGGAGGGCCTAGATCAACCTGTAGCATTCATCTCTAGGGGGCTACTTCCCATGGAACAGAGGTGGAGTGCTATTGGGAGAGAAGGCTTGGCTGTGGTCTGGGCACTGAAGAAGTTGAGACCGTACTTGTTTGTGACTCACTTCTGGCTTCAATCAGACCACAGGCCCCTCAGGTGGCTAATACAAATGAGGGGTAAGAATCGAAAAATGTTGAGGTGGTCCATTTTCCTACAAGGACTGTACTTTATAGTTAAACACCTTGCTGAGTCTGACCACCACAATGCTGATGGTCCCTCCAGTTTTTTCTGCCTTTGGGAATAGAACTCCCAAAGAGTTGGGTAGTTCTCTTTACTTTCACATGGGGGGACATTTTAGACCTTCAGACGTAGGGTGCCAAGGGCTAGTTTACTGGACTCCTGTTCAGAACCACAGGGCCACAAAAGGCTTACTCCATCTTGAACCCGCACCTAGATCCAGCCTGAGTGGGATCTGACCCTCCATGTGCTGACCATCCAGTCCTGGACCCTTGAAAGTAGTGCCAAAAGTACCCATATAGCCAAAATCCCAAGGCAGGTAAGAAATTTGGCTGTAGACTGCTCTGAGAATCAGGAAGAGACCAGCAACAACCTGCTCGCTTATCCTCCCAAGGTGCATCTTAGGTCTAATTGACTTTGCAGCTTTTCCTGCTACCTTCCTCTTCACAGCAGCAGCACCATTCTAGTGGTCCATCACCAAAGGGGTATCCGAACTCATGAAATTATCTTCGGCTACAGCCCTCTGCCTTGTCCTGATGGAGATTTTTGACTTCCATTGCAGAAGTCCAAAGGTAGAAATCTTCACTGCCGCTTTGACCCAAGCCTATCCAGTGATGACAATCCCTCTTCAGACAACTCATGCAGCCTTGCCCCAGGGAAGTTTACCTTCTCAGAAAAACAAATTCAAGAATTTTATAAGTCTGATGGTAAGCGCTAACAGGACCCAATCCACTTCTTGTATCTGAAATGCAATCCATTGCTGTGGGCCTTATTTTTCAACTTTGACCCGGTCTTGGACAACTACATATCCATGGTCGATGCTTTGATCTTTTAAGCGCTAATTTATACTAAAAAAAATTAAATTCATAATTCCAGTGCTACTGATTGTAGTTTTGTCATTTTGTTGTCAAACTATTTATTAAAATTGACTCTGTTTTTCTAAAGTGGATTGGAATTTTTCTTGTGTTGTGCTTTCACTTTATTACTGTTTGTGTGCTGTATAAATACTTTACACATTGCCTCTAAGTTAAGCCTGACTACTTTTTGTACCAAGCTAACCAGGGTTAAGCACAGGTTAATTTAGAGACTTTTTGTGGTTCACCCTGCAAGGAATTGTTGCTGTTGCTTGACCAGGGCTCACACCCAAGTCAATAAACAACCCAATTTCTAACAAGGTGCTACAGGTAAAATAGGTAAATGTATCTCAGACTTAGAATAACCTCAAAAGTGCAGGCTCACTGTGAATAGTTTAGGCAGACTTCCATGTTATGGGCTGTAGGACAATCCTTCAATATACTTGTCATTGGCAACCTCCATCCCATTTTTTCCTAAAGCCAAAAATCTCCCAATATTTGGTGATCACAACTTCAAGATGCGCGTTTGCCTAAGTACAGCGGCTGGGAGGTCACCACTGTGAGACCCTCCCTCCAGAAAGAGTGTCTGATGGACTTGCCTTCTTATGAAATTTTTAAAGTCCTCCATGAAACTTGTTAGGAGGTGAAGCTGCTGGCTCCATTGGGAGAGGCAGACCCAAAGCAAACTCCTCCTTCCCAAACAAGTCAAGAGCCCACCTCTTGGAGCCCGTAATGCTTTAATTGTTGGCAATACCAGCACAGTAAGCACAGGACATCAAGCGTCAGGTGCAGTGTATGGGGCTGAGCACATTGTTACACTCTCTCCTTCACCTCCTACTTGATTGGCACAGTGCACAAGTTATACTTTGAACAGCAACTGGGAGGCGGGGAGACCCACTTGGGTCAGCAGCTACGTTGATCCCTCTGCTTTTTTCTTAGGTGGGGTGCCCTGATGGTGATTTAACAGCAATCAGGAAAGCAGAAAGATCCAATCCAGAACCAACATTAACTCTGGCATTGCGACCATACTAGTGTACACTTTTGGGCAGTTCCTCCACTCGGGCACAGAAGCTGGAGTCCTCTGGGGAATCTCCTATAGCCCAGGTATCTTCTGCTCCCCTCTATTAGCAGGCTAGGCAGGCTCCAGTATTGAGGCATGTCACAGCTCATTATAAAAGTCAGCTACATTAATGCTTTGTAGACTAATGGTCAGAACCTGAAGTTATGCAAGGAATTGAATACCAAGAATGTGTCCTTCCTTTGGGTGAAAGAAGTACGTTTTCTATGGTGCACAATTTAATGTTCTCACAGCACAAGGTAAAAAAAAACCTAATATATTCTGGAGTTGATTTTACTTCCAACTGTTAAGTTAAAGGGTCAAATGGTGTGGTTTTCTACAATGGTCAGAAGTAGTTATCTACCTTAAAATGTGAGAAGTAGTTTTCTTGCGTAATATGTGACCTATAATTCACCCAATTAAAAGTTGCTCAGAACAGTGCCAGGTGCAATAAAGAATATAAAAATTCAAGGATTGCAGTGGAAATCACAAATGTTGATGTTATCGCATACTAGGGGCCTGATTCTGATGCGGTTAAGAAGGCCTCCTAGTGGTATTTGCTGCATCCAAATTGGATCAGGAACGTGTCTTTCCAACCGACTCGGAAAGGTTTCGGACCGACCGAGTATGATGCGAGTTAAGCATTAGGAATATCCCAATCCAAACTCGACAGGCTTTGGAATGACCGAGCCGTATGGAGCAGAATGCGATGTCTCTATGGGCTGCGTTTCTGAACGACCAAGTACGATGCTGGATGTGGACAGCCTTTCTGAATCGTGCCGTCCAACTCGAATCGGCAGTCGGAATTAGACTATGGGGGCCCATAGTGGGCCTCCATGCACCCAGAGCCTTCCCAATAGGGCCCGTAGGGCTACCCATGGGTCCCCCCTTACCAACCTATGCATTCAGTCTGAACAAAGGCTCCCATTGAAGTCAATGGGAGTCCAACCAAATCGCATCTGAAAGCATCCAGATGCATCGGTCAGTTGGCCCAATCAAATTCGATTGTAAACCATTCCCAAACCCATTTGGTCGGGAAGCTTTCCATACCACATAAGAATCAGGTTCTAGATCTTCTACAAACTTCATACTTAGAGAAAGAACCAACCACTGTACAGATGTTAGGGTGACATACGGTTTGTAAAAAAACTTTAAGGTAGGCCTACATTGCAGAAAGTGGTACTTTTTCAATACTGGCAAGATAAGCCATCTAGTATATTTGATATAAAAGCTGCAACAAATATAAAAGTGCAAAGAAGTTTGGGGTGATGTGTTGTCACAGGGACAAGACAGTACATTGGTAACCCCATGCTGACCTAACAGGAAACAAATCACATTTCTGATAGTTTGAAGTCTGAATCTCAACAGCAGCCCTCATTCCCATAGATTAAGTGTGATCAGCAAATAAGGTTCAATACCCATAGTAGGAGATAATGAAAGAAAGTGATGGATAGAGGATTTTTTCAACTTCACCACTGCCTTCTGCCTTAATCTTTCCTCAAGGAAGTTTTTTTTTAAGTCACTTACTCTAAGCACTGACATTCTATAATGACCAAAAGAATGACGATAACACATTCCATCTTTGTAAATCTCTTCAATTGGCATCTTGTAAGGACAATTATACAAAATCACTCTAACCAAGCAAATCAAACCACACACCCTCACAATTTATCTTGTTACCAATGTAGACAAGCACATCAGCATTACACTGAGTGATAGTAAGCACTATACACATGCTATAATAAAATGCAGTACAATATATTACTATCTGCCATGTTGGATGGACTGGTGATCACTATGTTCTGCTATTTTGTCCTGATAGACAACGAAGGCACAGATGTTAAAGAATACCTATTTAATGATATACTTGTAATGCAAATTGATAATTCCTTGAGCTGCAAACTTGGCACAAGTGGGCCAGCAAATTGTCCAAATGGTGTTGTATGGGTAAGAATTAAGAAGCGTTTCTTCCTAAACAAATAATTATTCCATAAAAATCCCTCTTGGGTACCCATTTAGAATCCACATCAATGATATAACCTACGATTAAACAGATATTAAACCTACCTGCCATCTTTCCTGGGATCAGCTTGTATGGTGGCCCTTTCAAATGGCACTGTGCCGGACATTTTAAAGGGTCTTATATAGGGATATGAGTACACAAATGCAGACCACTATTACCCAGAAAAATCAAGACAATGATCAAATGTTTTCCCAGGAAGTGAAGCGCTTGCTAAAGTCATATGTGAACAGCTGTCGCTGGGATAATTCAAACAATATATTGCTGGCAATTCATACTGGATTCAGGGAGTATCATTCTACCTTTCAAAATGTTACAGCATTAGTATTTTTTGGGAAGAACAGCATTAGCAGACAATCTCCTCTTTACTTCACATCTGTAGATTTCAAACTGTTTGACATGGTAGGTAGGCATATAATATATCACCTCCCATATCAGAAGCCCTTTCAATATTATAGTCTAATACTTGGATTTCAGTATTGCCAAACACAAGTTTAAGGTTAGCATTCAAGATCCGTGTTACTAAGGAGGGAAAAATGAGTGGATTTCAACAGTCCTTCAATAGCACTACTTTTATTTCCCCTTTTTCTAGTACATTTGGATTTAACATTGAGTGCATCTATCATGATCTATATCTTTGTCATTCTTATGCTTCACTGACAATATTGTGCTTTTATCACACACAAATCAGGATGCAATGATAAGCGGATATGCTAGCATTACAAGATAACACAAGAATCACCTGGCAATTCAAATAAAACAAACTAAATGTATGACTCTTAGTGGCCTATGTCATTTTAAAGATATTAAATTGGTGGCATATCAATAAGAAATCGCACACAGTTGCCTTTATGTGGAAACACTGTTTTATAACATGCTTAAATGAATAGCAGACTTTAGTCAAAAATGGTACAGATAGGGACAAAGATATGAGTCTTCAGGCTGCTTAGTAACATTTATGGTGATTACAAACTGATTTTTATCCAGTTTGGTTGGCACTAATCGCCTCTCTAAAGTTTTCAGACATTTACATGAGTTTGTCCTCAAGAAAGGAGATATCAACTGCTTGCCACTTACATTTTAAATATATTGGTCTTGATGGCTTAAATATGTGAAGACTTCAACTGTAGTTAGGTAGCATTACTTTTAACCTGATAATTAGAAAGATACACTATTTAGTGAACATAACAAATATGAAGATGGCATCCACTCTATTATTTTGAAAGACTTATATTGGTAGGTATGACTCAATTAATGGATATGACACAGTATATGCTATGGTCTTTCTAGGTTGTATATATTAGTTTTAAATGTGTTCATACTCATTTTTGTTTTATTTTACTGGATTGAATTGTTTGAATCTCTTCTTGAAGGTGAGTTAAATTATAAAGAAATAACTAAATACATTTTACCTTCTAACTCTCAATATAATTGCATGCATATAGAGGCCAACCAAGCGAAGACTAAATCACCAAGATGGCCAAAATTGAATCCTCACACAATCAAAAGAATACCATCACTTGAGTTTGACAATCATCCCAATGTACAAACACTTGTTGATTATTTTACATTTGCAGTGTTGCAATGTATATCTTGCTAAGGTGAGAAACAACTAGGCATTTTCCCTGGCTGAAAATGAGAATGACTATGCTCATAATGGCTATTTCATTCATATTGAGCTAGCATAAAACATGCAGTGTCCTGTCTTAAACCAACTCAATAAAATGCTTTCTTATCTTCAAATAATATGTCTATTGATTACTTATTGAAGTGGACAACAGAGAAATGTGAATCTTTAGTCTCAAAATTCAAAATTATGCTCTGTTTTACAGTGCTCTACTCACAATAACCCTCTCCATACGCTCTATGTTATTTGGAAATTTCAAGTTTTAAATTTGGAACACTTTAGTGCATATCTATTCTTATATTTCTTACAAAATTTCAGTTTAAAACAAAATTAAAAGTAACATAATTCTTCATTAGATTTGTCTTGGAAAGAGTAGGAAATGATAATTGCCTTGTCATTACTTTGCACATTTTTACCTGAATGTTGCCAATTGTTAATTGTGTTATTATTTTCTTCATGTCATTGTATGATTCTATATCATACAGCCCAAAAATGTAATTCCGGATGCTCATTGTATGATCTGCTTTCAAGGCTGAATGGGGACTACTTATGGATGGAGGAGACATTGTGAGGCAAAGGGGGTTTTGAAATTATGCAGCTGGATCCTGACAGATATTGCCCTGCTCGCCTGATTGAGCCCACTATTCTTAATGTAATGACAAAAGCCATAGTAGTACTTGTAAAAGGCGTTTTCATTTTAGGCACAGCAATAGTAGAATTAGTAATAGTATTAATGTTAGTATAAGTTTTGTTAAAATTATTAGTGGCATTGCGATTTGTGTATTTAATGAGCTCTTGGAAATATCAATAAATACAATGGCACTTTACCACACAGTGCAATGACCAGGCGAGTTTACTTTTGTAAACACTTTCATGAACAAAGAAATGTGGTATTTCTTACCATTCCGACTTTCTTCATCCACAGATGCTATTGTTCCTGGAATTCCAGACCTTGCTAGCTTGCAGTCTAGAAATGAGAAAGTATAAGGACCATCAATTGATTAATACTGGTGTTTGGGTTTCAGTGTTATGTGGAAATCTACTCAAGAGAAATCTGAAATGTGCAAATGTGAACCTAAGACTCTCAACACTTTAATAAAAATAAACATATATAACTATTTCTGTGTTCATTCCACAGACTGAGAACTTGTACAACTGCTTTGGCTACATTCATTTATACTGCTATGCCCACTTACACAACCATGTTTGGATGTTTTTTTTGGTAGTAGGGTTTAGAATACATTCTAAGGTGGTTAAGCACATTCAGCACCTAACAAAGTATCACACAGACAATAACCAAACTCAAAGTCTGACTAGACCTGAATGAGCAATTAAAATTATCTAAATAGCTGCTCCCATGTCGTTTTCTTCCATTTTACTTACATCTGTGTCTTCACGAATACAGGTACGGTTTCAAAATCAAAGCAGAAGCACCAAATATGATGGATGTGCAGGTGTGTTACTAATCTTTGCATTTCACAACACGGTAACACATCACTACATCAAGATGCTCCTATAAAATTATAGATACACATGTACACAAGACAACGCCGTAGAGATGTTGCTATAATTGCACTAGTAATAACAACACTGGAGCACTCGCCTTTTGAGCAGGAATCATGTTATGAGTCTAATTAATGTATATGAGTGGACGAATACAAGACATTAAGGTGTACTCATAAAAATGAAACTTAAATCTGATTGGAATGCCATTTTGATAAAAAGTCAAGTAATGATAATGTTCAAACAGAATTTGGATGATGGCCTAATTACAGTGCGAAGGAGAAACAGACAAGCAATGTGCAGGAGATTATATCTAGCCATCTTACCCTCATATTGCCAGTCTGGAGTCAAAAGTATAGAGTCATCAATGGAAGCAGAGAAGAGTTATGAAAGAAAAGAAATAAGAATATAATAATGTTTTCAAGCAAGAAGTATTAACATGCAAACACAGTCATTTAGTAGAAGCAAGCGAGTTGTTATAGAAATGTGAGAGAGAATGTAGATTGTTTAATCAATATGCTGAAGAGTGCAGCTTGAAAGGAATTTATAAGTTACAGTTTAGATTTTGGGCTAGCCACTTCAAGCAAATAGTTTCAAAAGATACCAGAGCTCATGTCCATTACCTACAATCAGTGTATCTTTAGAATAATGTGGAATGCATTTGGCTCCTTTACCTAGCACAACTAGCCCCAAGAGATAAAACCCATTGCTAAGCATCTGCGGGTGAGTGTGACTATGAAAATGTGAATTAATAGCATTAAATGGAATGTTTGAGTACAGTACATAGAAAAAATGTTTTACATTATGTAACTGGCAACAGGCAATTTATAATTATTATAAAAAGATGTTCACATTACTATAATTAAAGCACAATCTTAAATGAGAAAAACATAGTTTGCACCTGTTATGAAAAACATTGGCAAAAATGTGATTATATTGTTGTGTCTTTTTGAAAAAGACGTATTTGGGTGTTTGAGGGTTATTCAATATACAGATTTTTAAAATGAGTCCTGGATGTCTAATCTACAAGACCTTCTTTCTAAAGAAACGTCCCTTAGGGGTGTTCTTTATTTCTATGCCCTATGCAGAACTTGTTATTGGTGGCTCCTTTAGAGATACACACATATTAACTATGTATGCTGTCAGATTTCATGTATTTAAATCAGTAATATATTGTATCATGAGGCAACATTCCCATTCTGACAAGTTATGGGTATTTTAAATTGTAAAATTTAGAATAATTCACTATAATGATTTAATGAAGACTATAAACAAATGTTGCAACAGTGTTGTATTATATTTAACTATGCGGTGGCTGCAGTAACAGAGAAGTGACCAATAAGATACAAGAATATTGGAGGAAGGTATTTCCAAGTAGAAGGTTTGGTAAAGTAAGTGAACGTGGTGACACGTTAGTCTTTTCATTAAGTAATCTGCCCATTAATGCTGATAAAATGACTTTTGTGATACAAGAGACAATGATTCAGATGTTTAAGAAAGGAGAAACAATAAAGCATTTCTCAAATGTTGCTCAAGAGAGAATTTCACCACCCAATACACCACAGTTTATAGACCTTTTGTTTGAGGGAATTTTTATATAAATGGCGGTTCTAGTGAAGATTCTAGAAAGAGGAATGTGCATCTTATTTTTTATGATAAGCACTAGCAGGTCACAAATGTATATACTGCCTTTAAGCTAAAGTATTTTGTGCAAAATACATAATACATTTAGTTTGCCAATCAATTTCATTAAATTTAGTAACCAGTGAAACATTGAACAGAGAGTGCACCCTGAGGTTAGGGTGAAAATGTATACAAACCATGAGTGAAAAAGTACGGTTGAGGTAGAGCTCCATAAAGGGTATGAGCTAGAGCTCAAAGTGAGTGAGTTATTCACAACTATCAAATATAAGATTAACAGCAGAAATCAAATCATTTTTAAGGAGCTAAAATTATAACACATAGGCCCAATTTGAAGCCTTACTCAGGGGTATTTTTGTATAGTAGAGACTAAAACGAATCCCAGCATATTGGGAAAGAGGAGTTTCCTAGTTGTGGAAAAGCAGAAGTTTTGATTATTGTTATCAAGTTGCAGGAAATGCAAGGTCACTCATATAATGGTTGTGAATCTAGGGACACCAGCTAAATAAAAGCAAAGCAGGATATCACCTGCAAATAGGCATAGACTGAAATGATTCAACAGTATATAGGGTCTAAAGGTGTATCCTAAACAAAAGTGAGGACTAGCAAGTAAGATACCAAAATGGGCAGTGTACAATCATGAATGGCCTCGACTGCCCTAGCACGCTGTGAAAAGCTCTTGCTGCAAATTTATGATATTTTGTTCAGGCAGTCGGGTGTATAATATAATCTGTTTATGGAATTATGTGGAATGTATCTCATTGCTGAGATAATTAGGAGTTGGAGCATGTCTAAACTAAGATTCTGTCACTCCTTTTTAGTTAAATCGAGTTGCAAATCTTCTGGCCCAATTAATTTTATTTTTGCTGTTCAAGTGTGTTAAGATTTGATATGTCTTTGAAGTAAAACACTTACAGGTAAAGGGTAAAGCCTAATGAGATAGCCTTATTTCTACTGACACATCTATCCCTAAATTAATATCTTAATTTTATATATCTAAAGATATTCACTCTTGTCCCATTGCTAAATTATCATGTAAAACAGTGAATGGGAAGAAACCGTTCTCATCGAAGAGTTATTCTTATTCCCACTTCCTTTTTCCTCTACAGTCTCGCACTACTAGTGCGCCCTAATTGAATATTTGGGTTGCCCCAAAGCTGTAAAAAGGCAGTCTTTTATACCTTGTTTAATATTCTCTCCATAGGCCACATATTTTTTCTCAGTGTCGTCAAAACTAGAATTCTGCAGAAAGCAACCTCCCAGTCCTAAAGGAGCAGATAGATTCTATTTTGCAGTTCATGGAGATTAACTCTCCCCAAATAAAGGACAGATTTAAACAATTAAAGGTACTGAAAACATCTCATTTAGATTTCAGGACAAGTCCTGCAAAAGAAACAAGCAATATGGAAGTATCACCATCTTCACTAAGATTATCCTTCCACCTTATGATAATGATCACTGTTTCTTCTTCTTTACATCTAGTTGATTTTATCCAAAAGCTTACCAGAATTGAGTTTATTGTTATCTTGCACTCATGCACTTACTTTAATTCTTAACAACCGTACTGATTTAGAAGTCACCATACCTTGCAGTTATAGGGTTAGATATGACTTTAGCATGTTAACCAGCATTCCTTTTATCTTTCATTATTAGGTTCAAATCGTTCCATTATTGGGAAAATATTGATAGATTTTTTATTTCCAAAAAGAGGGCTGCATTACCGCTGCATATTTTTTCAAGCAAAACAGAGATTAGGGCAAACTTGTATGTAATTATATTTATCTATATTTATGGCACATGTTTCTGTAGGACACACAAAAAAACAATGGTGAAAAAGCAGCACCCTTGGTTAGTCCCATGGTGAGTATTAATTAGGGCAATGTACCAATGAAAATTCAGCAAATTATTCCCTGATCATCATGACCTAGGAGGGAAATGTATTGCTTCCAATACTTTGCTCAAGTGTAGCAAGTTTAGAAGGCGACATGCCTTTTTGCCATCTAGAAAACAGACTGGTTAAGATTCCTTTGAGTCATCTGTAAAGTATGTTCCTTCCCAGATGTAACCAGTATTAATTATCAATAAATGATATGGGGGGAACCAAAATCTGATCACTAGAGGCCACTATATGAATGGAGTTGGTCAACTGTATTTCCAACACTTTCAAAACCAGTTGTAATATAGCCTTATAGCCCACTTCTGAGGGCTATACCAGTTGTTAAAGGCCCTGAAATCAAGTTATAGGACTGACCTGCAAGGGAGTGCCTATAAAGAGGGTGAGAGCCTTTACCAACCGGTATATCCTGAGGTAGAAGCACTATAAGGCTTGTAGAACATTCCACCCACTGGGTGGAGAATGTTCTAAATTAAAATGGAGAAATATGAAGACAAACATTTGAATGTTGGAGCTACGGGTTTATACCAGTCATTATTAGCCTGGAGCTACTCCATTGTCTTCAATGGATAACATTCCAATATTCTAATGTATATTATAAAGTGTTATAGGTCTATATGACCCACATCTTACTGAGAGTTTACCTGGTGGAAAAAAAATATGAATTTGTATTTGTTTTTACTGAATGAGTGAGGTGGTTCATCATCTAGAAGGAGTGAATCAAAAAACTAATTTAGATAACGATTTATTCCTTTTTTAGATATTTTATTTATTTCTCCAGGTACCACACTGTATATGGAGAGCTTTATAAGCATGTAAAGCTCATAATATATTCCCACCCTCTTCTTTAAAACGAGCTGATATGTTCTGCACAATCTTCCTATAATAACCTACATCCTAAACCTCTAAATCTAAATGATCAGATTCTAAAAACGTATCCATATCCTGCTCTGAGAGTGCTAACGATTGAGCATAAAGCTCTTATTAAAATGTTAAGATTGTAATCATTTATTTCAGGTCCCTTTAAACAGCCCCCATCTAAGGCATTTTCACACGCTTAACCTGATTAGGGAATGCTTTAGCTGTAATACTTCAGATCAGAAATGTACCTATTTTGTGATCTTTTTCACACACTAATTGGTACATTATTTAATATTTAGCCAACTCCTTTTTATACTTAATCTCCTTAGTTTGAAAAGTATAATTCTTTACTTCATTTATATTTTCTAAATTATGGATGATGACCATCATATTTTGTAATATTTACAGTTCAGACTTTTTAATCATCAGGTCCTCACTTTCTTTTTATTATATTGTTAATCTATTGGGCAGTTATTCAACTTCGTAGATAGGCCTTAAATGTTTCTCGTGTTATACATAACCTTGATACTCCTACAGTAAACTCAAATATCTCCTTAATTACTGCCATATTGGTGTCCTGAAGTTCGGTATCGTACAGCATTGGCATATCTGCACATCATTTGAAATGAGTAGACCTACTACCTAGCTTACACACAATATAGATTGAAGAATGGCTTGATAGCATCTGGGAAATAATACTGGATTCTAGGGTATAAAGACAGCCTTCTGATCACCATTTGATCAGAGCATGTGAGGAATGTCCATCAGAGGGTGTATGACCTAATTAAAAGTCCTACTTTGAAGTGAAAGCAACGTGTGGAGTTTATCTGACTGAAGTCCTTCTGGTATAGTGTGGTGATGTGTTGCATATAGGAGATGTGATTTATAATGTATGATGGAACAATATTATTTACAGGAATAAGAATTTGTATAGATGTTAAATTTGAAATGCATAATTCAAGCAAAATAGCTTAAATTGCTCACTTATGGCAACCTGAAAACATAGTTATACTTGTTCATTAAGCTATTAATACTCGGAAAGTAAATTACAATACAAAGTTGTAAAACGACCTCACCTGCAATAACTCTACAATACATGTAGGCTAAAGTGGCTAGGTCAGCTTTCAACAAGAGTAAGGGCTCAAAAATCAGCAGGGAGTGCTGCAAGGCCAGCAAGCACTCAGTAAACTTCGCAAGCGACACACTGCTCATCAATCATCAAACTATTTAAGGGCAAGATAGACAAGACCTGACAGCCTGTTAATGGCACCTTTGCTTCTAGATTCCTCATGATGAACTCTAGAAAACACCTAAATGATCACCTTTAGACTACTAAAGATCTGGCAAGACAATGTATGTTAGTCCCTGCAGCTCACATCATGGGAAACTGATTCAGCAATTTAATAATCATTTGTTGAGTTGGTGCACTGACACTTCTTTCAATTATCAGCAGCAGGTTCCTGGATGTTTTCAAACTTGATCTGCATGTGCTCCTACTGAAGAGGCTTACCTGACTGCTTTAGAAAGTGCTTCCTAATTACAGACCTGACATTACTTGGAAACAACATGAAGAATTAGTTAAAACATAGCTCCATAATAACATCAAGCTCAGCACACTCCTATAAGATTAGCGTTCTGGCTGAGGTCAGATTACATATGAAGGTAGCAAACTTCCAAGCATCTAAAATACTGTTTGGAATACAGTCAATGTGTTTCAATGCCTTATTTTACTGCATGACCTCTCTGATACCTTAGAAACTATGAACGAGCAAGTGTCTAAGATAACTTCACACTCTCAATGGGCTTCAGTGGCACGTTCAGTGGTGATTTTGCAATAAATTGCATGGCAAGGAGTGGCTCATTCAGATGCTGTGTGGCTTCACACCACTACTCATTGGCATCTCCAAGTCCACAGGTTTCTAAATTGCCACCAGTTGCAGCATAATGATGCACATCACACACAAAAAAGACTGCTTGGCACCAATCAACCTTGCTCTGTAAAGTGAATTTTTTCATAACTGCAGACCATTTCAGTAGGGCCATTATGGTAGCACTTTTCTCACTGGCAAGCTATGACGCATCTGATAATCCAATAGAAAATCCTTCATTCAACTGCTGTCTAACGGAAGTTGTTTTAACAATTATTAGACCAACTCAAATTCTAGGAAATCTCCATTAGCTCATTTTGCCATCATCGTCTTTAAGACATGCTAACTCATCTATAAAGTAATTAATGATCACACCAGTTTATCTGTTGAATCTGGTGACCAAGGTCAAGAATTCTAGAAGGACATCGAAGATATGCAGAACCAGCATTTCCAGAAAGGAATCCAGAAAGTACAGATAAACCAATATGATAGGCCAGGCTTTTTCCTCTTAAATTCCAAATGTGTGGACATTCTTTTGAATCAAAACGTACAAAGTAAATTTACTCCCGATTCAGTAAAGAGCACAGAATGCCACTGTTCAAGCAACAACTTGCTGCAGTGTAATCAGCTGATAACTGGGTTCACATAAAGAGTATATTCCAAATGCCCTGCTCCAACCTTAACACCCTACAGCTGCACAGTCCTCCCTACCCCAAGTATAAGTGTCACCATTCATTCAAAAGTGCCCATCAACATGCTGCACATTCATCCTTGCAAACCTTCTTCCATCCTCCCTTCCATGCTCTAACCTGCCATACATGTTGGCCTTCTCCCTACCATAATTTCCCTCATTGTATTGTCAAAAAGTATTGTACAATGTTTCATTGCATTGGTGTTAGTTTTGTTTACATAGTTTGTTTACATACAACTGAGTAAAGCTGGTCAGAGTGTTCAATGGCCCTGTGCCAACCACATTCAACTCCAGCACAGCTTTACCAACTGATGAGGATTTTCAATTTTGACTTTTCTGCTCACTGCAATTGCCAAATCGGTTTAAAGGTCCTACTGGGTGCCTCATTCCATGGACACTTCCAGATGTCCAGTTGACAATCAAATGTGTAAAAAAGGTTTGTAAAAAGCATTTGTAAGTCTTACATTGTAAATTCTTATACACAGAATAAGCACCATTTTAGAATCAAACCCTGCACTTACTTTGCCCTTTTAGTCCTTACCAATTAACTAATTAAGGAGAAAAATCAGATACTAGTGTTTTTTTCCACGTTCATATATGTGTTGTTGGAGAGGAGGATTCTCATGTGTGATCATTTAGAATACATACAACCACCACAAATACTTCAACTTGCAGCTATTCACAAACACTTTGGATGGGTATGCCTACTATGGCAACCTCGTAGAAGCACCCCTAAAATAGATAAAGATTCTGAGTTGACTACATATGACCATTTTTGTGAGATCCGCTGAATTGCACCCAGGCAAGAGGGCAACATGCAGCAGCTTAGCACAGAAGAGCAGCAGTCCTTAAGAGCAGTAGTCCATCAGAGTGGCAGTCCTTTCAGCGGCACAGCAGTCCTTCTTCCTGGCAGAGTATCTACAGGTCCAGAAATGTACTGAAGAGTTTGTGTCTGAGGTCCAGTATTTATGCCCACTTGTGCCTTTGAAGTGGGGAGAAACTTCAAGAGGCATGCTTTTGAAGTGAGACCAAACATTAAGAGTCGGGGACACAGAGCTAGTTAGAGAGAGGTCCTGAACCAATGCTCCAATAGGTAGTACAACAACAATGTAAGTGGTATCAGTTCCTAAGAAAAAGGGAAGGTATATAACAGCCAAGTCGGCTATGATCAGTGTGCGGTGTCTCCAAATAGACTTGAGTGTGCAGAGAGGAGAGAAAGAGTACTCCTGTATAAATCTTGTGGTGCCCTCACACACCCTTGCGAGTGTATCGCATCAGCATTGGGCAGGTGCTCCTCGTGGGGGTGGCGCTGCAGTCCCTCACGGGCCCGTTTTAAGGGGCTCTCTGGCGGAGATCTTTCAGGAGTAGTCGCATTTGTGCATGAGGGTGTGTGGGTCGGGAAGTGGTGGTAAGTGAAAGATAAAATGACCCAAAGGACCAAAACAGTTTATTGGAAGGTCCTTTGAATCAGGATAAAAAATGTCACGGGGATGGAGACGCAAAATAATGTTGAAATGAGAGGAGAAACTAAGCAAATAAGATCCCGCTGCTCTGAACCCGTGTAGTGAGTATCAAGAGTGTTAAGTGTAGAATGGGGTCGACATGCTTCGCGCTAAATATTGGTCCCTAGTGGATCCTAGAGCGCTTCATCAGGACCAGTGAGAAAGAGTGTAGATATGGGAATGGGGGAAAAAGACACCCTATATTCCCATGTGTCCTTCTTATAGGTTACAATAAACAGGTACTGTCGTTGGGACACGTAGTTATGCGTGTACACTGTTCTCAGCCTAAAGGAGACAATAAAAGGGGGAGGGGGGAAGGAAGAGAAAGAAAACGAACATCATCACACATCCATAGAGTAGTGCTCACTCATAAATGTGCTAGATTCACGTGTTCCAGTGTACCGGTGCGGGGTGCATACTGGGAGCATGCACGTGCGTAATTAGTAGGGTGCTAATTTTGCATGCTCTTTGAAGAACGCGCTCGACACCAACTGGTATCGAGAATATAGGATGAGATCAGTGTCATCCTAGGGTTGACAATGTGACACCGGAAAGAATAGTTAGATTCGGGCTACTAAATGGCGGTCGGAGTGAACTATACTTATTCAGCAACCGTGGTGATCATAAAGTAAAAAATGTGGGTGCGTAGTGATATTAAAAGTATCTCGTAAAGTACGCTGTTCTACCGTGAACATCCCTATGTATATACCGTGAGCGAGTGGTCGCATGGTATCTAAGCGCTAGAGGACACAGGCGAGCCTCCCGGCATCATGGAAGGGGCGTGTTATGAGCACAGCAGGGAGTCCAAACTTCCGAAATGGGTGTTTTAGTAAAATAAAGAACCCATGGATAGCGTAACCCTCCAAAAACATGCAACATACATACATAATAAAGCGGTAATAAACAATTAAAAAATTTGTACCCTCCCTAAATAAAGGATGGGCCTCCTCAGCAGTTCCGTAGGCAGGTAGAGGCAGCTAAATGGTAAAAATATTAAGAAGACAAGACGGGGTTATTGGAAACAGTAACACCGAAAGTGTTACCTTAGGGCTTCTTCTGGTCGGCAGCAGCGGGAAAGAAAATTGACCTACTTTGCACTCTTCCTTTGTGTGCGGGACAACCTACCCGACATCCCCGGATGCTGGTAACATTGACGTGGAAGGTCTTCCGTTAGATATAGGGCTGATAATTGGTTGGCAGGAAGTTTGAGGTGTCAACGTCATACATAAGTGCCGAGCGAGGGGTAGCCGGTACAGTGGTACTACTGGGCGGCCATATTGGAAAGGTGTACTGGGTCATAGTAGGTAATGGAACTATTCGTATACGGCATCGTTATAAATCCAAACGAATGTGTACGTGAGTAGATATCTACATATCCTAAGGCGCCGGGGAGTTGCTGGTTTAACAGCTGGAAGCCATTCGTGGGAAGCAGTAAGGAAAAAGAGACGCTTATATGAGGCATAGTGGTTCCTTCATAAACAAGATATACCATACACTGGGCCATGACGGGGTGCTTGTCCGTAATATAGACATAATCAACAGCTGGAAATGCTGACTGCCCTGATAGGGATCTTACAGTGACCTAATGAGAGTAGTGAGGCGCATAATAGCCCCAACAGAGTGGTGTGTGTTGTTGCTGGTGACATTGCTAATAGGATTAGGAGGCATCAGCGTCCGTGTGGTGTGCTGGTACATATAGAGGACTGAATGGTGATCATAATGGTGTTACACCACCCTCGCCTCAATAAGTCATTGAAAATAACGTGCACACTCCTAATATGGGATGCTGCCCTGTTCGTAGAGGCACATATAATATAAGTACGTGAATGATGCCCACTAGGTATATCTAAGTATAGGGTGTCGGTTGTGTGTGGATTCACTAGAGTCATGTATTGATATATCACTGGTATCATGCTGTGTAGGTTCGAAACTTTATCTCGGTAAACCACCCAGATCAAGACAGAAACAGGTGTAATCCTGCATATTGAGCGAGGCGCATGAGAGATTGATGGGGCCTATATCATGCGTAAGGTAAAGTTCATTGAGTCAGATCGACACAGGGTATCTCGTTGTTAAGACCTCCCTTGTTACTTTTAAGTCTGAAAACCCATCGTTGCTCACGTTTGAAAAGTGCTGACGCTGTCCAGTGAGGGTTTGACTCTATGACAGTCCACCGTAGGCTCTCTGGGGGATGATTTTTCTCTAGAAAATGGCTCTGTAATCTCGTTGCGGAGCGTCTGCATCGAATGGTGCTTTTGTGTTCCCCGACGCGCATCTTAACTGATCGGATTGTCATCCCTATATATTTGGAACCACAGGGGCATGTGATCAGATAGACGCAGTTTTTCGTGTTGCAATTCGTATGGCGTCTCTGCTGCCAGGGTCTTGGGTCTTGTTAGTCCCAGATCAAGTTCTTTAGTCATGCTGGTCTGGGGACAGACTGCACATGAGCCACAAGGATAGTGGCCTACTACAGGGGGTAGTGTCCATAGTGTTGGTTGTTGGCTGATCGTTTTCTTGGGACGTGTATGTATCAAGATGTCTCGCAGGTTCTGCGTCCTTTTAAATGCGAACAGAGGTATTGGACCTGCTGAAAAGTTCCCTGTTTCTAAAATCCTCCAATGTTTCTTTATAATTTTTTGAATTTTGTTCGAGTTGGGAGTGAAAGATGTGACACAGGTTAATGTGTCTGTTTTGGTTCTTTCTCTGACTTCTAGCAGGGCTTCTCTGTGATTATTCTTGGCTCTCTTCCGAGCCTGTCTTATGATTCTTGGTGGATAGTCTCTTTTGATCAGATTGTCAGTTAGTGTGTCGGCCTCTTTCTCAAACTCTTTAGTAGTGTTGCAATTTCTCCGAAGGTGGAGGAACTGGCCCACAGGTAAGTTGTTTCTTAGTGCTTTTGGATGGTGACTTTGAAATAGGAGCAGACTATTCCTGTCTGTTGGTTTTTTGTAATTGGTGGTCTTGAGAGTACCATCTTCGGGGGATATCAACAGGTCAAGGAAGGGAATCAACTCAGGCGACAGAGAACCCACGAATTTGAGGAAGGGGTTGGTAGTGTTGATCCAAGTGAAGAAGGATTGGCAGGTCTCTTCGTCCCCTTTCCAAAAAATGATGATATCATCAATATAGCCTCGCCATAATAGAATATTGTTCGTATATGTATTGATATTGGTAAGGATGTGTTCCTCCTCAAAACTGGCCATGTAGAGACATGCCAGGCTCGGCACAAAGATGCTACCCATACTGGTGCCCTGTACTTGATGGTAGAGTCTATTCCTGAAGGCAAAAAAGTTTTCTTTGAGGGCAATGGTCGCACAATCACAGATGAAGGTGATAGGTGTGGCAGATGGCCAGGGATTCAGGTTGTGTAGAGCATGTTCCAGAACTGCGAGAGTCGCGTTCTGGGGAATGCTGGTATAAAGCGCTTCCACGTCTAAAGTGACCAAGAGGGTGATTGATTCTGGTTCCTCAAAGTGTTCAATGAGGTTAAGTACTTCTGTGGTGTCTCTCAGATATGTCGGAGTCTTAGTGACCAGGGTGCGTAGGAATACATTGCAGAATTTGCTGAGAGGTTCCAGTAAAGAATCAATCCCGGACACGATAGGTCGTCCGGAGGGTGGGTTAATACCCTTATGAATCTTGGGTAAGCAGTAGAAGTATGGTGTGCGTGGGTCTTTTTTGGTGAGGAACATGGCTTCATCCTTCGTGATCCAACCTTCCGTTTCTGCTTCAAATACGAGGCTTTGTATCTTAGTAGATAACCATGGAGTGGGGTCTTCCTCTGTAGGTTCGTAGTAGCTGGTGTTAGATAACAGGCGTAGATACTCGACATCATATGTTTCCTTGCCCTGTATTACAATAGCTCCGCCCTTATCAGCAGGTTTGATAATGATAGTTTCATCTTCAGCCAGGTTTTTAAGAAGTTGTCTTTCCTCTCTGGAGAGATTGATAAAGGGGCGGCTCATTGTAATTTTCTCAACATCTATCAGGATGGCCTGTTCGAACGTCAGGACCTCATTAGGAGTCATGGCTGTGGTGGGTGTAAATCCTGATTTGTTCTTAAGGCCACAGCCAACTGATGGAGTTTCAGGTTTGTCTTGGAAGAAGGCTCTTAGGCGTACTTTTCGAAAAAGATTGGTGGAGTTCCTGATGTAATGTAAAGTCATCTTCCTTAGGTGTCGGGACAAATCCCAGGGCTTTTTCCAACAGTCTGTTTTCACCTGTGGTCAGAGGTCTAGATGAAAGGTTCACCACTGAGGTCTCGCTGTCTTGCTCCGTAGGACCATCTGCTCTGGCTCCTGCCCGTGGACGTTCTTGATTCCTCCTCTTCATGTTGACCCCATTCTACACTTAACACTCTTGATACTCACTACACAGGTTGAGAGCAGCGGGATCTTATTTGCTTAGTTTCCCCTCTCATTTCAACATTATTTTGCGTCTCCATCTCCGTGACATGTTTTATCCTGATTCAAAGGACCTTCCAATACACTGCTTTGGTCCTTTGGGTCATTTTATCTTTCACTTACCACCACTTCCCGACCCACACACCCTCATGCACAAATGCGGCAACTCCTAAAAGATCTCCGCCAGAGAGCCCCTTAAAACGGGCCCGTGAGGGACTGCAGCGCCACCCTCACAAGGAGCACCTGCCCAATGATGATGCTATACACTCGCAAGGGTGTGTGAGGGCACCACAAGATTTATACAGGACTACTCTTTCTCTCCTCTCTGCACACTCAAGTCTATTTGGAGACACCGCACACTGATCATAGCCGACTTGGCTGTTATATACCTTCCCTTTTTCTTAGGAACTGACACCACTTACATTGTTGTTGTACTACCTATTGGAGAATTGGTTCAGGACCTCTCTCTAACTAGCTCCGTGTCCCCCTCTCATTTTTTGGTCTCATTTAAGTACGCTGTCAGCCGTGGGACATCCCTCTATTCTCTCTCTTTATTATTATTCTCCTCCAACACGTGGTCCATATCCTAGGACCACTACCGACCATAACCCAATCCTACCTTACGTTGCCCCTCTGGCAACATGGACCACCCTGGTCTGAGCTTTGACGATGATATGGTAGCCGAGATTCTAAGGGCTCCGGCTTTACTTGCAGAAGATGGTAGTGTTCCGACCGGCAGCGGGAACGACGATTGGAAATGACTCCAGACATTAAGGAAACTACAGATCAAGACAGCACTACATGGGACAATTATGACGAAGTACCTCAGAGCCAATATTGCCCCTAATGGATTACTTATAACTCTGGTCCCCAGGATATTTTTAGAAGATCTGACGTTCCGCCGTGAATGGTCTAGAATATCTTGGAAGTGCACCCGCGATTGGCTGGTGCTTATTAAAAACACAGCCAAACGGCTTTCGGATGACTTACTCATTCAGATAACACTATCCGAGAATAGACTGAAAACTGGTATTTCTATCACAGCATTTAAATCAAGACTTTCAGAAATCAACCAAGAAATGAACGACCATAAAGAATACCTCACCAAGCAAAAGATTAACCAGCTACAAAAAGATGTCAAATGTTTTGACAAAGAGAAAATTTACCCATAAACTAAAGATGATTATGTGTTTCCTAATAACGATACCACATCGGACGATGCCAGTAGTAGCAATTCCGGAAGATCAGATTCCACTGGCAGTGAATCAAACTACAACAACAGACAGCAAGATCCAGAGGAGGATACAGACATCAACTAATTCCACCACCCCTATTCCACGGTTTCCCTACCCACCCCTTTCAGACACCAATATATCAGGGGCCATGGATGGGTCCACAACCCATGTGGAATGGACCGCCAGGACAAAAACCATTACCGAACTACCAACTGTTTCAGAACCCCCCTTTTTTCAACAGAGGGAGGGGCAGAGGAAGAGGCAGAAGAAGAGGAGGAATTAAGAACGTCCACTGGCAGTAGCCAGAGCAGATGGTCCTACGGAGCAAGACAGCGAGACCTTAGTGGTGAACCTTTCATCTAGACCTCTGACCACAGGTGAAAACAGACTGTTGGAAAAAGGCCTGGGATTTGTCCCGACACCTAAGGAAGATGACTTTACATTACATCAGGAACTCCACCAATTCTTTCGAAAAGTACGCCTAAGAGCCTTCTTCCAAGACAAAGCTGAAACTCCATCAGTTGGCTGTGGCCTTAAGAACAAATCCCGATTTACACCCACCACAGCCATGACTCCTAATGAGGTCCTGACGTTCGAACAGGCCATCCTGATAGATGTTGAGAAAATTACAATGAGCCGCCCCTTCAACAATCTCTCCACAGAGGAAAGACAACTTCTTAAAAACATGGCTGAAGATGAAACTATCATTATCAAACCTGCTGATAAGGGCGGAGCTATTGTAATACAGGACAAGGAAACATATGATGTCGAGTGTCTACGCTAGTTATCTAACACCAGCTACTACAAACCTACAGAGGAAGACCCCACTCCACGGTTATCTACTAAGATACAAAGCCTCGTATTTGAAGCAGAAACGGAAGGTTGGATCACGAAGGATGAAGCTATGTTCCTCACCAAAAAAGACCCACGCACACCATACTTCTACTGCTTACCCAAGATTCATAAGGGTATTAACCCACCCCCCGGACGACCTATCGTGTCCGGGATTGATTCTTTACTGGAACCTCTCAGCAAATTCTGCGATGTATTCCTACGCCCCCTGGTCACTAAAACTCCGACATATCTGACAGACACCACAGAGGTACTTAATCTCATTGAACACTTTGAGGAACCAGAATCAATCACCCTCTTGGTCACTTTAGACGTGGAAGCGCTTTATACCAACATTCCCCAGGACGTGACTCTCGCAGTTCTGGAACATGCTCTACGCAACCTGAATCCCTGGCCATCTGCCACACCTATCACCTCCATCTGTGATTGTGCGACCATTGCCCTCAAAGAAAACTTTTTTGCCTTCAGGAATAGACTCTACCATCAAGTACAGGGCACCAGTATGGGTAGCACCTTTGCGCCGAGCCTGGCATGTCTCTACATGGCCAGTTTTGAGGAGGAACACATTCTTACCAATACTAATCAATATACGAACAATATTCTATTATGGCGATGCTATATTGATGATATCATCATTTTTTGGACGAGGAGACCTGCCAATCCTTCTTCACTTGGATCAACACTACCAACCCCTTCCTCAAATTTGTGGGTTCTCTGTCACCTGAGTCGATTCCCTTCCTTGACCTGTTGATATCCCTCGAAGATGGTACTTCCAAGACCACCAATTACAAAAAACCGACAGACAGGAATAGTCTGCTCCTGTTTCAAAGTCACCATCCAAAAGCACTAAGAAACAACTTACCTGTGGGCCAGTTCCTCCACCTTCGGAGAAATTGCAACTCTACTAAAGAGTTTGAGAAAGAGGCCGACACACTAATTGACAATCTGATCAAAAGAGACTATCCACCAAGAATCGTAAGAAAGGCTCGGAAGAGAGCCAACAATAATCACAGAGAAGCCCTGCTAGAAGTCAGAGAAAGAACCAAAACAGACACATTAACCTGTGCCACATCTTTCACTCCCAACTCGAACAAAATTCAAAAAATTATAAAGAAACATTGGAGGATTTTAGAAACAGGGAACTTTTCACCAGGTCCAATACCTCTGTTCGCATTTAAAAGGACGCAGAACCTGAGAGACATCTTGATACATACATGTCCCAAGAATACGATCAGCCAACAACCAACACTATGGACACTACCCCCTGTAGTAGGCCACTATCCTTGTGGCTCATGTGCAGTCTGTCCCCAGACCAGCATGACTAAAGAACTTGATCTGGGACTAACAAGACCCTGGCAGCAGAGACGCCATATGAATTGCAACACGGAAAACTGCGTCTATCTGATCACATGCCCCTGTGGTTCCAAATATATAGGGATGACAATCCGATCAGTGAAGATCCGCGTCGGGGAACACAAAAGCACCATTCGATGCAGACGCTCCGCAACGAGATTACAGAGCCATTTTCTAGAGAAAAATCATCCCCCAGAGAGCCTACGGTGGACTGTCATAGAGTCAAACCCTCACTGGACAGCGTCAGCACTTTTCAAACGTGAGCAACAATGGGTTTTCAGACTTAAAAGTAACAAGGGAGGTCTTAACGATGAGATACCCTGGGTCGATCTGACTCAATGAACTTTACCTTACGCATGATATAGGCCCCATCAATCCCTCATGCGACTCGCTCTATATGCAGGATTACACCTGTGTCTGTCTTGATCTAGGTGGTTTACAGAGATAAAGTTTCCAACCTACACAGCATGATACCAGTGATATATCAATACATGACTCTAGTGAATCCACACACAACCGACACCCTATATTTAGAGATACCGAGTGGGCATCATTCACGTACTTATATTATATGTGCCTCTACCAACAGGGCAGCATCCCATATTAAGAGGGTGCACGTCATTTTCAATGACTTATTGAGGCGAGGGTGGTGTAACACCGTTATGATCACCATTCAGTCCTCTATATATACCACCACGCCACACGGACTCTGATGCCTCCTAATCCTATTAGCAATGTCACCAGCAACAACACACACCACTCTGTTGGGGATATTATGCGCCCCACTACTCTCATTAGGTCACTGTAAGATCCCTATCAGGGCAGTCAGCATTTCCAGCTGTTAATTATGTCTATTTTACGGACAAGCACCCCGTCATTGCCCAGTGTATGGAATATCTTGTTTATGAAGGAACCACTATGCCTCATATAAGCGTCTCTTTTTCCTTACTGCTTTCCACGAATGGCTTCCGGCTGTTAAACCAACAACTCCCCGGCGCCTTAGGATACGTAGATATCTACTCACGTACACATTCGTTTGGATTTATAACGATGTCGTATACAAATAGTTCCATTACCTACTATGACCCAGTACACCTTTCCAATATGGCTGCCCAGTTGTACCACTGTACCGGCTACCCCTCACCCGGCACTTATGTATGACGTTGACACCTCCACTTCCTGCCAACCAATTATCAGCCCTATATCTAACGGAAGACCTTTCACGTCAATGTTACCAGCATCCCTGGATGTCGGGTAGGTTGTCCCACACACAAAGGAAGAGCCGAAGTAAGTCAATTTTCTTTCCCGCTGCTGCCGACCAGAAGAAGCACTAAGGTAACACTTTCAGAGCTACTGTTTCCAGTAACCCCGTCTTGTCTTACTCTTCTTATTTTTATTGTTTAGCTGCCTCTACCTGCCTACGGCACTGCTGAGGAGGCCCATCCTTTATTTAGGGAGGGTACGAATTTTTTAATTGTTTATTACCGCTTTATTATGTATGTATGTTGCATGTTTTTGGAGGGTTACGCTATCCATGGGTTCTTTATTTTACTAAAACACCCATTTCGGAAGTTTGGACTCACTGCCGTGCTCATGACACTCCCCTTCTATGACGCCGGGAGGCTCGCCTGTATCCTCTAGCGCTTAGATACCATGCGACCACTCGCTCACGGTATATACATAGGGATGTTCACGGTAGAACAGCGTACTTTACGAGATACTTTTATTATCACTACGCACCCACATTTTTTACTTCATGATCACCACGGTTGCTGAATAAGTATAGTTCACTCCAACCGCCGTTTAGTAGCCCGAATCTAACTAATCCTACCAGTATCACATTGTCAACCCTAGGATGACACTGATCTCATCCGATATTCTCGATACCGGTTGGTGTTGAGCGCGTTCTTCAAAGAGCATGCGGTATTAACACCCTTCTAATTACGCACGTGCATGCTCCCAGTATGCACCCCGTACCGGTGCACTGGAACACGTGAATCTAGTACATTTATGAGTTAGCACTACTCTATGGATGTGTGATGATGTTCGTTTTCTTTCTCTTCCTTCCCCCTCCCCCTTTTTTTGTCTCCTTTAGGCTGAGAACAGGGTACATGCATAATTACGTGTCCCAATGACAGTACCTGTTTTTTGTAACCTATAAGAAGGACACATGGGAATATAGGGCGTCTTTTCCCCCCATTCCCATATCTACACTCTTTCTCACTGGTCCTGATGAAGCGCTCTAGGATCCACTAGGGACCAATATATAGCGCGAAACATGTCTACCCCATTCTACACTTAACACTCTTGATACTCACTACACGGGTTGAGAGCAGCGGGATCTTATTTGCTTAGTTTCCCCTCTCATTTCAACATTATTTTGTGTCTCCATCCCCGTGACATTTTTTATCCTGATTCAAAGGACCTTCCAATAAACTGTTTTGGTCCTTTGGTTCATTTTATCTTTCACTTACCACCACTTCCCGACCCACACAGCCTGATGCACAAATGCGGCAAGTTCTAAAAGATCTCCGCCAGAGAGCCCCTTAAAACGGGCCCGTGAGGGACTGCAGCGCCACCCCCACGAGGAGCACCTGCCCAATGATGATGCTATACACTCGCAAGGGTGTGTGAGGGCACCACAAGATTTATACAGGAGTACTCTTTCTCTCCTCTCTGCACACTCAAGTCTATTTGGAGACACCGCACACTGATCATAGCCGACTTGGCTGTTATATACCTTCCCTTTTTCTTAGGAACTGATACCACTTACATTGTTGTTATGCTTTTGAAGTGCACAGGTGCCCTGCCTTCATGGTCCTGGCTTCAGACTAACTACAAGGGGTATGCAGCCCTTTATGTGGAGACAGGGCACAACCTATTCAAGTGTAAGTGAGGCTGGACTCAGCTCCTCCCCCATCCTACCAGTGATGGCCCATCCAGTTTCACCTAAACTCCCCATCATGGGTGGCTGTTTCGGAGGAATAACCAAAGCCTAACTGTCAACTTCACCCGGTCATGTGACCCAGACACATGCTGCTGGCACCAAATTGCTAAGGCAAGAAACATTCAATCCAGTACAGAGATATGGGCATAAATCCATCATTTTTTTGCTCACCATGCCATTCCAGTTTGGACCCAGCCATATGCAAATCAGTCTTGACCCTGCTCCCCATGGGAACGGTCCAGCCTGAACTTGCTGGCCAGGCAACTACGGATTTAACCCAGATCTGTGACTGGGGATGAACGTTTGACAATGTTCAGAATTCTGTCCATCAACTTTTTGTGTTGTTATCTTTCTAAAAGTGGCATTTTCAGAATTATAATTTAAAATCCAAAGTTGGAGTTTTTCATTACAATTCCGGAGACGCCAAGCATGAACTATTTACAAGTCCATAGTGGAAAATAACATTTATAAATGTTTGTTATATTCCATATAGGTACCATAATATAGGCCCAGGAAACTTCGTTACCATTCACCTATATTCTACCCTTCATTACACTTATAACGGTTTACAGGGACTGACCTTTTACCTAGATGCATTCAGAACGCGGCTTTTCCCTAGCTGGAAATCTCATACATTATGCATGAGGATTCTTGGAAGCACAGCAGGACTACCATTAATATCTATGTATAAAGTTCATGCCCGACATCATCCTTAGACCGACACAGTAATACAGCAAGGTAGGACCCCTGGGGAGACCTATGGGTATATATACATCACATCTTGCTAAGATAGATAGAGGAGGCCAGGACTTCTTGGCCGACACACTGACCAGGGACGCTGAGATTCCGGCATGCAGACACTCCAGCTCGCAGTGGTCTAACATCCCTCGCCGGGTGTCCAACTCGCAACCAAGACCCACAGTCTCTCACTTCAGGTAATGGGGTTGACTTTATCCTAGAGGGATTCTTGGCTAAACACCTACACACATGCTAGGTACACTTAGGTACATCTAGTTAGGGAGACATTGTAGGAGTATGCATCTTTTTATTATCATGTATTTTATGTACTTGTATGTATTCATGATTATAGCAAGATTATAGAGCTATACCATCCATTTACTTTCATATTACTGCTAATCATTCATATCTTTTACTGCTTAACGGTTGTTGAAGCTCTTCTATTTTACACCAGAATGACAACTGTTCAATAAATACTTATAGAAACACCCAGCCTGTTTTTTCTGTGTAACTCTCTAAGAGTGACTCTCTAAGCATGAGTGACTGAGCGAAAAGTAGTATATTGTTTCCATAGTCCTGAGGGTTTAGGGTTGTCATGTTCGAGTGTACCTAATAACTATTCTCTCCTTGGTAGGAGGAGATTCTAGTGGCACTGTGAGCTAGCTGTTACAGAAGGCCAACATACTCGGTGGGGGTGTTCAGAATCAGCCCGACACCAATCCTACAGTGTATGCTGTCCGAACGTGCAGACCCTGTATAGGTTTTATAGGAACTACACAACAATGTAATCAGTAACTCCAATGTTATCCTATGGAGAGACCAGCCTTGCTAATAGCGAAAAACGAATTTAGGAGTTTTTCACCACCAGGACATGTAAAACTTAAAGTACACGCCACACGTTTTAAATACATGACACTTACCTTGTGGGCTGTCTAGGGCCTATCCTGATAGTGACTTATATGAATTAAAAAAGAAGTTTGGGCCTGGCAAAAGGTTTACTTTGCCACTTAAGTAGGTGGAACAATCAGTGGTGCAGGCCCACTACTAGAACTTAATTGACAGGCCCTGTGTACAGATAGTGTCACTTTATTAGGGACTTACAAGTAAATTAAAAAGGGCCAATTAAATATATGCCACTCTAGCAGGTTTTAAGGAGCGAGCACATGCACATTAGCACTTAGTTAGTTCAAGAATGTCAGGTCTAACAAATAAAAATGCACCTTTTCGGTGGGTTTATTCTTCCAGATGAAACATTCAGATAAAAATCTGAATGTTCATAAGTAGCAGTTGACCAGTAGCTGAAGTTCAGGAAATCTGCAACTATCATAAACCTCATGCTCTATTCCTGTGGATATTTCTGAATTCCCAAATAATTTAGAAATGTACTCCAGCAGGAGGAGGATGTCTACATGGATCAAACCAAAACCTATAGAGAAAGAAAATTCTAGTTTCAATTCCATTGGTTTCTTTCAATTCTCTTCAAAACATGTCAGTAGAAGTGAAAACAAAAATCTGTCTTCAATGAAGTTATCAACCATCTTCTAACATCTTCCTTCCCCTGATCTGTGGGTGTATGATTCACTTCAAAGAAACAGAACGGGTCCTTTCACGTCTCACACTGTCAGCTTCAGAGCCGGTTTTGAAGAAGAAAATAACACGAACAGGCAAAGGTATGCACTTTTCATTGGATAGGTCATGTGCAAAGGAACAACATTACTGTGATTTCTCTTGCCGTCTTGACGTTTCACTTCAAAGCAGCCACAACCTCATTTTGAATGGAAGCTCTTACAAATATGTTTTTGGGGAGTTTTCAAACACACTATTTTTGTTTTATTGTTTTTCTTTGTTTGATGTTTGAGCATGAACTATGCTTCTTCTTCAAGTCCTAATGATCGACTGTGTATCATAGAGCTCCCTATATCGTCATCTGGAAGTGAGTGGAAGTGAAGCCCCTCCTCAAGAAACCCACGGCCCACCCGACGGACCTGAAGAACTATCGGCCCATCTCCCTGCTCCCTTTCACCGCCAAAGTCACCAAAAGACTCGTGAATGCCCAGGTGACTGCGTTAATCGAAGAAAAGGCCATCCTAGATGCCTCCCAGTCCGGTTTCCACAGCAACCACTGCACCGAGACCGCCCTCCTTGCTGCCACCAACGACATCCATATTCTACTCGACCAGGGACACACCACAGCCCTCATCCTACTGGACCTCTCCGCAGCGTTCGCCACTGTCTCACACCCCACCCTCGCACCCATACTACACAACGCCGGGATACAGAGGACCACCCTCGATTGGATCCGTTCCTTTCTCCACAGCAGAACCCAGAGGATCAGACTTTCCCCCTTCATCTCCAAACCCACAGAGACCAGCTGCGGAGTACCACAGGGATCATCGCTCAGTCCCACGCTGTTCAACATCTACATGGCCCCCCTCGCCGCCATCGTCCGACAGCACGGACTGAACATTGTATATTACGGTGATGACTCCCAGCTCATCTTCTCCCTCACGAAGGATTTCGATGACACCAGGGACAGCTTCTAGGAAGGAATGAAGGACGTTGCGGCCTGGATGAAGGCCAGCTGCCTGAAGCTCAACACTGAGAAAAATGAGGTCCTCATCCTGGGACCCTCGACCTCTGCGTGGGACAACACATGGTGGCCCCCCACCCTCCGGAGCCCTCCCACCCTGACAGACCATGTACGGAACTAGGCATCATCCTGGACTCTTCCCTCTCCATGACCCGCCATATCAACGCCGTCGCCTCTACCAGCTACAACTGCCTCCGCATCCTCCGAAAGACCGTCAAATGGATCCCCCTGAGCACAGAAAAACCGTCACCTATGCACTCATAACCAGCAGACTGGACTATGGAAACACCCTCTACACCGGCATCAACAAGACCCTCCTACACAAGCTCTAAACCATCCAGAACGCCGCGGCCAGACTCGTGCTCGGGACTCCTAGGCACGAACACATGACGCAACACCTCCGCGACCTACACTGGCTCCCCGTCGAGAAGAGAATAACCCTCAAGCTTCTCACACACACCTACAAATCCCTCCACAACATCGGACCCAAATAGAAAGAGTCTCCCCACACGCACCCAAGAGGAATCTCCGGTCCACCGTCCTCACCCTATCAGAGATCCCGCATATCCGCAGAAGCTGAGCAGGAGGAACGGCGTTCTCCTACATCACAGCCAAGACCTGGAACGAGCTCCCAATCAGCATCAGACGCTCCCTGAACCTGCACGCCTTCAGGAAGGACCTCAAGACCCTGCTCTTCAACTGACTAGGAGCTGGCCCCTCCCAGCGCCTTGAGACCCTCACGGGTGAGTAGCGCACTCTATAAACCCCCTGATTGATTGATTGATTGATATCGTGAATGATACCTTGTCCGACATTGTGAAAATATAGTGCTATATTGTCGGATGAAATGTTTGTGGTTTAAACAACTGTACACTACTCAGCCATACACCGAATTAATGCAGATGCACAAAACCGTTTTCAGTAGTGAGCTCTATCGAGAGATCATGATGAGATATTAAGATCATCAGAAACAATACATGTTTTGATTTTGAAGCATTCATCAACATATTTTGTCTGTTATTATATAAAGGGCCACTTTTACTGAACACAGCAATTATGCTGTTTGCTTTATTGAAAACAGTATCTGTCTGGATACGGCCCATACCTTCCATAAATGCATGAGAGACACTTAGGACTCGTCTCTATGTGGACACTTCCGGAATGAGTAATGCCACTTCCTCATTTGCAATGTCTAATCTGCATCTCTTCAGAAAGTAAAATTAGGAACAGAACTCTAAGAAATAAGGATACAAAAATAATAAAAGGCAAATACTTTAGTAGGTTTGCCATCTTACTTACACAAATGTCCTTATTTAGCATTCTTTCACTCAGCACAATGCAGCAAGACACCTTGCTGTGCTTCGTGAAAGAGAAAGGGCAGGAATGCGCTGTATTTAACACTATACATTATTCCAGTCCTTTCCTAGCACTGACACACTTTTGACTGCCTTGTGCGATGGTGCAAGGGTGCCTGCATTGCAGGCAGTATTGTTATTGTGCAGGAAGGGACACCTTTCTGGACAAAAACAACCCTGAGAGGCATTTTCCTCATTCTATGTGTGCTGCAGAATGCAGCACATGTAAAAATAGAAAACAAGGAGAAATGAAGATTTTTCTCCTCGTTAGGCCTCCCCTAGGGAGGCGTGGCATTTTGACGCATTCCCAGGTCTACGTAAATCTGGGCTTGCACCAAAATCAATGGGTGGATGCATTGGAACACTCATGCTCAACCCATGGATCGACTCCCTGCGGCAGAGTACCCCCTGGGAGTGATTTATGCTGCCTTGCATTACTCCAGATTTATCAAGCCATGCAGGGCCATGCAAGGTGGACTTGCATGACTTGATAAATCCCATTTAGGTTTTGCATCTCACTTGTGCGCCCTTACGTAGTGCAAGGCGATGCAAAACCTAAATAACTCTGTCCCTGAATCTATTTGATATTATTTGCACTAGAATTCACCGCACAAAGCAAGCGAGTATTTATTTTGTATATTTTTCCACTCCAACACCAAATGCAATGTTTAGGACTTCAGTGTTGATTTGAAGGATGCAATTACAAATGTCCTAAATCATCAATTATCAATGAGAATAAGTATTACATTACCTTTAACTATATAAAAGAAATTATAATAAAGTTAGCAGTATTATTGGTGTGAGTACCTATTTTTTTTAATTACGTTGTATTTTTAGGTCTTGTTACTTATTGGTATGAATACTGTATGGTCCTAAGGATTGCATGTGGTGTGTGAAATATGGTTTTTATCTCTGTTGTATGAATAATGGATTTTGTCCTGAACAATTACGTGTGAATCTCAACATTTTTTCAGTTTTAGTTTGCAGCCATGAAATCACTTTAATATTTTTTTTTAAATGAATATCTTATGTTTTTTAAACATACGGTAAGGTAACCAGACCCTAATTTGAGTTACACCTTTGTTTTTCCAGTATTTTAAAAATTATATACCACATGCAACAGTTTACTGACCCAAATTCATCTTAGGCAGTCAATGCCCACTATGTCATGCCTATGGCTGTGTGAAGCTGGAATTGGTCACAGGACCGGGTCGCGGGCACCCTTTCCACCATAGGCAAGCAGTGGGAATTTGCCACAGACCCTGATCGCAGGCATCCCACCCACCATGGATAGCCAACCTTTGCCAGAGAGCAACGAGGGCTGCCTGCAGTCTCCCAGCTAGGTGAAGCAGACAACTCTGAAAGGCTTGACCACACAGTCTGGCCTACGCCCAACCAGCTGTAGGGGGACAACTCACGCATTGCTAGGCGAAAGATTTTGCAAAGTAGTAGTTGGCTGCAGGACCAGCTCTCAGTCCTTGTGTGCCACCCACTGCATACGGCCATTGCAAAGCAAAACTATAGTGTGCTAAATTAATATTTTTTAATTTTGTTATCAGATTCCTGTACCGGATTGGAACTCCTGAGATCCCAGGAAGGTAAGTGGGACCCAGAAAGGTCCAGGATTCAAGAATCCATTGAGAAAAAAAATGATATTTGTTTTAATGCTGGAGTGTCCCTGTTGAGGGGCCTCCACATTATCGACCAGCAGGTCAGAGTAGGCTCATCTAGGCCCCTTATGCCCTTTTTTTTTGTTTAGTTTCCCCAATACTGTGCTCAGTGCACAGTGTTGGGTTATGACCGACATTCAACTGATAAGAAGGTGGCTGACTCACATACCTGCTGCAAATTCACAATGAATGACAAGAGAAAAATCTCCATTGCTCAATGGTGCGGCTTTTGATATTGAGATTTGTGAATCCTCTGTGGATTGTAATCCCTCTCCGGAGTCAGCAAATTAATGGTCCAGATATCTCAAGCTTTTTAACCCTTCCAAATTTAAAAGCTAATTTCCTGAAAAGCTACTGAATAGGTTTACACCGAATAAACTAGCGGACAAAGTCCTCCCTTCATGCCAAGTTTGGTGCAATTCATTTCAGCTATTCTTCTTTACAAGAGTGCAAAGAATTTTATGGAAGATAAAATACTAAATGCCACTTTTTTGACTCTCTTTTTGGAACCCAGCTTGATGTAATGGAGGAGACCCCGGCTATGGGTTAAGCTCTCTGTCAAACATTTCCTATATATGGCTGGAAATTGTGGGCAGCAGAGGTCTGATGCTTATGGTTGGTTGGGTGCAGGGTTTTTAAATTATGTTTTTGAAAATGCCACTTTTAGAAAGTGGGCCTATTCTTACTTTACCATCATGCGGGCTTCTGCCTGTCTGTGTATTCAGCAACTGGTTTTTGAGTGACAGGAGCAGGAGATGTGCAGTCACAATAGACAGTCACAAGGGGGGGTTGAGGTGTGTTCTGCCTTTCCTGGGTGACTCATAGCCAGGCTGAATAAACCTTACTGCATTTAGAGTGGTGGGAGGAGTTTTCTCTAGCACCTGAATAGGCTGTGTCTGTTCTGCACAATGCTGTCTCCACCTCCTGTAATGAAGCTGATCTAGAGAAGACAGAAGCGGTTTCTAGTGAACTCAGAGACGTTCTACTTAAACCTTCAAAGGGAAAATTAATATAAATATTGGGACACTGACCCCAGAACTTTAGTACTCATTTGGACTAAGGAACTTGCCAAGAAGAAGAGCTGGAGAAGCTGTGAGGAGGAACTACCACTTTGCTGTGTGCTTTGCTGTGTTGGCCTGCAGTGTCTGCATCTGTCTTGGGCAGTGAAAGTACTGGACTTTCTGCTACATAGTTTCCTGAGTTTCTTCAAGGGCGCGAGGTAGAGCTTACCCTCTGTTCAAGAAGTCTCATGAACAGCAAAGACTTCAAGTTAATCTGCTACCTGCACTGGGAACTGTGTGTTTTGTGCTAAAGCATAAGAAAAAGCAGCCCGACGCTGTCAATGTCTCCAGTGCTGGCTCCGTGACCTGTTGGCACTGCAGAGAGCACCGCTACGCTTTGCACCCCAACCCTGGTCTCACCAACGACGACGCCCAATGCCGCCACCAAGCCACTGCTTGCAACGTCACCTGAGGGCACCACTCTTCTCATTGCCTCACTTCATGTCGCTGCCCTGGTATCCCCGAAGATGATGCTCCAAGCTGGCATCAATGTCACTGCCTGCACCATAGCCTGGGGCACCATTCATAATGTACTCAATGTGCTGCCCCATCCCACACCACAGCCATGGCCCACCAGTGCTGGCGCCATAGACTCCAGATCATCTACCATCAATTGTGCTTCAGCAACGATAATGCCGCTGCTTGCACCGTGACCTGCCAGCACCGCGATGAGCACAGTCCCACTTCACACTGCAGCCCTGGTCTCATTAATGCAGCTGGATGCCACCCCTGAGCCGCTGCCTGTTCCGCAACCTAAGGACACTGCACACCACACGCACTGCACCTCGCACCGCAGACCCGAGTTCTGCTGGCACTCCTGACTTCAAACTCACGGACATCGACCTGCAAAGCATGTGACTTCAAAAGCCCGACTACTCCTGCACTGACCTCTGAAGCCAACACCTGCCGATGCCACATCTACGGATCCCACCGCAAGGTCAACAACACCCTGCCTTTCCAAGGCACAGTTTTGCGGGTCTTTCCTACACCGTAGCTAGCCCGCAATGCCACTGTCGGCCTGAACTGTTGGATTTGTTTTTTCATGGCGCTGTGATAGCCCCCGAAGGAGCTATTGACCACAAGGAACTGTATATTAAGTCTATTTTTGCAGTCTTCATATCTTGATAACTGTATGTTGGATTTTTATTATTTTGGTCTTGTTTGATACAGATATTTATTGGCTATATTCCTAAAACTGGTGTTGTGTCCTTTTGTAGTGTTTTCACTGTATTACTATGTGTTATGTGCAAATTCTTTACACATTGCCTTTGAGATAAGCCTGACTGCTTGTGCCAAGCTACCAAGGGGGTGAGAAGGGTATAATCCCCTTACCCTGCCTAGAAGGAAAGATCCCTACTTGGACAAGGTGCATACCTCTGCCAACTTGAGACCCTTATTTCTAATCACTCATGAAGTCACAATACTCACAAACTAGTGGATTCAAAGCAACTAATTCACAGAAAATAGGTCTTATCTTGGAAAAGATTCACATATTTCACAATGCAAAATTCTTTCGCAGGATTTTTGGCCTAAAGAAAAAAGTTACAAGGGGGAATTAACACAGCATTTCCTCTTTCTTTGGTTACTGGTAAAAAGCGCATTACACAATGACAATGCTGCGCTCAGAACATTATTCAGCACACCTGACAAGTTGACATGAGCAGGCACATACTTGATGCACGCAGCTTCTAAAGGATTTGCCCCAGTTTGCATAGGCAGAATGCTATCAAGAAATATCTCACAGGGTCCCACAGTGCACTATATTGTCTTTCTTTATGTCTTGTTAAACCTACTCTATACTGCCAGAATAATACATAAGAAAAACGCATTGCATTAAAAGTTTGAATTATAATAATACACATTGATGCACTACACGCTTTAAATGATAGAAGTCTTTCCCCAACAATATTAACAGATACATCTGCACTCTAAGACAATCACTATTAATCAGATGATGTTCATATGCTTTAAATCTTTAATAAAGAGTACTAAAATGATTAATAAATTGTGTAATATGACAAATATATATATAACCAGCACCATGTGTATTATGGCCTATCTTACCATCTCGTGATTCATGTGACATTTAACATCGATAAACCCCTTTCACTGCAGAAGTATTTTAAAATGTTTTAGCCACGACCCTAATTGCAAACCTAACCTATTGGCTTTTACAATACTTTTTTATTTGGAATTTTGGATTCCTTATCCCTCCTAGTTAATATAATAGTATCATAAAATAAATATCATTAAGAACACCAGTAACAGACTAGTAGAAATGGAAGAAGGTCAGTGAAAGATCACTAATATATGGCACTAAACCAAATGTCTTCTACTCAGATGTCTTGCTTGATGCAAGGTCATTATTAGGTATGTTCTGTACACTGTGGCTGTGCAAGAATGAACTGCTGTTCACTGTGGAATAAGAGAGTAATGTCAAACTCCAGGAGCCGTATTACAAACAGTATTCCAGGGGTGCACCCATTTTTTGTGCCCCCAGGACACTAGAATATTACATAAGGGGCCAACGATACTTGTGTGGCCCCATCTGTAATACAGATAGTGCTGGTACACATACATCCCCAGCACTATCTTACTTGTCAGTGATTTTTATAGTTGAGGTTACCATTACTAATCAATCAGACAATACGGCCTTCAACACAAAAACAACTCCAAACAAGATCTTTCCTGTTCTTCCCCACCTATAATCCCATCGTAACACTAGACCGGCCACACGGTAAATAATGACACATTACCCATCAGTATGTAGAGGTTTAAGGTGATGCAAATCGAGGCAGCAGTGAAGGATCGAGCAGTCCCAGAGCTTGCAATGTTTGTGGGCACATCTTACCCCTGAATCTCGTGTTCAAGCATCAAAGACAGGACCCCATCTGTGCTATCTTTAGAGGGGGTTTCATCATTTGCATGGGGGCTTGGCTGAATGCAAATGATGGAAGCCTTTGACTCTGAACCCACGTCGCATCATAGATGCGGGTAAACAGGCATATGTGGAACACATATTTGTCACACAGTTGGCGCACCCTGTAAGAGCAGCCCCCTAGAGGTGTAAAAACTGGCCACTAGTGTGGCATCTCTGCCCCCCCCCCCATGATGTATCAGCAGATGCTGCCTGCTCAGTGAAAAATGGAGTGGCTGAGTCAAGCAGCTACTCTGTCTTTCCCTAAGGGGCTATCCCATGACAGGGCGAGTTTGTGTATGACCTGGGGACAGCGCATTCATCAGTGATGGGGTGCGCTGTCCTGTTGGTGCCAGGCGCGCCAATTGGAAGATGTGCCGCTGGGAAAACTAGGACACTCCACCCTATTTGTAATACGGCCCCAAAAGTGAATTTTCTATATGTAATATTACATTCATTAAAAAATATAGAGAACCTCTCAGAGGAATGCTGCTCCGTCACTGTCAGCAAAACAAATTATGTGCCCATTAAAGTCAACATGTCAAGGCAAAATCTTTTTCATTTACTTTATTTCTCTGAGTCTGTCAGAAAAAATAAAACATACGTACACCAATAGCATTAGAGGAGCAAAAACGTCTGAACATTTTGTATTACCATTTTCCGAATCATTTCATCTGTGTGCATTTCCTGATAATGTTGTTGTCGATGAATGGTGGGAGCCAAACGCACATCATCACAAGTGAAATGAACTGAAGCACATTCTCAAGTGTTCAAATCAAGTGATGGGCTACATATCCATTAATGTTTGCAACTTCAAGAGGTCTAACTGAATTCTTCATAAATCTTCTAAATGTACTCAGGACTAGACCATAAGGGAGAGGCTGTTCGCATTATGTTATATACACTGCATAAAGGAAAGCTCGTTAGACTGTGCAGACAGTGGAAGCAAGTGCTGTTTTGCTCCATGTTGAATACAAACACCGACTTTGCAAAATAATACAAAATTGATAAGGTGACAGGTAACAGCTTCCTTGGAAGGGTGGGGACTTTACCTTTGAAGTTATGAATAATTTACAGGTAAGCAGCTAGTCACTGCTTATTATCAACTCGAGTTACATATAGAGGGATGAGAATATGTAATTAACACTATCAGTGTCATCTTACAGGTAAGCATTTCAATACATGACATGCTTCTCCTGCCTGATGATGTGTAAGCCGAGTGTCTGTTTTCAATTGTGCACCTAGTGGTGCAGCAACCCCAGTCACCAAACTGGTATTCACTTTAGTATTCACTTAATCCAGGCACGACATCTCTTTCCAGATCTACTGTCGCGTTTAGGAGCGCATCAGAGTTTACATTAATGTGTCTAATTTTTTGTATACGAAATTGTTTTGTCAATAGTATGTTCAAATCATCACATTCTTCATCAAGTGGTAACCTCAAGAAGACAAATATCAACTTGGTTGGACTCAATTACCTGTTATCCACATGCTTACTTCTGCTCAATTACAAACTCACTTATTCTCATTTGTTTTGTGGTCCATAAAAGTACTTTACAAAGTCCTCTAGGTGCTTCCAAATTGTCACTAGGGAGCTAGGCTAAGCTCGCCAACGTTCACATATGTTTAAGATTTAGAGCCAATAAAGCGGTCAATAATTTATTAACAATCACTATTACTGAACTCTTGTATTCTTTTATTATTTTCGGAGTCTTATATAGAGCGATCAGCAGGCAAACGTGTAACACTGCTCTTTACAAAGAAACCTACTATAATATACTGCATAAGAAGAAATTTGCATGCATCAAGTGTATGTAAACAGTTTCTTAGAATGTTTAAAAAAAATATTCACACTGCACAACAGCAGTTAAAGATTCAATAAAAGTCTAACAGGACCATACTCCGACCTTGCTCCCCCTCTCTACTGTTTGCTCTGCATGTCTTCCAACTCTGCTGTGCACTCCCCTGCGCTCACTTGTTTGTATGTTGTGTAAGTATGGTGCTCGCATTGTATTCTGTTCGCATTGTATTTTGCCCGCATTGTATAGAAAACCCTTTTTTTCTTCTTTAGTAGCCTTGTTCCGTTGTTTCACTGATTTTTGCTGTTGTTTCACAGTCTTTTGATCAAACCTTTGTTTTCCTTGCTGTCGTTCCCCGTCGCTAGCTCCTTCCTGCCTGTTTTCATCGCTCACCGACATAATAGAGGCCACAGTGTGGCTGCACAGCGAGGGTGCAGAGCTGACGAGCCAAAGGCAATCCCGTCGGCAGCCGTCCTAGCCTGGACTGCGACCATCGTCAGGAAACCTGGCTCTGCCACCAACCACAGCTACTCTGCTGCCAAGCTCCAAGCCCTGAACCCCAGTCTCTACACAACAACTGCTGCCTCAATTCTCCGTGCTCAGCACCTGCAGGCACAGCCTCTTCTCATGCAACAACGGAGCACCCACAGGCACGATGACCCCACCACGACTACCATGCCGACCATGACTGCCCCTGAGCCACGCCACTGCCTTATGTTTAATGTAAGATCAGTCTGCAAGCACTTCACATTCGTAGATTGCTTTGCTGCTCTTCGTGATCTGATTCACAACCCTGATGAAGTCCATCTATTGGACGAAATGCTTTGGCTGGGCTTTATGCTTCGGACTAGAAATGAAAATAAAGATTATATGAAGAAAAGAAATGTCAAGACTCCCCACCAGTAGCGGCTCGTGTAGGGAGTGCTGCGGTAGGTGGGGCGGGGCAGGGGAGGAGCAGGGTGGGGATTGTAAACTACGGAATACGGCAGAACAGAGGTAAGTAAACAAATAAATCAAACAAATTTTATTGTGCGCACTGCATCACATTTGGCAATGCAGCGCGCGCAATAAAATTCGTTTTATTTCTTTATTTGTTTACTTACCTCTGTTTTGCCGTATTCCGTAGTCTACCACCCCCACCCTGCTCCTCCCCGCCTCACCGCCCTGCAGCACTCCCTCCACAAGCCGCTACTGCTCCCCGTACTTTAATTTTGTTTCAAATCGCATGAATTTGATATTGTTTATAATCTATAAATGTACTATATTTGATCATATGCTCCTTTTAATTATTTCTTCACTCTGGATCTCTCACATGTTTATAAATGAATGAATGATATATGGCTTGTAGAGCACATAGCTATTCCATGGAGTTTCCCAGCACTGTGCTTTTTGGTCATCTACAGAGTGCAGTCAGATCATCTGCTCTTGTTGAGAGAACCTTTTCTTGAACAGATAGGTAACATCTATTGAGCGTAGCTCAAGAAGAGGTTGTTCCATGCCACTGGTGCAAGATAGAAGAAGGTCTGTCCACCTGTTCTCATGTGACAAATCTTAGGAATCCTTGCAAGAAGACTGTTTGCTGGATGAAGGTTTCTAGAGGGGGCATAGAAACTGATTCTGGCACTAAGATAACATGCAACTGTATGATGCAGTGCTTTAGGGACCAAAACTAACGTTCTGAAGATAATTCTCTTCTTTATTGGAAGCCAATGAAGGGCCACTGGTTTGGAAACACGTTTTCTTGGAGGCAGGCTACGGAGAATTCGGGCTGCCGTATTCTGAATCAGCTAAAGCTTGTTGAGCAGATAGTGCAGGAGTTCCTGATATAGGGCATTTCTATAATCCATATTGAGAGTTATGAGTGCCTGGACTTCTGACTTCTTGCAGAGAAAGAAAGGAAATGTAAGAATTGTTTTAGTATCTGTAGAAGCCCAAAACATGTCCCAACCATTTACTTGATTAGTGATTGAAAAGAGAGGGAGTTGTCTAATTTAAAGCCCAAGTTCTTAACGATTCCCCTCTGAGGCCCTGGGGTGGGGCGTCTTTAGACCACAAGGTTTGCTATGCATTTGGGGCATTGGAACCTAAGAATAGTATTCCAGTCTCGTCTGCACTCATTTTAGTTGATGGATGGTTATCTAGTGAAAAACAGATGAAAAACAGGATTTAATGGACTCTCCCGCAATATCCTCTCCTCATCCACATGTTACCAGCAGCTGAGTTTCATTCGCATATGTAATAACCTTTGCCCCCAAGGCCAGCTTATCTAAAGGAGTCAGGTGCACATTAGACAATGTGGGGTTCAAGGTGGAGCCCACAGGCCCTCCCATTGTCAGCTTGCATGCTCTTTAGGAAAAAGGAGAGATTCCTGTCCTCTATCCTTCAAAAAAGAGGCTAGCCAATTCAGGGACAGTCCACTGATCCAGATAAAGTGGAGGCATGCTAGAAGCCTGGAGTCAGGGACCGTATCGAAGGCCACTGACAGATCGAACATACTTAAAACAGACTTCCCCACAGCATCCAAGGTGCTTCTGAAATTTCCGGTGACTTCCCTCAGTGCTGTCTTCATATTGAAGTTTGGTCTAAAGCCAGACTGGCTAGGATGGATCAGACTAATAATTTCAAGATACTGAGAGAGCTGCTGATTTACACATTTTTCCAGTACTTTAGACAGAGCTAGCAGTAAGGATATTGGCCTATAATTTGAGTGCTCACTAGGGTCCGCCAAGTTTTTTTTAACAGGGGCAGAATTTTTGCCTGCGTTCATGACACAGGGACTATTGCTGTAGACAACAAAGCATTGAGCACTCTGTTTATCAATGTATTAATTATGGTTGCCCCCAGTGCTAGCAGGTTTGGAGAACAAGAATCTGATGGAGATCCTGATTTAAGGCCTAGTAAAGCTGCCAGTCATCCATCCAGGGGAATTGGCTGGAAGTTTGTGAGTGTATCCATAGTGATAGTAGCCATGCTGGGGCATATTTTATCCACCAGAGTCTCCTCCAACTGAGTGTCTGACAAAAGAATAGCTTGAATGGTTGTGATCTTGAAAATATAATGCCAGCTGGTTACACTATTCTGCTGTCGGTTGATGGACTCTGGCGCAAGCCTCTGGGGACATAACGTTTTTAAAACTGTGAAAATTTCCCTGGATTTAATGCCTACCTCCTCTATCCTCTCCTCAAAATGTACGTTTTGGCTGTTCTTACTTCTGCGTAGTAATATTTTAGATCTGCCTTATAAATGATTTTGTCATTAGCATTATAGTTTTTCTGCTATTGCCCCTCTAACATTTGCAGTGTTTCTTCTGATTCCTGAGACTTTAAACCAGGGGCCAGATTGCTTATTTCTGCAGGGTGTATGTGAAGAGGCTTTTGTAAGCTTAGTGGATGTGCTATGAATCCAGCTGTCAAGCTGGCTGGCATATTCTTCCACTCAGCCAGAGAGAGCAGGGGCACTCTCTTCCAAAGAGCAAATATATTCCAATGATTGAATTTTATGGAATGCTCTTGAAACCGATGAAACTTTACCTGTCTTGGGTTGCGATTTCCCTAATATCAGCCTGCTAAACTTGAACAGATAGTGATCTGTACAGACTAGCAGCGTAGACTCTTCTAAGTGCAGCCGATGTTGGAAAAGATTGACATGTAGGGCCGAAAACATGTTGGGTAAGCTGTAAAGATGACATAGTATCTAACAGTGCAGCTATCTCACTGTGTACTACGTGCAGGTATGTATGTCTATTATATGTAGGTTAAGATCCCCCCCAATACAAGAAAGTGTGCAAATTGTAGGGCCCCATGAGCAAGGGAATTGTTCAAAGATTTAAGGAAGGGTCCTGCAAGGCCCGGGGGCTTGTAAATTAATACCCTGACTACCGATTGGTGAGGAGACAGGGAGAGGCAGAAACCCAACACTTCTACACCTTTCAGTTCATAAATATGGATAGGCAAACAATCGTAATCTTTCTTATATACCATCGCTACTCCACCCCCTCTTCCCCCAAGATGGTCATTCTTAAAGATTTTATAATCCTTAGGAATGGCTGTAGCTACCGAAGGATTGGATGACTCAGATAGCCATGTTTCAGTCATAAACAATATATTTGACTTTTCTTCACTCAGGAAGTTGAAGATGTTTGCAGCATGATTTGGGAATGAACGAACATTAATCAAAGGAGCAGAGAACGCCATATTCCTTTTCCCTAATTTCAGAGGTGGCGGTAGTTACATTTGCCTCTAATGGAGAATTTAATTGCCATCACATTGAGGGTTGGAATAGCCATACTTTAATAGAAGTGGAGGACAATGAGGAGTGCAGTTTAGCATAGAGGCTAGGCTGAGCATTACGTCCCTATTGTAGCAAATGCGTGACATAGATCCTGGGGGGCCACAGGCAGAGTGGCTGGCACTGGCTGCTTCCAGGATGCTGACAGGCACAGATGGGCTTGCATTTTGTGTGCCAGTGGCCCCCCCGCGCAGCATCTCTTCTTAAATGCAAGTTGCCCAAAAAAAAGCTTAGGCACACACTGCCAAAATTGGCGCCTCTAGCTGTCCCAAAGTGGGAAAAATTGTCAACTTATATGAAAAACGATTTTAGTTTCTCCCGACCTCCCTGTTAATGTGCACAATTTGCAGATTCA